>NC_057837.1:79697500-82647500 GCF_910594005.1 Cervus elaphus
GCTCTGTGAAAGCAGGTTCTCGCTGAACCGTTTAGGAAAGTGAAATGTTAAAAGATGTCTAGACGTCCACCGCCTCTCCACCTCCTTTTCCAGACGGGAGAGAGATGGTGGCCTCTGGGAGTGGGAAGTGAAGGACGCAAGGTCTTACAGCTACTGCCCCAGTCAGCAGGAAGTTCTTTGGAGATTCTCTGCAAATCTTGCATGCCCCGCATCCTATGTCGTATGGTGATGGGAAGCTGAATAAATTCACACTGGGGTTGTTCTTGACCTGTCCTGTTTAAGGCTCTGGGGAGGTATGTGGTGTGAACGTTTCTTGATGGACTGTGACAGTCTGAAGTCGGAAGTCCAACAAATCTTAGTACTTCTGCTCCCTCCCTCCAAACACAGCTTGTCTGATTTCTTTCTAGCTATTTGCCTGCTAGATTTTCCTTCCCAAGCTATTATACTTGGTGGTCTTCTAACTTTTTCTTCTCTGCTTTGAGAACTCACTAAAATTAAAGCCTGGATAAGCTCCTTGCATCAATGACATTCTTTTCACATGTCTTTCCTGTGTACCTAAGAAATAGTCTTGAGAACAGAAACTTGGCCAGGAACGTCTCAAATTTAACACAACAGTGTGAGTTTTAATGTATTTAATAATGTGATGACTCCTGATCCTTTTCTTTCCTCCCCCCATCCCCGCTTTCTCTCCTATCCATCCACACACATGCATTCAGAATGTTTTCAAGCAGTTCAGATGCTGCTTAATTCACTTAAAATCTAATGTTTGGAAGTTTGCTTCAAAAGAAATTTTTATGAAATTGTAATCAGGGTCATAAAGAGTGTATCAGTTGTGTTCCAAGACCAACCTACAGAATTCTAATTAACACTTAATGTAAAAATATATGAAAATTAATTATATCACTGTTGCAATAATAGTCATTAAACAGTTAAAAAAGTAGATTTTCTCCCACCCAAAAAAATAAAGAAGTATTCATGCCCCCAAAAGACATAAAAAAACATAGATATGAATTTTTGTAGCCATTCTGAAAGACATCTCCATGTACTTCTGAAGAATTTGCAACAGGAGCACACATTGATGTGCCCATGTTTGCCAGGCACAGAAGTAAATGATGGAGACAGGCTTCGAGCCAGGCAGTGGGGAGTGGTGGGGAGTGTGGAGCACCACCTGCTCCAGCTCCTATTTAATGCTTGCTTACTAATTTATTTGAGTTCCAGCCCCTTCTAATGTGCACAGAGGCCACTCAGCTCCAGCCTGTAGTCACCACTTAGGAATACATCATCTGAGTTGCTGCATCATCCAGAAATCCAAATTTCAAAGTAAGTGTTTTTAAAGCAGTACAGGTTAAACAAAATGCACATGGTGCTTGATTTCAAGCTGGGAACTGCCATTTTGTGACCTCAAATTAGAGGTGTATGCAGCCCTTTATGCTTCATCCAGATCATTTTCTCTGGCACAGATCTATAAATAGCATCATCCTAATAGTAAGAAGTCACACTGGGAGGCAGAGAAGAGGTGTGTTTTTTTGGTTGTTGTTGTTGTTGTTTTGATTCCAGTACAGACCAAAAAGAAAAATAGGGTTTTTCTGAGTTAATTGAGTAGAGGTTAGGATAGTAAAAGGAGAAAATAAAAGAGCACCTATGTAAACTGACTTGTTACGGAGTTCATTTATTCATCCAACAAATACTTGAGCACCTACTAAGTGCCAGGTACTGGAAACACATTAGTGAACAAAGTTGACAGTAGCCTCATGGTGCTCACGAACACGTTATTCAGTAGTTCTTTAATTTCCATTGTGATCGATGATGTAAAGGCTACCCTGAGCACATCTAACAGACCACAGAGGAGTTGAAAAGGCTTCTTGGAGGAAATGGCATTGACCCTGATGTTTGGGGGCTGAGGCGGAGCTGACCAGACTGGAGCGGCCTGGTGGGAGTGGGGCCGTCCTGGCCCAGGGGCCCCGGATGCTCAGGTCCTGGGCGGGAGGCGCAGGGCGCCGGGCGGGCTGGAGGGGAGAGCGCCATCGGGTCACGGGAGGAAAGATGCCGGGAGGGCGGGGAGGTCCTGGCGGGTCTCAAGGATACACGGGGCGTCTTGTCTCCTGCGGAAGAAGTTCTCTTTCGGCGTGTGCTGTTTGCAGCATGGTGCCTGAGCTACGAAGAGTTAAAAACAAAGAGGGGGGATATGGCGTGGGCAGAGGACTTCCAGAATGAAAGGCAGGAAGCCATAGAACATGTGTCAGATAAAATCACTTCTCGGTGACAACACCACTGCGGAATAGTTAGTTACCACCCTGAGGAATGTGCTGGAAGAGAGAGGGAAATGACAGTCGTCTAGGAGAACGAAAGGGAATGTGTGTGTGTGTGTGCGTGTTTATGTTGCCTGTGTGTGTGCTTACACACTCAAATGGCATGTCCTCATGTAGGACGTGAGCGTGACATGCTTAATGATTAATATCCAAATTAGGTTTGGAGAGGAAGATTAAGATAATTAAAAAGTAATGGAGTCCAACACAGCAAACTCACTGGCTGTGTTTCTGTCTTCCTTATACTCACAAAACTAATGCATGAAGTGCAAGTTGACTTTATCAAGCCTATTTGTGAAGAGAAAAAGCATCTTGTGTCTCACATTCAGGAACCAATTCCAACGAATTGTGTATAGGTTAATACTGATATTCTAGGCTAAATGATTAACTTAAATCAATACACAGTTAGCCCTGAGTATAGAATTGAGAATGAAAGCACAGTTTATAGTTTTGAGCCTGGTTTCCTTAATGATATAGACAGAGTGTGGAGTCTTTATGAAGAAGATGAGAGAGAAAGGGAGCGGGAGAAAGAGAGAAGACACTAGAGAGAGATGAGAGAAAGACAGTAAAGGCATTTCAGGAGTATTAGTTAACTGGGTCACTGGGGGCCGGGTGTCACTTGAACTTAAGCCTGTGCTTAATTCATGGCTTCTTCAGGGACGACATGGGCAAGGCAGTTCTTGAAATCATGACTTGCTCCCTTGTCCTGGGCAAATAGAGGATCCTCCTGGTTGAATAAAACTGTGGGAGGAGGCATTCGATAGGCTTATAGTAGCCCAAGAGTCTGAGTGGGTACTCTGCCCCTGGCTGTCAGAAGGGAGAACTTTGGGGTATTACATATTTTCAGCAAAGGAGGGAAATTTAAAAAAAAACAATTCTAATCAACAAGGCATTTTTTAAAAAGGGAATTGACACTTGCTAGTGTCACAATTTTAATTCAAAGTAGGGGCCGAAATGATACTAAGGAATTTGAAGAGTTTTAGAGAAAAAATAGCCAATATAAGGAGCACACCAAGCAAGGGCGACAGGGATCAATTATTTGTGTTTGAAAAATAAAGAGAGAGAAATAGATGCGTAAGTTTTCAGTGATATTATTTTTAACTCAAAAGGTTAGGAGACTCTAAAGGAGAGAGTCTTTCTGAGCCAAAAAAACACTTTTCTTCAAATTCAGACTTTAAGGATATCTTGTGGAAGGCAAATTTCTACATTATTTCAATGACAAATGGTCAGGCCTTGGACCAGTCACCAAAAACAATACATTATTTCCATGCATGTAGGAGTCCTTCTGCACAAAATTCTGGAATCCAGAGCACTGAGTGCGTTTTTTGTTTTTTTTTTTTTTTTGTTTGTTTTGTTTTTGTTGTTGTGACTCTGTGGAACCTCAAGCCTTCGGGATGTGTACGTTTTGCCATCATGACCAGCGCCCTCCTTGCCTGTTCTCTCGGTCTACTAGAGACTCCTACAAGATGCTCTCACCCAGGAGGATACCCTCCCCCTCCCAGTCTCACCATATGTTTCTAAGCAGATGTTGACCATCTCCTCCTTCATCAACAAAACCAGTCACTCAACGGCTAGTACCATAAGCCAGATGCCACAGTCCTTTGGGTGCAGCCAGAGAATTCGAATCCCTAACCATCCGCCACGTTGCATGGCTCGGCAGAATGAGAAAAGGCTGATCTCTGAACATTTCCCCATTTTGATTGACTCATCCAGTCCCCACCCCCACAATTCTTCGTGTCTAAGCACACATTTCTGAAGGACGCATAGCAGAGAAGAATCTGCCCGCCCACCACATTACTAACTCTGGGTGGAAAGTGTGACTTTACCGTCCAGTGGTCAAAACCAGCTGCAGTTCCTCTGGTCTGAGTCCCTGCGTGCCCAGCCTCCGACCTTTAGGAGGGAGGTCAGTGGTCTTCTTTTTCTTGGCCAGCGGGGTTGGAAACATAACATAATAAAATGCTGACGTGCTGAGTTATGACAAACCAAGACACATGTCACAAGGGGGAAAATGACAGCTTTACTGCTGCAGTGATTATAAAAACAATGCAAATTAACCACCAATATGGTTATACAAGTAGAATGGAACAACTTTATTGCGCTGTGAATTGAAGACCATGAACATATTTTAGGAGTGTCAAACCTAAGAAGCTATAGATTTCCCCCAAATTGCCACTAATTGATATCCTTCCAATTTTATTAGTCTTATTTTCCAACCAACTGAACGCTTTACCCAGAGTTATTTTTCCCTCTAGAAAACTTTTATTTTGTAAAGTTGAACATTCTCCCTATTCATATTCTCTGTAAGATTTACTTACCATAACAAAACAGTCATATTTATAACTTCATCAAATCTGGCTGTTTATTCAGAAATACTTATAAACAATGATACCAGTAAAATCAAAAAGTGAATGTCATGTTTGATAAGTTGTGTTCAAACAATTTTTTTATTAGGGTGTCTTAAATTTTCAGAGAAATACACTGATACTGCTTGGCCTGAATTTTGCTGTGTGAAATTCTCTTTGGCTGTATTTTAAGTTGTTGAACCGGGCAGAGCCGTCAGGAATGGATGTATAGACAGTTCACTGTGCATTGCTGCCTCATGTCCGAAGCTACAGTTTAACTCCTGAGCATCCTCTTTTGATCTCAGCCTCAAATATTGCAGCATTAGCTGAGAATCTCATTGCTAATACCAAAGACAAATGATTGAATCCTTTTATTTCCAATGAAACAACAGCTAGATAGATAAATTCAGAGTTTTAAATAAAATAGGATCAACAGTACTCATCCATTCAATGCAACATGATTATATTATTGATAAAAAGCTAGTACCATCTTGTATGCTGTATAATCCCAGTAGTCCAGAAGTAGGAGAATGATATAATTTTGCACCAGGGCAAGTGTATTAACAAAAGACATTTCTGAAGACAAATATCATGCATATCAGAAGGCTCACAGGAGTGTGTGAGAACTCAGTGCAGGAGCATAGTAGGATCTCAAAGCTTTGTTTAAGTTGATTCAATAAGCAAATGGCTAAATATCTACATATTGTATTTGAGTACGGAAAACTTATCCGTAATCAATTTTCAAAAACAGTCAGTGTTAAGAGCAGTTTTATTTTTTTATTTTTTTCATTTATTTTTATTAGTTGAAGGCTAATTACTTTACAATATTGTAGTGGTTTTTGCCATACATTGACATGAATCAGCCATGGATCTACACGTGTTCCCCATCCTGAACCCCCTCCCACCTCCCTCCCCATCCCATCCCTCTGGGTCATCCCAGTGCACCAGCCCCTAGCACTTGTCTCATGCATCCAACCTGGGCTGACGATCTGTTTCACACTTGATAATATACATGTTTCAATGCTGTTCTCTCAGATCATCCCACCCTCGCCTTCTCCCATAGAGTCCAAAAGTCTGTTCTGTACATCTGTGTCTCTTTTTCTGTCAAATAGGGTTATCATTACCATCTTTCTAAATTCCATATATATGCATTAGTATACTGTATTGGTGTTTATCTTTCTGGCTTACTTCACTCTGTATAATGGGCTCCAGTTTCATCCATCTCATTAGAACTGATTCAAATGTATTCTTTTTAACGGCTGAGTAATATTCCATGGTGTATATGTACCACAGCTTCCTTATCCATTCGTCTGCTGATGGACATCTAGGTTGCTTCCATGTCCTGGCTATTATAAACAGTGTGCTACGATGGACATTGGGGTGCACGTGTCTCTTTCAGATCTGGTTTCCTTTAAACAGGGAAAAGCAAACAACTCCACAGCTGCCTCTTGAAGCTGTATCTTTTGGCCAGAGAGGGCATGGCCCCTTCTTTGTGAGTCAATCTACAGTCAGCTCGTCATCTGATTTCCTGATAGGGTTATTTTACTCTGTGCCTGGCATAATCTATACACTTGACAAAACAGTTATGAGCAGGTGTGAACATCACTATACCACCGCTGAGAAGACAGAGTGCAGAAAGGCTGAGAAGTCAGGCATCACAGTTGGTAGGTGGTGTGGCTGGGAGTCAGCCCGGAAGGTCTGGTCCTGAAGCTAGTGTCCTTGACCACTCCAGTGTGGTCCACCATTTTTCAGAGACCTGCTATAGACTTATATTTTAGTGTAAGCTATTTTGGGGGTGAACAGCCCTCTCATGTATCAGGACTGACAAGTAGACCTGCATCCTAATTACCAGTGGGATCACCTCGATATTCCAAAACACCTCAAGGTGAATTTGTCCAACCCTTATCACCTCCCATCATTTTCCATTCTGACTTCTCTCTTTCCCTCTCTCCAGTTGGCCAATCAGTCCCCCTTCATCAGCTCTTTGCTCAGAGATGGTGTCTAACTCCTTGCTACCCAGAATGTGGTCTGCAGACCATCATCACTGGCGTCATCTGTGTGGGTAAGAAATGCAGACTCTCGGGCCATCCCCAAACTGAACGCATCAGGGCCTTCATCTTAACAAGATCCCCATGCGATTCAAACCCACGTGAAATTTTAAGAAGCATGGGTCTGGTACCTGTCTCCCAGACCCCAAAGAAGCTAGCCAATGTAGAATATTTCCTTGGTTTGGGACTATCCCCTTCTCTATCTCATTCTAAGTTCAGTTCAGTTCAGCTCAGTCGTGTCCGACTCTTTGTGGCCCCATGGACTGCAGCACGCCAGGCCTCCCTGTCCATCACCAACTCTCGGAGTTTACTCAAACTCATGTCCATCGAGTCAGTGATGCCATTCAACCATCTCATCCTCTGTCGTCCCCTTCTCCTCCTGCCTTCAATATTTCCCAGCATCAGGGTCTTTTCAAATGAATCAGTTCGCATCAAGTGGCCAAAGTATTGGAGTTTCAGCTTCAGCATCAGTCCTTCCAGTGAATATTCAGGACTGATTTCCTTTAGGATGGACTGGTTGGATCTCCTTGAGAGTCTCCAAGGGTCTCTCAAGAGTCTTCTCCAACACCACAGTTCAAAAGCATCCATTCTTCGGTGCTCAGCTTTCTTTATAGTCCAACTCTCACATCCATACATGACTACTGGCAAAACCATAGCTTTGACTAGATGGACCTTTGTTAGCAAAGTAATGTCTCTGCTTTTTAATATGCTGTCTAGGTTGGTCATAACTTTTCTTCCAAGGAGTAAGCATCTTTTAATTTCATGGCTACAGTCGCCACCTGCAGTGATTTTGGAGCCCTAGGAAAATAAAGTCAGCCACTGTTTCCACTGTCTCCCCATCTATTTTCCATGAAGTGATGGGACCAGATGCCATGATCTTAGTTTTCTGAATGTTGAGCTTTAAGCCAACTTTTTCACTCTCCTCTTTCACTTTCATCAAGAGGCTCTTTAGTTCTTCACTTTCTGCCATAAGGGTGGTGTCATCTGCATATCTGAGGTCATTGATATTTCTACCGGCAATCTTGATTCCAGCTTGTGCTTCCTCCAGCCCAGCATTTCTCATGATGTACTCTGCATATAAGTTAAATAAGCAGGGTGACAAGATACAGCCTTGATGTACTCCTTTTCCTATTTGGAACCAGTCTGTTGTTCCGCGTCCAGTTCTAACTGTTGCTTCTTGACCTGCATACAGATTTCTCAGGAGGCAGGTCAGGTGTTCTGGTATTCCCATCTGTTGAAGAATTTTCCACAGTTTGTTGTGATCCACACAAAGTCTTTGGTGTAATCAATAAAGCAGAAATAGATGTTTTTCTGGAACCAAAAAAAGTGAGAGTCCATCTCACTCTAGGACTTCCTTGTGTTCTTAAAGGAGACTCGTTTATGGCCCTACACACACACACACACACACACACACACACACACACACACACATGTGCGCTTTTGGGAAGGAGGGTCTTTCTCCAGTTGCTCCCCTCTCTGTCCCACCCTGGCCCTTCCCAGTTCCTCCTTCTGCCCATCCCACCTCCCAATTCCAGCTGAGATTGCCCTTCTCCAGTGGGTTCCACTCTTTTAGATTTCAAAGAACAGCAAAATGTTTAGGAAATTAGCTCCAGGTTGCTTTCTTTATTATTTTGCCAAGTAAAATCATTAAAATAAGAAAACTATGATTAACCAAAACTATCCCTTTATAATCTCAGAATAAAGCAGAAGATATTTAATTGCATACTTGACAGAAATTCACTTTTTTTTTTGGTTTTTTCTTGTTTCACAATATTTTTTTTCCTGTTTCACCTTGACCTGATTAGTAGATAAGCAGTTATTGAATAGCCTCCCAGACTAATATTTATGGATCACTTCAGATTTTGTATCCGTTGTACTGAAAACGTTGGAGGCAGGGTCCAGACCCCTCTCTGTCTCTCTCTCTCCTTTGGACCACCTGTTCCCAGAAAGCTTTTATTGTCCAAACAGAGACAAGAGAAGTGACTTCCTAACAATTGCTTCCCAACAGACTGTGCTCGTTAATGCGAGTTGGCCATTTCCTGTATGAAAATGTTACGTTCATGTTTGCCCTTAGTAGTTTCTGAGATCAAGCATTTTTATCACATCGGTGGAAAGATCGCCAGCTTTACGGAGAGGAGCTATGTACAGAACAAGTGCTAAAGTGTGCACAGGAACCCGAGCCTGGAAATTCTGCTGTTTTCTGTAAGAACAGGAAGCAGTTCTTCATTACATCAATGTAACAAATATTTATAAGACTGTTGACCATGACCTCCAGACTCAGTGACAGCCCATCGTCACTTAGTAATCTCTCTCTCCTCACCTTAGAGTGCAGTAGGACTGCATCTGTTTTGTTCACTGTGAGAGATTGCCTCCAGAATATCACACAAAAATGGTGAGGATTAATTGTGGTAGTTCATAGTAAGAGTAAGCACAGACTAAGTATAAAAATAACTAAACTTATTTAATTATCAATGATAGCCTCCCATTACCTGTGTGATTAAAGAAAAACCTCCTTTGCTTTGCATTCAGGCCCATGGATTCATTCATTCAAATTTTTATGACATACCTACTATGTGCCAAATAGTATCACGTGCATTGGAGATGCAGGAATGAAAATGAAAGACGACGCTTTCTGTTGGCATGGAGGTTACCTTTCATGACCTGCCTAAGGGAGTGGGTGAGGATGCAAGAAGGACCTTGTGTGCGTTAGTTGGCTTGGCTGCTACAGCAAGGCACCACGGACTGAGTGGCTGAAACACAGACATTTATTTCCCCCAGTTCTTGAAGCTGCAAGATCAGAGTGTCAGCATGGCAGGGAAGCTCGTGAAGGCTCTCTCTCTGATTTCTTCAGGTAGTGAGGAAAGAGAAAGGAAGCTGTCTCTTCTTAAAAGGGCAGTGATCCCATTCATGAGGCCTCCACTCTCCTAACCTATTGCTGTTGTTCAGCTGAGTCATGTCCAGCTCTCTGTGACCCCGTGGACTGCAGCCCACCAGGCTCCTCTGTCCTTCACCATCTCCCAGAGCCTGCTCAAACTCATGTCCATAGAGTCAGTGATGCCATCCAGCCATCTCATCCTCTGCCGTCCCCTCCTCCTTTTGCCTTCAATCTTTCCCAGCATCGGGGTCTTTTCCGATGAGTTAGCCCTTCACACTGGGTGGCCAAAGTGTTGGAGCTTTAGCTTCAGCATCAGTCCCTTAGGATTGACTTGTTTGATCTCCTTGCAGTCCAAGGGACTCTCAAGAGTATTCTCCAGCACCACAGTTTGGAAGTTTCAATTCTCTGGCACTCAGCCCTTTTTATGGTCAAACTCTCATAACCTAATCATCTCCCAAAGCCCCATCTCCAAACCCTGTACCACTGGGGTTAGGGCTCCACCATATGAATTCAGAGGGACACAGTTCAGCTCGTTGCAGCATGTGGAATCATTTGACAAGTACCCTGCACATGGACGAGGCACAGAAATTCACTCTCTTGTCATCTATTTATCAAGTATTAACTACTAACCAGGAGAGCTGTTGGAGTTTGGGGACCGTGGTGACCCGATGCCCCCAGATTCACGGGCTTTTTAGGCAGGGCTTTCTCAAGTCTGGGCTCTCTCTCTTCTCCTCCTGATTAAAGCTCCATCTTTCCTTCCTCCACAAACCCCCCCGCCCCCACCACCTTCTTTTTTCCATTCTAGAAAATGTGCCCTCAGCATTTTGTATCATCTCTGTATCAGCATTTATAACTCTGTTTTTTGCATACAAGTTGGTGTCTTTCAATAGACTCAGGGGCCCTCAAGGTCAGGGACAAGAACATAATTGTCTCAGTATCTCACCAAATTCTGCACCCCTCCCCCAGCCCTCCCTAGAAATGGCCTTGCACAGAATGGATCCTCTTTGATACTATTAATACTAGGTGTGGAACGAATGGATACTTTTATAATGGCTCTCCTGTGTTTAAAACCCCCAATGGCTTCCCACTCTGCCCTTAAAGCCTGATTGTTTACCCTGCCCTCTCTTCTGCCCTCCTCCACGTCTGCCAGCACCACAGGCTCCCTGACCACCACCTCCCACCGCTGCCCACACAGGGGCCTGTCTCCTCCTTTCCTTCTTCTTCTGCAAACAGCTCATCTGTCTCACCCTCCCAGCCTTTGTGCTGGTCCTCGCCTTCACTTGTGATGCTCACTCTTTGGTTCTTCGCTTTGCCTGGGCTTCTCCTCTGCATTTTCACTGTCACCTCCTCCAAGAAGCCCTCTCTGACTGTTTCACTGATATGGCCTGTAGTCATTCTCTTTCAGCCTTTCCAGGCTGACTTTTCTTCATAGCCCTTATCATGTGAAGTCATCTTGTATATCTGATTTCTTGTTTCTGTAGGAATGGTGGATCTTTAAGTGCAGTGTGATTTTTCCCTCCCAAGGGATATTTGGCAATGTCTGGAGATATGTTTTGGTTGTCATAACTGCACAGAGGGTGTTTCTGGCTTCTAATGGATAGAGGCAAGGGATACTGCTAAACATTCTACCGTGCACATGACCCACCCCCACCACCACCCCGTGGCAAAATGTTGTCTGCTTTATGATCAATACCACCAAGATGGCGAGTCCTTGGGCTAGACTGTGTGCTGTGGGGATGGGTGACTTGTCTTGTTTTTGCTCTGGGCTCTCATGTCTCAGACAGTGCCTGGTACAGAGTACTCTTTAACTGTTCGCGGCGTGGATAAATAAAGTGCTTTATGAGAAACATGAGGGGGAAACGTGACATGGGGGTCTCTACCTTATGATTTCTGAATAAAGGGAATCTGAACGCAACGCCGTGCCATTAGACAATCTCCGGTGAAATGACTGTGTCCGTTCGTGAGTGACCATGCTGCTGGGACAGGACCAGAGGGTGGGAACTGGGGATCGGACTGCTTTTCTCATCTCTACCCTTAGGATGCTGTAAGCCACCCATGGCCAACCTGCGCCCCCATTCAGGGAACTCAATGTAAGGATAGCACATTATGACACAAGCGTTTTTCTAAGGTTTTTCCAGGAAGGAAAGAATTTTTTAAAAGTTACAAAAAGACTGATTTAATGATAAATAATCATGCTCTGCCTCTGACATTAAAGGGCATCATTGTCTCAGCTAAGCGATGTAAATCATCACAATGGACGAATCCTTTAAAAGTAACATGGAATTTAAAAATGGAAAATATGAGGGCCTCGCAGGATGACTGTGAAAATCATCCCTTTATTACCTAGGTGTGCTTAATAGTCTGCTGCCTGATGAAGAATCATTTGCTAACCCGGAGGAATGGCTCCTTTTCCAATTCAATCACTGAAGCGAGCACCGCCCAGGAGTTCTCTTCCTTCCTCCCACCTCCTGTCGCCCCCCGTGTCCGGCCCCCACCCCGTGACTTCTTTTGTCACTGTCTAGAGAGAGTCTATCACAGCCATAACTCCCATTAGAGCATCCACTAAGCAGTTTCGGAGGAACAAGGTAGGTTCACCATGAGCCGGTGCGGTTAGCAACAAATCAGCCTTTAATTGGCGAGAATGACTTATTTGAAAGGGATTATTAGCCGAATGTTAATTGATTAGTGAAACTAAAGCAATTAAAGTGAGCAGAGCCTTACCCTTCCTCCACCCAGACTCAGCCCAGAATCCTTCCACCATGTGGCACACCCTGGTTGGAACTCCTGGTCCACAGAGAAACGTTTTCCTCTTTATGGTTTCCATGCTTTTGAGAGAGGCTTTGAAATCAAGAAATAGAAGTTAAACAAGTGACAAAAAAAGCAACCTGCTATTTTATATGCCTCTATTTGACTGGATCAGCTATGTTATGCTGCTATAACAAACAACCCCCAGGAGACAATGACTTAGGACATCAAAATTTTACTTTTTGCCCTTGCTACATAGTGAGTTGAAGGTTGTGGGCTGCACAGGTTGAAGGCTCATGAAGCTGACCCTGCATATAAGCAACTACTGCCCCCAAACACAATGACTTACAACAAAAACTTGCTCTTTACTCATTTTGTTTTCGTTGTTTAGTCGCTAAGTTGCGTCCAACTCTTTGCGACCCCATGGACTATGGCCTGCCAGGCTCCTCTGTCCATGGGATTTCCCAGGCAAGAATATTAGAGTGGGTTGCCATTTCCTTCTCCAGGGGATCGTCCTGCCCCAGGGATCAAACACATCTCTTTCATCTCCTTAGCTGGCAGGTGGATTTGTTTTTACCCCCTAGCCAAGTCTTCACTCATGCTATTTGTCAAATGTGAGTTGGGGGTAGTGAACTCTGCTCAACATTACTCTGAATTGTAATGAAAAAGGACGTTGTTTCCTACCATGAACTTGGAGGAGGAGAAGAACACAAATGATGTGAACAACCTGGTTTATTACCCCCAGTGCCTAGCCCTAGCTGTCGTCATCATCACCCCAATAACTGATGCCGTTATTGAGGTCTGACCATGGGCCAAGATCGGAACTTATCACTGTATGTGTGTTACCTCACTACACTTTCACAACAACCCTGTAAAGCGGAGGGCATTGTAAGTCCTCGTTTCTGAAACGAGACAGCAGGCAACTTGCCCAGTGTCCGAGCTAGTCAGTTGGAGAGCCGGGTCTGGACTTAAGTTTGCCTGACTCTGCTGTACAGACGTCCCCACTACACTTGATCAATCCTGTTTAGTAAGTTTCCTTCTGTCTTCCCACTCAGGAGCTCTGGAAATGGAATGGATATAACGCTGGTGGTTCTCAATTCTCAATGCTTAGGTAGCACATGAGCCAACATTTTACTTTAATAGCTATGTATTTTTTGTAATGTGTATTTGGAAAAGATATAACTAACATGGCCAAAGCATGATCTAATGGACATTATTGCTTAATTTGAGGCTTAACTAAATTTTTAAGTTTAAAAATAGTCAACTTTTAGAATTAGGTAGATCTAATAAAAATACTACACAAATGTAAGAAAAATGGGAAAATAGTACACAATTGATGGAGGTTTGAACATACTGATTTTTTCATGTACTGAGTCAATGAAACAACTTAATGTTTGCTGAGTCTATTCATGGTCTGAGGAATCCTCACATATGACCTGCCCATCATCTTCCTTCTAACTCATCCCTATACCAGTGGTTGAGAACTCCCTCCTCTGGCTTCAGAAACATCTTGTATCGTTTGTTTTATTGTTGTTTGTTTGCTCAGTCATGTCCGACTCTCTGCGACCCCATGGACTGTAGCCCACCAGGCTCCTCTGTCCTTGTGATTCTCCAGGCAAGAGCGCTGGAGTGGGTTGCCATGTTCTCCAGGGAATCTTCCCCACCCAGGGATCGCACCCACTTCTCCTGCATTTCCTGGATTGTAGAGTGGATTGTTTACCACTGAGCCACCAGGGAAGCCCCTAGTGTAGTTTAGGACCAATCACATTGTCTAGTAGTGTTTATATAACTTGTCTGTTTTCCCCATTAGACTATGTACCTCTCGTGGGGTTTAATTAGTTTTAATATTTCCAGTTCCTGGTAGATATCTTTAAATAAAATCACGGACCTTACTTTTGAATAGTCTGCAATCTAGTAAGAGATAAGCATTATATCAATAGTATTGTTCTGTAAGTAATAAGCAAACTATTCAATTCAAGCTGGCTTATAGGGAACTCACAAGCTCATTGATCTGAGCGCCCCAGAGGGAAAGCCTGATCTAGCAGTTCAGCAGTATCACCAAGATGCAGCTTCCTTCTGTCTCCCAAGGCTGCCTTCTCCTGTGGCCCTCAGATGCTGGCTGGAGGGCCCTGGAGTTATAAACTTCCTTACTCATATCCAGCAAGAAAGCGTTTCATTTTCCTGTCTTTCCCGGAGATCCTGTGGGTAATCACTGTAATTGGAACACCTTCCATCTTATGCCAAGTTGTCAAGACGATCTCAGTTTTCAGGGACATGAAATGGGCTGATGGCTAAAGCCTAGGTCTCCTGCTCTGTGCCCAGACCTGGAAGCGGGGTCTTGGTTCCCAGAATCCCATGAGTCTCTATGGAAACCAGGGACTGGAGGAGGAGGGGTTAGGGAGGGTGCTGGAAGGCAGCCAGCAAAGAGTCACTGCAGGCAGATGGAGAGAAACATGGGTCTGACTCCAGCGAACATGGAGCGTTTTGTAACTGATATTTAACATCCCCACGTCACCTTGAAAGCCATTGCTTTGTCTTTGTCCCAACACAGGCTGCCCTGGCCTTTAAATCTGGTCACCTAAAAGTGCGGAAGGGACTGTGCGGCCTCCTCCCTTACGCTGCGCTTCCCTTCCGTGTGGTTTTATGTCTGCGCTGCCCTCTCCAGCCCCTTTCCTGGTTCCACTTTGCTGACAACAAAGATCATGGAAAAGCTTAATTCAGGACGCAGCTCTTATGTTCTCAACTCTACACTGAATCCTGTTTTGTTTCACCTTGTTAAAAACGTCTTCCCCAATTTATCTTTCAATTTATTTTTCTGGGTGTTCTTCCAGTTTAAAAATACGTTGGGATTATTTTTAGATCTTAGTCATTAGTGCTGAGAGACTGTTTTCAAACAGATTTATTCTTTTCTCTCATTTGTTCAATATTTGATTCCTTATTTAAAGTGCTTTTCTTCTCTTGGGCTTTCTTTCTGCAAATCTAAACATTGGCAGAAAAATGGGGGGAATATATCAGCTCCCCATACTTGCAGAATTTAGAGCAAAATGTATCCTACTTTGGGGGGCAATTTGGCACATAGATTAGAGGTCACAAATGACGATGGCCTCGCTGTTCAAATGAGATCCAGCAGTTGGCGGGAGGTTTCGTCATTTGGGTTTACAAGCCTCAATGTGTCAAGACTCAAACTCAGCAGGGTCCTGGGCCTCAGAGTGGAGAGGGGAGCACCTACAGGTCCTGACTGAGGGAGGGGAGTGCCATCCGAGGAAGGCATCATCCAGGGGAGATGCCCGTGACATTGACCCCCATGCCAGCCCGCGTCATGTAGCGGTTAGGGCCCCAGCTGCAGGCGAATCTGCAGTCCACCATTGGGTGATTATGTCACCGCGGGCGAGTTTCTTGCTTCCTCCAAATCTCCGTCCTTGTTGGGAGAATCAGCATCTAGCAGCAGGATTGTTTTGAGGAGTGAATGAATGCGTGAGTTGACAAGCGTTTAGCACAGTGCTCGTCCGGCAGGAAAAGCCTCCTAAAGGTTGGGTACCTCTCTCTCCATCATCATCACCATTATCACTGTTGATTCTATAATTTAGGATCTATATTAACTTTTCATACTAGTTGTTTCCTTTCCCAGTCTCTGTGTTTCTTCATCTCATTTTACTTAGCATATTTCCCAGCACCCTTGCAGACTCAGTCAATATTTGCTGGTGAACAAAAGCCACGGAGGGCAAAAGTGCCGGATGGAGAAATACCATTGTGATTTCTGCTACCTGTGAGAAGACCAGAAGCCTCTGGTCTCTTTGACTGTTGTCAGCCCCCTGATAAAGATGTGTCTCCTCTTTCCATTATTTGCTTGTTTATTTATTTTTGGCCACACCATGCGGCATGCAGGATCTTAGTTTCTCAGCCAGGGATCAAATCTGTGCCCCCTGCAGTGGGAGCCCAGAGTCATAACCACAAGCCCCCCAGGGAAGTCCTGACTTTCCATTTTTTAAAAGCCCAGTAAACCCGGGTTTGATCCCTGGGTCGGGAAGATCCCTTGGAGAAGGGTATGGCTACCCACTCCAGTATTCTAGCCTGGAGAACTCTGTGGATAGAGGAGCCGGATGGGCTATAGTCCATGGGGCTGCAAAGAGTCAGACACAACTGAGTGATTAACATTTTCACTTTTCAAGGTCTGAAGTGTGCGTAGCCTTTGGTAACTTCAGCAGGAATTCAACAGGAATTCAGGTAACATCCTGGTAGACTTGCCTTGATTTTTGACGCAGATTCATCTGTCTTGACACCTAAAGTGAGTGCTAGGTGGCAAAGAGCGGACGCCTAGTCACAGTCATGGACGCAGCCATTTGGTGTTTCAGGCAAGTAAAAGTCAGAAACAAAGGTCCGTTGAGGTTATCTGAAGGAGTCTTGGGCCCTGAGTTTGTTTTCGGCTATTTCTCTTCTTCCTTCTTCCAAAAAGAATGGAATGGGACATTCAACAAAAGACAGAAATAAAATTATGAAAGTAAGGGGGGAAAAGAATAAGAGGCATGTGATGAAGGGGCTGATCAGTTGTACCAGAAAACCTCAGCTCAGCGGAGCAACTTCAGCTGAGCACAGAATGAGTCTCAGACACTTGCTCCTTGGAAGAAAAGCCGTGACCAACCTAGACAGCATATTAAAAAGCAGAGACAAAAAAAAAAGAAAAAAAATAAAATAAAAAAAAAAAATAAAAAGCAGAGACAGTACTTTGCTGACAAAGGTCCATCTAGTCAAGGCTATGGTTTTTCCAGTGGTCACGTATGGATGTGAGAGTTGGACCATAAAGAAGGCTGAGCACCAAAGAATTGATGCTTTTGAACTGTGGTGTTGGAGAAGACTCTTGAGAGTCCCTTGGACTGCAAGGAGATCCAACCAGTCCATCCTAAAGGAGATCAGTCCTGGGTGTTCATTGGAAGGATTGATGCTGAAGTTGAAACTCCAGTACTTCAGCCACCTGATACGAAGAGCTGACTCACTGGAAAAGACTCTGATGCTGGGAAAGATGGAAGGGAGGAAGAGAAGGGGACGACAGAGGATGAGATGGTTGGATGGCATCACCGACTTGATGGACATGGGTTTGAGTGGACTCCGGGAGTTGGTGATGGACAGAGAGGCCTGGCGTGCTGCAGCCCATGGGGTCGCAAAGAGTCGGACACGACTGAGTTACTGAACTGAACTGAGCTGAGTCTTTGGAGGCTCCTGGCTGCACAGGGAAAAAGAGAAACACGGTGGGCCCCAGGGCCCTCCTTCTCTAATAAGAAAGCAGGCACATTCATCAGGAAAGACAAACTATTTTCTAGGACTTAAAGCCTATGAGAAATTTATCATGGAGGACCTTACATAAGGTACATGAGTATGTATATTTAACACAGATCTCCAGTGTTAGCCGTGGGATTTATCTGCCTTTTCGGGAAGTAAATTTCAGATCTCAGCAGGTTGACGGTGTCTCTTCAAATTTACAGTGTCAATGTGCAGTAAAGTAGCTGCTTCCCATACCTCGTTTTACTGGACCGTCTATCAATATTTGATCAAATTGGGCCAAAGTTTCAAACTGCCCTTAAATTATACCCAGAGAAAGTGCTTGTACATGCAGAATGCCTGAGTGGGCTTCAAAATTGAGTCCTTGTGAGCTGGAAGCATCTTTTAAAAATATATCTACACCATTTTCTCTAGTCCCCGTCCCTCCCCAGAATGCTTATGATGTAAATCTGTCTGCAAAATCCATAGCCGGTCATAAAAATGCCAACCACACCGGCTCCTTCCACACACAGACACTCAGGTTTTTGATGCAGAATTGTGGGCCTCATTGTACACGCCTCTAATTGTACACACATCTAACACGATTAGTGTTGTTCACAGAATATGCATGTTTGACTAAAACAAGAGTTGCTTTGAGTGAGCCTAAAGGATCAATTGAAATGATGAGATGTCATCTGTGCTCTGCCTACATCTTCGATATTTGTGTGGAATAATTACATGAATAGGTCCAATGGTTTTATTACCATAGAGATGCATTATTTGTTATCATTTGCCTTCTTGTCTCCAACTGGGTTTCCAGGCTCTGTTGGAAATGTACTCCTCTGAATAACCCCAGTTCCTCCCATTCAATCCAAAAGTGAATTTTTACCACCTGGGAATATTTTTCCTCCATCCTAGAACAGTCTTCCCTATTCTTCAAGTCTCTGGAAGGAAGCCTCGCTGCAATTATAAAAGAGTCTCATCAATGGATGCGTCGCTTTCTGGGTGTGTCGTCTCTTGTGTCTAAGAACCTCTGAATGCCCGACGTGAAACACTCATGCTTGGTGTTCATGACCACAGTCACCCAAATAAATGATGGAGCCTTAAAACAAATCAGAAATAATAGATAACTGCAGTTGGAGGCAGACTTCTATCCAAATATTTTTTCCTGCTAATTGTTAAGTATTATGATCTCAATGTAAAGCTCAGGGTTCAGAGCTATTTTCCTCTTTGGTATCTTGACTATTAATCAAATGGCTTTTGTAATTTACATTTTAAGTCTGTACACAGTGGCGCATTATATTCAGAAAATTAGATGTTTTAAGTGTTGGAAGCTGTGACAGTGGCGTTAACATAAAGCTATTCTGGTTCAAGTTGAGTATGATAGTTTGTCTGTCTTTTTTTTTTTTTTTTTTACTAGTTATCAAGTTGTCATGGTTCAAATGTCATTTTTTTCCTTCGAGTTAAAAACAACAACAATAGCAAAAGCAGGTGAAGTGAATGTTTAGTATAGAACCAGCCCTGTAGGAAACAGGAGTATCAAGGAAATTCCTTCTCTCTGGGGTTTACGGGTATTTTGGAAATTTTCTGCTGTTAATGAAGAGGCAGACTGTCCACTGAAAATAGCAATCTGTGAACATTCAACGCGGGGAATCTGAGGAGGGTATTTTTCTGTGCGCCCTGCGTTTGCACCATTAGTGTTTAATGTCTGTCAGCCTTTCCACTGTAGACTGTACTCACTGTTTTTCTGGGATTTATTACTCAGCTCTGAAAACTGGCTCTAGGCTACAAATTGCCATAAAGGGGAGAACATTTGTTTTTTTTTTTTTTTTTTCCTTACTGAAATAGTGTGGGTGGAAAGGAGAAAAAAATTCATCTCATTCTCTTATTTTTTGAGTGAAAAAAATATGGCTGTAGTTATAACAAGAGCATATGGTTTGATATTTTACCAAAGTAAATAAATATATCAAAATTATCTTATCTTAGAACTGTTGGATGATGTAGAGGGGTGATCATCGCAGGTCAGGCAAAAACTTCATGTTTTTAGGGGAAGCCAAATCATATGCTCTCCTTTTAATCCGGCTTTTCTTGATTTGTGTTTTAAGGGAAGTTTCCTTCATTGGCTAAACTTTTATCTTGTGCCCCAGAAACAGACGTATGTGATAACAGGATACATAAAATGTGGTAATTAGACTCTGACCTCAGACAGCTCGTGGTCTTGGTGGGGAAACAGACATTAAACCAGTATTTTCCTAACATTTTGTGCCTTGTAGGTAAACATAAAGCGTGCAACTCTAGAATATGTATATTATGCATTTATCATATGTGCATACCACAGGACAAGTGAAAAATGTGCTTCATTAAAATATGTACAAAATGGAAATTTTAAAAGATTGAGATATAAGATTTATTTATAAGATATATCTTATAAATCTTATATATATTATATATATAATATATATATAAATTATATATATATAATCTTATATATCTTATATATAAATCTTATATATATATAATCTTATATATCTTATAAGATATAAGATTTATTTAAAAGATTGAGATATAATAATATGTTTATTATATATAATATATCTAATATATATTACATACATATGTGTGACCCCATGGTCTGTCCTTGGGATTCTCCAGGCAAGAATACTGGAGTGAGTAGACATTCCCTTCTCCAGGGGAGCTTCCTGACCCAGGAATCAAACCCAGGTCTCCTGCATCAGCAGGCAGATTCTTTACTGTCTGAGCTACCAGGGAAGCCGCAAATATATATGTATGCATAAATGTATAATTTGAAAACAATTTTATAATTTGTGTTTTGTATTTATATTACATTTTATATATAGCCATGCTTTTCTGCTTAAAATATTTTTTTTAACTCTGAATTTTATTTTTAAAATTTTTATGGTGAGAGCAAACTGGTTGAATATGGTTAGTAATTTTTGAAAACTTTGTGTATGCCTTCATGATGCGTTGATTCAAGCATCTGGTTGTAAATTTTGTTGTTGTTGATACTTGGTTTAAACAACTGTCCGAGCTGAGGCACACAGAAATGCGTGGATCCAAATGGATTAAGCTCGGGTGATGAAGTCTGCCTTCACAGGCACGCAGGAGCTGCCCCGCCTGGGGAGTGGCTAAGATCCCAGGAAGGAGTGAAGGGTTGTATCAACCCTCCAGCCCTGATCCTTCGTCCCCTGCAGAATAGGGTCATCATCTCACAGGTGACAGCTTCACATCTAGGATGAAGCAGGGCACCAACACCAGTGTACGTTTTCTTACTTTTAGACAAAAATTACTATTTTCTTTACGCACAAAAAATAGAAATAAATATAAATTCAGCTTCATGTATGTTTTTCTGTATTAAAATGGATCCTCTTTTGTACCTGTGGGGTAATGCCAAGACCCTCCCCCCCGCCCAGAAAAAGACTAATTACACGAACTGATGCCCGTCCACGTGCCAGAAGCTGGGCCGTGGGAGTCTTGCTGCCAGGGGCCCCGAGGGCCTCGCTCTCTGTCACTTTTCGTCTCTCTAAGCAGGAAGTCACGTCCAGCTCTGAGTCAGTGAGACCAAGGCCTCCTCTCCCATGCACACGAGGTCGCTTGAATTCACAGGCAGTGGCCCTGACCACGCTCACGATTGGAGCCAGTTTGAGATGAAGTTTGCGAGAAGCAAAACGGGTCTCCACGGTGCCCATGCCCCCTTCACTTGTCTGCAGGTTCTCTCTGGAACATCACCTCGTATCCCAGCTATAGCCCTGAGATTCCTGCAGAAATCAGGTCCCTTACGCATCTTCTCATATTCATTTTAAAAATAACGTTCTATTGTTATTATGACATCGAAAAACTCATTTTTCTTGAGGCATATTTAGAAAATTCAGACAAACAAGAAAGTAAAAATTACCTATCAGAGTCACACGTATGTGCTGTTCACACTTGTTGTTTTGTCTTTCTGTACATTTTTAAGCTTTAAAAAAAAAAAAAGAAACATTGCTATACTTAAATTACATACCATTTTAACATCCTCCCCTAGTTAAATATATATCCTTAAGATTTTTTCTTATTTTCAAATAGCACTATAGAACCTCATTTTGAATGACAAAATCATATTTCATTGAATAGATATATTCTAATTTACTAAATCAGTCGTTATTGTTGGATTTTTAGGTTGTTTACACCCTGAAACCTTTTTTGATACCACAGCCAGTAATAAAAAATTATGATTCTAGTTTTTTAAATTATAGCTAAATATGTGAACACATTCTAAAACTATTTTCTGAAGGTTAGTTCTAAAAGGTAGAGTTATTGAACCAAAGGATATGTCTGGGGTTGGGATGCACTCTTCATACTTATTTTAAATTATATGCATGTATGTGTGTATGCATTCATGTGTGCACACACATAGCTATATACACATATGTATCATGTATACATGAAATGAATATTTATTAGCCTCACCTAATACGCATAGTTCTTCCATATATACTGTTTTAGCATGGGCACCTTATGAGGGGTGTGTGTGTGTGCGCGCGCATGCTAAGTTGTATCTGACTCTCTGTGACCCCATGGACTGTAGCCTGCCTGTCTCCTCTGTCCATGGGATTTCTCAAGCAAGAATACTGGAGTGAGTTGCCATCTCCTTCTCCAGGGGATCTTCCTGACCCAGGGATTGGACCCGTGCCTCCTGCATTGGCAGGCAGATTCTTTACCATTGAACCACCAGGGAGTTGCTAGATTGCTTGACTTTTTTACTTCATGCAAAAATATTTTTTAAATTGAAATCTCACAGGAGACTAGTATAAAATACATGTGTGGCTTATTAAGCATACTAATAAAGGGAATACCTGTGAGCCCACCACGCCATCTAATAAAATATTACAAATACTGTTTCTCGTGTGACGCACCCCCCCCAATCCAATGCACCCTACCATCTGCCATAGCCACTAACTTGAATTGGGTGTTTATAATTTCCTTGCTTTCCTTCATAGCTTTACCATATGGGTGTATCCCCCAAAACAACATGTTATGTGACTTGTTGCACATGTACAAGAAGGCAAGCACAAAAATATTCATAGAAACATTACTTGTATTAGCCAAAAACCTAGAACAACCAAATATCTATTAATAGGAGAATGTAGAAATAAATGTTGTCATATTCATACAGTACTATACATGCAAGATGCCGAATAAGCCATGGTTACGTGAACCGTATGAGTGTTTCTTAGTAACAAACTAAGTTCCATACTCTAGAATGATAATATTTTCTTACAAAGTGAGATAAGCTTTCATTTTTCTTAAGGAGTTCTGGAGAGTAAGAGTGATTGTGACGCGGGCCAATTTTTTAAATGCTGGAAACTAATTTATTGCATTTAAAAACTATTGTGTATGCCAAACAAAATGTGTCTTTGGATGCAATTCTTCCTGGGAACCCTTTGCTTCTGACCTTTGCTCTGAGGCCTTAGATCAGCGCTTGTTTTTGTCATCCTTATGGGGTAAGAGGTCAGAGCTGTCTTGCTTTGGTATCTTTTCAGACCTTTGGGTCTAGAGGGGATTTAAATGAAAGGCTACAGAATATAATAATAAGAATGAGATGACTGTGTGAGCCAGGCCATTCAAAGTGAGGATTCTAACTCAGGAGGCCAACAAATCGAGATTAAACACATCAGGATTGAAGAAGCGGGCAACAGCAGGTCACACAACAGGTGAGCCGCGAGTCAGATTGGCAGCCACTACGATATGTTAGGGACTTTGTCCAGCACCTGTTCTTCATGCCCTCAGGAGAGAGCTGAATTGCCACAACGTTAGATATCAACATTTGGAAAGCACTCACCGTGCTCCGGTCACCTGTAGTACCTCACCTAAATCTCACGGTCACTCTGGAAGGCAGATAGCACTATCGATATTGATATTAGCCCCATCTTCTGAATGAGGACAGGACATCACAGAGAGAGCAAACGGTTTCCCAAAACGACCCCACCACTAAGTGGTACTGTCAAGACGCGGACTCCAGCAGTCTGCCTCAAAGTTCTTCTTCTTAACCATGATGCTCACCCACCTCTCTATCCCCGCTCTGAAAGGCTGAGTTTTGGTGAAGATGCATCCGCAGTAAATTAACAGATGACATCATTCTTAAGGTTTTCAGTTTCACTAAAAGCAGAACACTGACTTAAGAAATAATCAACCCAGGCTTTTGTCTAACAGGAAATTCACAGTTTCATCTTTCAAAGAGAAAATTCTAATTCAGGCAGCCAAGAAACTAAGATCAAACACAGCAGTGGTCAGCAAGAGATGACAGAAGGCTTTCTGGGCTCCTGGTCAATTTTTATTCTGGTGCCCTTTGCTATCAGCTCCATCAACTCTAATATGATAGAGATATTTTAAATGGGTCACAATATATGAAACACTTCTTTCTCACATCAATGGACACTGCTTTCCTAAAATAAAAATCCTTTTGTTTCTTCTGGCTGTAAAGAAAAAAAAAATATACATATATTGTGAAGCATAAAAGAGAGATTAAATTTCACCAACAGACACCACCACTGCTAATGTTTAGACTATGCCTTTTCCCTCATGGTTCAGCTGGTAAACAATCTGCCTGCAATGCAGGAGACCTGGGTTTGATCCCTGGGTTGGGAAGATCCCCTGGAGAAGAGAAGGGCTACCCACTCCAGTATTCTGGCTTGGAGAATTCCATGGACCAGTCCATGGGGTCGCAGAGTTGGACATGACTGAATGACTTTCACTTTCACTTTCATGCCTTTTCAAAAGCTTTTACCAAATAACCATGTATAATACTGATAATACAGTTACACAGAAGATGGTATAATACAATAGAGTTTTATAATCTAGCTTTCCCTTGGTATTTATGGTGAATATCTTTTTCTATCAGTAAGTTAAGATGCACATAAATTTTAATGATATATATATATATATATAAATATTTCATTGTATGGATGTACCTTATTTTACTTAACCTATTTACTTAACCCTATTGCTGAACATGTAGTTTAAACAACAAACTTTCCTATTCTAAATAACACTGAGGTGAACATCCTTGTATGCATCCTTGCACACTTTGCTTATTTCCTGGGACAGAATTCCAGAAGTGGAATTGCTACAGATCATGCCTGTTTGAGGCTTCTGATAGTCAGTGCCAAATAACCCTAAAAGGGCACATTTATTAACTAGCACATAAAGGGCTTGCCTACTGGGATTTAATATTCACTAGCTTTGAAGGAGCTATCGCAGCCTGTCACGTCTGGGGCCTAGAGGTCCCCTCTGATGTAAATCAAAACATTTGAGTTAACAGCGTTCAGCCTTGTCAGTCACCCACAAATTATAGGAGGCCTCCTCTGTCTTTGTCAATAACAAAAAAGGAACAAATTACCCCAAAATGGCATAAAAATTAGGAACCAGACAAGTAGTCACCAAAAGCAGACAAATGAGACAACAGTGAAAAAATTTCTGATCAGAGTGGAGTGCATCAGGTTAGCTTGAATTGTTCGGGTTTAGAGAGAAAGGCTTACAGCATCTGAATGCATGGGCAAGCACCCAAAGCTTGGCACAGAGAAGGTGCAAGGGAGATGATCAGCTATGTGAAGGGGAATCTTCAATGGTGGCTGGATGATAAGTAATCTTACATCTTGCCCTGACACCATGTATATTTCTCTCTGTCGAAATTTGTAGTCTCCAGATGATGCCTTCTCTGGCACCCCATGGGAGCTGGGCAAGAGAGTGTGTTATGCAAAAAAGCAAAGGTTTAGAACGGTGTATGCATCTTCTGCATTGCTGAGAACAGTCTCAGTTGTAGAAAGGCAAATGATCCATATGCAATGTGATTAGCAAAACATGCAGACACACACAAATTCAAAAATGTGTGACTTTAACCTTTATAGGTCTCTCGAAGAAAAGGATAGAGTTCCAGGTCTGATTATGCAAGCTGGTATTTCCAGAAACTAGTGTGGCTTCCTTTTTCTGATCTATCCACTATGTATCTTTCGACAAATTCCTCCAAGAGAAAAAAAAAAAAAAAGCATCCCTAGCAGGCTAAAATCCAACAAATGTCAAATTCCGAACAACATTACTTTGTGTCTCTATTTAACATGAGCGTGGATGGCTTTTTGACAGGTTTATGGCTGACGAGTTCTATAGCCAGTCATGCAGGACAATTATGTTGGAGCTAATTTGATGAATCAACTTGATGCTCTCCCATGGTCCCTGTGGCCTTCAGGAGTGCTCAAATTTTTATGCTGGAGGTCAAAAATAAGCTTTGAAATTTGGCTAATCCCATCACATCCGCAGGACCCGTCTGGTGGAATAATCTTTGAACGTAAACTCTTGACGGAGGCCAAAAACAGGAAGAACCACTTGGTAATGTCATTAGGACCATCCTCGAGGCCCTCCTTGGGTCCTGAGATTGGGTTCCAGAGGCCAGTGATGGCCTTGTGAGCGCTTGAATAATTTTGTGGTGAGGGAAGCGAAGAGTTCATCCTGGAAGCATTTGGGGGTCAGGCCCTGGGGACAAATTATTTCTCGTTGTTGGATTCCGTTTGATAGGGATTTGTGAGAACTGATGAGGAGGCGTAAAGATTTCCTGAGCTGCTTTTCCCCACGTCCTGCGTACTTTTTCCAGCTCCCCGGCTTCCCTGAGGCCTGCTAGCGGGGTCATCCGGTGCTGGGCTGGGGACCGAGGACGCTCGGGGGTAAATCCTGACTCTGCCACGTCTCATCATTGAGCAGTGCTGGTCCAGTCGCTCAATTCCTCTGTGCCTTCCCTGCTCCAGGAAGCGCGGATAATAATTCATATTTGACAAACTTGTACTGGAGCTACACAACAATATCTACAAAGGGCCACCCCCAGGGCCCGGCATATGGTAAATTTTCAGACATTGGGAGCTACTGACCACAGACTGGAAAACTTCGAGACCGTCCCGTGCCCGTAAAGTTACCGAACTCCATCAGTCCAAATGAATGAAGTAAATACTGTGATTTGCATTGACAGCTGGCATTGTTTCCTTCAAAGTTATCAGCAGAGAGGATGGTTTGTCATCAGACCGTAAAACTGATCTCCCCAGTCAAGAATAGTCGTTTCTATAGCTGGGAGTTACTTACACAGTAACAGCTTACTGCGTCATAGACTGTGGTGGGACTTCTTGCATTCATTCCACACACATGTATTGAGCGCCTCCCTATGCGGGCAGACGTCAGTGTGTGATGTGAAAGGAGAGGACATTTGGAGACAGACGAGCTCCGTCATTACTGGCTGTGTGAGCAAGTCGCTTCACCTCTGAGCCTCAGTATTGTTGTCATTAAACCGAGATAAGTGTAACCTGCCTTATAACAGCGCCTGCGAGGATTCAATGAGACAATAGCTAGAAAGAGCCTAGGACAGCTCCTGGTGCAGGAGAAAAGTGAAAGTGTTGAGTCGCTCAGTCGTGTCTGACTCTTTGCAACGCCGTGGACTGCAGCCCGCCAGGCTCCTCTGTCCATGGCATTCTCCAGGCCAGGATACTGGAGTGGGTAGCCATTCCCTTCTCCAGGGGATCTTCCCAACCCAGGGATCAAATCTGGGTCTCCTGCATTGCAGGCAGATTCTTTACCGTCTTAGCCACCAGGGAAGCTCCTTGGTGCAGAGAAGGTACTCAACAGATAGCTTTTTTATTCCAAGAATTTGCTTTAGTTTCCCTGTCTAGGGATCAAAACCCACTTTTTGAAGAGTGAAAGCGTGACCGTGGTAACCTTGTGGACAAAGAGATCTGGAGCGCCTGGCAGAGGACATAATACGTGTGGCATTCTCAAAAAATACTTCTTGAATGAACTAATGGATAAATTGACTTTTCTGAGCTCAGTTCACAGTAATAAAGTGCTAAACCTGCACATGGCAGACAGTGGACGGCTGGAGATGACTAAGAAGGTGGCCTTTGAAGCCAGATAGAACGAGATTCAAGTCCAGGCTTGCCAACGCCAGCTAAGTGTCCTCAGACGGCTGACTTTATCTCTCTAAGGTGCAGTTTCCTTCTTTGCAAATTATGTGTAAGAATAGCTATGTTAGAGGGTCATCAGCTTATAAGTGGCTGACAGATATTAATTTTTGTTATAATTATTGCCAAACAGGGTGTGTACACCATGTTGACACTGAAAATCTATTTCCTGAGCATCTTTTTCTTCCTAAACACTGTACTGAGCTCTAGAAACCCGGGATAAAAATGAACAAGAGAGACAAGACTCCAGGCCTGAGTGAGACAGACCATACCCCAGATGAACGTGATGGTTTTAGACGGGGTGGGTTCCTGGGAACACAATAAAAGCAAAGGCCGTGTTTGGGAGCGGACAGGTTACGTCAGAGAAGTGGGTCAGAAAAGGTTTCTCTGAGGAGGGACGGGTAAGCAGAGTCTCCAGGGAGAAGAAGGAGGTGACCCTGTCAAGACCTGAGTCCCGAGACGCCAGGGCCGAGAGGACAGCACGTGCTGGGGTCCTGCCGGGAGAACGCGGGTGCCAGAGTGCTCCGCGGCACACAGGTGCGCGTTGGGAGGAGCGCGGCCCGAGGTACTCAAAGCCCGCCCGCTCCTGCGGGACTCCAAGGGCAAGCGCGGAGCGTGGGGGTCTGATTCCAAGGCCATGGCGAGCCACTGGCAGGCATTTCGCAGACGGAGGCCTAGGCTGGTTTCTTCTTCAAGGTTATTACTCTGGGGTGGGGCGGGGGCAGGGTGACAATGACAGGTGTCAGGAAGGGTTGCAGGAAGACAAGTCAGGAGGCTCCTGCCCAGAGAGATGCTCATGGTTGGGACGAGGTGGGTCGCGATGGAGAGGAAGATGGGGGGGATGTTGGATGGGATTGGAGACGGAAGCACCGGATGGGGCAGCACGCTTGGCTCCTGTGAGCCCCCTCCTCACGGCCTAGAGTGCTCACGCTGGCATTTCTTATTCCCCCGTGGTTCCCCTCTCTCCCCCGGGGTTTCCGTGGGCCGCCCTGTTCTCTGGAGAAGCGAGTCCTCTATTCCCCCGTGAGACTGAGCTGGGACGTCAGGGGCTTGGGCTTTGGCTCCTAGGGGATGCGAAATCAGCAGGGGTTCAAGCCAAGACGGAGAAGAGGCAACCTCAGCAGGGACGGCTTTCTGGTGTCAGCTGCTGCTTGGTTTTTGCTCTTGCTCTTTATTCAGTATTTACATGGACCCCACTTAGTGTCATCAGAGCTTTTAAGGAGACTTGCTCTAAAAACTCAAGGGACAGTAAAATGCAAACCAATGGACAGAGGATACAAGAACCAAGAAACATAGCATTTCTTTGTTGTTGCTCAGTCGTGTCCGGCTCTTTTCTACCCCAAGGCCTGTAGCCCACCAGGCTCCTCTGTCCATGGGCTTTCCCAGGCAAGAAGACTGGAGTGGGGTGCCATTTCCTTCTCCAGGGGATCTTCCCGGCCCAGGGATCAAACCTGGGTCTCCTGCATCAGCAGGTGGTATCTTTACTGCTGAGCCACCATAGTATTTCTAGTTGTTTTCTATTTCTATTTCTATTTCTATTGCTGTCTTACTTGCAATATTTCCTTTTTGTAAGAATATGATAAGATCCATTGACTGGTTTATTCAATATATATTTACTGTGCTTGTTGCTCTGTATTGGGGTATGAGATTAGCAAGGCAGACAGACAGTTGTCCTGGCCCTCGTGGAGGTTATAATTTAATGAAGGAAGACAGGTTTTAAGAAACTCAGTAAAAATAAAGCAGAGTGCATTGGTTCCCTAGCGCAAAGGTAGCTATTTGTGGACTGGCAAAGTGTGACTGACAGACACATCAGGATCATTTTTACTTTTATTTGTATTATTTTAGTATCACTTTTAAACTACAAAGATTAAAGAGTATAGATCAAATCATTAGCATCAGATTACTTTAAGGCTGATTCATATGTATATGATAAGTGTATGATTCATAAGTATATGTTTTATACAGTAAGTACACTTTTAGTAAGTTATGTAAATTACTAAAAATCCTGGTGATTAATATGCATATACATAGTATTCACTTCAACATGAAATATTTGTATGGTTCATCAGTGCCATATTCCCAACTGAAACTTGCTTCCAAGTCTATTAAGAATTCTACTCCTTGAGCAGAGGAAAAATGTGAGTTTCCTGTTTTGCCCAGGACAGCTAATGAAGTCAAAATTTATGGCGTTATGTCTACTTAATTTGACCCAAGTGTACCCAGGATTTCACACGAGGTGTGGGGGTTGTTTCTTCTTTGTTGAAGTGATTAAATTTTCTTATCTTGCTTTTTATTTTCTCAATATAATGACTGTTAATTAAGCATCTGCTTGGCTCAAGATAATGTGATGGGAATAAGTACACTGTGTTCTGTGACTGTATCAGAGATATTTAAAAGTCGTCTTAAAATAACTTTTGTTTTTCATATTATGAAAGTAATATGTATCTGGATATCTACATTTTAAGTATACCTTTAATAATATGAATATATATGTGGGAATATGTATATATTTTTGTATATATATACATACATATGCATCTTCTTTTTAAAAAATATATATGCATATATATAAAATTTAAAATATGTGTGTACGCATATGTATATTAGAAATAGAGAATATACATAAGATTTAAAATAAGTAACAATTCACTCTAATTTATATATATATGCACATCATATAATATAGGCACATTATGTTACTGTATTACATATTTTGTTGTTCAGTTCCTCATTGTATCCAACTCTTTGTGACCCCATGGACCGCAGCACGCCAGGTTTCTCTGTCCTTCCCCATCTCCTGGAGTTTGCTCAAACTCATGTGCATTGAGTCAATGATGCCATCCAACCATCTCATCCTCTGTCGTCCCCTTCTCCTGCTGCCTTCAATCATTCCCAGCATCAGGGTCTTTTCAAATGAGTCAGTTCTTCACATCAGGTGGCCAAAGTATTGGAGCTTCAGCTTCAGCATCAGTCCTTCCAATGAATATTCAGGACTGACCTCCTTCAGGATGGACTGGTTTGATCTCCTTGCAGTCCAAAGGGACTCTCAAGAGTCTTCTCCAACAACACAGTTCAAAAGCATCAATTCTTCAGTGCTCAGCTTTCTTTATGGTCCAACTCTCACGTCCCTACGTGACCACTGGAAAAACCATAACTTTGACTAGACGGACCTTTGTTGGCAAAGTAATGTCTCTGCTTTTCAATACGCTGTCTAGGTTGGTCATGGCTTTTCTTCCAAGGAATCAGCATCTTTTAATTTCATGGCTACAGTCACCATCTGCAGTGATTATATATTATGTGATGTGTTTATAATATGCATATTATATAAGGATATATTACTAAATGTAATATATTACATGTTATATATTTATGCAAACATAATACATTTTCATATACATTATATAATATATATTAAATTATTACATCACATATACTTTATAAATGGATGTGTAGCTAAATAAGCATATTTCTAAGGAAATCAGTTTCTTCTATTTGTTTTATTTTTGCTTTTCACTTAAAATTTCATAAACATCATTTCAGTTATTAAATTACCTTTACACTGTAACGGCTGCTGAGTGTGCGGATGTCTGACGACACAGCGCTATAATTATTTAATTAGAGTATTAGTGCAGGACAGTTCCAGCGTTGGACATTTGAATGGCACCCATTTTCCCTCTGATGATCCCCGTTGTGCGGGACGCCCGTAGTTGAACAAGGTTCTTTCCTGATGATAAAACCCCAGATGCAGCTCCTGGGCTAGGCCTTCTCGGACAGATGTCACCACCCCTTCTGACGTCACTCGGCGACGCTCTAGGGTGGACCCGCGCGGACGCAGGAGGCAGAGGCAGAGACGGCTTTACATTTTCTATCACTGTCAGATTCACCTGCAAAAACAGCATTCTTTTGTCAGAAGGTGCAATCTCCAAGTCAAATTGGTGCTTTAGAGCAGAGAGACAGGCTGGTGTTTCATGAATGCCCTCAGCATTTTCTCTTCTTCTAAGACAGAGTCACAGAGACCTCAGGCTGGAAGGAGTGGAGAACACAGAAAATGGACTTGTGGACACAGTGGGAGGAGCAAAGAGTGGGAGGGGCAGAGGGAGTAGCATCCACGTGTGCACACCACCACGTGTGCACACCACCACGTGTGCACACCACCACGTGTGCGCACCACCACGTGTGCACACCACGTGTGCGCACCACCACGTGTGCGCACCACCACGTGTACACACCACGTGTGCACACCACCAGGTGTACGGTGGAGAGCTGGTGGGACGATGCCGTGTGGCATGGGGAGCCCGGCCTGGTGCTCCGTGATGGCCCAGAGGGGTGGGGAGGGGAGGGGACAGAGGCTCCAAGGGAGGGATATATGTGTGTGTATATATGTGTGTGTGTATATGTGTATGTATATATATGTGTGTATATGTGTGTGTGTATATGTGTGTATATGTGTGTGTATATGTGTGTGTGTGTATGTGTGTAAACATGTATGTATATATGTGTGTGTATATGTGTATATATGTGTGTGTGTGTGTATATATGTGTGTGTATATCTGTGTGTGTATATATGTGTGAAATTATGGCTGATTCGCCTTGTACAGCAGAAGCCAACACAACGTTGTAAAGTAGTTTTCCTCCAATTAAAAAATAAATAAGTACATTATAAAGAAATTGTCATCACTAAAAATAAATAAGTTCGCTTTGAAATTAAATAACCCTTACACCAGGGAAATTTCTTTAGATATTTAAATCATGTTCCAAGCAAACTTTTTCTTAATTTAGTGTTTTTATGTTATCTGTCTTCTCCAAGGCCTGGAGCTGTTGGCCAGACCTGTTTCCAGGGACTTGTTCCTCTGAGTCTCCGCGGATATGGATTTTGATCTTTTAATGGCAGGAGGTTGCATGCAGAGCTGATGTGTCCAGTTGTCTGTTCTGTGAGTGAGGCATTTTGCTTGAACACCATGCGATTCCCCTGTCCCTCCTGTGTGGACAAACAGACTTCTCCTGGGCATGTGTCTGAGGCAGTGCCAGGGTCCAGGGTGGTCAGCGGTCTGCAGGGCTCGCCTGAGGCAGTGCCCGGATCTGCGGTGGTCAGCGATCCATGGGGCTTGCCTAGGGCAATGCCCAGGTCTGGGGTGGTCAGTGGTCTGCGGGGCTCACCTGAGGCAGTGCCTGGGTCCAGGGTGGTCAGTGGTCTGCAGGGCTCGCCTGGGGCGGTGCCCGGGTCCGGGGTGGTCAGCGGTCTGCAGGGCTTACCTGGGGCAGTGCCCAGGTCCGGGGTGGTCAGCGATCCATGGGGCTCGCCTGGGGCTCCTGGCCCTCCCTGTCCCCTCTCTGCTCCCTAAGATGCTGCAGCCGCCCACACGCAGACCAGGGCCCTCTCTCAGGGCAGAATGCCTGGCGCCACTTCACCCGTCTCCGCACACACCCTGCTAAACCCACCCCACCACTCGTCCTTCCGCTCTGCTGAAGACTCACCTGCCTTCCGCTCAGGCAGGGTACCTGCATAACACAGCACCGCATTTGGGAAGATGGTGGCAGCCTCTCCCGCACAAAAGGAACTGGTGACAGTTCTAACGTTGTCTTGAAGCCGACTTGCTCCTCCAAATTCACTTCTAGCCATTCCCCTCAAGAAGCCTTTGGGTTTGAGGAGCAGAAACTGAATATGCCGGCCAACTTCTGTCTCATATCAAGTATGGTTTTCTCTCTAGGGACAAGCATCACTGACATTTATTAAGTACCTACCGCCTGCCGAGCACCTTGCTAGGCATTGTCTGTGTCTTTTCCTGCTGCCCCTTCTGTCCACCAAGGGCATTTATCACCTCCATTTTACAAGAGATGAGACTGAGTCTGAAAATGGTGGGTTTCTTAGAGGAAAGTACGGAATGCTTGCCTCTGCTTCAGGGGGTCCCCCAGGCCTGCTTCTCTGACACTGACCTTCATCCCTCTCTTTCTTAATCTAGCCCCGCTGATTGCTCTTAGGTATGTAACTCTTTCCTGCCTCAGGCCCCTTGCATATGCTGTTCCTTCTGCCTGGAACCCTTTGGCTCCTTCCTGGCCCACACCTCCCAGGATGTGGTTTTCTCACCATTTCAGCGACTTCACCTCCACCTGGGGACCTACCTTGATCCCCTGATTAAAAACACTTTCTGCTCTTCCATCACCTCTGTCATCCTAAAGAACGGTCCAGACTCTGAAATAAGCCACTCCTCTTGTCCTTCCATTTGTCTACCGTAACATTTCTTAGCAAGAGTCGGTATCCTCATCTCTCTCCATTCTGTCTTAACAACACCTGTTACAGGTAGGTGCTCGGTAAATGTGTGTTAAACAGCTAAAAACAATTGAACAAACATTTTCAGAGCACCTGCTATGTGTTTGACACTGTTCTAGGCGCTAGTGACAGCAGCAAACTAAAATAAAAAGCCCCCTCCAGGAGGGAAGGACAGATACTACCAAGAGCATCGGTAACATCTGCGGCAGTGATCACACAGCGTCGGTGATGCAGCAAAGAAGAGCTGCTCTCAGATAAGGCCTGTCTGGCAAAGTGACGTCTCCAGAGAGACCCAAATGAAGTAAAGGAACCAGTCATACAGATGTCCAGAGGGTGGGGAGGAGGGGGAAGTATTTCAGGAAGAAGAAACCGTCAGTGCAAAGGGCCTGGGGCAGAGACACGTGGGTGAGGGACGCAGTAGAGAGACAGCTTGACTGCGGAAGCAAGACAGGGCTGAGTGGCAGGGGAGCGGGTCAGAGCACGTGGCACGGGGTGGTAGGTGTGAAGGCTTGCGGACCTCAGTAACAATTTCAGCTTCTACTCTGAATGCAGCAGGAAGCCACTTTGAGCCAAGAGGAGACGTGTATACTGAATAAAGTTACACGGCTTGAACTCAGTGGAGCCAGGACAGAAACTGGGCTCTGAATCCACAGCTTGCTTCCTCCTGCCGCATCCATCCCCGCCCGCGTGTCCTCCTCGCGCGTTTTATCGTCAAAGCAGGGCCCACCCCTCTTCTGGAAGCCGGTGGTGACCGCTGCGCCCTGCTCTGGGGGCAGGGCCCTCGTTGTCTTGGGTCCTGTTTGTGCGGGGCGTCAGCGTCCACCTCTGGAGTCAGGGACCCACCCCGGGGACCCGGGCCTCTTCCGGCTGAGTGCGGGGCGGGCCTGGATCGCATCGGTGGTGCTGCCTTCTGGGGGCCGGGACATCTGCTCCCGCTCAAGTGCGATGCCCTGCAGCCTGGCAGGGTGCCAGGTGTGGGTGGCCCCAGGGTTCCCCTTGTTTTCCACACACACAGCGGCTGCTTTCCTGGCTGCGCTGTGAACCCGGCCTCCCGGCCTTGTCCGTCAGCCCCCTCTTCTCAGACGCCAAGGGGAAAGGAAATTGGTTTGTCTCTGCAACCAATAGAGCTACCTGCTAAGTACCCACCCCGCTCCTTGTGAACAAATTACCAGACGGTGGACTAAAAATGTTGCGTACTGTATTAGTGAGAACTCTCCGTTTCCAGGGATTGAAAAGCCAATTGGTTTACATCAAAAAGGTGGGTTCCCTATCTCCAAATGGCCAGGGGTGTCTCGGCTTTGGCTAAGTTGGACGTAAGGGTTCAGATGGAGTCATCAGAATTAGGCCTTCGTCTCCCATTCTCTTCTCTTCCAGATGCTTGTCCTCTCAGGTTATAGCAAGATGCCAATAGAAGGTTCCACCTTATCACCTCAGTGATGCCAAAGACAGCTGTTCCCATTTCTAGTAGACGTCTTGGAACAGAGTCTCTTTGGTTCATACCCAGACCTAAAACAGTCATTTTTCCAGGGCAGCGCAATACTGATTAGACATTTTTGTGTCATGTATTCAACCTGGCACCAGTCTAGGAATTAGTCCATGTAACCCTCGAGGAGCAACAATAGGAAAAGGACAATTTCTCAAGGAAGATGGGGTCAAATTACCAGATGCTGGGTAGGAAAAACCAGCAGATGCTCATTTTCACATGCTCTTAGCTAGTCCTCAGAGAACTCTGTGCCACAGTTATTATCCCATTCTGCAGATGGAGAAGGTGAGCTTAAGCCGGCCAAAATGCACAGCTGGTAAGTGGTAGAGACAGGATCTGATTATGGGCTTGTCTATCTCCGAAGCTGATGCTCAGGGATCTCCCTCCACTTCAGACAGGAGGGAGAGATGCTGAAAAGAGGACCAAGATGACCCTGGAAACCCACTGCGCTAAAGCAGCCCTACTGGCAGTTTGCTCATTTAAAAAAAAAAAAAAGTTCAGTGTCTTTCATGCTTCTCAGAGGAAGTTAGAAACCAGTTTTCCAGGTAATCTGACGATCATCGTGACTCACTCTTTAACAAGTACAGAGTGGAGTGTTCCGAAATTATCCTGCAAGGAAATAAGCGTCTCCTTCATTGTACCGTGTTACCTACATGTACAGAGAATCCATATGTCCCCAACACTCTCTTATATAAATGTGTGGAGGCGTGTTTTAAAAGCATGTATAGTCATATCCACTGTGTGTATGTAGATAAATGTAGGTATTTACCCCTCTGCTAATTAATATGCATCCAGGGAATCAAATATTAGTTACAATCTCCTTAGTGAGGAAAAACATGTTCCCTTCTCTCGTGTTCTTTCCCCATCATCTGAAATTCATCTTTGTAGTGGTCACTAAATCACCTGGCAACATAGCGTCCTCTAATTGCTAGATGGTGTGCACACTGTGTCTTTACATTTCTGGCTACTACTCCCTGGCTTTTTACTATTAACAGCAATAATTAATGGCATTGTGCGAGGTGTATGTTTATAATCTCAATAAATTCCCACAACAATGCTTTGTAGGAGGCACTAGGATAGCCATTATTTTTACAGCTGTGGAAAGTGAGGCTTAAACAATTTGTCTGCTGCAACTTGCTGAACTTCTGATGGAGCTGGAACTCAAACTTGGCTTTCTTTTATTTTAAAGCAAAGTTTCTCAACCTTTCAACTATTGACTTTTAGCTGACCCAGTAACTATCTACCATTATTTAAGTTGAGAAAGAGAAAAACAAAAATGGAACCCCAAGTCTCCAAGGTTAATGAGGAGGCTCTGTTTTACGTGTGTGTTAAATCACTCAGTCGTGTCCAACTCTTTTCAACCCTTTGGACTGCAGCCCACCAGGCTCCTCTGTCCATGGGGTTTTTCAGGCAAGGATACTGGAGTGGGCTGCCATTTCCTCCTCCAGGGGATCTTCCCAACCCGGGGATCAAACCTGCGTCTCCCATGTCTTCTGCATTGCAAGTAGATTCTTTATAGTGGAAAACGCACAGAAATCTATCAAAACTATTTGATCCAACAGTTCCAGTAGAAATATTGGTTAAAATTTGTTAGGATATAAGTATGAAATCATTCAATACAGTATTGCTTATAATAGAAAAAGTTGCAACTGCTTAAATGTTCATGAGTATGAAATCAGTTAAATAGAGTACGTGAACCCCATGGACTATGGTGGCCCACGTTTCTTTAAAAGAATGCAGAAGCTCTACATGTAAACATGTGGGAAGGAAGATATATCGTAAATGAAAAAAAAATTAGGAAGAATAGCATAATCCCAATTTTTTGGAGTGAAGAAATTCAGTCTGTGGGTCTGCATAGAGGTGGAGTAATGGTGAGTATAAATATATTGGATTATATATAGCAAATTGCTGGAAAAATATAAACCAAGCTGATAACCATGATTACCTCTGAGAAATTTTTATGTTCAATAATTTTCTACACTATAGACTGTGGCTCTCAGCGGGGGGTAGTTTCGCTCCTTGGGGTGTATATACGGGCCTGTCCAGGTATATTTTTGATACTGTATGGACACACCCCTGGCAGGGGTGCTCTGTTGGCCTCTGGTATGAAGAGACCAGCGAGGCTGCTAAATGTTCTCTAATGCACAGGATGGCCCTCACAGAAAGGGTCATCCTGCCTAAAATACCAATAGAGCCAAGACTGGAAAAACCCTACTTTTTAACCATGATTTAGTGCTTCAGTTTGTTACCATAAGCATTCATTAATCTTATACTTTAAAAAAAATCTGCAAAACAAAGTCTCAATTCTGATAATTTGAATAGAAGCATGGCTGCTCATGACGTTAAAGATCAAGTCAAAGAAACAAGTTTAACATCAATCATTTTTCCATATGAACATAAACTAGTTTCTATTCCGTTAGCGGAACAAGTGTTCTTTCCTTAAAAAGCTGAGGCCTGAGGGAGGCGCGTTGTGTGTGCTGTCTGTTGAGACCAGTGAGAACGTCGATTTGTGTGTGCTCAGTCACTCGGTCATCTCCAAATCTTCACAGCCACGTGTGGCCCAGCAGGGTCCTCTGTCCGTGGGATTTCCCAAGCAAGAACACTGGAGTGGGTAGCTATTCCCTTCTCCAAGGGGTCTTCCTGACTCGGATCGAACCCACTGAAGGCAGATTCTTTGCAGTCTGAGCCACCCCGGAAGTGGCTTAAATTGCTCCATCTCAAACATCTGTGCTATGCTTAAAACTAAAAATAGAAATCTCTATGTTGTATTTGTTTAATTATTTCTTTAGTTGTGAAACGAAGCAAGTTTTCTAAGTAATCCTTCATTTTCTGTGAAGAGAGTAACTGGCCCATCATTTCCTTCTCCGGACAGAAATACTCCTTTGTCACAGGGCATTAACATTTCAACTTGGAAATAAAACATCTCTTCTGTCATCTCTGTGCCGTAGTGTGGCCACAGTGAGTATCTTTTTACGCATTTAATTTCTGAGTACAGAAATGATTCTGAGTGTAACTAGGGGGAGGGGCAAGCCTTGAGTGAGAGTCTCAATAAGGAAAGACTTGCTGTAGCGTCTTCCATGGTCTTCATGAGAATAGGTCTTGCTTAACTGGGATGACTGTCAACAGTGACTCTGAGACAGAAGGTTATTGCTGACCCTAGGGTCAACACCTTGACATTGGCTTTGTCTTAATCTACCCCTGCCCAACCTGAAGGATAAGACTCAGAGTTCTTAGATCCACACAACCTTTAGGATTACATACGGGCCTGCTGACCTGTGTTTGTGGCTTCCCTGGCGGCTCTGTGGTAAAGAATCTGCCTGCCAATGCAGATGTGGGCTTGATCTCTGGGTTGGGAAGATCCCCTGGAGAAGGAAATGGTAAACCACTCCAGTATTCTTGCCTGGAATTAATTCCCATATTTGTCAGATTGGGGTAGGTTTTGCTGCAGTAAAGGAAGACCCTCACATTGCAAAGCTTCAAACAACAGGGATGAATTTCTCATGCTCCTCACACTTGTGGATCAGTTGAGGACTCAGTGTCCTCATCTGGTCTTCAAACTGACCAGAGCAGCTGCTGTCGGGGAAGGACCTCACCTGCCCTTGTGACAGAGAGTGGAGGACACAGTGAATCACACCCTGACTGTCAAAGTGACGCACACTGCTTCTGATCGTGTTTCTTGTGATCGTGGCTAGCTCCAGCAGGGTGGGGGAGAACAGACGTCGAACAGGGAAGAGACATGAAGTGTCTGTGAGTGTCTCTAATGATTTCCAGTCACCAAGGTGTAAAAATCACGTGCAGATCTGAGTTTCTGGCTTCTTTTGAGAACTTTCGGAATCTTGCAGCGTGGGGGGCACACAGTCACGTGGCAACGGTCGGGGAGGGAGGGGATGGGAGTAGCTACCAGCAGCTCCTCTACTCATGGCCTGCGGACAGGCCACTGTTTACCAGCTCACCGAGCCTACTGACTTGTTTCACTCACCTGAGATGTCAGCTCGGTTCCTGTAGGAATTTGCGTTTCATTTCTTGAACTAAAGTCCAGCCTAGTGGTAGCAGTCCTATGATGGAGTTAGGCACCCCAGCTTGCTACCTGCGAGAAGCCCCGATCTCTGTGCAGTCAGGGCGGGGTGACCTGATGTGCTGTGCCTCAGGTCTCCGGGGATGTGAAGTAATAGTAAACAGGGGTAAGAGCAGTAACCTCGGAGGGTTGTGATGAGGCATGAATGAGAAAAGTCCACACAAAGCACTTAGTTTGGTGCCGGGGGCAGAAAAGAAGCAACTGCTCCATCCTTGTCCCTATCAGCCTCATCACCACCGTCATCTTTCTGAAGCGCAACCCTGCCCGGACCGTTAACTGAGACAGAAACGGGGCCACGGGGTAAAAAGCTGTTGGTGGACGAAGCCCTCCCCCCTCTGTATCTGTTTCCTATCTCATAAATCAAAAGAGTCGGACCAGAAGCTTTCTGAGGTCCCTTCCAAACCTGACATTCTGTGATTCCAAGACACAGAGGGCCCCGGATTCCTTCCTGAGCTTTCAAAGCATTCCCCATGTAAGCTTCAGCGAGGGTCTGGAGAGTGTATCTGTCACGGGGGCTGCAGGCAGGGGGGAGCCGCGAAGCCAGAGTATGAGGCAAGCATGGGAACAGCCTTAACCACAAGCTCTGGCCTTGAACCCATCCAGGGAACACTGACATGCGCCAGCGATGCATTATCTGTTGATGAGCCTTCCCAGGAAATGGTGTTCTGGAACCCTCCACAGCCCTGTGACCTCAGCCACCCTCGTCAGTTCCCTCCAGCACTGGTCTCTTCTCTCAGGGCACGTGGGGGGCAGCAACAAGACCCCCCGGGCTTTGTGTGTATGCTTCAGGCTGCCTCGCCTCTGAACAATGCAGTGTGATGACATAGGCATTATCACCCTGAGCTGTAAAATATGCACCAACAAAGAGACAATGAAAACAGTTGCTGCAAGTTTGTGTGCTTGAGTGCAGAAGGAGCAAACTCTGCTAATTAGAAGACGAAATCTTAACTCCATTTAGATTTCTGCAAATGAATCAGTACTTGATTCAAAAAATGCGGAAGCTCAGCTTAAACAGTCAAGTAGGTATTGCTAGGAATTCAGGCTCTGGAGTCAGACAGTCTCTGCCCTTGGGCTGTGGGCCTGAAGCAAGTTCTGTGTCCTCTTAGAACTTCATCTCCCTTGTCTGCAGTGCCAGGGTGGGAATACTGATCTTGTGTAGTTGGGAGGTTGACTAACAGAACCACCTTCTATATTTAATGACGTGTCTGGCAGCTGGGGCTTCCCTAGTGTCTCAGACCGTAAAGAATCCGCCTGCAATGCAAGAGACCCGAGTTCAATCCCCGGGATGGGAAGATCCCCGAGGAGAAGGCTACCCACTCCAGTATCCTTGCCTGGAGAATCCCACGGGCAGAGGAGCCTGGCGGGCTGCAGTCCACGGGTCACACACGGTTGGAGACGGCTGAGCGACTCACTCTTCGGCTTTTACTTTTCACTGGCACCTGAGCCCTCGGCACAAGTCGAGAACAAGGTAGGACTTCTCCGGTGGTCCGGTGGTAAGAACCTGCCTGCCCATGTGGGGACATGGGTTTGATCCCTGGTCTGGGAAGATCCCACAGCCCCCCACGCTCCACAGCCAGAGGGGCCGCTGCAGTAAGGAGCCGGCACATCGTAACGGAAGAGTCCCCCACTCACCACAACGAGAGAAGACCCACGAGCAGCAAAGAGGCCCAGTGCAGCCAAACAGAAATAAATAAAAATGGGTGAAATTATAAAAAGTAAAGAACAAGGCAGCTCAGTTGTTGCTCTCCCGTAAGTCATCTCCGTGGGACGCACTGAGGAGGGGGTGGTCTCGAGAACAAGCGCCTGTGAGTGAAGACGCTAGGAGGGGCTATGGCGGATCGGCCGCCGCCTGCTCCCCATCAAGACCCAGCGGTCATGCGAGCACAACCCGCTGTTCTGAGAACTGCTTATTCTTCAGGAAAATGTTAACAGTCTAAAGCTCTGTGTGAAATCTGATTTTTTAAAAATGCTGTCTAGTTTATTAAACCAGATACCTGTTTAGCTCCAGTAAAACTAGATTCCCTCAACACTTCATACCCTCCAGAATAGCAGTGGCTTTTTTAAGGCAGAATTTTATCTCATATAAAAGTGCAGGCAGGTGGTTGAGAACTGGCAATTCACTTCTTGCGGTCATGGACCCAGGCACCTTCTAACTTGTTGCTCTGCTGCCTTAATAAGAGGCTGCCTTCTTGTGGTCCAAGATAGCTATGGTAGCTGCTGCCATCACGTGTATAATCCAGGCAGCGGGGAAAGGGGTAGTAGAAGGATGCTCCTCTTTTAAAGGTATAACCTGGAAATTACACATATCATTTCCATACATATCTATGACTAGTACATTGTCATAAGGCCACATCTTTCTGACAGAGAGGCTAGGAAGTGTGGGTTTTACTCTGGGTGGCCAAATACTCAACCAAGGAAAAAAGGAACAAAGCCACAAATAATGTGGATTTTTTTTTTTTTCCATCATGAGCATGAAGCAAAACACATCAGTAGGTCATTTGGGAACACAGGAAGAGCCAGCCTACATTGAGGATGTGGTAAGAACATTTCGTTTTAGTAGAAGTTTCTGTGAATTAAGATGATGGTCAGCACCATGATTGTGCCTGCAACGGGTTAGAGTCAAAGTTAGGTGCCCAGCATGCGTGACTTCTCCGACCCTCGGAACAACCCTGCGGAGGCGGTCAGCCTCCTTCAGCACACACGGGGACAGCAGTCAGAGGGATGCGGTGACCGACCGGTGCGCTCGGCTGGGAGTGGCGGAGCAGGGATGTCGCCGCAGGCCCCGCCGCACACCGGGTCTTGGCTTCCTCCTGCCGAGGGCAGCGGTCTCTCACCTCCCTCCGCCCCTCCGGGCTCCGTGCCGTTCTCGGTTCTCCATCTGGGTCGAGAGGAACCTCGTCACAGCAGCGTCACAAGCTGGAGCCCAGATTACAGGAGGTCACAGACAGTCCAGGAGCCACACATGCAGACGTTTGGCCCTTCCCGCTGTTCTTTGATCTTTCTCTTCATTAAGTTACACATTCCTCCACCTACTTACATTTTAAGAGGAGGAGAGGGAAAATGTGAAATAATGACTCTGAGCCGAACTGCTTTTCTTCAAAATCACGAATAATTGTTTTCCCGGGGTGTCTAGGAAGGCGTTCCCCTCTCATCTCTTGCCCGGGGCTTGGCAGTCGACTTCAGATTGCCCCTTGCTTGCTTTTTTTCTAGCATAAGCGTTCCGTGTAATCCATCATCGTAGCCATTATCCTGCTTCTGATCAAGGGCAGGATGGAAAAACTCCCTCTCCCTTCAACACCTACCACCAGCTCTTTGATTTGCCAGGCGTGGGCAGGAGGGAAGTTTCCGGCGAGTGACCTCAGACCTTCTCCATGCAGGGCCCCACGCAGCAGCTACGTCGTGGTCAGCTTGGGGAGCGAACCCTGAGCCAACTCACTGTAAACAGCAAACGGCTTCCAATTCATTTCTTTCCCCTTGCTGCCAAAAGGCTTTTCTTCCCCCTCCTTCTTTGGGTACCCTGTTCGTGAAGGTTTCCGGGAGAGGCTCATCGCATGCACCTCCAACCAACCTACCAAGCTTCAAGCGTTCCCGGGCAGCCCAGCCCTGCATGACCAGGTGGTTCGATGAGACAAACTCTGCACTCTTTTCATCAAGATAAGCAGGCCGGCGATTCACCCAGCTGGCCGGGGAACTGGGGTGGGGTTTCTCTCATCCTCCCCGTGGATCTACCTCTGGGCCCAGATCACCTCCGGTGGGGGCCCTCCTGAGCGCTCTAGGATCTTTGGGAGCTCCCTTGGCCTCACCCACTAGACGCCAGTGGCAATCCCCTCCTAGTTGCTACAACCCGAAAGGTCTCCAGACATCCTCACTTGGCCCCTGGGGCTAAATCACTCCAGGTGGAGAACTCCTGCCTTAGGGAGGTTGATCCAGGTTCATACAGTGATGAGGGCTGTAGGTTCTGCCTGTTGGCCCTGAGGTTACTTCCTGGTCCTGTGACCTAGAAAGGGTCATCGCTTCTCTGAGTTCAGCTTCCATGTCTGTAAAATGGGCAGGGTGACTGGATCTTCTTTGTGAGCATATTGGTGGTGTCCATTGAGATCATGTTTGTAAAAGGTTTAGTGAGGCCCAGACCCCTGAGAAAGGAGAAAAGAAAGCCAGCCTTTATGAATGTTCGCTGCTGGTATCAAGCTGACAAAGCAGCTCTGAGGATGGGAGAAGTCTGGGCCCTCGCCCCGTTCAGCCTCCACCCTTAACATGCCCTGGCTCAGATGGGCTCTGTAGACAAACTTTCTAGCTTTCTTCATGCAAATACTCTCTGTTTCAGGCGCTCATACTTTTGCTCAGGTGCTTCCTCCCGTTCTGATTGCCTCCCTCCTCCTCTTCATGGTTAACACCTGCCTACTCACCCCGAAAGTGCAGCTTTGAGGTCACCTCCTCCAGGAAGCCATCCTTGCTTGCCTCCTCCCTCCCAAACTGGGGTATGTCTCATCCTCAGGGACTGAGGAAGTCTCAGTCCCTTTTAATATTTTGCTATCTTCACCATTAGGTAGTGCCCTCCACAAAGACGGGAATTGTGTCTTATGTATCTTTGAATATCTGGGCTTCAGCTTGGGACCATACACTGATACTGTTAGGACATCTGTCAGAATGCATGAAGGAGGGAGAGGTGGAGGGAAGGGAGAACAAAGGACCGGCTGAGGGGAGCACCCAGCACAGTGCCTCTCAGGGGAGAGAAGTATTTGGATCAATGAGTAGTTACTGTTATTTTCGGTATATTTTCTTGCTCTTGTAGTTGTCTTCACTGTCACTCTCACTAGTCGATGAGCAGACCTAAATCTGCAAAGAAAGATGCCTTTCCTTCTCAGGAGCGAACTCCATGTCCTCACAAATAAAACATCTGATACACTAGTTAAAAATCACAACTGCCGCTTTTTTCCAAGTTTTCTCGTGATTGCGTTCATTAACTCAACAAATATTTACCGAGCTCCTGATTCAGGGGAGAAACGACCAAGGCCCTTGCTCTCAGGAAGCTCTCATTTATGACATAAATTATTATGTAATTATCATACATAATGTAGCAGACATATTTATTACATAAATTGTATGTGATATTTACTTATGGCATAAATATGTAAAATGCAGTGCGAGCAGAGAGATGTAATATGCAGGGTGATCAGGGAGGAGTTAGAGAGGGTTGGCTGAGTGGGTGGTTATTTAAAATGGGCTGTCATGGAAGGATCTTAGATAAAGTAACGTTTGAAAAGCGAGCTGAAGGAAGTGAGGATGCAGATCTTCCTAGCTGATCCTTACACATCCCTTTAGATGATAACCCTTGGTGTGCCGCACGTGGAACTTCAAGTACAGTAACTCTGTATCCATGGTTCAGCGTCCCAGGGATTCGATCCACTGAGGAGGGAAAATATTTGAAAAAAATTCCAGAAAGTTCCAAAATGCAAAACTTGAATTTGCTGTCCACTAGAAACCATTAACATAGCATTTACATTTTATTTACAACTATTTACATAGTATTTACATTGTATATACAGCTATTTACATAGAATTTACATTGTATTAGGTATTATAAGAACTCTGTGAAATGGAAAGGTCTTAGTGTTCAGTACTCAGTCGTGTGGATTCTTTGTGACCCCATGGACTGGAGGCCTCCCCAACCCATACCCGCCCCCCCAAGCCCGCTCCTCTGCCCGTGGCATTCTCCAGGCAACAGTACTTGAGTGGGTAACCTTTTCCTTCAGGGCATCTTCCCAACCAGGGATGGAACCCGGGTCTCCTGCCTCGCAGGCGGGTGCGTTACCATCTGAGCCCCCAGGGAAGCTCTATGAGTATTCTGTGTGTGTGAGTCACTGAGTTATGTCCAACTCTTTGCAATCCCATGGACTACAGCCTGCCGGGCTCCTCTGTCCATGGGATTCTCCAGGCAAGAATACTGGAGCGGGTTGGGGAGCAAACCTGGGTCTCTCATTGCAGATGAGGTCTCTCTTAACCATCTGAGCCCCCAGGGACGCTCCTGTGAGTACTCTAGAGGTGATTGAAAGTGTATAGGAGGATGTATGTAGGTTATACAAAAATACTACCCAACTTCACACCATTTTACAGCAGGGATTTGCGCATCCATGCATCTTGGTATCCTTGGGGATCCTGGAATTAATCTCCCCTGAGGATACCTAGGGATGATTGCGTTTGCAGAGAAGAGTTAATTATTTGAGAACTGCCTGTATCAGCGTGTTCTGGAATATCTCCAAAATTCATGCTTCTTGGGATGTTAGTAGAAGCTCACTCAAAAAATGAAGTCTGCAGAATTTGGAGAAACAGAGAAACGGTACTTACCATTTTCCCTTGTTGCAAGACTCTTCAGAGCCTTTAACAGGTCAATGACCATCATAAATGTCCAAGTGGGAATTAGGGAATTTGGTTCCCTAACTTGTTTCAGATTCAGACGGCCTTATTCAACAAGCATATTGTAGGACTTGTGGTCAGAGGAATGTATTTTGGTAAAAGCTCTTTTGGACACGGTGTCAAACTTAAAGAAATATTTTTATCATATTACTATGTCTTGGGGAAAAAAAATCCAGGTGTTTCTGAAGGATTTGCACTGGATCTTATTCAGGACCTTTCACTGTTGAGAACTAAAGGAAGCATCAAGTGGCCAAGTAGTTTTATTCCTTTATTCCACAGTGATTGTGTGAGGATCGAGAGTGCACACCTGTTCATTTGACTGGCTTGGAAATGTGTTGGTCTAGCTACAGGGCAAAACATTGGCACAAAAAGCTTCTCATTACTGAGCCCAGCTTTACTTTAGCTGCCTGTATAACAGCCCTTGAGGTTTGGAAATGCAAGATTTAGCTCAAAGAGCGTCTGAAGATCACCCTGGACCATTTGAGAAAGAGTCACAGAAGTGGCGAATCAAGAGCAGGGCCTCCGACTACACAAGGCTGGACTCACTCAGAAAGCCTACCAAGTTCTTGCCGAGTCTCAGTTTGCATTACCTCTAAAGTGGGATTCTACTCTGATGGCAGATGAGTGTCTTTATCCAAAGAAAGGTTGGGACGGCTTAGAAGGGACTTTGTAGAGGAGGGTGAAAACTGATATTGCTGGTTTGGATAATATGCCCATATGTATACATGTATAAGTTTATTACAGTAAAATACACATAAATTTATGTCTTAGCTACTTTTAAGTACACGGTTCAGTAATGTTAAGTATATTCACAGTGTTGCACAACCAATCTCCAGAGCTTCTTCATCTTGCAAAACTGAAATTCTGTTAACAGCATCTCCTCACTCTCCCCCACTCCTTAGCCTCGTTCCACTCTGTTGTTGCTTAGTTGCTATGCTGTGCACGATTCTTTTAATGTCCAACGGAGCCCGCCAGGCTCCTCTGTCCATGGGATTTTCCAGGCAAGAATACTGGAGTGGGTTGCCACTTCCTTCTCCAGGGGATCTTCTTGACCCAGGGATTGATCTCACACCTCCTGCATTGGCAGGCAGATTCTTTACCAGTGAGTCTCCAGGGACGCCCATTCTACTCTCTACCGCTCTGATTTTGACTACTCCAGTACTCTTGCCTGGAAAATCCCATGGACAGAGGGGCCTTGTAGGCTGCCGTCCGTGGGGTCGCTATGAGTCAGACACGACTGAGGGACTTCACTTTCACTTTCAGGTACCTCATATAAGTGAAATAAAGGATTTGTCTTTTTGTGACCTGGTTCGTTTAACTCGGTATAATATCCTCAAGGTTCATCCATGTTTAGCATATGCCTAGACTTCCTTCCTTTTTAGGGCTAAATAATAGTCCATTGTATGGATATACTGTATTTTGTTTATCCATTCATTTGTTCTTTCTTCCACTTCTTGGCTATTGCACATAAAGCTGCTGTGACATGAATATATTAATCTTTGAGAACCCGATTTCAATTCTTTTGGGTAAATATCTAGAAGTGAAATTGTACCCGTTACATTTTAAAAATAACTCTGTTGAGATATAATTCACACACCATAACATTACCTTTTAAAGTGCAAAATTCAGTGGATTTTAGTACAGTTGACCTTTGAACAGCATGGCTTTCAATTGCTCAGGTCTATTTATGTGCAGATTTTTTTTTCAATAAATATATAATACACAACTGCTTGATCCAGGGTTGGTTGAATCACTGGATGTGGAACCATGGATAGGGGGACTGACTGTAAAGTTACAGGCAGATTTTTGAGTACATGGAAGGTTGGTGCCCCAACCCTCAAGCTGTTCAAGGGTCAACTGTTTATTCAGATTCATGCAACTGTCATCACAATCGATTTTATAACATTTCCACCACACCACCTACAAAGAAATCTTACACCCTTAGCGGTCACACCCCATTCCTCCATGTCCCAGCCCTACGTGACCGCCAATTTACGTTCCGTCTCTATAGATGTGCCTCTTTCGGACCTTCATTTGTAAATGGAGTCACACTGTATGTGGTCTTCTGTGTCTGGCTTTGTTCACGTCACAGAAGGTTTGCAAGGATCATCCATGGTGTAGCCTGAGTCCGTGCTTTGTTCTCTGTTTATTGACGAAGAGTATTCCACTGTAGGGATATGCCAATTTTGTTTACTCATCTGTCCATTAGTTAGTGGACGTGTGTGTTGTACCCATCGTACCATATTACCATCACCGTACTTCCTGCCTCGTGACACTGCCAACATCTAGCCCTGTGGCATTCAGAATTTTCCTTTTCTCTACTGGGACAAATAAGCCCCTTTGTGAAAATGTAGACCAGAGAACTTATCCGAGTGGTGAACTGCAGGTTCATCCCCCCCTCTTCACAGTCTTATTCCCTCCAAATAAAAAAGGAAGAAAACTCCATCCACTCAGCCTAAAAGCAATATATATATGTATTTTTTTTCCCTTCTCTATTTCTAATGGAATAGACTTGTGCTCTTTAGGGAAATCAATAGGAGGGGTAACAACCGATTATACTATGAGAAAGGAAATTTTAAAAGACTCTTTGGAAATAGCGCATACATAAAACATTTCTGAACTATCTGCAAATGCAGGAATTATCCCTCGATGCAGAGGATCTGTGCCAAAGTAAAAGTCTGCTCAGGCTTTCATGAATCTCCACGTTAGTGGCAACGCTCTCACTCCAGTGTCTGTGACGGCTGCTGCTCCCATCCTGTGTCGTCCAGTGTCCACGTCGCAAATTCCACTCGAGGACGAGGCTACTCTGTCTAATTAATAATCGAGCCCTGAGTGAACTCAGAGTGTTTTAGGCATCACAGTTGTTAGCCATGTGTCCAACAGCATTTGGATTTTACTGAATGCCAGGGCAAAAGACTCTTAGGGGTTTGGGCAAGATATTTCCTTGCTCTGGATGTTGAAAGGAGTGGAAGTCAGATTTGGAATGAACTGAGGGGAGACTTAACCACAAGCTGCACCTGTTTGAAAGCTCAGCCGTGGGGGCAGTCTTCTCATTATTTGAGCAACCTGACAGGCTTCCCCCTTCTCACTCATATTTCACATTTACGCAACCACCGTCCAACTTTGTTACAAAGAAGGTAGAGAAACTTGTCATTTGTTTGATCATCATCGTGGTGTAAGAATTTGCCTGTCACTTGTTTAGGATAATGGCTGAATTCTTTCGTTTGTCAATGGATGCTTGGCAGTTCGAATGTGTTAGACTGCTCGCAAACAGCTGAAAGAAATCCACACATCCTATCCATTGTCAAGCTCATTTAGCAGATTATTCTAAGACTAAAGTAAGGGAAGATAGCTCAGGCTATGAGTCTTTTAAGAAAACATTACAGAGTGTGAATAAAAGCAAATCCACAGAACTTTAAAATGTCAGAGAACTCAGAAATCCTTCAGTTTGAAGGGTTTGAAAACTCATCTGCCCACAGAGTCCAGGCAGGTAGTAAAAGAAAAAGAAAAGAAACAATTAAAAAAGGAAAAGTGGCCAAGAGAAGTTGATTGCTTTTTGCAAGGTCCTGGGAGGGGTTCTAGCCTTTGCTCAGTAATTGTATGTTTTCATGAAATTTGTAAAAGTAAGATATTGAACTTTAATTCACTAATAGGGCAGTAGCTGCCGTCTCTGACATGCCCCCTCCTTCCCATTTTCCCTTATGTTGGGCAATTGATGATGTTGGAGTCATCCCAGGACTTTTGTACTGGTGGGCCACAGGCACTTTTTATTTATAAATTTTCCTGCAGTATTAGACATGCTGCAAATACATTATATTCACCATTTTGTATTATTTTTCTTAAAAAAGAGCTCTTTCCAGGTTTTAAAAGCTTCAGACTTCACAAAACCAGCAGGCAAGGCAGGCTTTATGGAAATATGGACACTTCATACCTGTCTGGTAGAAGCTGTTTTACTGGCCTCAAGGCAGTTGCCAGGTGGGTGTTGAAAAATGCCTAGTGTGATCAGTTCCCTTCAGTGAAGTCAGAAATCCAGATTTTCATGTCAAATGTGTTAATTTCCAAATATTTATAACTAACCAAACAAAACCAATTGGAAGGTCAAGTTTGATCTGTGGACTGTCAGTTTTCAACCTTTGCTATTTATGATGAAAAAGCTAAATGAACAGGTCTAAAAATATTGAACCATCCCTCCACACCATTATCTTCCAAAGCCCTTACACTGAAAATGATCGACCTAGTTTTTTTGTTTCTTACTTTTAAAGCATTCAACTAGTAATCACTGAGTGCTAACTGTGCTTTTTACATAGATCTGAGTTTCTCCCAAGTTCAGCTCTTGATTAATCATGTCCTAAGGAGCCTCCATCCTGGATTAGTGCTAGGAGACAGCCTGATATCCTCGCTATGCCAGGATGCTGAAGACAACTAACTGAAATTTGCAATAATTCAGATAAAGCATTCTAGATCCTTATTAAAAGAAAAGCTTCCTCAAAATGGTATGAGGTTTTATATTTATGAGCACGTTAACATAGTCCATGTGTTTAGTTCAGTTGCTCAGTCGTGTCCGACTCTTTTCAACCCCACGGACTGCAGCACGCCAGGCCTCCCTGTCCATCATCAACTCCCGGAGTTTACTCAAACTCATGTCCATTGAGTCACTGATGCCATCCAACCATCTCATCCTCTGTTGTCCCCTTCTCCTCCAGTCTTCAATCTTTCCCAGCATCAGAGTTTTTTCAAATAAGTCAGCTCTTCACACAAGATGGCCAAAGTATTGGAGTTTCAGCTTCAACATCAGTCCTTCAACATCAGTGAATATTCAGGACTGATTTCCTTTAGGATGGACTGGTTGGATCTCCTTGCAGTCCAAGGGACTCTCAAGAGTCTTCTCCAACACCACAGTTCAAAAGCATCAATTCTTTGGCGCTCAGCTCTCTTTATAGTCCAAATCTCACATCCAGACATGACTACTGGAAAAACCATAGCCTTGACCAGATGGATCTTTGTTGACAAATAATGTCTCTGCTTTTTAATATGCTTTCTAGGTTGGTCATAACTTTTCTTCCAAGGAGCAAGCATCTTTTAATTTCATGGCTGCAGTCACCATCTGCAGTGATTTTGAAGCCCCCCAGAATAAAGTCCGTCACTGTGTCCATCGCTTCCCCATCTATTTGCCATGAAGTGATGGGACCAGATGACATGATCTTAGTTTTCTGAATGTTGAGTTTTAAGCCAACTTTTTTACTCTCCTCTTTCACTTTCAGCAAGAGGCTCTTTAGTTCCTCTTCACTTTCTGCCATAAGGGTGATGTCATCTGCCTATCTGAGTTTATTGATATTTCTCCCGGCAATCTTGATTCCAGCTTGTGCTTCATCCAGCCCAGGGTTTCTCATGATGTACTCTGCATATAAGTTAAAGAAGCAGGGTGACAATATACAGCCTTGATGTACTCCTTTCCTGATTTAGAACCAGTCTGTTGTTTCATGTCCAGTTCTAACTGTTGCTTCCTGACCTGCATACAGACTTCTCAGGAGGCAGATCAGGTGTTCTGGTAGTCCCATCTGTTGAAGAATTTTCCACAGTTTGTTGTGATCCACACAGTCAAAGGCTTTGGCATAGTCAATAAAGCAGAAGTAGATGTTTTTCTGGAACTCTCTTGCTTTTTCGATGATCGAACGGATGTTGGCAATTTGATCTCTGTTTCCTCTGCCTTTTCTAAAACCAGCTTGAACATCTGGAACTTCATGGTTCACATACTGTTGAAGCCTGGCTTGGAGACTTTTGAGCATCACTTTGCTAGCGTGTGAGATGAGTGCAATTTGCGGTAGTTGGAGCGTTCTTTGGCATTGCCTTTCTTTGGGACTGGAATGAAAACTGACCTTTTCCAGTCCTGTGTCCACTGCTGAGTTTTCCAAATTTGCTGGCATATTGAGTGAAGCACTTTCACAGCATCATCTTTTAGGATTTGAAATAGCTCAACTGGAATTCCATCACCTCCACTAGCTTTGTTCGTAGTGATGCTTCCTAAGGCCCACTTGACTTCACATGCTAGGATGTCAGGCTCTGGGTGAGTGATCATACCATCGTGATTATCTGGGTCGTGAAGATCTTTTTTGTAAAGTTCCTCTGTGTATTCTTGCCACCTCTTCTTAATATCTTCTGCTTCTGTTAGGTCCATATCATTTCTGTCCCTTATTGAGCCCATCTTTGCATGAAATGTTCCCTTGGTATCTCTAATTTTCTTGAGGAGATAGATCTCTAGTCTTTCCCATTCTGTTGTTTTCCTCTATTTCTTTGCATTGATCACTGAGGGAGGCTTTCTTATCTCTCCTTGCTATTCTTTGGAACTCTGCATTCAAATGTGTTTATCTTTCCTTTTGTCCTTTGCTTTTTGCTTCCCTTCTTTTCACAGCTATTTGTAAGCCTCCTCAGACAACCATTTTGCCTTTTTGCATTTCTTTTTCTTGGGGATGGTCTTGATCCCTGCCTCCTGTACAATGTCACGAACCTCTGTCCATAGTTCTTCAGGCTCTCTGTCTATCAGATCTAATCCCTTGAATCTATTTGTCACTTCCACTGTATAATCATAAGGTATTTGATTTAGGTCATACCTGAATGGTCTATTTGTGTTCCCTACTTTCTTCAATTTGTCTGACTTTGGCAATAAGGAGTTCATGATCTGAGCAACAGTCAGCTCCTGGTCTTGTTTTTTCTGACTGTATAGAGCTTCTCCATCTTTGGCTGCAAAGAATATGATCAATCTGATTTTGGTGTTGACCATCTGGTGATGTCCATGTGTAGAGTCTTCTCTTGTGTTGTTGGAAGAGGGTGTTTGCTATGACCAGTGTGTTCACTTGGCAAAACTCTATTGGCCTTTGCCCTGCTTCATTCTGTGCTCCAAGGCCAAATTTGCCTGTTACTCCAGGTGTTTCTTGACTTCCTACTTCTGCATTCCAGTCCCCTATAATGAAAAGGAGATCTTTTTGGGTGTTAGTTCTAAAAGGTCTTGTAGGTCTTCATAGAACCATTCAACTTCAGCTTCTTCAGCATTACTGGTCGGGGCATAGACTTGGATTACTGTGCTATTGAATGGTTTGCCTTGGAAATGGACAGAGATCATTCTGTCGTTTTTGAGATTGCATCCAAGTACTGCATTTTGGACTCTTTTGTTGACTATGATGGCTACTCCATTTCTTCTAAGGGATTCTTGCCCACAGTAGTAGATATAATGGTCATTTGAGTTAAATTCACCCATTCCAGTCCATTTTAGTTCACTGATTCCTAAAATGTCAACATTCAGTCTTGCCATCTTCTGTTTGACCACTTCTAGTTTGCCTTGATTTGTGGCCCTAACATTCCAGGTTTCTATGCAATATTGCTCTTTACAGCATCGGACTTTACTTCCATCACCAGTCACATCCACAACTGGGTGTTGTTTTTGCCTTGGCTCCATCTCTTCATTCTTTCTGGAATTATTTCTCCACTGATCTCCAGTAGCACGTTGGGCACCTACTGACCTGGGGATTCCTCTCTCAGTGTCCTATCTTTTGGCCTTGTCTTCATATTAGTATAGTTTTTTGTGTGAACTTTCAGTGACTTGGGGCTTTCCTGGTGGCTCAGATGGTAAAGAATCTGCCTCCAAGGCAGGAGACTCAGGTTCAATCCCTAGGTCAGGAAGGTACCCCGAAGAAGGAAATGGCAGCCCACTCCAGGATTCTTGTCTGGGAAATCTTATGGACAGAAGAACCTGGCGGGCTGCAGTCCATGGGGTTGCAGAGTGGGACATGACTAAGCGACTTTTACTTGATTTAAAGTACTTGGAGGTACTAGACGTGTACCTCTTTTCACTCCTCCTCACCTTGAATCTTTACATCCGTTTACTGCCTCCAAAACATTTTCTCTAGATATTTCCATGCCTGGACCTTTCTCAGCATTGAGATCTCAGCTGGCATGTTACCTACTTAGAAAACCTTCCTGGAATATGTTAGCTAAATTAACCAGTGCCCAGCTCTCTTCCTCAGGGCTTGGCATATGACAGCCTGTGGCTGAATCCAGCCTGCTGCCTGTTTTGCAAATAAAGTTTTATTGGCACACAGCCATGCTTGTTACACATCGTTACATGTTTGTGTTACAAGCTGAGACTCCGGTAGTTGCAACACAGACCTTTTGGCCCACAGATCCCAAAACATTTACTATGTGGTCTTCTAATAGGAAATGTTTGCTGACCCCTGAGACTCCTATTGACCTGCTTTATTGCTTTCACAGTATTATTACCTGAAATTATTATTGCTTTGTTTGCTGGTTTGTTTCTGATTTCTGCTATTAGATTATAATCTTCTCAAGAACTCATTTTCCCTTTTACCTGGAATATAGTAAGCATAGTATATTTGACGGAGAGAATTTAATAATTCCCATGCTGCAGCGTTTTTGTATGAATGCAGCAAGGGGCTCCCGAGCTTTGATGCACAAGTGAGTGCTGTCGCGTTACATTTCAACAAGAGGAACATGTACATTTTTTGGTTTGGGTTGCATAAACTAGACCAACCAAATACACTGAGACAGATGAGGCCTAAGTAGTATATTCTACAGTGTCATCTCTTGAACTTGACGAGAAAAAGCCAAGATGTGAAGCCAATGGGAATCATGGCAAATGTGTCATTCATCCAGCGCCGTCGTCCCTAACCGGAACTAGCTCTTCTTTGCCAGGCAATCAAAGCTGATTCACTCAACGTCCTTGTGAGTTACCAACCATTTGGGTTTAACCCTGTCTAACCAAATAAGTGAGTTTCTTTAAAAAGCCTCCACCCGTGTAAGGAAAGATGCCTTTATTTTCTCTGATTACTTACATCACCTTGTTGCATACCATGTTCATAAACGCATGTGTGCATGTGTGAGAGCTTTCCAGACAGCTGTCTTTATCTACGTTTATCCAGCCATTGGTTCCCATCTCATATCCTTGTCACCTGAGGATTTATTTACTGGTTCCTTGTCTATTAGTCTTTTTGTGCTCTGACTGCTGTCTTGAAAGCAGGTAGCCTTTCGTACTTATCTGTATATTTCCCTCTATTACCCAATATGTGATTGGCCTGAATTGAGTCTGGAATCGGCACCAGGCCCCTAACAGTGTGCTGGGGGTTATGTCAGATAAGACTGTTAGAGTTTCTCAAGAGCCCTAGAATCTTATCCTGGGAAATCTCACACCTTCTAGAAATAAGCCTATTCCAATGTACCCATTTGCCATGTTAAGTATATATTTTTTTCCTTTTAAAAACAAACAATAGCTATTCATTTGCTTTTGAAATTATTATTGATTACAATTTTAAGTTTTATTTTTCTGGGTCTCAACCAATGCATGTTCGGTCAGATCTCCAAGCATTTGAAGGCCCCTGAAATTTTTGGAGGCTCCTGGAAAGAGGAGCATACACTCCATCCCCACAGCCCAAAGTCCTAATGTGTAAAGCAGCCCTGGACACTCGCAGATAAAACAGTGAACACTATAGATGTGGTTCTTGTCCTGAGGGAGCCCAGAGTCCAGCCAGTGTGAGATGCTAGTGAGCAGGTACTCACAGAAAACCAAGAGAAGGCCTGTTCTGGAGGAAAGGCAGGGGTGAAACAAGACTTGAGAGGACCAGAGGAAAGTGGGGTGGGGGCAGGGCGCTGAGGAAGCCCTCCCTGGGGAGTAATGTCTTAGATGAGCCTTGAAGGATGAAAAGCTTCAGTTTCCCCAACTAGTCTTAGTAAGGGCTTCCCTGGGGGCACTAGTGGTAAAGAACCCGCCTGCCAATGCAGGAGACAGACGAGGGTTCAGTCCCTGGGCTGGGAAGATCCCCTGGAGGAGGAAATGGCAACCCACTCCAGCATCCTTGCCTGGAGAATGTCATGGACAGAGGAGCCTGGTGGGCTACAGTCCATGGGATTGCAAAGAGTCAGATACGACTGAGTGACTTAGCACGTACACACGCAGCCTTGATAAATCTATTTAACCCATCAGCCAGTTCACCTGAAGTCATGACAGGCTGTGTAATTTATGGAGCCCCTTCCAGTATTTCAAGAAGGCAACAGCAGGTATTAAACCAACTCTGGGGTTCTTCTGAGCATGGGCCCCTGTCTGATGGCCCCAGTCTCATGCCCATGAAGCTGGTTGTGATAGTCGTCCTAGAAACGGATCCAGGCCCATTCAAATGAGAGTAGGAGAATTCTGCGCATTTAACACAGCACCTCTCGCGGTGTGGGTGCTCGAGGGAGGATGCTGAATGAGGATGGGCTTCATTAGCTGCACCTGGGGACATGTGACCAGCATGGCTGTCTTTTGTCTTTGAGGTGGCTTTAATGGATGTTATTAGATTTAAGCAGTTTATTTGAAAAAAATACACACATATGACCTTTTGGAAGAGATCTTTCCCACGTCGTATCCTGAGAGTAGATGATGATAAACTGATGCTAAACAAAAAGTGATTTTTATTCAGGTTCATTGACTGCATTTTCAGAAGCTGCCACGCAATGAAATGTATACATTTTCCCCCCTGTCTATAAATCTGAGTAGTCCTGAATTGCCAAGTCAGGTAAAGTGAGTCCATGGGTAGCTCTTAAATGCCTTAAACCCTTGGAAATATTAGATCCTTCTTCAGCAGATGAGGTTTGGTGGTGCAGCTCATTAGCATTTGAACAAATTTGTGAGACTTTTAAGGCGTGTTGTTGGATTGAACTAAGTGGACTGATGCAGTGAATTCCAGACGGTAATGGCTCCATTTATCAAGGGAGCAGGTTTTAACATAATGCATAAACCTTTCTCACATGGCCATTTTACTATGCATTTAATTCTATTGCAACATGGTGCTTCAGGCAGAGGAAATGAAGAACTTAAACAAGGTTAACATTCCGAGAAAAGACTAGGGAAAAATCAATATCTCCCTCCTTCCCCAAATAAAAGATGATTTACAAAAATGGAGATCTATATTGATGACAGGGTCTTATAGATGACAAAATGTACCCGTGATGTTTTGTGACTGGGACATGAGCTGTCATTGCCTCTGAATTCATGTCGAGTTTCAGGGATCATGTTATAAAATTGTTTTAGTGGGATTAACTAAAGGTTATTAATTGAAAGGCTCTCCTATAGCTTTGAGATTTAAGGCCTTGAAGACTTTCGTGGCTTGTCTTTATTCTGTTTCACATTCTTTTTGACTTCAAAATGTTGTCTTTCTTCCTGTTTATGTGCACTTAAAAAGTGGTGAAGTAAGTATCTTTCCTCCCACTTGGGAAGATTTGCCAGAGCTTAGCAATCAAACCGGATCCCTTTGGAATACCCAGCCATTCAAGTCTTTTGTTTTGTCTATTAGCGATCTAGCAACACCATGACTTCATGACGTTTGCAGATGTAGCGTCGTGGTTTTTGTCTGTCAGGGAGGCGACTGGGGGCTGACGACGTGCAGCCTTTTGGCCATTTGCTGAGAGAGGAGTTTGTGTCGTGCTGAGTGACACTTAGACGGAGGAGGATGCGGCTGTACTAGTGAGCAGCTCAGAGCTCCAGCACAATGTGAATTTCCAGTTTCCCTGTTGAGCTGCATCCTTTCTGCCTTCCAGTGTTGTTATAAAAGCATTGCACACCAAACAGGTGACTCTTTACAAATGACTGTGGGTTCTATATTTATACAGCTATTAAGAACCTAAAGAAGTCACTTAAATTTTTCAGATATACCTCGCTGCATTTTATGAGGGGAAATATATGGTTTGGTGGCTTCATAAATTTAGGGGTTTTTGAAGGCTGTGGAATATATCCTTTACAAATGTCAAGGGTCCATGGTATATAACTTTTATTTTTCAGGAGATGCTACCCTGCTACTTTTAGATTGGAAATGCTTTGCTACTAATCCATAAAACAGCCCCACCGTTGCTCATTCCATCCAAACTACCTTCCGAAGTTATTTCTTTAAAAAGTCAAATCTTCCCAAATTCCCCATTTCCTTCCTGAAAATGCTTTTCTATACGATGCTTGGCAAGACTTGGGTATTAACAGCAAGAGTTATTCAGCTAAGCCAAATAGCCGAAAGTACACTGAATTTCCATCACTCAAAAAATGTAAAGCTGGAACTTAAGGCAGGAGTCTGGCAATTAATCTTCCATCTTTGGAAAATTCAAAATTATATTCTAGGTAGTAAAAACAAGTTAGTGAAATAATATCTTGAATAGTGGGAGGAAAGTGACTAAAGGTGGTCTTTCATAAAAATGAACAAGGAATATTCAAACACCCTTCATATACACAGAAGTCGGGAAGATCCTCTGGAGGAGGAAATGGCAACCCACTCCAGTATTCTTGCCTGGAAAGTTCCATGGACAGAGGAGCCTGGCAGGTTACAGTCCATGGGGTTACGAAGAGTCAGACACAATTGTGTGAGTTTCACTTGGATGATTTAGAGTACTTGGAGGTACTAGAAGTATCCCTCTTTTCACTCTTCCTCACCTTGAATCTTTACATCCATATACTGCCTCCAAGACATTTTCTTTAGATATTCCATGCCTGGACCTTTCTCAGCATTGAGATCTCGGCTGGCATGTTACCTCCTTAGAAAACCTTCCCGGAACATCTTAGCTAAATTAACCAGCGCCCAGCTCTCTTCCTCGGGGGTTGGCAAATGACAGCCTGTGCTGAATCCAGCCTGCTTGCCTGTATAAGTAATAAAGCTCCTGTCAAAACCCCAAAGATAGGGAAATCAATGAGCAGGCTTTTCTCCACACCAAGCGGCACTCAGGACTCAGGGCAGTTCGCTCTTCCTCTGAGGCTTTTCGTGGTCCTCCCAGTCCAGGCTGGGCACGGGCTGCTGCTTCCCCGGAGCCGCCCCCCTGTGTTTCTGTCTGTGTTGGAAGCTGACTTTGGTTGCTTGTGGTCTGACCCCTCTTCCCAGCTCCATGTCTGCACCTTATTGGCAAAGCCAAGGTCTTACTTTCCTTCCTTAATGCTTAACCCAAAATCATCACTGCAGAAACCCAAGGAACATTTGTGAATAAATGACTGACTAAATGCAATCATGAACCTTTTTTGGAACTTTAGACCTTTTGATGAAAACAGAAAAACAAACAAAAAAACAGCGATATGGTTGGAGACCTTAAATCCGTATTCTTTCTTCCAGGATGTGGCAGCAGCCTCCCTTTCTCTGCAAGGCAGAGAGGGGTGGCCCACACATTCGCAGAGCCCCTAGTATAGCCTCCAGTTATGCGGAACCAGCCTCTCTGACACTAATCTACGGGGGTAAAGAACCCACCTGCCAATGCGGGAGATGTAAGAAACGAGGGTTCGACCCCTGGGTCAGGAAGAGGCCATGGAGGAGGGCATGGAAACCCAGCCCAGTATTCTGGCCTGGAAAATCTCATGGGCAGAGGAGCCTGGCAGTTTACAGTCCATGGGGTCGCAAGGAGTTGGACACAACCAAAGAGACTAAACACGCACGCAGCCTCTTCTGAGCCTAGTGGCTTTTCAAAGGACACCCAGAATCTCTCCAGCAGAGGAGCCTAAGAAGTGTGAAGGAAAAGATACAGGATTATGGATACAACAGCACACTTCTAGTCTGGGCTTTGCTAATCTTCCATATGGTGAGTCCAGGAAGCAGGTCATGGAAGTCTGGGAGATTTCCTTTGCAGAATTATTCAGCAAGATCAGCTCTGTGGACTGTTTTGGTTAACGTGTCACCAATCATAGAGCTTCTCCTATGGACATATCGTACTTATTTTCTATGCTCCTTTTGTGGATTCAGTTGAAAACACGATCTTAGAAGGTTCTAGAAAGACTCTAGGCATCTCAGTGAGAGTCTCTGAATGGCTGAATTCTCTGTACTTAGCAATGAAAAGACACTTTTTTTTGAGTAGAGCTTAAATTCCATTTTGAAATCAATAAATGTGCTTCCCTCACTTGCCTCAAAACTTGGAGAAAGGAGCTAGTTGAAACCAAGGTGATCAATCTTAAGTTCAATTCCCAACTTTTGCTGAGGTCATTCTCCGAGTTATTGGTCACATCATTTTTTTTTTAATCCCTACTTAAGGAGGTTATTTTGGTCTAAAATTTAAAACTCATAAGCAAAAATTAGCAAAGCTTTTTTTAAAAAATGTGGACCATGTATCGTCTAAGAGATCTTTAAGGAGACAGGCATTTTAAAACTGCCCCAGAAGCTTCAAGGGAGAGTGAGAACGTGGGCTCTCAGAAGCTGCTTACAACTGTCAACTAAGCCACACTGTCAGGCAACCTCGCTGATTTTGTCAGCTCATCTGTAAAATGGAAATTAACAGTGTCTTCCCCACTGAGCTTTTATGAGGATAAAACAAGATAGTCTACAGGAAACTGCTTGGCAAATCATAGGCTGCCACATAAACATAGACGATGATCACCCAGAACTGCAGTGGGCGAGTTTCCTGAGCACAAAACAGTAAGCTAGAGAAAACTCTGGGTTAACACAAATACAGAAAGGAAAAAAATATAACCATGTAAATGATTATTTGGTGGCAATATTGTTTCAGAATATTGGCGAGTTAAAATATACACACATTTAACTTAGACGTTTACAATGATATGCACTTGGCAAAACATTTTAAATAAGATACTCTAAAATTCTGTTCTGCATACGTATTATATATGCACACTACAGTAGACATTATATACATTTTAACAAATATCATCGATAGGGATATGCACATAAACCAAGCTTAATTTATGAACAATGTACAGACTTTAAGGGTAGATCTTTAAACTCTGAATGTTTCATTACTTTTCAAAATCAACACTTGTGGAAGATGAGCTCTACAGTGTAGTTCTATTTACTGAAGGAGGGGTGTTCTACACTGGTGTGTTGTGTTAAGGCATATACTTCTTATTTTCTCTAAAACTCCTGCCAGCAATTGTAGGTAAATGGAAATTGTGTGTGTGTGTGTGTGTGTGTGTGCACGCATGCGCATGAATGGATATGTGTATGCAAACATCAAAACTGATTTGCCCAGGAACTCAATTTGAGCACAAAATCACAGGCATGAATATGCAAGGAAATTTGAATGTGTTTGTCAGCAACTGAATATTTGGCAAGGGGGAAAATTAAAATAGATTGCACTTAGAGCTTGGGAAGGAAGAATAAACACAAATTTACAGGTGAGTGTTAGCAAACAGCATATACCTTGAATAGTAGTCTGAAACACAGTCATCTGAACTCGGTAGGAAATTGACATTCAGTTTGTGCTGGAACATATTAGAACTGGAAGCCTCAAGTTATGTTTCTCAATAGGAATACAGCAAATTACTATATCTATGTGGCAGGCACTTGGCTCTTCAGAGCTGGCAAGATTGAGACATTTAAGCTAAAAATTTCAGAGAGGATCAAACCAGTGTTATTTTTGGTCAATCAGTAAGACAGTCAACAGGTATTTGTGACACAACCATTTAGCTATTTACTTTTCAACTCTGTGCTCGGCTGGCTTAGGATGGGAGAAAACCCGAAAACATTAGAAGAGGGAACAGTAGATCTTCGACCCTGGCTTGGAAGGACAAATGGTAATAAACAGGGGCTCTGGAGTTGGACACACGTGTCGCCAAGTCTTAACACCTTTTATTCTCTAAAGTAGCTCCGCTACTTTATGTGAAGCTTAGGTTCTAAGGTCAGCCCTTTAGGAAAGAGTCACAAAGAGTCAAAATTATCTTTAGAATTTCCTTAAATCTTATACACTTTTAAACCTTCTTCTTTATTTTGTGTTGCTAAGTTAAAAAAAAAATTTGGAGCCTCTAAGCTGTTTAGAAGATTGAAATTCCTTATCAATTAAGCCACACACTATAGAGACACACACACAGAACTGTGTCCAGTCTTCCCACACCCTTTCTATGCCCACTCAAGTTTGAGATTGTTCTGCCAAAGGAAGACCACAAAGGGACGTCTCTATGCAGATGACTGGACTTTTGAATCATCCTGCCTTTCGGATACTGTCGGTCCCTGGTGGGAAGGGCGTATGGAGAGACTCCTCAGGAGTTCCTGTTGGCCTGCAGGGCTTACTCTATTTGGTTGTAATAATAAGCCTCTCTAATCTTAAAACATGCTAACAGATTTATTTGATGTTTTGAGGATTAAATGGAACAGTGGATGGCATCTTTCTTGAGGGTTAGGTTCAATAAAGAGTCTGTAAGTTGCATGTGCTGCATGACACAGCTTCATTTATGTGATCTTTGTCAGGGCTGTTCACCTCTTTATGCCTCAGTCATCTTATCTGCAGCATGGTGACCGAAATAAAACCTCCTTAGGGGAGCTGTTGACACATAACGATGATGCAGATGATGCAGGAAGAGCTGTTAGCAGACAAGTAGCAAAAGATTAAAAGGCGGTAACTCTGATTAGGATGATCACAAGGCGGTGGTGGTGTTGCGATGACTATTATTTCATGCTCTGTGACTTAGGACTTGTTACCAGATCTTTCTGGGCTTCAGTCATCTCATCTGTCAAAAGGGAGCAAGATTGCTCTTCTCACTACTTTGAAGAGTGGCAGAAGGGACAGAGATAAGGAGTTTGAAAAGCATCAAAGACCATACATGTAGAAGGCAAAAGCAGAATAACAAAACATAATACTCAAATTCCAAGGAATCTGTTTCAAAGATGTTGCAAAACAGTGTGCTCTAAAGAACAAGATGTGTGGATGAGCAGAGATATTGTCGGGGCTGATGACATCAGAGGTGGTTGAACGTGGCCCGTCCCCACCCCTGGGGAGATAGCCTCAAGTGCCTGCTCTTGGGAAGCAGGTACGGAAGGCTCGCCATTGAACGCAGGGGCGTGTGCGTTTCTCCCGACAGATGCTACCATTGTGTAACAGACATAAATGCAGTGGCCTTACGTCCAAGTGGCGAGAAACCTAACTTTATTTCCTCCTACAACTGCATTAAATTCTTATTATGAACACCTGTGCTGTTGGATGACAGAACTTGGCTGGAGTCAAATCAGGGGAGCTGGGTCCATTCAGCCTCCTGGGACGGTGTCCAAAGACTTGGAGGTCACATGTGGTCCTGAGTTATGACCTTCTGTCTATACTGACTCCCACAGAATGTGCAGTTTCCCTTCTGATGTCTGGCTGAAGGCTATTCTAGAACATCTAGTATTTTTCTAGCGATGTCTCAGACCCCCTTTCTTGGTTACAGCACTTAAGTATTTCTTCTAGTCTCCTGCTCCTGCAACATGGACTGGTGGAAGGGGCGTCTCTTCACAAGGCATGGAAACAGAAGGTTCTTCTGCTTTCAGACGCACCTGAAGGATTAACTTGCATGCTGTCCCCCACTTCACCCTACCGGGGGCCAAGGACTCAGCCCAGCAAATAGCCATTGGGAAGCAGAACACAGAGCTTCTTCTCCAACAGGCCGATGCCTAAGTGTCTAGGACGGCTTCTCCTTTACTAGCCCACAACACACACTCCTCTCAACACCCAGGAATCCTTATCTTTTGGGTAAAGGGAAGTGGAGAGCAGAGGTGAAATGTCTTTGGCCTGTGGTTTTCAGGAGAGCTGAAGCTACTTTGTAAGAGGCTGGCATGTCTGCTTTAGAAATCCCCAAGGCAAGACTTGGATTCCTTGGTCTGCTTTCAACTCCAGGCAGGACTAGGACTGCCTTCTGCAGAGTGGGGCTGGGGAGACGCAGCAAAGGAAGATCCCTCCACCGAGCAAGGGACCACTGCTCATGCTTGAAAGACTGTTTAAAAACAAACCCACCACGGATGATTCCTGAAGGAGTGAGCCATGATATTTTGCCACAGTCTGCACGGCTGGACAAGGGCCAGTGAGTTCCTTTCTAATGTCGATGGTTTGCCTCCTGGAGACAGGAGGGCACCGGTGGGTCCAGATTCGACTGTCACTCGAATCACTGATTATTCCCAAAGAAACCAACTGATTTTTTTTTTTTTCCAATCACATCCTATTCTGCTGCAGTCTTAAAGGGCATGAGAAATAGTTCTTTATGCTTTGTCATTCTCGAACAGGTTGTTCATTATGTAAAAAGCAATTATAATTCAGAGAAAAACAACTCCAAGTGTGAAATGGTGAAATACGTCATTGGAACGTCCCTGGAAGTCTCCAGTTGGAGTCTACAGATGACATCTTTGTGCGGAACATAAATACATGTGCCCCAGTTGGAGGGGAGGTGTCAAAAAGCAGGCTGTCTCCTCCTCGCCCCCCACATCCCCTTCCAAGAGCATGCATTTGGCGAATACCCACGCCGGCTCCCACGCCCAGACCCCACGGCGTTCCCTGGGCCGTCTCCGGAGGGTGACCCCTCTGCATGACCCCACTCCACCTCTGACCCACTCCACACGTGGTACGTTCACTGTGTGGCCGAGAGGATAGTTTGAAAACGTGACGCGTCACTCACCTCCTTCAGAACTCCTTCCGTGACTTAAAATGAAGCGTTTTATTTTCATTTCATGTCATTATAGCGGCTTCCTGGTTGTCTCATAGGACTTCCCAAGCACACCATACTCTAAGTTTCTTTTTCTGAATTCTTTTATTTATTCCTTGATGATTATTTATTAAATACATACTCTGGCTGTAGATCCTCTGCTTCAACCGCATGCAAATAGGACCAATATTTAAATGATCACAGAGATAAACTGCCAGCTATGGTAAAATGATACAGAAGGAAAGCTCTAAGAGGTGACAGGGGAACTAGACTTCATCGGGATGATCCAGGCGAACTTCACTGGCTCTTAAAATCTGGGAAACTTGTCATCGGCTTTTAGTACCTTGCTACTTAATTTTGACTTTTCAAAGAATTTGACTTTTAAGAATTCCGGATGTGGTTCTTCCCACAAAGAGCTGAGAGGCAACGGTTATCTCAACTTAATCTAGAGGAGGAACACCTAAGAACCCTCAATTAAAAAAAAAAAAATTTTTTTTTTTTAAAGTAGAAGAATAAAAAAGAGAAAGGGAAGGGAAGGAAAAGCCAAGTAAGCGTACGGAGCATCAGATTTACTGCTGAGGGAAGCGTCAGGGGCCATTTTATCTCATTTTGTTATTATTTAACGGCTGCACAAAAGAGAAGAGGCCCGAGTCCTCTGAGGAATAATGCATTAATCCTCATTAGGCCTCGTTCAGTTGGTGTGCCTTCTCCGCACCACGTGAAACAGGAAGAGATCCCTTCCCGAGAAGGATAAATGCGTTATCTCATAGCTCACCTACTCTGGAATACCTAATGGGCTGCGCTGGGAGTGTGTGTTGTTTATCATCGCTGGAAAGGGCAAGACGGTTCCTATTGAGTCTGCTGGACCATGAGTGATTTATGGCGCGCTTTACCCTCAACTGTTGGGAGAGGCAGCCACATGGGTAGGGTTCCATCTGTGCCATATGCAGCCCCTTTAATTAATGATTTATCTTATTATCTTCCTTCCTGAAAGAGGGGGGGGAAAAGGTTTTACTTCTATCAGTAAGACTACCACCAGCCAAAGAGGATCATTGTCTGAATCCCAGTGACAAACAGATGATGGGGAACGTGCTGGGGGGGAGGGAAACCCAAGGGGAAAACAGGCTAGCAAAACCCCTTGCTTCCTGAAGGAAACATTAGAAGGTGTTTCCTAATCCTGCCGCGCACAGGTCAACGTTTCCACACACACAGCACACACATCTGCTCACGTGTCCATAGAACAAGAGGGGAAATGTAAAGAGGCTCCTCTGGTTGAGGGAAGTCATTAATCCAATGGCGTGGCAGTTAGAAGCTTGAAAAAAGATGACTTCTTATTAACATGCAATTGTCACCACGTTAATAATGAAATATTGATCTGTTCCCGCTTAATGAAAATCAACTTATTCTAATTTGCCCCTGGAAAGAGGACCACTTAGGGTCTCATTCCGACACCTTTGCATTGTCCATCTGTGTATTTTTCAATGGCATTTATTTGTTTTTGTCCATACGGCCGAGAACCAGAGAGGGAGAAGGGAACAATTCATATCAGGTCAACCCAATTTATTTTTCTTTCCTTCCTTCTTCGAAATTCAATTATTTGATTGAGCAAGGGAAACCTTCATGGGGACCTTATAACATACTAAGTTTTAATGGTGATTTTTATGATTAAATGATTACAATCTTTGTCAGTAAAAATACTATTACATTAGAAACGCAGAATCTTAGATAATCATTAACAGTCCTAATCTATAGCTCGACAGTTAGCTATTTACAGGCATATACACATTGCAGTCAAAGACTGAATTCTCTTCATAAGATTTAAAGTCTGAACTGTGGAGAACAATTTTACATGGAGAAACTCTGTCTAATAGCCTATCTTAATTAGCTGCCAATTTTGTGAATTATTTCAGTTTTACAGTCACAGTTTTTCTACTCATTGTTTACCTGTGATTTTGAAATTATCTGTGAAGCAATCTCCTTTGGATAATATGGAAATGAGCCAGTGACTATTGCCTTCTGAAAAGGTAGATCATTTTTACTTACAGTTTAAAACGTAAATACTTTAAGGTCAGGCCTCTGTGGAAAGAATAATTCACAAGGGCTACGCTGTTATTTCACACTTGTACATTTATTACCCAAAGGCACACACCGAGTTGTGTGTGTGCGTGCGTTTACCAGTGAAGTGGCTCTTATTACTTCTGTTAGATGTTGTTGCAAGGAGGGTCACATAAACATTTATATAGGTTTTAGAAAACAGTTGTTACTGAGGAAGAACCTTTTTGTGTTTACACAAATTCAGAACAAAGAAACATCGCTAAAGCTTCCCGTAATTGACATGTGGGCGTGTTTTTCAAGTCACTGACTGGAAGAAGTGAGTGTCTGAGATTTATTTTTGACAGGACTTAAATTACTGGTAGCCCGACACATTTTTGAACAATTACTAGACGCGGAGGTGTTTAAAGTAATGGGTACTGTTTGAGGGATGGGGAAGTTTCAAAACCGTTAGAACAAAACAATTTTCCTTTTGATTAGTAAGATGCTAACACTTACATTTATATTACTAAATTCACATACACAGTTGACGCCTCAAATGATAGTTTTATTTTGTTTTGTTTTCTCGGAATGAAAGTCGCATTTAAAGAGAAAAACCCCTCCGCGTGATGACCTGGCGATCCCGGGGATTCAGGAGAGGACTGGGCCTCTGCTCACCATCAGGTCTTTCCTGCCTCTCGCGCGTGCAGACCAGTCCCCAAAGCACGCAGAGCAGAGAGCCTTGTTCTGCGTTGTTTCAATGTCTCACAAACCGGGGCTTCGTGTTCGTTAATTAGTGACTATCTTTAAGGAGCTCCTAGACATTGTTGAGCCAGTCATCTGAACTCCAACTGGAAAATTAAAATTCACAATTCAGAAACTGCTCGCGTCCCCAAAAGATTAAGCATCTACAGCTGCCGTAATTGGCAATGCGTCGATGTTTCAAGTGATCCAAAAAAGTCAAAGCAGTCGTTTCCTCCCTGCCTCTTTCCTGTCGGTGCCTCTGATGAAAACAGAGGACTGCAGGGTTTCCAGTCCTCTTCTTTAGTTGTTATTGCGACTTCAAAAAGAGAGCAGGCTTCGGGGGTGGGGTCTGTCTCTTGGACTTACCTGTGCTTGCAGTTCTTAAAGGTGCAGGTCAGGAAAACCTAGAGCTTGCTTTTTGATCAGACAAACACTGATGATGCATTTTATCACCCCTCCAAGATCTTTTTCCTCTCCCCTGGGTCCAGAGACATCCATGAAGTCATGTCCTCTGACGACTCCTAGAGAATGATTCAGTACTGAATGTATTTCTCTCTCAAAAACCAAACCAAAATAAATAATCCAAAAAAACCCAAACACACACACACACACACACAAAAACACCCTCAAAATCCCTTTTGTCTTTTTTTATGGGAGACACAAAGAACTTTGCATTTGCCAGGGTTTAGATCATTTGTTCTCAACCTGGGGGTGATTTAGGCCACTCCCCCGGGGTCATTTGGCAATTTCTAAAGATATTTGCAGTTTTCAGAACTGGGGACTTGCTACTGGCTTTGAGAGGGGAGAGGTTGGGGATGCTGCTAAACATCCCACAGGACAGTCCCCGCGACAAAGAATTATCTGACTCCAAATATGCCTGGTGTCCAAGCTGAGCAACTCTGGTGGAGAGGCAGGAGGTAATGCGGGTTCGGGAATGTTCTGTGCTTCCATGCTGCTCTGGGTGCTGGGAATTTTTCCCCCTGACCCACACATCCAGATCAAGAAGTATCAAGAATGCTAAATCGGGTAGAAACAGTAGTTTAGGACGTCATTATCCTTCCAGTAGATGGAGGACATGTCTTTAAAGTTACACAGCCCATGTTCCCAGCTTCTTTAAAAGAACATAATGTGCAAATAAATATGAGTAGAAAGAGAATGTTCAGTGCAGACAATAAAGCAATACTGATGTGGCAATATTAACGCCCACCCTGGGGGAGGGGCGGGGCTCCGACTACTTCCCATCTTAGAAGTGAGCCCTTTACCAGTGGGGCTTTCCGAGGCTCACAGGAGCCCTGGGAGGTGGGGTTACTAGGAGTAGACCTCACTCTCAGTAGGATTTCTGTCCCCTCCTTATTTTGTAAGCTTGCACAATAAGATTTTCCTACTAGTCTCCTTAGTCCTCACTGCAACAGGAGAGAGTGAATCTAAATGATGTATTGTTCCTATCCTATTTCTAAGAACTCATGAAATCCATAAACTATCCATAGATTTTAATCGATATGATGAAAAATAACTGCTTTGGCTTCATTCCCCTCTTCTCAGCTGGATATTTTGACATCATCCATGGATGGTTTTCCAAAATTACATTGGAAAGTCAGCATTAGGCATTTGGAAAGTACAGGAATTGTGTGAGACTGGGACATTTCCTCTGGTTCACTGTGGGTCAAGCAGGTAAACTTTCTAGAAGGTGAGAGATTATCAACCTTGGGGAGGAAAAGAACATTTCTTCCATGCATCCTTTCATCCACCCATCCTTCCATCTATCCATTCATTCATCCAACTAACCATCCATACTTCATCCATCCCTTCATCCATCCATCAGTCCAGCTTTTGTCTTCTTCCATCCACACAAATGGATAGAAACACATCTGAAATAAATTCAACAAAGATTAGGAATTATTTCTAGATGCTGGAATGTTAGATGACTTTTAAATTTTCTTCTTTATAATTTTTATTGCTTAATAGTAAGTATGAGTCATTTTTAACAATGAGATTATTATTTTTTAAAAGGAAGATGGCGAAATGAGATAAGCTAATGGACACTTTTCAACAGTCCAGGAAAACTGTCTTAATAGTTAAAAAGAGTGCTTCCCATCTTCTATTAACTCTGTTCTGCCAAGTTTAAAAAAAAAAATGGTCTATTTTCAGTTTGGGGTATAGGTTGATTGATGTAACTTTTCATTCTGAAATATGTATGTTTAATTATAGTTTTCCACTGACCTCAGTGTTTGTTACTTTCACTATACATTAGCTAAAAGTAGAGACCATTTATCACAAGGATTGGTTGCAGGATTTCTCTGGGCCGTGATTTTGCTACAGACAATGAGATTTCCAAAGAAATGAAAGACGCGTTTCCAAATTTTAAGGAATCTGTGTGCAGTCTGACAGTAAAGACAAGAAATGAAGGAATGATCTTTGCCTTACCAATCTTGGTTTATAAGTGACATGTGTATAACTTTTCATACCTTGATAACTGTCTTGGTAAACTCTTTTGCATCTTTTTAAATTTCTGGCCAAAGGTCACTTCTTCAATGGAACTCTCCTTGACTACTCCTTGTGAAGTTAAATGTTTCCTCCTCTGATTGAAAAGTTCAACGTTTCCCTTTTTTTCACTGTCTCCTAATATACCTAGTGTATGAAAAGTATCACATTGCTGAAATTACGTCCTTGCAAGTCTGTTCGTCCTACTGGATTTTGACTTCCCATAGGGCAGGAGACAGGATCCATTGGTCTGTGTGTCCCCAAGACTTCTCGTAGGGCCTCAGTTACTCGCCAGGAAATGAGCTGGCCAGAAAGCCAGTCAGAAGGAGACGGGTGGTGTGAGATGTAAAATCAGAGAAATGTGTAGAAGGTCTAGGTAACAGTGAGCTTGGTAAAACTTCGGTTTTTTGGGAAGTGCAAATTTACACTGGCCAAACAAGGAGACAAAACTTGCAAAACAATCAACAAAGAAAACAGCGATTGCTGTTTTTATTGAGTTTCAGGGACTTATAATAAAGGAATATTCAAGTTTGGAAAAAGCTTCATGGGAAATATAGGTGTTAGTAATTTTGTAACCAAAAAATTAGGGCATACCGTCTCTGTGCCAGGGAGGGTGCCGAAGGGGTCAGCTCATGCATCACTCCTTTTTCAACGGAGGTAGATGTTACTAGGCCCATTGTACAGATGAAGCAGTTGAGATTCAGGGAAGTCACATAGCCCGTTGGCCAGAGCCCCAATCTCTCCCAAGGTATTTGGCCTTGAAGGTCAATGTTCCTCCCCCTCAACCACAGCTGTTTCATGTCCTCTCTGTCCCTGGCATTTCCTCCATGTGGAAAGCTTTGAAAAGGCTCCAGTCACATTTTGAAATTCCATGACAAAAAATTGAATGTCGTCCAAAGCATAGTTTAGGATTTAAACATCCCTGTCAATCCTGGCTGTCATCACCAGGAGATTTTTATCCCAACAATAGATCACTGTGATGTGCTTGGCCTGAAGGGCCCTGGGCTGTTAAGATAGGAATCTATTGAGTAATGCAAATAAATTTAAAAAAAGACAGGTAGTCTCAGACTTTCATTATTGCCTTCTTTGCCGTCAGGCTCACAGTCAGCTCTGAGCAAAACATGTTCCTTTTTACCATTTTAATAATCTGTGCAATGGGGATGAGAGAGCGTGGGGTTTTCATCCAGCTGGTGTTTTAATCACTTCAATGATTCATGTAGTTTTTGAACACAGACGTGACTGGAGTTGAAGGAATAAATAAGGACACCAAGGAGATTTGCAGTCAGATTATGGAAGCGCCAGTCGCTGAGCTAACCAAAGAGCCTGGTGACAAGTCTAGAGTACTAGTCTCGGACATAAGTAACTGTGGGTGGATAGGGAGAAGGAGCATCGCAAGTGCAGAGGCCCCAGGGGGAAGTGGGTTTAGGCAGAGTGTTCTAGAAACAGAAAGCAGTCTGATGTGTCTGGTGAGAACACAGCGAGTCAACACGCTGAGACCTGAGGCTGAGGATGGGCGCAGGGGTAGGGTGGTCAGCGGACCCAGATCACAGGGCACTGAGGGCGTCCTGGGATGTGGGACTTTCGGTGTTAAAATCGGGAGAGCCCTGCATAAACTCGGACAGGGTGGTCACCCTCGGCAGCAACCAGGTTACCTCAGCCCGGGTAGACCATGCAAGGAGTTTGGACCGTCCTTTTTGGGCAGCGAGAGAGCATGGATGTGTTTCAAGCTGGCAAACCCTCAAGGCCATTCTGCAGGCAGACTGAATCTCCTGCTCTGTGTTTTAGGCAAGCCACCCACCCCTCCTGACCTTAGTCTCCTTATTGGGAGTAAGAGGCAGGTACCCCAGATGGCCCTCAAGGTCCCTGTCAGCTCGGAGACACTATGACGCTTTCCATTTCTTTCTGTGGATGGGACAGGACCATGAGGAGGTTCTGAGCAAAGGAATAACTCAATTATCTTTCCAAGGAAGGCTAATCTGGCAGTAATGTACAAGATTCTTTGTAGCAAAGAAACATCTGAAGAGAACCATTGAGATACTGTAACAATCTAGTCAAGAGATGAGGGGAGTATGGACCAGGGCGTGAACAGAAAGGATGATGGAGACAGGAAGGAAGGATGCAGTGACAATAACAGGAAAAATGGCAGGACTTTGTAACTGATTGCATATAGCTGGTGACGGAGTTAGTGAAATATGGTTTCATTCATTTACCCTCGTCTTCAACTTGCTGGGTGTATGTCCGCATGTTGGACGCTGAGGATGTGGGGATGAGACAGACCTTGACTTCGTGGAGCTCACAGTCTCGTGGAGAAAACCAGTGTCAGGCTGGACATTCCAGGTGTGCTCGGTGCTCTGAAATGAGTGAGGATGCTTCACAAGTGACGGGTGGAGGCCAGAGGGCAGGGAGACCCAGACTAGAAGTTGAGAAGGCTCACTGAGATGAGTGATCTTAAAGCTCACAACTAAGACGTTAGGAGTGAATTAGGCTGATGGTGGGAGGAGGGCAGACCAGGAAAGAGCAAACCTCAGAGAGGAACATCTTAGACACTAGGACAGAACTTACCAAGGACAGGATGCCAAAAAAAGTTGGCACATTTGATGGACTTAGAAACGTCTGGTGTGGCTGAGGACTAGAGAAATTGAGTGTTAGTCACTCAGTCGTGTCTGACTCTTTGCGACCCCATGGACTGTAGCCTGCTAGACTTCTCCGTCCATGGAATTCTCCAGGCAAGAATACTGGAGTGGGTTGCCATTTCCTTCTCCAGGGGATCTTCCCGGCCCAGGGATGGAACCCAGGTCTCCTGCACTGCGGACAAATTCTTTACCATCTGAGTCACCAGAGGATCCTGAAAGGTTGGACAGGGTCAAATTATAGAAGAGACTGCCAGACACAAACCCATGTTGGACACAATTCTGAGAGCAATGGGGAATCGTTAAAGAAAGGGTCATAAACACGACCCCCGTACTGAGTTTTTGAATATTTGTATCAAGATTAGTGGTATTCCTAAGGGATCTGGGACTCAGAGGTGAGTGTACAGATACATTTTGGTGGAAAAGCAGGAGAGAACAAAGGAATAATGTGACCAGTTGGAAATAGTTCCCAGGGTATCGAAGATATGGAACCATAAGCTTGGCAGAAAGATCAGTGGTAAAAATAATACCATCAGGGTCATGATGGAAAAGCCAATCAGAAGGGAGGAAGACTCAGGAGGTTTGGGTACATGGAAGCCAAAAATGAGTCACTCAGAAGGGGCAGTGGAGACATCAAATGCTGAACCAAAGTCAAAGAAAAACAAAGCCTGACTAAAGGCCAGTAAGTGTGGCAATTAATAGATCATTTGTTATCTCTGAAAAGGAGGTTAGTGACTAATGTTTGGATTACATCACTTTGGACAAAATTAATAATGAATTTCCTGATATTCACTTGCAAAAATGGCAATGGAAACTGGCTACTCACTCTCCCCGTCTTTTCTGAAAATTCTCAAATTTGCAGCCACTTTAATCTTCTCTGAGTACTGCAGCAGCAGATTGAAATGTGCTCTGTGTACAATGCGGGTACGTTTTTGTTACCCAACCCCTCACCTTTCAGGTGTTTGGAATGTCAGTGTCTTGGACTTCCTGAATGCCTAGGCATGGAGTTCACCCTACGGCCTCAGGGGGCTGAGCCGTAAGAAGGAAAGGGGAACAAAGTGAGGGGCTTATATCATCACTAATCTAACGTTACACTAGCAATATGTGTGCAAATATTTACAAAGAGACATTTCTATAAGCCAAAGATCTAAACCCCAGATCTAAAAACATGTGGGGACAGAGCTTTACTATTAGGGAGATTACTCAAAATAGGGAGTATAATGTGGATTTAAGCACTTCCTTTCAATAGCATTGATTCCTAGGCATTTTTTAACACTTGAAATATCAAGTAATACTTGTTTGTTGTAAGAAGTTTGCCAAGTTCAGGAAACTGTAATTTGCCTGACATATACTAGACACTCTTTAAATGTTTCATGAATGAATCAATGAACAGAAATGACTTAAAACAACAGTGGATTGGAGGACGTAGTCATATGGAGGACATAATCGTATTCAGGGTTTTGCCATGTTAACAACATTATATTTGGCCTTTGAGCCTTAGGGAGTTATAGGTTTTAATCAGGGGATTTTATAAACAGATTGTCTTTAAAACATTACTCCGGCCGCCGTGTACTGGATGTCTTGCAGTATAATGTGGCTGAATACAAAGATGCTGTGAGGAAGCTAGTCCGGTAGGAAGGTGGGAAAATGATAGCTTGGACTAGGCTATTGGCCATAGAGATAGCGCGCAGTGAGTGGATGGAGATACACTTAGCGGGTAAAGTCAATAAAACTAGGGTATTTTGTCAACAGAGGGGCTACTGGGAATGACAGGGGGGGAACCGCTAAGTGTGAGATCATTGTGAGATGCTGGAGAGCTGTGAGGAACACCCTCAGTGCTCACTACGCTGAGTTCACCACTCAGATATGTCAGCTTGAGCATCCCAGCCAGTAGGATGTGATGATGCCCTGGCAGTGCGCCCGCTTGTCCAGAGAGAGAATATAAAAACCCAGAGGAAGGCCAGTCTTCAAAGGGGTCAGGGAGAAAGAACCCACCGAAGCGCGGGGAAGGAGCCTTCAGAAAGATTAGAAGGAAATCAAGGCAGGTTGGCTTGGCAGGTGGGAGACAGAAGAGTGTTCCAAGAGGGCAGGAGCGGTAAACCCTGCCGGGAGCTCAGGAGGCGCCAGCGGGCCAGGGCCCCGCCGCACGTGGCCACGGGGAGCTCTGGGGTGAACGCAGCAGAAGCACCCTCAGCGACCCCTGGGAGGAGAAGCCAGGTTGGGCGGGCGGAGGAAGGCGCGGCGGTAAGAAGGAAGCGCGGCGGTGCGGCCACCGTCCGTGGGCTGACACGGCAGTGTGGCTCAGTGCTGCGGTCACCCTGCGCATTCGGGACCGCAGAGGAGACATCCGGGATGCACGACCCCAAGCGCTCAGCTGCCGCGTGGGGTGGGTGCCAGGTGCTCTTGCAAATAGCTGGACCTCGTGCCGTGTAGCTAACTACGTGGATATCAACCAGGCCTGTGCTGTGAGGAAGTCACGATAAAGGTGTAAATAAAAAGAACCGCTTGCTGAGAGCTGACTCTGTGCCCCTGCCCTGCTAACCCCTACCTGCTGTCTCTCACTGAATTCTCACAAGAGCACCCCGAGACTTGTATTAACCCCTTGTTACAGAAGGGAGAACCGAGGCCCGCAAAGGTCACGTGCCCAGGAACACACAGCTGTGAGGAGGATCCTGACTCTGGTTGGTCTGGTTCCAAACCCAGGTCGACCCCTAGGTTATGCGGTCTCGTCTAGTTGGGGCTTCCCAGTGAAAACTTACTGCCTACTTTCTGGAAATCCGACTGCCTTTCCAAACTTGTTCTGCTTACCTAATTTGATAAGAAGCATCGAGACTTGAAAAGCAATTGCATAGAATGATTTTAGTCTTAAGCAAGTGAATACATCCAGAGCTCTGATAGTGCCAGACGTGCAGAGAACCTTGCGTGGGTGTTACCTGTTCTTACTAAAAGGCTCCGGATCCGGGGTTAATCAAACATTGTGAGTAGCAGCACCAATCTTTCCCCCCAAGGGCAGCTAAAATCTTACTTCTTATGGAATAGTTTTCAACTTCTACTGAAGGAAGAGGATGGCATTTCCTGACTTTGTTCTTAAACTCTTTACAGGAAATGGTATTGTTGTAGGCAAGGACAAAGGTACAATGTGAAAACATGTAACAGATGTTATCTATTGACCTTGTAGGAGAGCCCTTTAGCATCATATCATTTTTGCTGATCTAGAGCAGCAAAGAGATTGGCCACCTGGCTAAATATGCCTGCTATGATTTGGGGATTGAACCTGACTCCAGTTTAATTGAGGTGGCCTTGACCATCAGGGACAGTGACACTTCATGAGTGCCCACTGTGTCTTTACCAACATCAGCTTCCGTAATCCTTATGATACAGTCTGTTCTGCTATAATGCTTCTGAAATAGGAATCTGTTCCTACATGATTGATACACTTGAGCATCGTGAGGATTTTGCATTTGTGTATGTTTGACTTCATCCGATTGACACCGAAAACTGCACACTTCCGCATCAAGCCACGTTGTTGCTGTTGTTTGGACACCCCCTGGACTGTAACCCACCGGGCTCCTCTGCCCACGGGATTTCCCAGGCAAGAATACTGGAGTGGGTTGCCATTTCCCTCTCCAGGGATCTTCCTGACTCAGGGATGGAACCCGCGTCTCCTGAATTGGCAGGCGGATTCTTTACCGCTGAGCCACTGGGGAAGTATCTAGCCACATAGAGATGCATTAAGGCACACATGGGCCCACCTTGAATATATACTGCCTACCAACGAACCAGGCCTGTTACAAGCCACACCCATCAATGTCTGGTGATACAACTTTCTACTCAATTTCAGATAACCCACCACCCACCACTTCACAGTAACTCACAGCTGTAACGCTGCTAGCATGCACTTCTGTAAACCTTTTTCAAGATAAAATGTCACATTTATTATAGTGTTTACGCATTTTTTAACCATTTGATGTGCAAAGCAGTGCCATCATTCTTATTAGGTGCCTCTTTTTTTATTATTTGTTACTGACATAAGCATTGTGCTCCGAGGTCCGTTTTTCTTCCCCGCAAGCTCTGTGGATTTATTGTGTGATTTGGAATAGCGTGGTTCCTTTTAGAAACATGCATATGCCTTGTAGCACACTGACCTTAGGTAAGAATGGGGCAGATACTGTGCTTACTCCTCATTCCACACAAAAGAAGAAAAAGAGAATTTAAATAACTTACCTGAGATCACCCACGGCTGACTCCACGTTTGTCTAATTCCATCACCCCCTTACCTACGCCTGTCTTCTGTCGCCTCCCTTACCACCTCTAAAAGGTCTCCAAGCACCTTGAAGTGGACAGTCATTGCAAACCAGCTTCAGCATTATGAAAACAAAACTTTTCCAGAAAGATCTTATTTCAAGATGATCCATACACCGATTTGAATCCTCTGTGTATTTTTAAAATCGAGTAGGTAATCTCCTTTGTACATACTAAATATGTCCCATTCTGCTCTACCGTTAATAAATTTTTCTCATTTGTGAGAGCTGCTGAATAGAACAAGCGAATTGTTTTACCCAGTAGGTGGTAGCGCAGTAATGAAGCATCCTCGTGATTAAGTCGAGTTGGAGCTTCTTATCTTTCTCACTGAGTGGGAGGCACCATTAGTAGTAAAAGTAATTACCTGTGTAGAACACGCTGATTGCATCAAGTACCTACTATATGCCACTGAGATAGTCATCTCAATTTTAGAGCTTCTTAAGAGATCTTCATTTGATGTTAATTTTACACTTTTAGCAAAAGTACATTATTTTTGGAAAACACTGTGTTAGCTGGACTAACTCATTTTTTAGACCTCTTAAAGGACTTCTCCCCTGGTTATTCCCTCGTAAAAGGCCTTTCCCCTAAAATAGCAGTTCCAAAGAGCGCACTGAACAAAGTTGGAAATGATAAGCTGTGTAAATGTTAAAGGGTCGATTTGGCAAGAGTTGACTTTACGTGGGGGTTGAAAAACCTGTGCTTTCATCTTGGAAGTCACCAAGTCCATTTTGTAAACCTGGTGGGAACTTAAGGCAATAATTCCTAAGAAATTGCCCATGCCAAATCTTGTTAAGTGTTGTATTGGATGGTTTCATTAGACTTCAAATTCTGCTCTGATAGAAATATTAGAAATGGTGTGCTTGGGTGGATTGAGGCAAGCCCAGAGATCGACACGTAGGGGTGGTAACTCAGGAGAAAACTCAGCAAAGGAATTTCAGAGGCCGGAGCTCCTTGCAGTTCCAGCTGACCGGCAAAATGACCACAGCCTGCTCCCTACCCTCCATCTGTAAAACCAGCAGCTTAAACACGCTTCCCATCCAAGTCCACATTCCTATATGGGCGCACAGCTGAGTTCCTCACTGCATCTGCATTTACAGTGAGACATTTGACCAATAGTTTGGTAATTAACTGCACACTAAACCTTTGTGTTTGTCAGCCTGCCCCTAAATGCACTTGTCAACATTATATTTACCCCAGATATCACCTTCCCTAGGCAAGTAGACGTTAGTTGTAGGCCTGACACATGGTATTTAGGCTTGTAATTTATTTTATTTTTTTTTAGGCTTGTAATTTAAATACACCTGCAAAAAATTATTATGAAGCCTCACGTGTGTACTGGTTTGGTCCATATGACCAAGGTTGGTGGCCCCTTATTCACTTTATCCACTTTCTTTTTCACTGCTGCCCACATCAGAAAACCCAAAGGGGACTGTCAGATGTGATTCAAGTACCTGAAAAGAACAAACAGCTTCCGAAGTCAGAAGTTCAGGTTCAAAGCCTGTTCCTGTCATTTTTTATTTGTGAGACATTGGGCAAATTACTTAACTGATTGAAGAATCAGTTTCCTCATCTGTAAACTGGGCACAACAATAGTGCTTGCTTCATAAGATTGTTATGAAGATTAAAATCAAATGAGATAGTATGGAGTTTGCTTTCTTTTTCATACTGGAAGGAATCATAAAAACCTCCAGAAAAAAAGAAAAAGCATCCAGTTTGCAGTTACCCTTTAGAAGAACAAATGGGGTGTTGTTTCAATGCCTTTTTTTAAATAGCAACCTTTCTTGCCTACCTGAATTTTTTAACCATAAAGCATTTATTACCTTTTTTTTACTTTTGTTTTTTAATGTCTTTTGATTTTTCTCAGGTGAAATCATAGCTTTCCTTACTATTATTTGTTCTTTAGGCTTTCCCAATTTAAAAAATGATTAATAAAATATTATTAAAAATTAAATAAGAAGATACAGTAAGGTGTTTCTCATAATGCCTGCCATGGAATAAACATTAATCAACGTGACCCTAAGTAATACTATCACCTGTAACTATGAAAATCTTATAACGCAGGAGCAAGGAACGGTGGGATGCAGAGCAGTTACTCTAAAGACATTCTGCTTAATTTCCAGCCCTTGAATCATGCAGTAGCACTTGTATATTGGTTAAATTGCTTTTTGAAGAATTGTACGAAACTAAGAATTATTTTTGTATTGGAGTTATATTGTGTTAAAGAGTGTTTAAAGCAATTTGGACATTCAAGTGGACTTTTAGGGTTTTTTTTTTCTTTTCCACTGTGATTTTTACTATTTTGCACTAGTTATGCTGAGATACAACCTAAAAATATGTCATTAGCTAAAAACTGAATGAGGTGTTGTCCACACAGAACCAATAATATCAAATTTGCTGACTAAACTCCCAGGTTGGTTAATAAGGGGCATCCTGCTTAAAGGTGAGCATTTATGATCAAGACTGACTCAATTTCATGTTTAATTTTTTAAAACTTATTGGTCCTTTTCTTTGTTCTTATTCATTTATTCCTTTGTTCTCACTGATTCCTTCCTTTGTCTCCTTCCTTCCAGTATCTAATAAGCATCTCTTGTGTGTTTTAAAATCAGAAATCAAACTCAGTTCAAACTCTTCTTAAGCAAATACCCTTAACTAAAACAAAAAGCAGGGCTTTTTGAACAAATGTTTAGCTTTCGCTAAAGCAATTTATTGAGAGTGTAAATTACTGATTTTCTCTACAATAAATAGTAATTACCATTTACTAGACTTTTAAGGCAAATAAAGCTGTGTCATCCCTCTGGGTCTCTGCTTGCTTCCCTGTAAAATGGGATAACTTTCTACTTCATTCTATATATGAGGAATTTAGCTCTGTACCAGCTCCCGGTGGGTTGGCTGTGTGTATCGGTGTCAGTCACTCAGTCGTGTCCAACTCTTTGCCACTCCATGCACCATAGTCCGCCAGGCTCCTCTGTCCATGGGATTCTCCAGGCAAGAATACTGGAGTGGGTTGCCATTTCCTTCTGCAGGGGGTCTTCCTGATCCAGGGATTGAACCTGGGTCTCTTGAATGGCAGGCAGACTCTCTACCATCTGAGGCACCTGGGAAGCCCTGGTGGGTCAGCTAAGCGGTGATGATAGACACTTCATCAGTGACAACGTCTTGCTTCTCATGGAGAATCTGAAATAGGACTCAGGCTATTGGCAGAAGAATGAGGAAACAAGCCCAGACTGACTGCTTAGGAGCAGGGTCCCGGTTCTTAAAGTAGGACAAAACCCATGTGTTCAGCGCTGTTATCTGCTGAAAACTTACTTTATGTCCTAGGCCCCAGGTCAAGACATCATATATATTATGCTTTAGGTATCTCTTTACTATTCCCATTTTATAGACAAGGAAGAAGCCTTCTGAAAGAAGGCAAGGACTCCTCTCCAAACACAAAGTCCAGATGCTCTTTCAAGTTAGCCAGTGGCTATTCCAAGGGATATTTCCACGGGATCTTTCAACTCCCCAGTCCAAACCCGCATGTGTCCTACTTGAGTGTAGAGCTTTCCAAATACAAATAATTGCTTACAAAGGTGGCTAGCTCACGCCGGTCCCTGGGCAGTCTCTGCAGCCATTTATGAATTACCCAGCTTATATCCTTGAGTGTAATTACTGATTCTTTAGTTTGGACGTTTGGCTCACTAGAATGTGAGCTTCCTGATGAAGCCCTCAGTTCAGTTCAGTCACTCAGTCATGTCTGACTCTTTTCGACCCCATGGACTGCAGCACACCAGGCTGTTGTCCATCACCAACTCCCGGAGCTTGCTCAAACTCATGTCCATTGAGTCGGTGATGCCGTCCAACCATCTCATCCTCTGTCGTCCCCTTCTCCTCCTGCCTTCAATCTTTCCCAGCATCGGGGTCTTTTCAAATGAGTCAGTTCTTCGCATCAGGTGGCCAATGTATTGGAGTTTCAGCTTTAGCACCAGTCCTTCCAATGAATATTCAGGACTGCTTTCCTTTGGGATGGACTGGTTGGATCCCCTTGCAGTCCAAGGGACTCTCAAGAGTCTTCTTCAACACTACAGTTCAAAAGCATCAATTCTTCACCTCTCAGCTTTCTTTATAGTCTAACTCTCACATCCATACAAGACCACTAGAAAAACCATAGCCTTGACTAGACGGACCTTTGTTGGCAAAGTAATGTCTCTGCTTTTTAATATGAAGCCCCCAGTCTCCAGTTATTCACACACTTTTTAAAGGTCATCAATTGAGGTTTTAATTACATCATAGTTCCCCCTCCATCTGCTGAGTGTACAACCTAATTCATAACATGCTTCTGACTTGTGTCTCTTACAATGAAGATTTTGTAACAAAACTTAAATGAAGACCTACAGTGCTCAATGAAGGTCTTGAAAGGGACATTCTCTTTTTCTTGTTTTCTTATGTGTAGTTTACTGGCTTCTGCTGGTTACTTAGAGGGAAATGTGTAATAGTAGGTCTATTGATTCAACGATTGGCAGACCTTAATGACCGTAACATATTCTCTTAGGATCGGCTACATATCTCCATCTCTTCTGGCTAGATTAACCTGAGGACAGGTAAATCCCTTCGCCATTTGGCTTGGTGGAAGACTCTGTACCTGCCATTTTAGAAATAGGCTATTTTTGTAAGTTGTGGTAAATTAAGCTCCAAGAAAAGGAACAAAAGGCCTCTCTCTTCAGTCTTTTTCTCAACCTGTTCCCTCTATCTGGAACCACCTTTAAAATTCATTTGGACTTCATCCCCCGTTGGAAGCATTTCACAGCCCCACCCTCGTCCCGCTGAATCAAGTTTTCGCCTCTTGTCTCATATGCTCTGGGAACGGTTCTGCTTTAGGCCCCGTCACCTGTTTCTGTTTCTCTAATCCCTCTATTCTCTTCCCTGTTTCCTGCTGGCAGTGAGCTCCCTGAGGGCAGGCAGTGGGCCTTGTGTCTCCTTAGTCATTTAGTCCTGTCCTTCTCTTTGCAACCCCATGGACTGGGTAGCCCACCAGTCTCCTCTGTCTATGAGATTCTCCAGGCAAGAATACTGGAGTGGGATGCCGTTTCCTTTTCCAAGGATCTTCCTGACCCAGGGATCAAACCCATGTTTCCTCCACTGGCAGGCAGATTCTTTACCACTGAGCCACCAGGAAAGGCTGCTGGGGCTTATGATTTGTTTCAAGTTTTCATTGGGAACTTACTATGTTTCAGGCTTTGGATTAGACTGGGAATTTAGAAGTGAACAGGCCACATTTCTACTCTCGTGTCTTTACAATCTGCTGGGGCTGGACAGACCACAGGGAAGTGCAGTGACTAATTTTTTTGAGCCTGTGAAGGAAAAATTCAGGACCTTATAAGGCCTGTTTGTCTCTGTCCTTAAATCACTAGCAAAGAATTGGCATTAAGTGAATGTCTGATTTGAACTGAATTGAGGACACCAATTTTAACCCTTCATTTCACTGGTGTTCCTCCAGTTTTAAGTGGCTTTGTTCTGCTGGACTGACAACTTTGTCCCCAAAACACAAAATGAATAACTAAATAAAATTTTTGTAAACAATTTCCATCTAAATGAAGATTTTATGGCTTTCAGATACCTATAAAATTCCCTTTCCTCAGGTGAATTCCCCTGTGCTTTGAGGTATGGCATTCTTTCAAAGTGTATTTATGCCCAGCAACATCTTAGCTTCCGTCATTAATTGAAGACCCTGTCCGAGGGAGAGAGTGTTCTGGAATTTCTGGGGCCTATGGATTCCATCCAAAATCCCACACACAACTCGAAGACGCCCCAGCTGCCACTCACCTAGATCAGAGTGTCCAGCCCTGCTTGTGAAATGCTGCGATTCAGCTTCCAGCCGTATCAGGAGTGCTGCGCCCGAGGACAGCAGTTAGGCGGTTTTGCGTCCTCCGCCTGGCTTGGGCACGGCTTCCCGAAACTGCAGGTCGCAGCAACAGGGCTTTGGCTGCCAGGGAGAGAGCTCCACCGCCCACTCTCCTTGGCCCTGGCACCCTGCAGTCCGCTCGACTCCTCGGTGATACCTTTTTAAACCTCCCCATTACGTTCAACAGCATGTCAGCTGAGAGTTCAGGCTTACAGGATCGTGTCCAACGGGCCAAAGTGTCTAAAATAAATGTTAGCTCATAAAACATACGTGGCACATCTATGGGGCCCAAGCAAAGCCCACACGGGGAAAAAAAATATCAAGTGAGCTTGTTTAACCCAGGAGTGACAGGTCTAGGAATGGGATTTAAAGGGAAAAAAAAAAGAGTTCTTTTAAATTGCAGGCAGGCAAGTAAGTTGAAAAGGAAATATAGGTTTTGCCCCATAATGGAAAGTGATGAATCCGGATTTTTTTCCCAGGGCTTGGAAAGTCGGTCTTCATAAGTCGGTTCATTTATTCAACAGCCTTTATGGAATATCTGTTACATGCTAGCCACTATACCTGGCATGGCACATAACTTTTTAACATTTTAACTATAAGTTTTATTTGAAATTTAAAGAAACATTGAAAATAAACTATTTTTTAACCAGTCCTACCAAACACTTAAAACATAATTTGGGAATGTTAAATATTAATCCTTAATTCAAAAAAATGATATTCATAGACTACCTCTTGCTGTTGGCCAATATGAAGTTTACTTACATCCAATACTTTTTATAAGCTTAACCCTTAATCCTTCCTAAAATTCAGTGACTATGACTTAACTTCATAAGGTCAAGCAAGTCTTTTATGTAATACCCCGGATAACTTTTCAGATACAAAGCATTTATACCAGCAAGGAAATTATTAAAACATACATAAATTTTACGGAAGGGCTTGATTCAAAGGCTCTCTGTAAAAAGACAGATGCATTTCCCCCTAGAAAGCACACATGCACACAAAAACAATTGAATATAGATGCCCTTGCATTCTTTTATGGTTATGTTACATGGAAAATTGCAAGTTTATAAATGTCATTCTATTATGTACGAACTGGAAAAAATATATATATATATATATTTTAAAATGTCCTTGAAGACACAGGAGAGTGGGATGTGCCTACGTTAAGGGACTAAAAGGCTTGGCCTTTAAAGAATGCACTGCCCAGTTGAGGAACCTGAGATTAACCATTTAAGCAAATACATATGATTTTTGGACAGAGACGAAAGCTTTAAAGATATCACGCCAGATCATAGGATGAAGGGTCATCTGCAAACTCTGTGATAAGCTGACGTTTAGATGAGTCGCAGAGAGTGAGAATAAGCTATCTAGATAAAGAGCAAGAAGGAAACCTCCTGGTCAGTAGGAGCAGCAAGTGCCCAGGCCGTGCTGAGGAAGGTGGGCAACGCTCAGGCCTCTGCCCGTGGTGGGATGGATGGAGGTGGGATGTGGTCCCTGGAGGCGGGTGCGCTGCTGTTTGATACCAGACAAGGATTTCCTTCTAATTGACAGAACTTAGGCTGCCGAGTGCAGTCAAGAACCTGGCCTTGGGTTGGCAGGGAGGGCACCTTGGTAAGACCAGGAATGCCACTTCTCTGGCTGCCCAAAAGCCCAGAAGCACCTGGCTTCCCAGGGACCCCAAGCCCACACACACAGGTACGCTTCAGGAGGCTTCCTCAGCATCTTAACTTGCAGCAGTTATCCTGACATGGTTTGCAGAATAAACAAAGGCTTTGTCGAGCCTCTGTTCAAGGTAATGAGTCATTAATGGCGTGTGTACACTCCTCAGCCTCCACGCAGCTCGGTCCCGCTGCAGCCTCACCCCGCTTTCTGTTGGCTGGTTTGTTTTAAACATGCCATGTTTTCATATAACAAAACACGTGTACACACTGCATACCATTTAATATTTAATTCAAATAAAATGCTTACTATATCAAAGAAAATGTTTACGTGTGTGAATTTTTATATCCCCTTAGGGGAGTATTTTGGAAGACACGTGAATCCCTGATAGTACATAGTGGCATTTTAAATGGTAGATAAACTTCTTAACAATTTAATTGTAATGTGTTTATTTTAATGTGCAGTTTTCATATAAAATGAGGGCCAAATCAAACCGGCAATTTGGTAGCTATTATTGCCAGCTTTTCACTGTCAGTTCTGATATAAAATTTACTGTTCGAATACATTTATTTAAGAACTGAGTTTATTTAAAGATAGAATAATAGTACAAGAGGTGTGTCTATCATGGCAGCATTGATGAAGGCAGGGCAGAGAGGCTGAGGTTTGCTAGACCCAGACCCCTGCAAGAATCTGTGTCGTCATATGGAATGTGTCTTAAGTTCGTCTCCCTCCCAGGTTTTATCTGATGAGCAGAGCCATAGATTCAAGTTGCTTTGCTCAGAAGATGGCTTAAGTCATTTTAAAACATTTACCTACTTCTGAAATCATCCATATTCTCATTTTACCATTGTTTGAGCAAACCCATTCTTTGGATGATCCATCCATTCCCTTAACTTGAATTTCCACAAAAGCAAAAACATCACAACTCCCTTTCCAGGGGGAGATGAGGCACTCTTCATGAGATTTCCAGTTAGTGTGGATAAAACACTTCATTATTGTGTAGCTGACGTTCAGAGAGTATGCTAAAAAATGGTGCTTCTGTTGGTTCACCAGGGGAGGGCCTTTGACGTCAATTCTAATTCTATGTGGAGGGACCTTAACAGAACTGGAGGCCACGCTAGTTACCGTTCTCGTCGGGTAAACTGAGTCAAGAAAAGATCGCCTGAGATTTCAGCCGGAATTCAAACCCAGGACTCGCTCCCCACTGCCAGATGGCATTCCGTCAGTCAGCGTGCATCTCTGTTCGTGGTTGATTCTGATCTGTTTGACAAAGAAAGTGTGCGGGTTGCTAGTCTAGTTCTCCCTCAAGACAGCCTAACACACGAGGCATCCCCAGGAGGATAAACGTTAACCATAGGGAGAAGGAAACTCTATTCCCTTGTAGGAACAGATGATCACATGCTATGTCATTAGTTCCTTCTGAAAAACTTTTAAAAAATATTTCTCTCCTTGTTGTAATTTGTATATCACTGTATTTTTAAAAAATCACCTTTAAGTCCTAAGGGCAAAATAAAAAAAAAAAATAAAATAAAACATCAAATGTTCAAAATAAATAAATAAAATAAAATTCTGCATGAGGACAGAATGGGGAAAGGATCTGAGAAGAAGGGGTAAAAATATTCTGGGAGAGTGAAGCTGATGGAAAAGTGTCTTAGACGCATCTTTTTCATTTTGGACAGTCTACTAGCAAGAATGAACTTCGTGCCCTCATAGCTTAGACCCATGCTGTGCTTAGTTGTTCAGTCGTGTCCAACTCTTTGCGCCCCCGTGGTCTATAGCACCCCAGGCTCCTCTGTCCATGGGGATTCTCCAGGCAAGAACGCTGGAGTGGGTTGCCATGCCCTCCTCCAGGAGATCTTCCCAACCCAGGGATGGAACCCAGGTCTCCTGTATTGCAGGCAGATTCTTTATCATCTGAGCCACGAGGGAAGCCCATAGCTTAGACCAGGGTTTGGCAAGCTTTTTCCTAGAGAGCTAGATAGTATCTAATTTTGGCTTTGCAGGTCTTAAGGCCTTTGCAGCAATTATTCAACTGGAAAGCAGCTATAGACTATGTAAACAAATGGCTATGGCCGTTTTTCCATAAAACTTTATTTATAAAACAAGTCGAGGGCAAGATTTGGTCCTTGGGTCGTAGTTTGCCAACCCCTAAGATATTCAGTATAAGAGCTTGACCCTTGGAGTCATACAAACCTGGGCCACGTCAGGGCTCTGATTCTCCCCACCGATAGGAACCTGGTCGTCTTCCTGCACCACTCAGGTCTTCAGGTTCTGCTTTTGTAAGAGGGAGATCAGTATAGCCCGCCTCCAGCAGGTTACCGGGAGAAGCCGGTGAGTAATGCTCAGAGCAGCAGCCTCCCGTGCCAGAGGCTCTCGTTGCCGTGCTCCCGGGGTCGTCGTGGGAAAGACTGCTGCTCGTTCTGCCCCCTGCAGTCCCCTGGCCCGGAGAGGTGGGAGCAGGCTTATCGCAGACGTGGCCTCAGCCTGTCCTCTGCTGACGCTTCCTGGGCGCCCCCGTGTCTTCCCTGTCTCTCCATCACGGCTCCTCTCCCGGCAGGCGGGCCCCCCGTCCCCTCCCTCCCCAGGGGGGCTCCAGTCACCCCGAAGGAGCGCCTGGAGCTCTTTCCCGCCTCAGAGCAGGGGCCCGAGCTGTTTCCTCCTCTCAAGAACGCGAGTCGCCCAGCTTTTCTCAAGACTGGCTTCTTCCTTCAGTTGTTTATTTCTGGGTTACTTCCTCAGAGACACTTCCACTACTCTCCTACCGATAACCTTTTCTTTCAAAGCTCACAGCAAAATTAGTCAGGGACAGACCGTGCCTGTCTATTCACAAGTGGATCATGGTGTCTCGTACAGTGTTCTGGCGCATATAGACATTCCAAAAGCACATATAAATGAAGAATAAATGATTCAAAGATTATTATTATTATTTGTTATCACCATCGTGAATAGCCCTGAAAGCGCAGGATCCCATACAGAGTTCACCGGTTTTCAACTCTCTTCAAGCTACTGTATGACTTTAATCGGATCCATGCACCACCTGAATTAAATGTTTTTTTTTTAATAAATAAATTTTGATTGGAACACAGCCATGCCCATTCATTACTGTCTTCACTAAGGATGCATTCACACTGCAAGGACAGAATTAAGTATTTGAGTAGAGACTGGTTGGCTCACAGATCTAAAAATATTTACTATTTGGTTCTTTACAGAAAACATTTGCTGACTCCTGTACTCAGCAATAAAAGTCACTGAACTCCTTGTTTGATGTGCTAGTTATGTTTTTATCTCCATTCTCTTTAAAAGCAATTTTGTAACTATTCAGATTACTTACACGCTTCCTCAAGGGCCCCCTAAGATCACCCAGCTTGTGACTCCAGCTGTGTGCTTGGGAGTCACTGCTGTGACCATCCTGAACATCGCCTGGACTCTGCACCTGGGTGGAGGTCCTCTGCATGGGTTCCAGACTTGCCACAGTACATTTTTCACCTAGGAGATCCTTTTAGTGCAATTCCCATTTTACACGAGCGTGTTCATGGCTTTCTCCCTCCAGTGCTATGCGTCTGCCAGCATCCTCTTTCTAACACTGCACATGAGTCGGCTGAGAGCCTGACATGTACACCTGCATCATGGATGTCATTATAACAGGCATCAGAAACGCTCCTGCTCTCCCAGCACACCTAGACTCTTGACAAGATAGATGAAACCTACAGCGCTCTGTACCTGACTTCCAGAAATCAGGGCTGCCAGCTTTTTCTCGTGTTATGAATAGCCAGTGGCTGTTCTGTTAGATATCCTTTGTCAGGAAAATTCTGCCTTCCAGAGTTTTCCCCAGATTTACATATTGCATTATGAAATCTCTTGTAGAGACTGCAAAGGAATTTGCAGACATCTCTTTATTTTTGTTTTTCGATGAAAGTCATTTGTGTTATCAAGACCTCAAAGGAAAAGATATCAGCTGGGCCTCTTTCAGTTGCAGGGGGGCAGAAAAATGCAACTCCAAATGGCTTAAATCACTGGATAGCTTACTGGCTTGTATGTCAAAAGTCCAAGATAGCTGACTTCAGGTATTGCTAGTTCAAGGCCTCAAATTATATCACAAGTGCTTGGTTCCCTCTGGATATTTCTCTGGTCCGCCTCTGCAGTGTTGGCTCCATATTGGGGCGGTCCCTCTCCTCATGGTGACCAGGTGGCCCCCAGCAGCCCCACCTTCACTGGCCCCAGGAGTAAGTCTAGCTTCAAGGATCTGGCCTCCTTTAGAAGTTTCAGTCAATATCCTATGGCATCAGATTGGCGATGCTGGTGTCAGACCCAACCAACCACTTTTGCCAGATAAACAGGCTGCTCCGATAAGTAAGGTCTGGACCATGTCTTCCCTGGCGATGCAGGGGAGCTTCCAGCTCCTGCAGAATTCCATGGGCTCTGAGTGGGGGTCCTGAAGCAAGATCAGAAACAGAATTAAGGGGTTACATAGAAAGCAGCAACAATGTTTTACCATATAAAAAGCTAGCTTTCTCACCAACTCTTGATTTTACACTTTGCTTCTACTTCAGGGTTTCTTGACCTGAGGCCGAAACCTGTACTGTGGGGTCTCTCCTGTGCAGTATAAAATCGTCAGCAACATCCCTGGCCTCTCTCTCTGCTGGGCTCCTCTGCTGTCTGAGTTATTAAGTAGCTTGCCCAAGATCACATAGCAAGAATGCACCAAAATTCCAGGGATTCAAACCTGGAAGTTCAGTAGTGTCTCCCTGTCCCCTCACCTCAAGTTGTGACAATTAGAGATGTCCCCTGGGAGCCACAATCACCCCAGGGTGAGAATCACCATGTATTGGTTATCATATGAGAGTAGGGTGATTACCTCATCCCCCAGGGAAAAGATATGAAAGCGAGAAAGAACAGCTTCTAGGGCTCTGATGGACAGACTTTCAGCAGAGGAAACTGCTTGTGCTCTCTCCAGATAAGCCTGGGGAAGGTTTTCAGAACTCAGTGACCTGCCCAAACCTAGCCGCAAAAGGAACTCAGGCTGTGTGGTCCAGGGTTTAAGTGTGCTGGGGTCATGTAGTTCCAGGTTTGAATTCCAGTTTTGGCACATTCTTGGTCTGGACCTTGGGCAAGTTGCTTAATATCTCAAGAGCCTGGAGTTTTCTTCCCTCCGTAGAACAATTGGGAGTTAATTATTGTTCAGTTGTGAAGTTGTGTCTGACTCTTTGTGACTGCATGGACTGCAGCAAGCCAGGCTTCCCTGTCCTTCAATATCTCCTGGAGTTTGCTCCAATTCATGTCCATTGAATCGATGATGCCATCCAACCATCTCATCCTCTGTCACCCCGTTCTCTTCCTGCCCTTAATCTTTCCCAGCATCAGGGTGTTTTCTAGTGAATCCTCTCTTGGCGTCAGGTGGCCAAAGTATTGGAGCTTCAGCTTCAACATCAGTCATTCCAAAAAGTATTCAGGGTTGATTTCCCTTAGGATTGACTGCTTTGATCTCCTTGCTGGAGAAGATTAGGAATGGCAAACCATTTCGGTATTCTTGCCTTGAGAACCTCATAAACAGTATGGGAGTTAGTATGAGACTTAAATAGTAATGGTAAGTTGAATAGTAAATAAATAGACAATGAAGTAAATAAGAGGCGGGCTTGAGGTGGTCATTCAATAAACAGGAGCTTTAATTATTTGTGTCATCATGATTATCAGCATCATTTTCGTCATTCAAGCCAGGGTTGCTTTGCTGACCTTGACCCTATGACATGGGGGCGGGTGAAGACATGTCCCTCTCTCCCATGGGCGGCTGTCCTGTGCTGTGTAGGGCATGTAGCGGCATTCTCGGGCTCAACACGCCAGATGCTAGCACAACTTCCCAGTTGTGTCAACCAAAAATGTTCCCAGACATTGCCCAGAGTGCCCTTGGCTGAGATCCTTTGATTTAAGCCCCGTCAGCTGACCATCTGGGGGCAGTAACAATTCTCTTGCTATGCTCAGTTTTCCCCAAACTGGTCCCATCCTTTTCCCAATAGAAATAAGGGGGTGCTGCCCAATCTGACCAGGAAAAAGGTTGAGGTGTCTGGACCAGGGCCTGGTAGAATACCCACATGACTGTGAGCAACTCCAGGTTCCTGAGCAAGCAGAAACTCAGAGTGCCTTCGCCTCCTTTGGCCTTTATCTCTTGCAGAAATGCTGTCTCAAGCCTCCCAGTTCATTTGTGCTATTTCCAGTTTCCATTTGGCCCAAGGGATCCATGCGGCATGTCCAGTTAGTTGCTTAAAATGTGTCCTAATGTCTGGTTACCAGATGGAAAATCGTTGCTCTTAAGCTTGGCCTGTATGTTGCAATGAAAACGCTTGTTAGGTTTAATGAAAAACATAGACCAGACCATGCTTTGTAGGTACACGTGCATGGACGTGCAGAAATAGGAGACTGCTGATGATGTGAAGCGGTACCGTGAGAATCCTTCGTAGTCCCGTGTTCGCCTGACATTGCTGTTCCTTGGAATCGGTGGGAAGTTACGTCAGATTTAGAGTCTGGTAAACTTGGCTTCCAGCATCGCCCATTCAGAACCAGCAGAACATTCTGGTTAGGAGCAGAGAATCTGGAGTCAGACAAGCTGGAAGAGCTACTGACTAGCTATGTGCTCCTGGCACAAAGTCAGAGCTTAATAAATACTGGTTGACTGTCGAACATCACTCAGATTCAGCTCACTCATCTGCAAAATAGAGTAAAATCTACTTTTAAGGCAATAAATTAAATAATCTATGTCAAACATTTAACACAGGAAATGCTCAAAAAAACATAGCTACCACATATAATGAATTTACAGGATTCTAAGCCATTTTATCCATTCTCATTTATTCAACTAATATTTATTGAGTACTTGCTTTGTGCCTTGTGTTAGCAATTAGTAATTCAGAAACTAAAGAAGACAAAGATGAGCAGCTGCATGCCACTTTTAAGTTAATAAAATTGTAAATGTGTCACGTGCAGAAAAGAAAGTTCTTTTTATCCTATTTGAATCCAACATGTGACAGATCTCCACAAAACTCAATTGTCTCCAATTATTTAACCTCCTCAAAAATTAGGTAGACATTCTGGAGAGAATTTCCTTCTCAATTCCTGCCACATCACCACAGCATTCAATAATATTTTTTAATTTCCAAAAGAAGTGAAGTTTCCAGGCAAGGCACTGACAAGTAAGTTTAATGGAATTTATTGCAGGCTTATTCTCGATCTATCCCAAGAGGCTCTTGATTTATTTGGTTTATCCTATAGCATAAGAACATGAGTTAAGATATATGAGGAATGCAGTTTTGAGGCCAGGGTTGTGGTTTTTCTGTGTCCTTGGATGACTAAAACCCCCTTTTCGGGCATATTTACTTACTGTTATGTCTTAGCATGATTTAACTGCCAATGAGTCTCCGCCTGTGTGCCTGGACCGCCTCCAATGCCATCTCGTACTTGTACAAATAGTTCTAGTCTTGGGGGGTAAATGGATGGCAAGCCCCTCTGCAAGGAGTCTGAGAAGGGATGAAATGCTGCCCCTGGACGCAGCACCAGCTGGAAGAGAAAGGACTCGAGGGCAGCATGCAAGCCCGTTGAGGGAGGGCAAGGTGTGAGTGGTGTAACTGCTTCCCTCAAAGGCGAGTTCTCCGTAGGAGCTGGTCTTGAACGCCTCAAGTCCTGATTGAACCACTTAAGAAGTCGTAATCATTGTTAGTATCTTCATCCTTGTTGTTGCTCAGCTGCTCCGTTTTGTCCGACTCTTTTGTGACCCCATGGACTACATGAGCCCGCCAGGCTCCTCTGTCCACGGGATTCCCCAGGCAAGAACACTGGAGTGGGTTGCCATTTCCATCTCCAGGGGATATTCCTGACCCAGGGATCAAACCCACGTCTCTTGCTTGGCAGGCGAGTTCTTCACCGTTGAGGCCCCCGGGAAGCCTATGATCGTCATTGGCCACCATCTATGGAGAGGGTTGACTTTTGCAATTCTCTCTCCTTGAATCGTCCACCCACTTCCTGGTTCCAGCTCTCCAAGTTCCAGCTCAGCCTTGATCTCTAGCAGGAAGCCTTATCTTCCACATCTGAAGTAAAAGACGTTCCCCTTCAGACCACTTGCTGTCACAGCCTCATAGTTTCATCTTCTTCACAGTACTCTCTAATACCTGAAGATACCGTGTGTAGTTTTTGTCCACATGTTTACTGTTGTTTCCCCCAACGCGTCTGTAAAGGCTGTGACAGCAGACATCTCTCCGCAAGAACAGCGAAGGGGACGCTGAGGGAAGCCACCCGGTGTTCGCCAAGTGAGTGAACACTCAGTGCCTGGAGATTAAAGTCCAGCCCACAGCCGCCTTTGGAAGCGCATGTTGTCACTCCCTCTGGAGATCAGGTACCTTGCTAGAGATCCCACAGACAGGAAGAGATGAAGCTCCAGTTCACACTCCGAGCCCGGCGCCAGGCCTCTGAACCCTTCTGCAGCCTGCCTCAGGCGCACCCCCCGCCTCATTTTGAACAGCCAGGCCCCCCTGCATCCCTGTGTCCCAGGTCACTGACGGGATCCTGACCCACCTGCCCGGTCTACGAAAGTCTGACCCCCCGTGTTGACTGTGACTGTCTCTGCCCGATTAGCATCAGGACTCACACTGCACTAAATGGTTAAAAAAAAAGAAGTCCATGTCATTGAACTCTTCCGTTATGGAGTCACTTTCCTATTGGGAAATTCTACCACAGGCTAGTGCTTTTTGGCAGGTTTCTGTTTGAGCAGGAAGCCTGTGTGAAGAAGGTATACACACAGACAGAGCGCGGGGCATCTGTTTGCCTTCAGCCTCGGTCAGCCGGGCTCCACGGTCTGTCTGTGTCCACGTTCCCAAGGACGACAACGGTGATTTCCCAGAAAGGTCCAGCCCCTCCAACTTGCTGTGCCTGCTTGGGACCCCATCCCCAACCCTTCTCTCTTGTCTCCTTGTACCTTCTAAATGAAATCACATTCCACTGCCTTTTCTTGTATAACCTCTGGACAAAAGACTCTTCCACACACACCTTGCTTAAGGCAGAGTAATTGGAACAGATAGCACTACTGGCCAAGAGCCACTGACTAATTGCTTTATGCCCAACTCCCCTTGCCTGAGGCACACCCAGGATTGACAAATCCATGGCTGTTTCCCAATTTTTTGAGGTTCCTGAAACAATTGGTGCAATATTAGTTGGGGGCGGACAGGGAGGGCGATGCATGCCCTATAGCCATTGGCAGCTTTTACCTCGTCTATTTAATCTCCCATTATTGTGACCCTGGATATCTGTTTTTTTAATTTCCTGTAATTCAGCAAGGAATGTTGTTGTTCTCTTCCTTAAGGACATCTGTGGTCTCTGCTTTTTCATGTTCCAAAAATCCTAACAGAGATGTTTTGTCAATGACTGGATATTTCATTAGAAATCCAGAGATCCCCATTAACTTGACTTATTTTCATCGCTCTGATCAACTTTTAGGTTAATAATTCATGATAGTTAATAACCTGTTCAGATCATTCCCAAAATTATTGATTTAATAATATTTGGTCATTAATAATGAAGAAAAAGGAGGGGGGTGATTTTTCTTATCACTTACCTCGATTTATTCCTTACTGCCTTGCAAATCTCGGGGAGAGCCAATGTTCTTCAGGACTTTTAATACCTCATCATTCTCCTTGGTAGAAACCAGGAAAATGTTCTGCATTTTAAATATCTGTATTCTTGATGTTCAAATCCTGCAATTAAGGCAGATCTTTCATTTAACCCAATCTCTCCATTCTTGAGTTTTAAACTTTCTGAGTTTATAGAAAGCACAGCATCTCACCTCCGAGAGGTTCAATAGCACAGTTCAGTTGACTTTCTTCCTCTTTTTTATTATCTTCTGCCGAATGATATTGTAATCATCTCTCTTTTTTCAGTTTGTTTTTGCTAATATACTTTGTAATTCGATAGAAGAATTGAGCTTCAATTTGTTTTGGCAGTATGGAGTTTCAAATAGTTTTCCCATTGAATTTCCTATAGAGGTCATATCTGTGATGAGATTCAAGTATTTCATCTTACATGAAAAAGTAAAAGTCAAATGTGTAAACTAGATATATGAATATTGATTACTATTTTGAAGCTATTACCATTTTATTTTGTTTTAAAATGACCTCTTTCAGAACCTCATTAGAAAGTTGCCCTCATTGTTGGACTATCCCCATGAAGGCATCTTTTTGCAACAATAAATAAATCTTTTGGCTGCTTTCCAAGACGAATCTACTTTATCCCAAATTCTATTCAATACCTAATGGTGTTATGGCGACTTTCCAGAAGCTAACCTTCCAGGCAATGAGAAATTTCCCTCAAGAATTGCATTTTGATGGGAAATGATTTCCTTTATTAGATAAATAATGGACAATATGTGTTCAGCTTTAGCTCAAGAAACATCATCGGAATCCCCCTACCTGAGGCTCTCTGTAAAACTTGCCAAAACAGCTGCATGAGAGGTGACTTAGGAGGGGAGGAGGGGACAGTCGCTACGTCTGCTGCACGAGGCCGAAGCATCGGGATATTTGGAAACATTCAGACAATTAACGCTCTTTTCCACTTTTGTCATGGAGGCACAGCTTGACTTAAAAAGAACCAAAAGAAAGAAATGAAGAAAGAAAGAAGACAGAAAGGAGGGAGGTACTGAGGGAGGAAGGAAGGAATAAACAAAACCACTGTCCTGAAACCATGAATAGTGATTGGTATCCCTGACAGTAGAAACAGCCTGTATAAAACTAAAGGGATGTTTTACACTTTCTTAACTGAAACAGGTTTGGGCCTGCACTAGCGTTTTTAAATCTTGGTTCATGGTAGTTAATAACCTGTTCAGATCATCCCCTTACTTCATAAGGGGACCCCCCACAACCCCGTCAGGGTTAATCAATCTGTTAAAAAGTCATTATGCTAGAATGAAGAATACCTCTTGGGTTTTGCATTGAACAGCTCATATATTTTAGGGTAGAACATGGTTTTTCAAATTGTGGATCAAGATCAGTCAGTGAAATCAATATTGTGTGTTATGACCAGCACTTTAAAAAAAAACAGAATACATCTGAGTACCTTTCGTATAGCAAGGGAAATGCTATTTTTTAAATAGCTATTTCTTTATACATATAAACATATGCATACTGGCTCATAACATCAAATGTGCTTCTTATGGTGAATCAAATACAAAAGAAGTTCAAAGCCCTGGTGTAGAAGGTCTAATTTCCTGTATTTAAGAGTAGAAAAAGTAACCTAAAAACAAACTATTGTGCAAGAATTATACCTCCCGAGTATGTTGAAAAACATACTTCTTTTGTTGGTTTGTTTTGTCTGTACCGCAGCAAAACAGGGTATCTTTTGGTTCTACCTCTTTATTTCTCAAAGACTCAGCACATAGGAGAGCACCAAGGCTGTGTCACTAAAAACAAAACAAAACAAAAAGAATGTCTGATGGTGTGTTTAGGGGACAGTTCATAGATGCATCTTTCACAAAATTAAAATGTGCCAAGTGCCTCATCCATATCTGTGCACTGTTGCTTTTACAGAGAAAAGACATGATGTCATACAGAAACAAAGAAGAAATTGTTTTGGGGAAAACATTGTGTTCGATTTGTAGAAAAAGCAGGGTGAGTCACCCTGGTTTTTGAAACAGGGATGGAATTGTCAAATAACTTGAGTTAGCAGCTCACCTCCTAACTTAGTTAAAAATCATCTCACTTCATTCTGCTGCTGCTAATTCCGGGCTCATAGGGAGATTGACCTGACCTCCAGGAAGTGAGTGATGAAGCCTTGCCCCTTACCTCTTCACAGTCAGATTGAATATTTGCTGTTTGTATGAAGTAGCTGCTCTCAGTAGCACGGCCTCTTGGGTTCAGATTTTGATGTCCTGTGATGAGTCCCGCTCTTGCCACCTAGATTTTAATATTCATTGTTAACTTGAGGAGCTGACAGGGATGGGACAAGATTTCATTATGAGCCTCTTTGAACTTACACCAGTTAGAGGAGTGGAGAAACAGATTTCACCCAAGAACATTTTTAATGTTGTGTCAGAGCCCAGTTGATCTGATGGACTTTTAATCACTTCGCTGATAATAAGGAAGACCATGACTTAGACCTGCTTCAGCCGGTGTGGAAAGGTTGATGGCAATTTGCATGGTCTGATAAGATCTGAGGTGGGAGGAAATGGACTTCTGAGTTCAAAGAGATCGCACCCTACAGAGGTGCCCTGATCCGCAGACCCACTGCGCACGTGGAGGGGTTCCTTCTCCAGGTCTCAGCTCATCCGAACGCCTTGCTGAAGTTATGACCCCTCAGGACGGCAGTGAGGAGCCGGGAGGCTGGACGCACATCCAGACACTGGAGGGCTGGGAGAAAGGACGATGGGGAGAGAGAGGAAGAGAGTTTCCCCACTGTTACAGACCACTTAGTCTGCAAAGAGCACGGCACGCGATCTGCCGAAAGTACTTTTCACTTGCATTTTAAGCAAATAGGAGGTTTAGTGGGACATTATCACCTGGAGTGCCCAGTAATGGGTAATAGAGTCGGGAAAGGGGCTGTGCACTGCTGATTACTATTTACCAAAGTCTTTGTGTGGTTTTTTCCTCAAACGTTAACGACGCAGCAGATCGAGTTGAACAAAAAGGACACTGTGGATTGAAATATGGTATTGTGCCCATCAAATCCTGCCTTCTCTCTGCTTGGCTTATGATGAATACCATTCTTTAATAGCAGACTGGTGTTCGTGAAGAACTTATTACAGAGGCTAAGAGGAAGCCAAGAATGAAGAAATGCCCGACTGGCAGCGATCAATCACCTCCTTTTAAAGATGAACTGATCCTTCTTTTTTAAAGTAACAGTTCATACGAAGGTCTCAAACATAAATATGCAAAGCATCAGAGCAATTCCAGTTGCCGGGTCCCGTTAGCGTTTCCGTGCCTGTTTCGGGTGAAGTTGAATCCCACCCTTCCCAGCAGAGACTTCTTCAAGGAGAGGGAAGACCCGGCTCCTCCCCAGGGAAGGGCTCCTATTAAACAAAGGTTAATTCTTGTCTCCAGCAGAATAATAATGTTCTAATGCAGAAGGACGAAGTCACATTTAGTTAAAGATTTCTGTGTCCTAAGATGCAATATTCAAAGTATAGTTGCCCCAGGAAGAGCAAGTTAATGAAGCAGGGCCCGAGAACCGAGGAATGATACAGGAGTGCTCTTCAGGGCCAGGCCATTGCCGTGGCCTCGCAAGACACGCCGTGCCTTTCCTGTTCACCTCTGGCCCTGCCACTTCCCGCTCAAAAGCCTCTGACGCGGAGTATCTCTGCCTTGACACCACTGATGTACTGTCCTTTGGGGTGGGGAGGACGTTTAGCATCATCCCTGGGGCTCCCCCGGTGCTCAGCAGGAAAGAATCTGCCCACACTGCAGGAGACACAGGAGACAAGGGTTCGATTCCTGGGTCAGGAAGGTCCCCTGGAGGAGGGCATGGAAATCCATCCCGGTATTCTTGCCTGGAGAACCCCACGGACAGAGGAGCCTGGCGGGCTACAGTCCCTGGGGTCGCGAGAGTTGGACACGACTGAAGAGTCTGAGCAGGTGCTCATGCTGGTCTCCACTCAACAGATGCCAGTAACATCCCTCACCACTGTTTCGGCCGAAAATGACTCCAGATATTCCCAAATGTCCCCCGAGGGGCCTCTTGAGAGCCGTGGCTTTAAAGATACTTTGATGCATACAGAAAAACTGTCTCCCTCAAGCACCCAAGGACCTTGATCTAATCCCCTCTATCCATGTACTGTCCGCTGATTCCACCGCCATCTGCTCTTTCACACTTTCTGTAACATCCCAGGAGCAGTGTCTCCCTGGGTCTTCCCTGTTCCTTCTGCCTTGGAGGTGCTGTCCTCTGTGATGTCCCTGAAACCTCAAACAGGACCTGCACTGTAGATCCTCTTCCCACGGGTCGACATCTGCCCAAATTCACCCTGTCTTCAAGATCCAGTCCCACTGCACTCCTTTTTAGAACCCTTCGATACATCATTGTGGTTGAGAACATGGACTTGGAAGCCCTACTGGGTTCAGTTCCTTCTCCGCTATGCGCTAGCTAATGACCTCGGACAAGTCACTTCAACCTGCGTGTGCCTCAGCTTCGTCACCTGTAAGATGGACACAGGAGTGGGATCGACCGTCCCGGGGTCTCACTGGGATTCACGCTAGCTGTGATTAGTGTCTCGTAGTCTGAGGGTCTCTTCTGTGCAGATTTGGTTTGTACGTCCGTCTCACTTCCCTTTGTTAAATGCTTTCACTGGTTACAGTTTCTGGACCAGTCACCTGACAGATCTGGACAGTAGCAGAGAGTTCTAAAATGCAATCAGCCGAAAAGCTGAGGCTGAGCTCGCGTGTGTGTGTGTCTGTGTGTGTAAGAGTGTGTGTGTGTGCACGCACGAACCACACACACCCTCCCCGCAGATCATGGCTGGGTGAGCTGCCTCTTCATCGCTGGTGTGTTGGGTACCCCCATCGATCATTTGTTGGTTTGAATTCTTCTAATTTCATGAAAGGAAAGGCTCTTTTAAAAACTCTCCTCTCCTACTGACCCCTGAAGTTTCCGGTGTCCTTCAGCATGGCTTTTGCAAATGCTAATTTCTCAAAGCCTCGCTCTTCACCTCCTACCAGCACAATTCAGGATAAAAGTTCTTATTCCTCAGGACATGTGGAAGAGTGTTTTTAGAAACATAATTTAAGGTCCACCTGGGGAGCTTGATTAAAATGTAGATTTTTTAGGCGTTGGCTCAGGCTTACTCAATCAGAAATTCTAGTGGTGGGACCTGAACATCTGAATTTCTAAAAGCCTCCCAACTTGTGTTTACACTTACTCATTTGAGAACCACAATGTCAGAATAAACCAGCAAACAGTCCAGCATCTCCCTGGTGTCGCTCGGAGCCTGAGAGTGCCCAGGCCGGAAAAAACGCTGCCATTTTATGAGGGGAGGAAGAGAATTCTCCTCCTCTGTGCTTTCTGTCTTGTTCTGGATAATGTAAATTATCCACATGGAGGGGTTTTCTTTTTTAAATGAAAGGATCATACTCTTACTCCACATTCCACAGCTCTTAAAAACAAGTCACCCTGAGGGGGCGGACTGGGTGTTTACAACCCCAGCTGGACGAGGGCAGGGCTATTCGCCAAGCAAAGGGCAGCGCAGACAGGCGGTGAGTCCTGAGAGTTACCTCCGGCATCAGCAGTGGAGACGATGACTTCAGAGCGTCGCTTTCGGGAAGGCTGTTGCCAGGTGCACCAGAAAGGGCTCCATATGGCTTCAGTGCTCTGGTGGAGTTGTATACATATTTGAGCATAACCCAAAGATATGAAATAATCCATCCTTGGTTTATATCTAGATGATTAATCTCTCCCCGATATCCAAGACCTGTCTTATGATTAATTTAAGTTCTCCCACAACCCACAGTCTGTATCACATCCTCAAGAGTAACAGAGCCCCATGTCCAACGTGATTTATTTCAGAAACAAAAGCAAAGGGGCTGCGAAGTCTCTTCCTTCAACTTCCCTGTGTGCCAATAATTTCATACCATTGATTTCCTTCTCTTTTTTCCCTGTAGTCTCTGAAGAAAATGCAGCTCTCCATTTCGACGCTCCCCCCCACCCCCAAAGACTCATGATGTGAATTTGGAGTCTTGCATTATCTCTTTCCAACCGGAGGAGCTTGAAAGGCTGTCTGAATTCTCACCCTCTCTTTTCCCAACTTCTCCCTTCTCCTTTCACACATTCTCAACTCTCTTTTTAATAAATAAGTAGATATTTTAATAAAAAGTAGGAATAAACACACCTCTGTGCCTCAGTTTCCACATCTTAAAGTGAAAGTGTTTGTCAACTCTTTGGACCCCATGGACTGTAGCCCGCCAGGCTCCCCTGTCCCTGGGATTTCCCAGGCAACAATACCAGAATGAGTTGCCATTCCCTTCTCCAGGAGATCTTCCTGAGCTAGGGATCGAACCCACATCTCCTGCATTGGCAGGCAGATTCTTTGCTACTGAGCCACCACGTCTGAAAGCGGGTGTAAATACAGTACCTTTCTCCTGGGGTTTCGTGAAGATTGAGTTAGAGAGAGAAAGTTCTTGGGCCGTCGGCCTGCAGGAAGCGCTCATTTACTGTCAGCTAAGGATTCCGCAGGGTCTGTGTCTGTTCAGTTGCACACCCGCTGTCTGTCTGTCTGTCTGTCTCTGTACGTTCGCGTCTCTTGCCGGCCTCGGCGCTCCCCCGTCCTGCTTCAGCAGGCTCTCTGAGAGCCCTCGCGTCTCTCCCGGCCGCCCACCCCTCGCCTCCACTGTCTTCAGCTCGCCGTGGCCGCCCGGCCGGCCCGATAGCTCTGTGACTGTGACCTCTGTCCGGTGACCTCTCTGCTGCGCTCGTCACCTGAGCGAGCTGCAGGAGTGGACCAAATCCTCTGATTCTAGCTTCCTTTATTTTCAAGTTTGCAGTGGAGTTGTGTTGACATCTTCGCTTTTCAGAGAATGGCTCTCTTGGCTGGTGATACGGCCGTCGTTGCTGCTGTGTTCCTGACGGTGATAGAGACAGAAGCTCGGAGTCCTAGAGACATGCCCCTGGTTGGTGCTGGGCCGCCGGGCGGCAGGCCCCTCCTTCTCGGGGACCATGCTTTTCCCCTGCGCTTCCGTGGATGTCACGGCTCTGTCCTGGGTTCCCGTCTCTTCTTATCTCTTTAGTCCTGGAGATCTCAAGATCTGAACAGCCCACAAGCAGGATCTGGCCCACAGAAATGCTCTGATATAATGTCAGTGTATTACAAAAAAAAAAAAAAAGCTTCTACATTTTAATTTTGTAACTAAAATCTCTATTCGTGGCTTCTTTTGGAAAATTGGAGCATCTCACCATACCAGACCCATGTTCCCATGTGCCCATAGCTTGCTGGTGTTGACAGCATTCGTTCCTTAATCAGGGCACCTCCAAGTTCATCTTTACTTAAAAGCCACCTTCCCTTGATCCCGTTAACTTCCTGATTCCTCCAGGCAATTGGGGCCCCCGCTCCTGTAGCATATTACCCCTGGAGGAATTAGGACCCCATGAAACAAGGACGGCCAGATGAGCATTTCCCATCCCAGCCTCTCCTCACGCCCACGGCCACGCCTGTCCCAGTAAGTCCCGGACTGGCTCTGGTCCTAGTTGGCTGCCCGTACTCAACACAGCCCTGCCTTTGTGGCATAACCTTCAGAACTTAACATTTCACCTGAGACAGTGTTTCAGTCTAGAATTCTAAAAGGAATAAAAACAGGTTATGCATTAATCAATACTGGGTGGCATGCTAGTCGAGAATCATTGTTCTATAAGAAGGATCTAGTTACATAATAAAAAATATAAAACCCGATGCTCTAAGTGAGGAAGGCAGGTCGATACCTATTTGAGCAGCTGGGACGTGAAGTACAGAGTGCTGGAAATGTGGTGGGGGGGCGATGGGAAAGCCGAGGCTTCAGTGAAGCCGAAAGGTATTACAGAGGAGACGTTGGGGACCGATGAAGCTAAAATTTAAAAAAATCATTTTAAAGCTGATGCAAAACCTAAAGCAAAGCAGCAGAGCTTGAGGGTTAGTGACACCACCAACACATAGATGGAGGTGGAGACTTGGGGAAATGGTGATTCTGGAAGATGAAGATGAGTCCCATTTTTGGCATATTGAGTCAGATGCCAGCAGACATCTAAACAGACGCCTGTCCTTCTAAAACAGATGATGTACAGCTGAAGGGAAAGGAGGACGTGGAGGAGACAAGAGTGGATCCAAGTTGCAGTTTCAGAAGCCATCCACATTTGCGTGGGTTTCAAACAGCTCTCTGTGAGAGGGAGAAGAAAGAGAAATAGGAACGCAGGGGAGGGGAAGGAGAATGTGGGGGTCCATGCAGGAGACAAAGTCAAAGCAAAGTAGGAGGCCAAGCAGAGAAGGAATCAAGGTGACAGTCTGATAAAAAGGGGGACCGTCTAGCAGGGATCACTGAGCAGGGAGCAACAGATCTAGGTACAAATTTACGTTGAACTATTGGGTTTGGTCAGGAGAAAGCCATCCATTCTTTCAACAAATATAAGAATGTACTAAATTTCTATGAGTTTTCCAGAAAGCGTGCTACGAAGAACGGTTCAACCTGGAGAGGGTATGGATCAGTAACAGCCTCAGTATTGCTCACACAATTCCCAAATCTCTACAGCTTAAAGTAGCAGAGGTGAATGTCCTAATCCTGTCTCTGATCCCTGCCACTCTCTTCCTGGACCCAGGCTTGTAATGCAGGCATCCCTCGAAACGTGGTGACCGTCACGACAGAGAGGGAAAATGTACCTCAGCTGTTAAGGCTTTGTCAGGAATGTGAACGTGAGTCAAGTGGACACGTCGTCCTTCCAGGGGCAGCAAAGTGCAGTTCTAGCCTGTGTCTGCAGGGAAGCGAGGTGGAGCATGTGTGCTTAGCCCTGTGACTGCCCCAGAGAGGATTTAAAGGGAGAGTAGATGGCAGTCACACTTCCCAGGTGACTCAGTGGTAGAGAATCCATCTGCCAATGCAGGAGATGCAAGAGATGCAGGTTTGATCCCAAGGCTGGGAAGATGCTTTAGTTCAGTCCAGTTCAGTCGCTCAGTCGTGTCCAACTTTTTGCGACCCCATGAACCACAGCACAGAGGCCTCCCTGTCCATCACCAACTCCCAGAGTCCACACAAACCCATGTCCATCAAGTCGGTGATGCCATCCAGCCATCTCATCCTCTGTCGTCCCCTTCTCCTCCTTCCCCCAATCCCTCCCAGCATCAGGGTCTTTTCCAACGAGTCAACTCTTCGCATCAGGTGGCCAAAGTATTGGAGTTTCTTTCAGCTTCAACATCAGTCCTTCCAATGAACACCCAGGACTGATGTCCTTTAGGATGGACTGGTTGGACCTCCTTGCAGTCCAAGGGACTCTCAAGAGTCTTCTCCAACACCACAGTTCAAAAGCATCAATTTTTCGGCGCTCAGCTTTCTTTATAGTCCAACTCTCACATCCATACCTGACCACTGGAAAAACCATAGCCTTGACTAGGTGGACCTTTATTGGCAAAGTAATGTCTCTGCTTTTTAATATGCTGTCTAGGTTGGTCATAACTTTACTTCCAAGGAGTAAGCATCTTTTAATTTCATGGCTGCAGTCAACATCTGCAGTGATTTTGGAGCCCAGAAAAATAAAGTCAGCCACTGTTTCCACTGTTTCCCCATCTATTTGTCATGAAGCGATGGGGCCAGATGCCATGATCTTAGTTTTCTGAATGTTGAGCTTTAAGCCAACTTTTTCACTCTCCTTTTTCACTTTCATCAGGAGGCTCTTTAGTTCTTCTTCACTTTCTGCCATAAGGGTGGTATCATCTGCATATCTGAGGTTATTGGTATTTCTCCCAGCAATCTTTTTCCAGCTTGTGCTTCCTCCAGCCCAGGGTTTCTCATGATGTACTCTGCATATAAGTTAAATAGGCAGGGTGACAATATACAGCCTTGACGTACTCCTTTTCCTATTTGGAACCAGTCTGTGGTTCCATGTCCATTTCTAACTTTTGCTTCCTGACCTGCATACAGGTTTCTCAAGAGGCAGGTCAGGTGGTCTGATATGCCCATCTCTTTCAGAATTTTCCACGGTTTATTGTGATCCACACAGTTATGGAGGAGGAAATGGCAACCCGCTCCAGTATTCTTGCCTGGAAATCCCATGGACAGAGAAGCCTGGCAGGCTACACCCCGTGGCGTGGCAAAGAGTCAGACACAACTTAGCAGCTGAGCATGCACGCATTCAGACAAAAGTCACAACCCTAAATATTTACACTTTAGTTCCTTAAACCAAGGCTCAAGCACACAATTTTCAGGGCTCAGTGCAAATGCAAATGCCATTTCTAGGCCAGGGGCAGAGAAGTCACTCTCCCCTTCTCCCAGGCCCACCACCCCATCCCGTGGCAGACGGGCCACCCCCAGATGATTATAACCTCTGCATGGGATAAACGTCTTTCCTGGATCCGGGACAGGCAAGAGACCCCAGCCAACCACACTGGATGCTTCCAGCTCAGAGAGAAGCGGCACCCTTGGCCCCACCAAGAAGCTGCAGGGCCTGAGTCTGACCCTGACTTCTCCGCTCCCTCGGCCTTAACCTGCAAAAGGCAGGCCTTACGCAACTCCACCGCTGTGACCCAGGCACGCCCAAGGGTAATGGGGGGAGGCTGGGAAGAGGGAACCAGGTGTGACCTGATCCCAGGAGGAGGCAGTGAGCCACTGAGACCTTCCCCGGGGCGGGGGAGTGGGGAGGGAGGATCGTGCAAGAGCCGGGGCTACTGCCCCCAACGTGCTCCATCTCCGACTGCGCTCACAAAGCACAGATGCAAAGGCCAGGCACCGTGACCCACAGCTTCTTCTGAGTGCAGAGCCCACCGGGGCGGCACTGCCCCCAAAGGCCTTCCGAAGCCTTGGTTTGTCCTAAGGGACATTTCTCCCTTCCACCCCATCCGTTGTCTTCTCTACTTTTTCTGTTCTCCATTCTAGACGTTCTTGAGATCATGTTCAGATTAGAGATCAGCCTACTGGGAAATTCATGTTTTTATATGACCTCAATCCCCATGAACCACATGAAGATACCTGACTCTTTTCCAATAGTCTTCTTCCAGGGTCTCGGATTCCTTGTAAGCCCCGTATTCGGGTCTGGGGAAAAGGACCGGCCTAGGGCCTGGAATGCAAGAGTAAACTTTGCAAGTTCCCTAGCTTGCGAGTTTGAGATTTATGCAAAGTCTAAGAACATCCGCCTTCACTTGCAGTGAGATTGCATATTCGATAAGTCTGCAGATTCCCTCTTTGCCAGTGAGGCAGCCTGCAGAAGTCAGGTGTCAGGGAAATAGAAATAGGTGGTCTTACTGTTCTCTCTGGTATTACATCTGTCTGCAGAGACTATGGCTTACAACAGATTAGCAGACTCGACATATACCAAGACGGTGGAAAGAGTGATGCTTGTTGACATTATCAGCAATTCCTGGAGGGGAATTTTCATCCTTTTTTTTTTCCCTTGTCTTCCTTTCCGGAGTTTGTTTCTTTGTTCCCTGTACACCGGGCTGTCCTTTATCCCTGCCGCTGTTTATCTCCCTGAAATAGTTCTGTGTATCTAGCCATATTAAATCCACTTATTTATTGTTCATTTATCTCTGTTTGGTGTATCAAATGTTTATTTATAAGCCACTCATGTATCTAAAATTTACCTGATTGTTGCCTGCCTGTTCTGTTTGCTGGCATGCGTCCGACTGGGCTGCGCGTGTATTTGCTACACTCAGATAATATAAGTCTCTTGGTAAATAGAACTATTTAGAAGTCCTGAAGAGAGGTTCAGGATAGCTAAGAGGCAAAGAAAACATTTCTCTGCCCCCAGAATGTGGTCTAATACCCAGAAAAATTGTGTCCTCGCCTTGACTTTGAGTGTGTATTCGAAGAATTACAAAACCTGGCAACCCCAAGAGTCGGTTAATCCTTCCAATGCCTTACTCTCTTATCACAAAACGATTAGTGTGAGTGTTTGCAGGAGGCTGCCTCCCTCCTCCCTTGGGCGTCCCAGGTGGCGCTAGAGGTAAAGACCCCGCCTGCCAATGCAGGAGACATAAGAAATATGGTTCAATCCCTGGGTCAGAATTGAGGAGGAGGGCATGCCAACCCACTCCAATATTCTTGCCTGGAGAATCCAGTAGGAGAGGAGCCTGGAGGGCTACAGTCCACGGGGTCGCAAAGAGTCAGACATGCCTGAAGCAGCTTAGCACAAGGCCCCCCATAACGTCTGCATCCCACGAACCGCTCCAGGAGGGTCCGAATGACTGGTTCTCACTCAGCATGAGCTCTCTGACAGCTAACACGATGTCTGGTGGACAAGAGTCCATCACATTTGTTCAGTGATGTGACTGGTTGGTCCCACTGAAACCAGGACTGTTGCTTTTCTAACCTCTTAAGAAAGTATCTCTGTGACTATTCAAATTTACCTGGATACGGTCTGTGGAGTGCGTGCATCCGTTAGTCGCTCAGTCATGTCTGACTCTTTGCGACCCCACGGACTGTAGCCCACCAGGCTCCTCTGTCCATGGGATTCTCCAGGCAAGAAGACTGGAGTGGGTTGCCATGCCCTTCTCCAGGGGATCTTCCCCACCCAGGGATCGAATCTGAGTCTCCCACACTGCAGGTGGATTCTTGACTGTCTGAGCCCCCAGAGAAGCCCAAGAGTACTGGAGTGGGTGGCCGTTCCCTTCTCCAGGGGATCTTCCTGATCCAGAGGTTGAACCTGGGTCTCCCTCGTTGCAGACGGATTCTTTACCACTGAGCCCCCAGGGGACCCCAAGGCTCGAACAGAGGATCAGATAAAGGGACAATCCCAGAGCCAGAATGCACCTGTGTTTACACCTGGCCTTGAACTTTATTAGCTGTTGAACCGGAGACAGATGACGTAATCTCATCTATAAAGCAGGACTCGTACCCTCACGGGTAAGCGCGGAGATGCTATCAGATGAACCGTGCAGCGTCCCGAGTAGACAGCAGAGGAGCTGCCCGTGCGCTTCCTGCCGCCACCTGGTCAAGCTGTACTTCTTGGACGCGTCTGTCCGAGTGGCAGAAAATCTGGGTGCACGTTGGACCTGAGCATGAATGCTTCTTGACTTGTTGGCTCTAGAAACCCATTCTAGGTCTTCCCCAAAAGACTGCTCTTGTCCAGACGGAGGCAGCCCCTGGAGTTTTCACAAACCCCATTCTCACTGAAGTCCCCCTGCCCCAGGTTGGAGGCAGTCAAAGAGAGATGTCATTATTCTGGCCTTCTGCTTAAATTATTTTATGCCCGGGGTATGTATTTATTTGCCTGCAGTGATTTCAGAAGCATGAACAATGCACACGTTTCACTAAGAGTTTCAGGTGTTTTCAAATCATGACCAGCGATTTCTGAGTCTGGATCTGAGAGGCAGAAGAGGGTTTGGGTTGGCTCTCACACACGACGCTGTCTTCCTTGCAGAAGGAAGCATTAATCCTCAGCGGTTTGCTGAGGGTTTTCATGCCCTTCCTCCTGGTGTTGGCTTCCCCATTCACTCTTTCATTTACACATTCAACCAGTGCTTGCAGAAGTCCCGCTGTATGTTCTGCCTTATACTGTGTTTGGGGACACAAGGGTTTTGCCCATATGGACCTTACCTTCTAGAATAGAGAGCAAGGTCATAAGTATTAATATATATTCTAATTTTAGGTACTGTTTGGTGCCATGACAGGGAAAAAAAAATCGTGGCAGGCAAAGAAATCGAGCATAATTAAGGGGGAAGAGATACAAGTGTTCTAATTAGGTCATCGGAGCTGAGTGAAGGGGAAGGACATTCCAGGCAAAAGAGCTGCAAGTGTAACGGCTGCTGGTGGGGCTGGAGGGGCGTCGGGGGGCGCGGGGGGCGCGGGGGGCGCGGGGTCGTGGGGCGGGGCCTAAGGGGCCGTGAATCCCACCTGCGAGGCGGGGCCACACGAGGCAGGACCTTTGGGGTCAACATAGAGAAGCACAGGTTCACGGGGAAGGAAAGGAGTAGACGGCTAACTGTGGAGTGGGTGTGGGCCTCCGTCTCACCGTGGGAAACCCAAAGGGCACCGCCGGTCAGATGAGGGGAGCACGGTGCTGCAGGGACTCGGCCTGGGCCAGCTCTCCCTCCTCCCTGGGGCTGCCCGCCGGGCAGCCTTTCTGAGCCTCCGTCTTCTCACCCGCAGGATGGAGGCGGTGATACCGACCTTGAAAGGTTCCCCTCAGCATTGGAGATCCTCGAGGCTTCTCCCATGGCTCAGGGCCATTAAGAGATCACATTACATACCATATTGTTATTTTCATTTTTTTCCAAAATGATAAAGGAGGGGTGCGTGTGCAGCACTGGAGCTGCCCTCGTGTTTGGCAGTGGGGTCACCTCGCCTCGACGGCGCTGCCACGCCGTCCTCGTCCAGTAAGAACCTGCCTTGTGTAACCTGAAGTTTCCTTTTTTCAGTGTAAGCGTCTTTAAAAATGGCAGGGGCTCCCCATCGCCTGCCCCTTTGGAATGCGCGGGTCTCGTCTTCGCCTCTCTTGCTCCAGCCTCACTCCCCCAGCCCCTGAAGCGCCCCAGCCTTCCACCCCTACCCCCCACCACCAGTGCACGTGCCGTTTGCCCAACTAGACGCAGGTCATCACTGGCAATCTTGGGAGGATCTGACCACGAAAGACACTGTGAGGAGTGTCCCTGTAGCTCCCGTCCCAGGGGTCCTACAGGCCACTTTCAGTAGCTTTGACACAGACCCCATCCCCTGATTTCTCCTGGCCGACTTCTGCTCATTTGTAGGACCACGGAGAAAATTCCATGGGCTCGGGGAACCTCTGGAATGGGCCAGTACCCTCACAATACGGTGGCTCAGATGGTGAAGAATCCGCCTGCCGTGCCGGAGACCCAGGGTCCATCCCTGGGTTGGGAAGATTCCCCTGGAGAAGGAAATGGCAACTCATTCCAGTACTCTTGCCTGCAGAGTCCCCTGGATGGAGGAGCCTGGCGGGCTACAGTCTGTGGGGCCGCAGAGTCGGACACGACTGGGTGACTAACACTGTCACTTTCACCTCACAATGTGCCCGCCCTGATCACAAACCTTTTCTCTGTTGCACTTACCAGTTGCAGTTGCACTTTCTTCACTTGATTATGTAGTGGAGGCCAGTCTGTCCCAGCACAGTAGAAGCGCCATCCAACCAGATGCCATGGCTGTCTGTTTATGTGTCATTTCCTCGCCATTATCTTTCCTCTGCAGGCAGTTTCTGGCTCTGAGAAATCATGCTATAAGTGTTTGTTGAAGGAATCACTAACCTTCCAGGAAGCATCTATTCCTTATAGAGGGCCTTTAACACACACCGTTTTGTATTCCAAAGCCTAGCAGGAGAAGGCCAAAAATCAGTGTAAGACTTTCCCGTGATGGGAAAACAAGCAGATGGTCCATCCGTGTTGGATGAATGGACTAATGGCTGAATGAGTGACTTTTTTTTTTTTTTTGAATGAGTGACTTTGAAGCACAAGCTGATATTGCTCTTGTCAAAATGGTGAGTGTGAAGTACACCCCCCCACACACAGTCATGTATGTGCCCCCTCCCTTCTCTGCTGTAGAGCAAACCAAAGGTAACTCAGAGCTGCCTCGTGGTGAGGGGTTTAAGGCTGTCAGTGCTCCTCTGTCTTCTGATTTCCCCACCCGCTGACCTATGACTTGGCTTCTAGAAACCCCAGCAGTCCTCATCATCACCCTCCTCCTCTCTTGGGGCAGGAAGGAGAACACTGAGCTCTTTCGTGTCATCAGCTTAGAGGGCAGAGACACTGCGCATCTCACCTGTCTGTTCCCAGTGGAGAATGAACAGCCAGCATCTCTGGCTCTGGCTGGAAAGCCAGGCAAGGTGGCCTGTGACTTCAGATCAAGGCTCCTGTCTGGAAAGCTCCAGCACCACAGGCCAGGCCCCTGGATCATGTCCTTAGAGATGCTAAACCACGCTTTGTTTTAAGTGCTTTCCCAAGAACACCAAGGAGGAGGCTGAAGACGCCACTGAATTATGTGTGTGGGTGCTCAGTCGCTAAGTTGTGTCCGACTGTACATGGACTGTGGCCGGCCAGGCTCTTCTGTCCATGATATTTCCCAGGCGAGAATATTGGAGTAACTTGCCATTTCCTTCTCTAAGGGATCTTCCTAACCCAGGGATCAAACCCGTGTCGCCTACATTGGCAGGCAGATCCTTTATCAGTGAACCACCTGGGGAGCCCACCACTGAATATACTAGTGTCTGATTAGCTTGGACTGCTGTAACAAGAACACTATAGGCAGGGTGGGTTAAGCAACAAACACTTATTTTTTCCTGCCTGGTCTGGAGGCTGGAAGTTCAAGAACAAGATGTCAGCATGGTTGAACTCTCTTCTGAAACCAGAACTCTCTTCCTGGTTTCTTTATCTAGGATGCACAGGGGAAAAGTTCTGCTGTCTCTTCTGTAAGGGCACTAATCCACCCTCATGACCTAATGTACCTCCCAAGGCACCATCTTTTTATACCATCCCATTGAGGGTTAGGGTTTCAACGTATGAATTTTGAGGGAACACAAACACACGGTCCAAAATACTCAGGAAGCTCCGTATTGAGATTTTTAGGCAACGTCATCAGTGCCTTCAAGAAGTAACAGGAGGTATCTCCTTCTCCATAAGAAGGACTGGGAGGCAGACAAGATAATCTAGGTCATTTATCCATTTAACAAGAATGATTAGGCACACACAGGGTGTCAAGCTCTGTTCCAAGACCTGAGGGTTTAGGAATGAACAAGATGGAAGCACTTGTCCTCAGGATGCTTACTTACCAGTAAGGGGAGACAGACAATAAGTGAGTAGGTGAGTAGCCAAGATAATCAGCTAGTGCTAATTGCTATCAAGCATATCAAACGGGGTTACATGATAGAGGATCATTCAAGAAGAAGGAAACAAATTTAGATTGAACTGAGGACCAAGTAATTCATGGGGCCAGCCATGCAAGCGTTTAAGAGAAAAGTGTTCCCAGAAGGCGGGGCAGTAAGTGCAAAGGTCCTGAAGCGGAGGGAACGACATTTTCGGCCATTTGGAAGAGGGAACAGACACACCTGTTCTGTAAATCAGGACAACAGAGCAAGCGCAGTCGGCGCGTCGCTCGCGTCCTCGGTCGCTCTTTGCTCTCACACGTTGGCCAAGCCGTGAGCCAGTTGAGTGTGGTTTGCTCTGCTCATCCAAATGCCTTTCTAAGATTTCCCCCCAATCCTCCCGTCTGTTTCTAAACAGCTGGAGCGGCAGCCAGAGCCTGAGAAGTGCGTATTTTCATGATGTCCTGTCACACACACGTGAAGGTTGGGCCACATGGAGAAATGACAGGATTATCACTCCCCGTTATCACCTGGGAGAACTGCGGGATTGTGCAGTCGTGGGTTTGGCTGTGAATCACCACTGTTTGACTGGCACGCTCAGAGAATTTACTGGTGCGTTCATGAGGTGAAATGAATATCCACGTAGAAGAGCCCAAAGCCTGTGGAGGCTTCTCCTGTGTGGGCAAATAGTTCTTAGGAAGTGGCATATTGATAGTTTGAAGAAGACTAGTAAGGAAAGATATTTGGGAAAGATTTTGTAAGAAATGGTGGATTTAAAGGGGTGGGGGTAGGAGGAAGACGTGCTAAAATGTGACGACAGAAAATTGCAGCATCTCGTGTCCCGCTCGCTAGAAGCGGAGCCTGAGGCAAGGGTTTGGGTGCAGGAGATTTACCGGGGGAACCCCAGGGGAGCTGTGGTCCCGGGTGAAGGCTGAGCTGGTCTGAACCTCAGGAAAGGGGCCTGGAGTGTGACCCCCAGGAGGGCCCCCTCTAGTGAGGCAAGGAGTCCGGTCTCTGTGCTCCCCGGTCAGTCGGGCACCGGCTGAGGGCCTCACGGAGGCGTCCTGACCCCCCAGGGAAGGCGCATCTGTCAGCCTCTGAGGACAGTCCTCTGCACGGGGGCGGCTGCGGGCAGCGGCAGCCCCACTCGCCGTAGCTGGGGGACAGCTGCTCTGGGAGGGGGTCGTGACGGGCGGCACAGCGTCTCCGGCACCTGGATCCTCCTCAGAAACGGCTTCACTTTCCACGGAAGGAAATGCAGCCGTTCTCTCATTGCGTTACTAGCCCATTTATTCAGTGCTTCCTGAGCACCTACTATGTTTCAAAACTCAGGGTTACAGTAGTGAGCAAAGTGGGTCTGTTGTCAGTAGTCACAGATGAGAGATACAGTCGAACAAGCCCTGGCAAGAAATGATGCCAAGTGCCATAGGAAGAGAGGCCACTGTCTTCGGGAGCACTTTTTGGGAAACCTAAATCTGGTCCAGAGGATACAGTCTGGAGCTGTGCTGCCCCAAATGGTAGCCGTGGACCACATATTCAGCACTTGAGATGCAGCTAATCCCAATCTAGATGCTCTATAAGCATAAGCTACACCTGTAATTTCAATGATTTAGTGTGGAAAAAAGAATGTGAACAACCTAATAGGTTGTTATATGGTATAATTGTATATATCATGTGCTATGTAATTTATAAATATATACATATAAAATTCAAACAAAGAAAAAATAATTTGTTATATGAATTACATGGTAAAATGACACCATTGTGAATATACTGGGTTACATAAAATACCTGATCAAACTTAATTTTACTTGTTACTATTTACTTGTTTAATGTGGCTGCTAGGAAATTTTAAATTACATAGTGGCTCACTTTGTATCTCCATTAAATAGCACAGGTCTGGGGCTTCTTGACTCATTCCTTCAGCATCACAGGGAATCTTGCTGAGCATTCCACTAGTACCATGACTGTCCGCTGATTTTGACAAGGAAGACACAGCCAAGCTTCTCCAAGTTCTCTGAGTTGAGCAGTTCCAGTGGTTTGAGACCACGGAGCTTTGTTTTGTTGTTTTTAGTAAGCCCCACTAATCACGGATTCCTCTTTGTCTCCCTCTGGTATCCGAAGGCTCGGGAAGACACAATCTCCGCCCACCCCACACCCCCATTAGATAACTGAAGTTTGACTGAATAGTGTTTCTATCCATCACCGACACGATTCTCGTTTCATCGTTCCTTTTTTCCCTTCTCTGCATGCTATGAGCGTGAATATAAATCTATATATTCAAAAGTGAAGAAGCAAAGAAATATAAATGGTTTGAAGTGATTCTCTTTTCAAGTAATTTTCCCCCTAACCTAGTAAGATGTCACTCCGTGAGAGATTTCACAGCACAGCAACACTAGAAAGTATGATAATCGTTCAAAACATAATTGAAAGATTTCAAAAGTTGAACTGGAAGCGTTTTTGTCAGAGTTTATTGCAAGTATTTTGTATCTTAAAAAAAAAAAAGTTTATGAAAGTTCTGTGACAAGAAGATAAATTATGGAACCATAAGAACAGGGAAATAAATGGATTCTGGAGACTGACAAACAGGGCAAATGATGAGAACATATAATTTTAGAACACAAGAAAAGGTAACTAAATTTGAAAAATTGCATTAGTGTATCATTTTCTGTATATGAGCCATTAGAGGGAAAGAGTGGAAATTACACCCTGTAACAAAGTAAAAATGTTTTCAGTGTTTAAAGGTAATTTTGTAATAGTGCTACTATTACTTAAACTCTTACCTCTTATAAAAATCCAAAGACAGGACCCCTGGTGATATTACCTGTGTCTTAGGCAAAGAGCAACAATTTGAATTCCATTCAAATACACTTGTATTTTGCCAAGTGCTATCAAACCGTGAGTTGCATAATTTGAGGCGTAAGTGAAATAGATACTTTTCCTCTGCACATTTATCACTCTCCAGTGGGCCTCATTACTGACAATCAAATCATAGAAGATGTACAAAATTGTCATGATGCACTTATTTCCTCATGATATTCGATACAAATAGTACTTCTTTACAAATGGCCTTCCCCCCCACCCCCATTTGCCACAACATTTTTGCTGTCTTTTCGGAATCTTACTAAAGTTCCAGTGATAGACTTTATTTTTCCCCAGAATATATGTGGGCCTCTTTGGAAAACAAATATTTCTATTTGGGGGAAAATTAAAAATACTTTAGACAAACAAAAGCAAGATGGTTCACAAGTTGTTCTGTTACTCCCTAAATGTGTGTGTGTGAGCATGCACCGTATCAAGGTGCTTGTGAAAACAATAGGTCCCAGCGCAGGAAGCAAACGTACTCCACCCCTGAGTTATCTTAAGGATGAATTCAGAATTGCAACATTAAATGCCCAAAATCTAGTCAGAAAAAATAAATGAGCTAGTGAGCAAGAAACCCATAGCTTACTTATTCGTGCTTTCATTTTTCCACTTTGAGAAATACCACGGGCACAGAGGAGTTTTAGTTTACTCGGAGAGTCGGGACCACTGATGGCAGGCAGCTAGCGCTGCCCCTTTAATCGGCGAGACTGCGGGGCGGGAACCGCGTGAGCTGCAGCCCGCGCTCTGCCTCTAGAGGGCGCCGCTGCCCCCAGCCCCGGGGGCGCTCCTGGTGAGCCGCTCAGTCGTCCGACTCTTGCAACCCCGTGGGCTGGGCTCTGCCAGGCTCCTCCGTCCGTGGGATTTCCCAGGCAAGAATACTGGAGTGCGTTGCCATTTCCTTCTCCAGGGGATCTTCCTGACCCAGGGATCGAAACCCAGTCTCCTGTACTGACTGAGATACCAGTAGTTTTTTTATTATTATTAATAATACTTTTTAAAAGGAGCTAGGGTTTCCCTGGTGGCTCAGATGGTAAATATCTGATGGCAAAAAAAAAATCAGATGGTAAAAGAGTCAGCAAGGGCTGAGCGACTTTCACTTTTTTTTATGGGCTTCCCAGGTGATGCTAGTGGTAAAGAATCTGCCTGCTGAAGAAGGAGACAAAAGAGACTCAGGTTCAATCCCTGGGTCGGGAAGATCCTGCGGAGGAGGAAATGGCAACCCACTGCAGTAGTCTTGCCTGGAAAATTCCATGGACAGAGGAGCCTGGTTGGCTACAGTCCGTGCGGCCACAGAGAGTCAGACACGACTGAGTGCGCGCGCACACACGCAGAAATCTGGATCTCTTTTTGTGTGTGTGTTTGGAAAGATATTTCTTGATTTTTAAGGGTTGATAGCATTTTTTAAAAAATATCAAGCAAGCCAAAGAAAATACATCTCCTGGCCAGATACAGCCTGAAGACTGCCAGGGTGTGACTTCCGTGGAAGGATCTTTCTTCTCAAGGATCTGGGGCAGCCAGGGTCATCTTGCAAGGACAGTGGTGTCTCTGGTGAATCTCTTTACCCCCTACTCTCCCTCCTAGGATCTGATCTATTGGAGATGAGGTCATCTATTGATAGGTATTTCTTAAATGTCATCTACTCTGGCTACAAAAGCTTCTCTACTTTTCATACCAATATAAGTGATTGTTGTTTTTTAGGCACTAGCTCACGTCTGACTCTTTGCTTCTCCATGGACTGTAGCCCACCAGGCTTGTCTGTCCATGGGATTTTCCAGGCGAGAATACCAGAGTGGGTTGCCATTTCCTTCTCCAGGGGATCTTCCTGACCCAGGAATGGAACCTGCGTCTCCTGCCTTGGCAGGTGGATTCTCTACCTCTGAGCCACCTGGGAAGCCCAAAATAATTGATGGACCTTAAAAATAACTATTCCCCCTATCAACAGTAACCATCATATTATTGTCATCTAGTGAGTATGCATCTTAGGGCAACAAATTAAAGATGGATGAAGCAAGGAATATATTTTCATTTTCTAGACTACAAGGGAATTCCTATTTTCAGCAAAGCACACACAACATTTTAACCCCAACCTGTTAACAGAGTCCTCTTCCTTTGAGGTTGAACTGGAAATCCAGATAATATGCCAGCCTAAGATGTTTGGGACGAAAAGCAGGGTCTTTGGGAAAGTGGAGAGCCCCTTGGTGTTCTGTGGCACCTCCTCCTTCATGGTGTCAGGGAGCTCTCTCTGGCACCTGGGCCGTGGCTGAGCACAGATATCTTTCTGCAAGGCCACCCTGGTATCCTGGCTGTCTAACATACCAGAGCCGTTTAATCCCCAGGGTGTTGGCCTCCACTGTTGAGCAGTTTTTTCTCTTCCCTCTTCTCTCCCCCTCCCAGCCCAACTGGAATCTCTTCTTAATCTGGGGGGGTGGGTGTGAAATAGGGGAGAGGAAGACCTACTCTCAACTCTCTGTTCTGGCCCAAATCCTTTTTCTTTTATTTCTGTTCCAAATCCTCTAAGCTTTTCAAGGGGGTTAGGCTTTGGGAGAAGAAAGCTAAGGAGAGATGGAGGGCATCTCTGCTTTCTACCTGCAACATCCCTTCCCTGAGGTGACGAACACAACTGGTTACATAAAACGCTAAAGACAGAACGCGGGTTAATATCGACGAACGTGTTTTGCTCCAGTAACAATTCTAGTATTTCCAGGCACCTCTGCTCATTGGGCACCAACTCTGTTAGGTATGATCTTATTTATTTTTCAAGGCAACTCTGTGAAGTAAGTATATCAGCTAATCTATTGACAGGGTTTCCCCAGTGGCTCAGCTGTAAGGAATCCACCTGCAATGCAGGAAACCCAAGAGGCGTGTGTTCAATCCCTGAGTAGGAAAGACCCCCTGGAGGAGGAAATGGCAACCCCCTCCAGTATTCTTGCCTGGGAAATCCCAGGGACAGCGGAGCTTAGCGGGCTGCAGTCCACGGGGTCGCAAAGGGTTGGACATGACTGAGCTACTGAGCATGCGTGCAAGCAATCTGCTGACAGGACAATGCTATGTAGCAAAGGCAGCAACATAAACCTACGAACCCAAACCTAAACCTCACTGATGTAAAACTGTGAACACTTATTGGCCCACTAGCATGTGGGTGCAGCTGATCTGGGCTTAGCCGGCCCATCTATAAATCTGCGGTCAGCGTCCAGGTCAGCTCAGAGGCTCTGCTGGTCCTGGCTGGGCTCTCTCCCGTCTTTGGGAACTGGCTAGCTGTCCGCTGATAGGGGACGGCTTTGACTGTGATGGCTGAGACGCCCTGGCCCCGTACCAGGCAGCTCTCTCCATCTAGCAGGCTAACCTACGCATTTTCTTTCTGCAGCAGTGGGACAGGAGGAAAGTGAGCAAGCTGGGTTATGTAAACACCTTTCAGTTTCTGTTTTGCATTACGTTTGCCAACATCCCAACAGACGACACAAGCCACATGCCTAGCTGGGAGTCAGAAAGAGGGACACTCTAGTTAGCTGGGAAAGGCACAGAGAGATGGAAGGCTGAAGTACTGGGGCCCATAATACAAGTACTTACCCCATTTCCTGAATCAGAAAACTGAAGCCAGGAAAAATGAACCTGGGAATGGGGGGACTGGGCTTTGAACCCATGCGTGCTTAACTCCAAAGCTGTGTTTCCAACCACATCACTCTGCTGCTTTCACTTTTAAAAGGAGCTTATAAATAGGGTTCTCCATGTTAAGGCAGCATCTTCCAGGCCAAATGGAGTGTTGAGTAATTGCCTGCTTAATATGGTTGATAGAGAAAGCAAACTTGAAGCCAAAACACTCTGATTTTCCCTAAACATATGTAACCATCTTAGTTTTCTCTTTGCCTCTGTGGACAGAGCATGGGGAAGACAACTTCTTCTTAGCATCAGCCAGTGTTTGCCTGGGAAGCAGCATGCAAGGAAAAAAGCCTGGCATTCTTTCCTTCAATAAACTCCATTTTAGGTATTAATAATTCCAGTCTTCCCTGGCCTGGCCTTCCCCCATCCAGTCTCCTTTACTTGACGTTGTCCTTTACCCCATGGGGTTTGCACCCTTGTGCTCATTTGCCATCAGGTGTCTATGTCTTGGGTGACTTGTGACCCAGGTTGAGCTCCAGTCACTTGAATCCATTTAGGGGCTGAATTTTGTACGTAATGAAAGAGATGGCTGAGTGGTGCTGGAAACACCGGCTCATTGACTGGTAGTTGGTTTGTTTGATTGGACAGTGTTGTCCTAATCTAAGAGGCAGGTTAGTTCTTCAGAGAATGAGATGGAAACTCAGCATCAGGGTCAGTTTCTTCCGGCGGCTGACATGCCCAGAAATTGCTAACTTGACTTTATGAACTGTTAAACTTTTTAGAGCATGACATGAGGTCTTAGTTACAGATTCAAATGAAAATCATGGGAATAATAATAGCCACCAACATTTCCTGAACCTTTATCCTGTGCCAGGAACTGTGCTAAACTCTTTCCACGCATTTCATGTCCATGAACATCCCAAGATATTAACACCGCTATGACCCCATTTTACCATTCAGGGCACTGAAGGCAGAGGTGACTTCCTTTCCCAGGACCACATTGCAACAAGTAAGTGACAGGCAGACAGGAGGTGGCGTAGCACACGATGGCTGCAAACTTAGTCTGTAAAGGACTTGATGGCAAACGTCTTTGGCCTTTGCAGACCTTGTGGTTTCTGCAGCACTACTCAGCTCTGCCATGTTGCGAGAAAGCAGTCATAAACAATGCGTTTACAAAGGGGTGTGCCTGTAGGCCAGTAAAACTTGATTCACAAAAACAGGCAATACACCGGGTTTGGCATTGCTGTACCTGTCTCTTCCAAGCTGTATGGTTTTGTGCCACCTATCCAACTTCTCCTTAATCCCATTTTTCTCATCTAAAAAGTTACAGTAATAACTACAGGAAGACGCTTACAGGGTCAGTTTACGGAGCAGTGATGTGGCATGCAGAGCACTTGCTGGTTGGTTGGTTTGCTCTAATCACTAATGTGCGAGAGAGATGAAGAGCGGCTCCTCCGGGCGCGGACTTCATCTCTCCAGCTCACCAGCTCAGTGATCGCGGACATGCTGCCGACATCTCTGAGCTCCAGACTCCTCTTTTGTAAAGTGAAGGCTAGTGAAAGGACAGATTTCACAGAGTAGAGATTCAACGCATTGAACACATGCAAAACATTTAGAACAATGCCTGGCCCGTGGAAAGCATGCTAGGGGTGCCTGTTGTGTTATTACTTTTATTGAAAAATCCAGATTTGAGCCCTTGTGTGCCTGACTTCCAACCACATGCTCCTTCCTACCACATGTCCTGCAGAGAGCTAGTTCTTAACTATTTTATACTATTGGCTGAGTCCCCATCCCCAACCCCTTTTCAGAATACCACTTTTAAATGCACATGATAAAAATATATTGTTACTAAATATCAATAAAAGACTACCAAAAAGATCCAATTATATGGAAATGTAGTCATCAAAATATTTTTTAAGAAACAGACTTGGATATAGTTATATACGTACTTCTTTATTAAGACATTCGATAACACAATCTATGAGGAGGCCTAATAACTACTATAATTTTCAAATAGTAATAAATGTCAGTGATATTTCAATATCTCTGCAACACTGTAATATGATATGATGATACCTGTGATTTGTACCGGTGCTAAAGTCACAGGTCCCGTGATCAGGTGCCTGCATTTATAACTGAAGAAACCCTCAATTTTAGGTAAAGTTTGGTGGAAATGATTTTTTTTTAAATGCCTGAATTTAGGCATTTAAAGGACCACGGTTCCCAGGTCAAGAGCCCGTTGCCTACTGCCACCAAAGGGGACATTTAAAAAAATAAATAGATGGAATGAACAGGCGTTCTCAGAGAAGGGAATGTTCCTTGCCTCTCCATCTGAACCACTGTCCACAGAGAGAGCAAATGCTTCCCGTGCCTGCATAATCATGGTGCATTCATGCACTGGTGTGTGAGCGAGAAATCAGAAACTATGCTGTCCCCTAATTTGACGCACTGCGTGGAAAAAGATGGTCATTGGGACTAAGCCAGTGAGCGGTAATGGAAACCTGATACCACTGACCTCATCCGAAAAAATAGCTATTGTCACAGGACAGAGATGCTGGATATTTGTAGGTTTGGGGAGAAATATATTTGTTAGTGAAATGGAGCTTACTGTGGAGTGAATAAAGGTGAATTATTTGTCAGACGACTGGAGGAGGTTTATGCAATATAGTATTATTGAGCGGGGCTATTAACAGAGTGAATTGCTATTGTGACATGCCATTAAATTGTTTTTAGTGTCCACAAAGGTATCATTCAGGAGCTGGCAGGGTTAGTAACAGAGTTGTATTTTTGGTGGACAGCAGCAGATCTCGAAACGAAATAGCATATTTTACAGGAAAGTAAAATATAGTCAAAGCCGGAAGTCTGCAGACAATAGAGTCTGGGGTAGTCATTCGCAGCTGTTTGACAAGAACCTAGAGGATGCAAACCAGGCTCCCTAGATCCCTGCTGCATGTAGAGTCGGAGCTGAAATCCGCGAGGTTCACCAGGAAGAGAGAGAAGTGAGAAGGAGAAACGGGAATCCTGGGCTCCTTCATGGATGTTCTGTCTCCGTGGCTGAATGTATGGCTGAACGGATGGCTGGAATGTATCCCCAGCACACAACAGAGAGGCTGATTCAATAAATATTTGCTGAAAGAAAAAGTAAGAAGGAGAGTTAGGGAGGGAGACGAGAGAGAGACAGTCAGACAGACAGACGGACAAGATTTAACCCCTGCTTGGCCTGATCCCAAGCCTCAAAGACGCACCAGGCTGCCAGGCTGAAGAGGAGGAGAAGCAGCTTGCACGTGCTTGTGCACATGAGGAAAGAAGAGGTTCTGCTCAGGCTTCTACTCTCTCATTTGCTAACGGGCGTCATTTTTCTGCCATAGTGTGACTTCTTCCTGACGAGTCACCTGGCTTCATTCTTGAAGCTTGTTGTTGGTAACCCAGACGGTGACTCTCAACTCCAATCTGACTCACAGTGGCCCCGCAGAATATGTACACTTTCCTGGAAGGAGAAAGAACTAAGTCATCTTCCTAAATTAGAGAGGGGAAGGGAAAAGAGATATAGATCTTAAGGAAAAGCAATTCTTCTGTTGAAGAAGTTGTCTCAACCCTGTTTAGGACACATTTCTTCATAGCTAAGCTGTTACGGGCGAATCCACGTCAACTCTTAGAAAGACAATGTCCTTTTGGTGTTAACCAGACACCTTCCACCCGGTTCTGCCTTGGGTTTCTTGTTTGTTTTCTGGTCCAGGACTCATTTTGTCCCCCAGGGCCGTTGGAGTTCATGTTTGTGGCTACTGCTTTTTCTTTGCTTTTGTTTACATTTTAAGACAGTAGATTCTTGTAAAACTTTGGCGTGTGTATATTAATATATCTGATTAGTGGGGATTAGTTTAGTTGCTCAGTTGCGTCTGACTCTGCGACCGCATGGACAATAGCCCACCAGTCTCCTCTGATCATGGCGTTCTCCGGGCGAGAATACTGGAGTGGGTTGCCATTGTCTTCTCCAGGGGATCTTCTCTACTCAGGAATCGAACCCGGGTCTCCTGCCTTGTATAGGCAGATTCTTCACTATCTGCGCTACCAAGGAAGTGGCCTTACATATCTGAATTGGTTACCAAAGAAATGCATTATAAACTACCAACTACCATTATTATTACATGCTATTACTATTATTATTTTGGCTATCAAATCATTACTGTACTTTTGATAGCCATATCTATTACTGGGGAGTTGGAGAGACATGAGAATGAGCCTTTTTACGTATCCACAGGAGGCCCAAATTGGTAATACCCTACCAAGAACATTTTGCTGATGTATCAAATGCTTCTGCAGTGAACGTGGCCCAGGACACAATCATTACATTTCTAGGTAGTTAGTGGAAGGATATGCACACTAGGATATGTGCAAGATTATATCCAATGAAGGGTGTAAAATATTGGGAGGAATTAGAAAGAACTGTCATACCCGTTAATAGTTCAGTTCAGTTCAGTCTCTCAGTCATGTCTGACTCTTTGCAACCCCATGGACTGCAGCACGCCAGGCCTCCCTGTCCATCACCAACTCCCAGAGTTTACTCACACTCATGTCCATTGAGTTGGTGATGCCATCCAACCATCTCATCCTCTGTTGTCCCCTTCTCCTCCTGCCCTCAATCTTTCCCAGCATCAGGGTTTTTTCAAATGAGTCAGCTCTTTGCATCAGGTGGCCAGTGTATTGGAGTTTCAGCTTCAGCACCAGTCCTTCCAATGAATATTTAGGACTGCTTTCCTTTGGGATGGGCTGGTTGGATCTCCTTGCAATCCAAGGAACTCTCGAGAGTCTTCTCCAACCCACAGTTCCAAAGGATCAATTCTTCAGCACTCAGCGTTCTTTACAGTCCAACTCTCACATCCATACATGACCACTGAAAAAGCCCATTAATAAGGGGGTCATTATTTTAAAAAATTGTAATACTTCACAATGGATTATCACCTGCCATTAAAAAATATATGTTCCTAAAAACAAAAAGTTGCCATTATATTGAGGAGGGTGAACAAAGGGAGATTTTAAAATAGTATGTATGTTATGATCCTATAATACATTATATTTATTTATAGCTATAGTATATCTGAGATAAGCATAACAATAGATACAGTGATAAAGGCGATTTTATATTATTATGTAATATTGTTATATTTCCATCATGCAATTTGTCATGGTTTTTATTTTTCTTTGTATTCGCCTATCACTTCCACATTTTGTACATGGAATGTGATTTACTGTTGTCATCAAGAAGCACAAACAGACACGTCCACACAATGACTGGAGGTCAGCGCTTCAGGCCCGTGTTTGGCCGTTCTTATACCCAATGCAGCTTTGGCCTGCTCACTCACCGTCAACCCCATCCCAGCTCAGGCTCCTGGCGTCTCTCTGCTTGCCTTTAACTTTTCAGCACGGATCCCAGACCTGAATGACTAGAGTCTCCTCGTTGTATAACCAGCACCACGTCCACAGTCTCGGAAAAGCTCAGTGCTATATTCATTTCCTTCCTGGAAGGGAAGCTAACAGAAAGTGTTCCTGGAGGTGCATGGTCCTGTTCCTTGTTAATTCCTGGCAAGAGCAAAAAAAAAAAAAGACTGGTTCACACTGTATCATCATTGAGAGTGGCTCAGTAAGTTTACTTATTAATGACGGTTATTAATTTCTTAACACTAGATGCTGTGCACTTAAGTCCACATAAGCCTCAAGAAATGGTTATGTGTATATCTTGACAGAACCGAAAGAAAAAAACGAAAAGAAAAAGAGTTACCGGTAAGGTAGAGGCAGACCCAAAGGTTGCTGTTTGTTTTCTTTTAAAAGGCTCGGTGTTGACTGATTTTGGAGGAACTTACATGCCTATGAGCAGTGTGGTTAGTGGAGAAGACCTCACGTTCTAGCTTCAGAGTAACCGGATTTGAGCTTAGGCTCTGCCCTCGCCAGCTTTTTGCTGTCTTGCTCCAGGACAGTGTGATTTACCAATTAAAACATGCTTTTAACGTCCAGACACCCAAGTTCTAATCCAGGCTCAGCGATCTGTAGCTGTGACTTCAGGCAAGTCACTTAAACTCTCTGAGCCTCCACTTTCCTGCATCCAAAGTGGGGGAGATGGTCTCTTCTGTGGGATCAGTGATATTATATAGTAAGCCCTCTGCATAGAGATGAAGCTTACTAGGCAGTGACTAAGGGCTTCCCAGGTGGTGCTGGTGGTAAAGAACCCTCCTGCCAAAACAGGAGACTTAAGAGATGTGGGCTCAGTCTCTGGGTCAGGAAGATCCCCTGGAGAGGGGCATGGCAACCCACTCCAGTACTCTTGCCTAGAAAATCTCACGGACAGAGGAGCCTGGCGGGCTACGGTCCGCAGGGTCGCAAAGCGTCGCACGCGACTGAAGTGACTCAATACAACACAGGCAGGGACTGATAGTATCACTTTCGGTGATAAGGATTTTATTCTATTTATGCATCTTGCAAAAAAGAAAATCAGAGAGATGAGAAAGATGAACAGATAAGCCACATCTAACCGAGACCTCCTGAACATTTGGGGTCGTTACATGTTTTGTTTTTTGTGAAACATGAGGAGTACACCGGGACATCTGTGCGGGCATGTGTGCGCCTCTCCATATTAGATTACATGTTTTAGGACAATAAATCAGTGAAAGAAAAGTAATAAATAATGCATGCTGAAAATGCGATCATGTTTATTAAGAAGCAACAGCCTTGTCATCTTCATTTTCTTCTTCAGTGAGTCTCCCCTCTGAGGGTTTGCTCTTCAGGGACTCCTTGCAATTTAGCTGGAGGCTATTCTGTAATTCTTATTTGCAAGAAAATACCTGCTTTGCAAAAATAAGTTAAAAGCTGAGCATCCGGGTCCTCTGATGAGTCTCCCATCAAACCCGTCCCTTCTTTAGAGATGGCTTCCCGGCAATGGAAGTTGGGGAGAAATAAGCCTAGCTTCACATCTGTCTATACCGTGCTTTCCCATGCTCTGCGTTCTCACTCCAGTCTCTCTGCGATGAGTTTTTATGAAGTCTCTAGGTTTCTGAATTTTAGAAGAAAAAAAAAAAAGAAGAAAAAGCACCCAGAGACACACACAAAAAGCAACTTCCCTTCTTCTAGTAATTTGCAGCTGCTAAAACAGCATGTTGACATTAGTGCGTTGTGGCGTCTAAAGACTTTAACTGGAGTTGCATCTTAATCTGTTACTGTTCACCCATTTGCACTTGAATGACCCTGAAAAGATGAAAAAGAAAGGAACCACACAGGCAACTCTGTCTTCCAGGGACTGGGAGCAGAACTCTGCGTCTTGAAAACAAAGCAGTGTGTGTTCCATATTGAGAGAGAAAGAGAAGGTGTAAGTGAGAAAGAGAAATGGGAAGAGATGGAGACAGAATGGGAAAGGGGAAAGGAGACAGAGAGGCGGAGAGAAGACTAAGGAAGAAGCAGCCTGGCCGAGAGGAAGGCCCCTTGTCCGCTCCCGCCCCAGGCTTCGTCCGCACTCCTGGGCAGCTCGGCGTCCCTGCTCTCACGGTTTCATGAAGGCGCCTGCCTGCCCTTGCGTGTCTCGCTGTCGGCATCCTGTGTTCTGAGAGAGGCTGCCATCCTTTGAGAGTGCCGCTCCCTTAGGACTTAGGGCAAGGGTGGACTTCCGCGTCTCCAAAATACCTGAGTCCTGTCCACCCCCAAAGGCTGTCGCCATCGCTTTTACCCCTCGTTAGTCTCTGTGACCCTCAAAGAAGGGAATTCTCCTCCCTCCATTTTCCATTGGAAAACCCGAGTCCCCTCCTGTCCTGCCCTTCCTCGGTCTCTCACCCCATCCCTCTGTCTTCCTCCTTTCGCTCTAGTCCCTTTCCTCGTGCCGTGCCCACATCACGAGACCTGCCCCATGGTTCTTCAGGTGTATGTGTTATGCACTTGGCTATCTTGTGCCAAACCCAGCAGGATTTAAGCAAATGCACTAAATAGTAAATTGCTTGTGTTACAAAATCCGTGTTTAGTTAGCTTGTCCTGATATAAAGTATGTATCAGGAGTTGGCGTTCACCCCGGCTACCTCTGGGATCCACTTTTTTTTCAGGACTTGGCGTTCACTCCGGCTACCTCTGGAATCCACTTTTTTTTTCCAGGACCTGGCGTTCACTCCGGCTACCTCTGGGATCCACTTTCACGTTACTTCTGGTTCACTGTTTCTCTTCTCCGGCCCTTCCACCCTCCCTCCCTTCTCTTCCCACCTCTCACCTCCACTCCTCATCCCTGGGTCTATTTCCTTCTCCCCTTCCTTTCCCTCCCCTGCATTTACTTATGCTACTAAAGCAAAACCTGTGGTGTTCGTGTCACTCGCTGCATCACTTCCCTGGCCTTCTGCTTCCTCCAGGAGGTGAGCCAAGCCCCCGGGTTCCCTGGGCAGCCCCCACACAGGGGTCCCCGAGAGCCCACGCCCCTCACCTTGTCCAGCGGGGCTTCACGTCACTCTGCGTTAGCCTCCATCACTGTTGACTCGGACGTGACCTCCGTTTGTTTCTCAACTTAGTCCCTTCAGCCAGAAGCTCTGATCTGCCACTTCCTTGCCTTTGATGTGTCTCCACTTCCTGTAATTAATCTCATTTTTCCCATAACTCAGCGCAACATGGACAGCCGTAAGGATAACACCCCCAGTTTGAGCCAGTTCTGCTGTTTCCCCGACTTGGGTCTCTTCCTTGTGGTCTGCCACGTTGGTAGACATTCCACACAGAAAACACAAGCCTGAATTCTACCCAAAGAAAGCCAGATTGCTGCAGAGCAAGCTGATACTAGCGGGCTGGGGGTCAGCCCAAGCATGGACCTCCAATGAGGGGGGCTACTGAGAAACATGGATCTGAGCTCCTCACCTGTCTGCCCGCTCTCCCTCTGACAGTACATTCTTGCTTAAACAAATCCTCATTTTACCTTCCTGGAAAAAAATGTAATTTTACATTTTTATTTATGTTGAGGTCTGTGTGTATTCGATGTTCTGAGGGAAACCAATAAAAACCAACCGAACATCTAGACATTCCAACAAATCCTATCATATTGCCAAATATAGTATTGAGAAAATTGTCCTAACTTGCTGGACTCCATAGTTGCAGGGCCAGTAACACTCTGTGTTCTTGATTTATCCTTATCAACATTCCTGACACGGACTGTGGGGTGTACTCAGGACTGCAAGGTCAGTTTAGCCTAACCCTTTGTCTACTAGAACAAACAGATGTGAACAGCCTGTCCTCGAGGATCTTTTATAAGAATGTTGTCCTTGCATTCTTTGATAGATTTGTTTCCATTTCTCTAAGAATTTAGGCCATGTGTTTCATGGGCAAGTCCTTGATGCTATCTGGAGGCAAAGACACCCATGGAAACACTTTTTGAAAAATGAAAGGCATTCCACTCATGTAAAAGTCACCTCCTATGAGCCTCACTTTCCCCGTCCGTAAAGTGGGCGTGATTCACCAGGCAAAGTCAGTATGTGAACACAGAGGGCGAGACATAGAAAAGGGCCCGGGAAACCCCAGACTCCCCAGTAATAAAGACATCACGCTGCCCTCCTCACCTCTATCCAGAAGATGGAGGAACTCATTATTTCTTTGAAACTGTCTGCAAAGGAGCGTTTGAGTGGATTTGCCTATTAACATTAACAAACCAGTTTGAGGTTTTAAATGGAAAGGTTTTGAACCAAAGAGGACTTTTCTCCCCCTCCTGACGCTTCAGTATTTCCCATGTTCATTCTTCCGGGAGCACTGCCTGCCTCCATAAAGACTGTCTGGCAGTTTGACACTCTGTTTTCCCTGCTTACAAAGCCACGTAAGGGCAGCTGGGAGTTTTGAAAGGGAAGAGCTGATGTCCCTCAGGGTTTTAACTCACCTGTCTGAGTCTTCTGAATGAGATGCACTCTCTACAAACTTCTTCAAAGGCGCTTTCCTTGACGACGTAGCGCAGCCACACTCACTCAGAGCCCCACGGGCTACTGTGTCGTCCCCGTGTGCACACGTGCATGGTTTTACCAGAGCAGATGGACTGTAGCTACTGCTTTTAGAGTTCGATTGGTCACCTATCCCCTGTGCATGCTTCACTCCCCGGTTCCTGGCCCCATTCCTGGCTCACTGCTCTTCTACCCCACCCGGGTCCATAATCCCAACCAATAACCTAGAGGGAAATGTCACACTTACCCCCACGCTCATATAATTTATATGTGACATTTGCACTCTTTTTCTTGCTCAGGTACACACCACACACACACACACACACACACACACAGAGGAGGTGTTGCCCTGTGTCCTGTTTTGGATTATTTTTGTCTGTGTGCTAAAATGGAATGCATCTTCCAAGAATGAACACTTTGTGTTCGGAGGCTTTTAATGTTACTTTTCAAACTAGCGTATGGTAAAATGGACTTTTCCTGGTGGTGTTCAGTTCTGTGAATTTTAACTCATGCATGACTCGTATTATGGTCACAACAGTCAGCGCAGGGAACAGCCCCACGGCTGCAGAAACCCCTCCTCCCCTCTGTACCCCTCTGTACTCACACCTCCCTCCAGCTCCACCCTGTCACCCACTCAGCCGCGCTCCTTCTGGATACTGAGTCTCTCTGATAATGTACACAGATAACGTTCTACGGTAATTAACCTTTGGGGACTGGCTTCTTTCATACGTAACGTCTTTGTGATCCATGCCAGTTCTCACATGTATCAGATGTTCCTTCTTGATGCTGAGGAGCGTTCCATCATATGGGGTGCTACAGTGTGGATCACTCTCCCAAGAGGGAAGACTTTGAAATGATCCTACTTAAGGATGCTTCTCTTATGATACCATTTCTAGTATTCATGTTTGGATAGTTTATATCGGTGCTTGAGTTTACCAAATAAGTATTGAAAAAAATCAACGGATGGGAGAGCTAGTCATTAGGGGAATTTAAATTCGTTTGAGTTTAAATGGCAGATGAACTGTTATTGTTGCTGCTGAGTGGCTAATCTAGTGGCTATTCTCACCAGGCTCCTCTGTCCATGGGATGATTTCCCAGACAAGAATACTGGAGTGCATTGCCATTTCTTCCTCCAGGGGATCTTCTTGACCCAGGGATCGAACCCGAGTCTCCTGCATATGGACTCTTTACCACTCAGCCACCTGGGAAGCCCAGGCAGGTGAATGACCAGGAGGAAAAAAAAAGGCCCACAGCTCTGCGCATCACTTGCTGGCTGCCTGCTACATGCCAGGCACTGAGCTGACATTCACATGCAATAGCTCATCATCTCACCTAAACCCTAGCAGTAGACACTCATACCTTTATTTTATAGGAAAGGAACCTGAAGGACCTCTTCAGGTAACACGCAAAGTAGGTGGACCTACTATGTTCCCCAAAACCATTGTCTCCCCAGCCTCTCTCCACCCCCCAACCATCCAGTAGTCTGTGCTTCTCTTGATTTTAATTAGCACTCCAAGTCCCTTCTCTCGCAGTAGCTTAGATAAACTTGGTATTAAAGTTCCCTTTCACTCCTTTAAGTGATGCAAATTGCTTTACCCAAAGGAAGGCCTCACGTTACACCATTCTATGAAAAACTCTGCTGAGAGAGAAGAGGAGGGAAAAGAGGTTTGGAATTCTTTCCCTGCTGTTTCTTCTGACTGATTAAAAGGGCTGCCAGGATTGTTTTCCCCTTCTTTTTTGTTAAGTGACGATACACAGATCTCATGTACAGAAGCAAAATGAAGAAAAGGTGATCAGTTACCTGCTGAAATCGATTAATATAGTAGAGATTATTCGTGGGGGAGGGGGGTGTTGGGGGGCATTTCTGCCTTCATCTGCCTGCCCCAGAGCCCCAAATGTGTGGGGATGGGGCTTGGGGTTCTGAAAAATTAAAATACGTGAAGTGAACTAATTTCCTACTTCAATTTCCCATGGTAGCTATGTTCTGCTGATTATTTGTTCGATTTTGCCATTGATAATAACCCTTCAGTAGCTAAGAATCAAAGAATTAGACTTGCAAAATTCAGGGAAACCTGCTAGCAGAAAGCTTCCTTCCATGTCTCTGTCTCATCTGCAGCTGAGCACAAACAGGTGGGTGCATGGCCCTGTTTCTTTCTTTCTTTCTTTCTTTTTCCATCTTAAACACTGTATATGGAGTAAATAGTTTCCTCAGGGAGGATCTTGCTGGCTCTGTCATCAAGAATTCAGCTCCTGGAGCTTACATGACTGTGTTTGATGCCTTGAAGAGCTCCAGCTCCTAAGCTTCTGTGAATGACTCTGATGTAAATGGAATCACCTTGTAAATGGCTGTCAGGAGCTGCCCCTCCATTACGGAGCCACGTCCAGCCCGTCGTCACTGCCGGCCCCTGCTCTTCCCCGTCTAATCGGCACTAAATCCTGTTTGGCCTACCTCTGAAACGACTCTCAAACCGTCCCTCTCTCCCCACACCGCGCCACTCCATCCGAGGCTTCGTCGCCTTGCCGTTAGTATCATCACCTCCTAGCAGGTCTCTGCACCCAGCCCCTCAAGTCCATGCTTCTTATTGGCAACACAGGTATCAGTGTAAAGCACAGCTCTGATCTGACCATGTGTAGCGAATCCCACAGTTCCAGCAATGTTTGTGAAAATGCAGTGTGTGTGAGATCATTTGGGGAAAATATACCAGTGAAAGTGAAAAAGTCACTCAGTTGTGTCCAGCTTTTTGTGACCCCATGGACTGTATAGCCCATGGAATTCTCCAGGCCAGAATACTGGAGTGGGTAGCCTTTCCCTTCTGCAGGGGATCTTGCCAACCCAGGGATCAAACCCAGGTCTCCTGCATTGCAGGCAATGAATACATTTTATTTAAATAGCTATATATTTATTTTTACAGTTGTATCTTGTTTATGGTGAACCTGACTTTCATTTATGATGTTGACTTATAACATCCTCTTAAAGTAAATTTAATAAAATGTGTGTGTTTTTTTTAAGTGGGATGGTTAAAAAACAAATCCCAAGTCAATAACTGCTGCTGCTGCTGCTAAGTCACTTCAGTCGTGTCTGACCCTGTGTGACCCCATAGACCGCAGCCCACCAGGCTCCCTCGTCCCTGGGATTCTCAAGGCAAGAACACTGGAGTGGGTTGCCATTTCCTTCTCCAATGTGTGAAAGTGAAAAGTGAAAGTGAAGTCGGTCAGTCATGTCCGACTCGTAGCAACCCGATGGACTGCAGCCTACCAGGCTCCTCCGTCCATGGGATTTTCCAGGCGAGAGTACTGGAGTGGGGTGCCACTGTCTTCTCCAAAGTCAATAACTAGCTATGGCAAAAAAATGTGAAGATGACATACGAATGACTGAAGCTTGAACAACACTGGCAGAGACTCAAAGCCCAAACTCCTCAACCCATCATTAAAGATAATGTCCATGTTGGTTCCCCCAAAGGACCAAAAAGCAGCCTTCATGCCTGCCTGTCCCAGTCCTCTACCAAGTTCCTTCAACAAGAACTTCCTTCTCACTTTGATTAACATCTAGCACTTTACAGTTTTCCCAACATGTTAAGGCTTTCCCATTTGTGTACTTCCTCCTCTTACCCCTCAAAATACCAACCCCTTTGTCTAGGTTGTGTTTTTCTACCTGGTGGACTTCTATACATCCTTCAAAACCCAGTTCACACACGCCAGTCCCTGTGAACTCTTCTCTAAGTTCCTCAGATAGAATTCACCAGGCCTGTGTTCCTGCAGTCTGCCGTGTAGCTTTGCGCTCTCAATATTCTGGCTATCAGAGTACCTTTCCACCCCCAGAACTAATGAATCCCACAAGGCTGAATCAATCTGTGTCTCCCCTGGCCACTGGCAGGCACAGTGCATAGAAAAGGGCTCATCTGTTCACTGCCCAACTGAAGAAACGAATGGCTGAGTGAATCAAGGCAGACTCTTTCTTCAATGGGAGGGTGTCTGTCGGAGAGCGAGGTCTCACACACAACTCGTCTGCCAGAAGAAAGGAAGCTCAGCACGCCACCCTCCCTGCTAAGCGGGTCTCAGAAAGTTGTTCTGACGGTGCTTCTCAAGCTGCTTAGCTGCAACTACCTTTTCTTCTTGAAATTACTCTGAAACGCCTACCCTTCGCACATGGGGATGCACTAGCCCAGGCCCTGCGTGCAGCACTCGTGAGACGTATTGTAACTGCTCGCTCTCCCGAACTCCTGGCTTCCCCAGGGCAGAGACTAGTCTGTTCTGCTCAGGGCAGCACCCACCTCTTGGACAGGGCCTGGCACATAGCAGTCCTTGGTGCTTCTTGAATACATGGCATCTGAATACTCCATCGATGGGGTCGTCAGACTATCTCAGTTTTTCTTTGCAGACAGAGGCTGTGCTTGGTGGGGTGAGAAAACCAGACTGCCCGCTTCCGGGGGAGGTGCCTTCAGAGCAAGGGCTTGCTTTAGGTCAAGTTTCACCACATGCTTGCCCTCCCCAACAGGCACTGTGTGCTTTCCCGGAATGCTTTTCTTCATTCCCTGAATCCCTATTGTCCTTTCCACGCAAATCAATCTACTTCTGTGTACCTGGCCAGCAAGTACATAGTGATCAAAAATGCAATCTTTAGTGTCAGATAAAGGGCTTAGCAAGAGTGGCGAGTACATGGCCAAGCTTCAAAAGCGTTATTACAATTTACAATAATTTATCATTATGTTTACATTCCTAATGATAACACATGTCATGTGCAAAACTTGGTCCTCTCTTTTTTGGTTCCTTTGATAACTTTAGGTCCAGTCCTTAATCCACTCGGCTGTTTTCTTGGGATCCACATTAGACATTACCTATTGACTATAGCTGCCTTCAGAAGCTTTTTTGCATGTTTTCCAGCATTTAAACATTTTGGGGAAAAGACAAAATTTATCCACTCTCATCCTCTTCATTTTTACTCAAGCATTTCCTTTTTCTCTGGCTGTATTTTGACCTAGCTGGATCTCAGAGTTGCTAGTTGGTCCTTCATTCATGTATTCATTCATTCACAGAGTAAATATTTATTAAGTACCTACTCTACTATGCCAGGTACTCTTCTAAGCTCTGCGAGTACAACATTGAAGAAAGCAGAAACAGCTCTTGCCTTCATAAATAATTAATTCAAGTGAGGAGACAGACAAAAATAATAAAACAGGAAATATATATATACACATATATACTATGTGTAACATCAGTATGTTCTGATAGTATATTATATCATAGTGCATTAATATAATACGACACACTATAATATGAGTGTTATGAAGGAAACCACACGACAAAGAGTGCCTTTGACCTCAGTCGCAGACTGAGCGGCTTACTGGTTTAATTCCACATTCTAACCACTCCGCAGCAATATATCCCTGTCTTACCTCATGACGCACAGTAGCTCCCCATTGACCTTTGTGGGTTTCTAGTCTAATCAATTCCCCTGACCTACTGGTGGTAGCTCTTACCTCTGCATCTCTATGGATGTAGAGAGACCCACAGGGGCAAAGCTTGCTGGGAAGACTCCAGGAAGAGGGTGAGCTGGGGGAAGGTGTGGACCACCAGGACCTCCATCTCTCTCCAGCCTGTCTTTTGCCACATCCTTCAGTGAAGAAGCTTTATCTCTGCCTGTCAAAGGCACGTTTCAGCCAAAGAGAAGTTTCCAGAGGTTCCCCTTTGCACTGTGGAAATGTTATGTAGCACAGCACCCTACCTGAAATCCACGGTATGGGTTTATTCGCTGCGTGCGCATGTTTGGGGCCATTTGAAGTTACCCATCATCAGGGTTCTGGGTACCGGAGGTCAGCCAGCCATGCGGCACCTCCAGGGTCCGCCAGGTCGAGAGCCCCTGCAGGTCCCAAGCAGAAAGCAGAAGGAGCTGCTAGAAGCCACCGCCCAGCGCCCTGCCTCCCCAGAGCCCTCTGACGCTGTGAAGCCCGTTTCCCCTGGCGAAGGCTGGGAGCCCAGGACGTCATTAGCGTCCTTCCATCACTTCCTTATTAGTTCTTAGACAGTGTTTTAATGACAGCTTGAGAGGCTCGCATCCTGGCCTCCTTCTATTTATGATCCCCACCGTGTTAATGTGCACTTAATGAGAAATTCTTGTCTTGCTTGTAAATCCTGTAGCCGGCATTCAATTTATTGACAGATGTTTGCTTGGATCTCTTTAAAATTACTTCATAAATCTTCCAGGATAAAAGGCCTCAAGTTCGGTTATTAAGACGGGGCCTTGTTGACGGTTTCATATTTAACTGTGTAGGACTGGGCTGGCAGGACGGGAGCGGGGTGCACGGCTGAGGAGCGCCCAGCCTGAGCGCCGTTTGCTGAGTTCTCCGCACCGATCGGGGCCCTCCCTGCTGAAGTGTGTCTACTGTCCCTCGTAATCCCTTCAGTTAACTTCTAGGTGACCCCGCCGAGCTTCGCACTTATTCATTTAGCGTATCAGCGTGTCAGGGTGATGAAGTGCTTCTGCTGATAGGAGCTAAGGGCTCGCAAGCCGCGGTGCCTCCATCACCAGGAAGCAGTGTTGACGGGAGCTGAACGCTGAGGTGGCGCTTCCCACGGCCGCCGCTGGGCACCGGCTGGGACCCTGGGCGCTGCGCCTCCACCTCTGGAGGCGAACCAGTGGGCGTGGTGGGAAGGGGGTCCGCTTGCAAGTTTTAAGACCAGGCTCATCTTTCGTAGCGGGGGACTTTTCAGTGCCATCCCTGTATCAGGCCTTTAATTGTTGGTTTGTTTTTTTCCTGTTGTCAGTGACTGAAAACTCACCTTCAGAGTTTTTAGTCTGAAGAAACAAACAAAAAAAAGAAGTGGAAAGACCGTCCACTGGCTCGTGTGATGAAACTGTGGCGGCGTGGCGGCCCTCAGGCCTGGTTTGGTCCCCAGAGTGAAATAAACTCCGCCCCACCCTCTTTGGAATGTTTGCCTCCCTCCGTCTTAGCTCCGCCCTCAGAATCCCTGTGGTGGCCCCAGAAACCCCTCAGAGCTTCCAGACTGGTGTCCGGCAGAAAAGGACACCTCCAGCTTCCCCTCCGGATGACCACAGGAAAGAAACTGCTTCTTAGCCTCAGTGGGCCTGATCGGGTCACATGGCGACTCTTTAACCAATCGCAGTGGTCAGAGAGAAGCTAGTTTTTGATTGGCTAGTTCTGAGTCACATGATGAGCCCCACCTAAAGCCCTGGAATTAAGACTAAGGAGTGGGATATTCTGGGATTCCCACATAGCTCAGCGGTAAGAATCCACCTGCCAATGCAGGAGATGCAGGGAGACGCTGGTTTCAATCCCTGGGTTGGGACGATCCCCTGGGGGTGGAAATGACAATCCACTCCAGTATTCTTCCCTGGAATATCCCATGGATGGAGAAGCCTGGCAGGCTACAGTCTGTGAGGTCGCAAAGAGTCGGACCCAACTGCCCACGCAGGCGCGGTGGGATATTCCAGAGTGAGTGTGGGGTCTTGTTACCCCAAGGAAGCAGAAACAGCCAGGCCACAATGAAACAAATGTTCAGATGTCTCCCTCACATTCAAAACAACATTCTGCCTTGTCTGTTTCTTTCATTTCCTTCTGAAGTGTTGTTCTACGTTGACAGTCTCTGTTCTAAAACAGTCAGGATGGTGACCTACCCCCTTGGAGAATATTTTCAAAAGAGTAAAATTTAGAAAACCCTAGAGAGGCCACACCTAGGATTGAGAAGTTCCCCAAGCCCATCCACAAGCTCATAGCAGTAATAGGATGCAAAAGAGAATTGTTCCACACAATCCTATCACAGATCAGCCCGTTTGCATGTAAAATGATAATGAGCCTTTAGACCAAAAATAGAGTGTTTTTTGCTTACTTGCTGTTGTCTTGTCACACTGCATCGCTTGAACTGTGTCAGATCGCATTGGGTAACTGTTGCTCCCATCCAGCGCTGATGTGACCCACGGCTTCACAACGTTTAAGACAAGTGTTTGGGGGGTTTTCTCCCCAATCCAATTTTTTGCACAAGTGCTGTTTACCAGATGAGGCATATGTGAATACGATTAGAATTGAAAACACATCTACCATTTAAGCCAGAATTTATTAGGGGGCCTGTGGGAAGGCAGACACATGACACATTTACTCACAGCCCCTGACAGGCCTCAAGGAGGGGCTGATTCCTCACCCAGAACCTTCCATGTTTATGGAAATCTGAGAGTCACAGTTTCCTATGCGGAAACTTCTGAAAAGTTTTGGGCACCGTTTATAGCTGACAGCTGGATAGCAAGCTTGGTCTTAATATTCTATGGGACCAACTGCCCATGCCCCTGGCAAACACAGTCTTCACTGAAATAATTGTAATAATCTTGACTTAGTTTTGCCTTGTAGTAGTAACAACTCAGCACTTGTATAATATTTGCTGCATGCCAGTTGCTGTTCTAATTCATCACTGTATATGTTTTCATTCCTTTAATCTTCAGTGGCCCTGCATGTTATTATTATTCCCTGTTGTAACAGGGAGGAAACTGAGGCAGAGAGATGTTAAATAACTTGCCTAATGACTCATAGTTCATGGAGCTGAGAGACTCACACAGTTTAACTGTTCATCTGTGCTCCAAATATAATGGTTCTAATGCCCATATCATGAGGTTATACAGATAAACACATTGATTCAAGATCTATGGTACTAAATGGTATTAAATGTATAACAAATAAGTTAAATGTTGCATGTATAAGTTTTATAATATATATACTTATACATGTATGCTTTATATTATATTATACTTATATTTATTGTATATTATTGATGATCACTTATCATATGTTATATATATAATATCATAAATATATAAAATTTTCTCCTTAAAGTATTGAATCAAAATATCATAATTCAGACAGGTTACAATGGTTTAAAAAGGAAGATGAAAGGAAAAAAAGCAAAATTAAATATTATTAAAACAGTAAAATTAAATTAGGAGAAATGTAATTTCACAGAGATATATGCAACTAAAATCAAAGCAAAAACGTAGGCCTGAGCATCCTGACAGATAAAGCCTGAGGGGTTAAGTGCAGAGTGGTAATATTTGTGCCAGTGACTCAGCTGGTATAGAACCACCTGCCCAGGTCGGGAACACAGGTCCCATCCCTGGGTCGGCAAGATCCGCTGAAGGAGGAAATGGCCACCCACCCCAGTGTTCTTACCTGGAGAACCCCATGGACAGAGGAGCCTGGTGGGCTACAGTCCATGGGGTTGCAAAGAGTTGGACACAGCTGAGGGTGCACACCCACCCACCCGCACACACATCCGAGTTTCATGCTTGGGTCTCAAGACAAGTCCCATAGGGATTGCTCTCATGGTTCCTCAGAGCAGGACATTGTGCAAACAGTTAGTGATACGTAGCTTCACTATTTTTTGAAGGAAATGAGAGGGGGCCCAGGGTCCTGTAGAAATTCCATGTTTTGATGTGAAAACAACAGAACAATTCTATTTCCTGGGCAAGGCACTCAGTGCCTCTGCATTTGTTTTCTTCTCTGGACAAATGTGCTGTCCTGTTTGTGTTCCTCCAGAAGAAGACCTGGAGACAAGAATTTGAGTACAAATACTTTATTTGGTTGTTGAGCCTAGGAGCCCCCAGAGGCGGGTGGGGAAGGGAGACAGGGGGAAGAAGGGTGCTGCTGAAGCATGGGTGAGCCAGCCATCCACCACCGCGGACGCCTGGAGCCTGGCTGCCGGGGCACCAGGGGCCAGCGCGCAGTGTGCATGTCAGGGCTGTCCCAGGTGAGGGTAAGGGTGCTGGGGTAGTTCTCCACCAAAGCCCCGTCTTCCACCGCCTTGGGGCTTCTGCTTCGGGCATTCCTCTCCAGCATTTCCAGCTCGTTCTGTGTGCGAGCCGGGAACGCCCTCAGACCTGGACAGCTGCCCCCAGTCAGAGATGCACAGGCTTTCCGAGGAGTCAGGCCTGCTGGGGAGGGGCTTTGCCTAAGAAACACAGATTGTGTGTTCGATTGCTCAGTCACATCTGATTCTTTGTGGTGGACTCTCTCTGACTCAAGTACCCGTTAGGCTCCTCTGTCCATGCAGTTTTCCAGGCAAGAATGCTGGAGCGGGTTGCCATTTCCTTCTCCAGGGGATCTTCCAGACCCAACGATCGAACCCACATCTCCTGCATTGGCAGGTGGGTTCTTAACCACAGGCACCACCCGGGAAGCCCGAGAGGTATGGACAGGGCACCATCAATGTCTAATGTGGGCGATAGTGACTCTACCTCCTAGCACTGTTGGAATGCTTGGGTGAGATCGCGCATGCCTATAAAGCACCTGGAGTACTGTCTAGCTTAAGCAGTCTTAAAAGTGGGGGAAAAGCATATTGCTCACAAAACTAAAAAGACTAGGAGGAGATCTTGAAGCTTCAGGAAATGGTAGATCCAGGTGCTCAAGCGTGTTGGGCTGGGCAGGTGAACAAGTGTGGGTGGTGTATGTGGTGTGGTGCGCAGGGAGACTGGCCTTGGAAAGGGGACAGAGTTTGAGCCCTGCCTGATGGCAAACGCCATGGCATCTCTGTGGTCCGTTTCCAGTAAAGCCTGATAAACAGATCCATTCCGAGACACTCAAAACAAGGTCAAATAGTCAGTGAATGCATTGAGGGCGTGGGGGGAGTGGACTCAGGGTGGGGCAGGGGGGAGTGGAGTCGGGGGTGGGGGGTGCGGCGTCGGAGGGTGGGGGGCGATGTGTCCGCAGAGTTTGCATCATGCAGCTCAATCCGCCAGTTGTGTGATGGACGGTTTCATTTCTCCGCGGGCTGTTTTGGCATTGTGTAGACACAGCCTAAATTGGTGCGCGCACCGCCCACTAATCACGCTCCGAGAGAGGGAGCGTGGAGTTATTGAAATCCCCAAGCAGCACTTTGGCGCACACGCTCTCTAACGCTATCAAGAGATGAAGGAGCCCTTTGAAATGAGCTTTCCAGAGTGAGTAATGACCTTCAGGACGCGGCGCAAGGATTGTCTTTTGAAACTGGTGTATCTTGATGGATGATTGAAAAGCTGCTGTCTTTGGTATAGTTTTTGCGGTTTTATATTTGGGGATGTGTAATAAATAAATGTGTAATTGCCCTCAACATGATGCAAGACCAGGAGGTGAGCCTGAGACAGAAAAGTCCTGTAAGGGCATAAAATTTTATTAGGAGCCCCACTGATAGGCAAGGCAGTGTTGTGTGAACAAAGAAGGTCTGTCTCAGGTTGACCAAGATAGACTCCAATAGGATGAGCAACGCATGCCCCCAGCCGGTTTGGAGGGAGGCGCGGAGACGGGAATAGAGGAGAGGTACTTTCATGTTTAACATCCTTATGAAAGTAGTTCCAGTGTCCGTATTGATAACAGTAATGCCAACCAAAATCCTCTATCTTGTAATTCTGCAGATTAAATAGTACTTATCAAGCATTTGTGGTGCTTTTCTAACTAATGGAAATGGCTACAGTTTGCATTGGCCTCTAATTCTTCTTAATTCATTGAGATCTTTTCTTTTTCCATTTGTGTGTGAAGATGAGTTTTTGTGCCCAGTATATTAATCATATTGTTTCTGTTTTTATTCTTTTTGATCACAGTTTAGCTGTGTGTGTGTGTGTGTGTGTGTGTGTGTGTGTGTGTGTAGACTTCCCTGTTGGCTCAGACGGTAAAGCATCTGCCTACAATGCGGGAGACCCAGGTTCAATCCCTGGGTCAGGAAGATCTCCTGGAGAAGGGAATGGCAACCCACTCCAGTATTCTTGCCCCCCCAAAAAAAGGAGCTCAAAGAAATATATATATATACACACATGTATATATGTGTGTGTGTGTATATAGATATATATATATATGTATGCTCAGTTGCTCAATTGTGTCCAGCTCTTTGTGACCCCATTGACTGTAGCTGGCCAGGCTCCTCTGTCCATGGGATTTTCTAGGCAAGAATACTGGAGTCGATTGCCATTTCCTTCTCCAGGGAGTTTTCCCAACCCAGAGATGGAACCTGTGTCTCCTGCCTTGGCAGGTGGATTCTTTACAACTGTGCCACTTGGGAAGCCCAGTGTGTATATATATATATGTGTGTGTATATATATATATGTCTTCCATTGTAATTCCCATTATTGGCTTTCTACATGGATAAATATGTCTGCATTTTCCAAATTAACTTTGATCTCTGTTGGCAACAATTGATGGGTGAAAGCCTTAGATATTATATCTGGTGTCTAGAAATTGGGCTCAACTTCCTCTTCATCCCATGTTTTATTGGGTAGGTCAAAGAATGTTTTTAATATTGCTCAATAAACTCTACTAGAATTTAGAAGATCTGAACCTTAACATTTTTGTCATTATCATCTGTAAGGAAGGCATAGACTCAATAGTTTAATTTTAATCCTACCTTCTTCAATCGAATTTAGAACCTTAAATGTTCACAAAGGTTTGATAATACTGTTGAATAAATGATAGTTTATTAATTACCAAAATTTTAATTATATGATTTTTGAATATCATTGGAAAAGAGATGTTGTTTGATTGTTGGTTATCATCTCCAACATCTTAATATTTTAATATGATTTGCCCGCAACTAGGATTTCTGTTTTTTTCAAATCTGTTCTGGTTTTCCAATATCCGGTTCAGTCATATCTGTGCACAGGGCTTGCACAAAAGACGTGGAGGCTCAGCAAGATTTTACTTCTGTTATATGCAGCTTGAATCGAGGCATTTGCACAAACCTGGTAAATACAAATGTCCCTTTTGGCAACCCCCTAAATTCCTATAGCTTTTGTATTCTATGTCACAGCATTTAGTATTTAATTACCTACCAACTTCAGTTCTTCCCCATAAATCTCATGAGTCTCAATTTTCTTTGGAGTTTTGATTTCAAACTTCTACAACAGTGGTTCTCAACAGGGGGACTTTTGTTTCCCAAGAGACATTTGGCGTTGTCTGGGGCATTCTTTATTGTCACAAACTAAGCGAAAGGTGGGGAGGGGTGGGCTGGGGGCGGATGATGCTGGCATCTAGTGGGAAGAGTCCAGGGGTGTTAGCAAGCACCCTGCTCAGGGGCCCCGAGGCAGAGACCTATCGGCCCCCAGTGTCAGCAGCGCTAAGGTTGAGATATCGTGCATAGGAAGAATTTAGACATCTATTTCTTAGCTTCCTGTCTTGGATTGAGTACAGACCTGACACCCAGTAGGTGTGCAGATTCAACCTGATGAGAGTCTGAGTTTGCCTTTTAAATCCGAGCTGCAACTGGACCTAAGTGCAGAGGTTTTCAGTAGAAGGAAAAGTAAAGGTGTTTGCATTCCGTACGTATGGATCATGGAGGTGGGGGAGGGGAGGAGTGCGATAGGAAATAGGAAAAAATACAGATAAAGCAAAAGAAGCCACCTCCTGCTCTTTCCTGTGATTGCCATCAACATAAAAAGGCAAGGTTGTTAATCTTCAGGGGACAATCTTTGTATGGAGGGAGTCCCTTGGGGACACTGAGAATTTTATTGCTTTTCGTTGGGGGCAGCGTCAAACGGGTAATTTAGGCTTGACAAACAAATCTTGACTCACCTTTTTCTGAGGCTCCAGAAGGAAAATAGAATTCTCACAGAGCAGGGGCCAACCCCTTCTTCCATAAATCACCAGCTGTAGGTGAAAATTTGGCTAATGCCCAGGGCACCGCAAAGAAAGAACCAGTGGCAGAGCTAACTGCAGCTCTCCTGCATGCCAGCTTCCTCACAGATACGTGTTTCTCCTTCTTGCTTTGATCTCATCCTTTTTTTGTTTTTTTCCCTCCTAAACTAAAACTTTTTCGGTCTCTCTTGCAGACCGTCTCTTAGGCCAGGCCTTTGGAGCAGGACCCCGACGATGTCCCGGTCAGCCCTTTCAGGTTTTTTTGAGTTGATTTCCTGTTCTGCTGAGCCATACATCACTGCAGTCCCCGTCTGTGCTCCCTGCCTGTGACAGAATGAGAGGTGTCATTTATCACCGGGGCTTGCGGAAGCTGTGGGAAGAGGGATTGAAATTTTTTCTGGAAGGCCTCTCTGTGTCTAGCGGCTGCCAGATCATTAAAAAGGGGGCTTTCCAAAGAACCTTGTGTGCGATGTGATTGCACTTACTGTCAAGGAGAGGCTGAAAGACAGAGGAGACATCAAAAGGGAGCGGGAGAAAGAGGCCGAGGGAAGGGAGAGATTTCTGCCAGGGGCGGCTCAGGCTCTGGAGCTGTGCGGACGAGGTCCCGCCCGGGTTCCGCTTTCCTGTGTGCGCGGAGCGAGGCTCCAGAGGCTTCCCCGCGGCTCCCGTGCCCCTGAGGAAGCTGAAACAGGAAACCTCTTTCACAGGACTTCTCCGCATCACATGTTATGTAGGGCTCGGAGACAGACCGTGTGCTGTGTGGGGCACGGCTTGCAGCAGAAGTGTTGGGGCGCTGAGGCAGGAAAAACCTGTCTGAACAAAAGCAGAGGGTCCCAGTAAATCTCCGGGCCAAAGTGAGACCTACTGGCGGGTTCCTTCTCCGAAGAGACATTTATGGCACTCTGTTGGCATAAGCACACTCGGAAGATGCCCAAGAATATCTTCTTCCAGCTTCGCTCCTTTTGGCATGAAGTTTGCCACCAAATGGATCTCCAGGGGCGGGAGGATAGACTATCCTTATCTGGTTGTTTTTCTTCCCGAGAGGAGCGTCCCCCTTCCACTGCCTGTGCTCCCCAAGTATTCCAAACAAGCCGACATTCACGTAGTCCTGTCTCTGTGCCAGACACGACGCTGCGTGTCGGACACACTCACTTCACTCTTCAGGGCAGTCCTGTGGGAAGGGTGCTTCTATTTTGGAGGTGGTGCTGTTGAAGCCCAGAGAATTTAAGGAACTTGCCCAAGGCTGCACGTTTCTGGGCAGAGCTGGGATTCTGATCTGGGTGGTTTGGTTCTGGAGTCTATGTGCTCTTTGCCTCTGGCTGGGAGCGTGAAGGGTGAACATGGTGAGGAAGCCCGGTGATTTTGGAAGCTTCTGGCTTGCAAATGTAATCATGTTAATTTAGGAAATTAACAACTTACTGATGACCCAAATCAAAGGTCAGTGACTTACGACCAGGGGGTTAAATCCAGCCCACAGTTTGCTTTGTACAAGTGAACGAAGAATAATTTTTACATATTTTAAACAGTTGAAAAAATTTTACAGAAACTAGTTTCCTTATTTGTTACGTAAGTACCTGCACCATAGCCTCGATTTTGCCTCTTGTCCTACGACTCTGAAATATTTACTTGCTGGCTTTCTACAGGAAAAATTTCCTGACCTCTGACCTGAGGTAGAATCAGCTACAGAAATTTAAAAAAAAAAAGAAAAATGGGGGGGGGGACAAAAAACGAAAGAGAGGGGGGCGATAGGGAGGGAAGGAAGGAAAAAAGGAGGAGGAAAAGAAAATTTCAAAAAGAAAAGGGGAAAAAGGATCTCCATTAAGAGCAATTAGAAGAACAAGGATGCTCATCTGTGGAGTCCTGAGGCCAGCAGAGACATAGAGTCGGACTTATGCACACTCGTGTGGAAGGCTAGCCTTTCAGCATAAGTTTTCCTTGACTGATTTTCCACAAAGCCTGCTGCTGGGAGAGACAAATTAGCTATTAGGTAATCTAGTTAATTGACAAGTGACTTAACTAATTACCCTAACATGCTTATTAAATGTTACCTTTCCCATTCTCAACACATTGTTAGCGCATTAATTTATTTAAGGCCTTATCATATCACTCCCCCTTGACAGCACATTCCTATTAAAGCCGGGGAAGCATGGGGTGTGCTTCTTCTATCATCATTTCTCTCCTCTGTTGTTGGAGTCGAGAGAATTAGGAGCTGGTGTGTGAGGAGCCCACCCGATCAGCGGCAATGCCCAATTATACTGGCGCGGGGTCACTCAGATGGATCAGGAATGGACTGAATAAAGAGATAATGTGTGTTACCAAGCCTCACGGAAGCTGAGGGGAACCTAATTTGACTTTTGACTGCAGCCTTTCATAGCTAGGAGGGTTGGCATCTTTATTTACACCCATTCACAAACCCCCTTGTCCTTGAAACAGATGCATTTTGAAATTCATAATTTCTCAGATCTTAGAAAGAAAATGTAGTACATTTACCAGATATCAGGTAACACTCTCAGTAAGGTTGAGAAAGCCATCTTAAACTTATGCAGATCATTCCATGATAAAACATTAACATTACTGGGTGAGACTTTATTTTTTTAAGTTTTAAAATGACAAATCAGTTCAGGTCTGATTTTTCTGCTAAATGAATTATGATAAAAGGAAATTTGGTTTTAGAGCTCTGAGAAGTTTGGAATTGTAGCTAAGGTATTGTGGACCACTGTGAAGATGTCTATATTCACATGGCTTTTCTAACAATCATATGACTTTTCTAATAACTGCTGCCTTCTAGTTATTTCCTAACTTTGGTCATAGGGAATGTTATGGAAACAGTTGCTGATTTTTCCTCAGAATAATGTGAAATGAAGCAGAAGACACACACACAGAAGGAGGGACAGATAGCTGATCTAACACAACACAAATAGACTCATTTTGAAATTCATGTTTTCATAAAATAAGATTTAATATCAGAAGATTGGAACTAAATACAAATATGACTTTCTGTTTAGCTGGAGTTAGAGTTCAGGGTGGCTGTGAAGATGTGAAGCATCGTCTGGCCCAAGGTTTTCAAACTCCAGTTTCTGAGACGTGAAGGCGCTGTGTTCCGAGAGCCCAGGAGGCTTTTTCTTACATCAAGCATACATGACATCAGGGTGCGGCCTCCACTCGTTACTGTGCGTGATTTCGTTGGCAATGTATTCTTTTTCTTTCTTGACAGTAATGAAGTATTAAAAGCATCTTAAATCAACTCACTCTAGCAGCAAGGTGAGACAGAGGGCCTAGGATGAGCTGGGAGCTCATACTCAAGCTGTAAGGGGCTCATGGGGGCTACCCCTAATCCTCACCCTAACCCTTACCTTAACCCTCAACCCTGACCCCAAACCCTGACTTTAACCCTCAACCCTGACCTTCAACCCTGACTTTAACCCTCAACCCTGACGCAACCCCAAACCCTAACAGGATGGCCGTTGCTCCGCAGATCCCAGATGTCCAGTCTTCTGATCTTTTGAGAGAAGCAGAAAAGCTAGAGATACAGATGTACAATCTAATAATATTTAAATATTAGCATCACTCATTCGATGGGCATGAACTTGGGCAAACTCCAGGAGGTGGTGAGGGACAGGGAAGCCTGGTGTGCTGCAGTCCACAGGGTCGTGACGAGTCGGAAATGACTTGGTGACTGAACAACAATTAAGTCATCATTTAATGCAGCCCAAACAAGTCAGGTCTACAGGGTGGACCAGGCCAATGGCCCACCAAAGCCTGGAACAGTTTCATGAGTTGATTGCTCAAGATCACTCAGCTTATGTGTGATGTTGTTGATGTCTGCATCCAGAAAATCTCCTCTTATGGTTTCACTTTTAGTCTGATTCATTCCAGTGGTGTTGGGAGAGGGATGGGTTGAAATGCTTTTTAAAAGCACAAGTCCTGAAACTCAGGAAGCTCACAGGAGAGAGGGAGGTTATTCAAGGAAGCACACGTTTTAGGACATAATGTAACCGTATACATAATGGTGTTTACGGTTTGGAGCAATGCTCCTGGGGCCGTGAGGACCTGCAGAAGAACGGCCTCACTCAGCCCTGGGCAGCGAGGAAAGGCCGCTCAGAGCAGGTATCTGGGGCTGAGAGAGGAGCAGGTGGAGGGGCGTGGGGAAGCAGAGGGCGGGGTGCCCCAGGTAACCAGATCAGCATGTGCGAGAGGGTCTGGGATGGATTATTTCAATAGCATTTTCCTCAGAACACTTTGCTTAAAAAAATGAGACTTCCCATAACATGGTCAGGACAATTGTGCAGCCGGATAACGCCCCGCAGAACTCAGCTGACTTGGGAGGAGGTTGCCAAGAGAGAGAAGAGCAGCTGCTCTGGATGCTCCCCGTAACAAGGCAGCTAGGCGAGCGCTGGGTGTCTCCAGTCTGGGGTTTTTCAGAGCTCGGAGAGTAAGGCCAGCTCTGCAGCAGAGCCGAAGCAGGCAGTGGCCTATATACAGCGCTGGGCAAGGGGCCCCTGTCCCCAGGAACCTCCTCCGACAGCTGCACGTGACTCCCCAGCTTGGACGCGGTCTTCGAGGACCAATCCAATTGTGTATTGGGCTGTTGGGGTTCTTGGAAGCCAAAGTCACTCTCGGTCACTCAAACAAAAAGAAAACCCCCTGGAGGGTTTACTATTAATAGTAACTCACAGAACAGATGGAAAAACTGGACAACCAAGCTTGGAGACAGGCCAGCCCCAGGACACGCTGAGTCTGGAGAGCAGAACTGTAGACCAGTCCGTGTAGGTGCCGTAACTGGACTGAATGTCCACAGATGTCTTTGTTTTCTTGTCTTCTCTGCACAGTGGGCGGATACTACAGAGCATCCAGTGTGTTCAACTGGGTCACTTAGCTTCTTGTTGCTGTTCACTCACTAAGTCATGTCCGACTCTTTGTGACCCTGTGGACTGTCACCCACCAGACTCCCCTGTCCTCCACCGTCTCCCAGAGTTTGTGCAAACCATTGCGTTGGTGATGCTTTCTAATCATCTCATCCTCTGCCACCCCTTTCTCCTTTCTCTTCATCAATCCTGAACATTCGTTGGTAGGACTGTTCCTTAAGCGAAGCTTCAATACTTTGGTCACCTGATGAGAAGAACCAACTCATTGGAAAAGATGCTGTTGCTGGGAAAGATTGAGGGCAGGCGGAGAAGGGATCACTTAGTTACTGCCAGGCTGTGCTGTGCTGAGTTGCTCAGTCGTGTCCGACTTGTGACCCCATGGACTGTAACCCACCAGGCTCCTCTGTCCATGGGGATTCTCCAGGCAAGGATACTGGAGTGGGTTGCCATGCCCTCCTCTTAGCTATCACTACATTAAAAAAACAACAACAACATGGAATTTAGTCACTTCAAACCAGTTATTTAGTTCATGATCCTACAGGTGAGCAATTTAAGCTGAGAGCTGGCGGCTCCTACATGGCTTCCAAAGAAGTGACCCTTCCCCACATGGTCTTACATCCTCCACTGAGCTAGACACGGCCCATGGTGGCGTCAGGGTTCTGAGAGCAAAAACTCTAAAGGTCTCTATTGGTCGGAACTGCACTGTGATCACTTCCATCGCACAGGACAAAGTAAGCCCACCTCAAGTGATGGAGACATAAATGTTGTATCTTGGTGGAAGGAGGTTCCGGGCCTCACAGGGCAGACGGTGTCTGTATAGATGGGCCACTTACCATGAGTGAAACCACCCCAGTTAGGGCTCCAGGCCCTACCTAAGCCTGGAGGGTATGAAACGTGAGTAAGAGGCTTATCACACTATATCTGAAAGTGAAGTCACTCAGTTGTGTCCGAATCTTTGTGGCCCCATGGACTGTAACCAGGCTCCTCCATCCATGGGATTCTCCAGGCAAGAACACTGGAGTGGGTAGCCATTCCCTTCTCCGGGAGATCTTCCCGACCCAGGGACTGAACCCAGGTCTCCCGCATTGTAGACGGATGTTTTACTGTCTGAGCCACCAGGCTTATCAGACTATATCTAATGGGGATTAAATAATTCCCCAGGCTTCCCTGGTGACTCAGTGATGAAGAATCCACCTGCAATGCAGGAGACACGGGTTTGATCCCTGGGTCAGGAAGGTCCCCTGGAGGAAGGCATGGTAACCCACTCCAGTATTCTTACCTGGGAAACCCCATGGGCAGGAGTCTGAAGGGCTACAGTCCATGAGGTTGCAAAGAGTCAGACTTGGCTGAGCGACTAATGCAGACCACCAGTGCATGTTTGGTCAGATCTCCAAGCGTTTGAAGGCCCCTGAATTTTTCCAAGGATCCTGAAAAGAGGTACACTCCACACCCCACAGCCCAAAGTCCTAGTGCGTGAAACAGCAAAGAGCTGAACACGACTGAAGCGACTGAGCGCTCACATGGGGACAAATACGTCCCCAAAGGAAATGCCAGTTTTGTTTGGAAGTGAAACTGACTTAAGTAATCAAAAACAGTAAATGTTTTTAAGGCATTGTTCCCATGTATGATTTGGTGCAAGTAAATGTCTTTCCCCTTGAACAGTTTCTGTTTTAGCAGTAAAGTAGAGATAACAAATCATGAACTTAGGTCTTCTCTCCCTGAGGGTCAGGAAATGCCACCTTGCGTGTGCAGCCACATGGGTGCTACCTCGTGCCTGGGGCAGAGATCCAAACGGTGTGGTCCACCGCCTCTTCATACAGATATCAATTTCTAAAATCTATGATGAAGTTAATTAATGCTCACGTTTCCTGGACTACTCCAGCTCTCACTAACCACTGCTTTCTTTGAAACTGAATATACTGAAATCTGGAGGACATTATGATTTCCTGGTCCAATCACTTGCTTCATGTATGAAATTGCTTCATATCCTAAACCTCTGTTTTCTCACCTGCAGACCAGGCCTAGGAATATGTGTGCATGCTCAGTGGCTCCAGCTGTGTCAGGCTGCTCTGTCCATGGGGTTCTCCAGGCAGTGATGCTGGAGTGGGTGGCCATGCCCTCCTCCGGGGATCTTCCCGACCCAGGGATGGAGTTCTCATCTCCTGCGTTGCAGGTGGATTCTTTACTGCTGAGCCCCCAGGGAAGCCCATGAAATGATTTAACATCGCTAAACCTCCCTTTCCTCATCTGCACACTGGGTATAGAAATGTGATGATTCAAAGTGTTATTGTGAATAGTAAATGAGACAAAATGTATCAAGCCCACAGCATAGAACTTGGTGAGTAATGTGTTCGGCACTTTTGCTTGGATTATCATCATGATCATTATTGACATTCATTTAGCTCCTCCTCAACCCCCCCTTTATGGTATATAAACCTTACCTTCTATATAAAATGTGCCTGCTACCAAAATGCAAGTTATGGGGAAAAATTAATTAATATGTGTTAGATTTTTGTTTCTTCTAAGACAGGTGTTTGAACCTGTATTGATTTTTTAAAGTTTGTCAGTGAATTAAATAAAGGTTAATGTCTTTTTCTGGCAAATATTTACTGAGTGCTTACAGGAGAAGTACTTGGTGAGCTCACCCATGGTTCCGATGCGAACCAGGCCCTTGCTGTCTTGCTCCAAATGGTCCAGCAAACCAGGCCCTCACTGTCTTGCTCCAAGTCCATTTGGATAATTAATGGTGTGCAGTATTATTGTAGCATTATGAGGCAGGAGACAGCTGACATATTCCACTGGGTAATGGGAGGAGAATCAGAGGCCGGAGTGGTTTTTGCTAAACCAACAACAGACACTGCTCTGACCTGAGACTCTTGACAGAAAGGAGCCTTTGCTGAAGGGGAGTGGGGTGAGGGCAACTTCCGCAACCTGGTGAGGGTGTGGCCGCATGTACAGGACCACCTCCCAGGAGCTGCCACCTTCGGGAGAGGGACCCAGAAATCATGGCAACCTGGCCCCCAGAAGTCAAGGAAACATGGATTCCCACCTCCGTCTCCTCTACCAGCCCATCATCTCCTTTGGATGAACCCAAACGGGGAAGCCGGAAGACATGGGATGTAAAGGATGCAGAATCCTGTTGACCTGATCTCGGGTCAGCCTCCCAAGCTCCAGAGGAGGACAGAGAACAGAAGTGCAGGACGGGCAGAGGGTGCCTAGGACAGACCGCTGAAGACTGGGGGAAACTGACGCTGAACTGCCTTCCCACTGCGAGGAGCTCTCCTTCTGAAAGTGACTTCACTTACTCAGGACCTGGGCTCAGGAAAAACTGCAAAGGGTGTGAAAGCCCCAGCTATCTGGGGGAATTTTGCACATTTCACTCCCTGAAATAGGTTAGCAGGATCTAAATGAGAGTCCAGTTAGATGCTGCATTAGCCCCAGAAGACAGTGACAACATGATCCATGGTTAACGGGAAAGCCGCAAACCGTAGATTGTCTGGGTCACAGACTGTAGCCCACAAGGCAACACTGACTCCAGACGTGTTTCCAGTGTTTCTCAGAACTTTAATCAGTAATTAACTTTGAGTCAAATATTAGAAGACTTACTGCATTCGACTCTAAATGTCCGGCTTCTCTTCACGTCAGGAAACCTGGCCCCAGGAATCCCATTTTCTCATGGGAACCAGTGGCCACAGATGAGGGTGTGAGAACTCTGCTCACTGCTGCCTTCATCAGCCCTATTTTCCCCTGTGTTTTTATTGTTCTTCTACTCAGCATTGTTTAAGTTAATTAAGCACTTGTTTATCTGCTTTGGGCTGCTCTGGGTCTAGTTGTGGCGAGCAGAGGCCGCCCCATAGCTGTGGACACAGGCCTCTCACTGCGGTGGCGTCTCTTGTTTCAGAGCATGTGCTCTAGCATGCGGGCTCAGCAGGTGTAATGCACGCATCTTTAGCTGTCCCGCGGCGTGAGGGATCTTCCTGGACCAGGGGTCGAACCCGGGTCCTCTGCATTAGCAGGTGGATTTTTAACCACTGGACCCCCAGGGAAGTCCCTATTCAAATTTTATATAATGTTTCTCTCTATCCACACCTGCACCGAGCCAACAAAAGCTAGTTCAAGAGGCCATGCACTCTAAGCAAAACGGAACAAAACCTGAGTGTCTGTGGAAGAAAAGAATCATCCTATACTTCCATATGCCAAATGATGGTGTCTGCATGGAAATATTACAACCCCAATCCCGCAGGCTCCCATATAACTGAAAGATTATATGGGTGGGGGAAAGATAGGAAAGGGTGATATTGAAGGAACCAAAGAGGAGAGAATGTCAAGAAACGTCTGATGAGGACACAGTGTGTGTTGGACAGATTACTTAACACTAGGCCTGCTTAGGTAACTAAGATGCAGCTCCTAAGGAGTCAGGTCTACTTAAAGTCTAGCAGGAGGAGAAAGACACATAAAGCAAATACTACCTTAGAAACAGGTTCAGACCTAGTTGGGAACAGAGGAGATAAGGAGCAAAAAAAAAATGCTTCATAGGGAGCTGATGCTTAGTTTGAGTATTGAAAGATGTTAGGTTTGCTTCAGATAAACCGGATTGAGGGGGAGTGTGGGTAGCGTTTCACACAGAGAGGACAGAACAACCAAAGACAGTAAGACATTGAACAACATGATTTGTGCCTGAAAACGGAAGAGTTTTGCTAAGTGGGATGTGAAACGCAAAGGATGTGGTACAGGGGGTGGCCAGGAAATGATGCTGCAGAAGGAGTCATGACGCTCCCCGTGTTCCCTAATGATGCGTTGTGTCCTTATCTTCTGGGCAGTGGATGCCCAGTTAATGCCCCCTGAACGTTGTTAAGCGTGGTGAGGGGGTGATGAGAGGTGAGAGAGGGGGAGGGCATGTGACTTCATTAAATTTGTCTTGCTGAAAGATTCTTTTTAGGAGTATGACATGTGGCTTTACTGTGTCCTAGACTTGATTCCAGAAAGTCAGAGGACTCTTTGAATAGTCCAACTGAGAAATTAAGAGAGCTGAACTAGGACAGTAGTAATGGGGGCTGGAATACTGGCGATGCTGAGCGTGACGTGGTGAGGGGCGGAAGAGTCGGAGCTGACCCCTTCTCGGCTCAGCGACCGAGCGGACGGTGGTGCGAGTGAGCCTGCGGGCGGACACGGGATGGGCAGCAGTCCGCCGCGGGGCCGGTCGGGAGGAGCGGAGCCGATGCTTGTAGCCGAGAGAGGCCCTTGTCTATCCCGTGGGCCGCCGCTTGCAGGCGCCTGAGGGCCCAGTCCCCACCGCGGAGCCCTGCGCCCTTGCATCTGAGCCATGCTTTCCGGGAGCAAAGCATTGTGTGTGTGTCATCTCACTTGAACCTCATCAACAACCTTTAGAAACAGCAGAACCCAAGTTTATCGCCCCTTTAATGGATAGAGAAGTTCAGATAAGGTCCATGATTTTCCCAGGGTCACCCAGCATTCAAATGTCAAAGCCAAAACCTAGGTCTCGGGCTTCCGTGGTGGCTCAGCGGTAAAGAATCCACCGGCTGACGCGGGAGACACGGGTTTGACCCCTGGTCCGGGAAGATCCCACGTGCTGCGGGGGCAACTAAGCCCAGAGCTTCTGTGCACCACAGCCATCGGACCATGACCTGGGAGCCTCAGCCACCGAGGCCCACGCTCTCTAGAGCCCGCACTTCGCAACAAGAGGAGCCCGCGCAATGAGAAGCCCGCACACCACGAGAGAGTGGCTCCCGCCCCCCCCAAACTAGAGAAAAAGCCCGCGCAGCAGCAGAGACCCAGCCCGGCCGAAAATAAACAAATAAAATTATAAAGGAGAAAACCCAGGTCTTGTGCAGCACAAAACCCCATGATTCAGAGAGAGTCCTAGCTCCTGCAGCCCAAGAGGAAGACAATTGCTGAAGCATGTCCCACATTTCTGGATGAAAGAGCAAGGGCAGTGATTCCACAAAATGCTGAATTAATACTTATTTCTTGAATTATTTATTTATTTATTTTTTTGACCTGTTCCATTTCCCCAGTAGCTTGTATTCCAAAGGCGATCGAAGATCTTGAGGTAACATTTCCATAGGCAGGGGGAAATCAGAGCTGTTGGAGTGATCTGAATGTCTTCCCTTCTTCCAGAGACAAATGCCCTCTTCTGTGGCCTGTCTCCCTGAGAGAACGTAAACGTCCCAAAGCTTCATGAAGCAGAGAACGTAAGGCCTTTCCACTGTTCGACACCATCCGCTTCCCTGTAATTCCTGACATCACAAGCAAGCTGTGCCGAGCACTCTTGTAGCACGCGCCCTTTAAAACTCCTCCCCAAATCCGCCTGTATTCAATTTTCAGTACAGCTATAATCCTACCTGCTCTGAGCAAAGAAGCTAATTGCTCGATTTACGCTCAGAATTCAGCGATTCTAGGAGCAAGTATTTTTTCAGAGCTTAGCTCCTTGTGGGTGTAAAACATTCCGATTGTCATTGAGAATTCTACCTTTTATCCGTGCCTCTGGTGAAAGAACTGAAGGAATCCTTCTTTTGCAGTTTTCTGGAACTCTCTACAGATGCACTTCACTAAGGTTCTGTCGAACAAGCCTGCTCCACCCTCCCTCTCCCAACATTAAGTTGGTAATTTTTAAAGACATTATCCTTATCATGAAAATTTCATCTGTGCTATAGGAAGCACCAGTTAGAGGTTGATTGGTTTCTATCAGCTTAAACTAGAATTATATGTAATAATACATGTCAACATATTTATTCTATCTTTGATAATGAGTCTGATTTGCTTCTGCTTTTAGAGGGAGAAAGAAAGAGATGAATGGATGATTTCCAAGTGTTTTGCTTTCATTTACATACTCAGCATACCCTAGTACATGCCTACTAGACTTCTGGGTTGTAGCTGTGAAGAATAAGACGATTCTTGCCCTATGGAGCTCATATTCTAGAAGGAAAGACGGGGCTGGAGGGGTCAGGCCATAAACAAGTGAATCCCAGGTAGTTGACACTGTGATGAGGAGAGGAGCTGAGAAAGTCGACTGAGGTTTACAGATCGCAGCGCGTTGAATGGGGCGGTCAGGGCAGCTCCCCGCCGCCGAGGAGACGATGCCGGGAGAGCCTCTGAACGGAGCGGGGCGTGAGGTATGAGGGTGTTCGGAGGCTGTGTGAGGTCTCGGGCAGAGCAAGCCGCGGGAGTCCAGGCTGAGGCCGCTGTGGGCTTTGGGCGTCTCAACCAAAGAGGCCGGGGCGGCCGAGCGGAGCCAGGGCTGGGAGCGTGGGCGAGGCCCCGGGAGTGCAGGGGGTCCGGAGCCCGGGGGCCTTTGCATGGCGCTCTAGGGCGATGGATGCTGCTAGGAGGTCTGCGGCAGGAGAGGACCCGTCTCTGAGCTGTGTGTGGGAAGATGCTAAGTGCCGTTGCTCAGACCATGTGAAGGGAGGCTGGAGCCTGCGGACGGGCCGCAGAGGCGGCGGTCCGAGGCAGACGCCGGGTGCTGGGACAACTCCGGCAGTGGCGGACGTTGTGGGGAATGGCTGGACTGTGGGTGAATTTTTGAAGTTCAGGCGCATCCATGCGAGGACAAATGCTAAGGAGGACGTCGATAACAGCATGTCTTTTAAACAAGCTGTTCTAGATTCCCCAGGAAGTATTTGCTGTTTCATTCGATCAACATCTGCTTCCCAAGAACCTTCTCTGAGCGATGGGGAATCTTCAGGGATGCCAGGCCCTTGCCCTCCCGGAGCCTCTGCCCGCGAAGGGGTGATGCCTCCAGCGCCAGGCCGCCTCCAGGGCACTCCTGGGCAGTAGGCTGCCACACGCTCTCACACACTGGGCTCCTCCAGCCCACCCTCCACACAGGAACCCGAGCGCTCTGTTTTATCCTTAAGACGTTCTTTATGTTGCCTCACTCTTTTTTTCCTTCATTACCTTTACTTTGGGGGGAGAAAACACCTATATATCACAGCCATTGTTGTTCAGTTGCTAAGTGGTGTCCAACTCTGTGACCCCACGGACTGCAGCATGCCAGGCTTCCCTGTCCCTCACCTTCCCCTAGAGTTTGCTCAAGCTCATGTCCATTGGGTTGGTGATGCTATACAACCATCTCGTCCTCTGCTGCCTTCTAGCCCATAGAAAGAAAATCAATGACTGGTTTTAGGTAGAACGTAAACATAAAAAGAAGTATGCATGTAAGGCACACCAAGCTTATTCAGTTCTGGCTTGTTGAGTAGGAAGTGTTTTATCTTCATGGGGTTTCCCAGGAGGCTCAGTGGTAAAGAATCTGCCTGCCAATGCAAGAGACACAGGTTCCATCTCTGGGTCCGGAAGTTCCCCTGGAAAAGCAAATGGCAACCCACTCTAGTATTCTTGCCTGAAAAATCCCATGGACAGAGGAGCCTGGCGGGCTAAAGTCCGTGGGGTTGCAAAGAGTCCGACACAGCTGCCCAGTTGAGCATGCGTGCAGTTTATCTTAGTAACCATGGTTTGTAGTGACCGTTGTTCCCATTTGATAACCAGTACACTGAGGCCCGGGGAGGTCAACTGAAGTGCCAAGTCCTTGTACCAGGAGACTCTCCAGGATGAAATGCCAGGCTAACCCCATATTTTGCCTTTTTCTCCCCCATCCTTCGTAACAAGGGTCAGCAAAGCACAGCCTGTGGGCCGGGTCCAGTCCAACCCCTCTTTTTTGTAAATAAAGTTTTATTGGCACACAGTCATGCTCATTTGTTTTCACTTTGTCTCTGAAAGCTTTTCTGTCACAAAGGAAGAGTCGAATAGTTGCTATAGTAACCATATGGCCCTTGAAGCCTTAAATATTTATTCCCTGGCCCTTTAAAGAGAAAGTGTGCTGACCTTTGTTCTACATAGAAAAATATAAAGTAAATCAAAGTGAATCAGTTATAGTTCATGGAACACACATAACATCTACCCTTCCCATGACAGCAACAAAATGTCACTTAAGAAGAAATAAATGCTTTTTGAATGAACGATTTTAAGAATCAGGAATTTAAAAAACACAGGCTCAAGTGGCTAACATCAAGAAATCACTTTTTTTGTTCAAATATGAGTTGCTATTATGGATTTATTCTTTTAGTCGGTGCTAAAAGTAAATTCATTGGTTGTTTTTTTTCACTCATTTAACAAATATTTATTGAATACACCATACTAATCCAGTAACTGTGATAACGACAGCAGATTTCATGCTGAGCAAAATCTGACACACTTCCTGCCAGAACAGAGCGCACACTCCAGTGATAGAGGCAGCTGTTAATTAAATAATTATAAGACTCAGCCTAGAAGAGGGCTGTGAAACAGAGGGTGTAACGTACATAAGAGCACTTTTGAGGGGAAGGGCGCTAGTCAGGGAAGTTGGAGAATGTTCTTCTGGGGACATGATGTTTGAGGCAAGGACCGAAGGTGAGTGGCTAAGAACAGAAGGGAGATGAGCGTCCTCCCAGGAGGAGGGGCCGGCATGTCCCACGGCCCAGGGATGGGAGGGCACGTGGTGGGCCCCAGCAAATCCAAAGTCAGGCGCTTGTGCGTCTGGGAACGTAAACCAGAGCAGCACGTGGAGAGGGGCTGGGAGGCCAGTGGTTTCTATGGTACTGGGCTCAGACGCCCTTGTTGACCAGGTCCCCTCTCTTCCAAGGAAGTGGGCAACGCTGAAAGGGTTTAAAGGGCTGTGCCTTTTTAGGAGATGGTCTTTCGTCTTCATGAGTTTGCGAGTTAGTATCAAATCCCTGATGGCCACGCTGGATCTAATCATTGCTTGTGCAAAATATCCCTGCTCTGTATTTGACAATCATCTCTGGTTTCAAATTCAGATATTCACAGTAATGCTGTGCTGGAGCCACATGAAACATGCTCAAGGACAGAGTTAAGAGCCCCTATCTAAATGAACCATTTTGCAAATGACATCTCTGGAAATGCTTTTATCACACTCGCCACAGACTCATCTTCTTTAAATTCATCTCTTTATCTATTTATTCCCTACCCTGAGTCTCTTCCTTTGTGAGGTGCTAACAAGCCAGGTGAAAATTTCCAGTAATCTAAAAGGAGATCAGCAACAGGATCTAAGAATAAAGCCATGAAAACATTAACAAATACAGAGGGGTTTGTGGTGGAAGAGGGGAAAGAAAGAACAACGTATTCTTTCAAGAAAATTGCTATTTGAATCCTTTATACTCCTCTGATTACAGATTGGCTTCCTTGCTTATTTTCAGGGGAAAAAAAAAAAAGTCATGGAAGTCTTTGTGATGAGGTGGTATTTGAGTCAAGAGCTCAATATTGAGAAAGAACCAACCAGACAAATGTCTGAGCAAACAATGTTTGAGGAAGAAAGATTGTAAGTGCAAAGGCCCTGGGGTAAAAGCAAGCGAAGTGAACCACGTGGATGGAGAGAAGACTAGTGGGCTGGACTAGGTGAATTTAGGGTAGAACAATAGAGACAGCTCACAGAGGGCTTTGTCCTTACTGTGGGGAGTTTTGATTTAATTCTCTATAATAGGAAACAATTATAGAATTTTAAGCAGATGAGTGATGCTATTTGAGTTATGGTAGGGAAAGATCACATTTTAATAAACAATCATTCTATTTCAGGCACTGTATGCCCACTTTGGGTCATCTCCTTTCATCTTCCCCACAACTCAGTGAATAGGGACAATTATAGTCACTTCTCAGATGAGTAGGCTGAAGCTTAGGGGGATCACGTGGCTTGTCCGTGTGTTCTGCTGTCAGTAAAAACACAGCGGAGTCAGACCTCAACCCTTCTCTAGCTCCTGGCTCTAAACACTCAATAAATAATAACCTCTGTTGCTGTTATTAATTGTGCTTATTTTTTAATGCTTTCAAGAGTGTTTTGTCAACTGCAGTATTCTTTTCTGCTCAGTTTTTATAAAGAAAAGAGATATGCTTCAAAGTCGTCCCTGAAGGAAAAAATAATAAACGTGTAGCTTTCCCTGAAGAACTGCAGGGACACCCAGCTCAGAGAAATCTGGCTGGGAGGAGGAGGAGGAGGTCCGGCTGCAGCCATATTTTGGGTTCAGCCGCCCACTTGTGAGAATCCGGAATGTTCTCTGGACAAGCGATCAAAGATGAGCTTATTCCGCTCTGTGTTGAGGCATGGCCCATTCGCGTCCTCTTTTTATCTTTCCTGGTAAGTCAGCTTCAGTTTCTCTGATGGTAAAAAGATGAGATCAGCCACTGGGGGATCGGTCGATAGAATCAGGTTTCAGTCATCAAAAAGTTACGTCAGGCGCTAAGCATGAGTTCCCCTGTGTTGCCAGTGTCAGCCTGGGACTTGACTGCAGCACCATCAATCCCGCCCCTCGCCCCTGCAGACAGTAAAATACAGGGGCCCTGGGAGTTTGGCAGGAGGGTGCCTGAGGGGGAGGCGCCAGGCTCCGGGAGCGGGGAGGGAGGAGGAGACTTGCATTCTAAGGATCTTACCCAGCACATTCTAGCAACTGCAGGGACATCAACAGATCGCTTCTTAAAAAAAAAAAAAGGAAAGGACCTCCCCACTGATCCAGTGGTTAAGAATCCACTTCCAATGCAGGGGGCACAGGTTCAATTCCTGATCAGGGAACTAAGATCCCATAAGCCAAGGGGCGACTCAGCCTGGGTCCCACAACTACTGAGCTCACTCACACCACAACTAAGACCCGATGCAGCCAAGTAAATACATGAATATTTTTAAAGAGGAATGTGGGAAAGTTGATTTCAGAGTTGGAAGTGGGTTTAAAATGACCTTCATCAGTTATGAATATAGCACTTGTGTATTCTTAGCAGCGTTTCTCTTTTAATTACATAACACTTATTGTTTCCATTATGATAATTGTAAAAACAGTTCATGATTGGAAAGTAGTGAAAGAATATGGAAAAAAAGTATTCCATAGTCCTACCATTAGAGAAACCTGAAGTGAAGACCCATTCTGTCCTGTGTGTGTCTCCTTCTATCTTCTTTTATTTCTTGAAGCCAACCTTTTTTGTTGTTTCAAATGGTAGGGCTATATTGTATGGCTGGTTTTTGTGATAAGCAGCCTCCAAGATGGTCCTAGTAATCCCTGCCTCCTGGGATCTGAACCCTTGTGTGATCACCTCCTCTTGAAGAGGGATGTACTTACTGATTCACCTTTGATAAACAGACCTCAGCAAGCATGTTGGGACGGCACCCAGTCTTTATGATCAAGGTTAGGTTATGAAAAGTCTGTGCCTCCCATCTTCGTTTCTTGCACACACACTCTCACCCCTTGGGAACTGCTCACAGTTGTCATGTTGCTGTCAGTCCCACACAAAAGCCCGTGTGGTGTGGTCAGGAGCCAAGGGAGACACCCAACGGCTTACTCACAATCACCTGCCAAAACTCACAGGAACCAGTTTCAAGGCAGAGTCTTCAGCCCAGTTCTGAGAGGGGTGCAGCCCTAGGCAACAGCTTGACTGCAAACTTGAGAGATGCCCTGAGCTAGAGTCACTTACCTAAGTCACTTCCAGATTCCTGAACCACAGAAACTATGAGATAATAAATGTTTGTTGTTGTTAGGTACTGAACTAATGGGCAATTTGTTTCACAGGAATAGATAGCTGTTAAAATTTTATATTCTGATTATTTTCCCATTTAATTCTGTCTTCCATATCTTACCAAGTTGTTAACATTTTATTTGTAAGAATCGTGTTTATGCAACAATATCAAGTATATGCACCATTGTTTATTCAATCATTCCCCTGTTAAAAGGCATTTACTTTGTTCCAGTTTTTCTGCTGTTATAAACACCGCTGTGGTGAACATCTTTTTATGTAGAACCTCCTGTGTGTTTAGCTATTATATTAAAATAGGTTGGGATTAGTAAAGATTAGGAATCAGCTTGGATTACTTGATTGAAAGGTGAGAATAGTTGTATTTCTCTAGATTCTTACTAACAATTGCTTCTCAGTAGGGGTAAATTTTTAAAAATTGATTTTTTTTTAATTAAAAAAGTATGCCACAAAAAAGTATGAAAACTCCCATATTAGCTCACCTTTGTCTTTTATTTGATGATTGGTAGTATGACAACTGCAGCCTTGAAATTAGAAGACCATTGCTTCCTGGCAGGAAAGCCATGACACAACTAGACAAAGTGTTAAAAAGCAAAGACGGCACTTTGCTGACAAAGGCCCACGTAGTCAAGGCTATGGTCTTTCCAGTCATCACGTTCAGTTGTGAGAGCTGGACCATAAGGAAGGCAGAGCGCTGAAGGACTGATGCTTTCGAAATGTGGTGCTGGAGAAGACTCCTAAGAGTCCCTTGGACAGCAAGGAGACCAATCCAGTCAATCTTAAGGGAGATAAACCCTGAATTCTCATTGGAAGGACTCATGCTAAAGCTGAAGCTCCAATACTATGATAACCTGATGAGAACAGGCCACTCACTGGGGGAAAAAAAAACACAAAAACCTGATGCTGGGAAAGACTGGAGGCAGAAGGAGAAGAGGGCAACAGAGGATGAGATAGCTGGATGGCATCTCTGATGAAGCTGACCTGAACTTGGACAAACTTCGGGAGGTGGTGAGGGACAGGGAGGCCTGGCGTGCTACAGTCCTTGGGGTAGCGGAGAGTCAGACATGATGGGGTGATTGGACAATGACGACAGTACAATAGGCAGCGTGTTTTATTGTTTTATAGATATTAAAAGGAAGAGATCATTTCCAAGATCAACTTCTCTTCTTAAGGAGCCAGAACTTACATAAGGTTCAAAATACTGAGATGAGCAACTGAATGTTCCTCTAAGAGGACTTTCTATGATGATGACCATGCTCTTTATCTGCACTGTCTGCTTCAGGAATCACTAGCCACCTGTAGCTATGTGGTTAAATTAAGGACTGGCCTTCTATTAGAAGGAAGAAGTTGAAGTTTCAGACACTAAAGTTTTCACCTACCCATCTTCCCTCATCATTGCCTTAAATGGAATTTCCTGTTTATGGGACAGACGCTGAAGTCCCAGTAATATCATCTCTGAGTGGCCATCAGTAAATATGTGCATGTTGCCTGTCACGGGAGGACGAGGCTAAGGGGACCCAGCATCACCGATGTTTGAGATGCAACGGGTCCTTGTTTGATGGTTATATAATCACGCTTCCTGTTTCATACCTGCTTCTCCTCTCTAACATCCCTACCTACTCAGCTCTCAAACAGTAAGAATTGTTGCAGAGGCCGAAATGGATGCATGGTTGGGTGGGTGACTAGATGGGTAGATGGATGGATAAAAGTAATAATAATAGATAACACTCAGAGTATACCTAATAAGTATCAGAATTTGGGCCCAAGGCTTTCCTTGTAACATTTCATTCTGATTCAATCCTCAGAATATCCCAAAGAGGAAGGTGTGATTAATTCTTCCAGTTTGAGAGATGAGGAAACTGAGAAAATAGCTAGCAAGTTGCCCAGCACATATTTGAACTGTGTCTGTCTGCCTTCAAGTCTTGTCCTTCACTGCTATCCTACACCACACCATGGAACTGTGAAATATTAACACCATGCATTATTTATACCTTGTCACATTGTTACAGAGGTGGTTGAAATTTTTCTCCCTCAGGTAGCTACAGATCCTAGGGAGGAAAATGCTGGAAAGTGACAGGTACCTCAGTTCTCTCCAAAAGTGGCTCTTTCACTTTTCATTGCTGACCAACCTCTAATGTGTCAATGGTATACTTATGTGGTTAACTGTTGCCTGGGGCAGAAAAATAAAGCTTCTGGCATGCAATTAAAACCTCGTCTTGCCCAATTGGGCAACTAATGGGATCAGCAAGAATGGAGGTTGCCTAGTTAAGGCATAGTTTGTATCTCAGATCCATTTCATGGGGCAAGTGACAGACTGGCAGAGTGGCATCGCCTGACTGTTCAATTTGAGACATAATTGGGGAACCCACGAGGCCACCCTTGACTACTCCTGTGTGTTCACAGGCAGGCTCCCACTGACTCTGATGGCGAACACGTGCAGAGGCACCAGGATGCTGCGCTGCCCTCTGATTGGTCCATATGCCTGCCTGTCATCCCACACTCTGGCCCAGAAATGGAGATGCCTCATGAACGTTCTAGTTTCAGATACTGGCTTGTGTTTAGTAGTCCCATCACCAAACCCAAAGACTTGTTCTGCCTGCAGTGATTAATAAGAAATTAATACAAACTGAGGATGTAATGAAAACTGGAAGTCTCTGCCCTTTGGGGATATTGTCAAGAGCTTAGATGGAGTCCTTGCTCATGGTCCCTATCCCTGGTTTTGTTACTGAAAGTGGTGTTGGGGCACTCTCAACTGCTTCTGTTAACCAAGTTAGTTTGGGCTCACGTTATTCAAGAAATGTTCACTAAAAACCAATTATGAGTGAAATACTCTAAGTGTGGGGTACACATCTATTGAATAAGACAGATTCCCTGGCTCCATGCAGCCTACATCAGGGGTGAGATAAAAACAATAGACAAGAAAAATAAATATGTGAACAAGATGACCATAACTATAAAGAAAATAAAACCAATAACAAATAGTGACTGCCTAAGAATGGGGTTAGGGAGCAACATCAGGGACAAAGGTCAGAGAGAGATGACATTTAGGCTGAGACCAGAAAGCTGAGAAGGAGCTGGTCCTTCAGAAAACCTGGAGGAAGAAGGAAGAGCATTCAGACAAAGGAGACAGCAAGTGCAAAGGTCCTGGGGTGAGAAATAGTTGGGTTTGTTCTTGTTGGAGCAGAAAGATGGTGGCCAGAATACAGTGAGTGCAGAACGAGGCAGAAAGATGAGGGCGGGTGGAAACCAGCAGGGCCAAGTCACACATGACCGTGCGCTCTGTGGAGAGGTCCTCATCACATGTCAATGTATTTTCTTCATGTAGGTGAGAAAGCTCGCCCTCAGACCTGCTCAGTAACTTGCCTAAAGTCACACAGGTGCAAAGTGGGGAGATTTGCTTATCTGACCCTAAAGCTCACTCTCCAAGTCATCAGACTGTACTGCTTCTTAGACTTTGAGACCGGACCTTGAGTTATGGCCCAGAATGTTAGGGAGCAGTGTGTGTGTGTGTGTGTGTGTGTGTGTGTGTGTGTTTAATAAGGGCTTTCTTGGCGTTTCTCAAACCATATCAGTAGGCTGTCATGTTCATCCGTAATCCCTTGAACTCTTAAGTTGCTCTCTGTGGAGGGCAGGGTGCTCGAGGGAGGGGCGCAGAGGGGAGAAGGCGGTGGAGGGTGGACTTCGCAACGTTCCATCAGTCATGCTCTCACTAGATCGGGTGTCATGGCACCCGAAAGGATGAAGAGGAGGGTGCAAAGTTACGACATTACAAGTGTGACTTTGCCAGGTCTGGTGACAGCAACATCCCTCGTTGCACAAAGAAGGCACCGTTGAATGTGTGAATGACTGGGTCCTTCAAACTGCTTTTTTCATGCCCAGGTGACAAAAAGTCCTGGAACATCTCTGTTTGTCTTGCTGACAGACCAGCTGCCACCCTCTGGCAGACAGTGGCCCCACAATCCGCGTGCTGGGAATGGGCAGTCTTGTTTGACCGTAGGTCTTGTCTGGTACTAGTCGGCCACTGTCTTTTGGGGCATAATGGGTTTGTGATTATGTCCAGAAGGCAAGCAAGCCCTAGTGCCCCAGTTCAAGTATACTTTCAATTTGATGAGCCCAGAGGTTCTCAGCCTTCACTATTGACCTTTTGGACTGGATAACAATCTGCCGTGGGGGCTATCCTGTACATTGTGGGATATTTAGCCTTTTTCCTCTAGATGCTTTAGCACCCCAACTCAAAGTTGCAACAGCCAAAAATATCTCCAGATATTGCCAAGTGTACCCTAGAGACAAAATCCCCTCATCCCCATCTAAGAATCACTGGCTAATTCAAATAGTTCAGTTTACTAAGAATGGAAACTATTCTTGGTTTAACTCCAAATGAGTAAAAATTACATTCAAATATACCAGTGCTAACACTAAAAACAGCATCTATGGCTATTTAAACACTTTGCCTTAGAAAAAATTATGGTGATATTGGAAAAATTGAATTTGTGCATATCCTGTGATACACTCTGAAAGATGTTTTTGTTTTTCTGTCTCCCTGTATTGGGTAGGATAATTAATGCTAGCTACTCTGACAAACAACCCCCACATCTCAGAGGTTCAACACAATAAATGTGTGTGTCTCATGCACACAATGTCTGAGGCTGATCTCCTCCAACTGGTGGAACTTCTTTACCATCTGGAACATCTCATATTGGCTTCCAGAGTCACCGAAGAAGATGTGGACAAGTCCATCACTTCTGTCATGGTCAAGTGGTGTGGACACATCATCACTTCTGTTTCATTGGTCAGACCATCCACAGGACTGAAATTGAACTACAAAGGAAACTGGGAAATGTAGAATGAGGAAAAGGAAACTGAATTTGGCAAACACGTAACATCTGCTCTGCCACAGTCCTGGCTATCAGATTTTTAGCTTATTGAATAATGATCAGAATCAGATTTTGTGTTGTTTCTAATGGTCTGTGTTGCAGACAAACAATGTGGACCGCAGCACTGTCTTCCCTTCATGTGCCTAGCTTCAGAATTGCAGAGTCCCCACTCCCGCCATCCATTCTGATCGTAGGTAGCTATGAATGGGTTGTAAGAATCTGTGTTTTACTTGCCCCAGGAAAGTATGATGGATTGGTATCTTGGACTCATCGGTCTCAAACCTAAATAGTCTTATATCTTCATTTCTGCTGACCTCCATTAGGGAAAGAGATTTAGAGTTGGTTGTCATGTCAAGCTTTCTTAAAAACAAGAACTATATTGTCATATCTGCTGCTTTCAGATTTTCCTTCAATTTCTGATAAACGCTACAAGCCCTAATTGTATCAGCTCTTGGTTTCTCCATATCTCCACTGCCCATCTCCAACCTTCCATGTTTTCTTGACCAGTGTTCCACCTTCCATGGGAGTTTCTCATGAAATGCAAATCTATTAGTTTTAATTCTTTGCCTGAATCCACCAATGCCCTCCCATTGTCCTAGGATCAAGCCCAGATGTTTTATCATCTACCTAAAACATCCTTTTTCTGACTCTCTTTTCAGCTACATCCCCAAAGCTAACATGGTCCCAGGCACACAGTCAGCCTTTGAAAACTTCTGTTGAGTGAATGAATTTGTAGGACTCAGTGAGCTGTGGATGTATGTAAACATAAAATTACCAAAGGAATTAGCTCTAACTGCCCCTCCCCCTTTAAAACATAAATCAGTTTATATCAGTTCTCTGCAGTGTCAAAAACTTAAGAATAGTTTCTATTTTCTTGGGAACTTGCATATCACTTAAATATTGCACATGTACATATCCAGATATGTGCTTATATATACACTGTGTATTATATGAAGGTACTTAGGTAGTTGTACATTCATTGTACAATCTATGTACTTATACATGCGTGTGCGTGTATGTGCTCAGTTACTCAGTCATGTCCGACTCTGCGACCCTGTGGATTGTAGCCCGCCAGGCTCCTCTGTCCATGTGATTTTCTAGGCAAGAATACTGGAGCGGGTAGCCAGTTCCTACTCCAGGGGATCTTCCCAACCCAAGGACCAAACCCGTGTCTCTTACATCTCCTGCATTGATAGGCAGATTCTTTACCTGGGAAGCCCATGCATTTATATGTATACATACCTAAATATACTTGGTATATGTATGTGTGTATATCTACATATATTTCCCATTTTTTTCTGATCTTCGTACTACCATGGATGGCAAGAATGCTGTAACTATAGTTTGTATAACAGATGTGAAAACTGAAGCTTGCAAAGGAAAATTGACTTGAGCCAAGTCACACAGCTAGGGTGACTGCAAAGCCGGGTTTTAGAATTTTTTTAATTTACTTTTTTGCCACACTGCATGGCATGTGGGATAGTCCCCTGACCAGGTATCAAACTTATGCTTGCTGCAGTAGAAACACAGATTCTTAACCACTGGACCACCAGGGAAGTCCTGCAAAGCCAGGTTTTGAAAGGAGGATTATCCAGCCTCCAAGTCTAGAGCTTTGCCTTTCTATTATACTGCTTTTCTAGAGCTACGCCACTTCTAATTTCACGCTAACATTTATACTGTAAACAGAGTCACTGTTTCTCATAAATCAGCAAATGAAATTGACATCGAGGCTAAAAAGCCAAAGACTGCAGTCTGTATCTACCAAAATGCAATTCTGAAAGGTTTGTGATCGTCTCCTCTTAGGATAGGGTTTTGTATTTCCTTACAGGCATGTACCAAAATTTGATCACTTTTTATTAAAAGTTTGGCATCATTTTTTCCATTTGAATGGAACAAAGCATGGCCAGTCCAGCGACTTTGCTCAAGATCTGCACTCACACAGTGGGAGAAGGTGTCTCTTTTCCTTCTTTGCATGATTGCCTGACCATTCTCTGTCTCTCTTCCCTTTATATGGCCCGAGATTTCTCACCCTTGCCACTACTGGGCTAGATCACTCACTGCTGTGGGGAGCTATTCTATGCACCTTCAGATATTTAGCAGCATCCCTGGCTTCAAGGTGAGACGATCGCAAAATGTCTCCAGACGTTGTCAAATGCACACCAATTACAAACACTGGTACATATGGTGTTTAAAAGCTTTCTGATCAAACAATGGTGAGATTCATACTATGAAATAGGGAATCTCTGTATCATTAAAGAGCACTGGATTTGCTTCCTCAAGGTGAAGGATACTGGGCTTCGGAATATCTGGGGGCAGGGGCTGGGGGCGTCATGACCTGGCGCTTACCCTGCCAGACCCACGTCTCTCTGGCTTTTCTTTCTCTAGTGTCCAATCTTTACGCCCTTCATGGTGATCCTCTCAGAGAAGAAAATTATTTTAAAAAAAAAAAAAAGTTTTAAGAAAACATGTAGTTTCAAAATTACATGGCCTTACAGTCTGTCCAGCTAATAAAATTATGCACCGCAGCTTAAATTTAGACATCGAGCTTCATCTCTTACTTAAATGTATCTGTGTGTTTTAATAGGAACATTCAGCTTTGCTTTTATTAATGCAAAAACATTAAGGCACCAGCCCTCAATCCGAAAGCCTTAAAGGGCTGTTTCTAACAGAACCTGTCATAAAATGTGCTCTCAAGCGTGTCCCCTTTAAGAGACTCCAGAATTAAATGTTCCCGTATGTGAATTTTATTTGGTACAGCACATTTGCTTTATGGCTACAATTAAGTTAGATGTGCCGATAACAATGTCTGTTTTCCATTTTAAATCGCACATTTCAGACAGTGTGCATTGTTTTATTATCTAATCCACATGCTTTTAATTGCAATTATGGTCCCTTATGAGTCCCCTGGGAGGGCATGATTGCAATTAAAAATGTAATTTAAATGTTAATTAATTACATTCATTTTCTAAACTGGGAAAATTTCATTTATTATTTTCATGTGTTGTGCACTTATCCTAAATGCATTACCTTCTAAATGTTTTTTTTTCCTAAATTAAGTGTTGTGTTTATAAAACAGGGTGTTTAATATCCTTTAAAATTTTTGTGAGAGTATTTGTACAAATTATTACTTTAAATTAATTGATTCTGAGCTATATGCATGACATATATGTTCTATATATAATGAAAATAATTTTGTCGACTTTTCTCAGACTGAAATATGGCATCAAAATATATGTTTCCCCTATTTACTTTCTGATAGACTTTGATATGGAGAGGAAAGTCTGTACTTTTTATTACTATCATTATTTTTTTTAAACAAAGGGAGAAATGTATTGTTACTAGAAATGATACAGACCATTAATATGAAAAGGGTTTTCCCTCTAGATGAAAATTGCAATCTAAGGAAGAAATTTATAGTTAGATTAATAAGTCATCCTGCCTCCTATGAATAAATAAGGGAGAGCAAAAAAGAACCATGAAGATATGAAGCCATAAAAATTATTGTAACTTTCCAGAAAAAAAAAATTGTTCTTTGCACATCTCAGTTTATCTGGTTAGATCTATCAATTTTCTGATAGAAAAAAAAAATCAGAAAATCTTACTTTACCTAGAATAAGAGGGTCATTTTACATATGAAGAATTACAAAGAGACATCTCTGTACTTTAAACTCTGAACCATATCAATTTTGTTAGTTTTAGTGAATTAAAGTGTAAGTCCCAAGACGACAAGAATTTAAGTGTTTCTCTTAGTTCAATTCCAAGTATACGCTACATGCAATTAATTAATACAAGCCTTTTGAGGATTTTTTTTCCTTGTGAATTCTTCTCCAATTTGCCAAACCTTTCTTTAGCTTTTTCATTTTAAAAGTGCTTGCTATGTCTGAATTCTGGCTATTTTTTTTTTTTTTGGTTCAACATATTCAAAAGATATCTTAGGAAGATTCTAGTCTATCAACTTTTTATCTAGTGCCCACTAAATTATTATGTGTGATATTTAGGAACACATAGAGAGGAAAGAATAAATTCAGGTCTTAACATGCTCAGCACATATTATGGGGTCTTTACTCTGAGGTCTAAATTTGTAAAATTTACTTTGGCCCAGATGGTGTTGCTAAACCCTCACAGCAGCGCTGGGAAGCGAGCATCACCATTATCTCTGTTTAATGGGTGTGTGAGGGGCGTGGAACTGAGGCATGGACCATCCTGGTAACGCGCAGAGCCTAGAAAGAGTCAGGCTGGGATGAGTGCCCCCAAGGCTGACTCCAGCCCTTCCCCTCCATTCCACACCGTGAACCGGAGCACGACCAAACAGCGGCACATCTGCGGGAGTGACGCGGGTGGGCCCCGCAGAGCAAGCAGGGGGCTTGAGCACCAGGCTCTGCAGTCAGACTCCACGGGCTTGCATCCACTCAGCTTTCGTGAGTCTCGGGTGAGCTACCCTGGCCAGTCAGCCTCAGCCTCCTCTTCTGTGCAATGGGCTGATGTGGTCGTTGTCTCGTGCGTGTGCTGAAGACTCACTGAACACGGTGTAGGCATGTGAGCAGGCAGCTGCGGCCACGTCTGCCATGAACATGGCCTCTGCCTTTGAGCAGCTCACAGTCCAGTCGCACATGAGGAAGGCAGCAGTGAATGGTTTGAACACAATCAGATAGAGCCAAATAAAACAGTCACTGAAACGTCCATCGGTGAAGGGCTGCTCAAGTCAGTTATGGCAGGTTTTAAAACAATAATAAATCGATCCATATGTTCTGATATGAGTCAAGATGCTGAGCTTATTGTTAAGTGGGGAAAGCAACATGCTGAATGTTTGTGTGATAGAGAAAGAGATGGATGGAGGTGAGTAAGTAGGTAGAGACCATTTTTATAAATACACAAACATGTTCTGGAAAGATACACAATAGACTGTAAACAGTGATTGTCTGAGGATTGGAACTGCAAGGAGCAGGTTGTGGAAGGCACAGTCAAGATTTTTTTCTTATTTTTTACTTTATACTTTGCTGTATAGTGTGGTTTTTTTCCTATGTAGTACTTGAATCTTAAATAAAACTTTGAATTCACACACATACAGACACACACAGACACATCTGTGAGAACTGGGTTCTGACCACGAGAAAATTCAGGAAAGAAAAGGGAGAGACATCATGGGATGCTGGAGCCGGGAGTGGCTTTATCCATGTGTTGTATTAATAATAGCTTCCATGGCTTTAGAATGAGGGAGGCAAGGCGTCGATAGAACCAGAGCAAAAGCAGAGCATCAGGGCTGGAGAGGAAGCTTCCGAGGCCTGTCCAGCAGCGAGGGGGTGGCTGGCTGGACTGAAGGGAAAAGAAGACGATGCAGAAGAAGGAGGCGGCCAACCCTTTCACTAAAATGTATCCGTAAAAAAATAAAATCAGGCCGAAATAGGAAAAAAAGAAAAAAGAAAGAGATTTCTTCCAACCTGAGAGAGCGTCACAAACCCCAGCGGCACCAGGGCGGCTGGGAGTCAACTCAACCGTTCTCGAAAGCAACCCCCACAAGGCTGCATCATAAGCACCCGGCATCTTCTAATGTAGCTTTATTCATTTACTAATGTTTGGCTGTGCTGGGCCTCTGTTGCTGCGACGGCCTTCCAGCTGCGGCAGGTAGGGGCTCCACTCTCCACTCCCGTCGTGGTGCCAAGCTTCTCACTGCGCGGGCTGCTCTCGTGAGGGCATGGGCTCTGGGCACTCGGGCCCCAGGAGTTGGGGCTCCTGGGCTCCAGAGCACAGGCTCAGTAGCTCTGGCCCACGGGCTTAGCTGCTCCAGGGCATGTGGGATCTTCCTGGCCCGGGGATGGAACTCAGTTTTTCTCTCTCCATCGCTCCTCCCAAATGTCTTCCCATCTCTCTCCCTCTTCTTCCCCCCTTCCCCTGCTCCTGCCTTCAGCCTCCTCCTGAGGGGCCCCGGAGAACACCTTAGACTAGCACACTTCCTTCCTCAACTGTGAAAGCCATCGGCCCCCTGTGGCCAGCAGGTGTCAGAGAGACACGCCTGGAAACCTCCTGGGAGGAGGAGGCTTCTGGGCTCAGCTCCCCGCAGCCCCCAGGCGCAGGGACCCAGCGAGCAGGTTTCTCAAAGCCCTCCTAACTGCGCGTTACCAGGGGCTTGCGGAGGATGGCACAGCACGCAAGGCCTGGACTCGACTGCCAGCTCCTTCCAACCCAAGGACCTTTCGTGCAAGCACTGCATACTGTCTGTGCCCCGAAGCAGGCCAAAATCCCCTAAGTGTTTCCAGGGCGTAAGTTCAAGTAACAGAATATTCACAATGGAATCAACATTGTTATCTCAAAATTATATTTTTATATGGGAGTGTAGGGCTTCCCAGGCGGCTCAGTGGTAAAGAATCCGCCTGCCAAGCAGGAGATGTGAATTCAGTCTCTGGGTCAGGAAGATCCCTTGAAGAAGGAAATGGCCACCCACTCCAGTATTCTTGCCTGGGAAATCCCATGGAGAGAGGAGTCTGGTAGGGACAGTCCATGGGATCGCAAAAGAGTTGGTCACGACTTAGTGATGAATCAATAAATAGGAGTGTATTGCATTATGTATTTTTGTAGCTTACCTGCCTTGCCTGGGAAAGAGGATACCCAAACATTCCAAGGAATAACTCTTGCTGTAATGCAATGTAGCTTCAAGTTTTGGTACAGAAAAGACTTTGGTGGCTTATGTGAGGATGGAGGATACTAATATCACCTATCGGTTAAGGCTTAGTCAAGTTCGTCTCAGATGTTCTTGTGCCGAGCGGTCTGCTGGGGATCTCACTGAAATGTGGATTCTGATTCTGAAGCCTGGGGGTGGCCTGGGACACTAACTATCCAAGAGCTTCCAGAGGTACCGATGCTTCTGGTCCTCAGACTACACTCTGAGAAGCAGGAATTTAGACTTGATGCCTCTTTTCTCGTCTGTCCCTCTGAGCTGCAGTATGACTTCCCTGGACTTACGGTCCCTTTGCCTGGGGAATCTCTCCTTCATGGAAAGAAATTTAAAATTATTTTTTTGGCTACACTGGTGCATAGACAAGTGTATAATATTCTCTGCTGAAACACTGGGCATCCCTGGTGACTCAGACGGTAAAGAATTTGCCCACAATGCAGGAGACCCGGGTTCAGTCCCAGGTTTCGGGAAGATCCCCTGGAGAAAGGAAAGGCAACCCACTCCAGTGTTCTTCCCTGGAGAATCTCATGGACAGAGGAGCCTGGTGGGCCGCAGTCCGCGGGGTCACAGAGAGTCGGACACGACTGAGCGACTAACGCTACTGCTACTACTGAAACACATTCTTTCATCTCAAAGTTCATTTCTTCTTCCAATTTCCAGGAATTGAAAATATTTTCATGGAGACCTCATATTGTGGTTCCCAGGAACTGTCTCCCTGGTGCCCAAAATAGAAGCTGGTCCCACTGACCCTTACTGATTGTGTGCCGAGACTCTCTGAGTCTCTATTTCCTCATCTGCAAAATGGGGATCCTAGGGGCTGTCCCATTGTTTTCTGTCTTTGAACAGGGCCTGGTATATAGCAAATGCCCTGGAAATGTTAGCTTTTGTTGCTAAAAGTTGCCCAACTCCTGGTAACTGTCATTGTCTCATGACCTATTGAAAGTCAGATTCTACATACATTACTGCTCCCCTCTTAAAGCTCTGCTTGATATGTCCTACTGGTTACATGACCTGGATAATTTCCATAAATTAACCTCCTTTACCTTCCATTTCTGTGCTACCCCGCTGTTCCCCTTCGGCAAGGCCCCCATCATCTCTTGGATGAGGCCGACAGCAATGCCACAGTAACTTCTGCCGTGACACTCTACCTCCCGCCAACGCTCCGCCATTCATTTGCAGCTCGCTCTCTAAGCTCATCATTTCGATAGAAAGGCGATACAGCCCTGATGGATCTTGAATTAGCTGTCGATTTCCCTGCCTGTCACTCAGGGATGGGGAGGGAACCACAGGGCTAATTGCACCAGGCCCTGCCATCACTGTTTGAGTGTTCCTTGTTGCTTTTAGCTCTTGACTCCTCTTATTTTCAGTTCCTCAGTTCCAAGACTCCATCCATTATAAGGCATAACAGAGATTGAGCAAAAGCTTTATTTGGTGGTGAGGGTGGGTGAGAACAGAGGAAAAAACCCTACATATTAAATATACACACAAATTGCAAATTGCACCCCAATTTCATGTGAAAATTGATAGTTGCAGAGTGAAGAAGAGGTGATCATATTTTATGAGGGTTAATAAAACACCCAGTCTCATTAAGAAAACAGTCATCACTAGGTCCTCAGCCTCACTTTATAGGAAGATAGACCAAAACTGCATTTAATTTTCCTTTGTAATATTTTTTGAGCCATCCACATAATCATGGCATCCAGGCCCCACCTGATAAATGCAGAATCTGCTGTAGATTTGCATTTTCAAGGCGTAGTCTTTTTTTTTTTTAATTATTTCCTCCTACAGGAATTCCTATCACACATACTCTTTGAACTAATAATTTCAGTTCATAAGTTTTCTTAGGCACTTTACATAGCAAGTCAAAGTATTCATTCATTAGAAGCAGAGCCTGAGCTTTAGCGTGATTTCTAGAAAGGAGAGGCAAGTCAACATCCTGCCAGTTGGTCGGCCTGTTTTCTGTTCGGTATCTTCATCACAAATCTTTCCCTTTGATACAGTTTTAGATCTCACTGCCTTTATTGATGGAAATACTGATGCTTCTATTACAAAAGTCTCTCTTTCCTCCAAAGGGATTTCCATCTGAGTGTCTTTTCCTTGTTCATTCTTCCAAGTAATTCTTCCAAGTTTACTCGTACCATTTCCAGCCCTGCTCTCCTCTGCCAACCTCAATTCTAAAACGGAAACTGGGTGGAGGGATTATCAAATCTCTCTAAGGGAAATGTGGAAAATATTTAGAAATATTCACCCAGCTTTACTTCTAGTCGTCATTACTTAGTCACAGGTGCTACATTAGTAATTTTCGCCTCGCAGAAAATGCACAAGCTGTTTGGGAGCTTTGTCAGGAGCGCTGTGATGACGGAGGCTCTGGACAGGTCAGAGGTGGGACATCAGAAGGACAGGCTGACCAGACAGTTGACAAGGTTTCTGAGCCCCTGGAGCCCCGGCCCGAGTGGGCCTCCTACGGGAGGGCACAGGACAGACCCCTGGTAAGAAACATCCAGCCATCCACTCTCCCCTCCGGTTTTCAGGGTCCCAGCCGCCACCGTGCAGGCTGCCTCTCTTGTTAAACATCCCTCCTTGGCAGCATTGCTTCACATAGACCTAAAGAGCCTTGGGCACTTCCACACCAGTCCCTTATACATTTTAAGTGTTCAAACCAAATCATACCAGGGCCAGAGAAGATAAATGCCAGTTTTTTTTGTTGTTGTTGTTTTTCCCCCATCGTCAAGGTAACGATAACAGATTCACTAGAATTTACATAGCACCAAAGTCGATTTACATGCTTATTTACTCTGTTGTTCTCTTTTAAAAAAATGGAGTTACCCTAGCAACTGTAATATCACATGATGTTCAGACTAACCGTAATAGAAACACCTTCTGAAAAGAAAATACACATTTCACTAGATACATCGTATAGATGCATAAACTGTTGTTTATAGAATTTTGATCCATTTAGAAATGATTGGGTGTGGTGCATGCAGCATTGAGTCCTTCCTCCCATTAATTACCTCGCTGGCTTCAGAGATGCTAGAGTGAGTTTAGAGGCTGGTGGGGGCGGCGGGGGTTGGGGGGCGCACCCGGGGAGAGCACTGGAGCCTCTGTGGAGCTTGTTGATTGAACCGTCAGCTGTGTGTCATGAGTCCATCAGCAGAAGGAGCCCATTACCCAGTTCCATCTTTTGTTACCCTTTTGCATATGGGTAGAATTTATTACTTCATTCAAACTTTGTTCTAATTTTAAGACGGATGGTATTTTCCCTGGAGGAACGGTTGGCTTTGTCTAAAGCAGAACACTCTGATGAACTACTTTAAAGTAGAAGAAACCACCAAGAAATTGCACAGCCTTGGTCACTGTCAGCCAATTTGGGTTTCAGTCAAGTTTTGCAAATTAATTTGCGTAAGCACAGGGTGAAATATAGCTTTTCTCAGGGGTCACACCAGGGCAGCTGTTCCTGGTTTTGGTTGAGTCTGGCCCGCTCAGGAATACATCAAGGAGTTCTCAAAGGAGAACTCTATCGTTCCAGAAATTCGTGTAGGAAGGTCCACAGTTGCCAGGGTCCTCCTACAGTCTGCTTACATCTGTTTGATTAGGAACAAGGAGTGGGCTTGCTGGGTCGGACGTGTGGCTTCTAGGAATCAGAGTTTTGAGCTCGCAGAAAACAGAAATCAGATTCCACACGTTGTATTCAAACTCTCTCCAAAGGTGGCTGCTATGGTGGTGGTTTAGTCGCTCGGTCATGTCCGACTCTTTGTGACCCCAGGGACTGCAGCCCGCCAGGCTCCTCCGTCCATGGGATTTCCCCAGGCAAGAATGCTGGAGTGGGTTGCCATGCCCTTTTGCAGGGGATCTTCCTGACCCAGGAATTAAAAACAGCGTCTCCTGCATTGCAGGCAGATCCTTTACCACTGAGCCACCCATACTTCCCAATGGTGGTCATGCCCTTTGCTACACCCCCAGCTGTGTGTGGTGACCTCTGACCCCCACTTCCGTTTTCCTGGCCTCCCCTCACCCCAGTATGCCCAGCTCTTCTCCCTTCTTCTCATGAGCCTCCATCCTCTGCCGCTCCGTGTCTTTGAACTTCCATTTATCCCGACTTGCCCTCTAGTATGTTCACACGGCTCGATGGTCATCTGTTCAGAGAGGCTTTGCCTGGCCACTCTTGCCAAAGAGCCTCTCTGTCCACCTGCTTTTTTTTCTCACAGCTGCCATCCCTCTCTGAAATGCTATTGTTTAAGTGTTTGCTTGCTTCTTGTCTGTTTTCCCCAAAAGACAGTAGATGCCACAGGGCAGGGATGGTGCTGTTCCTCGCCTGGCTCCTGGCGCCTGGGACGTAATCGCTGCTCTGTACAATATTGACTCTAAAAATGAAAGACTGAAAGAAAGTCTGGATGACTTCTCTTTCTAACAGATCAAGGGAAGTAAACAGAAACTCAGAGCCTCTTGAAAACAAATAACTCTGGAAAGAAAGAGAGGTCTGGAAAGGTGGACTGAATTTACAGAAGCAGAACCAGCCTTTGACAAATTAGAATCGGTGGAGAGTGAGGAATGCAGGCCGTTACTTTGCTCAGACAGCTGTCCTGAGATGGTACTGCTGACCATAGATGTCAGATGCAGCAGTACATGGCTTTAAAAAAAAAAAAAACTAAATGAATGAGGCCGATAAAGAAGGGACGGTCACAGCACCTGGGCTCAATTCTCTGCCTCTGAGCCCGGGGCGTTAGGAAGTCGTGCCCGGTCAGCCCGCGTGGCCGCCATGACGCCGGCTCTCTGCCTTGGTGGTCCGGGCGTTCCTTCCTGCCGCCCTCTGCGCTCGCTCCTTCCTCCCTCCGCCTCTCTCCCCCCGATTCAAGGCTCGGAGCTGTGTGTGAGCAGGTTCCTCACACACACCCGTGTGTGTGTGCACATGTACACACACGGCTCGCTCACATGTTTCTCACAGGAAAAAAAAAAAAAAAAAATGGCCACACACACGCTGTCAGCAATTTCTTGGCCACACCGACGAAGACCCTGACTGGCGCCCCAGCCCCGATCCCCTGACGTGAAGGCCGCGGTCACTGCCTCGGGTCTTGAGGCCGCCACAGTGTCGTCTTCCGGAAGGTCTGTGGTCACAGGCGGGGCTGAGAGGAGCCGCTTGAAGGGAATGGCGGTGGCGGGAGCGGCCCTCGGCTGCCTGCTCGCCGCGAGGGTGCGGTGGGAGCGCGGGGAAGACGAGGACGCGCTCGCTGGTGAGCCAGGCGCCCACAGCGCCCGGAAGCCCCGGGGTGTGGGGACACGCGGCCAGCGCCCCTCCCTGGACGGCGCAGGGCATCTTCCGCGTGTCTGTCTTGCCGTCTGTCTCACGGCTGTTTCTCCTCCCAGCCCTGGCGCCGTGACTGCACAGCCAAGCCCCTCAGACAAGCCCCGTCCCCTCCTCCGGCCCTCGCCTCCCCCCAGCACCGAGGCCTGTCGTCCCTTAAGGAACTCGAAATGTCTCGTGGATCGGATTCCATCCCCAGAATTCACGGAGCACCCACCCTGTGCATGGCTCTGTTAGCAAAAACAGAACCTCCAGATGCCTGAGAGAAGTTTTAAGGTATCTTTCTGAATTCTAAGGTAGCTTTTCCTGAATGTTTTTGAGAGATCAAAACTTGTTTTTCACAAGCATTATTTTCCCTTTTAAAAAATAACCTTTTTTTAAAAAGTGATAGAAGCAAAACATGTGAATTGTAGAATGTTAGAAAATAGAGACCGACAAAAATAAGCAAATAAAAACATATTATTCTCAGTCACTCAGATTTTACCACTATTGTGGGTGAACTTCTAGAACATTCTCTGTGTGTATATATATTTAAGTAAGATGAGATCGTAATATGTAGCCTATTTTACAGACTACCATTTTTGATTAGTAATGTCTATTTTCCATTTTAATCATATTAGTCTTTTTAATACCCAGACCATATTCATATCTTTCCAGTTGCACAGAAATGTTTTCAGCTAAATTGATCAAACTACTACAAAATCAAGGACCTCATGTTGTTTAGCCCCATCATTTTTTTAATCTAATATGATTACTTTATTATGACCCAGAATTGAAGAAGGGATCAAGCCAATAGTCCTGAGGAATATCTTCCTTCTGAATTTGTCAGAGCTTCTCTTTGCCATCTACTTGCTCCTCCATCCCTTATAGAAGTGATATATAAACTCTTGGGTTCAAAACAAACTTGTTTTTATTAGAACACATCAGAAGTATAGGTTCCATTGAAATACATCTGAAAACATATAATCTGTTTGCCCCAAAATTAGAGGTGCTAAAAATAGCCTCTGCACTAAAATGGTGGCAGTTTGATTGCTCCAGACACTTACCCCCTTGCAACTAGAAAGTAATCTGTGTGACTTTATGGACTCTCTAAATGGATGTCCAGTTCCACATCAACCGTCTGCTTAATGGTTTCAATACTAATTAGTAATCCTTTGCCTGAACTGATAATTAAGGAGTTTGAAATGATGCATTTCTACATCTATTTTCAGAGTACAGTCTTTTATTGATTCTCAGATTTTCTTCTTTTATCGTGACTTCTGTAACTTGTGGTGGAGGATGATGCAAGTTGAACGTTACAGCAAATGGTGTCATAGAGCCTGGCCATCGGATGGGTTTCCCACCAACGTGGGCTCCCCCCACTGTTGTCTCTCAGTGCTCCTCCACGTCTCGCCCAGGGACCCTCATTGATTGGATTTCTCCCTACCACATGTGCCTGCCCTTGTGGTTCTTGTCGTTCAGTCACTAAGTTGTGTCCAACTCTTTGTGACCCCATGGACTGCAGCATGCCAGGCTTCCCTGTCCTTCACTATCTTCAGGAGTTTGCTCAAATTCATGTCCATGGAGTCGATGATGCTGTGTAATCATCTCATCCTCTGCCACCCTCTTCTTCTCCCGCCTTCAATCTTTCCCAGCATCAGGGTCTTTTCCAATGAGTCAGCTCTTTGCATCAGGTGGCCAAAGTATTGGAGCTTCAGCTTCAGCATCAGCCTTTTTGGTGAATACTCAGGGTTGATTTCCGTTAGGATGGGCTGGTTTGATCTCCTTGCAGCCCAAGGGACTCTCAAGAGTCTTCTCTAGCACCTGAATTCAAAAGCATCAATTCTTTGGTGCTCAGCCTTCTTTAGGGTCCAAACCTTCATCCATACCTGACTACTGGAAAAACCATAGCCTTTAACCAGGGCCTTTGTCAGCAACGTGACGCCTCTGCTTTTTAGTATGCTGTCTAGGTTTGTCATAGCTTTTCTTCCAAGGAGCAGTGGCTTTTAATTTCATAGCTGCAGTCACTATCCACAATGATTTTGAAACCCACGCTTTATTTAGTTATTTGCTTATTATCTTTATTCATATTGTCCTCTGATTTAAGCTAGTGGTGTGCTCAAGTCAGCTTGCACTGTTTAGCTAGAGCTGACTGTGTATATCTCTAACTCCTTTAGTGGTTTCTTGACAGTGTCCGTGGCAAGCATATTTACACCATGGAAATTGGCAAATGATACGGTTTAGGACTTTTAAAAAAAGGCTTTTTCGAAAGCTAGGTTTTAAACATTTACCAGCCCACTGTTTCTTTCAGCCATCAATTTTTAAATCTGACTCAAAAGCAGAATTCCCTGAAGAATTTTCCATAATACACATTTCAAGCCCCCACCCCCACCCCCGGCAAACCTGCTAAGTCAGAAACTCCAGACTGGAAGCTCTGCAAGTCTGTGTCTTTGATAAAACTCTGCAGGAAATTGAGACTTCAAGGACCCCTAGTCAAGTGGTCAGCTCTAGAAAGAAAGCCCTGTCTGTGTGCTCAAGCCCTCCTCACTTTTTCCGAGCAGTTCTCGGTCTCCATTCTTGCCACCTGTGCTGTTTGAGGGGCAAGACCGCAAACAAAGGTCGCCCAGATACTGAGGATGGTTTCTTTCCACCTGCTTGCAGGCATTCACCCCACTACTCTCGTCAACTGTCACCCACCTTTGCTCAGAGTCCTTTATCCCATTTCCGAGTCATTCTGTGTCTGCCGCCCACCACGTGGAGAGGGAGGCGCGGCTCATTGGCAGTCTTTCCTCATCAATCACTTCCGGATGGGTCACTTCTTTGCGATCTAAACATGAAAGCCTGCCCCCTCAGGGGCGGAGTGTGGGCAGGGGCATGAGGGTTTTAAAAAACCATTTCGGAGCCAGACCTACAGAAACCCCTGAGGCATCATCTCCCTAATTGCACCTTCGCCGTTTATCACCGAGCCGGTAGTTCCAGGGGCCCCTGCCTCTGCGCGTGTGTAACCAAAGTGAGTTTTAAGCTGCAGAGGGAGCTGCCTAATCAATTTCCTTGGCCTGAGCCTCTTAGAATCCAATACAGCACAGATACAGGATGGTGATGATAATCTGACACTCACCACATGACTAGGGGCTAGACAGCGCCCACTGGATAAAAAAATGTCACACCCAAATGACTATCATTGGCCTCCAGTTCCAACACAACACCCAGAAAACATTGCAGCATTATGAGAATTCCTGTTCCCTCTGTCGATATTTTCAAGATGGTTCTTACCTCTGAGCAGGCATCGATTGCATATAGGTTAGGACCCCCAGTGTCATTTGTCATTTCTGATATAATATCGTGTTATCGTTTAAAGCCGTAATGGGAGAGGTGTCTGTGCTTAAAGCAAACCCGTGTCTCGGGCTTTGATAAATGGTTCGATGAGCTTGGTTTCTGCAGCGGTGAGTAGCTGGCTGGCTATTTGCTTTACCTTTTATCCAAGAATAACTGTGTGATGGGTTCTGGAAGCGAGCAGTATCATTTTGTCAGATGTGGTTCATGGCGAGCCGGGTGGTCCTAGCAAAACAGCTGTGGGATTTTAGCACCCGACAGGATGTTAGCGGAGGGCCTGTGTAAATCTGAAACAACTCAAGCTCCACATGGCTGCTTTCGGTTGAAAAGTTCTCAGTGCTGCTGGGTTTTTGTTTTTTTTTTTTAAGGTGAGAGGACAGGAAATACTGATGGGAAGAAGGGGGGATATGTGCTTTAGATAGTAATAATTTTATTCAGACAGAGCCTTTCTGAGAAGGAGCACTTTGAAGGGAAAGGTAGAGCCATAAGCAAGGAAAATATGAAACCAGTAATGAGTGACTGCCCTTAGCCCAGGCCAGCGGTGCAATCCGACTCCCGGCGGCCTGACTCACACAGCTCCAGCTGCCCTCGGATAAGTGACCCGCCTGCTGGTAGCGTGACTCTTCATCCATCATTGGAACCCTCGAAAATGTGGCCTGAAGCAGGTCTGGAGGGCTGTCTGTGCCAGCACCCGAAGATATTCGTGGGTTGCAACCGCGGTACTTAATCCATCAGAGCAGGCAGTTTGTCAGAACAAATAGCAATGGTTTTGTGCCCATAGTTCCCTTCTCAAAATTCATGAAAACCCAAATGCTTGCACGATTTCAATGCAGCTTTGCATGGCGGCAAAGGCTGTCATTTCTCTCTGCCTTCTTTAAGGGGGAGAAGGGCCGGTCATGGATCATTACATAAATGGCACAACGGTCATACTCCCCCAGCTCTAAATCTGGAAGGAGGTTTGGAGAAGTACCTGACATGAATTTTTGCTCCTACCAGCAGGAGCGTCCACCCATCCTTGGCTTTCAGAAAGGTTCTCTAAGTTTTCAGTGTTCAGTGTCAAATGTACACTCAGCCAGGGATACAAGGCTGGGATGCTAAGAAACTGTGTTTTTGAGAGTCTGCCCTTAACCTTGCTATCCTGGGGAACAGCAAAGTTTTTTTGCCTGGTGAGTCCATACTTTCTCAACAGCATTATTTTTAATTAATAAAATATACTTGCTAGGCAAGAGAGAGGGTTTGCAGAATCAACAATGACTATACGGCAAAGAATGGGTTTTCCAAGTGACGCAGTGATAAAGACTCTGCCTGCCAATGCAGGAGATGCAAGAGACACGAGTTTGATCCCTGGGTCGGGAAGCTCTCCTGGAGAAGGAAATGGCAACCCACTCCAGTGTTCCTGCCCGGAAAATCCCATGGACAGAAGAGCCTGGAGGGCTACGGTGCATGGGGTCACAAAGACTCAGACGCGACTGAGCATGCACATACATATGCATGAGGCAAAAAAAAAAAGTCTACAAGCGTCATTAGGACCTGGTGCCAATCAACAGAAGAAATAGGTTCAAATATGTATATAATTAGATACATGTTTCTAGATTTATCATATACACACTCAATATGCAAATATGTATTCATAAACATTCATATTTTTGTAAATGTAGTATGTGTCTGTACTGGTTACCTAACCTGATCAGTACCATGCCCTGTACTTGTATTAGTATTTTAAAATTGTGTGCCTACTGTATGTCAGGCATTTATGTACCTTGGTGCATTTTTTCCTCAGAGTATCTTTTAAGGAAATGGGATTATCCCATTTTTCAGATGCAGAGGATAAGTTTAGAAAGTGCTGCCTATCATTTGCCCAAAAGCAGGTTCTCAGCTCAGGCCATTTTTAATAGGTCACACAAGGATTTGCATGTCATTTATTGTGCAAGCTGGAAGTTGTGATGAGATGTACCAATATAAAGAAAGAATTCACTCTCAGATATTATAAAACCAAGGACTAGCAGAGTTCCAGACAAAAATACTTCTGTCTCTTTTTATGAGATTCCCAGAGTAAAGATAGTTGAACCTAAGGTTCTTGTTACATTACACCCAGCAGGAACAGGGCTCAGTATTACCAGATCACTTGATTTTTCCATGTTTGTTTGTTTGTTTATTTGTTTGTTTTCAGAAAAAACTGTCTGTATGAACTTTTAGAAGTTTTTCCATATCTTTATGACTTGTGTCTCTGTGTGTGTGCTAAGTCACTTCAGTCGTTTCCCATTCTGTGTGACTCTATGGGCTGTAGCCGACCAGGCTCCTCCATTCATGGGATTCTCCAGGCAAGAATCTTGGGTTGCCATCTCCTCCTCCAGGGATCTTCCCGACCCAGGAAATGAACCTGTGTCTCCTGAGGCTCCTGCATTGCAGATGGATTCTGTGCTGCTGAGTCACTCAGGAAACCCATGATTTGTAAATATTGGCAACTAATTCACCTCTTTTCAAAATACTAACAGTTTAAGCAAAACACATTTGTGGGCACATATCCCCTGGAGGAAGGCATGGCAGCCCATTCCAGTCTTCTTGCCTGAGAATCCCCATGGACAGAGGAGCACGGTGGGCTGCAGTCCTTGGGGTTGGACACGACTGAGCACGCGGCCCATGGTCTCGGTGTCCCACTGACTCCTGTTGACTCATCCTGCTGGCCTTGCTTCAGTTCTGGGGTGTGGCGGGGCAGGGGGGCGGCTCATGGAATATGCCTCACTGCGCGCTCTGGCATAAAACAACCGTGGGCGGTTCCTCCCTGAAACGGACATGCTTCAGGCTGTGCCAGGAAGGGCATCGCCTACCCCGCCCCGTGAGTTGAGAGCACTCCCCTGGTCCAGGTGGGGCTGGATTGTTTCTCTGCTTCCTTCATGCTCTAAAGCTCTAGGGCTGCTTTCTTTTTTAAAGACATCAGGTATGGCAGGGCCTGCATGCATGTCCCCTTCTCATCAGATGCACCCCCGGAGCAGACCTTGCTGAACCCTACGAAACTCGAGCTGACCCAGCCTCTGCCGTCCTTGGTCATGTCTCCCCAGCCATTTCGCACATGCATTTCCCTTCAGCTCCTTGGGGTTCCTTTCTTTCTCTTCTTCAAAGATCTCCCTCAAACTCATTTCCTCCTTTGAGTCTTGACACTGTCATTTTCCCTGCCTGGATTGACCTTCCATCCTGTCTTTCTTTGACTGATTCCTTCTTATATGTCATGTCTCACCTTCCCAGAGTGACCCTCCCTGACCCCTGAGCTACAGGGATGTGCCCCCCCAACACCCTGCCAGCCCTGTGCAGTCCTATCCTGTCCTCCATCCATATCAGTTGTCAGCATCCCAGGGTATCTCATTTATTTCTTCCTTTATCTATTTATAGAACCTGCCATTATCGTGATTAAAAGGGGGTAGATTCTCCAGCCAAACCACCTTGATTCAAACCGTAGATCTGCTGCTTCTTCAGTCTGCAACAGTGGGCAGGTCACCTCTCCTCTCCATGCCTCAGTGTCCTCGTCTGCAAAATGGGGAAATTGGAAAAATAGTCATCATAATAGTGGGCTTCCGTGGTGGCTCAAACGGGGAAGAATCTGCAATGCAGGAGACCCAGCGTTCGATCCTTGGGTCGGAAAGATAATAGTAATAGTACCTTACAGGGGTGTTACAAGAATTAAATATATTACTGTTGGTAAACTGTTTAAGACAAATGTTTATGAAATGTTTGGAATAATGGCTGGAACATAGTATGCATTATATCTGGACCAGCAGTGACTATTGGGCCTTCCTGATGGCTCAGTGGGTAAAGAACCACTTGCAATGCTGAAGATACAGGAGACGTGGGTTCAGTCTCTGGGTTGGGAAGATCCCCTGGAGAAGGAAATGGCAACCCACTCCAGTATTCTTGACTGGAGAATCCCATGGACAGGGGCGCCCGGTGGGCTACACTCCAAAGGGTCGCAAAGAGTCAGACACGACTGAGCAACTATGCACACAGTGACCGTTGTTATTGTTATTAATGTCACCCTCATCACATCATCATCTCCTACATCTAGAATGTAATTTCTTCATGAGAATAGATGCCAGCTCTCTTCTTAATCTCTGCTTTCTTCTTGCACGGCACAGAGTAACTGCTCAGGAAATATTTATAGAACAAATGAATGATGGAAAGGAAACTTTGAGGAGCCAGTACAATAGAATACACTTATCATTGCATGGTTAATTGCGTAAATGTCTCTCTCTTTCTTTGTGTACCCCTATCTCTGTATGTCTTTCTGTATAGGTGTCTCTCTCTCTCTTTCGTTAAATTAAAATAAGGATGAGGATAAAGTGCCAGGAAAGCTGGGAAAACGGTTCACGAGGTTGCCCAGTCAGGGGCTTCCTCGCGAGCTGATATCTGAATAATAATGCCCCACTTGAACCAGCGGCCCCCCATTAACGACTTTCACCAACAGGGTTCAAACACAAGGAAGTGGCAGCGGCAACAGCAGGACCACTCTAGTCATCCTAACGATGCGGGGTGGTGCTGCCGCGTGCTCCTGGGCAGAATGGAGAATGGAGGAGAAAGCCCCCACTCGGCGTGCCGAGGTGCCGCGTTCAACAAAGGAATCCTGCCATTCCAGACTGCCGGGACCTTTAAAAATAAAAGATGTGCTGTATTTCCAGTACTATTCAGTATTCATGAGGCCTCGCAGCTTGTTGTAAGGCAAGATGAAAACAATACTCAGTAGATTTTCATAAGTGACATGTAACTGTAAGATTGATAGATGATGCAGTTTTAATGTATGTGAAGTTCAAAACCAACATCAAAGCTGCACGCCACCTGAACACTGCGTTCCAAGCCCACGTTTCTCCCCCAGGAGAGATGTGAGGAACCCCAGCTCCCCCCAACCCTCCTGCATCAATAGAACAAAAAGTGGGCATCGTCTTAAGTAAGGGTGAGTGTCTCCTGAACCCCCACGAGGACAAAGTGTTGGTATGTTTTCACTGATGTAACAGGGGTCCTTGTGTACACTTTCTTGTTCAAATTAATATGATGGATCATGAATGGTTAAAGACCTCTACTTCCGCTAATCGATGGCAAAGATGGTGGTTAGTGCGCCTGGGGACTCAGGAAGCAGAGTGGTTGGGTGAACACTAGGCGTTCCCTAGAAGACCCTTGCTTTGTAAGTTCACAGTTTATTGGCCACTATGGCTTTGTTATGTATTACACACACACACACACACACACACACACACACACACACACGGTTATACATTACATGTGAAGCATTACCTATCATATATGCATATGTATTATTCCATCCGTCTGTCCTAAGTTGCTTCAGTCGTGTCCAACTCTTCATGACCCCATGGACTGGAGCCCAGCAGGCTCTTCCGTCCATGGGATTCTCCAGGCAAGAATACTGGAGTGGGCTGCCACTTCCTCCTCCAGGGGATCTTCCTGACCCAGGGATCGACCCGAGTCTCTTACGTCTCCTGCATTGGCAGGCAGGTTCTTTACCACTAGCGCCACCTGGGAAGCCCCGATGTGCATTAAAAGATGCAGCTAATTAACCATGTACATTGTCTCTAACTATGTAATATGGAGCAAATGCAGAGTTTTAAGAATTTTCATGGTCAGCCTCAATCAAGCACCATTTGCCTCTATACTTGTCCCATAAATGACCCTTAAAGGAATGTTGTAAACCTTGTATCTTCGTTTTTGAACCCTTCTTTCCTTTGTCTTATCACTTGTTGCTAACGTTGATTGAACACTGGGATCTGCCGAGGTCTGAAGAGGAAGTACTGTGGAGAGGCTCGGCATGGACAGAGTGATGACGCAGGCTAGAGGGAAACACATACACGCCAGCGGGCACGCTTACACACGCAACTGTTTCTACATTGACGAGTCTTGGCTTTTTTTCATTTTCTTCATCCCTTCTCATTTGAGAGGACGGGACTTGGGCTTCTGTTTTTATTTTGCTTAGTTCCAGTCTGGTTAACTCAAAATGGATAAGATTTGAAAAGTAAACATTAAAATGTCACAGTATTAGCAGTGATTTTGTGAGGTCTTTCTGTGGATGAGCCAATGCTTAAAGAGCTTTATGCGCAAAGCAACCCTAAAAGTCAATATTGTTATTAGCCTAGTTTTAAGAAGGGAGGAGCTGAAGCTCAGAGTGGCTGATCAACTTACTGAAAGTCACACAGCTCAGAAGCAGGAAAAGGTTGCCTTTTACTGTCTCTGTCGGACAGACGTGAGCGAGAAGCAAATGTCAGAGCAGCATCATGGGCCATTTAAGCACTGATGTTGTTCTAACCCTTCCCTGGTTAGAAAATGTGATTTGTGTATGTCAGACAAGAAGGCTTCCCAAGGGCAGGGACCTTCTCCTTTGTGCATTATATTGTCTGCTGTGGCGCGAGGTCTGGCACAGGGCTGCGGCTGGGTGAGTGACGCTGAGGATAAGGGAGAAAGGTGTCCAGACCGGAGTTCCCAGTGGGTGTTTGGGAGCTGGGAAATCAATGAGGTTTTTCCACTTTTAAGGTAAACACAGAATCAGAGACAAGTTGCAGACTGAAAATATGAGACAGCCATTCGATGAGGGGGGACAGGCCAGACTGTCAAGACCAGGAGCCCTCCTCTGTAGAGGGTCCTGGTGGAGAGGAGAAAACGGAAGTGTGGGAGGTGACGGGACTCACCTGGAGGCACCCAGCTCGATGCTGACAAAGCTCAGAATGGACGAAAGTCTGGGTTCTTTTCCCACAACTGAAGCTTAAGAACTTTCTGAATTTCAGAGCTGGTAATATTTTTCCAGTCTTTCCATCATTTTGGCTGGATTCCGCTGAGAAGGACGATTGGTCTCAGAATTGGAAGGAAGACTGCTAAGGTTGAGATACTGTCTAAACCATCGATGCTACGGTGCTATCATAAAGTTCAGAGTAGGAATCTCCTTGAATCTGAACCTGCAGGCAGAGATGCTGGGCCAGGTGGCAGACGACGATGAGGACACACAGAGCTCACCTGTGTGCTCCACGTGTCCACAGGATCGTGCAAAAGCTGCACGCCAGAGTAAGGTGTTGCATGGTCTGTACAGAATTGTGAAGAACATTCTTCCTTTGGGGCCAAGGGTTTTTTAAAGAGATTTTAAAAAATACTGCACCTGGTTCTCATAGTTCAGCAAAGAACCTCATATCAACTCCCAGAGATTTAGAGAGCAATGAGAACACATTCCAATCTCCTCCTTCCTACTTTCGCTGTCTTGTCTGCTTTCCCTGGGCTCACAACTGCCCCAGACACAGTGCCACTCACAGTCCTGTTGTGCACTCTTGGTGCACCCCGTCCCAGGCATCAAGGCCTTGTGCACATCCTTGCCCTTCTGCACACCCCCTTTTATAACACTCATCATATTTGTTATTGTTCTCTGTCTCCACGTGACGCCAGAATCTAGTTGAGGACTTGGCCCAGATCTGCCTCATTCATCAGCATATTCTAACCGACAGCAAAGTGCACCGAAAGCATGGTGGATGTTAAATAAATATCTTTAGTGGCTGAGTTAATATAGGCACCTGCCCTTTCTTTCCCAGTGCTCATGACTTTGGAATATTCTGGAACCTCATGGGTGCACTTGTTGAAGGATTGAGGAAGCACATCCCACGTTTCTTGGTGCCCCCACTGCAGGAAAGGAGGTCTCTTCTTCAGCTAAAGGAAACCCATGTTGAATCAAGTAGATGGAAGGCCCACCTTCCTCTGTGACCCTCAAGGAGGGGCCCTTGGGATCTCTTGTGAAAAGAAGGGAAAAGATGACACAGGTGAGCTGGCGGGCATCTCCTCTGCCTCCCGCTCAGGGCCCTGACTTCAGAACACAAGTTCTGTTTCTTGACCTGTCTGTGCCTTCCGGCCACCAGTGGTGATTCATTGATCGGATCTGGGTGTTTTCTAGAAAAACAGTCGGTTGGCTTGTGTTCCATCGATGTCCTCTTGGTATTCTCCACCTCCGGTGACCATCTTCCAGAAGCGCAGGTGCCTTAAACTCTTCTATTTCATTTCCTTTCTGGGATGTTTGTTTTGTGGGGAGCTTAGTGTTATTCCCATTGAAAGCCAGTGGCAGTGACCTTCTTGAAAGAGGCTCGCACCCTGATTTGTAATCTCAGAGAGCAGCCTCCCAAGAGGTAAACTCTCCCCACCGAGGTGAATACCTCGAGTTGGCTTTTTTTAATTAAGGCTCCGCATTGTAACTAGTCAATGTACATTATTGGGAGAGTGAATGTCAATGCCACTGCTTTTTCTTTCTCTCCTTTATCTTTGTCAGTGATTCAAAGACATGATTTATGGTTAGTCTCCGACTCTCAGCATCATCCATCAAGTCCTGGTTTCACTACAGGGCTCCACGTTGTAAATCATGCCGAAGGGTTGTCACTCACTCTCCTTAACCCTTTGGAGGTGTGCTTCAGGGTCACTCTTCAAGAAGGAAACTTTGTGAGATCGCAGTTGAGGGGGGTCCGCCTGGGCAATAGATGGGGGTGTGTGAAGCCACTGGCGTTAATTGTTTGGCCTCAGACGATCATGATTAAGACCTGGGTAAAACCTGGCCCGGGGCAATGCAGCCCACGCAGGCTGAGACACACACAGTGACTTCAGAGACGCCCTGATTCCTGAACCAGCTGTAGTCCCTTCTGCAACGTCTCTTATGGATGTAAAGTGCTGAGTTTCCCTTTGGAATCAATCACAGGCTAGTTCTGACTGTGACCTTGCAAAGATTATAGAATGAGTGCAAAGACCCATTAGCAGCTGCTATTTCAGGCTTTGTAAATTAACAGCCCTCTCCTCCTCCTACTCCCTTTTTCCCAGGCTCTATGGCTCCCTAGCTCTCTGTCCCTTTCTTACACTCGGGAAAGTGGGGAGCAATAGTGAAGGGTGAGGTGGAAGACTGAAATTTGTAGATGGAGAAGCAGGACTTTCTGTAGAATCAGATAACCCCTTCCTGCCAGTCACTGGCAGTGACCAAATTCAGTCCCCCAAGCCTTTGGGACATGGAACACTGGATATGGGCAAGAATCCAAATAAGGGGCATGGAACAAATAGGGGTGCTTCCCTGTTGGGAGCCTGCAGCTAGTGATCGAGGGTCATTAATGAAAAATATATGTTTGGGATCCATTCGTTCAGAGCCCACAGCCAGTTGATAGCAATTTTATTCCTGAATTATGCATCGCTCTGTTTTGCCTGGGTAAGCTGATGAAAACAACAAATAAATTGGCGAAAGATATATAGGTAAATAAAGTGAAAGGTTGTAAAATATGAACGTTCGTTATCCAAACAGTACTATCCTCCTCCCTTCTAATATACACCCCCCCTTAAAGGGTGTTTGAGGGTCTCAGGGCCTGGATATTTTCAAACACAGAGCATTAAATATGCTCATCATCTTCATTTTGGCAAAGACTTGGCCTCATTGAACGCAAGGGGTTAATGCCCCTCGGTTCACTAGGGTGGTGGTCCTCAGGAGCCCCTTCTCTACCGCCGGTCTCACTTTCCAGCATACAAAATGGCTAGTCTTATTATTTTATCTTTCTTGGAAAGAGCACAAGGATCTTTTCAAACTTTAAATGACCCAGAAGCTATTAATCCTCCTAACAGCCTTGGAAGGCAGGTAAACCCTTGCCGAACCAGTATTTCACTGAGAAAGCCTTCTCCTCCTGCCCACCTCCCTGCTCAGATATCAGATTTATGCGGTATACACAGTGTCTGCAGACCTAACTACAGGTGACTTAGAAATGGGGCGGCTGCAGATTAATGTGCCCATTCAGAATGATGTACTTTATTTTTTTGTGCTGAGAGCGGCCCGGATGGCCTGCTGGTAAGGCGTAACAGGGAGGCCGAGCTCGTCTCCTGCTTGCAGCCGGTCACAGAAAGGGCTTCTGTGGGGCCTCCCTCTGTCTTGAAACCAGCCTCTGCTCTTTCAGCCCCGTCACTAGGACGTCTTCTGTTGATGCTGCGTGGATTTCGTTACGCCTCTGATCCAAAGAGCCAGGCACCAACCATGAGGAAGAGTGCTGTTGTGCTCCTGGGATTATCGGACAACTTGAAGGGAATCCTTCTCCTCTCAGTGAGTGAGGGGGTCCTCCTCTCCTTGTGCTGCTTGTCCCTGGGACCATAATCAGTTTCTCCAGATCTTATCAAGACCCAGAGACAGCATCCCAGAGGCAGGGAGAATTTGTGGCTAAAATATGCTTTTCACAAATTTGAATACGCCACCTAGGGAAGTTCTTAATTAGAAGGCCACCTCAACTATAAGGCTAGGAGGACTAATGACGCTCAGCTTACCTTGACCTCTGATTTGAAGGGACCCTGAATTATATGTAAGATTTTAGAAAGGGGGGAAAAAAAACACAGTTAAATTGAAATCGTTTGGGTAGTTCTGCCTGAACGTAGCCCACTGGCACGATACCTGGTTTCAGGATGTCTGGCTTTGAGGTGTTCAGAATGCCAAATGCCCCACCTTTTAGAAACAGACAGAAGAAAGGCAATCCCCTTTGCCCAACACGGGCATCACTGTACTCTGGTTAAATCCCAGACGATCCTCAGCATCCAGCTGAGTGGCTCAAACCTTTGCTGAACCAGATTTGGTGATACATTCCTGCTAGATGGTAGCGGCAAATTTAAATAAATTGTCTAAATTCATACGCAGCAGCCCACTGGCGGGAAGCCAGGAACAGACAGCTCAGCTCCCGCTTTCCCAAGTCCTGTGTCCCCGGGGCCTTCTTTTTACACAGAATTCTGAGCTGTGTGTGTTTAAACACAGGAGTTACATTCCTTCCTACTACCTTCTCCCTCTGAATCGGTATTTTATTTCCCTCCCCTCAGCCCCACCCCCGTTTTCACTTCTGTTTAGTCAAATAACAGTGTGACTTTGTCTTTGACATTAAGCAGTTGTATATACTTTTAGCAGAGTTTGTTTATTCCATCTGTATTTCCAATCAGTGCGGGAGGTTTACCAAAGCGGTTCATTACTGATTTATTTATGATGTATTTAGATAGCAAATATGGAACTGTCAGCAGTTGCTGGCTAAACAGTGTTGACAGACATTAATAACATATGGTATAGCAATGGAATTATGATCTTTAATTTTAAAAAAAAATTTTTTTTTTGATCCTCAACATGCCTTTTGGGGTTTTGCATTTCTTAGGTAGTTGGGTACAGTGGAGTCTTTTAAAGAAAGCTATGTTTTCTTTTTATTTGTAACCTTTGGGGTTTCCTGGTGGTGACATTAACATCTTCTGTGTCTGTTTAGCTGTTCAATTTAATGGAAGACAAATCCTCCCAAAGGTTTAATTTACTCTTGCAAACTGAAATCACTATATTCACACCGTGGGAAATGGCCCTAATTTTCCCAACCTTCAGTCGCCATCAAGCATATAATTTATTTCTCCCCCTTCAATACATTCCTCATTAGAAAACAAAGTTTTTGATATTTAAATGTTACCGATTTCAGATGGAGGAGTCTAGTCTCGGGTTTCTGCAAAATGGTTTTGCAGGCATGGCTGCTCCGCCTTGACAGCCCCCCATTTACACGGGGTCAGAGCAGACAAACCTGTGGCTTTCTCACTTTTGATTGGCTGTTCCTTTGAGCGTACACGATCCTCTCCAGCAACGAGGGGAGAAATTGTTTGACTGGGCTCAGAGGCAAAGCAACTGGTGTAGCAGGGTTACAACAGAAGCTAGCCCATCTTCGTGGAGGCAGGTACGCTCACTGTAGCTAGGCTGTGATCCAACAGGCATCACAATGTCTCTCTGGCCAAAAATTGTTCAATGCTCCTGCAAAATAATCCCATTTTCCAGCATGGAATTCTTTCTCTTGAAAAATGATATCCAAAGGACACTGTAGGTCACAAGAGACAGCAAGGAGATCAAACCAATCAATCCTAAAGAAAATCAACCCTGAATATTCACTGGGAGGACTGATGCTAAAGCTCTAGTACTTTGGCCACCTGATGCGGAGAGCTGACTCATTGGAAAAGCCCCTGATGCTGGGAAAGATTGAAGGCAGGAGGAGAAGGCGACGACAGAGGATGAGATGGTTGGATGGCATCACTGACCCAATGGACCTGAGTTTGAGTAAACTCTGGGAGTTGGTGATGGACAGGGAGGCCTGGCGTGCTGCAGTCCATGGGGTCTCAAAGAGTCCAACATAACTGAGCAACTGAACAACAACAAGAGAAAACCAGAAATTCTCCACGGTAGCCAACACCGGCGATGACCCCCTTTGAGAAATACACAAGTATTGTCTACAATTTCAGGGCTCTGGCGTCCCTGTGAAGCCCAACAAGTGTCTGTGGACCCTATTAAGAAACAAGCTATGATTCAGCTCATCACATTTTTGTGTGTGTAGATGGATGCCCTGAACTGTAGCTCTTGGTCCCTAGAAGGAAAAAGAAAGTGTGGACATGGAATAATTTACCAGACTAAGGGAGTTTAGAGGTCAACCCTGGGAAGAACAGGTCAGTCAATCAGCAGGAATATTTTGTTGAACACCAAGATTCTTTACTAGGCCTTGGGTGACAATTGCCAGAAGATGCAGTGGAGAGAAAGGCAGTGCTGCTTCCTGTCAGAGGGCGGAAGAGGACTGGTTCAGATCACGTGTGCTCTCCTGAATCCACTCTTGCTTCTGCACCGCGGCAGCTGTGATGTTTGAGCAGTGGCCTGTGAGGGTGAGCGCCGTGAGACCCATTTGGAGATGTGTGCAAGCAAGTGCAAAGGCCCTGCCGTGGAAGCGCATCAGAAATGCCAAGAAATACCTAAGAGGTTAATGTGCCAGGTGCAGAAAACAGAGGTGAGGAGAGGAAATTGAGACAAGTTTTTGAGACACCTGGAAGTGTGAGCTTTGAATGATAGTGTGTGTTAGTCACTGAGTTCGTCACTCACTCACTTTGCGACCCCGTGAACTTGTAGCCTGCCAGGCTCCTCTGTCCACCGTGGACTTCTCCAGGCAAGGATACCGGAGTGGATAGCTGTTCCCTTCTCCAGGGGATCTTCCCAATCCAGTGATTAAACCCGGGTCTCCTGAATTACAGGCAGGTTCTTTACCGTCTGAGCCAAAATAATTGATGCCATTAAGGGATAATCATTATTAATATTGTTTGAGTGTGAGAATGATTATGTTTCCAATAAGGAGAATACTTTTCTTTTAGAGATACATACTAAAATATTTATGGATGAAATGATATGAATTCTGAGATTTGCCTCAAAATAATACTGGTGGGGACAACGGTTGACGGGATTGAGTGAAACACGTTGGTAAATATTGAGTTGATAAATATTGAGGCTGGTTGATGGTATACAGAGGTGTATTATTCAATTGTGTCTATATTTGGATATGTTTGAAATCTTCCATTGAAGAATAGATTTTACAGTAAAAGAAATCAAATCAAAAGAAATGGCAACTCATTCCATAAAGGGCCATGGAGCCCATTTGAGTTTTTTTCCTAAAAATAATGGGAAAAACATCAAGTGATTTTGAGCAGAAAAGTAGCCTGATTTGATGTGCGTTTTTCAAAGCTCGCTGAACCATTATTTGGACTGTAGATGCTCAGCTAATTTTCTATTGCAGCTGTGACAAATTATTACAGATTTAGTGGTTAAAACAACATAAATTTATAATGTTACAGTTCTGGGGACCAGAAGTCTGAAGTCAGTTCCTCTGAGCTAAAATCTAGGTGTTGGCCGGCTTCATTCCTTTTGAAACTCTGGGAGACAATCTTTCCTTGCCACGATCCAGACTCTCACGACTCCCACGGTCCTTGGCTCGTGGTCCTTCCTCCCGGCCCGTCAGCACCAGCGTCATTCGACTTCTGCTTCTGTTGCCACATCTCCTTCTGTCTCTGACCTCTTTTGCCTTCTTCTCATGAAGCCCTCTTGAGGTCTACCCATTGGATTCATCCAGATAACCCAAGACAATCTCATCCCAAAGCCGTTAATCACATAAGGTGACAGTGACCCTTAAAGATAATCACATCCTAATTCCCAGAACCCGTGACTGTTACTTTAGGTGATTAAATTAGTGAAGGAGCGGTCACCTTGCCCAGTCTGGCTCCCGAGGTGCTCGATGGTAAGGAACCCACTTACCAATGCAGGAGACATGGGTTCAATCCCTGGATCGGGAAGATCCCCTGGAGAAGGAAATGGCAACCCACTCCAGGATTCTTTCCTGGGAAATCCCATGGATGGAGGAGCCTGGTGGGCTACAGTCCACGGGGTGGCAGAGAGTCAGATGTGACTTAGTGACTAAATGATCACAACAGCAGCCTGCCTGGTCTGGGGGGAAGAGTGGAAGAGAACACCCAGGAGGGAGGCTTTTGCAGGCATCCTTGTAGGAAGGGCTGTGGCCAGGTGCTTTGTCGATGCAGAGGGCTCTGCCACACACCGTACAGTGTTGAGCAGCGCCCTTGACCTTGACGCACTTAATACCAGGAGCTCTCCTTCTCCTCCCGAGTTGTGACGCGGGCTGAGAGCCACTGGGGTGGGGAAGTGACTGGATCCTGGCTGTACAACGAAGGCAGCCTCGCAGGTTTCGTGAGCCTCCTTCTCCTCCCACTGCTGAGCACCGCCAGGGGATGGTCTGTGTCTCGTGTGGATGGTGCAGAAGCAGAAAAATGGTCACAGGCTGCTGTCAGCATGTGCCTGCTTAATCTTTTCCCCAACTAGTTATTTTTGTTGCTCAAGGACAAAGGCAGTGCTGTTACTCCTTTTCCCCACCACCCATCCCAGTGATTGGAGCATTGTAAGACCTCAGTGAATACCTACTGCCTTTGATTTCATAATTATAGTCTCACTACACCTTTGCTCCGCCATTGTGGGAAAAGAGCTTAATATCCTGCACATCGTGTGCTCTTGTCTAAATGAAACTTAAGACTCCGTGTTAGCTAAGTGCTTTGGAATAAGCACAAAAGGAATAAATCCAGACGAAGACTCTGCAAGCTGGTGTATGGTTCTCTATAGTGTAGCTATGTTAATGCTCATTATTAATCATTTTATATGCCTTCTTAATCATCACTAACACTTACTGAACTTGTACAGTGTATTGGGCACTGGACTTGCTGCTTTACATGTATCAGCCCCATCTTCAAAGCAACCTGAAGAACTAACATTAAACCTATTCTATAGCATCACTGACTCAATGGACATGAGCCTGAGCAAACCCTGGGAGATAGCAAAGGACAGGGAACCCTGGCGTGCTGCAGTCCATGCAGTCACAAAGAGTCAGACATGACTTGGCAACTAAACAACAGCATAGATGAAGAATGTAAGACTGCCCACAGCCTCCTCTTTGACAGAGAAGGAGACGTGATAAAGGAGGTTAAACCACTTACCCAAATTCCCAAAGATGGGCCAGTCATGGGCTGTCAGAATTCTGAACCTTGGCTCTTAAATTTTTTTTATCATATTGCCTCAATTCTAGGCAGTCCAGGGTACTTTGATCCGATGAAAGGAAGTCAACTTTTAGCATTAGAAGCAAGCAAGACTTAACTGTTTTCTCGATGGCTTTAGGCTTGGCGTTCTGAGGTGTGATACGCCTTCTAATCTGTCCAGCCTTGCAGAGAGAGGAGGTGGGGGCTGCTTTTTTATTTCAGGAGAGGAACCAGCCACTCCCTCTGCTGTCTCTGCCTCTCTCCTGTGCCATGTACAAGTCATCACGGATGAATCATCCACACGCAGATCAAGGGACACGATATGAGCTGTTTGGTCTTTTCCATCCTTTTCGATATGAATCATTGTCGTGTTCTCAGCCGTGGCTGTCCTTACATAACTCTAGCTGCTCCCTTGGATGAGTCCACGGACACAACTGGCCTTGAAGTTAATGGAGAGAGGACAGATGAGGTTCCCGGGTCCCAGGTAGGGGACTGAGTCTGAGCAGAATCAACATTTAGTTTCTAGTTTGGGGGCTCAGTTGTCTGGGGGCAAGGAGTCTCAAAGTCACGGGTCTACAGGGGCCAGGTAGGTATGGTAAATTAGCAATGTGAGTCACATGCAAGATGCTCTGAGGTCAAAGAGACACAGATGGGGTAGTCTGGCTTCCCACCGCACCCCACCCCACCCCGCCACACCAGGGCAGCTCCAGAGAAGATGCCACCTAGAATGTGGCCCTGTTGCCAGATGTAGGCTTTGCTGAGGGAATCCAGAAGACTGATACTTTATGTGAAATCTCCTGATTTTTAGATCTTGGTACTTCACTTGTTTTCACAGCATGCCCCAAACCTATCCCATCTAGAGGCTGAATCCAGTTTATTAACTCTGCCTTGAGGTTTAAATCTGACTTCCTAGGCCACATGTGGCTGACACAGGGCTGGTTCAAACTGAAATGTGCTATGAGTAAAGCACACAGGATTCCAAAGGCTTAGTCCAAAAACGTAGAATGTAAAATATTTCTGATTTTATATTTACTGTATGCTGATCTGAGAATATTTTGGATAGATTAGGTTAAATAAAATATAATTCTTAAAATTAATTTCACCCATATTTTTTTCATTTTTAATGTGGCTACTGGAAGTTTGAAACTGTATCTATAGTTCTCATTCTGCATCAACTGGACAATAGTATTTGAAGTCTTTACTTACTCGCTACAACAGACAATAACAGTCACAGTTTCCATTTACTAGGCCCTTACCATGTACCACTCCAGGCAGCCCTTTTTGAACTTTCTTTCATTTAATCTTCAAAATTGTCCATTTAGCTTATTTGTATCATCACCATTTTACAGATGAGAAAATTGAGGCCAGTTAAACAGTGGAGTAACTTGCTGACAGTCACACGCAGTTAGTACATGACAGATTTGATTCTGGATTTACCTATGGGTCTTTCAGGTAGTAACACCCAAGCAATTAACCACTATGCTAGCAAACAATCAGAATAAAACAAGGAATTTGGACAAATCTTAGGAGTATTGGTTGTTTGCTTCAGGTGCGTGTCTGAGCACCCATTATAGTCCATAAATTAATGTTTCTCTCCAACTTAGAACTTGTGGGCAATGATTCATGTAAATTCAGAAGGCAGAAAATATTTCCATACAGGTATATTTGCTTTGTGAAAAATGTGCATATTCTATGTTGAGAGTAGACCAAGTATCGGTGACTTGAAACACTCCTGAAATGCACAATAGGTGTTCCAAATGTCAGGAGACCTCTCCCGAGTCCTTCTAAGGCTCACATAACTGGATGTACATCTTCATTCTTTTGTAAACATGTGGCCACACTGTTGGTTTGTCGAGGTCAGGCCTTTACCTACTGGATTTTCCTGAGACATGAGACCAAAGCCTATTCATCCAGCCCTGATGCTTGTCCACAGTTTTATGCAGTAGATTCACAGGTGTGAGGGAAGGAGCTGTGGATGGAGACCCATCCCTCTGTGTCCCAAGGCCTTCACCTGCTTCCAAAAATATTGAAGACCGTTGTGGAAGGAGGGATGGAGCTTAGGGTTCAGACAGTCCTGGGCACCAAGCCTGATGATGCAGTTTGTTAGCTTCGACCCTGGTCAAGGCACTTACATGCTCGGAGGCTTAGTTTCCTCACGGGAAAAATAAAGGCAATAATAGTCACCACACCTGATTGCCGTCAGGATTCCAAGAGATCAGGTCTGAAAGCAGTCAGCATAGAAGCTGGCAGGGAGCAGGTATTCAGAAAAAGCAGTTGTCATTATTATTAAATAATAATAATCATGATAATGATAATGATGACGGGACTTTTTTTCCCCTCATTTTTTCCCTCGCCTGTGCTTCCCTGACCCTAACACTCAGGACTAAACTTTATCAAAGAGTTAAGACAGATGGAGAGGGGAAAATATTTCATCGCCGAGCCCCCAAGGTCATGGGTATTTGGATGAAACACTTATCTCGTCAAGGCTTTGCAGCTGGGTCCTTTGTCTCCCGGCTTTTCTGAAGAGTTTGTGTGAATGTGCAAACATTTGCGGAGTATCAGACTCACGGCGGGTAGCGGCAGTCTCAAGAAGCCGGGTCCATTTTTCTACCTTTCACCCTGTCAGTGCGCGAGACCTTGGGATTTTTATAATCCAAATTGATACTCTCGAGGAAATCTCTTCCATTCTAGCTCCCTGCCCTGGAAAGATTCATTTTCCTGTGGGCACTTCTCCAGCCCTGGGTGGATAAGGGCGACTGGAGGCGCATTCCTAACCTTGCCTTGACAAGGTTCGGGTCTCGCTAATTTGAATCTCTCCTATTTTGCTCCCATCCACCTGGCGCTGTTTGATTTATCTGTACCTGTTTGTGGATTCACTGATCACTTTCTTATTACTCTTCCTCCTCCATCCATTTCAGTTTGCAGGCGCCTTTCGGGTGATTTCTTACGCCACCCCTTACCACCTGCTCCAACCTGACAAATTATCGACTCCAACTGTTGCTCCTGACCTGGCATGGTCTCTTCCCCGGGATATAAATGATGCGGTTCAGAGGGATAATGATGCCCTATAAACATACAGTTGTTCCTTGTGCAGCCTGCCCTGTTTGAAATTCAAGCACGCCCTGCCTGCTCACTGCTGCCTCAGCTAAGGAAGTGAGGAGGAAAAAAAGAGGAACATCGGAAGGGAGCTGGAGTGGTCGAGAAATTCATGCGCACCAGTTATGAGATCAGAGAACTCTCAGAGAGCCGTCCTTTCAGGGGGACCAGCATCTGATTCTCCGGTGGTTAAACGTCGAGAGGGAGTGGCCGGTCCCTTCTCAAATCAGGCATGTTTTGAAGCCCTGATGCTGGGAGGCAGGGACCTGTGGGCCCGATCCCAGGAGCATGTGGTCAGTAGAAGTGAGATGCCCTCAGCTCTTTGCCCTCCCCACCTCATGGACCTCACCTGTAGGCCAGTGGATGCCCACGTTTGCCCACTGCCTCGTGTGTGGATATCAGTATCCTAAGCCCCATTTGCATCAATTAAACTCTTGAAACCTCCCAGATCCCAGATTCTCGGCCAGGACTGTTCCTATTGGTGCTGGCACTCTTTGCTGGAGGATCAAATCCAAAAAGTCAATGAAACGACACAGATGCAAACCGGCCTGACCTTTGAAGAATATACTTTGCTGTACCACCAAAGTTCCCCTTTAGCTCTCAGTGAATGGTATTACCCTAAGATCGATTCCTTTAGAAAAGTGTAAAAGCTTAGTTCAAAAAGGAAAAAAAAATGCAACCTTGAGCCAAAATGATGGCCAACCACTGCCTCGTCCATCACAGACTCCCCAGCGGTGCTAAGCGGGGCGTCCGCTGCCTGGGTGCCATCTCCCGTTGTGAACGTTCTCTCCCTTTGGCTGATGTGGGAAGGAGAAGATGGGGACTCCCATGACTCGCCTCCTCTGTGCCAGGCACTTGCCCCTGTTTCTCATTTACTCTTCGGGCCAGTGCTCTGAGGCTGGAATTATCAGTGCTGACCTGTGAATGAGGAAGCTGAGATTTGGAGAAGTAAAGAATTTCCCGAGTGTGGGATTTTGGGCCAAAGCCTTTGATTGCGTGCTGCCCTCCCCTGGGTTACTGGAGAATGACGCCCAGGGTCATCAGGTGCTTACCAGGTGCAAGGCGGTCTGCGTGCGGAGGCGTGCAGTTACCGGTGTTAGAGGGTGCGTGGTAGAAAGTGACAACCGGGAGGCTTCGTATCACTGTTATCCCTGTTGCTTAGGTGAAATTAGCACAGAGCAGTGAACCAACGCCCCAAAGTCACACGGCGAGAGGGTGGAAAACTATAGGGCTGTCTCCCCCACTCTCTTAGCCACGGTCCATGCTGCCTCGATTGTTAAAGTGTCAGTGTGAACTCGCTTGCTTTTGTGGGTAATGTCTTTGTCTCAGCGGCACAGCAGGTGACCCTGAAGGGCTCTGTGGCACCTCGGGGACCCCTCTGCTGCCCTGTAACTGGGCCAGGGGCTCCCCTAGACTTCTGACTACGCCTCCCTTTCTTTTCCCCAAGAGCACCATCCCGACGAGGACACGCCTGTCATTTGTTCTACCTACCATTTTGCTTTGGCATGAAGTCAACTTCTCTGAGCCGTAAAAGAGACGTGCGAGAACCAACAGAGCACCGTGACGACACTCTTACACACGTTTAAATGCACACGGGCTCTGACACTTTTACACACGTGTAACATGCGCACGGGTTCTGACACTCTTACACACGTGTAACATGCGCACGGGCTCTGACGCTCTTACACACGTTTAAATGCACACGGGCTCTGACGCTCTTACACACGTTTAAATGCACACGGGCTCTGACGCTCTTACACACGTTTAAATGCACACGGGCTCTGACGCTCTTACACACGTTTAAATGCACACGGGCTCTGACGCTCTTACACACGTTTAAATGCACACGGGCTCTGACGCTCTTACACACGTTTAAATGCACACGGACTCTGACCCCGCTCTGCTCCCGGATCCGCGGTCTGCGCCACGGAGGAGGGTTTACAGGCTGAGCCACAGCATCAGGGCTCAGTCTGGTACTGAAATCTCAGAAACCAGGGTCACCGTCCTTCATTAGAGAGCTAGTTAAATAAATGGAGACAATGTCAATACTCGCCAGCCACACACACATAAAACCTCACAGGTAGCCCTATCTTGTCAGGGTTTAGGAAGGCCAGTCAGAAAGGCCTCCCATTCTAGTTCCAAACAGTCAAATAAATGACTGTGTATGTAAGTGTTAGCCGCTCAGTCCTGTCTAACCCTTTGTGACCCCATGGACTGTAGCCCGCCAGGCTCCTCTGTCCATGGAATTTCCCGGGTAAGGATACTGGAGTGGGCTGCCATTCCCTTCTCCAGGGGATCTTCCCGACCCGGGGATCGAACCCAGGTCTCCTGCACTGCAGGGAGATTCTTTACTGTCTGAGCCACCAAAGTGAAAGTCGCTCAGTCGTGTCCAACGCTTTGCGACCCTGTGGACTATACAGTCCATGCAATTCTCCAGGCCAGAGTACTGGAGTGGGTAGCCATTCCCTTCTCCAGCAGATCTTCCCAACCCAGGGATCAAACCCGGGTCTCCTGCATTGTAGGTGGATTTTTTATCATCTGAACCACCAGGGAAGCCCCAAATAAATGTGTGAATCCAAATGGAATCACAGGCCAGTGTTGCTTGGGAAAGGCTGGCCTGAAGCTGAGCCAAAGTGGGCTTCCGAATCCCTCCCCCCCCCACCACCACATGCTTCTGGGTAGTATTTAAAACAGAAAAGGACACGCGTGGATGAGCATGAGATGAAACAGCGGGGCAATGGCCTTGAACTCACGGAGCCTGTGCGGGGAATGTTGCGGGAACGGAGACCTCTCCCCAGGGGGGGTGACAGATCCTTCCCCATCCTTCCCTATCCTCCGAGAGAGCGGAAGGGCCTTTTCCTAGGCAGAGGTGGCCGCCTGGAGAAAGGTGGACGATCCACTCTTCACGTGTGCGCTGACTCAGGAACAAGGCTGGGGCGTAGCGCTAAGTGTAAGAGAAGCAAGTTTGTAGGACTTAGCCACAGTCTCCGTCAGACTGTGTGTGTGTGTGTGTGTGAGGGCGTGAAAGTGTGTGTGTGTTCACACCAAAACTCTTAGCAGCGGTTACTTCCGGGATAACGAAAGGGTGTGTGAAATTGACTTTCTATTTTAAATATTTCTGCACTGTTTGCATTTTTTATAAGAAATATTTCTTTGGTAATTAAAGAAAGGGCTTACCCCTGCGGCTCAGCAGGAAAGAATCCGCCTGCAATGCAGGAGAGGTAGGTGTGATCCCTGGGTGGGGAAGATCCCCTGGAGAAGGGAATGGCCACCCGCTCCAGGATTCTTGCCTGGAGAGCCCATGGAGAGAAGCCTGGCGGGCTACAGTCCATGGGGTCGCAAGAGTAGGACACGATTGAAGTGACTGAGCACGCAATTAAGGAAAACGAGAGAAAGATAGAAAGGAAGATGAGAGAAGAGGAGAAAACAAACGTAATTACATTCCCACCGACTCCGTCTGGAAATAGGAGGAGCAGCAGCGGCTGCAGCAGGAGAATCAGTCGCCGGTATTTATTGAGTGATTTTCTCTGTGTGCCAGGCCCTCCCAAGCACATTACTTGAATTGAGTCGTTTCTTTCTCACAGTAACCTGGGACAGAGGGCTAATCATCTTGCCCTGTTTGCATATGAGGAACCAGGCCTTGAGAGTTTAAGTAACTTGCCTGAGGTCACGAAACAGTGATCCGGGACCTCCATTTAAAATTAAACCTCTCCATTTACAATTAAACCTCTAATGATCGAAGGTAAAAACTCTTTTGTGTGTGAAACAAAACGAAGCAAAACAGGAACTCTGTGACAGCCCCGACCCGGGGCCCCTGGCTGCATCTGGCAGAAGGAGCCTGCCTGCCCACTCCCCCATCCCAACCCCCAAACTCCTAGGGGCTGTAAAAATGTTTTAATTTCTCTTAAAATCAGAAGGAAACAAATGAACTTTTTAAGGTCAAAGAAAATGTTGTTGCTGTTGTTGTTTTTTCCCACATCAGAAAAAAGAAAAAATTTTTAGAAAATAAAAATAAATTTTCATAAAAATTTGTTAAAGTTTGCTTAAGGTAGGAAAATTTTAAGTGTGGAAACATTTAAAGTAATATCTAGAACAGGCTTGCTTTTCGCTTTTCTTTTTTAGCTGGAGTATAGTTGGTTTACAATGTTGTGTTGTTGTTCAACCTCTCCGTCGTGTCCGACACTTTGTGACCCCAAGGCCGGCAGCACGCCTGGCTTCCCTGCCCTTCACCACCTCCCAGAGTTTGCTCAGACTCGTGTCAGTATTGATATTATTATGGGGGGAAGAGTCCCTGAAAGCAAATGTGCTGAGGGCTCCCCAAAAGTCTGCAACCAGCCTGCCCCCACGTGTACCACCCACCTACGTGTAAACCACATGAAAGGCACATCAGTCAGCAAATTCAGAGTCATCCCGAGCTCTCCCCATGGTCAGAAAAGGCCTGTTTGCCAAGGACTGGGTGCCCACAGAGAGCCGCCCCGTCCACTCCTCCTGGAACCCCCCACTCAGAGCCGAGAAAGAGATCGAGCTGCAGTGATTTAAAGTGTTACATAAGCAGTGACAAGATGTTGGCAGACACGCGAGCTTCTTTTTTAGCAGAAAAAAATGTGTGGAGAAATCTGATTCTTATCGTCTGATTTCTTTATTTTTTTAAAGTGCCAATGACCTGTCTTTTTATTTATTTATTTTTAAACTTTTCACGTTGTGCTGGAGCATAGCTGATGACCAAGGTTGTGAGATTTTCAGGTGAGCGGTGAAGGGACTCGACCATGTGTCCATCCGTTCTCCCCCCAAGTTCCGCTCGCATCCAGGCTCCCACAGAGCACTGAACAGAGTTCTCTGTGCTCTCCCGTCAGACCTTGTTGGTTATCCATCTTAAAAATAGCAGTGTGAGCCTGCCGACCCCAGACTCCCTACCCCCATCCTTCCCTCCGGCAACCAGGAGTTCAGTCTCTAAGTCTGTGAGTCTGCTTCTATGTGAAATAAGTTCATTTGTATCACTTGTTTTTACAGTCCGCACATAAGGGATGTCATACGATCTATCTCCATCTATCTCCTTCTCTGTCCAGCCTTCTCAGCATGACAACCTCTAGGTCTATCCATGTTGCTGCAAATGGCATTACTTCATCCTTTTTCATGGCTGAGTAATATTCCACTGTTTATACACGCACCTTCTTTATCCAGTCCTCTGCTGGTGGACATTTAGGTTGCTTCCACGTCTTGGCTGTTGTAGATAGCGCTGCAGTGAACACTGGGGTGCATGAATCCTTGTGGACCATGCTTTCTTTAAATAATGATAGCAGTTTAGGGTAGATTCCTGTTCATGTAAAGCTATGTAGCAAAGGATATTAAGGGACCTCTTCTGGAAAACTCTGTCTTGCCATTCTTCACCAGAACACAGGATAACTTTCAAATAAAGGTATGACGGGCACTGATCAGTGAATTTTTAACTCCGTAACTCCCCAAGTAGAACTCTGAAGCATTAGTTCACATTTTGGGGGGAAATAATTTATATAATTGTCAGGAATGTTTTCATTTCAAAGGACAGAAAGCCCAACTCAAATTGGCATCAACCGAGACTTCACTGGGTCTTTTAACGGAGTGATATGGAGGTAAATTTGGTCCAATATGGCTGGATTCAGGAGTCAAATTGCCCTCCTCTCTGCTGGCTTCATTCTTAAAAAGTTCTCTCTTCTTGGAGGTGGTCTCCTTGGCTCAGAACCAGCAGGAAAGGAAAGGCTGCTTTGCAAAGATGCCAATGAAATCCTTCAACTATTATTTGTCATATTTGGCTGAGAAGCCCATTTCTGGACCACTCCCTGTGGGCAGGAGAATGGCATACTCTGAAGTTCAGGCAGACGTGGGTCATGCGCCCCTCAGGTGGCCAGGGGTGGGTTAACTTTCTCTGAGTCACAGAACAGAAAGCAGGAGTGGAGTGGGTTCTCCGCCACAGGAAAATCCAAACCGAGGTGTTGTCAGTCAAAGCAAGAGCAGAGGACAATGGGAAAAGCGAGAAAGGTGACTAGTGCAGTATGTAATTGGTAGGAAGGAGCACAAAACTTCAGCTTCCATTTAGCTATAGGGCTTTGCAGCATCTGGCAAACAGCCCAAAAAGCAAAAGAAAAACTTTTAAAATACGTTTTTGAATGGCTACACATTTAGCCAGCAGAGAATACTGGCTGAAGGTTTGTCATCATTTCCTTGCCCATGCCTTGAAAATGTATGCAGAATTCTATCTCTTGGCTCTCTCTGAAGAAACATGACAATTGGGAGTCTGGATCAGTCCTTGAAGAAAGCTGGTTGCTGAATTCCTTCTGTTGCTGCACCTGGATGCGTGGTAACAACCAGAGCAAACAGGGGCACCCAGCACTCTTCACTGCCTGAACTGAGCTGACTGCGTCGCTGATGCAATCCACAGCAAAAGTGCTTAAATTTTAATTAACCAGTCAATGAGAAAAACCGGGCCGCACACCATGAGTAAAACATGGTACTAGGCTTCACACACACACAGATAAATTTGATAGAGAGATATTTCCTATAGCCTTCATTTCTTTTGAAAGCCACCAGATTTGGGATACCACTAAGAATTTACTCAACTAACTAATTGGACTTTTTTGCAATTTCATGCCAATGAATGCTGCTAACCTCAGTGATTGCACTTCACACTTGAGATCTGAAAAGTACCTGGAATAAAGCGTGTCAGAACAAAACTGCTGTTATTTTGACATCTAAAGGGAAGTATTGGGTATCCTAAGAGTGAGTCCAGCCTGGCTTTATAATATCCTGCGGTCCCCTTTGAAAGGATGATTTAACTCAACAAGGATTTCCTGAATGCCTATTATGGGTAGGACATTGTGCTAAGCTGGACACTAGCAAAAGCTGGTGCAGAGGGGGTTGTAGGCACAGATCAGGCATGAGTCTTGGCCTCACATTGCTTCCAATCTAGTGTGAGGACCCGAAACTTACGGTAATGTACAGTGCCAAGTAAAATACGGCAAGGAGCCCAAATCGTGAAATGATTCACACTGATATCATTAAATGCTCATTTCAATATGCATGCTATGTGACAGGCTTGGTCCAGGGTACCGAGAAAATAACAAAGAATAAAACACACAGGATCCCTACTCTCATGGAGTTTATATTCCAGTGGAGGGAAGCAGACAACAGACAATTAATTAAATTATGAACTATGTCAAATTATTAAATGCTGTGCAAGAAAAAGAAGCAGAGTTAGGGCATCGTTGGGGGTGAAGGAGAGTACACTGTCATGAAGAATATTCAGGGAAGGTCTTTTTTTATTTTTTAAATTATGAAAGTATGATAACACGTGTATGGGAGACTTGGAAAATATAGAACAAAGTTACATATAGTTCTAGTCTATATTACAACTAGTTTTTTAGAGTACATAAATTAAAATTTTTGGTTGGAGTTTCAATATCAAACTCTCAAAAATTAATAGAATGAATAGACAGAAAAGTATTAATAGAAGGATACAGTAGACCTGAAAAGCACTCTGAGACAATTCAACATAATTAAGATTTATATAATTTTCACACAACAGTAGGATATAACCTCTATTCAAATTCTCAGGGAAGGTCTCTTTAAACAGCTAGCATCTGAGCAGAGAAAAGAGTGAATCAGGAAAAATGTGTAAAGTGATTTCAAATCCCACTCTCCTCCTATTTCACCCCATCCCACCCCCGTGATTAGTAAACACTCAATAAATGCTCTTGTTATTGTTATCATTAATATAATAAGGAGCCCTGAATCTGAGATGAGAGTAGAACTGCAATTAGCTTGATTGTAGAAGCTTGTGAAGGAAGGATGTGGCCTCTGAACGAGAAAGGGGGGATGAGAAGTCTCCATGGACACCCTCCATGGACCAGGAGACACTCAGGGGCAGACCCGTGGGTGTCCGTTCCCCGCAGAAGTGTGCTCCTTGCTCGGCGCTTTGTTTGAGCTTAGCTTATCACAGCCTGCACTGGGGGCCACGGTGAACAAAATGATAACATCTAACAGCACGGAAGCCACCCGGCAAACGTTCGTCTGGGCTGTTCCCCCGGAGCCCGCCCACCTCAGCCCTGACTGCAGTACCAGCGTGCAGCTCTGCAGCCCATTGTGCTAGCTCGGGGACCAAAATAGCAGCGTTTTGGATCGTTATAGGCCATACTGAAAGCGCTCTCGCCACACCCCTCCACTGGTTAAACCATTCCAGGGTGTCTTGTTGCCGTTTCAATCCTCATTTCCTGGTACACAAGGGAGGTCCAGCGGCTTTTATTAGATGTGTATGCCTGCTTCCCAGAACTACCCTGGCTCCGGTCTGCGACCAGATTCCCATCATGGGGGCATTCTGGGAAGTTTCTCTTGAGTTTTTCCTGAGGAGGGGAGAAGTGGGGGGAATTTAAGAAAATGTGAGACTATGGTGTCATGGAGGTGGGAAGAAGGGGCCATAAGCGGGCCTAGACCTAAGAGCCTCTCTCTGCCCTGGGGTTGAGCACCTCCCTGCATCGGGGGCTGGGACCCCCTCAGTCCCTGCTCCTTCCCAGGACGAGGTGCCCGTCTCTGAGGCCTGGTTCTTCGTCTCCCAGGATTCCTCTTTTCAGGCAAGGCCTGCTTCACCAGTCAGCTTCCCAGAGCTGGTGTTTAGGCGTTCAGTCGTATCCAACTCTGTGCGACCCCATGGACTGTAGCCCACTAGACTCTTCTGTCCATGGGATTCTCCAGGCAAGAATACTGGAGTGGGTTGCCATGCCCTTCTGCAGGGGATCTTCCTGCCCGCTGACTGCTAAGCCCTTCAATTTCTCATGAGGGAACCAGCCTAGGTCATGGAGGCTGGGACCAGGAGTATAAGTGGGGTGGAGGGTGGGAAAAGGGATTCCTGGCAAGGAAGAGAAGGTGCAGAAGTAGAGGAAAAGGAGGCCAGGGCCAGGTTACAGAAGGCCATGATTCCTCGCTAGAAAATGTCATTTGCTGCCAGGTTCAATCAGGACAATAAATGGTTCTCCAGCCCAGGTGTGACCCCACCAGCTCTTACTGGCCATCAGCATTTTCCTGGTGTCAACCTCATCCCAGAAAACGCTGTTAAAAGCGCTCACACCACGCTCATCCCTCCCGTGTGCGGTTTACACCTCGGAAAGGCGCGCGAGTTCCCCACGTGTCACTCCCAGATTCGTCACCCGCAGGAGACAGCTCAGACGTGTTGGGCCGCTTTCATCTCTCCCCGTAAATCAGTCCTCTCTCCCCTTAATCATCCGGCTTGCTCTCCTCTGAACTTGCTCCAATTTGTCTACATCTTGCTGGGACCAACTTGTCTTAAGAGTGAACACGCCGTTCACACGCGGCGAGGGCTCCTCCACAGACTCCTCCGCCGCCCAGGGAAACCTCTGGGGGACCCTGGCGGTGAGCAGGGTTGACGATGGCCCGTCTCCAGTTTCCAAAGGGGCCATTTCTCTCTGCGGCAGAGCAGACCGATCGTTATTTTTAGTGTCCTGATGGGTCAGGCTGCGGCATCCGAAAGGTTGCGGTCGCATCACGTATTCCAGGAAGTCACATGGCTGGTGAGGTTCGGGCACGCTGATGGAGGAGCAGTCGCCCCCGGCCCCGGGCCCTCGGTAAAGGGGTGTCCTCCCCGGTCCTGGAAGGCAGGGCGAGACCCCGCCCAGCGCCCCACCTGTCTGCGCCACGGCCCAGGCTCAGCCTTCGCACCAGCGCCCTCTGCTGCCGGGTGCCCAGGGGCGCTCCGGACACGAACGGTCCCCACCGCACCCGACCAAGCCGGTGACGTGTTACCCTTCCCATTTATTATTTTTTTCCCATTTATTTTTATTAGTTGGAGCCTAATTACTTTACAATATTGTAGTGGTTTTTGCCATACATTGACATGAATCAGCCATGGATTTACATGTATTCCCCATCCCGATACCCCTCCCACCTCCCTCCCCACCCGATCCCTCTGGGTCTTCCCAGTGCACCAGGCCCGAGCACTTGTCTCATGCATCCAGCCTGGACTGGCGATCTGTTTCACACTTGATAATATACATGTTTCGATGCTGTTCTCTCAGATCATTCCACCCTCGCCTTCTCCCACAGAGTCCAAAAGTCTGTTCTGTACATCTGTGTCTCTTTGCTGTTTTGCATATAGGGTTATCATGACCATCTTTCTAAATTCCATATATATGTGTTAGTATGCTGTAATGTTCTTTATCTTTCTGGCTTACTTCACTCTATATAATGGGCTCCAGTTTTATCCATCTCATTAGAACTGATTCAAATGAATTCTTTTTAATGGCTGAGTAATATTCCATGGTGTATATGTACCACAGCTTCCTTATCCATTCGTCTGCTGACGGACATCTAGGTTGCTTCCATGTCCTGGCTATTATAAACAGTGCTGCGATGAACATTGGGGTACACGTGTCTTTTTCAATTCTGGTTTCCTCGGTGTGTATGCCCAGAAGTGGGATTGCTGGGTCATATGGCAGTTCTATTTCCAGTTTTTTAAGGAATCTCCACACTGTTCTCCATAGCGGCTGTACTAGTTTGCATTCCCACCAACAGTGTAAGAGGGTTCCCTTTTCTCCACACCCTCTCCAGCATGTATTGCTTGTAGACTTTTGGATAGCAGCCATCCTGACTGGGATGTAATGGTACCTCACTGTGGTTTTCATTTGCATTTCTCTGATAATGAGTGATGTTGAACATCTATATTGGAAATAAAAGCAAAAATAAACAAATGGGACCTAATGAAACTTAAAAGCTTTTGCACAACAAAGGAAACTATAAGCAAGGTGAAAAGACAGCCTTCAGAATGGTAGAAAATAATAGCAAATGAAGCAACAGACAAAGGATTAATCTCAAAAATATACAAGCAACTCCTGCAGCTCAATTCTAGAAAAATAAATGACCCAATTAAAAAATGGGCCAAAGAACTAAACAGACACTTCTCCAAAGAAGACATACAGATGGCTACCCTTCCCATTTTAAAGACCAGAGAACTGAGTGCCAGAGAAGCGAATACGTGGCTCACAGAAATCATGGGTGGGAAAGAACTACAGTAATCAGGATAGCACTCTGAATGGACGTGAGCATCACGCCTGAATTTGCCAGGGCCCCGGGACTGCAATTATGCATGGCAGACAGGTAATTATGAATGGCAGGGGGAGCAGAGAGCTGGAGTAATATAGGAGTGCATGGGGGCCTTGGCTGACCCCTGCTGCTCAGTCCAGAGAGGGGAGCAGAGGTCCAGCTCTGCCCAGCAACCATGCAGGGCGGGTATTGTCAGAACTTCTGTGTTCAGGAGACAGACCACATTTACACTTAGGCACATGAGTTTTTTCTAATTTCAAAACAAATTGTGGGTCAAATGCAGCAGGTTTGAGGGCTAGATGTCAGGCCCACCTCCCACAACTTATAAGCCCTGAATTCCACAGAGCTCTCCTGTCTGTTGTCTGTCAGAGAGCCCTGAGATACCGCTGCTGGCTCTGTCCTCTCTTGGCCGAGAGACCACTGGGATGGAGGGAAGTTTGCAAATCTAGTAAACATTGGAAAGACAATTCAGATGCAGAATCACAGTTTCTCTCTCCTCAACGGCACAGCCTTGTTTTCACTTTGGGAGAAACCTGTCCTTCTTAAGAATCAGAAAGCTGAGGCTCAGCTGAGGGCGGGGCTAATGGCTGATTGCGGGAGCTCAGCTGTCTCAGTCTGGTTCTTTCAAGGCACGGCCCTGTCTCTTCTTCAGCCCTCAGCTGGTTTCCTAAAGACTCTGTCTGTAGGCTGAAGGCCTCCGACTTATCATTGGAACACGTGCTTTGAGCAGCTTTCTAGTTACAGAGCTGTGTGCGCTCAGCCATCCACGAGGTCTCACCTGGCACCTGCTACGATTCAAACTGAGAAACGGGCAACACTGAGATGCATGAAGCAAGATCAGACTGAAATAGTTGGCAAGGGGGAACCTGAATTTGGCCAGCAGACTTATTTTGTTTGGCCCCCACAAAATGCTACACATTAATAACAATAGTGTTAATAATAAGAAACACCATTGCCAACATTTAATGATCGAGAGATCCTACATAAAAGTCTAAATTCCCACTTTTTTTTTTTTGCAAAATCCAAAAATCTGTCACCTTGGTTCTTTATTGATGCCTGTTAGGATCATCTAGAGCTGGGTTGTGGCCACCCCCTTCCCATGGGGCAGCACTCAGCAAGACTTCCCAGTTCCCACGTATTTCTGTTGTCTCCCTGAGGCCAAATATCAGTAGCTATTTATCATTGTGATTTTTGTCATTCTTTTCATAAAGAAAATGAGATGTCTCCCATAGCGATGTTTCTTAAAAGTGAGAAAACAGACTGAGAGAGCTTGCAAGAAAAATGAGTCTCTTTCTTTATGGAGGTGAAGAATATTCTAACATGTATATTAAATGATGCGGTGTTACTTTCTTGCTCCCTGTTCCACATTTGAATTTGCCAGCCTGTTTTAGAGACTACCTAATATAGCCTCAGCAGGTAAAATATCTGCCTGCCATACAGGAGATGCAAGAGATGGGGGTTTGACCCCTGGGCTGGGAAGATGCCCTGGAGGAGGAAATGGCAAACCACTCCAGTATTATTGCCTGGAGAATCCCATAGACAGAGGAGTCTGACAGGCTACAGTCCATGGGGTGGCAAAGAGTCAGACACGACCAAGCACAAGGCACCTGATACAGTCTAATGCAGGTTAGTCTAGTAGGCGGACCACGTAATGTAGCCTGAATCCCCACCGTGTGATGAATCAGCTGATTCATCGCAAGCCGGACCAGAATGAGAGCTGCAGCCTGGGGGGCCGCTGGCTCCTTGGCAAGTGGGCCCATTTTCAACAGGGAAACACTGATGGTCAAAGGACATCTGCTTTGTCCCTCCCTTCAGGGCCTTTTTTCTCAGGAATTTTGTAGAACGCCAATTTCTCCCTTCTCCATTGGCCCAAGACTGCCAGATAAACACAGAGTCTGTTTGAAATGCTGTGAATTCCCCCATAAAACCTGGTGTCTTCACCCATCCATTTCAGTCCCTCCCTGTGGCTTTTTAAACACAAGAACAATCTTGAGCAGTTTAGCCAGTAACGAGAAATAAAATTTGTGAAGCTTAAATCCCTAAAAAAGAAGCGAGTGTTGCCGTTGCTTCCTCCTCCTGCAGTTACAGAGGCTGAAAGTGGGATGCTCATCCCTGTTTCTGCTTCGTTCTGTGTTAGATTTGTAACTGAACCGTAATCAGCAGATGTAACTCCCTACTATACTGATCAGATCATTGTTCCTCATCCTTGAATTGACAAAGTTTGGGATATGCTATCGGCTGACAACTTGTGACTCTTGCTTTACAGAGAGGGGCCAGAATCCTAGAAATTTCTAAAGAACACCTTACAAATGATCTGGTACTTAAGTTACAAACTCAAGGCTTCTCGGGACAAATCGCTTATGTGGGTGAAGCAAGCCTAGTGAAGACTCTTAGTGATCAAAGAAGGTACCTACACCCATCCTCAGCTCACTATAGACTTGGAGGAATGTATGTCCATTATTAGCAGATTTGCAAATTGTTCAAAAGATGCCAACAAGCTGATATTTTGGTGAAATCTTCTGATTTCCGTGGGCCAATAACTAATTCATATTTTGTTTTTAAATACTCTGGACCAAATAAATATGACTACAGACTAGATTTGGCTCAAAGTCACCAGTTCGATACCTCCAATCCTGGTTCCAAGTCTTCATTTTTGAAAAAGGAAACGGAGGATCTGCTAAATGACACTCAAAGGACAGCTAAGGAAAGAGAGCTGGCATTCCCAGCACGCTGTTTAGGAAGCTGGTCTGAGATAAACAAGGAGACTGTTTCCCTCTCAGATAAAGAACAATGAGGTCTCCCAGGTTTGCCCCACCGTGATTCCTTCTCAGGGGAATAATAACCCATCAGTCAAAATAATCCAGCTTAGCTCATTTTCCATGAATGAACGGAGTTTATAATTTTTCCATTTTTGTGGGGAGGAAAGTCTTTTGTGATGATACTAGGAGCAAGTAATTACTAAGGGTCAGTAAATATTTTTAGAACAAACAATAAGAGGAATGAGTTAAGTACCCACAGCCACACAGGCTTGAAGATGGTAGTTTCAAGGTTTGAGCACTGCCGTTGGAGGAATTACTCTCACGTCTATTTCAAGTTCTGCGGTGATGAAAAATGCCCCTATAGAGGTACTGTTTAAGAGCCAGTTGTTTGATTTTGTTTTGTTTTCTTCTGTGTCAGGGCTTGGCAAACTGTAGCTCGTGGACCAAACTGTTTCAACGAATAAAGTTTACTTGGGACACAGACAAACCTGTTCACTTACATACGACCGATGGTCGTTCTGCAAGGGCAGGGCTGAGTCACTGCAACAGAAACGTTATGACCCACAAAGTCCAAAGTGTTTGCTAACTGGTCCTTTACGGAAAAAGTTTGCCAGCGACTGCCAGAGATCATAGACCCATAATGCACCCCCGACTCCTCTTAAGACACACCTAATATTTGCGTAAGAAAGCCTAAGAGAGTGATACTGGGTCTCCAGAATCAGAAGCTCAAATGATTATAAAGGAGACATTCGATCCAGACTAGGAGAAAGCCGCTGTGAACTGGAAGGCCTTCTTTTTCTTCCCGAGGCGACTGCATCTGCTCAGTCCCAGGGATCGTCACCCAGTGGGAAAGCAGGTCCAGTCTTGCCAATCCTTGGACTTTCCAGGAACATCCATAAAACTAGATTTTTCACGTGAAATCTCCATTTTTAAAATAGTGGTGATTACATTTAAAAAATGAACTGACACTCTATAGGTAACTGTGGAGGACCCCTCTTTGTAACATCTGTTTGGTCATCAGTCTCCCCTGGAGGCTCAGACGGTAAAGAATCCACCTGCACTGCAGAAGACCCGGGTTTGATCCCTGGGTGGGAAAGATCCCCTGGAGAAGGAAATGGCTGCCCACGCCAGTATTCTTGCCTGGGAAATCACACGGACAGAGGAGCCTGGAGGGCTCAAGTCCATGTGGCTGCAAAGAATCAGACATGCCTGAGTGACTCTCTCTCTCTCTCACACACACACACACACACACACACCCCGTGGTCATCAGGGAATGATCTTATCTTTCTCACTTCTGACCAGTCCACAGAAAAACAGACTGATGGGAAAGAGATTTTTGTGACAAAGTAGTGATTAGAAGGAGGCTGCCAAGGGCTCATTACAGGTCTCTTTTAAATGCCAGCACCTTTTGTGTTTGCCTTCAAACAGCACCAAACACCTAAATCACCGTAGTAAACACAGATAAAAAGAGACAGAAAGGTTAAAAGTATACTCGTCATCTTGTGTTTTTTTTTCCCTCCTAAACGTGTTTGAGAGCAATATTGTTTCGTAAAAACAATATGACCCCATTTCTAAAGCAATATTCATGCTAAGCTAGTCAGCTGTTAAATATACCCAGCAGTTTGCATTATGATGAAGCTAAGCCAGAATTTCAATTATTTTCTGGACACATTTAAAATTATAATACTTTACTGGGTTAGTGTTATAGTTCATCCAAATTACTCACAAACTATCATATCAATCTCTTGCAACAGCTAACGCCTTACAGATCCGTGAAGTTAGGCGAAATAAGAGTCCAGCCAGGGTAACGACCTTCATGCTGACGGCGTGTTTTAACAGGTCCATGCCGCTGGCTAATGGTCAAAAGCGAGTTTTTGCTGCCTGTGATACTTTGGCTAAACGAAATTAGAAGGGAGCATCGACCACTCTTTTTCCTCTTTCTAGGCAAATACCTCGGTTAGTACCAACATTCCCAGCAGTCTGCTGCTCCCCGCTTCCTTTCACATGTTACCTCTCTGACAAGTGGCTTTAGAAGCTCACCCCCAAGTACCCAGCGTTGTCGTTGCTATTTTTTCCCTTCGCCAAGACCCTGCTGCCTGCACCCTCTGAAATCTCAACATTTGCACTCCAGTGATGCGCCTTGTTCTAGACCAGGGGTGCAAGCTCAGTTCATCCAGAGCAGGTCCCGTTAATCAGCAAATATTTCTAAATAGTACTATCAGCAGTTGCTCAACACTTACATCTTCCTAAAGATGGCCGGCTGCTCTGAGCCCCTCGTAATCAACAGGACTCTTCTGTGACCTTCACAAAGTCCAGAACACCACGTGCTCGCTGTGTCTGAGTCAAAGTACAACTGGGCATCCAAAGGCACCATCAGTGGCCCTGTGTTCCGAGGGATGCGGGACATAGGGTGGCTTTCAAAGCAGGAACCTGGGAGCAGGGTCTCTTAGGCTCACTCTGAATGCTAACTGGTGAGGTGATAGGTTCTCCAAACACCCACAGTCAGCCAGCGTGTCTGGAGAGCTAATACAAGACAAACACAAGCAAATTTATAGAACAAGGTCAGATCCCAACAAGTAAATCCATTAGATTGGATCTTCCCAGGTGGCGCAGTGGTAAAGAGTCCGCCTGCCAAAGCAGGAGGTGCAAAAGTTTCAATCCCTTGGTTGGGAAGATCCCCTGGATGAGGGCATGGCAACCCACTCCAGTATTCTGGCCTGGAAAATCCCATTGACAGAGGAGCCTGGCTGGTGATATAGTCCATGGGGTGGCAAAGAGTCAGACACGACTGAGCACTCACACCTACAAAGGTTTCTTACTTTTCCTGGTTGTCATTGTATTGACAAAATGAAGTATAGGAAAACAAAAATGATCTATTTCTATTCAACAATCTACCCTTAATATCTAGAGGTATGCTATCCAGCAGAGAAGCCACTAGCCACCCATAGTGATTTAAATGTAAACTCAAATCAATTAAAATGAAGTAAAATGAAGAGTGCCTTTCTTCATTGGAACACTCCGCACTTTGACTGCTCAGGAGCTATTTGAGCCTACTGGCTACCATGTTGGCCAGATCAGGCACTTCACGTTTCTGTCATTGCAGAAAGTGGTGTTGAACAGCACTGAGGTAGAGATTTTTGTTATTCAAAATCTTTATGCTTTATGCTTGCATTATCTGTTTGTCTATCAGGTCTTATGATGGCTTCTGGCAGGGCTCCCTGGAGGATGATATGGGTACCACTTGTGGCACGCAAGATAGCTTTAACATCAGTGAACTTCCTTTTCTCTTTACTTCTAAAAATTAGGTACTTATTTCAAGGTGAATTTAAAAATATAGGAGAAGAGTTGTGCTGAGTGAAAAAAGTCAGTCTCAAAAGCTTGCTGGTTCTCACACTCGGTTGCTAAGTCGTGTCTGACTCTTTGCGGCCCCATGGACTGCAGCCCACCAGGCTCCCCCATGCTTGGGATTCTCCAGGCAAGAGTACTGGAGCGGGTTGCCATTTCCTCCTCCAGAGGATCTTCCCCACCCAGGGATCGACCCCCATCTCCTGCATCTCCTGCACTGGCAGGCGGATTCTTTAGCACCGCGCCACCTGGGAAGCCCACTCAGAATCTTACCCACTCCAATTACATCACACTCCGGTAGTGACGAAGTTACAGAGATGGGAAGCAGATTAGGAGTTGACGGGATGTGGGTGGCGGTCGCTCTCAGAGGGTAGCACAAGATGTCCTTGCGACGGAACGCTCCTCTGTTTTGGTTGTAGCGGCGATCACATGAATCTACAGCTGCACATGTGATGAAACTGCATGCACATGAGTATAGGTGAAACCGGTGAAGTGTGAACCGGTCAGCGAATTTTGTCAGGGTCGTTTCCTGGCATTGCACTCTAGTCTGGCACGACGTTATCACTGGGGACACCGGGTGAAGAGTACGTGGGATCTCTGCGTATTAATTCTTACAACTGCGTGTGAATCTACAGTCACATCAAAAAAAAGTTAAAATATGTAAATATATATGACCAGTACATCAAATCCAAGCCATTTGAGTATAATTTCCTAGGATCACGCTACAGGAACAAAGACAGTGACAATTCAAAGCGGAAGAAAAGGCAAAGAATAGTAAAGAGGATGCGAGTCGTGAGGATGGCACACGAGAGACTGAGGTTTGAAAAGCTGACGACGTTGTAATTAAGGAACTCGGCTCTGGAATGAGACAACGTGGGGATGAGATCACACAGGCTGGCTCTGCGACCTGGAGTGAGTTCCTTTTCTGAGGCTCAGTCTCCTCATCTGCAAAATCGGGATAAGGGCAGTACTGTTCTCTTGGTGCTGTTTGGAAACTGCCATGTGACAATGTATGCAAAATACTCCAAGTCACACTAAGAACTCAGGACATGGCTGATAGCACGCATACGTGCGTAGGAGCTGGCGATGGTTAATTATTCCTGAGGTTGCTTCAATCAGGGCTGGCAAACTGTGTAAAGGGCCAGAGTATTTTTGCCTTTGCAAGCCATATGGTTTCTGTTGCAACTACTCAGCTCTGTCGACATAGCATGAAAGCATCCTTAAGTAAATGAATGGGTGTGGTTTTCTTCCAATATAATTTTATTCACAAGATCAGGTGGTAAGTCAGACGTGGCCTGCGGGGCATAGATCGCCAATCCCTGGTTGAAATAACCTTCTTCCCTTGAACGCTGAGGGGAGTGGGAGGTCACTGCAGACAGACTCACTCTCTTTTCCTCTCTCTTCTCTCTCATCGCTCCCTACGCTTAGGGACCCTTCTATTACTACGCCAACATGAGGTCAAGTCAGAGTGGGCTTGCTAATTGTCCTGCAGTGTGTCGTTCTATTGATGGGCGCCCATCACAGGTCTCCTGGGTCTTGTACATAGTAGGCTCTCAATAAATATCGAGAGACTGATCGATTGACCCATTAACGAGGAGAGCTGAGTTCTGACGAAAGTTAGCAGAGGTGGGAAGGCCAGGCCCCAGGTGCCCTGGGCGCAGAGGGGTTGCTAACATCCACACAACCCTCACATTGATTTTACACTGTGCGAACTGCAGACCATTTTATTAGAGATTACGTCGTTTAATCATTCAGCTCCTCACAGCACTGCCATGGCAACTATTTGCAGCTGTGCTTGACAGCGAAGGAGACTGAAAAATCAGAAACACCCAGTGGTTTTCCAGAAGTTGAATGGTTTATTAATTGGCAGAAAGGACCCGCTTGTCCCCATTCCAAACTCAGGTCTCTTTCTGTGACACCACAACTGCTGCTAAAGAAACACTTAACAAATAGAAAAGTGGCCTGGTTGCTATCCCAGTAATATTTCAGTGTAAACTTTGAGGAAGAGGGAATGCGTTAGAATTCCTTCAACCTGAACGTTACTTGGAACATAAATGAAAAATTCCATTACAGCAGTATTTGTGATATTATTTCATTTGTATCAGATTACATGCAAAAGTACAAAATTATAATATAAAATAGAGAGTATACACATATAGAATAAATACACATAGATAATAAAGTGTACGTACACATTAGTGCACACATAACCTCGAAGAAGATGCAAGCAGGAGTCTGAAATAATGGCTCCCCAAATGGATTTAACCTCCCAAGTTACCTGGTCAACCTGCAAAGCGTTCATAAATGTGAATGAGTGGCCTTCAGATAGGCAGATGCTCTTGATTTATTACAGTTTCCATTCATCCTGAATGGCTTTCCAGGTCTACCCATCTCAGGCAAACAACCCACCTGTCCTTCCTCAAACTGGGAGTGGCCCTCCTGGCGACGTTCAGGGAAGGGGCTCCCAGTGCTGCAGCGGCTGGAGAAGGCGGCCCAGCGGCCGGGTCCACGCAGACGCAGCTGGGCCCACCTGGACTCTTCTTTGTCCTCCCTGCCTCCGCCCAGCCCCCTGGATTCCCATACCCTGACCACGGCAGGGGAGCCATCTCCCCACTTCACCCTGGGTCTTGAGACTTCCCAGCTCGTTCCTTCAGCCCAGATTCTCTGCCTCTTCCCCCAGCCTTCCCCCTTTTCTCCTAACCTGCTGGCTCAGAAGAAAAACACATCTTTGCAGATGAGCTGACACCCCCACCTGCTTCCGCGTGCTCCTCTGTCCCTCTCCTTTGACTTCACTTTCGTCGGCCTGCAGCAGTTCCCCTCCTCTCTCTCTGCATATCGGCCCACACACCCTCCCTCTACAAGGAAATCAAACGCCCAGGACCGCCCTGCCCAAGCCTCCCCTTTGGCAGCTACCTGCTCCAGCTGCCTTTTTCTTCTCTTTAACCTGCAAACTTCTCTAAAGTGAGCCGTGTTCTCCTCCCTTCTCCTTGCAAGTCATCTTTTACTTCTTCCTTGCAGAGGAGGTGGAAGAGGTGTTTGCATGCTGGCACTACAGGTGCACGCGCGCACACGCGCACACACACACACGCACACACACACACACGCACAGGCGCACACACGCACACACACACAGGCACACACACACACGCACACACACACAGGCACACACACGCGTACACACACACACGCACACACACACACGCGCACACACACACACGCACACACACACACACGCACAGGCGCACACACGCACACACACACAGGCACACACACACACGCACACACACACAGGCACACACACGCGTACACACACACACGCACACGTACACACACACACAGGCACACACACACGCACACACACACACAGGCACACACACACGCACACACACGCACATGCACACACGCACACACACACAGGCGCACACGCGCACAGGCGCACACGCACACACACACGCACGCACACACACACACACACGCACACACAGGCTCCCAGCTTAGCCACAAAGAAGCCCAGCGGCCACGGGAGGTTTAGTGACAGGACCAAAGTTTGGGTCTCAGACTCTCCATAGCCATATCTGACAATGACTACAGGCGATATCCCCTTATCTGTAAAAAAGATACAATGTTTTCCCTCCAGAATTTCTGTAAAGGGTAAAATGAGATCCTGTAGGCAAAGCACCTTCTATACGCTCTGTGCTCAGAAAATATAGCTATTACTGTATACATCTATATAGATATGCCCGTATATATGTGAATGTATGTATGTGTGTATGTATGTATTGTATACAGATGGATATGAAGTCTCTTCTTTAATTAGAATAGTCTGTGGTCAGTAAGCGTGTCAAATCCTCTCTGCCTTTCCCAGAGGACATAATGTCGTAAGTTTCACTTAGAGGCTCTCTAATACATGTGTGTAAAAAAACCAGTGAACGGTTGAGAAGTTAAGACACCATATTAACAAGGCCACTGTTATTATTTTAATAAAGCTCAGGTGCTTGAATGGCTTCGCTAGAATAGCGTTTCTCAGCCTCAGCAGTCCTGCCGATGGGGCCAGCTGTGGGGCCCACAGGACGGAACGGTTCGCATCCTAGGTGGACCCCACCGGATGCGATAGCATGTCCATCACTCCCGCCCCATCCGGAGGGAGATGGAGCTGCCCCCAGGTACTGCCAAGTGTCTCCTGGGAGGCAAAGTTGCCCCTGTTGAGAACCTCTGATCCAGAGGTGTCTGGAAACTCCTTCTCCTATGAAATGTGAGTAAATAGCCAGGCCATTGTTTGGAGAGCTGAAGCTCCAAGGGTGAGAAAAGGCAGGTGAGGTTTTGTAGTCATAGAAGTATCAGTTTCGAAAACACAGTTTGCTTTCATATGCAGAATTTTTTACTCCCGCAACGGACTTTAGGGGAGAAAACGCTGATCTTCCCCCAACTTATTGAAGAGAATTTTGCAAGCTCCAGGTCTACTGTAAATCTTCCGGAAGAAAAAGCCGGTCATCCTGAGACTCATCAGATAATAATATATCTATGAGATCCGGGGAAGCCCACACGTTCCTAGGAAAACCTTCAAAGTTCTTTTTTTTTTTTAAACCATCAAAACAAACAAGAGGTCAGTGGGTCTCCCTTGCAACCTCTGTCTATTTATGTTTCACATAAACATATTTTGTGACTATGGAAAAGACTTCATTGGCATACAATGGCAAGCGTTCTTCAAAACTGTCTTTAATTATTCATTTGGCTGTGCTATATTTTATGTTTCTTTTCATAAATGTTAATCTTTATTATTGCCTTATGGGGGGGAGGGGAAGAAAACACGCACACACAGTAATACCTATTATTAAATGACCTATCAGAGTGACATGGACAAATGTTGGGAGCGATTTAATTGTTTCCTATCTGCAGTTTTATACAGTTTCTATCAAACTGAAAGGTAATTTTTTCGGTAGCTGCTTATTTTAAATGTACAAAACCCTTGTGTGTAATTCCATTAGCTGCCCTACAGCACTGCGATCTACAGTTTCCCTGAGGCTGTTGTGAAATATTGATGAAACCCTTGCTTTTGTGGCTTCCTCTGATACACTAAACATTTGTCTGATGTTAGTTGAACTTGAATGGATCTGTTCAGAGCTATATCAGTAGTGACTTCAAAGGAAGTAAGGCTGTTAACAGTATTTTTTCCTCATTTTTCTTTCTTTCCTTCTTCCATTTTTTTCTTTCCTTTTTTTTCTTTTAAACAAACTGAAGTTCCAAAGCTTTACCATGGTGTACGTTATAGAAACAAAGTTTGTATCAAATGGTTCCAGTTACCTAGCAGATTACTCATCTTTATATTCTAAATGATGGGGCTTTTTTTTTTTTTTCTTTTGGTTCTGATCAGTTGCTTGTATCACTGTAGATATTTTGAAGTAGAGATGGACACTCCCCCCACAACACACACTCACATCCTTACAAGGAGAGAAAGGAAGGAGGATGTAAAACAATAAACCTCGTCTTGGGAGCTTTAGTTCAGACACTTGCTGTGCTTTTGGGACTCTGCCTCCTAGGAGTCTCCACCCTAGTATCAATGAAAGGTTGCCATGCATGAGAAAAAAATCGCCTGTAATTGACTTTCTCCAGCTAAAGCTGTTTGCATTGAACTTTACAAAATTCAGGACTAGAGCTCATATTTATTCCTGTGTTTTCTGGTGAGGTTGTGAATTATAACTGCTGAGGTTTATTATTTTTTGAAATGATAAAATAGTCTTTTAGGACCTATAAGCAGTAAAATCTCTCAAGCAGGATTTCTCAGCCTCAGCACTATTGGTATTTGGGGTCTGGGATTCCTTTGTCGTGGGCCTGGAGGGATGTTTAGCGGCATCTCTGGCAATCCCTCTGCCGCTGTGACAACTAGAGAGTCTCCAGACATCACCTCACGTCCCCGGGGGACAGAACAGCCCCTCACTCCTTCTGATGAAGATCAGGGCTCTAATGATGCAGGAGTTTGGCCCCACTAGGATAGAAAACGTGATGGTCGTTCTGTCTCAACAAACAGCGCAACAGTGAGGAATCCCCAGACAGAGATCTCACAATATAGTTCTGCAGATTGATATTCTAGAACAGTTTTCACCCACACTCGGGAGTCCGGGCATTATCTGCACCTTTGCTTTTTTTCTCCAGTGTTGTTTTTTAATTTTTATTGGCATGTAGTTGACTTACAATGTTGCATTAGCTCCAGATGTACAGTAGTCTGTCAGTTACACATATACACACATCCTCTCTTTTTTTAGATTCTTCCCCCACACAGACCACTGCAGAGTATTGAGAAGCCTTCCCTGTGTTATACAGAAGGATCTTGTTAGTTATCTGTTGCTTTCAGGCCAGCGGGGGGTGGGACTTCCCAGGAGGCACTAGTGGTAAAGAACCCGCCTGCCTCTGCTGGAGGCATAAGAGACTTGGGTTCGATCCCTGGGTCTGGAAGATCTGCTGGAGGAGGGCATGGCAACCCACTCCAGTGTTCTTGCCTAGAGAATCCCATAGATGGAGGAGCCTGGCAGGCTCTGGTCCATAGGGTCGCAGAGAGCTGGACACGACTGAAGTGTCTGAGCACACATGTGCCCTGCAGACAAAAAGTAGACAGCCACTTTCTGTCTTGAAACTCAAGCCTTCAGGATCCAACCAGAGGGCTGGTGGCATGGGTTCGCGAGGCATTGTCTGTCTGCAGAAGCTCGGCACGTCCTAATGAGTGATCTGCAGAGTGACTTCACCACTGGTCCCTCCCGTATCTTCCCCCCGAGATGCACCACTGACCCAACACCTCACCTCTGCTCTGGATCACCGAGCATGACTCCTCAAACAGAGACTCCGCTGAGTAAAAACAGCAGTATGCGTTTACACCCGCAACCTACCCTTTGTAAGAACTCATCCAAAGACAGAGGATTCCGCGTACACCTAACTCATACATTGTGAGATTATATTTAATTAATTCAAGGTTGATCTCACTTGCAAATTTCTGATCTCGATGAGGTTAGAACAAGTACAGCGTCTTCAATGCCATGTCTCTTGGGCACCCAGCCCAGGGCACGCAGTATGTGCTCACCTTTTCAAATTAAATAGTTAATATTTTCTTAGAGGGCTGGAAGAATCTTCACCCTCCATCAACCTACCTCCTTGGGAGCAGCACTCTCTTTTCCACCTTTCAACCTGGAAGAAATGAAACTGGAACCAGCAGAATAGGAGCATTAAGACAGACCTGAAGTTCCAGTCTCTTGTTCCATCCTGCTACCTGTCCCAGGGCCAGCCCTGAAAGATTCTTTGTTCATTCATTCACTTTTTTATATATTTGTTTATTGCGGATACCTCCCTCCACTGTGCTGGAAATGGATGCAAGCAAACCCCACATTCAGTACAACCATAGGAATAGACATAAGTTAACAGTATATGAAATTCAGAATTGTGACTGCATCGCCTCCCCAGAAGCAGATTCCTTAATTGGCTGTTTAAGGGATTGTGGTTTTCTTTTTCCTCCTTTTCCCTCTGCTTTTTCCAAAATGTCCGTTCACATCAGCCCAGCAGCTGCCCCTGGTGGTGCGTCCATCGAGGCGCAGGGCTGACGGTCTCACAGTCCCGGCGGAAGGAAGCGCGTCTTCTCTGTGGGCGGCACAGAGCCGTGAGCGAGGTGCCCACGTGCCCGCGGAGCCCAGCAGCATGGAGACGCGGTGCCCTGCCTTCTGCCAACAGGTGGGCGGAAGGGCGAAATGGATGTTGGCTTAATGAAAAAGAACAAAATCGATAAAAGAAAAGAAAAAATCTTTTCCAGTTCCTCCAAAGAGTCGTGGAGATTAAAATTAAGTTAACCATAGAGATTTAAAGTAGAAGGTGGTTTTACAAAGTCCTTAGCTGCATGGAGATGCTGGACGTTCCGTCTGCTTTGCTTTCTTGAGAGAAGGAGGGTATTTGTCAAAGCAGCAGCAACTTCACTTTGTCTCCATTGTCAGTGTATCTTGAGTTGAAGAAGCTTATTTTCTGCAAGTGCCTTCAGCCCCAGACATGTCTGCAGTCTATTTATGTTTGGCTAAAACAAACAGAATAAACAGTAGAGAGGGTATCATTCATATCATGACGGGAGGGAGAATATAGGACATTCTTGACATCCCGCATATACAAATCACGGAATGTCTTTCTAACTAGCCGCACTTGTAAATCAATCCGTGCACCCCTTCAGAAAGAATCTGCAGGAAAGTGATTTGACTTCAGCTGGCAATTGAGGAATCGGATTATTGAAGCGCCGTTCTTCTTGGGTTATCCACAAAATCAGCCTTCAATGTACATTGAGCTGGTCACACAAAGAGATGACCCGGAAGCCCCCAGATTCAGGCCTTGAAGAGTGTTTAAGCACTGGGGTGGGTGGGCAATGCAGTCTCAAGGGACTGGAAGCAAAGCAGAGGGCAGAGCATTTGGCAGAGAGTCATCAATGGACTAGTCGTGATCCTGGCAACGATCTTGACTCCACCTTAGTTACTGAGTTCCTGCTATGTGCCTGGGATAAGTCCACTTTCCTGGTATTCAGTAAATTCCCCAGCCCATCAAGGATGGGAACCTCAGCAGATAGCACGCTTCCTCGCTACTGTGGTCACCAACTTCTACAGGAAAATGTAGAGAAGTACAGTGTGTGTGCGCGCACTCAGTTGTGTCCGACTCTTGTGACCCCATGGACTGTAGCCCGCCAGGCTCTTCTATCCATGGGATTTTTCAGGCAAGAATACTTGAGTGGGTTGTCATTTCCTCCTCCAGGGGGTCTTCCTGACCCAGGGATTGAACCCACCTCTCCTGCGTCTCCTGCATCGGCAGGCAGATTCTTCACCACTGAGCCACCTGGGAAGGCCAGAGAAATGCACACTCACTGCGTCTCACTCCCCAGTGAAGGCAGGGCAAGCTTCGCAATTTGAAAGTTCAGTCAAATGTGCTTGAATACTTTAATCGTGTGCGGTGCAGCCCTGGAACCGGGGCTAGAGGGTAAGCGTACGGAACAAGGTGGAGCCCGTGCGGGTGCGGAGCAATGTTTCTGACCCTCTCCCTGCAAGATAAGGCAGGGCTGGAAGTCTCGCTCTGCAGTCGCCCTCAGGACCCTCATCTCCAGTAATTCACGCTCTTGGGTTGTTGTTTTAAATTAGTCATCTAACATTTATTCAGCCCACCACGCTCCAGGCTTTGTGGAAACAAGGGCACCCAGACTGTTTAGATTGGGCTCCGGGGAGCCTATAATCAAGAGGAAAGGACAAATGGTAGTTGCAACAAGGACCACAGTTCCAGTTGAGGCTGAACTTACCTAACCATAAGATTCCATCGTTGGACACTTCTGCCAAAACTGAGATATATAGCCAAGACATCCAAACCAACCATTAAGTAAAAATAGTACTCTCGCTTCAGTTATGTTTGACTGTTTGCAACCCCGTGGACTGTAGCCCACCAGGCTCCTCTCTCCGTGGGATTTTCCAGGCAAGAATACTGGAGTGTGTTGCCATTTCCTCCTCCGGGGGATCTTCCCAACCCAGGGATCAAACCTCCATCTCTTGATGTCTCCTGCACTGACAGGCAGGTTCTTCACCACTAGCGCCACCTGGGAAGCCCAAGTGAAAATATTAGTGTTGTTTTAAATACTGAATTAGCCAGATCCTAAAAATCATAATAGCACAATAAGTTATTGAGCAATTTCCATGTGCCAAGACCTATGCGAAGCTCTTTTATCTTTTTCATTCATTCAACAATCACTGTTTTTAATCTGAGGCCATTCACTAAACTGTACTGCTTATGTCTGTACCACTAAGAAAGAAAAATGCTTATAATTAAACCATGACCTGCTGCTCTCTTCCTAGCACTTAGAATTTCTATTTTATATTTACTGAGAGACTCTTTGAGATTTATTTTTTAAAGATTTTTATAATTTGACACTCCTGTGTTTATATGAAAAAGGAAAAGATAAGCAACATAAATTGGTTAAGGCATTCCTGAAATATCTTCTGACTGCCCCCTGGCAGCCATTTTAAGATAGCATTAACTTAAGGTTCACCCTAATTTATGAGATGTTAAAATATAAAGAAAGGTCTTAGAATCAATTAAATGCTATTTGTGAGGTATGTCCTATGCTCCAGGTCCCCTGAAAAAATGCTGAAGATACAGCAATGTATGAGACACAGCATCCCAATCCTAAAGGAGTCTAAATGGCAGAGTCCAGAATTTAACAATTACATGTATAATTGATTGGTTGCAAGTTTGATGGGAACCGCAAGAGAAGAATCCCATAAGGCTGTCTACAAGGTGATCCTTACTCACCAGGGGGTCAGGGGAGATCCTCCAAGTATCTTTATATGGAAACCGGAAAGATGAGTTGGAGACAGAAAAAGTTTTAAAGAAAAAGTAGCATTTTTACATAAAAGCCTTTCAACAACCATATTTGGATGGTACTCTAATTATCCCCATTTTACAGATGAGGAAACGGAGAGTTGGAAAGCCTCAGTAAATTGCCTAAGAACACACAGCTAGTAAGTGTTCGAGCTGGCATCCTTTCCTCTCAACCAGTGAACTGTTCTACTTGTTTAGATGGGCAGACTCAGTTCTTGCTGCTTTAGAGAGAGAGTGAAGAGGGACTTCCGGCCAGAGAGAGACCCTTCAGTGTAAATCCTGATGTTATTAAATAGTTTCAGTGCTAACAAAGAAAAAAGAGTTTCTTTACATCACAGACTCCATGTATCCTGGAACCAGGGACTGGGTTTGATCCCTGGGTTGGGAAGATCCCCTGGAGAAGGGAAAGGCTACCCACTCCAGTGTTCTGGCCTGGAGAATTCCATGGACTGTCTAGACCGTGGGGTCTCAAAGAGTGGGACCCGACTGAGTGACTTTCACGTTCACTTCACTTTCAGTGTCATAGGACCAGAAATATGGGTGCAATAAAAGAACATGTTTTGGAACCTCCTTCCAAATAATTAGGTTTTTAAATCTCTGGCTTGGGTAACTTTTGAAAACATATTTCAGAAGCCCACAGTCCATGTGGTTGTAGGTCCAACCCACCTGAAAGAATGGACCCATTAAGAATTTTTCCAATTAAGAGGCATGTCTAACTTTGCAGCAGGGATTTTTGTGTTTCTGCTGTTGAATTTACTCCTAGATATAGAACCTGACTAGATTTTTTAAAGGCTATTATACTGAGCAAATGTTGAAAATCTGGGACTCAAGGCTAGTTCCTGGGGCCACTGTTTACCGGAAGATGGAATGTAGGAGGAACACACAGCAGCCAGAAAGGGTATGGAGAGTGGGTGAGTCTTGCTCACTTTGTAAAGCTAAAAATGCACATGCCTGCATGCTCAGTCGCTCAGTTGCGACCCCATGGACCGTAGCCCACCAGGCTCCTCTGTCCTTGGGATTTTCCAGGCAAGAGTATTGTCATGGGTTACCAATTCCTCCTCCAGGGGATCTTCCTGAGCCAGGGATTGAACCCAAGTCACCTGCATCTCCTGCAATGGCAGGCAGATTCTTTACCACTGAGCCACCTGGGACGCCCCAAGTTAAACATGCACAGGGTTCCGTACATCACCATTGATTCCTTCAGTGAATGTTTGCTGAGCACCTACCACGTGCCAGGCACCACCTCTAGGCACTCACACTATAGCATCGAGTCACCCAGACCACGATCCCTGCTCTAAGGGAGCCCACAAACAATGAGGAAGGCTTACAGTGAACAACAGACAGAATAGAGGCGTCAGCTCTGCAGCGCCGGGTGGAAAGTGCTATGGAAAGAGATCGCAGAGCAGAGTGGGGGAGCTGGAACTTGAGAGAGCAGGAGGCCAGTTGCAAGTTCAACAGAGCCAGCAGAGTAAGCTTCAGGAGGAAACTGCTTTTAAGCACAGACTTCCAGCAAGTCGGGGCTTCCCAGGTAGCTCAGACGTAAAGAATTTACGTGGGTTCGATTCCTGAGTCAGGAAGCTCCCCTGGAGGAGTAAATGGCAACCCACTCCAGTATTCTTGCCTGAAAAATCCCATGGACAGAGGAGCCTGGCGGGCTACAGTCCATGGGTTACAGAGTCAGACATAACTTAGCAACGAAACAATAACAACAGCAACAAACAGCAGGCAGAGGAAAGTATGGAGGGAAAAGCCAGCATGAAGGCCGCAGACGCGAGGTTCCTGGTTTGGTTGGGAAACAGCGAGGAGGCCAGCAAGACCAGAGCAGAAAACCCAGAAAGGGAGGAAAGGGAGAAGGGGGAGAGGTGGAATGGAAGCTAAACAGGCCCATAAATCTGAGGGCCGCGGTAAGAAGGTTGACTTTCTCCGTGAGTAAGATGAATTTCCCTTGGGGGTTTGAGCAGGGAAGTGACGTGATCTGATGTATCTTTCATTCTGACTGCTGAGAGTGTTAAGAATTGACTGTAGGTAGCCAAGACTGAGACCATTTTTCACTTTCCATCCTCGAGGAGTGGGCTTTGTAACTTGCTACCTCTTTCCAGAGCGGGCTTCCCAGGAGGCACTAGTGGTAAAAAAAAAAAACCCGCCTGCCAATGCAGGAGACAGGAAGAGACATGGGTTCAATCCCTGCGTCGGGAAGATCCCCCGGAGGAGGAAATGGCAGTCCACACCAGTATTCTTGCCTGGAGAATCCCATGGACAGAGGAGCCTGGCAGGCTATGGTCCATAAGGTTGCAAAGAGTCAGACACTACAGAAGCGACTTAGCATGCAGCTCATTGCAGAATGGTGAAGGGGAAGATGCCAAGGTCTGGGGTCTGCAGGCTTGGTTTCCTATCTGTCTTGTTAGTTTCTCCCATCTGTATCTCTCCTGTTAGCCTCAAATCCCCCCAGTTTAAGACAGACGTAGAGATGCCTACCTAACATGATTATTTCCAAAATAAAACGCACACCCAATACTTCATACTCTAACGGGCATACAGTAGATGCTTGAAGATATACAATGGAAGTTCTTTCTTTCTTCATATCTCCCCAAGAAACAAGAGGTTTCATAAGCTGCTAATTCTGTAGTCCAGAAGATATTCAGATTTATCATCTTTACTTTAGGTTGGTTTGCTTGAGTAATTAATGCAATGCTAGGGTTTTATTGGTGAGGTGCCCAGGATTTTAGTAACTGAGTTAGTTGAACATGAAAGGTCTTTAAGGATGAAAGATAAAGTCTGCTCTGTTACAACTCATATTTCCTGACCAATTAGCTCACTCCTGATTGGTAAATCAGTCAGTGATGTGTATATAATGAGGACGTCACATCCATTCACGTGTAAGTTTTTCTAACACTTTATTGTTTAGCAGCGCTAAGTAACATCAGCCAGACGTGAAGCTCACTAGTCACTGGACGCAGAAAGCCTCAGAGAACACGCTAGGTTCATAGAGGTCCCATCGACTTCCTTTTGGCTCAGATGCTCAGCCTTCAAAGTCCGAATTGTCACAAGGCGCAGGAGACATGGGTTTGATCCCTGGGTTAAGAAGATCCCCTGGAGAAGAAAATGGCAACCCACTCCAGCCTTCTTGCCTGGAGAATCCCACGGACAGAGGAGCCTGGCGGGCTACAGTCCATGCGGTCACAAAGAATCAGACACGACTGAGCATCATGCATGCCCTGCAGTCTTTTAAAATTTCAACCTTCTATAACCCCACAATCTTACTGCTTCCATAAACTTATTTCTAGTCAACTACAATCACTTCATTATTTACAAAGTAAAGCCCTTTATTTGCTGTTCAGTTCAGTTCAATTGCTCAGTCGTGTCTGACTCTTTGTGACCCCATGGACTGCAGCACGCCAGGCCTCCCTGTCCATCACCAACTCCTGGAGCTTGCTCAAACTCATCTCCATTGAGTCAGTGAAGCCATCCAACAATGTCGTCCTCTGTCATCCCCTTCTCTTCCTGCCTTCAGTGTTTCCCAGCATCAGGGTCTTTTCCAATGAGTCAAATCTTCACATCAGGTTCCCAAAGTATTGAAGCTTCAGCTTCAGCATCAGTCCTTCCAATGAATATTAAGGACTGATTTCCTTTAGGATGGACTGGATGGATCTCCTTGCAGTCCAAGGGACTCTCAAGAGTCTTCTCCAACACCACAGTTCAAAAGCATCAATTCTTCGGCGCTCAGCTTTCTTTATGGTCCAACTCTCACATCCATACATGACTACTGGAAGAACCATAGCCTTGACTAGATGGACCTTTGTTGGCAAAGTAATGTCTCTGCTCTTTAATATGCTGTCTAGGTTGGTCATAGCTTCTCTTCGAAGGAGCAGTTGTCTTTTAATTTCATGGCTGCAATCACCATCTGCAGTGATTTTGGAGCCTAGAAAAATAAAGTCTGTCACTGTTTCCACTGTTTCTCCATCTATTTGCCATGAAGTGATGGGACCCGATGCCATGATCTTAGTTTTTTGAATGTTGAGTGTTAAGCCAGCTTTTTCATCCTCCTCTTTCACTTTTACCAACAGGCTCTTTAGTTTCTCTTCACTTTCTGCCATAAAGTGAAAGTGACAGTTGCTCAGTGGTATCTGACTCTTTGCGGACTAGATCCCGCGGACTATACGATGGGATAGTATAGTCGATGGGATCGACTTTGTGACCCCATGGTCCATGGAATTCTCTAGGCCAGAGTACTGGAGTGGATAGCCTTTCCCTTCTCCAGGGGATCTTCCCAAACCAGGGATCAAAACCAGGTCTCCTGCATTACAGGCAGATTCTTTACTAACTGATCTGGATTCTTTACTGACTGAACTATCTGGGAAGCCCAAAGGGTGGTGCCATCTGCATATCTGAGGTTATTGATATTTCTCTCACAATCTTGATTCCACATCAAGATTTTCTCTCGCATCTTGAGTCTTGATGAAGCTTGTGCTTCATCCAGCCCAGATTATTTGCTGTAGTGTTGCTTTATTTGTTATGAATTTAACAAGTGTTTGTAATTGGGCTGGTATTTTCAGTATGGTTTTATTGGATTACATTCTGGATACCTACTTACTTAGTTCTGAACTAGTCTACCCTAATCGTATTTTTGCTTTAAGCACTATCATTTTAATGAAAGGTTTTGCAGAATGCAAGATTCGTCAAGGAATGTATATCATTATAGCAGAGACACACACCTGGGCCATACACACCAGAAAAAAGCAGGACACACTTTGAAAACAGGCATGGATGTGAGTTTGAGCTGCAACTAACAGCCACAAGAGGGCGATGGCTCTGGAGACTCACGTGCTCAGTCCAAAGTCGGAGTCTACCAACATCTGATATGTGACCTCAAGAAAGTCGTTGCATTTCTTGAAGCCTAAGTTTCCTCTGTCTTTGAAAATGGAACTAATAATATCACCCCCATCAGTGGAGCATGAGGTTAAAATAAAACCATACATGTAAAGCACCTACTAACTGGGAGCTATATTAGAATACGGTAACGGGCTTCCCTGATGGCTCAGCCAGTAAAGAATTCCCCATGCAACACAGGAGACCTGGGTTAGATCCCTGGGTTGGGAAGATCCCCTGGAGGGGGGAACAGCTACCCACTCCAGTATTCTGGCCTGGAGAATTCCATGGACGGCATAGTCCACGGGGTCGCAAAGAGTCGGACATGACTGAGAAACTTTCACTTTCATTAGAATACGGTACACACAGAAGCATTTTATAAGCAAACAGGTTTCTAATGAAGTGGTATAGGAAAAGTCATCTTCCCAACAAAATGAGGTCAGACGGAGGTCTCAAAATCAATGCTTCTGTTTGATTTAAGCACAACTGTTTTTGTACATTTGGAGCCCAGCTTAACTCTCAAATCACCCACGGCTGAGGGCTGGGTGAACTCTCCAAACCCGAGGAGGAAGAACCTTGCACTGTGGCCTTCGCTCCCTGACTGCCTACGTCTGGACCACTGGTCCAGACCCAGTTTATTTGTGAAGACGATGTTGAGGATGCATATAGGCCTCTGTGTGTGTGTGTGTGTGTGTGTGTGTGTGTGTGTGTGCGCGCGCGCGCGTCTGGGTTCCTTTTCTCTACATATGAAAAAAATAGCCAAGGCAGAGACAATGCTCCACAGCTGGAAAAGACGAGATCATTTGTAAGTGGCTTGTTAAATCACACATCATCTTCCTGATCAGCAGTAGCGAGCCTGCATTTTCAGGAGCTGATGCGATTTATCATGTTATTATATATTTAGGGGCTTTTTGAAAATGCTGTTATTTACTCAACCGACTGTGTATATAGACTATTTAAAGCAGATTTTTGACCCAGTAGACTGTACCAGCCCCATCTATCGTCTCAATGAGCATGTAGGGACTCTTAAATATGCAGATTATTGATACAATAGACTGTGAGCGCTGGAAACGTACCCTAGACGGGTACATTCCAGTCACTGGGGGACGATATGTTTCTAAAAAGCACTTTCAAAGCAGACCCATACAAAGAGCCAGGCTCTGTGGAAAAATGTACATCTGGGTGGAGGGGCCTCTGGTTTGGGAGGGAAATTCTCAGTTTCTAGAAATAGGATGCTGTCATTTTTATCTCTTTGTGGACTGCCCAAGTCTGTGAACATTGAAACCACCCTCTCCTGAATGCCAGGCAATGCCACCAACAGTCTGAGCTTCTTTCATTCTACGTGCAAAGAAACCATTCTGTTAGAGTTAACTCAAATTCATCCTTTGATTCTGGAGAAGGAAATGGCAACCTACTCCAGTGTTCTTGCCTAGAGAATTCCGTGGACAGAGGAGCCTGGTGGGCTGCCGTCTATGGGGTCACCCAGGGTTGGACATGACTGAAGTGACTTAGCAGCAGAGACAGCATCCTTTGATTCAAGGTATGTGTTGCGCACCATCCATTAGACAGTAAGCGCTTGATTTGCAAGCCACAGATATTCTCTCTGGCTAACTCAAGTCAAAATAAGGAATTTGCTGGAAGACGTGTGGAGCATCTCACTGAAAGGGGAGGAGCCAGTGGGCTTCTGAAGATCATGGGGAGATAGTCAAAGGGCGATCTCTGCTTGATGCCATTGTCAAGAGGGATCCACTCCAACCATTTGCCATTCTTGTGTCGTGGGGTCGAGTTCATATTCCATGGATTCTGATTGGCCTAGGTGGGGTCATCTGCTCATACTAAACAAAAACAAACAAACAAACATGAAATGCCAAAAAGGGAAAGAAAAAAGTTTGCATGTTTTTGTCTTACCTCTCTGCTCTTTAGATAAAATGTCAGATATTTAAACACATACGCACATGCTATCTGGATTATTCTTGTTGGAAAGCAGTCCGCATGTGCTGGAGTCTCAGTTAATTAATCTCCCAAAGACTAGACTCTGTGTCCTGCTGGCTTCTCCCCAATGTGCCTGGGAGACAACAGATTGATTCCTCCTGGACCTGATGATGTTATTCTTACATGAGTTCCAAACTAATCATATGCCTTAAAAAATAAAATCAGCCATGCTACCTACTCTAACGTGAAGGGGGAGATGATTTCAGCAAATAACTCACCTAAATTGCAAAAGCAGAGGGGGCAATTAAAGGACAAGACACCCCCGCCAGTGGGAAAGGCATGACACTCTGACAAAAGCCTAAAGAACTTTTTAAAATTAATTAATTGATTGATTGATCATTGATTTTCTTGGCTGCACTGGATTTTTGCTGTTGCATGCAGACTTTCTCCGGTTGGGGAAAGCAGGGGCTACTCTTTATTGCAGTGCTCAGGACTCTCATTGCAGTGGCTTCTTCTGTTGAAGAGCCTGGGCTCTGGAGCACAGACTCAGGAGTCGTGGCACTCTAGTTTCGTTGCTGCGAGGCACATCTTCCAGGACCAGTGATCGAACCCATGTCCCCTGCATTGGCAAAAGTGAAAGTGAAAGTTAGTCGCACAGATGTGTCCAGCTGTTCGTGATCCCATGGACTGTAACCTGCCCAGCTCCTCTGTTCATGGAATTCTCCAGGCAAGGATACTGGAGAGGGTTGTCATTCCCTTCTCCAGGGGATCTTCCCCACCCGGGGATAGAACCTGGGTCTCCTGCATTGCAGGCAGATTCTTTACCAGCTGAGCCCCCAGGGAAGCCCAAGTGGATTCTTAAACCACTGGACAACAGGGAAGTCACTGTTGACAAGAACTTTTGACAATAGTTACCTCAAGAAGTGTTCTTGGCACTAAGCCTGCAGCAATGAACAAGGCAAATAAGCTCCTGCATTTAGGAGCTTCATGTTCAAATTGGGGAGAAAGATTTCTTACGCTAGGTCTTCCAATTCTTGGCACTATTGCCATTTAAGCCAGATCATTCTTTGTTGTGGAGGCGTTTCTGTGCGCTCTCATGTTCAGCAGCAGCCCTGCCAATGTCCCCAGGGAGCAAAACAGCCCTGCTGAGTCATCAAGAAGAAGTCGGGTACCACTGATGAGAAGTGGTAGGTGCCTGCATGTGTCTATAACTCAGTGTGTACTTGGGGGCGGGGCCCTTCCTCGGGAAAACGTTGTCTCTGCTGTTCTGTATGAGGAGGGCATGGCAACCCACTCCAGTGTTCTTGCCTGGAGAATCCCCACGGACAGAGGAGCCTGGCAGGCTACAGTCCATGGGGTCAAAGAGTCAGACACGACTGAATGACTAGGCACACCGCTGTTCTATATAAGCAAGATTCTGAGACTGCCTATTGCCTACTGGCTTACTTTAGGCCTGAATTACCTAAATAATCCAGTACTTGGACATGATTGGCTTAGGCAAATCAGGGCCCCTCACAGTCCTGGTGATGCCAATTCCATCCATACTTGATAGGTTAGGAGACAACCGCACTGTCTATGGTGATATATCCTGGAACACTGAGGATCTTTCCAGCAAAGCCCAAGAAAACTTCATTTTTAAACGCTTATAAGTAACACTGGCTTCCCAAGTGGGACTAGTGGTAAAGAACCCATCTGCCAATGCAGGAGACACAAGAGAGGCAGGTTCAATCCCTGGAGCAGGAAATGGCACCCCACTCCAGTATTCTCGCCTGGAAAATTCCAGGGCAGAGGAGCCTGGCAGGCTACAGTCCTCAGGGTCACAAAGAGTCGGATACAGCTGAGCAACTGAACGCACACACACAGGTAACAGAAAATTCGCAAGGCCTGGACAGGCAGCCAATGAACTCTGAAACTCTAGAGACGATGGCTAACTCCCTTTATTGTCTCTGAATAGTCACTCAAAGGTCTTAGAGGCTGCATATATGAAGATTCTTTGCTAATAATTCATCCTCTTCCAGGTCACAAAGCTCTGATTCTTTCTGTTTGTTTGTTGTTCTTCAGGAAAAGAAGAATGATCCTTTACACTGAAAAACAAATTAACTAACCAATTAGCCGAATACTGCCTTTTTGTTGTTGTTAAGAAAAAAATATGCATATATTATTATTTTTAAGAGAATTCTGATTTTATAGAAGCGATTTGGGCACTGCAGAAAACTAGCATTAGAAGACTTTAAAAGCAGAGGAAAATACATAAAACAGAAAAAAAAAAAAAAAAAGGCCAGACAGTGGATGTATCACAAGCCATGTGTCTATACTCCCCTTTGGAGAACATTAGATCCCAGACTCTTTTGTCCTCAGTCCTTCTCCTCTCCTGATACAATGACCAGCGTGGTTCCGTTGTCCAGGCAGGAAGAGTGCTGACATAGTGACCTTGAACCTTTTCCATTTACCCATCTCCTTTGTAACGGTGGAGAGAGGGGAAAGATACCAAGCCTTGACAAAGCAGCCGTAACCTTCAACCAAAGGGTCAAATATCGCATATTGACGCATACGTATGGAATCTAGAAAGACAGTACTAACAGTCCTACGTGAAGGGCAGCAAAGGACACATGCACATAAAGAACAGGCTTCTGGACACAGTGGGAGAGGGAGAGGGTGGGCTGGTTTGAGAGAACGGCCTTGAAACATACGCATTGCCATGTGTGGAATAGACAGCCAGCAGGAGTGTGGAGTCTGGTAACGGGAACCCAGAGCGGTGCTCTGACAGCGGGGGAGGGGTGGGGGAGGGGGGAGGGGTGGGGGAGGGGGGGGGGGGGGGGGGGGGGGGGGAGGTGGCTCGGGAGGGAGGTGGGAGGGGGCTCGGGTCTTCCTCTGGCTGATTCACGCTGATGTACGGCAGAGACCATCATAGTATTGTCATTATCCTCCAATTAATATAAATAAATAATTTTTTTAAAGGGTCAGAAAACCTTGGAGAATTTTCCATTAGATTATTCAAACTGTTGATCCAAAAAAGATCAACTACCTCTGTATCTCCCGGCATTTGGGCCATTTCCAAGAACTGCTTCATCCAACTGTCCAGCGGGGTTTGGCCTCAGATCAGACTCGCTGTTTTATATAAGTTGCCTCCTGTAAAAGCTAACCTAGTTAATTAAGAACCGAAATAGGTCAGGATTTATTTGACAGAGTTACCGGAGTTATTTAGAAATGCTAATCCTTTTCATCATTAACTTTTTTGTTTGTTTGTCTCTTGTACTATAAAAATGCTCAATCTGATAAGGGGATTTAAGTGAACCCAGAAGGGATGGATTGAGAATAATGCTAGGAGTCTGATGGATTGTTGTTTTGTGTGTTTTCTGCAGTCACCACTTGAAAGACTAAACACTAAAAACCCTGAGAAGTCCAGCTTCGAAACGTGGCTCTCCACGATGACACCTTTGCTCTTGAAATACTAGTAGAGGGCCCGCACACCCAGTGCTTATGCTACCAGGCGTTCCGAGCGCCTGTCGGTTATCTCGGCTCTCACGATCGGCTTTAAGGCTGTCCCCGTTATTTTCTCCGGTTTACAGGAGAGAAACGAGACCCGCAGAGTCTGTGGGTCTGCTGCAGACGACAGTGTACGCCATCGCCGAGGCAGGACGTGACCCCGGGCGGGCTTGCCCCAGACGTCTGTGCCCTTGGGCCCTGCGCTATGACGGCTGGGAGGGCACTGTACGCGCCTTCTCCCCCGACTCTCCCCAGTGTTCACCCTCCCCAGAGTGTTCTCCAAAGAGCCCCTTGCTTCACTGCCAACCCTGACCTCACGGCACTTCGCGACTATTGACATCTGGGACTGAGTATTTCTTTGCTGGGAGGGGCTGGCCTGTGGGGAGGGGGCAGGTGGCTTAGCAGCATCCCTGGCCTCCCCGCCCTCTAACCGTCCACTGTAACAACCAAAGATGTCTCCAGACCTTGTCTAAAGGCACAGATGTTCCCCCGGCTGAGAGCCCTTGGGTTAAAGTGTGATGGTGACCCAGCTGGCTCTCAGGGCCACAGGTTCTTCTATTTTTGCCGTTGTCCAGTCAGTCGCTCAGCTGTGTCCAGCTCTTTGCAATCCCATGGACTACAGCCCGCCAGGCTTCCGTATCCTTCACTAACTCCCGAAGTTTGCTCAGATTCGTGTCCATAGAGTCGGTGATGCCATCCAACCATCTCACCCTCTGCCGCCCCCTTCTCCTCCTGCCCTCAATCTTTCCCAGCATCAGGGTCTTTCCCAGTGAGTCGGCTCTTCTCATCAGGTGGCCAAAGTACTGGAGCTTCAGCTGAAGTTTCTTCTATAGAGACCAGCTAATAAACTCATTCACCTTGAAGTGCAATGATGAGATAAGAGAATGTCTATATTTTTATGGGGAATGTGTTCTTGATCTGCCTCATGTCAAATGAAGAAAAGTCAAATGGAGGGGTTTGAGGCAAGGTGAAGCAGTGTGGAAACCCTGCTCCACACCCAGGAATGAGAGAAATGGGAGGAAATTCAAAACACTGTGGTCCTCCTAGCCAGGCTGGTCACAGTGATCATACTGGCGGAGAATCCAACAGGAAAGGGAACAGTTGGTAGGTCCCGTATCTGAGCCATTAATCACAGAACTAAAGAATACCAGGGCTAGGAACTCCTTGACTTAATCACTGCTCATAGACATGAAAGGTTTTTCCACCTTGGACTCCTGTGATTCTAGAGATAGCAAAGACTTTTCACCAGAGAAGCAAAGGCCAGATCGCTCTCTGACATTGCCAATTTAGCTTCTCTGAAGGGACAGCAAGCCTTCTCTCTTTCTTAACGGGAAGTGGTCATAGCCACAACCTTAGCAAAAGAAGCAGGTTAAAATTTGTCCGTTCTTGGCTAATGCAGTTAGACGTTTTCGAGAAAAGGCAATGAGAAGTGGTCATTATCCATTATCTGCATGAAATATTTCAGAGAAAGGAACAGCATTTGCCAAAAAAAAGAAAAGATGTTTGACTTGAAGCCAGGCAAGAGGGAAACAGGATCACCTCCGTGCTCCGTGGGAAGGCTGCGCTAATGGTGTTATTTCAAGTAAAATGGGAATGCACATCTGAAAACATACAGATGGCGCATCGGCTTCATATACTTCCTCAAGGTCGTTCTGGACAATGATTTACTGTCCCTTTTCTTGGCAGTAAAGCCACAAAACCCCTCCAAACTCTCCAGTCTTGGAAAAACTATGTATGTGCCGTTGTTGTCACTGAGTCCCTCAGTCGGGTCTGACTCCTTGCAGCCCCGTGGATTGCAGCCCACCAGGCTCCTGGGTCCACAGGATTTCCCAGGCAAGAATACTGGAGTGGGTTTCCATTTCCAACTCCAGGGGATCTTCCTGACCCAGGGATCGAACCCACATCTCCTGCAAGCCTCCTGCATGGCAGGCAGATTCTTTACCACTGAGCCACCAGGGATACCCATTTATAAAGCCCTCTGTGGGGGAAAATGTATAATCAGTATGTACACTGGGCTGAAAATACTTGATATCACTTGAGAAGTCGAAGCCTAAAACTCTTAATTTGAAAGGAAAGTCTCAGTCCTATTGTATAGTTTCTTTGTCTCTATTTCATTTCCCTTTACTCTATCCCCTGCTCCTGATTTATGCTCTCTTAGTGTGGGGATAATATAAGGATAATGATTTCTAAGCTGGAACTATCAGAAATCTTATGAAATGGCCCCCTTCTCACCCTTCTCCATGAATATTTTCTCACTCTGCTTTTTAAAACTGTCACCAGAATATTTCCCAATAATAACACATGCCAAACTGAAATTCTAGGTAGCTGGATATAAAGTATTTTTTTAGGAGACCTTCTGCTTTGAGCATTAGTCATCTCTCTCGTTGCAAAGCCCAAGGCCTCCAACAAAGACCTTTTTGCTCAAATGGCGGGTTGCTTTATTTCTTGAAGATTGCAGACATTATCGTTATGGGTAATGACCTAATAACTTGCCATTTGATGTTTGCACATCAGTTCTATGGAAGTTCCCAGCATACATACCTCTGGGTCCTTATATGAATGATTTAATATTAAGTCACAAACCCAAACTGGAGTAAGCTCTTTTCTTATGTATGAAACATGTAAGATCGGTTCATATCTATTGCAGATATCATCGAAAAGCTGTTGGTTTGGAACAGGATTTAGGGGCACCTGATGCAAAGAGCTGACTCATTGGAAAAGACCCTGATGCTGGGAAAGATTGAAGGCAAAAAGAGAAGAGGGCGGCAGAGGATGAGATGGTTGGATGGCATCACCAGTGGACACAAATTTGAGCCAACTCTGGGAGACAGTGAAGGACAGGGAAGCCTGGCATGCTGCTGTCCATGGGGTCACAAGAGTCAGACTCGACTTAGTGACGGAACACCACCACCAACAACAACAAAGAATGCCAAAGTCAGCTGAATTCAGCTGTTTGTGGGCTTGGATTGGTGATTAGGATGTAAAGTGTTTATAAAGTGCCTTACAGGCCTGGGGGTGAGAAGGTATTCCTACAGCCTTGCTGTGTTGCGTACTTTGCCGTATTTGATATTCCTAACTAGCCTCGGAGGTAAACACTCTGTATGTGCTGTCAAGTATTTATGACCCTGTGGACTGTAGCCCGCGAGGCTCCTCTGTCCATGGGATTTCCCAGGCAAGAATACATTTCCTCCTCCAGGGGATCTTCCCAACCCAGGGGCCAAACCCTCATCTCTTGGCATCTACTGCACTGGCAGGTGGATTCCTTACCGCTGAGCCACCGGGAAGCCCCGTAAATACTATTATTGTTCTTATTTTATGGATGAGGAAGCCGAGCCTCTGAAAGTTTCAGTAACTTTCCTGTGGCCACATTTAAACAGTAACTGGCAGATTTGAACTGAGCCCAGCCTCATCCCACAACCAATGGGCCATTCTATCTCCTCATTAACTGATCAGTCTTTGAATCAGTGAATTTTTTTTTTCTTGCTGAGTTTTTCCCTGTATTACTGCAAGCAGTTGTCTAAGCCACAGATATTTCCTCTTTTGGTCCCTAGAAAGAATAAGGAGTTGGAACTTTCAAAACTGTATTCTCTTTCTGAAACTGGTACCCCCATACATATAGGAACATAGGCAAAGAGACATAGCTTGCCAATTATCTGGCTCCTAATCAACAGTTTCACAATTTACAGTAAGACTTCTCAAACTTTCTTGAGCCTATGGATCCCCCAGGGATCTAGTTAAATGATTCTTATTCGATAGGTCTGAGAGTCTGCATTTCTAGCAAGTTCCCAAGTGATGCTGCAGCTCATCCCAGCACCATCCTTTTGAGTAGCAGAGGTTTATGATACACTTTCTCTTCCATTTCCTCCCTTGTCCTAACAGAATGCTGAGGTAGGCAGGCTTAGGACGGTTACTTCTATTTGGAATTGACAGAGAATCAAGGTCAAAGAGATGGTACAAGAAAGTACCAGAAGAACATGCTACATCTTCGAATGCTTTGCTTCCCCTGATTCCTTTGGTTTAGAGCTTGCAGATGGATGGGTCCCACACATATTTGGTTTCTTCCACATGGTTTGGCCAAATAAAGTTCCAGACAACTCTGGACCGCGTGGCCGTTCCTTGAGTAGCAGCTGTACTCTTTCACTGTGGCATGGACTTTCCAGTGACTCGCAAAGTCTCTATGTCGATCCAACTGAGGGCCAGCGCTACTGACCTTTGCATCTCAGGACTGTTCTTCTCCCATCTGGTCTACTCTGCCCATCTAAGTTCCCTACCTCCCTCCAGTAATGCATGACCTTCTCATGACCTTTTCCTCCCCAAACCCATGCCCAGCTTCTCTCCACAACTCAGCTTTCTGCTCTCCGGGGCCACTGGAGAACCAATGTGATGGAAGTCCCCATGCAGTTTTACTAAAGTATGTTACATGTGTTAACAGCGAAATAAATATTTCTTGATAAAATGAGTAAACAGACGAACCACAAAAGGATGACAGAGTATCCACTTTCTCTGATTTAAACGAGCTTAGTCCTTTTTTGCTAATGACCAAGAAGTGGAGAAAGTCACAGAGCATGATTTGGAAACAGCTTTACAGTCCAAAGAGCTGTGACGACGGCCCCAGAAAGTGCCTGTGACAGGAGTCCAGTAAGTGCGCGGACTGTTTCCTCATAGAGACCCCACCTGGTACTTATCCACTGTGCATATAGAAGATTCCAATTAGCTGAACATCTGCAGGAAATAATAAGAGAGATGTTCTTGTTTTGATGACCTTCAGAAAGCTCTCCATCCATCTCTATAAAGAACTGCTGGGCCCAGGAGAAGCCTCCTGTCATCAAACCGCTCCATCCTCAACATCCCTTTAAAGGAGGAGCTCTATATGTTCAGTCCTGACGATCAGATGGAGGAAAGAACCAGCCCTGCTGTCTCAACCTGTGCACACAAGTCACGCTTATGCTAGCGAGTTCTGTGCAGTATGGCAGGAATGAAAATCTATATGAAAATTGAATTGAAAATGTCTCTGTTTAGAAATATGCCTGTGCTCAGATTCCTCTGGGTGGGAGGGAGGCTGAGCCTTGTGATATCTGGGTTCTCTGTGAAGTCAGGTCTCTGTTCAGAAATGGTGTCGAGGGTCCCGTAGCCCTGAGCCGACCGCCTCCTGGGACACAGAGCAGGCCGAGCCGCCCAGCACGGCCCTCACTCCGGGCCAAGTCCCCGCTGCGGGGAGCTCAGCCTCCCTGGATGGTAACTCCTCCAAGTCACAGAGCATGATTTACCCACAGGCTGGGTAACTCTTCACCCAGCCTGCCAACACGAGTGCCAGTTAGTGCCAGTAATAATATACATGCCAACAGATTTCTAGACCACAGTCGCCAAAACACTAGAGGCTCGTGACAGGGACGCCTCCCTCCGTGTCATCGTCCCGGGCGCTGGCTGGGTGCACAGCCAGAAGTTCTTGCGATCCCCTCATTTATGTCTGCCCTGCACACGGCGGAACCTTCTTGTGGTTTTAAACTGTCATTTAATGGGGTGGATTGGCGAAAATGATCCTGTCACCACGGGGTGTGTGTTTAAATGAGGTCTTGCTTGAATCCTGGTTTCGTTTGTAAAAATCAACCTCCTTGAGTTTTATAATCTCTCAGGTTATAGCTCTCCCACCTCTTCCGCCACTTTAAAAACTGTCGATGCTTTTCCTGTAAACACTCTACCGTGGATTTTCAAGGCAGCTGCAAAAATGGACGCCTAGCAAAAGTCTGCTGTCTCACGTCCTCCCACCCATGAATTATTTTGCACAATTTTATTTAAACCATTCTGACTACAGGTTTGGGGAACAACTGAGGTGGTATTTTTTTTAATTGTTTCCCTTTTGTTTTTCTAATGTTTGATTTAAAAGGAAATGTCTAAAATTTAAGGATTAGTTTCCAAATTTTACCCATCTATTGATAGAATAAAAAGTTTGCAGCTTGTATAGCGTATTTTTCTAATGACATCTCTCCCCTTTTTCAATCAAGAATTTGGGAGAAGACCAGCCTAATATTTGTGTAATATACATCATAGAGCAGATAGTGAGTTTTATCTATGACAAAAACTACCCATACTTTCAAAGTTGTGTGACTTTTTTTTTAACCAAAATCTGCTGTCGATAAATGTATTTTCCGGTGTTCTGCAATCTTCATACTTAAAAAATTGAAATCCACAGGTCAGGGATTTCTGGAAACGAGAATGTAGGTGGCTGGGATGCTCTGAAAAGAGGATTTGTGGGGTCTCTCTGGTTTTATCATTGAGGAAAATTGATCAGAATGGTTGTAATTCACATCTGATCTAGATCGGGGGGTGGGGTGGGGAGATTTACCCATCACAGGCGCCGACTGCATTGCTGAGAAGTAGACACAAAGATTGTGACCGGACTAATCCCCTTTCATTGTATGATCTATTTGTTCATTCACTTAGATAACTTGTGGACATCTTTCGGTGCCAGGATATGATCTGAGTGCGGGGAGAAGCAAGGTCTCTGTCTTCAAGGAGACAGACATTCTATCTTTACATTTAGTGAGAAAACACAGTCAATCAATAAATAAGCCCGCGAGATGATTTCAGAGTGTGGTCGGTGCCATGGTGCTTTCAGTAAATAGGTTGATATGCTCTAGAATTAGACAGAGAAGGGGAGACTGGTCAGGGAGGACCTCTCCCAGAAGGGGCCATTTGAGCTGAATTCTAAAGCATGAAAAGCAACCACCTTCCATAGAGGAAGAGCTTTCTAAGCAGAGAAACCTGCAATTGCAAAGAGTCACAGTCGAGGAGAGATTGGCAGATGCAAGAAGCAGCAAGTGGATTGTTGTCAAGCAGGCAGAGAGGGTGAGGCAAGAGTCCTGGGCGATAAAGCAGAAAGGCAGCCACCAAATCCTGCAAGTGCTCAGACTCCAGGTGAAGGGTTTGAATTTTACTATAATCTATTTACATGTGTGCAATGCAACAGAAAGACTTACAGGAGTTAAAACAGCCAGTTGCTTACTAATATCTTTAATAAGGAATATTCTAGCAGTTGTGTGCATGTGTGTGAGATAGGGCGTGTCCAACTCCTTTGCAACCCCATGGACTGTCACCCACAAGGCTCCTCCGTCCATGGGACTTCCCAGGCAAGAATACTGGAGTGGGGAGCCATTTCCTTCTCCGGAGGAATCTTCCTGACCCAGGGATCAAACCTCTGTCTCTTGAGTCTCATGCTTTGGTGTGCTAAGTCGCTTCCATCGTGTCTGACTCTGTGCGACTCTCTGGGCTGTAGTCCGCCAGGCTCCTCTGTCCATGGGATTCTCCAGGCAAGAATACTAGAGTAGGTAGCCTTCCCTTCTCCAGGGGATCTTCCCAGCCCAGGGAAGGAACCCAGGTCTCCTGCATTGCAGGTGGATTCTTGACCGTCTGAGCCCCCAGGGAGGCCCCCTGCATTGGCAGGTGGGTTCCTCACACTAGCGCCCCCTGGGAAGCGCATTCTAGCCGTTCTCTGGAAAACAGACTGGAAGGAGTGGGGGCAGGAAACCCCCTTAATCACCGGAAAGGACAGGAATGGCAGAGCGGCCAGAGCAGTGACCGAGCGGGTGGGAGAGAGTTCTCTCGACCAGAGAATTTCTAGACACGGAACTGAGTGTGCACATGAATTAGCTGTCCTGGCAATATGGATGCTTCGAGTGGCCACTGTCAGGCGGTGGGAAGGGATGAAATTAGACATTTAGGTTGGAAAGGAGATGTTTGCCGCCAGAACGTTTGACCTTCAGCCCAGAATCCACAAGGAGGCCCTGCAGAGGACACTCCCTTCTCTTCGGGCCTCGGCATCAGTGTGATCATCATCTTAGCTAAATAAGTATTCACAGGAATAAACTTGCCAGGAATAAAGTCAACTAATCCACTTTACCAAGATTTACACATGATGCAATCTTATTAAACAAATCTCATCAATATAGAGAGAGACAGACACTCATTATGCACCCCAATCACCCACACTCTGCCTGTCTCCCCCTCTCTCCTCTCAGCTGCCGATGGCAAACAAAGCCACTTAAGTGAACAGTCTTCAATGTATAATATTAAAATGTGTTTTGTAAAACTCTGTGGAACCCCTAGCCATTGTTCAAACACACTTGCTCTGATAGATGCTTTGGCATTTTTTTTTATGAGGCTTTTCAATGTGTTACTTTATCGGGTGCATGAGATTGAGTCTGTTCTGCAGAAGAAAACAGACAAAAAGGGTCTCTCAGCACGAGTTACTCTTCTGTAAAGGTTATAGTAAACATGTCAATGCCTAATTAAGCAGAAAATTTTATCTGTATTGTGGGGGAGGCATTTGCTGTCTTCGACTTCTCTTCTGGGGAATCCATTTAGAAGGACAGAGTAGTCTGTGAAGTTGAGCTGGGCTGGAAAGCTCAGCTTCCAAATGTCAGCATTAAAAAAGAACACTCCTAAAAAAAAAAAAAAAAAACCACACACACACTCCTTTTCTCCTTGTGTGAAAGTGGCTATATTGGCCAGGCAGATTGTCTGTGGGGTGTGTGTGTGCGTGCAAACGCCTGTCCCTGATTGCATGTATTTTTTCAGCACACACACAACATAATATGAATTATTTCCCAACTTCCCAGCAAGTGTCAGGCTTCCCTGGTGGCTCAGACGGTAAGGAATCCGCGTGCAGTGCAGGAGACCCTGGTTCGATCCCTGGGTTGGGAAAATCCCCTGGAGAAGGGAATGGCAACCCCCTTCAGTATTCTTGCCTGGAGAATTCCACGTAGCCTGGCAGGCTACAGTCCACGGGGTTGCGAAGAGTCGGACACAACAGAGCGACTAACACTCACCAAGTGTCAGGCCCTGGGCTGGGCGCTGACGGTCGTGAGGCGAATAAAGCCCAGCAGTGATCGACCAACAGTAACGAGCAGCAGTCCTCCTGCCCCTCACGGTGTCTTCCAGCTCTCTACGTGGGTGCGGACGCTTTGGTTTGGCGGTCGTTTCACGCACAGGTGAAGCGACTATATGTCTTAACCCAGAACAAGTCCTGGCCAATCTGTGTCCTCCCAAAGTATGAGTAGTAAAGCCCTTTTAATTTTCAAAAGTGACTCTGCATTATGGGCAATATTTGCCTGATTCTTTGGAGTATTTTGCTTGGCTCTGTAACAAGTCATTTATTGATTTTGTGAACGTACCTTCTCCTTCAGCTTAATGGTATGACTGTTTTTACAAACATACAAGCCAGTCCAGAAAAAAAAAAAAATGCAGTGAGAATGGGGTGGAGCTATCTCATTCAGTTGTTCTAAGCTAGAGTTTTCTTGGGGCTTTACAAGTGATAAAGAACCCGCTTGCCAATGCAGGAGGCACAAGAGACTGGGGTTCAATCGCTGGGTCGGGAAGGTCCCCTGGAGGAGGACATGGCAACGCACGCCAGTGTTCTTGCCTGGAGAATCCCATGGACAGAGGAGCCTGGCAGGCTATAGTCCACGGGGTCGCAAAGAGTCGGACAGGACTGCGGTGACTCAGCAGACACAAATAGCACAGCTTTTCTTGCAGGTAGGGACCCCAATTAATGATTATCTGTCCAGATTGAGAAGCTTTTTTTCCTTCAAATCAATTTATGGAACTAGAGACCAGCAATACCAGTTGAAAGAAAAATCCACTTGCTGGGAAAGAAAAGCACAAGACCAATAGCAACGAAGACAAGTGCACACAGCCGCAAACCCAGTGGTGAGGCTGAGTTCTTACATTTCCTTTTGTTTCATGACAAACCCTTAAAATCACGGGCGCTCGTCTCCACTATTCCCACAATTCTCCCCTCGGAGGTGGTTCTCTATTCAGAGACATCTCAAGGAAATCTCACTGCTTAACCTTTAACCTCTGGCTCTCTGCAAAGTTTTCTTGTTCATTAGATTGGTCATAAAAAGAGAGTGCAGCCTGGTGGTTAGGACCACGGATTCTCTCATCACACAGGCTGGGTTCAGGCATGATCTTGCAACGCTAACTTTGTGGCCTTGGAAAAATTTCTTAACTTCAGAGCCTCAGTTTCTGCATCTGTGAAATGAAAATAACAATAGTTCCTACTTCATATGGATATTGATAAAAATGAAAAACTGCATTTGGAGAGAATATTTACTCAACCAGTATTCCTCATCTTCAGTGTGGTCCTTATACATATACGGAATACACACACCATGAAATACTAGTAAGCCATAAAAAAGAATGAAATATGGCCATTTGCAGCAACATGGATGAGCCCAGGGTTTATCACACCAAGTGAAGTGAACCAGACAGAGAGAACAGACGGTAAATGATATATCATTTATAGGTGGAATCTAAAAAGCAATACAAACGAACTTATTTACAAAACAGAAACAGACTCACAGCCATAGAAAACACACTTATGGTTACCAAACAGAAATCGAGGAAGGATAAATTAGAGGCACAGGATTAACACGCACACACTCGTGCATATAAAACAGGCAGCCAACAAGGACCTACTGCACAGCACAGGGAATTATATTCAAAATCTTGTGATAACCTATGACGGAAAATAATCTAAAAAGATGTGTGTGTGTATATATATATATATATATATGGATGTAACATATATAATGTACTCCAGAAACTAACACAAGATTGTAAATCAACTACAGTTCGATTAAAAAAAAACTAATTTTGGAAAATAAATAAAAGTCTGAAAAAGAAAAATTCTTCCTGTTCAGTCTCTGGAACCCTTGGAGTCCCTGACTGCAGGCACTGGGCTTCTAATAATACTCCGTCTCTCCTCTCTCCCTGCCTCACAGAAGAGACCTCCCACGCTTGAGCGCCCCTTTTTCAAGTATTATCACTGGTGAATGAAAACAGAACCGTCACACTGGGGAATTCCCCCAGGCACCCAGCCACAGTGAGAGGGGAGATAGAACCTCACTGATATCGTGCAGCCCACGCAAATCTGAGCCCAAACGTCCCTCGCTTTGGTACTGCTCTGGCTGCATTTTATCCACGTGGCTCTGAAAAGGCCAGGTGAAGAAAATGAGGACATGGGCATAAATAGTCACATTCCTCATCTCACTGATGGATATTTGCCTATCAATTCCCTTTGCACCGGCTCTCTCATGCCTTCATTTTCCCTATGCAATTACTGGTCCTAAATCCTTTCTGAGAAAGGGAAGCATGCATCCCCAACAGCATTTTGCATCCACAAATCAAACATATAATTGGCATCTCATGACGGGAGCCCACAAATCACAGTGCATTTGAAATTACAGGCACAAGATCAAGAGGGCGCTTTCAGCCTTGTCTGAAAAGGTCTTCATAAACCTGTTTGAGAATAACAGAATAGTTCCCAAATCTCCCATTCTAACACCATTTGCTATTATTTCAAAATCATTATATGTGTTGAGCTTACATAATTTTTGAGCTATCAGTGGAAGACTTTATTTGATACTCCATAATCTCTCTTCCTGCCGTGTGACTCTCTACAAATAAAGCCGTTGTACCCAAAGAGACACTGGCTCTCAAAAATATAATGACTGTGCATCCAAATTACTTCTGAGCACTCAAAAATGATTTATTAAGATGATTGTATGTCAACAGGGTCAAGTGTCACAGTAAACCTTACCATGAAGATGCCAAGGGCTGTCTTAGTTTAACTTATAAGCCAATGTCCTTCTTGTAGAGATATGTCTTTGATAGGATTTGAATTTCAGTCCAGCTTTCCTGAAAGGCATGCATGTGCATTTAGAGACTGTCCCATTACAGGAGTATTAGAATGATAGCCCTTAAACATTAAAATGATTAACTTGGGATTCTAAGCATTTATAAAGAATGATTGTTGTTGTTCAGTCGCTAAGTCTTTGCGACCCCATGGACTGTAGCACACCAGGCTTCTCTCTCCTTCACTATCTCCCGGAGTTTACTCAAACTCATGTCCATTGAGTCGGTGATGCCATCCAACCATTTCATCCTCTGTCGTCCCCTTCTCCTTCTTCCTTCAATCTTTCCCAGCATCGGGGTCTTTTCAAATGAGTCAGCTGTTCACATTGATGGCTGAAGTATTGGAGCTTCAGCTTCAGCATCAGCCCCTCCAATGAATATTCAGGGTTGATTTCCTTTATGATGGACTGGTTGGCTCTCCTTGCTGTCCAAGGGACACTCAAGAGTCTTCTCCAACACCACAGTTCAAAAGAAGACTCCCGCCAGTTTTCTTTTAAGAAGGCATTAGATGGCACAAAAGACATCATTTGGCTTTTTCCTTTATTCACTGCTCATTGTTCATAAAAGCGTCAATTCAATTGTTCATTCCGTGTGGGAGGCACCTGGTCTGAGTGGGGAAATGGGGGTGGGATCTGTCACCTGCTATTGTTATTTCATGTCTTCTTCCTGTCCTCTCACAGGCTATGCCCAGGAGGAACAGCTGAAGGAAGAGGAGGAAATCAAAGAGGAAGATGAGGAAGAGGAAGACAGTGGTTCGGGAGCTCAACCTCAGGGCAGCAATGACGCAGGGACTGACGAGGAGCTGGAAACAGGCACGGAGCCAAAGGGCTGCTTCAGCTACCAGAACTCTCCAGGAAGCCACCTGTCCAACCAGGATGCCGAGAATGAGTCCCTGCTGAGCGATGCCAGCGATCAGGTGTCAGACATCAAGAGCGTGTGCGGGCGAGATGCCTCGGACAAGAAAGCCAGCGTGCACCCCAAGCTTCCAAACGAAGCCCACAGCTGCATGGATAAGATGACCGCCGTCTACGCCAACATCTTGTCCGATTCCTACTGGTCGGGCCTGGGTCTCGGCTTCAAGCTGTCCAACAGCGAGAGGCGGGGTTGTGACACCCGAAACGGCGGCAACAAGACGGATTTCGATTGGCACCAGGACGCTCTGTCCAAAAGCCTGCAGCAGAACCTGCCCTCGCGGCCCCTGTCGAAGCCCAGCCTCTTCAGCTCCGTCCAGCTGTACCGGCAGAGCAGCAAAATGTGCGGGGCCGTTTTCACCGGGGCCAGCAGGTTCCGCTGCCGGCAATGCAGCGCCGCCTATGACACCCTGGTCGAGCTGACCGTCCACATGAACGAGACCGGCCACTACCAAGACGACAACCGCAAAAAGGACAAGCTCAGACCCACGAGCTACTCCAAGCCCCGGAAAAGGGCTTTCCAGGACATGGACAAGGAGGATGCTCAAAAGGTCCTGAAATGCATGTTTTGCGGTGACTCCTTCGATTCCCTCCAAGATTTGAGTGTCCACATGATCAAAACAAAACATTACCAAAAAGTGCCTTTGAAGGAGCCAGTCCCAACCCTTTCATCAAAAATGGTCACTCCCGCCAAGAAACGCGTCTTTGACGTCAATCGCCCGTGCTCCCCAGATTCAACCACTGGGTCCTTTGCAGATTCGTTTCCGCCCCAGAAGAACGCCAACCTCCAACTGTCCTGCAACAACCGCTACGGCTACCAAAACGGCGCCAGCTACACCTGGCAGTTCGAGGCCTGCAAGTCCCAGATCCTGAAGTGCATGGAGTGTGGGAGCTCCCATGACACTCTGCAGCAGCTCACCACCCACATGATGGTCACCGGTCACTTTCTCAAGGTCACCAGCTCCGCCTCCAAGAAAGGCAAGCAGCTGGTGCTGGACCCACTGGCCGTGGAGAAGATGCAGTCGTTGTCAGATGCCCCAAACAGTGATGCCCTGGCACCCAAGCCATCAAGTAACTCCGCCTCTGACAGCGCAGCCTCCTCGACGGAGCTGAAGAAAGACAGCAAAAAGGAAAAGCCAGAGGAGATCAACAAGGATGAGAAAGTCATGAAAAGCGAGGACTATGAAGACCCTCTCCAAAAGCCATTAGACCCTACGATGAAATACCAGTATCTGAGGGAGGAGGACTTGGAAGATGGCTCGAAGGGCGGAGGGGACATTTTGAAGTCTTTGGAAAATACCGTCACCACCGCCATCAACAAAGCCCAGAATGGGGCTCCCAGCTGGAGCGCGTACCCCAGCATCCACGCAGCCTACCAGCTGTCGGAGGGCACCAAGCCTTCCTTGCCTATGGGCTCCCAGGTCCTGCAGATCCGACCCAACCTCAGCAATAAGCTGAGGCCAATCGCACCCAAGTGGAAAGTGATGCCGCTGGTGTCCGTGCCCACACACCTGGCCGCCTACACGCAAGTGAAGAAGGAGCCGGAGGAGAAAGAGGACGCGGTGAGGGAGTGTGGGAAAGAAAGCCCCCGCGAAGAGGCGTCCTCCTTCAGCCACAGCGAGGGGCATGCTTTCTCCAAAAGCGAACCCCCTGCAGAGCCCAAAAAGGCTGAGCTGCGTCCCCCGAAGGAGGAGGACAAGCTGGTGAGAGAGGGCAGTGAGAAAGAGAAAGCCCAGGCTTTGGAGCCGGCGTCTCCGCTCAGCAATGGCTGCGCCCTCGCCAACCCCGTGGCGGCCCTGCCGGGCATCAATCCGCTCAGCGCCCTGCAGTCCGTCCTGAACAACCACCTGGGCAAAGCCACGGAACCGCTGCGCGCGCCCTCCTGCTCCAGCCCAAGCTCAAGCACAATGTCCATGTTTCAGAAGCCGAGCCTCGGCGTCATGGACAAGCCGGTCCTGAGTCCCCCCTCCACGAGGCCGGCCAGCGTGTCCAGACGCTACCTGTTCGAGAACAACGACCAGCCCATTGACCTGACCAAGTCCAAGAGCAAGAAGGCCGAGTCCGCGCAAGCACAGTCCTGCACGTCCCCACCCCAGAAGCACGCCCTGTCCGACATCGCCGACATGGTCAAGGTCCTCCCCAAGGCCACCACCCCGAAGCCCGCCGCCTCCCCCAGGGTCCCTCCCGTGAAGCTGGAGATGGATGTCAGGCGCTTCGAGGACGTGTCCAGTGAGGTCTCCACCTTGCATAAGAGGAAAGGCCGGCAGTCCAACTGGAACCCCCAGCATCTCCTGATCCTGCAGGCCCAGTTTGCCTCCAGCCTCTTCCAGACCTCCGAGGGCAAATACCTGCTGTCCGACCTGGGTCCGCAAGAGCGGATGCAGATCTCGAAGTTCACAGGGCTCTCCATGACCACCATCAGCCACTGGCTCGCCAACGTCAAGTACCAGCTCAGGAAGACGGGCGGGACCAAGTTCCTGAAAAACATGGACAAAGGGCACCCTATCTTTTACTGCAGTGACTGTGCCTCCCAGTTCAGAACCCCGTCCACCTACATCGGTCACTTAGAGTCCCACCTGGGTTTCCAAATGAAGGACATGACCCGCCTGGCCGTGGAGCAGCAAGGCAAACCGGAGCAGGAGATCTCCCGGGTGTCGTCGGCCCAGCGGTCCCCGGAAACCATAGCTGGCGAAGAGGACACGGACTCTAAATTCAAGTGTAAGTTGTGCTGTCGGACATTTGTGAGCAAACACGCGGTAAAACTCCACCTAAGCAAAACTCACAGCAAGTCACCAGAACACCATTCACAGTTTGTAACAGACGTGGATGAAGAATAGCTCTGCAGGTACGGGTTTGCTCCCAGCTGGTTGTGCCGCTGACTTTGTGAGGCGCTTCTAGAAGGGAGATGGTTCCGTTTAGAGGCAGCTGACCTCTCCCTACCGCGAGAGGACTGTAGCCTACTGGAATAGACCAGAACATAAATAAGTCCTAACCATTCTCTCAGTGTCTGCAGTTTAGCGTTGGGGAGTAGAACAAAACGGATTTAGAGAGTCAGAGCTCACAGGTTACTGCTTCTGGATTCGTGATCTCCTTAGGGACCCAGGGCCCAGCTCTCAAGGTCCAGTTAAGGCTCTGCTCCCTTGTAATTAATAAGTACCGACTTCTCTTACTACCCCATTTCCCTACCTCCCCTTCCTATAGTCATGCTAATGACTTATAAAGTGATGAAAATTTTAAAAAAGAAATAGTGAGCAAGAGAAGAAAGATTGTAGAGTTCCTGGAGGCAGCCACTCGACAGAGATTTCTTAACCAACTCGTGAGTAGTTTAAAGCTGGCTTTATCATTATTAGTTACAATTAATGCTTTTGGAAGCTTATTTGCAGCAATTGCTACCTTCCACTGCCCACCCCCACCCCCAATTTGTTTATTTCCTGTGCATTCATTTTCCTGTGAAAGAGCGGGTGCCCTGTAGTCGGATGGTAGGAAAATACTCTTCTCTGCAGGACACTCAGATGAAAAGAGAGGAAGCTTATTTCCTTCCTGGGTCTTTTGGTTGCTCTTAAGTTAAAGCTAATATCAGAGTCCACCTTTAGCAAAGGTAGATGCAATGCATGGCTTGAAACTTTATTTTATATAAAGAAACAAATGGCAATTTGACCCCACAATGACCCCACTCATTGCCAATGCACGTGGGGTCCCACAGCTTCGAGATAATTTGCATCACGTGTTGTCGAAGTTCCATGCCTGGCAGAGTCAGCAGGGCCCAGCCGATCTCTGTCACCTTCAGGAAAGCAGACAGATTCCAAGGGCAAATACCTTGGCAGATTAGTCACACCAGCCACTTTCAAATACTGGGCATAAGCGAGGCGGAAATTATTTCCGCCGCCCTCGTGTTTGCTCTCCTTCCTCGTCTCTCCCCTCTGGCATGATACTGCCCCCGTGTGCTAGAAACCCCGACACGTGCATCAGTTGTCCCGCACTCTGGGCCGCAAGCCAAAATGAGACCCCACCTGACTTAAAACTCTGCCCCTTGCCAGCCCAGGTTATGTCATGCTAGGTTACAGACTAGTCTTTGTAGTTACATATGCGATAAGATATGGACAGCTAATAATAGCATGCAGCTGACCCTTGAATAACGCAGGGGTTAGGGCCCCAACCCTCTGCACAGCAGAAAATCCAGGTGTGACTTCTCATCAGCCCTCCCCGTGACGGTTCCTCCGTATTCCTGCTTCTCCTGTATCCGAGGTTCCACACCTATGGATTCTGCCAACTCAGACTGTGGAGTACTGTGGTATTTATCGCTACTTTTGGAAGGACTCCACGTACAGGTGGCCTCACTAAGTTCAAACACACGCTGCCCAGGGTCAGCTGTGTAGGCTCCCCGGCCCCTGCCGTCAGAGCGCTTGTTAAACAGGAGGTTTCAGGGCAAGCCACCAGGCGACGAGCAGGAGCGGGGCTGCAGGTGGGGACGGGTGTGACTGTGCTGTGGGTGTGGGCTCACGTCACATCAGGGGGGCTTACCGAACATGAGGACGGTCAGGATGAAACTAGGGGCTGAAATCTGAAACTATCCCCTCAGTGAGATGGTCTAAGAGCCTCTGATGGCGGGGGAACCCGTCCCATCACGCAGATGGCTATCTGGGCCCAGATGATGACTTTGGTTTTGTTTGCATGTTTTTATCATGATAATTAAAATGTGTTACTGGCAGATTCCTCTCTTGCTTTCTAAGCATGGTTTGTTCAGCTCACACTATATTGAAAGAAAAGCTGAAACACATCTATTGAATCTACATGTGAGCTTGGGGCTCCATGACACCTGTTTATTTGCTATACAGTGTTTTAAATTGTATGTAACTTGCTATTATGCTTTTCTGGTCCTTCAAAAAAGAAAAAAAAAAAAAAAGGTGGATACACACAGAACACATATAGAAAACTGTTTCCAGTCTCAGAGCGGTAGGTCCAAACCATGATGAAAATGACAAATAGGTATGCTTATTTGTGCTACAATAAAGACCTATTTTCCACCTTTTCCATGTTAGGTCTGTAATCATTTTTTTAAATTAATATCATAGTCAAAATGTTACAATATGTAGATATAGAATAAGGAGAAACAGAAAGCCTCAGTCAAAATCTGAAATGCACATACCTGTTCTAGGGAAACCAAGAGAAAACAGTAATTGGGAAAAACCGATACAAAGGGGCCTGATGCTCTTTAGTTGCTCAGCCGTGGCCAACTCAAAGGTACTTAAGAGTCTATTAAATACATAGATAGGTTAGCTCTTGTCTCATCCTTCTGCGTCTGTACAGAATAAATATTTCTGATTTGGACCTTCAAAGCGTCATGTTACAGAATTATCATTATATGAAAACAAAGCTCCCTTCTTAGATAAACACTGGTGTGCTGTGATTCTGACAGAGGATTGCAGAAAGACAGGTTTGAGTGCTGAGGAATCATTCAGACTGTATGTGCCGTGTGCACATAAAAAGCGGTGTGGGTGCCCGGTGTTCACGTCGATACCAAGGATGCCCCCGCCTGCCTCACAGCCCCCACACCTGCACGGAGGCAGCGTCCTGGGGCTCTGGTCAGCTGCAGACGAACCCCCCACCTTACAGCCCTCTTTGACAATATGCATGCGAAACCTTGCCCACTGCTCAGAATGGCGCTTATATGATACTAAATGATCACAAAACGAGATCACTGCCATCTGGAACACTAATTTCAGTTAGGATGCCTGATTGCATGAGTTGTACAAAAATGACATGTCATTTTGGGAGGGACGGTCATGGTTTTATGGAAATTTTGAGAGTTTTACAGTATCTATGTTCTATGCAAGATGTGAATTTTGACCTGAATTTTCTTTCTTTTCTTAGATAGGTCTTTAAAAAAAAAAAAAAAAAAAGATAAGTCTTAAATTTTATCAAATTTTCTGCCAAATGTTAAATGCAACTTTTCATGAGAAATTAATTAGAATATGTTTAATGTGCACCCCTAATTTAGGACATAAGTAATGTGAGACAATTTCAGTAGATATTTGTATATACCTTTGAAAGCCACATGCTCTTGAAAAACAAATTAAACAAAGAGCAAATCAATGAGCCTAAGATGCACAAGGACTTGAAATTATAGTCATTTTACCGCAGTGCACAAGTGTGCGAGTTTAGCATCATACCTAGTAGCCTTGAAATTGATAGAGGGAATGAATTCTAGTCCAATAAGCCGCCACCTTTGCTGTGGATGATTTGATAAAACCCATGTTCAGGGTGAACAGCATGTGAGGTTCTCAGATAAAATACAGGGTGTCCAGCTAAACTAGCATTTCAGGTAAATGACAAAAACGTTTTTAGAATAAGCATGTCCCCAATATCGCATGGGCCATATTTACACTAATAAGTGTTCATTGCTTATCTGAGGTTCAGACGTACCCGGGCCTTCTGCGTTTTTATTTGCCAGACCTGGAAGCCCTAACGGCAGGGGGTCTACGACAGCCTGGGACGATGAGCTGGGCTAACCCACGGCTGGGCTTCCCTGGTGTCTCAGCAGTAAAGAACCTGCTTGCGAACGCAGGAGGCATGGGTTCCATCCTGGGTCGGGAAGATCCCCTGGAGAAGGAAATGGCAACCCACTCCAGTACTCTTGCCTGGGAAATCTCATGGACGGAGGAGCCTGGTGGGCTACAGTCCACGGGGTCGAGAAACAGTCGCACACAACTTAGCGACTAAACAACAGCAACTCATGGCTATTTTAGAGATCAGCCTTGCCTTCAGCTAGTAAACAGCAGTCTTTCTTTCCTGACTCTTCCTTTTTCCTCCCTCCCTTTCTCCCTCCCTCCCTTCCTCTGTTTCATCTGTCATCAAATATTGGCTGGGCCTTTACTGTGCACCAGGCCCTATTAGCAAAGCAGTGTAGAGACGAACCAACAGCCGTGCTGATTAAATGCGCCAGGCCTGCAGCATGCAACCACACGTACTCTTTCACTTGATTCTCCCAAACAGTCGTCTGAGGCAGGGGCTAATTCAACCACTTTCCAGGGGAAGGAATGGAAGCAGAGAGAGTCCGCATGAATCTCTCAGAGCCCCACCGTCTCTGAGCCTCCCTCACTCAGCACCGCCCATTGAGAAAGCCACCCCTCCATGCCAGACACTGTGCTAATCCCAGGGAGTCAGCCGGTGACCGACTGGGACAAGAGTGTGCCTGGGCGGCTGCCCGTGCGGACAGCTCTGGGGCAGACGCTGAATGGCCGGTCCCGGGGGAGCAGAGGAGGGGATGGTGGTACAGGCCAGCGTGGGCCCGAGCCTGCGGGCCTGCATCAAGCCCCAACCCCCCCCCCCCACCGTCTCTAAGATGTGCCCCACTTCTGTGTCTTTGAAACATGGACAGAATTCTCCTATAGAGGAAAGTCATGAGAATCAAGTAGAAGTATGAATTTCTTTTCCATAAAGCCTGGTGCATAGTAGGTTCACAAGAAGAGTTAGTTCTAGGCAACATCTTGAGGACCCTATCACGTTCTTCAGCCTTACCCAAAGTGTATAGAACTTACAGAGTATTCCCTGGTTGAGCTATTTAACACCCAGGCAGGTGCCCCAAGGAAACGTTGTTGTTGCTTAGTCCCTAAGTCGTGTCTGATTCTTTACGACCCCATGGACTGTAGCCCACCAGGCTCCTCTGTCCATGGAATTCTCCAGGCAAGAATACTGGAGTGGGCTGCCATTTCCTTCTCCAGGGGATCTTCCCGACCCAGGGATCGAATCTGTGTCTCCTGCTTGGCAGGTGAATTCTTTACCACTGAGCCACCTGCGAAGCCCAAGGAAACGCTGACCTACTATTTAATGACAATGACAGCTGAGACCTGTTGGCCTCTTTCTATGAGCCGGGTATGGGTATTCACGTCATCCTGATTTTGCCAAAAGCTCAGGGGCGTCTGTGATTTGTCTAAGAACGCACAGTGAGTGTGGGATTTGAACCTAGGACTGCCCAGCACTCATCAAGTTTCTCCTGCATCTTGGCTTCCCCTCCATCTTGCTTGATGGTTTCCAGGTGCTCCCCAAGCCCAGGAATCCATCCCGCAGCTTAGAGAAAAGTGTGAAGTGTGGCATATGTGTGCAGAGATGACAAGAGCTTGCCTCAGCCTCTGGGAGGCTCCAGCTACAAACCAAGTACCACAGCTTCAGGAGCCAGGGACCAACCTGGGGAAGAACCCACACAATCCTCACTCTCTTTAATGTAATTTCCTTGTTCAGTCACGTAATGATACATTCCCCATGGAGCATCTCACTAAGAAATGATCCAAATCCCAGGGAAAATCACTCTGTGAGAATTACTATTATTTTTAATCCTCATCCTGACTCTCATTTTGGGGAAGCAAGATATGAAATTGGAAACAGGGCTAGCCTTGGGACCGCAGCGTTTCTAACGCAGCAAGAGAAAAGCGCGTCCCCTCCGTTCACATTTTCATTTCCTCCACGCTCTGGCTTAACCCCTCTTTTGCATCGATGCATCTCCACCTTCGTTGCACTTTCCCCCTCATTTGGACTTCTGAATGCTCTGTCCTGACGGGTATAATTTGGTGCTTTAATATAGAGTAACATTATTTTTCATTTACTCCAATCTGCCATCAGTATCATCTTTTCATTTAACCAGATGCAATTCTTTTTTCTTTCGCTAAATTGAAAATCCATGAGCGACAGGGAGTGCAATGTTTTAATTAGCTCATATTTTTTATATGGATTTATGTCTTTAAAATACATTTGTGTAATTCTTCAGCTAAATTAAAAACGTCTTTCTGCAAAAGTGAGGAGGGGAAAATAAGGAGCTAAATTGTGTCATTAGCTTAGGTAGCTATAGATAGAGGGCCAGATCTAGCAGAGGGACATACACACCATCACCGGTGCCTCTGCCTGGGTGGATCTTGAACTTGCCCTTCATTGAAAGAAGTCTTTCTCTGTAAAGGTTTTTCAAAAATGGCTTGAGGTGGGATTTTTTTAAGGTCCCTAGTAAGTAAACAAGCAGTTACCTTTAACGAACTAATTTGAAACTGAACCTGCCGCCAAGCAAAACCGAAGGAAAAAAAAAAAACAGAAGTCATCACGATAAACAGTTTTCTCCTGCATTTCTCTCTTTGTCTTTTTTTTTTTTAACGATCAAGTTTAAAGCGTTCCACGGTGCTTTTTTTCTACTTTATAGGAGACAAGTGACATTCCGTGGTAAATGAGAGAAAAAGCCATGCAGAACTGAAATCTTTCTAATGCATTGACACCAACTTGCCCTCTATTGTTGGAAATGAGCAGGCGCTCATGATTGTTCATCAAACAGCTCCTAATGCAGTTAAAGCATTCAGCTATAATTTCTCCTTGCATTTATAATTACTGTCATAGACTGCACACCTCGGTGAGCAGATTAAAGCTATAAACTATTTAGCCGCAGCTCTAAGACGAGGAACTTGATTTGTCTGGCAGGAGTTATTTGTTAGGGAGCTTGACACTTCACATAAAAATGACTCAACTTGATGAAGAACAATGCAGTTTTAGCAATGCAGGGATTTTAAATCAGTCATGCCGCCACGCCCTGCAAGAATCGCAGGGCAGTTTGTTAAAAGATATGGAGGCCACAGAGATAACAGAATGCATCAAGGGTACCGAAATAGAAGAGGGTTTGGCGTGCTGGGTTGTCTTTCCTGTCTCCTCCTCCGAAAGAGCAGGAGTTTGTGGGAAATCGCTGCATGTCGTGTTCTCCTGTTAAATCCAGGCTCACCCGGCAGGAGACCGGGAGGCCGCGAGCCCGGGGCGCGTGTCACACGCCGGGGTTTTGGAGGACTTGGTCCTGCTGTTAGCAACACTCACTTCCCAAAGCCCAGGAGACCAGGGCGCTGCAGAAAGTGCTGGTGGATGTTCTGTCTGGAGTGTTCTTTGTCTCTTGCTGGTAGGAAGCGTCTGATACATTTAGGGACAGAGGGCCCTTCTCTTGCGCTCATCCTTCAGCGGTGCTGTAAAGACGTGAAAAGAAGGAGGGCGGATTGATCCGGGAGGCCAGCCGGATGCGGTGGTCAGTGCGGTTCCCCTCCGGCTCAGCTTGAGTCCGGGATCGGGTAGAATAGCGCGCATTCCGGGCGACTCTCAGCACCAGGTCTGGCCCACCGAAGAAGGGCGCGACTAGTGTTCCCCTCCTCTCTTGATCACCTACCTCAAAAAAAAAAAAAAAAAAGAATCCTCTTCTGTTTACCAAACTGCTGCTGCTAAGTTGCTTCAGTCGTGTCCGATTCTGTGCAACCCCACAGACGGCAGCCCACCAGGCTCCGCCGTCCCTGGGATTCTCCAGGCAAGAACACTGGAGTGGGTTGCCATTTCCTTCTCCAACACATGAAAGTGAAAACAGAAAGTGAAGTCGCTCAGTCAAGCCGACTCTTAGCGACCCCATGGACTGCAGCCTACCAGGCTCCTCTGGCCATGGGATTCTCCAGGCAAGAGCACTGGAGTGGGGTGCTATTGCCTTCTCCGTTGTTTACCTAAAGCTGAAATCAAAATGCGGTGGATTGTGCCCTTTGACTTAAAGATGTAAGGAGAGACCACTTGGACAGATGGAACTAAAGCAGCTTTGAGGGGGAGACGACAGTGCTGGCTGGTGTTTGGGGCCCTGGAGGGAAGGCAGTGTAGCACTGACCTGAATTTCCTCCCCTCTGACTCTCCCTTCCTCTCCCTGCCACCAGCTCCCTGGAACATCTCCACTCCCAGCAGTCCAGCCTCCCCAGTGGCTGCCTCTTGCGTAGGAAGGCCCGCCTTGGTCCATCATTTCAGTGCAAATGCTGTGGTGATGATGACGGTGTTGATTTGTGGGGTTAAGAGGAGAGCTAAAAACAGTGCCTGCCATGGTGTGTCCACTCACTATCGTCCCTGGTGTCGTCAATAGGCAGTGACAGAGGATTAACACTTATGGAACATTTACAGCCATGTACGTGACCTCAATTCATCTTAACCCTAAACTCTCTAAAGAAAGGACGGTGACTGTGCCCAGCTTAAAGGGAGGAAACCCGCTCTCAGAGAGGGCAAGTGATCAGTGGTCTCATACGGCCAGGATGGGGTAGAGCTAGAGATTAAGTGTGGACAAAGGACCAGCTCCCTCAAGCTGGCATCTTGGACAAAAACTCTCCCCTCACCTTTCAGGGATCCTCTGGGTTAAATTCTGCCAGGTGCTACACCGAAGTGTGAGATGTGAATCCCGTCCGTAACTTATTTGTATGGGAGAGAAGATGAATAGGCAAAAAGAAAAAAAAAAGTTTAAATATCTCGAAAGCTCACATCTTTGACATAGACAACTCCCTACCACTTGGGCCCTCCAGAAAATTGGCACTTTCAACGTGCATGGTTTTATCTGGTACTTTTTTCATCAATGGAGGAAAAAAATGATGTTTCAGGTTATGTTATTTTCAATGCTACATTACTTGATTTCACAGTCAAATAATTCTATTTTTGTTCACCAGCGGATTTGGTCATGTCTAATTGTTTATGACCCCCCCACACTTTGCTGTAGCCCCCACTTCCCCCTTTGCTGCCTTCCTGTGGATCCTCTGGTGTGTAGTAACCATGGAGACGGGTCCCTCCTGGATGGTGTTTGCTCTGGCTTAGAAGTCAAAGACCAAACGGGACCTCGTCATCCCAGAAATGCCAGAGGATGAAAAGGGACTTTGGAAGCTGAGGGAAGGACTGTCAGAAAATCTCGAGTTTTGGAGGCTTCCTGATGTCTAGAAGTCCTGTGAAGGAGCCCAAGGCAGAGCTCAGTGGGGAGGAACGTGGGCCCTGAACTGCTGAGACTGGGCCTTGGGATGGGGTCTCCACTTTTCAGCTGAGAGACCAGCGGCGGGTCATGTCGCTTCTCTGACCCTCGGCAGCCTCTTCTGTCCAGCAGCTGCACGTAGGCTGGCCTGAGATCACGTCACCAGGTTGTGTGCGGAAATGTCAGGCGCTCAGTCATGTCCAACCCTATGTCTTTGCGACCCATGGATTGTAGCCTGCCAGGCTTCTTGTCCATGGGATTTCCCAGGCAGGAATACTGAAGTGGATTGCCATTCCCTTCTCCAGGACCCAGGATCAAACCCACATCTTCTGCATTGCAGGCAGATTCTTTCCCTTCTGAGCCACCTGGGAAACCCCATAATAAAGTTAGCCTCTTTTAAAACCTAAGAATCCTCCTGGTCCAGTATCAGGCACGTAGAATTAAAGAGGCTAGCTTTCATCCATGTTAAAACACAGCATCCCTAGAATTAAAGTCACATAAAGGTGTCTAACAACTGGCATAACAGCAACCACGACAGTTAGAATGTGCTGGAACCAAGTCACAAGTCCTGTCTCCGGAGCAGGGAAAGACAAAGATGGAGACGGTCACTGGAGAGTAAAGGCCTGTCGCGTGCTGGGGGCTGTGGCTGGGCTGGGATGGGGCAGCCTGGTGAGCCGGGCGGGGGCCAGAGCTGCGGTCACAGAGGAGACACAGAGGCCTCCCGGAGCTCGGCGCTGCCCTGGAGCGCCTGGACCGGTGGGACCCAGGGCTGGGGGAGTCTGGCCAAGAGCGGAGAGCAGGCTGAGCTGGGGCGACGAGAGGGCGCCTGCCAGGCCGAGGAGACCGGGGGCAGCCCTGAGGGGAGAAGGAAGAGCGAGAGGGAAGCCTTGCAGGAGAGAGGGTGCCCTGGCCCCGAAAATGCACCTCCCTCCGCGCGATGGGGGCCGGCCCAGGAATGAGGTGGGGAGGCAAGCTGAGCAGGCAGAGAGCCTGGAGGATGTTCAGACGCGGCCCTGGCCCGGATGCGAATGCGTCAGCTTAGTCTAGTGAGCCGCCGACAGCCAGGTGCCCCGGGCAGTTTGCTTCCTTGAGGTGTTTCGGCTTTTGCGGAGTCTGTGTGTGATGCGTTCAGCCGCATCGGCCCCGCCCTGCAGGGCCTCAGAGGCTCGAGTCAGCTCCATGTCCGCTGTAAACCGGCTCAGGCCAGAGTCCAGGGCTCCGCCTTTATCAGTGAGCGCTCAGTCCTGTCCGACTCTTTGCGACCCCCAGACTGGGACCCGCCAGGCTCCTCTGTCCGTGGAATTTTCCAGGCTAGAATGCTAGAGTGGGTAACCATTCCCTCCTCCAGGGGATCTTCTCAACCCAGAGATGGAACCTGGGTCTCCTGCAGTGCAGGCAGATTCTCTACCATCTGAACCACCAGGGAAGCCCTGACCTAGAACTAACTCGGGTAGAGAACGATCCTAATGGCTAACATGTATTTAGCACAAAACTAAAAGTCAACGATTTCTTAGAACGAGGGACCGCCGAGAAACCCGGGCAGGCCTAGGACAGGCCACGTGCTTAAACGGGGGCGGAGGGCCAGGGGACGCAGACAGGAGGCTGAGAGCCGACCCCTGACAGATAGAAGGCGGCACATCCCCTCGGGGAAGCAGGAAGAGGGGCTGGGGGTCTGGTTCCGAGGAAGGCTGGGCACTGACAGCGGGCCTGGGGGTGGCATGTGCGCCAGGGGACCCCCAGGGGGCACGGAGTCGGGGGGCTTTGCAGAAAATCCCCAGAACTGTGGGCTGTTTTTCTCCCCTCTTGAGCCCAGCAGAAAGCCTCTGGAGGGAGTTAAACCAGCAAGTGGCATGGTCTACTTTCTCTTTAGAAAGATCGCTCCAGCTACAGAGTGGAAGGGACGAGAGGGACCCAGAGAGATGGGAGACCAGCGATCTGACTGCAGTGGGGACAGGGAGCAGGGACTCTGGAGAGGGGCTGGCAGGGCTGGGGGGTCCGGGCCCTCAGGAGCGTGCTTATTTAGGAGGGAGAAAGGAATCCGGCGAAGAAGACCCGGAGGGCCTCAGGACAGACCCCACAGGCGTCCTACCGTGAGACCCCCAGTGGGCCTCTGCGGCAGGCGCCCCTCCGTGTCTCCCCCAGACCGCCCTCAGCTCCCGAGCTTGCTATGGCCTCCTGTTTGCCGAGATGAGTCCATTTTGATAAAAGTAAACCACTATCTTTATGCTTCTCTAGGAATTATGAAACACAAAAGGAAAGGTCCCTGCTGTGCTTGCCTTCCTATTCTTCAATCCTAATTTAATTCCTCTCCCCATTCTGTAATTCGGCGCCCCCCCCTCCTTGGCACATCAACGCTAGGTGGTCCCGACTTCGACGGAAGATTTACTGGCGAGATGAAACGGAGGAACACATTGTTTTTTCAAGATGATTTAACGACCTTTTTGGCATCCCCGTGACTGCTGAAATCTTCTGTAATTATTCAGTTTGGCGGCAAAGAGTTCTGTTGATCAGAGGAAGGCTGATGTAGATGTCAAATGTCAATAAATTTGCAATCCATAATTGTAACCACTTGATGCTGGAGCAGACTGGGAGATGATTTGGTCACAAAGGCCATGAATGGTCGAACCAAATTAAGCACCAAAGTATTTCAAGGGTTACACATGCAGAAGCATTGTGTCTTTTCTTGTACCAACTCACTTTCCCTTCTCCTGACATTTTTCCTTCTCTACCTCTGTCCTTGTTATTGTCCCCTGCCCTGGAAATGGGCCTTCTGCGTATTCTACTTTCCAGAGTCTTCTGGGTCCGTCTCAACCCAGAGTCGATGATAACTGTCAAGGCAGCCACGGGTTTTCCCCAGAGAATTGCCATAAGCTCTTGTCGGTCTTGCCGTTCAGGATTCTCTGGCCCCTACTGGCTATTCAGCATTGATTTTATTATTATTTTTTTTTTTTCCTGCTTTGCTTGCTTTCCAACAGCATAGTTTATATCAGAAAGGTCTGTGTCAGAAATTAGAGAATGTTCCTAACAATGGGGAAAAAATACCCTAATATAAATATACCATCTATAGGCTTGCACTTTGACAAGTCCAAGTGAACTGAAAGATGCTAGGAAAACCTCTGAAGTCAGGAACCAAGGCATTTGCTGTAATAACGCATCTAATTCCTTGAGCTCACCTTATCAAGTTTTAACCTCTGAATCTCTAAGTTCCTAGTTCAAAACTGCAGAGTCTCCTCTGTCCTTGTGTTAATTTTTAAATTATATATCATGGTAGAGAGGCCCTTGTGGTGAATGTGATGAGCCATTTTCGCATCTGAAATGGGAAATTACAACTGAACATTAGCGATTGCTTATAAATCACTGCAAGCAAAGTGGCATCTATAACCACACAATATTAACTGGGAAGAAATGCAGGGCACAAAAAATGGGAACTTGGAAGGGGGAGGTGATTTTCCAGAGTGGAGGTTGTAAGCTGATGATCAGATTCTTCCATGTACTGAGCCGTCTCTAGGACCTCAGTGGACCTGAGCTGGGGATTAGTTGGAATTCGGTTCTGTGGCTGCCTTTTTTTTTTTTTTTTTTTGAGTGGGAACTTCTGGAGGTTGAGAAATGTGTCCTAAGGTTCACCAGGAGTCAGCAAAAAGGTGACAGGAGATGTGAATCAGAGGCAGCATTTCTGCCAGCCCCCGGAGTGTGAGCCAGGCGCTCTGCTCAGGAACACAGATGCTGAGGGGCTCCTCTGCTGGGGGGCATGGAAGAGGTTTGTGGGCTAGGCCCGGGGTGGGATCCAGCTCCACCACTTCCTAGCAGTAAGAGCAAATATCCTAATCTCTCTGAGTCTCTTCATCTATAAAATGGGTGTAACTGTCCTACCTTGGGGGTCAAGAAAATGGTTCAAAAAGGTAATCTAAATGATGCTTTAAGCCAGTGGTTCTCAAACTTGAGTATGTATCCGAATCATGGGCAGAGGGTGGGAGGATTGTTAAAAACCCCAGATGGTTGAGTCCCTTCCCCAGAGAGTCAGACTCAGTAGTTCTTAGGTTGAGCCAGATAATTTGAATTTCTGACAAGCTCCAGAAGAAGAGATGCTTGGATGACATCACCGATTCCATGGACATGAGTTTGAACAAATTTCAGGAGATGGTGAAGGACAGGGAAGCCTGGTGTGCTGCAGTCTGTGTGGTCACAAGGAGTTTGACACTGTTTAGTGACTGAACAAGTTCCCAGCTGATACAGTGATGCTGGTCCCAGGGCCACACTTCGAGAACCCCTGCTTTATGCACAGTACCTGGCATGTTGTAAGTGCCCTAAAAAATGTTTGCTCTTGTTCATTTTAACTGGGTCTCTGAGCCTGCCTTATGCTCTGTCCTGGGTGAGGAAGCAGCATGACCCGTTAGGGAGATCCTGGCGTGGTGTGCACACCATGGCCACGCCGAGTGCTCTGTCATGTCCGACTCTTTGTGACCCCATGGACTGTCATCTACCAGGCTCCTCTGTTCCTGGGATTCTTCAGGCAAGAATACTGGAGTGGGTTACCATTTTCTACTCCAGGGGATCTTCCCAACCCAGGGATCAAACCCATGTCTCCTGCATTGCAACCCACGTGTCCTGCATTGCAGGTGGATTCTTTACCACTGAGGCACCTGGAAAGTCTGCTTGACGTACAAAATCAAGTCAAACCAAGATGGCAAGACTGTGGATCACCCGTTTGAGGGGCTGAAGAGGGAACAGAAGCTAAAGGACAGGGGCAACAGGAGGAGAGGACAGGAATCGAGGGAAAGCAGGTGGCCTGGAAGTTTGCGTGACTCCACGGAGATCACTTAAAAGGGGTAGACAGTATCAACTCAGCTGTTTCTAATATATCAGGAAGAATTTCCTGTCTGAAGAGCCTTGGCGGGTAGTCAGGGGACTACCTTGACTTAGCTTAACACCTTCCTTGACTTTGAAAAGATGGGCTGTATAGTCACTTGGGAAGCAATAGTTAAAACTGTCCAGCATGTTACCTCCAAATTGTGTTTATCAAAGTCTCCTGTTTATAATTGACTGCAAACCAGGTCAAACTTAGTTAAGTGAAACAAGGGATTTACTGGCTCATTCAAGGACAGAGTTGGTTTTGTGCACCAAACCAACTGAATGAATGAAAACCAGTGAATCCTAGGGTCAGCAGAGATATGTCATCAGAACTTGGTCTTTCAGCTTCGAGTTCCTCTATGTTGTCTTCACTTTCAGGCAAATGACAAGATTGTCTGGACCAGCTCTAGAGTTATTTATTAAAAAAAAAAAAAAAAAGTAAGGGGTCTCAGTGGAAAGACTGCCTGTTTCCCAAGAGTGCCAGTCAACGGTGGAGGTTGCATTGAACTGGCCCGTGGGCTCAGGTCCTCTTGAAGAGACGTCCATGACGGGGAGAAGGGGATGCTCCCTTGGGTTCGGGTCAGATGCAAGCTCCTAGAAGCATAGGTGGACGCCGCACACTTCACTTTGGGCTGAGATTGGTCAGCCCCAAGGGCTTGTGATCAGTGTCGGGGACATGGCAGGATGACCCTGAATCCAGCCGGTCTTGTTCGAGCTTGACCCAGGCCAGCTTTTCAGTGTCCCGACATCTGCTCATCTTTCCGATCGGAAGTGAGCGTGAGTGGCCCCGCTGTTCTCAAAGTGTCTCAGCTCAGGACCTGCGACCCCTCCCCTCCCCCCCCCCCCCCCCACCCCCTGCGTCTCGTCCCCGTTGGTCTCTGCAGGGCCTCTCCAGTGCTTTGCCCACCTCACCCCTTCCAGCTCGGCCTCCACAGCAGTTGGGTTAGTGGAAGGAGAGCCAGTCTCTCGCTAGGACTGTGGCAGCGGACACCTGCCAACCTTCTCAGCTCTGCTCACCGCTTCATGCCAGCTTTCCCAGCACCCCTCTGCCAGATTGAAAGTCCTCATTCAAAGCTTATATCGTAATAAGAAGGCTGACCGTTTTGTGAGTGCTTCTTCTCTCTTGGGATGTCAGACATCGTCTTCCTGAACCTCATGTTCAGCATTCTCGTCACTTAAATTCAACTTGAACGTCATCTTCTTTCAGGACTCTTTCCTGAACATCTATCTGAACCAGGAGTCAGCAAACTTTTTCTACAGGGCCAGAGAGAAGATATTTTTGGTGTTGTGGCCACAGAGTCTCTGTCACAACAACGCAGCCTGCTGTTGCAGCGTGAAAGTAGCAACAGGTTTTCAGGTTTTAGGCCTGTGCGTCTGTGCGGCTCCGTTCCAGCACAACTTTATCAATGGACATTGAGATTTGAACTTAACATAACTTTTATGGGTCATGAAATAACATTCTTCTTTGGACTTTTGACTGCCGTGCACAAAATAGACAGCTACATGTAACACAGGGAGCTCAGCTCAGCCTCTGTGTGACCTCGGGGATGGCTGGGGGTGGGAGGGAGCCTTAGAGGGAGGGTGCGTGTGTGCCTCGAGGGGGGCGTGGGGGTGGGAGGGAGCCTTAGAGGGAAGGGCCTTAGAGGGAAGGGTACCTGTGTGCCTCGAGGGGGCGTGGGGGTGGGAGGGAGCCTTAGAGGGAAGGGTACCTGTGTGCCTCGAGGGGGCGTGGGGGTGGGAGGGAGCCTTAGAGGGAGGGTATGTGTGTGACCTGGGGTGGGGGGCGTGGGGGTGGGAGCCTTAGAGGGAGGGCACCTGTGTGCCTCGAGGGGGCGTGGGGGTGGGAGGGAGCCTTAGAGGGAGGGGTACGTGTGTGACCTCCGGGCGAGGGGGGCGTGGGGGTGGGAGGGAGCCTTAGAGGGAAGGGTACCTGTGTGCCTCGAGGGGGGCGTGGGGGTGGGAGGGAGCCTTAGAGGGAAGGGTACCTGTGTGCCTCGAGGGGGGCGTGGGGGTGGGAGGGAGCCTTAGAGGGAGGGCACGTGTGTGACCTCCGGGCGAGGGGGACGTGGGGGAGGGAGCCTTAGAGGGAGGGTGCGTGTGTGACCTCAAGGGGACGTGGGGGTGGGAGCCTTAGAGGGAGGGTGCGTGTGTGACCTCAAGGGGACGTGGGGGTGGGAGCCTTAGAGGGAGGGTGCGTGTGTGCCTCGAGGGGGGCGTGGGGGTGGGAGGGAGCCTTAGAGGGAGGGTGCGTGTGTGACCTCGAGGGGGCGTGGGGGTGGGAGGGAGCCTTAGAGGGAGGGTGCGTGTGTGCCTCGAGGGGGCGTGGGGGTGGGAGGGAGCCTTAGAGGGAGGGTGCGTGTGTGCCTCGAGGGGGCGTGGGGGTGGGAGCCTTAGAGGGAGGGTGCGTGTGTGCCTCGAGGGGGGCGTGGGGGTGGGAGGGAGCCTTAGAGGGAGGGTGCGTGTGTGCCTCGAGCTGATTCACGTTGCTGCACAACAGTAACCAACACAGCCGTGTAGAGCAGGTATCCTTCAATTAAAAAATAATTTTAAAAGCTACAGTGAGGTACTTCTTCACACTGGTCAGAACGGCCATCATCAAAAAGTCCACAAATAACAAATGCTGGAGAAGGTGTTGAGCAAACGGAGTCCGCAACACTGTTGGCGGGAATGTACATCTGTGCGGCCACCATGGAGCACAGTATGGAGGTTATTTTAAAAATGAATAAACAAAGATTTTAAAAAGTAAAAAATGTAAAATCCATTCTTAGTTTCTGGGACCCGCAAAAACAGGCGGCTAGCTTTGCCCCACAGGCCACGGTTCTCCGAGTCTGAAGCCACCAGCCCTCTCACATGTCCGGTTCTCTTCACCCTGTTTGTTTCCTTTATTACATTGACGCCTCTCTGATCTCCTGTGTCTATGCCTTTCTTTGTGTCTGGCACTGTGCTGGACTCCAAGGATACAGCAGTGAATAGACGGCATTTTCCTTCCCCTGGCACATATTATAGGAGGAGAAAGATAAAAAAAAACAGAAAACAAATTAATAAACAAGATCACGCCAGATCCAGAGGAAAATAAAGCGCTGAGCACCTGGGAAGCGGTGGTGCTAGTTTACTCCGGGCACTGCTATGGGAAGGCCTCTTGGAGAGGTTAGAACTGAGACACGAAGGACTGGGGCAGCCAGCCCCAAAATGCAGGAGAGGTTTTAGAGAGGGACAACAAGGGCAAAGGCCCTGAGGCCAGTGAGAGTTGGAATGCTGGGGGAAACTGGACGAAGGATCGTGTTTCTGGAAGTCTGTGATCTCAGGGTCAAACAAGTGTGAGTGTTTAGCACAGACCCAATTGTGCAGGCTGTGGTGATGAGTTTAGATTATTCTGAGTTCATTGTGGGTGGGCGGGTGGTTATACAAGGGAGTGGCATGACCCAGCTGGCACTTCTAAAAATCACTCTGGCTGCTTCCCATAGAGAATGGATCACAGATGAATATGTGTGGGAATGTGCATTTCTTTCCTTACCAGGAAGCTCCTTGAAGACCACAGACATAGAGCCTGCACATATTAAACCCTCAACAAAAGCTTTATGAAATTAATGCACTAATTAAACCATTAACAGAGTAAAACTTGATCCCTTGACAGCAAGGCTTTTTATATCCAGGTTCTAGAAGCAGGTCAATTTATATCATAAAATTCAAAAATTACAGCTTATCACATAAAGTGACCTCCCATTATATAACGTGGCAAAACAAGCAAATTAATACCAGAGGTTATAAATGTCCAGGCACTAATACAGCTTAAGTATAAAATATGTTCCCATCACTTTGGGAGTAAGGGTTGAAAACGAAGTTGGAATTACCCAGCACCATCTAAACGGAGCACTTGATTTCTAAATCCAACTGGAATAGGTACAGCCCATTGCAACATTTTCCATTCTTCCTCCTCATTCAATCAGCACATCTTTTTCTTTCGTTTTTCATTTTTATCGGGGTATAGTTGCTTTACAATGTTGTGTTCGTTTCTACTGTAACCAGAGTGAATCAGCTACATGTATACACATATCTCCTCCTTGGGATTTCCTTCCCACTTAGGTCCCTGCCGAGCATCCGCAGTGAATCGGCTACATGTATACAGGTATCTCCTCCTCGGGATTTCCTCCCCACTTAGGTCCCCGCCGAGCATCCGCAGTGAATCTGCTACATGTATACAGGTATCTCCTCCTCGGGATTTCCTCCCCACTTAGGTCCCTGCTGAGCATCCGCTAGAGTTCCTGGTGCTCTGCAGTAGGCTCCGTTAGTCGCCTATCTCGTACGCGGCAGTGAGTGTGGTCAGTCCCCATCTCCCGATTCACCCCAGCCCTCCGTCCCCCCTCGGTGTCCACATACTTGGTCTCTGTGTGTCTTCTGCTTTGCAAATAAGCCAGCTCTGCCACGTTCTAGATTTCACAGATATGTGTCAAGATACAACATTTGTTTCTCTGACTTGCTTCACTCTGTGTGACAGGCTCCAGGCCCGTCCACATCTCTATAAATGGCCCAGTTTGGTTCCTTTTAATAGCTGAGTGATACCCCACTGTGTATGTGGACCACATCTCTGTAAGCAGGCACGTTGGAGTGCATCCTGGCCCAGGCACTGGGATCCCGAAGCGAGCAAAACAGAGAAGGTTTCTGCCCCTCATGGTGCCTATGGGCCAGTGGGTGATGCTGGGGGGAGCAGGAGTCCTTAAACAGAGGCAAGAATCTCCTAGTTGAAGTGTTCAGAATAGAGGGGCTGGGGGGAGGCTACCTTCGGTGAATGGGCAGGGAAGACCTTTCTGAGGAGGTGATGTTTCTACTGAGATCTAAGAAATGAGAAGCAACCCGTCATCCATTAATCAGGGAGTGAGAGTGACGGGCCAAAGGAAGAGCTCACACAAAGCTCCTGAGGTGAGAGAAAGCCTGGTATAATGATAATCATTATTAATTATCATAATTCATTATAATGGATAATGTGTCCAAAGCACGATCTGGTACGAGAGCGGGCACACTGCGTCACAGGATTAGATGGTAAATATCGTAGGCTTTGTGGGCTCTGCAGTGCTTACTGCAGCGACTGAACGCTGCCACCCCAAAGCAAAAGCAGCACATACACGAGCCGGTGTGGCTGCCTTCCGATAAAACTTTATTTATGAAAACAGAAAAAAAGAAAAGAAAACAGGCAGCGGGCCGGATTAGGCGCACAGGTTGAACTTTGCCAGCCCCTGGTCTAGTAGGATAAGGTTTTAGGTGGGGGGTCCCAGGAGCAGACCCCAACCTCAGGATCCCCAGACAAGTGAGTTTTTTAGGAACAGGCTCTTGGGAGAAACGAGTGAGGGAGCGGACAAGCACGACAGAGAAGGAGGGAAGCCAGACGCCGCAAGCCCGAGGCTCAGCCTGAACCCACGGGGAGCGCTAGGGCACTTATCCTGCCCCCGAGTTTAGGCCCCCTGGAGTAAGGGCTGGGCCCTGGGACACCGGCCTCGGTCAGTCATTAGGGAAGGACCGTCCCCGGCCACATGGGCTCTGCAGGCGCTGGGGCTGCAAAGCACATGCCGGCAAAGCAGCTTCAGAAGCTCCAGGCTCTCCGCAAAGGGCGGCGGCGCGTGCGTCTGTTAGAAGGAAAACCCCGCGCAGAAGCCAGGCGTGGGGCACGGGCTACGGTGTTCAGGGCATCTCGACATCGCCCTCTGCAGGCGGTTCTCACGGCGGCCAGGGTCTAAATCTGATTTGCGAGCAAGGGTGAGGCCCCTGCAGAGTCTCATCGCTGTGCAGGCGAGTGAGGCAAATCCGCGCGCCTCGGAACCGCAGCGACTCCTCCCTACTCCGGCGCAGTGCATGCCGGCAACTAATACAGACAGACTATAGCCAATGCGTATTTATTCCTTCTAAGTTCCAGCCTGAAGGAGGCAACTAGAAAATGCACCGCCTTAGACATCATGTGTGCCTGCGTGCCAACTGCCCGCTTCAGTTGGGTCCCGCTCTTCGCAACCCCGCGGGCTGTAGCCCACCAGGCTCCCGTGTCCATGGGATTCTCCAGGCAAGAGTACTGGAGTGGGTTTCCATTTCCTTCTCCAGGGGATCTGCCTGACCCAGGGACCGAACCTGCGTGTCCTGCATCAGCAGGCGGACTCTTTTATCATTGAGCCACCTGGGAAGAATGAGTAGGCTGTAACGCTCAGGCTGAAGCCCAGGGCACCTGGGTGCAGAGTTGTGATGAGTTAGGGGTGAAAGGAAAGCAAACGAGTCTGGCCACCTCCTGGCCTCCGGTTGAGTTTCTAACCGAATGCCCAGGGCAGGGACCTTCTCTTTCCTCTTCTTCCGCTTCCTTCATTCCCAAGAGCTCTGCCGCCTCTGACAACAGGAAATGTGTAGCCTGGACTTGTTGAGGATGGAGTGTGTCTGTTAAGTGTTGCTTCTTGGGTGTTGGACTGCCCCCTCCATCTTAGTCATGCATGCCCATCTTTTTCAATCTAATGAACTCCAACCATCAGTGCAACTTAAGTTCGGCTGTCTGTTCGTGCATAGTTAATATTAAAAATGTACTAACAGTGTGGCTGAGAAATCAAATTATGCACATAAATATGCTGGCATAGCAGAGGCGGCGGCAGAAGCTGAAGTTAGCAACACTGGTGCCACTTCACATTTGCAAATCTCCCGTCAATCTGTCATTAAACATGTTATCAAATGATGATAAGTGTATGCTTCTTGCTTGCATTGGTGAGCCGAGGCCCGATGTTGATGCACATTAATGGGATAATACGCATTAACATAGTTGTGCTTGGATGAACGCAAAACATTTTTTATCTGTCTCAGTTTGTTTCCCCCTGTGGCCCCCAAGTAAGTGTTTTGTGTTATCAAATTGCCAAAAAAATGGGAAAACATATTACTTTTAATTAGCAAACCTTGGGTTGGTGGGGTGTTTTTTTCCCCCCTAACACCCGCACCCCCCCCCCAACAATTCCTGTGAGTTGGCAATAAAAGAGAGCCAGAGAGAGAGAGAGAAAGACAGAGAGGGAGAGAGGAGCTGCACTGTCTTCCTCCAGTAAAACGATTAATGTCAGAAATTCAGAAGCTGGCAATTATGCTCTGTCTTAATGCACTGGCCTTTCATCCGGGGCCCTCGCTCTTGACAGGCCTGATCGTTTCAGTTCAGTGATATGAAAGGCAGCAGAGGAAATGATCGGAGACAGCCCGGGTCCATCAGGAGGGCCGGCGCTGACACGCGGGCCTGGCTCTGTCTCCTGACGCTGCTCCGCGGAGTCGCGGGCGAGGCAGACGGATGGTGGCCCCGGGCGTTGCCCAGACTTCGGGGTGTCACCGCGAGGCGCGGCGGAGATGAGCTACAACCATTCTTCCAAACTTGGGAAGCGAGAAAGCGTGCAGGCCCCGAGTTAGTGGGGAACGTTCTTTGAAGAAAGCCGAACCGTGTCCTTTTTCCTGGTTACTGGGCATCTTCTCAATCACAAGAACAAAGCAAGCGTAGACATTTATTTCGTGCAGCAGTGTTCAGTGAGAAGTCCGTTTTCCTGATGACCCAAGATACAGTTGGATTAATTTTGTATTGAAGTAAAAGTAAAGTTTAGGAATCCCTGAGTGAACACTTCAACCTTCGTAGCCCCAGTGCTGGGCCTGTTTCGTATTTGAGAAATAGTGCTGGTGCCCAGCCTCTGACCGTCTGAAGCACTCAGCTTCTGTTCCTTTGAAGGAGATCTGTTAGCACACCGTTGAGGTTTGATTAATTCATTCATTCATCTTTGGTGTATTGAATACCTACTACATGCACAGTCTGCAGACTCGGAGCCGCATGGACAGGAGCCCTGCCCTCACCAAGCCTATGGTGCTTGGATGAAACAAGTCCTTAAAGAAATCATTGCTGCTACTGTTGAGCTGCTAAGTCATGTTCAACTCTCTGCAACCCCATGAACTGTAGCCCCCCAGGCTCCTCTGTCCCTGGGATTTCCCAGGCAAGACTACTGAGTGGGTTGCCATTTCCCACTCCAGGAGATCTTCGAAGACTAGGGGTCGAACCCGCATCTCCTCCATTGGCAGTTGGAATCTTTACCACTGAGCCACCAGAGAATCAATTTCCCTTATGAAGAGTGTAAGCGGAGGAATACAGGGTACAGTTATTGTAGCATTTACTTCTCAAGCCTAGCGGAAACCGTTCTTTGCCATTAATAATGCCAAAAGGTTATTGTGTTTGGCCTTTCCTGGATTCTTGTTTACATGTGTTTTAAAATTAACATTGACTTCTTGCCATTTGGTTTGTTCCTAAGTGGGCTGAGCGGCTTATTAATGATTAGAATTATTGTTGCTGTTATGAATGTGCTAATTAAAAGAAAATTCTGTCATGCGGCTTTGTGAGGCAAGCACGACACTTTGCAGTTGTAGACGTCAGGGCTGGGAGTGCAGAGAAGAAAGTGTGGAAGAGTCAGAGAGACAGAGTTTAGGATGAGGGAAAGCGCTCCCAAGATTCCGTCTGCCACCTCCATTGTAGATTACCTTTCAGGGCATTTTCCCTTCTCAGGACAGGAAGAGAACTCTTGTGTTTTTTTGAATGTAGGTGTCCCTTCTTGTCGTCTTTGTCTTAGGGGAGAAATAGCCAGCTTTTCTCAGGCTTTCGCCCTGAGGTCATCTTGTTTTCCACAAGTTCACGCAGATATGTAACACTTCTGAATTGATGACCGGGTGCCAGACGCTAGGCTAGATGTTGAGGGTGTAATGTGACCACACACCGTCCCTCCCTTGAGGGGAGCATGACAGAGGGGATGAGGATAAGACAAATACACCATCTCAGTGCCGGACATGAGTGTCATGACGGAGTCGCAGGCTCTCATGAGAAGCACGCTTGCCGGCAGTAGGAACAAACTGCTTCTTTCTGTCACTGTTGTTGTTATTGTTTAGTTGCTCAGTCATGTCTGACTCTTTGCGACTCCATGGACTGTAGCCCACCAGGCTCCTCTGTCCATGAGATTCTCCAGGCAAGAATACTGGAGTGGGTTGCCATTTCCTTCTCCAGGGGGTCTTCCCAACCCAGGGATCGAACCCACATCTTCTGCTTGCCAGATTCTTTATCATTGAGCCACAGGGGAAGCCTCTTTATGGCATTAATAAGCGTTTATTCAGCATTCTCAATATACTGAACTTTGTCGAAGAGACAAAACTAGGCACAATAATAATGAGCTTTCTTATATATTGAGAAATTATATGGTACTTTTCCAGTTGTCCATTTGTACTGTTTTGAATTGTCTAAAATCTTTCTGATCTTTTCCACTTGACTCTAAGCTCCCTCCAATAGACACTGTGTTCACCAAATACAGCTCAGGGTCTGGCCCACGTGGGTGGGCGTTCCTTGTGTTTTGACGTACTTACCAAGGATTCCAGTTCAGATTTGGTGATAGCAATACAGGAGGATTACGCATAGCGTGTGGACCCTCAGAATCGTCGTGGATTCAGAAGAATGCACCTGGGCCCATGCCTCTCACAGAGAGAGCAGCTGTTACTGATCTGTAGAATATGCTTAGAAGATCAGATGTTCTTTGATTGTCTGAAAGGTTAGTAAACTTGCTTTGAGACTAAGATTGGCAAGAAACTTGGGAAATACCAGTCACTCTGCCAACGTGGTGGTATTTTGGATTTTTTTTCCCTTCTAAAATTATTTCTGTGTGCTAATGTCACTTTGACAACAAAGAAAATTCAAAGGAGATGAAAGTAGAAGTCATTTTTTTAAAGTCAATATTTTTCTTATTTTACCTGAATTACTTACACCTTTAAAACTTTTAATGACTTCCAGATTTTTTTTTCCTCCACGAGTATTTCAAAATGGAAAATCTTTATATTCTATAACAAACTCTTCAAATCTCCTCCTGTCCTTTGTTAGAGCAGTTTGCAATCTTTTATCCTCAAGCTTCTTTCTGGCCACTGTAAAATTCTCCTCAAACACTACCAGGAAATTGCCTATTGGAAATTATCAGGGCTTAAAGATGTTGAGAAAGGCTGACTTTAGGCAAATTTATAAATTTTTCACAATGTCAAAACAAGTCATTGGTCAATAGGTTTTGTGGTTGTTTAGTTGCTAGGCCATGTCTGACTCTTTTGTGACCCCATGGACTGTAGCCCACCAGGCTCCTCTGTTCATGGAGTATTCCAGGCAAGTATGCTAACGTGAGTTGCAGTTTCCTTCTCCAGGGAATCTTCCCGACCTCAGGATTGAACCCACGTCTCCTGCATTGGCAGGCAGGTTCTTTACCACTGAGCCACCAGGGGAAGCCCCAGTAAGTTTTAGATTGTCATTAAGATTGCTGCTAATAGGAACCTGTTTTCCTCACATGCCTTTTTTTTCCCCAGTGTCTTGGAGAACGAAAAGTCTTGGTAACTCATCAACAGTGATCAACAGGATCACTCCTTCATTTATTAGACAGATTTACTAGGTGCCTCTGCTGCCAGAAGTGGTAACATGTTCTGGAATTGTGTCGAACAAGACAACATCCCTACTTTCAAGAAACTGACATTCTAGAGGAGGCAGACAGATCATAACAAAAAATATGATATGTCAGAGGCTGATAAGCAGTCAGAAAAGGAAAAGCAGACCAGTGGGTGCTCTTTCAGACAGGCTGCTTGGGAAAGGCTTGTCTGAGTAGGGTACATCTGAGCTGAGGGCTGAATAAATTGAAGGGGGAAGCCTGGGGATATCTTGGGAGTTCTACAAAGTCAGTTTCTAACAATCATGGCAACTGGATAAGTCAAGGGAGAAATAATACCACAATCAAAGCATCATTGAAAATTGAAATGACCGAAAATTTTGCAATGGTTGATAAGGACCATTCATTACAACCAGGGAATCAAAAGGCCATGAAAGCTAAGCACTTCCTGCGTTGCTATGTTTCAATTATAATTGTCGCCTAGGTCTTCTAGAAACTACACAAGAGTTACAAAACTGCCTAAGAGAGAGGTGCAGTATTTTTTAACCTTGAGGATTCATTGCTGAGGTTTAAAAACTGAGAGACACTTGCTTTAAAAATCTGTATTTTCAGCTTCTCTTGAAAAAAAATGGGAAAACTGTCAATGGTGACTCCATACTCCCACATGGAGTCATTTGGCGCAGAGGAACAAAATCCCCCTTAGACTGGGTGTGCTCTCCAGGTTACTCCAGTTCCCAACACTTCCCAATACCGCACACTGATTCATTTATGTTTTTGCATCAATTTATTTATTTTTTTGCTTAGTGTCTATAAGCATTTAAGTTTTGGGCCACAATTTTACAGCTTTATACTCTTCACACTTACCTGTTCATTTTGGTACATCTGTGATTATTCAAACATTAACTCACATCTATGTGTATGTGTGCGCTTAGTCAGGCAGTCCTGTCTGCCTCTGCGACCCCACAGACTGTAGCCCTCCAGGCTCCTCTGTCCATGGGATTCTCCAGGCAAGAATACTGGAGTGGGTAGCCATTCCCTTCTCCAAGGGATCTTCCCGACCCAGAGATCAGATCCAGGTCTCCTACATTGCAGGCCGATTCTTTACCATCTGAGCCACCAGGCTATGATAAAAAATTCTCTAAACCAGGAGCTAAACTATTTGTTTATTTAACAAGCATTTATAAAAGGTGGACTTGTGAAATGTAAAATGCCAGAAAACAGAAGAGCTAAAAGATACAGACCTTTTTCTCATGGACTGCTTTGTTCCATAGGGAGTAAAAATATAAGTATATATTTATTGTTTTAATTTTTTATTTTTTATAATTATATTTTTACTCCCCATAAAACAAAGAACTCCATGAGAAGAAGGTACACACACAAAAATATAATGATAAGAATATACTCCATAATTTTAAAGTTAAGCTTTTAATAAAGGGCTCTGAGAGCCGTTACTTCATTTGGTCTCTCCAGCAACCTGGGAGAGAGGAGACACAAGTATGACTTGTTTTATCATTGGCATATGTGGAAAGACAGGTGCAGTGAGGGAATGGATGTGTTCAAGATGACTCAGACACCAGCGTCAAAGCTGACTAAAACTAGAGTCAATGTCCGCTCTCAGGAGGTTTTATTTTGCTCTTCGTAATCTCCAAAGGGCTACCTGGCTCGTTGCTAGTTTTTGTAAATTAGTTTTATTAAAATACAGCCGTGCTGTTTGTTTGGATATTGTCTGTGGCTCCTTCCCGGTTACAATGGCAGAGCTGAGCGGCTGTGAGAGAGGCTGAATGGCCCACAGAGCCTGGAATATTTACTGTTGTTCAGTCGCTCAGTCATGTCCGACTCTCTGCGACCCCACGGACTGCAGCAGGCCAGGCTTCCCTGTCCTTCACCATCTCCTGGAACTTGCTCAAACCCATGTCCATTGAGTCGGTGATGCCATCCAACCATCTCATCCTCTGTCGTCCCCTTCTCCTCCCGCCTTCAGTCTTTCCCAGCATCAGGGTCTTTTCCAATGAGTCAACTCTTCCCATCAGGTGGCCAAAGTATTGGAGCTTCAGCCTCAGCTTCAGTCCCTCCAATGAATATTCAAGATTGATTTCCTTTAGAAAAATATTTATTATCTGGCCCTTAATGGAGAAAGTTTGCCGATCCTTGCCCTGTGTGAAAGTGTCAGTCGCTCAGTTGTGTCCAACTCTCTGCAACCCCAGGGACGGTAGCCTGCCAGGCTCCTCTATCCATAGAATGCTCCAGGCAAGAATACTGGAGTGGGTAGCCATTCCCTTCTCCAGGGAATCTTCCTGACCTAGGGATCGAATTGAACCTAGGTCTCCCATATTGCAGGCAGATTCTTTACTGTCTGAGTCACCAGGGAAGGCCTTGCCCTGTGTGGTAGATCTTACTGGAGGTGGGGTGGGGGGATGGAGAGGAACGACGTGGCCATGCCCCGGAGAACTTGAAAACTGAAGGAAAGCTCAGTAGTTCACGGGGGGAAAGCTGGTCACCCTAAACACACCAGTAAGAAAACTGAGGGTTCCAGCAGGATTCTCAGTTGTGTATCACAGAATCTACACCAGTTAACAGAAAAGAAATTAGTTAAATATTGTTATATGGCTCATGGAAGTACCCAGAGGTCTAGAGAATCAGATTTGAAGACCATGCATCAATTACTCACACCCCGATTAAAGCCAGGACTGTGGCGTGGAACCACCCATGTACCAGCAAGTGTACAGACCCCCATCTCACACCAGCTTCCCCTTTAGAAGCTCTGAGACACCTTTCACCTCTGACATTCAGGTGGCCTTTAGCTTGCCAGCCTAGAAGCTGCCCTGTACTTACTTCCCCATGATGTACCTTCTGCCTCAGTGTCTTACACCGCATGTCTAATGGGCGATGTGAGCCCTGTGTCTGCACTCGGCTGCAAGAAAGGCAGGGCTGGCCCATTTCTGATTTCCGCCATGAGGAATGTCCTTCCTTCCAACCATGTCATGGACGTATTGACATTGTGGCCCAGACTTTATTATTAATTTTTTAAGAGAAAAATATATGTCACAGAAATACGATCAATAGAGCATTTTTTTTAAGGGAAAAGCATTTCATAATTTTGTCAGGATGCATCCAAATTTGCCCACAGGAAAGAGCTTGGGTACTGTGCATTGAATGTCTGGCCTCAAGTGGAAAAAGTCTCATAGGTAACAATGTTACTAGTAATAAATACTACTACTGGTGCATTAGTCTATGAGGCAAGCACGATTATGGCCCACAGGTTACAGACAAGAAAACGGAAGCACCGTAGGCTGCTCTGTCTGTTCTTGTAGGTGAGGAAGGAAGACTTAGTCTGGAGTGGTCTGTGCCTTAAACCTCTGCACTGGCTGTGGTGGGGATGGAGGCTGACCGTTAATTTGGGGGGTTTCTGAGTCCAGCTGCCAGGCACTCTGACCGGCTTCTCTAGCCTCTCATGGACTCTTCCTGAAGTCCATCTGAATCCATCCCCTGGCCAGTAAAAGCCACTTTCTGGCTCTAATTTGCTTTCCCGCCCTGTATGTGTTTGAACGGTATCTACGGCGCCCAGAATAGTAGCTGACAACTTACCGAGGGTTTCCGGTCTGTCAGGTTCTCCTGCGTCCGCTCCTTTAAGTCTCCAGCGGCACTAGCGTCATCACCCTCAGCGGCAGACTGAGTCTAAGAGAGCGGAAGTAACGTGGCCAAGGCCACACACCTAGTAGGTAGCAACGTGTGTGCGTTAGCCACTCAGCTGAGTCTGACTCTTTGCACCACATGGACTGTAGCCCACCAGGCTCCTCTGTCCATGGGATTCTCCAGGCAAGAGTACTGGAGTGGGTTGTCACCCCATTCTCCAGTAGGCAGCAGAGCTGGAATCAAAGCCACATGCATCTATCACTACATCCTTCTTATCTGTCCTCTCATGGATGTGGAATCAGGCACAACTGTGGTTCAGGGTGCATTCTCATCACTGGTCCATTTACAGCCAATATTTTAATTAGGCAGGTGGATAGTTCCAATGAATTAAGATCCACCATTAAAAACGAGAGCAGGGGGGACTTTCCTGGTGGTCCAGTGGTTAAGACTCCATGCTCCCAACGCAGCAAGAGTGGGTTCAGGCTCTGGTTGGAGAACTAACATCCCTCATGCTGTGTGGCATGGCAAAAAAAACCACAAGAGCAAGGACTTGAAACTCACATCCATTAGCCAAAACTCATGTTCTTTAATGCCGATTGTATGAGTGTTTTTCACCTCTGCACATTTCTAGAAATATAATTTTTCCCTATAGATTAATACATGAGAATTCAAAGGTAGGTTTCTGTCTTCTGCACCTTGCAGGAAACAGGGGCTATTGTTCAGAGTGAATGGGCGCCGTTGAGAAGTGCGAGGGGAAGTCTGGAGCCAGGCTCCGGGGTCCTGAACCTGCTCCCCCACTTACCAGCGGCGCACCCAGGGGGCGCTTGTGAGTGTTCACGCGCTGGCTCTCCAAGGACAGCCAAGCCCTCCCTGGTCGCATTTACCCATCTCTGTGAAAGAGCAGCCCACCCGTGCCTGGGAAATCCCACGGACAGACCCTCTGGACTGGTGGGCTACGAGCCACAGGGCTGCAAAGAGTCAGATGCAACTTAGTGACCAAACCATCACCACCGACGTCTGTGGTATGAGCTGTCCCACTGTGGGAAGAAACGCACACACTGGGCTTCCACGAGCTCCTGCAGGCTGAGATGTGCTGGGTCTTGCCCACCTCTCGTGCCACGAATTGCTGAGTCTCTCCAGCCTCCAGAGACTGGGCAGAGGGAAGTGCCAACCTCAAAGGTTGTTAGAAGGATTCACGACTAATCGACAAAATCTGGTAAAGCAGTTTGCGCTGCGTCCGGCACTGATGCAGGCTTTCACTGAATGTCTTTTATTACTAGCTGAGCCTCTGTTAGGGAGAATCCTGATGTGTAGTGCCTCAATTTCATTATCTTAAAAATAGTAATAAGATGCTTTCCCAGCCCCTCTTTCACAGGATCGTTGTAAAGATCAAGTGAAATAATCTACATCAACTGCTTTGGAGAGTTGCAAGCTTAAACAAAGATGTATTTTATTAGAGTCAAGTCAAAACCCAGAAAATGAATTTTTGAGCAAAAATTACCCAACTGAGTCATAATTTTTAGTTCTTCTGTCACTTTTTCCCCCATACGTTCAAGATCCCCTCAGTTCCTGGTACTAATTCCCACTTAGAAGCTGTTTAATGAGAGGGGTCGGGAAACCCAGCAGCTGCAGTAGCAGATTCAGTCCATCAAGAGGTTCTGAGAGTCTTTTCAGTTTAAGTCTTTTTGATCTTTTACCCCTCAATCCTCTAATCCTTTTTGTGAGGAATCTTCAATTATCCTTGCTTTTGGTTCTTATTTCTCAACTTCCCTTTTGAAAAGTGGGATTTCCATCACGTCTTAAAGGTGAAGGCAGTATAAGACCTTCCCTTGACAACGCTGCTTCGGTTGATAAAGACACCAGTCATCCCTCTCTCTTGAGGCTCCACTGGGCCATTCTCTTAGATACTCATTCTTTGCTCAGTCCTCCCTGTGATCTGGGAGAATGCAGCATTTAAGAACATCATCCTGGTGGTGTTCATTTAACACATTTCTGCTTAGTCATGAGTTTTATCCCCAACCCTCTATTTATAAATAAAAATGCTCAACGAATGCTTCTCCCACTCAAATCTATAGTCATTGGTCATTGGAGTGACCATTCCCACCAATGACCACAGGTCATTTCCGTTCACGAACACTGCTAGGCCTCCGGATTGCAAGAGAGCATGGGATTTATGAACGTGTGTCCTGTGGCCCAGATCCTGCAGTCCAGAGCTGTACTGAACTTCCCACATATGAATTCTGGGTAAATGACTTAAACTCTTTATGTTCCAGTTTTTCCTATAAAAACATGGATAATAATAAGCTCTACCTCAAAGGGTAGCAAAGAAAGCTCAGTGAATTGGTACATATACAAAGGGTTTGGAATATGTCCTGACACCAAAACGCAGTGTGTTACCTACTGTCATCAGAAGGCAGTGCTTCTTTAGTTTCACTGAGGTGAAATTCATACTTTTAGCCATATCTGCAGGCCTCTTGGGATGTTATTTTTTTAACAAAAACATTTTTATTAAAGAGGAAATTTCATTAATCTTTGACCTAAATGGAAAACCAGTATCATTTACCAAAAAAAAAAAAAAGGAAAATAATGGTAAAAAAAAAAATAGATGATGGTAGATAGACAGGTGAACAGAGAGTAGGGAGATCAAGTTCCAGTTAAACAGTGTGTTTACATCCGGCCAGACCCTGATGCCTGCCTAAGTCTTGGAGCTGAAATCTTCTCTCTCTTTGTTGAGATAGAGATTAGGAAGTATTTTAGTGACAGCTGAAGTCCTTGAACTTGAGCCTTGAACTGAGGCTTTTTTTCAGTTCAGTTCAGTTGCTCACTCGTGTCTGACTCTTTTCAACCCCATGGACTGCAGCACGCCAGGACTCCCTGTCCATCACCAACTCCTGGAGCTTGCTCAAACTCAAGTCCATTGAGTCAGTGATGCCATCCAACCATCTCATCCTCTGTCATCCCCCTCTCCTCCTGCCCTCAATCTTTCCCAGCATCAGGGTCTTTTCCAATGAGTCAGTCCTTCCCATCAGGTGGCCAAAGTATTGGAGTTTCAGCATCAGTCCTTCCAATGAATATTCAGGACTGATTTCCTTTAGGATGGCCTGGTTGGATCTCCTTGCAGTCCAAGGGACTCTCAAGAGTCTTCTCCAACACCACAGTTAAAAAGCATCAATTCTTTGGCGCTCAGCTTCCTTTATAGTCCAACTCTCACATCCATACGCGACTACTGGAAAAACCATAGCTTTGACTAGATGAACCTTTGTTGGCAAAGTAATGTCTCTGCTTTTTAATATTCTGCCTAGGTTGGTTATAACTTTTCTTCCAAGGAGCAAGCGTCTTTTCATTTCATGGCTGCGGTCACCATCTGCAGTGATTTTGGAGCCCAAGAAAATAAAGTCTGACACTGTTTCCACTGTTTCCCAATATATTTGCCATGAAGTGATGGGACTGGATGCCATAATCTTTGTTTTCTGAACATTGTTTTAAGACAACTTTTTCACTCTCCTCTTTCACTTTCATCAAGAGGCTCTTCAGTTCCTCTTCGCTTTCTGCCAAAGGGGGGTATCATCTGCATATCTGAGATTATTGATATTTCTCCCTGCAATCTTAATTCCAGCTTGTGCTTCATCCAGCCTGGCATTTCACAGGATGTACTTTTCATAGAAGTTAAATAAATAGGCTGACAATATACAGCCTTGATGTACTCCTTTCCCTATTTGGAACCAGTCTGTTGTTCCATGTCCAGTTCTAACTGTTGCTTCCTGACCTGCATACAGATTTCTCAGGAGGCAGGTAAGGTGGTCTAGTATTCCCATCTCTTTAAGCATTTTCCACAGTTTGTTGTGATCCACATAGTCAAAGGCTTTAGCATAGTCAATAAAACAGAAGTAGATGTTTTTCTGGAACTCTCTTGCTCTTTTGATCATCCAATGGATGTTGGCAATTTGATCTCTGATTCCTCTGCCTTTTCTAAATCCAGCTTGAACATCTGGAAGTTCTCAGTTCATGTACCCACCAGGCTCCTCTGTGCATGGAATTCTCCAGGCAAGAATACTGGAGTGGGTTGCCATTCCCTCTGCCAGGGGACCTTTCCAACCCAGGAATAGAGAACCCAGGGATAGAACCCAGCTCTCCTGCATTGCAGGCAGATTCTTTACCATCTGAGCCACCACGGAAGCCCCAAGGCTTTCTTATAGAAGGTTAGAAAAACTCCCAAGCAGAGCCATCATTCACTCTGCAGTCCTTTTTTTTTTTTTTTGCAGTCCTATTTTTTATTGCTGAGCTGATGGGTCTCCTGAAAGCATCTCACAGACACCCACAATGTGTACCCTGAACTCTGGCTAAGATGCAGCCACCCAGTTCTGTGATGGCTACAAAAAACGTCACGTAGTTTGATGGATATTATTACTGAGGACTGTTTCTCCTCACGAGCTTAAGTTCTCATTACCCAGATGTTTCATCTCCAATTTTTCTTCATGAGCTTTTCAAATCTAGGTCTGGGTTCATGTCTCCTCTGAAGTCAGAGACTGATGTCTTTTTGAGGGATTTGACATTTTCTCTAAGCCTCACCATGCTGAGCAGTCCACCTCCTGGCTCAGAAGAAAAAGAGATTAGACATCAATGTAGACGAGCAGAATAGTGTGATTCTGTAATGTAGTGGCTGTGAATTTTTATTATTAAAATACTATAATCTATATTCCATGGACTGTATAGTCCATGGCGTCTCAAAGAGTCGGACGTGACTGAGCAACTTTCACTTCACTTCACCATCTATCTTATAGCATGGTCCCCGAACATGCCCATACTTTTCAGTCTTGGAGAAGTAAGCTCCTTCTCCTTAAGCACTGTGTTGCGATCTCCCCTATCGATCAGCACAAGGATGAGTGACTTGCTTCGGAACAGCTGAGCCAGCTGGGCGAGCCCTCCCCGGGAGGTCTCCTCTCCAGCCCTTTCCCTCCCACGTCCTCTACCTTCCTCTGAAAACAAAGGCGCTGAAATATCTCTGGCCCTTATCGTAACTTGAGTTTGTTCTGTTCTTGCTTGGTCTGAGGTCAAAGCCGACGTCCTAGAAACTCCTTTATGTTCTTGGCCCAAGGCTAAGGTTAGAGTCATACAAACACAGAAATACGGCTCTTCTCTTTTTCCTACTCCAGACAGCAGAACGTTTTTGCATAGCCATTGAACTTTCTCAGGCAGGCTTTGGGTATTTTCCCCAAGCAAAGGAACTGAGATGAAGCCAAGTGCAGTCTCTGCAGGTCCAGGGATCCCATCCCAAAATGGACTTCAGAGTCTGTTTATTATACAGATGAATAAAATACAAGAGGAAAATTGTTTTCTCCAAGTGAATCCAGGGCCTTTGATCCGCTTTTCATTTCTCCCAGACAACTCCAAGACAGAGAAAGGCACATGCCGTTTACACCCTCTATACTACCCTGTCCAGTGACCCCTGAAGACGGCCACACTGGCAGTTTTTACATCACCCTTTCTCTAGAGTTACCGTGTTCTCTATACTCTCCTCTCACTGCAGTAGATTTCAATATATTTTAAGAAATAGAGGAATGATGTCAGGACGTATATGCATGCCCCAAATTCAGAAACACACGGGAAAATTAGCCCAGTGAGAGAAGCTGTAGCATCCCGATACAATTTCTAATCTATCAAACCACGATGTGACCTGGGCGACTCATTGCCAAGAGACAGGGGTCTCAATAATTTAGTGTGACCCTAGGCTTCGTCACTTATGAACCGTGTGAACTTGAGTGAGACGTAGCTGGTCCAAGCCCCAGTTTACTCGCCTGTGCAATCCAGTGGAGACAGTAATAGCATCTACTTCCTAAGGCTGTTTTGTGGATTAAATGTTACAGTTATATCCATGCCTGACACTCTGAAAACACTAAATAATTTGTCCGTAATTATCACGTGACCTATATGAACAGCCCTCCACCCATCCACCAGAGAATTTAATGGCTTTTTACATATATCAAAGGATTGCCTATGAAATTATACAAAATGTGGGACTGTTCTCTTCTTACCAAGCAGGGGAGCAAGAGAAATGACATAGCTGTAAAAAGGCCTCTTAAATGGATGGGGCTAGAATTCTGTTTCTCCACCCTATTTCCACCACAGTCCCGTCATGAGTGGTCCTCTTCCTTAGAGGTCTCATTCACACAAAATCTATAACCTCACCCTTTTTCTTCCAGGTAGACAAGCACTCATAATACATTCATTTAGGCAAATATTTATTGAAAACCCACCAAACGCCGGGTACTCTGCTAGCCAAATTATCCCTGGTGAACAAGATAAGCGCTCGTGGCCCTTACAGTCTAGAGGAAAAGGGCAAACAGTCAACAAGTAAAGAAAAACACACAAGGCCATTTCTAGAGCAGCGGGCAGGGCCCCAGCATGGAGAATGATTAGGTGGCGGGTGTTGGAGGGTGAGTCGCATGGGTGGGCTATTTAGAGAGCCCGCCCTGGAGAGGTGATCTGCTTGCTGAGACAGAAGCAATTAAAAAGAACTGGCTTTGGAAATCTGGAGAAGAGTATTCTAAGCAAAGGCTAAAAAGAAGCCTCTGATACAAGGAAGGGCTTGGTCTCCTTGACAAACAGAAAACGGGATGAGGTTTAGGGGAGGAAATGAGGTTGGAAAGCTGAGCGGAGACTCTCGCTGGCTGCTGGAAGGCAGGCTCGGGAAGTCACTGGGGAGGTGTGAGCCCAGGCATCGTGGCATCTGGTCCACCCTTTCCAAGAACCCAGGGAAACGCCGCTGAGCCGGGAGAACAATGCTAGGGGAAATAGCATCTAGTCCCTTCTTTTCCAAAGCCAGGTAAATAAATTGCCTTTAGTCCTTAAAATGTCAGGTCACAAATTACTTGCAACACACCTGATAACCATCCAAAGTTTATTTTTGTATCATTCTTCTTTTTTTTCTCTTTTTAAATTTATTTTTTAATTGGAGTATAATTGCCTTACAATTATACTCCAGGTCTTAGAAAAGACCCTGATGCTGGGAAAGATTGACGGCAAAAGGAGAAGAGGGTGGCAGAGGATGAGATGGTTAGACAGCATCACTGACTCAATGGACATGAATCTGAGCGAACTCTGGGAGATAGAGAAGGGCTGAGAAACCCAGCCCGCTGCAGTCCGCGGGGCCACAAAGAGTTGGACATGACTTAGCAACTGAACAACAACAATTGCTTTGCAATGCTGTTAGTCTCACTGTACAACGTGAGCCCACTGTATGAATACGTAGGTCCCCACCCTCTTGGGCCTCCCTTCCACCTCAGTCTCATCCTTGAGAATTGCTCGTGTGAGCCTGCCTATCCCAAAGGAATTTCTGCAAGTCACCTGGGGGCTTACAGATAGACTCTAAGAGTCTCCCGATACCTGTGAGTTAACAGCCCCACACGGCGGTGGTGACAGGGCCCTGGGATTGGCCGGGAAGCTTGGAGCCTGGGAATCGTCTTATTCCTGGACAGTCCCCCAACCCAGGAGATGATGGGCGGCTGACTAGACCCCATCTGCTCCACAGTAAAGACAAGCTGCACCCTGTTTTATGACAAAACTGTAGTGTTTGAACACAATTTGGAATCATCACACTAACAAGGTCAAGAAAAAACTGAGGCAGCTGGTTGAATAATTAATCAGATAAGTCAAATCCCACCCCCAAAGACTTTATGTAAAATAACTTGAGCAGCTATTTTTCCCTTAAATTATAATAACTTATCAGCTCACCACATAATGTGATGAGTCCTGCATAATTATAATAAATGAGCCCCCCATAAAAACATATTCCACATAAATATTATGGATCCAATTCCTTTAAAGATGTATTATAAGATTTCTGCATTTCCCTTTATTCCACTTTAAAAAATGCATACTATTTTTATTTTTTGATCTTGCACACAACCGTTCTATTTCTTTTGTCATTTTGTTGTTGAAGTTGTCTTTCTTGTTTGTTTTTAATACGAAGGCTAACAGATTATTCTCCAGCACCACCCCCTCAACAACCCAATTCTGCTTTCTTGATCCTCTTAATTGGTAAATAATTAGTCAATATGGTGTCAGTCTATGTGCGGAGCCCAACAGAGAAGCAGTCATTGGCCTTTGGCACAACTCAGCAAGTGAGCTCCTGATGCTGAAGTTTGAATTTTGGCTGCATGTCCTTATTTGCTAGTAAACATCTAAGCATCTAATTAGGTGACTATAGTTTGGGAGTTTATACTTGGACCATTCATTTTGCACCAGCATACCCAGGTTCCAGAGGCCACCAACGTCCCAACATTACACAGAGCTCATCAGAGGATGGCATATTACCTGACGTCATTGCACACTTTTGGTCTTAAAAGCCTTAATCTTAAAAAGGTAAAATAAATCAAAATGCAACATAAAATAAGACTCAAGCACGTTTTTCTCCCCTGGGTTTTATTTTCTTTTCTCTCCCCCGTGCTGTTCAGCTAATTCTCTGCCAGGAAGTATTGCTGTAGCCGAGCCATTACACAAAGACATGCCAAAGACACTTTCGAATAAAGTGTTTATTTCTCTCAACAACAGAGCCAGCAATTTTCAGATTTTCGCTAGGTGCAGCCCCCCGCGAACCCTCACTGCCTGTTTTAGTAACTTCGCACGGGCTTTCACATTTCGGTGGATTCTGTGCATCGTTTCGTAATAATCCTTAGGAGAGGGAGGTGGGGAAAGCAAAGCAAATGTCAAACCTCAGGGTGTATTCAAGAGGCCTTCACGTCACTGCCAATTCAGGATCTGCAAAATCACTACAACACTTACATCCCAAGGTATGCCTTTTAAGGTCAGAAGGATCATAAAATCACTGAGAACATCTCGTTCTATGCAAACTCCTTTCCATTTTCCCACCCTACTGGCAGTGTTCAAACTTCTTGAGAAAGACAGCTTTTGATGTTCACCTGGAGGAGATTTTCTTGACAAAAGATTTGAAATGTTCTTGTTTTCTTTCTTTTCTTTGTGTTTTTTTTCAATCTGAAACTTAATCTTTTTGATCTCTAATACACAAGATACAATAAATGCTGTCCCTTTCCCCATCTTCTTTTTCTTTTAAAAATGAATGGCATCTGCCTGTACTGGTCTGATTTTGGCGAGTGAATATCATTAGCCTCAGATCAGGTCATCAGTCATTAGCTGGTAAAACAATCTAATTTCAAGTTCACATGCCAGGGTCTAAGTGCTGAAACCCTAGATCTTCAGGCAATTCTCTTCTGGGATTTGGAGAGAAAGCAGGGAGGAAAGAAGCCATCAGGATTGGTCACTGGAGCCCCTTTAGTCCCAGGAGAAGCAGTTATGTATTTGTTTCTGTGAATTAAACAATGCTTACATTGTCAGAGGAATTGTCAGGGTCAGAGGAACTGTAGACAGTGATTTCTAAAAGCAAAAAAGCATTAAGCATTAGGAACCAGGTGATGTAGCAGAAAGAATTAGAACTTGAGAACCAACAAGACTGAGGTTCAAAGTCCATCTTTCTCACTGACTGTGTGGCTTCAGGCAGACCACTTACCCTCTCCGAGTCTTATGTTTCCCTTGACTACAAAATCAATATTTAAAAATACCTTCCCTACTGATTTACTAGGAAATTTTAAAATTTGGCAACAAAATACTCAGGAAGCTGTAAATTCTCAATAAATGTTAGTCTTTGTCCTTCCTCGAAGTCAAACAAAGCTTTGATTATTTACACATGTAGACCACCTCAACCAAATCCCACAGAAAGAAGATGGCAGATAAGCTTTTGCAAAAAGCAACATTCTCTTCAATGGGTGCCCCTTCCCTTTTATAGTTTCTTCCTTACTTTTTTTTAACCTTAAAAATTCTGTTTAATGCCCCTTTTGTACCCCTTTCTTAAAAAAAAAAAAAAATGTATGAGAGTATAGTCATTTAACAATGTTGTGACAGTTTTGGGTGAACTGAGAAGGAACTCAGCCATACATTCACATGTTTGTTTCCATTCTCCCCCAAACTCCGCTCCCATCCAGACTGCTCCTGGCAACTTTAATCCCATCATCCTTAAAAGCACAGTGCCACCTTCAACCCTCAGCTTTCCAGTTTTTTAAAAAGGAATCTCCTACTAAGAGACAATTCACCTTTGTGGCAGTACCATTTGATAGAAGAAAAGGATACATTTTTAAGAAGCACCCCAGCCAACATGAATTCATCTCCACTTAGCACTCGGAGATGCGAATATCATAATATTTAAATCAGCTTTGAAAACTTTCTTTGAAAAAAGAAAAATCCACCAGTTGAATACCCAGGAGGCCGGGGAGTTCAGTTACCATAGAGATTCAGTGCTGGCAAATGGTGCTGGGGAGCAGATTGGTGTCTGTTAATTTTTTTTTATTTGTAACTTATGTGTGTTGGCTCATGCTCCGAGCCAGGCCAGATTTTCCTGTTTACCTGCCATGCTGCCTGATATGAGTGAGGAATGACAATGGCAGGTTTCAGCCATTCCTTCAATTTGTAAACATTATCCAGGGTCAGAGGGACAGCTCAGAACACATGGAGAAGTTCATGTACTGAGTTTTCAGAAAAGCGTTGGGAAAAATTGTGTGAGGGCTGCTGGGTGGAGAGAGAGGTTTGCAAAACTCTTTACAATAATCCAGAAGAGTTCTGAGACCCATTTTAGTCATAAATTCTGGTTTCAGAGAACCTTTCTACAACTCATTATTATTCTTTGGCGAACACAAAGAGATAAGAAGGAACTCTTTCTGTCTTATCCATCCTGACAACCTGTGGCAAACAGGATCCTTGCAAATCAGTTGTCCTTGTGATCTAAACTTCTAAGTAATTGTCTTTCCAACAGTGCATGAATGCCAAGTGGGAAAGTGAATATTAGCAGGATTTCTCGAACCCTCGTCTCCCTTCCCTGGGATTAGGCTACGCGAAAATGTTTGTCCCTCTGACAAGCGGAGCCAGTTCCACAGTCTCAAGAAAGAGCAAGATTAATACTTTACAAACGCCATCCTTTCGTCTCAGTGAGCTGTGGACTAAGAGAGGCAAGCCTTAGAGATGGGCTTCAGTAGATGACAACGAATAACTACTCATTTCCATAAAATTTAAATGAACCCAGTAAAATCTACCTCTTGCTGTGCAAGAACCCCATCTCATTACTCAAAATAGCAGCAATGTAATTATTGGAAGCCACGCCCTACACATCGAGGTGGCTGGTGGTAAAGTCATAACTAATTTCCACTCACACGGCCACCACAGCAGTAAAAATAAGTGCCTCGGCCTCTTCATGTTCTTCCTGCTCTAGGCCATATCTCCTTCCAACCACATGTACTTTATAAAATAATAATTCTCAAATGCAGGGCTGCATTTTGATTAGCAAAAAAACATACCGAAGATTTCTTTTTCAGCACACATAGGCAACAGGCCCAATGCGTCAATACTTAAAAAAAGGCATATGCCGTTTAAGAAAATTTCAAAACTTTAGACACCCACAGAGATGGACTGATTTAGCCCCCTCCCAGCTGAGTTTTGCATCCTCTTTGCATTTTAAATGACCTTTAAGCAATGATGAGATCTGTCTTGTTGAGACTTAATTGCTTAATTAGAGAAGCCGTTTTCAGTAGACAAATATTTCCTTTTAAACTCATCTTTTAATTTTACAAAGCCTTCATTGGATTTCAGGCAAAATTGGAAGCTGTTTCATAGCTTCACCTTCAACTGAAACTGGAAAATGGTTTAAACAATACAGAGACAAAGTGCGTTTACCTGAGGAGATTGTCATATCTAAGACAGCTGTTAGAGAAAAGTTTCAATCGATTGACATGTTTTTCAGTCAACTGAGATACACCTCAACTTTCATATCGCCCTGAAATCCAGAGCCCCCTTTAAACTTCAGTGAGTTCCCAGAAACTTCGTCCTTCTTCATCCCTTGCAGCCGTGATAGGGAGGCAACATGGGATTCTGGAAAGGAACACGGGTGCTGAGGTCAGACTGCCTAGAATTAATGCTGTGTGGCCCGACAAGCCAAGCCCCCTGCTTGCTCCTCAGTGCCTCCATCTGAGAAAGAAAGAAAAGCAATAGGTCCTACTTTATCTGGTTGTTGGGGGGATTAAATAAGTGAAACTTTCAAGTACTTCAAACAGGGCTTACCATGCAGTAAGCGTTCCAAATAACGTGTGCGGCTTTTATTTTTTGCTTTTGCAGAATTCCTTTCTTCCCACTCTTTGCTTTGCAGTGATGTTTTTATCGCTTCCCTGAGCTAACCAAGGTGGACAGAGTCCTTTCTGCTTAATTAGTGACCACACTCAACACCTTTGTCTTATCAGGTTGGCCCAAAGTTTCATTCTTGTTTTTTCTGCAAGATATTATGGAAAAAAACCCAGACAACCTTTTGAGCCAATCCAAAATAATTCAAACAACATATCTTGTAGTGAGGTTTTATACCCGGTGGGGGTGACTGGGGTAAATATTTTAATATTTGGGTTTTGAGTTCTGCATAATTATATCTGTTGTACTAAACATTATCCTACCTACGGCATGTGTAATATTATACTACAATTGAACAGGCCCCCTAGCTCACCATGTTATTTGTTTCTTCTCCTCACCATCTCTCTGTACCTTGAAAGAGCAAAACAAGACAAAAATAAAAAAACTCACCTCTTAATTATGCAGCCCTATCAAATTCTTTGCCCCAAATCTAAAATCAGCCCTTGCCTGAGTTTACACAGCAAAGATCTGTTAATGAACTTTTGAAAATGCTGATGATGCCTCCTGGATCCTAATTCTGTCTGCCCTCCATCAATCTGGGTACAAACAAGGGGGTGGGTGGGGCTATGTGAACAATGCTATCCCAGTAGAAGCCCAGTGTCTGTTCCAGTTTTAAAGAGCTCAGTTTCCTCTTTCTTTCTTTTTCCTTCCTTCCTTCCTTTCTTTCCTTCCTGCTGCAATGGTCATCTGTCCCTACAGACAATGAGAGGTCTGAGATTTACAGACTCTAAGTCCCTGACTTCCTTACTGTGTTTATTTTGCTGCATCAGGTCTTAGCTGTGGCGTGCCAAATCTTTCACCACGGGCTCTTTGTTGCAATGCGCGGACTTCTCTCTGGTTGAGACACTTGGGCTCAGTAGCTTTCTAGTTGCCTGGGGCTTATGGAATCTTAGTTCCCGGACCAGGGATCAAACACATATCCCCGGCACTGGAAGGCGGATTCTTAACCACTGGACCCACAGTGGAGTCCTTGAAGTGGCTGATTGCTTAGTGCTGAGACCCTCTACTCATCAGCTCCCCAAGCCAGCAGCGTCTGCCCCACGGCTCCCTGAGCTCACCCAGACCAAAGACCACGGCGGGTCTCGTGGGAGAAACGCTCCTCTACAAGTGTCAGGCAACCCCCACTTCTCCAGGTTCCCTGCTCTCTTGCTTTCTGCCCTGACTTTCTTTGGCAACAGGCGATGCCTTGAAGATCTCACCTGGAACATGTTTCCATCTCAGTACCTGGCTCCTCACTGGGCATCACACATGGGCCGTGTGAAAATGTGTCTGGTTGCAGTAACAGAGGACTGAGGCTTCCTGGGTCTTAGGCAGCACGGTCTGCTCGGCCTCACCTGGCAGCAGACAGCTGCTCCAGAGTATCTGCTACTCAAGCATCTCAGGGTCTCTGTGGTTCTCCTATTGTGCTGGTCACTACGGTCACAGCGCCCGCAAGGCCTGGAGCCTGGGAAGGAGGACCATGAAGCTTGTTTGCTCTTCTGGCCAGAAAAGCAGCCCCTCCACTTTTTTTAAAGTTTTAGATGTCTTAAAATTTATTTTCAATATTACATGCCAGAATAAACATTTGTCAGTAGTCAAGGAAGAGAAATGAATATTTAGGAAACTGTATAATTGAGAATTGCATATGAAAATACACTTATAGATATATTAGTAATTGTACATTTTCATAGAATATTATATCAACTTCATAATGCAAGGTCAAAACGTGTGTTAAATATTTTCTGTTTGAGGGAATTCTATGTCGTGGAATATCCGTTGCTTATTTTGATGCCTTGTATTTAATTATTTGTATTTGAAAAGATTCACATTCCTCGTTGGTATACTTAGTTGACCCTTACTATGAAAAAGTGAAAATATTGTCTCAATTATTATTTGGTAAGTGCAATAATTGTACTTGAATAGTCCAATTAGCTCATCACCAATAATCATCCTACAAAGATTTATTTAAATTAAGCAGCCCCTTTCTTAGACCATCCCTCCCCACCTTTAAAAAATCCCATTAGCAACTTATTTGCCAGGAAAGTATGCTTGGCCATACCTAGATGAAAGTGAGGCTGAGAAATGAGGATTTTGTTCCCCCAGCTCCTACAGTAAAGAAGGGGCTGGGAGGAGTGAGAGGGTGAAGATCTGGGTGGGGGTGGTGGGGACAAGTGTCGGGGGCTGGTAAAGACTCTAGAACCATCTATCCAGCAGGATTAGCCACACCAGAAAAAGAGAGGTCTGAGATGGAGAGATTTGAAGTGCCTGACTTCCTACTGCTGACTCCCTCTGCTTATCAGCCACACAATGCCAAGAGTCTGCGTGAAACCTTGAGGAGAAAAAAAAAAGTCAGCTAAATATTTAGATGATTTGCCGACATGGGGAACTTGCCGTTGGCAGCAAAGATTTATTAAACAGGCTACAAAACAAGATGTCATTAAACAGTTTGAAAGCATGCCCTCGTAATTAAGAAAGGAGAAGATTTCTAATTTGGGTAATGAAATCCGTGGCTCAGACGAGCGTTCATTTTATTAATATTTATTGCACGCCTACTGTGTGCCAGGTATGGCCTGGGCTGACCCTGAGCCACGAAACAAAACACCTGCCTCTGCCAAACCTCCTGGCAATAATAGCTGTCGTGTTCTGGACACCGAGGCTGTGCCAAGCAAGCGCTAAACATTTTCCAAAACAAAGGTTTACCCTTGTGACAACTCCAAGACGTAGGAATCGTTGCTTTCAACTCAGACATGGGCTGAGCAAAACATCTCCGTCTCCCTGGGGCCAGGAGGTCTCCCAGGACACAGTGCTGAACCAAGAAGTCTCAGGCCCGACTGCTTAGACTTGAGGAAAGTGAGACCAAGGGCAGATGAATGACCTCCCAATAGGGATGCAATTGCAAGTGGGATTCTAGACCCCAGGCCCCGCCCTCCTGGGAAGCAGCCTGATCCCGGTTTCTTTTCCTTTTGGGGTCTGTGCTGGGTTCTTGTCGCAGCAGGCAGGCTCTCTGCAGTTGCCGTGTGTAAAGGTTCCTCTGGTCCTCCTTGCAGTGGCTTCCCCCGCTGTGGGATGCAAGCTCAAGAGGACAGACTCTGTAGTCGTGGTTCACGGGCTTCGTGGCCCCGGGGCATGTGGCACCTTAGTTCCCAGGCCAGAGACTGAACGCACATCTCCTGCATGGCAAGGAGGATTCTAACCACCGGACCACCAGGGAAGCCCCCCAGAGTCCTTCTTGACCCCACGAACCCCTCCACATCCCCTAGCCAGCCTCCTCCCTCTCCCCTTCTTCCGCTCACCTCGGCTCAAACATGAAAGAGCGGGGGACCCTCTCCCTTTGGAAGCTCTGGATCTTTCAAGAAAAACCCCCTACCCCAGTGGATGAGCTTGGGTGGTCTTTCCAGGGCCAACACCAGTGTGTAACAGCAGGGCTGCTCTGACCCACAGCGCAGACGACTGCGTGGTCTCGGGGCCCCTTCTCCAGGCCATTAGTTTTTAATTGCCTACAGACTGTTTCTCAGCCCTGGTTGCACATTAATGTCACCTGGGGAGCTTTTACAGCATACCGAAGCCAGGACCATTCAAAACAGAATCTCTAAGAGCAGGCCTGCATGTAGGAAATTTTTTTTTAACCTTTGTAAAAACTGAGTTTATCGTATCTACAGGAGAGCCCGTAAGTGTTGAGTGTAAAGTTCAGTGGATTTTACATATATTCATACCCAGGTAACCACCCCCCACATCAAAATATGGACCATTTCCAGCTCCCTACGAGACTCTCACAGCCCTAGATAGATTTTTTAAACCCTCCTAGGTTATTCTAAGGACTTCCCTGGTGGCTCAGACGGTAAAGAATCTATCTGCAATGCCAGAGGCACGGATTCAATCTCTGGGTGGGGAAGATCCCCTGGAGAAGGAAATGGCCAAGCACTCCAGTATTCTTGCCTGGGAAATCCCATGGACAGAGGAGCCTGGTGGGCTGCAGTCCATGGAGTCGCAGAGACAGACATGACCTAGCAACTAGACAGTAACAATGACAAAGGTTATTCTAACGTGCAATAAGATCAGACGGCTGTGGGTTTAGAGTTCAGACCCTCTGTGGCCAAAGGCAGTCCTTGTTTCCAAAGATGGCAGTGGCTACACGTTCCCTCTCTCAGTGGACAGAGAAGAGAAAAGCATCCTTAACTGTATTGCTTTGGACTGTATTTATATCCCAGGACGTGGTGTGCACCTTGAAAGCAGAAGCTGCGTCTTGCCAAAAGCCTAGCATGGTGCATGATCCACGGTAAACATTTATCAGATGGAGGGAAAAAAGAGTAAATAGACCCATGGAGCAGGGAGCCCTGTTTGGTCTCCATTTAGAAGGCTCCAGAGGGTCTCTGAGAAGACAGGGCAGCCCCGAGTCCTTTTCATCAGTGCCTGCCTTTTTGTCTGGCGACAAGAAGGGCAAGATCGCAAAATGTTGATTCGGGGCCTTGTTCTCTGGCAGAGCTCACGCTCGGCCTGCACGCAGGTGACACCGGCGGTGGGCGATGTGGCGCTGAAAGCCGATGTCAGCCGCTAAGTGGGGGAGAGCGGGCGGCTTGGCCGCGATGTGTGTGCGCGTGCGTGTACACGTGTGTGCACGTGTGCGTGCGCATGTGTACATGTATGTGTGTGCGTGTGTGCGCGTGCAGCTGGGAAAGAAGCTGAAGCCTCGGGGAAATTGATGTTGTACCAGAGAAAGGCCAGCAACGCTTAGGAATGATCTGTGTCAGATGTGCGTCTGGCTGCCCGGGGTCACCGGGGAGGGCTTTTCCTAATGTATAGAATAGAAGAAAAATATGTGTTTTGCCTGGAGAGCTGTTACAACGGGCTTATTGTGTCAGTATCCCCCAATCACTTATATACTTTTAAGCCCACGGACTTTATTCATAATGTCTATTTTACTCTCTTTCATTTTGTCAAGTTAGGGTCCCCTATTAACTCTTCTCTCTTAGAAAACAACCCATTGTCAGAGCAAGGCCACGTGGCTGTGGTTAAACCAAGTGCATTGTTGGGCAAGTTTAGAAATCAGGAACGGAATAAAATATCTATATTAAGAAAAGATAAAAATCAGGAACCAGTTGAAGCAGCTGGGAAGACTTCCAGGTCTGAGCTCGGGGTTGATGACGATGCTGCTCCCTTCGCATTAGGAAGGGGGGAGCGGGTGTGGTTTGAAGGCGACAGAGAACTCCAGCACGAGGCTGAAGCAGAGTGCAGTTCTGGACCCAAAGGGAGGACCAGTCTCGCTCACCAGCGGGAGAGACAGACCAGTCGCATCACACGGCCCCAAAAAACAGCAAAGAGAGAAAACACAAGCCACTTGCTTCTCACAGATTCTCCAGGCGGCTCAGAAAGTCTCGGGAACTGACTGCTCTGAGTCATGGGCTCAAAACCCTGCACTGATTCAAAAATAAAAATAAAAATGAGTGTCCTGTGCCTATTAGGCTACTCCAAGAAGTGTTTCGACTCTGCATTGGGTTCTGGACTCCAGATGTGAGACTCTGAGGATATTACGCTCTTCCTAGAGAGGGCTCATGGGAAAAGACCTTCATGCTGGGGAAGGGTGAAGGCAAAAGGAGAAGGGGATGGCAGTAGATGAGATGGTTGGATGGCATCACCAACTCAATGGACATGAATCTGAGCAAACTCCAGGAGATCGTGAAGGACAGAGGAGCCTAGCAGGCTACAGTCCTTGAGGTCGCAAACAGTTGGACACGACTTAACAGCTGAAGGACAAAAATAGTATCAACAACCGGTCCTCCCACCCACCCATGTCTTTTCTCAGAAAAGACATGTCAAAAATGTGAAAGCCACAGGAGTCCCACACATACATGGGAGGCCCGCACGTAAATGAAAAGAGCGGGCGGGGGACCAGAGAGAGTGAAGTGGGTCGGGATGCAACGGCAGGCAATAGCCGGATCTCTGTAAAGACGCTTCAGCTCGGAGACTTCTCCAGGCTCGGCGTGGATGAAACGTCACAGGCCTGCAGCTGGATCCCTCCAGCGAGCACACCGTTCCACGCTCTTAAGGGCCTGCAGGTGGCGAAGGCTGTTTATGTTGTCCCTCAGACACCCGGTTCCTAAAAGGAAGACGCTATTACCCGGGATGGAAGCAAGGCAGTAGATTTTATGTGGGTCTGAGCGCCCTGAATCATCTCAGCCTTGGTGTCATCCGCTGTTCGCCCTAGAACTTGTAGCCGCAAACCTCCAGGCGAGGTTAGGGAGAGGTTAGGTTCTATTTCCCTTATTTTTCCTTGAAGGACTGTCTCTCACTACTGTTATCCCATCTGGTTATAAGTGAAATATGGATTTGGAATATCATTTTTATCTGCACATATTTAAAATGTAATGTCCAAATATTATGCTGTTTGAAAAGAGACACCTGTCCAGAAAATTCCCAGGAAGGTTTTAGAGAGTGCACTTAAGCTCAGATTTAGACACAAGTGAAGCTCATTTTTCATCGAGCAGAAGCCCCAGACCAGCCAAGATTTGGAATACATGCCGAACGTTTTGCAAACACAGCAATGCCTCATTTGTCTGACGTGGACGGTGCCGTGTAAATGCCTTTTTCACATAACTGAAGCTTATCCCTTTGCACATCAAATCGTGTATTTATTTTCACCATTTTGCATAGGAATATTCCTGAGAGTACATTACACACTGCCCGGCCTCCTCCAGTAGAACATGAGAAACATTATTCAGTCTTGGCTCCCTGACTCGGGGTCACAGCCGTGCACAGCAAGCACTGGCCTGTTCTCGGCTCGAATGAAGGGATGCCTCTGGGTCCCGATGGCTGTGTTGGGGCTGCTTGACTTCAGTCTGCAGGACCTGGGGTTTGTCAAGCTTTTGAGACTGTGCCTGCCTGCTTTCTCTCTGATCATCAGTGTTCTCATCAGACCTAAAGCCATTTTTTTCCCTACCCATTTAAATCTGTCTCTTCTGTGAAATAAAAAGGACAAGTGAAGAGATTCCCTTACTTAGATGACCTGAGATCCTGGATTACTTGCCTGTTTTTAATATGTTCTGTGACTTTGTTAACCAAACAAGTGACTCAACCCCTCCTGGCCTCTGTTCCACCATCTAAAAGTGTGAGGATCAAACACAATGTTCTTATGTTTGAAATCCACTAGGCCTGTTCCAATTTGCATAATTTTGTACTGTTTTCAACTCTGATATAAGATGAACAAACACCTTAAAATTGTACATAAACAGATTGTAGGTCCTGAGGAATCAGACCTCAAGCCTCCCTTCTGGGAGTCAAGTACATGAGATACATTTTGCCTTATTTATTTGTAGGTTGTTTCTATGTGATTGAGGCTGCCAGAGAAGTACCTGCTCAGTCAGGGGCATATCATATTGTATCAGTTATCTATTGCTGTGTAACAAATCAACTTCAAATTTAGCAGCATAAAGCAACCTTGATTTGTTATTTCCCATGATTCTGTGATGCAGGAATTCATCAAGTAGCTGCTAGGCAGTTGTGCTGGATGTGGTATAAACCGAGGCACTCCCCTGACTGCCTTTACTTGCAGCTCAGCTGGATGGGCGGGTGACGGAGTCCTTACCTGCGTGTCTGACACCTTGATGCTCCCCCTCTGGCTTCTCTCGAACCACCTGTTCTCATCCTTCCGTAGTTTAGCCGCAGCTTTTTTACAGCTTGGTGACTGGCTTCCCTGGGGCAAAGCGAAAGCTGCCAAGCCTTTTAAAGGGAAAGCCAAGCATTGACACATCACTTCTACCACATTTTATTGGTTGAAACAAGTCACGATTCAAAGATTCAAGGAAAGGAAGCACAGATTGCACCTCCCAATGGGCAGAACTACCCACATGTACGGGAAGGGAAAGGAAGGGGTGGTGACCATGTTTGGAAACCCTCTGCCACCCACCTGGATACATCTTCACATTATACTTTACAAGTCTAAAGGTTCCCGCTCAACATCAGAAGTATCCATTAGTGTTGAAGTACCTAATTATTCTCTTAGGTGGTGTTGGTTTGGTAAATAGCACTTTTCCTCTGGGAAAGGGATGGAAAGCAAGTCCATGTTTTTAATAGAGTGCTTCTTCTGGAAACAGATTCCAAATCTGTCCTTTTCTCTTGTAAACACACAGCCACGTCTCTGAGTTCTGAGTCAGTATTTGACAAATCAAAGTCAATCCTCTGAAAGATGACATTACCTCTTTCTGAACTTTCTATATTCCTGTGCTTGCCTTTAGTTGTTGTCAAAATTCTATGCAAGTATTTGCCCAACAAATCAAATTATCCAACTGCAATATTCTATTTGCTTTCTTATCAGAGGAAAATAGGTTTCTTTCTCCTTCTGCTTTTTGTGCATTTCCTTTTGTCTGTCCTGATGCTCATTTATTCATTTATTTATGCAGATTTCCTGAGCACGTTCTACGTGCCCAGCTTAAATAAACAACAAACATGGCAGACATCACCCTGCTCTCATGGAGCTAATGTTTGGGCATGGAAAATGGGTAACAGGGAGATCACTGATCAATTGCAATGGCAGTGTATGCTACAAAGGAAAAGCCTAAAATGTGGGTACTATGGCACAGGGGCCTAACTTAGTATGAGAAATTGGCAGAGGCCTTGCAGAGGAGGTGATAGCTAAGCTGAACTCTGGAAGAGGGTCGGTATCGGCGGGATGAAAAGACCGTGGAGGAAGGAGTCGAGGAAGGGGCGCTGCAGGCAGAGGGGAGAGCACATGAGTAGCCCCTTCGGGAGACAACGGGACGTGGTGGGTCCGGTGTGGAATGACAAGACCAGTGGACACGTGTAGAAAATTGAAACTTAGATGGCCGCTTAAGATCTGTGACACCTTGGGTGTGATGTTCTTGGAGCCTTAGGGAGAAGAGTGAAACAAAAGTCATGAGTCTTCTTTCTGAAACATCCCCACCCACCAAAGGGCAAAGAAATCTCACCGCCATCCGGCTAATCACATTGCTATTGAGGGTTTATGTGCACCAATAACATCTTCTCAGTGCCAGGCACCGTGCTACACGCTGGGAGTCGAAACGTGAATAACGACAGGTGCGCTTATGAGAGAAAAAGACAGTACCCTCCAGGAACCCCCAGTCTATTGGGTAGGGAGCAGGGGTAAAAGGATGGATTATTGCCCTGAAACGCGATCAGAGCTAGGATGAAATAATTTGAGGGATACGATCTTTAGCAGCCCTGAGGACTAAAGATGTTACTGTACCTTCCCTTCCATCCAAATGCATTTCAAAATAATATTTTGTCTTTAAAAATGACCCAAAAAAGAAAGCACTAAAAATTAAAGAAATTCTTGTTAGAGTTTTGATTATGTGATTCTGGTTAAGTCCATCAAAGCTGAATTACACTCATTTTATTTATGTAGTTACATACACCTTTGGGCTTCTCAGGTGGCTCGATGGTAAAGAATCCACCTATCAATGCAGGAGATGCAGGAGATTCGGGTTTGATCCCTGGGTCAGGAAGATCCCCTGGAGGAGGAAATGGCACCCCACTCCAGTATTCTTGCCTGAAAAACACCATGGACAGAAGAGCCTAGTGTGTCACGGAGTCGGACACAACTCGGCAACTGAGTATACATACATTTTGGTGTCCTCGCTTCTCCAATCGCCTAAGCACGTGTCTGCCCTCTGCCCTTTCTTTTGAGTAGTTTTGCCGTGACTCACAGTTTCGGGTATGACAGACTCATTCTATTGGGCTTTTGGGATGGGATGGGAGAATAGGAGAAGAGGTGTCCATTAAGCCTCGGTTTAAAAAGTAATGTGTTAGGAAACAGATTCTGGTTGCTATTTTTTTATTCCCTAATGTAACAGAGGCTTAAATGAGGGCATTTTCTTGTCTCTCACCCTGACCACACAATTATAACTGTGGCCCCAGGACCAACATGGTGGGTTCAGTGTCTCAGTCCCTGGTTCCTTTTCATGTTATTGCTCTGCCAACCTCAACAGGCGGTTTCTATCCTACGACCCAAAATGGCTCGTGGCTCTTACCATTACACCTGCATGCAGTCTGCAAAAAGGAGGGAAGGAAATAAAGAGGAAGCGTGTGCATTCCTTCACAGGGTGCCACCCACTTTTGCTCACAACCCGCCGGCCAGACCTAGCTGCAAGGGAGGCTGGGTGCTGTAGTCTTTAGCTGGGTGGCCGTGTGTCCCACTAAAACTCAACAGATCCCTGTTACTAAAGGAAGAAAAAAGAGCAAATACTGGACAGCAGCCAGCAGCCTCACCACAGATGACCGCGGGCATGGCCAGGATGGGTATCCAAAGACAGAAACTTAGGAAAATCACCTGTGAGGTTTTATGATGCCCATTTAATAGAAGCGGAACACAGAGACACACAGTGGTTAAGGCAGTTCAGATCAGTTCAGTTCAGTCGCTCAGTCGTGTCCGATTCTTTGTGACCCCATGAACTGCAGCATGCCAGGCCTCCCTGTCCATCACCAACTCCCGGAGTCCACCCAAACCCATGTCCATTGAGTCGGTGATGCCATCCAATCACCTCATTCTCTGGCGTGCCCTTCTCCTCCTGCCTTCAATCTTTCCTAGTACTAGGGTCTTTTCTAATGAGTCAGCTCTTTGCATCAGGTGGCCAAAGTATTGGAGCTTCAACTTCAGCATCAGTCCTTCCAATGAATATTCAGGGTCATAAAAGATCTTACTGGAATGGGAGGTTGTGGGAGTTTTAACTATTTTTGAAAACAGAAAATTCATAGTAACAACACATGACATTACCTACTGACTTATAACTTTTCTTTCACAAAGCCCAAGAATTATTAATAATAACAATAGCTAACAGTCCTTATCAGGCTCACTAGAGTTTAAGTTCAGTGATACAAATTAATGTTAAAAATGCACCAGTAACTTAGAAATTACTCAGAAAATATTTGTTGAAGACACAAAGTTTATTGAGTTCTTTGTAAGTTCCAGACATAATGCTCTGCCTTTTATGGGTGTTATTTCCATTAATCCTCAGGATAACCAGAAAGTAGCTTCTATCACTCCTTCTTTATAGTTGGGAGTTCACGACGTTAAGCATCTTGCTGATGGTCATTTTTGAAGAAATGACCGAGCCAGGCCTTGACCTCAGTTCTACTCGACCCCAAGGCCTGCTCTTAATCATAAGCCTCTAATGCAGGGGTCAGCACACTTGGCCTGCAGGTCTTGCTTGCCACCCATTTCTGCAGGGCCTGTGAGTTTAAAATGGCTTTACATTTTTAAATGGTTGGGGGCAAAAAAGAATCCAAATAAAATAACAATATTTTATGACATATGAAAATCGACATTGAAATTTCCATGTCCCTCAGTGAAGTTTTTCAGAATCCAGCCACACCCTTTTGTTGACATGTTTCCGTGGCTGCCTTTTGGGCTGAGATTACAGAGCTGAGTATTTGCAGCAGAGCCTCTTCAGTTCACAAAGCCCAACAGTTCACTACTGCCGTTGACAGAAAAGTTGTGTCAATCTCTGCTCCTTTGATTCCTATTATCCTTTTCATAATGTTACATTCAAATATTTCCAGGTGAAAGTCATCACAATCAATCTTTTTTTCCCCTAATTTTTAAAAATAACACCTTGTTTCATGAACTGCCCACAATCCCCACCAATAAAGCGTCTGTGTTTTGGCTTAATGCTGGCTGCAAGGAGCGCCTTTCCAGAGGCAAACACCCTTGAGAGCAGCAGCTCATTATTTGGTTAATAACAGTGAAAGAAAGCAGTGTGATGTTTAGCAAAAGGCAGTGGTCCAAGGAAAAGGTCACCAGTATTCCCAAACGTTGCAATGTCTAGTTTTCCAGTCCAATTTCCCAGAGTGAAACAAACTCACATAGCCTAGGCTATAGTTCTGAGAAGTTCCAGCCAGACTGAATTCCCTGGTCTGGGGCAAGATCCACTGGAGATTTAACCTGTTTGCTGGATCCCAAAGAATCAAAGATAAGGATTACAGTGGTCAAGTTCATACAGGGAATTGTTGATTGCATTTTATCCTTTTAAATATGTGTAAGTCATAGAAAGCTCTGCAGTCAAAAATATTGACTGCATTGATCTCTGCCAGCCACAGAAGCAGCCGAGGTGGGCTGTGGCGGAAAGGCTGAGAAATACTTAGAATAAAGACATGAATGCTGCGGAAGAGGCCGGGCCTGGCCGCCTCCCCTCCCCCACCTGGAAGATGCGCCTTCCAGCGGAAGAGGCGCATGCCATTCACAAAGGGAAAAAGCACTTTTGCAGCCTGATTCTGACATCAGCATGCAGGCCTTGAGTCCAGCGCCACGTTTCCGGGCAGCAGGACACAGATCTCTGCAGCATGCACAGATTTTACAAGGAGCGCGTCAGACCGGATCGTACCACCCAGCCTGATGAGCCGTATTGGTTTTCCTACCCTCACCATGCAGGAGGGAAAAAGGATATTGCCAGTCAAGGGCCTCCCTTGTGCAAACCCGCAGTCCGCGTTCCAGAGCACAGCTTTATGCATCATTCCCTTGTTTGGGGAATCAGGCTTCTTTCTCCCCTGCAGGGTCAAGCACCTGCTCAGGGCCGGCCCCTCTGCTGAATGTAGGGGAATGTGGCTCTGCCCTGGAGAAGCTGATGGGGAGACACATCCATCTCAAGGCTCCTGGTGGCAGAGAGTTTCATCTTTTTTCTAACCTTTTTATTTTGTATTGGGGTATAGCCGATTAACAATGCTGTGATAGTTGCAGGTAAATAGTGGGGGGTCTCAGCCACACATATGCCTGTATCCATCCTCCCCCAAACCCCTTCCCATCCAGGCTGCCGCACAACACTGAGCAGAGTCCCCCGTGCTGTAGAGGGGGTCCTTGCTGGTCATCCAGGCTAAATGCAGCAGTGGGTCCTTGCTGGTCATCCAGGCTAAATGCAGCAGTGGGCCCCTGTTGGTCACCCAGGCTAAACGCAGCAGTGGGTCCCTGTTGGTCATCCAGGCTAAATGCAGCAGTGGGCCCCTGTTGGTCATCCAGGCTAAATGCAGCAGTGGACCCAGGCTAAATGCAGCAGTGGACCCAGGCTAAATGCAGCAGTGGGCCCCTGTTGGTCACCCAGGCTAAATGCAGCAGTGGGTCCCTGTTGGTCACCCAGGCTAAATGCAGCAGTGGGTCCCTGTTGGTCACCCAGGCTAAATGCAGCAGTGGGCCCCTGTTGGTCATCCAGGCTAAATGCAGCAGTGGGCCCCTGTTGGTCACCCAGGCTAAACGCAGCAGTGGGCCCCTGTTGGTCACCCAGGTTAAATGCAGCAGTGGGTCCCTGTTGGTCACCCAGGCTAAATGCAGCAGTGGGCCCCTGTTGGTCATCCAGGCTAAATGCAGCAGTGGGCCCCTGTTGGTCACCCAGGCTAAATGCAGCAGTGGGCCCCTGTTGGTCACCCAGGCTAAATGCAGCAGTGGGCCCCTGTTGGTCACCCAGGCTAAATGCAGCAGTGGGCCCCTGTTGGTCACCCAGGCTAAATGCAGCAGTGGGTCTGTGTCCATCCCAGGCTCCCTGACTACCCACTCCCCGAAGCAACCACAGTTCGTTCTCTGAGTCTGAGAGTCAGATTCACATCTTGTTTGTCTTTGTAAGCGCAGGGCATAGCACAGAATAGGGCCTCAGCCAGTCTTTGTCAAACCCCCGATGAGGCGAACAAGCAGACTGTGACCCGGGGAGCAGAGGGTGAGCTGGGATCATAGGAGAAGGGCCGTTTCAGCCAGGCTCCAGAGAAGAGGTGAGCTTCCATCTGGGCCTTGAAGGCGGCATGATCGTTCGGGAGGTGGAGAGAGTGGAAGGGGCATCAGAATGAGTCTTCTGACCAAAGGGAGCAGAGGGTAGGTCTCTCTTCCTCAGAGCCTTCTAGAAATAGGCACTGAATAAATAAATATAACTAAGCCTCTCCATAAATGCACCCAAACCTTCTAGAATTCAACATATTGCAGCATCCATAGATATTCAGAATGCACTAGAGCTGCCTTCCGCTGCCTTCTGGAGCACTGCTCAGGGTCTGGCAAATAGGACCATGGCTGGTCCTGATTGATTTAAAGAGGGAATGACTTAAAGACAGAAGCTGTGTCCTGTCTCCCGGGACAGGGCCAGAGAGCCCTCCGTGACACAGGATCTGCAGGCGGAAGGATGGGGATGGTGGGGTTGGCAAGAATGCTGCGCGGCTTTCCAGGGCGCACAAGCCCGAAGAGCGGCTGGGCCCAGCTCTGCTTCCTTCACGGAGCCGCCCCCAGGGCTGGGCCCCTGGCTGGGCAGAAGGTGTAAAACAACAGCGTGAGCAGGAGGGGCGGCCTGGTACAGTGGGTGCAGACACTGGCTTTGCAGGTAAACATTCATTCATTCATTCATTCATTCAACATTCATTCATCCAATATTTATTGAGCATTGACGCTGTTCCAGACTCTGGATACCATCACAAAAGACCAAATAAAGTGCTGCCCTTGTAGAATTTTTGTTCTAGTAAAGAGCATAAATAAATGTTAATGTTTATTGACTGCTCACTACATGTGTTATTTTAAGTGCTTTAGGTATACATTAAATGCCACATTTCAAACTCACAAAGAGCCTATAAGTTACAATGACATTCCCATTTCACAGATGGTGACACAAGTCCCAGTTTAAACCGGATGGAGAGCTGGTGTCCGAGGGGCAGGTATCTGACTCCAGAGTCTGCTCATGATACCACGTTGTGTCGTAGGACAGAGGGTGACTGAGTCTGGGGACAGACACAGCTGTCTGTGACCCAGGAAGGCCCCTCTGAGCAGTGACGTTGGGCCGTGACCCGAATGAGCACGTTAGCCGTGCTGAGATCTGGGGAAATCGTTGCAAGAAGGAAAATGAGGGGCCCAGGCCCCAAGGAGGAAACAAGGTCAGTTTGTTCCAGAAAACAGACAGGGGCCAGAGTGTCACAAGCAGGGCAGTGAGCTGCAGGGAAAAACCAGAGGGTTCGAGGGTGGCTGAGATTGGTCTTGAAGAAGAGAAAGAAAGTGCAAGAATTAACCGTACGCAGGATGTCAGGGTTCCCAGGAAACGAGAAACATTTCACGTTCACATCACGTCTGGACCCTGTCACTTACGGCTTGGGAATCACGCACTTAGGCTCTCTACTTTCTTGAAGCCTCAGTTTTCTCATCTGAAGCATGGGAACAAACTGTTTTTAAGAGAATACATGTAATGTGCTCACCCAAACTCTGGAGCTGAGCAAGCACTCAGTAAGTGTGGCCATTATTCCTGCTAATAAGACACATGCCTGTTTTCAAGGATGTCACTCCTGAGAGCAGACAGACAGTGATGATACAGCAGGATTTGGGTGGGTCTTCCCCGCTGGCTCAGAGGCAAAGAATCTGCCTGCAGTGCAGGAGTCTCGGGTTCGATCACAGGGTTGGGAAGATCCCCTGGGGAAGGAAATGGCAACCCACTCCAGTATTCTTGCCTGGGAAATCCTATGGACAGAGGAGCCTGGTGGGCCACAGTCCAGGGGGTCACAAAGAGTCGGATGTGACCTAGCAAGTAAACCACCAGGATCTGGATATGAAATGTTTCTCATTCCCTGGAAACTTTGACTTCCTGGATACAGTTAATTCTTAAATTTTCTTTCCCTTCTTCAAGACACAGCTCAGCTACCCTTCCTGGGCCATCAGCCTAGATTTCAATGGCCAAGAGCCCTCCTGAGGATCCCTCCCCCCAGCTCATCCCAGGCCCACAGAGCAACCGTCGCCCCAGCAGCACCAACCAGCCCAGCCCTGATGGATGGGAACTGTCCTGGGGACAATCAGTATGGCAGCCACACCCCCGCCCCCTTGGCTGTGGTTACTGATCCCTAGAGCTGTAACCGTCACCGTTCAGAGCTGGGGTTACCAGCGATTAGGACAGTAGTTGTCATGTGGAACAATCCAAAGAGGAACCCAGGAGAGGTGGCGAGTGAGTGCCATTTTCTCACACACAAGGAGAGCCTGGTGCACACACCACCTGGAGAACCAGGCAGACGCGAGCATGCTCACAGCAGGGAGGAAGGAGAGAGAGAGGGTCGGCGTCCTGAGCAGCAGTGCCGCGGGCTTCCCCGGGAGTGGAGGCTGGGCGCGTTTGCCATCACCAGCACCACCATCAACCCCATTCCTAACCCTTAAAAAGCGCCTGCAACGCGCCCGGCTTGTTCCAAAAGCTTTGGACGTGTCACCTTGCTCAGTCACCAAAGCAGCCTCTAAGGCTGGTTCATTATTTTCTGAATTCTCCAAGTGACGAAGCTAAGGATCAGAGAGGTTGAGTAACTTGCCCAGAGTCACCCAGCTAGGCGGTGGATCTGAACCCATGCAGTCCAGATCTGCGGTCCCCGCCTGGAACCTCAGTGCATGCCACCATCATGATGCTTTGCTTTTGGGCATTATTTTCCTGCCAGTATTTACATCAAACTTTTTCTTGGCATCCCCTCACACTTCTTTATCTAGATCAAATGAACGCTTTGTAAAACCACCACCATTCAGGAAACCAGTTTTGCTTGTCATAAATAGCCAATCACTCTACCAAGAAAACGCAGTAACAACAAAACTATGTCATTAAAATCCTTGCCACACATTGTCTATTGAAGCCTCTGAGCCCAAGGCCTGCTATTTCTTTCCAGAAAGGAGAGATCACAAGTGTTAGAGGGGTGTTAAAAACACGTCAGCACAAAACTCAATGACTTCAATAGAAAAAGTAAAAGGATTGAAAAGAAAATGTCTTATTCGACCACCATATAAAAGATACCTCTCCCCCAAGCTTCTCATTCCTTTTCACAGACAGATGGAAGTGGTTGGGGGGGAGGGCAGGGGTTCACAGGTCAGAAGACCAATTTGTAGTGAGCTGTGTGTCTTGGGGCAAGTCAATGCCCCTCTCTGGGCCTCTGAGTGAGTGATGAAAAGTGGTTCCGGATCAGGGTCCTCGAGAAGCCATTGGTAGATAAATTCTGGACCACGATAAATTTTTCTCCAGAAAAATAAGTCCCAAGATAAGTGAGATTTCCATAAAGAAAGTTTCTTTCACTTGAAGTACTCTCTCTCGGTCTGAAAGTCATCCAATAGCCTACTTTCAATAATATTTGTGGAGACACCACTACATGCCATCATTCTGTGGGTTCAGTTCAGTTCAGTTGCTCAGTCGTGTCTGACTCTTTGCAACCTCATGGACTGTAGCACGCCAGGCCTCCCTGTCCATCACCAACTCCTGAAGTTTACTCAAACTCATGTCCATTGAGTCAGTGATGCCATCCAACCATCTCATCCTCTGTCACCCCCTTCCTCTCCTGCCCTCAATCATTCCCAGCATCAGGGTCTTTTCCAATGAGTCAGTTCTTTGTATCAGGTGGCCAAAGTATTGGAGTTTCAGCTTCAGCATCAGTCCTTCCAATGAATATTCAAGACTGATTTCCTTTAGGATGGACTGGTTGGATCTCCTTGCAGTCCTAGGGACTCTCAAGAGTCTTCTCCAACACCACAGTTCAAAAGCATCAATTCTTTGGCACTCAGCTTTCTTTATAGTCCAACTCTCACACCCATACATGACTACTTGAAAAATCATAGATTTGACTAGACGGATCTTTGTTGACAAAGTAATGTCTTGTTTTTTAATATGCTGTCTAGGTAGTTAGACAAGTTTTCTTTCAAGTATTCTGTGGGTAGCAAGTTTTCAATAGTGAGATTTGCTCCCTGTTACTTTCAGTTCAGTTCAATCGCTCAATCATGTCCAACTCTTTGCGATCCCATGAACTGTAGCATGCCAGGCCTTCCTGTCCATAATCAACTCCCGGAGTCCACCCAAACCCATGTCCATTGAGTCAGTGATGCCATCGAACCATCTCATCCTCTGACGTCCCCTTCTCCTTCTGCCCTCAATCTTTCCCAGCATCAGGGTCTTTTCCAAGGAGTCAACTCTTCACATCAGGTGGCCAAAGTATTGGAGTTTCAGCTTCAGTATCAGTCCTTCCAATGAACACCCAGGACTGATCTCCTTTAGGATGGACTGGTTGGAGCTCCCTGCAGTCCAAGGGACTCTCAAGAGTCTTCTCCAACACCACAGTTCAAAAGCATCAATTCTTTGGTGCTCAGCTTTCTTTATAGTCCAACTCTCACATCAATACACAACCACTGGAAAAACCATAGCCTTGACTAGATGGACCTTTGTTGGCAAAGTGATGTCTCTGCTTTTTAATATGCTATCTAGGTTGGTCATAACTTTGCTTCCAAGGAGTAAGCGTCTTTTAATTTCATGGCTGCAATCACCATCTGCAGTGATTCTGGAGCCCAGAAAAATAAAAGTCTGACACTGTTTCCACTGTCTCCCCATCTATTTGCCATGAATTTATAGGACCAGATGCCATGATCTTTGTTTTCTGAATGTTGAGCTTTAAGCCAACTTTTTCACTCTCCTCCTTCACTTTCATCAAGAGGCTTTTTAGTTCCTCTTCACTTTCTGCTATAAGGGTGGTGTCATCTGCATATCTGAAGTTATTGATATTTCTCCCAGCAATCTTGATTCCAGCTTGTGCTTCTTCCAGCCCAGCGTTTCTCATGATGTTCTCTGCATATAAGTTAAACAAGCAGGGTGACAATATACAGCCTTGACGTACTCCTCTTCCTATTTGGAACCAGTCTGTTGTTCCATGTTCAGTTCTAACTGTTGCTTCCTGACTTGTATACAGATTTCTCAAGAGGCAGGTCAGATGGTCTGGTACTCCCATCTCTTTAAGAATTTTCCACAGTTTATTGTGATCCACACAATCAAAGGCTTGGGCATAGTCAATAAAGCAGAAATAGATGTTTTTCTGGAACGCTCTTGCTTTTTTGATGATCCAGAGCATGTTGGCAATTTGATCTCTGGTTCCTCTGCTTTTTCTAAAGCCAGATTGAACATCTGGAAGTTCATAGTTCACTGTTACTTTAGAAAAACTTAAATGTCTTCTTTTTTCATAACATGATGGTCACAGTAATTCATATTTCTTGTTTTGTGTGTTCAGACACAGCAAATACAGTTTTCTTTCCTTTTTTCCCCTCCTTGGACATTTCACTGGTCTGTGCATTATATCCCTGAATCTGGGAACTCCTATTCTAGCGGTTACTAGAATCCCGCATCCGTTACTAGAATGCGCAAGAATCCCAGCATCCGTTGGTGTGATTCTTTGCAGGAATTCCTACAAATGGAATGCCAAGGAAACCGTGCGTGCATGCATGCGTGCTCAGTCATGTCCAACCCTGTGGGATCCCACAGGCTGTAGCCGCCAGGTTGGTCTGGCTGTGGAATTTCCCAGGCAAGACTACTGGAGTGTGTTGCCATTGCCTACCCCAGGGGATCTTCCCAGCCTAGGGATCGAAGCTGCATCTCTTGGGTCGCCTGAACTGCAGGCGATTCTTTACCGCTGAGCCACCTGGGAAGCCAAAGAAACCAGCAGGTGACAAAGTGAGTGAGGGGTTGAGTACAGACTGAGCAAGCTGGCCCGCTGACGCTTCCTCTAAAGGGGTCACTGCTTCTCAAGTCCAGGGAATCGCTGCCACGGGAGAATGGGACCAGAGAGGCTCGATCTCATGATATGAAGGGAAGGCAAAAGGCAAAAGGACTTTCACATCAAGTCCTTGTAGGCAGGCCACAAGTGGTGACTTCTGATCACAATTCCCGAAGCCCTTTCACTTCGGTGCAGGTAGGGGAGCTAAATAAGAGGGCTGCCATTCCCGCCGTGTTCTCGTTAACCAGCAAAGGCAGGCAGGAAAGGACAGAGCCGGACGCGTCAAAGCGCCTGGGCTCTGGGTCCGTGGAGCCGAGCTCTTGTTGCTCTTAGCTGGGTAACCTTGGGCAGAAGACAACCTCTCTGGGACTCGGTTTCCTCATCTGTAAATCAAAGGCTTTTAATCATACTTTGCCAATTTTGTGGAAGATTAGAAATAACACATAACGTCACAGAGACAGTGATTTTATTTTATTTAAAATTAAAATTTTAAAATAAGCCTTTTACTTATAAAATGAGTAAAAGACTTGAACACTGCTCTTCTGGTCTCATGTTTCAGCTGCTCCCCAGGAGGCCACTGGCCAATCTTTGCTGCCTTTCTGCCTCCCCTGGAGCCCGTGAAAGACACATTAGGGGTCCCTTGGGTTTCCCCTCGCCACCCAAGGCTGGGCTCTTCTGTTACATGAACCGCTGGCGAGACCCCATGGAGGAATGCGAGTTGCCAGTATATCTGGGCCTGACCCTTCATGGGCCCAGAATCCAGTAAAAAGCAGTTTTATTGGCAGGAATGCTAACATCCACTTACACTGTAGCCTGAGGAATCACGAGCGGCCCATAGAAGTGAAACATCGCCCTTCCCTGCTCACTGAAGCTGGGTGTTTGGAGTCCATGGAAATGAGTCTCAGGGCTGCCCAACTCTTAGCAGATTTGCCTAAAGGATGGGTAACCAACCTCCCCAGGTGGCTTAGGACAAAGTGGGTTATAAGATCGAAGACTTTCAGTTTAAAACTAGGAAAGTCCCAGGCAAACCAGGACAGGCTGATCCTTACGCCAGAGCTTGACCCGGGACTCTCTCTTCTTTCTAGTTGTAAAACGTCAGGGCAGTGTCTCCAGGCACACTCTTGGACCTCAAGCGACTTCCTGGGGTCAGGACACTCACCTGGGCCTCTGAGTCAATGCTTGAGATGCAGAGCTTGGCAAACATCAGCCAACCTGTGTGCGTGTGCTCAGTCCTGACTCTTTGCAGCCCCATGGACTGTAGCCCACCAGGCTCCTCTGTCCATGGGATTCTCCAGGCAAGACTACTGGAGTAGGTTGCCATTTCCTCCTCCAGGGGATCTTCCCGACACAGGGATGAACCCACGTCTCTTGTATCTCCTGCACTGGCAAGTGGGTTCTTTACCACTCTGCCGCCTGGGAATTCGTAACATCACCAGGGCAGTATGACAAATCAGTCCATCTTCCTGCTGAGCCTCAGATCTCTTCCTTCACAGGATTCCAGGTGACTCTTACAAATCGAGCTTCCTTGGCTCACCAAGTGACATTGAGGGGCCGTGGTACTTTGATATCATGCATTTCGCCATATGTCCTGGAAGCGTTTTTCTAATGAGTAAAGAAATAACTGAATAAATGGATGAGTGAATGAATAAATGACAAAGTGTAAAGGCTTAAATAGATAAATAAATAAATACATACATACCATTACATTTAAGAATTCCTTCCTTCCTATCAAAGTCACCTTTTTTTTTTTTTTCAATCTCTTCTGAGGCTTAATCACATCCTTTTGATTGGATCCTTTAAGACCGACGAACATGGGTAACTCCTGGCTACAGGGGCATAAGGACTGGGGCTGTAGACCAGGCTGAGACTCAGCTCCTGCTCACCTCCCCCGACCTCCACTTACTCATCTGAACAGCGGAGTCCCAGCCAGACTTTCTGTTCCCTTCTCCAGCAATACAGGGCCAGCTCTCCACCTTGCTCATGGCGCCTCTTCCGCATGAAACATTTTCCTTGTAAACTCTTTCTTGAGACGATGCTTTCACCCGCACAAACGGTTCCAATGGTGGGAAGTTCGGGTTCTGGACAGACGTCTGTGCATGAAAGAGCGTTTGTCGCCGTGAAGCGTATCAGAAAGCAGACAGCCCCCGCTGCACACAGCTCTCGCGGCTCCAAAGCGGCAGGACCCGCGGAGAAGCTCTGGGCGGGGGCAGAGTCCTCGTCGCCCCCTAACGTCTGGTCGAGGTACTGCTCCGGGAAGTCTGCGCTGAGCTTCTCCGGCAGAGAGGGAGCACGTCCCCTGGGCTCTCGGGACCGTCTGAGGCTCCCTCTGCTGTGGTCTTGATTTCCAAGCATCACAACATGCATTTATTTACATTGTCCTCCAGTGATTCAGAGCACCCAGGCTCACGGGCCCAGGGCTCAGCCTGCTTCAGGCAGCCGTTTCGTGCTCATCAAAAGTTAGCCGCTTGAATTCATGAAACAGCAAGTGATTAAACTAATAAGCGGAGTCCATGCAGTCCATGTAGGTCCAACCACAACAGGACGCATGCATCTGCCGGAGTTTCTGAGGCCTCATTATCGGGGAAAAGACTTGCCGAGGGGCACGGAATAATCCAGAAGCAGAGTTTGGTCCTGGTTTAACTGCACTGTGAACACAATGGCTGTGGGAACGGAGATGTGGATTTCTCCGCCCGAGGCATTTTACATCTCGTGGTTTGTTTGGGGCTTTGTTCACACTTACGTGCATTATCACGCACCTGAGCTGAGATCTCAAGCAGTTCATTAATTGTCTTGGAGCACCGGTCGGTGCAATTTCACCTGGCCTACTTAGATCGCTGAGGTGAGAATTTTGATGTAACTTGAGTATTTTTAATGACTTTCCCTGAAAACCTATCTAACACACACAAACACGTTGGCACAGAGGAAGTTGAGGATGACGCAGCGTTGAGTAGGTGCCCTGGAGAGGAAGCTGCGTTTGGACACGCACGCAGCCGGAGGAAAGCCCCTGGCGAGTGTAGACACCACTGCCCCCCAGTGGAAGGAAGTCGGCTCAGCAGGGCCCCTGTCTTCCTGGAGGACTGGTTCGCCAAGGGGCATTGGGGCCGTGGTCCTGGGGCCCCCACACCTGCATTGATTATTGATAAATCATTGATAGTTGACCGTTCTCCATGTGGAACCTGCGATGAGGCAACTTCTTTTCCAGCTTAGTGAGGAAGTGGCATCTTTCTATTCTAATCATACAAAGACTGGAGGTTGTGTTGTTCCTTCTTTGCACTGGTTGCCAGGACGCTCATATACAAATGGGGTGATTAGTCAGAGGACCTATTTTACTTCTTATCATTAAGATATTTGCTTTCTCCTTTTTTCATTTGTTTTATTATTTATTCCATTTATAAGTCACCTTAAATCTTTGTGTGGCTAGAGTTGGAATATCAATAAAGAAAATTACATACTTCAAAGCCATAAACCTAGTCAGCTTGATAAATACCTTAGAAACGTTACATCCATCAGAGGCAGGGTAAGAATAGTTAGCTGAATTAGCGATTAAGTACACAACTATTGATAATTTCTATAAAATGTTAAGCCTCGGGACTTCAGCCAAGAATTAGCACCCAGGAAAGCCTCATCTCTATGGAAAATCAGGTTTTACCATAAATTCAAGGTCTGACTATTGCCATCAGAAGGATTTTTAAGCTTAATTTAAAACAGGAATGTTTCTCATCACTGGAATGTATTTGCCAAAGAACTTCAACTTCTGTCTCCTTTCCTGTTGAACTTTAAAAACCGGAGAGACAACTGTCTGTCGAGACTGTTTTGTCTCGAGCCAGGCTTTGGGCAGCCATCCAGCACGCCAAGTCTGAATCCCTGCTCTCCGGCTCAGAATGCCAGGAAGCACCTCAGTTGCACCTTGTTAATTGCAAAACGAACTTCAAGTAAAAATAAAAGAATAAAAGAGCCCTTCTTCTCTTCTGCTCCCTACCAGGCAGGAAATGTGGGGGCGGTGGTTACTCACAGACCCAAGCTCTGCAGTTTCTGTGACCTAGCGCTGAAAACCATTTATGGCCAAACTTAACTCCGGAAGGCTCTGCGCCTCTCTCTGTCCGCTCTGATCGTCCGTATCAGTTTCATCTCAGGGCTGGCGTTTGGGCACAGCTGACCAGTAAAACCACGCTGGAGGTATTAACCAGATAACCCACACGTGGGGCCGGTCATAAACGCAGCCAGCATCTGGACTAATTACAGAGAGAATGGTTCCGGGGAGAAAAGAGGAAAAGGTGCCATAAGATGGTCAAAGTGGTTTTCCAAATCTTTTCTGAAAAGAAGTCAGCAAATCATCAAAACCATCAAGAACCTTACTTTTTAACAACTTAAGTAATAAATGTTCACTGAAGGGAAATTAAAGCATACAAGTAGGAAGGAAAGAAGGAAAAAGGAGGGAGAAGAGAAGGAAGGGAGGGAAGGAGGGAGAAAGGAGGAAGCTGCGAGTGAGTATGGTTAACATTTTATTAGCGGTTAGTGTTTAGGACCCAAATTCTAGATCAGGGGTTGACAAACTGAGGCCCCCAGGCCAAATCCAGTCCACTTCCTGTCTTTATTATTATTATTTAATAATTAAATTATTTTTAAATTATAAATTAAATTGTTAATTAAATAATATTTAATAATAATTATTATTAAAGTTTTGTTGGACAGAAATGTTCAGTCACTCAGTCGTGTCCGACTCTTTGTGACCCCATGGACTGTAGCCCACCAGGCTCCTCAGTCCATGGGATTTTCTAGGCAAGAACACTGGAGTGGGTTGCCATTTCCTTCTTCATTGACATATTATCTTTGGCTAATTTTATGATACAAAGGCAGAGGGCTGAGCAGTAGGAACGGAGATCATATGGTCTGTGGAACCTAAACTATCTATTATTTACATTCTGGCCCTTTATAGAATAAATTTGTCAGCCCCGACCTACACTTTTTGTCTCTGGATATTTAGGGTTTCCCTGGGGGCTCAATGACAAAGAACCCGCCTGCCAATGCAGGAGACGCGGGTTCGATCCCCGGGCCGGGAAGATCCCCTGGAGGAGGAATCGGCAACCCACTCCAGTCTTCTTGCCCGGGGAAGCCCATGGACAGAGGAGCCTGGGGGGCTACAGTCCCTGAGGTTGAAAAGAGTAGGACACGACTGCACAACTGAGAGACTAGACAGCAACGATTTATATTTAGAGTTGCATGCACTTTTTTTTTTTTTGGCTTTGAAATAATTCTAAATCCCACAGGAAGTGGAAAGGAATGTCGAGAGAAGCCGTGTGTGCCCGTCGCCCAGCTCCCCCGTGGCTTCAACTTGCATAACCACCGCACAGTATCAAACTCAAATCGAATTCAGATTTCACCAGCTCACATGCAACCATGTGTGGTGATCTACATGCCTTTTATATATAAAAGTGATAGAACACATCGCTTTTAGGTGAGTGACAACAATGAAAAGTCCTCAACTGCCAGGGTGAGGGAGAGAACAGGAACGTAGTGAGTGAGCCCTGAGATTCCCCTGAGAGTCTGACACGACCCAGCTGTCGGGAAAGCCACGGCTGTTTCTTCTGTACCAATAGTCACTCCTAAGTCATGCTGACCAAGATGCCTGGTAGAGGTTGTATATTTTATTTTCACTTGAACATATAATCCTATCTATTTTCTCTCTTTTGCACTCCCATCCTCTTGACACTCTTTTTTTTTTTAAGAAATGCATGAAATATGACGGCAATCAAAGGTGACAGCACATTGATGAGGTCCAGAAAGTTTCAGCCCCTCCGAAACCAGAGATTAAAGAGAAAAGTGACATTCGGTTTATTTAAATATGTTTATCTGACATCTGTCTGGGATTCATCTGTAGAACGTAGGGCTCCTTCTCAATCCTCTCCCACACTGTGCCTGGCTTCACTTTACAAGGGATGACATTCTCAAGCCTCAACAGCTCAGAAGAAAAGATGCCAGAGTTTCTGGCAAACCATGTGAGAGGGAGCAATGTCTCTGCCCAACTTCTCATGAGTTGCATCATAACTCATTTCCCCATGGACAGAATTACCAAGCGTTCACAGAGATTCCAGATATATTACCGTTTGTGCCTAGTGAGGCTGGGTTCACAGGCCTTGGAAATGTAAGAAGACAGCAGGTAGAGAAGAACTTCCCTACTCTTAGGGAAGTTGTTAAAAGTATTTTGATTTTTTTTTTTAACAAAGTCTGTTTGGGGACCTAATGATAAAGCCGTATTATGGGGAAAAGTTAATGGAGCAGCTGGAACAGAAGATAGTAACTGACCAGGGAGAGGCCGACCAAAGACGTACGTCACTGCGTGGACACCAGGGAGGGTCACGCCAGGAAAGCAGCCGGGGCTGGGGCACCCGCATCTCCTCCTGGGGCATGCAGAGACAGGAGATGTGGGCAGCACGGCTGGGCCATGGAGACCCAGGACTCCCCCGGGAGGATAACATCCAAGCAAGGGGCCGTTAGGCGGCTTTGCACAGCCCAGGCGAGCGATGGCAGCGTTTGGGGCTTGTGGTTCTCAGAGTGGTCCTCACACGAGCAGCATCAATGTCACCTGGAAACTTGCTCAAAAGCAAGCTCTTGGCCTCACCAGAGACTGAGTCAGAAACCCTGAGGATGGGGCCCAGTGACTTATGTTCTAGCAAGCCCTTGATGTGATTCTGATGGTGCTTCCTAAGTGGCCTGGCGGTGAAGCATCCGCCTGCCAATACAGGAGACACAGAGATTCAGGCTCCATCCCTAGGTGAGGAAGACCCCCTGGAGAAAGAACTGACAACCCACTCCAGTGTTCTTGCCTGGGAAATTCCATGGACAGAAGAGCCTGGCAGGCTGCAGTCCATGGGGTCACAAAGAGTCAGACATGGCTGAGAGAGTGAGCATGCACACATATGGTTCTGATATTCTAGAGTCCCTGGGGCGAGTCCCTAGTCCCTTGGGCCCTAGAGTCTGAGATCCACCACTGTCTCAGACTAGGATGTCAGCCGTGGAGGTGATGAGCGTCTAGATACACTTTAAAAGCAGAGCTCAGGCAGGAGGCAAAGGCTCCTTCTGTCTTAACACAGGATCGGGGTTTGGGGCTTTCTTGGTGGCTTAGTGGTAAACAATCCTCCTGCCAAAGCAGGAGCCACGGGTTCCATCCCTGATCCGGGAGGACCCCACACGCCGCAGGGCAGCTAAGCCCGGGCACCACTACTATCGAGGCTGTGCTCTCGAGCCCGGGAGTGCCGACTGAAGCCTGTGCTCCGCGATCAGAGGCCACGGCGAGGAGAAGCCTGCACTGCGCCTGGAGCCGCCTGCCACAGCCGGAGAAAACGCCCGTGCAGCCGCGAAGACCCCGCACAGCCAAAAATAAGGAAATAAAAACTGTTAAAAGTAGAAGAAGAAAACAGAACCAGGCCTCATTTGCCACAGTCCCCACTCAGCCTCTCCCTCCGTGGACCTTGTAGGTATCTGATTTTGTCTCTGGCCCGAGACCCATGATGGAGGTAGAGATTCAGTGATGGAAATCCCAGAAATGTCTCCTGTTAGAAAAATTTCCTGGAGTCATTTCCTTGCATGTGGCAGAATAAACTCAATCATCCTTTCTTGGAAGCGTCAGGAGGAAAAGAGGGGAGTCTATACCAAGTTTTCAAGGAAGCGTGTTTAAAAAGGAAAAAAAAATAAATAAATGGGCCCCAAGGTTCCCTTTCTCCAATCTGGCTTCCCCCCTGAGAGGCAGCACCCAGCACCTGCTGTTCCTCCTTGCCAGCTGAGACAGGAAAGTCACTCCCCAGCCTCGCTTGGCAGGCGGGAAAAGTTTCAGCCACAAGCGGCAGTTCCTCGAGGCAGCTCTTACGTAACCGCTATTGCAAGAAGCCCAGACGGTGACCTATTCTATCGCCTGAAAGAATCTGCAGTTAACATGGGGTGTCTAATCAAGATATTAATGGGTTTGGTTTTAAATTCCTATAATGTTTTCATCAGTTTAAAAAAAAAAAAAAACGCTCATTTCAACCTGCATTAGGCTTGGGGAGTGGATTCTGCAGGGAGAGAAGGGACAGGATTTGAGAAAGCTTTGATTTTCTCATCAGGTAAAATGCAAGCATGTGGAGGATTTGGTTTGTTTTAAAAGAAACCTTGGGGAAATGAAAGGTTGAGCCTGTGACCGCCTTGTTACACGGTGGCTGAACTGCAGGAGAAAGAGACGCTGGAGGCCCCTGCCGTGTGTAACAGACAGCTGGTGGGCAGAAGCTGGGTAGCACAAGCTCAGCTGGGTGGCCCGTGATGTCCTGGGAGGGGGGTCAAAAGGGAGGGGGTATATATACTGTAGACGTAGATGTATGTATATACATGCTTCTCGCTAATTCACGTTGTTCAGCAGGAACCAACACGACTTTGTAAAGCAATTATTCTCCAACTAAAAATTAATTAAAGAATAAAAAAAGTAAAGACATCAGAGGAGAAAGGTGTTCTTTCTCCTCCAACGTCTTTATTGGAAGGTCTTGCTCGATGCCTTCCAAGACTGGTTATCTCAAGAGCGTCCAGCTCAGGGAAATACCACACTCACATACTGGACACTCCAAAATACATAAAACCTTAAATCAAGTCAGCAGTGGGTTTGCAGTGACTCTAATTTATTAAACCTAAGACACCACCGGTGATAAACTGTGCGGTTACTGAGGTGCCTCCAGGAGGAAAAAGACACAACGTAACACAAGCCCAACAACCCTGTAGATGAATTGTAAGATGTGATCATTGAGAAGACGCGCTCCGAGTTCAGTCATAGGAAGATGCCCAGAGGCAGGCTGTCTCGGCGGACAGGGGAACGCGGTCAGGCCACCCAGTCCTGGGTCCTCCCCATCCCCACTGCCCCATCGGCCTGACCTCAGGGCCCCATCCCAGGCTCGTCACTTACGCAGCAGCAAGATGCCGGGTACATCTCCACAGCTCATGCTTCCTTTGGAAAAAAGAAGGAGGACAGTGTAGCAGTCAGGATTCTACCAGAGAAGCAAAGCCAGTGAGATGTGAGAGAGAGACAGAGACATCAGGAGGATTTTTCTTCAGGGAATTGGCTTACACAGCTATGGGCCTGGCTGACCGAGTCTGAAATTAGTAGGCTAAGGCGGTAGGCTGGAAACTCTCTGGCAGCAGCCAAGGCTTCCAGTCCACAGTGGAATGTCTTGGTCCTCAGGGAAGCCTGGGTTTTACTCTTAAGATCTTCCACTGATTGGATGAGACTCAACCACATTATAGAGGATACTGTCCTGTCAGTCCAGTTCAGTTCAGTTCAGTTGTTCAGTCATGTCCGACTCTTTGCGACCCCATGAATTGCAGCACGTCAGGCCTCCCTGTCCATCACCAACTCCCAGAGTTTACTCAAACTCATGTCCATTGAGTTGGTGATGCTATCCAGCCATCTCATCCTCTGTCGTCCCCTTCTCCTCCTGCCCCCAATCCCTCCCAGCATCAGGGTCTTTTCCAGTGAGTCAACTCTTCACATCAGGTGGCCAAAGTATTGGAGTTTCAGCTTCAGCATCAGTCCTTCCAATGAATATTCAGGACTGATTTCCTTTAGGATGGACTGGTTGGATCTCCTTGCAGTCCAAGGGACTCTCAAGAGTCTTCTCCAACACCACAGTTCAAAAGCATCAATTTTTTGGTGCTCAGCTTTCTTCACAGTCCAACTCTCACATCCATACATGACCACTGGAAAAACCATAGTCTTAAACAGACGAACCTTTGTTGGCAAAGTGATGTCTCTGCTTTTTAATACGCTGTCTAGATTGGTCATAACTTTCTTTCCAAGGAGTAAGCATCTTTTAATTTCATGGCTGCAATCACCATCTACAGTGATTTTGGAACCCAAAAAATAAAGTCTGACACTGTTTCCACTATCTCCCCATCTATTTACCATGAAGTGATGGGACCAGATGCCATGATCTTAGTTTTCAGAATGTTGAGCTTTAAGCCAACTTTTTCACTCTCCTCTTTCACTTTCATCAAGAGGCTCTTTAGTTCCTCTTCACTTTCTGCCATAGGGTGGTGTCATCTGCACATCTGAGGTTATTGATATTCCTCCCAGCAATCTTGATTCCAGCTTGTGCTTCCTCCAGCCCAGCATTTTTCATGATGTACTCTGCATATAAGTTAAATAAGCAGGGTGACAATGTACAGCCTTGATGTACTCCTTTTCCTATTTGGAACCAGTCTGTTGTTCCACGTCCAGTTCTAACTGTTGCTTCCTGACCTGCATATAGGTTTCTCAAGAGGCAGGTCAGATGGTCTGGTATTCCCAGCTCTTTAAGAATTTTCCACAGTTTATTGTGATCCACACAGTCAAAGGCTTTGGCATAATCAATAAAGCAGAAATAGATGTTTTTCTGGAGCTCTCTTGCTTTTTTGATGATCCAGCAGATATTGGCAATTTGATCTCTGGCTCCTTTGCCTTTTCTAAAGCCAGCTTGAACATCTGGAAGTTCATGGTTCATGTATTGCTGAAGCCTGGCTTGGAGAATGTTGAGCATTTCTTTGCTATCGGGTGAGATGAGTGCAGTTGTGTGGTAGTTTGAGCATTCTTTGGGATTGCCTTTCTTAGGGATTGGAGTGAAAACTGGCCTTTTCCTTTACTTAAAATCAACTGGCTGTGGATGTCAATCACATCTACAAAATACCTAGGGAAGTGTTATTGAAGGCTTCCCCGGAAGCTCGGCTGGTAAAGCGTCTGCCTGCAATGCAGGAGACCCCAGTTCAATCCCTGGGTCAGGAAGTCCCCCTGGAGACGGGATAGGCTACCCACTCCAGTGTTCTTGGGCTTTCCTGGTGGCTCAGTCAGTAAAGAATCCGCCTGCAATGCGGGAGACCTGGATCGACCCCTGGGTCGGGAAGATCCTCTGGAGGAGGGCATGGCAAGCCCCTCCAGTGTTCTTGCCTGGAGAATCCCCTGGACAGAGGGGCCTGGCGGGCTGCCGTCCACGGAGCTGCAAAGTCAGCCATGACTGAGCGACCGGGCCACAGAGAGCTTAGCCAAGTCGACACGTGAAACTCGCCGCCACAGCTTTCGCCCTTTTAATCAGGGACAGACACACGACCCCACCGCACAGCAAAGGACATCGCAAGCGTGCAGCGCGTCAGCCTCCACAGACGGGGACACGCAGGGACAGCGGCTGTGAGCGGACGCTGAGCGAGCCAGCCCGATGGATCTCCCGTGGCCTGCTTGTCGAACCTTTAGTGAATACAAGAGGCTGGACGACCACGCCCTGCCCACATCCGAATCTTGTTCGGATTACCAAAGATCATTAACAACATCGACTCCCGGTGCGAAAAACCCTTTTCTCTCTTCCTTGCATGGCTGCTAAAGCTGCTTTTCAGTTTGGAGAAGTGCTGTAAAACGCCTCTTGAAACATTTAAGCCAAAAAAGCATATCCACTAAAAGAGAAATATTAAATAAGTAACGGGACTGTGCAGAAGCAGACACGGGGCGGGTAATGCATGGCTCCAGCAAGAGCCACTGCGCTTTTTAAAATTTTTGTTTTATTTCGGAGCGGAGTTGATTTACAATGTTGTGTTAGTTTCACGTGTAGAGCAAAGTCATTCAGTTACACAAACATCTGCTCTTTCTCAGATCCTTTTCCCACTGGACTGATTACAGAATATCGAGTAGAGTTCCCTGCACTATAGTGGGTCCTTGCTGATTATCTATTTCATATATAAGCGTGTGTATATGTTAATCCCCCAAACCCTGGTTTATCCCTCCCCCACCGCCTTTCCCCTCTGGTAATCGGAAGTTTGCTTTCAAACTCTGTGGGTCTGCTTCTGTTTTCTAGATTAAGGTCATTAGTATCACTTTTTAAAATTCCCCACATCAGTCATACCATGTGACATTTGTCTTTCTCTGTCTGACTTCACTTAGAATGACAATCTCTCGGCCCACCCACGTTACAGCAAATGACATTATTTCCTTCTTTTTTACAGCTGAGTAATATTCCATTGAGTGTATGTACCACAACTTCTTGGGCTTCCCAGGGGGCTCCAATTGTTATGAACACACCTGCCAATATAGGAGCTGCAGGAGATGCAGTTTTGATCCCTGGGTTGGGAGGATCCCCTGGAGAACGGCATGGCAACCCCCCAGTATTCTTGCCTGGAGAACCCCGTGGACAGAGGAGCCTGGCAGGCTACCATCCGTGGGGTCACAAAGAGTCGGACACAGCAGAAGTGACTGAGTGCAACACTCTCCCCATGGTGCCTGGCCCATAACCAGCTTCCCCAGTCATGGAGACGTTGTTAGGACATTCATAATTTCCAAGTGCAGGGGCCATTTTTGTAACTGTTTACATACTGTGGAAAGGGCATCGGCCCTGGGTTGGTGGAGAGCCGTCATCCCCCGCAGCCTCAGTGGTCCTCATCTGTGACCTGGGCTTGGCAGAGGCACGCAGGCCTTCACCAGGAGCCTCCCCGGGGGCAGCTCCTTGAATCCTCACCACGAGGATGACAAGTCAACACAATCATGGTCTCCTTTTCCAAAAGGTCTCATTCGGGCCCTTTATGGTTGGAGAACCTGTCCCAGGTCACCTTGCAGGAACTGGCCACAGTGGATTGAAACCACAGGGGTGATTTTGCCTCCGAGGGAACCCCTGGCAAAGCCTGGAAAAGCCTCTTGATTGTCCAAAATGGAGGGGGTGCTCCTGGCATCTGGGAGGGTGGAGGCCAGGAATGCTCCCCCATTCTACAGACAGGCCCCCCACAAAGCCCCATCCAGCGCCAAACAGCCCCGTGCTGGGGGCGAGAAGTCCTGCCCCAGATCCTCTGCCATGCCCGCCTCCAGTTCGTGCCAAGATCCGTGAGGTCAGGGCTGCATCGTGCCCATCAAGGTGGGCAAGAGCCAAGCGAGCTCTGGTGGTGGACGCGCTGACCGAGTCCCGCGGGCAAGCGCGAGTGAGGGGCCCAGCGCCCGGGCATCCGGGGGCGGCCTCCCAGCCCGGCTCTCATCGCTGGCAGGGGAAAGCAGGAAATGGAACTAAGCTCAACTCAGGCACCGAACACGCCAGGGGAAAACTGTAGCAGGCAAAACCTCAACCAGTGCACACACGCGCGTGTGGAGGAGATGCCACCTTCAACCACGGCACACACACGGGTGTGGAAGAGATGCCACCTTCAACCACGGCACACACACGGGTGTGGAAGAGATGCCACCTTCAACCACGGCACACACACGGGTGTGGAAGAGATGCCACCTTCAACCAGTGCACACACACGGGTGTGGAAGAGATGCCACCTTCAACCACGGCACACACGTGGGTGTGGAAGAGATGCCACCTTCAACCAGTGCACACACACGGGTGTGGAAGAGATGCCACCTTCAACCAGTGCACACACACGGGTGTGGAAGAGATGCCACCTTCAACCAGTGCACACACACGGGTGTGGAAGAGATGCCACCTTCAACCACGGCACACACGCGGGTGTGGAAGAGATGCCACCTGCTCTTCTGCTTTTCACCAGAGCTCAGGATCTGCTTCAGGCCCCTGTGCTTCGGGGCGGAAACTTCAGGGCTAGTCGATTCAGGGCTCCCCCTGCTCTCCAGAGGATACGCACCTAATCTGAGGGAGCAGGGGGCACTTCGTCCTTCCCGGAGGAGGCGGTGGTGGCCTCAGCTCTCTGAGTGCCTTCTGGTCCCCCAGAGCGGCCTGGAGCTCCGTGAGGCCTGGAGCTCACGTGTGACCCCATCACGCTGGGACTCGGGGACAATTACGAAGTGGCCACGACTGGCCATGTGGTCTGCAGGGCCCAGTGCAAGATGAAGACACAGGCCCCTTGTTCAAAATCATTAGGAATTTCAAGGCAGCAACAGCCGAGCGTTCAACCAGGCGCAGAGCCCCATGTGAGTGCGCAGGTCCAATGCCCGCAGGGCCGGCCCTGGGGGCGCCCCTCACCCCTCGGCTAGAGGCCCTCTCAGTCACCTTGCTGCTGTCCCCCCCAAGCTAGCGAGGAGCCCAGGGCATTTATGGGGGACTGCGGCCTCCCAGGTGCTGCTGGGAAGAGGGTCACGTGACTGCTTCTCCTGCGTCTGTTCAAGACCCTCGGGATTGCTATCACCCACCCCTTTCTCGGGGACCCCGAGCAGCCTTGGACTCCCCAGCACTGCCTCAGCTCTCCCTGCCCCCACCCCGCCCACCAGCTCTGCTCCGCATGTTTGTGTAGTGGAGTCCAGCGGGGAAGACTTGCTCTTTAATCACGTCTTATCTTTTCGCTGAGTTGTCTCTGGAATCATGCTTTTTGCAAACCCTACATTTGTTAAACTCAAATTTCTTTCCCTGTATTTTTGGTGCAATCATCTCTCCCCCAAGGCAGTGAATACTGATGACTGGTGAGGGGAAAGCAGCCGCACAGGAAGGCTAGGAAAAATCAAGCTGACTTTTCAGATTTTTCCACCTCGTGCAGTGAATGGGCCACCCATCACTGTCCCCCACTGCATTAGTTGTTTATGGAGACCAACAGACTCCCCGGGGAGGGTGTGGGAGACACGGTGTTGGTGGGCTCCTGGGAACCCCCCCAAGTAGCTACTAAGTCCTTGCTTAGATCCCACCTCTTCTGAGAAGTCCTCTCTGATTTCACCCAGCTTGGGTGTCCTCTGTCTGCGAAGTCCACGTTGCGGTGAGAGGCACTTGAGCCTCACACTATCCCTGTGTTATGGGGACTAAATTTACATGCATTTTTACAGAGGAGGAAACTGAGGCTCAAGGAGGTTAAATCCCTAGCCCGTCACACAACCGACAAATAGGAGAAGGGGAGCCCCGACCCTCACCTCTGGAGTCCGTTATGCTCAGCTGTTTAGTTACTCAGTCGGACTCTTTGTGACCCCGCGGACTGTAGCCCACCGGGCTCCTCTGTCCATGGGATTTCCCAGGCAAGAATACTGGAATGGGTTGCCATTTCCTGCTCCAGGGGATCCAATGCTCGTCCTCTGCATTGGCAGGTGGATTCTTTACTGCTCAACCACCTGGGAAGCCCCTTATGCTCTGTACTTCTAGGAAAATTTTGTCTCTGTTGGAGGTTGCAGTGTTGAGGAACATAGCACGAAGAAAATCTGTACCAGTGTTTCCCAAACTTCACGGTACACATGCTGCACAGGAGGATCTTGCTTAAAACGCAGACTCTGATTCCGCAGGTCTAGGGTGAGGCCTGGGAGCCCATATTTATAACAGGAAGGTTAGTGAGCCCATCGTTGGAGGACAAGACTGAGGCTCACCTCTGAACTCCGCAGCCCCCCTTTCTTTGCAGGACAGTCAGGATCACTGCCAGGCGACCACAAGCAGCCAGACCTCCCCAGGTCACTTTCTGGCCCTCGGGGGCTCCAGCTGCCAGAGACAGAGACAGAAATCTCAGGGCTCAGAAATCCCAGACGCTATCGTTCTGGATGACCAATTGGCAACTCTCACCTCTGCAGCGGGGTTTGTAAAAAATGTAATTAGCCCAGGTGAGGCTCATTAGAGCCGGCCTGGAATTCTGCCAATGCTACCAGGCGCTGTATGCCAACCTCTTGATTTTAATATCAATGGCAGTGCTGACAAGGAAGCTAGAAGGCATGGTGGGCTGGGAGGAAGCTCTGCACCCAGGCGGCCCTCTCCCCAGCCCTCCCTCTCCAGGAGCTCTCACCACGAGCAAAGGTGGTCGGCTCCATCAAATCGGAGCCAGCTCATGAGTGATTTCCACTATCCTTCCTTTTCTAACAGGCTGGGCCCCGGGTGATCCTAAAAATTAAATGAAGCTCAGAAAATGAGACAGTTTGGAGTGCCAGGCATTAACAGCCTAACCTGGACGCCCGCACGCTCCTCACTTCCCTTGTCAGGTTCCTTGGAATCCCCTCAGGACTCAGGCGCATGGCAAGCTTCCCTCCAGAACCTCGCAGCTTTGGAGTGTTTCTGCCAGAGGGACCCAGTCCCCCATGTGCTTCGTTGTTCTCATGCAAAGTTTAAAACGGGCACTGGTAGCCAGGGCTGTCTCTTCTCCCGATAAATTGAGATATTTATGCTGATGCAATATTTTCAAAATAGGACTCTAGGCTGCCTCCCACGCTTCTGGGTACTGCATGAAACCAGTTCACAATTCCTATTATCATCATCATCAATGCCCTACCCGTCATCACCACCGTCATTTATTGGGGATTTGTTATGTGCTAGACACCAGGGTTGGTTTTTTTCGCCTGTATTCTCTCAATTAATGCATGCAATAAGGAAGGTTATTCTCACATTACTGAGGAGAAAACGGGCTTACCCAAAGCCAACTTACCACTTAGTGCATTATCCCATCTACTCTGTCATTATAGCTGCGACTAAGGTTATTTTCCACTGTGCAAATCCCTGAAAGAATTTGGATAAAAAGTGATTGCCTTATGGGTTCCGTCAAAAAACCGAGAGTTAATCGTTGATTTTTTAAATAGAGAGTGAAAGAATGAGAAAGGGGGAGAAGAAATGAAGAAAAGGAAAAAGAGAAAATCAAGTAAATTCACAGAATAACGCCCTAGAAGTGTGTGCCTGAGGAAAATGGCAGCAGTGCTGTGTGTATCGTGTTTACACTCAGCGTTAGAGAAAAGGAATTCCACCTGGCTGTGTCAGATGTGCATTAACGCGTACCGTTCATTCACTACAAGGAAAAGCAACCCTACTGAGAAAGGCTAGAAGCAAAGTTATAAAGCTTCGCTTTCGCACGTCTGACTCTTGCAACCTCAAGGTCTGTAGGCCGCCAGGCTCCTCTGTCCATGGAATTTTCTAGGCAAGAATACTGGAGTGGGTTGCCAGTTGCTACTCCAAGGGATCTTCCCAACCCAGGGATTGAACTCACATTTCTTTCATCTCTTGCATTGGCAGGCAAGTTCTTTACCACTGACCCACCTGTGCTTTCTCTCCTACTGCAAAAAAAACAGAACTTAAGTCAAGGCTAAATTCTATAATCAGGGATTAGAATTACACAGGGAACTCTTTTCAATACTCTGTAATGAACTATACAGGAAAAGAATCTGAAAGAGTGGATATATGTCTATTTACTGTATAGCAGAAGCTAACACATGTACATTGTAAATGAACTATACTCCAAAAAAAATTTTTTTTTAATTCCATAATCTGGTCATTTCTTTTTTTCTTTATGAAGGTATAGTTGATTTATAACATTATATTAATTTTGGTACAACACAGTCATTCAATATTTTTGTAGATTATACTTCAATTATATTTAAGATAAATTTGTTAATATATGTATGAAGAAATAGAGATTTTTTTTAAAAAGCAAAATAGTAGAACTTACCACCTTGGCGGGGCCGGGAGAGGGGGGGGATTGATGGACAATTTAGTGATTGAAATGCACTGTGAGAAGTACAACTATTTGAGAGTGTTAGTTATCTGCAATGTGGGAGACCGGGTTTGATCCCTGGGTTGGGAAGATCCCCTGGAGAAGGCAAAGGCTACCCACTCCAGCATTCTTGCCTGAGAAATCCCATGGACAGAGGAGCCTGGCGGGCTACAGTCCAAGGGGCTGCAAAGAGTCGGACACGACCGAGTGACTTTCCCTTTCCCTTTAGTTATCGGGGTACAAGCTGCAGGAACTGACTGGAGAATCCAAGGAAGCACAGAGTGCCCTCAGGACAAAGAGAAAGGACCTCATACGGATCCAAGGGAGACAGGTGGGGAACATCCTGCGCCTCAGTTTTATTATCTATACTGGAAGTGACAGAGTGAAGTCTCTCAGTCGTGTCCGGCTCTCTGCGACCCGGTGGACTGTAGCCTGCCAGGCTCCTCTGTCCATGGCATTCTCCAAGCAAGAATACTGGAGTGGGTTGCCATTTCCTCCTCCAGGGGAGCTTCCCGACCCAGGGATCAAGCCAAAGTCTCTGGCATTACAGGCAGACGCTTTACCCTCTGACCCACCTGGGAAGCACCCTACTTATCTATAAAATGGTCATAATTTTAGTCCCCATAACATAGGGCAGTCATGAGGATTAAGTGATATGATATGTATGGGCTTCCTAGCAGGGTACTTGGAACACAGCAAGCACCAAAGATATTATTGTTACTGATGTGATTAAGGAACCATTGGTCCCCAGTGGAAACACCTTCTCCTACATCCCTTTACTGATTATCATCTTGGTCCTAAGATTCAACAACTCCATCTGTGAAACGGGACAGTAGTTTCTGCCCCTTAGATCTGCATGGGATTAAACGAGATGGTAGAGGACACCCAGCTTGGACTCCTGGATGTCAAGTCATCAAGCGGAAGGGAAGTCTGAGAAACTGTCGCAGCCAAGAAGAGCGTCCGGCGCCGTGAGGACCATACGTGACACGGGGCCTGGGTGGAGCAGTAGAAGGACGTCAGGGGCACACAAAGGAAATGCGAACTCAGTATCGCCGCCGTTGTTCAGTCATTCCGTCGCGTCTAGCTCTTGTGCGACCCCATGGACTGCAGCCGGCCAGGCCTCTCTGTCCGTGGGATTTCCCAGGCAAGAATGCTGGAGCGGGTTGCCATGTCCTCCTCCAGGGGATCTTCCTGACCCAGGGATCAAACCCAGGTCTCCTGCATTGGCGGGTGAATTCTTTACCGCGGAGCCACCCAGTGAAGCCCAGTTAGGAATCAAAGATGGGTTTTAGTTGATAATAATGTGTCCATACTTGTTCATGAGTTGTGACCAACGTACTGAGTGATATGAGATTACAAACAGCATAAACTGGGGGCAGGGCGTATGGGAACCCTCTGGATTAGGGTCTCTGAAGTTTTCTTAAATCTAAAACTGTTATGCAAAACAAAATACATTTAAAAATAAGTGAGATAATCCGTGGCGGCCTTAACTAAGGTGCCCAGCTTGGCCCTGTCCATCTGGAAGACCGCAGCTTTAGGAGCGAGGGTGCCACGACGTCCCACGCGAGCCCTGCGTCTGAGGCGGCCTGGGACGGCGGGTCACCCTCACCCAGCACAGAGCCGGGGACGGCCAGGCGCCCAGACAATGAGGGCGGCCGCTTTCCTCCCCCGGCGGTGGGCTGGGCGAATGCTCCGGAAGCATGGTGACCCGCAGGTGAGTGAGGTAACCTGTGCGAAGCCTCGAGTCCCCCTCCAGAGGTGTGAGGCCGCAAGGAGGGTGTGTGTTTGCGGTGTTAAGGCGTGGGCACAGGGCAGACAGGTGGAAGGTGAGCGCTCCCAGCAGAGGAGCAGCGTGGCGGAGGTGGGGGGGCGGTGATGCGGCCGGCGAGCAGGGCATCCTCCAGGGATGATGGGAAACTCCCGTGGCTGGCGGGACCCAGAAACAGCTCTCGGAGGTGAAGACGAGGGGGGCTGCCAGGGAAAATAACATCGGAGGAGTAAGGCAGGCGGAGGTCGCGCCTCCAGCCGAGAAGCTCCGGGAAGCGTGCGCCGTAGGGAGGCTCCACGCGTGGGAAGCCCCTGCTCCTGGGAGCTCTTCACCAGAGTCCATGAAGCTGCCTCACCAGGGGCGACTCGGCTCCAGGAAAAAGCCCCCTGGTTCCCGTGACTCAGAGACTGATCTGCAACATAACTCACCAAACCAGAGCGTGCCGAGCGCACGTGTGTAAACCCGAAGCCCCTTCCCTCCCGGCGCGGCCCCGGTGACGCGGCCTAGCCGCCTCCGCCACCCTCGCCCCTCTCTTCCCTCCTCTCCCCCTTCTCAGCGCCCTGCCGCCCCTAAGGCGGTGGCTGATCCCCGCCAGCTCCCAGGCAGTTCATTAAAACCCGCCTCCCTCGCCAGCGCCCAGCGGGCACAGCCGGCAGCCCCTGGGGCCGTGGTGGGAGGGAGCCAGGCTCTGGGGGTGCGGCGGGGGGCCCTCCCTCCTGGGACGGGGACCCCAAGCCCAGGAGAGGAGCCAGCAAACAGTTAACGGTTTCGTCCTTTGCAGAAAAAGTCAAGGCAGACTCGCGCCTCTTGACGTTAATGAAGGTGTCACACATTGTCTAGAGAAAGTTGTGCCTGGCAATCTTCCCTTTTTCGGATGCCTACCCCAGTGACATTTCAGCTCACATCCACCTTAATGAAATGCATAATTAACATATTCTAATTGTGCTGAGCGCTGCGATGATTTTGACAGAACTCACTTTCCATGTCTAATTTGATGCTAATTTAATCTGTTCCTCTCCCGCTGACATGACCTTTCTTGATTGAGTTTCACTGAGGAAATTTTTTGATGGATTGATTTATCAGCATTGCAGAGACAACAAAGGCTCAGGGTGCAGGACAGAAAATAGGAAGGGAACGGCCCTGGAAGCCAGGCGCTCTGAACTTGCCGGCTGGAATGTCCTCTTTCCAGAGATGGCTTGTCTGATCTACTGACGGAATTTGAGAAATGTGACATCTGTGTGTGGGTTTGATCTCGCCGATAAAGACAGTAAATATCTCATTGTGGTGGTGAAGCTTTGCATGGAAGGCTCCTCCAGGGTTAGTCCAAGAAAGCTTAGGCTCCTCCTGTTGACAAAAAGTCAGGCCTGCGAGGCTCGTCCAGCGGCTAATGGCCACTTCCTGCTAGGATTCTGGGGTAGAATGGCTGGGCAGTTGGCGTCACCCAAGAGAAAGCATGGAGGCCAGAAAGAGTTCCATCTCAAGTTAAGAGGGACAAACATTGCATTTATGGAGGTCACCGGGTGTGCATTTCATAGGCTTGCAGCTAGCTAAAGGAAAAGTGAGGCTTCCCAGGTGGCTCAGTGGTAAAGAAGACAGCTGTCAGTGCAGGAGACACAAGAGATGTGGGTTCGATCCCTGGGTTGGGAAGATCCCCTGGAGAAGGAACTGGCAACCCATTCCAGTATTCTTGCCTGGAGGATCCCATGGACGGAGGAGCCTGATGGGCTACCGTCCATAGGGTTGCAAAGAGTCGGACACGGCTGAAGCGACTTAGCACACACAAGCGACTTTTGTGCTGTAGGTGGGCAGGTTAAAACCAGGATCACAGCTAGAAAGCTGAGAGACAGCAGCGCCTCCCCTTGTGTTCCATGCAAGCGGCTTCTTAAGGCTCGGGTTCGAAGGGGCTAGGCCGAGCCTTCTCAGCTTGGGCACGTTGGCATCTGGGGCAGACCATCCGGGGGGCGGTGCTGTGCATTGCAGGGTGATTAGCAACTTCCTTTCTCTACTCACCAAAAGTCAGTAGCACCTCTTTCCTGAGTGGTGGCAACTAAAGATGCCCCTGGACTTTGCCAAATGCCCCCTGTGAGCAGAATCACCCCCAGCTGAGAACCACAGAGACAGATGTGATGCCTGAGACCCCGGCCTGTCTACACTGACCGCCCCTCCTTCACTTCTTCCCAGGCTCCCCCCAGCCCCGAGGTGGACCTTGCCTGACACCCTATCCAGGAGCCAATCTCCATCCACCTGCGTGTTCTTACTCAACTACTCTTTATTTTAATTGTGGTAAAAGACACATAACATAAAATTCACCACTTTCACTGTTGTAAAGTGGCAGTTCTGTGGCTTTTAGTAACTCGACAACGTGCCACCATCACCATCATCTAGTTCCAGAACAGTCTTAGCACCCCGAGAAGACGTTCTGTACCCATTAAGCTATCATTTCCCATTTTCTCCCTCCCAGTCCCTAACAATCAATAATCTGCTTTTTGCGTCTTTGGAATTTGCCTACTCTGGACATTTCCTAAAAATGGAATCATACAGTAGGTGGCTTTTTGTGTCTGGCAGTTAGTTCCTCGATATGGTAAATATGGAGTTACTAGAGGACCTGGCAATTCCACTCAGGTATGTATTCCCAAAAGAATAGAAAACAGGTGTTCAAACGAAAACTTGTCCATGAATATTTGTACTAGAAGGCACAATTCACAGCAGCCGGATGATGAAACAACCCTAGCATCCAACAGTTAATGAAGGAATAAGTAAAACATGGTCCATCCATGCAATGAACAGCCATACCTGGCAGTGTTAATGCCAGCCACAGCACCCATAAACCTCACCTGTATTTTCATTACTGCATCTTTAACACCCACAACAGTGCCTGGCTCTTAGCAGGTGCTCAATAAATACACAGTGGATAAATAAAAGACACAGAAAACTAAATAGAGATAGTTATGAGCTATGAATAAATAGAAGTAGCAAGAGCTACTGATATTAACCATTTCTTTCAACTCAGAGGTGGAGCTGGGAAGGAAGTAGATTCCCAAAACTGTAGACAAGGAAACAAAAATTAACTTGATACTGAATTGAAATTTTTGCTGTTGTTGTTAAGCAGTTTGTGGAAAATAGTTGAATCACAGAGATGGGCCTTGTGATCAAAGTGTCTAGATAGAATCTTAAAATTTCTAAAATCTCCTTGGCTTTTTTTTTTTCAGTATAAGACTCCATCTCATCTGTCCAAATGTTTCTTTTAGAAGAGGATGTACTTAGGATGTCCATAGTAAATAGATGTTTTCTTCAAAATAGCCCTCCCACCCACCCCGCCCACCTCAGGGAAGATGAGACATTTATTCCCACATAGTTTCTGCGACTGCAAAGATTTTTGCAAAATTTCTTCAGGAGCTGCCTGATGAGCCCCACAAGGATAGGAAGCTAACGAGATTATAATCATTATAATTACACTTCACCATAGATCAAAAGCCCTTTAACTCAGCTAAATGACCTGCCACAGCCTGGGAAGCGGTGCCTCAGTTTCCTTGTTTGTAAGTTGCAGAATACTAATCCTACCTTATGGCGTTCTCCTGAGGACTAAATTAGTTAATAATACAACTGCCAAGCATTCAGAACAGTGTCTGACACCTAATGTAAGGCTTGGAGGTATAAGCTCTTCTCCTAAGAAATGTTTCTGAGCCTTTCCATTAATCGTGTGGCTTTCCCAGAGGACTTTTGGAAAGGAGCTACACTTCCTGTTTTCTGAAAGAATTAAGAAATCAGACACACAGTTCTAAGGCGTATTTTAATGATGTGTCCATGTCTACTGCTGTTGAAACAAGTCGCTACAGATTTAGGGGTTTAAACAACACAAAGTTTTTTTTTAACTTTTTATTTTAACTTGGAGTATAGTTGATTACTGATATTGTGTTGTTTGTAGTTAGTACAGCCAAGTGATTCTGTTATACGTATACATGTATCTATTCTTTTTCAAATTCTTTTCCCACTTAATTTTTAAATGACACAAATTTGTTATCTTCTAAGTCTGGAGGTCTGAAGTCTAAATCAGTCTCACGGAGTTAAAATCAAGGTGTCAGCAAGGCTGGCACATTCCTGAGGCTCCAGGGAGAATCTCTTTTCTTGCCTTTTAACTTCTAGAGATCGCCTGCATTTTTTGGCTCATAGCTCCTTCCTTGAATTACTCCAGCCTCCTCTGTTCTTATAATCTCTGAATGACTCAACCTTCTTGCCTTCCTCTTATAAGGACCCTCGTGATAAAGGACCCTTGGACCCACTGCATACTCAAGCTAAGCTCCCCTAATCTCCAGATCCTTAATTTACTCCCATCCACAGAGTCCCTTTTTCCTTGTAAGGGGAGATGTTCACAGGTTCTGGAGATCAGGACGTGGGCTTTTAAGGGCCCATTATTCAGCCTACCACAAATGATTTTCTTTTCAGAGGCAAGTGGTTCTCAGTGGAGGGTATTGAGTCCTTCCCACCTCTCCGTGCCCTTCTGCGGTGCCACTTTGAGGAAAGAAAATTAGTTTGGAGGAAGAAACTGGAATCCAAGATTGGAAGGGATATGTAGGATGGTGCTATCTTTTGCAAGTCGCTGCTTCAGAGGCTTTGTGAGAATTGTGTTCAGTTGGACCATCAACCTTAGGTGGATGTGCTCAGTTGCTCGGCCGTGTCTGACTCTTTTGTGACCCTTTGGACTGTAGCCCACCAGGCTCCTCTGTCCATGAGACGTCCCAGGCAAGAAAACTGGATTGGGTTGCCCTTTCCTCTTCTAGGGCATCTTCCCGACTCGGGGGTCAAACCCACATCTCCCACGCCTCCTCATCTCCGTTGTCGCAGACAGATGCTTTACCACTGAGCCACTGGGAAAGCCGTCAGCCCTAGACTTGAAGCTATTTGAGGCTTCTGACCCCGATTATGTCACAGTGGGGACTATCAGCTTGGCTGGGAGTTTGATCATGACACTGCCTTCTACGTGATACACTGAGGACATCACAGTCCCCTCACGCGCCTGGCCAAAGCCTTTCTCATTCCTTACAGAGGAATAGCTTCCATCAAGTGGTGAATTGTGCTGTTTTGTTCTCTGCTGGCTCTGCAGTGCCTAGAACAGTGCCCGGCAACTTGCAGACAATGAATAAATAAATACTCCCCACAACAGCCTTCCCAGGCGTCACTGGTGGTAAAGAACCGGCCTGCCAATGCAGGAGACACGAGAGACGCAGGCTTCATCCCTACGTCGGGACGATCCCCCGGAGGATGTGTGCCTGCAGGCAGGGTAGCCCACTCCAGTATCCTTGCCTGGAGAATCCCGTGGACAGAGGAGCCTGGCGGGCTACAGGCCACGGGGGTCGCACAGATTCGGACACAACTGAAGCGGCTTAGCACGTACACATACACGCCACGTCAATGAACGAGTGATTGATGTTGAGAGGTTTTACAGTATTTGCAAACTATAACTGTTTTTCATAAAGATGAAACACATTTTGTCTATTCTGCCAATATTGCACCTGGAAAATCCTGGATTTCTCTGAGTATTATCTTAACCTGTGGTTACCTTGAAACTTCAGGTTTTCTCATATGAAACCAGAGGACAGACTGGGAAAGCCATGCTTCTTAGAGCAATGCCGGCTCATCGCATCTTATTTTTCATTAGGATAGTTCACTTCAACAAGATCCTGGGCATTTTTTATAAGCCAGCATCTGGAGAACAAAGATGTTATGAAATGACTTACTTAGAGGTTCTAGCCATAATTTTTGGCCTCAGAATATTACTGAGTGTTTTTTCCTTTGTCAGTCTAAAAGGAAAATGTAACATTTCGATCGCCATCCTTTAGAAAGAAGCAAAGAAGGGGCTATTTGCCTTTGATCCACAAATTGTACCAGAATAATTTTTGTCAATGTCTAATCTGCCAATACTGTTTTTTAGAAAATTAAACTAAATACTCATTAATTCACTGTTTTCTCTTATTGAGTGAAAAGTTTTTTTTCTGTCAACTGTGTTTTTATCCAGAATCAGTTATAGAATATTTTGCATTATTAAAAATCAGAGAGGTGAGAGTGACATTTCCTTTGAACTCCAAACAAATTGCAAACTTCAAAAAATGTTTGATGGAACAACATAGCATTATAGCCCAAAAAATCTGATGGAGGGGAAAAAAAATGAAGAAAACAAAGAAGGTTTTTTTTTTTTTTTTGCAAATAGGATATTAATGATACTTTATGATGTTAATTTTAGTGTTTACAAGTATTCATTGATTCTCTGTCAAAAGGAGTATCATTCCAGGTCCCATAAAAAATTAACTCAATTATAAATCCAAAATTTTGGAAGACTATACACAGTAGGCAAAATTCTAAAGATGGTCTCCCAAGATTCCCATCTCATATTTATTCAATCAAACAATAAGCTAGGTACTTCAGAGAAAGGATCTTGCAGAGGTAATCAACATCTCGAATCAACTGAATTTAAGATATTGAGATTATCTGTCTCACGTGGGCCTGATCCAAGTATGCTGCTGCTGCTGCCTCAGTCATGTCCGACTCTGCGCGACCCCGTAGACACAGCCCACCAGGCTCCACCGTCCCTGGGATTTTCCAGGCAAGAGTACTGGAGTGGGCTGCCATTGCCTTCTCCAATCCAAGTGTATGACCCCTTTAAAAGCAGAGTGCTTTTGCTGGTAGGAAAAAAAGTCAGACATATACATGCCTACTGACCTTGAGGAAGAAAATTAAGGTCAAACAGATTTGAGTTCAGCTTCTTCATTTATAGTTTTGTGAACTTTAGCAAAATCCTAACATCAAATTCTTTCATTTCCTAACCTATAATACTAGCGACTTCATAAATTTATTGTGGAGCATTAAGAGACAGAATACACACCAAGTACTCAGTACCGTGCCTGACACATACTATGTGCACAATAAAAAATAACTGTTATTTTCTTTTAATGTCCTCTTGATAAGATCATCATTCACGAACTCTTCTGCAGTCTGGGTTTTGATTCTAAAGCCACGTGAGTCCACATGAAATGACACAGAAAAGCATAATTCAAGTAGGGAGTGTTGCATTGTGTTGAGAGCTTGCTTAGAGTCAGTTCATCTGTCCGTGTTCCATTTTGACTCCCTGCCTAAGCTTAACTCTTCTTCAGTTTAATGCATAACTGACCAACCCTGCACCTTTCCAGAAGCCCGAACTTCTATGACCACAGCTTTCTCAGCAAAACCTAGCTAGCCTGTGTCCTCCTCTCACAGGTCTCCACGGGCTAGCTGAAGACAGACCACGCGTTTCTCTTCGGGGGCTGCTCTGGGTCCTCTCTGCTGCACAGACTCTCTCTAGTCACAGCGAGTAGCGGCTGCTGTCTCCGCAGCGCACGGGCTTCTCATTGCAGTGGCGTCTCCTGTTGCAGGTCGGGCTCCAGAGAGGGGACTCGGTAGTCCTGGGCCCCAGTCACCCCACCGCCGGGGGGATTGTCCCGACCAGGAGCCAGATCCACGTCCCCTGCGTTGGCAGGCAGATTCTTAACCACTGGACCACCAGAGCAGTCCTGGTCTTATAGACTAATCTGCACCAAGTTGATAACGACCAATGAATGATGACTTAACTTTCCATACGCGTTCCATTAAGAGACTTTTAATGCCTTAACTCTAAGAAATAAAATGAGAATTCTAGGCATCAGCTTCAGAACTGATGGAAAGACAGTTGTGTGCATGTGTGCTCAATCGTTTAGTCGTGTCTGACTCTTTATGACCCCCTGGACTGTAGCCCGCCAGGCTCCTCTGTCCATGGAATTTTCCAGGCAAGAATACTGGAATGAGTTGCCGTGTCCTACTCCAAAGGATCTTCCTGACCTAAGGATGGAACCAAAAGGACAGTGGGGAGCTGCAAATCTTTTGGGTATCACTAAAAATTACCCTACGTGGGAACCATCAATACCATGTCCAGTAAAGGACATCAATTCCTAGCCCTCTTCTTAAACACATTTGCCTAATTTCTCCACTTAACACCATGAAGAGATCTCCCCAAGTACTTCTGTTCACATTTAAATAACTCATATTACTTAGAAAAAAAGTAAAAGTTTTAATGTTATAATTAGCTTATTCAGTAATTTATTATCATCATCCTGTAGGCTGGACTTATATATAACTAGAAGAGGACTAAGTTTTAACAGCAAGTTTTCAATTCCATTTAAAATAACCACTGGACTTCCCTGATGGCACAGTGGTGAAGAATCTGCCTGCCAAGGCAGGGGACACGGGTTCAATCCCTGCTTCCGAAAGGCTCCCCATGCCTTGGAGCAGCTGAGTTCATGCGCCACAACGACCAAGCCCGCACTCCAGAGCCTGTGCTCTGTAATAAGATAGGCCACGGCCATGAGGAGCCCGGGCGCCCCAGGGAAGAGGAGCCCCCGCCTGCCACAGTTAGAGAAAGCGCACACTCAGCATCAAAGACCCAGCACAACCACAAACAAATAAACAAATAAGAAAAAGTGAAGTGACCCCTAATGAACTGCTGGGCTTCCCTGGTGGCTCAGATGGTCAAGAATCAGCCTGCAACGTGGGAGACCCAGGTTCGATCCCTGGGTTGGGAAGAGCCCCTGGAGGAGGGCATGGCAACCCACTCCAGTATTCTTGCCTGGAGAATCCCATGGACAGAGGAGCCTGGCGGGCTTCCATGGGGTCACAAGAGTTGGACACGACTGAGCAACTAACACTTTCACTTTCGATTAATTTCTAAGCTGCTGAAGACAAGTGATAAAAAAAAAACTTGTAGCTCCTGGAACAAAATCTTCTGGAAGCTGTTTGTGTTCAAAAACAATTACACACCCATGAAGATGGAATTATCCATTTTAAGAATCCTAGCAATGAAGATGGGCTTCCTGGTGCCACTCGTGCTAAAGAACCCGCCTGCCAGAGCAGGAGACACAGGAGACCCAGGTTCGACCCCTGGGTCGGGAAGAGCCCCTGGAGGAGGGCATGGCAGCCCACTCCAGTCTTCTTGCCTGGGAATCCCATGGACAGAGGAGCCTGGCGGGCTACAGTCCACGGGGTCAGAAGGCGTCTGACAGGACTGAAGTGACTTAGCACATACCCATGCGGGAATGAAAATAGGCCCTTGAATTTAAAGAGAAAGGTTGCTTGCTCCTGGCTGTTGAGGTGCTGAATTCTCTGCATGCCTCGCCGTGGTTGTGTGACGTCCCCAGATCTCTGAGCTCTCAGACAAGTGATATCTGTGTCTCCAGGGCTCTCCCCTGGCAGCTCCTCGTGGGGACCTCCTGACTCTGTTTATTCTTAGAGAGAACAACTGCATACAAATGGGAGATGTTATGATGCAGACCACCAGAAAAGAATACAGAGACAAGAACATCTCTCTCTGAAAACAAAATATTAATTCTACTTCAAACCCAGTCTGAATTTTTCACAGTGGAAAACTCTTCCTAGAGAGAACCAGAGATGGTTGTTTTAATTTCATTTTCACATTTACCACCACAAACCCCTGTCTCTTTAAAGGGCCATAAGGCACCCAAGACACGAAGACTGTTGCCATGAGACCAAAACAACGTTTTCTCATTCAACACCTGATACCTTTTTCATAGGGCTTTCCAGGTGGCGCCTGCCAATGCAGAAGACATAAAAAACGCAGGTTTGATCCTTGGATTGGGAAGATCCCCTAGAGAAGGAAATCACAACCCACTCCAGCATTCCTGCCTGGAGAATCCCATGGACAAAGGAGCCTGGTGAGCTAGGGTCCATAGGATTGCAGGGTCGAACACGACTGAAGTGACTTAGCACACGCCCTCTTCAGGTTTTCCCTTCTGTCTTTATGGAAAAAAACACGTAAAACCAGCTGTGGACTGTTTCCACGTAGCCATTGAACCTGGTAAACTGGAACAGAGCCGTAGCAACCAAAACAGAGAGAGAAAAAGTTCTGTTCATCTTTTCATTTTTTCGTTTCCAGCTCATTTTCATTCCCATTAGACGGGAAAATTCACCAAACTTATACATAAATTAAAATGGTAAAATAGACTTCTTTGGAAAAATAAATTGTGTAAACCATTCATCCATTCGAGATTTTTTTTTTTAACAGTCCTTTGCCACTTGATGAAGCAAAAGTAAAACTTGACTCAGCTGGCAAATAATCCAGGAGAGAAAATCTTTCCTTTCCTTATGAGACAAATTCTTTGGATGTCTTTGTTTTAAAACAAAAAACCTGTGAATGTTTTTTTTTAATTTTAAAAACCAAATACGTATTGTGGACATATGTCTAGCAACTAGAAACGTGAATCTGTCCACGATGGCATGCTTTTGCTGGTTAAAAATATTCTAATACTTTTCCCGGGTTGCCCTCTTAGTCCACATCCATAGGACTGTTTATTGGAGGCCTATGTGTACCAGGATTTTGTACATTTATTTCATTTGATCCTACCAGCAATTCCGTGAAGGAGTTGCAACCCTGCTTTGTAGACAAAGAAGCTCAGCATCAGAGACCGTCATTCACAGAAAAGCGCCCAGCGGTGGCCGGGGTCAGAACCCGCCTCTGCCCTTTTCTCGCTGTAAGATTTTAGCCAAGCTATTTAAACCCTCTGTGCCTCAGTTTCCTATCTGTAAATTAGGGAAAATAACTCAGGCCACAATCACTTACCTATAATTCTAAAATCTCTGAAAATTAAAATGCTTTTGTAAATAGGGCTACAAGAGACACTGTGATGGTTTAGTCGCTAAGTCGTATCTGATTCCTTGTGAACCTTTGGACTGTGGCCCGCCAGGCCCCTCCGTCCATGGGATTTCCCAGGCAAGAATGCTGGAGTGGGTTGCCATTTCCTTCTCCAGGGGATCTTCCCAACCCAGGGACTGAACCCATGTCTCCTGCATTGCAGGCAAATTCTTTACCAACTGACTCACTAGAAAAACCCAAGACAAGAGATACACAAAAAATATTATTTGCTGTTTATCTGAAATTCAAATTTAACTGAGCATGTCATATTTTTATTTGCTCTGCCCAGCAACACTAGCTTTGTACCAACCCTAATTTGGCAAAAAAGGCTGGGCTGTGCTGGCATGAGGGTATTGCAATCTTTATAATTTGCCTGATGGGGCAACGGTCTGAGCAGAGGGGCCAGCACTCACAGCCCCGCGCGTTTGGTGCATTGGACAGAAAGAAACCCACTGGGGACGGAACAGAAAGATGGGGAAGGGGCAGGGAGAAGAGCAGGAGGCAGAGTCAGAGGAGGCCCAGAGCGGGCCCCACGCTAACCATCTGGTGCTCACGATGGGACGCGGCGTCCCAAGGTCACACATCGGAGGAGCAGCAAAGCCGGGGTTCAACCCTTGGTCAGTTCCACCTGTCAGTACTCAGCCGGTCCCTCCTCATGCGAGAAAATTGATCTTTAAGTCCTCACTGTAGAGATATCTTCACGGGACTTCTCTGGGGGTCCAGTGGTTAAGACTCCTCCTTCCAATGCAAGGGATGTGGGTCTGATCTCTGGCTGGGGAACTAGGATCCCGCATGCTTGGGGACCAAACAACCAGAACACACAACAGAAGCAACTTGTGACAAATTCAGTACAGATTTTAAAAATCAAAAAAAAGAAAAAGAAAGAAAAAAAAAATGATATCTTCAGGCTCCGGGACTAATGAAAAAATTAGTAAATATGGCAGTCTCTCAACTCCTCCACTGACTCTGCCACCATGAAAGGGTTGCAACTTCAATAGATTTTCCTTTGAGGTGGTGGCGTTGATGCCCACACGAAAGCTCCTGCAGTTTCCCTGTGATAGGAAAGCATCTTAGTGAAAAACCAAGACTTCAGAATGAGGGGAGAAAGTTTGTAAACAGAGTATGAAACTATATTATAAACACAATATAATAATGACAGAATAATTGATTAATGGTATGAGACTCGCCTCATTTTATCCCTAATCGTGTACACTGCTTGTTACACCCATCACCTCCTTGTATGGTCTAAGATGTCATTTCCTTGGGGCTAGAATTGGTAGAATGTGGTTTTCTGGCCAACCCACTCTGTGGACTGATCGGAATTTTCTACCTTCTTCGCCCAAAATCCATAAATTTTTCTTGAACTTCTACTCACCATCAAGCACAGGGTTGGCCACTAAGGTCCTAGAAGTAGTTAAGATACTGTTCTGAATTCACCAAGCTTTTAGTAACTACAATTTGTTTTATTCCCAACATGCCAAGCAAGTGATACTTCATTGTGCCAAGAGGTTGTGATTTTGCCCTGACTTTGCTAATACCAACATTTAGCACATGCTCAGTGTACCCGTCATTGTGCTCAGCTTTTATGTGGATTTTCTCACATAATTGTTGCGTTTGTGTGCACAGTCGCTCAGTCGTGTCTGACCCTCTGAGACCCCATGGACTGTAGCCCACCAGACCATATCCATGGGATTTCCCAGGCAAGAATACTGGAGTGGGTTGCCATTCCCTTCTCCAGGGGATCTTCCTGACCCAGGGATCGCACCTGAGTGTCTTACATCTCCTGCGGGCAGGTTCTTTACCACTAGTGCCACCTGGGAAAGGAAGTGAAAGTGAAGTTTCTGAATCGTTTCCGACTCTTTGGGACCCCATGGCCTGTATGTAGCCTACCAGGCTCCTCCATCCACCCATGGGATTTTCCAGGCAAGAGTACTGGGGTGGGTTGCCATTTCCTTCTCCAGGGGGATCTTCCCGACCCAGGGATCGAACCCAGGTCTCCTGGGTTTTAGGCAGACGCTTTTACTGTCTGAGCCACCAGGGAAACCCCACCTAATTCTTATGTAGCCCCAAATGTAGCGTTATCCCCATTTTCCAGATAGGGTAACTAAGTGCTGAAATTATCTCACTCAAGACCCAGGGCTTGTTAATGATCAACTTGAGATACCAAACCTTGGCAAGTCTTATCTGTTGTGCTGTGATAAAACATATTAGAAACTTGTTTTTCAAGTTCAACACTAATTGCCAATCTCCCTTCCACTTTAGCTAATATGGACTTTTGCATACAGAGGCTGCTTCAAGCCTCTCCTTTGTCTCAGCCTTGAGGGCTGGTTCAGGCTTTGCTTTTGAATCAGTGAAGCTGAGAATGCAGTCACCACGTGCTCACACGGGCTCTGCAGCTCCCCTGGCCCAGCCCCCAGGATGGCCCCGCGCGGCTGTGCTCACCGGCCCCTTCTGCACGTCGCTGCTGAAGGACTGATGAACAGAGGACACGCCCCAAGGCCTGTCAGACTCTTCCGCACTGATGCACACACCCCATCAATGAGCCAGCTCCTCTGTCATTGGCCCAGGATCTTTGAATTTAGACGCTGGGTCAGGAAAGAATGACACTCTTGCAGGAAGCTGTCCTTCAGGAGAAATGATATTTTTGAGCATCTTCCCCAGGCCTGCAACATAATAGGCAGGTATTGCCCTGATGATAAATGATAGTTCCTCCAGGAAACAGTGACAGGGCCATAAAGCTGAGGATTCTCCAGCATTCTGCTTGCTCCTAGAGTGAGTAGGAATCCGGCCACAAAATCAGAGATACCTGCAAAATCAAAACTCTGCTGCAACTCAACCTGATTTTTCATTTCAGATTCCCATTGATCTCAGTTAATGGGAAATCATGTCTCAGTCATTCTTGGAGTTTTCCATCCACCCTTTATTTATTTTTATTTTTTTTAACTTTTTATTTTGTATTGGGGTATAGCTGATGAACAGTATCGGGATAGTTTCAGGTGAAGAGCAAAGGGACTCAGCCATACACGTACATGTATGCATTCTCCCCCAACTCCCCTCCCATCCGTGCTTCTACACGACATTGAGCAGAGTTTCGCATGCTATACAGTGGGTCCTTGTTGGTTATTTATTTCAGACATAGCAGTGTGTACGGGCAAACGTAAGTTTGTTCTCTAAGTCTGTGAATCTCTCTGTTTGTAAGTAAGTTCATTTGTATCATTTCTCTTTAGATTCCACTTATAAGGGATACGATATTTCTCCTTCTCTGCCCAACTTACTTCTTTAAATTTTTTAAATTATTATTATTATTGGCTGTGTTGGGTCTTTGTTGTGGCAATCAGCTTTTCTCCAGTTGTGGCACAACAGACTGAGTTGCCCCGATGCGTGTGGAATCTCAACTCCTCAACCAGGAATCAAACACCCATCCCCAGCATTGCAAGGGGGATTCTTAACCCCTGGACCACCAGGGAAAATTCCTCCTCCACCCTTTCTTTAAATCAACAGTTCATGAGTGGGTGAGATACTGCCCCTAGTGGGAATTTCCAGAAATTATCTCGGGGAGTCAGCAATCACAAAGAATTGGAGGTAACATTCGCCCTTAGTGGTCAGAGACCAGAGGTGCCAGATGTCCCGCAATGAGCGAGACAGCCCTGTGCCATGCAGAACTGCCGGGGACCTGACTGAATGTCCATGAGACACTCCTAAAGGTGGAGAAGCCTAGATAATTCTCTGAGCCTAGACGCTAAGTTCATTGGGCAGAGGGTTACGAAGCACTCTTCACATGGTTTTAATGCTGAACTTTACCAGAATGTGACTGTCCTCTGGGCTTCTCTGGTAGCTCAGACAGTACAGAGCCTGCCTTCAATGCAGGAGACCCAGGCTCCACCCCTCAGTCGGGAAGATCCCCCAGAGAAGGGAATGGCTCCCCACTCCACCATTCTTGCCTGGAGAATACCTACAGTCCACGCAGTCGCAAAGAGTCAAACAAGACTGAGTGATTAACACTACTACTACTTCTAATAACTATCATATAAATCGGAGGAAAACAACGAATCTACACATTGTTCCAACCAAACCAAGCCTGGTTCCACGTACCAGGAGATCTCATTGTAAGGGCAACATTGTGAACGGCATTCAAGTCTTTGGTGTAACACCCAAGTCTTGATCTGCGTGCGAGACTGTTGAGTTCGATCCTGTGTATGAGGGCAGCCGTCTGACTGCCTTACCCTGTGTTCTATCATGTCAAGCCCGAGTATCTCAATGTTGGCACCCATGTTTCATTATAAACAGTGTCCTCTTGTTTGTCCTTTAAAGAATCATGATTGTAGTCCACTGCAGCACTGTTGACAGTGTCTCGGACCTGAAAGTAATCCAGATGTCCATCGGTAGATGAATGGGTAAGGAAGCTGTGGTACATGCACACAATGGAATATTACTCAGCTGTAAAAAAGAACACATTTGAGTCAGTTCTAATGAGGTGGATGAAACTGGAGCCTATTATACTGAGTGAAGTAAGTCAGAAAGAGAAACACCAATACAGTATATTAACGCATACATATGGAATTTAGAAAGACGGTAATGACGATCCTGTAAGCAAGGCAACAAACGAGACACAGATGTAAAGAACAGACTTTTGGACTCTGTGGGAGAAGGCGAGGGTGGGATGACTTGAGAGAATAGCACTGAAACGTGTATATTACCATATTCTAAGCAGATGACCAGTGCAAGCTCAGTGTATGAAGCAGGGCAGTCAAAACCGGTGCTCTGGGACACCCCAGAGGGAGGGGTCGGGAGGGCGGTGGGAGGGGGTTCAGGATGGGGGACACATGAGCACCCGTGGGCGACTCATGTCGAGGAATGGCAAAAACCACAATATTGTAAAGTAATTAGCCTCTGATTAAAATAAATACATTTAAAAAAATACTAGCTAGAATACACACTTCTGCCTCAACAATATTCATTCTAAAACTTGTAATTTAAATAAAACATATTAATTTAAAAAAAAAGAATCATGATTGTAGATAAAGGATTTTAGGTTTGTAAAGGAGTGTTTAACAGACTCTGCTGATGTTGGAGGCATCCCCAGAGCACTTATTCCCACAGAAAGACGTCCTCCACCCCCAGTGGCCGCCCTGGGCCGCAGGCCTTTTCCCTGACCAGGAGCGCGGGCCGAGCCGATGGTGAGACCCCCGAGAGGCCCCGTTGCTGTGATGGAGACCCTCTCCATCAGGCGTCCAGAACTGGCTCCCGGCCACTCATGCCCTGGCGGCGCCTCTGGGGATCATCACCCGTCTACACGTAAACTCGTGTCTTTGTCTCAGGGTCTTCTGGGGAACCTCAACCCACACAGGCTGTTCCAACGCACTTGTTTGAAAGGGGGATTGCGTGTGACAGCGCTGGGCGCCGCTGCTCCAGGGTCTGTGAGCGTGCAATGCCGAGGGGAGACCACCGGGGCCTCGATTACCCCTCCTCAGGCGGCTCTCTCAGGACTGCGAGTCTCTCCTGATTCTGGGCCAATCTTTCTTTTTTTTTTCTTTGTAGTATAATCCATGTACAATATTATATAAGTTACAGGTTACAAAATGGTAATTCACAATGTTTAAAAGTGATACTTCTTTTTGAGTTACTATAAAATACTGGCTATGTTCCCTATCTGTAGGAGAGATCCTCCTAGCTTATTTACACCCAATACTTTGTACCTCTTAATCCCCGTCCCCTAACCTGCCCCTCCCACCTCCCTCTCCCCAGCGGTCACCACTTGTTCATTCTCTGTATTTGGGTCTGTTTCTTTTGTGGTATGTTCACAAGTTCGTTGTATTTTTTTAGGTTCTACTTATAAGTGATACCATGCAATATTTGAGTTTCTCTATCTGACTTACTTTCCTTAGCATAATACCCTCCAAGTACATCCACGTTGCTGCAAATGGCAGATTTTCCTTCTTTTTTAAGGCTGAATAATATTTCGTGGTATATATATACACCAGATCTTCATCCGTTCATCTGTCGTTGGACACAGTCCACTTCCACATCTTGGGCTTTTGTAAATAATGCTGCTCTGAAGACTGGAGTGCGTGCAGGCCTCCAAGGTCGTGTTTTTGTGTTTGGGGACAGACACCCAGGAGAGGGGCTGCTGAGTCACGCAGTATTTCTACCCTCAGCGCTTTGGGGGCCCTCTGGATTGTTCTCCGCAGTAGCGGCACCAGCTTGCATTCCCCGGCACTGAAAACCCAGCTCTGTAAACCAGCCTCTGGCCTCCAGGAGCTGCTGTCAGATCCACAGCGTTAAGGCCCACCACTCGAATAAGCAAAGCCGTCTAGGTGCAGGAAAAGTCACACAGATGGAAACAGCTTTTGTTTCCCACTTTGAACAGAAACGTGGATTCACAGCATCCGTCCTTTCATTCAACAATACTTATTGAGCACCTGTTCCGGGTCAGGCACTGGATACCCAGCGGGGCACAACACTCACGGAATCATCTCCCTTATCACCTTAGGAGAGGGTGATGATAAATAAACCTGTTAACACGTGGCTTACATTAAATGAAAAAAATAGACAAAAGTAAAATAGGACAGGGAAAGAAGGGGAGGCTAGAGGTGACGGTGTGGACTTTTTTAAAGGCAGGTCAGAGAAGACCTCTCATGAGAGTGATGAACCGCAAAGACACTCAGCCTTAAGGTCCAGGATTTGCCTCCTCGCTAAAGCAGCAGCGGGCATGGTGTAGGCTGCAGAGGGTCCAACCCCTAGGAGGTACTTGAGCTCAGCGTGGCAAAGATCACTGCGTCCGACGGCAGAGCCCAGACTTGCAAGATCGTCTGACTTTCCAAGGAAAACTGAGGGACGTTTCACCTCCATAGAGGGCTGCCCACCAGCAGGGCAAAGTTCCTGGCAACTTTAGGGTGTTCAGACTTTCTCCATAGTATTTTTAAAACAAAAGCCAGAAAGTTGTGCAGGTGGCCCGTCTTGAACATCCTGCCCAACCTCCCCTGAGTCAGCATGCCCTGCATGCAGGATGGGGAGGGGAGGGCAAGTCAGAGAGAAGACGAATCCCAAATTAGGACTATCTGCGCTCACTGGTTCTCTTCGCAACACACCCAGAACTTTGGAAGCATCGCCTTGCCGTGTCCCTGTTTGACAGGGAAGTTTGTGCCTTTTTTTTTTCCTCCAACACTTCAGGATGTTGTGTTGCTGGAGATCCCAGTGGGAAAGCCCCAAATAGAAAAGCCATCTTTGCTCCTGGGCTCCAGGCTTGGCAGAGGGGCACTTCCTTGGCAGAACTACACCAACATTTCCAGGGCACAACTGCCAACTCCAGCAGAACTTCCAGCAGGAGCTTTACAACCAAACCGCTTTCATCCAAATCGCTATCTGGGCAGAGGCCTGATTACTCCTAATGACTCTGTTGCTATAGCGATGGCCAAGTCCTCTGTCATCCTGCCGTGGCCTGGAAGACCTTGCCTTTTAGGGACGACGTGCTCCTTGTAAAGCCTGGAGGTGCTAACGGCCTCTCTGCAGGATGTTGGCCTGGTGAGCAGAGAGGCAAGGCCGCCAAGAACAACCATGCCAGTGTGCAGACTGCCCCTGAAACCAGGGGAGGATTTGGCCCATTACCAAGGATGCCCCAACTCCAGAAAATCTTTGTCCTCGAACATTTGTGGATTCCTCTGGCTCCTGAAGAAGCCAAGGCCGGAGAATAAAGGGTGTCTTTGTAGTGAAGAGTGATGCCTGGGCAAACTGACTGGCCTGTTTCCTGGTTCTAGAGCCTTCTCCCAAGCGGTCAGCTGACTTAACCGTAGGCTCCAGTGTGTTGCATACACGTGTAACTGGGGTGTTGCCAACAGCTCACCCAGGTTGCAGGTCTGTGGCTGGTTCGTTTGGTGTGTAATCCTCACACACACACACACACACACAGGGGTTCTACACCAATCCCTCACCCGACCACCACACCAGCTGTTTCGGAGGTCTCCCAGTGTCCGCAGCTTTGCAAGCAGGGATTTCTGCATAGAGTAAGTCAAATGGAAACAGTGATGTCTTGGGATATGGATGAATGCCCCTTCAGCCCGGGAGTGACTGGCTAGATGCTGCATTCTGACAAACGGGCGGTGTGGTGACAAGCAGTGGTCCACGGTGACGGTATGTCCTGCCTGCTGGCCCCTGGCTGCCCAGCTCCATGATGTCCGTCTCTCCACCGATGGCCTCGCTGCCATCATCAAAGCCACTCGTCCCCATCTCACTCCTCCCGAGCACCAGTCAGTCTCTCTTCTCTAAAGGCCTCTCCAGCTCAGATCGCAGGGACCCCTTAGAAGCCACATCTTCTCCATCAGCTGGATCCCGTGCGAGTCTGACACTCTGACGACAGTCGCTTTGCCAAGAGCAGGGCTCCCCGTTGCCTCCACCACCAAAGCCTTCCTCCTTCTTTGTTCTTTCTCGGTTCTAAATCTCGAAGATTCTTTGGGCCCAAAGCCGGAGTCAGCCAAAATTTTGTTCCATTTCTCTCACAGGAAGGGAAGGCTTAGCATTCGCATCTTATGATAGAGCAAAGACAGGGAAAGGGGAATAAAAACTTCTAGGTGTCTGCATTAGGAGAACGTGAACTCCCGTCTCCTACCTCGGCAGGAGAAGACTGGGGCCGTTCTCCCCGAGGGTTGTCTTAGAGCAAGTCACAAGGGGCAGGGGGTCTTCTGTCTACTGCAGAGGCCAAGGTTCCTGAGTTCTGGCCAATCACACCATCCCACACTTTCCCCGAGGATTTTCCTGTAGAGTTGATGCGCTATTGTCTGTCTGTCTGCACGTCTGTCCATCTGTCAGGAAAGTTAAGAAGCAAAATATTTAGCCAGTTTAAGGAAATAAATCCTCTAAAAAGAGTTTTGCCCATGTTTTGCATGCAAGCACATGGGTTGATTCCAAACATGATAATAAACATTTTGCTGCTAAATTTCCGACTGCCTGGGACCTAACGGAAGCCTCACCTCTAATTACCTTTGTGGAAAATGGCTCAACCTCCGCCAGTCTGGTTTCTCATCCCCAGTGCAGGTCACAACAGGCTTGCCCTCGTCGAGCGGCTGTTACTGTGAAATGAGAGGCCGTGTCAAGGGCTTAGCAAACAGGAAGGACCTGGCAGGGTGTTGCTGTTCCGTCACCACATCGTGTCCGACTCCTCGCGACCCCACGGGCTGCAGCATGCCAGGCTTCCCTGTCTGTCACCAACTCCCAGAGCTTGCTCAAACTCGTGTCCTTTAAGTCGGTGATGCCACCCAACCATCGCATCCTCTGTCGTCCCCTTCTCCTCTTGCCCTCCGTCTTTCCCAGCGTCGGGGTCTTTCCCAGCGAGTCAGCTCTCCGCATCAGGCGTAGCTGCTGTCGTTATGAAGATGAAGCAGGCAGCCCAGACTCTTCTCTGCTCTGTCCCCGCTTTGTCAGCAGCTTATGTTATAGCGTGTTGTTTTTTTTTAACTTTGACACTACTATTTTCATTCTAAACTTTTCCTCTCTCTTTAAAAAATTTATTTATTTTCACTGGAGAATAATTACAGTATTGTGATGGTTTCTGCCTTCCATCAGTGTGACTCCATCACGGGCATACCTGTGTCCCCTCCGTCCCGAACCTCCCTCCCACCTCCCTTCCCCCATCCCGTCGCGTGGTCACAGGGCACCCAAAGATGGTGCTCAGTGACAACTTTTTATTTTATACTAAAGTATAGTCAATTAACAACATCGTGATAGTTTCAGGTAGACGGCAGAGGGACTCAGCCATGCAAATACAGGTATCCATTCTCTCCCAAACTCCCCTCCCATCCAGAATGGCACATCCTTGAAAGTAACAGAACCACAGGTCTTTTCAAACAATAATAGCCTTGCTGTTGCTGTTGTTTGGTCGCTAAGTCTTATCCTACTCTTTGTGACCCCATGGATGGTAGCCCGCCAGGCTCCTCTGTCCATGGGATTTCCCAGGCAAGGATACAGCGGTTGGTTGCCATTTCCTCCTCCAGGGGATCTTCCCAACCCAGGGAATGAACCCACATCTCTTGCATTGGCAGGCGGATTCTGAGCCATCAAAAATAACCTTAGGCGTCAGTATTCAGTTCTAACTCTCAGTCAGGCAATTTGCATGTGTGATTTCACTCAGGCCCGGCAACGCTTCCGGGATGTGCCGCGAGTGTCATCTCGGCTTTGCAGATGAAGGGCCCCGGCCGCAGGGCTGGGTCAGGAACTTACCGCTTTAAGTGTGATGCCAGGATCCAAACTAGATCTGATTCCACAGCCCCTGCCCCTAACGAGCACTTGAGAGTGCCTTGCTTTTCAAATGCCAACCAGCTCAGAACTGTGCTCATCTGCGAGTGCCTTCTCCTAACGAATCCAAATGAGACCACCTTTCTGTACATTCATGTGACAATCTGAGATGGTGAGCGCTGCTGAGAAAGAAGTTACAGTTTTCCTTTCTTCTTTTTTCTCTGACAAGCTGATGACTAGAAATGAAAACCAAAGACAAATCTATTTATTTTTATAGTTTCATGAACTTCAGATATTAAAAAGTGATGAACACAGACGCAGTGTAAATTTTGTGCACTTTACATGTGATGTTATGTGTTTGGACTCACGCATTATTTCCCACCTGCCCTCGGACAGAAGGTTATTACAGAAGCTTGTAGAAGCCCCCCTAAAGGATTACTGTCTGGTGGGTTTTTTGGTGAGAGTTTTTTCACTCACACAGCTTTTGATTGGATGTAGGGTTCTTTGGGGCTTCGCAGGTTGTGCAGTGGTAAAGAATCTGCCTGCCAGTGCAGAAGATGCCAGAGATGGGGGTTCGATCCTTGGTTGGGGAAGATCCCCTGGAGGAGGAAATAGCAACCCACTCTAGTATTCCTGCCTGGAGAATCCCATGGACAGAGGAGCCTGGGGGTCTACAGTCCGTGGGGTCGCAGAGAGCCGGACACGACTGAGCGACTGAGTCCACACACACAGGCTTCTTTTAGGGGAGGGTGAGCAGTCAAAAGCTACCGGATCTTTCCACAAAATGACTGCTGCTATCCCCAACCGAAATCCCAGCAGGGGTTCAAATCCCAGGGGAACCCTACCCCCTCAGTGTGGTTCAAGAGTCAAACCACAAACGGACAGGCCACAATATAAGAGAAACATTCTCACCTGTCCCGAGCAACATGAGCAGAAACAAAGGTGATGCTGGAGGCTTTACAGTAAGTGAAATTTAGTCAGTATACTGTAGTATATTTCACTTGATCCAGTTCAATACAATTGATTAGGCATCTTCTTGTGCCAGGCACTCTTCTAGGCATTGAAGAAGACAGAATCTTTTTTCCTCTGTAGTCCTTATCAGAGAGTGAACAAGTAAACAGTAAATAAATATATATGGACAATGTGGTAGTAGTAAGAATCCAAAGGAAGCCCAGAGAATCCAAAGGAGCCCAGAGAATGTTGCCAAGTGAGGATGGACCATAAGAGACATTCTAGTCGAGACTCGCGTGATTTGAGGAAGTGAGTCTTGAAGACCTCGGGGAGAGGTGTAGCAGAGATAAGGAACAGTGGACGTACAGACTCTGAGGCAGCGATGGCCTCATGCTTTCAGAGAACAGCAAGGAAGCCGGGGTGGAGGGCGGCAGGGGGCGGGAGATGAGGAGGGAAGGAGGTGAGATTTGAGGGACACTCAGGAACGGCGGACATGGGTGAGGTTTCACTCTGAGCTTGTGTGTTTCCTGCTTTGTTGGTGATAAAATCACCTTTTTTAAAAGGAAAAGATGGTATGGCAGTGTTCTTTTTTTCTTTAAACATTCTTGGCAAAATAAAATGTGGGAAACTCTTTGTCGATTCCTTGAAATTTTTGGAAGCTGGTCTGTGAAATCTAGAAGTCTGTGCCGCCTGCTCCGGGAACATCTTGTGGCATTCTGTAGGTGGGAGCGGCCCGAGCGGGTGCCTGGACCCGGAGCCTGCCGTCTCAGACACGCGGGTGGGCACGCGGCGGGGGTGCTATTTCTGGGCTTCACTTTTCTACTCCCTAAAACGAGGAGTGTTTAGAAGAATCCTGAGTCAATGAAGACACAAAGAACAGAGAAAGCGGGCAGGTGGGTAAACCAGCCGAGCAGACCCGGCCCCGGGGAGTAACGGGACCTCCACGCTGGACCACATGGGTGTTTACAAAGGGCCAGCTCTGGTGAGCCCCGAGGTCACCACGTAGGGGGAAATCCCGGGGTTACTCTCACCTCCCTGGATGTTTCAAGACAACACAGAAATCAGGGTTTTATGTGAAATCTCCCTGTTTGTAAATATTAGCAACTATTTCAATTAAAAATAAAACCAAGGCACTTCCCTGGCAGCCCAGTAGTTAAGAGTCTGCCTTGCGATGCAGGGAATGTGGGCTCGATTCCTGGTCAGGGAACGAAGATCCCACATGTGGAGAAGCAGCTCAGCCCATGTGCTGCAACTTCTGAGCAAACGTGCTGCAGCTGAGACCCACACAACAAACATTTAAAAATGCACACACACACACCATGCACGTCCACAAAACGCCCATGAGAGACGGGGTTGGCTGTTGCGTGGCCTATGGGGCCCTAGGGCCCTGTGATAAATTACTGCCCACCGGGTGGCTTGAAGCGCAGAACGCACCCTCTCAGGTCTTGGAGGCCCAGAAGTGCGGGCTCACGGCGGGCACAGGGCCCCGCTCCTCGGGGGCTCCCGGGCAGGGCGGCCCGGCCTCCTCCAGCTCCCGGCTCTGGGTGGGACTGTCCAGCTGCAGCACGCCAGTCTCGGCCTGCTCCCTGACGTGGCCTTCTCCTCTGTGTCTCGGGGTCTCCTCATCAAGGCCGCCAGGCGTGAGTGTCGCCCACCCTGACCCAGGAGGACCTCTTGGGAACCTGAGGACAGCTGCACGGGCCCCACTTCCAAGCAAGGGCACAGTCACAGGTCCCGCCCGTCAGGGCTTGAATGCAACTTCAGGGGGGATGCAATCAAACAGATGAATATGGCTCTATTATGAATTCTTAAAATGGAGATTCTGGCCTAGAAATCTGAGAACTGCAATAGGATTAAAACCTGCTTCTGTATGTATATATGCAAATTAGACAAACAGTACTGATGGACCTATGTGCAAGGCGGCAATAGAGACTCAGACAGAGAACAGACCTGGGGGCACAGCAGGGGAAGCAGGGGTGAGGCGGGCCGAGAGAGAAGCGCGACATGCATACACCCCGTGTGCGCAGCGGGCGGCGAGTGGGGAGCTCCGCTCGGCGCCGTGATGACCCAGAGGCGGGATTGCAGGGGCATGGGAGGGAGGCCCCAGAGGGGCCATGTGGATATGTATGCATATGGTATACACGGTTATATGTATACATATGGTATACACAGTTATATGTATGTGTATACATATGGTATTGGAGAAGGCAATGGCAACCCACTCCAGTGCTCTTGCCTGGGAAACCCCATGGACGGAGGAGCCTGGTAGGCTGCAGTCCATGGGGTCGCGAAGAGTCGGACACAACTGAGCGACTTCACTTTCACTTTTCACTTTCATGCATTGGAGAAGGAAATGGCAACCCACTCCAGTGTTCTTGCCTGGAGAATCCCAGGGACGGCGGGGCTTGGTGGGCTGTAGTCTATGGGGTTGCACAGAGTCGGACACGACTGAAGCGACTTAGCAGCATACATATGGTATACACGGTCATATGTATGTGTATACATATGGTATGCACGGTTATATGTATGTGTATATGTATGTGTATACATGTAGTGTACACGGATATATGTATATGTATACATATAACTGGTCCACATTGTTTTGCAGCAGAAACCAATACAGCATTGTAAGGCAATTATCCTCCAATCAAAAAAAAAATCAGCTCTGTCAAGTTGAGGGTGTCTGTCTTTCCAGGAAGTGAACATAAATTGAAGAGACTTGCTGTAGATTTCTAAAGTGTCTTCTCCTGGCCCTGAGACCCAGGTCAAGTCAGGCACACTCAGTTCTCTGAACTGTGTTGCCTGATTTTTCAGATTTCAGAGCTGCCATACAAAGTATCACATGCTGGGTGGCAGAAACCACAGAAATGTATTCTTTCACAGTTCTGGAAGCTAAAAGTCTGAAGTCAAGGTGTCAGCAGGGCACGCTCCCCTGGCAGGTTCTAGAGGAGGAAGCTTCCTTGCCTCTTCCTCGCTTTCGGGGGGTTCGCATCTATCTTGGGGGTCCCTTAGCTTGTAACTGCATCCCTCAGCATCTCCTCCTTCTACTGGGTGTGTGCCTATGTTTTCTCCTCTTCTCTTAAGGACACCAGTCAGTGGAGTGATCCACTCTCATCCAATCGTCTTGAATTTGAGAGCAACTTTACTCAGCCTGATACAGATTCTATCACCAATTCTATCCAACTGCCTGACTCTGTGAATAAAACTTTCCTGGCTTTTTTTGAGAATCATTGTTAAAATTTCTACCCAGGTACTTCCTCAAGACGCTTGTATCAACTTCCAAACATCTACACCAATTTAAAATCCAGTGTCAACTTGAAAATGCCATTAGTGGTAAAATATTTCAAGAGAAAAAAGGGCTTTGTTTCCTCTGCCATTTTTAAACTTGATAGCTCCTGACTTGTAGACTTCAAGCTCCAGTAGACCCTTCTGAAAAACTACCTATAGAAATCCTGAAATAGAGTGCTCAGGAAGAAAACCAAACCACTTTTTCACTTTCTTTGTCCCAGTGAATAAAGAACCTGGAAGAAAAGTGTTCCAGGCCTTTCCCAATCATATTCCTTTATGGCCTTTTCTAACTCCAGATCTTTGTGAGTTTCCTTTCCATCGTGTTTCTGATGAGTCCTTTTACTGTTTTGCACGACAAAACACAGCAAGCCCTAAAATATGGATGTCTTGTTCTTGGGGAAAAATGGAAAAGTTCTCAAGAAAAGAAAATGACATAAGATGAGTGAGTCCATTCTTAGCAATGGTATTCAAAAGTACGGAGATTAGATAATGATGCAATTAGAGCCCATTTCTTTGGTTTTCTATAATTTCGAACATTTGCTGACTTCTTTGACTGCTTTGGTATTTATTCTTATATCATATCAATTTAAAATCACCCTGTATGCTATGTCCAAGAGGAATGACAAATTATGAAGAAAATACGTTCAGTGAAATTTTAAAAAGGACTCTCTGATTTTGACCTGAGATGTTATTATGAGGCCACCCAATAATTCCGGTCTTTTTTCTTCCATCATTTGTGTTCCAAGTGTTTTAGATATTCAAATTGTCTTTCTTCTTATTTCCCTAATGAGGGTTTATCTGCATCCAGTACATAACGGCCTAGAAATGGCTTTCTTCTTGCGCTTTCAGAGGAGAGGGAATGAGCCCAGTTAGGAGGGTGATGCCGTCAACTCCAGGAGAGACAATGAGGACTTAGAGCTGGGTGGAGGTCATGAGAGATAGTGGGAAATTCAGGACACATTTTCAGTTGAATCCACAGGCTTCGCTAATGGTTCCGCTGATAGTGGAATCCTAAAGAAAGCAAAGACTCGAGGATGTCTCTAAGATTCTGAGTGAGGTTTTCATAAAGTCAGAGCCACAGATCACAGCATCAGGCTCCTGGAACCAGGATCTGGGTGGGGTTCAGGTGAAATGTAAGTTAGCAGTCTTCCTGGGCCAGCAGTTACCTTCGCAGCAGCAATTTCAAACTGGCTTCCTATTAAAAGGAATAGATCACCTTGGATTTTATAACTGTTTTCCAAACTGTGTATATACCACACAAACTAGTTGCTGTTGCTGTTCGCTAAGTTGTGTCTCTTTGCAACCCAATGGACTGCAGCACACCAGACTCCCCTGTCCTTCACACTCTCCTGAAGTTTGCTCAAATTCACGTCCATTGAGTCGGTGATGCTATCTAACCCATCTCATCCTCTGCCACCCTCTTTTTCGCCTTCAATCTTCCCCAGCATCAGGGTCTTTTCCATTGAGTCGGCTCATTGAATCAGGTGGCCAAAGTAATGGACTTTCAGTTTCAGCATCAGTCCTTCCAATGAACATTCAGAGTTGATTGCCTTTAGGATTGACTGGTTTGATCGCCTTGCTGTCCAAAGGATTCTCAAGAGTCTTCTCCAGCACCACAATTTAAAAGCATCATTTCTTCAGTGCTCACCCTTCTTTACTGTCCAACTCTTAGATCTGTACATGACTACTGGAAAAACCATAGCTTTGACTATATAGACTTTTGTCAGCAAAGTGATGGATGTCTCTGATTTTTCGTATGCTGTCTAGGTTTGTCATAGTTTTCCTTCCAAGGAGCAAGTGTCTTTTAATTTCATGGATTATTCTAAGTTGAAATAGAACTCCTACTTTTTAACATAGCTTTAGCCCAAGTCATAATTCATGAAAATATTGCTTTGATGGGCATGTTTTTAACTATAATTTAGGGGCATTTATTTCACTGACAGTTGTATAGGTACACGCACACATGTGCATACATGCACATACACACACACACATACACGAACCAGTAAAACCCATGATTGCAAGAATTACGACATAAGGTTGATACCAACTGTTTAAAAACTGGTCAATTTTTTAAGTATTAAGAGAATAATAATAAAATGAGTTCTGGAATACAGCAAAAATACTATGAAGGTGGCCCACAGATGATCACAGTTTGAAAAGCAGAGAATCATTTCAAACCTTACCTTCATGCATAAGAAAATGACAGGAGAATAAAACTCAAATTCAGTTAGTGAGAAATTGTTCCGATCCACAGTCTACCTACGTCTACAAATCAAGGCGACAAACTAGCGTAAAGCTCAGAGATGAAATGACAGAACCCGAGGCGTGGTATGAGCGGTACTTATTCCCCAAATGAAATAATGACTTACTAAAGGAGAGCTGAGTGAGGAAAAACATTGATAATTGTCCAATAAATCTTTCTATAACCTCCCATTAGTCATCGTAGCATTTCTGTCTCTCTTGAACCTGCTAAGGAAGAGAAGTAAGATGCAGCGCATAGGAAAGCTATTGCTGGAAACTTGCAATGGAGCCACAGAACTGCCTTTTCCATCTCTCCATCCTCGTGACATCAAGACCGTGAGATAAGATATTAGCCAACTGCCGATTGTCCTCTGTCCCCATGAGGACAGTTGTGGAAGACTCTCTTTCACTGAAATCATGTTTTCTGCCCTGGCCGCAGGACCTGTGTCAATGCAAGCCATCTCCTAATTACTAAAGGATCTGAGAAGTTCTGAATCTTTCCACCTTTTCCCTCCATCTAAGACATAAACTGTGGTACCGAGTGTGAACCAGTGTTGCCCCTCTGCCTTCATTTGTTCATTTATTCTTTCACTTATCGAGCGCCTCTCATGCCAAAGACTGACATGACAACGCAGCAAACACAGAGTCCTCACCAGCCTGGGTCTCACCATCCAGCAAGGGAGAAGGTGCTCATCAGTTAAATGCACGACGAGCTGGCAGCCGAGTCTGGTGTCGTTCAGAAAGCACAGAGTGTTGGAAGAGTCTTTACTCCCTAGTCTTGGGAGTCGGAGAAGACTCTCCTGGAAAAGGCAGTAGGCAGCCCAGTGAGGAAGGGCATCAGTATGACTGAGCTTCCGGGCATGAAGCACGGATATGTTTAAAGATTGGAAATAGGGACCTCCCTGGCAGTCCGTGGTTAGGACACTGTGCTTCCACTGCTGGGGCCTAAGTTCCATCCCTGGTGAGGGAACTAAGATCCCTGAAGCCGCACAGTATGGCCAAAAGAAAAAAAATTAAGATGAGAAAGAAAGTCGCTATGGCTAATGGGTGCTCAGGGGGACCAACTGTCCCGGGATGGTTGGCCCACCCGGGAGCTAGCTAGGTCTCACTCCCTCCCTTTCTCTCTCCCTCCCTCCCCAGCCGCCCCACATGGCTGCTTTAGCTTCCTCACACCATGGACGTGTATCAGGCTTCTTACATGATACTGACTTTCCATGAGACCCGCAGAAGTGGCAAAGCTTTTTATGACCTAGCTTGGAAGTCACTTCTGTCACCTTCTGTGGGTCAAAGTGAGTCACAGGCCTAAGGCAGATTCAAAAACAGTGGAAATAGATTCTTTTTGATGGGAAGAATAGCAAAGAAATGTGTGACCATCTTTACTCTTCCAAAGATGCTGCAGGGCAGTTTGCTCCATCCCATCACGGTAGACTTGACTGACAAGACACACCTGGCCCTATGAAAACAGGCAAGGCGTCATTGCAAGTCTAGTTCACAAGTACATATTTTGACCAAGGCGTGTGGAAGTCAGGGTTTGGTTCTCACGGTACAACATTTTCTAATCCCTTTCGAGAGCACTACCTTGCTCTCTTCACCTGAGGAAAACATCTCACGTGACGGTGTAAAGAAGGAACAAACCTGTGAATGAAACCCCAGTTCTAGATTTTTTTTATTTGATTTATAGATTCACTGCAAGTATAATACAAATATCTAAACAGGAAAAAAAAAAAGATTTTTTTGCCCTGAGTGTCTCCTGCAGTGATTTTGCCCTCTTCTTGCAGAATGTAGCATTTAGGGAAGACTTACATCCTCCCCTCCCTAACAGCTCTCATCCTCCTAAAAGTTCCCAGACAAATCAGAGCTCTCTCAGCTCTTCCTTGTAGAGCCAAGGGTAGATAGTGAATATTTTAGGCTTTACAGATCTCACAGCCTCCATTCCCACTACTCAACTCTGCTGTTACAGCCACAGGTGATACATAAACAACTGAGTGTGCTTGTGTGTTAATAAAACTTTATTTACAAAAACAGGCTATTGGCCAAACCCCGGGGCCATAGTTTGCCCACTTGTGGGTTATATGACAGCCTCACTGACATACAAGGGAGAAGTGAAGACAGAATATCCTAAGATGAAAGGAAAGCTAGCTTCTGCGAGGTGATTAAAGGGTTAAAATCATATGGCACAATGCAGAGAACTAAGATAAAATACAGCCAAGGAAAGTTTCAGAATCTCCCAAGCCTGAAGCTGGAAGCCAGAAGGAAAAAAATCTCTTCCAATCCGTGCTGAATTTGCACATTTAAGTCCCACCAGGTTTTCTTCCTGTTTTAATGTAGACTCTGAGCATTCATGGGCTTCCCTGTTAGCTTAGCTGGTAAAGAATCTGCCTGCAATGTTCAAGGCCTAGGTTCGATCTCTGGGTCGGAAAGATGCCCTGGAGGAGGAAATGGCAACCCACTCCAGTGTCCTTGCCTGGGAAAGCCCGCGGAGAGAGGAGCCTGGTGGATTACAGTTCACGGGATCGCAAAGTCGGACACGACTGAGCGAGCACCCAAGCAGCAGCAGGAGCTGAACCTCCAGAACAAAAGTAAAACCCCAGATTGTGCTTTTCTCATAACAGGAGTTCAATTAATGCATCTCAAAATTAACTCAGTGCTTTCCAAAATGTAAATCGTACACCTCTGGTAATAAGTGAAAATACCTGAGGTAATAAGATTAATGAACTCTTTTATTTGAACTGTCCATTTATTCATTATAAAATTTATTTTAATATGTATTTTAAAATATATAAAAATATAACTGCCACACAGAAGCTGTTACTTCACAGATGCTGCTTAGGACAAGCTAAATATTCTAATTGCATTTTTAAAGTGAGTTGATATAAAGTTGCTAAAGAAAAATAATTTAGAGATGATCAAAATATGGAAAAATTGTGAAAAAGTATTCTTTCTTGGGAAACACTGGATTCAATATTTCCGACCCTACCTTGCTTACTCAAACACCAGCATAACCACCTGGTGAAGACAGGTGCCACGGAATTTTTTTTTTTTTTTTTGCTTATTGTCTGTTTTGCTTTTCATCTCTTTTACCTAACACAGTGCTTGCTACATAAAAGGCCGTCAATACACAGAGTGAGCAAGCAAATTAATAAAGCTGTCGTTCAAATTATTAGGTTAATTTTGAGTCATGGAAAGTAATGTGACACAGACTCAAGGATATAGAATTTCAGAGGCTCCTCAGCAGTCAGAAGTTCACGGAGCGGAAGAGATGAGCTGGTTTAAAATCAGTCAATTAACAGTGGACAGTCTCTTGGGATCTCTTTGCCAAGAGAAGCCCAAAGGTGCCATAAATCAGTCTGTCTAATTGAAGCAATGTTTTAGGAATCAAACAGCAATTAAATGAAATGGGAAAGTTTCTAAGGGGACACCTTTGACACTATGGGGGAAAAGTCAAAACAACCCCAAGAGTCTGTGGGGGAAAATGGCTTTCTTCCAAGGGGCTTTCTGGTTAATAATAATCAAAGACATCTGTGATTAAAACCCTCTTCCTTCCAGAAGCTTTATGATCGTGCCATAGATTTCCCTCATGTAAGATCATATGCCAAAGTGGAAAAATCACTGAGGTGTCAAACATGTAGTGAACCATGGAAAAAGGCCTTGGAAAGCGAACATGTAGCAAAAAGTTTTGGCCTGTTCAAAATTAGTCTTGAGAAACTAGTTCCCAAAAATAGCCACTATAATCTGTGTCTCTTTACCCAGTGAAAGTAATTCAGGTCATTTCAACGTCAATGTCACCAGCTTCAAGGAAAGGCAAACTTGAAGGCTGATCGTGTGTGTGTGTGTGTCTGTGTCTGTGTCTGTGTCTGTGTCTGTGTGTGTGTGTGTGTGTGTATGCTATGAAAGGTTTATCTAAAACTTAGTAAATTCTTCTATACCAGTGTTTCCAAACATGCAGGCCTCTTCCTGCTATTTTCAGTAGAGGTGATTTTAGGTAATATGTGGACAGTGGGAAACTTTCTTTAGAAGTTACGTACTATCTTATATGTGCATGTGACCGACTCTGTGACCCTACAGACTGTAGCCCCCCAGGTTCCTCCATCCATGGGATTCTCCAGGCAAGAACACTAGAGCGAGTTGTCATTTCCTCCTCCAGGGGGTCTTCCCGACCCAGGGATCCAACCTGTCCCCTGTGTCTCCTGCATTGGCAGGCGGGTTCTTTACCCCTAGCTCCATAAATAAAAACACATCTCATGCCCCCATGATATTATGAACTGTTCCTTAGAACAAGGTGAAGCTTCTTAAAGGTATGTTAATTTTTCTGAAAGGAATTTTAAGGAAACAATTGAACACAGGGATAGTTCTCAGACGTGGTAAAATTCAAGAAAGTTTTTTCCCAGATTGTTGAGAGTTGTGAAGCCCTAGTCTATACAGAGCTTAGACTGTTTCTATTAATAACAGACAAGGCAAAAGAGAAGTCCACATCCTTCATTTAATAAAATATAATGAAAATATTAGTAGGCAGAGAGGGTCGGTATGCAGAATTCACTTTTCAAGCTTAGATCAATCCAGATTAATTATCAATTGATTGGTTTAATTGAAAAATAACCTTCATTGTTAACATTTAACTGACCAAGCAGGTAACCTCTTTTTTGGAGATTTAAAAGGGATTATTTGTGTGAAGCCTCAAGAGAGTGCCAGTTGTGCACGTTTCTATTTTTTAATAATAATGACTATTATTATTATTATTATATGAGTTTTATTAGGAAATCCTCTCCATCCCAAGGAAGGAGGAAATATTTATAATAAAAGAGTGATGACTATGCTGGTTTCATCAATTCTGATTACATTTCAAGCCCATCCTATGCAGACTCTTTTTTTTTTTTTTTTAAGATTTTATTTATTTTTTTAAAGATTTTATTTATTTGTTTATTTTTGGTCATGCCACATGGCATGTGGGAATCTTAGTTTCCCTGACCAGGGATCCAACCTGGGCCCCCTACAGTAGAAGCTTGTAGTCTTTTTTTTTTTTTATTAGTTGGAGGCTAATTACTTCACAACATTTCAGTGGGTTTTGTCATACATTGATATGAATCAGCCATAGAGTTACACGTATTCCCCATCCCGATCCCCCCTCCCACCTCCCTCTCCACCCGACTCCTCTGGGTCTTCCCAGTGTACCAGGCCCGAGCACTTGTCTCATGCATCCCACCTGGGCTGGTGATCTGTTTCACCATAGATAATATACATGCTGTTCTTTCGAAACATCCCACCCTCACCTTCTCCCACAGAGTTCAAAAGTCTGTTCTGTACTTCTGTGTCTCTTTTTCTGTTTTGCATATAGGGTTATCGTTACCATCTTTCTAAATTCCATATATATGTGTTAGTATGCTGTAATGTTCTTTATCTTTCTGGCTTACTTCAGTCTGTATAATGGGCTCCAGTTTCATCCATCTGATTAGAACTGATTCAAATGAATTCTTTTTAAAGGCTGAGTAATATTCCATGGTGTATATGTACCACAGCTTCCTTATCCATTCATCTGCTGATGGGCATCTAGGTTGCTTCCCTGTCCTGGCTATTATAAACAGTGCTGCGATGAATATTGGGGTGCACGTGTCTCTTTCAGATCTGGTTTCCTCAGTGTGTATGCCCAGAAGTGGGATTGCTGGGTCATATGGCAGTTCTATTTCCAGTTTTTTAAGAAATCTCCACACTGTTTTCCATAGTGGCTGTACTAGTTTGCATTCCCACCAACAGTGTAAGAGGGTTCCCTTTTCTCCACACCCTCTCCAGCATTTATTGCTTGTAGACTTTGGGATAGCAGCCATCCTGACTGGCGTGTAATGGTACCTCATTGTGGTTTTGATTTGCATTTCTCTAATAATGAGTGATGTTGAGCATCTTTTCATGTGTTTGTTAGCCATCTGTATGTCTTCTTTGGAGAAATGTCTGTTTAGTTCTTTGGCCCATTTTTTTATTGGGTCATTTATTTTTCTGGAATTGAGCTTCAAGAGTTGCTTGTATATTTTTGAGATTAATCCTTTGTCTGTTTCTTCATTTGCTATTATTTTCTCCCAATCTGAGGGCTATCTTTTCACCTTACTTATAGTTTCCTTTGTAGTGCAAAAGCTTTTAAGTTTCATTAGGTCCCACTTGTTTAGTTTTGCTTTTATTTCCAATATTCTGGGAGGTGGGTCATAGAGGATCTTGCTGTGATTTATGTCGGAGAGTGTTTTGCCTATGTTCTCCTCTAGGAGTTTTATAGTTTCTGGTCTTACATTTAGATCTTTAATCCATTTTGAGTTTATTTTTGTGTATGGTGTTAGAAAGTGTTCTAGTTTCATTCTTTTACAAATGGTTGACCAGTTTTCCCAGCACCACTTGTTAAAGAGGTTGTCTTTTTTCCATTGTATATCCTTGCCTCCTTTGTCAAAGATAAGGTGTCCATAGGTTCGTGGATTTATCTCTGGGCTTTCTATTCTGTTCCATTGGTCTATATTTCTGTCTTTGTGCCAGTACCATACTGTCTTGATGACTGTGGCTTTGTAGTAGAGTCTGAAGTCAGGCAGTTTGATTCCTCTAGTTCCATTCTTCTTTCTCAAGATTACTTTGGCTATTCGAAGTTTTTTGTATTTCCATGCAAATTGTGAAATTATTTGTTCTAGTTCTGTGAAAAATACAGTTGGTAGCTTGATAGGGATTGCATTGAATCTATAGATTGCCTTGGGTAGAATAGCCATTTTGACAATATTGATTCTCCCAATCCATGAACACGGTATGTTTCTCCATCTGTTTGTGTCCTCTTTGATTTCTTTAATCAGTGTTTTATAGTTTTCTTTGTACAGGTCTTTTGTTTCTTTAGGTAGATATACTCCTAAGTATTTTATTCTTTTTGTTGCAATGGTGAATGGCATTGTTTCCTTAATTTCTGTTTCTGTTTTTTCATTGTTAGTATATAGGAATGCAAGGGATTTCTGTGTGTTAATTTTATATCCTGCAACTTTACTATATTCATTGATTAGCTCTAGTAATTTTCTGGAAGAGTCTTAGGGTTTTCTATGTAGAGGATCATGTCATCTGCAAACAGCGAGAGTTTCACTTTCTTTTCCTATCTGGATTCCTTTTACTTCTTTTTCTGCTCTGATTGCTGTGGCCAAAACTTCCAACACTATGTTGAATAGTAGTGGTGAGAGTGGGCATCCTTGTCTTGTTCCTGATTTCAGGGGAAATGCTTTCAATTTTTCACCATTGAGGGTGATCCTATGCAGACTCTTATGTTCCCCTCTAACACCGAGGTTGGGGACAAGTGAAGATAAAGATCAGCTGAGAAAGTCTTTCACCAAATCAACTGTTTATGCCAGGCCCCTTCGGCTTCTCTGTAACCACCTTCCAAACAAAGGGAAACAGTCACAGGGTTAAAGGAACCGGAGAAAAAGGGGAAACAGATCAAAGAGTCATCCCAATGTTATCCCACCACCTAAGCCAGGGCAGCAGACGCCAGAGATGCAAGTTTCCTCCCTGGGTCGGGACGATCCCATGGAGGAGGGCATGGCAACCCACTCCAGCATTCTCGCCTGAAGAACCCCCATGGACAGAGGAGCCTGGCGGGCTACAGACAGCCCACAGGGTTGCAAAGAGTCAGACAGGACTTAGCAACTAAAACAAGAACAATCCCTACTTTACCGGGCTCTCGAAAGACTGTCTATGTAAATGCTTCGTATACCAGAAAGACTACCCGGATGCCCGGCATGGTTTCACTTACAGTTTGCAATCAACCTGAGTACAGCCCTAATGCTGGTATGTGCCCTAGTTCAGTGAAGGCGGATGAATCTACATGATTTTATTTTATAACTGCCTGACTGTTCCTTACAAAAAAAAACAAGCACTATTCCCATTTCCTCCTAAATACCTCATTTATTTAAGCTTGCTGGTTATTTCAGTTCTGGAAGTTTACCATGATAAATGATTAGCTGTTCCCTTAATATAATTTCAGGAGGTAACTAAAAAGCTTAGGCTTCCTGAAGAAGCCAGATCTGATATGTGCAATTTGAAGCGTTCCCAGAACGCTCTCGGGATGACGTGGGAATCCACTCGAGACTCTGTTCAGCCTTTTCGCCGTGTTGGAAACCTGAAGCGGTCAGATCGATGCCCCTGGGAAAGCGCCTGTGACCTTGGCCAAGGGGAGGTGTGAGCGTCAACCAGGTTCCCGGAGGAGCTGTGAGACGGAGGGTTTCCTTCCAGAAATACAGGGAAATTTATGTCAGGGGCTCACTGTTGGGAGCTGTGAGTCGGTTCTTGCTTACAGACAAATAGCAGGAAGGGACAGAAGCGGGAGAGAGGAAGACATTCATTACAGTTGGCGAGAGGTTTGATCCGCGCTGGAAACCCCGGGAAGGAAGAAAGCGAAATCGAGCCCCAGATGGATTCGTGAACAGAGCCACCCGCTTCTAGCCACAAACAGCCGTGTTTATCCAAATCAAACTAAGATGAGAATACAGCATCTTTAACAATTGTATTTTTTTTGATGGAGAGGGCGTTACACTACCCATATCCTTTCTCTCTTTTTTTTTTTTCAATTTGTTTTTAATTCAAGGATAATTGCTTGACAATACTGTGTTGGTTTCCGCCATACATCACCATGAATCAGCCACAGGCCTGTATATGTCCCTCCCTCTTGAAGCTCCCTCCCCATCCCACCCCTCTAGGCTGTCAGAGAGCACCACACACCATCTTTCTTTACAGCCTCACTTTTTAACACCCCTGAAGCCCTGCCAGAGTAGCGGCTGTGAGCTGTGTGCTGACTTTGCCATCTCCAGTCCTGACAACTAGTCCCAGGGTTACCGCTTCCCAGCTGTGTGACTTCAGCAAAGGAGCCTGGCCCCTCTGGGCTCCTGTTCAATATTGCAAAACGATTGCACGGTGTCTGTCTCAGCCGGCTGTAAGTCAGAACACTCCCTGCACAGAACACAGACACGGTGACGGGCCAGGTCGCCTCTGCTTTGCTCAGCATCCTCAAACCAACTTTTTAACCATAAACAGAGGTTATTATAAAATTACAGTGAAATGGCATTTGTTACAGTTATTTGTTTACTAAGCCGAGTCCAACTCTTTTTAGAATCTAGGGACTGTAGCCCACCAGCTCCTCCATCCATGAGATTTTCCAGGCAAGAATACTGGAGTGGGTTGCCATTTCCTTCTCCAGGGGATCTTCCCGACCCAGGGATCGAACCCACCTCTCCTGCATTGGTAGAAAGATTTTCTTTTTTTTTAGTGCTGAGCCAGCAGGAAAGTCCCCAAATGACATTATATTTGCTCATATTGAAAAATAAAAAGAATCAACCCCGATCTCATTATCCAGGAAAAGCATTCCATGTGCAGTAGGAATAATGTGGAAACAGCAGGCAGGAAGGAGATAACCCTTTCTGAAAAGGGATTTTCATTGTTTTGGAATGTCACGTTACTACTTCCGAGAGTTCAGCTTCTCAAAAATAAGAAATAAAGAAAAACTCAGAAGCTAGTACTGCACACCCAGCCTGGCTACGTAGATGGGTTCGCCATCACAAGCAGAAAAAAGCAAATTAACGTGCGGCGGAGACGCAGCCCCAGGACCGGCCCCGTGCTCCTCCGTGGGGGAAAGCAGGTCACAGCCCCAGCCGGTGACGGAGGGCGCCGCGCTGCGCAGTGGGGAGGCTGGAGACACTCCCCATGGCGGGGCTGCCGCATCGTTAGCGTCGCCCTCGTCCCCTCTCCCCACGGAGGCGTCTCTAAGGTCGCCAGTGGAACCGGAGCTTTTATCCGGGGTCCCCAAACAGAGTCAGGCGACAACTGGTCCACGGGGGGCTTCCTTCACGCATCCCACCAGTTTGATTTACCTCCTCCTCGGGCGCTGGGCTGGGTGCTGGGGAAAATGAGGAGGAACAACGCCCAGTCTCTGCCCTAGGCAGGAAGAACTCAGGACTTCTGAGACTGAAAGCTCTGGAGGCTGGGAACTAGCGAGCGAAACAGAAGAGCGGTCCAGACAAGCAGGCGAGGAAAGCCGGAAGTACATCACGGGACACCACGCGGGCCCGCCTGCGCGTCACAGAGGCAGCCTCGCCCTCATCTCGTCCCATCCCCGGCGCCCACCAGCCGCTAATGAGCCCGGCCTTTCGCCCTCCGCATTTAGCCGGAACCCACAGCTGGGCTGAGACTCAGTTGCAGTGACAAGGTGCTGTATTGATACAAGTCTTGCTTCCGTGTTTCTAGGCCCACTGTTTAGAAACACACGGAGAGGGGAGAAAGAAGGAGAATAAATATGGAAATCAAATGTAAAAACTTCTGGCTCTTGCAACCAGCTTCCTGGGGGAATTTTCCTCTGTGTTCTTTCCACTTCTCCCACTCAGCGGAATGACTGCTAGTCATTAAGGAAATCTGTGAGGAGCTCACGGTACGGGAATCGTACACCGAGGCTCCGTCCTCATTTGCATACCCCATTTTTTGATTGGCAGCTGTTCATGAAACGCCATATCAGTTGAAAGTATGTTGTGAGCTGGCACTAATGATCCCGTAGCTCCAGGGAAACCTGCCATATTGTAATTTGGCTATCAGGCATGAAAGAAATAATTCTAAGTGCCAGCAATGCAAGACTGAATAAATGTTTCACTGCTGCAGGTTGCCAAGGGTGACACTTCTGATTTAGTATAAACGAATGCCCCGTTGCCTTTGGGGTACTGAGAGTTTGCATTGTAGCTGAGCTGTGTGTATAAAACATTAGTCTAAGAAAATGGCTTCGGTGTGAGATGGGGAACAGAGGCCTGCTCCCAGAAGGCGGCGGAATGTTTACAACTAATCACTGGATGAAAGGGTTTTGCTACCTTCCATAATGACAGGCAAACAGGATTTGCTTTTCCTGAGATGGAGAATAATGGTTATGTTAACTCTGCCTCGCCTTGCCTTTTTTTTTTTTTTCTTTTTTTAATGAAATGCTCTTTTGTAAAGAAAATCACATCTGTTTCCTTTTATATATGAAAGGGATATAAATTCTTTTCTTCCTCCCTCTGTGTGAATAGCCCGCTGGTGCACCTTGGAATTAAATAATCCTTTCTGATGTCATCTGGATTTCAGAGGTCAGGAAACGTGGCTGTCACCTCCTTCTTCCTGGCTTCTGACTTCACAAACCCACCTGAGCAGAGAGGGACTTTAGAAGTGAGGCACGACCGCGTTCACTTGCATTTTCATTAAGATCCCAATGCAAATGTCCAGCATATCTAGCTCCACAGGATCTCACTTTCTGTTACAAACACCCCACACATCCCCTGTATGCAATGCAGAAAGCTGTTGTCTAAGAACACTGCCTTCCTGGAAGAAACGACCCAGGAAGTTTGCCCCTTCCCGGGGTCTCAGTTAACCATCCGGGTCCTGGCTTTAGAATCCCATTAAGATCTGGGTCACTTTCCCTTGATTCTGCGTGGGGATATTCTTCAGAGATGGTTTCTAATTTGGGACTTCTTTCCTTGGACATCCTTAAAGTACAGATTCAGGTACCTGTTAGAACAGAACAGTGGTCACGGGAAACACCGTGATCATTCTGCAGTAAAGGCAAAAGTCATTGGGGGTGTAAACTGAGTCAGGTTTGGGGGATGGTCAGACCTCTTACTCTCGAGTCTCCATTTGAGAAAAAACAGTCTGAGTCTGCGCCTCTCTTGTTCAAAACATCATTATTGCACCTCGCCAGCGGCGGTGGATTTGGAAAAGTGATAGTGAAAAGCTAAGAGCACGTGAAAAGGTAAAATTAAGAGTATGCAGATAACCCATCTCTACCAAACCACGTGAGAAGACTCGCTTCATACCAGTCCTGTGAGCAGTGCCGCTGTTGCCGTCTTGCCACTTCTAGAACATTGTAAAGACTCGATAATAGCACACAAATGCTTAGTGGGCATGTCCTATGTGTTGAAGAAGAAGGTATATGCTTTTAATACAGTACACCGATCCCATCAGATATAACACCTTACAGTGTTCCTATTCAGTAGGAGAAGAACTTTAAAACTGGAACTAGGATACAGGAGACGGTAATTAAAACTCATATTTTTCAATGCCTTATTTGACATGCAAATTGTTGGGCATTTGCTCTGCAGCAGACTTTCAGGAGACAAAAATAAATGAGGCAGGGCCTGTGTCTTGAAGTTGCCCATAGTCCAGTGGGAAATGGCATTCACCAAAACACACACACAACAAAATCTACCGTGATGACACAGGCACTTAATGTGTTGTGAGAAAAATGGGTCACGAGCCCAACAACTGTGGTCACACACACAAAAAATGCCGGTTTAGAAATACACACAGCAAATGACCATGCTCTTCTCTAGAACTTTCAAAGAGCAGTGTAGGAAAAAAAAACAGTTTTTCTTTTCTTTAATATTGTATCTACATGAGGTGATGGATGTTCACTAAACTTACTGTGATAATCGTGTGTGTGAGTCAAACCAAGGTGCTGCCCGCCTTCAACATATACAGTTGTGGTTGTCTAGTTGCTAAGTCATATCTAACTCTTTGTGACCCCATGAACTGTAGCCCACCAGGCTACTCTGTCCATTGGATTCTCCAGGTAAGAATACTGGAGTGGGTTGCCATTCCTTTCTCCAGGGGATCTTTCTGACCCAGGGATCAAACCTACGTCTCTTGCATCTCCTGCGTGGTTAGGCAGATTCTTTACCACTGAGCCACCAGAGAAGCCTCAGCTTACACAGTGAGAATATGTCAGTTATATCTCAATAAAGCTGGAAGGAGGGGAAAAAGGAACCTTAGATTTAGATTTAAATTCAGACAGCCTCAGTGTGCACCTTTGTACCTGGTTCTGTGTTTAAGTAATTTTCACATATATTATCTAGTTTAATTATTTCAATGGTTAAATTAGTCAGTGATACTAAAATTATGGAGGTTCAGTGTTAAAACAAAATGAAGTAAACTCTGCAGGCAAGTAGGGACATACTGTTCCCCATTCGTGTTCAGAGATTTTCTAAATACACAAATGTTTGAAGGCCCAGACATTGCATATAGAGTTTCCTAGTATTCCTTCCTTCAGTGTAACTCAATACTTCTTAAACATTAGTGGTTATAAAAAGTGACTAAACAGAGCTGACTCAACAAAACCACTCATATTATATTTAAGGCAAATTAAAGGAATTTCCCAAGGGTAAGTTTGTTCTATGTACTTTTTGCTATAAATCAACTTAAAGACCAACTCCTCTGTCATAATCTCCCTACTGTCTGAGAACCCAGGAAAGGGCCATGAGAGCCCAGAGGAAACTGAATCTAATTCCATGTTAGGTCTAGAGTAGGGATAGTCATGGAAGACTTCATGGAGGAGGTGACTTTCCAGAATGGATAAATTAGGAGAGAGAATTCCAGGCAGAGGGGCCAGGACAAGCAAATGCCAGGAGGTGGCAGAGCAGGCATGCTTTGGATTGAAAGGCTGGAGGCAAAGTAGTGAGAGAGAGGGAGCTGGAAAGGTAGACAGATGGCCATGCTCTGCCGTTTGGTACATTATGGGGTTGGCTGCTCGCTTGCTTTTTTTTAAAAATTAATTTCTCTATTTTTGGCTGCACTGGGTCTTCACTGCTGCCCAAGGGCTTTCTCCAGTTGCCGTGAGCGAGGGCCACTCACTGAGGGGGCTTCTCTTGTTGCAGAGCATCCAGGCACACAGGCTTCAGCAGTGCCCCACAAGGAGTTAGCAGCTTCAGTGTGGACTCCAGAGGGTGTGGGCTCCGGCGGCTCTGGCGCGTGGGCTTCGTGGCCGGTGCCACGTGGGACCTTCCCAGACCAGGGAGCGAAGCCGTGTCCTCTGCACTCACGGGAGGATTGCTATCCACTGCAACACCAGGGAACTCCACTAATGGCTTGTTTCAAAATCTCTAGACCTGTGGGTTTTCATCTGCGGTGAGCTGACCCCCAGAGGAGACTCGACAATGTCAAGAGATACTTTATTGTCATAATCAAGACAGGCAGTATTGGTACTAGTGATTAGAGATCAGGGATGCTACTAAACATCCAACGATGCACAGGGCAGGCCCCCACGACAAAGAATTATCTGACTCAAAATGCCATAGTGCTAAGGCTTCCGCGGTGACTCAGTGGTAAAGAACCCACCTGCCAATGCAGGAGACTCCAGTTCAATCCCTGGGTCAGGAAGATCCCCTGGAGAAGGAAATGGCAACCCACTCCAGTACTCCTGCCTGGGAAGTCCCATGGAGAGAGAAGTCTGGTGGGCTACAGTCCAAGAGTCGGACACGACTGAGCAACTAAACAGCAAAGACTGGAAAAGGCTGTGGTGGGCCACTTGCTGCTGGCGTTCAGATTGTTCTGGAGTCTTGGAGGTAGATGAAAAGCTGATTTAAACTTTGTGCCTTGGAACAAGGATTTCTCAGGACAAATATTTATTTGGAATTCCTGTTTCCTTTTGAGCTGGGTATGGGGGTAGGCAGGGGAGAGAGTGACTTTAGAGAGAAATATTAACCTTGCAAATGTGCACATTTTCAATTCACATCCTAGTGACAGGCTACAACTTGTAATCAGTATAAAATGATTTTCTGGGAGACTAAATGCTTATTTTCACTGTCTTGATGTTGGCACTGGATTACTTGGTATTAATCCCAGGGTGACACCGTCACATTTGGAAGCCGCAAGATTTATTTGGATGTCTTGTGGGGCCAGGGGCAGCCTTCAGTTTCCATCCTTGATCTTGGAGAATTTAAATAATAGAGCTGTTTTTCTCTATACACCAGTGGCGTGAAAAGGAAGTTATCCACCCAGGACAAATTCTAAGAGCCAAGCAAAGATGAGAGAAGGGAGGGTGGGGTGTCAGTGCCATATTTGTTAACCACCCCGTGCTCAGCAGCCAACAACAGGCACTTATTAAATGCCAGCTGTGTGCTTCTCACTTGGCACAAGAGAGCAAGAACTCTGAGAGCTGTCCCATAGGCTTTGGTGAACACTATTCCAGCATTTTCTTCCAAGTGGACCCACACGATGAGGCTAGGCTTGGTATAACTGTGTTGACTGAATTTTCCACTGTTAGCTCTTATCCACAGCTTTTATCTAGAGCAGAGGCCAGCAAACTTTTCCTTTAAGGGCCAAATAGTAAATATTTTTAGCTTGCTAGCCATATGGCTTCTTTTGCAACTAGTCAGCTCTGACATAGTGTGAAAGCAGCCGTAGATGATGTGTAAACAAATGAGCATATTTGTTTCCAATCAATATGCTGTCTGCCAATAAAACTTTATTTACAAATTAGGCAGCAGGGCCGGATTTGTCCCGGAGACTATAATTTACCAGCCTCTGATGGAGAATACCCAGTATCATATTTTTAAAGAAGTTGTCTTTCAAATATTTAAGCGATCCTATTAAAAATCATACACATTTTCTTATGTTTCAACTCAATAATTTCACATCTCAGAATCCAGTCCTAAGAATATTTTTGGATTTTTACATATAAGTTTTTGTACAAAGATGTTCATGCTGGTCTTACTTGAAATAATAAAAACAAGGAAGCCATTTTGTTGATCAACAAGAGGGCATCGGAGAAATCTTGTTCCGTCGTAGAACAATGGAATTTGGGGCAGTCTTTGAAAATGATCATTCTGAAAAGTCTTAATGATGTGTAAGCTATGAAGTCGAGAAAAACTGAGATAGAAACTGTACACAGAGTTTCATCCCAATTAAGTTTAAATCTGCATATTCATAGAAAAAGACTAGAAGGAAAAACACCAAATTGTTAAGTACAGTTATCTCTGAACGGTGAGATTATGGAGCGATTTTTCTTAAAATTAATCCCAGCATGGGGTTAATAAGAGGGCGTGTACTTCCATCCAACAGATTTAGCTTTGCTATTTCACTGCCTTGGGCAGATGACCTTTAGAAGGTTACTTCAGTGCTCTGAGCCTCATTTTACTTCTTTTTAAAACACATGTAGCTTCTAACTTGCCAGATTGTTGTGAAGCTAAATAATGTTATATATATAAAATGCCCAGCAGAGTGCTTGTAACATAGTACATACCCAACAAATGGTAGCTGTTAATATCACTATTCTTTGTTCTGAGCAGTTTTGTATTTGCTTGTGGTGATATTACACTAATCTATACAAGGGGTCAAATTTCCCAGAACTACACGCGCACACACAAATCTAAAACCATCAGAACTAAGGTGTGTAGCCTATTTCACAATATTGCACCATTTTGATATCCTGGCTTTGACACAGCACTACAGCTATAAGATTGATGACACCATTAGGGGAAACTGAGGGATGAATAAACGGAACTCCATCTTTGCAACTTACTATGAATCTATAATTGTTTTAAATTTAAAAACTTTACAAGTTCCAGCTGCTCCCATAATTCACATTTGTTCTCCTTTATAAGAGGTAAGCCTGAGGTTCTCAAAGACTGCTCTTCTTTGGGTCAATCAGAAAGTGAGTGGAGGGGACTTCCCTGGTAGTCCAGTGGTTAGGACTCAATGTGCCTCTGCAGGGGCCAGGGAGCAGATCCCCGGTCCGAGAACTAAGCCATGTGATACAGCCAAAAAAAAAACACATAAAATCAGCAGGGGAAAAAAATCAACTCAACAAACACCCAGGACTCTTCCGAGGTGTTGGCCAGACCTCACAAGTTGTCCAGTGTTTCATGGGTTAATGTTCCCTCAATAAGGAACGTGGCCTCTGATGTTTACAGGGAAACTGCTGTCCTTCATATTCTTATTAGTTTTATTATTTTCACATGAACTATTAAAACTGAAAGTAAGTTTATATAAACAGAGACAACTGGCTTAGAGGTGGTAGTTACAGCTAGCCTTGCCAAAAACTCAAGTCATTGACTCAATAAATATTTGTTGAATGTCCACTGTGTGTGGGCAGTCTTCTGGGTGCTGGAGATGTGCTAGTGAACTAGACTGAACCAGTTTCCATTCTTGAGGGACATGGTTTAGGTCAAAAAGCAATTGGTTACAACCTGAGCTCTCCCACTTGCTTGCCATGTGCCTTAAAAAGCTACTTAGGGGACTTCCCTGGTGGTCCAGTGGTTAAGAATCATCCTTCCAATGCAGGGAATGTCGATTCAATCCTGGTTGCAGAGCTAAGATCCTACATGCCATGGGGCATCTAAGCCTTCCTGCACAGAACTACAGAAAGACTGAACACTGCAATGAAAACCCAGTTTAGCGAAAAATTAAAATTAAAAAAAAAAGCTACTTAGGTGTTACCTCCTCTATGAAATAGGCTTTTGGCCCTGTATCATGATGACCAACACATACTCCCTAACTCCACCTCTTGTATCCAAGGCAGACATCACTAATCAATCACACTGTTCTTTCCCTCTGAGTTTCAAGGAAGACAGACTTTGGAATCCCTCAGAACAAACTGGCACTATTGGCATTTGAAGGTTATACTACACACTGTAGGATGTCTAGCAGCACCTCGGGGCTCCTCCACCTAGATGCCTGTGGCACATGCTGCCCCCAAGCCTGGTGTGGGGCCTCCCAGGTGACGCAGCAGTAAAGATTCTGCCTGCCAATGCACGAGACACGGGTCCCACCCTGGGTCAGGAAGAGCCCCTGGAGAAGGGAATGGCAAGCCACTCCAGTATTCTTGCCTGGGAAATGCCAAGGACAGAGGAGCCTGGAGGGCGACAGTCCATGGGGTTGCAAAAGAGTCAGACACGACTTAGGGACTAAACAGCAATGCCTGTTGTGGCAGCCGTAACTGTCTCCAGGCACTGCCTGAATAGAAAATCACCCTGGCTGAAAATGACTCTCTGAACACGACCACTGATTAGAGCTAACAGAAGTTGTTTGCCATCTCAGGACCAGTTCATTTCTTCAGACTTCTTCTGATCCTTACCTGCAATGCAGGAGACCCAGGTTCAGTCCCTGGGTCAGGAAGATCCCCTGGAGAAGGGAATGGCAACCCATTCCCCAGTATTCTTGCCTGGAGAATCCCATGGACAGAAGAGCCTGGTGGGTTACAGTTCATGGTATCGCAAAGAGTTGGACACAACTCAGGGATTACACTTACCTTACCTTTATATTCTACGATTCCATCAGTTTAGAAAACATGAACCGCATTGCTCTTTTTCAATAATCTAGAGGAAACAAAATTTTCTGATAAGGAAACTGAGGCACAGAGAGGTGAAGTAACTCACTTAGGCAAAGTTGAGATGCAAACCGACAGCCTGAGCGCACGCGCCCTGCCCAGTGAGGGTCTATCGCAGACGACTTGACCTGAAAATGCGGGCAATCCATAGGGCGTTCAGGAGCATGCACGCGCCAGGAAGGATTTGCCTCCAAGACATGGACAAATGAGCACTTTTCGCTAAAGAAACCAATCAGGAGTAGAGCCTCACAGATAACATGAATAAAACCCAAATTCTGCATTCAGGAAGCTTCCTAGAGTATGTGTGTGTTGAGAGATTGGGGTGAATACGTACATAAATTCTAGTGCAGACATCAGCTCATTAAGGTCAGGCCAGCTTTGACCCGGGCGTTGTACCCGGGAGAAATGCCCATCCATCACATAAAGATATTTGTAGAACAATATAAATCCTACTGCAGCCTCTCCGCAAATGCCAAAGGCATGAGAACATCCATTCATTACAAACTACTTTTTGATTCTTTCTATTCATCCACTTCCCCCAGAGCTCCACTTTGCATGAAATACCAATGGTCCCTAGCAGCTCACCAAAAAAGTGCTCCAAAACGCCTCCAGCCTCCTGGGGTCTGTTTCTTTTTACCACTTCCTCACCTTCAAGTTGCCTTTCCACATGTAACTTCTCTGCTTTTTTATTGTAAGTGAATCAGTATAGCATTGGCTTCTTTTACTATTCCCTTCACCCGTTTTCCAGACTTCCCTGGAGGTCCAGTGGCTAAGACTCCACACTCCCCATACAGGGGGCACAGGTTCGATCCCTGGTCAGGGAACTAAGATCCCACATGCCACAGGGCACAGTCAAAAAAAAAAATAGGCTTAGTAAAGGACAAGACCGAGGAGCCTGCAAGTAGAACAAACTTCTCTTAACACAGAGAAGGTAAGCGGCTTTAACTTCTGTTGTGGGGAAGGAGAGTTCGGTCCTGTATGACAGAAAGTGAATAGATATAAAGAATACACCCAGACAGCATTCAACCAGATTTAGTGAAATAATATCTGCCAAAGCACTTCAAAAAGTGCAAAGCACAATATTAATATACGGCATTGGAGAAGCAGTTCCTAGAATAAGAAAAATGTGATTTTTCGATGAATCTTGAAGAATTGATGGACTCTGGACCTGTCGAAGGAGAGGTGATGAGTGTGTAAAAGAGAAGCAGGTCCAGCTGGCAGCAGCAGCAATGATTTTGTGCAAGAAATGGTTGGGTGTGTTCAGAGAGCCCGGATCAGTCTTTAAACTCAAGCTTCTTAAGTTTATTTCCTGTCTGGGGCATTCTGTGACACGTTTCCAAATGGAAAACTCATTCCCAGTTGAGCTGGCCAAATATCTTGAATAAATAATGCAGAAATGATTAAGACATTTTCCAGAGGACCCCAACATTTCCTGCCTTGACAACGGGGCTGGATTTGACATCAGCTAACTCAGGAGGTTAAAAATAAAATCTGTGGCCAATTCAAGCTTCCCTTCCAACGGTTTTTCAATAATCTAAGGCTGAGAGACAATACTTGGAGTCAGCTTCTTCCGACCATCTTCACATCATTCTTTAGGTTGTGAGCATGGCCAAGGGGATATACCATCGGCAGCTCACTGTCCTGGACAGTGGAAATAGGAAGGAACGTGGAAGCAAATGATGACTTCATTGGTCCAGCTATGGATGTTAACAAAAGAGGGTGCTTTTACTTTCTTTATTTTCTTTTGTGGCCGCGCCACACAGCATACAGGATCCTACTTCCCCGACCAGGGATCGATCCTGTGCCCCCCGCAGTGGAGGTGCAGAGTCTGAACCACTGGACCTCTAAGGAAGTCCCAGAGAGGAGGCTTTTAAAAAAGGAAAGGTTCCAATAACATGCTAGATGACTCTGGGTTCATCAGAGGGACACGTGTTAAGGATCTTAAAGGGAAAAAAAAGAGCAAAAATATCAGCTCACATGTAAACAGTGTTTCCTGTACCCCAACTACCTCCCTGTTTCTCCTACTCATTTACTCCTGACAACGACCCTAAACGACGCGGGCATCTAACTCCACAGCACAGACGAAGGAACCGACGTGGAGGAAGTCAGGTCATCTGCCCAATGTCACACAGCAAGAGAAGCAGTCAGTGTGTGTGCTAAGAATCCTCCAGAGACAGTGATCAGGAGAGGATACTGGGGAAACCCCTGTGCCCCCAAGACCCTAAAAACGCAGAAGCTGGAGCAAAACCACCACATCACACCCAGGAAGACTGGTTGTCCCGTAACAAAAGGTGGAAAACCAGGGCCTGAAAAGGTGCTCTCACTCCCAGGAATCAATCTGTCTTCTGGGCACGAGTTTCCTCGTTTGTACAATGGGTGTCAAACTCTCTACTTCCCAAATGACAGATGATCTGGGGAAGCTCTTCTGAAAGTAATTGCATGGTTAATCCATAAATACACATATATGGAAAGTGTTAGTCGCTCAGTCGTGTCCGACTCTTTGAGACCCCATAGACTGTTCCCCGCCAGGCTCCTCTGTCCATGGGATCCTCCAGGCAAGAATACTGGAATGGGCTGCCATTTCCTCCTCCAGGGGATCTTCCTGACCTGGGGATCAAACCCAAGACTCCTGCATTGTGGGCAAATTCTTTACAGTCTGAGCCACCAGGGAAGCCCATACACACACACACACACACACACACACACACACACGCACACGCACACACGCACGCACACACACACACACGCACACACACTCTGTGTGTGTGTGCGTGTGTGCGTGTGTTACAATTAGGAGTATCTGAAGTCAGACAAATTGACTTGACTCACCACTACCAATTTTTTTTTTTCTCTCCATATACCTTTTTTTTCATTTATTTTTATTAGTTGGAGGCTAATTACTTTACAATATTGTAGTGGTTTTTGTCATACATTGACATGAATCAGCCATGGATTTACATGTATTCCCCATCCCGATCCCCCCTCCCACCTCCCTCTCTACCCAATCCCTCTGGGTCTTCCCAGTGCACCAGGCCGGAGCACTTGCCTCATGCATCCAACCTGGGCAGGTGATCTGTTTCACCCTAGATAATATACATGTTTCGATCCACTACCAATTATTATGAGTCTTGCTGTTGTTCAGTTGCTAAGTCATGTAGGACTCTTTTCGACACTATGGACCGTAGCCCGCCAGGCTCTTCTGTCCATGGGATTTCCCAGGCAAGAATACTAGAGTGGCTTGCTATTTCCTTCTCCAGGGGATCTTCCCAACCCAGGGATTGAACCCACATCTCCTGCCTGGGCAGGCAGATTCTTTACCACTGAGCAACCAGGGAAACTCATTACGAGTCTCATCCACAGACAATGTAGATCCCTCCCTAGTTGTCAGTTTTTTTACCTGTAAAATGAGAAAAAGAATCCAAACTATCTCATGGGCTTCTGGTGAAGATTAAATAATATTAATGCATACAAGTGTAACATCCTTTGCACTATGCTTCGCACATAATAAATGCTCAATAAGTGTTAAATAATAATAATAACAGTAAAGAAATCATAGCTACAGCATGTGTTTAGCTGTGTTTAATTATAAGATTGCAGTAGCTCTTCTGATGGAGCGGAGCAGGATAACGGGTAAGGAATAAAATAAATATGCAAACGACAGAACTTTAACCTAATAACGTGACCACTCCCAAAGTTTAGCATATTACTGGAAATCGCTAATGGAGCACTGCCCATTATTCATGATCCAAGCAGTGAGGAATCATGCATAATGGAACAGAGCCCCTGCTAACAGCAGAGTCACGCACGATAATTTAAACTTGTTTGTATGGAAATACAGGACAATCTTTGAAGTGAGCCTTAATGAGATTCTGCTTGATCTGCGGTGTATCCTGGGAGAAGGAGTTCAGTTTTTCCTCCAGCATCCGGCTCTTGGTGGTGGCGTGTAGGAAAGAAAGGGCGGGCTTGAATTATGAATGGCCCTTCATGTCTTTGTGGTAGCAGGTGGGAAGCGGGGGGCGCTTATCCGGGGGCGCAGGGTGCGGGAGGAGATGGGGAGAGAGGCCCCGGTTCTCGTCCAAGGTGGCTTCTGAGTCAGAGACGTTCAGAAGGGCTTGGTGGACTGGAGTCTCAGCCGTCATCCATCCTGGGAAGGAGCGCCTTACAGGCCCCGGGAGATCAAAATGAGCCCGGGGTCCTGGCGGGAGATGCTGCCGTGTTAATGCACCCCCTGCCCCTTGGCAGCCCCGCCGCTGTGCCGGAGGAGACGGCCGACCGCGGGCACCGCCCAGGGGCTGCTGAGCGGGGCGCCTCTAGAGTCTGAGGCGGCCCAGTGTTTGGTCAACTGGGTCTGACCGTCATAGGCTCCCAGGAAGCGCGTCTGTGTTTGCTGACTGTCAGCTGAAGAGTTCCTGAAATGGGTGATTTAGGAAAAGCGCGATTCAAGCCGGGGTGGGATCTGCCTTCTGGGAGCGCGGGGACCCTGGAGGGCCGCGGGCAGGCCGGCCGCACCCGGCACACGGCAGCTGGCCTGTCCCCTGTTCCTCCAGCATCGACTTAGAACCTGGTAGTGTCTGCAGCCCTTCAGGCCACACTTATTGTGGCCACAGCTCTGAGGCCAGGGGAGCTTGTGGAATCCCTTCTGTGGCCTCCACACAGTCACAGCGTAACTGTCTCTGCACCGTGGTCCTCTCTTGAGATCTCAACCAAGCCTCACTCCAACCCCATAAGGAAAAAGGCATTTTTAGTCCCGTTTTGCAGATGAGAAAACTGAGGCCCGTGAGTTTCTCACCCAAGAGCACAAAGCCAGGAAGCAATGGGAACTGGGATGTCGGGGGTTTGTTTTATTATTGGAACACAGTTGCTTGACAACGCCGTGCTGATTTCTGCTGCACAACACAGGGGGACCACCTGGGCTTGCACGCGTCTCCCCTCCCTCCGGAGCCTCCCTGCCGCCCCTCCCAGTCATCCCGAGCCCCGGCCGGGCTCCCGGTGCTGCAGACACCCCTCAGCAGCTGGCGTCTCACACCTGACGGCGTGCGTGCTGATGCTACTCCGTTCATCCCCCCTCCCTCCCCCACCGTGTCCACAAGTCCGTCCCCTACACCTGCATCTCCACTCCCTTCCCTGCAGTAGGTTCATCAGGACCATTTCTCTAGATCCCGTATATTTATAAATGTGTTAATGTCCAATATTTGTTCTTCTCTTCCTGACTTCCCTCGGTATAACAGGCTCTAGGTCATTCGCCTCCCTGGGACTCAAATTCATTCCTTTCTATGACTGAGTAATATTCCATTGTCTATATGTACCACATCTTCTTTATTAATTCTTAAAACTCTTATTCCCATTTTGCCAGTGAAGCTACTGAGCTACCTATGAACTGAGTCATCAGGGCAAAAGCGGGCGTCTGGTGACCGCCTGCCGGGAAACAGCGCCGTCTCACTCACATGATGTGAGCACGTTTCCCTCCGCGCGTCGGATGCTGCGCTCCGCTTGGGCACCCAGCAGGGAGCAAGACACATCCGGTGTCCTCCCTTGGGGAGCCGACACTCTAGAGGGGTGTGTGTGTGCTAAGTCATTTCAATCACGTCTGACTCTCTACAACCCTATGGACTGTAGCCCACCAGGCTCCTCTGTCTGTGGGATTCTGCAGACAAGAATACTGGAGTGGGTTACCAAGCCCTCCTCCAGGGGATCTTCCCACCCCAGAGATTGAACTCATGTCTCTTATGTTTCCTGTATTGGCAGGTGGGTTCTTTACCACTGTGCCACCTGGGAAGCCCTTCTTCTGGGGAGAGACTGGCAGTGAATAAATAAACATCTGCCACAATATATGAAGAAGAAAACCAGGCAGAAGAAGGAACTAGAAAGTCAAAGATATGGGAGTTTGGTGGCTGTTTTAAATGGGACCACTAATGAAGGCTGCCAGAGGATCCCTGAACTGATATTTGAGCTGAGACCTGATAAACCAGGGAAATGAGAGGAATTCATTTCAGAGAGTGGGATTGTCACATGCAAAGGCCCTGGGGCAGGAATGTGTTAGGGTCATTAACATCAAGAAAACCCTTCTGCCCCGAGTGCATTAGAGGAAGTGAGGGAGTTAGAAGGGTGAATCACGCAGGGGCACATCCAGCTGAACGGAATCTGTATCCTGTTCCTCTGCCCACCACACTGTTCTTCCCTCCAAAGCTGCAAAATATCAAATCCCTTCCTGATAATCCGCTTTGCCTGAGGCTCCTCCCCTCTCCCAGTTTCTTCAATTCCTCCTTCCTTTATGTTTAGATGATTCCCAGTGTAGAGGCTCTGGGATCCATCCTCTCTCTTTTTTTGATATTTTTGTTTATACTTTACCCATCACGTTTTTTTTTAGCTATCCTGGGTCTTGGTTGCAGCACACAAGCTTCTCTACTTGTGGCGTGTGGGCTTAGTTGAGGCCTGTGGGATCCTAGCTCCCCAGCCAGGGATCAAACACGGGCCCCTGCATTGGAGGCACAGAGTTATAAGGCTCTGGACCACCAAGAAAGTCCCCCTGGAGTCCATTCTCCTTTTAAATGTCCACCAAGAGATGAGGAACAGAGAGGACCTCTCTGAGAAGCATCTGTGAGAGGTACATTTTCATATTCACTGAGGTCTTCACTGACAGAGATGCCAATCTGGGTGTGCATGGGGTGAGACTATCACATAAAAGTGGCATCATGTGCCTGAGCCCACCGAAGCTTCCATCTCTAGGGATGTAGAGTTAAAGGATGCATTTGCACTTTTTTTTTTAGTTTTATCGGAGTACAGTAGATCCCTGGGTTGGGAAGACCCTCCCACCCCGGAAGAAGAGACTGGCAAACCACTCCAGTATTCTAGGGGCTGCCCTGGTGGCTCAGATGGTAAAGAATCTGCCTGCAATGCGGGAGACCCAGGTCCCATCCCTGGGTTGGGAAGATCCCCTGGAGAAGGAAATGGTAACCCACTCCAGTATTCTTGCCTGGGAAATCCCATGGACAGAGGAGCCTGGTGGGCTGCAGTCCACGGGGTCACAAAAGAGTCAGACACGACTTGGCAACTAAACCACCACCACCACCACCGTACCAATTTTTAAAAGATGGGTTGGTACTTTTACTACTGAAGCAAACCAGTAGCAAAGTTGCTACAGGGGACGCTCATTCAGGCTTGAATCCAGGATTTCCAGCCGAAGGTCTGAGACTCTGAGGCTCCTTGTGGCCCTCTGCCCCCTCTTAGAACAATCACCCCGGTCTAAGCCCGCCATTTCCTTCTGCTGAGTAGATGCATTCTTTTCACATTTGATTACTAACCACGGCCATGAGCCAAAAAATTATAATTACATAAAATAAACAGGTCATGGGATGAGTCTTGGAGGAAAAGGTTGTCTTTTAATACTCAAAATCTTTATTCATTTCATCTCATCTTTATGCTAAGATGCTGAGCGAACCAGATTTTTAGAACAAGTCTTCTCTTTGAGCTCAGAAAAAAAACACATTCCTCCATTTAATCTGGCCCTGGCTCCATGTCTTCTCAATGACAAATTTAAGCTAACTACCCCAGTATCATGGGGATAGCCTTTTTTTTTTCTTTCCTTTTTTAAAGAGCAGTACTGGAATTTCATCATATTGAATATAAACGGGAAAAAGTACATGGTAGAATAAAACTTAAAATGCTTTTATGGAATTTTCATTATAAGGCTGTCTGTAATGGAGTTGACCTCATATTCACCTAAGATTTCTCTGGCTCCGAGTTCAGATTTCATGCCAATTAACATGTTAATGACATATATCATTTAAAGAGCCCATCATAACTTTTATCACATCATGTTACATCTATTTCCTTGTAATTAAATCAGAATTACAGGGTGTAATTACTTTTCTTTTCTTGAATACCCATTCCTTTTCAGACATTTAAATGCAAGTACAAGTACTAAAAGACACTTGGAAGTAACAACCTCATGAAAATATTATCCATTAATGAAAGTGTTGGGTTTCTCCTCCTATCCGGTTTCTTTTTGACAAATTCCTCTCCCCCTGTGCTTTGGATGACATGGAATGATTGGTCGTATCCAGTCAAATGCTTCACAAGTTTTTTAAATCCTCAAGGCCCTAGTCTTCATTAATATGCAACGTTCTCACACATAAATATAATTACATACAATTATTAGCGGAAAAGGATCAGATAAGGTTTATTAAGGAAATATCCTATAATTACCCAAGTCCAAGACTTCCCTTTACATGTTAATTCAACCAAGGGTTGGAATCTGCAATCACTCCACCTGCAAAACAACTACAGACTTTGATTTTACTTTAGGAAGCTGAGATTTCAGGGCAGGACTGGAAAAGGGATACACCTTTGTTTAAAAGACCTAACCAGGATAATTCTAGAAAGACAAAAGACAATGGCCCAGATCTGGCCACTTCTGGTCTTTCAAACCCTTCCAAACATCAAACAGAAAATTTAAATTTACATCATACTCACGTTGTCATACACCAAAAACTCACACAACTTGTAAAGCGATTCTCCTCCGATTTAAAAAATAAAATTTTTTAAGGGACTTCCCTGCTGGTCCAGTGGTTAAGACTCTGCGCTCCCAATGGAGGGGGCATGGGTTTGATCCCTGGTTGGGGAACTAAGATCCCACATGCTACATGTCCAATAAATAAATAAAAAATAAAATTTTTTAAATGACATCACACTTAATTTTTAGGTCTCATAACTTCAAAGGATAGCTAAGAAATGCACCTAATTTACAGGCATGTGGTCTTCTATAAGGATCTGTAAGAATCTGGGTAGAGCTTCCAAGGGCTAACATATATGATTTGAGGAACTGGGCAATGAAAGGCGAGTGGAAAATGATTCCTTTGTGGTCAGGGTGTTCTACGTGTGTAGATCCATCATTCACTTGACAAGTACTAATTGAGCATCTATAGTGTGCTACTTTCTATTCTAGGCATAATCAATGAGTAAGATGGTCAAGGTCACTGCTACCCAGGTGCCAACATCCTAGGGAAGGAGAACAGACCATAAACTAGAAAACAACACAATGAATAATAGAATTACAGCTAGTGATGGGAGCCAAAAGGAAAAGATAACAGAACAAGGGGATGTGATAAAAAGTGATGGTCACTGGGGTGGATGATTTTATTTTTTAATATCTATTTATTTATTATTTGGGCTTCCCTGGTGGCCCAGACAGGAAAGCGTCTATCTGCAATGCAGGAGACCCAGCTCTGACCCCTGGGTTCAGAAGATCCCCTGGAGAAGGAGATAGCAACCCACTCCAGTATTCTTTACGAGACAATCCGGAGGGTCACGGGGAGTTGGATGAGACTGGGTGAGGACGCACGCCGTGCAGAGACTCAGCCCTGCATTTGGCAGGTGGGCCAACGGGAGCTACTCCACAGGCTGCGGCAGTGCGTTGGGTCCCCTGCAGCTCCTGCCCATTTCCTGAACAACTGTATTCTCTCTGCCACATGCCAGAGATTGTTCCAAGCCCCAGAGATGCCAAAGGGAACAAACCAGATACCATCCCTACTCTCTTTCACGGACCTTAAATAGGGGAGAAAAAAGCATCCAACCCAAAACCAAATAGCTGCATGATTCTGTGTCAGGGGATGACAGGTGTCCTAAAGAAAACTAAGACAGGGCACGGGGATTGGGATTATAAGAGTGAAGGGAAGGGCAGCTCCTTAAGATCGGAGGCCGGGGGAAGGCCCCAGGGAGGGCAGGGTATCTGCTCAGACCTCAACAAGCGCCATCCAGATGGGAACCAGAAGTCACCTGGGCCTCCCTAACCCCAACACGTCACTGCTCTTTTCACTGATGCCAACCCCCAGCAGAACACAGTCCCACTCCAGCTTTCCTTGAAAGGCTCCTCCCTCACCAAAGTGCCAAAGGATGAGTAACAGAGAGGGAGGGGGATTTTCACAAGGGGAGCCCAGAAGTGGGGTGACCTCGCCCCACACCAGCAGGAATGTGTGATTTATCAGCGTGTGATAAAGCCGCTCACGCATTCCTCTAAAACCTCAAAGGTTTCTTTTCTCCAGTCTCTGCAGGGGGACCACAGCTTTCTTCTTGGTTCCTTTTGTCCACACCAATGCCCAGTCCTGATTTCTCTCTACTAAACGAAGCAATTCAGCTCAGCCCCAATTTCTCCCACAAACACTCCTGCACACTCAGCAAAACAGGGCTTTCTTTGGAAAGGCGAGCGCTGACCATCGTTGCCCACAGGAGACCTCGTGTTCCCCACTCCTATCCCAAGTGGCTCAACGCAGTATCTCTCCTTAGAACACTTGCTGGGGGAAATTCTGGTGAATGCAGCTATCCCCTTGCAGATGGGTTGTGGAACACTCACCCCTGCAAGCTCCCTCACACTCAGCCCAGGACGGGAAATTCCTGTCCATGGTGTCTCTTCCTGTCTGTGGCTTCCTGTGTTTACCCTTTCTTGACTTATAATCAGGCCAAGATGAGAAAGTAGCTGAATTCTTGCCTTGCACCTATAGACTCTGGTTCAGGCAGAGGCTGGTGAACTATGAAGATCCAAGAAGAAGTTGTGCTGAAACACAACCCCACCCCCTTCTCAGAAGGTCACCAGTGGTGATTTGGGCTGAAATGCAGAACATCACTCCCCAGCATGAAAGCAGCCACATGCGTGAGACTGGGCACGGCTATGTTCCAACACCACTTCATTTCTAGACACTGAGATTTGAGTCTCATTGATTCTCGCAAGTCACAACATATTGCTACATTTTTATTTTATTTTTTTTTACCATTGATGTATGCGTGCGTGCATGCTCAGTTGTGTCCCCCTCTTTGCAACCCCATAGACTGTAGCCCCCCAGGCTTTTCTGTCCATGGGATTTCCCAGGCAAGAATACTGGGTTGGGGTGTCACTTCCTACTCTAGGGGAATCTTCCCAACCCAGGGATCAAACCCTCATCTCGTGTCTCCTGCTTTGGCAGGTGGATTCTTTACCAACTGCGCCACCTGGGAAGCCAGTTAAAAACGTGAAAACCGTTCTCAGCTTTCAGGCCTCACAGAACCAAGCAGCATCCTGGATTTGGCCCAGGGGTCCTGGGTTGCCGCCCTGATGTTCGATGACAAACATCAGGCTCTCCTCATCAGCACCCTCCAGGGGGAGGAGGCAGCCTGGCCCCGCCCCTGCCCCCGACGGCCAGGACCTGGAGTAGCTCCTTCCAACGAATGGTCCCTGACCATCCCATGGCTGGAGCCCGAGCCTCCGGGTCGGGGCTGCTTGCTCACCCCAGGATCTCCAGCTTTGAGCCCGGCCAGCGCCCAGCAGACACTAAACCACATTAGCGGAGAGAAGAAACCAAGGAATGTTCGAAAGATATAGCATCTTTGCACGGTTCTCAAGCCCGTCTCCAGTATCGCTCATGCTTATGATAAGATAGAGCCATTACTTACTAGCAAAATGAATAATTAACCATTTCTCAAAGCCTGGCGGAACGGACAACAAGGAAGATTGCTGTGAGTGATATGTCTAAATACCTTCTTGAAACACAGCCCAGAGGCCCCACTCTGCGATATTTCCATCGATCGCCAAAGGAGTTGAGGCCACTTCCGCGAGTTTGGGGAGGAGGAGGAGGGCCAAACCGCTCGGCTCCGGTTCTGTCTTCAGCATTTTGCAATTAAGACCTGGCCTTGTCCAAAGCGCGGTCTGTTATTACCTTTAATATCGAGACAGCATGCTCTGATCCACATGGAATCTGACCGCCCGGGACAGCCCGAAGGTAAACCGCGTCCCATCACACCTCTCACTTTGTGCATCGTCGGGGCCAGCTGATGTCTGTTTCAGCCGAGCAGCGGGCTGTTCCCACGACAGTGCGAGGAAAGCTGATGTTCCATGAACTTCTCTGCTGGTGCCTCTTTTCCGACTGACAGCTTCACCCTGCACCCTCGGCCTGCCTGTTCATCCCAGAGATGGGGTTCCTGCTCTTCTGATTAGCTTGGGCAACGATTGGGATAATTTAGGACTTGCCCCGTGTGATCATCTGTACAGTTACGACAAATAAAACATGTTAATACGAGCAGTCGCTGCGTGTTTACTGTATAGTATTGCTGAGAGCTGAATGCATGCCAAGTGCTATAACACAAGGGGGGATATGAACTCTAGAATGATGACACTAATAAGGAAATTACAAAAGGCCCAACAAGTGGCATTTGTGTTAAATCAATAATGCTCTGTTTGTTTGTTTTTTAATTCTAATCTTTCTTCGAAAAAAAAAAATTATCTTTCTAAACAGTTGGTGATTCCTATTCTTGTTCGTCTTCCCGAACATAATTAAAAACATGTTGTGGCGTCTACTTAAGACATCAACTTTCCCAAGTCTGTCTTGTCCACTGTGTTTTAAACAAAGACACTTGTTTTGGCACTGTGCCCTTAATTAATCATTGGAGGCTTTATTGCTGCATCAAAAAAAAAAAAAGTGTCTCTGTTTAATGATTCATCAGAAGTCCAGTTTCTGCAAAACTTAATCAAATACAGAACCAACTTTCTAATCAGCTTAAATACTGAGAAGAAAATCATCACGCAGGCCTTGTTTTTAGGACGGTATTAAATGTCTGATTAAAATGTTGGATGTGACGCCTTGCTAGTATAGTGTGCGCCTGCTAAGTTGTTTTGTGGGCCTGCGTGCTGTCACTTCAGTCGGGTCTGACTTCGTGGCCCCATGGACTGTAGCCCACCAAGCTCCTCTGTCCAAGGGTTTCTCTAGGCAAGAATATTGGAGTGGGCCGTCATGCCCTCCTCCAGAGAACTCCTCAACCCAGGGACTGAACCTGCGTCTCACGCCTCCTGCATCGTCAGCTGGGTCCTTCTCCACTAGAGCCACCTGTTAATAGAAGTTTTTTCGGAATTCTTTCACGGGAAATTTGGAATTCTTTCAAGAGGATGGAATCTCTTTATTTATTGAGAAGAAAGAACCTTTGGTAGCTCAGTGAATGTCATTTAGCACTGGGTCTTGCTGAGGAAGAGAGGAAGCCTTGAGAGGCCCGTGTGAAAAGCGCCTGAAGAATGCTTGTCTTCATGGGCAGATTTTACGGTTCACTCTGAGAATCATCGCTGGTTAAGGCTGACTCCAGAAATGCTAAACCCGCCCTTGCTAACTCTGATCAGGCCGTGGATCCTTCCTTCGTTTCACTCTGCCTTGAAATTCTAGAATGCTTGTCCGTCAAACTTCCGTTCTCTGGGCACATCCCTGAACAGAATCCACGCAGAAGTCCTGAGGCAAGACGAAGCAAAGCGGGGCTCCCTTGGTGGTCCAGGGGTAAAGCGTCTGCTTGACAATGCAGGGGACACTGGTTGGATCCCTCGTCCGGGAAGATGCCACGGAGCAACTCTGCGCCTGCGCATGGCTACTGGACCTGCGCACTAGCGCTCAGGCGGACAGCTTCCGGGGCCCGCGCGCCTGGGGCCCTGCTCTGCAACGAGACGCCCCCGCGGCGAGGAGCCCTCGGCGAGCGGAGAGGGGCCCGCTCCCCCAGCCAGAGCGAAGCCCCGTCTCTCCTAAGGACGGAGCGCGCCACAGCGCAGCAAGGGAGGCCCAGTGCAGCCGACGAGTACATGATAAATAACATACTAAAAAGAAAAAGCAAAGCAAACGGAGCCAGCTCTCTAAATCCCACCAAATCAGATCGAGGATTTTAAAGACAGTCTCAGTAGAAAAGCAAAATACCTGAAGAAGAAGAATCTCATTTGAATTCAGTCAGCTTAACAAAATGTAACCCTTTCTGGGCTTGCGATTTGTGACCTGAAGAAGTTTTGAGAGGCTGAGCTTTTGTTATTCTAATAATAATAACAATAACATTCCATTATTACCATCATTGTAGAAGTAGCAGTAGTAACATGTCTGCTGTATTTGTGAGAATTTATAATGTGATGTGTTGATCACTGGTATAGTTTTGAAACTACACTAATATGAGCTGTAATTCAATGTGCCTCAACTCAGTCGGTATGTCAGGTATTATTGCAATTGTCCTTTATGGAGCCCTCACATTTACACCAGGCAGACATACACACACACTTGGACGCTGTGTGTCACGAACCTAACACCGGCACTCTGAAGTCGTGTGCCTCTAGGAGCCAGGCAGAAGCGAGCATGGCAAACTGCTGGGCGCTAGCTCAGTCCAAAGCGGGTAGGAGCTAGTCATTTCCATGTAGAAATTTGAACCCAGAGTTTCCCATTGCCAGACCTTTTTTTTTTTTTTTTTTCAATTAAAAAAAATACATATCTTTATTTATTTGACTGCTCCAGGTCTTAGCTGCACCACGCAGGATCTTCAGTCTGAGTTGCAGCATACTGGGTCTAGTTCCCTGACCAGGGATCAAACCTGGGGACCCTGCATTGGGCATGCAGAGTCTTAGCCGCTGAAATACCAGGGAAGTCCCTCAATTTTTTTCAGAAGAAGCTATTATGTGAAAGTGTTGGCATTCCCTCCAGATTTTTCAAATGCCCGGGTAGCTCAGCTGGTAAAGAATACCCCCTAAAAAAAGTATCTTCTGGCCAAACGTAGCTCTCCAGCCAACAGTTTAAGGCCTCTGCTATCAAGCAACACTCGAGATAAAGGATATTTCTCTTCCCCTAAACTGAAAGTAAAATCATATTTGACTTTGTCTCCACTAAGAGCCAGTGCTCCATATTAACTGCACAAGTGGGTTTGGCCACCTAGAGGCAGGGGGAGGAACTCGATGACCTCAGGGACCTTCACACATCTAGATTCTGTTCACCCAGGCACATGTGGGCCCTCCGCCAGTGGCCTTCCCCTCTCCACAGCACTCCTCGCCTCCCTATCAGCTGATTAACCCGATTTAATGGTTGTAAGAGGCCCAGGTGTCCCGCAGGTGCTAAGCACTGTCTGAGTAGTTCTGAGTGGGGTGGTATGGTTGCTAGGCAGCCAGAAAATGTGACTGTTCCAGGAGAGAGGAGAGAGGCTTGTGCATCAGAGAATGATGAAATCTAGACAGCAGAGTCACTCATGAACCCAGGTGGCTTCTGTTCTGTCCAAAGGAGACACACACTTGTTGAGAGGGTGGAAGTCCACTCCATCTACCCCCCGCCAGAATGAGGAAACTGACATTCCAGAGGTGGACCCCTGTACTCTAGATGGGAGAAGAAATGGCTTTGCTTTTTTCAGGAGGAATTTGGCAAGAGCTGACAAAATTTTAAGCCTTTATTCTCTTCAACCTGCAAGTTTATGGCTGGAAATTTATCTTTTACCTCTATTTGTTGTTGCTGTTGTTCATGTGTCCGACTCTCTGCGACCCCATGGACTGCAGCACGCCAGGCTCCCCTGTCCTTCACTATCTCCCGGAGTTTGTGCAAATTCAAGTCCATTGCATTAGTGACGATATCTAACCATCTCATCCTCTGTCATCCCCTTCTCCTCCCACCTTCAATCTTTGCCAGTATCAGGGTCTTTTCCAATGAGTTGGCTCTTCACATAGGTTGGCCAAAGTACTGGAGCTTCAGCTTCAGCATCAGTCCTTCCAATGAATATTCATGGTTGATTTCCTTTGGGATGGACTTGTTGGATCTCCTTGCAGTCCAAGGGTCTTTTCCAACACCACAGTTCAAAAGCATCAATTCTTCAGTGCTCACCCTTCTTTCTGGTCCAACTCTCACATCTGTACATGACCACTGGAAAAATCAGTGTTTTGACTACCTGGACCTTTGTCGGCAAAAGCAGCTTTTGAATATGCTATCTAGATTTGTCATAGCTTTTCTTTCAAGGAACAAGAGTTTAATTTCAAGGCTGGGCATGTATTAACATAGGAAGGTGTGTTCATAATGATGTTGCCTCCACATGGAAGGCAGTGGTTCAAACCACAGCCTCTGGTGCCAGACCCACTAGCTTGAATCTTAGCCCTCCTGGGTACAAGCTGTGTTGTCTTAGGCAAGCTGCTTCACCTCCCTGTGCCTCAGTCTTCTCTTCTAAAAATTGGGACTGTTAAAATATCTATTTCATATGGTCACTAGAAGAGTAAATGAATTAATACAGGTGCAGCCCTATTTAAACGCGGGATATTTTCACCCACTGAAATTGCACAAGCATTTTTCAGTTTTCCACGCCAGAAAATTCAATAAAGTCCTTCAAAACAATGAAACAATCTCTATGTGTTGGCAGAAAACAATCATAAGATTTATTATTTAACGGAAATATCAAGTGGCTACAGCATTCACCTTTGTGTTAAAAATAACATATAAATCATATTCAACAAAGAACCTGCTATTAGCCACTGGGGTAATCCTGATTTTTCCTTTTATATAAAATTTTTATTTAAAATCTTATTTAAGTAATACTTAATGTGTGAGTAAACACACACTATCTTAAACATAAATACTATGTTTATCTTGTTGTTTAGTCACTAAGTCATGTCTGACTTTTTTGTAACCCCATGGGTTATAGCCCACCAGACTCCTCTGTCCGTGGAATTCTCAGGCAAGAGTACTGGAGTGAGTTGCCATTTCATACTCCAGGGGATCTTCCCGACCCAGGGATCAAACCCACATCTCCTGCACTGGCAGACTGTTTACCACAGAGCAACCAGGTAAACCTGTGTTTATCTGTGGAGAATATTTCTGCACTGACCAGAAAGAAGCACATGGGTTGGATAGAGCAGTTTTAATTTTTGTAGTGTTTGAAATTTCTGCCAAGTTCTTATGCTACTTTTTTTTAATCCAAGAAGAATCTTATTTGAAAGGAAAAGCCAGGACTAAGCTCAGTGTCTGACAGCACTGGGCTTTACCCCAGGGCTCAGGAGCCCGTGTTTCCATGTGGACCTTTCAGCTCTACCCTACTGATGACACCCAGCGCCCAGGTGGGGCAGGTCCGAGGGAAGCCCCGATTCCACCCCTTCTGGCTGGTGACCTGACGCAGAAAGGTCACCTCCCTGAGCCTCCTTCCCTTTTTGTTCAGTGAGCACGCACAGCTCCTCCAGGATTTTTAGAGGACTAATTGAGCAAAGGTTTGCCGGGGCGAGGACAGGGCCTGTCGTATATAAAAACAGGGGTTATTACTGCCTATAGTGGCTGGTTTCCAACTACCAGCTTAACAAAGGTGGCACGAATCAAGATGTTCACTATTGTCATTTATGCAAATTAAGGAGACAACACCTAGGGAAGAAAATATCTCGCCTGTCTCTCTTCTTGTTTTTCTTCTGTCTTTAACATACCCCATTACCAAAAGCCCTTAAGGTTTCTGTTGATTACTTCCACAATAAACACATTAAAATCAGCAAAGCACCAGGTTGGCTATTGTCTAAGCTTCATCTTCTTAGTCCAGTGCACAGCTTGAGAAATGCCTGTGGGGGGGAAATTAAAATATGCAATGATAAAATTGTCGATATTGTTGATTCTAGAGATGCAACAGCCACAGTTCAGACAGGCGTGCCCTCCACCCTGGCCCAGGACCCACGGCCCCTTCTGATCCCCACCCCCACCCTCCCCCTCATACCCCACACACGCACAACTTTCTCCACACTTGCCTCCTGGATAATGCCATCTTTATTACCCTAAAACTGTTTTTCAGATAATCTCCCTATCTCTAGCTGCTTGTACAGTTGCCCCCAAATCCATATAACGTCTTAACTCCGTAATACAAACAACAAGCAAAGAGAAAGTACATCATAGGAAAATAGCATGATACATATGCATGTGTGTACATATTATGTATGTGTGTGTATATTCTATATGTGGACATGTATGTGCTCATATGCTCAGTTACTCAGTCACGTCTGACTCTTTGTGACCCCCTGAACTGTAGCCTATCAGGCTTCTGTCCATGGGATTTCTCAGGCAAGAATACTGGAGTGGTTGCCATTTCAAGCAGTGTCCACACTGAGGAATTTGCGATTTGCAGTGTAGGAGGGCTACCCTGGTGCTCATGTAAAAGGCGCGTGGGTGGAGACAGGAGGGGGCAGGAGACCGTATAAAGACCGCCACCATCACCTTCAGCGGCAAGGGCTCAGAAGGAGAGGAGGGAGTGAAGACTCTTGGTGGCCCCGCCCGGCTGGTGCTCTGGACGCTTGCCGGAAGTCTCGGCAGTTGTCAGGGTGATGCGGCGGGTAGCACAGCCTTCAAATAGGGAAAGAACACAGGCTTCACTGACAATATCAGGGGAACTGGACCTAATAACAGTATCCAGAAAAATCTGTTAATCAGGCTGTTTCTTCCCACAGTAGTGGGGTTTGATTCACCTGTCAACTTCCCCTGGACTCTGAGCTCCCTGAGAGCCCAGCCTTTGCTCTTTCAATCTCTGTGGCATCAGGGATTAGGATATCGAGTTTGGCGACCTGACCAAATCCTGCCCATCACCTATCTGTGTAAATAAAGCATCAGGGATGCAGCCACGCCTGTTCATGATACGTTACCCGTGGAGCCTTAGCCCTATGATGTCAAGGTTGAGGACTAGATACAGACACCCTCTGATGTGTGAATTCTAAAGTATTTACTATCTGGCTCTTTAAGAAAAGTTTACCAGGCTCTGAGCTAGCATCATGCAAAGAACATACAAATAGTTATTCAACGCACAAGTGTGAATGTCAATCATCACAGGACTTCCACTGATTGCTTTTCGGCTAACACACCCCTTGAACAGTACCCCCAAAGGTGAAACTTTTTTTCTGGGTCACACTCCTTGTCCTGATTTGTCCAGTTCGTTGGGGAATCCCTGAGCACAGTCGGGTTGGAGAGGCAGGGTGGGGAGGGCTTGAAGCCAGCGAGCTGAGCCATCATGAGCGCAGCCTGTCGCAGTCTTGGTCCGGGCGCCATCTTCGGCAGGGCAGTTCCCTGGGGCGTCCTACACGGCGTCACAGGACGTCACAAGACGACGCAAGACGTCACGTCACAAGAGTTGCGCCTCCAGCCCCTAGATGGCAGTGGTGCTCCCTCTCCTCCAGGGCATGACATTCAGAAATGGCTCCCAGGAGGCAAACATCTCCCAGTTGAGAACCATGGCTCTAGAGAGAGATTGCAGATAAAAACTAAGTACTGGGGTCTTCTTATAAATGTCCCTGAGGATAGTCCCCACATTAAAAAAAAAATACTTGACAGGCATATACACAGCCTCCCTCTGTAGTGCAATCTAATGACCCACCTCAGGAAATTTCTGATGTCCAGCCTAAACCCCTTCAACTGCATTTGCCCCTCTTTTTTCTTATTCCATCATTAATGAAAAATAAAAACTAGAACCAGTACATAAGCTCTCCATATTAACCCTTCTCCCATGACAGTCCCTTCACAGAGGAAGCCGGGGAATACACAGTACAGTTAGTCATTCAACTGCTGAGGAGCCCCCTGCCAGCACTGCGTTAGGGGCTGAAATAGAAAAGGAACAAGACTGACCCAGTTTCTGATCTCACAGAGCTACAATTTAGTGAATAGAACAAATTAGTAAGTAAATAATCAAAACAATATCAGTGATTGTTGAGTGATGCTATAAGAGTGAGTCATAGCAGTAAAAGAGACACAGATGTAAAGAACAGACTTTTGGACTCTGTGGGAGAAGGCGAGGGTGGGATGATTTGAGAGAATAGCATTGAAACATGTATATTACCATATGCGAGACGGATCACCAGTCCAGGTTCGACTCATGAGACAGGGTGCTCAAGGCTGGTGCCCTGGGATGACCCTGAGGGATGGGGTGGGGAGGGAGGTGCGAGAGGGTTCAGGATGGGGGACACATGTACACCCGTGGCTGATTCGTGTCGATGTATGGCAAAAACCACCACAATATTGTAAAGTAATTAGCCTCCAATTAAAATAAATTTTTTTAAAAAAGGGTGAGTCATAGGGGGCTTCCCCTATGGTCCAGTGGTTAAGAATCTGCCTTGCAATGCAGGGGATGAGGGTTCGATCCCTGGTCAGGGAACAAAGATCTCACATGCTGCAGGGCAACTAAGTCCTTGTGCCACAACTAAGACCCAATGCAGCCAAATAAATAAATTAATCTTTTAAAAAATGAGTCATAGGTCAATTACATCTCAATAAACCTGGAGGAAAAAAGAGTAAGTGTACCCTTAGCTAGGATGGTAAGGAAAGACCTCCCTGTGGAGGAGGTATTTAAACAGAGGCCTAACTACCACTAAGGAGCAGAACCGCTGAGAGAGACGTGGGCAGAAGGGTATGGTTTCACTGCGTTAACCCTTCGGAGTTTGTGTTCTGGGATGGGTGTGGCGAGGCCTTTCTCCTGATGTCCCGTCCAAGTTTCCGTACTTCTGATGTGAGGGGAGCAGCCTCCCAGTGGTCCTCTGTTCTCTGAGCAGCTTCCTGAAACAGCCCTGTTGGGATTTCCCCATTGGTCCAGTAGTTAAGACTCCGTGCTTCCAGTGGAGGGGCACAGGTTCAATCCCTGGTCAGGGAACTAAGATCCCTCATGCTGTGCAGTGCAGCCAATAAATTTTTAAAAAGAAAAGAAAGAGCCCTGTCAATCAGCCTGACTCTGCCTCAGGCTCTCAGGTGGATTTCCTGTGACTAGTCAGTGCCAGACCTAAGGGATCCCCAGGTTCTCCAGGAGGTTAACCAGAACCTGAGGTCTTCTCCCCACCCCCACCCCACCCCAGCTCAGTCCCCACAAGTCCCAGCAATGAGACAGGCACGTGGAAGGGAGTCAGTGAGGCTAGGATGGCTCAGAGGATATTCATTTGAGTGGGGAGGCCTCTGATCACTTCCACTGGCCGAGAATACAGATGTCTGGGGTCTCCTTACTCTCTTCTCCAGCACCTCCAGTCAGTTCCTTTCTTTGTCCCAAAGGTTGAGCTACTTCCTACAATAAACCAGATCCCAAGGGTTACTTATAACATGAGAAAAATCCAGACAGGTGGAAAAGTTGTACCTAGTTGCTAGTGGAAGCCAGAAGGGAAAAACTGATGGCCTGGGGCTTCTGGCAGCTTTATGAACCAGGCTGTTTTGTTCTACTTGTGATCCATCCTCCCGAGATACATGGCAGGTAAGAGGGTGGACTCTGGGGTCCTATAGATGTGAGTGCAAATCTGGGCTGCCCTAACAGGCTGCCAGACCTTGAGAAAACCAGGTAAACTCTTTGAGCCTTTGTTTCTTTCTCTGCGAAATGAAAAGTTCTACTTTGGACAGTTGTTATGATGATGAGAGAGAGGTATATGCTAATAATAACAATAACATCCATCATGCCTCGAGTTTCTACTGTGTACTAGGCACTGTGCTAAATTCTTTTCATAAATATTCAATCTTCACAGTGGCCCTAAGGGCAGGACCCATTTTATGGGTGAGAAGAGTGAGGCTTAGAGATGCTAACCAGCATGCCCACATCTACCCACTTTGTAAGGAGCAAAGCTAGTTGTTGTTGTTGCCAAGTCGTGTCCACCTCTCTGAGACCCCACGGACTGCAGCATGCCAGGCCTCCCTGTCCTTCACCACCTCCCAGAGTTTGCCCAAGTTCATGTCCATTGAATTAGTGATGCCATCCAACCATCTCATCCTCTGTTGTCCCCTTCTCCTCCTGCCCTCAATCTTTCCCAGCATCAGGGTCTTTCCCAATGAGTCAGTTTTTCACATCAGATGGCCAAAGTATTTGAGCTTCAGCATCAGTCCTTGCAACGAGAATTCAGGGTTGATTTCCTCTAGGATGGACTAGTTTGGTCTCCTTGCAGTCCCAGGGTCTCTCAAGAGTCTTGTCTAGCACCACAGATCGAAAGCATCAGTTCTTCTGCACTCAGCCTTTTGAGCCCAAATGCTGGGCTCTTACCACTGGTCCCCTCTGCTGGGCTCTCCATAGAAAATGCCGTGTTACGTGGTGTGGTTTTCATCCCAGGGGGAATAAGCGTGTGAGTGGATGGACAGAAACCTGCCCTCAAACGAGAGCAACGTGAGTCGCTGCTGGGGCAGGAGGAGCGTTTCAGAGAGAGCAGCTGCTGCTTGTTGGAGGCGCCCTGTCCCAGCGCCCAGGGGCAGCGCTCGGCTGGCGACCTAACGCCCGCAGCTGAGCCCGATGGCTGATGCGGTCAGGCTGGGACCATGTGCACTCCACCCTCTCTGTGTCTGCACCCCGCGTGTAAAGCAGGGATTCGCAAATTCATTCATGTGGTTCGCAGCATTTGTGTATTAAGTGCCCCCTTCCCCAGTGCTGGCACTGCTCTGTGGAGAGGTGCATAAGATGGACATTAAAAGTTAAAAAGTTAGTCACTTAGTCGTGTCTGACTCTTTGTGACCCCAAGGACTGTAGCCCACCAGGCTCATCCATTCCCCAGGCAAGAATATGGAGTGGGTTGCCATTCCCTTCTCCAGGGGATCTTCCCCACCCAGGGATCAAACCCAGGTCTCTCGAATTGCAGACAGACTCTTTACCAACTGAGCCACCAGGAAAGCCAAGATGGACATAAATTCTGCCCTCAAATAGCTCACCCTCTGCAACGGAAGGCAATCCAGAGAGTCAAACGTGTGACAGGATCACACAAGGAGAATCAAGGGTCTGTGTCTGCAGGAAGGGAGGAGGGGAAGTGTCGGTGCAGGAGGACGCTCAGAATGACGTGGGGGTCAGAGAAAGCCTGGCTGAGAAGGGGGGTGGGTGAGGCTGGGCCGGGCAGGAAGCTGAGCGAGAACGTTCCAGGCAGGGGAAACAGGGAGAGAAACCTACAGCCCAGAGTCAAGCCGGCCACATCGGGAAAATTTCACTGACTGTTCCTCAGAACACCAACCCCACAAGAGGCTCCTCAGGAAAAGCTTGTGCAAATCCCGCATATCCTGTGTTTGGAGTTTGTGTTGCCCATTAGCATAAAGACGGACAGACTGACCGAGGTGCTAAGTGGAGCCTGGTTCAGCCCGCCACCATCTCTTCATGCAACACCTGCTGGCATTCTGCAGAGCTTTGTCTCCATGGGAACCAACCTCCAGATGTGGTTTAAACTTAGGCCTCTTTCTCTACAATGTGCAGGTTTCTTAACTCTCTGTCCCACATCGGGGCCACTCAACCCACATTCACCGAGTGCCTCTTGCTAAGTGCCAGACACTGAGCCAGACCCAGCGGGACACGGAGCAGGGACAAGGCTGCCGCCTCCTTTTCAAGAGTCACATGGTCAACCCAAGCAGAGGTGGGCAGAGAACACAGCGGGCAGATGCTGAGGCTCCCCTGGGGATTCAGTGACCCAGACTTTCCAGCGGACAGCTTTGGGGACCGAACGGAACAGACGTGTCCCAAAGCGCTGCTCTTCTCTTTTGTGACGTTTTCTGGACTGACCCATGGCAGGAGCGCACACAGAGGACCCCTAGCAAATCCAAGTGCTTTTAAAAGCAAGAAGCGGGTGGCTGCTTAAAGGTCAGACGAAAGGCAAACCTGCCCAGCAGTTTGTACCCCCTCAACACCTTCCCAAGAAGGGGATTGCAAGCTTCAGGACCACCCCCAGCAGATCCAATTGCAAATGAACACCTTCATACAGCTCCCCAGCCCCACGCAGCCCCTGGGTTAGAATGAACTGGCTTCCACCGCCATGTACACACCATCCGCAGCAACCACATCAGGCCTCCTCACTTACCACCTGCATAGGATTAGTTTTCAAAGGCTAGGCTTTCCTCTCAAAGATCTAGCATCTAAGAACAGGATGCACTGCTGGGCAGAGGGGAAGAACAAACCTTCTTTACTGACATGTAAAACATACTTATTTTTCAGTTCAGTTCACCATTCAGTTGCTCGGTTGTGTCCAACTCTTGGTGATCCCATGGACTGTAGCCGGCCAGGCTCCTCTGTCCGTGAGATTCCCCAGGCAAGAATACGGAAGTGGGTTGCCATTTCCTTCTCCAGGGGATCTTCCTGACCCAGGGATTGAACCTGGGTCTCCTGCACTGGCAAGCAGATTGTTTTGCCACTGAGCCACCTGGGAAGCCGGTACTTATTTTAATCACCCCTGAATATACTCATGTTTAGTTCAAAATATTGTCTCCTTCGGTTTACAGTCAGGACTTGAGGAGCAGTGTAACACAGTGTTAAGAGCATAGAACCCAAATAACAATGCCTACACGTACCAGCAGAAATGTAAGTCCCTGATTTGAGCCAGCTACTCTGAAGGGCATTACCTATTAACCCCTCGCTGCATTCTTAGCCCCATTTTACAGATGAGAAAACAGAGTCTTAAAAAAAGGTGCAATGGTTTACCCAAGGGCACACAGGAAGACACACAACCAGATTAGACACCTGCCTCGAGTCGCCTCCTTACGCGAGGTGTGTGGACCTTGGCGAGCTGGAATTTCAGCCCCGGAGCTTTCCTGCAGGGGAGGCTTCGGGAAAACCTGCCAAAACCTGCAGTCGCCCTGAAAACTCCCGTCTATCACCTCATTCCTCCACTTCATCCACACTCCAATGTTAAAAAGCCCATTAGTTCTTCCTCATTTGGCCAGTTAGACAACTGATGCTTTGAGACCATCCAAAAACTGGCCCAACAAACCAAGCTGCCAAGTAACCAACTCATGTCCTAAGCCAGCGATTCTCAGCCAGGGCGAGCTTGTGCACCAGAGGACGTTTGCGTTACCTGGAGACCTGCTGGGTGGGCGTGACTGGGGCTGGTGGTACTGCTGGCATCTGGGAAGAGGCCGGGGTGCCGCTCCACCCTACAGAGTACACAGGACAGCCCGCATCCCCCTGTGAACAGTTATCCAACCCAGACGGCAGGACGGGCAAGGCTGCACCCCCTCGGCTTAATCCAGGTTTATCAAGCACCAGAGTCAATAATTATCTTGCACCATTTTACTTACTTAGGGTTCATAAGAGCTGACTCATTGGAAGAAAAGCCCGGATGCTGGGAAACACTGAAGGCAAAAGCAGAAGCGGGCAGCAGAGGATGAGGTGATTAGACAGCATCACCAACTCCATGGACGTGAGTCTGAGCAAACCCCAGGAGATAGTGAAGGACAAGGGAGCCTAGTATGCTGTAGTCCATGGGGTCACAGAGAGCTGGACATGACTTAACGATGGAACAACACAAGGGTTCATAAACCTCAACAGTGTGGACGTTTGGGGCCAAACGTGTCTCTGATGTGGAGGCTGTCCTGGCGCACGTGTGCGGGATTTTCACAGCATCCCTGGCGTTTACCCCTTAGATACCAGTAGCCCTGCACCCTCCCCACATCCTGGCAACCAAAAACGTCTCCAGGGATCACCAAGTGTCCCCAGCACCCAGCTCGTACTCCAGGATTCCCTCTCCTTCCCCTAGTGGGAGGCACATCACCCCCCAGTGGAGAATCATCACTCTAACAAAAGGAAAAGCAGTTTAGCTTTGAAATGAGAATTAAAAGCTCCCCTGGGAAATATTAAGAGAACGTTCTGGATAACCATTATTTAAATATGTAAAAAAAAAAAAATGTAGGTCAGGGTATGTGTGAAGATATATTAAATCCCCGGGCATGTCTGTCAGAAAGGAATATCCCCTTTTATGATCTCCTGCCCAAGTATTGTTGGGGCAACAAATTAACCAACCTCTTTAATTCCCAGCTCTGCGTTATCCATCACATTGAGCTTCAGAGACTATCCAGCAGAATAGAAATATAGAGCAGTATTCCCTTTTCGTTGTTAACAGTGTTCTATTTTGGGAGCCCCGTTGTTATTCCAAAATGAACTAGATCTTAACTTGCATCAGTGTTACTAGGAGAGGAGCCGTGAGCGGCCCGTGACTGACCCACAGTGGCTGGCCGCCAGCCCCTCTCCCTTCAGGAGGCGGCCTGTGCTCAGACCCCAGGCAGCAGGAGGGGCCCGGGAACGCCGGACAAGCGCCTGGTCTGGTTCCAGGTGAATGAAGCGGTCGTTTCACTGGAAGAGCGCTTGTCCTCCAGCAAGCTAAGAATGCACATCTGCGAAGCCAGAGCATCTTCACCAGGGACCATGTATTCCAAACGTCCCCACGACAAAACATCATTCCACGAGAAAGAAGGCAGTTCTGCTGTTTGCAGCAACATGGATGTGCCTGAAGGACAGTCTGCTGAGTGCAGGGAGCCAGAGGAGAAAGACAAATACTGCGGGATCTCACTTCTGTGTGCAATCTGAAAAAAACGAAAGCCGAACCGAGAGGAGAGGGGCTGAGGGAGGGGGAAGCGAGGCGATGCTGGTCACAGCGGACCGGCGCTTAGTGATAGCGTGATCACGTTCCGGGGAGCCAATACAGCCCCGTGATCTGTCGGTGATGGTACCGAATAGCATTCTTGCAATTTGCCGGAAGAACAGAGCGTAAGCACTCTTGCTACACACACATAGACACACACACAACTCTGTGTGGGGTGTGTCAATTGACCTGACTGTGGTGATCATTTCATAGTGAATACACACGTGAAATCACCACACTGCACATGTAAAATATATACAGGGTTTTAGATAGTCTTTGTTTGGCTTTCCGGGTCTTCATTGTGGCGTACCGCATTTTAACTTTGATGTGCAGGGTCTTTGGTTGTGACATGTGGGCTCGAGTTCCCTGATGGGGAACCGAACCCCAGGATTGGGAGTGCAGAGTCTTAGCTACTGGACCACCAGGGAGGTCCCACAAGCTGCAAAGAGAACCTGGCAGAGACAAATAAGTAAATATAAATATATATTATATATGTATGTAATATTTATACACAGTTTTTTTGTCCATAAAAAAAGAATTTCCATGGCTTGGGAACTGAGGCACAGCTAAAATCCAGCAAACTTCCATGATGATATAAATCAGAGGTCAGCAAATGTTTTCGATAATGAGCCAGACAGTAAATATTTTCAACTCTGCAGGTCATACAACCTCTGTTGCAGCTGTTCAATTCTGCAGCATGTAATACGGCCATAGACAGGATGTAAATGATGGGCTGTATTTCCGCTAAAACCTTATTTATGGAATCTGAAATCTGAATTTCATGTAATTCTTAAATCATGAAATATTCTTTTCATTCATCCTCAACCATTTAAAAAAATGGAAAGAAAAAAAAATTATTTGCTCCTGAGCCACAGGTGAACAGGCAGCAGCCGTGTTTGGCCTGTCCACCTCTTACAAGGAACATGACAAAAGAGGGACATCTCATCATCTCCCCCCAAAATCCCATAAATTCCCACTTTTCTGTCTTTGAGATGAAGGAGAACATCCTGGACATTTGGGACTCGGTTTAGTGGCACTACAGGAAACAATCTTGCTAACACTTGGGTTTCTGGAGTATTCTGTCTTTAGAGGATTGAATAAACATTACAGGACAAACTTGGAGTAACTTAGTGCTGGCTTTTTTCTTTTCCTGCTATGATTCCATAAAACAGGAGTTTATAATAGAAAGTAGGAATTCCCAGGTGGCTCAGTGGTCATGAATCCACCTGCCAATGCAGGAGAAGCAGGAGACCTGGGTTAGAGCCCTGGATTGGGGAGATCCCCTGGAGAAGGAAATGGCAATCACTCCAGTGTTCTTGCCTGGAGAATTCCATGGACAGAGGAGCCTGGTGGGCTACAGTCCACGGGGTCACATGGAGTCGGACACGACTGAATGACTGAGCACACACAGTAGAAAGTAACCGATGAGCTGGATACTTTAAGGACTTCCTGGTTAAAAACTAGAGAAGAAGAAAGAAAAAATCCTTGGTTTCTAAACTGGATAAAATACAAAGATCTCAGTTCCCATGTGAAAGGGAAGATCTCAGTTCCCATGTGAAGGTCTCAAAAACTGTGCCCCCAACCCCTGTCTCTCTCAGCACAGACAAGCATCGGAACCAAGAGGAGAGAGGCTTATCTTAGAACTTCTTGGAGGTTATAAATTCTTCATCAACTCCAGATTAAGTTTGTAAAAGGGATTTTTTTTCTACTTCTTTTTTTTAAGTCACCGTGATCACAATTTTCAGATTTTCAGCTACGTACAAAACTTTTTTCTCCCTCCTTCTCTCACAGAGAAGGTCAATCACTTTTTAGATATAAGAGAATTTGAGAAGAGATTAATGACAAAGACAAATGATGATTTTTATTTTAGCAGAAGTTTCGGTGCGTTTTCTGCCCGGCCCGGGGACTGATAATAAAGTATACTTGACATATAACTGCGTAAGTTCTTTGCTTTCAAGTTCACGATGGATCAAAAGAGCCAATTCTCTCTTTAGAAAGAAATGTCCTGGAAGGAAAAATAAAAGGAAGGTTGGGGGGAACCTCATCCACCTCTTTTGTCTTTTTCTCTTTTCTTTGTGGCCCAGAGACAGAGCCTTGAGTGACTTCTTCAGAAAAGAGATCAGTGAAATTGTCAGTTGATTACTTCTCCTTGATTAGCATTTATAAGAGCCCTGTGATACAGTATTTGCATTCCTATTTAGCCGTGATTTTTGTGGGGCACCAATGATTAAACTTGTCACGGGGCTTGATTGACGGGGTCAGATCTTCACTTTCTACTCTTTTGAAATTAAAAACAAATGTGTCAGCTGCCTTCATGGGCCGGAGCGCCGTGAAGCTCGCCTGCCTTGTCATTGCAGATAGGTCAGGAATGTTTTAATTTTAGGGATGGATTCTGCTTGTCAAGTAGAGTGTGATGGCGTGTGGTTCTGGAGATGAGATGTGAAGGGTGTAAAACAAAGAAGGGGAAGAACAAAGACAAAGACACTCACATTATTAGACAGATTTAATTAGTCTGAATGGATATTATGCTAGATGAAGCAGTGAGCTGTGAAATTAACCCTTGATTACAGACTGGCGGATCATCCTCGGGAAGAGAATCAAACCTTTGTGAAGAGATGCGAGGTGTGATTGCAGTTCCTCCTGCCCTCCTGGGTTGCCTGCCAGATCCGCACCCCCTCCCGGTCTACTGAAACACCAGGGGAAGCTGGTCTGGAGCGTGTGCGAGCGGTGTGCGTAGAGGAGGAGTCCCCTTCCACTTCGGAGAAAGTGACAAGCCAACAGCGGTTGGGTGCGAAAGCTAAGGAGCTCCCGATGATGATGCAGGTTTCCGAGTCCACAATGGAGACGCCGAACAGCCAAGTTTGAACGAGCGTTGTTTATTTTGCGCGTCTGCATTGAACAGCTCTAGCAGTCACCCTAGAGGGTCACCTCCCAGCCATGCCCCTGAAACAACCTTCCCCTACCTGTCCCTAACGCAGCCACGGTCTTCTCCAGGGAATCCCAGCTACCGTGTGACTCCCAAGAATTCCACGCATATTAACAGAGAGATGGAAGGCCGAGACACCTGAAGCACAGAGGCCCAATTAAGCAAAAATTGCTTATACCGAGGACCTCAACAAAGAGGGGACGGTTGTGAGAGACAACGTACATACGAGGGTCCCCGGGTCTGAGACGCTGTGGCCGTCCAGAAATCCTTTCATTTGTACAAGTTATCGAGGCTGTGTAAGCCTTTGTACAAGTCTTGTATAAGCTGCACCAATTAATGTCTCTACTTCCCAGTGACTCTGTCTCCATCATTCCCAGCACCAGTCTCAGGAACGGGAAGCCTCCAGAACATCACACAGGGATGGGGGGTCTGTTAGGCTGGCCCAGGGTCAAGTGGAAAGTAAGCAAACTGGGAGGAAGCAGAGTTGTAAAATTTGCTTTAGGGTCTGTCCCCAAAGCCAGTCTTCTCATCGGTTAAAGCGGAGTACGGCTCCTTCCCTAAGGATCTCTCCCAGTCACGCGGAGAGTGAAGTCTGAGTTGTGCGCATAAAGTGCCGGAAAGGCATCCTGAGCCATGACTGTGGTCAGCGTCAAAACACAGGGCACTAATTCTCAGTCACTTTCCTGGCTCTGGTTCCTGTCTCCCTCCTCACAGCTTCGCGCCTTCATGTTTAGACGGCTCCCGTTTAGGAAAGTCCTGGTTGAGGAACTCCCCGGGCAGTTTTCAGCTGTGGTCTTCGGACTCCGGATGAGCTGCAAGTGATTGCGCATCATCCATTCCCCGTTGCTGTTGAAGGCTGAGGGCGGCCAGTGAACTCACTGGCATTACACTGGAATTTCCGCTTTTGAATCGTTTCTATTTTGGCCGCCTTGGGTCTCCGTTGCTGCGCGGGCCCCTCTCTGGTTTCCGCGCGCAGGCGTCTCACTGCGGTGGCGTGCCCTGTCGCGGGGCACGGGCTCGAGAACTTGCAGCCTTGGGTGGCCGTGGCGCTCAGGCGTAGTTGCTCCGCCGCCTGTGGAATCTTCCCAGACCAGGGATCAAACCCACATGCCCTGCCCTGGCGAGCAGGTTCTCAACCGCTGGACCACCAGGGAAGTCCCACCCTGAAATTTTCTGAATGTTAGAGACGGAAGGGAAATTGGGATCTGCACCCTGCGGTGCTTCTGGGAGCCAGGCCTGTGTGTGTGTGAACACGTTCACAGGTCCGGGTGGGGGAGTGTGGAGAATTACCGCTCTGCCGGGAAAGCGAGGTCTCTATCAGTGGGTGCTTCGGGTGACCAGCCAGTGGGGGCCAAGGTGCTCCAGGCAGATGCATCTCAAGGTTTCTGGAAAGTCAGACTTTCTACAGGTAAACACAGCTCCTTGGAAATAAGGATTGTTTTCTTCCCAGAGGTGAGGTAGTGTTTCTGAAGAAATTGCTTCCTTAGCTGTAAGTAATAAGAGAACCCACCTCCAGTCTCCACTTTGCGGAGGAAGGGACTTAAGCTCATCAGGACTGGAGCTCAGCAGCATTAGCACACTTCCCCCCGAACACACACAGTGGTCACACAGTGATTTACACAGAACTTTGGGGGCTCCCCTGATAGCTCAGGTGGTAAAGAATCCGCCTGCAACGCAAGACACTCTGGTTCAATCGCTGGGTTGGGAAGCTCCCCTGGAGAAGGGAAAGGCTACCCACTCCTGTATTCTGGCCTGGAGAATTCCATGGACTGTATAGACAGTCGGGTCACAAAGAGTCAGACACGACTGAGGGACTTTCACTTTTTCACTTTGCAGGGGGCGGGGAGGGGGACAGCTCTGTATTTGTTTTAAAGCATATTCAAATGCATGTCGGTGTCGGCCTTCTCAGCTTCATCGCGATGGACGTCATAACCCACATCACCCTCTGCTGTGAGGCCTGGTCTGTGCACTGTAGGATATTAAGCAGCATCCCTGGCTTCTTTCTACCTACTAGACGTTAGTCCCCTCACTCCACAACACATCTCCAGACATTTCCAAAGGCCTCTGGGGGTCAAAGCAATCCCCAGTTGAGGACTGACATGTATCTATGACAAACCTAGACAGTGTATTAAAAAGCAGAGGCATCATTTTGCCGACAAATGTCCATCTAGTCAAAGCAATGGTTTTTCCAGTAGTCATGTACTGATGTGAGAGTTGGACCATAAAGAAGGCTGAGCACCAGAGAATTGATGCTTTCAAACTGTGGTGTTGGAGAAGACTCTTGAGAGCCCCTTGGACAGCAAGGAGATCAAACCGGTCAATTCTCAAGGAAATCAACCCTGAAGACTGATGCCAAACTGGAAGCTCCAATCCTTTGGCCACCTGATCCGAAGAGCCGCCTCATTGGAAAAGACTCTGATGCTGGGAAAGATTGGGGACAAAAGGGGAAGGTGGTGACAGAGAATGAGATGGTCGGATGGCATCACCAACTCAGTAGACATGAGTTTGAAGAAACTCTGGGAGATAGTGAGGGACAGGGAAGCCTGGCATGCTGCAGTCCATGGGGTCTCAGAGAGTCAGACACAACTGAGCAACTAAACAACAAAAATGTATCTGTAATCCCAGAGACACTATTGCCTAGGATAAAAGCTAAGAAAGAAAAACGTGAGCCAAATTAAAGAAAAAATTAGGTTAAGACAAACAGTAGAATACAGGTGATCATGATGTTGCAAAAAAAAAAAAAATTTAGGAGATGCTAGTTTGGCATCAAATTCACATTTTACAAATGAGGATAACTGACACCCAGAACATGGACTAGGTTGGAGCAGAATCACCCAGGTTTTGTCCCTGTGTTAATCTCATGAAAATAATACAGGAAAGCACAGCACACGGCAATAATGATGATCCGTAACCTACTGTGTGACAGCTTTTTACATGTCGTAACTCGTTTAATATTTACGCCAATGCTGTGACGTAGGAATTATCATCATTCCCATTTACAAAAAAAAGATGAGAAAATTTGTTAAATAAATCTATGTTGGGAAAGGAAGATAATAAGTAATTTGGTGGAGCTGTGGATAGAGTATGCAATTTATCACTTATGTTTTCATGCCATGGTGGTGGTGGTTTAGTCGCTAAGTCACATCTGACTCTTGCAACCCCATGGACTGTAGCCCCCAGGCTCATCTGTCCATGGGATTCCCCAGGCATGAATACTGGAGTGGTTGCCACTTCCTTCTCCAGAGGATCTTCCCGACCCAGGAATTGAACCCAGTTCTCCTGCATTGCAGGCACATTCTTTACGGACAGAGCTAAGAGGGAAACCCCCTTTCATGCCATGACTTAAAATATTTTTCTTGGAAATTCCCTGGTGGTCCAGTGGTGAGGACTCTGCTTTCACTGCCGAGGACCCAGGTTCAATCCCTGGATGGGGAACTAAGATCCTGCTAGCTGGGCAGCTCAGCCAAAAAACATAATACAATAAAATAATTCTCTTAACGCCTACTATGTTCCAAGTTACTGTTCAGTTGCTCAGTCATATCCAACTCTTTGCGACCCCACGGACTGCAGCTAGCCAGGCTCCCCGTCCTTGACTATCTCCCAGAGTTTGCTCAAACTCTTGTCCACTGAGTCGGGGATGCCATCCAACCATCTTATCATCAGATGCCTGCTTCTTCATCTGCTCTCAGTCTTTCCCAGCACCAGGGTATTTTCCAACGAGGAGACTCTTTGAATCAGATGGCCAAAGTATTGGAGCTTCAGCATCAGTCCTTCCAATGAATATTCAGGGCTGACTTCCTTTAGGATGGACTGGTTGGATCTCCTTGCTCTCCAGGGGACTCTCAAGAGTGTTCCAAGTGACATGCCACATCTGAGCCAGCATCAGCACTTAACTCACATCACTATCATCATTCATCATTATTGCCATGGGTTTGTGTGCAGACCCTGGTTCGATTCCTGGTTGGGAAGATCCCCTGGAGAAGGGATAGGCTACCCACTCCAGTATCCTTGGGCTTCCCTTGTGGCCCAGCTGGTAAAGAATCCGCCTGCAATGTGGGAGACCTGGGTTTGATCCCTGGGTTGGGAAGATCCCTTGGAGAAGGGAACGGCTACCCACTCCAGTATTCTGGCCTGAAAAATTCCATGGACAGTCCATGGGGTCACAAAGAGTCAGACATGACTGAGAGACTTTCACTTCACTCACTGCATTAGCAGAGACAGGCTATAGCTGCTACTTCTGAATATTATTCACACCAAACTAGAGAATTCGTTTTTTTCTATTGGGCTTCCAGAGGTTTTTCGCTGTCAAAAAAAAAAAGCAGGAAGGTTATAAGTTAGAAATGCTTTAGGCAGCAAATAAAACCCAACTTTATGTAGCTTGATTTAAGTAAATCGAGGCTTTCTCTTCTCACCATCATGGCGCTCAGAAGCAGGTGGCTGTGGCGTTGTGTCGATGGGTAATGGTGTTAGAAGGTGTCTCTGTGAGTCACTTGGTGGTTGTCTCACAGCTGCAGGATGGCTGCTGGCATGGGACAGGACGTCGTGGGGAAAGAAGTGGAATGACTATTCCGCTCACCTGGGTCCCCTTTTCTCTGGGGTGGCAAGTCTTTCCCAGAGACCCAGCAGAATTCCACTTAAGCTTCCTCGGCCAGAGCTGTGTGTTTTTCTGTCACTCATGGAAGCACAATGCTGCCACGTGAGTGTTAGGTGGGCACATGGCCACAGAGAACAAAGCCAGAGTTTTACCAGCAGGAAGAAGAGGGAAATGGATACAGAGTAGATGACCAACAGCATCTATCCTGAGGACCGTACTGGGGGCAAAGGTGCTCTGTCTAGCCTCTTTTCCTTTCCTTTCCTGTCCCTGCTTAACGAGCAATTGGCTGGAGATCTTTTTTTCCATTCTGAATTAACGTTAATTAATCGCCAAATGTGGACTAAGGAAATACTGTTGACCAAAAATGTCCTGAGTTTAGTGGAATATATAAACAATATTATAGGGACTTCCCTGGGGGTTCACTAGCTAAGACTCCATGCTTCCAATAGAGGAGGCCTGGGTTCGATCCCTGGTCAGGGAACTAGCTCCCACATGCCTCAGCTAAGAGTTTACATGCGGCAACTAAAGATTCTGAGGGCCACAGCTAAGACCCAGTGCGGCCAAAGGAATATAAACAAGCAGGCCTGCCTGCTGTCATCAGGACCACCATGACCAGTGCCGCGCGGACCTGAACGCGGACTATTTCACATCTCGTGGAACCGGCACAGTGACGTTAAGTGTTCTCATTCACATTTAGCCAAAGAGGAAATCAAATTTCAAGAGGCAAAATGGCTCACTGAAGCTCGCTGAGTTGCGAAGTGGCAGGTCTGTGTTTGAACCCAAGCCTGAGGAGCCCCAAAGCCCACCGCCTTCCCCTTCAAAGCGCTGACAAGACAGCAGGGGAGTCAAGTTTAACTCAGTCTCATGGGAGGCGGTTTACCAGCATTGCAGGGCAAAACAGAGTACATGCTCAGACACATGGTCCTGGAAATAGGTTTCGGAAGAATAACAAGGAAGACGGGTTTCATGAGGGCCAGACGTAGTCAAGAGAGACGCTTGAGTTGCCCCTTAAAACTTGGTTTCCATAAATAGAGGTTATTAAGATCAGTGCTGGGCTCCCAGCTAACAGAAGCAGAGACGCAAACAGAACTCGGAAACGTGGACCTCCGCAAAGCAAGCGGAGACCGTTACACCCAGTGAGACCTACTTGGGGGTTGCGGGCATTCTGGAGGTTTCTTAGTGTTCCCCGCGGGTCCTGGGACCACGTGCCTGCCCTCGGGCTTCCGCTGCTGCCGCGCTTCGGCCGGGCTGAGAGCAGGCCGCCCACAGACGCAGCGCCGAGGGCGTGCGGGGCCTCTCGCTTCTGGAGCGTGTTTGTGCAGACACGTTTTCCGAAACTAAACGCAGCAGCCGCCAAGCTGAAAAAGGGGGCTGTGTTCTTTCTCGTCACACAGCGTTTCTGAATGCCCATGGATGTAAAAGAAAGAAAACAGAACCCAGAAAGTCCAGGATATGTGATATTCCCAAACCACACAACAGACAGGAAGCTCTCTGAATGAGAAATCCGCTCCTTTCTTAAGGGACTTCCTTGTTGGTTTGGAGACTATTCTGGCGCTTTACAAACTCTGATAAGGAACAATTTTAATTCAATACAGCTCAGTTTGACCAACTATTTCTGAGTACTTCCTTTGTGCCAGGCTCTGTGCGAGATTCTCTCGCAAGATACTGGTGGATGCAAAGATAAGTACGGCCAAGAGGGACCCTTATGGCAGAGAAAGCAGTGAGGACCTCACGGAGAGGACAAGGAAGTGGTAGGAGCATGCAATGATGGCCCTTTTTTCCCCATCTTCCTCCGTTCCAGAGCGATGGAAAAATGATGCATGAGGTGACTTCCCTTGTGGTCCGGTGGCTAAGAATCCACCTCCCAATGCAGGGGACACCGGTTCAACCCCTGGTCTGGGAAGATCCCACATGCCTCGGAGCAACTAAGCCTGTGTGCCACGACTACTGAGCCTGCTCCCTCTAAAACCCGAGCCCCGAAACAAGAGCCACTGCAGTGAGAAGCCCACTCACCATAACTAGAGAGCAGGCCTGGCTTGCCCCAACTAGAGAAAGCGTTCACAGGCCCAGTGCAGCCAGAAAATGTGTCGATAGTTTTTTTAAAGGATGCATATGGAAAAACAGAACAAGGGAAGGCATTGTACCAAGGTAGCAAAGAGCATTTATTTGAGAATCATATTCTTCCAAGATCTGAGCCTGCTCCCCTGCTTGTCCTCGTGTCTGGATGCGTCACTGTACCTCTCAGGGGCCTCTCAGATCGCTCAGTTGGTAAAGAATCCACCTGCAATGCAGAAGACATTGCTGCAATGCTCAATTCCCGGGTCGGGAAGATCCGCTGGAGAAGGGATAGGCTATCCACTCCGGTATTCTTGGGCTTTCCTTGTGACTCAGCTGGTAAAGAATCCGCCTGCAATGCCGGAAACCTGGGTCTGATCCCTGAGTTGGGAAGATGCCCTGAAGAAAGGAACAGCCACCCACTCCAGTATTCTGCTCTGTACAGTTCACGGGAGGCAAAGAGTCAGACACGACTGAACAACTTTCACTTTCACCTCTCAGAGACTCAGTTTTCTCCTCTGTAAAATCGGTGTGGTAAAATTCCCTACCTCACAGGGCTGCTGTGAAAACTCATCGAGATCATGCAAGAAAAGCACTTAGCAGAGAACCTGGCACACACAACTCTCCGATAACTTTTGTTTTCAGTCATAACAATTGCTGATAATGTGTTGTTATTTTCATTTAACGTAGTGCCATATCTGGAATTTAGTAAGCATTCAATTATGTTTTGCTAGTTATTATTGTTGCGGTTGCTGTTGAAGTATTTAACACTGGTGTCTGGCAAAACAGAACCACACGACGGGCACAGCTAGGATCCTTCTAGAGCCCTGATGAGTAAGCGTGGCACTCTCCCTGTGGGAGAATCTCTGGGAGACTAAGCCTATGGAACCCTGACCCATGATTCACCTTGGGAGGCAATATGCTTTTTCTCTTTCACCTCTGCAAAAGCACCCTAGTCCCCTCGATCCTTCCAAAGCCATCATAAACGTAAAATTCACCAAACTGAAGCCAGAAACTTCCAGACTGCCCTGGCCAGGCCACACACTAGCCAGTGGTGTATCTGCGCTTCTATGCTTGACACCCAGTTTGGCTCCACTAGATACAAGATGCAAAGGGTCTGGCGCCACATTTTATTTCAGTTGGGTTTCCCTTCCTTCAGGCAGTATGTCCTAGAAACTGCGAGCCTCCTGCAAGCCTTACACTTACCTAGAATTCCAGCTTCTTGCTTCCTTTCTCTTCCTTGTCTCCTATGGTAGAAAGTCTTGCTTTATTTCAAAGGGTTACTGAAATACCACCTCCTCCAGAAAGTCTCCCTAGATCCTCTTTGCCCAAGCTAGAAAAGAAATCGTCCCTGCCTCTGGGTATCCTCAGAGTGTTCTCTGAGCTGTGTCAAACCATATCTTGGTTTTTAACCGTGTATATGTTAGTCATGGCTATGGATTGCCCATGACAGAAAATCCACTGAAACCAGCTTAAGTCCAGAGGGAATTTATCAGCTCCTCTGAAGGTCAATGGTGTAGCTAGATTCAGAGGAAGCTGAAACCAGCGTTTAAACGGCTTCATTGAAAATCTGGCCTTAACCTCTTAAATCAACTGGCTCTTCAGCAGCGCGGGTCTCTGACTATTTCCACCACGTGGTGGCTCCAAAGCTCCAGCTGAGCCCCTCCGCAGTGAAGGGCTCCAGCAAACGTCCCTCATTGGACGGAACTGGGTCAGGTGTCCACGCCTGGACCAATCACTGTGGCCAGGAGAGCAGAAGACAGGGATTGGCCAGATTGGAGTCACGTGCCGGCTGGTAACTGGAAGCAGGTTGAGCCCCACCCAAGCCATTGGCCTTAGTGTGAGAGGTGGTTCCCTAAAGGAAGATCGGGGTTGGTACCCAGAAGCAGCAACAATCGTGTATGGCAGGTATAAAAGCTCTGCGGGTTCGCCTTTTGGTACCTCACGGGGCCTAGGCTTTTTTCCTCATAAAGTAGATGCTCCATAAAATTACAGAATGAATGAAAAAAAAGAAGGGATGAAACGAAAGTACTTACCTATTGGATTTGCATGCTTCCTCCTGGCTCAGTTATATTGGCCAAGCAGAGGTCACACATCCATCTGAGTATTTCTCCAACAATCTCTCTTAGGGAAAATCTTTGTAAAGCAGACATCACAGACCTTCCATCTGGAGTCGGAAATGATGTAGAAGATCCTAACCTTTAATAATCCAAAGTGCCTCACAGCCTATTTTTTAAAATGTCGTTAACCAAATATGTGAGAATTCACCATGACCTAGTCCTTGACTCATCTATTTGAATCTTTTCTTTCCAGCCATTTCTGGTCATGAAAAAAGGGCAGGATTTCTGGCATCCTTCCTGCTTCTTTGTTATTAAAAGCAGGATCAGTTAATAAATAATTATGATGCTCAGTTTCTAGGGAACAAGGAGATAAGGGCAGGAACACTTGAGTCTCACAAATTACATGCTATAGGATAGATTTTCACCCAGAGTGGAGAACAGCCTAGCGTTCTTTTTCTTTCCTGTGGCATAAATTGTTCTAATTATATGTGCAAGATCCTCTATCCCCAAAGATATGAGTTGGAGGCACTGTGTCTGTTCTTTTAATTCCAAGCAGCATTTGCGGTTACGTGTTCCCAGCCCCCCTTGTTTTCAAACTGAATTGTTTCAGCGGTAGCTTGGTGTGTCAGCTTGTAAGTCTATAAAACAGTTTTATACCAGCTGGAGATTCAACATGCTACATGAATACATAACAGTGCCTAACCAAGAAGGTTTGTAATTCAGTAATTAGCTGTAATTAATGAACACAAAGTGAAGACTCATTTACAGTTTAAATTATCACATTAGCTCCTGTCACCCTCTATGTACACAAAACAGCAGGAATTCAATTATTTTTATTCTTCAAAGCTAATTTAAAATTTAAGGGATGCCATTACATGAAATAATAGGTAGGAAATGTAATCGAAATCACTGGGAACAGTTGGCCGTCCTTAGAATAAAAAAAAAAAAAATGCGATCGCTGATGATTTGGAAATGTTTTTTCATCTGTGAACAGATGAAGGATTGAAATCTCTGCTCTTTTCAGTGTATTTAATTTAAAAGAGGAAGCGAGTTTGGTGGTTGCTGAATCTTTGTGCAAAAGAGAATCATTGTGCATAATTGTAACAGCAGTTGATAACGGATAATGCTGTTGATAGTAATGAGATGACAGCCTGGCAGACTCACGTTCCACTACCCTTAACCGGGGCTGAGCCCGGGCTGAGCCTCCCACCACTGCACGGGGCTCCTGGACCTGTCACCCATTTTTGAGGCATGATTTCAGCTCGGGAGGCCTTGCGTCACTGTCACATTGCTGCAGCCCTCAGTTCCTTGCATGTATATATGATGAATATTGTTTAATTCATTCATCGAACATTGACCCGGCACTTCCTCTCCCTCAAGACCACATCCTTGATCTCATGGAGCCAGCATTCCATGGGAAGAGACAGAAAATGGTTCTCAAGTTCATCTGTTCACAGATTCATGGGAGAAGCCTTAAAAATATCTATCTATCAGTGTCTTGTTCCCAGTCCCAGTGAACCAAACCCAATTTTCTGGGAATCAGGTATGGGCATCAGGATTTTTTAATAGATTTCCAGGTGATTCTAATATGCATCAGAGTTGCGAACTACTGTGATCAATAAATGCAACCAGTAAATTAGCATTCCTTGATGATGGATGCTGTGATAAAAACGAAGCAAGGGAATGCGGAAGGTGACTGAGGGCCGCTCTGGAATGAATATTCGGGAAAACGTCTCTGGGTGGCTCCTTGGGAGGAGACCTGAATGATAAAAACAAAGGAGCCAGTCCTGAGAAGATCTGGGAGGATCTGTTGTTAGAACTCAGGTGTCAGCCACTCGACCCCCTCTTCCTTCCTTTCCTTCTACTTCTCCTTCTTCTCTTTTATTTACTTACTATTTATTTATTGCCATTTTAACCCTTTAAAAATGTGAAACTTCCTTAATTCAAGCATCATCCAAATTCAAGCTGCAAAGCAAATTTGGCTCACTCAAACCACGTTCCAGAAAACAAACAAACAAACAAAAAGACCCACACATGCAAAGGCCCTGAGGCAGATTTGAGTTGAATGCATTAGACCAGCAGAAAGAAGGCTTGAGGAGGTGGGGCTTAACAGTTTGTAGAAGAGATGGCTAGAATTTTTAAATGTGGGTGGATGTTTAGGTGTTATTTTATGTATGATGAAAGGCATTGATGTATTTCAAGCAGGGGATGAATGAATGTGTGTGTGTGTGTGTGTGTGTGTGTGTGAAAGAGACACTTGTGTTCCCACACTCACCACAGTGTATCTCCCGGCAGCTTCCACTTATCTCCTCTCATGGCAGTTCCAGGAAGGGGAGGAAAAACAAGTCTGAGTGAAATGAGAGCAGTGTCTGTTGCTTTCGACTCTGGTACGGTGCTTTCCCCTCCTCTTCCTATGATCATTTGTCTTTTCCTTTAAATAGGCCACTCGGAGCGCACTGTCTAATTTTTCATAGGTGATCGACTGCTGAGTGGGGGTTTAGGTAGACAGAGGGAAGGCGCTGATAAGCTGGAGCACAGATTCTATTAGGGAAATGCGGAGGTAATTAATGAATCCTGCCAGTAATTGGGAAGGTGTGAGTCCCCGTAATATCGTAATGATAGTCATCCGTCTGGGCACCCCCGTCACTCCGAGCCATCTCTCATCACTCTCTGATCTCAGACTCTTAGCCATGCAAATCTCCCTGACAGGCCGCTGTGTCTCTGTCTCCCTAATTGGCCGGTATAGAGTTGTTTATGAATATTGTCGGCATTTAGGCCTCAGTTGGAGCTTGTTCAAAAATCGTTAGCAAAGTTGCCTTAACAGCATTGTCAAGAATGTATTCCCCTGTTTCGATATCTGTTTTTAAGCCGGCAGAGGTTCGGGATGAAATTAAGTGATGCATTGTGTGGACTGGAGCTCTGTGTGTGTCATGGTTATTAAACTATTTTTGAAGTAAAAACCAATTTACAGTAATTTCTCATCCCGCTTAGGGTAAAACTTCCGTTTGTGTGCGGGAACGGGATGTCTTTTTAAGAGCACGTCCTCCGTTCTGAATAGTGCATTGAGTATATTAATGCCATCTTCAGACAAAACCATTTGCAAAAATTACAGTTTTGCATCAAGACTGGTTTCTAAACATCCGTCACCATTTCATTCCAAATGGGCACCTTTACGGGAACCATTTGCCATGTTTTCTTGCCAACAATTTTTCCTGTACTCAAGTGGCTATCCTTTCATCTCCCCCAACCAAATTAGGTGATGGATTGTTTGAAATGCTACAAAAAAAATTGTCTTAAGCCCTTATGAATTTGGTAAGTGAGTTTAATGTGTCATGATGTTTGAGAGGGATCTTTTAAATATTTAGAAAATATGGGAAATAGTGTTTTAATGTATAATCAACACACTTTCACATATTCAGATATGAAATAGTCCAGTTCAGAGTGCATCTTTATCAATTCCAAACAGAAGAGAAATTTAGGAAACTCTGGTCTCCATTTTGCCCCCGTGGAGGAAGAGAGAGTCTTGGTTGCAAAGGACGGCCCGAATTCAGAAGTCTTCAGGCTCATCTTCTGCTCGCCAGCTCTGAGTGGCCTTGATTCAACTTCCCAGCCTCACTAAGCTTCAAGTTTCCCATCTGTCTTCCCATCCCTGCATCTCAAATGTAGTTTACAGCACATTCATAGATATGTATGTACTTCATATATGTATATGCACATATATGTGTAGGTTTACTCGGGTGGCACTACTGGTCAAGAATCTGCCAGCGCAGGAGACCTGGGTTTGATCCCTGGATCCGGAAGATTCTCTGGAGAAGGAAGTGGCAACCCACTCCAGTATTCTTGCCTGGAGAATCCCATGGACAGAGGGGCCTGGCGGGCCACAGTCCCTGGGGTCGCAGAGTCGGACACGACTGAGCGCGCGCGCGCATGCCCGCAGCGTAAGGACCAGGCAGGCTGGAGTGAAGAAGCATCTCTGGGAATGTGCTTTCCAGAGCCTCGGTGAGGGGGTCAACCGTCCCCGTTTGCCTGGGACTGAGGGGCTTCCCAGCGTGGGGATCCAAAACCAGGACAGCCCAGGCAAACGGGGCTGGGGAGGCCCCCCGAAGCGTAAGCAGGACTCCTTTTTCAGCCTCCCGTGCAGGCCCTCCGCGGGCCATGGCTTGCTAAAGCCCCCAATGCACAGAAAATCTTCGCTCTCGTCTCTAACTCTGCAGATGAGTTGCGTTTCTCTGTAGAACCATCTGGAATGTTCCAAGTCCTCTCGGGGGATATAAATGGCTGCTCGAGGGACTTGCCTGGCGGTCCAGTGGGTAAGAGAGGCTCGGGCTCCATCCCTGGTCAGGGGACTGTTAGTAAGATCCCGCGGGCCCCGTGGCGAGGCCAGAAGACAAAGCCGCAGAAAAAGAACGGCTGCTCGAGCCACGCTGGCGCTCCGCAGAGGGCTCCGCCTCGGCCCCTGCAGAAGTTTCTGTGGGTTCGGGTGACAGGGCCGCTGACGGCTGCTCTCCCATCCGCGTCAGGACGGCGGGAACAGGCAGGGTGAGTCCGTGGGGCCGCGTCCCGGCACCCGGGAATCGCCGGGAAGCGGCTGAGAGCGGTGCCCGCGCCTGGAGCGGGGTCTGAGGCCGTCAGCCTGCAGGCCTTGCCCGGGGAGCCCCAGCAGCATCTCAGGGACGGGCTCCGGGCCTCCTGTCCGTCCGTGAGCAGACATGGGGAGCCCACAGCCGTCCCAACCTGCTGATCTCCCCTCTGAGGACAGTCCTAGCCGAGGAAGCATCTAGAATGCGAAGGGTCCCCAAGCCCTATAGCCTTTGGTGTCTTTATCACAAACCTCCCAGGGTGGTCTGCTTTGACAGCCAGGACTTTCTCGTGAAAGTCTTCGCTCATCCCAGCAGCACACCAGCTGCATCATCTCTAAATGAAAGGCTTTATTTTGCAATCCCCGACTCCACCCCGCCCAGCCCGGAGCACTTTTTTCCCATCACTCTTCCTTAAATCTGAATGAATAGCTGTAACAGGCACAGCTGCTGGTGGGCCTCTGTCGTGAGCAAGGAGACTGACACAGTTTCGAACCTAAACCTCAAACTGGAATGCCACAGGAGCCCCAAGACTCCGTTCTTGAAATAAAATACAAGGCGGGGCGCCGCAGAGAGGGAGGCAGGTGAAGTGCAGGGAACTTCTCTGAACGCAGCAGCGGCCAACGCTGGAGGCAAACTGCAGCGCGGAGTAATTGTCAGAGGCTCGCATAAACACATAAATAAGATAAATTTATTTTCATTATTCATATTTGGTGCTCTTCCCTTCCACTTATTTATGCTTTAAACAAGGGCTACAGTAAATATAACGATAAAAAAGTGCCTACAGCGGACGGGAAGATGATCCAGAAACCCTGATATACAGCAATACCTGTTTCTCCTTTCCAACCACTAACGAATCTTAACTGGAGCCGTGTTATGTTCCCCTGTGAGTGATAAGCCATGATTTATTATGAAGTGTCATGAAACCGGATTGCCATCCAGTGAGACATGAGCTAGTGGAAAATATTTTCCCTGTTTCCCCACCTCATTACTCAAAGACGCAGTGTCCCTTCACCAAGCCTAATTTAACCGACTTTTTTGAGTCCTCCACTCATGGGCGATGGAAATTAGCCAAGGAGAGGCTGTCTGGTAAAGTCTGGTGCCCGAAGCCAGCGCCCTGGTCGAGCTGGTGCCAGGGCTGGTGACGAATTGCAAATTGGCCAGCCTCCAGAGAAGCCTGATCCCAAGAATCAACCCAACCCTCTGCCAGAGCAGCAAGAATATGAATGTGCTCAGGAAATGAACCCAAAGAGCAACACTGATGACTCTGCACCTCGTGTTAACCACGTCCTGCCGTCCCACTTGGAGCTCGCTCCTCTGTCCTTCAGGACTTAACCCAGTGGTGCAGAGGAGCCAGATGAGCCTAAAGGGCAGGCTTTTCCCAGACACGCTGGTGGTACATGGGAAAAATGATGACTGCCAGCCTGTTCTTCTGCCACTTAATAAATCTCATGGGAGTGTGTCTAACAGCCCCCTCCCGCTTTTTTACATTTTATTTTTAAATATTTTTAGACTTAGTTGCAAAAATGGTGAGAGAGATGCTTCACCCAGCTTTTTGTAACGTTAACATCTTACCCAACCCTGACAGTTATCAAAGCCAGGAAATCAACTTTGGTTCAACTCTATTCACTCAACTGTAGACCTTATTTGAACATTACCTAAATTTCCTTTTGCTGCTCCAAGATTTAATTTCAAGGTTTCACATGGGATTTAGTTGTTACGTATCTTTTCCCCCTATCTGTGAGAATCCTTCCATCTTTCCTTGTCTCTGATGACATTAACGCTTTTGTCAAGTACTGGTTAGTAGTTTTGTAGATTCCTCTCGATTCGGGTTTGTCTGCTGTCATCTCGTGGTTAGATGGGGGTTCTGCGTTTTTGGCAAGAATACCATGGAAAGGGGGTTCCCTTGTCAGTGCGTCATAGCAGGGCTCGCAGGAATTAATGCGTGCCGCTCCTGGGGGTGTCCACATTAATTAACGAGCAAGGCAGTATGTGGCCATTCCCTTCACAATATGACATGTGCAGCTCCTATAGGCCGCAACTTTGTGGCGCTGGCCAAAATATCATGAAGTGAAAGCTTTCCATTCGGTATCCTGTTACACTAGCTATGTGACTTTGAACACAGAATTTAATAATGTTGCTCTGAATCATACTTTTCCCACCTGGATAAAGAAAATAACAGTCACCCTTTAAGATCAATGGGAAGATTAGTGATCAGATATGCAAAGTCAATGTGCCAGGAGGCTCTCAAAAGTAGAGCTCTCTAAAAATTATCTGGGCCAACTTGCACCCTGTATTGGCAGCCCTCGCAAAAAATGATGCACGCAGCCATCACCCTTTGCAGAGCAGAAGCCTGGAGCTTGGGGATGTGGAGTGCCTGTCGTGTCCTTCCCCTCTGCCAGCCTCCGATGACACTTTCTCGTGGTCCTCCCCAGACTGCCTTTTTCATTTTTTTGGCTGTACTGGGTCTTGGTGGCACGGAGGCTCTTCAAACCTGCAATGCGGCATGTGGGATCTTAGTTACCGCATGTGGGATCTGACCAGGGATGGAACCTGGGCCCCCTGTATTGAGAGCTCAGAGTCTTAGCCACTGGACCACCAGGGGAGGCCCCAGACTGCCTTTTTGGTATTAGTTACAGCCCCTAACCATTGGGCAATACCACAAGGCAAGACCTCACCACCTGGCAGTTAAATATATGGGTCCCCAGAGTTAGGAAGATCTCAGTTCAAATCCTAGCTGGGACCCTTCAGACAAGCCAACCCCATTCTCTCTGCCTCTGTCCTCCTCTCCAAAGGACCTAACTCACAGCGCTGTTGTCAGGGTTAAATAAAGAAATAGGTAAAAGCATATAGCAAGCACGCAATCATTACCTAATTAGCTATAGTTCCCCGTTACTCATTCACCAGCTATTTACGAGGCACCCGCTAGGTGCGGGCGCTGTTGAAAGCTCTGACAGCAGTCACTGAAGGAGGCAAGAAACGTCCCGGCCTCGAACGGGAGGTGAGGCGGCCGGAAACAAGGAGACCAGAGGTGCCGTATCGCGACTCTCAAGCAATGTGTCCGTTAGGTGAACTCTCCAGCTCTTCGCCTAGACTAACTTCTGTCCTTAGCCGAGCTGATCTCGCAATAGTACATCTTCGAGATGTACTTGAAATACTTCATCTTCGCATAGTACAGTCTTACTCCCGTCTCCAAGGCCTAACCCAGCTTTCCTGTATTTCGTTACTTGTTTCCTGGCTCTTCCTCTTTCTTTTTAGTTCTATAGTCCTCAGAGCTCCACCAGATCTTTTTTTGAAGTATTTTTTATTCTATTAATGCTGACTGCTAATTTATCTGCTGTGGCTTCCTGGGCTGTCACGGCTGCCAGTGTGGGAGGTGGTGTGAGGGCCCCGGCTGCGGTGGCCTCTCCTGGCCCGGGCCCAGGCTCCAGGCACACAGGCTCAGTCGCTCAGCGGTGTGGGGGATCTCAGTTCCCTGACCAGGTGGGGATCGAACCCATGTCCCCTGCATTGGCAGCCAGACTCTTAACCACTAGACCCCCAGGGAAGACCCTTGACTCTTTTTTATTTAGATGGGATGACTTCCTTGTGCTCCCTCCCATTAAGAAGGTCCCAGGGTCTTCTCCTTGATGCTGTTACCTATGGGCACATTCCTCACCACCCCCCAGAAGCCTCCAGAGCAGCTTTCACTGCCTTTGGTGACCCCGATTTACCATTTGGTTACATGGTCTACCATCTTCACCAGCTTATAAACATATTCCCTGCAAACCAAAGCCAGTCTCTCTTACACGCTTGCTGAGACCCTCTTCTTGAGTCAGGGCCTGACACGAGTAGATATTCAAATGTTCATTGAACAAATATGTCAATAAACAGCCATGTCTCTCTTGACGAATCGTGATTCTTAGGAGGCGGTGACTGTGTCTCACTCCTTTGATATTGGTTGCCATGAACTGAGACTTCACAATACTGGACGTATTTGCTCTACCAATGATTTTGCTTGAGCTTCTGACCTGGTCTCTCTTTCAGGGCTTCCATCTCACCCTCTTTCAGATACATTCCTCTACCCTTGGAGACCTTCTCAGTATATTGCAAGAGTTATGTGAAGATAAAGAGGAAGAACAAGAACACACATGAGGCACTTGGTTGCCTTGACAATGAAGTGCTTCAGACATCACAGAGATGGCTGCTTGTTGCCGGCAGCTACTCCCTGACTTTCTTGAACTTATGCAAAACCCATCTGCCCTTCTCCTTTTATTGCTGATGACTTCGTAAGAAATTATTGCTAATTTTACTGGAAAGGAGACTCTGAAGACCACATTTTTCTCTCTAGTACTCATGTGGGCTGCCCGGAAAAGAAAGCAAAAAGTGTCACGTTGTGGCTTCAAGTATTTATCCCTTCCCTACAGTGAGTGTTCTTTTCTTTCCCCTTTAACGTTATCTCCAGTCTGAGAAGCAAAAAAAAAAAAAGAAGAAGAAGAAAACAATGAATCTTTCTTCACCAACCTTAAGTACACATCTTGGGAAACAGATTGGAAAATCTTTCTAGAAAAAATTGACTGAAATTCCAAACCAATAGACTGTATTGTTTATGTCGCTCATGAAAAATTTTATGATGCTCTTCTAGATAAAGAACAGTCTCAGGTTTTTACATAGCATACTCAGAGAATGTGAGTTCGCTGGAAATGGTTCTTCTTGGGATGGAATGTAATTTTCTGAATTTCTGGTGCATAGCCATCTAGATCTAAAAGTTGACCAATTAAAACACCAAAAATGTGCAATAGAGAAGAAAGCATTCATGTTTTTATAAGCCATACGTTACAGACGTGTTTTGGAAATTGTGTCTATTTCGTACTCCATATACTAGATCAAAGTAAGAATTATTTTAATGAAAATGTCTGTAATAACCTCAGGGTGTTGGTATATCTTAGTTCTGTGCCCCAACCACAGTGGCTTTCTTTTAGTTCCTTGGCAAGTTAAACTTCTTTCTGCCTGAGGGCCAAATATTTGGGGGTTTCTCTAAGAATTCTCTTTTCTCAATTCTTTATCTGGCTGGCTTAGTTTTAACCAATTCTTCAGATCCTGGCATAAAAGACCCTCCTTATAGAAGTCTGTTGTAGGCCTTTCCTGGTGGCTCAGTGGTAGAGAATCCGCCTGCCAATGCGGGGGACACGGGTTCCATCCCTGATCCGGGAAGATCCCACATGCCTCGGGGCACCTAAGCCCGTGGGCCACGACTCCTGAGCCTGCGTTCTGGAGCCTGAGCTCTGCAACAAGAGAGGCCCTGCCGTGAGAACCCCAGCGGCACAAGGAAGAGCAGGCCCGCCCGCCAGAAGTACAAACGTTAATCAACTAACTTTTTAAAAATAGAAACAAATCCTATCGTAGCATCCTCTCTCTTCTCCAAGCTACGCTACACGCAGACTAAATTCTAGATCCACATGCTTTTCCCCGCACGGACTTTGCCTCCACCGTAGTGCTCTCATCACTTGCATGAGAGCCTTGCCCAGACGCTTTCTTTCCCAGACCATGGAGATGGGGATCCTCCCAGTCTTGATCGCCACGTAGGTCTGTGAGCACACAGTAGAGACCCCATAATTAATTGAGTAGATTCATTACAGGGTTGAATGAATGACTAAATGATTGGGCTTGCTAGTAGAGTCTGGGGAAACCGAGATGAGGAAAGCTTAGGAAGCAGGTCAGGCCTGATGATGGATAGACTTAGGTTTGCTCGAGGGAGTGTAGTCTGAAAAATAAAGATCCAAATTATGGCCAAGAAGAATAGCCAGGGTCATGACCAAAACAAGCGCGGCTCATCAAGTGTGAAGAACAAGGGAAGTTAATAGCCCCAGAGGAGTCATGCAGCGGGGAGGAGCAGCCTCAGATGCAGCTTGGCAGGGGGTCACGGGAAGTGGTTTAGGGCTTAAACTGCGCCAAGTCTGAGGGACTCTGAGTCCCTGCTTTATGTGACTCAGGGGTCAGACTTACACCCCATCGGACAGTCTGAGCTCTCACGTCAAACTTGACTAGTTTTGTGACCTTGAGCCACTTACTCATCTCTCTGAGCCTCAATAGCTTCCCCTGTAAAATGGGGGTGTTAACCGCTGCTTCTTCAACAGTCCCCCGTCTGTATAAGAGAATGGTATGTATGTGAAGGTTCTTGAAAGTTCTTCTACTCAGGTCTTCCAAGAAGCTTCCACTCAGCCTTGCGTCCTGTCTTTCCTTTGTGTTTTGCTCAAGGCGTGGGTTGTGTTAGCATGTGCTTCATCTATCCTCTACAGACCAGAAGCTTCTTGGAGGAGGAAACGCGTTACTCACATAATTCTGTTAGACTCCTGGTGGCATGCAGGTAGAATGGGGGACAGAAAGCTAACTCTTTGGAGGTCCCAGGCAAGAATGAAGACTGTGGAATTATCACTCAGTTCCAGGGCTACATATGATCTTTCCCCAGGAGGTTAGCTGACATCACAAAAGAAACACTTGCTGTGTGTTGAATGAATAGATGAATGAGTGAATGAATGAATTTGCCATTCGTTATGCGTGGCAATAAAGAAAAAGAAATTTAACTTTGTCTTCGAGATTTCTGAATGCCTCTGCCAACAACTAAATCTCTTCCAGGGAGGGCAGATGGCGGCCTGTACAATGAACAATTTAATCTTTAGAAAATGGAACAACTTTGCCAGCAAACTCCATTTTTCTCCACGAACACATTGTCAATAACATGTGCTCTCAAATATGTGGTGAAATTGATGACTGGGCCCTGATTTATGGAAACAACAGCAAATTAAATGATTTCTTAGCTCGGGGTCCTCTGGACCAGCCGTGAGTATTTTTCCCCTGCGCTCTAGTAATAGAAGAGGGCTAATTAAAATGGCTTGCTGGCCGATTGTGTGTGTGAAGTGAAGAAAGGAGACTGTCCAGTGCATCTTAATTTAAAACCAGGAGGGGAGAAGCCACTTATGTGATAATGAAGATTAACTTAGGCTGGCACTGGGGCTCCCTCCTCGCATGAAGGCAGATATTGAGGGAATCCTGCATACAAACATGTTGGGGACCACTTATTTAGCGCCTTTTAAGAAATTCTCTTGGTCCTGGGTAGACTTGAGGCTTTGGAGGTGGATGAGAAGAGACCAGGGTTGGAGGAGGGAAGCTCAGAGAAATGGAACTCTCTAGACAGCGAGCACGTTGGATGTCCCAGACTATTTCTGAATCACAGCCTGGTTCAGGAGTCCCTGTCCTAAAACTCCTCCTTCTCGAAGGATGATTCTAAACTCATATTTGGATTAAGAAGTTTTTTGAGAATCTGATGAGAGCTACAGATCCTCTCTCCAGAAAAAATAAACAAGTGTGTGTTTACAAATGCATACACACACATACACAGAAATTCAAAATTTGCTTATGGTATCATGTCTCTTCTTTGCCATAAACTTGAACAACTTGTGTAACAATTTCTATGCAAAATTCCAGGCATCTCCAGCCTTCCTATAATGCTCATCCAAGGTTAAGAATCTCTTGATTTAAAAAGCCTGTGGTTTCTTTGTTGTTGTTTAGTTGCTCAGTCGTGTGCGACTCTTTTGTAACCCCACAGACTGTAGCCCTCCAGGCTCCTCTGTATGTGGGATTTTCCAGGCAAGAGTACTGGAGTGGGTTGCTATTCCCTTCTCCAGGGGATCTTCCCGACCCAGGGGTGGGATCCCGATCTCCTATGCTGCAGGCAGATTCTTTACCACTGAGCCACCAGGGAAGCCCTAACTTTGGTTTTTGCCCGTCTGGGCTGCCTTTATTCTGTTCCTTTCCACGGCCCAAGCCCCTTCCCACGCTTGGGGATTTTTACTACGGATGCTTCACGGGACAGGTCAGCCTCCAGGTCCCCGTGGCTCGCCCTCTCTCATCTTTCAGGTCTTAAGTCAAAGGTCAGCTCTCAAGCGACCTCCCGGGCCCTTCTTAACAACAGTCGCACCTACCCCACTCACTTTTCCATCACCTGCTTACCTTCTCCACAGCACCGACCTGCCGAGGTCTCCCACCTGCGGCAACAAAATGCCACAGACCTGCTGTGACAGCAGAAGTGTGTCTCCTCACTGTTCCTAGACGAGATGTCCAAACCCAGGCGCGGCAGGCGGCTCTCCCCGAGGCGTCTCTCCTTGGCTTGCAGACGACCGCCCCCTCCTGCCTCCTCACTCGATCTTACCTCCGAGTGCGCACCCAGGGCCTTGTTACCTCCTAAGAACACCAGTCAGCTTGCATAGGGCCCGCCCTAATGGCCTCAGCTTACCTGAATACCCACTTTCCAGACCCCAGCTCCGAATCTAGCCACATCCCACCTACCAGGGGTAGGTCATCACCATGAATTTTGAGGGCACACGGTACCATCCGTCAGACTGGCTTCCACGTTGCTTGTCAGTAAAGCTTTTGTCGTGATTCCTGTAACACCAGCGTCATTATCTGACCACTGCCCTGTCCCTGGCTCAGAGGGAGCAGCTGGTCGCTATGGAAACCCTCCACACGAGCTTCTCATCAACGTGCCTTCCACAGAAGAGGAGAGGTCCACGCCACACTTTGTTTATAGCTCTGCTTGGAAGGAGTGAAAGTTTTCTAGTAACTTTTGTAAGGGAGACATTTAAAATACATAGCATTGCTCCTCAACAGCTGATCCGGGGGCGGAGGAAAGCCTTGAATTCCTCTGAGAAAGCAAGCCTGGTTCTGCGTGTTCTCAGAGCACAAACTGGATTCAAGAAGGAAGGGTCCCCTGGCAGGGCTGACAAGTAGGAAAGGAAGGGGCGCAAAGCCTGGCGCCTCTTACACCGCCGTGACCAGCCGCTGCACGTTCCTCTGGGTCCACTGACCCTCCGTGAGGGGTACCATTCATCCTACGGCTTCGTTTTCCGGTGGGGGCGGTGGGGGGGCTCTCTGAACCCCGCCCCCAGCCTCAGAGCACCTGGCCAAAGGTGAATCCTCATTATCCGATCATAGCGACTGTTGGTAATACTGAGGAGCAAAGTAATGAACAAACCCCAGGAAACTGACGGTCTCCTGAATTCCTCCCTCCTAAGGAAGTTTGGTCGCTCGGTCTTGTGACTGGACCATTTGAGTGGCGACTGGTCAATAAGGGTCATCCACTTTAGAAACACTGGTGCTTCCCGCTGTTTGGGGTTTGCTTTGCTTCGTATCTGCGCGTGTTGTGAGGGATTTAATCTAAGTAGAAATGCAGGTTTCCGAGTGGGCGAGGGGAGAGACGAGAGTGAGGACGGCTGTAGTAGAATTCTGCAGCCAGGTGCTGTATCCCGGCCCCGCAGGACGGTTCACGGATAAACGGCAGCAATCGACCGACCAGTCAGTCATACATTAGAGCAGACGTTCTCAGCCGCAGCGGCACAGTAGAATCCCCTGGGGAACTTTTTAAAGCCCCAGCTCCCGGCCCATACCCCAGGCCAGCGGAGGCAGAATCTGGCAGATCCTGGGGATCCCTGGGGCCCCGGCACTGGTGTTGACAGGCTCCGAGGCAGGCCCCGTGGCTCGGGGCCAGCGCGGAGAACTCACTCAGAGGCCTGGGTGCAGCCAGATAACTCGAGGGGGGCCACTTGTTGGCTGGTTGTGAACTTGGATGACCTGCTGAGCAGCTCTGAGCCTGGACCAGCTGTCTTGAGGACTGACTTGGAACAGATGTCACTGGTTAAACACTTGAGTTCCAGATCGGGAACATATGGAGTTGGGACTTCCCTGGTGGTCCGGGAGCTAAGCCCCCATGCTTAGCTCAAGGGTCCCGGGTTCAATCCCAGGTCGGGGAACTAGATCCCATGTGCCACAACTGAAAGTTCGCATGCTGCAACTCAGACCAAATAAAGAAATGTGAATTTAAAAAAAAGAAAGAACATGCTGGGCTGATAAATACCAGGTGTTTCTCACCATCACCCACCCAGTGGACATGAAAGTGGGACCTCCGTGTCACCGTCTGGCGGAGGCAGGGAGGCCCCCCGGGGTCATTGAGCCTCACGTCTGTGACTCCACAGAGGCTCAAGCAGCGGACAGGCATGAAGAGGAGGCCCCCGTTTCCTTATGGAGCGAAACCCCAGGGGCCAGACCTGGGCTGGCGCTTCGGAGGCTCGTGAATAAGGCAGCCCTACCCTTGCCCTCCTAGACCCTCAAGGCTGGTGGGCGAGGCCAGCGTGAAACCGCATTCACACAAACCAACGTGTTATTCACGACGAGTGGAGGGCAAGAGTGGAAGTCTGGGGACCTAGTCTAGCTTCTGGGAGAAGGAAAGGTCCTTCTCAGGACGTGATATTTAAGCCCGTAGGTGAGTGTGTCCCAGGAATTACCCAGGCAGAGGCATAAGAGGCAGCCTCCCGCCCAGGGGACTGCGGGGGTGTGGGGGGGCAAAGCCTGTGAGGAGGGACGGAGCCTGACATTTCTGAGCGGGCTCCATCTAAACCGTAAATAACTGAATAAAAGAGCATCCTTTTTGTTGTTCTTAGAGCATCTCCAGGCACTCAGATGTACTTTGCAGGACACGGGTGGAGTCAGATGAGAGACTAGATTTGAAGTCCAGACAAATCTTAATTTTGTTCCAGATTCACTAGGAAATATTTGCGTGGGCGGGGGGGGGGGGGTAGGCATTCAATTTAACCTCCTGAGGTTCTGCTTCTTCATTTGTAAACAGGAAATAATCACTCCTATCTTCCTAATCTGTTGTGAGGATTGGTAACTATTGGTTGCAATCAAAGCAGTAAAGGGTAATGGGTTATCATTATGAAACAGTGTAGCCTTTTGGTGACAGAAAAACCTGGTTCAAATCCCAGGTCTGCCATTTCCCAGGCCTGTGGTCTTGATCCTGTTACTTAAATCTCTGTCCCTCAGTTTTCTGACCTCTGAAAAGGAGGTTCATAAGAGCTACCTTTGGAGATTATTTTAAGAATTAAAGAAAACAATTGAAGTCAAGCTTCAGACAAAGGGCTTCCCAGGTGGTAATAAAGAATCCATCTGCTAATGCAGGAGAAGCAAGAGACCTGGGTTCCATCCCTGGGTTGGGAAGATCCCCTGGAGGAGGAAATGGCAACCCACTCCAGCGTTCTTGCCTGGAGAATCCCACGGACAGAGGAGCCTGGTGGGCTACGGTCCATGGGGTCGCAAAGAGTCAGACACGACTGAGCACACAAGGTTTAGACCAAGAGTGGGCATGAATGAAATAATCGTTCCAGGAAGGGAGACTTCTTCAAATATGGGAGAGTTTGCCTGAATTTTTATCTACACGTGGTTTCCAATCCACTCACCTCCTTGCCCAGTATAGACTCATCACAAACAGTGCTGCCATGGGCTTAGATAACACCTAATCACTGCGGTAAAAACTATTCCAACGTTCATTTTCCTTCCTTGGAGGGCAAACCGGTCTTCCTAACATGCAGACAACTCACATTTAGGCAGCAGTGAAGTCCCCTAGCTGTGTCCCCGCAGTGACTCTCATCTGGTTGGAAGTTAGTTGTAGTAAATAACGCTCGGCTCTGCGCTCCCACTTAGAGAAGATGGGTTCCGTTGTGAATCATGTCTCCGGCGGTGTGGACTTTAAGCTGTCCAGGTTGTTGATGGTGGTGTTTGCCAGCATCTAGACCTCTTTCAAACAATTTAAGTACCTTTTTGGAGTATATGAATGTGGCTCAATAAAAATGGGTACAGAAAAATTGCTTCCTTTCTCTCCTGTATGACCGTGCACCAAAAGCAGCCATACATGAGAATTATCGAATGTTAAATACATAATTGCCAAACACGAAATTATAATTAACACTGAAACCACCAGGGGTATTTTCCCTTTCCATTGTCAGGATTTTCTCCTGATCTTTGCCACCCTTTTAATATATCTCTTGAAAGGATGATAACCGTCAGATGGGTTTTCAGTCCTTATCATTTTTCAGGATATAGCTTTACTGAGCAATGTGTCTTTAGAAGAGTCTAGTTAGTTCCACTGACAGCAGTAAATACTGACTGGAGAGCAGGCTTTGAAGTCATACAGACCTGAGTCCAAATGCTGCTCTGCTGCTTACTAACTGACCTTGATGTTCTTACCCAGTTCAAGCCTCTGTTTTCTCATTAATAAACCGGGACAATGAGATCCATAGTCAGGGATTAATGTAAAAGGGCGTTCCTGGTGGCTCGGTGGTAAAGAATCCACCTACCAATGCGGGAGATGCAGGTTCGATCCCTGGGTCGGGAGGACCCCCTGGAGCAGGAAATGGCACCCACTGCAGTATCCTTGCCTGGGAAATCCCATGGACAGAGGGGCCTGGCGGGCTACAGTCCACGGGGTCGCGAAGAGTCAGACACGACTGAGCAACTAAACAACATCGTTGTTAAGTGCACAACTTATAATGAGCACTTAGTAAAATGGCAAGCGTTATGCCTGCGTTCTACTCTCATCTTCTTAATATCCACATCAAGTGTTTTGAAATGCTATTTTATCCTCTTTTTATAAAAGGGGGAAACTTTTCTTAGCTTCACACCTGAATTGACAACTGATTTCTTTTCAACATATGTTTAATGCCTGAACTAAAGAGCCTCTCTCTACTTAGTTTTTGAAGTTTCCAGTAGAAAGGAATAATCCATTTTCCAAGATCCAATGATTACTTACTTTCAACACATAAGCAGAATTTTACACACGTATTTTTTTATTTATTCTACACATTATTCAATAGCACTTTTAAGATACCATATTGTATGCAATGCAATAAAATCATAAAAGAAAATAATTTTTTTAAGTCTACATTTTACTGAGCACTTACTGTAAGCCAGGAATCATTTGTAAAAGATACTCTTTTCATCCTGATTTTGCAGATATGGAAACTTAAGTAGAAAAAAAGTCATTTCCCCTAATGTCACCCAAGTAATAAATGGAAATGTCAAACAATTAACAAAAATGGCAAAGGAAAATGGAGAGACATTATGAAGAGAAGTTAATGGATATAGACTGGTCCCTTCAGAGGTTGTCCAAATGGTTGGTTGGGCCACAAAACTGACTCTGAGCTCCCTAGCAGTGAAAGCAAAAATGAAAGCTTGATCCACTCTGAGATTGGCCTTTTCCATAAATAAAATTTATACCAGGATTTAAGAATAAGCCACACCTTTCCTGATACCTACTGTCTAGAATAAATTCCTTACATGATTTTGTGATAGAGTGCAAAAAAGATAATAGGAGGTTCCCATAGTTTTGTTATTGTTGTTCAGTCACTAAGTTGTGTCTGACTTTTTGTGACCCCATGGACTATAGCACACCAGGCTTTCCTGTCCTTCACTATCTTTTGGAGTTTGCTTAGACTCATGTCCATTCAGTTGGTGCTGCCATCCAGTCATCTCATAATGAACCAAATATTTAAAACTGAAACCATTTCTTTCTGTTAAAAAAAAAATTCAACCATTCCTTTCTGCAAAAAAATGTGTTTTGCTTAACACTGGGCTCCATCTCTTTTTAATAATTATTCAATCCAAGCTTTGTCAAAGCATCATACTGTGAAGAAATTCATGTTAAAAAGCATGTTGGGGGGAGGGAGAGGAGCCCGCCTCTCTCTGCCTTATCATTTTTATTTAGACTGACATACCTTTGGTTATAATTAGGGATAACTGTACGGCAGTTAAGACTTCATAATCCCATCATTAGTTGTCAAGAGATTTTCAGAGGGCAAACCCTCATGCCATTTCTTTCATTTCCGCTTCTTAACTACTTGGGTAGCCTGAAGTTGAGGTGTGTGCTTTAAGGAAAAGCTTTTCTGCTGCCATGGAAATCTTCCAAGCTGACACACAGCCAAGGGCCAGATGACGCCCGGTGACAGGGCCCCCGCCACCCCGGAGGGCCCCGCATCCTCTCGCCTGACGTCTCTGCTGTTGTTGGTCTCCTAGATGTCACCTTGTTTCTGCCAATTTCCTTAACAGCCATCTTGCACACCATGGTGAGGATATTTCAAACCATTCCAAGGGCTGCCCATTAAGTAGACCAAAAGGGAACTTGTTTTTAAAAATTATTTCTAATTTTCCCATTCCATTAGACACTGGAGGTTGGTGGTACAGGATAGAGGTCGGTCGACTTAGATGTTTGCTCTGGCACTGATTTAAAAAAAAAAAAAAAAAGGTATGGAAATGTCTCCCCCAGCTTTAAGGCTATGGACAGTTGACAGCCAGGTTTGTGTCATGAAGCATACATCATGCATTCTAGACACACGGTTGATTTATCACAAGTTGTGCTTTAAAAGAGGAAGTTCAAAAGGTGGGATTTTCTAGTGTGTCGACTATGACCTGCATGTTGTCTGAGTTTAGATGTCCCACGGAGGAGACTACCATGATCAGTAATAGTATCATGATCAATAATAGTATTGCCTCCTCTTCTTCAAGGATCTAATCAAGCCCCTTAAACAAACAAATTTTTTCAAAAAGTGTTGTCTCATGGGCACAGAGTCAACATCAGGAATGGTTAGTTTCTTGGTTAAAAATAAAGGCTCTGAGATACAAAACATACATATTTCTATTGAATACTGGAATAGCCAATTCCACTGATTACCATGTCACCTTGCAAAAGTGACGGTGATGATTTAAACCAGTCTTTTTCCTCTGTAATACTGGATACCCCACTGGGTAATTAAAATAGTTAATGAAAATAATACATAAGTGGTGGGCCTAAAATTAACAGTCACAACCAACTCAGCAGTAAAGAATCTGCCTGCCAATAAGAGAGATGGGGGAGAACGTGGGTTCAACCCCTGGGTCGGGAAGGTCCCTGGAGAAGGAAATGGCAACCACTCCAGATTTCCCTTGCCTGGGAAATCCCATGGACCACGGAGCCTGGCGAGGTACAGTTCATGGGGTCGAAAAAGGGCCAGACACAACTGATGACTAAATAACATAGAAAGTCATTCTCACCATTCAGAAACTCAGACACTTCCTTGTATCTCTAGTTTCTTTTGTGACCTCCCTTTCCCAGCAACCACTCTGGGTCTCTGTTTCCCATGGCTGGAAAACTGCATGGAACAAAGAAATTAATTAAAGGCAAGACCACATCAAGATGGTATTTTTAAAATATTACCCACCTACTCACATGAAGCTGTGTATAAAATGTGTTCAATACATTTGAGCAATTATTTTATTCATTCAAAGTCTTGAAATTGGTCCACCAAAGTTTAAGGGTTTCTGCGCACAGTTTTCTCTTAGGAAAAATTAGGTGAAGCACTAATGATGAAATTCATCAATGTAGGTAAGCCAATTTGGATTTTCAAATTGTAAAATCAATTTGAAAAAAACATATTAACTGCAGATTTCTCCCTGGATTACACAGTTAAAATCACTTGTCTCCATTTCTACCTGGCCTCCTTGTCAGTGTTTTTTAATAAAACATTTCACATATCTTCAGCATTTATATCTCAGTCTCTTCTTTTTCATTTTCAACCAAATAGTTTCAAGAAGCCCTGAGTTAGGAGTCAGGTGTCCTAACCCCATCATTTAATCCCCATGGGAGCAAATTATTTAAACTCTTTATCTTTGTGGCTACTAATATTTAGCCTATATATTTCAGCGGAGAATATATATATATGACTGTGCTTTGAAAAACGTAAATTGCTTCAAAATGGGGCTTCCCAGGTGGTGCAATGGTAAAAGAATTTGCCTGCAATGCAGGAGACCCAAGAGACAAGGGTTTGATCCCTGGGCCAGGAAGACCCCGTAGAGAAAGAAATTGCAAGCCACTCCAGTATTTTTGCCTGGAAAATCCCGTGGACAAAGGAGCCTGTTGAGCTACAGTCCACAGGGTCCCAAAGAGTCAGACACAGCTAAGCAACTAAGCACACACACAAACTGCTTTAAAATGGCAGAATAAGTTATTCTTTGACATTGAAAGCACCAAAGAGGTGGCAAATCCTCTTGATGTCCATTTATGTTTTCTTAAAAACTAATTTTTAAGTCGGTTCTCTTTTTTTTCTTTACATGGTCCCTTTCATAGAATTCGAGAAGAAGGGTTCCACGTAAATCTGTATTTTTTTCTTTCGTATTGTTTTAGTATAAATATTTTAAAATTTCTTTTTCGTGTTTGAAGAGATAAGACTTCAAATTATTACCTCTCAAAATTCATTCACTCAACAAATATTATCAAGTACTTACCATGTGCCGGACATCGGGTAACATGCTTGAGACACCGACGTATGCAATGCACACAGCCCCCACCTTCCTAGGGTTTATAAGGCAGAGTGGGAGGTGGACACATATATGCAAACTAAAATTTACATATATGATGATGTCGGTAGTCGACATGGTCCCAGAAGGACAACATAAAAGGTACAATATTATAACAAAGAAACCGCACCAAGTTCAGTGGGGAGGAGGAAACTTCTCTGAGGAAATGACATTTAAACGAAGACTTCAAGGATGAGAAGGTGCTAGCCAAACAAAGAATAAGAAGACAGCATTCTCGGTGGAAGGAAGGACGTGCGGAAAGACAGGAAGGTCCATTTCATACACCGTCAGAAGGCCAGAGTTGCGGCTTCCCTGGTGATTCAGAGCTAAAGAATCCGCCTGCCAATTCAGGAGACACAGATTCCATCCCTGATCCGGGAAGATCCCACAGGCCTCGGAGCAAGCAAGCTCCCGCATCGCGCTGCAGAGCCCGGACACAGCTGCTGAGCCCACGTCCCGCAGCCGCTGAAGCCGAGCGAGCGCCCTGGAGCCCGGATCCCCGGCGGGAAAGACACCGCAGTCAGAGCCCGTGCCCGCAAGGCTCAGAGCAAGAGGGCGGCCCCGCTGGCCGCAGCTGGAGAAAGCCCACGCAGCAACGAGGACCAGCACAGCCGAAAATAAACACATAGACAATGAAATTACTGACAAATGAAAGGCCAGTGCTCTCGGGACACCGCTAAGGCGTACAGACCCAGGTGAGGCTGGAGAGATGGCAGGACAGATCAGGCCGGAAGTCTTAGACAAACGGGGCCTTTTTCCTGCGTGCGCAGAGGACAGGAAGGCCCGCAAGCTGGGAGGATCGGGGAGGGACCGCCTCATCTACTGCCAGTTTTCACAAGCTCGCTGTACCTGCTCGTGGGAGATGAGCCACGGGACACAGTGGACAGAAGAAGCCAGTGAGGGGGCCGCGGGGTGAAGACGGACACCGACTTTGGCGAGGGAGGTTATGACGAGGTGCCAAGGACGACCCCGCTTTCCCGCAGGAACAGCTGAGCAGTCTGAGGTTCCATTTCCCACGAAGAGAGAAGTGGGAGAGGAAACGCGACCGCGGTGGGACAAAGGGACCTTTCGGGCACCTGTGAGTTATTCACGCAGAGACGTCCAGACGCCAGTGGTGCAATGGCTTGAGGTTCTAAGCTCAAAGGATAGAATTGTTTTCCACGGGTCAGACGTTTCTGAATCAGTGATGATGTTGTCCCCCTCCAAAGGGACATTTGGCAAAGTCTAGAGGTATCTGGGGAGTGAGTGGGAATGAGACTGAAACCTGGTGGGTAGGGGCCAGCGATGCTGCTAAAAGGCCTACCATGCCCAGGACAGTCGCCCTACAAGGAACTATCTGGCCCCGAGCGTAAGCAGTAGCAGAGAGGGGCGATGCCAGCCTACAGAGGCTTCAAAAGTGGTGAAGACGAAGGTCACTACTCCCTTGGGAGACTCTGTCCCACCCACTGCAAGATGTCTGGCGTTCTTGGTCCCGAACCGCGAGGCGCTAGTGGCGCCCCCATGAGGGCAGCCGTCCCCAAACACCCTTTTCGGACAAGAATGCAGCTCTGAGGACAGGGGGCTTCCCTGGAGGCTCTGATGGGAAAGCATCCGCCTGCAAGGCGGCAGACCTGGGTGCAGTCCCCGTGTCGGGAAGATCCCCTGGAGGAGGCCATGGCAACCCACTCCAGTGTTCCTGTCTGGAGAATCCCCATGGACAGAGGAGCCTGGTGGGCTGCAGTTGGACGCGACTGATCGACTAAGCACAGTCCAGAGTAGAGAAAAAAGAAGGCAGGAGGCCCCGAGCAAGGGCGCAGAGAGGAGAGCCAGCCAGAGTGCCTTGCTTGGGGGGGGGGCAGGATTCCAGCGTGGCCAAATTACAGTACAGGGTATGTGATTCTACACATCTGTTGATGGCTCTGTATTAATACAAAAATAATTGCATCTTTTCGCCTGGCTCTCCCTCACAAACTCTGCTTAATGAACACTGCCAATGAATTTTTCGATACGTAATTACAATTTTTATTTATTCATGGTTTATTTTTATAGTATTAGCTGAACATATTAAGGCAAAAAACTCATGCAGCAGCAAAACTTGGCCTCAACTACCATTTGAAAGGGAGGAGGAAATGGCAACCCACTCCAGGGTTCTTGCCCGGAGAACTCCATGGGCAAAGGAGCGTGGTGGGCTACAGTCCATGGGGTCGCAAAGAGCCAGACACAACTGAGTCGACTTAGCACACAAGCATCCTTTGAAAGGCAACCGAGAGTATGTGCTTCTTTGTTCTTCACTCATTCTACACAATCTTTTCTGAACAGCAAAAAAAAGTAACAACACACATTCTCATCCCCTTTCTCTTCGTTTTCTAGTTTTAATTTTCTGCCAGGTCTCATCTTTAGACCTAGAGGGAAAAAGAGGTTTCTCTTCTTTTAAGATAGGAAATTCTTTTTAAAAGAAAAAGAGTATCTTGTTCCAAAGCGGCCCACGATTCAGGCCTCCTTTTTGTCATTCTCTTATAGTATAAAAAACTGACCTCCTGAAAGAATTCACCTCTTCCATCAATTGTGGTGGGATATGAGATCTCTCAGATAGAAATAGCATCATAGTCAGGTTTTAATAGAAGACACTCATATCTGGAATTTAACTGAATAACTGTACAGACACTCTTGGGGAAATGGCTGTAAATTATTAATAACGCTAGTGTTTCACATTTTAAGACATTACCAAAAAAAAAAAAAAAAGACATTACCAACCGATCACAGGCAAGATAAGAGGCAGGGTTTAAGAGACCAGAAAAATCGGAATCTGGATACCCTTTCTCCTACTACCAACCAGGTAGCTGCAGGTCAGCGGTTTCACCTCTCTAAATCCCCGTTTCCTAGGCTGGAAAGCGTAGACATTAGTATCTCCTGCATTGCAGCATCATGAAGTTGACACGACGTAAGGCATGGATCTCGGAGGGGTAGCATAGACTAGACATGCAGAAAAATGTCAAGTTATCGTGACGGCAGGATCCTTTCATGCTGAGGCCCCCAAAGTCAAGAAACCTGAGCAAAGAGTTACAGAAAGTCAATAATGAGGTCAGGACTGAGATCTTAGAAACCAAACATCTTCATTTGTTTCCACACAAGCGTCTGTCATGAAAGTGTTTTCCAGAAAAGGACACTCACGTACACTTATGACTGTTTTACAGGGAAGGGAAGGGTTATCAGACGAACATGGGAAGCCCCAGGTTAAAGAAAGGTATATTATGTTGGATTGGGTTGGGCTTTAATTGCAGGACTTCTCAGAGCCTTTCATACGATAATGTGTACTGTGAATTCCCAAGAAGGCGACTGTAAAAAAATCTTTTTTTTTTCTTCCTTTCTCCCTGCTCCCCTTCCCAGAACAAATTTTGACCTAAGAGAAATCCAACCAGAGAAGTTTGGGGGTTGATCAAATCTGGAGCTGCTTCAAGGAAGTGATAGTTGAAATAAGGTTCTCTAAGACTGGTATCACATCACCATCAAGGTCAGGGAGGAGAAACCACGGACCACAGACAGACTGTGTGTGAAACCTCCTCCTCGCCCAGATGTCCTGTCTACGATGTAAGGCGTTCCCTCTTTAGGAAAGCCAGGTTTAACTCTTCTTTTTCCTTCTTCTCTTTTCCTCTTTCTCCCCCTGCCTTCTCCTTACCGTACCTACTGTAGAGCGCGTGGTGTCCCCAGGAACTCAGTCGTGTTTGACTCTTTGAGACCCCACGGACTCAGGCTCCTCTGTCCATGGAATTTTCCAGGCAAGACTACTGGAGTGGGCTGCCACTTCCTACTCCAAGGGGTCTTCCTGACCCAGGGATTGAAGCTGCGTCTCTTGTGTCTCCTGCATTGGCAGGCGGATTCTTCACCACTAGCACCGCCTGGGAAGCCCCATGCCGTTGCAGTTTCTAGCCTCTACTTGCTTTTTCTTTGACTCATCTCTCCTCCTCCAACCATGTGACCATCCTCCTTCACATTTCCAGACCTGCCAGGGAGCGGGTGGGTTCCAGACCAAAGACTGCTGGGACCCTTCATATCTGCAATGCAAACAGTGACAGAGGGAAATGATTCCTTCCCCTGACAGTGGTGCCTGAGTGAGCATGGGAGCTTCTGAGTGGGACTGCCTCCGTTTAAAGCCGCCCACTACTTTTTATTAGTTGTGGGACTTCAGACAAGTCACTAACCTCTTTGAGGCTTTTCCTCTCTCATTTTTAAAACAAAGTTGTTTGAAGGGTTAGTGGTAGTGGATGTAGCATCTGGCATCTGGTAGGTACATGATACTGGTCGCTAGTATTGCAGTCCTATGATTTCTTACCGAGGAATCTTTTATAAAGTCTATTATGATTATTTCTCACTCAGTTTCCCTGCACACATCAAATGCCATTCAATTTTCAACTTGTCTTTGTTGTTCTACTACAAACTTGGATATTTTCCTTTTCCAAAAGACAAATTAAATATAGGTCCTCGGTGTTTTTTTCCTCATTAAAATGAGCACAGCCACTAAATAACGTGTAACCAAGGAATGCTGCCCAGATTGAATTGATGGAAATTATATGCACTCCTACAGCCAACCAAATAGCACATATCTGGAAAAAAAATCAGCCCATTAAGTACTTTAAAGCACTTTCCCACCACGAAAAATGTGGCTGTCTTTTGACTCAGAAACTTAAGTCTATTAAGGTATCTGAACATATTGAATGGTTTTAAACACAAAGATGTTCATCACAGTTAATATTATTGAATAAAACTGGGAGCGAATTAAATGTCCAACATCACAAGAATGGTTTAGTAAACTTTGATGATATAGGTGACAGAATTCATCCCACTGTTCACAGTGATGTTTCCTAGTGAAAGGATAGAGAGGAAAACATTACACAGTGGGCACTGGCAACCATGTAAACCTAACAAAAGTGTGTGGGGAGAGGAGACACTACAGGCGGTACTGCAGAAAGTCAATAGGAGCTCTATCCTGATGGTGAGGCCACAGGCTAATTGTTTAATTTTTTAAAATGCTTCACAATAGAAAAACCATATATATTTTTTTACTTTTAATTGTGGTAAAAAAAAAAACAACATAACATTTACCATCTTAACAATTTTTAAGAGTGAAGTTTAGTGACTTTGAGTACATTCCATTCACGTTGTTATGCAATCGTCACCATCATCCATCTCCAGGACTTTCCCCTCTTGCAAAGGTTGCGCCTGACAGCCACGATTCTGCTTTAAGTTTCTTTGAGTTTGACTTTTCTAGGTACCTTACACAAGTGAAGTATTTTATCATTTTATGACTGATTTATTTTCACTTGGCATAATGTCTTCAAGACTTATCCATATTGGAGAATGTGCCAGAATTTCCTTCCTTTTGAAGGCTGAATAATATTCCATTGTGTGGTTGTACCATTTTGCTTATCCATTCATCCTATGATGGACATTTGGGATGCTTCCCCCTTTTGGCTATGATGAAGAATGCTGCTGCAAACAGAGGTGTTCAAATATGTCTTCCATACATCATTTTTAAAAAAATTTTTTCCCCTAAGTTAGCTCTTCCTTTCTATGTCTCATTCACTGATCATGTTATACTAGACTTAACTAAGACGCTATGCAGAACATTAATACCAATGAAAGAGGTGAGCGATTTGACTACCCGGGCTGCTCCTCAGAAAATAATGTATCTTTTCTGTTGTCTGGTTCCCATTACAGGACAAATGCCTTAGTTCCAACTCTCCAGCCTGGATTCCCTTCACACCGGGCCCTAGCCCTGCACCTGCCCGCTCTCCTGACAGTGATTCCTCTCGACACCCTGCTCTAAGAAGACTGCCAAAAAAAAAAAAAAAAAATCACCCCGGCCATTTCTCTTCATCCGCACTAACAATTTGGTAATGAAGTATTGATTTCCACTTCTCTGCTTATGGACAATATTAGATTTTCATTGATAGACTGCAACGGGGCTGCCTCGTCTCCATGGCCCCCTTTCCGCTGCCATGAGAAAACAAAGTGCCGCTGAAGGAGAAGGAGGCCTGAGAACACTGGCTTCTTGTTCTGTCAGCTTGTACCGCTCGGCAGGAGAGGGCGGGGGAGGGCAAGTCCTCGGAGTCTAGTGTCCAAGTGGGCCGCCCTCCACGTAGAAGCTTGGAAGCCTACTTGCCATAGTAATGTCCATTTCCTATTTATAACCCCTCTGGGAACGTTTGTCTAAAGGAAATGTTTCTGTTCAGTGCAACAATTACAGTTGCACCTGGATTGCCCAGTCCTGCCCTTGCACTTGGGAGCCATTAATCACCACAAAGTGGAAGAATTATTAAGTTAAACCAGAGTTTGAGCCAAGAAAACCTCTGAACAATGTTCATCTTCTGGGAAAGTTGCTCACATAGTCAGGCTTAACCGTGTTGCTGCCAGTGACTTTTTCCCATGCCGTAGTGCGCATCTTTATTATCATTATCTTTATTGGTTAAAAAATACATAGTTTTGAGCATGCACCACTTCATATTAGACCTGCAAATCGGGACAATTGGGGGAATTGGGGGGATGTAGAATCAGAAAAAAATAAGAAGATGAGATCACTGCAGGGTAGAAAGTTCAGCAGCAGCCTTTTGTGGTAATTTCTTTCTCCAGGATCTGTTGTTTATGGGCTTGGAAATACAGCTTAGCTGTAGAAGCAACAGAAAGCATGAAATAGGGTGTCCATCTTAAATGTGTTCCTGCAACTTTTTTCATTAAAACTTTGAGGGCCCAATTTTAATTTGTGGAATATTCCCGTTAATAATGAGATCTAATTAAGACATCCATTAAAAGCCCGTTAAAGTTAATTTAACGTAAAAATTCCAATAGAACTGTATTAGATTTTCTCCATTAAATTAACGTTATGGATTTTTAACGGATGTCTTAATTATACGTTATTATTAACGGGAATACTGTATTACACAGATTAAAATCAGGTCCTAAGTCAACTTGGAAAAGCTAAGAGCATGCTTTACTATTAAAACCTTTGTATATCTAGTGCACTGTTTGGAAATGCAGAGATAGATCTGTTTAGTTGTGCATTTTTTGATACAACTGAAAGCAACCTATAATAGATAAATCTGTTATTGCATTTAAACAATGAATTTCCTGATTCTCAAAGGACAAATAAGTCTAGATTGTGTTGTAAACTGCTACTCAGCTATAGGTGAAATATTTAAACTATTCTAGGCACAACACTAGGAACTAGATGATTCTGAAACAAAAGAGTCACTTTTGTTGTTGCTTTAATTACCAAGGTAATCTCTGTCAAATCTTAACAACAACATAATGAAGCCAAGTATCTCCAGATATATCCTCTGTACCATTTCTCGTGGAGCTTGCCTGTTGGAATTGTTTTTGGAATTTTGACATGATCCCTAAATTCAACATTGGGATTTAAAAAAAAAAAAAACTTCTTATTTACCTCCTAGAGAAAGTGTTGCCCTTATGCCACATATAATAGCAAATTGCTTTTTTTATGGCATGCATAACCTAGATGGGAAAAAATATGGCGCTTCGGGGAAGGAGGGAAAAAGTAAATGAAGTTCCAGGAATGTCATTCTGAAGTAATGAGGCATGGACAGAAAATATACCCCTCACATCATCGGATTGAGATGGCAGTCGAAATAGCTTCATTGAAGTGTCAGCACTCATCCATCAATCAATCACCCACAAGGAAAAATAGCAACAGTACAACGGGGCGGCTTTTACGGGATTTACTCATGGGCATAGGGAAGAGCGGCTCAAATGCAGTTCTGACATGAAAAGCAAGGTGCCGATATTATTTTTTATGATGGGAGGATCATAAAGTGAATTGAGAACAGCGAGGTCTGTCTTTGCTTAACCTATTCAACCAGAAATGAATGGCGCTCAACTGGAAAGGAACAGTCTTCGGATGGCTTAAGATTGAAGGGTGGACTCTACTGAGCACTGTCCTTCGACAACGAAATTCTATTAAAGGGAAATCAATGCATTAGCACTGGGCTTCGTGAAGCTGTTAAAAATTGCCTGCTCCAACCCAGGGTTATTAGATAAACTGATATAATTCAGATTCTGTCTGAACCGTCCCAAAGCAGATTCTTGAGCTCTTTCTCCAACTTGGGGAAAACAATGCGATTCTCAACTCCATGGAAATTGTTTCCCTTCTAAGAAAGAAATAAATCATCTGCTTCAACACATCATCTATACAGTTTTGTTAGCGCAATTTCTGTGGAGGGGTGGGTGGGAGGCAAGAGACAAAAATATTTATAAATTTGGTAAGACTCATGAGTCGTTGCTTGGTAACCATAAATGTCACAGCAGAGGGACAGCTGCCAATGCTCTCCTTAGGAAACAAGATCTGGGCTCTTTCTGTGAAATGCACACAGAACTCAGTATATTCCCAGAGACCAGACCTGTCTTCACTTGGCAAGCCCTGGAAAGCTTCTAGAAACTTCCTCCTGGAGGGAAAAAACAACAGGGACTCAGGAGAGTGTTTTTATCTGCTTTCATACCATTCTCTTCCTCTCTCTGTAAATAAAGGAAGTGCTGATGAACTGGAACATTAGATGGACAGGAAAATGACGTGCAAGTATCATGCAAACGACACCCAGGGATCTCCATTCTTCCCCCAACCCTCAGTGAAGGCAGGAGACTGCTTTTCCGTCCCTTCCCTCCTTCTAGCTAAGACCACCCACAGGCTGCAAGCTGAAATGTCTATTGAAAAAATCATATATGACTGCTTCAGATTTAGGCATTTGGCCCCATTTTGTAGTTCAACAAATTCACCAAATGTACAGCATGTGACAAGACACCGGGAGCACGAGACAGAAGAGGAAACGCAATTTATTCAGCAAATTGACTAACAAATATTAGCGGGCGTCTGCGGGGACTTCCCTGACAGTCCAGGAGTTAAGACTCTGTGCTCCCAACGCGGGTTTGATCCCTAGTCAGGGAATTAAGAACTTGTATGCCGGATGGTGCAGCCAAAAAAATTTTTAATGATGTTATCAGGCATTTATTGTATTCACACACTCTCCTAGGTGCTAAGGGATACAGGTGAACAATTCACACAATGTTCTGGTCCTCGGGTGTTTACGGCAACACCTAAAGGCGGTTGACACCAGACGCCTGGATGAGGAGCTGAATTAGGGTCCAACTCCCCTCATGCGATTTGCATCTTATACCTGTTTTCCCAAATAATAATCTTTCCGAATAGGAAATTCGCCTTCTGAGAAGTATACAGAGAGGAAATAGTTTAAAAATAGGTCATGGCCTAAAAGCAGACCATAATCATAGAATAAATTGAATAGTCCAGACAGTCCCCACAGAATTTAAGGTCATAAATAGATTTCTTAAACCTCACCCCCAAAATGTGCCTGCTCGGTTGTTGGAGTCTTTCATAATTAATGTCACAGACACAAGCCACTGAACTGAGTGGAAATGCTGAAAACAAACAAATGAAATGACATTTGGGGGAAGCATTTAGATAACTGACTAAACAGTGAGGAGGTGTGTGTGAGTGTGCGTGCTCTTGTGTGTGTGCATTCATGAATATATTTTACTTTCACTGTAATTTTCCAGGGCCTATGGACAGTGCCACAGTAAGACTACAATTTTCTGAAACTTTTCACAGTAAATCCAAAGATTACAAGGCCTTAAAAGGTGCTTGCATTCTGTGTCTTTCCCATCTGTCATTCCCTAGGTTATGTGACTGCTTTCAAATCTTTTTCACTGGGTTTCATTTTTTAAGTTTGTTAAATATTTTTTGTTAAAAAAAAAAAAAACAAAAAAATGTCACTTTCACATTATCTTCTATTCTCTGCAGTAAGAATCGAAGAGTGCTGATGAATGCTAAAATAATAATAATAAGGAAATATACTGAAGGCTTTAAACACACAAATATACACATGTAATTCTAAAGAACAAAAAAGTGGTATCTATTTTGAACATGCATTCGGCAAAAAAAAAAAAATCACAAGTGAACTTTCCGTTTATTTTTTTCCCCTGTGAGATGTTAAAATGCTAATTTCATTTTCTCCCTTCCTATATGTGGCACTTTCTCAGAATATCCACAAAACACTTTTAGACAAAGATTGAGCAGGAGAAAGAGACCCATATCTCCATCCCCACAGACAGAGAGACATGTTTCCATTGTAGGGAAGCATTAAACATTTTGAAACTTGTGAATCATCTTTAGAATTTCTATGGGGGAATTTTACCTCTTCATCCAAAGTAAAAGCCACTTATCTCCTTTGGTTTCCTGTGACAGATTCAGAAGCAGACGCAGATACACAATTTCCAGGCTCTAGTTAATCTTCTTCCAATACTTCACGAACAATGGGCTAACAGGCGTGGGTGTTTCTCCAAAATTATTCATGCGCAAGGCAGCCCAAAGCTTCAGGGAAAACTAGAAATGTTTTATGGATTAGAAGAGGACTGTTTTAAAATGCTAGTACCAGGTGGAACGTTATTTCTGCAACAGAACTTTGTCCATTTCCATTGGAAAAATATATTCCAAGTAAAATGGCTCCTGCAAGTAAAGGCACCCTGATCTGACACCTCTCAGCGTACAAATAATTTTACCAATAGCCATATGATGATCATTAAGGCCTTTTAAAAAAAGCAACCTGATTAAAAAAAAAATTAAATACTCACAGCCCTTCTACAATGTTTATTTGCTTAAGACTGCTTTTGGAAGTACAAATAGTAACCCTTCTGTGAGAACCCCAGGAGAAGTTGAAAAATTCTAACAAATGCATTACTTGAAAAAAATTTTTTCTAAATAGAAAACCCTACCACTCCCTTCAACCCCTCCAGAAAATGAATTTCAATGCATTTACTAAATTATCTTGGACCTGAAACCTACATTTGGATCTCAGTCCCCAGGCAAAGGCTTATATTTACAGAACTTGAGCAATCATACAATTATATCTCAAATATGAAGACTTTGTACAGCAATGTATTCACTTTCTAAATGACCCAGATAACATTCAGGAATTATAAATGTGTATGTATATTTTGTTTTAAATACACTAGGCTCAACCAATCTGCGGGGAAGATGTAAAAACTATTTTCATTCTGCATGGAGATCAACGCAACAGAAATATTCCAGCTTTGTAGTATAATGTTTTGGCTTATAATACATCAGATGCTAGAATGTGCACGCAAGTCAGAAAAAGCTGACATACGCAACCATTCTTGTTTGGCTCAGGGTTCTTAAATGTCATAATATCTGGGGATACAATCTACTTTTTGGTCTCTGATACACTGGTATCTTTTTAATCCCTTCTGACTTTGACTCCTAATAGCCAGGCACCATCGGCGTAAATCAGAAACTTCCAAACACCTTAAAAATCAAGAGGGTAGTTGGTTATACACAACCTTCGTACTGGTCAACCAGTTCTTACTCTGCAGAGCATGTGTAGGTTTTTAAGAAATTTGGCATCAACCATGTTTGTGTTATATATTTACCCCCTCATGTTACTTCTAGACATTTTTTTTTTCTTTTGGAATTGGCAGTAGGGGAGGTAGGGCATAGTGAGTTGGGAGAATTCAACCTTGCTCTGAAGGAAAGTGTTTGCCCGTGAAGAAAGGCAAACACGTTTTTATATTAGGAAAGCAGACTCGTCATTTTCAAAGAAAAATGACTGCAAGCGTACCTGTAGAATGTTCCCATGCAAGCGCGCTAATTTTCTATAACCTGCATGCTGTATATACTACATTTGCCTGTATACTAGGAGGAAAATCCAGGCTGTTTTCCTTGTGTAAAATGCAGCTTGGATGGCTGAGAACAGCAGCCTTCCGTACATTTTTATACTGTACATATTTGTATATACTAACTATATCGCCATGTATGAACACAGATTTTGTTATATTTGCTTGTTTCTGTTTCCTACCAAACTGGCCCACAATGGGGATTCTTTTGTATAGAAAAAAAAAAAATTATGCTTGTAATTTTTTTTCCTGATCATTCTCTTTCAATAGCTTACGAAAGAATTAGATCTGAGTTTACAAAGAAACGATTAAGAACCAAGTTTGTCTGTCTGCATGAGTCCATCCAATTGCTGGATTTAAGGAGGAATCAATGTCCTAATTCAGGGTTTTCCTTTAAAGGCATGCTTTACCCCTTGGGAAAACTGCAAACTCATCCATGTAAGAATTATCCTCTTTGTATTTTATCTAATAGTGCCTGAACATTTTTTTAATGTCTTCTTAGAGGAAGAATTCATAATTGTCAAAATTTGAAACATTAGCTTAATTTTGTTTTTATGACCTCGCAATTCTTTTCCTTATTTATTCGGTTGCTGTTGTAATGGGGCCCCAGGCCATTCCTGACATCGGCGTGTTCTTCTTCTGCATTAAGGATGTTTTTAAAATTACAGAAATTATTGAGCCAACAGGCTGTTTTAATCAAAACCATGTTTCACTTGTTTTTGATGATTATAAATTGTCCTTGCAATGAAAAAAAATTTTTTTTCTGCTAGGAAAATTATACCACCCTGTGGCCAAACAGATTCATCACAGAGAGGCATTCGAGCCTCCATCTCTGGGATCTGGAAAGTTCTTTCCCTGGCTGACCACGCTTCCCTTTGCTCCTGATCATCCCGAATACTAGCGCTCAATGCAGTCACTATTTGCAATTTTCCAAAGGCTCAGCTGCATTGTCATTGCCTAAAGACACACCGTCCCCCCGGAAATGACGGCTTTTCAGCTTGGAAAAAAAAAAAACAAAACACAGGGATTTTCAGAAAAGGTGCTCCTCCTTTTGTCCCCGGGTGCCAGCCTCCTGTCCTTCCTCTTAATTCTAAACAATTTGGTCTTGCCATTCCATATAACTTAGATCAGGCCAGAAGAAACCCCTGGAGCAGCCCCTGGCTGCATAAAAATGACTTGGTTTGGGCACACTCGAGATGTGTGTGTCTGATGCTGCAGCTATGAAATAATCTCTCAAAGGAGAAGGGTTTTTTAAAAAAAAAGTACAATTTTACCACTAGAAATAACTTCTGATGGTGGAGGTGAAAATTATATCAAAAAAGCCATTATTTTTTACCTCTAAAGAGTTTTTTTTAAAGGAAAAATCATTCCACTTTGAGAACTGTAATTAAAGCCCTAAATAATAGATACTACTTCTTTTACCTATTGTGAAAAAATAACAACCCCCTCACCAACGTTTATACGGAGCCCCTCATTTCCATCAAAAAGGTTTCTATATGTGTGTTATTTACATTCTTAAGCATGATAACTCTTTCCTTTGTGTCAAAAAAAAAAAAGTCTTTTTCACACCCACTCAGGAGTTATTGGAAATAGACTGTCCCCATCTGAAACCTTACCATAATTTGCATCAGGAAATTCAACTGCTGACATTAAAGACCTGGGTGTGTTCAATTATGATTTTGCTGGAGGCTGTCCCTCATTTGAATGCTGCAGACTGAACCACCTTTTGGAAATCGGGCTGATACAGTATAACTCAGACAGGCCTCCCAACACCATTAGCTTTGCAAATGGCTTCATTTCCGTCAACCACGACTTCCGCTTTGGCTAATTGAAAAATGAAAATTAAAGGAGAGAAGAAGAAGAAAAAAAAACAGATGCACTTAAAACATGAAAAGAATTATTTATATGATAAAAATATATTTAGATTTTCAAAGCACAAGACTGAATAGAAGTGCTCTTTTTATGCTTTCTGAAGATGTTACTGTTAAATGTCTTTCTACATCAGGCTTAATAAATCTGTAATGACATTTGATGGATTGATTTCTGCCTATGTGTGTTTTTTTAAGGTGGCAAGAGAGGAAAGGGGAAGGAGGGCGTGGGGAACTGCACTGACCCTCAGGGAGGCCGCGCCAGGAGATTATTGGTGGGCTTCTCTGTTGCTCAGACCCACTGACCCACTTCTAGCATCTCCCCTTGTCTCCAGCAGATTCTTTTTTTCATCTTTTTTTTTTTTTTTAACCAATGCCAGCTGCCTTGCTTAGTTCCTAGGCTGCCTTTGCAGACTCTCAGATCCAGTCAGCTTGTGCCTGAGTAATTTATGATGGAATCTCAGCAGAGGCAGTGGGCAGCTGTCTCACAAATTCAAGGACGCAACAGAGAGGACCGACATGATGGAGAGACCCAGACCCTTCCACCTTGGAGCCACGGCCCTGCTGTGCAGTTTCCCTATCTGCTCCCCTCCGTTTCCCTTAATGTCCCAGGATGATGAGACCATGTTTCCCACCCACGCTGCCCAGGCAGAGGCCGAGCCCCACCAACAGTGATGGCCGCACAGCCCGCTCTCGTCTGCCACGTGGCCGGGCTGCAGGAGCCCCACGCTCGTCCATGATGACGCTACGGCGGCACCTGCTAGCTCCACCTCACTGTCGTGGTCCCACGTCTGAGCCAAGAAACACGAGAGGCCAGGCTAGGCTGCAGGAAGGGGAGGCAGCGAAGGCAGAGGGTTGGGCTCAAGGAGTCCCTGACCGCCAGGACCTAATGCCTTATGAGCCGAGGTGGAGCTGATGTAATAATAACAGAAACATGCATGGTAAGTGTGATGTGCTTGAATCATCCCGAAACCATTCACCCTCTCCCAGTCCACGGAAAAACTGCCTTCCACAAAACCAGTCCCTAGTGCAAAAAAGGTTGGAGACCGCAGGGAGAAGCCATTTGGACCAAACCATAACGTTCTGGGTCTTCATTCTCTCGGTGACTGCGAGCTGAGCACCCACTCTAAGTGAGGAGGTTCCACCGACGGGCCAGTGCAGTGATGGTGACGAGGACGGGGCCGAGACCCAAATTCTGTTGAAAATATGGGCTCTGTCCTGCGTTATCTCTGGGACCTAAGGTGAGGTTAAAAGAAGCACAGACGTTATAGGAGGAAGAGTAAAGAGAGTGTGGGAACACAGGGGCCCCAGCCACCCTGAGAAGTCACGGAAGCAGTCCTGAAGGAAGCGAGGGTCAAGATTAAGCTCATCTCTGAGACTTGCCTGGCTATTGGCTAGTACTCTGCACTTCCACTGCTGGGGCCCAGGTTCAATCCTTGGGTGGAGAACGAAGATCCCACCAGCCTGGCGGCAAGGCCAAAAAAAAGACAAAGTTAACTTCTCCGAGGAGGATTAGAAGAACCAAATGTACACAAGAACACACCCCTTAACCGCTCCCTTTTCTCCAGTCCAATCCATCAACAAGCCCTGCTGTTTCCTAGGTTTAAGATACAGCTCATATCTGTTCACTGTCTCTCCTAAACATCCATGCTTGCTAAGTCACTTCAACTCTTTCCAACTCTTTCCAGCCCTACAGACCATATCCCACCAGGCTCCTCTGTCCATGGGATTCTCCAGGCAAGAAGACTGGAGTGGGCTGCCATGCTCCTCTCCAGGGGATCTTCCTGACCCAGGGATTGAACCTGCGTCTCTTACATCTCCTGCATTGGCAGGCGGGTTATGGAAGGTTTCGAACTGGCCCCAGAGCACCTCCACCTCACATCCATTCTCCACACAGCTATGGGAGTGAAATGTTAATAAAGTAAATCAGATCATGCCATTTTGCTCCTTAAGACCAGAGCTACCAAGGTACTTATCCCAGCAGTTGGAGACCGCTGAAGAATCAGATAGTGAATATGTTCGGCTCTATGGGCCATCTGGCCTCTAACCCAACAACCCCACTGCTATTGTAGTGAAAAGAAGCCATAGACGGTAGTGAACAAATGGTCAGGACTGTGTACTGATAAAAACAAGCAACGGCCCAGATTTGGCCCTTGGGCTATAGTTTTCTGACTTCTGCTCAGGATCTTCCAACACTCAGGTTTCCATTTGTCTTAGACTGGTTTCCTGTGGAAACAGGTCTGGAGATGACAATATGAGGACAAACAGTTTAAATGGGAGGTGACTCCAAGAAACACAAATGGGGGACGGAGGAGGGAAATGGGAGAGAGAGGATGCCAAAAGGGGGCTTTAAGGAGAATGCCCACCATGGATGACGGGGCCCAGTCCCCCTGGGCACCTAGGAGAAGGTGCAGGACAGGCTTCAGGTATCTTGCCTACTGAGTAGGGAGCTGGGATATTCATATACCACCTCCTCTCAGTTATTAGCGGACAGCTACTGTGGGGTGTTGGGGGGTCAGGGGGAGATGGCTGAACTCCCAGCACTTCCAAGCAGCCCAAAGGTTGGAAGAGGTAGGCTCCCTTCCTCACCCCTGCCTACCCACTGTCTGAGTCTTCCCAGATACACTTCTTCCATCCAGCCCACAATGCAGCAATGCATCTCTTAAGAATTTCATGAGATCAAAGACCACTACCAACTAGCTTGAGGAATACACTGGTGAGCCATCTTAACTTTCTGAGCAGCCAGGGGCTTTGGTGAGGTTCACCTGAGTTCCTAGGAGTAGTCTCAGGGAAGAACTAAGAGAGGAAGGGGTCAAGAGCATGAGGCCTGCCCCAGCAGCGGGCTGAAGTAAGAGCCCAAGAGAGTGCTTCCTCTAAAGCCTGTCCACTCAAGGTGGAACCTCAGAAGCTCAAGTGCAGAAGCTAGACATAGACAAGCCCCGAGGAGACCAAGACACAGCTCCCAACACGAGAGGGTCAGGCAGGACAAGCAGAGGTCCATCAACAAGCTCCAAATGTATCTAATTTATTATGCATCTTACAAATTTTAAACAGTATTCAACAAGTTGAACATTTAAAAACACTATAGTCATATTGAATGTTTTAGTAAGTGTATGTATTGACTTTTCAAAATTAAAAAATAAACAAAGATGATAAACAGTGTATCTTTATATGCATGTGTGTGTGTATATATATATATGGCTTCCCTGATGGCTCATAGGTAAAGAATCAGCCTGCCAATGCAGGAGACGTGGATTCGAACCCTGGGTCGAAAAGATTCTCTGTGTTCGGGGAAGCACGCTGCTGAAACCGCCCACCCTGGCCAGGCACCATAGTAACCATCTGCATGAGCTGTTTCACGACAGGAGGTCCTGGTGAGGAACATGGAGCTAACAAGACACCACCAACCGGAAGAGTTCGGGAAAGGTCACACGGTGACCCCACATGTCCCACTACCTCCCAGAACCCTCTCTGGCCTCCACCTTGGCTGAGCGACGCGTGCACCACCAGGAAGGACCCTGAGTCAGAGTGACTGGTCAGAGACCACCCGGAAGCTCATCCCATCACCATAAACCCTGAGGCTTCGAGCCACGTGGCAGAGCTGTCCTCCTGGGCTCCCTCACCCTCCCGCTCTCCACCCGGGCGCCCTTTCCCAATAAAATCTTCTGCTTTCTCAGCACATGTGTCTCCTTGGACAACTCATTTCTGAGTGTTAGACAACAGCCCACTCTTGGGCCTGGAAGGGGTCCCCCTTCCTGCAACTCAAAGAAGAAGAAAATGGCAACCCACTCCAGTATTCTTGCCTGGGAAATCCCATGGTCAGAGGAGTCTGGCTGGCTACAGTCCATGGGGTTGCAAAGAGTCAGACACGACTGAGCGACTCACACACACGCACTGTGTATATATATAGAAAAGAAATATCCCTATTACGTATGAAAATATACTATAAAGTTAAGATTTTTAAATACTGAACTGGCACAAGCGTAAAGTAATTCAATGTAAAACAAAATAATGCCCAGGAATATGTTAAACATTTAAAGAATTTAGCATATTATAAAAGTAGAATTTTAAATTTGTAGAGAAAAAGTACATTAATAAACAATAAGATAGTGCTCAGATGATTGGTAAATTTTTCAGGGGGAAAAAAAGTTAAATATCTTATTCTATACATATGTCAGATGAATCAAAATTAAATCTAGAAATGAAAACACAAAACAACTAGAGGAAAATGTAAGTCAGCAGTTACCTGATAGCAGTCAAGGAAGTTATTTCCAGGTATAAATACTAAGAAAGAATCATAGAAACTAAAATGCCAGGAGTCAAAAAAAAAAAAAAAAACACTATAAGGGGCTTCCATTGTGACTCAATGGTAAAAAAAGAAAAATCCACCTGCCAATGCAGAAGACACGGGTTCAATCCCTGATTTGGAAAGATCCCACATGCCACAGAGCAAGTAAGCCAGTGCAGAACTATCAAGCCCGAAACAAGAGAAGCCACAGCAGTGAAAAACCAGAGTATCGCAACTAGAGAGCAGCCCCTGCTCAACGCAACTGGAGAAAAGTCCGAGCAGCAGGCAAGACCCAGCACGACCAAAAATAAATAAAATTTGGAAAAGAAAACTCACCATAAGTATCATGAGAAGTCATACACAGGAGGAAATTACATTACTATATGATTAATGGTGACTAGCATAAGTAATGATGTAGTATTTATATATATATATATATAAGAAAAATAGATAAAAAGCCAAATAGAAAAATTTTGGCAAACCTCATGAACTGACAACATGCATGTAAAGAAATGCTTAGTAAACATTTAAGACAATATCAAGTGACAGTAATAACCAAAGAGACATATATCAAAACAGGGAGAAAGCATTCCCGCTTATCAAACTGACAAAAATAAAACATAATATTTCCATTATTGGAGAGGGGTCAAGGAAGAAATGTCCACCCTCATTGCTGCTGGATGCTAAAATAGACAGGAACTCCTAGAAAAAGATTAAGCCGTATTTATCACTTTCTTTAAAATGTGCATGCCCTTTGATTAATTACTCTTCTGAAGGGTCTTCCTCAGAAAATAACCAAAGATGTTCACTGAGATGTCTTTGATAAGAATGTCCAATCATTCATTGCTGTAATTGTGAAAAGTTGGGAAGAACCAAAATGTTCTAAAATAGGCGATTGATGAAATAAACTACCTTACACCTCCGTGGTAGAACAATACACAGTCACAAAATGTGTGTGCTTAAAAGCAGCTGCCCCTGGCTTAGCAAGTAAGTTTGGCAGTCACCAGTCTATCCTAATGATGAGCAAAAAGCTTGAACAGACGGAAAAATCAACAATTCTGAGATCCAGAAGAGAGGGGAGGACTCTGCCCCCAAGAGGGCAAAGCTCTGCCCCCAAGATCAAAGAGGCAGACAGGCAAGAACAGGGAGGGACTTCCCTGGTGGTCCAGTGGTTAAGACTCCAAGCTCCCAATGCAGGGGGCCTGGGTTCAATTCTTGGTGGGGGAACTAAGATTCCACATGCTGTCCATATGGCCCCAGAGGAAAAAAAACAAAGGCAAACCACAGATTTCCACGGAGCCTGGCAGGCTACAGGCCATGGGGTTGCAAAGAGTTGGACATGACTGAGCAACAAACACGCTTCCATTGATCTGGGGGAGGGAAACACCCAACTCCATGCAACTTGTTCCAGACTCTTATCTCCCCTAAGCGGGGAGGGAGAAACCAGGAAAGTCTGGCGCCACTCACAGTCCAAAGCACAGTCTCACTGAAAAACCGAGACTGAATCAAAAGACCAGAACACCTCCCCGCGCCCACTCCTCGCCTCTGCCTTGCTGAAGCCCTATTTAGAGCAGTTTCTTTTACCAGTACATCCTTGTTGTTGTTCAGTCACCAAGTCATGTCCGACTCTGCAACCCCTTGGACTGCAGCATGCCAGGCTTCCCTGTCCTTCACGATCTCAGAGAGTTTGCTCAAACTGATGTCCACCAAGTCTGGGATGCCATCCAACCATCTCACCCTCTGTCCCCCTTCTCTCCCTGCCCTCAATCTTTCCCAGCATCAGAGTTTTTCCCAGTGTGTCGGCTCATTGCATCAGGTGGTCAAAGCATTGCAGCTTCAGCTTCAGCATCCAACCTTCCGATGAACACTCAGGCTTGATTTCCTTCAGGATGGACTGGTTGGCTCTCCCTCTAGTCCGAGGGACTCTCAGGAGTCTTCTCCCGCACCATCCAGCTGTTGAAACCCGTGCGTGTGTGCTAGGCTGCTTCAGTTATGTCCAACCCTTTGCGACCCTATGAGCTGTAGCCCGCCAGGCTCCTCTGTCCGTGGGCTTCTCCATGTAAGAACACTGGAGTGGGTTTCCATTTCCTCCTCCAGGGCATCTTCCTGACCCAGGGATCAAACCTGTGTCTCCTGTGACTCCTGCATTGCAGGTGGATTCTTTACCGCTGAGCCACGGGGGAAGCTCTATTAAGGCATACCAAAGGGCAAAAATACAATTTGAAATGACAGAGTTAGCATCAGAACCAGATGTGGAATCTAAACCAACTACAGTTAACATGCTAAGGGCTCTAATGGATGAAGTAGACAAGAACACATGGGCAATATAAGCGAAAAGATAAAAATCTTAGGAAAGAACCAAAAAGATAATGCTAGAGATTTTAAAAAGATGACGACGACAACAACAACAAAAAAAGCCCAGTAACAGAAATGGAGGGCCGTGGGCTTTTCAGTAGACTGGATGTGGCTGAAGAGAGCACGTCTGAGCTAGAGGGTAATACGAGAATCCTCCAAAACTGGAAAGCAAAGAGAACAAAGGCTGAAACAAAGAACAGAAGGACCAAGGACCGCAGGGCAGCAGCCAAAGGCGAGACACACGCCTAAAGGGTGCGGGCGCGCGCTGAGCCGCCTCGGTCCCCTCGGACCGAGACGCTGTGGCCTGCGCCTGCCAGGCTCCTCTGCCCAGGGGTTCTCCAGGCAGGGAGACTGGGGGGGCTTCCCTGGGGGCTCGGGGGTAAAGCACCCGCCTGCCAAAGCAGGAGACCCGGGCTGGAGCCCGGATTCCGGGCAGACCCCACACGCCTCGGAGCAGCTAAGCCCGGGGGCCGCAAGGAGTCCTGAAGCCCCGCAGCCTGGAGCTCGTGCCGCCGGCAGGGGAAGCCGCTGGGCGAGGAGCCTCCGCCGCCGCTAGACCGCCTCCCCGCCCGCCGCAACCAGGGGGAGCCCGCGCAGCCACGAGGCCGCGCACGGCCGAAAAGAAGCACTCAGAAGCGCGGGAGTGGGCTGCCGTGCGCTCCTCCAGGGCCCTTCCCGACCCAGCGACGGGACTCCTGCGTCGGCAGGCGGGTTCCACCAGCAGCGCCACCCGGGCTTTGGCAGGACGGTGAGAGGGTACAGCCAGTATAGAAAACGGTGCGGAGGCTGGTCAGAAAATTAAACCTAAGAGCTGCCTTACCGTCCAGCAGTCCCGCCGCGGGGTGCACATCCAGAGGAAACGAAATCAGCCCCTCAGAAAGACCTCTGTCCCCGGGTGTTCATGCCGCCTCGCTTCACATGGCCAAGATCCGGAAGCAAGCCAAAGGTCCGTTGACAGGTGAACGGATACACAAAATGTGGCTTACAGGGACAACAGAAGATTGTTCAGCCTTCAAAAAGAGGGAGACCTTGCCATTTGTGGCAACATGGACGCGCCTAGGGAATATTATGCTAAGAGAAATAAATCAGAAAGGGGAACACTGCAGGACCTCACTTATAAGGGCTGAGCTTTTTTTTTTTTTTCTTTCATTTTTAAAGCAACATCTTAATGTAGCACAATGACAATGTACAAAAGAAACCAAAAAAGTGATTTAAAAAATCATTTCAATGCAGTAGCCACGGTACGTGTTCAACTCAGGAAACCGGGGGAATTTCTCAGGATATAACTCAGCGATTGTCCCCAGTTAGCCGAAGTCCCCCAGGACCTGGTCAAGCAACACTTATGACAGTGGTAATTTGACTCATCACTAATCAATGATCATAATTGATTAACACCTACCTTCTCACTTATATAAAAAGGAAGAGCTAGCATTTATCATGGCAGGCACCACACTTCAAATGCTGTACTAAGCACTCTATATATATTCTTTCATGTAATCCCAACAAACAACCCTAGGAGGTAAGCACAATTGTCACCCCCATTTTACAGAGGAAGAAGCTGAAAACAGAGAGGGAAAGTAAATTGCTCAAGATTGGGTTCAAGATAAGCTAAGCTAAGCTAAGCTAAGCTCAAGCTAAGAAGTGGGATCGCTGAGATTCAGCCAGGCAGACTGGCTCCAACGTCTGTGTTCCTGGACGTTCGCTAGCAGCAGCCAGCAGATTGCAGCCCACGGAACAAGTCCACTGCTCACCTGTTTTTTTTTTTTTTAATAAAGTTTTATTGGAACACAGCCACAATCATGTGTGTACTTACAATGTGGCTACTCTCATGATAAAACAGCCAAGTTCAGAAGCTACGTCGGAGACGTCTGTGGAGCCTGTTCATTCCACAGGGCTGTCCATACCCTTCAAGTCGGAGTGACATGGTTATAACTCAATTTTTTCTTGGCACGGACCCCCCATCCCCACCCAAAACCAAAAATATGTGCTATCTGGTCTTTTACCAAAAACCTTTGCAGGCCCCTGTTACCCTGTCACTAGACAGCTGACCCCACAAGGGCTGGACCAGAGCCTGCTGGATTCACCGTCATGCCCCCAAGTTCTAGGACAGCCCATCTCGCCTCACACAGCACACTTGCTCAAGACAATATTTGCGAAAAGAACCAGTGAGTGCGTGAACCAGCCCTCACTGATACCTCAACATGTCGTATGTACGGATGCCCACCAGGTAGCCAGACATGATGCGAGGAAACGTCCCAGTCCTCCCAGCAACCCCACACTGTGCTCAACACAGCGGGCCTGGGATTCAGACCTGAGCTGTGGTAACGGGAAAGCCACACGCCTGCTTCCCGCACCAGGCTTGGCAAACAGCGGGCCCTTTAAAGTTGAGAGTTTATACCCTGTTGACTGGGCTTTGTGTGATAACGTGCCATAACTGGCTTCCCCCCTCACCTAAGGTCTTTCTTTCGTTTTTGGCTAAAGATGGTACTTAAGGTGATGGCTTGGGCATTACTTTGCCAACAAAGGTCCATCTAGTCGAGGCTATGGTTTTTCCAGTGGTCATGTATGGATGTGAGAGTTGGATTGTGAAGAAAACTGAGCACCAAAGAATTGATGCTTTTGAACTGTGGTGTTAGAGAAGACTCTTGAGAGTCCCTTGGACTGCAAGGAGATCCAACCAGTCCACCCTAAAGGAAATCACTGGAAGGACTGATGCCGAAGCTGAAACTCCAATACTTTAGCCACCTGATGTGAAGAACTGACTCATTTGAAAAGACCCTGAAGCTGGGAAAGATTGAAGGCAGGGGGAGAAGGGGATGACAGAGGATGAGATGGTTGGATGGCATCACAGACTCAATGGGCATGAGTTTGAGCAAGCTCCAGCAGTTGGTGATGGACAGGGAGGCCTGGCGTGCTGCAGTCCCTGGGGTCACAAACAGTTAGACACGACTGAGCGACTGAGCTGAACTGAACTGAACTGGTCCACTTCAGGGAATGACTCAGTTTTCCCGGTTAGGTCCCACATATTCAGGAGGTATGGTCGTGGTGGTTTAGTCGCTAAGTCACGTCTGAATCTTGCAACAGCCCCATGGACTGTAGCCAGCCAGGCTCCTCTGTCCATGGAATTTTCCAGGCAAGAATACTGGAGTGGGTTCATTTCCTTCTTCATCAGGCAGTAAATATGCTACTAAAATTCTGTTTGTTTAAAAAAAAGAAAAAAAGCTGATGGTTTGGTCACCAAGTAGTGGTCACTGGGCCTAGGTCCTGAGTCTGAGCAGTTTGCGACTCTGGGCTTCCTGGGCCAGCCAGAGGCCTGGAATCTGCAGGCTGAGGAACAGAAAAGACACTGCCACCAATGCAAATGTGACAGTAGAGATATTTGAAATACGAGCTGGTATCTCACTAGCCCCCTAGGTTATCCGGCCCACTGGGTCTGTTTCCCAGACTCCAGAACTAAGCTCCTCCCATGCCAAGGGAAGTGGGAGGAATCTGGGAACACACAAAGAATTCAGAGCGTAAAAGCAAGCTGCGCCCCGGCCCCTCCGCTGGCCACGTCTCTGGACTGATTCTTGTCCTTGGTCCCTGAGGCCCTGGAGCCTGTTCCCTGCCTCAGCCCCCAGAGACCAGGCCTGGCCCGGCCACTAGCCCAGGGCTCCTGGGTCCTCCAGCACTTTCCGCCCTCCAACCAAGCCCCCTGCATCGGCCTCTGCGCGGCGGTAACCGGCCTTCCCCTCTGGCCCTCCAGGAGGGACCAGCCCACCTGCCCTGCAGTCACTGCTGGACGGCCCTTTTGCCCTCGAGGGGACCAACGTTGCCCACCGGGCCACCCAGCCCCAGGCCCTCGCCCTGTGAGAGCCCTGGAGGCCGAATCCACACAGCCAGCCACGTGGTGGACACCCTCCGTGCCCCCGCAGTGACCTGTCCCTGTGTCTGAGGGGAGAAGAGGGTCGTGTCCAGGGAGGAATGAGGACGCAGAGACCCAGGCACTAGCCAGCACATCGGGGATCGAGACCCCGGCCTGGGCTCAGGTCCCAGGCAGCTGTGATGTTTTACAGAAACCTCAGCTCCCTTCTGCTTCTCCGCCTTCTTCTCCCTTGACTTTTCATTCCTACCCGATCTGCAGGCACTAGACTGAGGGATAATACGGGATGATATAATGAGCTTCCCTGGTGGCCCCATGGTAAAGAATCTGCCTGCCAACACAGGAGACTTGCCCTGGGTCAGGAAGATCCCCTGGAGATGGAAATGGCAACCCACTCCACTTCCTTGCCTGGGAAATGCCATGGACAGAGGAGCCTGGTGAGCTACAGTCCATGGGGTCCCAAAAGAGCTGGACCCGACTCAGTAACTAAGCAACAGCAATAACATACCAATGATACAACATAACAATAAATAGTGAACAGTTGACCTTGAACTGCGGGTGCTGGCTGTCTATATTCGAGGTTCTAGACATTTGTGGCTTCAAGTGACCACAGACCACGTCGTCCTGTTGTATTCACTGTTGAAAAAGAATCTGTGTATAAGTGGACCCACGCAGTAAATCTGTGTTGTTCAAGGGTCAACGGTATATTGTGTTAATAACAGTATATGATCTCTAACACAGTTTATATAATGCACACAAATACATAACCATTATTGAGCATTTACTTTGTATAGGGGGGCTTGACAGAAAGGACCTTCTCTTAACCTTTACTATTGCCCTAAAGTAAGCCTTCTCAACAGAGTGACATCACTCCCAACTGGGGAAACCATCAGCTCTTGAGGGGTGAGTGATCTTAGGCTGTTAATGCTTTGTGGTCCTCCGCCAAGTACAAAAACAGATGTGCTCTGGGTCTGTGGCATTAAAGTTTCAACACGGGGAGGGAGGCGATGGGGAGGGGCGCGTTTAAAAACGTTGCTCGAAGAGGCAGCTCTTTTTTCGAGGTTGAGTCACACGGCCCTAAAATGGAAGGTCCCCATGAACGTGGTGCCGGCTCAGAGGGGAGTTAACTCGCCCTGGGCACACGGCTCCTGATCTGTGCAGCAAGAACGCAAGGCCAAGCCTACTCACGGAAGCCAGGCCCTAAGTGACGTCTGAACACTGTCTCCAAACACTAAGTTCCAGGTAGCACCGGGAAGGGGCTGCGAACCCCGCTACTCAGCGAAGTGTGGGCCTTAAACCGGCCGCAGCAGCATCACCCGGGAGCTTGCTAAAAATGCAGGAAGGCAGAGTCCCAGGCCCTGCCCCACACCTGCCTGCGGAGAACCCACAGCTCGCCCAGAGGACAGCCTACCCGTCCAGAAGCCAAGGGAGCCGGGGTTCCCGCACGCCAGGTGAGCGGCCTCGAACAGCAGAGAGACGAAGACATCCACACTTTGTTCCCGCAGGCCGGGTCCTCAGCCCCGATCGGGAGCTCCCTTGTCAGACTAATTATACTTAAGGGTGTTCTCCGACTTGCTGTATTCCCCGGAAAAGAAAGAAAAATGAAGTTCTCTTTCAGGTTTGCAGGGTGGATAATGTCAAATATTTACAGAGCAAACATCATTCTAGAGGCACGCCATTCTCTTCCCTCTGATTAGGGGGCTGTCAATCACGCCCCAGGGAGAGGGCCCGTCTGCTCGTCTTGGGAGAAGCCATCTGTCATCACGGCTGAATTCTGCGTGCCTGTCGAGTGGGGGGCGCGGGGAGAGGGTTCTGAACACGGGTCGTGGAAGCGGGGGCTCCAGCGCTGTAAAGACCCATCTTTGTGGGACGGGGCAGCTTGAGCCTGGCGGTCTGGTGAAGTGGCTGACAGCAGGCGGGAGACCGGCCTTCCGCACACAGGAGACCGGCACTCTCGCAGACCAGGGGTTTTCAAACCCAGGCATGCATCTGACCGCCTGCAGAGCCCGATAAAACATAGATGGCTGCCTGTCCTGGGCTCAGAAATCTGGGGCCGGGGGCTGGAGAAGGTACATGTCTTCCCAACCCCCACGTGATGCTTCTGTCCTAAGGACCACAGCTAGAGAAGCACCGCAAAAAGACCCACATATAAAATAAGTAAAGGGCTTCCCCGGTGGCTCCGTGGTAACAAATCCACCTGCCGGTGCAGGAGACACGGGTTCGATCCCTGGTCCTGGAAGACCCCACGTGCCGCGGGGCCACTAAGCCCCGAGCCACAGCCACGCAGCCCGTGCTCTGGGCCCCGGGAGCCGCCAGGAACGCCGCTGCCTGAGAAGCCTGCACACCGCAGCTGGAGGGCCGCCGAGGTCCCGCAGTGTGGCAGAGACCCGGCACAGCCACAGGCAAATAAATAATTTGTTTAAAGGGATGTTATTTTTTCAAAAGAAAGTTCAAGTGTCGCAGGGTCCACTTCCAGGTGAAATCCGTGGCTGCAGGCAGGATCAGCTCCTCGTGGGCGGTGGGGCTGAGGACTTCAGCTCTTCGCGGGTTGCTGGCTGGAGGCCTCAGCCAGCTCATTGCCACGGGGGACCCTCTTTACCTGGTCCACGTGCGGCAGCTACTCCATCACGGGAAGCAAGCAGACACGGCAAGGAGGCAGAAGCCAGACTGCTTTGTGTCCCAGTCACCGGCGTCGTGTCCCCACATTCTTGCCTCACTCTATCCATCAGAAGCAAGCCATCCGCTCCAGCCAAGCTCGCAGTGAAGGGGTCACACAAGGTCATGGGTACCACGGGGTGGGTATCAGTGGGGTCATCTCAGAGGCTGCCTGCCACCCTCTCCCAGACCCAGGGGTGGGCAGGTGGGCAGGCCTTTGGCTTTTTTTCTCATCCAGGAGAGACTGAACTCACTTCTGACCCCTGGGGCCCCAGGCCCCTCAAGCCCAGTCCTTCAGCTGGTGGTTTGTCAGCTCTCCCGCACCGTTTCAGAAGAGTCGTTTCTGCTTCTTGCATCATCAAATTATAATGGATAGGGCTTCCATGGTGGCTCAGTGGCTAAGAACCCATCTGCCAATGCAGAAGACAGCGGTTCGATCTCTGGGCCGTGAAGATCTGACTTGCCGTGGAGCAACTAATCCCGTGTGCCTCTGCTACTGAGCCCGTGAGCCGCAACTCCTAAGGCGTGAGCGCCCCAGAGCCCACGCTCCCCAGCAGGAGAAGCCCCGCAACGGGAAGCCGCGCATCATGCAGCATGAGGAAGACCCGGCACAATCAAGATAAAATACATACACATGAATTAGTTCTTACAAAAGGCAGACCCAACCTTTACAAAGAGATCAAACGTATTTTTTTTTTATTTCTAATGGATAGAGTAGGAAATGATTTTTCCATCATTTGGAAAAAATAATGAATTATAAACCTTGAGCCCAACTGTTTTTTAAAGATTTTTTTGGTGTGGGCCATTTTTAAAGTCTTTATTGGATTTGTTACAATATAGCTTCTGCTTTATGTTTTGGTTGGCCGTTTTGTTTTGTTTTTTCTTTTTTTTTTTTTTTTTGGCCGAACGACAAGTGAGATCTTACTCCTTGACCCAGGATGGAACCTCCACCCCCTGCACTGGAAGGCGGGGTCTTGACCACTGGACCACCAGACACCAGAGAGACCCCTAAACCCAACTATTGCCAAACAAATGCCTACCTGCCAAAGGGCGGGATGACGGGTGGATGCATGGATTTGGATCTTTGAGTAACGGCCCATCAGTCTTAACCTCCTTCATCTGCCTAACAACTTTTAATAGCAAGGTCATGATAACATCAAGTTTCCTGTTTCGGTTACGTTTCTGGGCTTTTATCTACTTGAAGCAGAGGGGCCACAGTGGATGCGTGTGCACACATCCTAGTTTGTCCACATTTATTGACTTTCTGAGGTATTCTGAAATTAACCAGGGCTGCTAAGGGACATTAGTAAATATTTGGTCATACAGTATCTTCAGAGAACCGTTTTCTGAGCTAACCACACCCAATAAAATCCTCCGGCATCACTGACAGCCCTGTCTGGCTGTCAGGCAATGAGATTGTTTTATTGAAAAGACTCATGATGTAGTGAACAAAAGCTTAGGAAATAAACTCTAATCCCCAAAGGAACACTCGATACAACTCTACTCACACTAAAATATTCAATTTATGGCTTATATTGAATCCTATGACTATAATTTACTGCCCTAACTACAAAGGAGTTTTTTTTTTTTAATACAAACCAATTTCAATATATTTTACTATTTTCCTTGCCTCTGTTAAAGCAGAAATAACAAATTTTGCTGAAAGATTAGGAGACAAATGCAATAGATGTTTCCAGGGATGCATCTCCAATCACCTGGTTTTCATCAGATTCTGAGTACCCAGGGTTGCATTGGATCCCTGGGGACCCAATGGGCATTTTTATTTTTCACTGGCTTCCCAGGTGGTTCTGATACACACACCAAGGTCAATAGTTCTTAGGAAAACAACAATGTGTTGATTCAGTAAATATTTTAGGGCACCCACTGTGTGCAAGAATCATTCTAGATGCTGGGGACACAACAGTCAACAAACTAGACAAAAAAGACTCTTTAAGGAGCTGTCTTCTGAGAACAGAGAGAGAAAGCAAATAGACATATAAATATAAACACTATAGAGACTGCTCAGAAGTCAGAAAATTCCTCATTAAGAAAGAAGGTGCTTTTTTGGCAAAGATCTAAAAAAAGTGGTGGGAGGGAGCTATTCACAGGTCTAGAGGGAGAGTAATCATGATGGGTCCGGAGCAGAGGAATTGTCCAGCTTGCATTTTTTAAAGCATCCTTCTGGCTATTGTATACTGAACTGACTCTAGGAAAATGAGGGATAAAGAGAATTTAGGCAGATCCAACTGCAGCCAAGCTAGTGCGAGAGGGTGGGGGGGACCAGGATGCTAACTGAGGCTCTGAGAAGACTTGATGGGATGTGGGTTACAGGTCACAGTGAGAACGATGGGAACTGCTCTCAGGTTAGATTTGGAATGTGACATGGAGACGGGTTCTGAGGATGTTTTGAGGAGGACGTGTCTGAGGAGAGCTTAGTAACGAGAATCATAACATGGCCATTTTCTGAACCAAGAAGGCAGAGGGAAAATTATGTTTGCAGGCTGAAGAGTGGGAGTTCCGCTCTTCACACATCATGTTTGGGATGCCGTATTGAGTATCTATTGCTGCATAATGAATTTTCCCCAAACTTAGCATCTTAAAATGACAAGTATTTATTACCTCACAGTCGCTGTGAGTCGGGAACTCAGGAGCAGCTTAGCGGGGGAGTTCTGGCTCAGGGTCTCCCGCGAGGTGGCAGACAGGATGTCGGTCAGGGCTGCTGCCTTTGAAGGCTTGATGAGGGCTGGGGGGGGCCAGTTTCAAGATGGCGCACTCAACATGGCTATTGGCAAGAGGTCCCGATTTCTTAGTGATCGTTGCAGGAGTCCTCACTTCCTCACCACACAGAACTTTTCTTGGGACTTGTCGAGTGTTCACCCATCACGGCATCTGGCTGCCCCCAGAATGAACAACTCAAAAGACTAAGGCAGAAGTCACAATGCCTTTTATGACCTAGCCTTGAAAATCACACACTGTCATTTCCATAGCATTCTGTTCGAAGGAAGTCATCAGTTCAACTCACACTCAAGGAGACAGAAATCAAACTTCACTCCTGGAGGACATTGTATCAAAGATTTCACGAGCATTTTTCTTAAACCATCATAAATGCCTATTAGATATTCAAATGCAGCTATTGCATATGCAGCTGGTTATACAAATCTGGAGCTCAGTAGAGACGTCTTAAATGGAGATACAGTCTGGGAATTGATAGTTCATGGTTATTATAATTATTATTATATTCTTATATTATAGCAGTTGTGAGCACAAGCTTTGGTGTTAGATCTGAGTTCAAATTCCAAACCATGCACTCACTAGCTATTTGACCTTGACCGCCACATGCAAACCTCTTGTCATCTCACTCTCCTTCTTCATAAAATGGGAATAAGAATATCCATCCCATCTTCTCCCCAGGGGGCTTTGGTCCATAATGAATTTTGGTCCATAATGAATTTTGGTCCATAATGAATTTCATGTTCAAAAACATGAAAGTGAGGTAGGGGGGTCTCCCAAAGAAAATACAAATTGTGGCCCCAGGGTAAAGAGGAAGGGAACTAGACAAAACCAACAGATGCCCCTCCAGACGTCTCAAATTGAGCAATGCCAACCCCTTAAAAGACGTTTACATGTTGGGATGTCAAACCCTTCTTTGTCCTAAGAAACGGCCAAGAGAGCGTTTGAAATGATCGGTCCGAGTGGATTTTTATAGTTTTGAACAAAGGGAAGACTGAGTTTCAGGGAAGCAGGAGGAGAAAGGCAGCACACTCAGGATCCAGAGAGAGCCGCCCTCACCCCTTACACCCACAGGAAGCAGCAGATGTCTGTGGAGAGTGAGGGTCTCACACTCAGGATCCAGAGAGAGCTGCCCTAACCCCTTAGCCCACAGGAAGCAGCAGATGTCTGTGGAGAATGAGCGTCTCGAGGTGTTTCTACTCAGATAGCAAGGGGCAAGGAGTTCTCCGGCTGTCATCCAAGCTGCCATTATAGTACTGATCATGATTTTCAAACTGTTTCCACCACCACACCTAACAGAGATTAGGAAAATTCATGAGGGTAGTCAGATCCAGTGGGTGGGAAAGGGGCAAGAAAAGTCAGGACGATAATTGACTCCAAGAAAACAAAGAAACTGGGACCTCCCTTGGTGGTCCCGTGGTTAAGACTCTACTTCCAATGCAAGGGGTGCGGTTTCAATTCCTGCTTAGGGAAGTAAGATCCTGCATACCTCTAGGTGTGGCCAAAAAGAAAACCAAGAAACTAGTGGGATAAGAGAAGCACGAATCCCACTTTCAGAAAAGTTTAGTAAGATCACCAAATTTGTACGCAGAGGTATTCTGAATCATTTTTATAATGATTTTATGAATGTCTTGGTACATTTTAATGACATGTTTCAGATTTATAAAAAGGTGTTGGAAAGTAATAATGCAAACACCTTTGTTCCTACCATGCAGCCTTAACAAAAAAAACTTTCTATAATTAACAAACCAGGTAGAATGACAGGAGTCTTTAAACTCTGGCCATGATAAACATAAAAAATGAAAACAAGTTATTAAAAAATGAAACAAACAGTAGACAGAGCAATAGAAGAAAATTTAAGAATAAAATTACAGTGGCAGCATCTTACGTGCTGACAATGGACTGTGTCTTTAAGTAGCTGTTTTTCTTTAATGAATAAATAATTACATCCATTTTTTTTATAATAGACCCCTGTGAACATCTTGTCTCTCTGATCATATTTCCCTCCTTCTCCCCTAAGATAACCATGATCCTGAATTGTGTGTCTTCCTTTGATGTTTCATGTTTTTTTATATGTTTATCCCTGTGTTACATACAGTTTTCTGCATGTTTTTTAAGCTTCATTCCGAGGGTGTCAATCTGTGCTTACCCTGCAGCTTGCTTTTCCCAGGCTCTGTCACTGTTGACAGGCAGCCTCTGGTTTGTGTAGCCCTTGCTCCTTCCTTCCAGGGAAACGTGGCTTCCGGTTTCGGAGCACAGTCCATTCATTCCGTCTCCTAACGTTGACCCTCGTGCTTGTCTCAAGCGTTTGGAAACACAGACACTTCTGCAGTCAACGCCTCATCCACACGTGTGCTGTCCTAGGCACCCACCCAGGAGTGAAATCGCTGAGTCCTGGAGCGCGTCCGTGAAAACTCCCTTTGCTCCCATCCCAACTAATTCCTGCTAATAAAAATTAAAATTTTTGACAGTTTTTTTTCAGACCTGGAACAAAAATTTCATCAGATTGCTTAGCAGGGAGTCTTCACCTCACCTCCCCCAGCCTCACTCACTCTCTCCCCAGCAGTGACTGTTCCTCTCCTGCATCGTGAGCATGTGGCTCTTTCCAGAAAACCCCAGCGCCCACGTCTCTGCTCGGCCTTCCTCCTCCGTGTTCCTCTGCCCTGTCAGACTTCACTGGCCTGCGGTCTGGTGGGGAGAAAAATCTCAGCAATGGGAGACTTATTTCCTTGTCCGCGGGGAGCCCACACTTGAGACCAGTTTTGTCCAAGAAAAATGTGTGAAACATGCACACACTTTAAAATCTCTAGACACCTTGGGACTTCCCTGGTGGTCCAGTGGTTAAGACTCTGCCTTCCAGGGCTTGGGAGATGGCTTGATCCCTGGTGGGAGAACCTGAGACCCTGCACGCTATGAGGCCAAAAATAAACAGGTTTTTAAATAAAATAAAATTAAAAATTTCCAGTAGCCCTATTTCAAACAACAAGAAGAACCAGGTGAAAATGAGTTTTAATAATATATTTATTGTAGTATTATTACTTAATAATATAGTGTAAATGCGTGCGTGCTAGATCACTTCAGTCGTGTCCAATTCTTTGTGACCCCACGGACTGTAGCCCGCCAGGCTCCTCTGTCTATGAGATTCTCCAGGCAACAATACTGCAGTGGGTTGCCGTGCCTTCCTCCAGGGGATCTTCCCAACCCAGGGATCGAACCTGCACCTCTTAAATCTCCTACATTGGCCGGCAGATTCCTTACCACGAGCTGCAACTGGGAAACCCCATAGAGTCCATGTAACTATATTATTGAAGTACTAATATAAAAATAATGTATTATTGTCATTTCAACCCATAATAAATTTAAAAATTGTCAAATATGTTTTTCAGATTTTTTAAAAATAAATCTTCAAAATCTGGTGTGCGTTTTACACTTCCAGCGTGCCTCAGTTCAGCTGAGTCACTTTTCAGACACTCAGTGGCCACGCGTGCCTGGTGACCACGGGAGGACACAGCCACCCAGACTGTTTCTCAAAGTGTGGTCCCAGAACCCTGCAGGAAAGCCAGAATCTCAGGCCACCCCCTGGAGCCACTGAACTTGAACCTGTGTTTCCACAAGATTAGCGGGTGGTTTGTGCACATCAGAGTCTGAGAAGCTGCTCTGGGATTCCTCAGGGGCCTAAAGATCACTAGGATCTCCATGGCATTCTCGGTTCACTCTCTCTTCCACTCATCAAATATTTGTCTGTCAGGCTCTGTGCCAAGCCCCGGCTGGGTCATGAGGATAAACTGAAGAGTGGTCCTTCCGTGCTTCATGCCTCCGTGGAGATTCCTCTTTGTTGAAAACGATAGAAAAACCCAACTCAAACAGGAGGAGAAGGGGGCGATGGAGGATGAGATGCTTGGATGGCATCACCGACTCAATGGACATGAGTGTGAGCAAGCTCCGGGAGTTGGTGATGGACGGGGAGGCCCGGCGTGCTGCAGTCCGTGGGGTCGCAAAGAGGCGGACACGACTGAACAACAACAGCAAACTGCTTCCAGAAAAAATGCAAAAGACTGGGTTCTGGCCACAAACAGGGGTCTGGCGTTAGCCGGCTGTTCTTGGGCGAGTCTCCTCCTCTCTCTGCTCCTCAGACCCTCAGGCTCTGAAAACGAGCAGAGCATGGTGCTGGACCTCGTTTGTGATCAGCCCAGCACCCATCGCCCTGTCTCTTTCACCCACAGAACCCTGATCCTGGTGCAGGGCTCATTCACCTCCCACGTCGTACAGGTGACCTGGAGACGTCTGAGATTAACCCCAGGTGTTCAGGGCACGGCATTTCCTGACCATTGTCCCCATGATGTCACACGCTTGTCCCCAAACCAGCGACAGTGGCCAGTGGGCCACGAGGTTCCGATCGCCAAACCCTGCATCCCAGACTCCTGCCCGGATCAGAGATGGAGTGGATTCTGTCCAATGGAGGGAGCGCCTACTGGGCGCCAGGCACCACGCTTCACATACATTCACCATCAGATAGAACAATTCACACGCTGAAAACAACAGACTAAGTCCAGGGTACCGACATGAACAATCTCCTCTCCATAAACTTGAGTGAAAAATAAGCAAGTTACAGAAAAAATACAAGGAGAACGAGGCTATCTGCATTTTTAAAAACCTTCCACGTCCACGTTACGCACGGGAAAACCCCATGAAGAACGCTCATCAAAGTGCTGGTGGGGATTATCTCCGAGGAGGGGAGTGAGGTGGGGAGGGCAGAGAACTCAAGAGTGACTAGTTTTTTCTGCATTATTCGAATAGCTTACAAGACTGTGCATGTTTGCTTGGGAAATTATCGCAGAGCACTGGGATTAGATAAACCTTGGTAAGAAGGAAGACCACCATGCAGTGATTCATAATCTGCCTGACAGCTAATCTCACCGGAAAAAAAAAAAAAATGCACATTTTGCACACCTGTAAAAAACTGCATTCATGGGGTTTCAGTGAAAAGTGTCCATGAGACTGGGTGACACCTGGTTTAACGGACCTGGGATGGAGGGACAGCTTATGGTGGATGAACCTGCCAACAGGTCCTTGCTGCGTCTCCCTGGAGATGCGGGGTCTGATTCTACCCTGCCTGGAATCTGAGAAGCCTCAGTGATTTCCGTGACCAGTAGGAGGCAACAGAAGCGGTGCCTGGGACTTCTGAGGCTGCTCTTACGAAGCCTGGCTTGCAGCTCTGGCTGTGGACACTGGTTTTGGGGGAATCCAGCCTCCAGTAAGGACTCTGGCTCCCTGACATCACCCGAAGGCAGAGGCCACGTGGAGCAGATAGTGTCGGGGGGTGCACCTTGCAGCCCGCTTTGCAGGATATCAGACACGGAGTGAAGCCGTTTTCACCTCCAGACCATCCATCCTTCAAAGGACAACATTCAACCCCATGAGGAAAACTGCCCGGTGAGCCTGGCCCAAATCCTGACCCACAAAACCAAGAGACATAACACTGCTTGTGGCATTAAGCCACTACATTTGGGGGTGTTTGTTACTTGGCAAAAACAGAAAGGGGATGGACTGCTATGATCTGGGGTGAAAGTGGAGACCTCACCTATCCAGGGACCCCAAGAAGGGACCCCCTTTCAGACCTGATAGCTTAAGGTGCATCCTAACTTTCCACTGAGAAAAATCTTTCCTCTTCCCTCCCTTCTTTCCTTCCTTCTTCCCCTCCTGTTTCCCTTCCAAACATTAACTGATCACCTACTAAATAAGCATAAAGCCAGACTCTGGGGAAACGAGAGTTTGGTTTAGATCGGATACCCATTCTTATGGGACCATTTCAGTCTGAAATGGATAAACTTGCAAATAAACAGTGACAATACATTTCAAAACCATAGTAACCACAATGCTACTGCTTAATATTAATTGACTGTATATGGATGGACCTATTTAATCCCCTAAGATGCTTCTGGGTCCCATTATTATTTCCATCCACCCCATGAGGAGACTGAGACTCACAGACATGAAGAGGCGTGTCCCAAATCGCGTGATGAGGAGTCGCAGAGTCCAAAAGTGAACCCAGGCTGCCTGGCTCCAAACCAGCATTGCTGGCGGAAAAGACTGGCTGCGGGCCCCGGAGGCGGGGGGCAGGGAGACCCTGAAGGAGGTGACGGGGACGCCACTGGTCCAGGTGTTGTTCACTGATTAGGACTGAAGGGTCCAAGGAGGCAGGAACCAGCAGGTGGAGATGCTGGTGGAAGGTTGCTCTGAGGGGTCAGCTGCTGGCTGCAATCCTGCGAGACCCTTCCACATGCCTCATGGAAGCACCTGAGGTTTGGGGTGAGAGAGAGAGGTCAAAGATGGAGCAAGATTTGGTGGGGAAACTTAGAGTTCACTTTGGTGAAATACTTTGGAAATCCACAGATGCCTTCCAGTGGTGGTGGTGGGTTAGTCGCTCAGTCCTGTCTGACCCTTTGCGACCCCAAGGACTATAGCCCACCAGGCTCCTCTGTCCATGGGATTCTCCAGGCAAGAATACTGGAGTGGGTAGCCTTTCCCTTCTCCAGGGGATCTTCCCGACCCAGGAATCGAACTGGGGTCTCCTGAATTGCAGGTGGATTCTTTACCCAGCAGGGAAGCCTGCCCCTGCCCCCAATCATGCCTGCTTTCACAGGCGCCCAGACCCACTCACATCTGAGTCACTTGACAGACATGAGAGCCTCACTGTCTGTCATCTCTGCTCTAACCCCACCCCTCCATTTCCCCAGGGACGTTCAGAGAAGTCGGGTGGCCCGCCTGAAGCCACACAACAAGGTGCAATGTGGCTGGAGCCGGACCCCAGGCCTCTGGGTTTCCAGCCTACTTGTTGTCACTAATATATTTATAAATGTGGGACTTCCAGCCTCCAGGACTGTGGGAAAACAAATGCTTGTTGTCTCAGCCCCTTGATCTATAGTATTTTTGTTATAGCAGCCAGAACAGGCTAAGACAGTCCCTGCTTCGGCATGCTGGAGAGATAAGCCTCCTCTCTACCTTCAGAATTTCTTGCCAAAAATGAAACAAAATTTTAAAAAAACGTTCCTAATTAAACAGACTGTAGAAATGACTAGAGATTCTTTCTCTTCCTTCATAAGAAAATTTATAGATGATATTTCTATGTATATTAGATTAAATCATATGGCCTTTTATTGTGACATTTAAAAATTTCTCTTCTGCCTCATTTCACAAAGGAGTTAAAACAGAAACTTGGACATATTTTATGGAAATAATTATTTAACTCATACTCTGCTTTGTTAATATTCAGAAAGTTTCCATGAGAATTATACTTTTAGGGGAACTCACAGGCTATCTAAAGAGATGCTAGATATAGCTGAAGGAAAGAAAAAGAGTAATTTGGAAATCTACATGCACCCCAATGTTCATAGCAGCGTTATTTACAATTGCCAAGATTGGGAAGCAACTCAAGTGTCCACCAGCAGATGAATGGATAAAGATATATGTGTACATACAATGGAATACTACTCAGCCATAAAAAAGAGTGAGATTTTTGCCATTTGAAACAGTGTAGATGGGGTTGCACAGAGTCGGACACAACAGAAGTGACTTAGCAGCAGCAGCAGCAGATGGACCTGGAGGGTATCATACTTAGTAAAATAAGTCCAATAATAAATACTTTATGTGTGCTATCATTTACAAAACAAGTGGAATCTAAAAAATAAAATAAACGAATGACTATAACAAAACAGAAACAGCCTCACAGATACAGGAACCAACTAGTGGCTGCTGGTGGGGAGAGAGAAGGGAAGGGGAGAGGCAAGGCAGAGGTGAGGGGCCAAGAGATGCGAACTAGTGTGTATAAAATAAATAAGCTATGAGAATATATTGTATACCACAGGGAATATAGCTAGTATTTCATAATAACCATAGAGTATAATTTATAAAAATGTCAATCATTATGCTATACACCTGAACTAACATAATATTATAAATGAACTGTACATCAGTAAAAATTAATTAATATTAACTAAAGAGCTGCGAGATCAGGATTAAACCTTTCTGTGAAGAGCCAGACAGTAAATGTTTTGCTGGGGGCAGGGGAGGGGGTTTGGGGGTGCAGTTGGTGGGGTTAATACACGTCCGTGTTGCCACTGCTCAGCCCTGCTATTGTAATACAAAAGCCACAGACAGCATGCAAAGGAGAGTACTGTGTTCTCAGGAAACTTTACTGCATCTACAAGAGAAGATGGATGTGGCTTGAACCTACTGCGTAATCACCTTACAATATATGCAGATCAAACCATCACGCTGTAGCCCTTAAACTTATACAGTGACGTATGTCAATTATTTCTCAACAAAACTAGGGAAAAATTTTAATAAACAGTCTAACCTTCAAGCAAATAATCTCATTCTGAAAAATCTAACCAGAAGTAAATCTGAAATATGAAAAAAAAGTTTAATGCACAAAGATGTCCAGTGCAATATTTTCTGTAAACAATGAACACTTGGAACAACTCGAAGTGCTGTATGTTTGTGTTCTCCCAAAATTCATATGTGGCAATCCTAATGCCCAGTGTGATGATTTGAGAAGGTGGGGTCCTTGGGAGGTGGTTTGTCCCGGGGAAAGCCTTCCTGGGTGGGAGGGCACATTATCAAGGAGACCCTAGGCCCCCCCACCCTATGGGAGCACAGTGAGAAGTTTGCCCCCCAGGAGCGGGCCCTCACCCCGCCACGCTGATCCTGGATCCCCGACCTCCGACTCCAGAACCACGGGAAATAAAGCTCTGTCGTCTCCATGGCACGCAGGCGGCAGTGTCCATCCATCACGTCAGCGCACAGGAGCGGGTGGGACAGACGAGAGCGCAGCGTGCAGATGCGCCCCGCCACGAGTAACGCCGGCTGCGGTCGGGGCTCCGTCGCTAAGGCGTGTCCGACTCTTCGCAACCCCGTGGACTGCAGCCCGCCAGGCTCCTCCGTCCATGGGATTTCCCCGGCAGGAATACCGGAGTGGGTTGCCATTTCCTCCTCCAGGGCATCTTCCCAACCCAGGGATCGAACCCGCATCTCCTGCTTGCCAGGCGGATGCTCTCCCACCTTGGAAGCCGTAAAGCAGATAACCAGCGGGAAGCTGCTCTGTAACACAGGGGCTCAGCTCTGGGCTCTGTGATGACCTAGAGGGGTGGGCTGCGGGGGAGGCAGGGAGGCTCAAGACGCAGGGGACATACGCACACGTTTGGCTGATTCGTGGTGTTGTGCAGCAGAAAGCAACCACCACTGTAAAGCAATTATCCCCCAATTAAAAATAAATTTAAAAAATAACCCTTTAAAAAAATAATGAAGACAGCCATGCTCACACATTGAAGTGAAGTGAAGTCGCTCAGTCATGTCCGCCTCTTCGCGACCCCATGGACTGTAGCCTACCAGGATCCTCCCTCCATGGGATTTTCCAGGCAAGAATATGGAGTGGGGTGCCATTAGCTGCCTCGAAGACGGGAACGTATGGATGATTTTCCTTTCTGATGGTCTACTGGGGTGGTAGTTGTTTTTAATTTAATTAGGAAACCCTCATCTTCTTTGCAGACCCACCTGGAACAACCAGAGAACAGCAAAGCCGGCGGCCCGGGGTTGGGGGGCGGGGGCCGTCCGGTGAGACCTCATCAAGGTCCCGTTTCCTTTCCCGTAAAATAGGAGCGATATCAAGGTCCTGTTTCAAAGAGGAGGCCTGAGAATTACCTGAGTCAGGGCGTAGAAAAAAATGAAAATATGGAATGACCGTGTTGTACACCTGAAACTAATGTTATACTGTAAGTCAGCCATACTGACATTTTAAAAAGAGAAGGAAAATGAGCATGCTGCTCCAAGCGCTCAGGAAAGGCGGGCTCTCCTCCCGTCTGCTGGGAACGGGAAGCGCACTTCGGGAAATACAGGTGACTTACTTGCTCTGCGAATCTTGATTTCCCTAACAGGTTCTTCCAAACCAAAAGAATCAGACCTTTAGAATAATGCCTCCTGGAGTCTTAATGAGGTTTTCACCCCCTGCGTGCTCAGCTCAGTCGTGTCAGACTCTTGCGACCCCGTGGACTGTAGCCCCCAGGCTCCTCTGTCCATGGGGTTCTCCAGGCAGGAACACTGGAGTGGGTGCCATGCCCTCCTCCAGGGGGTCTTCCCAACCCAGGGATCGAACCCGGGTCTCCTGTGGCGCCTGCATTGCAGGCCGGGTCTTTACCGCCGAGCTACTGAGGATGCCAATGAAGTTTTCATCGATTTGTTTTTTACGGAAGCTTTTCTTTGGTCAGTTTAAGCGATTACCCTTTAGTTTTCAATTATATTTTTCTATCTTTCCCTGTCTTATATGAAGCTGATAGTAAAGGCCAACTGTATTTTTTTTTTTTTTTAATTCCCTTAACTGGCAAGATCAAAATTGGATATCCGCCCCTATGATGTCACCAGCTTTTGTCAATCTTATTGATGACTGAGATTCAAAAAATCTGAGCACCCTGCCCCCGCCCGACGTGTCTCCTAGGACGGCTGCTGTCCCGCACCCGGCTGCCCCCGGGCAGCAGGGTCTTCCTCGGCACCGGCGGCCTGTCTTTGGGTCCCGTCCGTCCCTCTGCGGCCAGCCGCGCGGGGGCCGCATTCGGGAGCGTTTGGGGGCCTGTGCTGCGCGCCCTTCCCCTTCCGCGGACGAGGGGCGCGCCCTGGGTGCTGCTCTGTCTCGTATTTGCTGCCCCAGCCTCTCCAGCTGCTGATTAATTCTCTAAAGTTGACCGCCAGCGCCGCGCGGGAGACTGCGGCCTTTGTTCCCCGCCAGGTGTGATTCTGGGAGAAGCCTGCCGCCCCGTGGACCGAAGCTGCCGCACCACCGCCTGGAAGGAACCGCCTGGGGCCACCGCTTAAGGAAGAACGAACTCAGGTTCTGTCTCCACGGGGTCCGGGGTCCGAGGGCCCCAGAGCGCTGCAGAGAAAGCAGTCCAATGGCCTAGAGACTGCTCTAAGATGTGGGTACGATGTAGGCTCCACTGCTAAGAGGACCCCCGCGTCCAGGCTCAATTTTCTCTTCAGTACAATGGGCCCGCGGGCCCCACACCCGGAGACGGAGATACAAAACTAAAAACACAGCCTGTGCTCCTTGGCATGAATAAGAGGTCAACAAACATTCACTGCAGTCCGTTCTTGTAGAGAATGATGCACCCAGAATATGTATTACATATAAACAATTTTTCAAAGCTTATCATTAATAAAGTACTAGTTCACAACTAGCACGATAGAAGTCTTGGAGTGTTGCACCATTAAGAGTTGCTTCAGACTATTATTCATTCATTTTCTGTCTATATATATACATATATTCAGTTCAGTTCAGTTGCTCAGTCGGGTCCGACTCTTTGTGACCCCATGAATCGCAGCACGCCAGGCCTCCCTGTCCTTCACCAACTCCCAGAGTTTACTCAAACCCATGTCCATTGAGTCGGCAATGCCATCCAACCATCTCATCCTCTGTCGTCCCCTTCTCCTCCGCCTTCAATCTTTCCCACCATCAGGGTCTTTTCCAATGAGTCAGTTCTTCACATCAGGTGGCCAAAATGGTGGAGTTTCAGCTTCAGCATCTGTCTTCCCAATGAATATTCAGGACTGATTTCCTTTAGCATATATATAGATATAGATATGTTTTGCTTTTTTCCCACTGGGGGTCTAATGGTTGGGACTCCAAGCTCCCAATGCAGGGGTTCAAAGCCTGGTCTGGGAACTAAGATCCCGCATGCCACAAGGTGCAGTCAAAAAGTTAAAACAAAAAAATTTGACTTGCGGCCTCTTAGTTCCCCCTCGAGGGGTTGAACCCCTGGGCCACCACAATGAAAGTGTCAAGTCCTAACCACTGGACCACCAGGGAATTCCCATCAAAATATATTTATCGCCTCCTATTTATCACTGTTCCAAACATTTGTGACTCAATCATAAAGTTCGATTACTATAATTTAGACCTAAAGTCGGGGAAAGCAGCACAGTAAAAATGGGTTTTCCTTCTGAAAAATAAAGTGTGAGAGATAGTGACTCGCATGACTAAACAATTCCACTTAGTAGTACAGACACACTCAAAAGAACTGGAAACAGATATTCAAAGAGAAACACGTACATGGAAGTTCCCGGCAACACCATCCTCGACAGCCAAAAGGGGGAAACACCCCAGACACCTATCAAAGGGCAGGAGACAAAGAGTGTGCTCTGTCCTGCCAACGGAATAGTATCCAGCTGTAAAAAGGAAGGAAGCACTGCTTCCTGCTGCCACATGGACAAACCTTCCAAATGACGCTGAGACTTCCCTGGTGGTCCCGTGGCTAAGACTCCACGCTCCCAATGCAGAGGGCCCAGGTTCAATCCCTGATCAGGGGACTTGATCCCACATGCTGCCTTAAGACCTGGTGCAGTCAAATAAACAAAATACTTACTTTTTTAAAAACAAGTAATGCTGAGTGAAAGAAGCCAGACAAGAAGGTCTCATACCATGTGATTCCACTTGTGTGAAATATCCAGGAGAGGAAAATGCATAGAGACATTTGTATAGTTATTACTACTGATTTTCAGCATTTAAAATAAAGCTAATCAAAAATAAATAAATATATAAACACTCAAAAAAAAATAAAATAAAATAAAATAAAGCTAAATAAGGATGGGGGACTTCCAGGTGGCTCAGTGGTAAAACTCTGCCTGCCAACGCAGGAGACACAGGTTCGACCCCTGGTTCAGGAAGATTTCCCTGAAGTAGGAAGTGGCAACCCATTCCAGTATTCTTGCCTGGAGAATCCCATGGACAGAGGAGCCTGGTGCGCTACAGTCCATGGGGTCACAAAGAGACACAACAACAACAAATAAGGATGGACAATGTTCTTACAGTTCCAGAGCCCAGATTAAGTGTCGCCAGTTTTGAACATGGAACAGAAACAATACAAATGGCATAAACTGAAAAGCGTAAGTGAGAGATGGGATGAGACAGACGGGGGAGCACCATCATTATCGTCATTTTACAAAGAAAGGAGGCAAGGAAAACCACGTGTGAGGAAATAAAAATGAGACATCATCACCACTCAGGGTTCTGAAGGTCCAAGTAGAGCCACTGTTCTCAACAGAAGCAGGTGCCGCCCGCCCGCAAGGACACTCGGAGATGTTTTCCTCGCGTCAGTGGCAGACCCTCCACCTCGGGCAGGACTGGGGGCAGGAACGCTCGTATGCCGTCCCACACGACACAACATTGTCCCACCCAAAACGCCACTAGTGCCGCCACTGAGAAGCATCGCCACGGGCAACACAAAAATCCCGGCGTAACAGAACGCAGAGGATTCAAGAGCTAGGAGCCATTTCGCTGGTAGTGCAGGTAGAAACGTAAGTGCTCTTGCGTCACAAGGACAGGAGGAGGCGGTGCAAGACCCTCACTTTACGTTATAAACACTCTTTGGTTGTGTTCACCATTTGCATAAATTATGTTGTTCCTTTTTATGGAAGCGGCCCCGTGAGAAGTGGGGAACTGGCTATGAGCTACTGTCATAGGGCATGCTATCAGCTACTGTCTTTCACTTGAATTTTTAACGTCTTCTAATGCCACATGGACTTCAGTTTCAAAGGCAAATTGAGCCTGAAACGACAGAGCAGCTGCCTGCTTTTTGTGGGAAGAAAACGCATCACATCTGAAACCACATAACTCACATCTCATCCCAACAAAGGAGCACCCACGTTTCTGTTTACCTGAGGGCGGGCGCCACCTTGTGGCAATGGTGTTTCCTGGCTGTCCACCCACGCTGCCGTAAGTGAGATTATAGGAGAATTTCTGCTTTTGCAGGATTCACACTGTTGGAAATTTGGTGCGTACAAGGGAACTCTTAACATGTATCCAGTTCACAGTGTTAGATTTACATAATTCAAATTTGCATAAAACAAGACCTCGCTGTGTCGGCTGGGGTCCAGCTAGGAGGATGCTACTTCAGAAAATCTGTAAACTTCTCAAGCCCTGGCGTCGTTTATATTGCAGATGGAAGGAGGCCAATGAACTGGCCGTGATTTATGATTATTTGTTTTATATTAAGGATCAGCAAAAAGCAATAAAAAGAGTCATTAAAGGATTCCATTTTCCAAATCGCTACACTTGCCTGCTAACCTTCAGAATCTAACCGATGATGGTGAGAGAGAGTTAACACAAGTTCAGCCCAAAGTTGCAGTCTTGCTGTCGGCTCCTGACATCACCTTTCTGCTTCTGGCTGATAAAACCATGGATCCTGTCTTTCTACAGCTTTGTGCCCTACATCTGTCGGTCACGTGATGATGGAAACTCCTTAACCAGCTAAGCAGCACCTCTGCAGCCTCTTCAGTCCCTACCCTGGCAGAAAATTCTCCTACTCAAGTGGATCCCACCTACTGATGAAGCCTGAAATGGGTCCTGCTGCCTTCAACCTCCAGAGGGTAGCTGGAAGGTAACAGCAGATGCAAACCCTCTGAGCTCCATGTGAGTCTCAGATTGGATGACACTTCTTCCAGGAAGCCCTCCCCACCCCCCTCATGGGGCTCAGATGTGCCAACAAGTGAGGTCTTCCAGGAATTGGGACTCAAGTTCAACACGGCGGCATGAGCTGCCCCACGGAGTCTTAGCCTCACGTGGAGGCACGTAGGTGTGTGCTCAGTCGCATCTGACCCTTTGTGACCCTCTTCAGGACTGTAGCCCACCAGGCTCCTCTGTCCATGGGAATTTCCAGGCAAGAATCCTGAACTGGGTCATTTCCTCCTCCAGGAGATCTTCCCCACCCTGGGGCCGAACCCGAGTCTCCTGCATGGGCAGGAGGATTCTTTACTGCTGAGCCACCTGGGAAGACCCACTAGGAGGTCCCATCAGTGACCCAGTGACCAAGCAGCAGGATGGTCAGACGCCACGTTAGGAGCTGAGGCTGTGGCGTGAACATCAGTCCAAGCAGGCCAATCCTGTGCTCAGGGCCCCCAGTGACTCCCCGTCGCGCTCAGAGCAGGAGCCCGATCCTTCCGGAGCCCCCCCGCAGGGCCCTGTCCCCCCTCCTCAGCCACCGGGCCTGCCCGCCGCCCGCACCTCCTCCCTGTTCTGGAGGAACCCAGGGCCTTTGTACAGACTGCACTAGGCCAGATCTACCTCCGGAGGTTGTTGGTGGAGTCCCCGGGGGGGGGGGGGGGGGGGGGAGGGGGGCGCGGGGGGGAGGAGGAGTGGGGAGACGGGAGGGCAGGAGAGGGGGTCTAGAGAGAGCGAGCAGGCAGGAGACGGAGGCTCCCTGCGTGGAAGACTGACCCCCCCCCACCCCCTTGCCAAGATGACCGACGACCCTGGACCTTCCTACCCCCATCCTCACGGTAACCCAGGAGGCAGAGGCCCACCTGTGCCCGTTCTCAGAAGCCAGCTCTGAGGCAAAGTGGAGGAGACGATGCAGACCCATCTCTTTCTTACTTTTTAAAAAATTAAACTGAGTGTGGGGCATTTCCTGGGGAAAAAAAAAAAAACACATCAAAACAGAAGCGCTGTCATTCTGCTCCAGGGTTACAATCAATAACTAATGAACATAAAGCCTAGCTCATGGGGTGTTGGACTACAGAATTGTTAAGTATTTCAATTAAATCCTATTAATAGAGTCTCATAGTTGCTACAGCATTTGCTATAACACAGATCATTATTGTTCTGTCTTAGAAATTTTGTTCCCAATGGTTGAATAGCAAAGCTGCTTGGACGAGTAAATGAAGTTTGTTTACAAAGAGTGCCACCTGGTGGCGTGGTTTATTTTACACTTTCCAGTGTCCTCTGGGGGCTCAGGTAAAGAACCCACCAAGCGGGAGACGCAGGTTCAATCCCTGGTTCGGGAAGATCCCCTGGAGGAGGAAATGGCAACCTGCTCCAATATTCCTGCCTGGAAAATTCCATGGACAGAGGAGCCTGGCGGGCTACAGCTCATGGGGTCGCAAAGAGTCGGACACGACTGAGCGACTTTCGCTTCACTTCAGGGTTAAGATGTCTGGGGTTTGGTCAGTGCCACTGGGAAAACAACCTGTAATCATTCAAAGTGTTCAGTCATTGGCTGTCTTTAAGAACGCACCTGTCACAATTTGGCGAGAATGTGCTGAAATCACCTTCCTCATGACTAGAGGCTGGTTTGGCTCCAAATATACTCAAATTCCAGGAATGGCAGTAGCTTAAGTCACAGAAATATTGGCATTTCACAAAACTCGTGTATAAACGCAGCCAGCGACCCAGCTCTCTGGTAGCAGCACAGAGCTGGCTCAGCCCCTTTACCAGCCGAGAGCAACTCACTGACTTCTCTGCAGCTCAGCCTCCTCATCGACAACAGTGAGAATAAGCTCTCCATGTTAAGATAATGCATGTAAAGTCCCTTATTTTTTTTTTCTTTTTAAATGGTTTTTGACTCAGCGATTCCACTCCTAGATATACACTCAAGGAATACTCATATATTAACATATGTATTTTTTAATATTTATTTGATTGTTTGGGCTCTTAACTTCCGGCATGCGGGATCTTCCCTGCGGCACACGGCTTTCACTTTCTACACTACATGTAGATGGAGAGGTGCCGTGATCAGTCACCCAGTCACGTCTGACTCTGTGGCCCCATGGACTGCAGCCCGCCAGGCTCCTCTGTTCCTAGACTGTCCCAGGCAAGAATACTGGAGTGGGTGGCCATCCCCTACTCCAGGAACTCTCCCCAACCCAGGGATCAAGCCCCCGTCTCTTGCATTGGCAGACGGGTCCTTTAGCATGTGAAAGTGAAAGTCTCTCAGTCATGTCCGATTCTTTGCGACCCCATGGAATTCTCCAGGCCAGAACTGTCCATGGAATTCTCCAGGCCAGAATACTGGAGTGGGTTGCCTTTCCCTTCTGCTGGGGATCTTCCCAACCCAGGGATAGAACCCAGGTCTCCCACATTGCAGGTGGATTCTTTACCATAGAAATGACCATTTGATGTCAACCTTTCCTACAATGAAGGATGCTTGGATTGGCAGTTTTTTCTGCATATGTTATCAGTGACTTGTGAATCGCTAAGCCTCTCAGATATGAATATCCTTTTCCAAGCATATTCTTTTCTCTATAATCTCCTGCAATCTGCTTATCAAATTCTCGCCCTCCAACTATCTCCACGCCCTCCACCCCCACCCACATGCACACCCAGTAAAAAAAAAACAATTATTTAAGTACTCCATACCAAAGCTCTCTCAATCCTATCTTCCTTTCATTCCTCTAAAGTACCTCTACCACCCAGTTACCCTCCATATAAAACTCCTCTCACTCAATATACCGCCGTATAAGGAAAATAAGGAGGGGGGAGGGTTCCCTGGTGCTCAGATGGTAGATAATCCACCTGCAATGCGGGATACCCGGGTTCAAATCCTGGGTCAGGAAGATCTCCTGGAGAAGGGAAAGGCAACCCATTCCAGTGTTCCGGCCTGGAGAATTCCATGGACAGAGGAGCCTGGTGGGCTACGGTCCACGGGGTCACAAAGAGTTGGACAAGACTGAGCGACTAAGAACAGCACATAAGAAAAATAAAACTAACCAGCGGCGAGTGCACATTACATTTGTTGCCATGGAAATGCTTATGTCGAGAAACTCCAAATAATTTCAAAAGTATGAGGTTATTGAGATAATTCCAAGCACCCACCTGTCTTTCATGACTTGCTGGGTTAGAATAAACCATATATATTATCCATCCATCCATCCATCCATCCATCCTACCAACAAATATCCCAAGCTCTGAGGAAGCCCAGGGGATACACTGATCACAAATCTCTGCCCTCCGGGGGGGTCACCTTCAGATGGGGAAGACCAGTCAAACAAATGCACATTGTGATCGCAGGCAGTGCTGAGTGCTGCCAAGAAAAATACCACCAGATCCAGGGACGGAGGAGACCGGGGGTCAGGGACGCATGAGCACGTGAGTGTGGGTTACCTGGACGACGGCGGAAAGGAGTCTGGGAGGCTCCAGAAGGAAACCCGAGTCCCCTGTGGCTGCCGCAACCAACGGGAAGGGCTGGGGGATCCCGCTCAGGAAGAGAGCAGAGCCGCGGGCAGGCTTGGGTTTCAGTCTGAGTCATGTGAGGTCACCGATGGTTCGAGCAAGGACAGAGGTAGAACTGTCTCTCTGCGGGGAAGACAGGTGTGGCCGCACGTGGAGGCAAGGCTGAAGGGGACTAGCTTAAAGAGGGGAGAGGGGAGGCTGGAAGGATGGCTTCGTCCGGGGACGGTTGGCGGCCTGGCTCACGGTGATGGTGATGGCGATGGGGGTGCCTGGAGACAGCCCCGCATCCAGGCCTGTTTTGAAGCGAACAGAAGGAGCAGGTTTGCTCTTGGATTGGACAGGAAATGAAAGAGGGGCACGGTCCCTTGGTCCATCCCTGGGTGGGCAGGGGGCAGGGGGCCACAGGCCGTGACCGGCTGCCATCAGGGGGCGCGTGCTGAGCTCAGATGCCAGCTGGGGGCTCCGGGGCAGTGGTGAGGGACACACCGGGCTCGGGGCAGGACCAGTGTGGACAGAGACCTGAACCCTGGGATTCTGCTGCTGCCTGCCGGGTCAGAGGCGTGGAACTAAAAGATCCATCTGCTACTGTTGGGGCACGAGTGAAAAGCCCTGGGGCGCTGAGAATGTAATCAGTCCACTGGGCATCCGCCTGTGAGGCAGGGAGCACAGAGGCTTTGTAACAGTCGTCTGATGAGATCAAGTCAGTTAGCGACAAGGTCAAGGGTTCGATCCCCATGTGGGCCACTATGGCTCACCTCTGCAAGGAGGCTGCCCCCTGTTTTAGGGCTTCCCGGTGGCTCTGCAGTAAAGAATCTGCCTGCCAATGCAGGAGCCGTGGGTTCCACACCCGGGTCGTAAGATCCCCTGGAGTAGGAAACAGCAACCGACTCCAGTATTCCTGCCTGGAAAATCCCACGGACAGAGGAGCCTGGCGGGCTACGGTCCAAGGGGTCACAGAGTCAGACATGACTGAGCGAGCGTGTGATGGGATCCCTGCTGCCCTTTTGAGGCTCTTTTCGGTCACTCAGAATTCCAAACAGTGTCTAGGCGCCTCAGCTAACTTCTCTGACATCCCCGGTGACTCAGATGGTAAAGCATCTGAGCTTTACCCGGGAGACCCGGGTTCGATCCCTGGACTGGGAAGATCCTCTGGAGAAGGAACTGGCAGCCCATTCCAGTACTCTTGCCTGGAAAATCCCATGGACAGAGGAGCATGGTGGGCTATACAGTCCATGGGGTCGCAAAGAGTCAGTCACGACTGAGCGACTTCACTGGTGTGCTCGGGAGGCACTCAGCCTCCTCCCTCCTACTCCAGACTGCCCGCCCCGCCTGCCGGGGAGGGGCTGGAGCCCTGCCAGACGGTTCTGCCCGCTACAGCCTGTGGGGGCCACAGACGTGCGGGAGTTTGACGTGTGCACAAAGGTCACGATGAAAGTTCCCTGACAGATAAGGCTAAAAGGCAGAAAAGAAATGTGATTTTCTTTTTCCTTCTTTGGTATGACTTTTCACAAACTCAAGAGGTTGGAAATCTTCTGTCACATGAGTATGTCCCACTCATTCTAGTAAGTAGGGACCTTCCCTGGCAGTCCAGTAGTTAAGACTTCACCTTTCAATGCCATCACTTCATGGCAAATAGATGGGGAAACAGTGGAAACAGTGACAGACTTTATTTGCGGTGGAGGGGGGGGGCCTCCAGAATCACTGCAGATGGTGACTGCAGCTATGAAATTAAGACTCTTGCTCCTTGGAAGAAAAGCTGTGACCAACCTAGACAGCATATTAAAAAAGAGATGTTACTTTGCGAACTAAGGTCCGTCTAGTCAAAGCTATGGCTTTTCCACTAGTCATGTATGAATGTGAGAGTTGGACTATAAAGAAAGCTGAACGTCAAAGAATTGATGCTTTTTGAACTGTGGTGCTGGAGAAGACTCTTGAGAGTCCCTTGGACTGCAAGGACATCCACCCAGTCCATCCTAAAGGAAATCAGTCCTGAATATTCATTGGAAAGACTGATGCTGAAGCTGAAGGTCCAATACTTTGGCCACCTGATGCGAAGAACTGACTTATTGGAAAAGACCCTGATGCTGGGAAAGATTGAAGGCAGGAGAAGAAGGGGACGACAGAGGATGAGATGGCTGGATGGCATCACCAACTCAATGGACATTAAGTTTGAGTAAACTCCAGGAGTTGGTGATGGACAGGGAGGCCTGGCGTGCTGCAGTCCATGGGGTCACAAAGAGTCGGACACTACTGAGCGACTGAACTGAAATGAATGAACTTCAATGCAGGCAGTGTGGATTCAAACCCTGGTCAGGGAGCCAAGATCCAACATGCCTCAAGGCCAAAAAATCAAAACATAAAATAGAAACAGTATTGCAACAAATTCAAAAAACAAAAACAAATTCAACAAGCCCACATCCATATTAAAAACAAAAATCTAAGTGTATATATATATAAAAATGCTGCTTAGCAGAGTCTCACTGAAGGGCCACACGATTGGCTCGCCCCCGGGTGCCCGTCCCAGACACGGGCACCGACGGCAAACCCCGGGCACCACAGCCTGCCCAGGGCTGAGGGGGGAGCAGACTCAGGTCTCAGCAAGCCTGAAAATGTACCCGAGATGCCGCGCTTCTCTCTGGTCCTGAGACGGAGCGCACACTGGGACAGGAGACCCAGCCGCTCCCGCTAACGCCCCGCAGAGCTGTCTGGCCTTGGGGACGCACGTGGCCTCCTGGGGACCTCGGGCTCCTCTTCTGTCCAAGGAGACGGTGCAGTCGCTGGGAAGTTCAGCTCTCTCACCCTCTTGACATTTCACAGCCATGGGGTGGGGAGGGCCCTTGCCTTATTTCTCTTTCAGCACTTGTCTGAGCCGGGCTAAAATATGGTCAGTCTACCCACGCAAAAAATTTTGAACCCTAGATACCTAGATAACTGATGAACCGTACAGAATAAAAGGCTTGGGTACACGCAAGTAACTAACAGGCACACTGTACATGTCTAGGAGTGATGGGGTAGAACTGGAACTGGGGGAGAAGACCCCATCTCCCCAAAACCGAGATCAAAACTAAACCTCCAGACTATTCACCTGCTTATAGGATCACACACAGAGGCTGGAGAGACAGGTTCGATGAAACCACAAGATCCAATAAACCCAAGCATGGAAATGAGAATTTCTACAGGACAAATGACCCAGTTTCTTCAATAAATAAAATGTCCTCAAGCGTGCGTGTGGGTGTCGAGGGGGAGGAGGTTAACATTAAAATAGGGTTAAGAAACCTCTCAACTAAACTGAGTAAGTGGATCTTGTTTGGATCCTGACTGCAACTTTCTAGTTGTTAGAAGGTGTTCCGGACACAACTGGAAATGCAGCAGTGGAGATCGGTTATGAGAAATCGTTGTCCATTTAGTTAGAGGTCACCTTATCTGTTACAGATACTCGCGGAGGCATTTGAGGAATGAAATTAAAACATGTTGAAGATTTGCTGTAACAAGGAAGGAGAGCTGGGGAGTCACTCAGAGACTAAGTGTTGGAGGTTAGCCCATGGGGATTCAGTGCCTGCATCTTTCTATGACTGTGTATGTTCACGGAAAGTTAAAAGTCAGACACCGGGGACTCAATAAAGACCAAAGCCCGAGATTGCAAAACACCAAATCTATATTTACATCCACATATAATAACATAACTTTAAGCTGAAATATATCATAAATAAAACAAGTAATGTCTACTGTTTGACAACTTAAGTATCAACAATTAAAATAAATCAAACTGGAATGAAATAAATACATAAACAAAAATCCAACAGATTGTACCTCTAGTATATGTACTGTTGTCTCAAAGGGAAAAACCATACAGAACCAGTAGTATCCCAATAGTTAATACTGATGGACAAAAAAAGGAAAAAAAAACATTTTGGAGTACAAGGGCTGTGGAAAGAAAAACAAAACTGTATTTTTAAGGATTCAGAAATGTGGCTAAAAAGGAGAAATCTGAAAGGTACCCAGATTTCAGCATAACATGAATTGACTTGTTTTCAAATAGATTTGGTGATTTTTTTTTTAAATACAGATTTAAATTTCAGCCCTCTATCATCGTGTTTATCCCCTTTTAAGATTTATATTTACCGTCACAGCAAGCTTTCTGTAACACTTATTGGATTAGGTAAGGATCATGTCAATCATCTTTCTCAATGTGTTAATCTTCAAAAATAGGCTATAAAAGTGCAAAACTAGGAAAACAAAAATCTAGATTATGTACATATGGCTCAGCTTGTGAACAGAAAGAAAGGTCAATAGTGTACACTTTCCTGATACAAAGCACTTCATCACGATGCCAGCAGAGTCAGCTCAGATTAGGTCTCCCTTCTCACCTGGGAGTTAAGACTTTTCTATCAAGTGAGCGTCGTGTTGCATAATGAGAACAAACAAAAATTCAGGATTCTTTTGAGGACATTACCCTTGTTCTAATGGAGAAGGGCAAGGCAAGAAAAATTAACAGTGCAAATTTATTTTTGAAACAGTTTTCTTAATAAAGTATGTTGTGGTCACTAAACCCAGGTGCTGCCTGTAACAGTCAGCCATGGACAGTGGATTAAGGAACAGAAGTATAATAAAACATTTAGTTAGCCAGCTGGTGGCTAGTCTCTCTTTAAAACCCAAACTGTCCTGTACACTGAGAAAATGGTGCTGCCTCCAAACCACCAAAAATGGGAAGATGCCGAGGTCTCCAGACCAGGGAACTCCCCGGAGTACCAGGAGCCTCAGTCAGCACCCCTGCACAATCCATGTGTCTGTAATTAACCTGAGCGTGTCCACAGGCAACCCAAGCGCCAGACACACCGAGACTACCAGATGCAAACCTAAAATTTACCCCTCAGCTTTCATTTCTTTTAAAACTGCTTCCAATATATGTAATCCACATGTATAATTTAGCCTTTATATTTTTATATAACTAATTCAGGCAAACGCCAGAATTTTCCAACAAAAATGATTCATTTGATAGAAAACTAAGTAACTCCACATACAATTTGGTATGTTTACTGAGTGTGTGGCTGGCCTAGAGGAAATGCTTCTCTATAGATACACACACTTAAAAATCCCCCCGCCAATCCCCTGAGAAGAGGATTATGGGTCTGGGTCTTCCTCAAACGACCTACCGAAATTTGCAATAAAAGGGAACCAACTAGAGAAAGGCTGATCTTGGTACAAGCAGCACATTATTCATGGGGGGTCGATGTTTCCATTAAGACAAGAGACTGTGGAGGATTTAACATAATACAAATCACTGAGATTAAAAAAAAACAAAAACCGTACATTTTAGATGAAAGAGGACAAATAGCAGATATGTGCTCAAAGTGATGAGCAACATTAGAGGAAAAGAATACACACAGTATTTAAACAAGCAGGTTTACAACATATATTTACAAAATTTTTTACCTGAGGTGCAAGCGTTATATACTTTCTCCCCACCCCACCCCCCAACCCAAATGATTTCTTTTCAGCAGCGCTCAAGTATGCAAAAAAAAAAAAAAAAAAACTCCATTTCTTATTTGGTCAATTCTAAAAAACATATTATTCAGGGCAAAATAGAGATGATGTCCAGTCTCCATTTGTGTACAACCCAAATCTTCCAACTATAGTCTTTATTGCTATTTGGTACAAAAGTTAACAGAACGACTTTACAAAACCGTAGTGTTCCTTTATGTGTTATGTACACAGTACAATCACAGCTTATTTCAGTAGCTTTCAACAATTGCTTTTTCAAAGGATGAACTAATTTAATTTCATGGAGTACACACATTTATATCCATCAAGACCTAAGGGGGGAAAAAAGGTTTAAAACATGATTAGGATAAAACTAAATACAGTTTACAAAATTTTTTAAAAAGTATAATAAATACACAGAACTAAAAGGGTCTAGAAATGCAATGGATTCCATTTAAGCTTAAATTTTTAACCAAGTCTCAGGAGTCTGAATAAATAAGCTGCACTATTTAGGAGATGCTTACAATGAACAGTGATTTAATGAAGATGATTTAACCAACAACCAGAATTTACATCAGATACATGTCAAGTCAACTGCCACCTATAGGAAACTCTGGAAATTTATACCTAATGAAAGGAAAATATATGGCACAAGACCACAGGTATTTAAGATAGGACTCAGGATAGAATAACCTCCTCCATGAGAAGAACAGGGCATAAAACACGTGTAACACTGTTTGGCCAAAGTCTATGGAGTTTTACAGCTGAAATTCCCAGCCCTGGGCCAGGCACCACCTCAGCACCGCTCAGGGTGGAAGTCGGGGGCACAGGTCAGGTGGGCATAAAGGTATGAACCACAACAGCACAGAACACCACAAACGGAAGCCCCAGCTCCTTGCAAACATGCTGCAGAAATACGTGCGCTTAAGTACCAGAACAAGGTCGTTTGGCCAGGAGGGTGTGGAAAGGACGTTCCCGAGTAGAGAGAAAGGCAAGCAGAGAAGCCCAGAGGCTGCAGGGAGAGGCGCGAGCTGGACACACGCGACGGCCCCCACCTGCCGCTACACACAGGGCAGATAACCGGCCAGAAACCGTGTTCATGTTTCAAGGCAGAGAGGATCTAATCCCATTTCTGCGATGCCGCCAGCCTCACACCACTAGCATCACCTGAGCGGGAGAGAAGGATGCAGACGGACAGGCCCGTATGCCCCAGGAGTCCCAGGGAAAACAGGCAGGAGAAATTTGCCCAGGTCCACGGGTCTCTATCTCTGAATCCAGATCTAGCAGGCACTGGGTCAAGAGTCTGCTCCACAAGGATATGGTAGTGGTTTAGCAGAACAAGAGCTATCTGGGAGGGAATGAAATCTGTCCATGAGCCTCAGTCTTTCCATTCACTTTATTGTTAACTCTCACATAGAGGTCATGCCCTCTGCCCACACTTGGAAGTAACTAAATTAACATGTGCACAACTCCAAGAGTGCCACCTGAAGCTTTTGGATACATCTGCCGTGTGAACCGGAAAGTCAAAATAAACCTTCTTGCTCTGGCCTACTCCTGCTCCTACTCTGATAAGGATTTATAAAGGTTCTGAACAAGCACTTAAACTGGAGGACTGGGGCACAGGCCTTGGATTTTGCAGACCTAGGACCAAAAGCAGGCAGAGGAAGGCGCTGGGCAAGTTACATAAGCCAAGTCCCAGTCTCCACATCTGTAGAGTGGGCACAGAGCCTCCTAACTTGGGGATGGCAAACTTTTCCTATAACTGGCTAGACAGCTCTCGGCTTTGCAGACCATGAAGTCCCTGTCACAGCTACCCACTTCTGCTTTTGTGGCCCCAGGCAGCCATAGACAATATGTAAAGGAAAGGAAGTGGTTGTGTGCCAATAAAACTTTATTAACAAAAACTGATGGCCAGCACCTGGCCTAAGGCTCTAAGGATTAAACTAGTTCATGATGATAAACAATTCATTCAACCCCTGGCATGAAATAAACCCTCAGTAACTTTCAGTAGCTTTTACTACTTTACCATGATATTCAGAGACTCTGAGGGCTCTGTTTTAAAAACACTTCAAAATTCAAGTTAAAAGCAATTTTACTTTGTAATATTATACTGGATAAGTTAGATGGTTTGTTTTCAATTAGGTAAAATCAATACAGTGTATGTGCTCACCTTTCATCCCCAAAATAGGCAATCAAGTTTTTTTGTCATTTGGTCGATAATGTGCGTTCCCAATAAAATTCTCATAGTTCCTCTTTTGCAGCATGCTGCTAGATAAGTGTTGATAGGATACAGGCCTTTTTCCTGGTTGGGAAAAAAACAAGCGTAAACGGGCATTTAAAATTAAGCTCAACAATTAGGTAAGATGTATGCGTGTTGTCAGAAGTCAATTTTCAAAATTCCTAACTGATAATGTGAGCAGAACACATAAGATGCATATTTATTATAAAGTTAGTTACAAGGTAAAATGTTTTTAATTACAAGGAAGACATTTCTTAGCTTAGAATTTCAAGTCACTAAATGGTAAAATTATCTAACTGCTAGTAAAATTTAAAAGCCAAAATGGCAGCATAAAGATTTTAAGCCTTTGTGTATCATGAACCAAAACTGTGTGGAGGAAAAAAAAGACCGATTTACTTGCAGCAGAGTCTTTTCTCTTCAAGTAAAAGACACAGTTATGACTCATGTCCATTTTAAGTGCTGGGGGAGAGGGGGAGGAACACTTCTCATCATAAGGCTGCAGAAATTATTTTCACCAAAAATTTTATAAAAGTCACTGGACTGTGTGAAAGCGATTGTTTTCTAATTAGCTATCCCCAGATCAACTGGCATCAAGCCATTGATACAGAACAGTCACCACCCAGAACCTTTCATTAAGAAGGTAGAGATGTTTAAAATGGATTTGTCCCTTTGGGCGGAGAAACCTGCAGAGCTTACAACCAGAAGGCACTGCGGTTTCACCAAGTCAGCCGAGTGGGACAAGGCCCCACGCCAGCCTCACCTCCTCTCACGGGCTCCGGTGTGTGCTAGACACCTCTAGGGGGGGCGCCCGGGGCAGCAGGGGCTTTAGAGCCGCCTCCAGGGGACAGGGGCCTTCAAGGTACCTGTGGGCATCGAGGGTAACACGGAGAAGACTGTGCTTTAAGAGTCACCTAAGGCTGAGCCCCGGCAGAAGGCGGCAGGGCAGTTCCCTAGGTCTGGACACCAAAGGATCCAGCAGCCTGGGAGGGGCCCGGTGGTCCCCGCGCCTGCAGAGCGCTTCCGAGGGCCCCTGGGCCCCCTGTGCGGGCGCCTGACCCACGCTGGTCACGAGGGCGGGCCGCCAGGGCGGGCCGCCGGGCGCCCAGGACAACTGACCCGGCATGGCAAGGGGGTGCCGCCCCCGGGCCCTGCCGCCCCCAGCCCGGGAGGAGCTGGAAAAGGGGCTGCTGCGCCCAGCACCCCACCCCGCCCCCCTAAGGCCCCCCGGGGGCCCCCCGAAGACGCCCACCTTCTAGCGCAGCGGCTGCAGCAGCGGCGGGCGTGCAGGGCAGCAAGGCGGCGAAGGCGGGCCCGGGCGCGGGCCGCGGGCGCGCGGGGGGCGCGCAGGCGCACTCGGGCGGCAGCAGGGACGCCAGCCCGCGCACCACGCGGTACTGCGGCAGCTCGGGCGGCCGGCGGCACGGCGCGCAGGGCGGCTCGGGCGCGACGCGCGGCCGCTTGGGCAGCGGCTCCCCCGGCTCAGCGCCGCTGCGACCGCATGCGTAGTCCCGCGCGGGCGCCCAAGGGCCGTCACTCCTGGCAGCGTGGTCGCTCCTGGCAGCGTCGGCGGGGGGCTGCTGCTCCGGCCGACGCGTCTTCTCCGGGCCGGCCTTGCAGGGCGGCGCTTCGGGCGGTGTGCGGGCGGGGCCGGGCCCCGGGACCCCGAGGCCTGGCGGTGGCCGGGCGTTCAGCGCCTTGAGGTTGCTGGGGGCTAAAGTGCTGGCGTCGGCGCCCGCAGGCGGCGGAGCTCTGCCGGACCCCTGGGCACCGGAAGCAGGTCGCTCAGCCGGCGCGGGCTTGGGCTGTGCCGGGGCGACCGGCCGCGGCTTAGGCCTGAAGGCGCCGGGCAGCGGGGGCACGTCCTTGCCCAGCAGGAACGGCGGGCAGCCGGTCCGCCGGCTGCGGAGCACAGCCCTGCCCCGGCAGCTCTTGTGCGCGTCGGGGTGGTACTTGTGCTCCAGCTTCTGGTGCATCGTGAGCACCTCCGGGTAGAAGGTCTTGAAGGTGCAGAACGGGCAGGTGCTGCTGGCGGTCACGCTCCTGCCCAGCGGCACCCCCGCGCCCCCGTGCGGAGCGCCGAGGGACAGGTTCAGGGGCTTCTCCTGGCAGCCCACGTCCGCCCGCGCCTCCCGGGGCCCGAGCTGCGCGTGGCGGGCCGCCGCGGCCGCCTCTGTCCTGCACACCAGGGGGCTGGCCTGAGGGTCCGCAGGCGGCCTCTTCTTCAAGGCGTCCAAGCAAGCGGGGCCGGTGGCCTTGCTCGGCTTCTCGGCACCGTCATCCGCTGCATCCTTGCTGAAATCCTGAGTTTCCCTGTGCACTGGCGCGAGCACCGCGCCGCCCAGGACGCTCTGAGAGGCGGGGGCCATCCCCTTCAGTTGCTTTGCGGGTGGGCTGCCTTTAACATCTTTGGCACCGTCGAAACATCTTTTCAAATTTTTGGTTTGTGCGCTGTCGGCAGTTAGGAGTGCATCCTCGGCCTCCTGGGGTCTCCCGTCGCTCTTGCCGTCTGCAGCAGCGTCCGTCTGCTTGTCCTTGTGATGTCTCTCCAGGTGATACCGCAAGGAGGTCTTCTGCGCTGCAGCATAGTCACAGAATTCACATTTGTATGGTTTTTCACCTAAAACGATAAGTGTCACTTTACTACACAGGCTTATGAAGAGCATCAACACAGGACAGAGAGAACAGAGTTCGTCCTTCTTCCCTTCTTGTCTGTGAATCTTCGCATCCAGAAGCTGTCATGAGTTGTGGCTTTATCACTCTTTCTAACCCAAATATTTGAAAACGTGAACATGTGTCTTCAAAATTGAAAAGCACACCTTAAAATGATCTCATTTAATCTTCGTAACAGCCCTATGGGAGTGAATATTATCCCACTTTTACAGCTAAGTAAATGAGAGCGCAGAAAAGTTAATCTGCCTATGGGTGCACAGCCAGTGAGTAGAAGAGATGCAAATTCAAATCCACTCGGCCCCCCAAACCATCATGTCACAGCTGCTTCCACAATCTAAAGAAAAGAGGACAGAATTCTCTGGGAGTCCAGTGGTTAGGGCTTCAAGCTCCCAGTGCCAAGATCATGGGATTAATCACCTGCTGGGGGAACTAAGATTCCCCCCCAAGCCAAGCAGCGTGGCCAAAAAGTGATAGTAATAAACATAAACCAAAGATGATTAAATATTATTAATTTCATTCTAAATCATAAAAATTAACAAAGCTGTGACATTTAAAAGAGTAAGGATACTTACTTAAAAGAGTAAGGATAAAGGAATCAGACATTAAACAAGAGACCAACTTCACATGAAAACAGATCAAGTTACAATACTACTAAAGCAATCAAATCAACAGCTACAAATCAACAGACTACACACACATTCTTACGATATCCCAAAGATCTAGAAGAGTACCTGGACGACAACCACCACCAGACACAGAATTACATCACAATCCTCAGAGCTAATACATGCAGTAAACAAATCTAAGGAGTTCCTTACCTGTATGCGTTCTGAGATGAATATTGAGGTAATAATTTGAACGGAAAAACTTTCCACAATAACTACATTCTCTTGAGGATGTAAGATGCTTCATTTTCCCTCCATCATCATTTTTATCTTAAAACAGAAACAAAAATATTCATGTAAGACGACAGCTCAAGGATGTGAACGGGGCAAGCTGACTTAAAGATTCTTAGTAGAACATTTTTGGAAAGTCTAAAATAAGTTTTATGTTAGGTATTGGCTAAAACAGCCAACTGCTGCTTTGAGGCTGTGTGCAGCATTAAAGCCTGTGTGCAACAGTTTTGTTTTCTGAGCACAGCAGAATTCACTGTTGAAGATTCCCTTCTTCATGGCCTTGGTCACAAGACCATTTAATAGACTGAAATGAACAGGCAGCTTTCTGCGCTCCCAGGCCTGAGACACACAGAATCTGGCAAACTTGAGCTGGACCTGCACACGAGCTGGAATAACCAGCTTCTTCAGAATAAATAAATTTAGGAAACCGAGCCAACACAAATGCCAACTTTCCAACCACCAGAGGAAAAGATTAACTTCCTTGAGGTTAAGCCAGTCACCACTAGAGGGCAGCAGGCACAGCTTAATCTAAAAGTCTGGCCCTGGGCGAACACCTAGGGGAGTCTGTCAAAGTTAGCAAAACAGATTTTGGAAAGCAGATCATATTATTCACAAGTGCTCACATGGGCAACCTTGACGAATCACAATCTGTCCCCAAGAAACAGTGGCTTAGACTTTAAACTCCACTCTGTCCACGATCAGGACGGTGGAGCGGACACAGGCCCACTGAGGGCGCCAAGCAGCGCTCCCAGGCCCAGATGCCGCAGTCACGGCCCAGCTCGTCCAGCAGGACCATGAGCTCCGCATGAACCTCCTGTCACCGCTGGTCACATCACACAGGAGACGGGACATCTGTAAAGTCAGCATAACTCATCCTTTTGCCTGGAAACCCTGTAACTTCCAACTGAAGGGCCTCTGCCTGGCCCTGTCCACACTCCAAGCCTAGCTTGATAGACTTCACTGATTTTAAAAAACAGCTTATAAGAAACCTTGGTGAGCCTCCAGGTACCATAAAGACGGAAGTAAATAGAGAATTCCCCAGCGGTCTAGTGGTCAGGACTCCACACTATCACAGCCCAGGGCTCAGGTTCAATCCCTGATGGGGAAACTGAACTCCCACACGCCTTGGGGCACGACTTAAAAACAAGAGAGACAGGACCATGTAATTTCTGTCACCCCTGAACTTCCGTGAAGACAGAACAGCCCCCTCCAAACACCGCGGCAGAAGACAGCAGACACAACCTTTGGTCTAAAAAGGTGTCACAAGGACTTAAAAAATCACTGCTATCAATCCAGTTTATAAAAGTTGAAAACGATAAATCATTTACTTTGCTTTTTGATTGTAAAAGTAAGTCTAAAGAAAGCCAGGCTGATAGCAGATGACAGCAAGTCTAGACCAGAGGGCCACATCAGTGTGGATTCAGGAGGACCCAACCCCTCCCAGGGCGCCCGGCGCCCCCTGACACTCACACCCAGCTCGCCAAGCCTGCAGCTGAGCCGGCATGTCACAGCAGGTTACTGCTTCCAGCTGTGTGTCGGGATTTATGGCATGTTGCGTCACATCCACAGTTACGAAATGCCTTTACTCCAACACAAAGGACGTGAAACGTCCGGTCTACCTGGTTCCTGCTCCTTTAGCTTCACCCATGATTCTGTTGTGCTGTCCTTTAAAGGATTTTTTTTAATAAATAGGCAGCTGAAATCATCCTTGGGAGGTGGAAGACAAGGGTCGATGAACCAATTGTGTAAACAGGGAAATCAGGGCAAAGAAAGGTTAAGCAAGACGTAACCAAACCCAACACAAGTCTGGGCGCTCCCAGCTATTACAGGCCATCCTAGCCACCTGCGAACTGGGCCCGAGTTTTCCACTCAGTCTGGCAACGCCACCTACAGGCAGGATGTGACCGTCCACTGGGTCTTGCCCACGCCACCTACAGGCAGAATGTGACCGTCCGCTCACGTCTCGGGCACTGGGGCATCTCTCACCACAAACAGCACAGCACTGCCACTGTTTCTGAGGAGTCACTTAGAAGACTAGAAGGCTATGTTTAAAGTCATTTTTATGACGTCATTAAGACACCTAACGCATTTTCTGGATTTCTAAGCCTGAAGTTTATGCGCGTGCCAAATGCTATGTTTCCTGCTTCCAAGGAAACTCAAACACGCTGAATGTTTGCTGTGAAGACTACGCTCTCACACCCGTCATGGAATCGGAAAAGCAGCTGGGCACCGGCTTGAGAAAAGATGTATTAACCGGTCACAGTCCCCCGGGTCTCATACATGGGGCTCTTCAGAGCTGTGAACACACAGCCGACTTACACCACCAGACGGCAGCGTATGTTAAAAGCACAGCCACCTCTATCAACGTCAGTATTTTTCTGAGACTAACTCACGTTCTCATCATTCCCCGGCTGATTTTGCAGGGGTTTATCAACCGACCTCCAGTAACAGAGTTCCCTAGGCAAATAAAAGATTACTAAACGGAGAGAAAAACTGTGTGAAGAGGGTCGCAACCTGAACCACAGGTGGGACGCTCTGCCCTGGATGGTGCCCCCTGGACCCAAAAGACCCACCAACAGGCCCTCGGCGACAGCCTCTGTTCCCTGTAAGTGCCGTCAGAACACTAGAATTGTGACTGAGCAGGTGAGATCTTTCATTGGCTTTGATGTGTTCACTCTCTATACTTTACCAAGAGCTGGAGTAACTCAGTTACAAGCCCCTGCCCCCAGACACGGGTGGCCCAGGCAGCGCCCAGTGGCCCACGGGTCACTCCCGTCCTGATCTGTGCCCGCAGACACCACGTGGAGTGTGTGTGAGAGCTGGCTCTTGGCAGAAAGGCAAGTGTACTGCCTTTCAGGGCACCCTGCTTCAACAGACTAGGACTGGGATGCTGGGATGTGAGTGGAGGCCCCCATCACCCCCTTGCGGACATCGGGGGCCCAGGTGCCCTCTGCTGTGGGCCGCCCGGGGACATGCAGCACCCCAGGCCTCCGCCCCCGGGACGCAGCGCATGCACCAGGTGAGCTAATGTGAGGCCTGTTAGCAAAACATGACATGGTATCGCTCTCAGAGCAGGAAGCAACCTCGACAGGCCTTTCAAGGCCGCCCTACTGTCACAGAGAGGAGATGAAGGCCCTGAGAGCTTAGGGGCTTTTACAACAGACCAGGAGCCAGGACCCAGACCCGCCCTCAGTGGGCCCTGTCCTCCCTGCAGGACCGGGTGGGGGTCGGGGGTCGGGGGGCAGCTCACCCAGGTGGAGCCCGTCCGGGAGCCCGTCTTCGGAGCCGTCCTCAGAGCCAGCCTCCCGGTCCAGGGCCCCGCTGTCCTCCAGGGCGGGCGGCAGCTCCGGGGAGCACGTCCTGGGCTGCCTGCCGTCGGCGGCGGCGGGGGGCGAGCCGGCGTCGGCCCTGCGCTCCTTCTTGTGCACACGCGAGTGCAGCACCAGCTGGTGGTAGGTCCGGAAGGCTTTGCCGCACTCGGCGCAGTGCGTCGGCTTCTCCTTACTGCTGGCCAACTTGGGGTCCGCGTCCACGGAAGGCACTTCGCCGTGGGGGTGTCTGGACTTCTCCTTGTCTTGGGAGAGGCCGGGGCAACCGCCCTTACTCGTCCTGGGCTTCCCGGAGCCTTCGGGCTGGCTCTTGCGGGCGCTCCAGATCTCCCCCGGCTCCTCCTTGTCGGAGCACGACTCGTCGTTGTCCGTACTGCCCTCCTGGCCCGGCTGCTGCTCCTTCACCTCTCGGCACACGGCCACCTTGCCCTTGGTAGCCAGCTGCCAGGCCTGGTAGGTGGTGAACGGGTCCAGCTGAGGTATCCACTTGGCTGGCTGCTTGGCGATCTCGGCGGGGGACGCGGGTCTCAGGTTCAGGAACTGCAGCAGCTCCGCCCCCGGCGACGGCACGCCTTCCGGCGGGGCTTCGGTCTGCGGGCCCCGGGGCCCGGAAGCAGCTTCTTTGGTGTGCATCTTCCGGTGATCGATGAGACTTTCTTTATTCGGAAAGAGAAAGCCGCAGACCATGCAGATCTTGTACGGCGAGGAGACGCCCTCGGCCGCGGGCTCCTGCACCACCTCGTTGATGGTCGCCGGGCTCTCCAGGCCGGGCTGCGGCCTGCTCTTCGCCCCCGACTTGCCCGTGTGCGTCCGCATGTGATTCTTCAGAAACCAGGGCTCCTTGAACCGCCGGCCGCACATGTGACACCCGTACGTGAACGAGTCCTTGTGTTTCTTCATGTGGATCTCGACATCGAAAGCCACGCGGAAGGTCTGCCCGCACACTTCACAGCTCAGCTCTTCGTTCTCCTTGCAGCTCTTGTCCTTGGGAGGCTCGCCGCGCACCTGAACTTTATCCAGAGGACTGAGGTACTCCGCTTCCACGCGCAGGACGGCAGGCTCACAGAGGGTGGGCCGGTGCTGCAGGAGGACGTGTTTGCTGAGGTCCTCGGAGCGCGTGAAGGTCTGACTGCAGAACATGCAGTCCAGGGGCATGCACCCCTCCATCTGGATGATGCTCTTCTCCGGCGTGGCTCGGAAGGGGACCGCAGCGGCCCCTTTGATCGTCATGGCGTCATCGAGCTCCATCTGGGTGCCAAGGGAATTGCCGATAACTTCCGGTCCATCCATATACACCAAGAGGGATTGGGTTGGCATGTTTCCTGTCTCCTGAGGACTGTATATAAAATTAGAATCTGCTTGAGGAATCTCTGGAGTTGGAATAAGGCCACTTGTAAAAGACTTGTCACTCACACACCCAGCAGCCCGAGGCTTCAAAACTAGAGCAAATATTTGTTGTAAAAATTCAAAAGAAAGTGTGTATTCCTCTACCGTCTTCTCTTCGCAAGTCCAGGAAGCTCAGTCACAAAGCCGATCGCGGGATCTCTCTCCGACCAGGCAGAGACTCCCCAGTGCGTGGATGCAGAGCCCAGTCAACACAAAGCATGAGTTCTCTGTCTTCACAGAGTGAGTGAGTCAGCTGAGCAAGAAGTCGATTCCAGCAACCTGGAGACAAGGGATTTCCAAAACCTAGAGGAGGAAAAAAAAAAAGAGGTGAGCTCCAGTCAGAGAGGAGAGAAGGCAGGCGATGACTCACAGTGGTCTTCCCCACGAAGCAGAGAAGGTACCCGATTCAGTAGCTTCCCTTTTAGCAAATATCGCCGTGTACAGAGCGTCCTGCTACACGTGCTCATTAATTAAACCATTAGTGTTTTATCCAATAACCCTTATCAAACTGCGAGAAATTCACAGTTAAACTGAAAACCTGGTGCTTCAATGATTTAAATCAGAAATGTCAAGTTTCAGAACAGAAATGATCAAATTGAGCTTAATCTGTTTTAACTGCCACTAAAGTGCATGTGTATCCTTACAAACAATCTCTACAAGTCTAGAGACTTTAAGAATTGTTAAAAAAAATAACAATGAAAGCACCTGAGGCAAAATTTTAAAAGTCAAGAGTTTCACATTGTCTTATAGACAAACACACAAGAAACGCAGACGCCTAAAAGCACACTGGAGGATACACATAACCTAAATCACCAACAGAAGCACTGAAAAATAGGAACCTTTCCTGAAATCCCCACTCAAGAAACACATTTTGGAATAGTTTCTCATCCTGGCCATGCAGAACCTTGAACACCATGCTCCTCATTTGGGCAGGCAACACCTGCCCAAACCCGTTTGCTTTTAACAACTTTCTGCCTTCAACGGGCACCGGGGTAGGACTTCCCTTGCCCAAACTACAAATAAGGAAATAAAAACACAAAGCTACTTTGTGAATGCACACATTTTAAATAAGATCCTCAACACGGCTAGTTCAACATGGCTTAGACTTCCATCAGAAAACAGACCCTCTCATTCCTAATCCACCTTTCACGTATGCGTTGGCCAGGTGCAAAATGGATGACCTGACTGAACTGCAGGCTCTGAGCTGGGAGCATTTTCACACTTGCAGAAGGATCAGCCTGTGAAGCCAACACCCTCCACCTTCAAGGTTAGCACAGGAACTGTTTCCACACAGTCCCAGCTACTTTACCTGAGGTCAGTCAAGTCCGCCCAAGAAAACAGAGATACATGCAAACTGCTCCCACCACAGTCAACAGTTAAAACACACACACACACACACCTTTCCTTTCCTTCTCTCCACTTCCTCCAAGAGCAGGAGCCAGTGGGCTCAGAACAGGAGGAAACATTTCTTCCTCTTCTTCACACTCAGAAAAAGAAAACCCTCTACTCCCTGTTGTCTTTTAGTTCAGAGTAAACGAAATCTTTAACATTAAGCTTTAAGGAAGCCTGCAGATCAAAGTTTAAGGTAAAAAAGAATGGACTGAAGTGTTTTATCTTCAGTTTCTTGGCCTTTTGTTGCAGTCACAATGGAGGAGAAACACACAGACTGGGCTGCCAGCTGCTGGGCAGCACAGAACACTCCAGAGGCCGGAGTTCCAGTCCTGGCTGAGTTACAGCCTTGAAGCTGTCACCCCCGCGGACCTGTCTTCCTCCGTCTACTCAATGCGGGTGGTTAGATCACAGGACCACTTGCAGAGTTCAAAATATCCATGGTCCTGGGGTTAAACACACTTCATGGGTAGACGTAACTCCTTGATCATGCTGATCAAGATATGAGATGATATTTGGATTTGCTGAGTGATACTTTAGGTTTCCGTGTGGTCATTTACTCATTCAGCAAACATTTACTGAGCGTGAGTGTCCCAGGTAATACTGTAACTGAAGAAGGAAGAGCACACCCTCTGGAAAAGCAGCTCTCAAGCCCTGACGACACTTTTCACCCGCTGACAGCTGAGTGAGAAGTAAGAGAGGTGACTCTGAGCACCACACACAGCTACAGGAGTTCATCTCAATCTGAATAAAGCCTGCCCTTTATTTAAGACCCTTTCTACTTCTTGGGTGCCAAAATACCCTTCTTATAAAATCAAAGAGTGGCAATAGGAAAGGGGTTCTTTTTTTAATGTCCTGATTTGACAAAAATCAAAGTCCTGCATGTCAGACCTCAAAACTTTTTTTTAAAGAAATCTGACAACAATCTGACATTTGTAAGCTTTGGGAAACTCCACTTTTCTGTAAATAACCTTTCCCCAAAGACACCAATCCTAAACTCCAACAACTCTGGATGAAAAGCATGATGTGGGTACACTTCCCACAGTGCGTAACGGCATAGACTGGACATTCCTGTCTTCTGACAGTTAGTTTCAACTTATTATCTTTGAAACGTTCAAATATCTGGGTTAAGTAAGTCGTCATCAGCTTCCAACACAAGACCCAAAGGGGTGGTACAAGAGGACGCTGGAGAAAACCTTCGGAGAAAGAAGAGCTTCAGTGCCGCCCGAGAGGGTGAACAGGATGGGGTGGGAGCTGGGGGACAGAAGTCCCAGCCAGGGAGTCTTCTGGGGGCAAAACCTCCAGTGAAGGGACACAGCAATCCTTCCTGTTCTCTCAAGATGCCCGGAACAGGCCATGCCTTCAGCCCCAGGGGCAGACCTCCTGCCTGCTGGCTCACTGCTGCCCCCAAGTGCCCAGAAAAGGCCACACGCTCAGGCTCCCAGGAAACACCGGCTCAGCAGGACAGGTGAGCAGAGTGTGTGTGTGTCTCTGGCCACGCTTACCAACCGTAACTGACTTGATACTAAAATTAATTTGAATGTTCATCAAGACTTCTACATGGCTGTCTGTGGCTGCCCTCATGACCATTTTCTACATTGTTAAGAGGATAATAAAAAATGAATCATATACAATCATACCATAAAGTTGACTAGTAGAAGCAAAAGTGCATCATTTGGATTTATAACCACTTTTCTTATTGACCTACCAAACCCAAAATGCAAGGCCGACTAGGGTAATCTCTCACAGCAAATGCCTTCAACTCTTTTCCATTTTATTTATTTATTTACTTTTGGCTAAGCTGTGCGCCGGCATGTGGGACCTCAGCTCCCTGACCAGAGATGGAACCCGGACCCCTTGCCTCGGGAGTCTGGGGTCTAAACCCCTGGACCGCAGGGAAGTCCCTGCCCTCAACTCTTGACAGACACTCAATGCAGACTTCAGCTATAAACCAGTAACTACCAAGACTAGACTGCTCAACAAAAAGTCAAAAATCTTTATAGAGCACCTGTAATACCAAAGACTTGAATAATGACATATGGAAAACAGACGTCCTAACCTCCCTCCTGCTCACGGTGACAGATCACCACCCCAGCGGATGGGAGTGTGAGCGCACAGGCTCCGGAATCCGCGGTTTCACATGGAGCCGAAGAGACCTGTCTGCCTTGACAAAGAACTGGAGATGGGGGGAGACGTCATAAACCAACACTCTCACTCTAAACGCTTTTAGTTTGCACGAGAAGGAGCCTTCTGAACACACCAAGCTGACCGAAAGGTGCTCAGCAAAGAAGTTTTTCAGTATCTAAATTAAAAATGTTTTAACTTTTCCTTGGGTTAACGACAGCACTCAACCGTCAGCCATTTACCCGTCAGGCACCTAAAGCAACAGGTTATTCAGTAGAACCTTCTATTTGGAGAGAAACTAGCTAAGTTATGTTGTGATCACTTCAGTAGATACTTTTTTTTTTAATTTACCACAACATAGGCTTTGAAAAGAAAGAACCATACTGCTGTAACCACCTAAAATAAAATGCAAGTCTGGTGTTCTTTAAGCCATTTATTTTTTTAAAAAGCACATACTCATTTGTGAATAAAGTTACTATGAATTCTGCCAATAACTACAGACCTGGAAATTAGCAAATACTACCCATTCTATCATACTTAATGAAAGGCACCATAATTGTGCTTACGCACAATAAATTACAGGTGAATGCCACCTTGCTGACCAAGTGACTTGGAAATACCTTTCTTTATGTACAGTTGTTCTCAAACCGGTGACCTCAAAGAAAGCACACCCCAACTGAACAGGCCATCTGACATGGAATATCTGCTACCATGGTGTGCAGCAATAAGGTATTCAAAGTCCTCAAAACCTGTTAAAAACACAGAAAATTCTATTTATAGCCAAGTAATTTGCAGTATTCCAGCAAGTCATCCAAGCTACCAAGGTATCCAAATAAATGATCATTGAAACATTCAATCTAAACAAACTGCTAGTCTCTGGCTGATTCATTTGTATCGTTTAAACTTCAAAATTATCTCCAAGATCTGGTTAGGAAACTGACAGTTTTTCTACAGGTTTCCCTTCTTTTACACATCCTATTTTTTTTCCTTAGTCTGACAAGTGAAGAGAACTCTGTATAGCAACCTACAGTGGTGATCAAAACCCACTGACTAAATCCTTCAACACTATTTCAAGGAAATCACCAAGGTCACACCCATTGAGCAGATGGCCAACCTGACTTTCCTAATGTAGCTGTGGAAGGATGTTTAAAAGCTAAAGAGAAAGATTAAAATATTCAGCTTATATTCAACACCACAACCTATTCGAAAGTGAATGATTATTCAAAGGCAAAGCCTGAGAATCTGTGACAAGACAGTCTCACTTTCTTGAAATTCAGTGTAGGTGCTCAGTTCTACATGGGAGGCCAAGATAGGATAAAAATATAATCCTACTAGCACATTTGCAGGTTATGATGATGAAATCCAGCCTGATTCCTCCTCAATCAATTAAGGTCCATAAAGGATCTTACTATGAACTTAAAGCACCACGTATTAGCTTTAGTTTCAGTAATACCAGCATTAACAGATACTATGGCCTGTAAACTGGCTTTTAAAAATTCCATCTTGACGTGAAAGAGAACTATAAGGGAAAAGACGTGAAAGAGAACTGTAAGGGAAATTAATTTTTTAAAATTTTTAACTAAGCAAGAAGCATTGCTATCAGTGAGTTTCTATTATTACCACTTAACCAGTACTACCTTAAGTATTTTGAAAACATTTTGAACAGGACTAACTAAAGACAATTTCAACAAACCAAAAAAAAAGTGTATTTTTTAACCCTACAGAGAAAATGCTGCACACACACACAGATAACTGTGTGTGTATATATATATATATATTTCTGTATGTGCATATATACACACAGATATACAAATCACCATAACCATTATACTACCCATTACCCCACACACCCACACCTCTTTTTCCACAGAGCCAAATGGTGAGTGTTCTTAATTATACCCAATTTAACCCAACTTCAGATTATATATAAACAAGGGCAATGCCTTTTAAGGCATGAGATCTTTCTTTAGCCACATTTAAATATTCCCCTATCTCTGTTGAGTAAAATACTAAAGCTGTAAGTCTGGCTCTTTCAAATCACCTATTTGCTTTCAAAAAGAAGAAGAAAAAAAGTCTCCCTTCAGTTAATACAATCACTGCTCAGTAGACTTATATACTGAACTGAATGAACTTACCCGCCGACCTAAAAACTACACAAAAATACTTCTGGTGTAACTGAACTGTTCTGAGGTTATCCTGACTTGTCACAGGCAGGAAATACAGCAAGAAACAGCGTTTCTCCTAAATGCTGACTGGGGAACAAACATACCTGGACTCTCCATTTCCAGCCCAGAGAACCGTCTGCTAAACTCAGGAGGTTCCCTGACACTCTAGAAACCAGAGCCAGTGGCTCGGCCAGCCCCGGGAGCCGGCAGGAAACTGGCAGCTGACTGCAGGCCGGCTCTCCTGCAGCAGGGGACCCCGCAGGCCAAAGGCGACAGAATTCAACTCATTCTCTCTACACAACTTATTCAGCTGTCTTTTCGGGTTTAGTAATTTTATTTCTCAACTTTATCATAAAATTACCAAACTGGCCCCAGATTTCCAGTAACTCAGTTATGCTGTGACCCTGGGCAGGAAGTAATGAGGCTGTTCGGAAGAGCCCGCCAACAAACACTCCAACTCTCTAAGGGTCCGTGAGCGTGCGGGTGTGAGCTATAAGGAGGGGTGCGTGGTGGCACCTGGCCGCCAGGCTGCCCTGTGTGTTGGGAAGATTTCTGTGGGAATTGAGCTTACTCACCATGAGCTGCAGATTTTAGGAAAGGATGGTTCTCTACCCACCCCCCCACGTCCCTCCCACTTCCTCAAAGTCAGATTTCTATCTGCCCTCACGGTCTCCATTCCAAATCCTCCGCCCTACATACCGTTGCAAATTTGCCTAACTATAGTAAAAAAGCTGGAGGAAAAAAATCCACATCACCTTCCTCTCCAAAGTCACCATTTCATCAACACGTCAGAAGGGTTAACACTGCCCCCTCAAAATGAGGCTACTCAGCTATAAAGATGAAGCTTCCCTCCCCCAAATTTAAGAAATTTCCTGCTGTCTTTGTGTAACTCATCCTTTCTTCCACGTGCATTTAAACCAGTCAGCACCCCTCCCCCAAAGACCTGGAGAGGAGGCAACGAATCAGGACTCTTCCGGCACCTTTCATTTACATGCAACTAAACCCTTCACTATTTAGAATATTTAATATGACTGGGATTCCTTCAATGCCACTTCGGTGGCTGTTCTATAAATATCTTCCAGGCTGTTTTTTTTTTAATTTTGTAACATATCTCAGTAATTTGAAAACCACTCAGTGTATTCCACATGAAGTCATTTAACTTAAAATCTCCTTACAGTTATTTTATTCTAGTGGAACAAATACTCATCAGTTGATAAGACTGTCTCCTGTGTTTCATTCTTACTGTGTAATTCTTAAGCTTGAAAATATATAGCCATTGTTCAGTTCTTTGACAGCACCTTTCCAATTCACCTATTAAACACACTACTACACAAGTCAGCTAAAATAAGAAATTAGAAATGAACAATTTAAAACACAGGCAATAGTGGCATCTGTGAGCTGGAACAATCTGAATTTTCTTTTTCAACCAAGTGGAAACAAAGCTTCATGTAAAACATTAAAAAAAAAAAAAATCCAATCATTTACAGTCCTAAGGTCTTTTTTTTTTTTTTTTTAAGTAGTAGATTTTAAGCAGTCAAGAGTCATTAAAACTACTCAAAAGTTCTTATCAACCAATATCATGTTTGGAACAACTGTGAAAAGAGAATTTTACAAAGTGGGAAAACAGCACATCTTTTGGGACCCCCAAGGCTCTAATCAAGCGTATCAGAATTAAGAGTGCTCCAGGGTTGGGCAGGCAACCCTGCTGTGGCAAAAACAGGCCATTTCATCATAAATGTTGTTGTTAAAAGACAGAGAAGTGATTAGCATTTATCTGAAATGAAGAGACAGAGGGACCCTGTCCTTGCCAGGCCATTATATTCCTTAATTATTTCATCAGTTTGAAAGTGACTTGATGACTGAGTTCTATTTTCAGATTTCCTCTGAAAAGGACCACTGGAAGGGGCTTTTATTAAAACAGGCAAAAATGGAGGATTAGAAAGAGAACTCAGACCAGCCTCTGCTTAAACCTTTACTGGCAAAGGCTAACCCTAACCCTCCATATATTCCTCCCTTACCTGGGAGGGGGCGGGGATCAAGCTGTTATCTAAATCAATTCTTCAGGGTGACCGGGGGAATATTTTCTACAAGCTTTATCTGAATGGTGTATTAGTTCCTTTTTTTGATTAACAAGTGAAAGGGAATAATATGAACCCAAGACAAACACTAAACTTAGGTCTCACAAATTTTAAAAAAAACCCAGCAAAGGTCAAACAGCAGTGTTTGATGGTGTTGTGAAGAGAAAATGACTGAAAGAAGTTAGACATGAAAGAAAAGTGTGTCCTTTACCTAGAAAAGCCATGCTCTTCCCCACTTCCTCCTGCAGCATGCAAATCACTGTGCAATTCTAAAGGAGCAGCCCCCTCCTCCTCACCAAATAATTAAAATCCCAGACAACGAGATTATAAACCCTATTCTACCAAACAAGCCAAACAAATGATCAATCTGGCTTGTAACTAACGAACCACTGAATTTTTAAATAAGTCACTGCCTCTTGAATTCAGTACTTATATAACTGATTCAAGATGGCAGCAATTTGGGGTGGGGGTCGACTTCCACTAAAACAGGGGTATTAAACACACACACACATCACTGCAGTCTTTAGAATACCAAACAAAACAGTATCTAAAATAAATAGGACTTCTCAGAGAAAGTCATCTGCCATTAAGGACACACCTTACAAAGTCCTTAGCACACATTAACTAAGCAAGCACAAACTAGTGGTTTGACTGTTATATTTTTCAGACAAAAAGCAATTAGGTTACCACTCTGCACTTGTCACTAGGGCTCTAAAGGCTTCATGGAAAATCTAGGTCTATTACTCATTCTCAAAGTTATTACCAAATTCACTATTTTAAATCCTATTTGATATCAATCAATCAAGGCAGTCCATCGATCCCAGGAGAGGGGAAAAAAGTACAGTATGGAAAATTTTAAATGTACTTCCTGACACACACAAAAGAGAAGGTGAAAGGCTTCCTTCAAGACCCCTACCTAGTGGCCGGGCCTGGCGGGCAGCTGCTGTTACCCTGCCTTTTCTTTTGTTGAGCTTAATCTCATGTCAACTCATTCAACCAACTCGAAAGCGATGAAGACATAATTGAATCAACCTGAACTAAATCAGACCTCGGGTTCTGAAAACATGCAGCTCAACGTTTCCAAACGATTCAGAAAACTAGGAAGCCAGCTAGCTTGCACAGGGCAAGTAACACAGGCCCCCAGACCTGCCAAAGCAGCACTGGGGCCGCCATGTCTTCAATACACGCTAAGGAATGTTCAAGCTCAACACTCCAAGGCCTATAGGCTGATCCAGAAAGATAAATTGAGGCTCAAGGAATTTCAAAGTGGAACCAGCGCACCAAAGCCTCACACTCTGAAGTGACTATTCTTTTCTTGGAAAACACAACAAAAAGAGAAGGGAAGTTTACACTGCTCCAAGTGTGAACAGGCTACTTGGGGGCCCAGAAGTGGCCAGTGATGGCCCTTTCCTGCTCTCGTTACTAAGCCTCGCTCGAAAACTTCCCCTCCCCAACCCCGGCCCTCCCCACCCCCACCCACCCGCCCAAGAATGCGGCTTCCCGTCCTCGGTGGCCCTACCCTGAATCCTAAAACGTGCGTTCCAACCCCGGACCTGGACATCTATCCCGACCCCGGGTCGCCGGTCTCGGCCTGTGCACCCCGCAGGCCAGTTCTGGCCCCCTCCGAGCAAGACCGCCCGGGCCGCCCCAAATCCAGCCTCCCGGGGCCCCCAGCAGCGCCCTCCCCTCTCGCCCCCTGCCCACCCCCTGGGGCTCGCCTTTTGGGACCAAATCAAGAGTGAAGAGGGCTCTACATCTGAAACTGAGCGGTTTCGCCACTCAGCGCCTCCTGGCAGAAACTTCCCTTTTTAAAAAAAAGAAAGAAACACTTTTAGGCTAACATTTCAATCCCTCCTGCCCTTTATAGAGTTCCTAGTTCTGCTTCCAGCTGGCTTTTCGCGTCCCACTAGAATTGAGTGATACAGTCTTAAAGCTTTTAAGGGTTACTTTTTTGAAGTTGCTTTTTTTAAAAAATCTTTCAAAATTAAAGGGGAAAAATAAAAAAAAAATTAAAAATCATATCACACACATCCAGGAAACGCGGCCCGGTGCACCGTCTGCTCTGGGATGGGCAGAAGCCCGGGATGCCCGGGGACGGGTCTGGGGGCGCCCCGGGGCCTGGCCGGGGTGGGCGCCCCGGTCTGCGGCGCGGCCAAGCCCCTCCCTCGGCCCGGTAGACGCGCCCTCCGCCGGCCCGTGCGCTCGGTCCCGGCCATTGTCTACGGGGGACGCCTGTTAGGACGCATTGTTTTGCCCGTTCCCAACTTGCGCCGGCCCCTCCCGGGCCATCGTCGGGGACCCCGCGCCGGCCCGTCGCCCCCCGCCCGCCCGCCCCCCACGGCCGGGCCGACCAGCGTGGGGACGCGCCGGGCGGAGCCACCCAACTTTTCACAGTAGCCCCCCGCCCAGCCCCCCGCGGGGCCCCGGGGTTCCCCGCGCCCCCGGCCGTCCTGAGGTCCCCCGGAGTGAGCGCGACGGCCACACCGCCGGTGCACACCCGGGGCTCCCCGGCACCGCGCCGGTAGGATCTCGCGCAGCCGGGCGGGGAGGGGGCGCCCGAGAGGGGCGGGGTGGAGGGCAGGGGTGGGGGGCGGGCTCGGGGGCGCAGCGCCCCTTTACCTGCGACGGCCGGCGTCCGCGGGAGCAGGGGTGGGGAGGCCGGGGCGGGGGCCACGGCGAGCCCCCCTCGGCCTTTTGTGCCGGCACCTCCGGGCCCCGCGCCCGCACCGGGCCCCCCGCCGGGCCGGAGCCCGCGGGCGAGACCGCCTGAGGACCCGGCGCCAGGGAGGGCCCCCCCGAAAGTGGCGGCCCCCACCCCAGCCCACCCCCCGCCCGGAGAATTTGGGGGCCGGGCTCACCTCGGGCGCGGGGCTAAGGTGAGCGGGGCGGGGGTGCTCACGGGGGGCCGAGGCGCGGGCGCCCCCTACTCGTCCGCGCGGGGACAGTGCAGGCGCGGGGGTCCCCAGGGCCGCAGGGCCGCGGCGCGTCCGGCGCACGGGGACTGTTGGGTCAGAAAGTGCTCGCGGAGCAGCTGTTGCGCCCGCCCTCGGCCCCGCGGCTCCGCGACGCCCCGCCCCGCCCCGCCGGCCGCCGGCCGCCGGCCCCGCCCCCGGCCCCGCCCCCGGGCCACGTGACGCGCACGGCGCGCCCCCGTCCCGCCCCCGTCCCGGACCCCGCCCCCGTCCGCGGGCGCGCGGGCGCGGGCCCCGCGCCGCTGGCGCACGCGCGCGCCCTTCGCCGCCCCGCCCCCCCGCTCCCGCCATCCGGCCTCACGCGGCCCTCGCGCCGGCGGTTCAGTGACAGGTACGCGGGGCGGGGGCCGCCAGGGCCGCGCGCAGGCGCAGTGCCGCCGCCCCGCCCCCGCAAGGTGTGCCCGGACGCCGGGTCAGCGGCGCTGCCCCCGGCAGGACGGGCCTTGACGCCCATCGGGGGGTTAGGAGGCGCTGTGCACGTTTTGTTCAGGTTTTCCTCAGGCATGAGAAAGGTCCATGAGATGAGATGATTAAAATGTCTCTCAAATGTGCATCTGCACAGAACTATCTTTTAACTGTCACTGTTTTTCTGAAAGGGCTTGAGCTTGCGCTGCTCCAACTTGAAATGTCTAAACCTGGCCTAGGTTCCAAGAATCATCTTGGCTTTGATAGAAATCCACATGGGTGAAATCAGACGTAAAGCTGGGGATCAAAAAAACAAAATAAGCCTCCTCCCTCAACTTAACTGAAAGCGTTTCCCAACTATTCTTTTTATTTGTGCACACAGACGCACAAAGGTTATGATTCCGAAGGCCAGGGATATTCCCCCCCAGTTTACGTAAATCCCAAGGAGGAACCACAGAAGCAGTAATCACATCCACCAAGTTCTCTGCCTCAAGATGCAAACGAATGCAAAAGTAAAAGCTATGCAAGTCGCCACAAACGAATAGCTATGTGTTTTGTTTTGTTTTTTTAATTTTTATTGGCCTTCAATGTATCCAAAATGGAAAAACTTAAAAAGTATCAAGAAAGGCCCTTCAAGTATATATTTAATAAATCAGTACCCCCAAAAGCTCTACCTAAATGCTCCACTGGTGAGCAATGCAATCCTTAAATAAAATAGGAAATGGAATTTGAGAGACAGTTTCTTAGCAAAGGGGAAGAATTTGCCCAAGTGTGATGTTTTGCTGTCATTTTATATATAACTACTAACCCCACATATGGTCTGGTTAGTCTTTTTTAAAAAGGAAGTGAACCAATTACTTACAATTAATTAGCAGTGCCAGAAGTAGAGTCTTAAGCTAAAACTTTTTTTTCACTCAAGTACACTGATATTGATCACTTCATCACTTCTAGTACTAAAGTTCCTTTTCTCAGGGAAGATGAATATCATTCTTTAAAATATTTTTTAAAGTCTTTATAGTCACATCCCAAACACAGTCCAAAGACACACAGTCTTCCTAAACAAGAAACTTCATTTAACTTATCAAAATAAATGACTGGGCAAAACTACAAAACAAAGAAACGATGAACAAGTGAAACCAAATTGAGTCTTCACCTAAGCGTAGCCTCACTCTACATGTTAATGGATAACCTTTGAACTCTGAAACCTTGAATGCTGTAAACACAATAGAACTGATAGTTAAAAACTCCTAGTGTCAAAATGGAGCAAAAAGAAAAGTCCTAACTTTTCAGTAGGAATAGGGAAACAATCAAAATGTTTGACAAATAATCGTTTCAGGAACAATGAGGCTCCCGGCTCTCAGACCTTGTTGCTGCTGAATTATTTTCTGAGCAAAAAAAAAAAAAAAAAAATGGAGCTTTTCCCTATGCCCTCACAAAGTTACTACTTTGGGAGCCTAATAGCATCATATGGTTTGTTAGTTACTGTTTCTTTCTCCTCCGCTCCCCCCCCCCCCCCACTCCAGCCTGGCCAAAACAGCAGCAACAACAAAAAACAACCTTATTATGTTGTGGCTTTTAAAACTGAAAGATAATTGTATTAACTAAACTGTCCGCTAAGAGTTTTATAGGCGACCCTTATGTTTGAGCAAAGAATTACAAAGAACCTTGTTCCTGGAGACGTGCCAACAAAACTGGGAAGTCGTTGCAAAATTCTGCCAGTGTCTGAGAGCTGGGTTGCAAACACGTACTGTGTTTTTAAATGGACACAGAGTGAGCTGAATGCGCCGTAAGGGCGTCTCGTGAGCCACATTCGTCCCTTATAGATGGTGGAGACCCACACTTCAGATTTCCTTAGAAAGCATGTATGGTTAAAACAATTAAGAATGAAAACTCCAGAAGCAACAGGAGGGCACTGGGAACACTCGGTTTTGTAGTAAAGCTAAGAACTCATTATTATCTTATGAAATGAAAATCGAAAATCGAACGTTGGGCTCCATATACTTAGCTCCGCCCACGCGTAATCCTGTTTTGCCATCGCCACCCCCCAGCTAGACTCTCTCTAAACGAGTCAGGTGCTGCAGAGACGCAGGCGACACAAACAATGGAGCCAGAAATGTCCCTTCCAACGTGAGCTGATGCTCCAGCTCACACGTTATTCGGGGAGAGAGGGAAAGACCCCACTTCACCCCTTCCTAATGCCGCACACATCAGCTACACCTCATTTTTCACAGTTATCCAAACAGACCAGCCTTCCTTAAGATCTATTTCCCAGTGTATGCTTATAAAATCGCACCATTATCTCCGATCTAATCCTCGTGATAGGAGCCCTCTGCCTTTAGCTAACTTCTGATTTTCTCTCCAGCTCCTCCTGCCTGCCACCGCATTTCTCCGCTTTCTAACAAAACAAAACCAAACCCCTTCTGATTTGCTATGTTTAACATCCATTGGAATCACCATTTGAGAGTTAGCCTTAATGAGAAGAAGAGAATGCCGGTACTATCTTTTTACTTTCGCAAGTATTTGTTTTACTGTGGAACTATTATAGAGAAGCGATTTGGAAACTGTATGTAAATCCAGGGGCTGAAACGGTGCCAAGACAGACTTAAAAGAATTCAGTGTTCAGAGCAGGAAAACCTGAAAAACTGCAGTGAGGAGTTAGCAGGAAAAGAAAATGAAAAAGTTAGGCAAACCCTTTGCCAGCTCTGCAAACTACAAGGGACATTTGAGAAGGAAGCCGGGGCAGCTCTTTTAACAAGACTGAATGCCCTGAAGGAAGCAGGGATCAGCAGCCACTCCAGGGAACGCGAAACTTCTCTTTTCTATGAAGTTTCTTGATCCCCTTCAGTCATCTCACAATTTTAAATGCCCTGTAAAACCTCACAGCAGTACATGATAGAAAACAAACAGCAGAAATTACCTTTGAGAAGGGTAGACAGGGTCTGGAGCCAGGGGGGGCCTCTTTCTCCCTGAGTTGGCCGGTCCACCTGACTCTGAACAATACTGGAAGAGATGTGATTGCTGGTTTTTATAAGCAAACCAAAAAAGGGAGGAGCCAAGAATAAGGCTCAATATAAATAGAGGTTTAGATGCAATCCCGACTTGACTAACCAATCATGACTGGTAACTCGGCTGAGGACCCTCCCCCACCCTACAAGCACAACTTATTCACACCCCCCTCCACTATCCTGCACGATTGGCCCAAGGAGGTCTCCACTCAGGATGTCAATTAAACGTTCTTGACAAAATTACACGGGTCACAAATAAAACAAACTAGAGGATATAGCAAAAAAAAAAAAAAAAGAAACACTCAGATATAGACAACAAACTGGCGGTTATCAGTGCGGGACGGGGAGGGGGGAGGGGCAAGACGGGGGAGGAAGATGAAGGCTGCAAACTACTCCGCAGGGAAGTAAACAAGCTACCAGGATGTATGTGCAAGTCAGGGGACAGAGCCGTATTCTCGAGCCACCAGAAATGGACCCTTACAAGTTCTGAGTCACTTTGTATACCTGAGACGTAATACTATACATCAACTATACCTCAAACATATATATATATATATATAAAAACAAGTACTAGGCATGTAGTATGCACCATGATTGATCTAATTAACACGATTGATATAATTAACATGATTGATGTAGTTAATGTTATCTATGAAAGCGAAACAGTAAATCCTGAGTGCTCATCACAAGAGAAAATTTGTGTGTGTGTGTCGGTATGAGATGATGGGTGTTCACTAAACTTACTGTGATCACTTCATGATTGTTTTTTAAGTCAACCATTAGGCTATACACCTTAACCTTTCGCAATACCGTGCATGGAATATATCACAATAAAACTAGAAGAAAAATAAATTAAATGGGTCATATAACTTTTGGAGCACCTCTTTAAAGCATTTGTCCTCGTCGAATATTCTAGATGGGGACCCAAGGGGTGAGGAGGGGGTGACGATAGGAGAGGAAAGTAACTGGTGTGTCCTGAAATCCAGTTTTCATCATCATCTCAAAACAGGGAACCATCTTCCATCCACCCACTTATGCCAAAATCTAGAAATCAAACTGGTACTTCATCTCCATCCCCCTACACACACGCACCCCCCCGCCTTTATCCATCAGCAGGGCCTGTAGCTTCTACCTTAATGTATCTCAAACCTGCCCACGGACCTTCATCTCCAACACAAGGGTAGCCTTTACCCCACAGCACCGTGAGCTCTCACTCCTGCCAATATACCACGGTGTCTGCAAACTTCTTCCTTTCTGGGTTTGCCTTAATATGTTCTCCACCCATAGCCCAAGAGATCTTTTTACAGTGTAAATCAGATGGTGTCACCACCCTGCTTAATGGCTTCCTATTGCCTCAGGAAAAAAGAACAAACTCCAGGGCCTGCCTGCCTGCCTGCCTGCCAGCCCTGCCGATCTGGGCCCTGCCGATCTGGGCCCTGCCTGACTCTCCAGCCTCAAGTCTTGGCAAGCCCGTCCCTCAGAGCTCTAAGCCGCAGCCTTCTCTCTGACCCAGAGGCTCCAGCCCTGGGTTCCCTTCGCCTAGTTCTCTCTTCCCAGCCTTTCAAAAAATCAGCTTCTGTTCCTCCTGAGAGGTTTAAACTCTCTGGGCAGGGAGCCGTGGCAAGATGTTGGAATGTCTTCTCTCCAGTAATCCAATCTTGGGCTCAAATATTCCCGTTTCAACCTCTAGACAGTTGCATTAATCCTAGAATACTATTTCATCTCCATGGGTTTCCATTCCTGATCCATAAAATGGTGTGATGGAGGGAGAGAGAGGGAAGTAAATCTTAAAAAAAAAATTTTTTTAATTGAAGTATAGTTAAGGAATTCCCTGGCAGTGCAGTGGTTAGGAGCCAGAGCTTTCACTATAGTGGCCCCAGGGTTCAATCCCTGGTTGGGGAACTAAGACCTTTCCCCCAAAAAGTATAACTGATTTACAACAGTATGTGAGTTTCAGGTACACAGCACAGCGATTCAACATTTTTATAGGTTATGTGTGTGCCTAGTCAGTCATGTCTACTTCATTTAAAGTTTTGAAACGTTGGCTATATTCTCTGTATATTCTTGTAGAAGCAGACCTTTCTCATCACAAGGAAAAAACATTTGTAACTCTGTTCATTAAACTTATTGTGGTCATCATCTCTGAAATATGTACATATATCAAATTACTGTACTGTACAATTTAGGCTTATACAATGCTATAATGGTAATAATTTGGGCTTTCCGGGTGGTTCAGGGGTAAAAAAAAAAAAAAAAAAAAAAACCCTCCTGCCAATGCAAGAGGCATGGGTTCGATCCCTGGGTCACGAAGATCCTCTGGAGAAGGAAATGGCATCCCACTCCAGTACTCTTGCCTGGAGAATCCCATGGACAGAGGAGCCCGGCGGGCTAAGGTCCATGGGGTTGCAGAGCGTCAGACACAACTGCTCCTGAGCACATATGGTAATCATAGCTCAATAAAACTGGAAGAACTATGTAATAATATAATTATTTATATAAGTATTTCTGTTTACATAAGACGAGAGAATTGAGACACTGCATGAAGCTTGTAAGCCCACAGTCTGGCGGGCCTGGCACTGTTGTAGGCGCTGGAGCCTAGCTTACAGTAAACAAAGCAAACGAAGCTCTTGCCCCTTTTGGAGCTCCCGGCTCCGTGGAGACGGGAAGAGCCTGCTGTTTTTTGGACTGGGGCTCCTTGATGAGCAGACCCCGCCAGGAAAGCTTTCTAAGATGAGGCGCAGAAGGTGAAAAGGCTCAGGGCGGAGGGGAGGCCGCCCTGGGGAGGCCACTGCAAGGGGCCCAGCGAGTGAGAACTGGGAAGCAAGGAAATAATGAGACAGAGGCAAGGACTGGCTTTTTCTGGGTTTTTTGGTGGCACTGGGTAGCATGCAGGATCTTAGTTCCTGGACCAGGGATCGAACTCGTGCCCCCTGCAGTGGAAATGCAGAGTCCTAACCACTGGACCACCAGGGAAGTCGCAAGGCCTGGTTTTTGAAACTGGTAGCAGGAGATCAAAGATGGTCAGTTCTCTGCTCTCGCTTTATTTTATCTCACCTGCAGCCCTTGACAGAGTCAACCCCTTCCTCAAAACACTTTCTCTCCTGATTCGGGACACCGCCTCGCCTCCTGATTCCCACCAGTCCTCACTGGCTGCCCCTTCTCCATGCCTTCGCTAGCTCTGTTCCCCTGACTCCAGATTCTGACGTGCTCCAGGGTCCAACATGGGAGACTGGTCTTTTTCCTACGCATTCTCCAAGTATTTCATCCTGGCCAATGGCTCAAAATACCATCTACAAGGCGCCTAAATTTGTATATTTCCCACCCAGACTTCTCCCCTCAAAGCCCAAAATATATTTCCAGCTGTCCACTCCAGCTCCATTTAGATGTCCAGAAATTATTTCTGGATTTCAACTCTCAGACCTTCTCCCACAATCCCCCACCACTAACAGATCCGTAAGACCATAGAATCGTATGAGGCTCTCCGGGAAGGGAATTCGGATGGAGAAGAAAGATCCGGTAGAGAGATGGGTCAGCCACTGACACCGACTCTGGATCACGCATCCCTGCCAGTTACCCGCCAGCTCAAACCAATGCCCTCACACTCACCATTATAGCAATTATTCCTTCCTCGCCCCTTCCCACTAGAGCCTAAACTCCGTAAAAATACATGACACTGTGATTTGTTCTCGCTGACATCTAAGTCTTAGTATGACGTCTGTCTACAGCGGAAATCAATAAATGTGTTCCAGACAAATGAATATAGAAATAACATTAATGTACAGAACTCACATGATTCAAAGAGATGACTCATTGGAAAAGACCCTGATGATGAGAAAGATTGAAGGCAGGAGGGGAAGCGGGTGTGACAGAGGATGAGATGGCTGGATGGCATCACCTACTCAGTGGACGTGAGTTTGAACAAAACTCCAGGAGACAGTGAAAGATGGGGGAGCCTGGTGTGCTGCAGTCCATGGGGTCGCAGAGTGGGACAGGACTTGGGACCGAACAGCAGAACTCAGCCGCAGTGAGATCCAGCCAAAAGGGACCTGAAGTTTGAGCATTTAGGCCACTCATAGGGGTCTGGGCTGTTTCCTCATATGTACAAGGGGGCTTCTACCCTCTATTCGACCTGCCTAGTTGGATGGTTGGGTTGCCCTGTGTCATACCAGAGGGAACCTGTAACAGCAAAGGATTGTTACCGTAACTCTTGTCTTGACTACTGAGTATCAACTCGGCAGGGGGCTCCACTTTTGTCTGAACTCAACTCTGAATATTCTTGGAACTCGGCCCCCTTGATGACCTTTTGTTGTTCGGTCGCTAAGTCCTGTCCTACTCTTTGCGACCCGGTGGACTGCAGCGCATCAGGTTCCTCTGGCCTCCACTGTCTCCAGGAGTTTGCTCAAATTCATGTCCATTTGACCTGAAGCCCAACAGGTCCTGTACTTTGCTAGAAGAGTATTCAGAGGCTCTGAACTCACTTTTCTCTGGTTTGGATGAGATGATCAGTGTAGGAATGGCTTATATAGTTGGCTAGTTATGAATTTTATTTTTTTGGTCTGAATCAGACTGTTAACTCCATCAAAATAGGGACTTGCCTAAGCTCACTGCCAGCAGAGCCTCCTGCATGTCTCTGCCTTGGGATGGACTGTGTGGACTAAACCACCAAGACTTAAAAAGCTTCCATGCCAGAAACGGGCCAACCTGCCGAGAAGCATGGACGTTAGCTGGGTCCACGTGTGCTTTTCACTTGGTAACTCACTTAATCCACCTAACAGTCCTGCAAGGCACAGCCTGTGTTTCCCCATCTTTGTAGACAAAGAACCTGGGCACCAAGAGATTAAATAGCTGGTAATAAGCAGCAGAGCCAGGTGTCTAAATTCAGCAGCTGCCTCTAGGGCCTCTGTCCCCGTCCACATAACAGAGCCTCCCTCACAGTGGGGTCCCCTGCCTAGGTCTCCCCTCAGCACCTCTCTCCCCTCCCCCTCACCCCAGTGACCTTCATCACTATGGCCTCTTTTTCCTGTGCAGACACCAGCAAGGCCTCACCCCAGCACCTCATGGTATCTCCCCGGGACCCTGCGGATGCACTGCCAGACCCTATGTACTGCTAGCACACAGAAGATGCTCATTAAATACTAGATGCAGACTGAGGATGAACGCTGGGTGCCAGGCACGTGCCATCTACTGTCTCAGGACGTTCTCCTGGTAACACGATGAAACGGCTGTCCTCGGCGTTGATTTCAGCGCAGACATTTAACAGGTATCCAGCCAATGGCACGCACACCTACTGTGAGCCGGGCGTGCTCCCCACGTGCTGGGGAAACAACTGTAAGGGAAGTGGGCGCCGACAAGCACGTCTCTGCCACACCCCAAGCTCCTTACGATTCAAAAGTCCAATCTGGGGACTCCCCGGGTGGTCCAGCGGCTAAGACGCCGTGCTCCCAGCGCAGGGGGCCCAGCTTCAATCCCCGGTCGGGGAACTAAATCCCGCATACTGCAACAAAGAGTTGGCACACCACAACGAGACCCAGCACAGCCAAATAAATAAATAACTATTATCAAAAAAAAAAGTCAAGTCTGATCATATCAGGGCCCTGCCCTGAAATTCCAGTGTCTCTGAGAAGACAGACAGAATTTCTGGTAAGGCCTAGTGGGCCCTCTGAAGACTTTGGACTTTGTTCTAGAGCACTAGTCTGCCACCAAAAAAAAAAAGTAAGACTGGAAGAACTATAGAACTTCAAGTGTTTCTTCCTCGAGAGATTATCTCCTAAAGGATTTCATCCCACTTAAAGAAGCGTGGCAAAAAGCGAAGAAGTTACTACAGTCCTCTTACTTCAAGACCACATTCTCCTCCCCTTGAGGGTAAGATCTCAGAATCAGCCCTGCCTCCCTGATTACCACACCTGGCACCAGCTGTAATCTGATCAATCTTCACCCCTTGAGTTATTACTGCCTTTCCTTTTTTCTACCCCCCCTGCCTTTTTTTTTTTTTTTACTATCAGATAGATGCTCTACTTATAAAAATAAAATTTTATTTTTACATAACACTGAGCAGAGTTCCCTGTATGACACAGTAAGTCCTTGTTACTTAACCATCTTATGCCTCTCTTTTAAAAAAGAGGAAACCGAGGCTCAGGAGCCTTGAGCAGGCTGCCTGAGGTCACACAGCTAACAGTCTGATTCCCCATCTTCCAGATGAAGGTCAGTGGACCATTTGAACCCAATGTCAAACCCCAGCTCTGTCACCAACCTAAAGCTCTTCTAAAAATGAACCCTGATGCACACTGTTGACACTTATTTCCTGAACGTTCAGTCCTGCGCGGCTCTGGGGCAAGGTTGAAACCTCCTGGCCCAGCCAGCCTCCCCTCCCCCGTTCTGGAACGGCCTTCTTTCGCTGGCTGCCCCTGGCTGCCCCGGGGCTGCTCCCCTCCCACCGCAGTCACTGCCTGGCGTTCCGGTGTCCCGGCCAGCTTCCCTAGCAGTCTGCTAGTCTCCTGTGAAGGTACTGAAGCTAAGGAGAAAAGGTCATGCAAATTATGTCCCAATAGCAATTAGCAGAGTGCTTTTCACAGAGCTGGGAGGCAGTATATGTTTGTAAGATGAAGTCTCAAAAACTTCCATGCCTCCCTTTTACCCTGCCTGTCAGAGCTGATCAGTTCACAAGTCTTACAGCTCCTGCCATCTCAGAATCTCTCAAATGCACCCTTTTTCATTTCCAGAGCCCTTGGTTCTTGTTTCATTCTGATCTGTGTAACAATCTCATAACCGATCCTCTTGTCCCTGTCTTCTTAAGCCAGAACACTTTTTGCTGAGCCCCGCAAATAACCCCCTGCCACCGCCCTGTGCAGTGGAGATTCGGTAAAATCTCCAGTTTTACCAAAATAAACCGTAGTTCCCTCTCTCAGGGAACAACACTACACACGGCCCGGCCGACCTTTCGGCCAGATGCATTCCACAAGTGTTTATGTGGGCACACTCCTCTGTCCCAGGCACTCTCGCACTCCCAGCTAGATAGTACTTAAGCGGTGAGACACAAAACGGACTGGATTCCTACCCTGGTGGAGCTTATATTTTAACAGGAGAAATCGTAAACAAATTAAGACATAAGCAGAAAAGCATGTAATTAGAATACCTACTCTAGAGAAATAATCGCTCAGTTACATAAAGAAGCATGTACAAGGATGTTCACTGCAGTATTGTTTATAAGAGTGAGAAACTGGAAACAACCTAGGTCTTCATCAAAAGGAAATGGCCGCATACACAGTGCTATATCCAAACTGAAGAATGCAGACAGCAGCTGGAAAGAATGAAGTCGTATGGCTAGATCATGGAGACGTGGTGGAACAAGAGAACAAAGCAGCTGCCTATGGCTGAGTTCCGCTGATGTCTGAGAAAACAACATTCTGTACAGCAACTATTCTTCAATTAAAAAGTGAATTTGTTTAAAAACCTGCAAAAAGTAATGCCATGCTTTTGTTTAAGAACATGTACACATTAATGTATTTTCCAAAGGAAATACATGTATATTGATATTTATGTGTGTATTATATAAGTAAATATATATTTATATTTATACATATATTTACATATAAATATATTTACATATATAGTATATATTTAATAATGTATTTATATGTATTACATTGTGTATGTGTACACATGTGTATACATATACATGTATATTTGTATGTATGTGTAATGTAAATATATTTATGAACACACACATCGTAAGATATATCCATGCTGATCACTTCTCAACATACATAACCAAATCATTATCTTGTACCACTTGAAACTAATATAATGTTACACGTCATTATATCTCAATAAACAAATAAATATATATATACGTATGCAAATACACCAAATTTGGCTAATTCTCAAAAATGGGCAAGGATCCAGGGCATTTTGGTGATAGCCAAAATTTTAATCTCTTTACATGTAAAGCATACACATATGCCTACTAACAAGAAATTCCAAACTGTGTGGAATAACCTCAGAAATTTAAAAAAAAAAAAAACAGGCAATAAAATGTTTAGTACCCCCACCTACTGCCTTTTTATGAACAGGAGATGCAGCACTCCCTGCTTACCTGCCTCCCTGCTCCGGCAGCCTGCCTGTCAGCCTGAATGTCTCCAAACGCACGTGCCATCCGCGTGCACAAGGCCCTCCGGAGCCACCCTGCCCGACCCCCAAGGCCGCTGCAGAGGCCTCCGCCCTCTTTGTTCCGTCACCCTTCAGCCCCTCCTTTGTGACACCGGCTGGACTGGGCTGAGCCCACCTGTGTAAACTGCAGGCCCCTCGGAGGGAAGGCCGCTCTCCTCCATGTCGAAGTTGCTGGCGCACAGGAAGTGGCTCAATATTTAGCTGTTCTATTTAATTAAACACTGGAAAAGGAAATGGCAACCCCCTGCAGTATTCTTGCCTGGAAAACCCCGTGGAGAGAGGAGCCTGACTCCACAGGGTGGCAGAGTCAGACATGACTGAAGTGCCTTAGCACTTCACACATTTAATTAAGAGAACGTGCTCTTAGCTGTACCATTTAACTACATAAACATGCTCCCTAGGTTCTTTCATTCACTCATGCATTGTCTTTCCTCCGCAACATTTATTAAGCACCTACTGTGTACTGGGCACTGTTCCAGGCGCTAGGAATGCAGTTGGAAAGCAAACCAACCAAAATGCCTATCGTCCCAGAGTTAGCATTTAATATTCTAATGTGTTCCATCAAGTGCCGGGTCTCCCCTGGCGGTCCAGAGGTTCAGGCTCTTCATTCCCAGTGCAGGGATGCGGGTTTGATTCCTGGGCAGGGAACTAAGCCCCAAGTGCCTTGTGGAATTGAGAAAAATAAGGGGAGAAGCGGTCAGGAAATGAAGGGGGAGAGGGGGTGTTAAATAAGATAGTCTGGGATGACTTCATAGGGGCAGGCATCTGAGTAAAGATCTGAACAGGGTGACAGCGGGAGCCATGCAGACTCCTGAGGAAAGAGTCTAAAAGGTTGGCCCTGCAAAGACCTTAAAGGGTATGCCCAGTGATTCAAGGAGCAACCGAGGAGGCCAGCATGGTGGCAGAGTGGCTGGTGTGGAGTAGAAAGAGACAAATCAAAAAATGAGAGTGGTGGCGATGACATCAGTTGCCTGGGGCCTTTGGGGTTTTGAGAAGACAGGAGTTTATCTGAATGTGCCTGAGAGCTATTGAGTGGTTTGAGCAGAGGAATGATGACCCGGTATTAAGAAGCTTATTAAAGAGATGGTAAAAATTAAGAACACTCCTAAAATAGTCAAGCAGATAATCTCCTTTGCCAAAAGCACTCAGATATTTGTGTGTTCATATTTTCAGGTGACTTTGATAACAACAATAATAGTAATAGAAGAAATAAAAAGGGTAGGAAGACAGGAAAAATAAAACAATTTATTGAGCCCCTGCTAATGTGCCAGTCTTAACTCCACACCTAATGTACCCAAGGCTTTATTGAGTTCTCCTGATAACCTATCTATATTTATGTAATTATACATGAATTTATATTCATGTATAAATTAAGAATATTTAAATTCATTTGCCAGATAAGGAAACTGGAGCCAGCAGAGGTTTGCTTTCTGACTTACTAGCTTCTTTAACTTCCTTGAGGTTTGACAAGAATAAAATGAAATTCTAGCCCAATTTAATTCCAAAGCCCACGCTGCCACATGCCATTCTTTTTCATCCTAAATTGTTGACCTTGGCCTTAGGAGAACAGAGGATAATAATAAGGATCACTGATGGAGCACTTACTATAGTCCCAGTACATTGTATGCACCACTTCTGGATACCCAGGGCGACTTAGTACCCCCTTCACCCAGACTGAAAGTAAAAGTGAAAGTGAAGTCGCTCAGTCGTGTCGGACTCTCTGTGACCCCATGGACTGTAGCCTACCAGGCTCCTCTGTCCATGGAATTCTCCAGGCAAGAGTACTGGAGTGGGTTGCCATTTCCTTCTCCAGGGGGTCTTCCCGGCCCGGGGATTGAACCCAGGTCTCCCGCATTGCGGGCAGACGCTTTACCCTCTGAGCCACCAAGAAGGCCGGATTGGAAACCTGCGCTCTGAGCGGTCACGTGGATGGTGGTTAAAGGGCTGAGCTCGCGAAGCTGGGTTCACACCGCGACTCCGCACCACAGGCGCTGCGGCCTGCCCCCTCGTTTGAATTTTCTTTGCCTTTTCTCCCCATATCACGGATGGAGGTAAGAACACTCACTGACAAGTGCATTTAACAGAAATGAATAAATCCGCTTCTGTAAAAAGCTTTGGAGAAGACAGTTTGCCGCACGGCGGGCTTCCCAGCTGACTCCGCGGTGAAGAACCCACCAGCCCATGCAGGAGACGCGGGGTTGGACCCCTGGGTCGGGAAGACCCCCCCTGGAGGAGGTAATGGCTACCCACTCCAGCGTTCTTGCCTGGAGAATCCCATGGATGGAGCAACCTGGCGGGCTACAGTCCATGGGGTCGCAAAGGGTCCGACACGACTGAGCCACTGAACTGGACTGAACAGTATTATAAAGATTACTGCCTACGGCCACAGAAGCTCAGCCACTGCAGGACCCTGCCACAGTGCTTTTCCGTGGGTTACAGAAGAGAAGCGAGTGTGCTTATAGCAGGTGAGGGAGAGAAAAGGATTTGGACCCGTATTGCTCTCTCCAGAACTGAGTCGCTTTCAATCATCTTCTAGTCCACCCAACATTGACTAAGCAAGCGAAATCCTTTGAAAAATCAGAAGGATACCTTAATCTGGGCGATCTCTCAGAGGTTCGGAGACAACCTGCCTCTCAGCGTCCCCCGGGCATCTTCTCCCAGCGGAAGGTCAAGGAGGCCCCCTGAAGGACGAGGTGGGAGGTGAGGGGCGGCGGCGAAGGATGGGAACGCAGCCTTCAGACTGTGGGTGCGCCCTCTCAGGCCACGCCCGCCAGCAGGACACTGGGACGGGGGAAATGCTGGAGAGATTAGGGCCAGGGCCACACCCTAGAGAGGCACAGAGCGACCAAAAAATCCCTGAGTCTAGACGAGAGATCAGACAGCTGCCCTAAACCTCTGGAGCTGGTTAATCCCGCCCCAGCTCCTTCACCACTCCACTCTCAGCAGCTCCCAGCACTAACAGCCTGTTTCCCCCAGAAACCGGAACTGAATCAAATGCGGTGCCCAGAGCCTTCCTGGATCCACATCCTGAGTGCACCGCCCGGAGGCCTCACCCCGATGACTTGGCCTCCCTGTCTCATCTGTAAAATGGGAATAATGAGTCCCCAGTGCACCGGACACCTTTAAGGCTTAAAGAAGCTGATGGCAATGGGACCTAAAAAACCTTAAAAGTGACTCAATAAACGTCAGCCAGAATGACATTAGCCATCCTTCTCCCTGTCCTAATCAGCCCTTCAACTGAACTAATCCCCTTGGCCTCTTTGACAACTTTTTTTTTTTTCAAATGTGGTTAGCACATTTTGTTGACATATTTTTACAAATACCAAGCCTGCGTGTCCTCTTAAAAATATTTTAGAAGATTATGTTTTGTTCCCACTTGCTTTGAGGAACGGCTTCAGCGAGTGGGATGAAAACAGTGTAAAAAGCAAGTGAGGAAAATAGGACCATCTTTCCTGAACTTTTACAAAAAGAAAGAAAAGAAAAAGCAAAGAATGAAAGATTCAGATGCTCTTAAAGACTATCTTGTTAAGTATTTTCTTATCAAGTTCCTCTTCTCTTTTTTTTCCTCCCCAATAAACACAACAGTAATGATATAGCCTTTCTTTCTTCCCTGTTTAAATTAAAAAATCTGACACATAAATTTCTCCAAACTAATACAATTGAATTTTCTATAATGATTTCTAATGACTATGCTATGTCCTTTAAATAATGCTACAAACAGAAATAAACAAGTTTCTCAAGCACTTGTGTCGGAAGTCAAGGAATAAGAACAACGTGTCCCCAAGGAAACAAAGTAGAATTTGGACTCCAAGCTAAGATGGCTCTGCCTTAATCCTCTGTTACCCGGTACCACGGGGCTGCGTTTACAGGAAGCGCCTGCCACCAGAAGTTTTCTGCTAGTTTCCAACCCGATTTCAATCGTATTTTTGCATCACCCCCTCAGCCATATGGAAACAAATAAAAACACTCAGCTTAAAAAAAAAAAAAAAAAACGTAAAGATCGCTGACCTGTTCTTTTCTGCCTTCTCCAGGATGGGTAGAGGCAGGAGGAAATGCAGCGCGCCCCTCCCCCTCCACGACGGGCTTCCCGGCCGGGTAGAGACGATCTCATTACCACATTTTCAACCAGCAGCCCGGCTTCCTCGTTTAATCAAAGTTAGTTTGTGGTTGTTTGGCAGTCTGCGCATGCCAGCTTTTTATGGCTATAGAAAATGTGTATTTATTTATTTTGAGATGGCTCTGACCATATACGACACACGAGTCAGCCCGAGCCAGTGATTTATAAGAGCTCTGAAAAGCATTGCCTTTAAACATTTTAATAGAGACTCTCTCATCCTTTGTAAGTGGAAGTGTAAATTGGTACAGTCCTTTTGTAAACAACTCAGTGGCACAAGTCAAGGGTCTTACAAATGTTCATACATCTGGGTGCAGTAATAACACTCCCGAAATCTACCCAAAGGAAATAGCCCGATCGAGGAAAAGGTGTCATGAACAAAGACATTCAAGGCAACAAGATTTACTCTAAGGAGAGGAAGGATACACGCACACTCTCTCCACGCCCACGTGGAGACACACAGGAACAGCTAATCATCCCAATTATGCCCCACTTGTGCACATAGCCATTTTGAAATCAGAAAGTTTTGAAAAAGAATGCCATTGGGAAATAGTTAAAAGAGCAAATGGAAAAAAATCAAGATGCAAAATCATATTTTTCATAAACTGTCTTTTTCTTAGTAAGCAAGTAGCACATAAGAATACATAAAACTGTTAAAATTGGTTTTCTTATCAGGGAAACTTGAGCATGGACTGTACATTATGTGATAGCGAGGACTTATTGTTCATTTATTCACTGTGATAATGGCATTTTGAGTTACTAGAAAAAAAAAGTACACTTTTTTAAGAGACATATATTGAAGAGTACAGGAGAATGGCATGATATATTGAAATTTATAATGCTTTAGCAAATTTCAAATAGGAGAGAAATGAAGCAAATGTGGTTCACATCTTGAAACTGCAGAACTGATTCTCTCTATTGTTATGTTCATTTCAAAATTTATTGGTATTTCCCTGGCAGTCCAGTGGTTGAGACTTTGCCTTCCAATGCAGGGGGTACGCGTTCAATCCCTGGTCGGGGAACTAAGATCCCACGTGCTTTGTGGCCAAAAAAACAAAACATAGAAGAGAAGCACTACTGCAATAAATTAAAGACTTTTGAAACGGCCCACATCAAAAAATTTTTTGGAAAATTTTTCTAGTAAACATTTTTTAATGATTTTTTGATCACGGGCTATGCATGACCTTTTCTACCTCCTCTTTTTCTCAAATTATTTTTCTCTTATATGCCTGTATTACCTTTGAAAAAAAAACAAATTAACATTTATTTTACCAAAAAGAAATTACAAAGAATTGACAGTCCCACAGAGATGTTTTTATTGCTGTGCAGTAGTCGTGAATCGTCAGAATACTCTGATAAGCCTAGGCACCTTAAAATGCGACCCCATAAATGGTCCAATTCCTCTCTGTGGGTTGCCCCACTGTCTGAGACGATGCTGTAAATATGATCAGCTGATAACAAGGCCAGCTGCAGCGAGCCATTTTTAAGATTAGGAACCATTTAAACACACACACACACACCACCTCCTGCCTCTTAAGTGTTAAGTGGCAAGATATTCTGGTTTTATTTCCAAAGTTTCATGCAATAGTCATGTAAGCAGCAAGCAGCCCAGAGTTCCACATACCGCCAAGCTGACTCAGAAGGAAGGGTTCCACATTCCTTAATTAGCAGCATCAGAAAAGCACCACTTCCTGCAGTGGAGTTTCCCATTTCACCAAGCTACTCATGGCTCAACACAACCCACCATTTCACAGGGAGGATTTCCATAAAGTCTGGAAACATAGATAGTGTTATTTCTTTTACTTTATTTAATTTACTTACTCTTTTTTGTTTTGTTATTTGATTGTACCATTCTGTCAGTCTTATTCTGTTGTATTCTTATTTTTTTGCAGATTGAAGAGGATTGAAGATGGTATTAAGCATTTCCTTCTTTGTTTCCAGACTTCACAGACACTCTGTAAATACTGAGATCAAAGTTGGGAGCAGAATAGATGAACAACACACCAGCTTGAAAATACAGTTCTCTTGGTTATTAATAGTCCAAAGATTCAAAGTACTGAGCCAAAAGTTTCTCTTTTAGCACCATTTACTTAAATTAAGTTTCTGATTTGTATTAAAATTCTCTAGCAGATCTCTTACTGGGAGCAAGAGCATGAGAGAGGGTTCCAAACAAGATTACACGGTTTTCCAATGTGATATATTTGATCATCTTTGAAAAGGCAGGGGTAACACTATTGCAATCTTAATTGAAATGTCAAAATCTCAGGAAATAGTCTCCTTGTAAATAGTGGATTTAACTGTTGTAACAATTATTTACTTTGAACTTCAGAGATTTTGAAGAAGTGGGAAGTAACCTTAAGCAGGTAATTGACAGATTTGACAGACACTTAAAAAACTATTTGGAAAACATTTTTTTGCACTTTGAAGGATCCTAAATCTGCTCTATGACCTCATATTCCGTTTTTCTCTTTCAGACAATTCTTTCCTAAACTGTATCTTTTCAAAGACTTCTTGCCCACCACTTTGATAGATTTATATTTCATTTTTAATTAAGTACCTTAGCTATAAATAAGAAGGCACAAAAGAAAAGCTCACAGTCTTAGACTCCAAAATAAAGCAGGTGATTGCCTTCATGGCAAACCTGCCTTCTCAGGGGTCTAAAAGGGAGCAAAGAAGGCCTGCTTAGGAATTTTATTTCTTCTGAAGGCATCTTCCAGCATTTGAGAATGTCTGAGGCTATTTAGTGGGTAAACTAACCTTTGATTGGGTCTCTTAAGAATGAAAGCCTTTGTTTCTGGCCTCGGAGACTGATGAATTACTTCTAACACTATATGATAATCATGATGAAAACTATTTTTTAAAATTCATGTGCTTCAAATAACCATGATGTCAAGTTGAGTTGAGAGTCAAGGGCACAGGCTTCAATTAAATAAGACTTTGGGCTTTTGATTCTTGGATTATGTAAGAGCTGCAGTTTGACTCCATCCCTGACTGAGTTCTTCTCCTTGTATCACAAGACACTAGAGGGATGCACGAAAAATGCCCCAAGACTATCATATTATCTTTTTTTTTTTTTTTTTGGCCACGCTACATGGCTTGCATGATTTTGATCTTAGTTTCCTGACCAGGGATCGAACCCCTGCCCCCTGCAGTGGAATTATGGAATCTTAACCACTGGACTGCCAGAGAAGTCCCATATTGTCTTTTTGGAGACATCAAGGTGTCATCGATTTTTTTTTTTTGTCTTGAAAATAATGTTTATAAACACAGTACTTTGTAAGAGAATCCTAAACCCAAGAAGCTGTCTCACCTTTATGGAAATCAAGATTGATATAAAACTGTTCTTATAAACATTTTAGGGATATTATTTTTATCTGAGAGTTTTGCTTGTGAAAAAAGATGATGTCCGAATTCACACTCAAGTTTTGTCTCCTTCCATCTCTGTGTTGAAAAGCAATTTCTCCCCATCTCTGAACTTTTCCAAGTTATTACAGATTTTATGTCTTTCTGAGTTTTCAAGTATGCAGCTCAACACTGTAAATTCATCAGAGGAACCCTGGAATTTCAACCTGTAATGGTTCAAAGCTGCTACTCGGAACACAGGGCACCCACCACTCACCCATATTCTGTTGTGTTCTGGTCACGGAGAATCCAGTGTGAATGGTCTCCACCTGAAGTCGCTCAATGGGCTGACATAATCTTTGCAAACTTGCAATGGTTTCCGTACGACCACTGCTCCTCACCAGCCGGCTGGGCCGCCTGCCGGTGCCACCAACTGTCAGACAGTGACTTAGGCGGCCTCCTGGCCTGGCTGATTTCTTTGCCTATCAGCGGATCGTAAGTCAGAGTATTCCCTTAGTCGTACAGACTGGCCGTTTATTGGGATGTTTGCAGTGGGAACTACAGTTGAAGATAACAAAATTAAACATGAATGTGAAAAAATACATATTCTTTTTTCCTTGGGGACTTAAGATTGGTTTTGCTATTTTCTGATTCTTAAACTGTTGGTTGTTTTTAGGAGTAGAGATCTGATTTTTTTTAAACTCTTTCCTATGACATTGAGTGTTTAAGTTTTTTGAAAATATTTACATTTTCTGACCCAGCCTGCACAATATCCTCTATGGTTCCTAAGATGAAGAAAATAAGAGAAAACTAAAGAGATGTGGCAAGCAAGTATGTAATAATCTGGCAAAAAATTCTTGAGCAAAAGTACATGGGTTTGAGTTTATTGGAACATTTGAAACCAATTAAAATTATCCCCCCCCCCCAAAAAAAAACTTATTTTTGTCCTTTTTACTTTAAACACACACAGGCATACAACTGAAAAATAACATTACAATATAAATGAAACATTAAGCTGATCAAGCCAAGATGCTATACCTGCATCTGGAACATTAGATGGGGTATCTGTAATCCATTCTCAGGTGTAAAAAAAACCAACCCTTTAAGAAAAGCTGACCAGATCTTCAGTATTCAAGTTTAATTTCTATTTATTGATCTGATACAGACTATCTTGAATAGTGTTAAAAATACCAACTTTCAAACTGCAGGGATAGCTGCTGAAATGCTATCTGGTGAGAGTCTGTGTAACTTAATGTCGAACAAAGGTAAACAGGAGACAGCAGAGCCCACAGGAGATGAATCAGAATTATTCAGGATAACCCACAAGAAGCTAGAAGAATACTGTTACTAAGTCTATGCACCTGCCATACTTTAAATATAGATGTTCTCAAATTCTACAATATCACCGAGAAAATACTAAAGGATACATTCTAGACACAATATAGAATATATAAAAGATACTTTTGAATGTTTATGATTAGAAAGACTTACTGTTCATGATAGAAAATTTGAAAACGGAAGAAAACACCATAAACCCAACACATGACCCTCAGAAACAACCATGGTTCCTAAATTGGTGGGTTTCCTGGCAGCTTCTAAAAAACGGCATAGTACTTGGTTTTCTTCTGCTTTTCTTACCCGATCCTTTACAGTGATGATTTTTCTCATATGTCCAAAATGTCAACTTCTTATCATGCCTTGTTTTCTATCTCTTATAAAGATTTATACAATGCAAATGCTGCACAGAACACCTCCCTCCCCGCGCCCCGCTTCCAACTCCTTTTGGCCTATAGAATGGGGCAGAATATCAAGGGAAATGGAAAAAGGGCTTCACTGATACTTGAATTAAAACCCTAATAGGAGAGCCTATCGTACCACGGAAACTCTTTTATTTCCCTTCATATGTTAAGATATTTCAGAGCAAATTATCCAGGAATAAATACCACAAAAAAGGTATTTACATTGTAAAGGAAAACCAAATTGTCAGGGTAATTATCTCCTTGGAAAAATCTTCACTCTGGTCAGAGTGGTGACCTCCAGGGAGGGGACATGGTAATGGGGGGGCAGGGGGCAGCGGGGACAGGCTTTTTCTCTGTCCCTCCCTGTGCTTCCTGAATTTGACATCAGAGGCAGGTATTAGACTGGGACAAAATGCAAACTGTGGGTTTTTAAAGTCCAGGAATATATATGTCTGCATTACAATCTGCAGGCACCAGGCTCTGCAAACAGGCACACCACCTCTGCGTCTCAGGACCTAAGACTCTTACCACTGCTCCTGTTTCTCGCTTTCCACTTCTGAATCACACTTTGGGGGTGTGGTGTGGGGGGTGGACAGCAGCTAAAACTACTGACACCTGCTTCATCTCGACCACGAGTGAACCGTCAGAGCAGCCTCGACAACGCCCCTAAAGCCGGATTGTCTAATTGTATAAAACAGAAATACCTAGAGGCGATTATGAAGTGAATCTTCACGGCATTTGTGTTTGTTTCTGCTCTGGGGCGTTTTTCTCCTGTCTCACCCGCCCCTGGAGGTGAAGATGTGCGGGGCCCGGGCGGTGCGCGCCGTCGGGATGCTTGTCTGCGGTGGGCGCCGCACGCCGTCCAGGCGTCTACCTGTGATGCGCCCTTGCTGGCCCGCCCTGCTCCACCGTGGGTGTGAGTCACTTAGCCACGTTCTGCAGCTTGAAATCCATTCTCTTCCTGAGTCAGTATGAACTTTGCCCAGTCTGTTTCCTTGCAGTATTTCCACCGGCACATGGAAGAGGAATTGCATGCGAGCGCGTTTCTTCCGGAGCACGAAGCGGCTCACGTGTGCTGGCACAGATGGACAAAGACGGACAGGTTGAGCTTTTCTTGCAGAATGAGGACGAGTGATTCTGGCTAGGATGCACAGCATTGAACGTGGTGATTTGTGGCTTGCTGCACAGCCTGAGACTCTGCCATGGGGCCCCTGTTGGCTCTTCTGGAATGGAGCCTCTCTCTGGCCTGGGGAGCTAGCCAGGGGCCCAGGCAATGATGAGTCCACAGACTGCGCAGGGCACCTGAGTAGCCATAGAATCAGCCCCAGTCTAACCCACCAGACATGAGTGACAAAAAAAAGTTTGATTGTGGAGTTTTCTCTGTAAGGTGTCCTGAGGCTGGTGCCCTGTTTGCCTTCTACATTCTAGAAAATGTTTCTAATCTGTAGGATTCTTCTACATTAAGTATTTCCCCCCCCCCTTTTTTTTTTTTTTTTGCTTGTTAATGGGGCCTGAGTTGTGGTGCTTTATTATAAGATTACATTTTGAGAACATATGGTGAAAGTTAGGATTTTTCCTCTCCCTCTTTTTTTTTTTTTCTTACGGCTTTAAAAACAAGATAAGCCTGTATGCAAATAGAGTCCACGGTAACCACAGTAACATTCTCAGCCTTATTTATTGAATTGCAGAGTCTTCCTTCGCCGATTAAGCTCTATTTGCATACCTTTAACATTAGAAACATTTATTCCAGTAATGAGTCATTGGAGACATCTTCTGGGTTTATAACTCTGAAGCTGGATTCTACAGTACTAATGCCGGAAAAATGAGTGCCTTCTGTGTTAAACTTCAGGATTTTTTCTGAGTTGAGAGAGACAGAAAGAGAGGTTTTTGTTGTTTTGGGTTTTTTTATTCTCAAACTGAAATGTGCCCAAATGAATTAAACATAATATCTGAAACATATTAAAAAAAATATCTGAAACATATTTTGTTATTTATTTTATACTCTAAGGAAATATACTGTATGACTTTCTCATTCTGTGAAGAGATAAAGAACTTGCTATTTTCTTCTTGTCTGAATAGAATTACTCTTATAAAGAAGGGTAATAGCTTTATATTTTGAAATTTTTTTCCCAGTCCATTGAGGTATAACTGACAAACGATATAATGTAAATTTAAATTGTACAACGTGTTAATTGATACTTCATATTTTGCATTTTTAAATGGAAAAAAAAGGAAAGAAAGAAAGAAAAAGACAACCTCAATGCTTTTCTCAGAAAGAACAGGAAGCCTGAAGGAGGAAGTATGTGACAGTTTATTTTTCAACAAGTACACGTTATCAAGTGAATGAAATTCCTCTGGAAGCTATAAAAATGAAGATTGGAGGATGGTTGTGTTCAGATAGCACAAATGGCTCCTGGATATTTAGAACCCTTTTTTTTTTTTTTTTGGTTTTAGCTAAGTTATTAATGAATGTCAATTATTGCACTTTTCCAAAAGGAAACACTGAGTCATTCATGAAATGATCTAAGATTTCGAAACTTGCTTACAGAATTTTTTTCTCTCCTTTCCTACCTTGCCAAAAGCAGACTCAGAAAAGCCAACCAGTAACCATGGCCTACATCCAAGGAGCCGGCACCAAATTAGCACAACACTGCAGTAATTTCACAAAGGCTCCTGCTGCCCCCAAGGGTTACTGCCCCACCAGAACTGCCTCCGCAGCCCGCCCGGGGCCAGGCTGGAGGGGCTCCGGCCCCCTCCCCTGCTCTGGAGGGCCTGTGATTAACTCATTCTGGCACAGTCATTATTTGGCCATAGCCTGGCCTGCCTCCAAGTTTCGTGTGGAACAGCAGATGGGTGTGGGCCCGCAGATAGGCAGGCCCGTGTTCCTAGGAGGCATTACATATTTATGGCCGGAGCCCTACAGAATTTGGCCAGAGATGGGGTGCAGATGAGAATGTGTTTGGCGAGGAAATACTGCCTTCTTGATCCATTTATCAAGAGCGCTTCAGCTTAGGCCATTAGATGGTGTCCAAAAACAGTCAACAAATGTTCAGTCCGGAATAAACTGTGAGTGAGGTGGTTTTAACCCCAGGACAGCTGAGGAAGCATATTTCTAGATACTTATTTTTAAAAACATGACTTTAGATAAATGTGCAAAGAATTAAACCACCCGAGTTTCTGAACAGGCCCTGGGGAGCCTACTCATTTCATCTTTACGAACACCTGGAAGTCCATGTAGGTAAATAATGTAGACAAGGAAATAATGCTTTGATCCAAACAATACAAAACAGCTTGGAATTGTGCCTCTTAACAGTCTGTTTGCGTTGTACTACTGAAAGAATTTTTCAGATACTCTATCTTAACATGACTCTGCAGGGGAGAAAGAGGAAGTGTTTGGTCCCATTTCACAGATTAGGAAACCGTGCCTCAGAGAGACTTTGACCTTTCTAAGGTCACAAAGTTAGTTAATTGCAGAGCTCAAACTTAAATCCAGGACTTCTGGCAAAGAGCACTGGCCTTCCTCTGGCACACCCGGCCCCTTGTAACTTCTGCACGTCCAGTTCTGTACAGAGTCTGTCAGCTCCCATGCCTGCTACTGTGACATTAAACCTGTGCTTTTCAGCTCCTAGGATTCCCAAGGAATTTTCTTGTTTCTGCTCCCTACCTTGAAGAGCCTGGTCCCATTTCACAAGCTGTTTGTTGTGAGGATGCACCGATTGGAAAAGGAAGTGGTCTCCCACTCTGGCATTTGTGTAGAAGAGCTTCCTCTTTTTCTCCCTAAATTTATTTTGGTCTTATTTTATCCTGACACCTAAAAAAAAAAATCCCACATAGAGGGATTTTTTTAAAAACCCTTTCTCATACACTAAGATGTTATTAATAATCACCCGTAATTTTTAATTTCCTCTGTGTATGTGTCTTTATTTTTCACATTTTTTAAAACAGTGATCACTTTTTTGGTTATTTAGAGAAAAATCATTTTTAAAAAAACTATCTTATCATTTTTGTGTAACTCACGTGGCGTAATTCACACAATGGATATTTACTGCTAATACCGGGAGAAAAACAAGTACAGAGCTTGGTGACAAACCATTAAACAGTTGTTTGGGTATCACTTATTTAGAATATGCCCAGTAAGCACTGGTTAGAAATTGATGATTAGGGGCAACCTTTCCCAAGTGATTTTTGTAAAACACCTAGGAGACCTTGAACGTTCTGTTTTACGATCACGGGGAGGTCGGAGGGTGGTGTTCGTGAGGAATATTACTTTATTACTCAGCTAAAAGTCCCTGTGGCTCTAAAAGTCCCTCCTTCCTGATGCCACAGGCTGGAAGAAGTCCGTTTTCTCTTCTTTACTGTCTCCTGTGAAGGATCCCATTTTCAAAATACATAAAAGAAAACTTTGTTCTTGTAGGCGATGACTTCCCCCCCAGTGGGTACAGATCACTCCCTCCTGAGCAGACTCTTACTTGCTAAGCTGTAGCCTTTGGGCAGGGAGGGGGTCACCACCAACTCACACCACAGTAACGCAAACACTTTTATACAGCTCACCCCCACGTCTCAAAGTGCTGTTCCAAGCATTTTACGTCTGGGCTCCGTGGATCCTCACCACTGCCCCCTGGGGCAGATACCATCTTGTAGAGGAGGAAAAAGGCACAGAAATGTCAGTTCACAGACGCCCTAGAGCACAGAGCCAGGTGCCAGGCTCAGACTCTGCCCCCCGCTGCCTGCCTTCAGGCATTAAAGCAGCCTGCAGACCTTCAGTGAAGTTAGCTCATTGACCTTTGTCCCAGAGACAGATTTTTTTTTCCCTAAAGTCAAAGGCGTGTAGGTGAAAGGTGGGGAGCTCTTCCTCCCGAGTCTGGGATTCGGCAGGGCGCTTTGACCCACTGAGGGAGGGCATGGATCCGCAGCAACACTTTATTTCTACCGTTAACATTCCCTGTAAACACTTGAGTCAGTCATTTTGTTGCAACATCAGTCAACTGTGGTTCCCTAGCAGAGTCAGATAGGCTAGCAAATAAGACGGATCTTCCTAGTGAGTGCTAGGTACCTTAGCTTTGAACAAGCAGATGCATTTAAATTCATTTTAAATGCTTAGGAAGCAAACTGTAGAATGTCAAAACGTAGAGGATTTTATTCACTAGCTGAAGGACTCAGAGTTAACTCTCTTAAAACAGAAAAAAAGCAATCAACAAGCAAACCAGAAAGAAACCAGAAGGGAACAGACACAGCCAAGCAAACAGCCAGTTCGATCTGCCATAATGCTTGAGAAAACGCAGAACTTGTTTAATTATATTTTCCAGGTACTCAGATGTCCACAAATAAAAGTTTTGTTTCCGCTTTTATATATTCTAAATACATACTAAAATATATTTATATATATATAAATAAATATTTATTATACATTTTTAAATGTACAGGAAATATTTTCCAATCTTTAAACATGTGTAATACAGGAAATACGACATCTTTTATGAAACAAGTTTGGATATCAATAAAATAAAGCACAGTAGAAAAAAAGAATTATGGATAATCCATCATTCTTCAGTAATTCTTCAATACTTTTATTCTGAATTGACTAATCATTCGTGATGAAATAGAGGTGTCTTAACTTTTACCTACATGGACTTCACAGCATTCCCTGGAAACTTTTTTTTTTGGACTAAATTCCTAATATGAGCTCTGTTCTCATGATTTATCTCTTCCTCCTTCTAAGAGGGAAGTGAAAAAAAAAAAGGTCTCCATTTTTACACAGACACACACATACACACACATTTTTAATGCAGTACCCACTTTATGGATATTGCAGTGCAATTTTAACAACAGGAAGAAACGCTATCTCTGGGACTCAATTGAAATATACAAAATTTATATGGGTCATTAAAACTTATTATTATCAAGTTGCTAACCACTAAAGAACACACGCAAAAGCTATGACAAGTGTAATTGAATTAAGCTCTCCAATCTGTGGTTAATGAAAAGACCTGAAGATTCTCATCTTAAAGTAAACTCAATGTAAATCCCACAGAGAAAGTTGAAATGATTTTATTGCATGAAAGAGCTCAGTGAACTTTTAAATTCTTATTCACGTGAGAGAGTTATACTGCTAAAGCCAAACATCGTGAACGCAAAAGGCTATGTCAATCCCTTCTCTATGAGAAGGAGCCTTCTTTCTCTCTACCATATGTAGGATGTTTTTCATTCACCCAAACCTCAACTAAAAGAAAATACAGTAAGCAAGTTCAGCCAAGTGAATCACCTATGTGAAACCCATGGATTTCCTATGTCTCTGGCATTACAGACCTCAAACTCAAATAGATAAAGAAGACACTTGGGGGGCTTCCATGGAGGTCCCGTGGTTAAGACTCCACACTCTCAATGCAGGGCGCACGAGTTAAGTCCCTGGGCAGGGAACTGAGATGGCATACAATGAGGCCAACGAAGAAAAAGGAGAGAGAGATTGATGAAATGACTGACCTGTAATCTGGGTGAAATCATGGAAGTGTGCTATGTGAAATTGTCACACCCCTGGACTACCATTCAATAGGTCGTCTACTGTAGACATCTACTGTAGTCCACTGGAGACTGCCAGGCAATATTTTAGGGAAAGGAGGTACACTGATAGATTAGACTCACAGGTCCTTGAAAATAGAGTTACCTTCCCACAACCAAGGCAAAATGGGAGCCTTGTGAAAATGTCCAGGTACATTTTTTTCCTTAGTCACTGAAAACTTATTGAACACCTACTATGTACTGGGACCTGTGCTGGGACACAACTGCTCACACACAAAAGGGTCCTAACTGGATTCAAAACTTTAGCCGGGTTAACAGACTTAAGGGCTCCGCGTGTGGCTCAGATGTAACGAATCTGCCTGCAATGCGCAAGACCTGCGTTCCACCCCTGGGTTTGATCTCTGGGGTCAGGAAGATCCCCTGGAGGAGGGCATGGCAACCCACTCCAGTATTCTTGCCTGGAGAATCCCAAGGACAGAGGAGCCTGGTGGGCTACAGTCCACGGGGTCACCCAGAGTCAGACACGACTGAGTGACTAAGCAGCAAGCACCAAACAGCCTCACACAGTGAGTTACCATGGATTCCAGTCATTTGTCAGCATCAGCATGACCACAGCCGTGATTAAAAATGCAGGGTGGGCTTGGCCCCCTGAGAAGGTCCTTCCCTGGGACACTAGAGGTCTCACACTCTGAATTCGACCCCCCAGGGATTCAGATGTAGGTGTTCTGTGTTTTGTTTTTTTGGCCCCAAGGCTTGGGGATCTGAGTTCCCTGACAAGGGATCAACCCGGGGCCCTCAGCAATGGAAGTGCAGCGTTCTAACCACTGGACCGCCAGGGAAGTCAGAGATGGAAGCTTCTTAGTCTGCACCTCACAGAAGCAGCTAGCAACAGCTGGGATACACGCTCAATAGAAAAATCACGTTTGCTGTGAAGGCCAGATTCTCTATGTGGAATAGGGGTACGGTACCCGGGATCTATGATACTTCTAGGAGCCCACAAAAATGTTTCTATTTTCACTTCTTTTAAAGTCAGGAAAAAAATGAATATAATAATCATGAATATATCATAATAAGTCCAGCCTGGATGATCTTCAACTTTATTCATGTATGTATCCGCAGTTGCAAAATACAATTTTTAACATCCTTTTATGGAAGAAGTGACCCACACAGGCAAAAATACATTGGACCCACAGCGGTCATGATTCAGTTCAGCCCCAGCAGTCTGGGAATATGTGTGTGTGTGTGTGTGTGTGTGTGTGTGTGTGTGTGTGTGTGTGTGTGTGTGTGTGTGTGTGTGTGTGTGTGTGTGTGTGTGTGTGTGTGTGTGTGTGGATGTGAGAGGTGGACCATAAAGAAGGCTGAGTGCCGAAGAATTAACGCTTCTAACTGTGTTGGAGAAGACTCTTGAGAATCCAGTCTGGGAATATATGTGTGTGTGTGTGTGTGTGTGTGTGTGTGTGTGTGTGTGTGTGTGTGGATGTGAGAGGTGGACCATAAAGAAGGCTGAGTGCCGAAGAATTAACGCTTCTAACTGTGTTGGAGAAGACTCTTGAGAATCCCTTGGACTGCAAGGAGATCCAACCAGTCCATCCTAAAGGAAATCAACCCTCAATACTCTTTTTTTTTTTAATTTAATTTTTTTTTAATTTACTTATTTGTTTGTACCAGGTCTTAGTTGTGGCACGTGGGATCCAGTTCCCTGACCAGGGATCGAACCCGGGCCCCCTGCATTGGGAGCAAGGAGTCTTAACCACTGAACCACAAGGGAAGTCCCCCTCAATACTCTTGGAAGGACTGATGCTGAAGCTAAAGCTCCAATACTTCGGCCACCTGATGTGAAGAACTGACTCATTGGAAAAGACCCTGATGCTGGGAAAGAGTGAGGGCAAGAGGAGAAGGGGATGACAGAGGATGAGATGGCTGGATGGCACCATCGACTCAGTGGACATGCGTTTGAGCAAACTCCGGGAGATGGTGAAGGACAGGGAAGCCTGCTGTGCCGCAGTCCTTGGGGTTCCAAAGAGTCTGACATGACTGAGCGACTGAACAACTATATACACACATAGATATACAAACACGAGGGATGCAACCCTGGAGGGGGTGGAAGTTGGAAGTTGGTTAAGGCTTCCAGGTAGGAGGAACAGTTGAGCTGAGACCGGCAGGGTGCATAGAAATCCTCTATATTAAAGTCAGTGTAGGGAGGAATACACAGGGCGGCATTAGAAAAAGGAAGAGAGTCTAAGAAAAGGGACACGGTGGTGCAAAGACCCTGGCGTCGGGAAGAGCATGGAAACAGGAGGAGCCAGTGACAGTGGGGTCAGGGGGACTCCGGCGTGGGGAGGAGGGGGAGCACTATGGTGGGGTCAGTCAATGCCAGGCGTAGACAGCAAAGAAGACACGGCCCTGTTTCTCATCCACCCACCCCCCTTCGCCTAATTCCTAGTTTGCATCCAAGAGGATGTAAACCTTTCACATGTATTGATTTTCGTCTTACTGATTTGCAAAATGTGCATGAGTATCTAGTTTTAGTTATTACCTCTTTCTTTGAATTCTATTTATCTACTTTTCACTGTGCTGGGTCTCCCTTGCTGCTCCGGCTTCTCTCCAGTTGCGGTGAGCGGGGCCTGCTTTCTGGTTGTGAAGCTTGGACTTTTCTTGGTGAGGAGTGAGGAGCTCTGGGGTGCAGGCGCTTCAGCAGCTGGGTTTCCGGGCCCCGGAGCATAAGCGCAGTAGTTGGGGGACATTGGGCTTAGATGCTGTGCAGCATGTGAGATCTTCCCGGGTCGGGGATCGAACCTGTGTCTCCTGAATTCTTTACCACTGAGCCACCAGAGAAGCCCCTAATTATTATTTTTCAATGTCAAATAAGCCTCTAGATTTTTGTTTGTTAGGGATTGGGGGTTCCTTTGAAAAAAGAAGAAAATAGTCCTGTTTTCTGTGCATAGAATGAAGCAGCTTCTTTGTCTTCTAGAAGTCTCCTTGGCACTTTGATAGCTAGGCACGACAGCCAGGTCGTCATTACCAGTGCTACAGTTTGGAAAACTCTCAAAAGCTTTCTGTCAGATTCTAAGAATATTCCAGAAGATTTGGGCTTCAAAACACCTGCTGCTCTGGTCCCTGGGAGGAGAGAGAGAAGTAACCGTGAGCACTGTGACGTTCGCTCCGCGCCTGCAGCACGGGGTGCAGGGCGGTCACCGTCACCTCCCAGCCCGCAGGGGCCGCCCGTAACCATGCTCCCCGCTGACGGGGGCTCCGAGGGGGGCAGCCACGTGCAGCATCTGCCGGATGCCAAGGGGTGGACATGCTGCTCTAATATTGATGAATGAACCGCTTTTCCGAAAGGAACCAAATATCTGAGGTTTCACTTGATCTTTGTGAAGTCTCTCAACTTTCTAAACACCACATACCAACCAATATGCATCTGTGGCCACATTCAGCCTGTGAGCCTCAAGTTCAGGGTCACGGCAGTGGGTCTGCACAACTCCAGGGGGCGCCGTTCGTGGAGCCGAGCCTTGGAGCTGTGCGACTTGGCACCATGCCTCCCAATCACAACAACTCTCTCTTCACGTCCTCTAGGATTTAGGCCCCATTCTCACCCTGAACGGCATCCCACCCACAGCAAGCGCTCGACAAAGATTTGTTGAATGAATCGAGATCTTGTCTTCTTTACAGATTTGCCAACCAACCCTAGCTTCTTCTCTCCTTCTGAAACCTTCCTAATCAATGCCATCTGTCTGTCCTCTCTCCCAGTTTATAAGCCGTCTGACCTTGGACAAGTTACTTAGCGTCTCTGGGCTTCTGTTTTCTCAGTTGTAAATGGGAATGATAATAACTCTCAGTCTCGTTTTGAGGACTAAATATGTGTAAAGTGCTTAGGACAATATCTGGTACACAAGAAGTAATCGACATGTGCTAACTAGTAATAACTATTTAATCATCTCTTAACTGGAACTTCCCGGGCGGTGCTGTGGTAAGGAATCCACCTGGCAGTGCAGGAGATGCAAGAGACGTGAGTTCAGTCCTTGGGTTGGGAGGCTCCCCTGGAGAAGGGAATGGCTACCCGCTCCAGTATGCTGGCCTGGGAAGTCCCGTGGACAGAAGGACCTGGTGGGCTATAGTCCACAGGGTCACAAAGGGTCAGACATGACTGAGCAACTGAGCATGCATGCACATCTTGATTAATCATCTTATATTTTGTGTATCTTTCTCTCAGTTAAACTGAATTTACAACTTTTACCTTGTTTCTGTCACAGCAATTAACATGATACAACCTATAAAGTAAGTAGCAGATATTAGGGACTTGAAAAAATAAAGTTTAACAACTATATTAATTACGATCAGAACTAGTTCTGAACAACAGAAAACACAGGATAAGAGTTTTGTTCTCCTTCATGAAAAGTAAACTTGGAAGTAGTCTAGGGCTGTGTGGCACTCCATCATGTCAGGAGATCGACTCTTTCCATCTTATTCTTCCCCCATTCTTTCATGTAGCTTCTGACTCAAGATCCAACGTGGCTGCTCAGGCTCCAGCCATCAGAACACATTCCAACATGCAGGAAATGGAGGGGAGATCAGAAAAGGAGACATACCTCTTTAAAGATACTTCCAGGAAGTCATGTATACACCACTTCCCTTTAAAAACCAGTGGTCAGAAGATAGTCACACAACTATCCTCAGATGTAAAGGAAGCTAGGAAAATGCTCTTTTATCTGGATGGCCATGTGCCAACTAAAAGTTGGACATTTTACTGCTGACAGAGAAAGGGATACAGATATTGAGGCAAGTAGGGTCTCCATCCTAGCCTGTCAGTTTGACATGTGAATATCACAAAGAATACAAGTGATCTCAGTCCCCTTGAAGGAGGCTGGTAACTTGGGCTTAACTGCAAACTTTATAAAAAGCCTGACCCTATCTTCTACTTAAAACTCTAATAATTATTTTAGAATGGAGGATGGCTTTTCATTTATAAATGTCAGTGTTCACTTATAATGGAGCTCCCTAAGGAAGAAAGACATACACGTAAAACCAACTGATTAGGTGGTTTTTATGACTTTTCTTTACTATGGACAATGTCAAGCAAATACTAGGTCGAGAAAAGAGAATAATGGATCTCCGCCTTCCGGTTACACAGCTTCCACAGCGACCAAGCTTCTGTTGAGGGACCACTTACATCATCTGCACACCACTCCCTCCACCACGTTACGATAAAAATTCTAGATATCCTGTAACTTCACCTATTGATATTTTAGTATCTCTAAAAGATAAAGACTTCCTTAGAAAGCTTAACCACAGCGTCATTATCACAATTAGCAATGTCTCTAACATCACCACAGTTTTTATCCGTGTTTAAGTTGTCTCATAGATTTCTATTCTTGAAGATTCATTTGTTTGACTAAGAATCCAACCAGAGTGTTTGCAATGCAGTTGCTAATATGTCTCCCAGTGCCTTTTATTTTTATTTATTTTTAAACGTGTATCGGAGCATGGCTGATTGACGGTGTTGTGTTAGTGTTGTATAGTAAAGCAGCTCAGTTCTATGCATACACATTCCCCACTTTTTAGAGCCTTTTCCTATCTTGGCCACACAGAGTATTGAGTAGAGCTCCTTGCGTCACACAGCAAGTTCTTATGAGCTATTTTATACATAGCAACGTGTGTACATCAATCCCAGTCTCCTAATCTATCCCCCACCAGGCCCTTTTAATCTATAGCTGCACGGCTCCGCATAGTAGCCACCAGCCTCATGAGGCCATTTAAATTAAAAATTCAGTCCTTCGGCTGCCTCGCAAGTGTGAAATAGCCACAGGTACAGAACGCTGCCATCAACCAGAAAGTTCTGCCGGCGAGCTCTGCTCCGTGGATGCTCCTGACCTTTTTGCCCCAGCAATGCATTTATGGAAGAAATTGGGGTGTTTGTCCTGCAGATATGTCCACAGCTCAGACTCTGCTGATTCCAACCCCCGTGTCGTTTAACATGCTTCTTTGTTCTCTGGACTCGCTGTAAGCCAGGAGTCAGACTTAGAACCTTGATCAGAGTCAGAGTTGATTCCTCGCTGCTGTTAAGACAGGCAAACCAGTTCTCCGTACTGTGTTTAAAAGCACACAGGGAGATCAGAATCTAGAAGGACTTACACCAGAAAAAAAAAAAGAAAAATCTTATCTGTAGTTATTTTGGGGAAGTAGAATGACCTTATTTTCTGTCTTATTTTTGCTCATCCATATCTCATTATTTATTCCCCCCTCCCCCCCGCCATGAGGATGCCTTTCTCACGTGAAGTAAAGAAGAGCTACTATTTATTGCAAACCATGTGCCAAGCACCGTGCGGACAGATTCGCTCGCGTGAGCTCATGGAATCCTCGTGACAATTCCATGAGGTAATTACGGTCCCCACGCTGCAGTAAACACTCAGGACGATTAAGTAACTCGTCCAAGGTCATTTGGTCAGTATTTGGTGGAGTCTGGGTTTATCTCCCAACTGTCTGCCTCTCAAGGGATTCAGATTTTGGTGAGCATAGCCTGCGGCCAGAGAGACAACTCTGTCGGGGAGGCAGAGCCGGGTTGGGAACCGAAGTCCACCCCTGCTCACCGCGCGTCATGGTCGCCCGCAAACATCTGGTCCCCGGCGCCAAGCCCTCCTCTCGGCTGGAAGGTGTTCCGCGGCGCATCTGGAGGAAGCCTGCGCGGAGAGTGCGCTTACCCGGGCCGGCCTCCGCGCCCCTGCCCCGGGACGGGCGTGCCAGGCCGCTGGCCTCCAGTCTCGGCCGCTGACTCCGCGCTCGGCCTCGCCCAGAGCCCCCGTACAGGCCCGGGCCTCCGGGCTGTCCGGACACATCGGCGCCCAGGACAAACAAAAATCCCTGCCCTCATGGAGCTTGTCCGTGGAGATTTGGGAGGAGAGATTACAAAATATAATCATAAACAAGATAGTAAGTTAAATATAGAGAAAACCAGATGGTGATCAGCTAGTAAGAGAGAAGGCTGTGAAGAAAAGGGTGTGGGTGTGTGTGTGAGAGAGAGAGAGAGAGGCGGGCCCACTCCTAGCATTCTGGGGAGGATGGGCAGGGAAGTCAACTCTGAGGCTGGTGGATGCTCAAGGAACCGAGGGCTAGTCCAGCCCACTGCCTGTTTTTATACAGCTGTGAGCTAAGAACCGCTCTTCCATTTTTAACTTGTTGGAATAAAACTCAAAAGAAGAGCAACATTCGGGAACACATGAAAATCAAATGAAGTTCCATCTCACTGTCCATAAATAAAGTTTCATTGCATCACAGCTCTGCTTGTCTGCTTACTGTCCATGTCCCCTCTGCACAGCAATGGCCGAGTATTGTCACCAAGAGCCCATGTGTCCCACAGGGCCTAAATACTGACCGCATTTCTCTGAGGGAGGAGCCAAGTAGCTGTCACAGCGCGTGCAAAGGCCCTGAGGTAGGACCACGGCAGGACAAGGGACGCGTTGAGACTGAGCTAAGCGGATGAGCTCAGAAAGCAGGGGTCCACGGCGTGAGGTCTCCCCCAAGGACCTTCGCCCCCAGCCTGAGCGAGATGGGAGCCAGCGCTGCTTGGTGGTGAGGGATGATGTGGTCTGTTCTAACAGAGTTTCCTATTTTAAGAGTAAAGTGCAGTGGGGTAGGGCAAGAATGGAAACAGTGAAAGCAGCTATGAGGTCATGGTAACACTCTGGGTGAGGGATGGTGAGGTGATGAACCAAGGAAGAGAGAGTGGCTGAGGTTTAGCTAGTAGATCCTGAGTAAATGTTGAAGGCGGAGTCGACAGGATTTGCTCAGGAGTAGAAACAGGAGTTGAGTGAAGGGAGCAGTCAGGGCTGACTCCCAGGTTTTGGCCAGAGCCAACAGAAGCCTGGAATTTTCTTTAACAGAGCTGTGATAGACTTCGGGAGCAGTAGGGTGAGTGGAGACAAGATGAAGCGCTCAGCTTGGGTTTTGCTAAATTTGAGATAGTTTCACTTTTATTTATTTTTTGGCCGTACTGCAGGACGTGTAGGACCTTAGCGCCCTGGTCAGGGATGGAAAATGGGCTCTCAGCAGTGGGAGTGCGGAGTTCTAACCACGGACCACCTGGGGATTCCCAAAAGCAAGGCTGTCTTTTTTTCCTCTTTCTTTCCCTCTTTTTTTTTTTTTGGCTTACAGGAAAGTGCAGACTCCTAACCACTATGCCACCAGGGAGTTCCTTGAGATGGTTTTAAACACTTAAGGGGAGATGTCAAGTGGAGCTGGATCAGGGAGACAGGAGCCAGGGGTAAAGCTGGGGTTCGGGACACCTGTTGGGAATCAGCAGGCTGTGGTTGCCCAGAAGTCTGGATGAGACAGAAGAGATCTAATAGGACGCACGGGATGCTCCCCTCCTCCCCACTCCATCCAACGACAGCCTCCCCAGCGGCTCTCATCTTTTTTCATAATAAAATCCTGAATTCTTAGACAGTCGACCCTTTCTGACTGATACTCCTATCGGCTTTCTCCTCTTCCAATTCCATCAGCTCTAATTGAATCGTTCTTAACTTTGCTCCAGAAGATTCAGCCTATGCAGTCTAGTGGGGGTGATGGAATTCCAGCTGAGCTATTTCAAATCCTGAAAGATGATGCTGTGAAAGTGCTGCACTCAATATACCAGCAAATTTGGAAAACTCAGCAGTGGTCACAGGACTAGAAAAGGTCAGTTTTCATTCCAATCCCAAAGAAAGACAATGCCAAAGAATGCTCAAACTACCACACAATTGCACTCATCTCACATGCTAGCAGAGTAACGCTCAAAATTCTCCAAGCCCGGCTTCAACAGTACGTGAACCATGAACTTCCAGATGTTCAAGCTGGTTTTTGAAAAGGCAGAGGAACCAGAGATCAAATTGCCAACATCCGCCGGATCATTGAAAAAGGAAGAGAGTTCCAGAAAAACATATATTTCTGCTTTATTGACTATGCCAAAGCCTTTGACTGTGTGGATCACAATAAACTGTGGAAAATTCTTCAAGAAATGGGAATACCAGACCACCTGACCTGCCTCCTGAGAAATCTGTATGCAGGTCAGGAAGCAACAGTTAAAACTGGACATGGACTGGTTCCAAATAGGAAGAGGAGTACATCAAGGCTGTATATTGTCACCCTGCTTATTTAACTTATATGCAGAGTACATCATGAGAAACGCTGGGCTGGAAGATGCACAAGCTGGAATCAAGATTGCCAGGAGAAATATCAATAACCTCAGATATGCAGATGACACTACCCTTATGGCAGAGAGTGAAGAGGAACTAAAAAGCCTCTTGATGAAAGTGAAAGAGGAGAGTGAAAAAGTTGGCTTAAAGCTCAACATTCAGAAAACAAAGATCATGGCATCTGGTCCTATCACTTCATGGCAAATAGATGGAGAAACAGTGGCAGACTTAATTTTTTGGGGTTCCAAAATCACTGCAGATGGTGATTGCTGCCATGAAATTAAAAGACGGAAGAAAAGTTATGACCAACCTAGACAGCATATTAAAAAATAGAGATGTTACTTTGCCAACAAAGGTCCATCTAGTCAAGGCTATGGTTTTTCCAGTGGTCATGTATGGATGTGAGAGTTGAACTGTGAAGAAAGCTGAGGGCTGAAAAATTGATGCTTTTGAACTGTGGTGTTGGAGAAGACTCTGAGAGTCCCTTGGACTGCAAGGAGATCCAACCAGTCCATCCTGAAGGAAATCAGTCCTGAACATTCATTGGAAGGACTGATGATGAAGCTAAAGCTCCAACACTTTGGCCACCTGATGCGAAGAGCTGACTCATTGGAAAAGACCCTGATGCTGGGAAAGATTGAAGGCAGGAGGAGAAGGGGACAACAGAGGATGAGATGGTTGGATGGCATTACCGACTCAATGGACATGAGTTTGAGTAAACTCCAGGAGTTGGTGATGGACAGGGAGGCCTGGCGTGCTTCGGTCCACGGGGTTGCAAAGTGTCGGACATGACTGAGCGACTGACTGATGCAGTCCTCGGCCCCCTGTCTGCTCCCCCTTCTGCCTGGAACGCTCCATTTGCAGACTTTTACACGCCTGCTGGCCCACGTCATTCACAGCTCCACAAAGCACCATCTCTGCAGGAACTGTCCCTGACTCACCTAACCAAATAGCTCTCTGCTCACCATGCCCCTGCTTTGTCTGTCAATTCCTAGGTTCAGTATTTCTCTTCTCCTATGAGACTCTAGCCGTTGGTGGCTCAGACGAAACTGTAAAGTATCTGCCTGCAATGCAGGAGACCTGGGTTTGATCCCTGGGTCAGGAAGATCCCCTGGAGAAGCGAATGGCAACCCATTCCAGTATTCTTGCCTGGAGAATTCCATGGACAGAGGAGCCTGGCAGTCCATGGTCCATAAGGTCAAAAAGAGTCAGACATGACTGAAGTGCTTTTGCACAATGAGACTCTAAGCTCCCCGAGGGCAGGAACTTTGTCTCGGGCAGAGCCTGACACACGGTAGGCACTCAAATATTTCTTGAATACTAAATAAAGCTTTTGAACTGTGGTGCTGGAGAAGACTCTTAAGAGTCCCTTGGACTGCAAGGAGATTAAATCAGTTGATCCTAAAGTAAATCAACCCTAACTATTCATCGGAAGGACTGAAGCTCCACTACTTTGGCCATGGGATGCGAAGAGCTGACTCACTGGAAAAGACCCTGATGCTGGGAAGGACTGAAGGCAGGAGAAGGGGATGACAGAGGATGAGATGGTTGGATGGCATCACGGCTCGATGGACATGGGTTTGAGAGTGGAGGACAGGGAAGCCTGGTGTGCTACAGTCCGTGGGGCGGGAGTCAGACACGACTTAGTGACTGAACAACAAAACAGGAACAACAACCAAATAAAGGTGAGGATGAAGAAAGATGATTTTCTACTTTATATATTCTGCGTGCTCTCCCCTTGTTGTTCACTAGGTTCTTCTACCCTAGAGCCCAGCAATGTGCCTCTCGATCTTTCAGTTTAGAAGTCAAGCTTAACACCAGCCAGGCATGTCACAGAGGAGATTGGGAGCAAGATGTCACATCTTCAAGAGATGGGCAGGAATGAATAGATATTTAAATAATAATAATCATAAAATAAAATCAGATGAGTGCAGGGCAGGAGCAGGACACCCCTGCCAGCTCTTTGCGTGTTTGCTCTACTGTTTCGGGGAAAGGGGCTTCCTCTTGGATACTTGGCAAAGCAAGTTTTGGTATTTTCCAGCACAGGCAAAGACACCAACACCAGGAGAGGAGATTTTCCAGGGATATGTAAGTTGCAGCCAAACAAAGTGACTTTCCGTGGGTCTCTGCCAAAGAGGAGAATCAGCTCTCTTCTATTCCTAAAATAAAAGCCCCTTGGAGAGGGGGAGAAAAAAAAAAAGGGAAAAAATAGCAGTTATGTTGAAAGTACAGAGTTTAGAAGGGCTTCTTGCTAGAATAGAAAGGGGGATTTGGGGGGAAGTGAAACTCTTCTATATGACGCTGTGGTCGTGCATACAGGTTACTATGCATAAAATGCATAGAACTGCACAACATAAAGAATGGATCTTAATGCAAATGATGGACTTTAGTTAATAATCAATTAGTTGTACCAAATGTAGCACACTAACGCAAGATGTTAATAATAGGGACATTGCATAGGAGGTGGGAGAATATATGGCAACATTCTGTAATGTTTCAGTTTTTCTGTAACTTATAATACCACTCTGAAAAATAGTCCATTAATTAAAAAATAATAATAAAAGTGTAAAAGGCGCACACTTTTTAATGAGCACAAAACTTGTGAAGACAACCCTTCATCTCACTATAGTATCAATGAGAAAGGGACACAGTGTTAAGCGCACGTATCTCTTAAGAAAGTGAAGTGGAAACAGTGCCAGCCACCACTTCTTGACTTGGAACCTGTCCACTGTTCTTGAGTTTGAACAGTGTGTGTGTGTGATTTTGCTGTTGTTGTCCTTGCTTTTAAATGTCAGTATTTTGTCATCCAAAAAAAGCCCTTAGAGCTCTGTGACTCTTAAAAGACAGTATCAAATGTTTCAACAACTGACAAACCTCAGACTTCCTGTATTTCTGCAACTTGTCGCCTTCCCCGCCTTTGAATTTGTTAGTGATCTCTCTGGCCACAGGCTCTCCCTGCCACACATCCCTAACTAGATCACTAGATCAAAGGTGAAGCTTTGGTAAGTAATCAGTGTCATTCCCCCCGTGTAGCCAGCTATTGAAAACAGACCTGCAGGGGTTTCAAGGACAACCACGGTATGGGTTTGGCAACTAAACCCTCCTGTAGTACAAGCAGTGATAGACAAGGGCCAGTGTTTCCACACCATTCCCAGTCCTGACTCACTCGTCCTCAGTGAAATCCTGCAAGCTCAGCAGAGGAAAACGAACCCAGCTCCTTTCCCCCGCCCCGCTCTCCCTTCTCCCCGCCCCAGTTCCTGACTTCAGAAAGGAATGTCACTATTATAAATTAGAAGAGCAAAGAGCTTGTCCATTTTTTGGACAAGTCTTTTTTTTTTTTTGAGATTTGTTTTCCCATACATAATTTCTCCTTCCAGTCATTAGACTTTTATGTGGATTTGTTTTTTTTTTTAAGAACATATTTCTTACTATATTTAAACTAGATAACCCACAAGGATGTCGTGTGTAGCACAGGGAACTCTGCTCCATATTCTGTAATAAGCTAAACGGGAAAAGAATCTGAGAAAGAACAGATACACTTATACATATGACTGAGTCACTTCATATACCTGAAACTAACACAACTGTACTATGCTAACTATACTAACACAACTACTGTTCATCCACTAGACTCCGATATGAAATAAAAATTTTTGAAAAAAGAGAAAAAGAACATATATTTCTTATGCAATTTGTTTTGCATTGCTGGAATGAGGAACCTTTTCTGTTCATACGTGTTAAAATCTAGTGAAGGTGCCGATGTGAGAGATCACCCCGAGCCTTGGAAGGAAATGATTCACCGCAATACTGTAACCGAAAGTGTTCAAACTCACCCAGGGAAGGAGGCCGGTCATTAAGCGAGTTACCTGCACTGGGCGGTTCCTCAGCCCAGTCCTGCCTTCAGAAGTGCCCACGCCCAGCCCAGCCTCTTCCCAGCAGCCCTGTTCTGGCTCTCTTTTTCCTCTGTCCAACTGCAAATGATTGACGCTGGGAACTCAGCCTCCAAATTTAATCTTTAAAAGAAACCCGCAAATTTATGAGTTTTCAGCATTCACATCTGACCCTCTGCTTCCAGATGGGCCCCGCCAGGCCGTCTTCTTGTTTTGCACTGAAACTTCATGCGATTAAAACATGGTTGCACTTAAATGCGTTGGATGAGTGAATAAATAAAATCCAAAAATGTTCAGGATAAATCCAAAGTTGTAAAAATAAAATATACCTTGATTTTTTTCTAATGAAATACATTTTTATCTAAACAAAAAACATCGCATTAAAGCAATGTCTGGGAGGGGTGAACGAAGAACATACCTATTAGCTACAAAAAAGATGCCAACAATAAGAATAAAACAAACGGGAATCTAAAAAATGAAAAAACGTGTATTTTATTTCCTTCTCAAGGTTTTGGTGAAGGCCAACGGCAGGCTGACCTTGAGGTTCATCATTCTTCACAAAAAAGTGATGTGAAACATTTCCCATCTTACTTGATTTAGTTACATTTCAGAATTGAAAATTGGTCATTATTAATGAAAAACTATCTGAACATTCTACACACTGAGATACAAGTTGCTACTTTTATTCCATATGTTCTGTATGGAAGCAACCAGATTTGATCCATATGGTTTTCTTATTTTTTTAACTTTTTAATTGAAATATAGTTGATTTATAGTATTTCAGGTATACGGGGTGTGTGTGTGTGTGTGTGTGTGTGTGGTATACGGTGTGTGTGTGTGTGTGTGTGTGTGTGTGTGTGTGTGTGTGTGTATTCAGTCATTTTGACTTTGGGACCCCATGGACTGTAGCCCACCAGGCTCCTCTGTTCATGGAATTTTCCAGGCAAGAATCCTGGAGTGGGTTGCCGTGCCCTCCTCCAGGATACAGCAAAGTGATTCAGACTCTTTTCCGTTACAGATTTAGTACAAGATACTGAATCTAGTTCCCTGCTACACAGTATGTCCTTGTCACTTATCTATTTTATTTATAGTACTGTGTATCTGTTGATCCCAAATACCTAATTTATCCCTCCTTCCCCCTTTCCCTTTTGCTAAACCTATTTTCTAGGGCTGTGAGTCTATTTCTGTTTTGCAAATAAGTTCATTTGTATCATTTTTTTTCCTTTAGATTCCATATATTCCACATAAATGACATTGTGTGATATCTGTCTTTGATTTACTTCAGTTAGTATGATATTCACTAGGTCCAACCAGGTTGCTGCAAATGTCACAGCCTCATTCTTTTTGATCCATGGTGGTGCAGTGGTAAAGAATCCATCTTGGTAAAGAAGCCGATGCAGGAGATACAAGAGATACGAGTTCCATCCCTGGGTTGGGAAGAGCCCCTGGAGAAGGAAATGGCAACCCACTCCAGTATTCTTGCCTGGAAAATTTCGTGGACGGTGGATCCCAACAGGCTACAGTCCATGGAGTCGCAAAGAGTCGGACATGATGCGCACACGCACAAACACACACACACACACTCAGGCTAAAGCTATGCAGACTTTCATGCGTCCTTTCCTCCAGAAAAGATAAAATAAATTTTATTTGATGACTGCATAGATATAAAAATAAATACATTAACATTAAATAGTAAAACATTTTCTTCAACCTAAAAGGTCACTTGTTTCTTCTGGTTTTAAAAGACATTAAAACTTTTTTCATGGGCCTAGTGTCTAGTTAAGAAGTCTGCTCTGGAGGAAGGCCATTTTATAGAAACACTGATTAAATAATCACAAATCCAATGTAAAGATGACAAATATTTTTTAACATTAAAAAAATCTGTCAGTGATTTGTCACAATTATGAAAACCATTTGTACTTGCTTTTTTAAAAAAGAAAAAAAAAACCCTTCAGTTCAAAATAAAAATCAACTGAGTACTCAAATCTGGAGAAAATAAATAAATTGTGCCTCTATTCAATGGAACATTATTCTATCACTGAGAAAATGAGTTTTCAACAAACATATAACTGTTTTTTAATGTGTTTGAAGTACAAAACATATTTTTTAATGGATGGTCTCCCTAGAGTTAATGGAGGTCTATGGAAATGGACACATACATTTAGTGGGTAAACTAGCCTTGACTTTTTGGAGCTTTCTGGAAGGCATATGGGTGAAATCTATTGAAATGTAAACTGTTTGTACTCTTTAATTCACAAATTCCACTTCTAGGAATTTAATCTGTAAATTCATCCCTACGTGTGTACAAATATATAAAGGCAAAGATATTCATGGTAACATTTTAAAGGCAGAAAATTGAAAACAAAATTAATATTCATCATTAGTGAACTGGTTATATAAATGATGGTCTATTTCCATAATGTAACACTATACAGTCAATAAGGGGAGGAAAAGCCAGACAGAGATAAATAGTATATGGCACTACCTACACGCAGAATTAAAAAATAAAAAGTTGAACTCATAGAAATAGAGAGTAGAATGGTGGTTGTCAGGGGCTGGAGGAAGTGGGAACATGTCAGCCAAAGGGTACAAACTTTCAGTTGTAAGATGAATAAGTTCTGACGATCTGTACAGCATGATGACTATAGTAATAACACTGTATTATATACTTGAACTTTGCTAAGAGTAAATCTTAAAGTTCACACACACACACACACCTACAGAAGGTAACCATCATGTGACGGACATGTCAACTAATTTATTTTGGGATTCTGGGTCTCCCCTGACTGTCCAGCTGTTAAGACTTCGGGCTTCCATTGCAGGGGCTCAGGTTCGAACCCTGGTAGGGGAACTAAGATCCCACATGCTGTTTAGTGAGGTAAAAAAAATTTTTTTAATTAAAAATTGAAAAAAAAATTTGATTATGGGACTCATTTGACAATGTATACAGTATTAAATCATCACTGTACATTTTAAATACACTACAATTTTATTTGTCGATTATACTTCAGTAAAGCTGGGGGAAAATAACAGCAAACATAAACAGAACTTACTATGCACTAGGCCCAGTTCTTTGTATTTTAGGGCCGTTAACTCACTGCGAGCTCACAGGTGCTTACAAAATGCACATTTACTGCACGTGAGATAATAAAAGAGTATTTCTAATAAAATAAATGAAATAACCTGGAGAGTTTGCATGATAAAATCCAGATTTTTGGCTTAACATGAAAAACTGCAAGATGTTCCTAGATTCCCTCTGAGCCCAAGGAGGGGGAACCTAGTATGAAGTACCCACTTTGGATGGGACATGGACTCTAGTTCAGAACCACCCCATCTGGCCTGCTTGCTTGTTCATTCATTCATTCACTCTTTCATCAGGTATTTTTTTGAAGACTTCCCCTGTGCTTGTCACTGTTACGGGACACAGTGAATAGAAATAAATCTCCACCTTCCTGTAACAGATTCTCACCATGGCGAGCAAATAACAAGCGAATGATGATTTATCGCACGTTTCAGGTGGAAATACAATTCTGAAGAAATATAGAGGCCGGGTGAGGGGAGTGGTTTTGTCTAAGGAGGCAGATGGATAGAGCAGACCAGACGGCTGAGCTTGGGGTGGGGGAGGGGGAGGGAGGGGGAGGGAGAGGAGAGGGAGGGGAGGGGAGGGGGAGGAGAGGCAGGGGGAGGGGGAGGGAAGGGGGAGGGGAGGGGCGGGGCGGGGGGATGGGGGAGGGGGAGGGGGCGGGAGGAGGGATGAGGGATGGGGCCGGCGGGGGAGGGGCGCCGGCCGGGCGGGGGGATGGGGGAGGGGGCGGGAGGGGGGATGGGGGAGGGGGAGGGAGGGGGAGGGGGAGGGGCGGGAGGGGGCGGGAGGGGGGATGGGGGAGGGGGAGGGGGCGGGAGGAGGGATGAGGGATGGGGCCGGCGGGGGAGGGGCGCCGGCCGGGCGGGGCGGACAGGTCCGCCTGCAGGCTCTCGGGCAGCGAGGGGCGGCCCGGCTCCGAACCCACGACCGCGGCCCCAGGGTCTGCACGGTTCCTGACTCGTCACCGACCCGGGAAAGGCCTCAAACCCCAGGGCCCAGAGGCCCTGGCTGTGTGTCCCCTCTGGAAGGACTCGGCGGGAACGATGGCGGCGCTGGCCCCCGGGGTGCGCGGAGCCCCTGAGTGAGTGGGCACTGCGGGCGCGCGCTTCGCGGCCTGCTGCCCACGGCAGTCCCGGCAGCCGCTTGCCTCACAGATCAAGTCTCCGTAGGACGCCGCTGTGCCCTTCCTGTAGGGATCGTCCAAGGCCGTCTTCCCGTCGCAGGTCGGTAGTGGAGACAGACTGTATGGCTCTCAGAGCCTAAAATGTGCGCCGACCTCTTCCAGGAACCTGATGATTCCAGGCCTACGCATCCCGTCCCTTACCCCCAGAGAAGGACACCAACGTTGATGTGTGACGTGGTTCAAGAGCAGACATTGGTTCGCATTGATCATTCTTTCTTTTCCCAGATCCAGCCAGGACCCTGCACGTATTAGGTGCTTTATAAAAAAATAAAGTTAGCTATTATTAGTGATAAAACATGATTGTTACGACATAGCATTCAGAGAAAACTGGTTAATAATAAAAGTTAAGGGACACTTCCAATTTAAAAAGATCCCAATTTCCTTTTATGGTATTCTACCACTTTTGTTAGTACACAAGAAATTATATAATATTTGAATGCCTTTTTTTTTAAATTTTAACCACATCGTGCAGCTTGTGGGCTGTTAGTTCCCAGACCGGGGATTGAACCCCGGCCCTGACCAGTGAACGCACGGAGTCCAAACCACTGAACTGCCAGGAAATTCTCCATCTCTGCAATCTTTTATTATTTTCGAATAGTGATTATAAGAACAATGTAAATACAAGTTGCAAACTTCAAATAATGTGTTTTTTAAGTTTGCTTTTTTTAGAGGAGACACAAAATAGACTAAAATACTGGATCCAATTTGATACAGTCCTGTTAGGGTGGAGGAAGGTGGGAAGCAGGACAGAAAAAGAATGGCAGGAAGTGTCATTAGCTCATCATCCCAGCTGAAAATCGCAGTTGCAAGTAGGCTGCTGTCCCAGCATGGGCGCTTTTAAGTACACTCAATGGATATTTTGTTTTTAAGGGAGGAATGTTACACAGAACTTCACCAGGGATTCCCAAGAGAGTTACCAGCCCTTTGGCTTCCCCACCTTACCTTTGTAAAAGCAAGCTGATTTCCCCAGTCTGCAGATTGATTGTGGGCTGCCCTGACTTGCTGCCAGTCACTGGGTCTTTCCACTCATTTTTACCATTAATAGAGGACAAAAAGGAACGAAGACAACCAAGGCTTTTAGCCCAGAGTACTTAAAAAAAAAAAAATATATATATATATATATATGTATATATATATATATATATATATATATATATAATCTGTTTAGTTTGCCCTTACTTTTTTGACCACAGGGTGAAACACTGTGATTTTAGTACCCCCCAACCATAGATCAGCCTGTGGCCCCCTGCACTGGAAGGGTGGAGCCTTAACCACTGGACCACCAGGGAAGTCCCTGGCCTGAAGTAGTCACACTTTTTAAAGCCAAATATAAAGTGGTTTGGGAACTAGCCAGTTGTTTTGCATTAGCCACTTATTCTTCAATTGGTGCAGGAAACAGTGTTAATAGTGTTCATTCAACCAATATCATCTTGCTTTATTTAATTTTTTACTTGTTTATGCAAAGGCTATAACCCATGAAGACAGAAACTGGTTCACAGCTCCATTCCCAATATCTAACACCACTTGACAGGTAGCCTGAATTCAGCAATATGCTGAAAGGAGGTATAAGCTGGTCCTGTTCCAATTGATGGTGATACAGTAGTCAGTGAGCTAACTAGCTCCCTGCCTTCCTGGAGCTTGTAATATTTTACTAGGGAGAGGCTGACAAGTGAACAAACAAGTTCATTATTCCTAATCCTGACAAATGTTATGAAGGAAACGGTGCCATTAAGAATTCAGAGTCTAATATAAAATAGTCACCAAGGACCTACCGTAACCACAGGGACTCTGCTCAGTATTCTGTGATAATCTATATGGGAAAAGAATTTTTTTTTTTTTTTTAATTTATTTATTTGGCTGTGTAGGGTCTTGCTTGCAGCACATGGGCTCTTTTGTTGCTCCTCATAGTACATGGACTTCCTTGCCCTGGGGCATGTAGGATCTTACTTCCCCAACCAGGGATTGAACCCACATCCTCTGCATTGCAAGGCAGATTCTTAACCACTGGGCCACCAGGGAAGTCCGGGAAAAGAATCTTTTAAAAAATGGATATATTTATATGTATAACTGAATCACTTTGTTGTACACCTCAAACTAACACCACACTGTAAATCAACGATATGCCAACGTAAAATAAAAATTTAAAGATTCAGGGAGTACATCAAACTTCCTGGGTCTGAATTTTGGTTGTTGATCCAGGGCTCAGACTAGGGTGAGGCAAGGCAGGCACTTGCCCCCAGCACCAGAAAAACTCAGTGATTGCGATATATATTATTTAACACAATATTTTTTAAAAAATCAAATTCATGTCAAAAAATGCCATGCTGAACCAGTTATCAAACTTTTAAATAAAGACAGGACTGAGATTAGGGTGGGGCGAGGGAGGGGCGAGATGTCCTGTCCTTGCTTCTGCGTCTGCAGAATGAGGTGTCAGCAGTACTGACTTACATCAATTAAAAGTGAGAGAAGCAATCTTCTCTTCCCCCCAAATAAAGACTCTTGAACAGAGCAATTTCAGAAGAAGAAACAAACTGCCCCCCCAAAACAGAGGAAAAGCTTTTCAGCCAGATTAGTAACCAAAGAAACCTAAATTAAAATAACAATGAAACATCATCTTCCACTCTAAGATTTGCAAAAGTTGGGGAAGGCACAAATACTGCAAAGTGTAAATTAGTTAACTTTTTGGAGGTAAAAAATGAGACAATATACATTCACATTTTACATAAATATTCCTTTTGACCTAACTGTTAAGCTTATAGAATCTGCCCAAAGGAAATAAACAAATGACCAAAAAAACAAAAGCAAAACCACCAAACAATAACCTTTTAGAGCTTTGTGAAGATTAACTGTGAAGGGAATTCATGTCAGTTGCTGACACCTAGGAAGCACTCAGTAAATAGTACTTATTATTATTTTATTGTTTTCAACAGTGTTATCTGTCCTATGGAAGTCCATTGTGGAAGAACTACTCAAGCAATAACACCAAAATAATTCAGAAAACTGAAAGAGATAGTTACAGCCTTTTGTCAGACCTGAAGCTTTATCACTTGAAGATGTTCCGTTATTATTTCATGGACTATGAAGAAAGAAAGAAAGCCTTGCTAGTGTAATTGCAAAATGCAGGCTAATTTCAATTATGTTAAAATGTAAAAACTACTCCTGGGTTACCCCAAACCATGACAATGAAGCATAAATGAGTGTATTATAGATTGTCTGTTTCCAAACAATTGAGTATTTAAATAACCATTTTCTTGGAAATTTTGACTAACTCGAAAAATCTTAAACTCTAATAAAATCGAAACTCTAGGATCCCTGAGCACCTAGAATTCAGTTTATCAGTGATCACCAAATGAAAAAAAATAATGAATGAATGAGACATGGAAGAATTAAGGCTACAATTGAAAAGAGTCTCTGCTCATAAATAGCACTGGAAATTATGTAAAACAACAACAAATGTCCTAGAGAAAGGCAGATGGAAAGCTATAATGATACAAAAATAAGGAAGACTTGGGTGGACATTTTCTTAATTAAAATAGCAATGCCCATGTAATCCCACTCCGGATAACCTGGAATATTTTTAGAAGAACCTGATATCGTTTTGATGCAATGAAGCTATATTAAAATACACTCATATATTGAGTACCTGTCCTGTGTCTATCCTGGATAGGTAAATCAATAGTCACCATTTTTAGGAGGTGGATCTTAATTCATCTTGACTGAATTAATGATTTCTGTACATACGGATGCCTGATCCTAACCCACTAATTTAATAAGTCCAATTTTCAACATCAGAAAAATTTTTGGATGATTCCCACAGAGAGAATGGTCATTCTTTCGAAGGCATTGGGCTTGTTGTATTCAACTGAGGTTTATGACATTTATCTGAAAAAAAAAAAGACTATTCATTTTTTAAACTATTACTATTTTCAGACATTTTATGAGAAAGGAGTCACACACATTTCTGTAACTAATCAATTATTATCCTGCTGAGAGTTAATTTTTCAGTCACTTTGCATAATTACATGAGCTCGTTTTTCCCAAGATGATTATTATTATTTTAGGGAGAGTGGACGGCAATGTTTTCATTTAAATTTCTTTGGAATATCACATTCCACATCGTTGCTTTGTTCAGTTAAGTACCTACGTTAGCACTGATAAAATTTGGTAAATATTACCACTGTGCCTTTCTATTTATGTTCTTTGGAAGAAAGCAGGGGAAAAATTATACCTCCCATGTTGAATTAAGAGTATATAGACTTCTTTTTCCCCTTTAAAAAAAATACGTACGTTGGCAGTTGAAAACAGGTGCTTATTCAGTTCATTCACGATATGAAAAAAAATCAATGTACGTTTGAAACTCCTCTTTCTTCAGAGCAGAAAATTGTAAAGGTTGAGCAAAACAGAAAACGAGTCCTTTTCTAAATATAGCAACGTCACATGACCACACTTGTCTTTGTACCCGGAACATTAAGGTATCAGACACATTGCTTCATGGATGTGGCACATAATTACTTTAGGAAAGAGGGAACATGACCAACCAGCACAGACACCAACGCTGGGCTTCTGTCTGTCCTTTTTGATCAAAGCGAACAGACTTAAGAATGTTTTGGGGACATCCCCATGTGACAGTTTGTCATTTGGGTAGACTTTCCCTCTGCACTAGGAGAGCAATTCTTCCATTTCTTTGGTTTTATTTTCATACCCCCTTTCACAGCGACTGATGTTTAAACACTTCTCACAGTAGATTTTTTTTTTTCCGTTTGCTTCTTTAACTGTGAGTTTTCAAACTGAGGCTAATTCAATTTTGCTGGTTATCAAGCTCATTCATGCCAGCATTATATAGTTCTCAATATCAATCCCCTGTAATTCATCTCTGAAGGTGGCATTTTGCTTGTTTTATTTTCAAAGGCTTCTTTATAGAGTGATTTGGGCAGGGATCCTTCAAGTTTTCAGGGCTTTCAATGTTCTGTTTTTATATTTTTATTGTTAAAGAGCATGTGGCAGGTTCACTGCATTTCTGGGAAAGCTCCATGAAAGATTAAATTGGGAAGGAGAAATTCAAGAGCTATTGTGGCATTTAGAGGTGTTCATCACCAAACAAGCATTCTTAAAATGCCATTTCTATTTTGCAGCAGGTAGATCTTTCCAGCCAGGCAAGGGTTTGCAAAGCTATAGTTGGAAAGGAACTAATACTTCCTTTTAGGGGATTGAGGTGGGAAACTGATACATATTAATATTGAGAGAAGGTCTACCCAAGCCTGGGGGAAAGCAGTGGTTCTTCCACTGCTGACAGTGAGGGGAAACATTTCTGCCTTTGCCCTCCAGGCTCACACGGGGAAGGAGCAGAAGGAAGTCACTCGGATTGTCTCATACTTGAAGGAAACAGAGGCCTCAGCTGACTGCTAAAAATTCAATTAAAAAAAAAAAAGTAGCTCAAACATATTAGCACGTGTGGGCCAGAACTGAGAATCTGGTTTTAGAAATCCGGAGTTTCTCCTTGGAAAGTTACCACTGTTTCCTTGACCTAGCTTTAAACATGTTCGATGGTGATATGTTTTGGTTTGTTTTGGATGCCCCTTATGAAATCCACTTTTTCATAAACCTTTCACTATATAGTGATTTTTATTTAAACAACTGCAATGCATTTAGGTATTATTATATAGTTAAAATTATTTTTTCAAACCACGTATTCTCAACAGATATATCAAAAGATTCCAAATTTCTTTAAACACTCCTCTTTTCAAAACAACCCTCCAGAAGCTAGATTAAAAGCTGTGTTGGTCTCCATGACCTTTACTTGTCTTAAAAAAATTAAACAAACTGCTTTTTTGGAATGTCCCTTACAAAACGATAAATCATAACTTTATCAACTTCCCCAGAGGCTTTCAGAACCAAAGAAAAAAGTTCAGTGAAGATCAACTGCTCTGGAAATTCATCCTAAGAGGTAGCACTCCCTGCTATGTATTTTGTTCATGGCACTACTGCATTTAAACAAGGGACCCAGAAAACCGGTTCTCCTTTTTGATGCTGAGTGAGGATCCTGGGTCAGAAAGGAAAGGCAGAGACCAAGCAGAGCTCAGGGATTACCCAGCTTTGGGTTTTATTTCCTTAATTGCTGAACTGAAGCCTGCTATGTGGGGAGTGCTCAAGAGTTAAAGAGTTTCAAAGTTAAGGAAGCAGTAAACTCATTTGCAAGGGTTATCATCCCAATTTTCTCCTGCTTCTAAATATGGAAGCTTCCTCTGTTTTCCAGTGCCTGTGCTGTGAGCATTCTCCCAGTCTACAGGGCAGGGCTGTCTCTCCCATACCCTTCTTTTAGTAATCCCAACTCCTGGGGAGGGCCTTAATACTCAAGAGTATGTCCTCCTTTACTTTGTAAAATGTCAAACATGTCAAGAAGGGAAAGGCTTCCTCCAGTCACATTATCTCTGGACATTGTCTGCCTCTTCTTAAAACCTCCCTGAATTCTATTCATGACTTCATTTCTTTCTTCTTTTTATTAAATTTTTGACCTCACCATGTGGCATCTTAGTTCCCTGACCGAGAATCGAACACGTTCCCTGGCATCAGGAGCAGCGTCTTAGCCACTGGACTGCGTGGGAAGTCCCTTCATTTCTGATTAATCACTTGGCGCTCAAGATTATTCAGGAACCACACTCCACCGGCAGTGAACTATCTTTAGGAAGTGCACTCACTAAAATTCACTGTTTTGTTACTTGAGTTTGCCCAAGCTGCTACATTTTTCTTTTCTAATAAAATCTAGAGAGATTTCAATCTTTGCAATAAAAGTAGGGGGATTAAAAACACTCCACTATTTCCCCATATCTCTAATCAATTTCACTGTATCACAAAAGTAGAGAGTTTTAAATCTCCAGCATATCTGGCTTCCCCTTTTTTTTTCTTATATAGTCAGTAGGTCAAAAAACCCACATGCAATAATAGGAAGTGAACATATTAGACATTTGTTTTTAAAATTCTGTCATATATAAGTTGTTTTAAATCTGAATCTTCAAAACTTTGTCCCTATTTCTTTGAAGTATATACTTTCACATACACATATATATTTATATATGTTTATACACTCACAAATACTTAGGCTCAGGGAGACTGTTGAGAAAGTCGATCAGGATTCACGATGCCAAAACCATAGCACTTGAGAATCAGAAATCACACAGTTTTGTTTATTCCACCTCTGATTATTAAAGGGAAATTCAGACTGAGAAAGGCTAATTAGCATGCTCTGGTGTCTTTGGATGCAGGCTCTGGTTTTACCATACGATTCTGTTCTGCACCTGAAGGGGCTCCATTTTCTCATCTGTAAAGTGGGTCCACTGGGAAACATGATTTTAAGTTATTTAAATGTATCTGATTTGAGAGCTAGGGTTTGGATCATGCAAAACAGGACATCCAGGTCTCAGGGTGACTCGACAGCTCCACTTTTCCACCAATGAATCAGTTTATTTATTATTATTATTTTTAATATTTATTTATTTGGCTGCGCTGGGTCTTAACTGCTGCATGTAAGATCCAGTTCCCTGACACCCAGGCCCCCTGCACTGGGAGGACAGAGTCCTAGCCACCGGCCCACCAGGGAAGTCCCGAATCAGTTTGGTTTTGCCCTGGACAGGCATTAGCCAGCTTTCACCAAAAGGCTGGGTTCTGGCAGCTGGGGTTTCCTGCCCATTTTCTATACAGTTTCACCAGCTTTTGACTCAGAAGAATCCAATTAGAGTCGATCCCTTTAGTGCAAGTGGCAGCAGATACTAGAATATCCAGAATTGTCAGAATCTCATTTCCGGCTTCACCCCACCTCCCTGTCTGTTTTGCATAGTTTTCATCTTTGCCAGAATGGGTCCCTTGTACTTTTGGGAATTTCCTCAACCACTCATCATTTTAGGCTGAACATGAATGATTTATCCAGCAAGAGTTATTAAAATTGACTGTGGTCTCTGAAGAAGGGATAGTTTGTCAAACCTCCGTCCTCAGAATAATTGAATATATTTTGCATGAACTGTGATTAATGCAAGGTAATTTCAGAGGATGGCTTTTACTAATTAATAAATCAATCACATTGACTCATCTTGGTAGACCAAACTTTAAAAGTTCATTACTGACTTGTTCAAAACCAGGATCTCATACATACATAGTTCAGTGGTTTAGTGTAATTCTTCTTAAGAAAGCAAGCAGATTGAGTAATACTTTAATTCAGAAACAAGTTGCTCAACGTGTGTCTTCTGAACACAACAAGCCTGAGAAAGGGAAACGACAGAACACAGGCGGGACACAACTGACAGACCAACCACGTTCCTGCTTCTCGACTGATTTCACCTTTACAACCAAACTCGCAGTATTATTAAGAATTTGGAAAGGTCAGATGGAATTATCTCACTGCCCAGAGAGGGATTTCTGAAGCATCTGAAAGCACCTGATTCACTTAAAGCAACAAAATAAAAACTGAGCTGTTATAACATGTCAAAAACTCTACAGAGCTCATGAAATAAATGCAGGTGAATTGTTTTTTCCCTTTCTTCTGCCCACAGAGAAGTTCAGCTATTTAAAAAGCCACTGGAGTTATGGTTTCAAGAAAAGAAAATGGTTTGTGTTTTTCTTATCATGTCGGAAGGGAGACACACAGCTTAACAGTTAACAGCAAGAAGGAGCCTTTCAAAGACTTCCCTCTCCTCCCCCAGCTAATTTCAGGGGACTCCGTTCCAGGTAAATACATACACACCTAGAAACTCAGTAACCAAAACCCAAACCAAACCCAAACAAAACAGTAATTCCATTCTTCTGTAAATTAAACCCAAGATGGCGTTCTCACAGTGTATTTTCTCTTTTCTGTTACTAGAGTATTTGAACAATTTCTCCATGGAGGAACAGGTATTTATTGAATGTTATACAGAAGGAGGCAGCCCTGTCGGCCCTGGAGGGGTTTACAGCCCCGGGGAGCACCGCGGGCGTGGCCGTCCTGCCCTTGCAGACCACTCAGTGAAGGGATGCAGGGACTCCGGGCCTGGGTCCCACAGGCTTCTCCCGAGCCGGTTTCTCTCGATGGGGTGTGGGGGGACAGAGGAAAGACGGTGAAAATAGCTCCCCGAGGGGCAGGGGGAGGAGGGGAGGGAGGAGATGAATTTAGAAGGATCCGGAGCCTCAAGAGCATTTCTCTACGCCTACCCCTTAATAGCTGTGGCACATATAATTTTTCTCCTTTGGAATGCAGATATGGTATTCACAGCCAGTCAGGCCTTCTGAGTGGATTGACACATAGTCAGTCAGAGGATTTTTTTCTTTCTTTTTTTTGGGAGGGGTGAGGGCACAGAAAAGAGGGAGAGAGAAGAAAAGGCATTGTTTTTTTCAATCAAGGAGGGATACATGGAGTAATAATAACAATAATGGTAAGGATGACGATTGTTCATTAGTATGGATGTTTGTGAAGTGCAGGTCTGGGCTAAGAAGAGCTTTCTAGTCTTACTGCCTGAACTATCTAGTTAGGGAAACCTCACCCTTGCTGCCACTCCCTGTTTCCTGAAATCCTTTAGTCATCTTTCCTGAGGGCATGTGATGTTTTTCCTTCTTTAAACTCCTCTTCTTGCTAAGGGCCTTAGGTAAGACAGGTGCACCGTCCAGGGTGAAACTGTGAGGTTTCCAGTTCAGATGTGATAAGGAGAGAGAGCTGGATTTTCTTATGGCAGCAGGTACAGTCTGTGACATCCAAAGCAGTCATAGCCATTTCCCACAGGAATCCCCATTCTGCCACTCAAAGCTGTGTGACCTTGGGGCAACCTCTCTACACCTCAGTCTTGCCATCTATAAAATGGGTATAATGATAGTATCCAGCCTTAGCATCATTATGAGAGCCAAATATCTTCATGCGTATGTCTGGCACAGAGTAAACTCTAAATAAAGGGTGGCCACGGTTTCTGTGGTTGTTTTGGGGTTGTCTGTTAAGAAACTACCCAGTCATGGTGATTTTCTTCAGCCTGGAACTGGATTAACTAAATGTCTAAGAAAGCATTTAAAGTCAGTGATTCTTGAGAAAATTTCTTTCTCTGATATCATGGTTTACCCACTACAGAAGCTTCTAAAAGCTAAATTAATTTCTAAAAGAGCTCATTTTTAGATTAGAAGTTCTATACACTTGAACCTGTCTCGTCTCCTAAGAACAGAGTAATTCCACGAGAAGAGGAACTGAGTCCCCCCACAATTTTCTACGGTGGGCATTGAACATACACCACATCCAGCAAATAGGCAAGGAAAAATAATACTTTTGGGTGTAAACAGAATATCTGGAGTAATTTTGGCAATTCATTTTTTCCCTTAGAAGTAGATTTTCAAGCCAAATGATGAATAACAGTGCCTAAATTTTTTAAAAGTCTGCTCTCTACCTGTAATTAATGTTTTTATTCTTTTTAAAATTTCTTTTCTTGACATATAGTTAACTTATAACATTGTATAAATTTCTGTGAGTTATACATATATATTCTTTTTCATATTCTTTTCCAACGTGGTCTATCATAGGATATTGGATACAGTTGCCTGGTTTTATTCTTGATGTTGTTTATATGTGGGTTCCCTCTTATTTCTCTTACTCATGCTTGATGAACTGTCTTAATTTTATTGAACTTTGCAAAGAACCAGTGATTGATCTTTTTTTTTGTCACAGGTTCCTGCTTTCAGGTTCACTAACTCTTTCCTCCTATGTAGATTCATAGATAATAGCCTTATCTATAAGATCTGGAAAGTTCAGAGCAAATTGAGAATAGTACTTGGTAGAATGGAGACCAGGAAGCTAAAACCGGAAAATGCCCTTCGCAGATGATTCCTAACAGAATCAAGCTAACAGAAAGGCGGGTTTTTTGTTTGCTTGTTTTGCTTGGAGATTTTACTTTTTTACAAGAATGTATTCAGATTTTACTTGAATAATTAAAAATACAAATAAGAAAACTGCAAAGAGAACGCCCCAACTTTCCTTGACCATCTGCCGCCCGCGGGGCTGACCCTCCAGGTCCCAGGAGCAGAAAGCAGAGGGGTGAGCCGGAGGGGGTCTGCGGGGCGCCGGGCAGGAGGAAACGGGGGGGGGGGTTGCAGGGAGGTGGGGGCCACTCCCGCTGCTTTCTGAGGGCGCCTCGCTCTCATTTTCTGCCTCCCCCACCCACGGATTTCCCCATAGTGTGCAGAGACGGCAGGTCTTTTAAAGTCGGTGAGAGAGAGAGAGAAAAGGGGAGGGACCACGTGACTTTCTGGAACGCAGACTCACTTCTTGATTTTGATCCTCACTGGCGCGCTGTCTCCAAAATGTCTTGCCCGAAATCGGAAAAGGTCCTGCCCCCCTGGAGAGGCTCCCGTCTTCAGTTCAGACGAACCGACTCGTTTTGCTCTTAAGATTTGCTTCTCTTTCCAATCAAACAATCTGCCTCTCTCTCCTTCTGAGAAAACTTTCTAGATGTGATTTCCCTTTGGAAGGGAAGACTTTGAAGTCCTCCTCGGGCGCATCCTTTCTGGAAGGGAGAGGGTGGAAGGAGGCAGGCCACGGGGCCGGGAGCGCTTTCGGAGTCCCTCCCCAAGCACCCCGCGTCCCCCGTCGGGAGTCTCGGCTTGAACCCCCGGCCTCTGGGAGGCATGCCGGCGCGGCGCGGCGGCTCGGGGCACCCCTGCCCCCGGGCAGCGCCCGGACTTCTGTCTTTGGACCCCGGGGCCCCGAGAAGGTGGAGGTGGGCAATGCAGAAAGCAAGCCTGTTTGCGTCTGAGTAAAGCCGGCTTCTGTGGGAGAGAGACAGGCTCTGAGTTAGCCAGAATTCTGTAATTTATCTCTTCCTTGTCTCCTAGGATTTCAAGGCAGGAACTGCCCAAATCCAGGGTGCTCACTTCCCGGGGGCTCGGCTGCAGACTTCCGGGGTTTGTGGGCTGGTCCCTTACTCTCCTCTGCGGCATCTCGCCGACGGGGCCAGGTGGCGGCACCTGCCCCTCCGTGGCCAAAAGCGCCGAGAACGGTTCAGGCTTCTCGGTGAGAAATGAGACGTTTGTACATGAAGTGACCTTTAATTGTGTCTGAGGAGCTCATGTCAGATCAACATGTGGTCTCAGTTATTCTGCAGAGGTTATTACATTTCAGGCTGTTTTGTGTTCCTTTTCAGCATTTAAATGAAGTATTTTCTCTTTGATATATTTGATGTGGCTCAAAGACGCTTGTTTTTTTCCTCATAGATTGTATTGTTTGATTAGATCTTTTTGTTAAGTCAGATCAAAGGTGGCTTTTCTCTCTTTAGGAGGGATCTTTTCTTAAATCAATAGAACAGATTCCACAGGAAAGACTCATTTTATTTGAACGGTTTTGAAGAGGGAAAAGATTTCAATGGGCGTGAAGAAATGTTTTTGCTTCTGTATTATATTTATCTGTCAAATAGTTTGAAGAAAGTAAATACTTGGAAAGGGGGCTTCCCAGGTGGCGCTAGTGGTAAAGAACATGCTCGCCAATGCAGGAGACGCAAGAGATGCAGGTTGGATCTCTGGTTGGGAAGATCCCCTGGAGGAGGAAGTGGCAACCCACTTCAGTATTCTGAGAATGCAAACTTGCGATTTACTGTGGAAAGGCTTTGGTCTCGGCTGGAGAGATGCACCGTTATAGAAGACAACCCACTTCACGTGTGGCCTGGGAACTCCAAAGAGCTGGCGGTTTTGTCCTGCCTCTCCGTATTCCTGCCCGTCATGTGGAGATGCTGGCCTTAGCTTGTGCTCTTCCACCTGGAGCATCCTTTCCATGCCTCTTATTTTTAAATTTTTAAAATATTATTTATTTGGCTGCACTGTGTCTTGGTTATGCATGCGGATCTTCGATCTTTGTTGTGGTGTGTGGGATCTCGCTCCGACCGGGAATCAAACCCTGGCTTCCTGCATTGGGAGTGTGGAGTCTTAGCCACTGGACCACCAGGGAAGTCCCAAATAGCACCTACTGTTCTTATTTACTGTGTCAATTAATCTGTCTCTTCAGCTTACAATGTCCACTCCATGAGGGCAGGGTTTTTATCTAGTTTTCTTCACTGCCTGTCCCCAGCGTTCAGAACAATGCCCGAGACAGCAATAGTTCAATATTATTTTGCTGAATGAACAAGCAGTCTATACACCATTCCCACTCCCAAGCTTTCAGTCATGATGATGGGGGGAAGTGGAGATAGTCGTCCAAATAATTCAAATCAAAGATGACTAAATAAGCCCGGGGGTTATAATGTGACTATAGTTAATGACACCATATTTGAAAGATGCTAAGAGAGCAGATCTTAAAAGTTCTCATTACAAGAAGAAAAACTGTGTAACTATCTGGCGATGGATGATAACTAGACTTACTGTGTCGATCATTTTGCAATGTATGCAAATATGCACCTGAAACTAATATAATATTATATATCAATTGTAACTCAATTAAAAGAAAAGAGAGATGACTTTCTTTTGAGCCGTCAGCACTCCAGGACCTCACTCATGTGGGTGGGTTTTTACAATTCACCAGTTGTAGCGATTGTGAAGTTTAGCCTTAGGCATCCAAGCAGTGCGTCACGTGGTAGATGCCACTCCGAAGCTCAAAACAATATATTCTTTATTCTTTCACACACACACACACACACACAAAATACCCAGGAAATTCTGTAAAAAATTTTCCAGAAAATGCATCATTTGGTGTCGTGAAGAATTGCGTCAAAGAGTAGGTGCTTAATAGAACTTTCTTGACTTGGCCCTCACCAAGGAAATGTAAAAAGTCAAAACATTTTGTGTATAGAACACCAGCTCCATAATGGCAGGACCAACCAAGTTATGTTCTCTGCTGTATCCCACACTCCTGGCAGGGTGCCTGGCACATAGCAGGGGATGGGAGCTGTGTTAATGAACAGATGGATGAATGAATGAATGGTGTCCATCCGTCTCAGCTACTGCGATATAGACTGAACTTTAGGCACCAGTTGAGATCATGAAAAGTTGTGGGAGAAATTTCCCTTGTGTGTGCAGTGTAGTGGATGGATAGGTAGCCGTTTAATCTGAAGATCAGGCGGCCATTTGCACGCCCAATTAAAAGTTTCCAACCACAGTTTTGCTTGTGTGCACACTGCCCCTGTAATTAACCATGCGTATAAAATGTATTAGGCTTTTGTAATAGGAGAAACAATAAGGAAATATATGCCTGTGGGAGACAGGTGAGCATCCAAGGAATTCTAGGCCTGAACAACAACAGAAAATATGAAAGCAATTAGGTAATGCTTTTTACGTCCTCAGAGCAGAAGGCGTCTGAGAGCAGATCCAAGCTTTACCCAAAAAACAAACAAACAAAAAAGTAAAAGTAAGAAGACAGTTTTAAGGCCAATGCTAGGTCTGGCCAGCTAAATATCTTTACTCAGTGTAACAATTATCAAATTATTAAACAATTTTTCTAATGAACCACTCCAAAATGTAGTGGCTTAAGTCAACTAACTAAAAAAAATTTATAAGACTTTTTTTTTTAGAGCAATTTTACATTCACAGCAAAATTGAGAGAAAGGTAGAGATTTCCCCCAAACCCCTTGCTTTCATATATGCACAACCTCTTCCAACCATTTTTTTTCTAGGTCATATTCTTTTCAGTGAAACTCTATCCAAGTGCGCTGCCGGATGCATTTGCGATCAGCGGCCAGGCTGGATGACGCAGGGCAGCCCCCCTCGCGTGTCTGCGGGCCGTCCTGCTGGACAGTGGAGGTGTGCTCAGCCTGGACAGCTTGTCTGTTCCGGGAGGTCTTTCATCCCCCAGCAGGACAGCCTGAACTTCTTCACCTGACGGCCTCAAAGAGTGAAATACATAAAGTGCTGGGATTCCCCTGGCGATCCAGTGGCTAAGACTCTGCATTCCCAAAGCAGGGCGCCTGGGTTCCATCCCTGGTCAGGCAGCTAGATCCCACCCGCCGCAATGGAGAGTTTGAAGGCCTCAACTAAAGATCCCGCATGCTGCAGCTAAGACCTGCTGCAGCCAAATAAACACATAAAATACATTAAAAAAAAAAAAAGAAATATATAATACAAAGTGCCTTGAGTCTCATCTGAGGCCCTGTGCCACAGCTCTGAGACTTGAAGATAACAATAATAGAGTGTCACCATGGGGGAAAACTGGTCTAGCCAAAACTAAGGAGTATAATCAATAAATCAACTTACTATGGCAGATATAAGCGACTGAATAAAAACATAGGAGAGGTGATATCACTGCTAGGACTGTCACATTTAGCCAAGCAGTATTATTAACAGCATGCAACAGTTGGGGCTATACTTACACTAAAATATTATTTGTTGTTTGTCTGCAAGTCAGATTTAACAGGGCCTCTGTGCGTTTTCTGGCATCTACTGTGAACCCCTATGCTGTGGATCTCCAGTTTCCCACCAGGAAAGTGAACAAGTGAGAGAGTGGGGAGTCGACTGTATGGTAGGTAATAGTAAGGCTTAAATTCTTTCTTTTTCTTTCTTCAATATAAGAAGCAGATAGAAATGAAAGTGTTGACATTTCCTTCTGCCCCCCTAGTGGGTCACCTGCCACCAACCACCCTCTCCTCTTTGGAGATCTGCTACCCGTGACGCTCCTCACACTGGGGATCACTGCTTCCTGGGTTTAATAGTCTCCAGGGCTAACTCACAGATCACACGACCTTGAGCAAATATTTTAAATCTCTCAGTCTCCTCATCTGTGAAATGGAGCTAATAATAGCACCCACCTCGTCGAGCCTCATGAGGATCATATGTAGAGCATGCGTGAAAGGCTGGACACAGCATCAGAGACGGAGGATGTCTCCTCCCCCCGAGGAGGCCGGTTATACGTTAGCTGTCACTATCATTGCTCTCATTGTTTTTGGTGGTCATGGTTGGTCTGATTCCAATACGAGAAAAACTGTTATAGCATTAAAAAAAGAAGAAGAATCTTAAAGCCTTTTTCAAACTCCATATCTGTTTTAAAAAATTACATCTAATGCAAAGTCCCCAAAACGGGTATTCTCAAATAGTGGGACTTTACTTACATTTCAAACTTAGCGTTAAAGTGGAGCTCTTAGAGTGAATTTATGTATATACACCTCTGCATACACAGCCCACAGCCTTGTGAATGTACATCAGATCCTTGAAGCCTGTCAGGAAGAGTCTCAGATAACTGGAGATATGCGGGGATTGGCATACGGCAATAAAAATGCCATACCGACACCTAACCAGGTGCAAAGCACTTACCCTCCCGATGGTTGGCTTTTCCATCTCAGCTTTTCCTAAGATTTAAGAGAGCCATAGGGGCACAACTTCCACGTATAAAAGAAATTAGCTACAAGGATATATTGTGTAGCCCAGGGGATGTGGCCAATATTTTATAATAACTATAAATGGAGTGTAACTTTTAAAAGTTGTGAATCACTATATCGTGCACCTACAACTTATGTAATAATTGTAAATCAACTATATCTTCATTAAATAAATAAAAATATAAAAAGATGTGTATAAGAAGACTTGTATGAACATTGTCTGTACAAGCACATTATTTTAAAGTCCAATGTGCCACTCACACATCATCAGTTGTTATGCCTAAGAAGCACTTGCTTCTTTTGTGGCTGTAAATCCATTTTCAGGCCCAAAAGGATACAATAAAATTATTTCCAACTTTATGATTGAAAATCAAACACCTTACTTAACCTTCAATCCTGACCTTTTTTGATTCACAAAGTTTTGAAGATAGTCACTCTGAGGATTGTGGGAACCTTGCTTTTGTGGGCTGAGTATAGTACTCACAGTGCTGGACATAATACTAGCTTCTAATAGGTGCTCACGATACAGCTGTAAATGAAAGGAAGACTAAAAGGAATGGGATGTCCTGAGGAAAAAGATCTACTTCATGCTGAGATGCATACTGGGGTTGTTTCACTCTCGAGGGTTGATGCAAACATGTTTTCTACTCAGGCTCTTCAGTGGATGGGAGTCGAGTCTAGCCCAGAGAACTACTCCCTTAAATCAAGCATTTAGCACAAGTATAATCATAGTTACCAAGGGAGATTTTGCTTTCTGTCTGGCCCATTAAAATATTTTCTGGTTAAGAGTTTGCACTGTTGGGGCAGATGACCTGGGTTTTCCTGCTTGACCCCTGTTCACGACTGCATGACTTTGTGCAACTTTCTTAACTTTTCTGAGCCTCCATTTCCTCATCTGTAAATTGAGGGAGCCAAGAGGGTTTAGCTTGCTGAATTATTGTAATTACAAGGATAGTTACATTTGCATAATATTTATTTGTGCTTATTCTATGTCATAAGGCTTCCCAGGTGGCTCAGTGGTAAAGAATCTGCCTGCTAATGCAGGAGACACAGGTTTGATCCCCAGATCAGGACGATCCCTTGGAGAAGGAAATGACAACCCACTCTATATTCTTGCCTGGGAAATCGCATGGACAGAGGAGCCTGGCTGGCTACAGTCTATGGGGTCGTAAAGAGTCAGACACGACTGAGAGATGGAACGCACACACACTTACTGTGTCAGGCATTCTCTAATCATCACCCCTAGACTCCATCAAGGAAGGTAGATTAAGTCATGAAAATATATCACACCCAACCCAACAAAGTTTTTCCCCCTTGAGTAACAGATTTTTATATATATATATATATATGTGTGTGTGTGTCTGTGTGTGTATATATATATCATTCTTTCTGAATTTTTGCATACTACTGGTCTAAGGGAAGTGGGATGAAAGACTCAAAGAACAGTAGTAAGAAATAGTAGTGGAAAATAAAAAAAAATTTTTTTATAGCAAGGATATTGTTGTTGTTGTTTAGTCGCTAAATCATGTCTCTTTGTGAGCCCATGGATTGTATGTAGCCTGCCAGGTTCCTCCATCCATGGGCTTGCCCAGGCAAGAATACTGGAGTGGGTTCCCAATTCCTTCTCCAGGGGATCTTCCCGACCCAGGGGTCAAACCCCCACTCTTGAATCTCCTGCATTGGCAGGCAGGTTCTTTACCACTGAGCCACCAGGGAAGCCCCAAGCCAGGATGACTAACACATCATTATCTTTCGGTTCAGTTCAGTCGCTCAGTTGTGTCCAACTGTTTGCAACCCCATGGACTTCAGCATGCCAGGCCTTCCTGTCCATCACCAACTCCCGGAGTTCACTCAAACTCATGTCCATTGCATCAGTGATGCCATCCAACCATCTCATCCTCTCCCGGCAATCTTGATTCCAGCCTGTGCTTCTTCCAGCCCAGCCTTTCTCATGAAGTACTCTGCATGTAAGTTAAATAAGCAGGGTGACAATATACAGCCTTGACGTACTCCTTTCCCTATTTGGATCCAGTCTGCTGTTCCATGTCCAGTTCTGACTGTTGCTTCCTGACCTGCATACAGGTTTCTCAAGAGACAGGTCAGGTGGTCTGGTATTCCCACCTCTTCAGAATTTTCCACAGTTTATTGTGATCCACACAGTCAAAGGCTTTGGCATAGTCAATAAAGCAGAAATAGATGTTTTTCTGGAACTCTCTTCCTTTTTCAATGATCCGGCAGATGTTGGCAATTTGATCTCTGGTTCCTCTGCCTTTAGAAGAACTAAAAAAGATTATTATCCTTTGGAAGAACTTAATTGTTCTTTGGGGGAGGGACCAATTCCATAGTCAATAAATTCAGGAAACACAATCTCCTCCCTTTGAAAATCCACAGCATATGTTTACATAGTAAAGGCGCTAAGAAGTTCTGTAGGAAAGAAAACACTTTGGTGTTCTGTAACCCAGCATTTCCTACGCTGACTGACCACAGACATTTCTGCTGTTGTTTTATGTCTTCTATCACTTATTAACACTGTGGAACACAGTCTGGAAAGCTCTAGCCTATTGCTGCGTCTACAGGAAATCCAAGCAAACATGAGGTTTGCTCACGAGGATCGGAACATAACTCCAAGAGCACTGCTGGAGAAAGGCAAGTGACCAGCTCGAACATTTTTCGACCGATTCTTGTGCTTGTGCATTCTTGAAGCAGATGCGGCTTCAAAAGCTGAACTGCGAACGGCAGAAGACCTGGTGAATGACAGCCACAGTAAGGAAGCAGAAAAGGTGCCGTCTGTTGCCTGCACAGTGAGACGAAAAGCGCGAACAGGGCTTGGTTCTTTCGGCCGCAGCCGCGTGCGGGGTCCGGCCCTGTGGCACCGAGCTCGGGGCAAAGGGCAAGCCTGCGTCGTGCCAAGCGGCGCCTATTTATAGGCAGTGAGGGCTGTTCTCACTTCAGGATGTCGCCAAGAGGGCTGCTACTCAATTTTGAGTCAACACTGTTATTTCTTCCTTCCAGTTTTATTGAGATATAATTGGCTTACATACTGTGTAAGCTGAAGGTGGACAGCATGATCTGACTTACATGTATCATGAAATGATGACCACCACAAGATGAGTGAACATATAAATTAAAGAGACAACATTCAAGAGACAGAACAAAAAATTGTGATGAGAACACTTAGAATTTACTCTTTTAACAACTTGTATATATATATAACATGCGGCTTCCCAGGGAGCTCAGCAGGTAAAGAACCCGCCTGCCAATGCAGGAAACCCAAGAGACGCGGGTTCAATCCCTGGGTGGGGAAGATCCCCTGGAGAAGGCAATGGCAACTCACTCCAGTATTCTTGCCTGGGAAATCCACGGACAGAGGAGCCTGGCAGGGCTACAGTCTAGGGTTGAAAAGCATTGGACGTGACTGGGCATGCACACACCTATACAACATAGAGCAGTGCTAATTATATTTATCATGTTATATAGCACATCCCTGATGCTTATCATATAACTGGAAGTTTGTACCTTTTGACTACCTTCATCCAATTCTCCCTCCTTCACTCCCCACCTCTGCTGACCAAGAGCCCAATCTGTTTTTCTATGAGTTTGTTCATTTTTGAAATATAATTGACCAGTAACACTATGTTAGTTTCTGGTACACAACACAGTGATTTGGTATTTCTATATATTTCAAAATGATCACCACCATATTACTTAAAGTTATTTATTCATCTTGTTTATACTTTTTCATTTTCATTTCTTTGCTTAATAGCTTAATACAGTCCTAATTTTTTGGAGAGGAGATTTTGTTGTTGTTGTTTAAACCACCTGTGTTCAGCTTTAAATAAAGTACGAAGAGTAAAAGTAATAAGATTTTACCACGTAGTAAAGGGTACTCAACAGTTTGATGAACTTCATTCTTTTTTTTTTTTTAAATTTTCATTAAAGTATAGTTAATTTACAATGTTGTATTGTTGTATACAAAAAAATTGTTGTATTAGTTTCTGGTGTACAACAAAGTGATTTATTTATATATTCTTTTTCATATTATTTTCCATTATTTGTTGTTCAGTGGCTCAGTCATGTCCGACTCTCTGTGACTCCATGGACTGCAGCACGCCAGGCTTCCCTGTCCTTCACCATCTTCTGGAGTTTGCTCAGACTCATGTCCATTGGGATGGTTTGTTACAAGTTATTGAATATAGTTGCCTGTACTACACAGCAGCATCTTGTCCTTTATCTACTATTTGTGTCATAGTTTACATCTGCTAACCCCACACTCCAGTTCATCCTTTCCCATCCCTTTTGATAGTCATGTTTGTTTTCTGTGTCTGCGAGTTTGTTTTGCAAATAAGTCCATTTGTGTCACATTTTGGATTTCACATATCGGTGACATCACATGATGTTCGTCTTTTTTACTTCCTTCACTTAGCGTGATAGTCTCTGGGTCTGTCCACATTGCCGCAGATGGCATGGTGCCATTCTTCTTTGAGGCCGAGTAGCATTGCATTGTGTGTATGCTCCGCGTCTTCTTTATCCGTTCATCTGTGGATGGACATTCAGGCTGCGTCCATGTCTTGGCTGTTGTGAATCGTGCTGCTGTGAGCGCTAGGGCGCGTGTATCTTTGGTGCCCTTCCTTCTTGACTTCTCTCTCACACACGGTAACTTTACAGTACATACACCCTCTGCTGTGTGTCAAAGCCTTTTTCTGCAGTAAAAAAACATCGTTCAACGTCATTAACGGCTGAAAATGTTCCATGGTGTGACTGTGCCATACATTATGTAACCCTTCGTTTACCTTTGAGGGACATTATGGTTTTTTGCAATTTATGATTATTAACAATTCTGGTGGGAACACCCTTGTGTGTCTAGCTTTTCACACTTAAAAGATGTTCTCCTTAAGGTAAATCTCTAATAATATCTGTGACAAAGTGTACCTCTGTCTTATGTTTGGTACCATGTTGCCAAATTTTTTTCCAGAAAGGTTATATGAAATTGCATGCATGCTAAGTCAGTTCTGACTCTTTGCGACTCTGTGTACTATAGCCCACCAGGCTCCTCTGTCCATGGGATTCTCCAGGCTGGAGTTGGTTGCCATATTCTTCTCCAGGGGATCTTCCCGACCCAGGGGCTGAACCCAGGTCCCATGTCTCCTGTATCGGCAGGCGGGTTCTTTATCACTAGTACCACCCTCATTCTAAATGTGCAAGAAATTGCTTCTTTTATACTTGCAATTCTTATACATTTATAAGACCACTCTTGATCTACACTTTAAAGTATTACTATTCCCTAGCAGAAAAGATCAGTTCTGTTGTGAAGTGGGTCACTTTTGAAGAGAAAAAAAAAATGCCTACAATATGGAATCCAGTTAATTTTCCATTTTGTCCACATAATAAGGAGAGAATTAGTAGTTCTTTAAGCAGGATAGAGATAAAATTTGGACTCAATACTATAACGCAGATGTGTGTGTTAGTTGCTCAGTCGTGTCTGGCTCTTTGCAACCCCATGGGCTGTGGCCCACCAGGCTCTTCTGTCCATGGGATTCTCCAGGCAAGAATGCTGGAGTGGGTTGCCATTTCCTTCTCCAGGGGATCACCCTGACCCAGGGATGGAACCCCTGTCTCCTGAATTTCCGGCAGATTGTTTACTATCTGAGATGACACAGATACAAAAGAGAAAAAGTTTCATCTTTTCCAATGTTTGGAAAATGCCTAAGGATTCTCTTTAAGTAGATAAGAATCTATGCAAATCCAAGACTTAGTTACTTAATGAACTTAAACAACCTGATACTTAAGGGAGGATACTGCCTTTGAAAGTGAAAGTGAAGTCGCTCAGTCCTGTACTTCGCCACCCCGAGGACTGTAGCCTGCACCAGGCTTCTCCCTCCCTGGGATTTTCCAGGCAAGAGTACTGGAGTGGGTTGCCATTACCTTCTCCAGGGGATCTTCCTGACCCAGGGATCGAACCCAGGTCTTCCACCTTGCAGGCAGACGCTTTACCCTCTGAGCCATTTGGAACTTGCTTTATGAAACATTCTTGGAATTATTGACCGAACAAGTCTTGAAGAATGAGCGGGTTTTATTTATTTATTTTTTTTGGCTTCACCTAAAGGCATGTGGGCTCTCAGTCCCCCCACCAGGAACTGAACCTCGGCCTGTGCAGTGGAATCTTAACCACTGGGTCACCAGGGAAGTTCCTGAATGGGTTTCTAAAGATGGATTTCCCTTTAGACAAGGGCACTTCAAACAACGCCTACTTCCTGGAATGTAGTAAATGCTCAATTTAAAAACATAGCTGAATGAATACATGTCATAGGCAAAGTTACAAAGTCGTGTCCTTCCTATCCATCAGAATCTATCTAATCAGCTCGAGTTGATCAGCAACTGTTCGTAGGTAACCGATGGGTGTTACGCACAAGCTCCGAGCAAATCTTCTCCTGAACTTTCACGTTCTCCATAAACAGAGGCAGCGAGCGGGTGCGCAAGCGCCACACGCATGGCTTTTTAAAAATATTTTCGGTTCAGGTGGTACTTAAATATTTTGAAATGATGGCCACCGTTTCTAAAGTAAGCTTGTACATAGAAACCTGGAGGTCTGGCGTTTCTGGACAGAAGGCGAGCTCTGGCCACCCCGGGGCGCAGCTCCGGCCGCAGACAATGGGGGGCGGGGCGCGAGGCACCGCCGCCCCCCACGGCCCGGGCCCCACCCCGCGCCGGGCGCGGCGCCCCACCTGCTTGGCCCCACAGGCATCTGGATTTTGCCACACCTTTTTTTTTTTTTTTAAGTTTGGACTGTGTACCTTGGAGATCTTCTTATCTGAGGTTATTCTTGAAATTCAGAGAAACTGACTAGTTCTCTCTCCTCCCAGTTTTTAAGCACTTGCTTCGCGAGCCTCCCGTGATAACCCGTATTCTGTTGTTCTTTCTCTGCCCCAGACTGGCAGGGACAGCTCTCTGGAGAGCCTCGTCTCTCCGCAAACTCTCCCCGCGGGTTGATGGCCATCAGAGCCCCGGGTACCTTCTCCCCGCACGTGGGGGGGAGCGGGGCGCCGCAGGGCCCACACGCAGAGGACGCGGGGCGCTGCCGGCCTTTGGCTTCTCGGCCAGTCCTGGCTGTTCCTCTGACCGCAGCAGGACACTTACTCCAAACATATTTTGAGGAGGGGGAAAAACCCTCGATTCTACTCTGCTTTGAGCAAAACACTAGCTTCTTCCTATTATATAATGAGACATAAAAAATAAAGAAACTTTCTTAACACTTTGCTATCAGAAAAGCAGACTTTTTTTACATAGCCCATTACATACAAGATAAACACATCGCCCATTCCCCCCTCCTCCGAATAACTAAGAATAAATGCCAAACTTCTATAACCAATTCGTAGGTACTGTAAATCCGCTTTATTTTCTCCAACAGTAGGTGTTTGGTGTCAATGTACATTTTTTTTTCCTACCATAATGCTTCCTTTACCCAAACTATTAATTTTGTTTTTATGAATAATACAGTATGTCTCGGTTATTATTTAGTTTGATTGTATGCTGGCCTCATGCTCTGCATTTTAATTTAAGTGTAACTGCTCCGGAAAAATGCAAATCTCTCCTATTCAAATTCAAAAGAAAATAAATGGATTTTTTATGGCCTAAAGGATCTATTCATTACCAAATCATTTATCTTTTCAGAAAGAGCAGTTTATATATCCAATATGCTCCAGCGCTGTCTTTATTTTCTTCAATTTTTTTCTCCTTTGATAAATATGCTTGCTCTTTCAAATCTTCCTTGAATCTCTGCTGACAGGGGCAGCTTATAGCAGACTGAACAAGAATATAATTAATAGCATTAAACAAAAGCAAAGGTGGCATAGAAAGCTCGAACATATTGGATGTTAACAAAATAATAATAACTCTAAAGCTTGGATTGCAATATTAAAAGGAAAAAGAAAGCTACACTTGAGTTTTATCAAAGCAGAAAGACATCAAGTGAAGAAGAGACAAGAATATCTTTTTAACATTTAGCGTTTTTTTCCTAGTTCCTGATTCCTTTAAGAGCTAGGAACACAGATACTCTAATCACGCTCTTTGATTTAATTCTAACATTACCTGCTATTAGAAGTTTGGCATTTTGGATGCCAGGCTGTATTTTTATTGAACACCGGTTTATATTTTTGTCTTGATGAAAGAAACCAGTTTGGAGGACCTTGCTTCTGGGAGGGTGTTGGAATAAACAAACAGCTGTGATGTAGAAAGCAATTTCCGATGAATACCTTCCAGCGCAAGCTTGCCTGACGGCTTCCTCCTGAGTTAGGACGGCCCCTAAGTGAGAAATAGTAGTAGCAAGTGGGAGTCTGTGGCCTTTGTAATGGTACAGACATTTACCTTCCTCTGGCATATTGTACTTTAAAAATCATATGATTACATTAAAGTCACCCAGGATGTTGACTTTGCCCATTCATGTTTATGTATTAAATCGGATTTCAGGGCAAACTGAATGGATTTCTTTGTTCTCACTAGATTAAATCCAGATAGATAATCTGGTTTAGTTATGGCTACATTGTTTAAATAGTGCTCATTATAGTACTTACAATACAACTGGCAGACGGAGCGATTTAAATGTTCATTTTGAAGAAGGAAACAAAAAAATCATATGCCAAGCTCAAAAAATGTACAGTCGGTTCTGAGTCCCTCCCTGACTGCAGGCCGTTTTCAGAGAATTGTTTACCTGGAAATCCTCGAACAGCCGCCGTGCTCCCATGTACACGACAGCTGGTGGCCTGGGGCTGGTTTTAGTCTCCTTAGGGCGGACTTGTGAGTCTACAGCAGCCTGTGCGGCTGTTGCTTCCCATAGGCTATCAGGAAGGCGAAGAGCTGGTTGAGATCTCCTGGGCCATGGACTCAAAGGCCCTTTTTGACTTGAGGCTTCCCCAAGTGCAAGGCAGGGGGCTGGCTCTGAAAGAGGTGAATGAACGCTCTTGGAAGGACTAATTGGCTAGCGCTGGCAGGCCAGAGACAGCAATCCTGAGAACATCTGATAGCTAACTCCTTAAGAGACAAAAATAAATCAGGATTTCACCAGGTGCTTTTATTAAGTACAGTGTGCTTTTTATAAAGAGCAATGATAGGATTAGGACAGGAAGGGAAAACAGGGGACATAGAAGGTGATGTTTATCGAGGCCACTTCTTTCTAGATTCCAGGGGTTGGTGCTTAACTTCAATTGTCCTCCATTTCATGATTTATTTGGGAAATTCCTGAGGTGAGAGCAAAGGCATATATCAAGGTCTTGGCACCAGGAACTAAAACAAGTAACACGCTGGAATATTTTTAGCAGATGAGAATGCAGAACACAGGAAAATAGATGGAAGACGGTTAAAAAGAAACAAGTCGAGATGTTCTAACCTGAAAGTGATGGGATACTGATTATTTAGGGAATGTGTGTGGCATTTTTCTCTATAAATCACCTCTGGCTCAGGGTCTAGAGGACAGTATGCAGAGGCCAGACAAACAGCACCTCTTAAGGAAAGACATGACATTCACAATGCCAACCACAGCTTTTTTGTTTTATGTGTCACATAAATAATATAGATTGTGCTTTTAAAGGAAAAATTGGGCACAACATGAGGATAGGATCCTGGATCAGACTGTAACATTTTTCTTATAAAAGAAGTACATTGGACAATAGGTCAGATCTGAGTAAGGTTTGTAGATTAAATCATAGGTACTTTATCAATGGTAATTTCATGTTTTTGATAATCATCCTGGGATTATTATGTTGATGTAGAATATTTCTTTTGCAAATCTTTTCTGGGCAGGGCATGTGGACCAGGGATCAAAACTAAAAGCCCTTTGCACTGGTTGGGGAGTCTTAACCACTGGACCACCAGGGAAGTTCCAAAAGAATGTTATTTTTAAATCAGAAATATACACAAGGTAGGGAGCAAAAAAAAAAAAAAAAATCAGGAATATGGGGAGAGAGTTAACTTTTGTCAACACATTTCCAGGAATTGTTCATGACTCGAAGCTACTGTGATTTCATGCAAGATAATAATTTTGGAAGGAAAAGTGAAGTGCTCAGTTGCTGGGCTGATCTTTCTACTGTTTAAGGTCCTGGACAAATTAATTAAGCACTTGCTTTGTACCTTCATCCTCTCACCTGTAAAATGGGTGTAATAATAATTTATTCCATTTAGTCATTGCCACAATTAAAGCAGATGATGTATACGGAGCAACATTCAGCTCTGGTTCCTGGCAGGTGTCAGAAGCTGTTTAGTAGGTGGTCACGGATTTGCTTAAAATCATTTCTATAGCTTCTGTTTTGATGAACTGGCTTTTGCGTGATTGGTCATAACTTAAAACAGAATGGCCTGCCTCTAAATCCATGTACCTGGAAAATGTTCATACACGTTAGAAAACAGTGTTTGGAGGCTGGACTCAATCCCTACCGAGGTAAACACTTTTACAGTTACATGAAGGTTATGTTCTGCCCTTGTGGAAAGTGTTTTCTGAAAAGCATAATAAACTTGAGCTTCGAGGAATAAAGCTCTCTTGGTTACAGGGAGTTGGTTTTGTGTAAAAAAGAAAAGGAAAATTTATCCAAAAATAGACAGTCAGTAGTAACTATAGTAATAGCAGCGTCAGCACTTGTGGGTGTAGTGCAGCCGGACCCCTAACTCTTCTGCTGTGCTTCTTCAGAGGTAAGCCTTGCAGGTTCTGTAAGTTGTAATAGTTACAATTTTTTACAATCTAATTTTTGGGAGCCTGGAGAAGGGGAACACAGCGTTGTGAGGTAAGGACCGTACCCCGTGTCTGATCTCAGCCACTACCCTTTCCTTCCGGCCCTTCCTCCTCTCCCATCCTTTTCTCTCCCGAAGACCCGTCTCTCCCGGCCCTACACTGCGGGCAGCTGAGCGCCCCGCGCGGGCTGGACTTGGCTCCTTGGCGCTCCTGGGCTCCGACCCCGACCCCGTCTGCTGCAGGTGGAAGGCGCCTCGCACAGACTGAGCCTTCTCCTGGAATGGGGGTGTCTGCAGTGTTTCTGCCTCTCCTGGGGCTCAGCCGAGAGACGCTGAGGACCCCCGGTGGCCCCCGGAGGCTGCGGCCCCGCTGCAGGCAGCCTGGTGCGCGCGGTCCCCGGTGAAGGCCCGGCCGCCACGAGCAGGGCACCGCCGCCCGCGCCCTGCTGCCCGCGCCCCATTCCGCCGGGCCGGGCGCCAGCCTCCTGCCCGGGGCCCCTTGCCGCCTTTTTTGGATTAGAAATGGACTGCACCTTCAGAGTAGACAATCGGGCAGGTGTGTCTAAAACCGGTGGCAACAAATGGAACGCGAAAAGGCCTTCCTCACCCTCCAGCCGGCAGCGACAACAGTCTGGATTGATGGTTGTAACCAACCAACGGCAAGTGCCCTGAGCGGCTCCTTGCCTGGTTGCCAGCGCATGGCCATGTCACTTGAGGACAGAGGGCATCGTGACTCTGCCCCCAGCACGCGCACAGCTTGGGAGAGGCAGCCAACCACACTCAACCACCCAAGCGCCAGGTGATAAGGGAAGGTGCTTTGCTGAGATGGACAGAGAAGACCTAGAAAGGGCTGTCAAGTAGGCCTAGAGCTGATTGTGAAAGCAGATTTAAAAGGCCCCAGTTGTCAGGAGGACTAACCAGTGCTATTGCCATCCTAAGGAAGAGTCCTGACTGTCATCATATATGGGCTGTGTGACCTTGGGCAGGCTAGTTAGAGCTTGGAAGCCTCAGTTTTCTGATCTGTAAAATGGGAGGATAATGGTATCTGTCAAATAGTTGACAGCAGGGTTGAAGGGGAAAGTGGATGTATGAGCTCATGGAGGAAGGAGCATCATGTCACGTTTGCCAGGTAACAGTTTTGGATTGAGTAGAGCAGGAAGGACAGCAGCGTCCCTGTCCTAGAATTTAAGGCTGCAAAGTGGTGACCCAAGGCCAGACGGCACTTGCAGACATGTTGTGTTTGGTTCGTGGAGTATTTAGAGGTTTTCAGAAGGAGGCAGATTGCTGGCATACTCACATATTCCCAGGAATCCTTGGTGGTCCAGTGGTTAAGACAGTGCTTCCACCGTAGGCCTTGCGGGTTTGATGTGTGATCGGGGAACTAAGATCCCACACACTGCGGGGTGCGGCCAAAAATTAACAAATAAATAAATAAAATAAAGAAGTCCCCTATAAAAATGGGAAAGTCCGGCAGTTTCCCCACATGACAACAATGGCTGAGTAACAGCGAGTTCAGGTTGATGGCGTGAACTTTGCTAAAATCTCTTATCCTTTAGGACCTCCCTCACGGCATTTGAGTTTGTTCTTTGTAAAATACTTGCATTAAAGGTGATGCTGCTGCTTTGGGAACCACACTTTGAGATCCATGGACCTAGAAAATATGTATCTTTATTTGGCTTTATTTGCAGAAGTAATATTTGCTGACCTTAAAATAAAATGCAGACAATGCAGAAAAATAGAAAGTGAAAATCAATAGCTAATTTCTATCCTTCTGGAAGAATTAAGGAAAAAAAAAGTTAATTTTAAAAATTGCTTGTTTCTTTATAAACTGATGTGCCATACCATATAATTTAAGAGCTGGGAAGGTCAATCTTTCTTTTCCAGATTGTCTTGAAGTTACAACAGATTGAACAGAAGAAGAACGTGAGGCACGGTGATCAGACGGAGACTCAGTAATGAGCTCAGTTAACCCCCAGAGCAGCTTAGGGGGGAGGTACTGGTTAATACTGTCCTTTTACAGATGAAGAAGCAGAGGCTTGACTCGGTAAGTGACTCACACACGTGAGGTCACACAGCCAGTGACAGTGATGTTGGGGTGTGAGCAGGAGCCACCTTCATATTCATGCTCCTTGTTCCTGGACACACTCACTCATTCCTTCTCCCCAGCTTTGCCAGTTGGCATTTACCGATTGTCCCTTAAACACCAGACACTATGCCGAGAGCTGGGAATACGAGGATTTCAGGGATGCGAAGCCCGGTAGAGTGGTTCCCACCCTTTGTTCTCCTGGGTTGGACTCATGGATGCTCTGTGGCTGGTGTCCCCCGGAAAGGACACACAGACACCGCATTTGGTGCCCAGTCTCAGGGGTCACCCTAAAACACCAGTGCCTCCGCTCAGTCTCAGACTCGCTCCCCAAGCGTGTTTATAAATTTCGAAGCCGCCCGAGCTAAGGATACTTGATCCTGCAGCATAATCCCCAAGTTTTATACCCATGGGCACAGAGAATGTGGCTTGTGCCTGGGGCTGAGCAGAGGCGTTGATGTTTTCGCGTCGTGCACGATGTGAGCGAACACCTCGGCCTTGGTGTTCTCATTATTAGACACAGGGTGGGCTTGACAGGCCTGCGTCTGGGCCCCAGGTTCGGATGGGTCCTGCGCTCGCCTTAATGCTCTGCTGTCACCAGCTCAAAATTCTTAGTGATTTTTGAAAAAGGAGCTCACATTTTCATTTTGTGCTGGTCCTTATTAGATGTTGTGGCACCCTCAGAAAGACCCTGGAAGACTGAACATTTGATGATGATAATTATTGGGCAAGTATTCATTCATTTCACCCTCACAATGTCCCAGTGTGACCAGTTCTAGTTTTACCCCCATTTAACAGAGAAGTGTTTTGTAAAGGCAGTCAGTCCTTGAAATGTCTAATGTTACTTAGTAATGAGTGAACCTTATTAGTGCAATGAGTCTAGAATCTTGCCTATTTGTATAAATTCCCCATCTATTTTAAACACACAGAAAGTTGCCTCTCTGGGGACCGGACCCAGCTGAGCAGATATTTTCTTTCTGTAAACACCACGTCTTTATCTTCAGTGTTCTGGGTCGAGTTCAGGAAGCTCTGGCTGATCTTAATTCGTCTCCTGAGCTTATCGGAATCCAGCTCTCCATCATAATGGGACTGGACCGCGCTGAACTGCAGGCTGGGGTGAGCCTGCAGTTCGCCGCTGCCCCAGCTGCTGGGGGTGACTGTGGGGAGACGGAGACGAGGAGGCCGCCTGCGCTCCTCACAGCTGGAAGCAGGTGGCCGGGGGAGGAAGCCGCTGTGTCTGGGGCCTGATTCACGGCCGGTCGGGGAGGGGGCGGGCGGATGAGCGGAGATTCGGGAACTCGAATTTCACCTTTGCCTTCCTCCCCCGTCGGTGCGGTGCCTGGAGACCTGTGCCTTGTTCAACTGTGATTCTTTTGAGCACAATATGGATCGCTAACTCAAAAGGGAACTGAAAGTTTTCTATTTTTGACTAAAAAAAAAAGAAAGTCTCTGGTACGTTGAAATGCTAAGAGAAATGTGTACTACATTTCTTAATTAGTTTTCTCTAATAAAATACTTTTTATGGTTTTCTGTGCCAACGGTATACTGTTCCCGTAACTATTTGATTAAAAAGGAAAGAGTTCTTTGAAAACCATATTATTGTAATATTAGAACTGAAATTATACCTGTTATTCCATACGATTGCCTATGGCATTTTGGAACTTTCTCATTACACTGATTTGTGAGATATTTTATCTTCTGTGGGGAAACTTTGTGGCCTGCCTTTTTTTTTTCTTTTCCTTCCTCCCTCACTCTCTCTTTCACCCTTCTTTCTTTCTTTTAAAAGAAATCAACTGCTTTCTCATTGTTGTAAGATATGTATGTGCTGTTTACTACATAATTTCGAGTATGAGATGGCCTCCTCTCATGAGAAATTAATTAATAGCAGTAACACACGGCATTTAAAAAACGTATTTCTAAATACTACAGTTGAGTTTGATTGCATGAAATACAACTTGCAGATTGGAAATCGAAATAAATTCCAAAGTATGTTTTTAAACACCCAGGTACTGGGCTCTATGACAGGCAGCTGTGAATGCTGAGTCGGTGAAAACCCAGTTTGGAAAATTATCGCTTTATTTTTACATTTACAGAGGTCCTGTGCTAAGAGCATTAAAGGGGTCATTTCATTTAATCCTCACAACCACTCAAAGAAGTAATACCATGATCCTGTATCATCCATGAGAAACGCCCAGAGAGGTTAAACAGCTTGCTCAAAGATGCAGAGCCGCTAAATGGTACTGCTGGATATAAAACCAAACCTGTCTGGCTGCAAAGCAAGACCACTCACAGCCTACATGCATTCTAGGAACCCTGTCTGGTTGAGTTGAGAAGAAAAACTACTAAGGCACTCACAGGGCCTAGAGCCTTACTTGACTTGTATATCTTCCCTCCTCTGAAAAGGAAACTGAAAGTGTGATGTCTTTTGGTTTGATTCTGTTTAGGCTCTGAGGTTCAGAGAAGGCAATGGCACCCCACTCCAGTACTCTTGCCTGGAAAATCCCATGGACGGAGGAGCCTGGTGGGCTGCAGTCCATGGGGTCGCTAACAGTTGGACACGGCTGAGCGTCTTCACTTTCACTTTTCACTTTCATGCATTGGAGAAGGAAATGGCAACCCACTCCAGTGTTCTTGCCTGGAGAATCCCAGGGACAGAGGAAACTGGTGGGCTGCCGTCTATGGGGTCACACAGAGTCGGACACAACTGAAGCAACTTAGCAGCAGCAGCAGCAGGCTCTGAGGTTAGACGGTCTTTGGATTTTGCTCCACCTGTAACGAGTCACATGGCCGTGTAGAGCATACTTGGCTTTGCCACGGCTCAGTTTTTCATTCCTGAAAATGGAGATAATAGTGACCTCCCTAATGACATTAAACCGGCCTTCCCTTGTGGCTCAGCTGGTAAAGAATCTGCCCGCAATGCAGAAGACCTGGGTTCCATCCCTGAGTTGGGAAGATTCCCTGGAGAAGGGAATAGCTACCCACTCCAGTATTCTGACCTGGAGAACTCCATGGACTATGTAGTCCATGGGGTCACAAAATCGGACACCAGTGAGCGACTTTCACTTCACTAATGACATTATGAGGATTAAATGAGAAGATCCGTTAAAATACAGTCAGAAACAGGTGGCTGACTTATTAAGCTCATGTGTTCTGCTCGATGATAGAAATTATTCTTAAAAGTTGACAAATTCATTATGAAGAAATACGTTTTGTTTTTAGTTTTGAGCTTAGCTTTAGGTTCATTGCAAAACTGAGCAGAAGGTACAAAGTTTTCCTAAATATTGGTGCCCTCCCCCTCCCCCCGGCCCGGTGCATCTCACACCCAAGGGGGCATTTGTTGTGACCGATGAACCTACACTGACGCATCATCGCCCAAAGCCCAGAGTTCACATCAGGGTTCACTTGGCGCTGGACGTTCTATGGGTTTGGACAAATATATAAGGACGTATATTGACCATTACAGTGTCATGCAGAGTGTTTTCACGCCCCTAAGAATCCCCCACTGGTTTTTATGATGGTGGTGAGTGCTCCACCAATTCCTCTCTCTCCAGCCCCCCATAACACATGCATACATTTATCTTTTTTTCAGTTATTGAAATTGACATACAGCACTGTATAAGGTTGAGGTGTATAGCATGATGACTTGACTTACATATTAATATGTGGTGAAATGATCACCACAGCAAGCTCTGTTGCTGTTTCGTTGATAAGTTATGTCCCAGTCTTTTGCACGCCATAGACTGTAGCCCGCCAGGCTCCTCTGTCCGTGGGGATTCTCCAGGCAAGAACACTGGAGTGGGTTGCCATACCCTCTTCCAGGGGATTTTCCCTACCCAGGGATCGAACCCCAGCCTCTTATATCTCCTGCATTGGCAGGCGGGCTCTTTACCACTGGCGCCACTTGCGAAGCCCTGTTGATGCCTTTAGATAGTGGCAAGTAGTTTCTGAAATAAAAGGTAGTTTATAAGAGGATTATGAAGGATCACAATTCTATAATTTGGGAAGCAGGAGCCCACTGAAGGTTTTTGAACACAGATGTGGCATGATTCAGTTTGCGTTTTAGGTAGAATCACTTAGGGGTTTACTATGGACTATTTACTTATTTACTAAGCACCAGCCACATGGTCAAATAACTTGGGGAAATAATGGTGAGTCAAAACAGAGCTAGGCTCCAGGGCAGGCGACCTCTGAGACGGCTCCAGTGGCCCCCACCCCTGGTATTCACACCCCTGGGTGTGGGCTGAAGCCAGTGACTCAGTTCTAATGAACAGAATATGACAGAAGTAAGGGGGTGTCATTTCAAAGCTTGCTTACACAAAGGCTGTGACTTCTGTGCCATTCGCCCGCCGTTGCTCTGTCTCACAGCTCACTTGCCCTGAGAGGGTCGGTTGCTGTGTTGTGAGCTGCCCTGTGAAGGGGCCCGCTTGGTGGGAGCTCAGCAAGGCGTCCGGTCAACAGCCAGAGACCCACGTAGTCCCACAGTCCAGCAGCCACCAGGAGCCGAGTTCTGCTGACAACCTCACACCCTTCCCGGGTGAACACCTTACATCAGGGCACAACCCCGGCCTGCACTTGATTTCTGTTTTCCATGATTAGCATAGTTGCATTGTGGGCGTCCCACGTGGCACCTGTGGTAAAGAATCTGCCTGCCAAAGCAGCAGGTGTAAGAGACGTAGGTTCCATCCCTGAGTCGGGAAGATCCCCTGGAGGAGGACATGGCAATCAACTCTTGTATTCTTGCCTGGGAAATCCCATGGACAGAGGAGCCTGGAGGGCTATGGTCCATGGGGTCACAAAGAGTCGGACACGACTGACTTGACTAAACCACCTCCATGCACCTGCTACGTAACTTAAAAATTATTCATTTGGCAGCGCAGGTCGTGGTTGCAGTACTCGAGGTCTTCAGTTTTTGCTACGGCGTGTGGGAGCCTTAGCTGCGGCATACAAACTCTTCACTGCGGCGTGATGGGATCTAGTTCCCTGACCAGGCATCAAACTCACGCCCCTGCATGGGAGTGCAGAGTCTTAGCCACTGGGCCAACAGGGAAGTCCCCCAGCCTACACATTAATTGTACCTGGAACTAGAGGCATCCATTAAACCACACCCAGATTGAGCCACTATGATACTAACTGCAGAAATCACCACTGCTTTCAGTGGCTTTGTCTGGGGATAATTTGTTTCTCAGAAATGGATAACCTGACTTCCTCGGTGGCTCCGTGGTTAAAGATCCACCTGCCAATGCAGGGGACCCCGGTTCGGTCCCTGCTCCAGGAAGATCCCACGTGCTGTGGAGCAACGAAGCCCGAGACTCAGTAACTGCTGAGTCTGTGCTCCAGGGCCCCGGGCCTGCAACCTGGGTGCCTGTGCCGCAGCTTCTGAAACCCGCCTGCCTGCAGCCTGTGCTCCAAGGCGAGAGAAGCCCTGCCCCTCGAGCCGCAACTAGGGGAAGCCGGAGGGGAGCAACCCAGACCCAGCGGGCCAAAATAAGCACACAATTAAATAAGACAAAAACAAACAAACAAACAAAACAAACGGACAAGTGATGTGGTCTCTGTCCTCTTGGAACGTGTACGGGGGAGGAGAGTGAAAGTGCGCGCGCGCGCATGCTCAGGGTCAGTCCGACTCTCTGACCCCGTGGACCGTAGCCCGCCAAGCTCCTCTGCTCATGGGATTTTCCCGACAAGAATGCGGGAGCGGGTTGCCAAGTCCTTCTCCGGGGGATCTTCCCAGCCCCGGGATTGAGCGCGCGTCTACTGAGTCTCCGGCTTGGGCAGGCAGATTCTTTACCAGTGAGCCACCCACCAGGGAAGCCTGGGAGTGAAAGGTGTCATTTAGATGGGACACCAGTTAGTGTGGCCTTACAGCTGCGTCACGTGTAGTGCGGGAGGAGGAGGCGTTGTTCAAGGATAAGAGCTGATGCAGGGGCCGGTTCGGAGGTGCCTCCGATGGTCCAGTCCAGGAGGATGGGCTGGACGGGGGTCAGTGGGAGACATGCAGATGTGTGAGAGATTTCTAGGCAGCAAAACTGATAGGGCTGGGACTTCCCCGGTGGTCCACTGGTGAAGACTCCACATTCCCAGTGTAGGGGGCCCAGGTTTGATCCCTGGTCAGGGAACTAGATCCCACATGACATAGCTTAAAAAAAAAAAAAATCTGGAATGCCTCCACTGAAGATCCTGCATGTCGCAAGGAAGAGTGAACATCCCATGTGCCACAGCTAAGACCCGGCACAGCCAAATAAGTAAACATTTTTAAAAATTGGTCGGACTTGTTGATGGTTTGGACAAGGAGAATGAGGAGAAAAGAGGTGTCAAGACTGACTCATGAATGCTTCTAGCTGGGGAAGCAGAAGACTCTGGAGACAAGATGCTGTCCAGTTGTTACGTAAAGAGGCCGTGAAGATGCAGTCAGAGACGGTATGACAAGCAGAAGCACCCCCAGGGCGCCGTAGAGAGAATTCAGGATTCGACAGCTGACTGGCCGTGGGGTAAAGCCTTAGGGGAAAAGGAACCATCCAGAAGGACGCCAGCCCCGGGGTTCTTTGCTGTCTCTACCTTTAACATGCAGAATACATATCCCAGAAAATACCCTCAAATTTGTCCATTTACACAGAATTAAGCTGGTCTGTGAATGCCTAGAGGGAAGAAGAGAATAATAGAGCTTTTCAATATCCAGAAAGTATTATTAACCCCAAAGGGGGAAAAGTACTGTTTTAATGAACCCATTAGATACACGTTGAGACGTATTGCAGCTGTAGAATGACCTGAATGAGCTGGATGATAGAAAACCACGTTCCTACTTGAACAGGGTTATGCTGATGGTTAAGTTTGAATTGTTAGCCTAAATGACTTTGAATGGAAATAAGTGATTTTGATTCGGGAAGACCCATGTGTGGCAATTGCAAACTGATACATTTCTATATATGTGGTATGAAAGAATATGCATATACACATAACACACATACACTTCATATATATCAGTATTTAATATACAATGACTATATTATACATAAATATACAATATATAATGATTATCATTTATTAAATTTTAATTTATAGTTAGTATCTCATCCTTCATTACTTACAAATACACTGAATAAACATTATCTTTCATTCACTTATAAACACACAAATAAATTAAAAAATATTATATATATATATGATCTCCATCAATCTAACCTTAACGTCTTTAGTCATCATTCAGCCCAGCTGACGTCTGTGCTCGCATAGAAGGACACCACACCGTGGTGTCAGCTGTCACCTGCAGGATGTTGCAGCCTGGTGAACAATGCCGTCCATCCACGCAGGCGTTCAGGCCGGTTGAGATTAAGACTCTATGTATGTGAGCAGATAAATTTAAGCATTGGAGCTCTCTGCGTTTCAACTCACCCCTCTACATTTTTGTTCAAACAAATTAGGCTTGTAAATACTTGGACAATTTTAACAACACGTGGAGGCCCTCCGTCTTGTTTTTGAGATAAGGCAGCACAAGACAGGCCAGACAGCTGCTCTGGCGTCCTGACAGGTCTCTCGGCCCTGCGCGTGCCTCCACGCAGTCCATTCTCTGCAGTAGTCCCCAATCATCTGAAAAGCGGATTGGAACCTGCCCCTGTGTGTTCACACCCCTGTCTGACAGGATCAAACTCCCCCCAAGGCCCTGGAACCTCTGTGACCGGGGCCGCCTGCCTCCCTGCGGCCCCTTCCGCTCTGCACGTTGTTCCTGATGACAACATGGAGCACCGTGTGATACTGATGCGCCAGCCTTGGTCCCCACCTCTGCCGGGTAGCCTCTGCCTGCTGCGGGGCCTCAGCAGTCGCCGCTCTCCGCCGGGAACACCCTTCCGGTTGTGTTCCCCAGGGCTGGCTTCTCCTCACGCAAATGGACGCGCGAGAAGGCTGCCCTCCTCCACTGTTTCATTGCCGCAGGTGCATGCGCGTCACTTCCTGACAGGACCCTCTTTGACTGCCCGCAGGAGCTGGTTTGTGGCGGTCTCTCTCCCGCGGCGCCTCCTCCGTCAGGGCTGTGTCCTTTTCAGTCGCCTTCACCGCCGTCCCTCCAGATCCTAGGACACTGCTTGGCACTTAGTAGGTGCTCAAAAAAAACAATTTTTTTTAATTTAAATGGGTTTATTAAATGGATTGGCCCCAGCCACTCTGATTGATAAAGACTAATCAAAACTAAGCATCATGGTGACCATTCTCCTGGATAAAGATTTTAATGTATTCAAATATGTTGCTACAGGCAGAATCCTTGTCTTATAAACAGAATCGTGTGGTGATGGGCAACCTGGCCCATGAGTCAATGCAATGGGCAGGGCAACAATTAGCTACACATTCTATGAGGTGTAGTATTGGTCATCCAACTCCTCCCCGGGCATGTCAGCTATTTTTTAAATTGCTTTCTTGAGATATAATTCGCATACCATACAGCTCACCTATTCAAATATACGGTTCAGTGGCATTTAGTTTATTCACAGAATTGTGCAACCATCACCACTAAATCCAGAACATTTTCATTATCTCAAAAAGAAACCCCTTCCTCATTAGTACTCATTCCCCAATTCCCCCCAGTCCTACCTCCTTCTAGTAGACGAGTCAAGTCTTGTCTCTATGGACTTGACTATTCTGCATTTTTAAAGGGCTTCCCAGGGGCTCAGTGGTAAAGAACTCCACCTGTCAAGACACAGGATATGTGGGTTCAATCCCTGGTTCAAGAAGATCCCCTGGAGAAGGAAATGGCAACTAACTCCAGCATTCTTGCCTGAAAAATCCCGTGAACAGAGGAGCCTGGCAGGCTACAGCCCATAGGGTCTCAATGAGTTGGACAGGACTGAGCGACTGAGCGTGCATGAACCTCTCAAACACATGACCCATCAGGACTGGCTTCTTTTACTTGACTTCATGTTTTCAAGATCCATCTGTGTGGTAATATGTGTCTGTATTTTGTTATTTTTTCAAAATCGCTCAGCCATGTCCATGGACTACTGTAGCCTGCCGGCTCCTCTGTCCGTGGAATTCTCCAGGCCAGACTACTGATGTGGGTAGCTTCTCCCTTCTCCAGGGATCTTCTCGACCCAGGGATGGAACCCAGGCCTCCGGAGGTGGATTCTTTACCGTCTGAGCCACCAGGGAAGCCAAAGAATACTGCTATCCCTTCTCCAGGAGAGCTTCCTGACCCAGGAATCAAACCGGGGTCTCCTGCATTGCAGGCAGACTCTTTACCAGCTGAGCTACCAGGGAAGCCCAATATGTGTCCATACCTTATACCTTTTTGTTGCCAAATATTCCATTTCATTTATCCACTCATCTGTTAACGGACATTAGGCTTATTTCCATTTCTGGGCTGTTATGAATATATGCTTTCAGTCATCTTGGGCATCTGCTCAGGAGTGAAGTAACTCTAGGTTTATCCTTTAGAGAAACTAGCAGCGGCTTTCCAAAGTGACTGACTGAGTTTACAACGGTGCATTAGTTCTTGAGAACCTGTAGACTCAGCCAATACACAGCATGTTGGAGAGCCCGCCACCAGGCCGGTGGAGATGCTGGGAGGGCTGGTGAAGGAAGTGGCGATCCCTGCTAAACAAAAACCTGATTGTTATAATGTGAATGGAGATTTGAGGATACAACAGTGTTTCCCTGTCTGTGGTCTGGGAGAGGGTTTCAGTGGCACAGGGACAAGGCATTAATCACAGAGAATCCCGACGTGAGAACACAATGCTCTTTCCATTGTCTGGTCCATCCTTATGATTACTCAAAGAAGACAATCTCAGTGTGGCGCTAATATGTCTTTAACACCTCTCTAATACTTGCAAATCTCCCTTTGGAACTAAGAAAGAGCAGGTCATCAGCTCTTAAGCGCCTTCAGCAGGCAACACGATATGGCTAGAATTTAGCATTATATTTTTGTACATTTTCTAAAATAGTTACTTTCTTTTTATGGAATATGGTATTGATTTCCATTTATAGCCGTGACAAAGTGTTTTCTCTTAGACATTATATTTAAAGCAGAACACTATTTTAAAAATAATCAGTGGTAATAATCTTCTGTGGTCCACGAGGGAAATTTAAAAACAATAAAGGCCCTTAGTATAATGGCTAAGTATTCTTTGATGTCCTTACTATGTGACAATCGGAGTTTTTTCTTTTTAATATTTATTTATTTGGCTGATCTGGGTCTTTATTGCGACATGTGGGACCTAGTTCCCTGACCAGGGATTGAACCTCGGTGCCTGCATTGGGGTCGTGCAGTCTTAGCCACTGGACCACCAACCAGGGAAGTCCTGTGACAATCAGGGCTTTAAGAATTTTAGGCCAGTCAACTCAGGGCAACATTCACAACACTCACCGCACAGATATGGAAACTGAGGCTTGGTGACCTGCTCCGAGTCACATGGCAAGGAAGCAGCAGAGCCGTGATGGGCACCCAGGCAGCTGGCACTGTCTTCTTCTTCTGACGGTGGCGCGTGGAAGAGTGAGGCTGGGAAAGCTCAAGGTCAGTGACGCGTCGCGGTGTGGCCAGCTCACGGCGGCTCCTTCACTGCCTTCCCTCCACCCTCTGCCGAGGGGTCGGGTCCCAGCCACCTGGACTGAACTAAAAGGCCATGCTCTTCCAACTACCGTTGAGTAAATCAGGGGCAAGACTTGACCCAGGCTGGGCAAATCCAGCTCTTCCCTGAGAATCTGGAGTTGTTTTTCAAAGAGATGGGCTTCCGAGGTGGCGCAGTGGTAAAAGATTCACCTGCTGATGCAGGAGATGCAAGAGACCCGGGCTCAATCCCTGGGTCGGGAGATCTCCGAGAGCAAGAAATGGCACCTACTCCAGTATTCTTGCTGGAAAATTCCATGGACAGAGGAAGCTGGTGGGCTGCAATCCATGGGGTCTCAGAGTCGGACACGACTGAGCGCGCACACAGACGCACACACACTGAACAGAGGCAGTCTCCACAGTGACAATGAAACATGTCACACATCGAGCCCTGGGCACCTGTATCTTCTGCAGATGCAGCCAGTCTACCCGGAGGAGGAGGAAGAAGATGGGCCGAGAGAGGCAGAGTGGAGACACGGTGTCTCCCCGGCTCCCAGTGCCTCCACTTCCTAGTCCTGGTCCTTCCTGATGCCAAGTCAGACCTGGAGTTCTGGACTGCCTGTCTGTATCCTTCCAGAAATCTGTCCTTTCAACCTAAGCTAGCTAGAGTGGGTTACTGTTTCTTTTAATAAATACAGATTTTAGTAAGAAATGCAAGCAATACGTAGATGCAAAAAAAAGGGAGGTAAAGAATTCAAGATCTATAGGAAGAGCTTTCAAGAAATGAAATGAGTATCCTCTGGAGTAGACTACGGGACTTCCCCGGTGGTCTGGTGGTTAAGAATTTGCTTGCCAATGCAGGGGACACAGGTTCAGTCCCTGGTCTGGGGAAGATCCCACACAACCCATGTGCTGCAACTACGGAAGCCCAAGTTCTACAGCCTGTGCTCTGAGATAGGAGAAGCCACTGCAGGGCGAAGCCTGAGCATCGCTCCTGGAGAGTAGCCCCTTCTCTCTGAAACTGGAGAACGCCCTCACCGTAAGGAAGACCAGCCTGACCGAAAAAAGATCCCAAGGCCTGAGTTCTTAACTACAGGGGTATAAGGACTCTCAGATGCCGATCATTCTTCTCTTATGAGTGTGATAGAAAATGTACTTTATTTGGTTCTAGATGGTCCATTCAGCCAGCTCTGAAACATGAGACATCAACGCTCTAGTGACACTCCTAGGTGGGGAATTTCTCTCTGCTCAGCCACACTAGCCTGGGGAAGTGACCAGACTGTGGCTGAACTACCAACATTTCTGCACGTCAGGGAGCAAGCCTGGTCTGTGAGTGGCCTCTTGAACCCCCAGGGTGACCAGGTGGTTCTGACTAGTCTGGGATTTTCCTAGCTTTTGCATTGAAATTTCCACATCTGGGGAAACTACTCAATCCTGAACAAACTGGGATAGTTGGTCACCTTAGCAGACTGCCCTCAATACTTAGGAACTCCAGAATTTTCTGATGGCAGAGTCCTGAGAGTCTGGCCAGTGGTCCTGCAGGGCAGACTAAGAGTGGGCCAACCCCGCATCCCTGAGAGCACCTATTACAAATGAGGATACCTGTCCCCTCTTCAACTAGTGAGGGATGGAACCTGATGTGGCCCAAGAATTTGTATCTTCCCCCAGGGTTTTTAATGCACACTGAAGTTTGCAGAATCAAGCTCCTTGAGTTATAGAATTCCAGGCCCCAGATGGAGGTGGTGACAAGAGTCACTGTGGTCAGGAATGTGGGTGAAAACAAGGGAATAAAGAGAAGTTGGGTTTCAAAGTTGAGCGGGCACCTCCTTCGCATTTGTCCCCGCAGTGGAAGCACAGGGTCTTAACCACCGGTTCGCCAGGGAAGCCCTTGTCTCTGGATAATTAACCAGCTCCCCAAATCTCAGTTTTCTTGGGTTTCAAATGGGGGTAATAAAGGATATAACATATGCAAACCCCCTGGCACCTGTAGTTAAAGAGACACCACTCAGTCGTGTCCAACTCTTTCCAACTCCGTGGGCTGTACCCACCAGGCTCCTCTGTCCGTGGGATTTCCCAGGCGGAAACACTGGAGTGGGTTGTCATTTCCTTCTCCAGGGGATCTTCCCAGCCCAGGGATCAAACCCGGGTCTCCTGCATTGTGGGCAGATTCTTTACCATCTGAGCCCCCAGGGAAGCCCCCGGCATCTGTAAATGCCTGACAAATTTTAGTTCCCTTTCCTTAGATTCAGATTGAGAATCACTACAAGAAACGGGCATAAAAAGTAATCTGCACATGTAGAAACTGCTCTTCAGAATATGTCCCCATTAGGAACTTAAGTAAACAAACAAGCAAACAAAACAAACAAACAAAGAAACTCCCATGGAGTATCACAGAATTTAGCATCTGAAAAGTAAAATCTCACCAGGCTCCCAAGAATTTGTCCTGTTTTCTTCCAGTTTCCTCCTCGTTATGGTTTGACTCTTAGGAAACTCAAACACTGAAAATATAATCGTTTTAAAATTAAGTTTGGAGCAGCATATTTGTTTAGTCCTTCTGTTTATTTAGCTGAACCGGGTCTTAGTTGTGGCCTGCAGGATCCTCAGCTATGGCGTGCAAACTCTTGGCATGTGGGATCTAGTTCCCCAACCAGGGATCGAACCCGAGCCCCACGCACTGGAAGCGTGGAGTTTCAGCCACTGGACCACCAGGGAAGTCCCCTAGTCCTCTTCCTATGGGGCTCAGTATCTACTGAATTGTTCTTACTTCGCACAAATATTTTTTTAAACTTTTATTTTGAAGTAACTAGTTTCATAGGAAGTTGCAAAAACAGCAGAGAGAGGCCCTTGTTCCAGTTTCCCCTTTGGTTCCCATCCATAACGAGAGGACTGTGTCAACATCAGGCAAACAACAGCGGGGCAATGTGTGCACACAGAGTTCTCGGCCCCTTTGTCACGTGTGACCACCGCTGCCAGCCAGACACGGCGCTGCTCCATCACTGCAAAGAGCTCCCCTACAGGACTCCTGTTAGGAATCCTCACTCCTTTCCTGCTCAGCCATCCTAACTCCTAGCAACCGTTAACCTGTCTGCCATCTTCAAGGCTTTGTTATTCTTAGAATACCGTGGAAATGGAAGCATACAGTATGACCTTTCAGAACTGACTTTTCACTCAACACAACATGATTCAGAATATGGTTCTTGAAATCCATCCAAGTTGGCGGTGGTGCAATCCCTTTCACTGCTGAGTAGTATTCCAGCAATGAGACAATATACATATTACATGTATATTCCAGCAGTAATGTGACACACATATCATATGCATCCCAGCAATAATATAACATACATATATTATATAAATGACTAAAGAGCATGTCTTTGGAAAGAATGCCAGACAGTAAAGAACAAAATCTTACAGTCTGAGATTCACAGAACCAAAAATGAGTGGAAGCAAGATGAAGTATGTCCCTCTTATGGGTAGCACCCGTGTTTTTACAAAGAATTATGTCAATTTTTACATAGAATCATGTCAATCTTTTATAGTGTCTTTTAAAAAAATGTATCTATTCATTTACTTTTGGCTGAGCTGGGTCTTCACTGCCGTGCGGGCTTTCCCTAGTCCAGAGGGTGAGGGCCACTCCTGTTGCAGTGGATTCTCCTGCTTTGGCGCGCAGTCTCTGAGGCTCTTGGGCTTCAGTAGTTACAGCACACACGCTTAGCTGCTCCCAGGCATGCGGGATCTTCCTGGACCAGGGATCAAACCCGTGTCCCTGCATTGGCAGGTGGATTCTTTACCACTGGACCACCTGGGAAGCCCCTATAGTGCCTTTGTAAAAAAACATTTTTAATTATGGTTATATAAATATAATATATCAAGTTAGCTATTTTAACCATTTTTAAGTGTACAGTTCAGTTATATTAATCACTTTGACAACATTGTGCAACCGTCATCACTATCTATTTCCAAAATCACTCCAAACAGAAACACTGTACCATTAAGTAATAAATTCCTCTTTCCGTAGCACCTCGTACAGGGGCTGCTACTACCGGTACTACTTACTGCTATGCATTTGGCTGTTCTAGTGTTTCCTACAAATGGACTCAGACCATATTTGCTTTTTTGCCTGCTCTCTTTCACTTAATGTTTTCAAGGTTCATCCATACTGTAGCATGTATCAGATCTTCGTTCTTTCTTAATGCTGAATAACATTTCATTGCACATTTACACCACGTTTATTTGCTCATCTGTTGGTTGCTTCCACCTTTTGGCTCTTGTGAATAGTATTGCAGTGAACACGGGGGCACGCATTCCTGACCGAGTTCCTGTTTTCACCTCTTTGGGGTTCCATCTAGGAGGAGAATTGCTGGGTCATACAGTAATTCTATGTTTAACTTTTTGAGGAACTGCCTGATTCAATTTTTAGGCAGAATGCTTCCAAAAAGGAGGAGGAGAAGTAGACAACGAAAAAGAAACCACACCCAAACCTCACGGCCCAGTTCAGAATAGGTGTTTTGCACTGATTACGTTTTTTCCCCCTTCCTATCAAGCATTCCATCTGTAATTCTGCTGGTTAATCTTCAGAAAGAGACACTTAGAAAAACAGTTTGGGGTTTTCTTTTTTAAGGCCAGTCTTTTCTTCGGAAGTCCTGATAAAGGAGGGTTTCTCTAGAACTTGAAACTGTATTTTAAAACCATGCTTGATACCAAAGCCAAAATAAGTCCCTTCCTCTGAGTGTGTCTTTGTTTTAATGTTTGAGGATACACATGAATAACTGCACACCACTGCACACTGGAACAATTTTAGGCAAGCTGCATTGATACATCCCTGTCCTCAAAGATATGCTTCCTTGGCTTTTCAAACTTCCTGGCTAGGGCACAAGTAGTGAGTTAGTTTTCTTCATGAGACCTCACTTTATAAGTAGTCAAAGTACTATCCAGGTGGCTCAGTGGTAAAGAATCCGCCTGCCAATACAGGAGCTGCAGGAGACACGGGTTTGATCCCTGGGTCGGGCAGATCCCCTGGAGGAGGAAATGGCCACCCACTCCAGTAATCTTGCCAGGATAATCCCATGGACAGAGGAGCCTGGCAGGCTGCAGTCCATGGGGTTGAAAAAGAGTCGGACATGACTGAAGTAACTGAGCGAGGTACTGTCTATCTTAAAAATACAACGTTGGATTTTACCACACGTGTGACTTTTCTAAGGTTGAAACTCAGTCCCCGAGGCATAATCAATTGAGGGTAAAATTCTGTAGGAAGCTCAAAAATATTTCAGGAATCTTAAATACTCTATTTACAGATAGGATAAAATATGCTTTCAATCCATGGGACCAGCGCATGTGGTAAACATAATTCCCTGAAGAAGCAGGGAAAAAAAAAATTTCACCCTGCCTCTCCACTCTGTGTACTTTGCCATATGTGTGTTCTTGACTTACAAGCTCCTCCTCGCCAGTTCTGAGAAGCAATTTGTTATTTTCCTCTAAACCCCTCAGTTGTGGCAAGACTTTCTTCCCCGTTGAATCAATCTGCTTCAAGAATGCGTTTGCGTGATACTTAATCCCTTACTGGGAGCCCAGATAGGGTTTCTTGCCAGAACTAGAAATGGCCTCTTTTACAAATTCCCCTTCCTAAGCAAGCCATGATAACCCGCATTTGCGGCCAGTAACACCCTATCAGTGTATCTTTAAGCAAGAGAAAAGGCTCCACCTTGATGGTGAATTACAGCAGCATCGCCTCCGACCACACGGGCGCTGCTCACAGGAGCAGACGCGGCCTGTCTCGGGCCTCAGGGACGCAGCAGACACTCAGCACAGAGGCGGACGGCTGTCCCGTCAGTGGCGTGTGGACAGGCTGGCTCTCGGGGGCTCAGTGCTGTCTGCCAGTTTCAGTGGCATAACTACTCCCACCGTGGTGATATCATCAGAGGCAGAGTCGAGAAGATACAGATCAGCTCCTCAGAGCCAGCCCACGGGTCTCCAGGACAACACACTCTCAAAGTCTCCTTCCACTCAAGGCATAACTTAAACCCACATCTACTGAAACAACACCATCCCACTCTTCCCCGGAGAAAGTTAAAAATGAGGTTTTGCTACAAAACGACTATCTCCATCACCAAATCCCGGGGGCTCTGCTAATTCTTTCCGAGGACCAGAATTCACTTAAATTATTCCAAAGTTAATATTAAGCCTCAATCTCTGTTCTGATCCAAAGGACACGCATCCTGAGAAATAAAATATCTTTTTGTATTAAAAAAAAATAAGCATCTCGTTAGTGCCTCCCTGCTGTGGAATTAATCCCATTTAAAAATAATTGTCACATGTACTTTAGGACTTGTAGTTATTTTAACAAAATGTTCTTGTCATGTTGATGTCATTCTAATGACATGTTACTGGTATTTTTGTTCTCAAAATGTGAATGTTTCCCAGGAAACTGACCAGTGGGAAGGAAGTGGGGTGGGGAAGTGAGAGTGTGTCAGAAATTGCAAGTTAACATTTTTGCTTAGCTCTTCTGGTTGAAGTCCTAGGGTAACTAAAATTTTCTAGGAAAGAAGAGCTTTCAGATTTCCTTGCCTTGACCAAAAAAAAAAAAAATCCTTCTTTGGGATCCTTTAACCTTCTTTAGCATCCTGGGCAAGTCTCTGTGTAACATTTATGTAGCATTTTCCATGCAGAGTTGGTGTTATTGATTTTCTCTTCTTATTCAGTTAGGCCAGGCTCTTCATCAAATAGCCAGTTTTTTGTGTTTTTTTTTTTTTTAAATCTCTTTGACTCTCTCCTGTGCCCAGGAAACACTAGATTTGCTTGTGGAATGAGTGCCGTGAACTATTTTCAAAATGAAAAGATACTATCAAGATGCTAGGGGACTCCTCTTTTTCATGAATTCACCCTCCACAATTGAGCCCCCTTTAAGCCTCCTCCCATTTTGGGTTTATTTAGCAACCAACTCCATTCAAAGTTGCATAAGAGGTGGTGGTTTCTACAAACGGCTTAAGCAAATAATGAGGTGCTCCGTGTGGGTGAAGGTGGTAGGTTAATAGTGCGGGCAGGGAGCCAGGAGCGTGGAGCTGAATCACAGCCTGTCACTCCCCACTGAGAAAGGCCCTGCATGCTTCTGAATGCTGGCTTATTCATCTGTAAGTTGGGCTCATATCTAACGTTTCCGTGTACTGTAAAGCTTCAATGAGATAACGAATTAGATCTAGCAGGCTGACTGACCCAGAGTATGCCTCATTCAGTAAGTGTTCCTGCCCCCTGCCTCCTCCCGACACCTACTTCCCGACACCTACCCTTTTCTTCTCCCAACTATTAGAAAAAAAATTGCGGTAAAATGTATGTAACATAAAACTTACCATTTTAGCCATCCTGAGTGTTTAGTTCAGTGGTGCTAAGTACATTCACACTGTTGGGCAACCACGGTCATCATCCATCCGCCAAACCTCAGCATCCCGGGCTGAAACTCCGGACCCATCTGACAGTACCGCCCAACCCTCCGCCACACCCGGGCCCTGACGATCACTGTTCGACTTTCTGCCTCTGTGAATTTAACTACTTTAGGTCCCTCACATGAGTGGAATCTTGCATTATTCCTCCTTTTGCGTCTGGCTTATTTCCTTTAACACACAATGTCTTCAAGGTTAATGCCTTTGTACTGTATGTCTGAATTAAATTCTCTCTCTTTTTTTTTTTTTGGCTTTGCTGTGTGGCTTGCAGGATCTTAGTTCCCTCATCTGGGACTGAACCCAAGCCCCAGCAGTGAAAGCTCCATGTCTTAACCACTGGACCACCAGGGAACTCCCATGAATTTCATTTTTAAGGCTGAATAATATTCCATTGAACTATACACCGTATTATGTTTATCGATTCAGCGCTGGGTTGTATCTACGTTTTGGCTACTGTGACTCGCGCTGCGATGAACACTGGTGTCCAAGAATCTGTTTCAGCCCTCCCCCACCCTTCAAAAGTGTGTTTCAGTTTCACCCAAAACACTGTTGAACAACTTCAAACCTTCCTGCTGTAGGTCTTCCCCATCTCCTCTGTCACTCTCTCGCCATCCACTCCGCTGTACTGATCTCATTAAGTATCATTCCCCTTATACCTCAGGTACTGATCTCTTTCTTGTCTGTCCCCAGGCCTTACATAGGAATTTCAGGAGAGTAAGGACTGGCCCTGACTGTGTTCCGGCTCTTGGAACAGTGGCTGGCATAGTAGATGCTCAGTGAAAACGTACTGAATGGCCAAGCGGCGCCTGGCCGCCCGCCCACCACCGCTGCCCAGGGTCGTCCGGACAAACGCTTGGCCGCCGCCTCTGGAGCCGCGGGCATCTCGGCGTCTCAGCGGTGCCCGGGTGCCCGCCGCCCCGCCCGGCCCTCCGGGGTTCCCTCTGACACGCAGCCCGGATCCCCGCGGTCCGGGCCAGCTCTGACTCACCTTCGGGCGAGCGAGGCCTTGGTGAGGGCAGCACGCGGCACGGGACGGCCTGATTTAGAAACAAACTCAGCTCGTCACTCGCGCCAGACTGTTTGGTGCAAAACACTGCCTCGCGGAGTCGGCTCAGCTGCCTGCCTCGTCCCCCGTGACTTCGTTTCTCTCCCTCGTCGGCCTGTCTTTCCTGCCCCTGACCTCACAGAGGCCCTCAGCGCGTCCCGCCGGCGGGGCAGACACAGGGACCGCCTGCCGCCCTCAGGCCGCTGGCGGGGCAGGGGGCGCTGGGAGCAGGCTGGATGGGGCACGGGCCGCGGGCGCTTGACCCCGTCACTCACTCTGCTTGAGGTCAAGGGGGGGAAATGAACGCCCTCTGTCCACTCAAAAATGCATTATTTGTCGGCATACAAATTAGTTAGCTCAGGTTAGAAATAACCCATCGCCTTCCCCCCCAGCTAGCCGCTGTATACTTGGGCTAGTCACCGAGCCCCCGGGCCTCGGCATCCTCATTTCCAGAATAACGCAGCTGGATTAAGGACAAGAGCCCCGCAAATGCGTGTCTTGTGCGCGCGTGCGACACCCACCCACGAGCGCCAGGTCCACACAGACCCCGCCCCCGAAAGGGGCTCCGCAGGGAAACTCCGGGGGTCTCAGGGCGGATGTTGCGGGAAGTCCCAGACGCATTCAGAGATACGGGAAGCAGGACCCCCAGGTCTCAGAGGCCGGGACGTGAGAGGGGCAGCTTACCCCAACGCGGTGCTTCTAGAAGCGGGTTTCTGCCCCGGGGGTCCTTGGCGAAGTCAGCGCCGGCAGGGATGCTTCTGGCATCCGCTGGGTAGAGACCGCGGTGCCGCTGACCCTCCCACGAGGCACAGGCCGGCCCCCAGCAGACAGCGGTCCAGCGCCCAGGTCAGCGGCGCCGAGCCGGGTCCACACGGGCTGCAGGTGGGCCCGGGGAAGCCGGCCGCGGGCAGCGCCCGGGGGACCGAAGTCGGGCCAGGACCCCCGCCCTGACGGGCCCAAACCAGGATGCGCTCGCGGCCCCCCACCTCCCCTGGGCCCCTGCTCCTTCACCCACTCAGTCTACAAGGTTCACTGGTTCACGCGATGACATTTACCGAGCACCCGGCTTCCTCCGTACCCGCCGCCGTCTGCGCCCCTGGCCTTCAGGGTCTGTGGGCGCGGACCTTTTCTTCCGACGCCCACGAGAGCCTGTCTGCAGGACTAACCCAGCACACGACCCACGCGCAGAGCTTCAGCCTCTCCCGAGGGCCCCGGACGGCTTTCCGGGTGGCTGGCCCGCGGACCGGGGCGGTCTGTTGGCTGTTAGCTGTTCTTGAGGCGGAAAGTACAGAAATCAAGTCAGTCCTGTGAAACTTTTATGGAATTTGATTCACTTTATGGTTACTGAATCCAATGAGAAGCGAAGCTGGCGCTTTATCTGCCTTTGCTTTATTGGCTCATCTCTCTAGCATTTAGCTCCTACTGCATTTTAAGTGTCTGTCTGTGACAGAATGGTTCTGTCACAGCTAGTGACAAAAAACAGCTCAGCTAGACTTTTTTTGCATTTTAATGAATTAATTCACTTACAACGCTGTGTCAATCTCTGCTTACAGCCAAGTGACTCAGTTTTAGACACACACATTGTTTTTATTTATTTATTTATTTTTTACATTGTTTTTTTTTAATCTTCTTTTCCATTATGGTTTATCCCAGGAGCTTGGATAGAGTTCCCATGCACCTCAGCTAGTTTAACTCTGAGTCTTTTCTGCATCATGCTAGTGACTTTCCACCTAGGCTACCTTCCCCTTTTCTAGCCACAGGTGAGAACAGGTTTACACAACAAACAAAAAAACCTTCCATAGACTGAACCCTTCTAGAGTCCATGACCTCAGGTAAGCGTTTCAAAGCTCGGGGTAGGTGAAGTTACTCCCATTTAGTGGATGAGGATTACAAGCCTGAGGGAGACTCAGTTCAGTTCAGTCGCTCAGTCGTGTCCGACTCTTTGCGACCCCATGAATTGCAGCACACCAGGCCTCCCTGTCCATCATCAACTTCCAGAGTCCACTCAAACTCATGTCCATCGAGTCAGTGATGCCATCCAGCCATGTCATCCTCTGTCGTCCCCTTCTCTCCTGCCCCCAATCCCTCCCAGCATCAGGATCTTTTCCAATGAGTCAACTCTTCACATGAAGTGGCCAAAGTATTGGCGTTTCAGCTTCAGCATCAGTCCTTCCAATGAGCACCCAGGACTGATCTCTTTAGGATGGACTGGTTGGGTCTCCTTGCAGTCCAAGGGACTCTCAAGAGTCTTCTCCAACACCACAGTTCAAAAGCAGGAGACTAAGTAACTCACCTAATTTACAAAACAGACTCTTGTGAGTAGACAGTGAAGCAGGAGCCGGAAACCCAAGTTCCAGCATCTTTGAGGGAGGGAAGGACTGGGAGTTTGGGGTCAGCACATGTAGTCTATTACATACAGGGTAGAAAAGCAAGCAGTCCTCCTCTACAGCACAGTGAAGAAGCATATTCAATATCCTGTGATAAACCAGGATGGAAAAGAACGTATAACGACAGGAATGTGGGACTTCCCCGCTGATGTGGTAGGTAAGAATCCGCCTGCAATGCAGGGGACACGGGTTCAATCCCTGGCCTGGGAAGATTCCAGGCCGCAAAGCAACTAAGTCTGTGAGCTCCAACTACCCAGACGGCACTCGAGAGCCTGCGAGCCCCAACCACGGAGCCTGTGTGCCCGGCTACTAGAGCCTGTCCGCGGCAAGGGGAGCCCCACACCGCCGCGAGGGTAGCCCCTGCTTGCCGCAACTAGAGAAAGGCCCCGCACACAGCAACAAAGACCAGTGCGGCCGAAAATAAATGAAAATTATAGAGAAAAAAAGAATGTCTGTGCATGTGTAACTGAGTCAGTTAGCTGTCCAGCAGACATTGGCACAACCTTGTAAATCAACTAAACTTTAATTTAAAAAACGTTGGAAAGATGCATTAATACGATAATCACATATTTTATTTTGGGGGGATATTATTTAACCTTGTAAATACCCTATTTATTTAAAGAAATCAATACTTGCCATGATATGTAAGGTACAAAAGGGTGTTGAATCTCCTTCTAACTCTGTTTCAAGTGACCTAGTTCTTAGGATAAAAACGTATCTTACAAATTTCTTCCGTGTATTTCCAGAGTTATTCTGTGAATATGCAATTTCTGTGCTGTGTGCTGTATTTTTTTTTGTGTGTGTGTGTGTGCTGTATTTTTGTCTGTTTTTATTTCACAGTGTATTTTGGAGATGGCGTCATATCAGTGAAGTAAGTACTTCCTCATTCTTTTTTTTATTGCAGCACAGTATTCCATTCGACTCATGTAACCTGTCTCCCATGGATGAAAATTTAAATCACTTCCGCCCCTTTGCTCTGACAAGCAGTGCTTCAATAAGCAGCCTTGTCCACTATTCCGAGTGTGTGGGAGTAGATCTGAAGAATAGCTTCCAGGAGTTATGCGCACATTTCAGAGAAAACAAACATCGAAGCTCGGCTGGGCATTCCCATTCAACACGTGAGAAGGGTAGCACCTACTCTCAAGCTCCGGCATATTTTGGGGGAGGGCCACATTCAAGGAGAGGCTTCATTCTCCCGGACAACAGAGGCAAGAGGGCAGGCTCCAAATAGCTAATCTGGCAATAACGGTCTCCCGAGACCAGAGAGGCAGGCAATGTACCAACATGGTTTACGTAGTTGAGAAGTGACTTGAAAGAAATTGGGGTTGGCAGGCATCTGCCTGACTACACTTACTCTTTTACATGTATGGTCGTTTCTGTATCGTCTTTCTCTTAAAAGCCAACACTGTATTCCTCCCAGGCTTCGGGAGCGTGCAGCGGCCAGCATACCTCGCGCTCACTCGAGGGGCTTTCGCAGAAGCTTGGGCCTTTCCCTTAAAGCTTCCACGTTCATCTCCAGGTCCACCTGGCCTTGAGGAAAGATGTCTCCTTGCCTTTTCCTCTGTCCACCAATAGAAGGAGAGACCTTGTTCTGCTTGACAGTTTTTTAAAATGTTCTTTAAGACATTTTCATGGCTTGTGAAATCCAATTTTTCATTTTACTTGGAAAGAAAGACTTTATTTCATTAGCTCACAAGCTTTTTTACATCAGTCCCACCTTGGAGTAATTGTCTATGCTGTTCACAAGTCAATTCTTCAAAGCCCAGAGCAAGGACTCTGCCACCAGTGGATATATTGATAATTAGTAATGATAATGAAGCTAGAATACCTACCGTGTCTTGAGAATTTATTGCTTTATGTGCATTGGCGTTTCATTCTGCAGTCCTTTTCTTCCCCCCAGTGTTTGTTTACTTTGGCTGCATCGGGTCTTGGCTGCGGCACGCAGGGTCTTCTCGGCACCGTGCTGGCCTCTCTCCGGTTGGCCCCGGGGGCTCCCAAGCACATGAGCTCGGTCGCTGAGGCCCGCGGGCTTCTCTGTTGCGGAGCATGGGCTCTAGGGTGCGCGGGCTTCGTTGCCTGTTGGCATGTGGGATCTTAGTTCTCTGACCTGGGATCAAACCTGTGTCCCCTACGTTGGAAGGAAGATTCTTAACCACTAGACCACCAGGGAACTCGCTCATTCTTCAATCTTACGAAGTCAAACTCCTACTATGTATATGTTGCAGAGAAAAAACTGAGGCCTGATTTAACAGGGGGTTAAATTATGCTTAAGCCCCACAGCCAGTAAATAGTAGAGAATCTGGATGTGGGTCAAAAACAAATGCTCTGGAATAGACGATAGCTCTGATTCTCTGCCGGGGGTGATGCTGCCTCCTAGGCAATTGGACAGTGTCTGCTGACATCCTGGGTTGTCCTGACGGGCGGAGGGGGATCCGGCGCTGGCAGCCGCGGTGTAGGAGGCAGGGGTGCTGCTGACGCTGTTCAATGCACAGGTCAGCCCCACTACAGAGACTTTTCCGGCCCCAAATGTCAGAAGTGCCATGTTTGAGAAATCGTGTGATATACCAGCAAGTGATTCAAACCAAAGCATTTCAGACTGGTATTCTTATCCTCTACTTTTCTGGGAGCCATAAATTCAAATTGAATACAGTGTGATCAACATGATAAAAATTTGAATGGTATGAATGTAAGATAATGTGACATAAAATATTAAAAATATCTGATCACAAATTTGATATATTGTGCATTTCCTGTCAAACTAAAAATTGGTCAGGAAACACAATTTCAGAGCCATCACATTGAGGGTCTACGGTATAGTGGTATATGGTATAGCCACATGACAATACCAGTGAGCTGGCAAACAGAAATGTTTCGGTCTATGAGTTATTCAGGTGCAAATCCGTTGTCCCTGTATTGAGGACTGAATGAAAGAGTGGCGTGCAGATTTTTATGTGCCTATTGGTAAATAAGTATTTTTGATTCGTCTCAACCTGTAGAGATTTGCTCTAAAATAGCCTTTCACCAATACTCTGGGACTTGCGCATAATTCTTCTCGGAAATTATTCCTCAGATAATTTGCACTTATCAAACTTGTAATTATTCCAACAAATACGGAGTTGCCTTTGAATGAGACTATTTCCAGAGCATACAAAGCTGGGTGATTTTAGATTGTTCCCGTGTCTCGGTCCCCGGCAGCGTCTGTGAGCATCTGGAGGCGGAAAGTGTTTGCTCTTTAGTGCCCGTGATTGCCATTGTCATGAGAGATGCTGGAGGGCATCGGATCGCCCAGCCCTCAGAGCAGATGCCCGCGGAGATGCCTGCGCGTCTCAGACGCTCCGTGACTGTGGCAGGAGTGAGGACTCCGATGCCGGGGTGGAGGACCGCTTGCCGGCTCACCTGTCACTTCTCATTTCAGCACAGGGGTCACTGTGGTGTTTCTCCGAAAATAAAAAGGGAGCTTGTAAAGCAGGGGTTGGCAGACTTTTTCTGTGAAGGGCCAGCGATTCACCGTTTTAGGCTTTGTGGGCCAGATGGTCTCCATTGCCATGACTAAACTCTGCCCTGGTGGTGTGAGAGCAGCCATCGTAGACAACAGACAAGTGAGCGTGGCTGTCTGCCAATAAAGCTTTATTTACAAAAGCAGGCAGGGGGCCTTGTTTGTCAACTCCTGGAGGAGGAAATGACAACCCACTCCAGTATTCTTGCCTGGGAAATCCCATGGACAGAGGAACCTGGCGGGCTACAGTCCATGGGGTTGCAAAGAGTTGCACATGACAGAAGTGACTCAGTATGGAGTAAAGTGTAAGTATTTAAAGACACAGATATGAACAGATAGGTATAAAGAGATACTTGAAGTGTAGCGGAGAATGCTAACTTCCTCTCCACCACCCATTCCTCTCTCTTTAAGATCAGACCTTTATACTGTTGAGGCCAGCAAGGTCTCCTGTTCAGTATATCTATATCCCAGTCTCTCTTGCCGAAAGGAGTCATTCTTAAAGTGAGAGCAGGAAATAAAAATGAGGCATCTGGGAATGCTCGGTAAAGAGGACTCATCTAACTAGCAGAAGCTATTTTGCATTTGACCTTTCTCTCTTTTCATGCCTGGAACATGGGAACGATGGCTGGAGCAAATGTGGCCATTTTGTGATTAAGAGGGTAAGTCCGAGAACAAGTCAGAAACCTTAGCCTCTACATCTATAAGCCAATGAAACAAAGCCTGCAGCAGCTGACCTCTGAGCCTCTTATATGAAACAACCTTTATATATACTTGAGCCGATGTTGAAATTGAGTCTCTATTTCCTGCATAACTAAAATTCTGATACATGTTGATAACAGAGGTATAGTGCAGTTTACAAATACTAGATGCGACGCAGAGAGTTATGACTATTTTAACCATGAAGAGGCAGTATTTCTGATTCAAGACTTTGTCCATCCAGATCTGATGGCCAGTCGTGAGTCTAATACTGACCTTAGATAATTCCTGTCTCTATACTTCAGTTTCCTCCCCTTCAAAATTGGGATAAAAATATTACATGGCTTAATGGTATTGTTGAAAGACTTCAATATGACAACGGATGTATAAAGTAACTGGCAGATGGTAAGTACTCAAAAATATTCATTATTAATGCTATTACTGTTCTTATTATTTTGTTGATCTGGTGAATGATTGTTCACTTCTTTGAAACAAGGATGTACAAGAGAATAGCTGGTGATGACTTTTTTCCCACCCTCACTTTTCAGGTGTCCCCTTTTATTACTAGAACAATACATGGAAATCCACCCACCATCTTGGGGTTTTTAATAGTTATTATATGTCTGACAGAGTGCGAGGTGTGGGGTTCTCAAGATAAGTAAGATAGTTCCTGTCTTCTGTGGGCAGTGGCAATCTGGGCAACAATTCGATGTAATTATCAGGTGGGTGATGGAAATATGAATGGAGTTCAGCGGGAGAAACAAAGAAGGCGGCCAGCTCTACACCACTGAACGGAAGTGGTCTGAAAACCCAGAGGAACTGCGTGTGAAATATGAGTAATGAAGAGGGGGAGTTGATGCAGTGTTATTAATAACCAAGGATAATAATAAAAATTTAAGCCTCAAAGAAAATATGCTGAATACTTTTCCTCTCTTTCCTGCATTTACCCTCCGGCCGGCCCTCCGGCTCTGCGCGCCTTTCTCGGCCGTGTGAACACTCTGCGGCTCTCGGGCTTCTGCTCGGGTGTAGCCGATGGGAGGCAGCTGTGGAAGACCCGGAGGAGGAAACTGAGGCTGGGGGCGTTTCTTTCCCCAGTTTCCTCTCTGCTCCAGGTCGGCGGCCTCCTCCGGCTGCGGGACGAAGCTCCGATGGGGGTTCGCCCCGCCGCCGCCGTCCGCAGGCGCGGGACCCGCAGCCCGCCTCCGCCTCTTCCGGGCTTGGGCCGCATCGCTCCATGTTCACACGGCTGGCCTCAGGGTGTCACCTTCTCGCGTGCTCTCCTCTTAACCCTGCTTGCATCTTTGAAACCCTCCCTTTGTGCAGCTCACCGTGGACACCTACTCTATGTCAGGGTGGTAGCTGTTTCCAGCTGGGATGCTGAAAACGCGGTTGCCAGCAAGGGTGAGATCCGAGGGATCCGGGCCAAGTGTGATGCAATAGGGAGGGCTGGTGACTGCGGAAAACAGGGGATGTTGGAGCGGCAGCTGCTTCTGGGCGCTGCCTGCTTGTGCCATTTGAAGATATTATTCCAGTTTCGTCGGATCTGATGTATCAGTGGAAACAGAAAATACACATTTTAAAGGTTGTTTGAAAAAAAAAAATAAAAAATAAAGGTTGTTTGTCTGTTTTTTGTTTTTGGCTGCCCCAGGCAGCATGCAGGATCTTAGTTCCCCAAGCAAGGATTGAACTCATGTCCCCTGCATTGGGAGAGCAGAGTCCTAACCTCTGGACAGCCAAAGAAGCCCCAAAATACACATTTTAAAAGAAGAGATGTTCCTATTTACAAAAATGTTCTGTGGGCCAAAGAAAAAATATGTTAAAATTTGACCTGTGGCTGTTACCGCTATAAACCAACAGCCCTGGTCATCAGGGGAACAGGTTGCACTATGCTAGTATGAATGATTGTCACCTCATGCCAACACAGCACACGTTATTTTGTTTAATCCTTTCAACAATACCAATTTGGGAGAGGTTCTATTTTCCTCCTTGTGTGGAGGAGGGTGTGTGTGTGTGTGTGTGCTCAGTCACTCAGTTGTGTCCAACTTTTGCGACCCCATGGACTATAGCCCTCCAGACTCCTCTGTCCATGGGATTCTCCAGGCAAGAGTACTGGAGTGGGCTGCCATGCCCGTCTCCAGGGGATCTTCCCGACCCAGGGATCAAACCCGGGTCTCCTGCATTGCAGGGAGATTCTTTACTGTCTGAGCCACCAAAGTGAAAGTCGCTCAGTCGTGTCCAACGCTTTGCGACCCCATGGACTATACAGCTCATGGGATTCTCCAGGCAAGAATACTGGAGTGGGTGGCCATTCCATCCTCCAGGGGATCTTCCCGACCCAGGGATCGAGCTTGCGTCTCTTACGTCTCCTGCGTTGACAGGCGGGTTCTTTACCACTAGTGCTGCCTGGGGAGCCCCACTAGCTAATAAGTACATGATTTCTGGAGAGGTCTACGGGCTTCCCCGGTGGCTTACACGGTCAAGAATCCACCTGCAACGCAAGAGACCTCGGTTCTGTCCCGCGGTCGGGTCGGGAAGATCCTCTGGAGAAGGGAGTGGCAACCCTCTCGTCTTCTTGCCTGGAGAATCCCATGGACAGAGGAACCTGACAGGCTACAGTCCGGAGAGAGGTCTAGGAAATGTTTGAAATTATAGGCCCTTTTAAAATATGTACATGTACATTTTTCTGAGGACCTATACTGTAGCTTTCATGAGTATCTCAGATGGAGAACCACAGAAAATGAAGCCCATCTGTCAGGATGTTAGACAGAAAAATTTAAAAAAAAAGCCAGACCCACTAGAATGGCTATGATAAAAGAAGATGGAAATAACAAGTGTTGGTAAGGATGTGGAGAAATTGGAAAGGAACTCTTATATGTTGCTAGTGGGAACGTAAAATGGTGCAACTATTTTGAAATACAGTTTGGAAACTTTTCAAAAATTTAGTATAGAGTTACCATGTGACCCACCCATTCCACTCGTAGATATATACCGAAGAGAGCTGAAAACGTACATCCACACACAAACCTGCACCCAAATGTCCATAGAAGCACCGTTCACAGAGGCACAAGTGAAAACAAGCCAAACGTCCGCCAACTGACGGGTGGACAAATAAAATGTGGACTATGCACATAACGGAGTGTTATTTGGAAACAGAAGAAGCAAGTATGGTAACGCTACAATACGGAAGAGCCTTGAAACAGATGCCGGGGCCTGCCCTGCTGGCTCAGTGCTCAAGAATTCGCCTGCCAACGTGGGGACACGGGTTTGATCCGTGATCCGGGGGGATCCCACGTGCCTGGGAGCAAGTAAGCCGCCGAGCCGCAGCTGTTGTCTGCGCTCCAGGCCGGGAGATCTGCTCAGACGGAGGCGGCGCCTGGCCAGGACGGGTCTCTGAGGTTCTAAGGTTATTGGTTAGAATGTGTTCCTTCAAAAAGATAGATTGAGGACTTCCCTGGAGGTCCAACGGTTAAGATGTCACCTTCCAACGAGGGGGGCGTGGTCCGACTCCTGGCCTGGGAGCCGGGATCCCACACGCCTCAGAACCAGAAAACCCAAAAAACATAAGAGAAGCAATATTGTAACAAACTCAACAAAGACTTTAAAATGTTCCACACAAAAAATTCTTTAAAAAAAGATTATTGGTCTCCTGTGTGTGCTCACTTAGTTGTGTCTGATTCTTTGCGGCCCAGTGGCCTGTGGCCTGCCAGGCTCCTCTGTCTGTGGGATTTTACAGGCGAGAAGTGCTGGCTTGGGTTGCTGTATCCTCCTCCAGGGGATATGTGAGACCCCATGGACTGCAGCACGCCAGGCCTCCCTGTCCTTCATCGTCTCCCTGAGTTTGCTCAAACACCATCGAGTTGGTGATGCCATCCAACCATCTCATCCTCTGTCATCCCCTTCTCCTCCTGCTCTCAATCTTTCCCAGCATCAGGGTCTTTTCCAATGAGTCGGCTCTTCGCATCAGGTGGCCAAAGTACTGGAGTTTCAGTTTCAGCGTCAGTCCTTCCAATGAGTACTGAGTTAATTTCCTTTAGGATGGACTGGCCTGACCTGCTTGCCGTCCAAGGGGCTCTCCAGAGTCTTGTCCAGCACCAAGGTTCTTCGGCGCTCAGCCTGCTTTATGGTCTTTCCCACTAGGGCCACCGCATCTCAGAATCTGACTGTATTTGGAACCAGGGCTGTTGCAGGTGTAATTAGTTAAGATGAGGTCGTCCTGGGGCAGCGTGGAGGGGCGCCTAAGGCAGACACACAGAGGGCAGACTGTGCGGTGACGCAGGTGGAGCCTGGCGTGGTGCGGCTTCGGGCCAAGGTCTGCCAGGAGGGGAGGCCAGCGGGGGAGAGGCGAGGAGGGCCTCCGCACAGCGCTCAGAGCGGCCCTGCCCTGCCGCCCCGCGCTTTGGACTTCTAGGCTCCGCAACTGTGTGTTGAGACCTTTCTGTTGCTCTAAGCTGCCTAGTTTCTTATACTCGGCTACAGCATCTGCAAGAAAGTAGGTCACTATATCGAATAGAATTTGGGGTTTTTGTCCCAAGAGCGTGGGGAAGACTTCCATGGCAAGAATTGAAGGCAGGTGGGGAGGGGACTGGTCTGGCTACACTGGGGAGACGGGGAGATGGAGGCAAGAGTGCATGGGCTGAGACTAGTTAGGTGGCTGAAGGGGACTAGTTAGGGGCCTACAGGGAGACTAGTTAAGAGTTTGGTTGCCCAGGAGAGAGATGACAGTAGTTTGGAACAGGGATCGAGGCTTCACGAGGAAGCTGAAAGGATGGACTTGGGTCCCTAGTGTGAGCGAGACACACAGGCATGTCAGCGAGAGGTGGATTCAAGACTTCTGGCTGCTCGGTTGGAGGGAGAGTGGTCCCCGTCTGTGAGCTCCGGGGAAGACGGGCTCCACAGGGTCTGGCAGCAGACTGAGACCTCACAACAGTGAAACACGCACGCACAATAAAGCCCTTTTTCTTTACATATATAGGATTGTAACAAATACACCCTGCAATGCCTTTTATCTTCACTGAATAATGTTTCTGGGTGTCTGTTATATAAATCAGCACAGGGAAATTGACCTCTTTCTTATGAATGACTGCCTGATAATCCATTGTAAGGATGTAGCTTAATTAACTAATTGTAACTATTTATTATTTACTTGGCTGTGCCACATTTTGGTTGTGGCATGGTGGATCTAGTTCCCTGAGCAGGGATGGAACCTGGGTCCCCGACACTGGGCACAGAGTCTTAGCCACTGGACCATTAGGGAAGCCCTGGCTTAATTTATTGAACCAATCTCCTGTCGACGCACTCAGGTTGTCTTCAGATTTTAGATCGTTTGATGGCAGGATTTTCACATTTTCAAAAAACTTGACCCCCTAAAAGAAATGTTTTTACACTGACAGCCAGCATGCACATATGTAACACAAGCACACACACATATACACAGCACATATATAGTTATCAGAACTTCTGTAAACGGTACTCACCCTTCCCGTGTGCTGTGGGCTCCGCTCCATGAAGAAAGTGCTAGTTGCGACCTGCTGCTGGCTCTCTCCACCTCCTGGTCGGTCACAGCCAGCAGTCTGAAGGACACCTTCAGCGCATATTTATTAAAGGAAAAGCAAAAGTGCTTACGAGCTATTTAAACCTTACAAAGTGCCAGTGGGCCAGGAACGATTGTTCTTCCCATTTTTCAGATCTCAAAAGTGAGGCGCAGAGAGCGGTTGGACAAGTTGTCCGAGCTAGCACGCGGAGGCCCCGTGCTTCCAATCCCGGCCGCCTGACGGTTTGTGTTCTTAGCCATCCGCTGCAGTACTTCCTGTAGCCTTAGGACTTGACAGGAGCCGAGCCCCGTACTCAGACGTGCACGGCGCTAGATAGCCTAACTCAGGGTTTTACTCTGTCTCACTCGGGGTGCATCTGCTCCTTTACAAGACAGGCAAAGAGCACGACGTGAGCGCACACTGCCGTTCACACACCTGATGACTACAGAAACTCGTCAGAAAGTCCCCTACTTTACGAATCTCCTCCAGCAAGTCAGCATCAGCAAGACACACCCCGAGTCCCGAACCCCCAAACCCTCAAACGATCAGTGACGACCCCTGGCAGCACTGGTGTCACGGTAAGATTACAGAAGCACTTCTGATTCAGACGGAGTGTGGAGCTTCCCTATTATTTATTGATTTCCCCCCAAAGTTATCAAGTTCTAAAGCCTAATTATTGGTGTAATAGCGGAGACGTTTGGAGAAGCATAAGCCCCTTTAGCTAATGCATGGCATATGTCGGAGGGGTCCGGCTAATTCACATATCTGTCTGCACTGTTAATAGAGAAGGTTACATGCCAATTATCGAGGCTTCAATCAGCCCGTGTGGATACAATAGAGGCAGTGTTCACACACTCGGCTGCCGCATTCCTTCTCCAGCAGAAGCAGCTGGGCCAGATAAAGACCACTGGGGTTTGGATATTTAGGAATCTCCTCCACAACACGCTGGGACGGGGACTAGATTGCTACATCAACGGCAGGTATCTTTAACCCGGTTTCTTTTGAAAAATGGCTCGGGGTTTGTACTTCACCCGTCTTTAAACATTTCCTGTTCAGGCTTGTTGGGTGGGTGGGTGGAGGTGCTGAGGAAGAAGACAAAGACACAAATAGCGTAACCGACAAAGGAGAGAATAAGAGGAAGGGGTGAACGGATTCCTACAAAATCACCCACATGCACTTTGTCCTGCCCAGTGTTAGCACCGAGTAGGTTGAGGATTTCAGCGATATATACGTATGTGTGTGTGCATGTACAGATCTATATATTTCAGCTCAATTTTTTCCTTTTTCTTTTTTTTTTTCATTTTCCTTTATTTCCCCCTCTGCTTCAGAAACTGGACTAGAAATGCTGTAATCTCATGAGAAAATGCTGCTTCCGGTGGTGTTTTCAACCCAGGAACAGAAGCAAAAGTGTCTGGAATCACTGGAGAAAGCCCCAGGTCTCCCGAGAGCCGTTCTCGACTTCTCGTTGGCGCGGAGCACGGATCAGTGATCAGGCAGTGAACGCGGCAGATGTTGAGGGTGTTAGGGGGAGGCGAGGCAGATACCTGAGACTCCGCAGCTTGCCTGCCCTTCCCTCCGCCTCCCTGTCTCAGATCGCCGAATTAAAACAGCGCTGCTCGCCACCTGCCTGAGGTCACACAGCCCGACAGAGGCCTGGTTGCAGACAATCCAAGCCAGTCAGTGCCAGGCCCTGCCTCCCAGGCTGCTTCGTTATTCCGCTGACATTACCCAAATACTACGGCAGGCTGCGATACCTTAAAAAAAAAAAAATCACCAGCAGCTAAGAGACACCAGGCAGACACCATACGCCAGCCGTTGTTCTGTGGGCTGTCTCAGCCCAGCGTGTATTTTTTCCCACCCTCCCAGATGAAAATACAGTAATTAACTCCATGCACTGGGGGATGGGGGAGGGAGTTCTTTTTTTTTTTTTCCCCCTCCCTAGACTTGAAAAGAAATTCTGGCAGATAATTTGGCTGAACATGAAAAGGGAGAGGCTGCTTACAGCCGTCCAAATAAAGTGCTAGGTTGGTGAAGCTCCACAGGCTGAGCTGGTTATTTCACCGCGTGAAAAGCAGACATTTATCTGTTCCCATGGAGATGTGTTTTCTACTAGTCAATCAGGCACTGAGGACAATAGCCAGTAGATCTTTTTTTTTTTTTTTTTCATCTTGAGAGACAGTCCTGCTTTATTTTAACGTTTCACCTCCATTTAAAGGAATCTAAATGGAGTCTCAGAAATACCTGCAAGCATAGCCATTATCATTTCAAGAGATCCAAATTAACAAGAAACTTCAGCTGCCAAAAAAGAAAACTGGGGTGTGACCACTCCTCCAGTGGTCCTTATTTCACGTCCTTATTTGTATTTCTCTCCTTATTTGTATAAATTTGGCTTCTCGACTTGACCCCTCCCTCCCGAATAAAATAATAAGGTCATGATTTACATGTTGAAAATTTCCAAACAACTGTTGGGAAGCAAGAAGGCATCTTTCAAACAGAACACCACAGAAGCAAGAAAAAGCTGGCCCAGAAAAGAGAAAAAAACCAAAACCTAAAGTGCTGGAAGTTGGATAAGTTGTAAACTTGCCTGAAAACCGCTCATGCAGAAATGATTAGGGCTGCTATTTGGCCTTCCGTGTTTGTTATCAGTCCCCAGAAAACAGATCATGTCCCTTTGCAAAATATGTTCATTTCGGTAGGTGAACTGCCGAGTAAGCACCTGGAAACTGGGACCCACATAGAGACTTTTAAACTCTTCTTTCAAGCGTGCCTTCCCCCACTCCATCTTCACACACGCCGAGCACAGAAGAAAGTGTAGGAGGTCTTCCTGGAGCTTACTGAGAGGGGAGAGTGTGTTTCCAAGGGACTGCCTCCAAGGCCAACTCTCAAATATGACTCCAGCAGAAGCCCCTTCACGGGATGGCCATGTCACAGAAAACAGCAGACAGCCAGTCAGGATTTTATCGTGAAGTCACTTCTTTCTTGTTAATGGAGTCATTCAAGTGCCGCTCAACAGCACAAGACAGGAATGGGAAAACAAGAAGGCCTCCTACGCACAGGCCTGGGTTCTTCTGGGCTCTGCGTCCCCAGCTCCCTGAGGGCAGAGGCTGCTAGGCCCCCAGGTGGCCCCTGGGGCAGAGACCCAACCGGGACACCTAGGAAAGCCCCGCGGAGCAGTCCCAGCAAGTAGCGTCCAGGGGAAGGGGAGACCAGCCACACTGATAATGGACAACATCCCGTTGCTAAGGAGGCCGAAAGCAGAAATCTGTCATGAGGGCTCTCACGGGAGTTTGATTTCCCCAGGAAGACAGGGCCCACATTTCTCCTGTATTGTGGGTATTTGACTATTTCCTTCTCTTTTTTTCTCATGATAGTTTTTTTTTTTTAATTTAAAAACAGAAGCAATATGTCATCTCTCTAAAAGATTCAAGCAGTATAAATTTCAGGTAAAAGACTCGAAGCACCTCATTCCCTTTGCTCTCGCCTATAGCTCATGATCTCGATCGCGACAGCTAACAACTGCTTCTAATACATCCTTCCAGATGTGTTTCATAAATATGCACACGCGTTTGTGAGTGTGTGTGTGTACACCCGGGCATATGCTCTTTGTTTTAAATATACCACTGGAATCATATTTATAGACACTACTATACAACTTGGTTTTGTTTATTTAAACTTAAATTATCTATCAGCCTTTTTCCAGGTCTACATGCATTTTTTAAAAAATTAGCTATTCGTTTTTGAGAAAAATGAGGTTATAGGTGCTCCTAGGATGGGGGTGGAGAGGATTCGAATCAAAGGGCTTGTGGGGAAGGGTGAGCCTCCTCCCTCCCTCGCAGACAGTCGCTGTGAGGTTTTCGTGTCGGGACCGTCTCGGCACAGAACAGCACACACGTTTATCAGACACTCACACGTTTCAGTCTTCACCCCTTATCTTTCACCTCCCATTTTTTACTTAGATCTCCTGGAGAGTGGTCCCTGTTAGAAAAAACTGACATTTTATTTAATTATCATTTAAAGAAACTTTATTGGGCGGTTGCCTTACAGCGCTAGTTCACTGTGCATCACAGCGGGCAGCGGCAGGCGCACGCCTCTCCCGTCCTTTTTGGGTCGTGTCAGCCCGGGACACCGAGTCGGGTCCCGGTGCCGGACAGGAGGTTCTCGTCAGTCACTCACCGTACACAGAGCATCACTGGGGTAGACAGGAGAAACGTGGTGCGGTATCTCTTTGAAAGGCTGTGGCTTAATGTCCTGCCCTTGACCTTCGGACGGGCTGTGGTGGATCTCAGGCGCCCGCTAGGCTCCTGGCCGCTCTGCGTCTCTGCTCAAACACACTCACCTGCTGAAAGCAGTTCCTTTACTCCACACCTGTCCTCCAATTGCCTTCATCCGAAGAACTGCCTGAATTAACTTTTAAGAGAGGTTTAAAGCAGAGTATTATTAACCCATTAAAAATCCATTATTTTTTAATGTGCCCCTCCCTGTAGTTTTTAATCTTTCCTCCAGCTTGAGAGTGAGAGGCTCAGGAAAAAGACAAAAAAAAAGTCCTGTTTCTCCCCCGCCCCTGCCCCTACCAGTCCAGAAGGCAGCCAAGCCAAGCTCACGCTTACGCATCGTGTACCTGTTATAAATGCATGCTTCATGTTGGGTGATTCCTCCTGTTTATCCCTTTTATCTGGGGCTCAGAGAAAGATCACAGTCACTCTTATAACAGGTGCAGCTCCCTGCTCTTTTTGGGGGCAAGAGTGATGGCATCAGGGATTTAGGACAAAGTGTGTCCTAAAAGAAAGAAGTGGGTGGGATTTTCCGCTGTAAAATTGGTAGCTTGGTGAGGGCCCCCCACCCCCGCCCCGTCTCGGGGGAGGAGTCGGCTTTCATTATCCAGTCAGAAACCTGGTGAAATCACGGATGCGACTGCATCTTTTCCTTCAGCTACTGAGAGGTCTTTTTGTTCTGTCTTTGCGGTGTGTACTGCAGATTCCTGTGACGCCTGGGAAGAAGGAAATTTGAGTTAAAGAGCCGGGCAGCTCCACATGACTTGTAACAAGCCAGCTAACTGAAAAAGTTAATCAGGAAGAGACGCAAGGAGGCCAGGGTGCAAGAGGAACCGGGCCTGTTGACGCTCAGAGCAGGAAGACCGAAGAAGCTGTCATCCCTGAGCTAAAAATTACGTGGAGCTTGGAAAATACATCACCTGCTGTACTTGTCATTGAAAGTCACAATCTTGTTTGTTGTTTCTTTTGAGGCTTGGGGAGCTCGCCTGCTGGTTAGGAAAAAAAGAGGCGAGTTTCTAGAGGAAAAATGCTAGTAATAAGAAAGGGAGGATTAGAAGCCCCAGAAAGAATGGGAGGTGTAAATAATACGTGGGCATTTGGCAATCAGCACAGAGGAATGAGAGACAAAGCCCACACCTGATGCCAGAAATCCTAAAAACTTAAATGGGGAATCTGGACACGAGCAAAACACTCGAAAGGAAAAAAGAAAACAAAGCCCCCCCGAGATCGTTTTCCCCTGTGATGATGCTGGTTCCTGGGGTAAAGAAAGCTTGGTTTCGCCACGGTGCTCGTGGGGGCAGCTCTGCAGTCAGAGGAACCAGCTTCATGACATGCCTTCAAGGGCTCATCAGGCCAGCTCCTGCTTTTGGACAAAATGGGTAAACTTGGGGAACAGAGTTTTCCTCCAAAAAAGAGTCGAGATTTGAGGGCAGGAGGAGTGTTTGGTGGGGGGAGAATTATCCCTCTCCCCAGAGAGACTGATCTGTTTGGGTCACCTACCCACCTCTGTTCCTCTTTTTTTTTCCTCCTAGGACTTACCTTGAATGGAATTGCCTAAAGACAGAAAAGGCATTTTTAGCCAGAAGCTAAGTTAGGACCAAGTTAAACTCGCTGGGCAAGGGGACGCTCTTCCAGACACTAAATGCATGCCTTGGGCAGACTGTTCTGAGAAGAAGCAGCAGCAGAAGAGGTAGCAGTTATAGAAACCTTACGTGGAATAATCTACACCGGGATCCACTTTGTCCTCTGAACCTAGTGAGTGGTATAGTTATGTCTGTTTGATAAGTGCAGACTAAGAGTCAGACTATCTCCAGGGGATGGGGAAGGACAGGGAAGCCTGGCGTGCTGCAGTCCATGGGGTCACAGAGAGTCAGACACGACTGAACAGCAGCAGCAGATCACAGCTAGAAAACCGTAGAGATGAGACGGAACTCCAGCTCAACTGCTAATTACAGCCTGATGGACAAATCCAGCTCAAGATCTGTTCTTGTAAATAAAGTTTTATTGGAACACAGCCATGGTCACTTGGTTATGTATTGTCTGTGACTATTTTTGAACTACAATGGCAGAGACACTATGGCTTGCAAAGTCTACAATATTTATTATTAACACTTACTTATTCACAGAAAAAATTTGCAGATCCTTGCTCTAGATCACCTAAGCCCATGCTCTTAAACCCATATATTTGCTTCTGCTCCAAAAATGCCTCCTTTTTTAAATGTGCTGCTTAACAGAAAAAATGATTATGAAATATCAGAAATAGTAATAATTGGAGAAAAAAGAAAGAAAAGAAAAACAATTATTGGAAAACTGAATCTGTTAGGATCCGAGGAAGGTGTAAAACAAGTGAAAACAAACTTTTCTCCTTTTTCCCTTTTCTTAGTATCAAAATTTGAAAGCACTTTTATCCTAAATTTAGAACAAACTAAAAGCCTTCATTGCTTTATCAACTTTATTAAAACTGCATACAAATACTTTTCTAAAAAGCCAAACTTCTAGAGTAACTTCCAAAAAAAAAAAAAAAAGAAAAAAACAAAATAGTGTTTTCCACGAGACTTAAAAATTCTTGTTTTTGTACGTTATTTTCAAAACTGCAAGAAAAATAAGTTGTTGAAGTAAGAAGCTACCAGATTTGAATCTGATGTTTATCCCATGATAGTTATACACAAACTGATCATTTGGAGCTTTGTTTATAAATGTGAAAATTCTGTAACCAAAGAAGAATGAAAACCAAGGACAGTTGGAGTTTCTTACCCAACAGTTTTTTTTTCTATTATTGCCTGCTAACGGAAGCTGGGGATCTTGGAAACTGATCTGTGTTGCCCTGTGACTGAGTGTTTCGATGCTGTAACAGTGGCTTTGTTTTTCTTAGGTTTCCAGGACTGATGAGTATAACTGTACACCCAGGTTTTAAAAACATGTTAATGAACAACATTAATAATAGCATCTTCTGTGCTGGGCCCGTGGGCTGTTAGTCCTTTCTCTAGGGCGAGTGGGATTCAGCAGTTGTGGCCCAAGGGCTTAGCTGCCCCGTGGCGCGTGGGCTCTTCCAGGACCAGAGAAGGACTGGCGTCTGCTGTATGGCCAGGCGGATTCCTAGCCAGTGGGCCACCAGGGAAGCCCGGGCTGTCAGCTCTGAACACAGCCTTAAGTCCTCCTGATAACTCTACAAAGAGGCCCTCGCTGTTTTCATTTACTGGAGAAGAACAACGAGGAGCGTGCTGTGCCTCAGCGAGCATGTGACTGAGGCACCCCCAGAGCCTAACCTCACGCTCCATCATCTTTTTGAGTGTCTGCCTTCTGCTCAGCCAGTTTTTACCTACTTGAGTACCTACCGTCTATCAGGCACACACGTGGTTCTGGGGACTCAGCAGTGAACAAAGCAGGGAGCTCAGCCAACAAGGTAAAGAACAGGATGTTTTCAGCCGCCGAGAAGGGCCGGGGAGGGGATTCACTAGGACAGACAGGATGGAGGGGTCAGGTCAGGTGTGGCCATCGGAATGGGGGCTGAGGAGGAGGCGATCCGTGAGAGAGGCAGAGGCCAGCCTGGCAGAGGCCAGGCAGAGGCAGAGGCAGAGTGAAGATCCAGACTCGGGAGGAGAAGGCAGAGGCAGGCCCCTCTCTGTGCTGAGTCCTGTCGGTCTCCCGCTCTCTCCCGTGCGGCCGTCACAGGGCCGGCCCGGGCTTGACGGTCTCGGGCGCTGCTCTTCAGGCGCAGGGTTATCAGACGGCTGGTGCTCAGATCTAAGAGGATCCTCTGACCTCCACTGCTGAACCTCCTGCCCCTTGTTGGACAACTTATTTCTAACTGGAAACAATCGTGATAGCTACCGATTACTGAATACATGCCATGTATCCAGTGCATCATCCTAACTGCTTGATTGTATTATCTCATGTAATCTGCAAAGCAACCCAGTGGATTTCTGTAGTCTCAAAACAAGAGGGTGTAACAGGGAGAGTGTTCAGGGGATTACCTTCTAGAATCTACATGTTTATACCTACGTGGACTTCTTCCTAAACTTGTTTGGGAATGCTCCTGCATGCCTAAATTCACAGTAACCCTTTTTCTACGTTACAAAGAATTCTGGTGCGGGCAGTACGCCAGCAGCTTTATGGAGCATTGAGGGGTAGTTGGTGCAATAATCCTCAAGGTGAAAAACAAACGGACTAATTCAAATGTTGTTTTTGGGAAACCCACCTTTGATGATTAATCAAGGCACTCAAATGTGGGCATTCTATATTACTTTATCTTAAATTCATTGCTTTCTTTAAAAAAAATTTTTTTCTATTTTTAATTTTTATTTACTTATTTATTTTTTTGAGGGGCTGTGCCATGCAGCATATGGGATCTTAGTTCTTAGACCAGGGATTGAACCCACATTCCCTGCATTGAAAGCATGGAGTCTTAACCACTGGACAGCCAGGGAAGTCCCTTATATGTATTTCTTTCTAGGTAGTATTCCAAACAATGACAGAAGTTTAATAATATTATTTATCCTTATAAATGTAACTGAGAAGTTTGCTCGAAACTTCAAGCATTTCAGAATACACTGGATATGTCTCAGGATAAAATATTTATATATATTTTTCAGATTTAGTGCATGCTGTTTAATACATTAGTTAAAACTTACTTTGTCAAGTCATATAATGAATTGTGGATTCCAATTATAGTCATTCATTGTATTATTATTTTTAAATATGTATTATTGTAGTATAGTTGACTCACAATGTTTCAGGTGCATAGCAAGGTTATTCAGTTACACAAATACACATATATTATTTTTGAAATTATTTTCCACCATAGGTTATTCTAAGATATTGACTATAGTTCCCTATACTATACTGTAAACCTTTGTTTCTTGTTGCACATCTATTTTTTAATTAGAAATCTAACATTCTATTCATACTAAGTCAAACAAGTTTAATCAAAATGTCATGATTTTTTTAGTTAGGCAAAAATTCATGTTCCCTAAAATATACATAGTATACATATTTATGTGTAGGTATACAAAAGCTTTTTTACTACACTTGATAAAGGGTTGAGAAAGAACATAAAAAAAAAAGAGAGACGGAGAGATTGGAGAACGTAAACTAAGTGATAAGGAAGCACTGAATGGGAAAGAGACAAAGTGAAACTAACCAGATAAAAGTAAAAGATCATCATATACTCCAGCCTTCTTAAACATGACTGCTCGTTAGAAACACACGTGGAGTTCTGGAGAAAGCAGGCGATACCTGAGCATTTGTATTTTTCAAAAAATTTCAAGGTAACTCTGATAGGCATCTGGATTTTAAAAAGTGACTGCAGGTTTTTCTATTAGATCCTAGTTTTGGTGATACAGGCTTCCCTGGTGGCTCTGATGGGAAAGAATCCTCCTGCAACACAGGAGACTGGGGTTCGATCCCTGGGTTGGGAAGATCCCCTGGAGGAGGGCATGGCAACCCACTCCAGTATTCTTGCCTGGAGAATTCCCACGGACAGAGGAGCCTGGCGGGCTCCAGTCCATGGGGTCGCAAGGAGCCAGTAGACCGAGTGACTAAGCACAGCCCAGCACACAGAGCTCTATTATTTTTCTGTTGACCAATCATGACACAATGGTATTAAGTGAGAAACAGTTACATAATCACAAGAGTAAAACATGCTTATCAGTTTTCACAATCAATACCCAGACAAAAAATAACAGATACAATTGCAAGCCATAATGGGAACATGATTAACACAAAATAATTGTATAAAATTGTATAAAAATTGTAAAAATAACTGTAAAAAATTGTATAAAATATACAATGGCGGAGGAGGCGGGATCGAGCAGAGTGAGGTGGTGTGTGGGAGGGCATGCATGCACATGTTTTCATCCACCAGCCAGTCTGTATCTTTGGGTTGGTGCATCTAAACCATTCACTTTTAAGGTAATTATCAATATATATGATCCTATTACCATTTTCTTGACTGTTTTGGGTTTACTTTCTGTTGGGCTTCCCTAATAGCTCAGCTGGTAAAGAATCTGCCTGCAGTGCAGGAGACCTGGGTTCAATCCCTGGGTTGGGAAGATCCTCTGGAGACGGGAAAGGCTATCCACTCCAGTATTCTGGCCTGGAGAATTCCATGAACTGTGTAGTTCATGGGGTTGAAAAGAGTCGGACACGACTGAGCGACTTTCACTTCACTTTACTTTCTGTGTCTTTTCCTTCTTTTGTGTTTCCTGCCTTTGCTGCTGCTAAGTCACTTCAGTTGTGTTCGACTCTGTGTGACCCCATAGCCCGCAGCCCACTAGGCTCCCCCTCCCTGGGATTCTCCAGGCAAGAACACTGGATTGGGCTGCCCTTTCCTTCTCCAATGCGTGAAAGTGAAAAGTGAAAGTGAAGTTGCTCAGTCGTGTCCGACTCTTCAGGACCCCATGGACTGCAGCCTACCAGGCTCCTCCATCCGTGGGATTTTCCAGGCAAGAGTACTGGAGTGGGGTGCCATTTAGCATTTGTTATAAAGCTGGTTTGTGGTGCTGAATTCTCTTAACTTTTGCTTGCCTGGAAAGCTTTTGATTTCTGCATCAAATCTGAAGGAGAGTCTTGCTGAGTAGAGTATTCTTGGTTGTAGGTTCTTCCTCTTTCTTCACTTTAAATATATCATGCCATTCCCTTCTGGCTTGTAGAGTTTCTGTTGAGAAATCAGCTGAGAGCCTGATAGGAGTTCCCTTGTATGTTATTTTTCATTTATACCTGTTGCTTTTAATATTTTATCTCTGTCTTATTTTTTGTCATTTGGATTACTTTGCGTCTCAGTGCGCTCCTCCTTGGGTTTATCCTGCCTGGGACTCTGTGCTTCCGGGACGTGGTTGACTGATTCCTCTCCCACGTTCAGGAAGTTTTCAGCTGTCAGCTCTTCACATCTTTTCTCAGATCCTTCCTTTCTCTTCTCCTTCTGGGACCCCTGTAACGGGAGTGTTGGTGCATTTACTGCTGTCCCAGAGGCCTCTGAGGCCGTCTTCATTTCTTTGCATTGTTTTCTATATTCAGTTCTGTGGAGTGATTTCCACCCTTCTGTCCTCCAGCTCAATTGTCCCTTCTTCTGCCTCAGATATCCTGCTATGGATTCCTTCTACAGTTTTATTCATCTGTTTGTTTGTTCTTTAGTTCTTCTAGTTCTTCGGCAAACATTTCCTGCATCTTCTCAATCTTTGCCTCTATTCTTTTCCCAAGATCCTGGATCATCTTCACTATCATTATTCTGAATTCTTTTTCTGAAAGGTTGCCTATCTCCACTTCATTTAGTTGTTTTTCTGGGGTTTTATCTTGTCCCTTCATCTGGGATGTAACTTTCTGCTTTTTCATTGTGATTAACTTTCCATAATACAGTTTTTGTTTTAGCCACTGTAAGACTGTGTTTCTTCTTGCTTCTTCTGTCTGCCCTCTGATGGATGAGGCTAACAGGCTTGTGCAAGCTTCTTGATGGGAGGGACTGGCGATGGGAAAAACTGGGTCTTGCTCTGATGGGCAGGGCCTTGCTTTGTAAAACTTTAACCCAATTATTTGCTGATGGGTGGGGTTGATAGCTGTTTGGCCTGAGGTGACCCAGCCCTGGCTCTACAGGAGGATAACAGCGAGCTGCAAGAGGACTTACGCCAGGGGGACCACCCAGTGCTCCCGACCCTGCTGACCCATGCCCCCACAGGAGACTCTCCCACACCAGCAGGTGGTTCTGGCTCAGTCTCCTGTGGGGTCACTGCTCCTCTCCTCTGGGTCTTGGTGCACGCAGTTTGGAGTGTGTGCCTCCAAGTCTGGAGTCTCTGCTTCCCCCAGTCCTCTGGAAGTCCTGTAATCAAATCCTGCTGGCCTTCAAGGTCAGATTCCCTGGGGATTCCCAGCCCCTCTGTCAGATCCCCAGGCTGGGAAGCCTGATGTGGAGTTCAGAACCTTCACAGCAGTGCAAGAACTTCTTTGGTATTACTGTTCTCTAGTTTGTGGGTCACCCACCCGGTGGGCATGGGATTTGATTTTATCGTGATTGTGCCCCTCTTGCCGTCTTGCTGTGGCTTCTTCTTTGTCTTTGGACGTGGGCTGTCTTTTTTTGGTGGGTTCCAGCATCCTCCCGTGGATGGCCGTGCAGCAGCTGGTTGTGATCTTGGTGCTCTCGGAGACGGAAATGAATGCACGTCCTTCTACTCCCTCATCTTGAACCAAAGCACTGTATTTTTTTTTTTTCATACAAAATGTTTACTATGTTCTATTTCTTGTTAGGAAAAATGGGCTTATTTGAATTATGGTAAAGAATTTAAGATATCAACTCAAAAATATTCAAGGGACAACATATTATTTTTTTTCCAAATTATGCTGAGCATAGCCTGGCTGTTTAATGCATGCATGCATGCTAAGTCACTTCAGTTGTGTCCGACTCTGCAACTCTATGGATTGCAGCCCACCAAGCTCCTCTGCCCATGGGATTCTCAAGGCAAGAATACTGGTGTGGGTTGCCATGCCCTCCTATAGGGAAGCTTCCCAACCCAGGGACAGAACCTGCATATTTTACATCTCCTGCATTGCCAGGCATGCTCTTTACCACTAATACCACCTGGGAAGCCCAGCTGTAGTCTAATAGTAATCACTAATTATCTTCTTTGCTAATAAAACACAGTTTACGTGTACACACACATACACTTTTAATTTTATTTATCTTGACTGCTACCTGCTACAGGGAAAGCCAGGACCTCAACAGTCCCAGGGGATGAAGTATTGATTGGCATCAGTGGTTCTCAACCTCAGCCACAGGTCAGATCATCTTCAGAGCTTTAACAAATGGTCAGTGCCTAGACCCCACTCCCAGCTAGTGTGGCTAAATTAGTCTAAGCAGTTAAGGTAATTTTATTTCTCTTGGGAATAACTGATTAAGGAATGGCCATGTGACAAAATTCTGACCGATGAGATGTGAAATAAGTGGGGTGGTATGTGTCTCTCGGATGATTATGCTTGCTCATGAAAAGCTAAGCAAGGGAAGAAATATTCTCTCTTCCAAGTTTTAGGCATTTTGTAGGTGAATAGATGCCAGCAGGTGCTGTGGCAGCCATTTTGTGACTATGAGAGGCAATCCTGAGATTCAGAGCAAAGATACCCAGGCAGGCAGAACAAGATCCGGAGAACCTGGGACCAGAATAATTGGATCAACCAACCCTGGAGCTGCCCTAATAGGAGGACATTTATCTGTAGCTTTGATGGTTTCTCTGTTTCCTGGAGGTCTAAGCATCTAAGTTTTATATAACAAGGAGAGTGGAACAGAGAGGTTACTCACTCTCTCTGCAGCCACACAGCTGGTAAGTGAGAAAACCAGGGTCTGAGTCTATCTGGATTTAGTTCCGTGCTCTGAATGACTAAGGTATAGAACAGAGATCGGCAAAGTATGGCTTGTTGGCCAAACCCCCCTCACCTGTTCTTTTTTTTTTTTTTTCACCTGTTCTTATAAATAAGGTTTCACTGGAACACAACCAGACCCAGGGATTTTATGCATTGTCTATGGGTGCTTTTTACATTACTCCATCAGCGCAGTTGTGAGAGATACCAGTGGCACATAAAGCCTAAAACATTCAGTGTCTGGATCTTACGGGAGAAAGTTCGAAGACTCTGGCCGGCGTAGACCAATCACGGTAATCTTGCCTTTCTCAGGGATTGTGTGTGCCTGTGTTCAGTCGTGTCCGACTCTTTGTGACCTCATGCACTGCAGCCCACCAGGCTCCTCTGTCCATGGGATTATCCCAGCAAGAACACTGCAGTGGGTCGCCATTTCTTACTCCAGGGGGTCTAGTCAACCCATGGATCAAATCCATGATAGTAATATATAAACTCTTAGTGTCTGGGGCTTTGTTTATATATGTAAAAAAATCCATAAAAATGAAAGTTGCTCAGTTGTGTCTGACTCTTTGTGACCTCATGGACTACAATCCATGGAATTCTCCAGGCCAGAATGCTAGAGTGGGTAGCCTTTCCCTTCTCCAGGGGATCTTCCAACCCAGGGATCAAACTACCTGACAGTTATTTCCTCTTCTCCCCTACTAACAGAAGCTGAATTTAGTTTGGCCATCAATATACCCAGATGAAGGATATTTGATCTAAGCCAGTCATGACATTCTTTTCCCCCCTTATGGGAAGTTTTACTCCCTAAATATTCTGATTCCAGGATGGGCCTGAGTGAGGCATGACAGCCTGCACTTCCTACGAGCTCCCAGGTGAGGCCAATGCTTTTGTTCTGTAGAATGCTTTGACCATACTCAGGGCTTCCCAGGGGGCACTAGTGATAAAGAACGTGCTTACCAATGCAGGCAGAATCAGGTTCGATCCCTGGCTTGGGAAGATCCCCTGGAGGAGGGCATGGCAACCCACTCCAGTATTCTTGCCTGGAGAATCCCATGGACAGAGGAGCCTGGCGGGCTGCAGTCCAGAGGGCCACATAGAGTCAAACACAACTGAATTGACTTAGCACATGTGCAGATACTATACGAGACATAGAAAACTTTCTTGTAAAGGGCCATATAGTAAATATTTTAGTTTTTTTGGGCCAGATAATCTCTGTCACAACTACTCAACTCTGCTATTACAACACCAACATATAAATGAATGGGTGTGGCTATGTTTCAATAAAACCTTATTTACACAGACAGGTGGAGGGCTGGACTTCGCCTGCAGGCCACAGTTGGCTGATGCCTGGCTTATACTAATCACAGGTCATGTCTTGTCTTCTCTGACTAAAGTTCTGACTAGAAGCCGGACCAGCAGCAATTCTCTTAGGAAGGATGACATGGGTGATGGCTGTTGGATTCCAGGTAAACGGTTGTGATCTAAGTCAAGCTGCATGAAACGGTTCTTGGGCTGTTTTTTGGCAGAGATTACGGTTCACTGTTGGTCCACGGTCTAACTACATGTTGTCATAAAATTAAGTCTCTGTCCCAATTCTGCTACTCCTACAGCCAAATGCTGCTCAGCAAAGCAGACAGAGAACAGTTCTCTATTCTTCCAGGCACTCTGGTTACACCCTGAATGCAAGGTTCTCCCGGGCAGGCATAACAACATTCCAAACGCAGGATTCTGTGCTCCCTGGTCGATGACATAATCACAACTCCTCCTAAACCAGTGGCTGGACACAGAATTAATTAGGGAGCGGGGGGAGGGTATAGGTGAAGGATTGATTGTTGTATCCCATAATGTACTCTGGTTAACTCACAAGACTCCACCAGGTTTAGTTTCACCAATGCAAATCCATTTCTAATACCATCATGCTAATTAACTAGTTTTACCAGTGAAAAACCTATTTTTGAATTGCAAGAGAAAGAACTGTACTATTTAGCTGGGGCCAAACTATGGTGGAGGCAATGAAGACAATGGCAACCTGCTTCAAAAGATTCCACGCACGCACTGCTACACTTGGTGCCCCCCGCCCTGCAGCAGGCCACCGCCGACCCACGCCTCAGCTGGAGACTCCTGGACACTCAGGCAAGTCTGGGTCAGTCTCTGGTGGGGTCACTATTCCTTTCTTCTGGAGCTGAACTGTACTGTGCATGTTTAACTTATATGCAGAGTACGTCATGAGAAATGCTGGGTCGGATGAAGCACAAGCTGGAATCAAGGTTGCTGGGAGAAATATCAATAACCTCAGATATGCAGATGACACCACACTTATGGCAGAAAGTGAAGAAGAACTAAAGAGCCTCTTAATGAAAGTGAAAGAGGAGAGTGAAAAAGTTGGCTTAAAGCTCAACATTCAGAAAACTAAGATCATGGCATCTGGTCCTATCACTTCATGGCAAATAGATGGGGAAACAGTGGAAACAGTGGCAGACTTTATTTTGGCAGGCTCCAAGATCATAGCAGATGGTGACTGCAGCCATGAAATTAAAAGACGCTTACTCCTTGGAAGAAAAGTTATGACCAACCTAGACAGCATATTAAAAAACAGAGACATTACTTTGCCGACAAAGGTCTGTCTAGTCAAAGCTATGGTTTTTCCAGTAGTCATGTATGAATGTGAGAGTTGGACTATAAAGAAAGCTGAGTGCCAAAGAATTGATGCTTTTGAACTGTGGTGTTGGAGAAGACTCTTGAGAGTGACTTGGACTGCAAGGAGATCCAACCAGTCCATCCTAAAGGAAATCAGTCCTGAATATTCACTGGAAGGACTGATGTTGAAGCTAAAACTCCAATACTTTGGCCACCTGACGCAAAGAACTGACTCATTTGACAACCCCTGATGCTGGGAAAGATTGAAGGTAGGAGGAGAAGGGGATGACAGGAGATGAGATTATTGGATGGCATCACTGACTCAATGGAGATGAATTTGAGCAAACTCAGAGAGATAGTGAAGGACAGGGAAGCTTGACGTGTTGCAGTCCATGGGATCAGACACAACTGAGCAACTGAACAACAACTTGTAAATATAACAGGAGGGAAAGGGGCAGGGCACAACTTTTTAAAGAATGACTTAGGCCAAGGACACAACATAAACTGATTAGAATCAAATGGGTCCAAGACAGCAGACAAGTAGACTTTGATTAGACCTTGATCCTCAATCAGCAAGCTAAACGACATACAGAGAGGTGCCATGACAGTTCCAAGGCACCGTCAAAAGACCAAGCAGTGGGCACTGGCCCAATTCCTGCAAATCTCTTCCCCTTCCCAAAAGTTGGCATACTCCTCCCACTCATTACATATGCAATCACCCAGTCTATAAAGACTAACCACGCCACATTACTTGGCCGCACTCACCCTCTGAGATGGTCCACGCTCTTTCTGTGGCGTGTGTTTCTCTGAATCTGAATAAATCCACTTCTTACCTATCAGTGAGAGCACTGAATTCTTTCTGCGATGAGACATCAAGAACCTGAGCTTCATTAGGTCCTGAAACCAGGTACTGTGGGTTTTGGCTGGGTTTGAATCCCAAGCACACGGTTCAAGTCTCAATCTGAGGTACAGTTTCAAAACCACTGCTGGAGGGTGGTCCTTTCTGCCAAGGGTGTTTGCTAGCTCTCTTTAAATAATTCCTTCTCTAGTGTCAGTTAGCTGACCATACTCCTACAGCTGAATTTGGACTAACTTCATGAAGATCCCCTGGAGGAGGGCATGGCAACCCATTCCAGTATTCTTGTCTGGAGAATCCTTTGGGCAGAGCAGCCCTGCAGTCCATGGGGTCTCAAAGAGTTGGACACACATGGACGGTTTATCACACTAGTTTTACTGGAGTATTTTAAAGTGTAGACTTTGTAACTGAGAAGTAACCACCTCTCAGAATCTAAGAGGATTTGTTGCAGGATTAGAGATGGTCTATTTCAAATTCTGACTGAGAGTACACACTCAAACAAAACAAAACAAAACACGTCATTGTTCCTGGTCAGAGAACCAGTAAGAAACTAATATCAGCTTTTGTTTTATGAGCTTACTGTCAGCCCTGTGGCTTCCTGTGCCTTACGCAAGCTTCTAACTCTACAAGGCAGAGGCACAGATAAGGAGAGCAAAGCACAGACGAGTGAACACACCTGTCCTTGGCTCTGCTATCGGTGAAGCTGGGTTCAAACCTAATCTCTTGCTTACTATCTTACTAGTTCAGTTCAGTTCAGTTCAGTTGCTCAATCGTGTCCAACTCTTCGCGACCCCACGGACTGCAGCACGCCAGGCCTCCCTGTCCATCACCAACTCCTGGAGTTTACTCACACTCATGTCCATTGAGTCAGTGATGCCATCCAGCCATCTCATCCTCTGTCATCCCCTTCTCCTCCCGCCTTCAATCTCCCAGCATCAGGGTCTTTTCAAATGAGTCAGTTCTTTGCTTCAGCTGGCCAAAATATTGAAGCTTCAGCTTCAGCATCAGTCCTTCCAGTGAACACCCAGGACTGATTTCCTTTAGGATGGACTGGTTGGATCTCCTTGCAGTCCAAGTCACTCTCAAGAGTCTTCTCCACACACACCACAGTTCAAAAGCATCAGTTCTTCGGTGCTCAGCTTTCTCTACAGTCCAACTCTCACATCCATACACGACTACTGGAAAAACCATAGCTTTTTTTTTTTTTTTTTTAAACCATAGCTTTGACTAGACGGACCTTTGTCGGCAAAGTAATGTCTCTGTTTTTTAATATGCTGTCTAGGTTGGTCATAACTTTTCTTCCAAGGAGTAAGTGTCCTTTAATTTCATGGCTGCAGTCACTATCTGCAGTGATTTTGGAACCCCAAAAAATAAAGTCTGCCACTGTTTCCACTGTTTTCCCCATCTATTTGCCATGAAGTGATAGGACCAGATGCCATGATCTTAGTTTTCTTAATGTTGAGCTTTAAGCCAATTTTTTCACTCTCCTCTTTCACTTTTATCAAGAGGCTCTGTAGTTCTTCTTTGCTTTCTGCCATAAGTGTGGTGTCATTTGCATATCTGATGTTATTGATATTTCTCCTGGCAATCTTGATTCCAGCTTGTGCTTCATCCAACCCAGCATTTCTCATGATGTAATCTGCATATAAGTTAAATAAGCAGGGTGACAATATACAGCCTTGACGTACTCTTTTCCCAATTTGGAACTAGTCTGTTGTTCCATGTCCAGTTCTAACAGTTGCTTCTTGACCTGCATACAGATTTTTCAGGAGGCATAATAGCTATGAAAAGAAGATAAGCAAAAGGCAAAGGAGAAAAGGAAAGATATTCCCATTTGAATGCAAAATTCCAAAGGATAGCAAGAAGAGATAAAGCCTTTCTCAGTGATCAATGCAAAGAAATAGAGTAAAACAATAGAATGGGAAAGACTAGAGATCTCTTCAAGAAAATTAGAGATACCAAGGGCACATTTCAAGCAAAGATGGGCTCAATAAAGGACAGAAATGGTATGGACCTAACAGAAGCAGAAGATATTAAGAAGAGGTGGCAAGAATACACAGAAGAACTATACAAAAAAGATCTTCACGACCCAGATAATCACAATGGTGTGATCACTCACCTAGAGCCAGACATCCTGGAACGTGAAGTCAAGTGGGCCTTAGGAAGCATCACTACGAACAAAGCTAGTGGAGGTGATGGAATTCCAGCTGAGCTATTTCAAATCCTAAAAGACGATGCTGTGAAAGTGCTGCACTCAATATGCCAGCAAATTTGGAAAACTCAACAGTGACCACAGGGCTGGAAAAGGTCAGTTTTCATTCCAATCCCTAAGAAAGGCAATGCCAAAGAATGCTCAAACTACCGCACAATTGCACTCATCTCACACGCTGGTAAAGTAATGCTCAAAATTCTTCAAGCCAGGCCTCAGCAGTACATGAACCGTGAACTTTCAAGCTGGATTTAGAAAAGGCAGAGGGACCAGAGATCAAATTGCCAACATCTGCTGGATCATTGGAAAAAGTGAGAGAGTTCCAGAAAAACATCTACTTCTGCTTCATTGAGCACACCAAAGCCTTTGACTGTGTGGATCACTAGCTTACCAGGTAGGTGCCTAAGGATCCTTACAGGCTCACGGGGGCCCCCTGGGTAGAGTACAGTGCTGTTGGTGTGCTTCCTGCAGTTGTCAAGAAGTGGCCTCATGTGCAATAATGGAGACAGTAATGCTTGCGATGATTAAGGAAGCCCAGCACGTGAATCAGCCCGGCATGAACACATGATGAGTGCTCAGTAAATCCTGTCTGTCGTTATCTTTCACCTGACTTTCAGATAAGACTCAGGCTCACAGAATTAAAGTAATTTCCCCCAAGACGGAGGTAGAGCTTGTGAAAACAATAACAAAACAATAGTACCACCCACCCTAAAAGAATATATTCCAGTGAGTGCACGCTAAGTCACTTCAGTTGTGCCCGACTCTTTATGACCCCATTGAGGGTAGACTGACAGGCTCCTCTGTCCATGGACTTCTCCAAGCAAGAATACTGGAGTGGATTGCCATTTCCTCCTCCAGGGCATCCTCCTGACCCAGGGATTGAAACTGCGTCTCCTCATTCTTTACCACTAGCATCGCTTGGGAAGGTAATAGGGGTTGGGCAAATCTTTTTGTCTTAGGCTTTCCTGGTGGCTCAGATGATAAAGAGTCTGCTTGCAATGCAGGAGACCCAGGTTTGATCCCGGGGTCAGGAAGATCCCCATGGAGAAGGAAGTGGCAGCTCACTCCAGTATTCTTGCCTAGAGAATCCCATGAACCAAGGAGCCTGGTGGGCTACAGTCCCCAGGGTCACAAAGCCAGACATGACAGAATAACTAACACTTTTTGGAAAGTTAAGGACAGCTAACAGAGGCTGAGCTTTGCATTTATGAGGAAGGAGGAAAAACACAGTCTTTGGCCAGCGTAGACTGATTTAGGTTCCGAAGCTAGAACGCTTGCTTTTGTGTGTCCCACAGAGAAAGCTCTGAGTTTATGCGTCCTCATCAACTACAGTTGGTGTTTATCCCCTTTTCTTAATCACTTACCAGCTGAACCCTTTTTTTTTTAACTGATTAAACAGTGAACCCACTTACTCCTAGTGGTTTCTGGTGGGAACCAGAGCCCACTTTACTATAGAAACTGAAATGTTGAAAACTGAGTCCCAGCTTCCCCTGCAGGTCACTTAGCGCAATGTCACACCTCCTTTTCTGGAGTTTTTATAGGAGGGAGACTATTTCCTGTTATTTCCTGCAAAGCAAAAAAAGATTTGTGGTTAAGAGTGTGGGAATGGAATTCTGAAGGCTTGACTCTAAAACTTTACTGTAGAAATTACAAAGCAGGTGACATGGGGCCAGAGAGCCTCAGTTTCCTCACCTGTGAAATGGGCATAAGATGACTCACCTCTTAAAGGATTAATCACGATTTAAACAGTCTTCGGCAGCTCTTGGCAATGTAAAGTCTCGTTCTGTGGGAGACAGGCAGGGACCAGGGCGACACTGCTCAGCGAGTGGGAAGGTGCACGTGCCTCAGGCATGCTCTGACCCTGCAGGTCTGGAGGGGGCCTGGGACTCTGTATTTCTGATCAGCTCCCAGGGGATGCTGATGCTGCTGGCCCCCGACCACACTGGAGAAACCCTCCCCTCAAGACTATCCTCTGAGAGCTCTTCAGTTCTCCTTTTCCATTTTCAATCGCCATAGATTTAAATTCCAGATCCTTTCTTTCCCTTCTCTGTTTCTCGCTTTGCATTTTGAGTGATGACTTTTCCTAGCCTGGGTTCCTCTCACGCTGACTGTTTTCCCCAACTTTTCTTTCCTCTTGCTGCGTCAGGCTCTCAGCTGTGGAACACACGATCTTCACCATGGTACGTGGGGTCTCCCTTGGGGCACAGGGACCCCAGCTGTGGCGCCTGGGCTCAGGAGCTGATGAACGGGGTTTCAGTTGCTCCAGGCCATGTGGGATCTGTGGTCCCCCACCAGGGGTGAAACGCCGACACTCTGGATCACAAGGTGGATCCTTAACCGCTGAACCACCAGGGAAGTCCCACTCCCCCACTTCACTCTTCATTTAATAAAGACGACCTGAGCTACGGCCCCTGTCCGGCTGGTTATGCTCAACGAGGCAGCCTGCTTGTATCTATCATCTCCAGATTAGACGTTATTTTCTTAGCTGACTAGTTGATAAGTCCCCTGCACTCAAATCTTGGCACCTTGATGAGCTAGCGTCATGTCCATCTTGATTGGTGGTTTGTAAACTATAGTTCATGGGCCAAATCTGGCCCTTTGTCTTATTTTGTGAATAAAGTTTTCTTGGAACCCACGTCCATTCTATCATGTATTGTGCTCTACAATAGCAAAGCCGAGCAGTTGTTGATAGAGAATGGATAACCCACAAAGTGAAGATATTCACCCTTTTCAGAAAATGTGTGCCAACTCTGGTTGGGTTATGGGTTGACTGCTCTAGGGCACCCAGAAAATACTTTTTAAATATATTAATATATTAAGGATGAGATGGTTGAATGGCATCACCAACTCAAGTCTGAGCAAACTCTGGGAGCCAGTGAAGGACAGGGAAGCCTGGGGTGCTGCAGCCTATGCAGTCACAAAGAGTTGGACACTACTGAGCGGCTGAGCACCATTAATTATCTCATTTAATCCTCCTTACCACTCAGTGAGCTAGATCCTATTAAGAGGCCACAGAACTGAAACTCCAAAGTCACACTTTAAAAAGAAAAGAATTTGCCGCTGAAAACTGATTAGATTTGACCTGACTCATTTGGCCGCAAAATAGGACCTGAACTAATGCAAGGCTTTTGATGGCCTATATTTATCTAATTCAACCTTTCTATGTTTCCCAGCAAACATAACAGTGAGGTGGATTAGGAGTGCCACCCCAGGCCCTGCTGAGAAGCTCTGTAACATAACGACACAGCGTCACTTTTCACTTCTGAAGTCCCCAATTCCTGAATTCCAGAAGCATATTCAGCCATAAGGGTTTGCACAAGAGATACAGATGTATGTTCTTCCTCATTTCAAAGCTGAGGAATAGAGAGACTAAACTAAATAACAATGTTTATTCAGTGGATATTGTTGTTGTTTAGTCACTAAGTCACGTCCAACCATCTCTTTGCAACACTGTGGACTGCAGCCTGCCAGGCCCCTCTGTCTATGGGCTTTTCCAGGCAAGCACAGTGCAGTGGGTTGCCATTTCCTCCTCCAAGGGATCTTCCTGATCCAGGGGTCTCCTGCATTGGCAGGTGGATTCTTCACCACTGAGCCATCAGGGAAGCCCAAGGAATAGACAGATGAGGCTAAATAACAATGCAGATTTGAATGCAGGACTCTGACCCCTGAGTTGCCTCTGGACCCACTCGGCTCTCTCGGGAGAGGGGCTGGAGCTGGTCAGCTGGCTGAACTAAGGGTCGGTGAAGCTGCCTGGGGCTTGTTCCCACCCCTGCGCTGGTTGGCCTGCTGCTGGGGCCTCCTGCCTTTACTCTGTCAGAACATCCTTCCAGGCCAAGTGTCGAAGTTACAAATGTGCATGTAAAACACGCGATGCACGCGCGCGCACACACACACACACACGTACCCCTCAGAAGGGAGCCTCTCACAATTCTGCTTCCCGGAGCTTTGTGTCCTCCTTCTGTTGGCAGTAAGCTCATCTGTATGGATCAGGTGACAAAACCCACTAGTCGGCGGGCAGGGGAAAGAAAGCAGATGCCTTCCCCGCCGGGTAGGATTGAGCTCAGCAGTTTGTCATCGTGGTTAAACTCTTGCCTCTCTCGAGGCACATCCCCTTGTTTAAAAAAAAGAAAAGAAAAATCATGACTGTTCTCTCTCTGGCTTTGGGAGCTGCTCTGGTCTGGGCGCTCAAAGCCGCAGCTCTCAGGAAAAGTGTAATTTGTCTGTCGCGGACGGAGACGAGAACAGGGCGAGGGGCGTGGTAACGCTGCTTCCGGAAGCTTGAAGGCATAGCCTTTCTTCAGTCAGGAGGGGAAGTGAGCCGACCCTCGCGTGCTTCAAAGCTTCCTTAAGAAGTTGCCTCCAGAAGGCAGTGGAAAGTTAACATGGTTTCAGCATGCAAGATTATCTTTGAAAAAGCTCAGAGGAGTGAGACGGGCTGTAGCTTAGCCAGAAGGAGACACTGTTGATTAAACACAGTTGTAGACTATGAATACTATATGGTTTCCTTTTTGGGTAAGACAAGAGCACGTGTGTGTGTGTGTGTGTGTGTGTGTGTGTGTGACAATACAGAAGACGGATAAGAAGAATACACCCTCAGTGTTAACACAGGAAGTAAACGAGAAACAAGCGGGGGTGGAGGAAGGCCTGTGTGTCGGAGAGAGAGGGGGCAATTTTCTATTTTCAGTCAAATACACGCCAGTATTCTTCCATTGTTTGTATAATCAATCAATCAATAAACAAGTAAATCCAATAAAATTGACTGGCAAGAACAGACGAGCAAACAAAAAAGTCCCTCAAGGCATCACTTCAAAATAAACAGAAATCCCTTGACTTCTAAGAACGAGGAGGCTCCAGATACCAAAGGTCTTCCTGGTTTGGGGCATTCCTAGTTCATTCATTTTCGGAAGCTGACCTCAAATGCTACCCCGCCCCCGGAACAAGGTGGACTCTTAACGTAGTTATGGACACTTGCCTGCTGAACGAAAAGGAAGTGTTTCATTCCCTGCTCTCTCACATACTCTCCTTAAAGTTTTGAAGATTAAAAAAAAAAAGAATCATCCAAATGACTGATGTTCTTTGTAAGTTATCCTTTAAAGCCACATCCTACTAGATTAAGGCATCAAACTCTACCTTGGAATGCTAAACAGCAAAATCACATCTAAAAACCAACCTTTTTAATAACCTATAAGGGAAAAGAATCTAAAAAAAGAATATGTATACATATATACGTACACACTTGTGTGTGTGTTACTGAAGCACTTTGCCCTATACCTGAAACTAATACAACACTGTATATCAAGTATGCTTCACTGAAAATAAATAAATGAATAAACAATAACCTTTTTCAGAGACTAAGAGTGCGCTGTGTGTAAAGCTGCTTCAGTCCTGTCCGACTCTCTGCGACCCCCTGGACTGTGGCCCGCCAGGCTCCTCTGTCCATGGGATTCTCCAGGCAAGAATACTGGAGTGGGCTGCCATGCCCTCCTCCAGGGGATCTTCCCAACCCAGGGATCGAACCCAGGTCTCCCGCATTGCAGGCGGATTATTTATCATCAGAGCCACTACTGAAAAACAATCTGTTAGCCTTTTTACTTTCAGGTTACTTTTTGGTTGAAGTTTCACTGCACTGTTACTTTTTTCACTTTGTTTTTTAAAACTCAGGTTAAATAGAAAATAGAAGCTGAAGGCGGGTGAGGCAGGTGGAGATGGTGAAACTGAGGAAGGGGCTCCCTCTTCCTGCATTGCCCTCCATCTACACAGACAACAGGAACTCAGCAAAATGGTGGCTACTAGCCAGGCACAAATTGAGAAGCTTTTCCAGCTTTGAATCTGAAACTGGCTTCTGTTAGGAGAACAGTATGCTTAATTACTGGGTTTCCCAGATGGCTCAGTGATAAAGAATCTGCCTGTTAATGCAGGAGATGCAAAAGATATGGGTTCGATCCCTGGGTTGAGAAGATCCGATCCCCTGGAGGAGGAAATGGCAACCACGTTTGTTATTCTTGCCTGGAGAATCCCATGGACAGAGAAGCCTGGCAGGCTACAGTCCATGGGGTCGCAGAGAGTCAGACCTGGCTGAGCACACACACTTCATTACTGGAGCTTTAGTAATGTGCTGAAAGAATAAACTCCCAGCATGGGAGGATTTAAAGATTTGTGAAGCAGCAAACTATTCTCTGAAGACTGAGACTTTTAGCTTTACAGGATACTTCTCTGGTTGGCAAAAGTTTGTCAAAATCCCTCAGGTTTTCAGACTTGGGAAAGTGTGTTAGAAAAAGTCTATTTGCACCCACATTTTAGAATGTGTGTTTGTTTTTTTTTTTTATAAGGATCATGTAAGAAATTTTGTTTTCATTGATCAAATGAAATGAAAAAAAAAATCTTTGAAAGCTTGGTCCAAATGTTAGGTTTTGTTCTTGTCCTTTTCAAAGCACCTCTTGTCATATTATTTCTTCTTTGATCCTCGTAGCAAAGTGAAGGCTGTCAGAGTGAGTAACTTCTATGTTACAGAGGAGAGAGAGGCATAAAAGGTTAATTCATGCATGTAAATAACTGGCCAGAGAGTGTTTAGGATTCCCAGTCTTTTTCGCTTAACCTTTTGAGCAGAGACAGGTGTAATCTCTATCAGATTTTATTCAGGTGCAGTTCAGTCAATTCCTGGCTTCATCTTGTGCTAAAGGTTCTGGAAAAATTTCCAAGAGTACAATAAAATTCAAAGAAGAGGTTTATTTAACCATGATTCACCCCACCGAATACCTACTTCAGACTTTGGGGAAAGGACTGATTTCACCTTTGTCATCAGATACACACCGCAAGCATTTGCAAGTCCTGCCAGGAGCTTGTCTATTTTTACTTTATTACCGGAGGGGACTGTACAGCTGTTGGTCTTCTAGGACCACACTAGGTCTCCGGGAGTGGACAGCAACGTGATTCTGTGGACGTAGATAATTCAAGACAATCCCAGGCTCGCTTTTACTCCGGGGTGTGCCCCTTCATTTACAGAAAGGAAGACTGAGTCATGGAATGGAAAACAGCTACGACACAGCAGGTCAATGGCAGAGCAGGAAACAAAAGAATGGGCTGACTTATTCCCCAGCTTAACTTTTAGACTAAATTGTCTCGAAGGCAGCCTTTGATCCCAAACTTGAGTCCTTTTTCACTGCAGCAGAAACTCAAATGTCTCGATCCCCTTAGACTCGATGTCTAAGTGGGTGATCATCTAGGTTTTGCTCAAGGAAAGATAAAACTAACCTGATTGTTGTTTAGCCACTGATTGTTTCACAGCCCACCAGGCTCCTCTGTCCATGAGATTCCCCAGGCGGCAATACTGGAGTGGGTTGCCATTTCCTCCTCCAGGGCATCTTTCTGACCTAGGAATTGAACCTAGGAATCTCTTGCACTGGCAGGCAGATTCTTTACCATTGAGTCACCTGGGAAGCCCAAAATTAACCTTGTTCAAGTACAAAACATTGAAGTCAGGAATTTAGTGGTGGTGAGGAGCAAGTACTAGTTTTCAAGCAAGTACAAAAGTGATGTAAAATTAGCAACAATAATAAAGCTAATCATAAATAATAGTAACAGCTCATAAATAATAGTAACAGCTATGTATCATACACTGCTTTAGGTGCTTTGCAAATATTGATTCATTTAATGCTCACATCAACTGTATAAGGTGGATGTTATTCTTATTCCCACTGCAGACCTGAGAAAACCAGGGTACAGTGCAGTTAAGACCCTTGTTCAAGGCTGGTAGTGAAGAGACATTACGGTTGTCATCCTTGCCCTGGTGATGTTTGCTGTTGTTGTTAGTCGTGTCCGACTCTTTGCGACCCCATGGACTGTAGGCCTCCAGGCTCCTCTGTCCATGGGATTTCCCAGGCAGGAATACTGGAGTGGGCTCCCATTCCCTTCTCCAGGGGATCTTCCTGACCCAGGGATCGAACCTGTGTCTCCTGCATGGGCACGCGGACTCTCAGCTGCTGAGCCTCCAGGGAAGCCCCTGGGGATGACTGCAGATGCGGTTTCAGTTGCTCTCGACCTCTTCCTCCTAATTCGCCGCTGTTCTTTCACCAGGACACGGGCTCCCTGCCTCCGGGCCACCTCACTTCTGCTGCTCCCTCTGCCTGGAATGCTTTTCTCCCAAAGAGTCTGTGGACAGCCATTCACCCAACACTTTCTTCTGTCTCTACTCCAACATCGCCTCACCAGAAAGTCTTCTCCAAACGCGCCCCGAACCCCAGCTCGGAGCCCTTTCGCCCTGCCGGCCCCTCCCTCGGCTCCACCCTCCTTCGTGTCTAGCACTGAACGGAAGGTTCCCGAGAGCAAGGGCTCCTGCTTGTCAACCGCCGGGTCCAGATGCTGCCTGAGACCACGAGGCGATATTGAAGGCAGTTGCTCTGAACCCAGGGGCTGGTGTCTTCACTCTTCCCCAGGTGAGAGCTTCGAAATGAGACTTGAACTATTTCATCAGAAAGAACGTGGGGGAGTGGTGATAAATGCAAAGCTAAACAAACGTAGAGAAACTGCTGTCCGCCCAGGTCAGGAAGAAAAGGAGAACGTTCTGCGTGCACAGATGTTTTTAAAGATGCTGTTTGCCAGAGCAGGATCCCGAGCCATCTGCCGCCACAGGTCCGCCCGCGTTCCTTTGAAGAACAGCGGCTGTCCTCCTCTGTGCCTCCTAAGGCCGACCAGGATAAATACTGCTGATGGCGAGGGGGTGAAAGATGAATCCCACTCAGCTATTTTTAGTTTCCCCTTGAAGTCTTACATTTCACGTTTTAAGTTTGTTTTCAGAGTTCTCTTCCAACCCAAATAAACCCAGGCTCAGAAATGAAAGGACTTGGGTTATTACTTTCTGAGTCTCCGGGGAGCAGGCAAGGAAGCCGACTTCCCCTGGGCTCGCCGCGAGCGAGGCTGTCTGGACGAGGACCCGGGCCGGCCGGGGCTCGCTGCGCAGCCGCAGAGCTGCTCCTCGCGAGGGGGCGAGCGGCTTGCTCTGCCCTTGGGGATAGCCCACTGAGATCCACTCTCCAGGACTTTCTGTCTGCGTTCTGTAAAGGCTTTCTGGTTGAATTTCTCCATCCCTTGCTGATTTCACTCATTCATTCAACACATGGGGCGCCTACTGTATGCCTGGTACTGTGCTCAAGAGTCCCCTCTCTCAGGTTACTTCTTTTCTACTAGTGAAAGTGAAGTCGCTCAGTCGAGTCCGACTCTTTGGACCCTGTGGACTGCAGCCTCCCAGGCTCCTCCGTTCATGGGATTTTCCAGGCAAGAGTACTGGAGTGGGGTGCCATTTCTTTCTCCTTTTCTACTAGGGGAGCTAGTAAAACACGAAGTAACAAATGAATGAACTTATAAATCAATACAGAGTTGACTAGATTGCCTATTATATTTATAATAACTACAATGAGTAAAAGAACTGTATTAACACATGAAGAATCTTGACAGAGTACTTATTATATGCTGGGTGGTCATGAATCTGAGCAAACTCCAGAGATAGTGGAGGACAGAGGAGCCTGGTGGGCTACAGTCGATGGGGTCGCAAAGAGTTGAACATGACAGCAAAATTTTACAAATGGGGAATCTAAGAAACCGAAATGTTAAGTATCTTTTTGAAAGCCAGCTGCATGGTCAGTGTGATTTGGAGGTCAATCATATGGATTTAGGGTCTTATAACCATATGACTGGCCTGATTATTTTTTAAATGAATTAGGTAATTATATTTTGGCTGCTCTGGGTCCTTGCGGCAGGCGGAGGCCACTCTCCGTGGCAGCGCGTAGGCCTCTCACTGCGGTGGCCTCTCGGGCAGAGCACGGGCTTGAGGCGCAACGACTTCGGGAGCTGACACGTGGGCTGGGTGGCCTTGGGGCACAGGCTCCATGGTTGTGGCCATGGGCTTGGTTGCCCCCAGGCACGTGGCGTTGTCCCGGGTCAGGGATCTAACGCACGTCCCCTGCATTGGCAGGTGGATTAACCACTGGACCACCAGGGAAGTCCCTCAGTCTCATCTTTAAGACAGCAGATTAACAAGTATATGGGACGCTGGCAGGAAGTGACAAGCACCACGAGGGGGGGCGGTGGCCTGGGGGGTGAGGAGTGTGACTGGTGGGTCGGCAGGCAAGCGCCCTGAGGAGCCAGAGGGCCGCACGCGTGCCCAGGGCGTGCGCTGGGGCAAAGCTGGTTAACGGGGAGCCACGGGGCCACGAGCAGGCCGGGAGGAGGGGGCAGATCCTGGTGGGTTTTCAACTCAGCTGCTCTTCAAAACAGGAAGTTCCTTAATGGGTCATCTTGCTCGGGGTTCTGTGGGGGCCTGTGGTGACTGGCATTTGTCGGAGCTCAGGGGTATGCAGGAAACCTGTTTCACAGCATCCCTCGGGGCTGAAAACCTTGGAGCATTTTCGAATCTGTCCTTCCATAGTAAGTCTCTGAGCATACCTGAGTCGCTTGAATGACCGGTGGTCTGACCCGGCTTACAGTTAGGACCTGGTGACCCATGGTCAACGCCAGTGAACCTGTAACCATTTGAGTGGTAACCATACTCACACAAAAACTCAAGCAGTGTTTCCTTGGTTGTGGTTTAAAAATAAATTTTGAAGATTAGGTTATTTTCCTATGATTTACATGATGTTTAAAAGTGGGCACCGGACTGAAAAGTCAGGAAAAAAGGAGGTGGGCTTTATGCAATCCATTTCTAGTGCATCAGGACGTTTCTGTCATTTGTGCATGCCTCCGAGGTTGGGACTCTTTACAGACCTATGGCTTGGGTGGGGAAATAAAAGGTCTGAGTTAAGGGAAAATAAATAGCCTAGCCAATGACCAGATACTTTGGCCAAAAATACCTGCACTGGCCCCACCTGGGATGGATTAATAGTTTGAGCAGAACAATCGAAACCTGCTGGCAGCCCTGTTTCTTAAAGCACCTCTCCACAGACAGATCCCGTGAAGGGCAAGGCAAGCCTGCTGCAACCGCTCTTCAGAGGGCAACGCTCGGCGGCTTCACAGAACGTTCCTCAGGAGGGGGTAAGGGGTTCGGCCAACCTCAGTGAGAATTCCCAAATTCTCAATTCCTTGATGTGTGACATCACCTCCCTGGCCTCAACCTCCTTATCTGCAAAACGAGTATAACAGTGGCATCCACTTCCCAGGGCTGTCCTGAGGATCACTGATACCCTGGTTCATAGTAGGGTGAACCCACGTAAAGCAGCGAGTCCAGAACCTTATGTGAGTGTGGCCTCGACACGCCTTTCTCCGTGCTGCTTCTTCCATCGTCCCTTTCCAGCCCGCAGCCTGTGGCCCTGGCAGAGTGCACAGAACATTTCAAATTTACTGTTTTTAGGGGACGTCCCTGCTGGTCCGGTGGCTGAGGCTCCGTGCTCCCAGCACAGGGACCACAGGCTCCATCCCCAGGTGGGGACCAAGATCCCACATGCCGAAACAAAGTGGGATCCTTGATCCCGAGTGCAGCGACTAAGACCTAGGGCAGCCAAGTGAATAAATAAGAAAAATATTAATAAAGGGGCGGGTGGGAGGGAGACTCAGAGGGAAGGTATATGTGTATGCATACAGCTGAGTCACTTCGCCGTATGGCAGAAACTAGTACAGCATTGTAAAGCAGCTAAAATAGAAATTAAAATAAAAAATAAAACCTGTTTTTTAAAAATCTTTAACTGAATTACATACCCCTATTGGGGTTCTCAGGCAGCACTAGTGGTAAAGAGCCCGCCAGCCAGTGCAGGTTCCATCCCTGGGGCGGGAAGACCCCCTGGAGGAGGGCATGGCCACCCACTCCAGTCTTCTTGCCTGCAGAATCCCATGGACAGAGGAGCCTGGAGGGCTACAGTCTATGGGGTCACACAGAGTCAGACAGGACCGAAGCCACACGTATGCCCTTACTGCTGGGGGAAGGGAGGAAGAGAGGCTGGAGGAAGGATGAAAAGGAAGGAAGAGAGGGACAGAGAGAGAGGGGGAAGGAAGCGGCGTGAGGAACTGTGTCCAGAGCGAAACCGAAACAAATCAGACACACACTCCTACACGTCACTACAGAAGTTTGATAAAACATCCTCGAAAACCACTGTTTCTATGTGTGAATCTGTATATCAAAATATCTCTGGGCCTGACTCACACAGGTGTTCAGAGCAAAGGCTCCTAGATGGGAAACCCAGGGGCTTGGATCTCAGCTCCAGTCCTCATGAGACATGTGCTAGTGGCCAAGCTGCTTCACTTGCCCAAGCCTCAGTTTGTTCATCTGTGAATGGGAGTGATCACGATGCCTCACTCGGCACAGTGCCTGAAACACTCACTCATCGTGGCCTCTTAATATTTGCAAAAATATGTATGGCATATGCCATGTGCCGAACACAGAGCTAAGCACTTCCCACAAACCGGCTCGTATGCTGAATGATGAACTGATGAAATAGGTATTTATTTCATTCCCAGGTTATAGGTAAGGAGCCTGCCATTTAAAGAGTAACCAGCCAGGAGGGGGACGAGCAGGCAAAGAGCTTAGCAGTTGGCTCTCTCAATGACTCTGCTGTCTGCTACCATTCAGAATTCTGAAGTCTTCCCTAAACACAGCAGAAAGAGGCTCTGTCTTTCTCCACCTCAGGACCTCTTGCCTTGGGATAATCCAGGAATCTTAAGGTACTTCCTAAGATTTTTTATTAGGATCAGTTATTTTCTGCTCTCACTTGCCATTCAGGAAATCCGGGGAAATATCCCCAATTCAAAAAGGCCGCAGGAACCTTGGAGACGCCTGAGCTCTGGGATTTGCTGCAGTTTCTCGAGAACCTAATCAGGGCAGAGACGTTCCGTCACTTCTGTGTGTTCTACGGTCACATGGACCAATCCTGATACAAGAGGGAGGGACTTTCAGAAGAATGGGGACAGGAGACGCCATCTCAGAGGCTGGCCAACACACCAACCACACGCTGGTGTATAGAAAATTTTTAAAAGAAAATAGGCTTTGGCTGGAAAACTGACTTTTATGAAAGATTTAGCCTCACATTAGAGGTGATTACTTCACTTGAAAAGTTACTCTTGGGAAATATTATAAACTCCCTTCATGTAAAAGATAAAAAAGAAATATGGTATATTAGGTTGGTCTCTATTTGAGTTTAGATCTGGAAAAGCAAATTAGATAGAAACCTCTACTTTGATGAACAGATAGTGAGGCTAATGTATGTAGTTCTAAAACTGATATCTAAGAATACAGTAAGTGTTGTCTGAAATGAAAATGACTCATGGTACAACAACTTATATATACTAATGATGTTAGCGACACTAACATGAAGTCATAGTTCACCAACATATTAAAAATCTACAGCAATTTAAAAAAAATAGTAAATTAGTAAGTATGAGTAAACCCAAATCCTTTAGAAACATATGCTTGGTCAGCCTTTGAGATTCTATTTGTACATCTAGGGTTAAAGATTAGCTAGGTACAATTCTGGGCCCAGTGGTAAAGAAACCGCCTGCCAATGCAGGAGACACAAAATACACAGGTTCTATCCCTGGGTCAGGAAGATCCCCTGGAGAAGGAAATGGCAACCTGCTCCAGTATTCTTGCCTAGAAAATTTCAGGGACAGAGGAGCCTGGCAGTCCATGAGGTCGTGAAGAGTTGGGACATGACTGAGCATGTACACACACACACATACACATCCTCTGATAAACCATAATGGAAAAGAATTTATGTACGCATAACTGAATCACTTTACTATACAGCAGAAATTAACACAGCATGGTAAATAAACTATATTTCAATAAAATTAGATATGTACCTCTACTGACAGGAAGAAATAATTTTTTTGAATATCACATTTAATTTTTCATAAAGTATTATTAGCTGCAAGGCCCAGCAATGGACATGAGCTTGAGCAAACTCTGAGAGACAGTGAAGGACAGGGAAGCCTGGTGTGCTGCAGCCCATGGGGCCCGAGCCGGACACGACTGAGCGCCTGAAGCCGTGTGACCTGAGTCCTGCTCGGCGGTGCGACGGAGCTCACCCACCACACTCTTGCTGTGATGGACAACTTTCTTTCTTTTTTTTTCCTTTTTAATTTCTGGTCACACCACACAGCACGTGGGAATCTTAGTTCCCTGACCAGGGGTCAAAACGGTGCCCCCTGTGTTGGGAGGATGGAGCCTTCACCACTGAACCGCCATAACTCCTCCACCGTGGGCAACTTCCTAGCCGTCAAACACAAGCCAGCGCCCTTCCTCGGGGCCGTCCCCCTTTCCACTGGCTTTGTTCTTCTAGGCGCTCACCACAGCCTCACTAACCTTTACTTTTTAAACTGTTTGTTGCCCATCTGCCCCTAAACACATAAGCTGCATCCCAAACACATTTGTCTCTCCCCAGTACCCTAGAACGATATCTTGCCTACAACAGGTGCTAAGTAAATCTCTGAATTTGTTTTTGACTTTCTGAATTTACACATAGGTGACCAACATCTGGCTGCAATCACTTTGGATTGGTTGTTGTTCGGCCGCTAAGTCGTGTCTGACTCTTTGCAGCCTCATGGGCTGTATTTCCAGTTGCTAAAGGTTGCCTCGTTTGGGGATGACAACCCCAAAACACTTGCTGTCTTATGTACCATGATCGTGAAGCTGAAATGTCAGGTGACACCAGAGAGAATCAGTCATGGCAGCTCTTTAAATACGTTAAACACGTCAAACGTTCAGTGTATCAGTACGGGGCTCAGGGGGAATTCCAGCCTTCCCTTAGCACAAGGCAAGTTGGGGTTTACAGTCAAAGTCCACTTACAGCAAATGTTTATTCTACGAGTGCTTTCCTTTTGTTTCCTGTAAGTATAGCTTCACGCCCTCCCAGGATCTGAGGTCATAGAAACACGAGGAGGTTATTAACATATCAATGGAGAGATCTCTCTGGAATCCAGAATTTGGAATAATATTTGCATCTCAAGCTCAGAAGCCGCCCAGGCAAGCCTGCTTATTGATTGCCTTTAATTTCCCCTTAAAACAGTGTCTGCTTCTGAATAAAAGATTAATAGAGGAGGGTTCAGTTTGTCGAGTGATTTATACTCAAGTTCTGCCTCCTTTTCATTCAGGAGTGCGGTGCACACACGTCTCCACCCCTGAGACGTTCCTTCTCCAAGAAAAATAGCTCCTGGCCACTGAAGCCTGCAGCTTAATTGAATTTGTCTTTGTCCACTTAATCTTCACGCTTATAAAAAGTGGGGTAGATGGGATTCGTGCAGGAAAAACATACCTGAAAAATACAGATGATCACTAGAAGGATGGGCAGAGGTAAGGGGTAAAACATGAAAATCAAGGATGCCACTTGAAAGGTCTGGGCTACACTTCCTTTTGCTTTAGTATTAACAGATTCACCAGCATCGTCCCAGTATAAACATGGTGACCTGAAAAAGTAAACTATTGCGCCAGCTTAGAGCAGTGTTATCATTTTTGTCCTGGCCGCAAGTTTCTGTTTCCTTTTGAGGAAGAAAAAAATGAGAGGAAAGTGAAGATTTCTGTTTCGTGTGAAGAATGGAGACCTCTTTTTATAAATGAAGGATTGTTAATAACATTAATAATAGCAATCATTTATCAAGCACTTTTTCCCCCTAACCATTGTATTAAATGATTTATACTCTATCTCATTTAATCTTGGCTCCAAAACTCTAAGGAGGTCCTATTAATAATCTCATATAGACAAGACTTGGAGAAGTATAGGAAGCCCAGCTTGTAAAGTGGCATAAGCTGGGTGTATTGACTTGAAAAGCCAAGACTCTGATCCTACCCAGACAAGTGCAGCCCCACGGGCTGGCCTCACCTACATTTATTTCTTCAGTGTGGCAGATGAAGGACGAACCTTCCAGGTGGGCAGCTGGTTAGGACGCAACAAGCCTCTGAGTCCCGAATCTGTTTCCTACTACCTACTCTTCCCTCATGGCTCAGTCAGTAAAGAATCTGCCTGCAATGTGGGAGACCCAGGCTCAATCCCTGGGTCGGGAAGATTCCCTGCAGGAGGCATGGCCACCCACTCCAGTGTTCTTGCCTGGAGAACTCCTTGGACAGAGGAGCCTGGTGGGTTACAGGCCATGGGGGTCGCAAAGAGTCAAATATGACCGAGCAACTCACACACACACACTGTCTCCCATGGCCAAGCAGGTCCCTGGAGCCAGCTTTCTTGCACTCTGTCGCCTTTACCTACTACAAAGTCACTTTCCATGTCAGTAACCTCTGTGCTGTCAAGATGCAGGAAGCAGAGTAAAGCTGGGTCAGTAAGAACTAGAACATCCAACGGGACGCATCCCACCCCAGCCAAAGAGAACCACGTCCTAGGCACGGATAGAGGGAATGACACCCCTGAGATGTCGCTCACTAGAAAAGTAACAATTTTGCCCTAAATACTCCTAATGATGTTCCAGGTTGGATCTTCGAGCTCCAGAGCTGCCCATTTTGAAGTTTTTTAAGTTTCCCTTCTTTGATTGGACACGTGGAGGATAATTCTTGACCGAGGGATCAACGTGGAGCTAGAGTTAAGGTTCTGGGGGAAAGAATGAGACCGGATTTTGGAAGGCAGGAAGCAAACGTGCCTGCTTTCTAGGTTAGGCACTAACTATGACTATAGCGCTAACTAGTTAGCGATTAACTAACTAGTCATTAGTTAGTCCCTCATTCTGTGACCCTCCGCACATCCCCTTCCCCGCTTCAGTGACTGCTTCCATGACTCAAACCGAAAAAATCAAGAGAAACAGAGGGTACTGGCGGAGCACGGACCACGTGCCTGGCTCTCACAGGCACTGTGTCTGAGACGTCAAGCAAGACAAGTTTCTTACAGCTGATTACATGGAGACATACACTGAACAAATACATCCTCACAGGATAACATAATTACCATTTAATATTTGCTATGAAAAGGTCTGTATCGTCAAAGCTATGGCTTTTCCGGTAGTCATGTTCAGATGTGAGAGTTGGACCATAAAGAAGGCTGAGTGCTGAAGAATTAATGCTTTCGAACTGTGATGCTGGAGAAGACTCTTGAGCATCTTTTGGACAGCAAGGAGATGAAACCAGTCAATCCTAAAGGAAATCAACCCTGAATATTCATTGGAAGGACTCATGCTAAAGCTGAAGCTCTGATATTTTGGCCACTTGATTCAAAGAGCCCACCCACTCACTGGAAAAGACCCTGATGCTGGGAAAGATTGAGGGCAGGAGGAGAAGGGGACAACAGAGGATGAGATGGTTGGATGGCATCACCGACTCAATGGACATGAGTTTGAGCAAGCTCTGGGAGATAGTGAAGGACAGGGAAGCCTGGCGTGCTGCAGTCTGTGGGGTCGCAAAGAGTCGGACATGACTGAGTGACTGAACAACAACAATGAGAAGTAACGAACTTAGGATGAGATGAGGGTCTATCTGAGCTGCGTTCGCGCTTCCATCATACCTCCTGCCTCCTTGTGCTTCCTTTCCTATTTGTTTCGAAGCAGAGGACTGGCTAAGCATGTAGATCCCCAAGTGCCTCCCTCCAGAGGGTTTCAAATCCTGTTACCAATCAGTGGTGGTGTGACCTCAAGAGAAGTTACTGAGCCTACATGAGCCTAGGTCACTCAGCTATAGCATGGGAATAGCAGAAGTCCACACTCCCAGATTTATCATTAGAATCAGAGGAGGTACCCTTAGGTGAAACCTTGAGCTGAAGAAATGAGCACCCTGAGAGTGCTCCATTAAGGCGGGCTGCTAGTCTCTGAAGGTGGTGTCTCTTCTCTTCCGTCCCCTACGCCCAGAGACACCGGACTGCTCGCTCAGGATGTGACGGGGGCATGGCTTGGAGAACGCCTCGCCAGGTCGGAAGCCTGGAAACCCTGCAACAGCTGTGTGTCTCTGGGCAGGTCAGGTAGCCTCTCTGGACCCCACTTCCTTCATCTACAGAGGGAAGACCTCAGATTCTTTGGAGAATTAGAGCTGATGCACATAGAACACGTAGTAAACAGCAGCTGCTATTAATATTACCTTCTTCTTATTTTTAGACTTTATATAAAACAGAACAAAGCCTAACGATGCCTTTTAATCCCATAGGGTTAGTGGTGTTTATATCCCACTTTCAAAGTGGGATTCTGAAAGTCTCTCTCCCTAGAGTGGATTGTCTCTATCCCTCAACATTTTTCCTGAAAGCTTTTATTTGGTGAGCAAAATTTACAGCAGGGATGGGAGATAAGGGATTCATGCGGAGTTTGTCCTTAAAACACTTCTTTAATCTCCACAGTTGCCGTGGAATTCATGTCATTCTTGCTTGGGTGATTAGATTACGTTTCATAAACAATATCCCCTATGTTTAAAAATCTTTAAACAGCCACTTGTAAGTGGCTTGACATGGACTCCAGTTAATGCCGTGTTTGACGTGGCTTTTCCACCGTCAACTGTGCTGACAATCCACTGTTTATGTGAGCATCAGACTCCGAAGTGGAGACCTGTATATTTCAGAATCCTCTTTTTTAATCGGAAATATTTCCTGAGTCTTCTGATAACCTCCTATTGAAGAATCAGAGCACACCGACTATCTCTTGTAACCTTCCCCAAATTGGAATTATTGTTGCATCTTTAGATTTCTTATTTTCCCTGGTGTTCATCTTTGTTTTCCTCACTCCAAAACTTTCAAACATCAAAACTGCCAACTCACCCTCCATCAGCATGCTGGGGCAGTGGAGCAAGCTGAAAATCTTAGTGCATTCTCAAGTTGGGTCTTAACTAAATTACAACTTTCAAATTGCAAGATTTAAGCTCCTTTTGTTTATAGACTGCTTTGTAGGTGACTCATTTGATTGGGGCTATTCAATTAATTCTCTTCTCCACAGAGTCCTAGCAGGTTTTTATCTCCACAAATGGATCACAGATCCTTTCCCTGGTACTCCCCCCCACCCCTTTTTATTTGGATGGTGCATCTACCTGCTTTTCGTCCTTTGTATTTATTTATGAGGCTGCTCTGGGTCTTCACTGCTGCTCATGGGCTTTCTCTAGTTGCAGCGAGCAGGGGGCTACTCTCTAGTTGCGGTGCTTGTCATTGCAGTGGTTTTCCTTGTTGCAGAGCAGGGGCTCTAGCCATGCAGACTTCAGTAGCTGTGGTGCAGGGGCTCAGCTGCTCCAAGGCTTCTGGGATCTTCCCTGACTAGGGATTGAACCCGTGTCCACTGCGTTGACAGGTGGATTCTTACCCACTGGACCAGCAGGAAGTGCCATCTACTGCTTTTCTTGTTTCATTCTTGCCCTGCTTCAACAGATTGTTCACAGGGCAGCCAGAATGGCTTTTTAAAATGCACAGTTGACCAGGCCAGCTCCCTGTGCAAAACCTCCCCACTGGGCTCCCGTACTTCGAACGAGACAGAAGCTTTCAGCAGGTGTCTGGCCCCTGCTCCTCCTCTGGTACCTGAATCACCTCCAGGTACCTCCACTCACCGGATTGCAGCCTCACTCTGGCAGCCTCCTCCTTCTTGAACAAGCCAGGCGTGGCTGGGCCTGAAAGCTTTGCTCTCTTTCTCTTGGGCCTCCAGGGCTTGTCTCCTAGACACTAGGTTGCCCAGCTCCTTCCTGTCAGTATTCAGAGGAAACGTCCTGTCCTCAAGGAGCCCCGTGGCTTGTGGTGGTGACTCAGTGGTGAAGAAGCCGCCTGCAATGCAGGAGATGTGAGTTCGATCCTGGAGTCGGGAAGATCCCCTGGAGGAGGAAATGGCGATCCACTCCAGTGTCCTTGCCTGGAGAATCCCATGGACAGAGGAGCCTGGCGGGCTGCAGTCCACGGGGTCGCAGAGAGTCGGACAGGACTGGGTGAGCACGTGTGCACACAGGGGCCCGCCCTGACATCCCCTCTGTCCCAGGCAAGAGCCATCCCGGCCACTCTGTCCGTTCCTGGATTCACTGACTTCATGGCACGGAGCGGTATCAGGACTTGCCTTTTACTTGTTTATTCTAACTTTGTTTTCTCTTTTCCAGGACAGGGTGGGGCAGGAGCGGTCAGCCTCGGCACTCCTGCCAGTGGGGCCAGACAACGTTGTGTCTGGGGCTGCGGGCTGTCTGTGCATCGCAGGGTCTTCAGCTGCATCTCTGGTCTCTACCCACCACGTGCATCTTCCTCTGCGCCCCGAGTCGTGACAACAAAAACGATCTCCAGTGCTGACACAGAGAATGGACCTGTGGACGCAGCCGGGGGAGAGGGCGGGCTGAACCGAGAGCAGCAGTGAAATATATACATGACTGCGTGTGGAAGAGTGAGCTAGAGGGAAGCGGTTGTGTAACACAGGGAGCTCAGCTCAGTGGTCTATGAGGGCCTGGGCGGCAGGGGAATGGAAGTGAGCGAGAGGGAGACCCAGGAGAGAGGAAATACACTGTACTTACGGCTGACTCACACCGATGTACGTCAGAAACCAACACAATATTGTAAAGCAGTTATCCTCCAATTAAAAAAAAATTTAAAAAAAGAAGAAAAATGTCTTCAGATGTTGCCAGTGTTCTTTAAAAGGCAAACATGCTCTTCATGGGGAAGTTCTGGTTTAGATTTTAAGGTCTTGTCTCAGCCTAAAACAGCGCCTGGCACGTTATCGGTAAGTATTAAGAGTTCACGTGTTGAAGAAACGAACACCACTCACTCCTGGTGTGTGGTGAGCCCCACCGCACGCAGCCGCCGAGGGTCTGTGGCCGACCTGAGCTGCTCAGGGTGACGCAGCGGGCGTTGAGCTGGCTTCCACCCAGGTTGGTCTGAAGTCCAAATTCAATCTCTTTACTTTACACCGCATTAATATACAGGTAATACAAGGATACCACTACCTAGGTGTTTTCCATGGTGATCGTTTCTACATGCTGCCTTGAATAACCTCCATTTTCACTACATTCTATGCAGGCGGTACCATTCCAAGGACATGATTTACCTAATTTCATCTATTTTTTTACATAATGCAGAGAAACAAAAACATTTTAACATCAAGCAGCAACATCCTCTTAGAAAATTATTGGTGCCCTATACACCTTGATAGCTTTTTTTTAAAAAATTCAAGCTTTTGAGTATTAATGCACTCACATGGTTTGAAAAGATAACATATAAAAGCAACGGCACGAGGAGTCCTATGCCTGCTCACACCTGACCCATTCCTACCTCCTCTGCCCCTTTCTGTTAGTTTCCTGGGTGTCCTTTCAGAGTCTTCTTTTGTACGCGAAGCACGTACCAACATTTTCTTGTTCAATGTTTTACTTTCTCATGGCAAACTCTGGTATAACATACATCTTCTTAGATATCTTGCTTGTTTCACTTATCTTGGTGTCTTTCCACATTAGTGCAAAGAGAGCTTCTTGCCTCTTTTTCACAACTGCAAAAGATCCTCCTTTATGACCACATGCAGGTTTGTTTGACTGGTTCTTGGTTGCTGAATATTTGGATGGCTGCTTTCTTGTCTGCTATAAACAGTGCTGACATGAATAGTCTCAATGGGCAGTATTTTCCTGAGCTTACCAGAGAGATAAACCTTCATATTATATAGAACTGCTGGGTCAAAAGGACAGGGCTTTTCATAGATACTGCGATGGTCTCTTTGAGTAGAAGAGTCCAGCTATCTAAGTATGGTTATCAGAAGGGTTAAGGGATAGATATGAAAAATTGATGAGGATCAGTTAGAACAATGGAATGGGGAAAAGGTGGAATTTCAAGATAGGCAGAAATCTCAAGAACCTAGAGATATAGGCAGAAGAGGTCAAAGATGGGAGGGTGGGGTGGTGGGAAGCAGGATAATGAAGACCACATATTTCTAGTGAAAAATTTCCAGTGGCCAAGATGGGGTAGGGGCTTCAGAAAACACCTCCATTTCCTCCTGCTGTTCAGTAAATTTCTGCTACATTGGGGGGAAAAAATCTAGAGTGGCCACAAGACTGGAGAAATGGAGGACACCTGGTGGTATGTGAGGTCAGTTCCACTCATATTCCCATTTTACAGATGAGGAAGGTGAGCTTTGAAGAAGCTGGCCTGACTCCGTAATTGAGATTTGCACTGTGGGTCTGATGATAGCTCCCGTTTTGTTAAGCACTCTGTTAAAGGCCATTAGATAACAACAACAAAAAAAGTCTTTTTTTTTTCCTTATGTGGATTACTTTTTAAAAAAGTCTTTATTGAGTTTGTTACAATCTTGTCTCTGTTTCACGTTTCAGTTTTTTGGCCACAAGGCATGTGGGATCCTTACTCCCCGACCAGGAGCTCAAGCTGCAGCCCCTATACTGGAAGGCGAAGTCCTAACCACTGGCCTGCCAGGGAAGTCCCAACAAATGAACAAGTCTTATTTAAGCATTAAAAACGCAAATAAACCTGATGAAAAGTCCAGGACTTTTGTTATTCTTACTTGTGTCTTCTTGTGTCATTAAAACCAACCAATTATCACTGTCTATGTCTTCTGTGTTTCTAAAGGCTAAAGGGACCCATCAGACAGTTTGCCTGAAAACTGTTAACACTGAGAAACAAAGTTAAGCTAGCCAGAGGCTCACAGGACAGGTTTGCCTGCAGAATGCCCAGTGAGTGTCGCTAGGATGTGAATTTCCTGTTCCTGGGAGGGTGTGTCTCTGGAAATGGGAGCCTCCTCTGAATCAGCATTAAACGCCTGCTTTGCTCTGTCCAACTTGGTCACGTTCACATCAGGACTCTGGTCCCATTTCTCTCACCGGTTCTTCAAAGTCGCCCGTGACATCTCCTCTGGCCGCCACGATGGCCGCGGCCCCTTCATCGTGCCCCATCTCTCTTCTGCTTCCTGGGCCTTTTACCCTTGCCTGCATTCAAACTTCCAGAGTACATTTCCCTTTTTTTTTTTTTTTTCATGCATGCAGAGACTTCTCGATGGTCCAGTGGTTAAGAATCCTCCTTGCAATGCACGGAACCTCGGTTTGACAATTGGTTGGGGGAACCGAGATTCCGCATGCCTCAGGGCAACCGAGCCCGTGCCACCCTACAGTGATCTGTGCGCTGCAACTGAGGCCTCAGGCAGCCAAGGAAGGGGCTTCCCAGGAGGCGCCAGTGGTAAAGAACCGGCCAGTGCCCGAAAGGCAAGAGACCTGGGTTTGACCCCTGGGTCGGGAAGATCCCCTGGAGGAGGGCATGGCAACCCACTCCAGTCTTCTTGCCTGGAGAATCCCATGGATAGAGGAGCCTGGAGGGCTACAGTCCATAGGGTCACAAAGAGTCGGACACGACTGAAGCAGCTTAGCAGGCATGCAGCCAAATACGTCAATAAATATTTGTTTTTAAAAACGCATGCAGGAGATCACGCAGGACTCAGAATCAGCACTGCACTCAAGTCTGAATCATGGAATGCTACAATGCCCTGGTCAGAGGAAAAAGGCATGGCCACCAGGAAACTGAGATCATATGATAGGACTCAGAGCAAGGGGAGGCGTGTGTGTGTGTGTGTGCACGCGTGTGTGTGCATGCGTGCACTTGTGTGAGTATATGTATTAGATTGTTATGAATTTATTTCGGGGATTTACACAAAAAGGTATCAAAACAAATAGCCTCACAAGGAATTCCTGACACTCAGGGCAGTATTAAATAGGAGATGAATCAAAGTGCAAAAGTTCAAAGGGTTACTCGCTCAGTCACGTCTGACTCTTTGCGACCCCAAGAACTGTAGCCCACCAGGCTCCTCTGTCCATGGGATTTCCCCAGCAAGAATACTGGAGTGGGAGCCATTCCCTTCACCAGGGGATCTTCCCAACGCAGGCATCAAACCCAGGTCTCCGGCACTGCAGGTGTATTCTTTACCAGCTGAGCCACCAGGAAGCCCTGGAGGAGACGAAAGGCATCAAACTTGCTGGCTCTGGCTCTGGTCTCCATTCAGCCACTAACACCAAGTTCTTCAGTGAGATATATTAACCCACAAAACTAGAAGGCATGATGGTTGAGGATGGATTGGCAAGTGATGATCCAGGGACCAAATTCTAGTTTTGTAACTTAAAGGTCATATTTGAGCTGCATTCTTAAGTAGGGTTCTGCCATGCAGATTTGGAAGGAAGAACATTCTAGGATGGGTTGGCAAACCTCAGTCTGTGAGCCAAATGGGGTGCACCTGCTTGCTTTTATGAAGTTTCATTTGAGGACAGCCATGTCCATTTATTTACATATAGTCTACTGCTGCCTTCCCTCTGCCAAGACAGAAACTAGATGGTCCCTGAAACCTAAAATATTTACTGTCTGATCTTTTACAGAAAATAATTTGCTCACCTCTTGTGTTCGGGTTAAGCACTTAGGTTGTCAACAGCCTTTATTCAGATCTCAGGAAAAAAACTTTCTTCTGTGTAATTTGGTTACAAACCTATAAAACTGGAATACAAATACCTCAGGGTTGATGTGAGAAGTAAGTTCAATAATCCTAGTGCTGTTGACTCTGTGAGAGTTATTCAGATTCATCTAAATTAAAGGTTTCCAGAGCTTTCTCCATATTCTTGGGTCTTTTCTATCCTTATAAAAATGAAACATCAAAAACATTTGAGGAATTTGTGCAGCCACCCTTCCTGTTCCAGGAATATAAAACCAGAAATTACTTGCAAGTGTATTTTTAGTATATTTAATGTTGATTAATAGAGGCATGGCAACTTAGGAAGTATCCACTGGTGTGCCTTTGAGCACTGATTTTTGGTCTATTCTGGGTATCACTGCACTTCAGAACTGAAAAATTAAGGTATACAGGTGAAATTTCTAGGAGACCAAAACTTGACATAATAGGATCAGGATTCACAATGACCCTCCATAGCACCAGAAGAAGCCCTGGAAGAAATAAGAACATTTACCAGGTATTGCCGTGGATTCTGGCATCAATTATTCAAGTCTGGGAATGGGGAGATGTGGCCAGACAGCAGCTCCTGGGAAGCAGATCTGGGGCTTCTGGTTGGCCACAAGCTCAGTTTGAGCCAGATGTATGCAGCTGCCAAGGAAATGATCGTAGGCTGCGTGAGCAGGGGCAGGAGAGGGTGGGTCCAGGGAAGGTACGAGGCTCCAAGGCAGGCAGAGGAAGAACACAGTTTAAAGGAGCGAGGCAGCCCGCATCTGGACCAGGGAGGTGAGCCGTGGAGACACAGGTAAATCTGAGCAGGGGTGCTGCAAGTCGTGCAGACTGAAGGGGTGGTGGGGCAACAGTCAGGCTGATGAGCCAGTCAGAGTGGGGGGTGACCCAAGGACCGAGGGATGCTTCCCAGGGAAGGAGATGACCACAAGGCAAGACAGAGCTCCTTTCTTTTTTTTCCCAATAATTTTTATTTGTGTGCATGCTCAGTTGGCCCCATGGACTGTAGCCCGAGAGGCTCTTCTGTCCCTGGAATTTTCCAGGCAAGACTACTGGAGTAGGTGCCATTTTCTACTCCAGGGGATCTTCCCGACCCAGCGATGGAACCCGGGTCTCCCGCATCGGTGGGTGGATTCTTTATCACTGCACCACCTGGGCAGCCCCAGTGCCTGTTTACAGCTCACTTACGGCTGTGCCTGGTCTTCGCTGTGGTTCAGGCTTTTCTCTAGCTGTGGCTATCGGGGGCTGCTCTTCACTGTGGGGGTGGGCTTCTCCCTGCAGCGGCTTCTCTTGTTGTGGAGCACAGGTTCCAGGGCACACGGGCTCAGTAGTTGCAGAGTAGGGGCTTAGTTGTGCCGAGGCATGTGGGATCTTCCCAGACCAGGGATCGAACCTGCGTCTCCTGCACTGGCAGGCGGATCCTTTACCACTGAGCCACCCGGGGAGCCCAAGAGGGAGCTTTTTGAAAGCCCCAAAGTTCTTCCACATGGAGGAAGCTGGCTTACTATCTGTATAGTTTTTTGGCAAACTTTGGGGGGGATAAGTGTGATACCTCTTGGGGTATCAGTTCAGCTCACAACAGCTTCTCCATCACTCCTGTGTGTACCCCGAGTCCATGACCTCAAGTGAGGTGAGTCCCTGGAGGACGCATTTGTCCTTCACAACCCTGCCCTCCTGTGACAGCTGATGCGACAAGGCGTGGATGCTTGCCAGAAGCCAGATTGATCCATCCTTGCTCTGGGGAATGTGGAATTGCCTTGGGGATGGACTGCCAGGCTGCTTCTCCATGATAGCATCTGATATGTGTAAACACGGAACAGCCATTTGCCGCCATAATAAGAGAGTAATAGAGAAAGCAACCTATAGAAGAAAAGAATGAGGCAGGAATGTAGAGAGGCAGAGGTGAAAGATGGAGGGTCTTGTCTGGCTGGATTCTCTCATCCTCACTTTTTTCTTTAGTATTGACTTTGGCTGTGCTGGGTCTTGTTTTGGGGCACAGGGTCTTCACTGCGGCACACAGGCTCCAGATCACCCGGGCTCAGCAGCTGCGTTAAGCGGGATCTAGTTCCCAGTGTGTGCGTGCACGCTCAGTTGCTCAGTCCTGTCTGACTCTTTGCGATCCCACGGGCTGTAGCCCAGAGCAGGGCCCGGACCCAGATCCCCTGCACTGGGAACACAGCGTCTTACCCAGTGACCACCTGGCGAGTCCACGAGCTTCCCGCTTCTTGGCGCTCTTTCTTCCGAAAGCCTAACTGCCTTCCTGGACACAGGACTCCTTTGTGCCCTTGTTATAAATCCCCTCCCTTTTTTATTTCCACTAGTCCAACTGGGCTGCTTCACTAGTAACCGAGTGTCTTAAGTACTGCAGAGTGCAGCAGCAGGTGGCTCAGTCTACGGAAGACGTAACAGCAAGTCCAATTCAGCCACTGGAAGAGTGGCCTCGGGAAGTCAGTATATTTACGTTTCTGGGATCATTTAAGTAGGAGCTGAATGACCCTAGGTAACTGGGGATCATAAGAGATGGTTGGATGGCATCACTGACTCAATGGACATGAGTCTGAGCAAACTCTGGGAGATGGTAATGGACAGGGAAGCCTGGCGTGCTGCAGTCCATGGGGTCATAAAGAGTCGTACACAACTTAGCAACTAAACAACAAGGAGAATCTTGCACTTGGATTTCAGAGTTTTGAAACTGACTGTGGGTTTTGCCACTCCCTTGCTTTGGGCTCTTGAACAATGTTCTTAAGCTTCAGTGATCCTGTTTTTTTTTTTTTTTTCTGCAGAAAGGGGGAGAATAGGCAACCTTATAGAACTATTGTGAGGATAAGATAACCTAATATGCTAGTTTCTTACTACTCCTGTTCCAGTTCCAGTTCAGTCGCTCACTCGTGTCCGACTCTTTGCAACCCCATGAACTGCAGCACGCCAGGCCTCCCTGTCCATCACCAACTCCCGAGTCCACCCAAACCCATGTCCATTGTGTCAGTGATGCCATCCAGCCATCTCATCCTCTGGTGTCCCCTTCTCCTCCTGCCCCCAATCCCTCCCAGCATCAGGGTCTTTTCAAAATCAGTCAGCTCTCCACATCAGGTGGCCAAAGTACTGGAATTTCAGCTTCAACATCAGTCCTTCCAATGAACACCCAGGACTGATCTCCTTCAGGATGGACTGGTTGGATCTCCTTGCAGTCCAAGGGACTCTCAAGAGTCTTCTCCAACACCACAGTTCAAAAGCATCAATTCTTTGGCACTCAGCTTTCTTTATCGCCCAACTCTCACATCCGTACATGACCACGGGAAAAATCATAGCCAGAAACAGCAACAAACTTAGTGGCTTGAAAAAGAAATTTATTATTTTCCAGTTCTAGAGGTCAGACATCCCCTCTGGAGGTTCTAGGGGAGAACCCACTTCCTTGGCTTTTCCAGCTTCTGGAGGCTATGTGCCTTTCTTGATTCACGGTCCCTTCCTGCATCTTCAAAGAGCATCTCTTCAGCCTCCGCCTCCATCGTCACAGCTCCTCTGATGCTAAGCCTCCCGCCTCCATCATTCACTTACAGAGACCCTGTGATTATACTGGACCCTCTGGGTGATCAAAGATACTCTCTTAAACCCATTTGCAGGGCAGCAGTGGAGACGCAGACAGAGAGAACAGACCTGTGGACACAGCGGGGGAGGGAGAGTGGGACGAATGGAGAGAGTGGCAGGAAAGACACACATCATCTATGTCAGACAGTTTGGGAGAACTTGCCGTGTCCCTCAGGGAGCTCACCCTGGTGCTCTGTGACAACCCAGAGGGGTAGGACGGGGTGGGAGGCGGAGGGACGTTCAAGGGGGAGGGGACACATGGTACCTAAGGCTGAGTCATGTTGATGTATGGCAGAAAGCAACACAATATTGTAATAAAGCAATTGTCCTCCAACTGAAAAAAATTTTTTTAAAAAAGACACTCTCTCATGTAAATCCTTAACTTCATCACACCAGCAGCATCTCTTTTGCCACAGGAGGCACTATACTCACAGATTCCAGGATCGGGATGCAGGCATCTTTAGGGGGGCCGCTATTCTGCCTCCATACCTAACGACAGGAAGAGCTAACTTTTATCGAAAGCTGTCTAAGAGGCAGTGTGCTAAATTCTCTTATGCAGATTGCTTTATTGAAGCAGCACCACAGTTCCTGGCAGAGAGACTCAGGAAGGTGAAATGACTGGCCTCAGAACACCCAGTTGGGAAGTGGCAAAGCTGAGACCCGAGACTCGTCATTTTACCTCGGGGTCCTCTCTGAACCACCCGCGAGGGCTGCAAGGCCGCAGGCCTAACTTCAGGCTGCAGAGTCTGTGGGAACCAGAAAGGACTCAGGCCGTCTTCCGAGCTCAGTGGCTGTGGAGCTCCAGCCCATAGGCGCCAGTGTTCCTGCAGAATCCCTATGTCAGCATCATTCACGTGACATGGCCCAATTATGACATGCTGGAAATCAACTCAAATGTTTAAAAAAACTTTGTGCAGCCAAATAATATAGACTGATGGGTGTACCTCACCCCTACACTATCAATTTAAGATATCTTCAGTAATAAACTATATATATATTGGTATTTGAAGATCTCTGGCTCATCGTAATGACTAACAGGTGGTTAGCAGTTACTATATGCCTGGCATGATGCTACATGCTTTACTGTCTTATTTCATTCACTAGTCTGGGTTCTTAATTAACAATTTAATTCCTTAGTTGGAAAGTTATTTTTATTTTTAATGGGATTCTTACTGGCAAGTGTCAGATGTTGATGAAGGCTCTTCTAGAGCAAAGGTTTAACCTTGGGCTTTCCTGGAGGCTCAGATGGTAAAGAATCTGCCTGTAATGTGGGAGACAGGGTTTGACCCCTGGGTCAGGAAGATCCCCTGAAGAAGGGAATGGCCACCAACTCCAGTATTCTTGCCTGGAGAATCCCATGGACAGAGAAGCCTGGTGGGTCCATGGGGTCGCAAAGAGTTGGACACAACTGAGCGACTAACACTTTTCGGTTGATCTTGGTTCCAAACTTGGCTACCCCATTGCACTAACTGTGATGGTGAGCAAGTTAATGTACCTCTCTGAAGGTATTTTCTCATCTATAAAGTTTGTTCATAGCTTTCTGAAAGGATCTCTATGACAACATGATCGTAGGTGGAAGCACTTTCTGAAGCACCATACAGATATTACTTATAATTCACACATAATTTACCAGAAGAACTGACTCAGGAGGTAAAGAGCACAGAGACTGTGGTTCCTGTTATAAACAGATGATGGAGATTAAATGTTTCCAGCTAGAACTCGTCACGTATCGAGTCTCAGGGCTGGAGGGAGCCTCCACTGTACAACTTCAACTGCCCTGGAGCAAAGACGGACATTTGCTGGCTGGGAAACACGAGTTACAAGTATTACCTTCCTGAGTTTCTAACTCACTGGAGAGATCTGTTTTCTACAGTGGAGACTCACAGACCCAAACTGGCAGCAAAGACTGGGTCTCAGGGAATTCGGGTGCCGCTTGCAAACTGGTCACAAATAAGACGGCTTTAGGACTTTTCAGTTTTCTTGACTCAGTTTTCCCACCTGGTAAATGGGGCAAATTGGAAAAAAATTATGTAGTCTCTAATATGATCTAGCCTGTTACTTAAAAAAAAAACAAAAACTAAAAAGAGATATATGAATTCCTTGCCAAGCAGCTTTAGAACTTTTTGTATTTTCCAAAGCCGTTCTGTCTTGGAGAGTAGAATGGTGGTTACTAGAAGCTGTGGTGGGGACAGGTGATGGAATAGGAGAGACGTTTAAGGTACCAACTTGTAACTGGTAGAAAAAGAAGTCCTGGATCTAGCACACGGCATCGTGACTGCCGCAAACAATACCGTACTAGAAACAACACATTTGCTAACAGACTAGATCCTAATTACTTCCGCCACAAACAAAAAAGTAATTATGAGACTCGATGGACACATTAGCTCACACGACAGTGGCAATCACATTGCAATTATAAATTAATCAGCCCAATGTGCAGATCGTAAACTTACACAATGTTACATGTCAAACACATTTTAATTTAAAAAATGCTTTCTGTTTTAAAGGCATCTGGATTAAAGAAAATTTAAGAAAGAGAAATAATGAAAGACCCATTCAGTAATATCCCAACAACCTAAAGACAACCAATAATTGATTTTTATTCTTTTTTTCTATCCCTAAACTCTTGGTTGCTGGGGGATGGGGTGGGCTGGGAGTGGCGGGGGCGGAGGAAGGGATTGTTAAGGACTTTGAGAAGGTCACGTACACACGCTTTATTTAAAATAGAGAACCAACAAGAACCTACTGAATGGCACAGGGAACTCTGCCCGATGTCTGTGGCAACCTGGACGGGAGGGGCTGCGTGAGGACAGATCCATGTATATGTGTGGCTGAGTCCCTTCGCTGCCCACCTCACACTGTCACAGCACTATTAATCGGCTATACCCCAGTACATGTTTCTGCTGTTAAATAAATAAAAAATAATTGTACTCATGAATAAAAGAATAAAGGCATCTGGACATCAGAAAAAATGTAAATGAAACGTTTATAATATTCATGTTGTTGAAGCTAAATGTTCAGACAAGGCCTTCCTCTCTTGGTCATGACCTTCCAGCTGTCACCTTCAGAGGCAGCCACAGTCACAGGGCTCTGCCATGTTCTGCAGAGACGGTCTGGGCTAGTGGCTCTCCGCGGGGGTGATCTGACCCTTGGGGACGGTGGGCAGTGCCTGGAGACAGCTTCGGCTGTGACTGCTGAACGAGCTGCACAATGGGCACCGAGCGGGCAGAAGCCAGGGGTCTCAGCAACGCCCCGGCCCACCCCACAGCAAAGAACCATCTGGCTCCGAATGTCAACAGTGCCGAGGCTGAGAACCCTTGTTGTGTGCACATATTAGCACATACAAGTGGGCATGCACACGCAAACACACGTACACACCTGCTCTCTTATATACGAGCAGCAGACACACCAACCACTTCACTTCGCCTTTTCCTTTCCACTGAGCTGTGGAGCTTGCTCTGTATCTGCACAGACTCCTTCAAGCTGCAGAGTATGCTGCTGCATAAATGATCGTTTATTTGCTCAGCCTCCTGTTGAGAGACATTTAGATAGTTCCCAGCTTCCACAAACAATACTGTGGTGATTATTTTACTGTACTTATTTATTTCTGGCTTCCCTGCATTTGGGGGCTTTGCCTGAGCGTTCTCTGCTTGAGGCGAGTGGGACGACCCCTCGCTGCCGTGTGCACCTCGCATGGAGGCGGCTCGTCTCGCTGCGCAGCCCGGCTCCGGGGCGAGCGGCCTCCGTGGTCTCAGCAGTGGCGGCCGTGGGCTCTTCAACATGGGCTTGGGGGGTGTGCGGCATGGGCTTAGCTGCCCCCCTACTTGTAGGCTCTTCCGGGACCCGGGATCCAACCCACGTCCCCTGCGTTGGCAGGTGGATTCTCATCTGCTGCGCCACCAGGGAAGTCCAACAGTGCTAAGATTCGTGTTCACAAATGCCCACGTGCTAGCGCTGTCTGCCTGACAGCTCCTGTAAGCGGGGTAACCAGATCAAACAGCACGCGGCTTTAAAATGTCGACATATGTTGTTCTGTTTGTGTGTCCTCAGTAGCGTGGTCATGTCCAACTCATTGTGGCCTCAGGGACTGTAGCCTGTCAGGCTCCTCTGTCCATGGAATTTCTTAGGCAGGAATACTGGAGTGGGTTGCCATTTCCTTCTTCAGAGGATCTTCCTGACTCAGAGATCGAACAGACCCAAGTCTCTTGCATCTCCTGGCAGGTGGATTGTTTACCACTGTCCCAGGTTACCACCTGGGAAACCTACAATGTCGATAGGTGTTACCAAAAGTCCTGAAAAGACAACTGATTTTACATTCTTCCTGAGGATGGAGAGAGCGACTCTTGTTGGCACCTCACCAACAGAATACTGCCTTTGTCTTTCAGTGGATTCAGTTTCAATTAATTGCACACCTCAAACCAACTGCAATTTCCAACCGTTCATTTTTCAACAGATATTTAATTCTCTGTGTTAGGTCCTGGGGTGGGGTGGGAGGGGAAGAATAGATTTTTAAAAAAATTTTTTTACTTTATATTGGGGTATAACCAATTAGCAATGTTGCGATGGTTTCCGGTGGACAGCGAAGGTACTCAGCCACACAGATATATGTGTTCACTCTCCCCCACACTCCCCTCCCACTTAGGCTGCCGAAAAAACCCTGAGCAGAGCTCCCTGTGCGAACGCAGCAGGTTCTTGTTGGTTATCCACTTTAAATAGAGCAGTGTGTACATGTCCATCCCAAACTCCCTATCTCTTTCCCCCACTGGAAGAATAAATCTTGGTGTCTACCCTTAGAGGTACTCCCAGTAGACAGAAGGACACACAGTTTGTACTAGCGAGTGATAAATTCTATAAATTTGGCCCAGTATAGCAGGGTGCCTAGGGGCTTCCCCGGTGGCTCAGCAGTAAAGAACTGACCTGCAATGCAGAAGATGCGGGTTTGATCCCTGGGTCAAAAAGATCCCCTGCAGGAGGGCACGGCAATCCACCTCAGTATTTTTGCCAGGAAAGTGCTGTGGACAGAGGGGCCTGGTGGACTACGGCTAACGCAGGTGCAAAGAAGCGGACGTGACGGAAGCAACTGAACGTGCAGCTGAGCACGCACGGAGGGCGCCTCGTTCCTCTTCTTGCCTCCATGTGGGCCCACTGTGTGTCTAATCTCTTAATTTTTCAAGACATGTTCAGAAAGTTGAGCTTTATACGACAGCTCCTTATTTTGAAATGTGGGCAAAAAATTCAAATGATTAAAAAACACTGTGAGAGTCACAGAAACCAGGTTTGAAGGGAGGCGCTAGCTTGGGGACTGTAAACTGTAAAGCTCTGATGCTCAGCTTTTATTGCTTCTCGAGGAGACTAACGGATGCAAAACCTCCCTCCATAGGGTCCAGGGCTGTGTGGCATATCTCTGCATGCATCCTTATTTCTTCAGGATAAATTCTCACAAGTGGAACTGTTCAATAAAATAAGGATCCAAGGCATGTGATATATATTGCCAAGGCTTTCCCAGGTTCCCTTGCCAATGCTGGGAATTAATAATAAAAGCACCCTTCTGCTAGTTTTATAGTTAAAATATTGTCATTGTTATTTTATTATTTATGATATTCTTGGCTAAAAATTTTGGTGATTACATAGATCTGGAACACTCAATAGCACTGGTAGGAATGCAGAATGGTACAGCTGCTTGGCAAAACAGTTGCCAGTTTCTCGAAACGTTAAACATATACCTAATCTATGACTCAGCCATTCCATAATTAGGTGTTTTCCCAAGAGAAGAGGAAATAGGTATGAAGACTTGTGCACAAATGCTTATAAAGGCTCTAATAGCAATAGCCCCAAATTGAAAATAACCCACATACATGTCCATCAACAGATGCATGGGTAAACAAATTACTGTTTGGCCATTCAATGGCATATTATTTGGAATCAAAAGGAATGAATTGTTGACACATGTGATAATATGAATGAATCTTAAGATCATTATGCTCAAAGATGCCAGACAAAAAAGATTACACGCTGTATGATTCCGCTTACTCTAAAATCTCTAGAAAATACACATTAATCTGTAACGACAAAAAGCAGTTTTGGTGCCTGGTGATGGTGTTGGGGACAGAAAAGAAAGATCACAGAGGAAATTGGAGAATAAAGGACACACCCACTGGTAGTGGTGGTTTTACAGGGATACACGGAGGACCAAGCATATTAATACCAAACTGAATTCAGTAAAAATGTGCAGTTTATCAAGTGTTAACTACATGTCAATAAAACCGCTTTTTAAAACCTCCCCAAATACTACATTCTGCTTGTTGTCTTGTTACTGTTATTGCTGTCGTCTGCTAAGCAAGGACACTGACTTGATGAGGCTGCCTGTGAACTGCACAGCTTCGGGAATTCAATCCAAATAGGCCAGGATGTGAGCGCGCCCCCTGGAGGTGTGTAGTGAAGGCAACAGCCTCACTAATAGGTTGGATAAACACCCCAGGGTTCACTGACAGCTTTTTCTATTTCTTCTTGTGGGAGCTGTCTTTTGGAAACCATTCACAAGCCCTCTCTGCGTATTAAGTCAGGTTCTCAAATGAGTGCCTGTCGTCCGGGTGGCAAAGCTGCTGTCCAGCTTTGCATTTTGGAGCTGATTTTGCGACTGAAGAACCGGTGACATTTACTTCTGATCTGATAACTTATTTCTTGGCAAAGCACTGCCTTGTGAACGCCTTTCCTGGCACCTAGGACCAGGGCTTCAGCACTTGTTACTTTAGAAAACAGGTTTGTCCAGCAACTTGTATTCGTAATCTTCTGCGTGATTTGTCTGATCGAGTCCATTATCCCTGAGGTTGGTGGCACTGGCTTACAGGTCAAATGCATTTCTTTGATGGGCACTCTGAGGTGCTTGCCAAAAACGCCACTCAACAAAGTGACCGTCAAGAGTGCTTCTCTTCTTCTCTTCTTGGTATTTTTAGTGATCACCATCACTTATCTAGGTACTGCTAGCTCTATTTTTTCATATAAGGATGCTAACTTTAAGAGAAGTGAAAAATCTCATCCAGGGTCACTTGGGGAGCAGGTGAAGAAGCTACTGAGCTCATACTGGTCAGACTCCAAACCTCAAACTATCTCCCAGTTACAATTCTGGGCTTCAGTCTGTTCTTAGGGGGTCTGTCTGTCTTTATTTTAAAAGAGAAAGACAGAAACATGCTTCATCTTTTAACCCTGATAACAAACCTACGATCCTGTGCACAATAGACCCTGAGGTCTGGTGGGTTTTCAGAGAAAAAGTAACAGTTCTGTGTGGGGTTAGATGGAGGAAGGGGTTTCTAAAATGTTTTCATTTCAGTCCTACAAACAAACATATAATGGATCCAAAGGCAGTAAGGCAACAGGCTCGCGTGGTCACACACTCCCCCAGCGGTCAGACTGTGTGTGATCACACCGGGAGCGACGTTTCTCAGCTTTGGCAGCATTGCAGCTTGGGGCAGGCAGTGAGCTCACAGCGGCGGGTGCAGTCCACGCACTGGCGGATGTTCACAGCATCCCTGGCCTCTCCTCACTAGATGCTCTGTGCGTGTAGGTGTGCTAAGTTGCCACAGTCGTGTCTGACTCTCTGCGACCCCATGTCCGTGGGATTCTCCAGGCAAGAATACTGGAGTGGGTTGCCATTTCCTCCTCCAGGGGGTCTTCCCGACCCAGGGATCAAACCTGCATCTCTTATGTCTCCTGCATTAGTAGGCGGGTTCTTTACCACTAGCACCACCTGGGAAGCTGAGATGCTCTGTGGTGATGGGCAAAATTGTTTCCAGACATTGCCAAATGTCCTCAGGGGCAGGAGGTGTGGATAGAATTGCCCCTGTGAATTAATCACTAGTCTGTGATTAAAAAAGGCTTAACAAGGACTTTCAGAGCCCCAAAGAAATATCCTTAGACTATAGGGTATACGGGGCATTTCTCTCCCTCGCTCACCCTGACTCGCAGAAATTCCTAGTGGAAGCTAAATGTTTGATTAGCACACTTAGAAGCCTGAAAAACATTTAAACACATGGTTGATTCAAAGAAAACATTTATCATCCTTTTCTCATCACAGATGACACTCACTGAATTCATACTATTTGTCAGTCTCAGGGCTAAGTTCCTTTACGCATTTTATCTCATTTAATACTCAGAGCTTTAAAAAATAGGAATAAACATTATCCCCGGGTTACTGATGAAGAAACAGACATTGAGGGAGATGAAATAACTTCTTCAAACTCACTCAGAAGAACTGATGCATCTGGGACCTTCACCCAAATTTGTTTCATGCTAGGTTCACTCACCATACTGATTTCCAAAATTATATTCACTCACAGTGGGGAATTTAAAAGCCCCAAAACAAAAACAAAACAAAAAGACAGAGAAAAAAAATCACTGCTAATCTCACCATCTAGCAATCACCAGTGTTGACTTTTTTTTACAAATCCATCTAGTCTTTTTTCTCTGTGTTTAAAAACATATGTACTGCAGGAAAGTTAGGACATGTTTAAAATTCTATTTTTTTCTCTTGACATCTGGGACTGCTTTTCCATCACAATGTTAAATATTCTTCACTAGCATCATTTAAAAGGGCTGTGGTGTGCCAGTAGGGAACATTTAAGCAAATCTCTCATTCCAGTTTGCATTTTTTCTCCCTCCTTTTTCCCTTCCTTCCTCTTCCACGTTATCTACTCAGGATGAATTCCTGGCTGTTGAATCCTCAAGCAGTGGTTGTCATAGTTTTAAAGCTCTTGATGCATGCTGTATAATTATATTCTCCCAAAGGCTGTACTGATTTACAGTTTACCTGCACAGTGTGGATGGATATATTTGTTTCTTCCAAGAAACTCAAGACTTTAAACTTAAAACAGACACACACTTGCAGATGTTACAAAGGAAACCATATTTGGTTTTTATTTGCATTTTTTGACTCCCAGTAAGTTTGAAATTTCTTTATGAAATGTATGAGAAATGTATGTTCTTAAAAAAAAGTTCTGGGGCAGCAGTGGTGAAATATAGATTCTCTGAAATGTGAGTAATATTCAGATCCCTTTCAAAGAAAAGATAGCCTCGTAAATGCCCTGTTAACATTTACACTGAATCACACAACACAAACGCAGAGCAATGTAAGAGGAGGCCTCCGTTTCTTACCCTCACAGCTCTTTAGGAACCCTAAGGTCAAAGCAAACTCACAGATTAACACAAAACAAAGCTGTGAAAACTGCCAAACCCAAATTAGCCACAATAATTTAATATGGTGGTTGAAACAACTGCACAGAAGTGAAATCTGGAAATCTGTGCAGGCAGCGTGGACCCCAGTCACACGCGCTTTCTGACGATGCGATGACTCAGCCCGCCCACCACTTTTCATCTCTGGGACCAAAGGGAGAGAAACAAAGCCTTCCCGGGGCGCAGATGCACCCTCTCCATGTTCTGCCTGCCTCTCGTTCCTTCCCAGTCATTCCACAAATAAAGTGATGTAACTCGGGCCAGTGACTGCCAACCCGAGCACAGGAGCCAGAGGATGCTCAGTTAGAATACAGAGAGATTTATTTCCAGATGACTTGTAAAAAAGGAACAGAACACGTAAATTATTTCCCTTTAAACTTTTAAAAATTGGAATAAGATCACTTTACAATGCTGTGTTAGTTTCTGCTATACAATGACATCCTCCTCTTAAGACAACTCGAAAAGCTGACTTTGCTGGATTCTGAAAGCACAGAGCAAGGATAAGACAAACTCAAAGCAAGTCAGAGCCACAACTTTCTCATCTGTAAAATGGAACAATAATAACTACCTCATGGGATTGGAGTGGGTTGAGGAAGAATAATGCAGATAGGCTGCTCAAAACACGCCAACATGTTCTCAGTTCCTCAATTGGTTTCTGTGGGATTTTAAAATGACTCTAACTATGTTGTCTTTACAGGAGAAATGCTGCATTCCAAATTGGGACCACGAGTGATTTTCTAAAAAGTCCCCAAAATACATGCTCCAGGGTTCTCACACTTGCTCCCCTTAGCCTAGGGGTAGCTGGAGGGCTCTACAAGAGGATTTGCGTTCATTTCTATTGGTATGATTCAATTTGATTAGTCTCCCTGATCAAACAGTGGGCTGTATTTGAAGGGATTCTTCTAAGAGAGAATTACTGGCTTCTATGCTGCATAAACAGCTTCCCTGGTGGCTCAGATGGTAAAGAATCTGTCTGCAAAGCAGGAGATGTGGGTTCGATCCCTGGGCCAAGAAGATCCCCTGGAGAAGGGAACGGCTCACCCACCCCAGTATTCTTGCCTGGAGAATCCCATGGACAGAGGAGCCTGGTGGGCTACAGTCCATGGGCTCACAAAGAGTCAGACACTACTGAGCGACTAAAGAACAACGCCAACATGCTGCCTCAAGAGCAGGAAGCTGACTCCCAGCTTTCTGCTTGGGGCCTGACTCCTGTGGAAGGCTCCCCAGAGATCTCTGCTCTCCTTCCTGCCACGCCCTCCAGGAAGACAGCGTTTCAGCCCTTCCTGCCAGCAAACTCCTGGGAAAATAAAGCCGGCCTCACTGGAGACAAACCCCTGTCACGCCAGCTGGCAGGAATGGAATTACATGCATGTTCTGTTGATGTTTCCTGCATGTCTCCTGAAGATGTAAATGTACTACCCTCCTTTCTGTAGTAGCAGGAGCGAGTGAGGACACATTTAATGCTTACATTAAGGCCCTGTGGGTCCTCAGCCCCCTAGCCCATACCTCCCTAAAGATGAGACTCATGGAGCCGCACGCTCACAGTGAAAGCCTGCCAGCTCCTCCAAACCTTTCTGAGAAAGCCTTTGGAAGCCTGCCTTGATGATGACGAACTGGGGTCCAAATTTACATATGATAAGTTGCAAAAACTTCCAGGAGTTTCACCATTTTGACAAATGTCTACATTTGTAGCTATGGCCCTAACTGACACAGAACCCACCCTTACTACCCCTCCCCATAAATTCCCTCGGGTCTCCTCCCAGTAATAACTGCCCACCCCCACAGCAGTTCTCACAGCTCAGAACAGGCTTGCCAGTTCTAGAGCTTCATGTAAATAGAACCAGGCAAAATGCACACAGGTGTTTGTGTCTGGCTTCTTTCATAATTCTAATGTGTTCTGTTTATTATGGTTTATTGGCTTGTCTCTGGCTGCACTGGGTCTTCTCTGCCACACACGGGGCTCCTCTGCTTGGGGTGCAGGGGCCCCTCTTTGTTCCGAGCACGTGCTCCAGGTGTGCAGGTTTCACTAGCTGTGGCGGGGGGCTTCGCGGCTCTGAGGCAGGTGGGATCTCCCCCTGACCAGTAACTGCACAAGGCCCCCCCGCCAGAGACAGGAGACTCCCGACCACGGAACCACTAGGAAAGCCCCTGCAATGCTCCTGAGCCTCATTCATGTTGTCGTGGGCATTGTAGTTCGTTCCTGTCGATTTATTTCTGCTTGCTTTGTTGCCCATGCCACTGGACCTGCAGACTCTCAGTTCCCTGCCAGGGGTCCTGACTTCCCCCTTGTTGCTGTTGTTTAGTTGCTGAGTTGTGTCTGGCTCTTTGTGATCCCATGGACTGTAGCCTGCCAGGCTCCTCTATTCATGGGATTTCCAGGCAAGAATACTGGAGTGGGTTGCCATTTCCTTCTCTAAGGGACCTTCCCAACCCAGGGATCAAACCAGTAATCTCTGGGTCTCCTGCATTGGCAGGCAGATTCTTTACAGCTGAGCCACTGGGGAAGCTTGATCACTGAGTAATACACCATGTCAAAATTTTGTAACTTCAAAGAGTCACTCCCCCCACCCCCCCACAATTCTGAGGTTGACGGGGCTCAGACGGACAGTTTTCCTGCTCCACCATGTCAGCTGGAGCTTTAGCCACTGGACACAGAGTTGGCAAAAGATGTGCAATAATGCCATGTACCATTTCCACCATACAAGTTAAGTATCTCAAGAGCAAAAGTGAAATGTAGGAAAACCATTAGAAAGTTATGAGTTTTGAGTATTTGTCTCAAGTTATATATGTGTTATAAAATATACATCAAATTGACCACTTGAGCCATTAAGTGTCCAATTCAGGGGCATTAACTATATTTACAGTGTTGCATAACCATCACCACTATTTCCAGGATGTTTTCATCATCCCAGTCAGCAGCTCTGTCCACATCAATCAATAACTCCTATTCCCTTCTCCCTCCCCAAGTCCCTGGGAATCTCTATCCTTTCTGTCTCTATGAATGTCCCTATTCCAGGTACCTCATAAAAGTAGAAACTCACAGTATTTGTCCTTTTATGTCTAGCTTCTTTCACTTAGCTTATCCTTTGTATTTAACATCCTTTATTTAATTGTACATTTGTAGAATTTTAAATTTTTCATAAACTATATTTAATAGGGGAAAATAATATGAAATATATGTGTATATATTAGTATATACATGTATGTATAACTGAGTCACTCTGTTGTACAGCAAAAATTAACACAACATTGTAAATCAACCCTACTTCAATAGAATTAGTTTTTTTTAAAAGCTGTGTTTAACATCCGGCTTGTGAGCTTCCTGCAGATTTAACCGTCAGCTCCCACATGCCCATGGAGTGGCCTCTAGCACTGTCCTGAGCCCACCTGTGGTCCAGCCATTCATGGGTCCAGAATCCCAGCTTGGAACTCTCATCCCCACAGCCCTGCTCTTTGTCTGGGTCCCAGTGGACTTGCCAACCTCATTCTATCTCATCATCAGCAACCCATCACAAACCATGGCAGAAGCCAGGCATCCTAACCACCCATCTAGAAACGTGGCTGACAAACACCTGGGAACACAGATGGTGTTTCTGTAGCAAGGCCAACCCTTACTGACTCACGTTACACCAAATCTATGCTACACTGGACCCTCCCCTTAAAAAGCAGAGGTATCACTTTGCCGACCAAGTTTCGTATAGTCAAAGCTATGGTTTTCCCAGTAGTCACGTACAGATGTGAGACTTGGACCATAAAGAAGTTTGAGCATCGAAGGATTGATGCTTTTGAACTGTGGTGTTTGAGAAGACTCTTGAGAGTCCCTTGGACGGCAAGAAGATCAAACGAGTCAATCTTAAAGGAAATCAACCCTGAATATTCATTGGAAGGACTGACGCTAAAATTGAAGCTCCAATACTTTGGGCACCTGATGCAAAGAGCCAGTACACTGGAAAAAACCCTGATGCTGGGAAAGATTGAAGGCAAAAGGAGGAGGGGGTAGCAGAAGATGAGATGGTTAGATAGCATTGACGACTCAATGGACATGAATTTGGGCAAACTCTGGGAGATAGCAGAGCACAGGGCAGCCTGGCATGCTGCAGTCCATGGGGTTGCAAAGAGCTGGACATGACTTAGAGACTGAATGACGACAAAGTCATTCTGCATTTTGTTAAGAGAAGAAAATTGAGAAAACAACTTGCTCTTGAAATAGCAGTGTGTCATGCAAATTTTCTTCATAGCTTAGAAATGAAAGTCTCTCACCAGGATTACATGTTCACATCCCTCAATCACTTGAACCTAACTAGTCTGGGCAGAAGCCTTTTAATATACACGGACTGTGCATGCCCCCTAATTTTATAAATTTTTGGACAGAAGGTGAGGATATGACTTACACATTACAGTTTAACCTTTCCCCCCATTTTCTTTGCAAGGGTTTAGCCACTTCCCTCCTAGGAACATAAGCTCACAGTGAAATGACTCAGTTAGTGCATCTGACAATGAGATTAGAAGGGCTGAATATCCAGTAAGGCAGCAAAGGCCGGAGGTCAGCTCCCATGGGGACTGCAGCTGGGGCTGGGCGCCCGCACACAGATCCTCAGGTCTGCCGGGGGCTCTCACCTCTGGGCCTCCAGGCAGGCTGCTCAGTCCCTCTGCGCCTCCCTCGGTCATCAACCCGAGGCCGGCTGGGGTGGACGGCTGCCATGCCAGCCTCTCACCCATCTTCCGTGTTCCCTCCGCCCCCACACACTCCTCAACACAGCCAGCACTCCGGCCACGGCCCCTCCCTCCAGCTGCCCTGCCAGACGCTCCCCACTCACCGTGCGCACGCTCTCACTCGAGTCCATCCTGGCCGCGGTGCCGCCTCTCCAGATGGGGGTTTCCTGACCGCTTCATCCGAAAGCACACCCCTCTCTGCCAAAATCACTGCGTCCCCTCATCCGGCTCTGTTTTCTCCACAGTAATTTTCTCCGTGATGGCCCAGGATGTACTTGTTTTGTTCTTAACAGCATTATTGAGATATCATTCACAAACCATATAATTCACCCATTTAAAGTGTGCAATTTCATGGTTTTTAGTATATTCATAGCCTTGTGTAACCATCACCACAGTCAACTTTAGAACATTTTCATCATCTCAAAAAGGAACTCGGTACCCTCTGGATATCACTCTTTATTATCCCCTTTCTCAGCCCTTAGCAAACCACTCATCTACTTTTTGTCTTAGATTTGCCTATTTTGGACATTTCCTATAGATAGAATCATGTAATATGTGGTCTTTTGTGAGTGGCTTCTCTCACTCAGCATAGGGTTTGCAAGGCCCACCTAGGGTGCAGCATACTTTGGGGCGTCATTCCTTTGTAAAGCCTAATAATTCTCCACTGTATAGACACGTTACATTCAGTAGTTGGTGGACGGCAGGGTTGTGTCTTCCTTTTGGCTATCATAAATAACTCTGCCAATAAACTTTCAAGTTTTTGTGTAGACATGTTTCTTCATTTTCTCTTGGGTGCAGATCTATAAGTGAATTTCTGGGTCATATGGTAACTCTATATGTAAACGTTTGAGGAGCTGCCAGCTGGTTTTCCAGAGTGGCTGGCGTTTTATATTTCCACCGGCAGCGTATCAGTGTCCAGCTTCCCCACAACCTCGCCAGCCAAAGTGTATTTGTTCACCAGTCCACTGTCTCCACTTCTGGAATGTAAGTGGCCTGAGGGAGGGGACTTTGTTGAAGCCGTTCACCTCTGTACACTCTTCGCCACTGCAGAATACAGTGGATGAAAATATTGGATAAATGAATGATTCTAGCTTTCCTCTTTCTGTAGAAAGTAGCATTGCCTTTGGCATCTTTAAAACTTGAAAATATTGTTGATTGCGGAGTCAGTTTGAAACGCTGCATATGTACACTTAATTTTTAGGCTGAATTTAATTCACCTGTCCCCCTTCCCTCCTCCCAAAGACACACATTTTCACAATTACCACTCTCCCCATTAATTCTCACAACTGCAAACAAATCTATGGACTCCCATCAAGGCCACAGAGACTGAACATGTGTGTGTGGAGCTGAGCCCCGCAATAAGCAAGGCCGCTTCCCAGCTCTGTACCACCCACCCTCCCTGCTGGGAAGTCGTCCTAGGAAGGGGAGATGTGACTGCCCGCAAGCACGTGGGCACAGACAGGCCCCCCGTGTGCATCCCTTTAGTCTGGCTCAGAGGATCTCCAACCTTGAATGTGTACAAAACGGGCCCAGAGCTGTATATACCAGGCCATACCCACACCACGGGAGACTTAGGCTCAAGGGATTCTCAGGCATAACTTGGCTAATGTCATTTTAGGTTAATCCTGGCTTTCAAAGTTATCTTCCACCTCACATCCTGCCTCAGAAAGGATGCCTCTTCATCGTGGCCCCAGAAACGGACTCCAGCAAGGGAAGAGAGCCCGCGGGCTTCGCTGGGGGGATGGCTGACGACACGTGATGTGGCGCTTGCCAGCCGCATGCTGAGTGTGCTCAGCCGCTGCGGTCGGGTCCGACTCTCTGCGACGCCATGGATGCAGCCGATTGATAAGCAAACTGGCAGGCATCTCCTAAAGCACATACAGGTTCCAGCAGACCTTCCCAGCGTTTCCCAAAGGACCACAGAGGAGCAGCCACAAGGATGGGTATCATCTCCTGGACTCAGAAGACCCTGTTGCTATGTCAGATGAGTTCATTTCTTTCTAAAAGTACAGCCTGCCCTTGCTAGCCACTGCCCAAGGTATACGGGAGATGTAGTCAGTGATTAAAACTGAGTATCTGCCTCAGGGAATGTATAGATCAATGGAGAATCAAGTAACAGATAACTGAATATGATGGTTTATAAATCAATATTAGGGACTTCCCTGGTGGTTCAGTGGTTAAGAATCTGCCTTTCAGGGGAGAGGATAGGAGAGGTGAGATGTATGGAGAGAGTAACATGGAAACTTACATCACCGTATGTAAAATAGCCACCGGAATTCGCTGTAGTCTCAGGGAACTCAAACAACAGGGGCTCTGAATCAGCCTAGAGGGGTGGGATGGGGAGGGAGGCGGGACGGGGGGTCAAGAGGGAGGGGACGCATGTACACCTATGGCTGAGTCATGTTGATATTTGACAGAAAACCACAAAATTCTGTAAAGCAATTATCCTTCAATTTAAAAATAAATTTATTAAAAAAAAAGAAAAAGACCCTGCCTTTCTATGCAGGGAATGTAGGTCTGACCAAGACCCTGGCTAACAAACTGAGATCTCGCATGTCGTGGGGCAACTCAGCCTGCACACCGCAACTACAGAGGAGCCCGCGTGCTGCAGTGAAGGGCCACACACTCTGGAGACAGACAGAGCCCAGGGCAGCCAAGACAGTACTAATAAACGCAGGGTCAGGGTGACAAACGCAGTGAGGGACAAATGTGGAGCACGGACAGGAATAGGGAGTGACAGGGAAGCCGCTTTAGACGGTGACCAGGGAAGCTCTCTCTGTAGAGATGTCGCTGATAACAGAGGCTACGGTGAGATCATCTCAGGACTAGCATCCCGGGCAGAGGGGGCGGCAAGTGCAAAGGCCCAGAAGGCGTCAGCGTGGTGTGCAAGGACCAGTGTGAAGGCCAGCCCTTGCACGGAGGGATCAGAGGGAGACAGGAAGGGCTATGTTGGAAGTTACCCAAGGACCAGACTGTGTAGGACATCGTAAGCCACGATAAGGACTTTGGGTTTTATTACTAAGTTTTATTTGGATGGAAGTCATTGGAGGGGTGGTTATATATTACTTCCCTTAATCCTTATGAAAAATATTATCTTACCTAATCCCTATAATAATACTGTGGGGGTAAACATTGTTATTCCCACTGGGACATCAAAACAGTGAGGCTCAGAGAAGGAAAAAAATAACATAACCAAGGTCACGCAAATGGTAAAGAGTAGCGTCAGGGTTTGAGTCCAGTTATTAATAGCATGACCAACCAGCCTGACTGCCCCAGGACTGGCCCAGTTTCCACACTGGAAACCCCGCATCTGGAACACCTCTCCACTCCAGGCAAAGCAGGCCGGCTGGTGACTTCACTGCCAGGCTTCTCTGCCTCCAGCCCCTGCGTGCGTGCTTGCTCAGTTGCTTCACTTGTGTCCAGCTCTTTGCCAACCTTCAGACTGAGCCCTCCAGGACCCTCTGTCCATGGGATTCTTCAAGCAAGAACTCTGGAGAGGGTTACCATTTCCTCCTCCAGGAGATCTTCCCCACCCAGGGATCAAACCCATGTCTCCTGTGTGTCTGCATTGCAGGTGGATTCTTTACCCACTGAGCCACCTTGGGAAACGCCCAAAGTCCATATATTAGAATGATTCTGGAACCCTGGAAGAAAAGGACCAGAAATCCGGAGCCTGCAAACATCCTTTCTGAGTTCTGCCAAGGAAGGGAAGATGTGTCATATTAACTGTTCCTTCAAAAAAATTTCATCAGGGGCTTGGGTCCTTACCCACAGTAACTATCTAATACAGCATACAAACTGGGATGCTATGAAGAACAGAAAGGATGCTATTAAGAATCACATGGAGGACCTTATTTGTGGTCCAGGGGTTAAGAATCCGCCTGCCAATGCAGGGGACGTGGGCTTGATCCCCAGTCCAGGAAGATCCCACACGCCGCAGGGTCACTAAGCCCACAGGCCACAGCTACTGGGCCCATGTGCAGCAACTACTGAGGTCTGCTCTGCAGTAAAGAGAAGCCGCTGCAGCAAGAAGCCTGTGCACCACAACGGAGAGCGGCACCCTCTTGCTGCAACCTGAGAAAACCCTCTTGCAGCAACGAAGACCCAGCGCAGTCATATATAAAAAATTAACTAAAACATAAAAAATAAAACAGAACCCCATGGAAACTACAAGCACTAACCAGGGCAGTCCTGGGTAAGCTGGCTGGAGGACCACCCAACCTGGGTCCGGCTGCAGCATCTGGAGGGCGGATGTCACTGGCAAGGCTTCAGTACCCTTGTGTATTCCTCTTTGGCCTCTTAGCTCCTCTGATCAAGGTGATTTCTAATAAAAAGCCTGAAGTCCTCTTAGAAGAATCAGATGATACACATGGGCCCTCTGCTGTCTGCCCCATGATAGGTTCCTTCCCTTAAGTTATGGGGCTTCCCTCGTGGCTCAGGCGGTAAAGAATCCGCCTGCCTGCAGTGCAGGAGACCGCCTGCAATCCAGGAGACCAGGGTTTGATCCCTGGGTAGGGAAGACCCCCTGCAGTAGGAGACAGCAACCCACTCCAGTATTCTTACCTGGAGAACCCCATGGACAGAGGAGCCTGGTGGGCTATACAGTCCACGAGGTTGCAAAGAGCTGGATATGACAGAGAGATGAACACTTTCACTTGAGTCACCAGTGAATGACTCAGTTTGATTCTGTTAAAAGCACTGGAGCTTCCCAGTCAAAAAGAACTGGTGTAATTAAAATAGAAATAGTAGCTGCCATTTTCTGGGCATTGATTATATGTCAGGCATGGTTCTATATCACTTTAGCATCGAAACAGACCTTGGAGGTGACTGTCATTAGCCCCATTTAGCAAATGATGAACCGAAGCTCAGAGTAGTTAAGGAACGTGTCCAAGGTCACAAAGCCCGCAAGAGGCAGGCATAGGAAGCTGAATTCAGGAACATCTGACAGAACATCTTGGCTTTTCATTTGCAGAGTCTCTCTTTTTTTTTGCTTGTTCAGTAAGTTTATTATTGTCTTATCTGAAAAATCTCGATAGAAAACTGTGGTTTGGTTTAACTCTCGGCAGCTCGTTCCTGAGCTCTGAGGAAACTTGGGTTCTTCTGAGCTACCGGATCTTTCTTCTGGGCAAGTGACATTTTGGGACGGATCCACTTCTTCTTTTTAACTTCCTTCTTAGGCTTCTTCTCATACACTGGATTCTTTCATATTGCAGCACAAGCTTTCTTATACATCTCCTCCATCATGTCTGGAGTTACAGTATTCTTTATGTACTGAGAGAATTGCTTCTTGTAAGCATCTTCCTCTTTTTCAATCAGGTAACGCATGTAATCTGCAACGTTCTGCCCCATGGTGTGCTTCCGGTGAACCTCAGTACTGAATTCTTTGCTTTCTGAATCATAACCAGGGAACCGTTTGGTACTGAAATAAAGTTTTCCATATTTTAGTACATACTGGTTGAAATCTGTTTACTAGCAGGAATTTATTTCAGTAGCTGCCATCAGAGTCTCTTTCTTATGTGGAGACTTCTGATTTGAATTCCTTTGAATCCTTGGGCTAATGGATCTATCCACAGGAATCTTTAACCTGGTGCCCATGGACCGCCCCAAGTGATCCTTAGGTAAAATTCAAGATGAATAGATAAATACACAACACTAACCTGAATGTTATTATTTTTCTCATTTTAAAAATGAGAAAAAATTAGGAGTAATTGAAACTTTGTCACCAGTGGAAATCAGATATTTTCATATCACATCAGTCACAGATTATTTGAAATATCTTTTACTGTTATTGCTACTTCAAAATTACAGTTATTAGACTTCCCACTGGTCTTGTCATTTAGTGTGTTAATAAAAAACACATTATCAGATTATTTGTTAGATTTTTTAAAAAGTAACTGCATTTTAATATAATTGGTTTTCTTTGCCTGCTAATGTTTTTATAGATTTAAAAACAATTCTGAGGAAGGAAGAATCAAGAGGGAGGAGACTACGTATACCTGTCACTGATTTCATGTTGACATATGGCAGAAACCAACACAATATTGTAAAGCAATTATCTTCCAATTAAAAATAAATGAATTTAAATTTAAAAAAATTCTGAGAGGACATCATGGGCTTACTCAGACTCCCAACAGGTTCCAGGACATAAAAAAGACAGAGCTCCTGCAAAGAGCTGGAAAGTGAGCTAGCTGTTTATTTAATAAATGATTTACTCTTTGGTCACAAAGTTTTACATAACTTTACAATATCACCAAAACTTGTACATGTAAGACGTGGAGAAAGCCTTAATGGAAATATTCATTCATGGAGGCCTTAAACAAATGTCCTCTGGGCACCTACTATGTATAAAGTTCTGGAAGTGTCCTTGTCCTGGAGGCAGGACAGACCAGAACGCTGGTTTCACGGAACTGACCTCTCCAAGGGTCAGACAACAGAACGGTCATCTCACATGTAATCAGGCAACACAGGCAGACAGGGCCTGCGGTGGGTGCTCTGAGAGTTCCCTGACCAAAGACTACTGAGGTATGAAGCTGTGTGTTCAGCAGTGTCTGACTCTTTGCGACCCCATGTACTGTAGCCCACCAGCTTGGTTACTCTGTCCATGGGATTTCCCAAGCAAGAATACTGGAGTGCGTTGCCACTTCCTTCGCCAGAGGATCTTCCTGATGCAGGGATTGAACTTGAGCCTCCTGTATCTCCGGCACTGCAGGTGGTGTCTTTACCCGCTAAGCCCTGAAGGATGGGTAGGCATTAAATGAGCAAACAGGGGGTGGGAAGTGAATGGAATTGATTTACACAGGCTCTCAAGAGTTGACTGGGAGATTTGAAGAAATTCTGTGATCAGTCGTTAAACACAGCCATTATTAAAAAAAAAAAAAGCTATGAAACTGACAATTAAATGAATTACATTTAAAACAAAGAAAAGAAATGCCTCGAGCACTGCCCTGGATGTCACAACCCATGGGGCCTAGTGTATTCTTAATTCACTGGATGCCGAGGGTGATCACACCCCTCATTTCAAATGTCCCCTTCCCACTGAGAGTCCCCCAGAACCCCCAACAACTCCCTCTTCTCTGGTTGCTGTACTTCCCTCCATAATTTTTATCACTCCCTGCCACACTATATAACTGGTTTATTCATCTCCTGTCTTTACACTCCAAGGATGAATTCCATGAGAGTGAAGAGTTTTCTTCCTATTTCCCTTTCATTCCAGGTCTCTAGTTCTGGAACTGTCCTGGCGTATAGGAAGCCTAAATAAATATTAATATTTGTTGGATGAATGAATGCTGGACTTTGAACACTTGTTATGAGCTGATAATTTTAGAGTCTATTTCCTTAGCCCTCACCCCTTCCCAGCTGCAGCCAGGGCAACAAGGTACACCCACTCCACCCTCTGTTCTGACTCGCAAGCTACAGCACCATCTGTATCCACTTGATGGTTGGGAGCCTACTCCATGGAAGGAGGAAAATTTACTTAATATTTAGAGAAAAGATATAAAGGCATGTTTTATTGGTATGAAATTGAAGGGAGAAATAAAAATCTTTCTCATTTGTTATCAACCATTTCCTCAAAAGTATTTACAATTAGAGTCAGTATGATTAAGACTTTGAGGATATCTTGGTACCCAAGGTTACCACTGAGAATATGAAATTATTCTGATCCAGTAGCAGGGCTAAGAGGTTGAACTGACTGATTATTGACACAAAACTATACCTGGAAATGTGTATCATTTGACTTTATCATTATTTTTCCCTTTCTTATAAAAATAGAATGCTTAGGCAGGAAGGTGGCTTATAATTATAGGTGCTAATTAATAGTCAAATACTTGAGAAACTGATACACATGTGTATAAGGAGTTCATTTTTTAATACCAGAGAAAATCTGTAATCTATGACTTGAACTTGAACCCCAGCTCTTCTTATGCAAGAAACTACAGATAAGATCCAAAAGTCTTTACAGAATTTTAAGGAAAAAAAGAGACAAATCAGAAGTGTAACAGAGTGGCTCCTAATGAACCCATCAATTGCTCTTTGACATCAGGAGTGTAGCTCCTCAGCTAGAAGCACAGTAATCACGTGTGCGGTCCTGGAGCAGCCTGCCAGGGTTCCAATCCTGACTGTGCCACTGGCTTGCAGCCTCGGGGCTAGTGAATTAATCTCCTTCAGCCTCAGTCTGCTCATCTGTCAAATGGGCATAATAATATCACAGTTTGACCACTCCAAGAAGCCACCGAAATGCAGCATCATGAACCAGGAAGAAGAAAAAGATTGTAACTAATTATAAAACGGCCCACTGACTTGAAGACTTATAGGTACTTTAGAAATGTTTTGAGTTGCCACATAAAATACAGTATGTCCAGTTAAATTTAAAATTCAGATTAAAAATGAATAGTGCTTAGGATCAGTTTATCTTATTTGGAGCATACTACTTGGGATATGTCTATACAAAAAAAAAAAAAGGAAAAATATTGTTTATTCAGATTTCAAATGTAACTGGGATCCTGCAATTTATTTGCTAACTCGGGTAATTCTAGTTATAAAGGCCAAAAATGTATGTCCTAGACTGGGTGAAACGTGGTGGCATATGTTGCCCTGGGAGACATGGGCTGCATGGATAAACAGGAGAAGCCTCAGCCCGGCGCCTGGCACACAGCGGCCCTCGGAAAGTGACAGGCGGTGCAAAGAGCCCGAACCACCAGCCTGCAGCCCCGGCAGGACCCTCGGTTCCTCCCCAGGCCTTGGCTCAGACCTTCTCGCCCTGAAAGAATCCAATATATTTATTCAGTGAAGAGAGGCTCCTTTTTCTTTCTGAATGAATGGAAAAATACCCCTTTAAAAAATTCAGTGAATGGGGAGTGTCCACTTTGTTTTTCACCCCCTTTCTGTACTGATTCCCCTGTTCTCAATGCTTTGAAATGCCCCCGGGTTGGGGGGAGTCTGTTCCGAGCGGCCTCTGAAGTCTGGAAGGAGAATCCTTTCAGATAAGCCCTGACCGAGCTCCTCGCCTCCACGGAGCCTGCACCCCTCCAGGAGCGCGTGGAGTCTCCACCTTCAAGATCTCAGGTGTCTGCCGCAAATTACACTTCCGCCCAGCTCCTGAAGCTGCTTAATTAGCCTAATTGCAGGGTTGCGGCAGCGGGCTGCCTGGGGAGGGGTGTTAACCCTGTATTTCCCGTGCACATTGCAGGTTCCCAGGACTCCCGGTGGTCCCTTTAGCCAAGTTTTCTTGCAGTGGCCAGAACCCACTACAGTTCGTTCGGAGTCCCATCTGTCTCAAAACAATACTAATGTAAAAATAATAGTGACATGTACGCACGGCCAAAAATTTTAAATAAGAAGTGGTATCAGTTGAATGCTATGTACAGTTCATTACATGTTTTACATAGATATATTCACCCACATGTCTAGTTCATTTCTTTTGCACAAATGAAATTATACAATATATATGCATAGGTGACCTGCCTTGGTGGCTGAAAGGTACATCTTGTCTTTAATGTCTACACTTTAGAGTCAACTGTTCTTTCTTATAAAGCTACATCATAGTCAATAGGAGGGACATGTCATAATTCACTTAATGAGCTTCCTATTATGAAACACTTAGGTTGCTTCCAGATTTGTGCCAGGCATCCCCCCTGTCCCCGCCCCAATACCATGCAAAGAAACAAATGAAACATGGAAACATCCCTGATCTGGTGGTGGTACAGCTCCAGAGTGTTGTCTGGACCAATCAGAAGGCAGCAGGCAGTGAGAGGGAGCAGGGTCCTGGGGTTCCCCAGGGGAACCAGTGTTAACCCTTTAGCTGCTGGATCCTGGGACTCCCCAGATGGCCCCAGGGAGAGGCCAAGGCAACCTGGGGGGGGGTGGACGGATGGGCTCGGGGAAGCAGCTTTTGACCATCAGTATAGAAACCCTCCTGTATCTTAACGTCAATGTCTCTCCTGGTCACCCTTGTTGACTGTCATCCCTGTCTGAGTGTATCCACAGATTTCTAGCTCTAGAATTCCTGGGCCAAACAGTACCAACACTTCCTCTAGATTATCAAACTTTATCCCTATTATCAAACTTTTCTTAGGAGTATTTTCTTGTGCGGAGTTTAAAAAATAATATTAATAGATGATTTATGAGAGCCAGGCACCTGACTGGCTACATCTGATAGCCTGCAATCTTCCCAAGAACACTATGCGGCTGGTATTTTTACCACACCCCTTTACAGGTGGGGAAACTGAGACTGATTTGAATCACATAGCAAGTCAGAGGTGATGCTGGGTTTCAAACCTGTTTCCATAGGACCCTGCAGGGGCCACCCCGTTGCCTTTCTCCATCCTAAGGAGACATGAAGAGGAGAGGGACGCCCACAGTTCTGGCCTTGAGGGGTCGTGAGCTCACGCAGACACAACACACACCCAGGTGCAGATGGAGATAAGATGCTGTGATGAGAACTAACGGGACAAAGAGATGAAAGAATGCAACAGATGTCAGGGTGCTGTCAACAGGAATCCACGGTTCACAGGGGAGCTCCCCATGATCGGCTACATGGACTTGCCCTCTTGGGGCCTTGGGTTCTTTATCAGGAAATGTGAACAATAACCCACTCTAGCAGGGCTGCAAAGGGAACCGAGTTAACCCACATGAAGGACTGTGGCCTGGCAGTTATTCTATGTGTAAGTACAAAGGCCCCTTCAAACTTTCGAGAACGTTAATTCTGTGATATCAGAAGGGGGAAGCCTGTCCTTTAAAGACGGACCATTCTGCCCAATAATGCCCTAGTCCTCCCAATAAACACTAAAAATTAAAAAAATCTCCCCAATGCTCTAAAGAATTTTTATTCACCATAAAAAAATCAAGATATTTAATTATTTATTTATTTTTTGCCACACTGCAAGGCTTGCAGTATCTTAGTTTCCCAACCAGGGATTGAACCCAGATCGCCTGCATTGGAAGCTCATAGTCCTAACTACTGGACCACCAGGTAATTCCCTACACTGATAGACTTTTTATATACTTTATCTATTTATTTTACTTCTTATATACTTGGTGCTGACACCAAATATTCCATCACAGGTATCAGTTTGATCTGGTTCTGCCTCCCTCCAGTCTGATCTTCCTACTATGGTCTATGAGGCTTGGACACAACGGGTACCATTTCATGCCTCGGATGGAAGGCCAGGAGTGGTTCTCTCTCCCCTCACTGTCTGAAGAGTGTCTGAAGTTGGTGTCTAAGATAGCCTAGGGAAGGAACACATTCCCAGGCCATCCTTTACCTGTTCCCCATTCCCTCTTGCACGGAAGTACAGAGTCTGCACATTCTGGATGGTCTCTGTTTTCACTCTCTTCTGTCTCTACTCCCTTTCTGCCAGACTCAGGGTCTCTGCTTGTCGCTGAAGAGTTGAGCCCACTTTGCTTGTTGAGCACAGTGATACCAAGGAAATCCAGCGTCACCTTCTCTGGGAAGCATCCCGTCTCCCTCCTGGTGGTCTGTCTCTGCTCCGCCAACCCTTGTAGTAACCATGATCTCTGAATGCACTGCCTTGTTTTTTGCCTGGTTATCTGTCCCCACCATGGTCTATGAACCTCTGAAGGCAGCCAGCCATGTTCTGTGAACCAACTACATATCTAACATCTACCACTCGTGTGGCACTGACATCCTTCACACTTAGTGAAGCGATGAACAAGTCTGGTAGGCCTTCACTTAAAGGAGCACCCAGGGCAGCATGTGTGTGTCTTCATCCTCCACGACCAGAGGTGGGCTGGGGGGTAAAGGAGGGACTGGGAATGTGCTCCTTCCCTAGCTGATCTCAGACGCCGGCTTCAGACACTCTCTGGGAGTCACGCAGTGTCCAGCGTTACTGCAACTCACTCCTAGCGTCAGGAGAGCTGGCTCCACCCCTGGAGTCCATGCTAAAAAAGACCTCGGGAAACAGGAATAATGTTAGTGATGAATACCGCACTGGCCTCCCCATAAGGTTCCCAGACCCTCCAAGTGTTTCACCCAGTTGCTAGTGAACAGAAACCAGTTTCAGCCACATTGCTCTGCACACAGCTTTCTTCTGAAGTTCTCACCCTCTACTTTAACAGGTGTGCTCACAGGTGTCTTATTTTTCAAGTATCTGATGCACTGTGAGACACTGACCTTGGCACTGATGGGCTTGGTAGGCAGAGACCATGGAGAAAGTTTTGTGGAAGTAGAGTTGGTTCGTGTGTGTGTGAGAGAGACAGAGCGGGTGAGAGCGAGCAAACACACCTGAGGAGGTAGAGCGGATGCAGGTTCATCTACAGAAGAGAGGACAAACCTCCGAGATGATTCTGGTTTGGGAGGCTCCTCAGCATCTCTCATGAGTGACTGTGGGTGTCAGGGTGGCGTCATCTTTCAAGCTGGGAGTGAGCAAATGTGTTTGGAGGGACTGGAAAGAGTGGAAAGAAGAGGCTGTATCAGAGCTGAGCTCTGGAAAAGAACCATAATCCCGATCTCACCACTGAGAGAGAGCCTGTGACAGCACGGTGGTGTATGTTTTTTGGAATTGTGTGTGTGTGTGTGTGATGCCATGTCGTACACACCCCTGCCCCACAGTTAAGTCAAGAACATTATGAGCATCCTTTCAAGTCATTAAGCATGCTTTTATACCTCGGTTCTTAGGGCTATCCAGTATTATATTTTCTATTTTACGTATGCTGTGTGTGCTCAGTTGCTCAGTCATGTCCGTCTCTGTGTGACCCCATGGGCTGTGGCCCACCAGGCTCCTCTGTCCACGGGATTCTCCAGGCAAGAATACTGGAGTGGGTTTCCATGCCCTCCTCCAAGGGATCTTCCCGACCCAGGGACAGAACCTGCATCTCTTTACCTCTCCTGCATGGGCAGGAAGGTTCTTTATCACTGAGCCACCTGTTATGACAGGACTATAATGTATTTTTCCTTCATTGTGAGATATTTAGGTTTGAACCAGTAAACCGCATTAACAATTCCTGAGAAATAAAAATAGAATCCAGGTAAGAAAATAAAATCTAACCTTTTTTCTTCCTTATCCTTCGTGCTCAGTCTAGTTTCACTGGCTCGCAGGGGCCGCATGGAGAGGCCTCGCACCTGGAACCTCAGGCCCTTCGGCAGGGTGGCTGTGTGGGGAGCACTTCGCTAGACTCCCCGCCTCAATCAAGATGGCGGCGGGGGCTGTGGGCAGGGGCTGCACGCCAGACTCGGGTCCAGACCTCGCGAGAACTCCGCCCCCTCCCGGCTGCCAGTCAAAGGGCCGCGCACAGCCTGTTGGGAGAGCGCGTGCTCTGGAGCCGGAGCTCTCCCGGTCGTTTCTTCGGCGAAGATGCGACGCTTTCTTTTGCTTCTTAAGGCAACTGGGTCTCCTTCCATTGGCTCCAAGGACGCCGGGCGGGAGGGCACTTGCTGGCGCCCCACAAGGTAGGTAACAGGCCATTTTCTGTTGGTCACTATTTACTACAGTGCAGTTTGGCATTTAAAAATATCTAATTACCAAATTAGATGGTAATTTGGTAATTACCATGGTGGTGTGTGGGAAAAGGCTTAGTGAATACTCATGCTTTTTATTTCTTGCTCTTTTCATTGTCATCGTTGGTTCATTTGGGAGTGTTGCTGTCTTGGCCCCGATCCCATGGGAAGTGTTTGGAGAGCAAAGACTGTTCCTCATTCTGATCTTGAGGTGCCCCGACATCAAGACGACACAGACCACATGGTGGGCACCCAGTCGGGGAGGTGAGGTGTGACGTGGCGCTGATGGGTACAGCACCTTGAGCATTCATCACAGTTTGTTGCTGTTGTTGTTTCTAATTAAGACGTAGGTTATTGAGATGCTTTTTTTGTTAGTTTCTAATTAAGAGGTAGGTTATTGTTTGTTTGTTTGGGGTTTCTTTGGGGGCCACATTTCGAGGCATGTGGAATCTTAGTTCTCCTACCAGAGATCTAACCCAGATCCTTGGCAGTGAAAGTGGGGAGTCTTAACCACTGGATCACCAGAGAATTGCTGATAACTTTTTATTATGAATAGGTCTGCTTTAAAATGTGTTTATATCATAAATGGCTCTATGGATTTTCACCCACTTGAACAAGCCTGAGTGAACAACAACCAGATCGAGACCTAGACTATTCTAGAACCCCAGAAACTCCTCTGGTACCCCCTTGCATTCCACGCATTGTCTTCTGTTTGGTTCTGTATTGTTTTGCTTTGTGGTCACTGTAGGTGCTTTTGTTTTTCTTTCTTTTTTCAGGTTCAATCTTAGGAAATGGAATCTTGCCTACAGCATTGGAAGGGCAAGCCCTCCTCATGGCAGAGGGAGGAGAGCTGTTGATGCAAATACAGAAAGGCGCAATTTTAATAATAACCAAAAAAATTAAGGCATTTAGAAGAGCTGATGAGATGCAGTTGGAGGGTAAGATCATTTACAAGAATGTCATCCTTTGAACCTCTTAGTTCAGACCTCTGCAGGAGAAAATTTATTCTTGGCATCGTCTGGCCCCCGTGTTTAGTAGTCAGTCATAGATTCATTTATTTTTCATTCTTCATTCATTCCACCAAGCAAATATGTTGATTGATTGCCTTCTTCAGGTCTTAGGCCAATTGTGTTGCTGGAGAGAGAGCAGGATTCAGAATTAATAAAGGCCCTGCCCTCAGGTACTGACAAATAAGTAAGAAAAGCATTGTTCTTGTGTTAGTCACTCAGTCCCATCCAACTCTTTGCAACTCCATGGACTGTAGCTCACCAGGCTCCTTCTCTGTTCATGGGATTTTCCAGGCAAGAATACTAGAGTGAGTTGCCATGCCCTCCTCCAGGGGATCTTCCCAATCCAGGGATTGAACCCAGGTCTCCTGCATTGCAGGCGGATTTTTTACTGTCTGAGCCATGGAGGAAGCCCAAGAAAAGCATATTACATGTCAAATGGGTGCAGTGCTACCTGGAGAGGACAGGGAACACCAGCAAGTAGCCCTGTTTTCTGCAGGCAGGCAGAGGAGGACCTCCTCCAAGGGAAGCCTTTGGAAGAGGCAGATCCAGGAATAGTGTTCCAGAAAGAAGCCCCAGCAAGGGCAGAGGCTCCAAGGCTTGAGCTACCAGGTGTATCTGAGGAGTGGGAAAGTGAAAGTCGCTCAGTCGTGTCTGATTCTTTGCGACCCCATGGATTGTAGCCTGCCAGGCTTCTCTGTCCATGGACTTCTCCAGGTAAGAATACTGTAGTGGGTAGCCGTTCCCTTCTCCAGGAGATCTTCCTGACCCAGGGATTGAACCCTGGGTCTCGATCGAACCCAGATCTCCCACACTGCAGGTGGATTCTTTACCACTAAGGAGTGGGAAGGAGACCCAAATGATTGAAGCCAGAGGATCAAGAGGAGGAGCCTGGATGTGAGGTTAGGTTGTGTTTTAGTTTTATTTTTTGTATTGAGTCTACTGTATGGCTAAGATTTCTCCTATGGGGCAGGAAATATGATATCAGGATGTTCTAGGTGTGCCTTAAGTATGAGAGCACAAAGAGGAGTAACTGTGATTCCTTCTGGGGGCCTAAGTGTGTTTCACAGGTGGTGGAGGGGCGCGATGTGGAGGGCTTTGTGGGTGGTTGTGGTGACTCCATGTTTACTCTGCGGGCCATGGGAGCCTTGGGGGTTGGGAACATAAGATATACATGACCTGGACTAGATGACAAAGACCACGCTGACTGCCGTTGAGATGTTATGAGGGTGAGAAGGCAATCAGGAAAACCAGTTTGGAGGCTAGTTGGGCTTCCCTTGTAGCTCAGCTGGTAAAGAATCCGCCTGCAACTCTGACCTGGGTTTGATCCCTGGGTTGGGAAGATCCCCTGGAGAAGGGAAAGGCTACCCACTCCAGTATTCTGGCCTGGAGAATTCCATGGACTGTATAGTCCATGGGGTTGAAAAGAGTCAGACATGACTGAGTGACTTTCACTTCACTTCACTTCAACACTCCAGATAGGACCTTCCTGGTCCAGTGGCTAAGAGTCCAATGCAGAGGGCCCAGGTTTGATCCCTGGTCAGGGAACTAGATTCCACATGCCGCAATTAAGAGATCCTGCGTGCCACAGCTAAAACCCACTGCCACATCAATAAATATTAAAATAGACAAACAAACAAACAACACTCCAGAGGAGAGAAGATCCCCCTCCCTGTTATTTATTATTGTTTAACAGACCACCCCCAAACTTGTGTCTTAAAACAGCAATAGTTTATTATTTCTCATGGTTCTGGGGGCTGCTCAGGCAGTTCTTTCACATCACAAGTATCAGCTGGGTCCTATTTTCCTCCATCTTTGTAGGCCTGGTAATGTTTTTTTTAAACCGTTCACCCATATGCATTTGACCTTGTTGGGTGTGAGGTGTTTTTATGTTTCCATGAATATTCTCAAGCTTTGTTCTGGGATGCAGTTAAATGACCTGGAAATAGTTTGGTCCTTTCAGGTCTTGCTTTTAAGGTTTGTTCAGCAAGATCAGAGCAGTGTTTAGCATCCAAGGCTCATTATTCATTGCTACTGAGGCCAGACCCTTCCGAACATCCTGCCCATTGTCTGGAAATTGTGAGGGTGTCCAGTCTGGCTGAATGAGCTCTGGTGTCTGTGTGTGCTGCGCAGAGTTGCTTCAGGCGTGTCCAACTCTCTGCACCCCTATGGACTGTAGCCCTCCAGGCTCCTCTGTCCATGGGATTCTCCAGGCGAGAATATCAGGGGGGTTGCCATGCTCTCCTCCAGGGGATCTTCCCGACCCAGGGATTGAATCCATGTTTCTGTGTCTCCTGCGTTGGCGGGCCGGTTCTTCACCACTGGCGTCACCAGTCCAACCCAGGGTGGTTCTCTGTGAGGTCTCGTGAAGTTTCTTCTGGTGTGTGTGCTGGTAGTAGTCAGCCGATGCCTGCACATGGGTCCTTTGTCTCGAGTTCTGTCTCCCCACCGCACTCCTCTCTCTGGTACCCTGCCCTCTGAACTTGGCCGCTTCAGTCTCCCGGGCCTCTCAGCTCCACCTCTTCAGCTCAGAGTCCGTGCTGCTCCTCCTGGACCCTCCCTCTCCAAACATGTTGACTTTGACATGCTTCTTAACCATCCCAGTGGAGATTCCTTGAAATGTTTTCTGGAAGAATCCATTACAACAGCCCAGACTTCTCGGTTCAAGGTGAGTCAAAGACTCAGGTGCATCTCCTGTTATATTGTTTATCAAGTGATTGCCTTGACATTTGAGATCTGACTTTGGGCTCAGTCTGGTCGCTATAACTCCTTCAATTCTTTCATGTATTGGTCTTTGATCTGGTTGATGAACCTCAAAACTTTAGCTTTGTTTCTCCCCTGTTCAGCTAAAGGAAAACATACTTTGGTGATTTTGGTTATTCCTTATTTTCAGCATAGATCACACTTCCCTGGTGATCCGGTGGTTAAGACTGTGCTCCCAATGCAGGGGGTCTGGGTTTGATCCCTGGTCAGGAAACTAGGGGCTTCCCAGGTGGTTCAGTTAGAGAATCTGCCTACCAGCACAGGAAACTTGGGTTTGATCTCTGGATTGGGAAGATCCCCTGGAGAAGGAAATGGCACTCCACTGTGGTATTCTTGCCTGGAGAATCCCATGGACAGAGGAGCCTTGTGGGCTATGGTCCATGGGGTCACAAAGAGTTGGGCAAGACTGAGCACAGAGCACGGGAACTAGACCCCACACACCACAACTGAAGAGTTTACATGCTGCCCTGAAGATCAACAGTCCTCTGCGCAGCAGCTGAGACCTGGTGCAGCCAGATAAGTAAATAAAAATAAATATTATTTAAAAATAATAATAAAATAAATATACTTGAAAGAGGCTTTGTTTTTAACTAGTGGACCTCAGTGCTATTTGTTAGTAGTAGGAGTTTCCACAGTGGCTCAGTGGTAAAGAATCTGTCTGCAATGCAGGAGACCTGGGTTTGATGCCTGGGTCAGGAAGATCCCTTGGAGGAGGGTATGGCTACCCACTCCAGCATTCTTGCCTGGAGAATCCCATGGACAGACAAGCCTGGCGGGCTACAGTCTATGGGGTTGCAAAGAGTTGGCCATGACTGAGTGACTGGCTTTGGTAAATGACATAGTCTTAAAAACATTGGTTAGAAAGTATTTAAGGTATTCTTATATCAGTCTCACTCACTTCTGCAGAAGCCAAGACTCTTGCTTGCAAATCATGGAAACCTCAAACTAGCATAAGCAAAAGTCCAAAAAGAAATCCCCTTACAAAATTGGAACTTGTAGGCTCACATAGCTCCAAAGCTTAGGAGGAAAAGCGGCAGGGCCTGATTCCAGCCAAGTCTTCGGAATTCTCTCCCTCTTCGTTCTGCTTGCCTCTCTCTGTCTTCATTCTCAGTCTGCTGGGTCCAAGTTTCTGTTGGCCTTAACGTTTTGATCTCAGAGAGAAACAGAGAACATGTTCCCCAATACCTCTGGCAAAAGTCCTGTGGGCAAGGGGAGTCCCAGTTGGCCAGGCGTGGGTCCCGTGCCCCTGCTTGGTGTAGGGTCAGGAGGAGGTCAGGGCCCAGGGCGATGGGACCAGAGGAGGTCTCTCGTCCCTGGCGGCACTGGTACACTGGGCCCTATAGCTCTTTGCCGGGGGCTGTCTGTGCGTCGTTGGACCTCTCGCAGTGCCCCAGCCTCTCTCCACTGGACGCCAGGGCTCACCTCCCTCTATCCGTCGGATCACCGAAAAGTACCTCCAGATATTGCCAGACATCCCTCAGTGAGCAAAGTCACCCCCGTGGAGAACCGGTTCTCTGGAGGGAGAGTAGTTTTCTGTGGGAGGAGAAGCCGGGCTGGGAGGAGAGGCCTGCGACCCATCCCTGAGTGCTCTCTGAGCAGTAAGATAGGAGGAGGGGGACCGGTTGCTGGGATCTCCTAATGTACTGTGAGCCACGGATAGGTGTGATCTAGTGCAGTGCTTTAATTCTTACAGAATCATCTTGTGACAGGGTTTATAAAAATTCGGGGATATCTGTGAGCATGTTTGAGACGTATGAACGCTATAGCAGGATCAGAAAAAAAAAAAAGAAACAGAAACTAAGGTTGAGGCATGGAACAAGATCTCTTTTATCTTATTGTATTTGTGTTTTGGCCCGTAGCTTATGGGATTTTAATTCCCCCACCAGTGATCAAACCCAGGCCCCGGGAAGTGGAAGAGCAGAGTCCTAACCACTGGGCCACCAGAGGATTCCCATACCAAGGTCTGTTTTGGCTCAGTCTTGCACCAGAGGCATGATCTTTCTTATTTATTTAACCTCCCTTAATCCTGGACTTTCTCCAGTGTAAAAGATAATTAATGATATCAGATGACAAAACAATGATATTATGTGAAAGTCCTGGATAAACTCTTAAGCGGCATGCAAATTGGAGGTATTATTTAAATGTATTCTTCAACTAATGGAACATGGAAGCTACTTGGGTGACTTGAGTTTTCAGAATAGTGCATCCATGTGCGTCTTCGTGGTTTATTCTGTGACTGTGGACCATTGTACTCTTTTTCTTATTCACTCTCTTTTTTCCCCCTCCCACTTTCCTTCTCTCCCTCCTTTCTCTCTCCTTTTTGGTTTGTTGGTTAATCTAGAGATGTCAGTGTTATAAGGAAGGGGACAGTTATTTTTTACTTTCTAGTGTGTTCTAAGAGGCAAAAGAATTGCTCACCTCAGAATTAGGTTTCTTCTGTACTTGCTGCTCAAAAAAAGAAGAAGAAGAAGGAATAACGTTTCCAGTTCATTGAACTAACTGGTGGGTGTGAGCCCTAGAATGATCCTGTCCTTATGAAGGCAGACTTTTATGTCCCAACAGTGCATGGTGTGTGTGTTTTCAGCTTTCTGGCTCTGTTCCACCTTGGTAATAACCCAACGGGTTAATTCAGTGGGATTTAAGCTTCTGGTCTTTGTCTGAAAAAATCAGAAATTGCCAGAAAACGTTTGAACAAATCAACGGAACCCAGTTGTAGTCAAGGGTAGACTATATCCCAGAGACAAACGACCTAACCCCACGTCAGAGGCAGGGGCTAAATGATTCATCTCTGAAAGGAGTCTCATAGTCAGTGTTTACTTCCCAAGTGAAAGAGAGAAAATTCACTTCTTGATCTAAACCAGTTGTAGGAAAATTTCAGAGTGTCGTCTCTTGGAGCAAATATTGTTTGATTTTTGGATTAGATTTGTGACTTATTACACAAGACCGTCTTTTGAGTTTTGGGTTAAGAATGTCGTGTGTGTTCCTCTTCTGTTTGTAGAGACAGGCTTTCATGGGTGACGTTTCTTGTTGTGATCACTATCAGCGGGTCATTTTTCATATTCTTGTTTCAAATCTAACAATTGCTGAAATGAACACATACGTTTCTCAACCAGTAAAATATCTCCTAAAAGATGGCTTTCTTCTCAGAAGAAAGCTTTGGAAACTTGCAGAGAAAGTCACCATTCTTTAAGTCAGAGGCTACACTAATAATCACGATTTACATGTGAATAGTATAAACTACAGGAAATCAGAGAGAGAGAGGGAGGGAGGCAGAAGAAAATTTTATTATGTGCTTGGCTAGGAGTCTTCGAGTGTTTATAGTCTGGGAACGGATACTGTGAAAGCCTTTCTGTCGTTAGGGAGAGCCCACATTCCCACCGCACACCCCCATTCTCAGTCCTCGCTTTGGAGTCAAAATAGTGCCCTTCCTACGCTCGATAGGATTAGGGGAGATGTTGATGTTGTTTTTTTCTCCCCCCTTGGCATATTTCTACAGCTGGAAACTAAGGAAGCAAAGAGGCTGATTAATTGCCTTCTACCTAAGTACATTAATACTATCCTCTTTGCATCTTCCAACAGTTTCTGTTTTAAGGACCTGTTTCCTTTCTAATGAAATTTTGTTATGACCTTCTTGTGTGAATGCATCTTTCTGGGCCTTTTGGGGTTTCCTTTACCAGCATTGTTATCTCGACCGAAGAGCTTGTATCTGTGGACTGCTGCAGGCACGTGAATCGTGGGTAGGATAGAGATGAAATCTATGTGAAAAATACAAACATACGTCATCAAACACACGTAGCTCTCCATTCATGGGGTATAGACTTGGTCTTTCCAGCTGCTTTTAAGTTTTGAAGGGCCAGTCAACAGAATAATAACCCAAATCATTCTTATTTTAGGGAATCTGAGAATTCTGGCCACAACCTAATTTTTAAAAGCATAACATATTAGTGATTAAAACAGATTTTTTCCCAGGACTTTTCTAGGTACCTCCTCCCTAAATGATGGCTCAGATGTATGAGTCAGTCTCAGGAGCTGACCATTAAGCCACTGGCCATGCTTCTATTTTTAAGAATCACTAGGAAAAACTGGAAGCAATTTTAGAAAATAAAGGAAATACTCTGTTCTTTTTTTTTCTTGTGGGGGATGAGAAGAGACAGAGACTTTGATTCATGTATAGCCAAGATCTAGGCATAAAACAAATACAGTAGAACTCTTTCCTAAGTGGTGGTCACAGTCTTAATTCCCAGAGTCTGGTCTACATCAAGGTTTTGGTGTGTGGGGCTTGCTGTCAACCACAGGGTATGATCTGTGATGTATCCAGGGCTCCCTGAGTATGAAAGCAGGAACTCTGAAACTGTTTCATTGGAGTTGAATCCACTAAACAGCTCTTGAGTCATGTACACAATCTCATTGTTCTAATAGCAAACATTGTGTCCATTGTCAAGTGTAATTAAACTGCAGTGAACCTGTGGCTCCTCTGGGTGATGGAATCCATCCGCTAATAAACAGCTCTGTGAGTGCACACCTGACATTTTAAGGGCTTCCTGATGATCAAAGTTCAGCTACATTTTATAGTTTCAGGAGTTGCACTGCTTCAGTTTGTGTTTATTTTCATTTCCCTGGGGCAGAGCTCTCTAATCTGGGCCTAAGTTTTTATACCATACTTTGGAGAGGGCCTCAGATTACCTATCACAGTAATAGCAGCACTCTTAACATGGAAGATTTTATAAGTGATTCTGCCCCGTTGAACCACTACTGTGCATTTATTCTGTAGATGCAGGAAACACAGTTATTGTTTGGAATAGAACTAGGCCCTGGGGACCTGAGGCTCTAATTGTCCCCAGCCCCATCATCATCATCCATGGGTTTTATTTTATCAGAATTAAATAAAAATGAATGATGTGGTTGTCAATAGCTATAGGGAAAGGAAAATCTATTTGTAAGATCTTTACTACTTGTGCCTAAATAAGAGTGTTCTCTGATTATTTGTGACTGTTTATAAGAGAAAATCTTTATTCTTGGCTGCTAAGTCTGGAAGTCATTCATTTGAGGAGGCACAAAATATTTTACCTGTTTTTATTCCCTCAGTTTTCCTATGAGTATTCATTCAATGTTTTGACAGATAATACAGTGAAAGAGCAGATTCTATGAAGTTCTTTTTGGAATCAAGCTTTGTCTCCTTCTTTGGATAACTAAATATTCCTTCCTCAGAAAGGCCTACCATGAGCAACCTGAAATACCGCCGGCATCCCCCATCCCTCTCCATTTTCTCGCCCCGATTCGCTTTTTGTTCAAAGCACTCATGAGTACAGGGTATTGTGCTAATACCTGTATTTATATGTTCGCTTATAAACCCCTAGAAAGGGCCACCCAACAGAAACCCAGTGCAAACCACATAGGACATTAAAAATGTTGCAGGAAACACACTGAAGCTAAAAAGAAACAGGTGATATTAATTATAACAATGTTACAGACACAGGCCCTTTGGACTCTTTAAGGAATAGGAACCGGGGGACTTCCCTGGTGGCCCGGTGGCTAAGGTGTGGCACTCCCAATGCAGGGAGCCTGGGCTCCATTCCTGGTCAGGGAACTAGGTCGCACACACCCCAGAGAAGATCGAAGATCTGGTGTGGTGCGACTGAGACCAGTGCAGCCAGACAATATAAATAAATATTAAAAAAATAAAAAAGAAATCGAGAATCCCAGCCAAGGCTGTATTGGGACTTGCGCTGCAGCAGGAGGGAGTGAGGACAAAAAATAGGTCCCTTTGGAGAGGAGCTGCTTGGCCCCTTACATGGGGGTGTTTGGGGTAGTAATGGGGCGGGTCTGTGGGTGGGGCAAAAAGCAGGTTCAGGGGGTCTGCACACCCACTCGGTGGGCCAGTGTGCAGGGTCATGGGCGGTCCCTGCCTCTGCTCCTGGCGCCTCCAGGAGGGCGGTTGGCTCGTGGTGGTTTTGCATCCTGTTCGTATTTGCTCCAACAGCCCACGCATGCAGTTGTTTTTCATCCCTTAGAGTTTCTTTGTATTCTGTTGCCCGAGGAGATGTGAGCCCAAGGGCCCAAGACCCTCCACTAGAGGGTCCCAGTCTAGCTCAACAGTGTGTTTTATTAAACTCAACACGTCTATAATATATGACATAATACATGACATAACATATGACAAAGTTCCCTATAGTTAAAGCTGTGGTTTTTCCAGTAGTCATGTACAGATGTGAGACTTGGATCATAAAGAAGGATGAGCACTGAAGAATTGATGCTTTTGAACTGTGGTGTTGGAGAAGACTCTTGAGAGTCCCTTGGACTGCAAGGAGATCCAACCAGTCAATCCTAAAGGAAATCAACCCCGAATATTCATTGGAAGGACTGATTCTAAAGCTGAAGCTCCAATACTTTGACCACATGATGCAAAGAGCCAATTCATTGGAAAAGACCCTGATGCTGGGAAAGAGTGAAAGCAGGAGGAGAAGGGGATGACAGGATGAGATGGTTAGATGGCATCACTGACCCAATGGACATGAATTTGAGCAAACTCTGGGAGATAGTAAAGGACAGGGGAGCCTGGTGTGCTGCAGTCCATGGCATCACTAACAGTCAGACACGACTTAAGGATAAACAACGTCCATCGTGTTACCACCTCAATATTATATTGAATATTCAATCACTTCAAATCAGTATAGAGTGATTGCTGCTGCTGCTGCTGCTGAGTCACAGCTTCAGTCGTGTCCGACTCTGTGCGGCCCCACAGACGGCAGCCCACCAGGCTCCCCCGTCCCTGGGCTTCTCCAGCAAGAACACTGGAGTGGGCTGCTATTTCCTTCTCCAATGCACGCATGCATGCTAAGTCACTTCAGTCGTGTCTGACTCTGTGCGGCCCCGTAGACAGCAGCCCACCAGGCTCCCCCGTCCCTGGGCTTCTCCAGCAAGAACCCTGGAGTGGGCTGCCATTTCCTTCTCCAATGCACGCGTGCATGCTAAGTCACTTCAGTCGTGTCTGACTGTGCGACCCTATGGACAGCAGCCCACCAGGCTCCTCTGTCCATGGGATTCTCCAAGCAAGAACACTGTGGGTTGTCATTTCCTTCTCCAGATTGCTAATGAGATACTTTAAATTCATTTTTTGGACCAAATCTTCAGAATCTGGTGTCTTTTTTTTTAATATTCATTTATTTTTGATGGATTGATAATTGCAGCATCTGTTTTCTCAGCCCCTCTCAGTCCCAACTGCTACCTTTCACGTGCTCAAGGACCACGTGTGACTTGTGGCTGCCATGTTGAACTGCCTGGGTCTGGGGCATAATCTCCAGATGTTTAGTGACTTTGCTTTGTTCACTAGAGAAAATAATTACTAAGCACACCCTACGTGCATTGTAAATAGTCAGTGAAATACCAAATGAACACTAAAAGCGTAAGGACCACAACTGCTTAGCCAAAGGTCTGAGTGGTAGATGTCATCCAGCATGCTGCGACGCCCCTGGTTTTCTCTTTTTCCTCTTACTTGCCTCTCCAAGAATATCAGAATGCAAGAAAAGTCACTGTGATCATTTATTCCACCCCTGATCTACTTTTGCTGGGAAAAGCCAAAGGCTCTATCCCGTGACTCTTCCGCCCGCCCACTCCTCAGAATGAGTCCATTCAAATCCCTTTTCTGCCTGTTTCCTCTCCTCTCAGTTCTGTGCCCCTCCCTTTAATTAGTTCTCAAGCTGCCTCATAAGTAGTAGTTCACGGCATTTTTCAAAAGAGCCGACTCATTGGAAAAGACCCTGATGCTGGGAAAGATTGAAGGCGAAAGTAGAAAGTGGCAGCAGCAGATGAGATGGTTAGATGGCATCACGGACTCAGTGGACGTGAATCTGAGCAAACTCCGGCAGATAGTGGAGGGCGGAGGAGCCTGGCGTGCTGCAGTCCATAGAGTTGCAAAGAGTCAGACACAACTTAGAGTCGGAACAGCAACAAATCCCTTGATACTTGGGCAACACCTCCATCCCTTCTGTTCCTCCTGTGAAGTTCAGTAAATAAAACACCCATCTGGTGCCTTCTTTGGGCCAGATACCCTGGAGGCCGGCGCTGCACACACACCTCAGGGCCGTGTGGACACTGGTCCTGCCCTTGAGTTACTTTCGGTCCAGTGTGGGAGACAGACAAACAGTCCCTACGGTGATGACTCACTGTCACTCGGGAGGCTCTGGAAAAAGACAGGGTTCAAACGTGGTGCCATCCCTTACCAGGTATCTGGGCTTGAGCTGATCACAGTACATCCCTATGCCTTAGTTTTCTCATCGGTAAAATGGAGCTAATAAAAGTATGTCCCACACAGTGTTGTTGGAGGATTGGATTATATACAGGCAGGTGGGATTGAGAGAAAAGCCTTATCTACAGGCCTGAACATGTACTCAGTCGTGTCCAGCTCTTTGCGACCCCATGGGCTGTAGCTCACTAGGCCCCTCTGTCCGTGGGATTTCCCAAGTAAGAATACTCGAGTGGGTTGCCATTCCCTACTCCAGGGGATCTACCCAACCCAGGGATTGAACCTGGGTCTCCTGAGACTCGTTGCGTTGGAAGGTGGATTCTTTAGCAGTGTGCCGCCTGGGAAGCCCTGGGTACAGGCATGCCTTGTTTTATTGTACTTGGCTTTATTGTCCTTCACAGATGTGCGTTTCTTACAAGTTGGAACTTTGAGGCAGCCCTGCGTCAAGCGAGTGTGTCGGTGTCATTTTCCAGCAGCATCTGCTCACTTCATGTTTTGATAATCCTCACGCTATTTCAGACTTTTTCATGGCCACATCTGATACAGCAACCAGTCATCTTTGACATTACCACTATGATTCGCTGATGCTCAGATGATGGTTAGATTTCATAGCAATCAAATATTAAGTATTTTAAAATTAGGGTATGTACATTGTTTTTTAGACATATGGTATTGCACACTTGTGTAAACATAACTTCTACATGCACTCGGAAACCAAAAAATTCATGTGACTCACTTATTGCCATATTTGCCTCGTTCCAGTGATCTGGAGCTGAATTCTCAGTATTTCCGAGGCACCCGTGTATGTCTTCATTGCATGATTATCCTCTTGTAAAGAGATGGCCTAGGATCATTGCCAGCTACGGTTAAGAGGCAGGCAGAGCTGATTTACTAGACTTGCTAGAAGGGCGTCTGGCATTAGCACGTTTCTGAGTGTTAGATAGTGTTGTCGTCACCAGCACTGGGAGAGGTCCCGTTGGGGTGGCTCGGGGTGCATAGCAGTGCGGATGGCAGAGGCTCGGGCGACGTTTCCCGGAGGACACGGCCTCGCCAGTGCCGCCTGGTGAGGGCTTTAAGGGGCAGGGGCAGCACTCGTGAAGACCTGCAAGTAAGAGTTCCCACGGCAGTTTGAGGAACTGAAAAACAGTTTAAAATGCCTACGGCTCAAGCCCAAAGGCCTCTCAGGGCCAGGTGGAACATGTTAGGGTGAGCCGTATGAGACTGTCCATGTCGGCTCTTGCCAAACTGTAAAAATAGCACTTGCTTATGGTTTAGCATAATAGTGTGGGTACGGTGAAAAAAGTCTCTCAGTCATGTCCGACTCTTTGTGACCCCAGGGAATCCTTCTCCAGGGGATCTTCCCAACCCAGGGATCAAACCCAGGTCTCCCGCATTGCGGGCGGATTCTTTACCAGCTGAGCCACCAGGGAAACCCAAGAATACTGGTATGGGTAGCGTATCCCTTCTTGAGCAGATCTTCCTGACCCAGGAATTGAACCGGCGTCTCCTGCGTTGCAGGCAGATTCTTGACCAGCTGAGCTGTGAGGGAAGCTGTGTGTAAAGAGCAGAAACAAACCAGGACTGGAGTGAGCTCCTGACACACAGCATTCTCGGGACCCTGGGTCTCACGGCACAGCTGCTGCCCCTGGGCTGGGGCTCGTGGGGAGGGGACACCTGGACCCGGGGCTGGGGGCTCGTGGAGAGGGGACGCCTGGGCCTGGGGCTGGGGGCTCGTGGGGAGGGCACACCTGCTGCCCCTGGGCTGGGGCTCGTGGGGAGGGCACACCTGCTGCCCCTGGACTGGGGCTCGTGGGGAGGGGACACCTGGGCCCGGGGCTGGGTGGTCCTGGGGAGGGGACACCTGCTGCCCCTGGGCTGGGTGGTCCTGGGGAGGGCACACCTGCTGCCCCTGGGCTGGGGCTCATGGGGAGGGCACACCTGGGCCCGGGGCTGGGGCGTGGCCACTGCAGCTGCTCTGCAGGGCTGTGCCCGCTCTAGAGTCCAAAGAGGCAATTCTGATAGGTTGCCTTTTGACTTTGAAAATGGTAGCTCAGATTTTTTTTTTTTAAGATTTTTTTTGATGTGGACCAATTTAAAGGCTTTGTTGAATTTGTTACCATCTTGCATCTGTTTTATGGTTTGGTTTTTTTGGCTGAAAGGCATATGGGATCTCAGCTCCCAGACCAGGAATTGAACCTACTCCCCCTGTGTTGAAAGGGGAGGTCGTAAACCTTGGACCACCAGGGAAGTCCCATTAGCTCAAACTCTGGGGAGGGACGCAGGTAGAGACGAAAGCGTTTGTTGACTGAATGCAGCTCCGTACCTACTGCTGCTAATCGGTTGCCTGAGTTTAGACAGGGTGGGGGTGGGGGCAGGAATGAGGCTTTTGAGCCCAGGATTTTCTTTTCAGTTCAGTCACTGAGTCATGTCTGACTCTTTGCGGCCCCATGGACTGCAGCACGCCAGGCCTCCCTGTCCATCACCAACTCCCGGAGTTTACTCAGACTCATGTCCATTGAGTCGGTGATGCCATCCAACCATCTCATCCTCTGTCATCCCCCTCTCCTCCTGCCTTCAATTTTCCAGCATCAGGGTCTTTTCAAATGAGTCAGCTCTTCGCATGAGGTGGCCAAAGTATTGGAGTTTCAGCTTCAGCATCAGACCTCCTGATGAACACCCAGGACTGATCTCCCTTTAGGATGGACTGGTTGGATCTCCTTGCAGTCCAAGGGACTCTCAAGAGTCTTCTCCAACACCACAGTTCAAAAGCATCAATTCTTTGGTGCTCAGCTTTCTTTATGGTCCAACTCTCACATCCATATGTGACCACTGGAGAAACCATAGCTTTGACTATACGGACCTTTGTTGGCAGAGTAATGTCTCTGCTTTTCTTTTAGAAGTGAGTTATTGAACGTTTCCCCCACTTTCTCTGGCCCTGCCTGCTGCCATCACTATTCAAAATCACTTCCTCTGAAGCCATCCAGTGGCTTCCCCACTCTACTGAAAGTGAGGCCAGGGTTGCCAGGGCCAGCCACCTGAGGAAGTAAAAGTAGCACCTTCTTCCAGCTAAGAGACTTAAGTGAGCACAGCCGCGTCCCGCCCCGCTCCGCCCGCCCGAGGCCGGAGCTCAGCCTCTCCGTCTGAGGCCGGAGCTTCCCCAGGCTGTGCGCTGACCGGGCGGTGTGGCTCTGTGCTGTGTCCTGCTTCTCCCAGTGGCTGCTCTGGAATTCGCAGTGCATGCTCATGTACATATATGTTCACACACACACGTTTCTATTGATCCGAGTCCACTTTCCTTTTCTTCTTTTGTGGACCAGGGCCATTTTTACCATCTGTATTGAACTTATTACAGTGTTGCTTCTGCTATTTCTGTTCTGGTTTTTTTTTGGCCATGATGCACATGGGGTCCTAGCCCCCTGACCAGGGGTCGAACCAGCACCCCCTGCACTGGAGATCGAAGGCTTAATCACTGGACCACCTGGGAACAGGTCCACTTTCAAATAACAGTGGACCACTTGACAGGGAGTGCAAGTACCTTTACAGACATAATCCAGATTCCTCCCTCCTCTCTTGCATCATCACTGGCATTCTGTTCGCTTATCCATACGTATACACACACATCACATGCAGGCGTGCATGACTGAATACATGGCTCCTGCTATTAGTTTGAGTAAGTGGTTATCAGTCAGATCAATAAAGAATAAGAACAATAACATTCTTCTTCTACCTTCACTTACTCCTCTTTTGCTCCTCCTTCTTTATGTAGATCTGAGTTTCTGACTTGCTTTCCTTCTCTCCAGAGAGCTGATTTTAATAGGTCTTGCAAGTCTGGTCTGCCAGCAACAAATCTTCTCAGTTTTTTGTCTGAGAAAGTCTTTATTTTTTCTTCCACTTTTGAAGGGTCATTTTGCTCAGAACAGAATTCTCAGTTGGTCTTTTTTTCCTCTCTCTCTCTCAAGCTTTCAAGTATTTCCCTCCACTCTTTTTGAGTGTTGGTTTCTGAGAAGTCAGGGGTCATTACTATCTCTGCCCATCAGCAAAGTGATTTTCTTGCTGACTCCTTTCAGTATTTTTTCCTTTATTTTTGATATTCTGCCGTTTAAATATGACATGCCTAGGGCTTCCCAGGTGGCTTAGTGGCAAAAGAATCTGCCTGTCAGTGCAAGAAGATTCAGGAGACAGGGGTTTGATCCCTGGGTCGGGAAGATCCCCAGGAGAAGGAAATGGCCACCCACCCCAGTGTTCTTGCCTGGAAAGTCCCATGGACAGAGGAGCCTGGTGGGCTACAGTCCAGGGTGTTGCAAAGAGTCGGGCGTGACTGAGCACACACATAAAGATGTAGTTACACTATGTGAAGAAGTGAGATACGGCCTAGACACAGGCATTTGTCCTACCTGATGTCTTTGAGCTTCCTCGATCTATGGTTTAGTGTCTGACATTAATTTTGGGGAAATTCCCAGTTATTTGTGCTTCAGATACTTCTGTTGCTTTCACTCTTTCTTCTCCTTCTGGGATTCCCCTTATACCTTGTCACACTTTTTGTAGTTCTCCTACAGCCCTTGGACATTCCATTCTGGTTTTTAAATCATTTTTTGTCTTTAGTAACTGTGCTTTTTGGTTCTATTGATATATCCTCAAGCTTGGAGATGACTTTTCTCAGCCATGTCTAGTCTACTAGGACACCAATTAAAGACAGTCTTCTTTTCTGTTACAGCATTTTCTACCTCCAGCGGTTCCCTGTAATTCTCAGATTTTCTCTCTGACTCTCTGCTCACATTTCCCATCTGTTCCTACATGCTGTCTACCCAGGAGACTTCTCAGCATCTTAATCCTTGTTGTTTTAAATTCCCAGTCTAAGAATTCCAGCATCCCTGCCACATCTGAGTCTGGTTCGGATGCTTGCTCTCTCTCTCTCCAAACTGTGGGGTTTGTTTGTTTGTTTGTTTGTTTAATTTAGTATGCCTTGTGATTTTTTACTGATAGCCTGACATGATGTACCCAGTAGGAAGAACTGCTGCAGGTTTTTGGCAGTGTGTGGGGAGGGGAGGGGAGGGGAGTGCCTCTCAGTCCTGTGTTCAGCCCCCAGTCTTTTGGTGCCTCTGCGGTGAACCCCACAGTGTTTCTTAGCTCATCTTCCTGAGATGTGACAGGTGGCTTGAGTGGGCTGGAGCTGGGTATTTCCCTTCCTCCACGTGGAGAGCTACAGGGGCCTGGAGTTAGGTATTTTCCTTCTCCTAAGTCAGTTCGGTTCTTATAAAACCGCAGCAGATGAAGTTCTGGTTAAGTAGTTTCTCCTGCGGGCGGAGCGTGTTACAGGATGCTGCAGCTTGTCTCAGACTGCCGCCTTGTCCCCTCCCCTGCTGGAAGCATGAGGGGCTTTTCCCTGACACTCAGTGTGAGAGCCGGGTCAGTAAATCTCACAAAGCGCGGGCCCCTCCCTACGACCGGGTATCCCTGGAGTTTTTAAATCTCAGATCTGTTCACAGGAGCCTCCAGCCAGTATTGTTTCAGTACTGGTTTCTCTAGCCCATCTCTGACTCCCACCAAGGCTGATGGTCCCCTAAGTGCTAATTTTCTGTAAATGCCTCTCTCCCCAGTTTGGGGGCAGTGGTTTGCCCTGTGACCTCACTTCTCTTGTTGTCGCTGTTGTTCAGATGCTCAGTAGTGTCTTACTGACTGTGACCCCGTGGACTGCAGCACGCCAGGCTTCCCTGTCCATCACCATCTTCCGGCGTTTGCTCAAACTCATGTCCATTGAGTCAGTGATGCCATCCAACTGTCTCATCCTCTGTCCCCCCCTTCTTCTGCCTTCAATCTTTCCCAGCATCAGGGTCTTTTCCAATAAGTTGGCTCTTTGAATCAGGTGGCCAAAGTATTGGAGCTTCAGCTTCAACATCAGTCCTTCCAATGGATGTTCAGGACTGATTTCCTTTAGGATGGACTGGTTGGATCTCTCTTCACTTCTCTTACTGATCTAAGAAGAGTTGTTCATTTTCTCAGTGTGTTCAGCTTTCTGCCTGTTGCTCTGGTGGAGTGGTGACTTCTAAGCTTTTCTTACCAGAAACTGGGAGTCTGTCTGCATTTTAAGAACCCAAGAAGTGACTGAAAATATCAAGAATTGGGTGAAGGGGATTTGTCGGGCTAGAAATGGAAATTTTAGGCTTCTAGTGGAAGTTCCATAGGTACCTGCAAGAGAAGGTTTTGACGAGGGTGATGGCCGCATGTGGGAGACGGTGACACCCCACAGCACGTGAGCGCTCCGGGACCAGCGAGAGAGGAGCTGCCATCCGCTCCTGTCAGAGCTCGCTGTGTGTCCCCAGGCTAGTCACTTCCCTTTTCTGAGGTTCCTTTTCTAAAACTGGGTGTTGGAGCATTCACTGGAAGTTGTGGAAGGGATTAGAGCTAATGTGTATAAAGTGCATAGTGGACGGTATATTCCCGGTTCCTTTATACCTGATAGAATACACATTATAGATCATTATAGACATGATGTTTTTTCTTCCTTTTACTCTGAAAATGAAAGAATGTTGACTTAGTTCTCCAAGAACACAGGAAACGGTTCAAAGTTAACACAGTACAAACCATGCTAAAGAATGGCAGGTGGAAAAGCAAATTTGAGCAACATAAAAAACACAGTTCATTATTCGGATCTCTCTGAAGGTTCTGGGAACATCTGGAAAAGTGTATGAGGGAGAGCTTCCCCCTCAGAGCCCTGGCTTCATTGCTAAGCTTCTGCCTTGAGGGAGTCAGTTTATAATACAGTAATTGAGTAGGAAGAGAGAAGTCTCTTGCTAAAAGCAGTAAATGGCTGGGTAGCAAGTCTTAATCAGTTACCAGAAGTACGTACGTGTTATTGGCTCAGTTGTGTCCGACTCTTTGCGACCCCATGGACCGTGGCCCACCAGGCTCCTCTGTGCATGGAATTTTCCAAGCAAGAATACTGGAGTGAGTTGCCACTCCCTTCTCCAGGGGATTTTCCCAACCCAGGGATTGAACCCAGGTCTCCTGCATTGAAGGCAGATTCTTTACCATCTGAGCCACCAGGGAAGCTTCCCCAGTTATCAGAAGCATGACTTCAAAAAAAAAAGAAGTCTATATACTACTCAGCACCAGGGTGTTCTTTTGTGGCTGGGCAAGTAAACTTATATAAAGCACAAAGGTAGCCCCTCCCCCTTTGAAAAATCTCCAGCTTCTGTTTCCTCCCCACTTTGCGGGAAGCGATACACTAAAATTAAGTGCTGGCTTCTCATCGTGGTTAGCAGCCTGCACTTGGAGCCAGTCTGTCCTGGATTTGTAGCTGGGCTGGCCACTGCGTGTCCTCATGTGACCTGGGGTGAATTCACTGATTTCTCTGAGCCTCCATTCCCCACCTGTAAGATGGTGGTGGTTGCAAAAATGAAATTTTGATAATCCCTGAAAAGAACCTAGCTCCATGCTTGTGAAGATTATGCATTGTGATTTCCAGAAAAGGGCCAGTTTAGGACGTTTTCAGAGTCCAAATCCTTGTCTGCAAACAGTGACTCAGACCTTTGAAATGAAAGGAATAATTCACAACAAGTTTGAAAAGCTGGGAAAATATGGAATTGGGGGTGATCAAGAGCAATCTTGCCACCTGGAAGAGACACCAGTATCCCTCCGTGGTTTTCTTTCCTAGAATCACTTCTGTTTCCCTCCTGGAAAGGACAGAGATTGAGAGAGACTGAGGAGGGGCAAAATGAAAGTAAAGAGTTCTATTTTCAGGAGATTGGGCTTTACTGGTAGCTCAGTCTCTTGCAGGATTCATTGCAGGTATAAAGAATCCACTTGCAATGCAGGAGACCTGGGTTCCATCCCTGGGTTGGGAAGATCCCCTGGAGAAGTAAATGGCAACCCACTCCAGTACTCTTGCCTGGAGAATCGCATGGACGGAGGAGCCAGGCAGATTACAGTCCATGGGGCTGCAATAGTCAGACGGGACTGAACGACTCAAGCGCACCACACCACTGTTTTCAAGAAGGGGCCACTGGAGTTAATGCAGCTTCCCAGTTCTGGGTGGAGCCGGGAGCGCAGCGTCTGAGCAGAGGGCTGGACGAGGCAATGCCCGGGAAGTGCTCACAGTGCCCGGGCACCAGCTCCGCCCGGCTCTGTACTGTGCCGCTGGCTCGCCGCCACCCCTGGCCCCGAGGGGCACAGAGCTGCCTGCTGGGGGCCACACTTTATGTTTCTCAAAGCTCATCTTTCTCTAGATGAAGCCCACAGAGACGCACAGCACGTGAGTAGGATGCAGTATGTCTGCGGTATTAACCTGGGGGTAAGTAGGAAAAAAAGAGTCTAAAAACATTCCTCATGCATGTGTGCTCTGTTGCTCAGTCGAGTCCGACTCTCTGCGAACTCATGGACTGTAGCCTGCTAGGATCCTCTGTCCATGGGATTTCCCAGGCGAGGATTCTGGAATGGGTTGCCATTTCTTTCTCCAAAAAATATTCCTTATGGAAAGAAAGTGAAAGTCGCTCAGTCGTGTCCAACTCTTTGCGACCTCATGGACCATACAGTCCATGGAATTCTCCAGGCCAGAATACTGGAGTGGGTAGGCGTTCCCTTCTCCAGGGTGTCCTCCCAATCCAGGGATTGAACTCAGGTTTCCCACGTTGCAGGCGGATTCTTTACCAGCTGAGCCACCAGGGAAGCCCATTCCTTATGGGGGGATGCAAATGAGAAACAAGTTGAATAATACTGGCTAACACTGATATAATGGGGAGGCGGGGCGTGGACGGGGCAGGTATCCAACAGAAAACTGAAAAATGGAGGGACCTCAGAAGGCAGGAAGGTGGTGGGGAGTGGGGGAGGGACTCTGTGTCTGCAGGAGGCTCATTAAAGTGAGAAATTCCCCCGAGGGAGCAGCATCACCCACTTGGCTGCCAGGCTGCTTCCCCAGTAGGGAAGGCTGTGTTGTGTGAGGAGAAAAGGAACATCTTGGGAATTCTGGTTCCGCTGTTCAACTGCTGTGTGGCCTTGGGCAAACTACTGTCCTCTCTGGGCTGTGTCTATAATCTGGGACCAGCTGTGGGAGTCCTGAGTGACGTACCTGAGGAACAGCAGAGGTTTAGTAAACGTGATGTCATTTTTACGTCTTTCTCCCTGTCTTGTAAAATGGCAGATGGCCCAGTAGTGATTGAAATTTTCAGGAAGAGACATCACTTCTTTGAGGTGAAGTCCTGTCCATCAACATTTCGTTCATATTTTAGTCCCTCTCTTGTCTTCTTAGCCCCCTCTTCCAAAGCTCTGGTTCTTAATTTTCTTTGGAAGTTTCCCATATACCGCATGTATTAGGGATGCGTTATTTGCCCAGGATCAAACACACAAAGTTCTGTGAAGCTAGCGCTTGATATATCAGGGTTTTTAAAATTTAGCTCTTCTAATAGGTTCATAGTGGTCTCTCATCACTGTGACTAAAGACATTGAACATTTTCTCATTTGCTTATTTGTCATCAGTATATATATATATATATATTTTTTTTTTTAAAAATATTGTGTCCATTCAAATCTTTTGCCGCTTTAAAATATTGAGTGGTTTGCTTTCTGCTTCTTGTTTGAAAACTTTCAAACACATATTCTGGATACAAATCCTTTGTCAGATATATGATTGGCCCACATTTTGCAAGGGCAGAAAAACCTTCTTTTCTACACTGCCCCCGCCCATGGCACTGTCACCAGGCTCCGTTTTCATTTTGTTCCTTGCCAGGCGGCGCTAGTGGTAAAGAACCTGCCTTTCAGTGCAGGAGATGGAAGGGACATCGTTCAGTCCCTGGGTCGGGAAGATCCCTGGAGGAGGGCATGGCACCCACTCCAGTGTTCTTACCTGGTGAGTCCCATGGACAGAGGAGGCTGGTGGGCTGTAGTCCATGGTGTCACACAGAGTCCGACTCAACTGAAGCGACTTAGCATGCATGCATGGGCATGGAAAACATTGTTTCCAGCAAAATTCAGGTCTTTCCTTTTGCAGAGACCATTTGCTCTCAGATTATTGCATATTCCTTCTAGTTTTGAGAGTGCTCAGAATTTGTCAAAGAGAAATACCCAGATCAGAACAGAACTGCCTTGTTTGCATGTAGGAAGGACATATGGGACAGTAAATAAATAACCGTGAACACTTGTCAAGGGCTGTTGGACAGTCTGGCTGGAACCAGGCAGCTTTGCCTGCCTTGAATTCTCAGGACTAGTCTGTGAGGTTGTATTCATGTCCTCTCCTTTTCACAGAGGAAGAAACGGACCCTTAGAGAGATGGTGAAACTCACCGAATGTTACAGCTAGATGGGGCTGAGCTGGAATTGACTGGCTTATTTCACTTCAGTATCCGCCACCAGACTGTTTCCCAAGCTTTATTCATTTATGGATGAACTATCAGAGTTGCTGCCACATGGAAGATCATTTATTCATTTGGATTGGCCAAAAAGTGCATTCAGGTTTTTCTATAATATCTTACGGAAAAACCAAAAGGAAGTTTTTGGCCAACCCAGTCCTAACACACACGGGACACACTTTGCTACTGTCCCCCTAACTTGCAAAGATGCCAGCTCTGGGCTGTAGCAGAGCTGAGTTTAATCCTGTTCTGACCACCCTGCACAGGCCACCTGAACTCTCTGAGCTACAGTCTTCTCATCTCTAGTGGGGGGCTCGGGCTCAGCTTGATTGACAGAGAAATAGATAATGGGAATAAATTAAGAGGTACTGGGACTTCCCTGGTGGTCTAGTGGTTAAGACTTTGCTTCAAATGCAGGGCGTGTGGGTTTGATTCCTGGCGATGGAGCTGAGATCGCACAAGCCTTGTGGCCTAAAACCAAAACATAGAGCAGAAATAATATTGTAACAAATTCAATAACGACTTTAAAAGCGGCCCTCATCCCCAAAAAAATCTTTAAAAAAATTAGGAGGCACATTTGTAGCATATTTTCAACATTATCAATATTAAGGGATTCTTTAGCACTTTCCATATCCTCCCAGAAATTTACAATTAAGTTAAAATTGGAATGTAGACTTAGTGTCCTAGAATTTGAGGCAATATGACACGGTCTTGTTACTCTATCTGGAGCAGATACACTTGCTGTGTGTTTTTGCTTACTTGCAGAAGTCATAATGACAGTGTAACATCACGCTTAAGGGCACAGATTTTAAGGTCAGAAAGATCTGGTTTTCTTTCTGATCACTCCATTCGCTGCTGTTGTGAGCTTGGTTATCTGATTGTGCCCCGCCTCGACTGCATTAAACCAGTTCGGGATGCTTTCAGCTGTAAGTAGCAACCACCACAGCAAAAAGCCTGCGGAGACAGGTTTTTTTCCTCTCACGTAAAAGGAAGCCCAGAGGCAGGAAGTTATTGTTTCAGAGGCTCTAGAATGTCAGAGCTCTGTGATTCTTTCTTCCTTGTGCTTGCAGGATGCCTGACTGCTTTCCTCTCAAGTCAGGGAAAAGGAAGACAAGTACAACCAAGGACCTCTTTTCCTTTTCAACACAGCAAACCTGTCCAGGACTCTCCCAGAGCCTCCTGTTACTGCTTCACTGGCCTGCACTGCGTCACGTGGCCAGAGTGGAGGTGGGTAATTAAGTTAGGTAATGCATATAACTGGGTTTTTTTAAATTAACTACCTGACTTTTCCTACAATATATGCTTCCTATATATTTTGTCTACATACTCCTGTGTGCTCAGTCACTCAACCATGTCCACCTGTTTGTGACCCCATGGACTGCAGCCTGCCTGGCTCATCCGTCTGTGGAATTTCCCCGGTAAGAAGACTGAAGTGGGTTGCCATTTCCTCCTCCAGGGGATCTTCCTGGCCTGCTTTTCTTAGGTCTCCTGCATTGGCAGGCAGATTCTTTACTGCCAGCAACACCTAGGAAGCCCTGCATACTCTTGGACTACCTGTTAATATGACAACGATTTTGGATTATCATTTTTTAGAGGGAGACTACTTGGAAGAAGATTTAATCCTTCTGCCATCAGGATTAATTAAAGTTTATTTTTAAATAAATTATTGTCAATTTAGAGAAGTTTCTTTTGGCTTCACAACACATTCAGTTCAGTTCAGTCGCTCAGTCGTGTCTAACTCTGCGACCCCATGAATCACAGCACGCCAGGCCTCCCTGTCCATCACCAACTCCTGGAGTTTACTCAGACTCATGTCCATCGAGTCGGTGATGCCATCCAGCCATCTCATCCTCTGTCATCCCCTTCTCCTCCTGCCCCCAACCCCTCCCAACATCAGGGTCTTTTCCAATGAGTCAACTCTTCGCATGAGGTGGCCAAAGTATTGGAGTTTCAGCTTCAGCATCAGTCCTTCCAATGAACACCCAGGACTGACCTCCTTTAGGATAGACTGGTTGGATCTCCTTGCAGTCCAAGGGACTCTCAAGAGTCTTCTCCAACACCACAGTTCAAAAGCATCAATTTTTTGGCGCTCGGCTTTCTTCACAGTCCAACTCTCACATCCATACATGACAGCACATTACTGTGATACAAATCTTCAGGATTTTTGTGTCAAATTTGGGAAAATATCTGTCAAGTGTTTTATAAATGATCTCTAAGATTTTAGGCAATGTGTGTTTTCTAGGGCAGGGATGAATCTTCCCAAGTGGCTCAATGGTAAAGAATCTGCCTTCCAATTCAAGGAGACGCAGAAGACTGCGCGTTCGCTCCCCGGGTTGGGAAGATCCCCTGGAGGAGGAAATGGCATCCCACCCCAGTGTTCTTGCCTGGAGCATCCCGTGGGTGGAGGAGCAGGGTGGCAAAGAGTCAGACCTGGCTGAGCATGCACGCACGCGTCTTGGTTGCCATCCCTTTTGTGGAGATGGAGCATTTCTTTTATGGTATCTCTGTCAGTGTCAGTATTTCTTTTTCCTGGCTGATCACATCGTCTATTCCTCTTTAGTGGGTTGTGATGATTAATTTTGTGTGTCAGCAAGATCACGGGTTACCCGGATATTGGTTCTGTGCTGTTTCTGGGAATGGCTGTGAAGGTGTTTCCAGATGAGATTGGCCTTGGATTGGTAGACTCAGTGAAGCAGTGTGCCCTCCTCAGTCTGGGTGCGCCTCATCCAGTCCCTTGAGCAACTGAACAGAACAAATCAGCAGAGGAGGAAGAGTTTGGCTCTTCCTGACTCCTGGATTAAGCTGGGACGTTGATTTTCCTGCCATAAGTCCTCCTGTTTCTCAGGCCTTTGGACTCAGCCTGGAACTATACTTCTGGCTCTCCTGGGCTGCCAGCTTCCAGACAGAAAATTATGCAACCTTTCAATCTCCATAACTGCATGAGTCAATTTCCTCGTAACAAATCTCTTCCTATACATCCATATCCTATTGATTCTATTTTTCCAGAGAATCGTGATTAATAGAATGATTAAAAAACCCAATAGCCTAGTGAATACTTTTATTCAAAATTCTCTCTTGCTTTCCCTGGTATCCCACTTATACTTGGACAGAGCACGCACCAGAATTCCAGGGTCACGTTGCATCAGGTACAATAAGAGGTGAACGGATAAGTGGGAAATGCACCAAACGTGACCCTCCTGCGTGTCTTCACACCCACAGGTGCTATTGGTTGGGTACGAGGGTTTACTTCCTTCTCAGGTGGAGCTAGTGGTACAGAATTCACTTGTCAGTGCGGGAGACTTGAGATGCAGGTTGATCCCTGGGTCCAGAAGATGCCCTGGAGGAGGAAATGGCAACCCACTCCAGTATTCTTGCCTGGAGAATCCCCATGGATGGAGGAGCCTGGTGGGCTGCAGTCCTCGGGGTCGCAAAGAGCTGGACACGACAGAGGGACTGCACGCATAAGACTCATAACGGTGTCTCTGCTTTTCTGGTCCTGCAGGTGTGTGTGTGTGTCTAGTCTTTATCTGGGACCAGCCAGCGCTGATGACCACTTTTTGTACCCCAGCACCCAGTACACGCATTCGTTGAATTTGGTAAATGTATGGCAATTGCATCATGGCATAATAGCTTTATTTGCTTTATAGAAATTCTGGAGCACTGTAGGTATTGCATATTTCTACATCAAAGCTCTCAAAGTAGTTGTGGGGTGTGGAGGTGCATACAGCTTCTAACACTGCCGAGCATACCTCGGCGGCCTCCAAGCAAGGCACTGCCTCTGGGTGTGCTGTGGGTCTGCTTCCCCTGCAATGGAAATAAAATAGCTTTCTCATCTGATGTGGCTCAGGGGAAATGCATGCCTGGAAAATGATCAACAGAGCGAGAGTGTAGACAAGTAAATAAACAGTTTAATGAATATAAGATAAAACGTGAACTCAAGCCAGCTTTCAGAACTTTACATTTTCCTTTCATCCTTTCTTTATTCAGTAATTGCACAATTACAACTTGCATAACTGATTTTATCTACCTATTGGTCTGTGAGTAGCTACAGTATATAATGTAGATAAGGAGGGCAGGGACAATCATGGTTAAACAAACATGTTCTGACATATTAATAGAAGTAACTTTGTAAATACAATCCAAATTTAGATTCTACCGATGCTGGTTTTTCCTGACCCAGGCGAACAATGCCGACCTTTCACTGCGAGTCTAGCACACACCGCGCGCTGGGGTGAGATGTCGCTGTGCTACTTTTAACCCATGACAGCACTGCGTGTCACGCCGTGTCCCCGCGGTACAGAGGGAACGCAGAGACGCAGCCAGGAGTGTGAGCCTGTGTTTGAGCTTAGCACGCTTCACTAGAAAACCGGGCTGTTTCTGAGAGTTGACTATCTGCCCGTGTACACGGCGCGCCAGCCAAGGACGAGCAAGGGTGGCGTGTAGATCCCCACGTGACGTCACGTCTTATTTCTTGCGCCAGGATTCACATGCCAGAACACCAGTGCGGGAGGCCCCCTGCAGATGTTTGTGCATCTCGCCACCATCCTGCCTCCCTTCGCTTACGCAGCGCGGAGCTTCTTTGACTAGATGACTAGGACAGGGGTGGTAAGCGTTCGCCTGGGGTTGTCAGGGGTCTCTGGTTTGGAAATGGTCTTTCTCAGAACCATGAGTGAGACCCAGAGATGACATCTTACAAGCTGGTGATAAGGCCTTCAAGTAGCTTCCACGGCAAGAAGGGCTTTTTATGTGTGATTTTTTCCCAGCAGTATCTGCTGCTGCTGCAAATAAGTTGTCTCGTTTCTGTCTGCTGTATGCCTTGTATGGGCACCCTGATTGAATCATGACTGTTAGCTCTCCTTGGCTGTGAATTATGGCACCAAGGGCCTCTAATCAAGTCTGGCCATTGTTCACACAAAGCTCATTAATGGTCTTTTGGTTGAAGTTTGAAGGAAAGAACAACCATTAGGTAACTGCAATGTCAAGGGAGACATTTGGTTTGAAAAGTCTCACAAACAGCCTATTTAAAAAAAAAAAAAAAGAAAACCCAAACCTTCTAGGGCATTTCTTTTTTGAAAACAGTAAGTTGAGTATCTTGTTTTTTTTTTTTTTAAAAGAGAGTTTCTGCCTTTCCAGTTAAGAGCAATCTTTAAAAGTCATCCAAAAAAAAAAAAAAGTTGGCTCTGTTTTCTGAATCGCTGGTTGGGAGAACAAAAGCAGCAAGGGAAAGTTTGACTTGACTTCCTCTACAATTTGTTTATATCATCGGAGCATAAAGACTCTCAGAGCTCAGCTCCCCACTTCCTGAATCAAGAGAGAAAAATGCCCCGAGTGTTGGATTCATTGAGAAGTGCAAAGCAATCAACAGAAATCCTGCCCAACTGGAGGGGCCCGGGGGGCACAGGAAGAACCTCTCGGTTCAGCTCCAGTCTGACGAGATAAGGGCAGAGTCCCGGGTCACCACGCACCCCCCAATCCCACCCAGTGGCCGCAGAGGCAGCCTGGTGGAAGGCGCAGGCTTCCCTGGCTCGTTGCTATGGAGCTCGCTTCCTCTGAGACAGAACTGTCAGTCGACCCGGTTCAAAGACAGCAGTTGGCAGCAGTGGAAGAGCATTGAAATTACAAATATTTACTTGGGGGGGAAAAAATGTCCAAGTCAGATGTCCCTGCGAATGATAAGGTTCTGTTTACTTCTCCAGGTAGTAGCCGGGAAACAGTCAAACCAGTTAGGTAGGGCACTTTCTTTTTTTGGTCAGGTATGTACTGAATCCCTGGCAGCAAACTTCAGACAGTGTTAGGAGAGAGGATTTCTTTCTCTCCAGGTTCTCCCTGGCAGAGTGCCTCTGTTCCTCCCCCTCCACACACACACACACACACACACACTTTTTAAAAGAACCCGTTCGAGGCCGGCTGAGCTCATTCGCTTATGGCTGTGAGTTTCCTGCCGTCTTGTAGGCTGGAGTGAGGACTAGGGATTTAGATGAAGAGCGCCAGGCTGCTCTCCTCTGCAAGTAATCTCCCGGGTGTGGTTTCCCAGCTCGCCTCTTTGTAACTGATTCAGTTGAGGTCTGCCATCGCTGGCCTCTTGAAAGAGAAATTTGAAATCAGTGGGTGAAAGGGCTGAGAAAACACAGTTGAGCAGTGAGTGTGCTTGGCTGAGTACCCTGACGGGAGACTATTTCGTTGGCCTTTGGAACACCGGAGGGGATTGCAACACATGCAGATAGCAACAGAGAGACAGAACACAGATAGAAGGGAGAGGCAGAATGGGAAGATAAAGCAGCGTCCTTTCCTCTGAAAGGCCGGCTCAGCCTTCCTGCAGTGCGTTTCTGCAGGCAGCGCGGAGCAGGAGAAGGTGCCAGGTAGCGAGGCTGGAAGCCGTCTGAATAATGGATAGTATAATGCACAGTGATTTCAAACCTCACAGTTCGTTATTGGTAGTTTTTCTTCCCATTTGGAGGGCGGGTTTCAGTCAGTTCTCTTGTCTAATTCCTGCTTCCCGCCAAGCTGCTGCTGTTTTCAAAATAGAAAAACACAAAACTTGGGTCATCGTTTGAGAGCTTCAAAGACCTTAGGGTACAGTTAGCTTCCTCTTGAATTCCTCTGGCGGTTGGTGAACTGTGTGTCCAAGGTCCTTTCTGTAAGTAGGGCTGAGGAAACTGAAGTTTCTGAGTGTTAAGAAGCAAAAATCATGTTTTAACAGCACTGTTACTAGAAAATTTGGAAGTTGCAGTCTTTCTAGTCTGTTCTGTTCAATTCTGTTTTATTGGCACCTGAACATTTCAAAGCACAAAGGGCTATTATATAAAAAGGACACTTGGATGTTCTTCTTAAAGGGTCCCGTGTACTTTCATAGAAGGTTTACAAGGTCACTAAGTATGCTTTCTCATCACTGTATTTCAATGGCTTGACTATTACTCCCACATTCATTTGGGAATCATTGAAACGGCTTGAATGGAACGGGGATATCCTTTGTTCCCCATTGATTTGGAAACAAAGATGCAGAAAAAAGTTTTACTTTGCTGCTCAATGCCATATGCAGATTAATGTATCATCCATTAAATTAAACCAAGGATCTGAAGATTTTTTCAGGTCTTAGAAAGAATGCTCATACAGCTCTGGTACATGTTAGAATCTGCCCTTCAGTTTTCATTAATTCCACTGTGTTTGGGTCTAACATGGCGTTATTGAAGTCACACACCCAAGTCTTCAGGAATAACAAAGAGTAATCAGGAGGAGAATAAGTTAGTAAGTACGGAAGTGTGTTCAGTTGTGTCCGACTCTTTGTGACCCCATGGACTGTAGCCTGCCAGGCTCCTGTGTCCATGGGATTTCCCAGGTAAGAATACTGGAGTAGGTGACCATTTCCTGCTCCAGGGATCAAACTGGCATCTCTTTGGGTCTCCTGCATTGGCTGGCGGATTCTTGACCAGTAACACCAGCTGGGAAGCCCAGTCAAGGGTGGAGAGCCAACAGCAAAAGAGACAGAAGTTGCTGGGCTGTCCGCTCGGTGGGAGACACCAGATGGGCGTGAGCAGGCAGGGACCGCCACCCGTTTTCTCCCGTCCTCCTCCTCCCCAGTCTCTCTGCACCCAAGGCTCCCATCTTTGGCACTGCTGATGTTCGGACTGGGTCCTTCTGTGCTGTGGGGCTGTCCTGTGCACTGGGGGGTGTTTCCAGCTCCCCAGGTCTGGACTCATTAGATGCTGGCAGCACTGCCTCCACAGTCATGACAGCCCCCCGTCTCCTGTAACGGCCACACGCCCCCACGAAGGGCAGGGTGGGCGGGTTTGGATGGCCTCTGGTTGAGAACCACTGTTCTAGAGCGGCCTGCCCACAGATCCTGTTTGAAAGAGGAAGAGAAGATTAACCTAGTGCTCAGCCAGGGAGCATGAAAAATTCCGTGATTTTCATAGAATTCATGGAGTTAGGACTGAGAATGTGAGAGAAGGGGCAGGAGAAGGAATCAAAGGCCTTAGAGGTGACTTCACAGCCAGCCCTTCACTCTAAGGGAGGGACCTCAGCAGGAAGTGCATGCCAGCGTACAGTCAGATGCTGTGCTAAGGCTCCTGAGGGTTGGCTGTTTTTCTTGTTTTAAGTAGTTCAGGGACTCACTGTCATTGTGCCCCTCTGACCGCTGAGCATCTCACAGCAGACAGAAGGCAGTGTGTCTCAGGGTCCTTTCCCTTATGGAGTAATTAATACTCACTAGTTTAATTTTCGGTGGCTAAAAATGGGCTTGTACCATTCCAGTGAGCTTCAGGTGCCGACAGGAACTCTGTGACTCCACGTGTACGAGATGCCTAGAACAGAGATTCCCAGAGTCAGCAGGTACCCTGGTGGTGGGCCTGGGCAGTTAGTGCTGAATGGGGACAGAGTTTCAGTTTACAAAGGTGGAAGATTCGAGAGCTGGCTGGCGGTAAGCGTGGTGCAACGGTGAGAATTCCTTAGCGCCTGAGCTGCACAGTCAGAGGCGACCGAGACGCTGCCGCTGTGCCGTCACTCGGTCGTGTCCGACTCTGCGGCCCCATGGACTGTGGGCCTCCAGGCCTCTCTGTCCATGGGCTTTCTCAGGTGAGAGCACGGGAGGGGGTCGCCATTGCCTCCTCCAGGGCATCTTCCTCACCCAGGGATCGAACCTGCATCACCGGCTGGCAGGCGGATTCCTGACCACTGAGCCACCAGGGAAGCCCCCTGGTGAAAATGTGTTTGTTTACATTATGCGCTTTTTACCACAGTAAAAAAGAGTTTTAAAATCTCATGTACTATAAAAAATATTTTTTAACAATAAAAAAGATTTTTAAATCTCATGTACTATAGTAATAAAGTACACATTTTATGGGATACTGTGAGAATAATAAAAATACATCATAATGACATGAATATGGCTAAAGAATCTTAAGCCCTGTCTTAATAAAGATATATCTATTTTTTTCTAGGATGTGTAGTCCACACTGACTTTTTATTAACTATTGAAAAAAGAGAAGCAATGTCCAGAACCAGACAATCTGAGTCCTGTATACACAATAATAAAGCTGTCAGTGTTCACCTTTAGTTTTTTTTTTTTAATTTTAAATTATGAAGTGTTCGGAGCACTGTGACAAGTGTGTAGAATAAACAGTACGAGGGTCCTGTACTTACTGTCGATTTACTGGTTTCCAGCTCTCCCATTTCAGAGCCTTTACTGGTCCTTTCTTCTGGCAGAGAACACTCTTCCATCATTTATCTGCATGGCTCACGTCTCCCTTCTCTCCATCCAGGCTGAAATGGCATCTCCTCTGACAGGCCTCCTGACCTTTCTCTGCAGCGATGCAGCTGCAGAATGTATTCTGAATGACCAGCGAAAAGCACCCTCCGTTTCCCCGGGACACTTGCCAGCCAGCCCTGCTCTCATTTTTTTTTCTAGCACTTATTGTATGTAAATACGTATTTGGTTTACTTGTCTGTTTCCTCCAACTAGAGTCTATCTGTGACTCCCTGAGGGTTTTGTTCTGTCTGGTAGTCAGTGCTCAGAGCAATGCCGAGTACATAGTCAGCGCTCAGACATCTGTTGAAGCAAAGTGTTATCTGGGCAAACTTGTGGGCACAGCAGGCTGGTAATGATTTGGTATGGGTTGATGAATTCTTGCACTCTAGTAAATGACCTTTGTCTTTTCAAGTGTAATATTTAATTTTTAATTAGTTTGGCATGACAAGTTAAGTATTTCAAGCAGTTAATCATTTATTCATTTAAAATAACAGGTTGTTTTTAGATAGAAGTCTAAGGAAGAAAATAAAAATGGACTCTCAGCCTATTGACCAAAGAAGCCTACTGATAGGCTTAATAAAGCCTACTTATATCTTAATAAGGATATATATATATACTTTTCTAGGATAACAACAAAACAAATGATAAAAGTACGTGCTTTTAATTAGAAACTTGAAGTTGTATAGAAAAGTTACAGAGTAAAAAGTAGAAGACATTCCCCTCTGTACTTTTCTGGTTTCTATCACAAAAAGAGACCCTTATAACCAATTTCACATGAATTGTTTCAGAAAATTTTTCTGTGCCTATAGGTATACGTTTACTAGCAAAATATTCATTATCTTAAGTTGCTTTAGACATAAACACACTACAATGGCTTCTTCCGCAACCCTTGCGTAGTTTGTACTTAGATATTTATTTGCTCAAGTACATGTTGACTCTCTTTCTTCCACCCAGCTCTGCCTGCACCATCCAGGCCCCGGGGCTGGCACACAGCAGGCCTCGTAACCTGTCAGCTGCGCCACTGGTTAAACTGGCACATTCTCTCCAACAGCGGGCACTGTGCACTTTTTAATGTACATTCGCCAAAACAGAATTCTTACACCGTTACTGAAGCTTTTTAAGATTCGTGTTCAGTGAACAGTAATAGATTTTTAAAAATTGTTAGCATTCTGTGTGTTTTCAAGTGAATTATCTCACGTGATCCTCAGGCAGATCTCCTAAAGTGATTATTGTCATTTATTTCTCAAATAATAATGACTCAGAGATGTCAAATCCCAAGGACAGATGAAGACTGTAATATTAGGGGAAAGTTCTAGGCCTCCATGTCCTATTTATATTTCTAGGCATCTTCCTTTTTTCACCAGTCTCAACAGTTAGAATGCAGCTCTAAATACTGTGTCTGAATACTCTGTCTTGTCACAAAGGTACATTTCACGTCTCTCTAATTAGCTCAGCAGATGAAGCAAAGATCTGAAGACTCACTAAACACTAACAAAACAAAAAAGCAAGCAGAAAATTCCTCTACCACAAGAGAAACTTCTTGACATTGTAAAAAAAAAACAAAAAACCCAATCCACCTGGCTTCTAAGCAGCAGGCCTGCAGCTCAGAGTCAAAACACAGGAAGTGAGTTGTAAATGGCACAATGAATAAAACAGCTATTTTGGGGGTGAAACAGAATCTGCTCTCTGATCTTTAGATGTCACCTCTCTAGGTGAGGAGGGACTGTGGAGTCAAAATGCTCACCCAGTGGCTCCTTTTTCAAAAAGAAGCAGCCAGCTACACCTCAGTAAATAAACGGGGGGGGGGGGGGGGGATTGAATTACACACTTAAAACAGGTAAATTTTATGGCATGTAAATTATATCTCAATTAAGGTGTTAAACAGAAAGAGCCAGAGTAACAGTGAAAAGTTGTTTTCTTTCGCCAGCAGTCAGCTAGTACAGATTCAGGGTGTGTATGTGTGTGTGTTTGTGTATGTGTCGTGTGTGTGTCTGAAAACTGTGGTTTGTGCGTCCAGAGCACAGCAGGATGTGGAAGACTTAAAGGTTACTGTTTCATGTTATGCAGAAAACATGTGCAGAGCCAAGGACGCGAAAACAGCCCTTTAATAAAAAGACAGGGAATGGGGGTCTCCCGAAAAGTAAAAGCAGTTGAAAAGATGAACCTTTTGTCCGGGAGGCGTTACCTGGTCCTCCTACTGGGGCGAAACTGCAGAGGGTAGAAGTTTGCCTCCCAGTTGCCTGTTGATTCTGTTCCCTTGTAATACAGGCTTGTTCCATGTGCCAGGATTCAAGAGATTTATGGAGGCAGAGTGCACAGGGAATTATTTCCAAAAGAAATAATCCCAGGAATAGTGAGAAGGAAGGAGGAGGAGAGAGAGGGAGGGAGGGAAAGAAACAGAAGAGATTAATTTCCAGGACGGGAAAACTGGCTGTAACGTATTCAAGTATTAGCCGCCGCAAGAACTAGGAACTGACAAGGGTGCCTTAAGCAGAGCCTCTGCGGGGACTGGACGAGTGAAGTGAAACCCAGAAGGGAGGCTGGGCGGAGCAGGCCCCCGGCCCGCCGGGAGCACGGCTTTGCAGTTGGACCTCGCGTTGGGTTTGCCGCCCCTCTGACTCGCGGGGGACAGGCCGCCGGCCACCAGCCCGCGCCGGCTCCGCGGCGCCCCCTAGGGGCAGAAGGGAAGACAGGCCCGCCTCCCAGCGAGAAACAGAAGCGTACTCGGCTTGAAAGACCGAGTGAGCCTGTTTTTCGGAGAATTACATAAGCAAGTGCCCCACGCTTCCCTCGGATTATTTTCTGTGAATCATAGGTTTAAAGCTGTCAGTAAGACTTGTGTCAGGCGAGGACAGTGGTTGCCTTGGGGGAGGAATAGTGAGGAGGGAATGGAGCGGGCACACACGGGCTTTCGGGGCCTCATTTCCCGGATATGCTACTTTGGGCAAAGTCATCAGGATGGAGTATTTCTCATGTGTCTGCTACACTGTATGTAGACTTTACTCACTTTAAAAACATGTGTCAGTATGCTTCCCCTCCCTCGGTCATGTCCCACTTGAGGTGAGCCGTCCTGCTGAGCTTCCCCCTGAGCTCCGGGGGCCCTCCAACAACCCGCGCACCCCAAGACCTCAGCACCCCGGATCCCTCTTCCTCTCATCCTGTCGTCTCGCCCTCCAAGGCAGGTCCCACGTCTGTCCGGTTCTCTCCGCCTCCACTGACCTGAGTCAGCGTCCTGTTTGGCTGGGTGATGCCTAATGGCATGCTAATGGGGTTTCCTGCTCCCTCTTAACGCGAATCCAGTCTCCAGCGGTACGCTTGCTTTCATCTGGGGCTGGGCTGGGCAGGCTTTTTTCTCTAGTCGCGGCTTCCTGGCTTCTCACTGCTGTGGCGTCTCTTGCTTTGGAGCACGGGCTCTAGGCACATGGACTCACTAGTTACAGCTCCCGGGCTCCAGAGCACAGGCTCAGTAGTTAACTGCGCACGGGGCTTTGCTGCCTCACGGCATGTGGGATCTTCCCGGACCAGGGATCAAACCCGTGTCTCCTGCATTAGCAGGTGGATTCTTTACCACTGAGCCACCAGGGAAGCCCTCCAAAGTTATTTTTAAAATGGGAGTCAGGTGTGACCGTATCCTTCCCATAAGTCTCCCAACAGCTTCCCATTGTGTTTATTTATTTATAATAATCTTCATGATTTTAGGGTCTTGTTAAAAAAAAAAAACTCACTTCGTTGCACAGGGTCTCAGTTGCACCATATGAACTGTAAGTTGTGGCCTGCGGGATGTAGTTCTCCAGCTCGGGATCAAACCCAGGCCCCCTGCACTGGGAGTGTGCAGTCTCAGCCGCCGGACCACCAGGGAAGCCCCTCCCATCACGTTTAAAGTAGGACCCAGCCGTGGGGAAGCCTCCTGGACCTGCCTTCTTCCTGCTTCTCAGGCGCGCCAAGCTCGTTCCTTCCTCCGGCACGTGGCCTGGCGGGCCCTGCCCGGGTCTCAGCTCTCCCGCCACCTTCCCACCAACGCCGCCCCCGAGCCCCTGCGACGCCCGCTCGCCCGTGCGTCACACCACGTGACTGCCGCTGCCACGTCACCGCCGTGGCGCCCGGCGCCGGCTCACGTGGCGGATCGCCTCGCAGCTGTGCTGTTGACCAGGTGTCTCCCTCACTGAGATGCAGGTTCCCGGAGAGGCGAGGACGGTGTCTGTCCTGTAACTGTCTCCCCTCGGATGCTGTAAATAGCCTGAAACAGCACAGGCCTGAACCCCAGCGCCCCCAGCCTGCGTTCCCCACCATCACCGCCTCCCCACCACCTGCTTTCCTCAGAGTCCGACAGAAGGCGCCCGGTCATCCAGTGGCTTAGGCCAGACATACTGGAGTCGCCCTGGCACCCCTTTATTCCTTCACATCCCACAGTCAACCCTTCAGCACCTCCTGGAGCCCTTACCTTCACAGAGCCTGATTACCAGCACATCCTGCCGCAGCCCCCGGCCAGGGAGAAAAAGGGTCCCCAGAGCCTCCCAGCCCCCCAGGCCCCCCTTCAACCTAGTCTCCAGAGTCAGACTACTTTATGCATATATGTATGTATGTATTCAAATATCTGTCAATTTCAAATATCATATATATTCAGATATTCAAATATATATATGTAGTCAATAATATAGAAGTGAAGTGAAGTCGCCCAGTCGTGTCCGACTCTTTACGACCCCATGGATTGTAGCCTACCAGGCTTCTCTGTCCATGGGATTTTCCAGGCAAGAGTTCTGGAGTGGGTTGCCATTTCCTTCTCCAGGGGATCTTCCAGACCCAGGGATCGAGCACGAGTCTCCCGCATTGCAGGCAGAGGCTTTACCCTCTGAGCCACCAGGGAAGTGAATAATATATATATATATTCACACAGTCATACATATACATTTACTTAGCCACTCCATGCAGCCTGTAGGATTTTTAGTTTCCTGACCAGGGGTTGAACCCAGGCCCTCAGCAGTGAGAGCATAGAGTCCTAACCACTGGATTGTCAAGGAACTCCCTCCAAAATAATTTGAAATCCCACTTCTCTTTCCAGATGTATCCTTCCCAGCAACTCCGCATCTCAGAGCACAATCTCAGGCCCTGCCTGCGTCTGCTCCCGGGCGCCCCGTCCCCCGCCCGGCCCCCTCCCATCTAGCTCAGGCCTCGATGACCCAGGACACGCCCCTCACTACGGCTCCCTGTGGACCTCTCCCCCACCCGATGCCTCACACTGTGTTCCCTCACTTGTTGGGGTTTCTGCTTCTCCAGCATCTCTCTTCAAAGTTGCCCCCATCCTGACCCTCCCTATTTCTCTTCTCTACTTTTCTCCGAAGCTTAAGACTCCACCAAGGTATGTCATTTTTGTGTATTCATTGATCCTCTCCTCCCCCTAAATTCCACGAGGGTGGAGATTTTTGTCTCTTTGTCATGGCTGTGTCCTCATCGCTCCCATTTGTGCCTGGCAGATAGTAAACACTTATAGGTTATTAATAATTAATTGAATGAAGAGTACATGCTAAAGACGTAAGTGCTCATCAGGTGAGTGAATGAATGATAATTAATAGAGCATTGCCAAAGTCATTAAATCTACAAAGACATACAGAGTTACTATTGTGGGTCTGAAACCAATCTCACCTGATCTACGGTAGTATATATAACAGATACCATCTCTGGTCATGTGAAACTTGCAGTCTACTTGGGAAAAGCAACTGATCCAACAATCACAAAAAGCATCTCATTACAAACTTGGGACTGCTAGGAAGAAAAGGAACATTCTGAGAGTGTAGCTCCCTTAGAGAGAACTAGGAAGCCTTCTCGGAGGAGTTGGCATTTGCGCTGAGATGAGAAGGTTTGGATGGACAGGGAAGGGGGAGCTTGGAGACTAGGAGAACATCTGTGGCAGGAGAAGCTTCCAAGGCAAAGCCCCACCCCCAAACTTCTAGTCCAGTGGGTGCGGATTAATCATTTACATCTTACTGCTCCAAGATCCTAGTGAACCTTGGAACTTGATTTCTGATACTTACGGTGGAGCTCAGTTTTTGGATGCCAGTATTGGTGATAATTGTGATTCTTTTCCTAGTGGAGATGGGAACCACCTCCAAACTCAGGAATCTGATTAAATATTGGAGACGTCAGAGTGTATGCAGTGTGTGGTTGGGTTTTTACATCCTCATCCTTTTTTGTTTTCTTCTTTTTGCAGTCTTTCAACACTGGCTGGTCATTAAAATTTAGAGCTCACCCTGGGTTAAGTGGATGATTTCCTGGAAAACAGCTGGTTGAGCTTCCCCCTGCTTGTCTCTGAAATAAACATCCCCTTTGGAGAAAGGCTTTCTCTAGTGCCTTCCTGCTCAGCATCTTTTTTTTTTTTTTTTTCCAATTTACATTCCTGTTTTGCTTGACTTCTCAGAAGAAATCTAGAAGAATCATCACTAAAATAACAGCCAAAGGTTATCATGCACTTTGTGGCTTTCCCAGCCCTGGCAGTGAGGTGCTGTTCTTATCTTACATTAAGAGGTGAGGACCCGAAGCCTGGAAAGCCGTGTGTCCCATTTCAATGAATAACTACAAAATGGCAGAGGCAGGCTTTATGTCCAGACCAGCTGTCTCGAGAACTCGTGCTTTTAATCATCAAGTCACAAGCCCTCCTTGACCCCAGATTTGAAAGTCTCCTCTTAACTTTAATTTCTCCAGCTGTTAGATGAAGGCGTGGAAACCAAGGTTCTAAATCTTTCAGTCCACGTTTAGACTGGGGGTGTTGGTACTTTCTCTTGCAAAGGCAACCAACTCTGGCTGATTTGTGTTGAGCAGAGTTTGATGGGCTGATATTGAGTCACAAACAGGAGGGGAACTGAGAGCTAAGGAAGAAAGAAAGAAAAAGGGAGGCGGAGCTGGAGAGGGAGGGAGCCAGAGAGACCGAGGACCAGAGCTGTTCCCTGCATCCAGGGAGCAGGTAGACGTCTCAGAAATACTCTCCCAGAGTGGGGGAGCTGCCGTGTGCTCTCCACCCTGCCTCACTCTGGTGAAGACTGACCGTCCCGGTGTCTGTCTTGGCTTTGGATTCGTCCCTCGGCTAGGAAAGGGCAGGGTGTCTTGACAGTCCCACTGATGTGGCTCACGGTGGGCTGGGTAATTCCTCAAAGGACAATCAGGGCACTGTAACCCAGGCAACGAGAAAGAGTCGCTGGGCTCCTCCAAAACAACAGACCCCCCTCTAACTTCTCAAAAGATTGGAAGTGAAAACTGTTTGGTCTCGATTAAGGCTTTTGCTAGGGCTTCCCTGATAGCTCAGTTGGTAAAGAATCTGCCGTCAGTGCAGGAGACCCCGGTTTGAATCCTGGGTCAGGAAGATCCCCTGGAGGAGGAAATGGCAACCCACTCCAGTATTCTTGCCTGGAGAATTCCATGGACAGAGGAGCCTGGTGGGCTACAGTCCCTGGGGTCGCAAAGAGTCAGACATGAGTGAGTGACTAACTCTAATCCACTTGTGGGAGTCCTCCTTAACGACCTAATTACTTCCCAAAGGCCTGCATCTCCTAATACCATGACACTGGGGATTGGTTTTCAACACAGAAATTTGAGAAGAGGAGGAACACACAAACATCCAATCTATAGTGCAAATGGGAGCCAAAACGTCACCTCTATGGCCGATAAATCTAGAGATCTGGGGGCCACTGGGCTTCCCTACGTGGACCCCAGAATGGAATGAATCTTCCAATTCCAACACAGGAGCAGAGAACAACTCCCCTGTCCACGAGGAGACAGAGCAGAGGACAGCTTGATTCCTCCCCAATTTACCTACTAGGTAGTCCTCTTCCCCAGGAGAGGAGTCGGGGAAGGGCAGGAGAGGCCAGGAGTTTTAGGAGATGGGCTCTGTCCACGTGGACGGAAGCCCCAGTAAAAGCGGAGAAGCCCCTTTTCCTTCCTGACCAGCACCAGGGGGCCTGGGGGAAAGTGCGCCGGGGGTGTAGACCCCAGGCTGATCACCGTCAGGGAAACAAGATTTCATCTTTGCAGCAATCTGCTGATTACATTGTCACAGCTGCGACTAGAAATATTGCCATCACTCGGGACATGACACCAAAACACCTGGTTTTGAAGAGTGGAAAACTTTTGTCAAAGGACTGCGGAAATTCTCTTAAAATAGAAATGTTAAAAGCCCAGAAACAAAGGTATAATGATCATCAACCTGATGACAATCAAAGCCGGCTGCCTGACACCGAATGCACTGACAGGAGAACAGTGGCTGAACTTTGAGGTCTGAGACCCCGCGTTTGATTTTCTGCTCTGCTCCTTATGTAACCGTGTGAGCTGAGGCTTGTTGATGTCTCTGGACCTCATTTCTGCAACTTCCATCCCATAGGTTTTTTGGTGAAGATTCTGTAGAGATAAAGAATTTCAAACTCACAGACCACTTCCTGGCACAGGATAAGCTCGTCATAACATTAATAAGTCCTAGCTCATGCTCCTGTTGTGATTTTTGTCACTGGTGATGATGGCTCGGGTCCCAGTGTTGCCCTTCTTTCTGTTCACGTGCATCGTCCTGTGGTTGTCTGAGCAGCAGAGAAATCCGGGGACCCAAGTTCAAGTCCAGGTTTCGGTACTTTCCAGCTATGTGGTTGTTGGCAAAATCACTAGACCTCTTTGAGCCTTAGTTTTCTCATCAGTCATGGGTGACATAATCGAAAGGCCTAATTTGAACTTGGAACATGGACTTTTCTTTCCTTGGGACATGCTTTCCTTCATCCCTTTATTTAACAAGTGTTCAGCCAGGATCTCAGCTCATCCTCCTGTCTTCAGGGCAGCCCCACCCCACCCCTCCCAGATACACAGATTTTAATGAGCAGCCATCCTGCATGCCAGGCTTTCCTGGTGGCTCAGTGGTAAACAATCCTCCTGCAATGCAGGAGATGCGGGTTTGATCCCTGAGTTGCGAAGATCCCCCGGAGAAGGGAATGGCAACCCACTCCAGTATTCTTGTCTGGGAAATCCCGTGGACAGAGAAGCCTGGTGGGCTACAGTCCATGGGATTGCAGAGTCTGACATGACTTAACTGAGCATGCACGCACACCCTGAGTGCCAGACACTGTTCTCGAGGCAGAGTGATGAATTAGCAAGATGTGGTCTCTGACTTTCAGAATCAGAGGAAAAGGGCAAGTGACTCTTCTCCGTGTGGCATCCCCCTGGGGTCAGTCCATTTCCCTAGCCAGGCTGGCTCTATGTTAGGACACAGTCAGTGTGATCCAGACCTAGGAACACACACATTCTCTCTGCCACCTTCTCCCTGGACCAGGGGCCTTGTGAATCTAGTTGTCAGAGTCCAGCTGATGATGTTGTGCATTGAACTTCCTCAAGAAAGTTCTCCCAGCATCAGGCCTGCTCTCCACCCCAGAGTGAGATTATTCAGATTGACTAACAAACCTCCTCGGGGCAGTGCTGAGCACCAATGTCCTGACTCAATCAAGACGCCTAGACATAGGTGGACGCGTACAGAAAACAAAATAAAACAAAACCAACCACGTTCCTTCTCACTGTTCCTGCTGGGACGCCCTTGACCGACTCACCCTCTTTAGGCCTCGGTTGCCTCATCTGTGAAATGGGGATGATGGCATTTACATGCTAAGATCACTGTGAGGGTTAATGGAGATCAAGTATGAGAACCATGTAGGGTCATGCTTGGGGCATTGTTGCTCAGTAAACACTAGGTATGATTATTCCTGTTGAGGACTCATGTCATCATTCTCACGTAAGAAAAAGACCACAGTGTTTTGATAAAGACCCATGACTCAGACAGTGGATGGCCTGGAGTGAAATCTTCACCACTGCCCCGCCTGGCTGAGCCCTGCTCATTTCTGAGGTCAAGGCTGGGATGTCATCTCAGTTATTTTCACCTGGGCTACACGTTGGCAGCACCCGCGGTGCTTGTACGGCTCGTGATGCCTGGTCCAGCCTCCAGAGGTTGATTCAAACAGCTGCTCCCTGGCCACGGGGAGTTTTAAATGCACCCCAGGAAACTCTCCGGAGAAGGCAATGGCACCCCACTCCAGTATGCTTGCCTGGAAAATCCCGTGGACGGAGGAACCTGGTGGGCTGCAGTGCATGGGGTCTCTAGGAGTCGGACACGACTGAGCGACTTCACTTTCACTTTTCACTTTCACGCATTGGAGAAGGCAATGGCAACCCACTCCAGTGTTCTTGCCTGGAGAATCCCAGGGACGGGGGAGCCTGATGGGCTGCCGTCTATGGGGTTGCACAGAGTCGGACACGACTGAAGCAACTTAGCAGCAGCAGCAGGAAGCTCTCAGCCAAAGTCCAGAGAATTACTGCTTTAAGAGGCAGTGGAGGGCAGTAGCTGAAAGCACAGACCTAGAGCCGGCCTGCTGGGGTTTGAATCCCGGTTCTGAGAGTCACTGGAGGTGCGGCTTTTTGTTAAGACTAGTGCCTGTTTCCTCACCTATAAAATGGTTTAATAATAATAGCAGCACCTACCACGTGGTGTTGAGATCAGATGAATTCATATGTGATTCTATTAGATTTGATCCCTGGGTCAGGAAGATCCCCTGGAGAAGGAAATAGCAACTCACTCCAGTATTCCTGCCTGGCAAATCTATGGACAGAGGTCGGCTATAGCCCGTGCCGTTGCAAAAGAGTCAGACAGGACTGAGCGACTGGGCTGAACCGAACACTTAGTACAGGGCACTGTAGTAAGACTTTTAGTTATCATTCCCTTAACCTTTCAACCTATGAGTATTTTACCACAATACAGAATGACAAAATTTACCATTTAACATGTTACGTGTACAATTCAGTGGCATTCGGTGTATTTTCAGTGTTACACAACCATCACCACTGTCAACTTTTAAAACTCTTTTATCATCCCAAATAGGAATTCTGTACCTATATAAATAACTCCCCCTTCCTCCCAGCTCCTGGTGATCTCAATTATAATTTCCTTCTCTCTGAATCTGCCTATTCTCTGTTACTTCAGATTAGTGGCACCATACAATGTTTATTTTGTGTCTGGCTTATTTCACTTAGCCTAATGTTTTCGAGTTTCATTCACGTTGTAGCATGTAGTAGAATTTCCCTGTCTTTTTTTTTTTTTTTAATTTCCCTGTCTTTATAGCTGAATAATATTCCATTGCATGTTTATACCTTTTATTCACTCACCTGTGAGTGAGCACGACTTGTTTCCACCTTTCGGTTATCGTCAGTGGCGTTGCTATGAGCACTGGTGTACACGGATCTCAGTCCCTGCTTCCCATTCTTTGGGTATTTACCTGGGAGTGGAATTGCTGAATCACATGGCAATTCTGTTTGAGTTTTACGGGCTTTCCACACGGGCTGCACCATTTTACATTCCCACCAGCAAGGCACCAACGTTCTAATTTTTCCACACCTTCACCAACACTTAAAAAAGTAATAGCCATCCTCATGGGTGTGAAGTGGTATCTCACTGTGGTTTAGTTGTAACTCCTTTTGATCTCGTCCACAGTAGCCTACCCGTCGCCCATCAGGCACTCGCCCTCAGCACACAGCTCCTCGCTGCCCTCACGGTGCGTCCTGCTGAATGTTTGCCTGCTGGCCGTCCGGGGCCCGGCCGGCTGCTGCCCGAGGCTGCGGGGCAAATCCTGCTGCTGTTTGTGTATAGTCCATAAGCGAAAAAGGATTTTTAAATTTTTCTAACTGGTTAAAAATAAAATAATATTTCATGAAATATAAGAATTATATGATATTCAAATTTCATTATAAATTGCCCATAAAGTTTTATTGGAACATAGCTATGCCCTTGTGTTTACATGTCGTTTATAGCTGCTTTTGCACTACAAAGGCAAAGTTGAGAAATTGCAACAGGGACCATATGGCCTGTGAAGCCAAAAATATTCACTATCTGGCTTGTTTCTATATAAAGAAAAGGATTTGCTGAATCTGGCCCTAGACCCTGAACTGAGAACCGTCACCCTGATGTCTCCACGGCACTGGCCATGGAATTTGTTGATTCCATCTTTCACGCTAGCTCCAGACACAAAAATAAATTTGAGATGAATCAGAACTAAATGTAAATGCTAGGACTAGAAATCTTCTGGAAGATTAGAAAAACTTCTTTGTAAACTTGGGTTAGGGAAAGATTTCTTTGGACACAGAATCATAAAATAAATGGAACAATAAAAAGTTTCTGCTTGTCCAAAAATACTAGGAAGAAAATAGACAAACTACAGACGGGGAGAAAATTTTTATACCTGTATGGGATAAAGAACTTTCATCTAGAATATACAAAGAATTCCTACAACTAATACAAGAGAAACATACATGTTAAATGAGCAAAAAACCTCAGACACTTCACAAAAGGTCTAGGCATGCTTCTTGGTTAGCATATTTTTTTGTAAAATAAGTAATGATCCCCCATAACTTTTGTGAATATGTAAAATTCCATATACTAAGATACACTGACAACACTTAGAGGAAATGTAAAGACTAAAGAATGAGATAAATTTTATCCCTGGAAAATCAGTTGAGACAGTTTTTGAAGTTGAAATAAATGTTTAAGAATTTAGTAATTTTTGAAGTTGAAATAAATGTTTCAGAATTTAGTGTCTTCATGGTCTAGCTTGTAATGTGCTCAGCACTCTGTAGGTGTGCAAAAGTATATTCATTAATAAATTCATACTGATGTTTATGAACTTTAACCTCCTATAAGACTTAACTCTAGTTTTCATGCCTATTTTTGCCTAAATCCAAATACACTTAATTATTTGAAGATCTTAAAAAAAGATATAAGCATGACTAATCAGCCCCTGAAAAAGTACTTACCATTAGTCGTCAGGGAAATGGCAATTTAAACCCACAATGAGATACAATCAATTCACACATATTAGGAAAGCGCAGAAGAAGAAGAAGAAGACAAACACACATGCACATGGTAGTGAGAAGGGGTCATTGTGTCAGTGATGGCGACGGGAGGGGCCCCTCACACGTTGGCTGTGGTTCTGTTATTTAATGCCCGACAGAAGTACAACCGTCCTGGAGAACTGTATGGCAGTTTCTTATAATTCTCCTCCTTGGTGTTACTCAAGAGAAATGAAAGCAAATGTCCACAGAGCAGAGTCACACATGGAAGTTTACAGCATTTTTATTCATAACAGCCACAAGCTGGAAACAACCCAAATGGCATTAACAACAGAACAGATTTTTAAAACTGAGTTGCATTCACTGGATGTACCTACTCAGTAATAAAATGAAAAGAACTACTGATACCCGGAATGGCACAGATGAATCTCAGAATTATGCAAAGTGAAAAGCAGACCCATCAGAGCACATGATGTATGATGCTGTTTATATGAAAGTCTAGAAAAACTAATTTATAGCAACCAAAGCTGGTCAGTAGTTGCCTCCTGGGGAGTGGGGGGTGGTAGTTGGTGTTGCCCAAAAAAGGACAGAGATAATGAATACATTCTGTGACTTGTTTTGGGTGGATGTTAATTACAGTGGTGTATATAATTGTCAAAACTCAAAACAGTTGAGATCTGTGCTCTGTATGTAGATCTTACAGGCACTTAGATATTGAGAGTGAACAGCTGAACTTGAAACAGACCATCTCCCTGTATAGGTGGGCCAGTCTTTGAGGGTCAGCCTCTCCTGCCCGCAGTGAAGCAGGTCAGGTTTGCAAACGAACAGGAGAAACCACGGTGCCCTGATGTCTGCCAGCTGCCAATGGCCGGGCAACTCACTTCCTGTTTTAACCAAAGCTCCAGGGGTGAAGGAAAGTTACGTGATCACTCCTCCTCGGTGAGCCCTGGAGCTCCGACACTAGAAAGCCCATTTCCTGGTCTTGCAAAAAAAAACCCTCCAAAACAAAAAAGACAGTTCCCTCGCTCAGCCAGAAACGCCTTCCACCTGCTCCTAGGTGGAAACTGCTGGTGGCTGCCCGCCCCCCCCCCCCCCAACAAGTCCCGGGGCGCCCCTCCTCTGGCTGACTGGCCGGAAGCCCACCTCCCCCATTAGTCTGCCCAGACCGCCTCCCCGCGTCGCCCCCCGGTGAGCCCCGGGGTTCCCGCATGCAGGCGGCGGGAGACGCAGAAGCAGTGGCTGTTTCTGCTTTTATTTTTAGAGGGCGAATGAAACCAAGCTGCCTCCCTGAGGCGGACTGCGCAGACCGCTTGATTCCTACAAAGCTGAGGCCAGAGTCGGGATCTTTTCTCCCGGATGCCCTTCCCAGGGCCGCTGTAACAGCAGCACCTCCAACGTGAACCTTAAAACAATATCAACTTGGGACCTCCTGGTGGTCCTGTGGTTAGGGCTTCACCTTCCAGCGCAGGGGTTGTGGGTTCGGTGCCTGGTTGGCGAGCTAAGATCCCACGTGCCTTGTGACTGAGAAACCAAAACGTACAAAACAAAGCGAAACAACACTGTAACAAGTTCCGTTAAGACTTTAAAAAACGTCCACATAAAAAAAAAAGAAAAAGGAAAAGAAAACACTTTAAAATATATACACTTCTCTTACAGTTCTGGAGGTCAGATGTCCAACCTAGGCCTCTTTGGGCTAGTGATCAATGTGTGAGTGGGGCGCGTCCCTTCTGGAAGCCCCAGGGGAGCATCAGAGTCCTTCCTCTTCCAGTTTACAGGCATCCTGGTTCCTTGCCCCTGGAGCCTTCCGGCATCTTCAAAGCTGGCAACATGGATCCCGTCATGACTTGCTTGAGGGCCGTGTTCTCCCACTTTTAGCACTTTCACGGGCTCTGTGATTACACCGGCGCCACCCGGAAAGTTCAGACTTCCCTCCCTGCCTTCCCTGCAGGCCGACAGAGGAGCAAGAGTGGTTCCAACTGCAAACTCCATTCCCTGTTGCCAGTGAAGGTAGCGTGTCTCCAAGTTCTGGGGGGTTAGGATGCGCATCTTTCTGGGGTGCCATCAATTTGCCAACTGTTAATACACTCCCTTAATTCAAGTTCGACTTCAACGCCCAACTTCCGCACTCTCTTCAAGCGGATCTGGGTTGATAGCTCAGTTCTGAGATTTACAAGTATGGTAACTCCAACAACAATGGCAACAATGACAACTACATTGAGAACAGGATGTAAAAACGAGCACCGGGGACACACGGTCTCATGTGATGCTTCTAGGACCCTTGTGGAGTGAATGGGCTTCCCTGGGGGCTCAGTCATAAAGAATCTGCCTGCAGTGCGGGAGACCTGGGTTCAAAAGATCCCCTGGAGGAGGGCATGGCAGCCCTGGAGAATTCTACGGACAGAGGAGCCTGGTGGGCTGCAGTCCACAGGGTCGCGAAGAGTCAGACACGACTGAGCGACTAAACACTTGGAGTGGATATCATCAGCCCATCACAGAGGGAAACTGAGACCCAGGCAGTATAACCGGCCAGCCCAAGTTTGCTTAGCTTTGAAGGAGCCAATCCAGGATTGGCACCTAGTCTGTCTGACTTCATGGTCTTTGGTCTTAACAGCGCATGTCTTAATAGCAAACCTCTATGACATCTCCATGTTACCCTTTATCTGAGCAGACATCTTATATGAGGATAAAAGGAAATGTCTGTTGGGTGCTCAGCAAGTATGTAGTAGAACCCATGATGTGGATTCAGGGTTATTCCACGATAGTCCTGTTGCCTCTTTATGCCTCTCCTGTTCCTTCCTTTCATCCATCCATCTGAGGCATCTTTTAAAGTGTGTTCAATGTTCTGTAACAGTTAGGATCTAGGTTCCAAGCTCAGATGACCACTTGGGTTCAACTTCTGGTTCTAGCTGCTTCACCTTGGGCCCACAGCACCTCTTTAAGCCTCAGGTTCTTCCCCAGTTATAAAAATTGGCATGTAATTATTTCTACCTTATCAAGTTATTGGGGGAATCAGAAACAGCCATGCATTCACATAACTCATGGTAAACTATCACGGTTAAGTCACCCGCAAGTGTCTATTACTGAAGTAGCTAATGTAAGTGAAGTTAAGTATGACCTATGTTCACATGGATCCTCTAACACACACACACCAGCTAGTGACATAAAATAGGAAATTAGGAAGGACTTAAAATGGGAGACCAAGACAGTTGATAATGTGGTTCTAATTTGTGGTTAGGAAATCTGTCAAGGATTTCATGTTCTCAGATGTCGTGTTCTCAAGGTCGATGTGTTCTCAGAGAACGGAAGGATTCACTGAGAAAGAACGTGGAATGTGGGGTGAATCACATGGGCTGTCATTGCCTGCAGCCCTCTAGAGGCTCTTTGACCATCCTGCTGGGCTATTTTAATCACCAGATGTGGTCAACCACAGCCTCTCACACACAGCCATTCACACACAAACGTCATGATTTTTCGCCATATCTGTCTCTGCCTTGTCTGATATTCACTTAATCTTTTCCTTTAAATCAATCTACTACTTGCTATTACATTGCTAATATTAATATCAAGAAAATGATATTAATACATAGTATTTCTTACTACTTACCTGCATTTATGGGCTTCCCTGGTGGCCCAGTGGTAAAGAATTCGCCTGCCAGTGCAGGAGATGCAGGTTCGATCCCTGGTCCAGGAAGATCCACTGGGGAATGAAATGGCCACCCACTCCAGTATTCTTGCCTGGGAAATCCCATGGACAGAGGAGCCTGGTGGGCTACAGTCCTTGGGGTCACAAAGAGTCGGACACAGCTACTAAACAACAACAAACAAAAGCAAAAAGTTGCATTCATAGTAGAAGGAAACTTTGTCACCTTAGTAAATGGGAGACTGATTCGCTTGCACAGGCAGAAACTATGAAAATAACAGCAGGGCTATGAAATGCAATAAGTAACTTTGTGCATCCCGTCACTCTGTATCCCAACAGCAGCGGGTGTAACATCCCTGGGGAAGCCCCGTGCTGACGGGATGCACTGAGGAGGCTTCTGCAGCTTTGGGGTTTGTTGCCTGAACTTTCTGCTTCCCAGTTTCTCGTCACTAGGACAGGATGTCAGTAGACATAGCCACCACTACTAAGAAATGACTGGGCTGAGCAGGGCACACCCGACAGCCCGTTCATGTCTCTTAATGCCTCCACAGTGATGGTTGTTACTGAGATGGGATCCGTGAGGAAGCCTAGGCACAGAGAAGGGAAGTGGCTTTGCCCCGTCACACAGCACGAGGCTGGATGTGCAGGAACGTGCCACCAACCCATCCGCGTACAGACTCTGGATTCTCATGCCTCTGCACTGCTTCACCGGGGCAGAGAGCAATCAGATCAGTCAGTGCTGAGGAGGATGTCCTGGGGGGTGAGGACGGAGATTCTCTGGGCCCTGAGCACGGGACCACCTTCTCAACACTCCCTGTGTGAGCGCACCCATCCTCACAGCGGACCTGTGATGGAGGTCCGCGTGTGGTTCCCACTTACAAATGAGGACGTGGAGCCACAGAACCTTTGATGAACTTGCTAGTAGTTGATGGTGAAGCTGGGTTGGAACCCAAGCAGTCTTTCTCCAGAACCGCACAATGAACCCACAATTTCACCAAGGCATCCTGCAGACGGCATGATGTTTATGTCACCGCCTGTGACGGTTTCCGCGTGGTGGCTGAAGAGCTATCAGTCAGCCACGGGTCTTATCTAGCTGCTGCTGAGCCCCACCTTGCTTGGTGTCCTTTTAAAGGTAGAATTCAGATGACTTTGGTCTTCTAAGAGGTTAACCTGGTCCCGGGAAGGTGCCCATCCACCCACTCGCCGTCTGGAGGCTGACTGCCAGGCACTGCGCTGTGTCTCAGGATCAGGAGAAGGGCTCGCAGAGGGGCCGGTCACACAGACCGCGGCCTCACCTGCACCAGCATTTCCAGCTGCGTGTCTCCTCTCCTGCAAAGGAGGCTGACTACAACTCCCCACAATTTTTTTTTCCTCCTAGTTCTTTTGGAGAGAATTTTGGGCTGAGTGTTTATGTAATAACTCCTCCTTAATTTGCTCCATTCTGTTGAGTCGACGAGTATCACGATGCTTTTCAAATGCTTTCATTTGTTTGTTTCGCTGATTGTAAAAGTAATACAGTCCCACAGCCCCACATCCCCAAACCTAGGAGCCAGGTGTGCCGTGTAAGCTGGGTTTTCCCAGATTTTTAGATATGTTTTGCTTACACTGAATATCAGATAACACATGAATATTTCTTCGAAGAAATGTATGAATATTCACGCCACCTGGGATCATGAAAGCCCTCGGGTAAATTCAGAAGAGTCCAGATTTGCTGTCAAACGAGTTTTGTGGATTTTGGATTTTGGAATTGTGATTGAGGGGTTATGAAACGGACCTGGTATGGTGGAAAATTTGGGAAAACATAATGATGCATTAAAAATGAAATAATCATATTGACAAGAGATCACTACTGACATCTCCATGTATCTTTTCTAATTCATCGAATTATTAAACAATACCAGTATTATTTTTATATTATTTTATGTATTTATTTTTGGCTGTACCAAGTCTTCGTTGCTTTGCTCAGACTCTCTGGCTGTGGCGAGCGGGGGCTATCCTTGGTTTCCTTGCATGGGCTTCTCGCTGTGTGGCTTCTCGTTGCGGAGCAGAGGCTCGGGGTGTGTGAGCTTCAGCAGGTGCGGCGCATGGGCTCAGCAGCTGTGGCTCTCCAGTCCCAGGGCTCAGCTCAGTAACTGTGGCCCCCGGGCTTGGCTGCTCCGTGGCGTGAGTAATCTTCCAGGACCAGGGATTGAACTCATGTTCCCTGCATTGGCAGGCGGATTCTTATCCACTGTGCCATCAGGGAAGTCCTAAACAATGTTATTTGATACGTCTAGTGGTTTTCTACCAGGGCTGATTTTTGTCTGCAAAGGACATTCGACAACATTTGGGGACATGTTGGTTATTGCGGCTGCGTGGGTGGTGGGGTACCACTGACTTCTAGTGGGTAGAGGCCAAGGACGCTACTGACCATCCTGCAATGCACAGGATGGCCCCACAACAGAGGACGATCCAGCCCCACATGTCAGAAGTGTCGTGACCGAGAAACCCCGTCTAGGTTCTGGGCCTACACAACAAACAAAACAGCAAAAACACTCATCTGTTTACTATGTGTTTACAAAGTATATATATATATATATACACACACAGACAAGTATAAGTGTTTTACAGATTTGGCATTCTTCAGTATATGTTGTTGTTGTTTAATTGACAAGTTGGTCTGACTCTTTGCGACACTGGACTGCAGCCCGCCAGGCTCCTCTGTCTATGGGATCTCCAGGCAAGAATGCTGGAGTGGGTAGGCGTTCCCTTCTACGGGGCATCTTCTCAGCCCAAGGATGGAACCTGCGTCTGCTGCAGGCAGGCGGATCCTTTACTGCTCCACCAGGGAAGCCCCTCTATAATATGTAGGGGGTTTTTTTGTTTCTTTTTGCCTCTCTGATCAGCTTGTAGGATCTTAGTTCCCTGACCAGGGATCAAACCTGCATCCTCTGTAGTACGCGTGCAGAGTCTTAACGGCTGGACTGCCGGGGAAGTCCTCAGTATGTAGTGTTTAATTTACCGTTTCAGGAACATGTTACAATATTATCAAAAATTCTTTAAACACGTGATTCTCATGCCTATAAAATGTTCCCTCAGAAAGATGTGAAGTTGATTTTTTTTGGCCATTCCTTTACATTAAAATTGATGTTTTCATTTTTCCTATTATTTAAAATAGCACCATGATAAATATCTCTACATCTACATCATTGGTGTCATCTCTGATTATTTCATTAGATTCTGAGGCTTGGGATGGTTCTACAGGGAGGTGATTGAGTTGGAGGGTATAAGCTTAAAATATCCTTGATGTACATGATGAAACTGCTTTGTAGAAAGGTTGTTCCAAGTTTTACTTAGCATAGCAGCTTACAGAGTGAACCAAGTCAGGAAGAGAAAAGCAAATATTGTATATTAGTGCGTACTTATGGAATCCAGAAAAATGGTGCTAATGAACCTGCTTGCAGGGCAGGAATAGCGATGCAGACGTAGGGAGTGGACTCGTGGACACAGGGACCGGGGCACGAGTTGAGAGGGTCGCGCTGACGTGTACACCACCGTGTGTGAGACAGACAGCCCGCAGAAGGCTGCTGTGGGGCTCAGCGCTCTGTGCTGACCCGGGGGGTGGCTGGGGGGTGGGAGGGAGACTCAGGAGGAGGGGATACACGTGTACACAGAGCGGATTCACGTTGTTTATACCAGAAACCAACACAGCATTGGGAAGCAGTTATACTCTAAATTTAAGAAAAATTTTTAATGAAAAAATGTTAGAAGTCTTAGGTGTTAAATAACAAACAAAGCTAGCTCAAGCTCCCAGCAGCAAAACTAGAAAATTCTGGTGACCGGGAAAGGCCTTCAGAGAGGGAAACAGTATGCTGGGTTCACGTTCAACTTGCCATTTGAACCCGAGTGAATTAGGTTTGCTTCCTTTTGGTCAGTTCCGGGCCCTCATTGTATTTTGATCATCCCAGCGTGCAAGCCGATTGGTTACAGTTCAAAGACTGGGCAACAAAACATAATTAAGAAGCCACTGACTTCTGGGAAAAGAAAAGGGCTCAGAGTCTGAGAGCTGTGTGGCAGAAAACCCTGGAAGGAGGTGATCACCATTTCCAAGCATTGAAACTCAGTAACTAAAAGGCTAGAAGAGGACCTTCTCGGGGAGCTGGGACTGCTTCAAAAGGTAGTGGAATATATTTGAACAGTGAGAATTCCAGAGTGAGATCTCAAGAAGAAATTTCCTTGTGGGTCTCTGTAGGCTTAATCTGTGGAGGAAATGATGGAATTCCGTCCCAAGAATTAGTAGGTGAAACAGTAAGAGAAATGCAGGCCAAACAGATGATGTGATTTTGTTCTTCAGTGAGTGTTGCATGAGAACTTAATAGAATAGGTAAGCTTCGCCTCCCCTGGGGTGAGAAGCTGTCAACTCTAAACCAGGCTGCAGGGGGGACCTTGATGTGAAGGGAAGAGAATTCACATTGTATCTGAGGCTAACCAACAACAACAACATCCCTGAGAGTAGGGGTTGGCAAATGTTCCACAAAGAGACCGGTTGTAAATGTTTCGGGGCGTGTTGGTCTGTGTCAACGGCTGAACTGGGCCTTGGTAGGTTGGAAGCAGTCACAGACAATATGTAAATAATGTGCATGGCTGCGTGTCAATAAAGCTTTATTTGTATAAACAGAGCCCGGGAAGCCTGGGAGATTCTGAGAGAGCTGAGCTCAAATTTCATCTCTACCACTTATTGGCTGTGTGACCCCAGACCAGTTAATGAACCCTTCGGAGCATCACTTTTCTTGACTCTAAAAGAGGGCTAGCTGGAGTCCCCACCGTGTGAGTTTGCTCTCTGAATCAAATAGAACTATGCCTGAGTAGTGTTCCGCGTGGGACTCGGCACATCCAAGTGCTGTAATAAAAGGAGGACAGGTGTTGTTACAATTCTTATCTCGTTGTATGTGGGTTTGCGTAACGGTTTTGTCCAGTCAGTGCCTTTCTCCTCAAGCTCAAGGACCTGCTCTTTGGCACACAGTGGGTCTCTAGAAGCAGAAGTAGGGAGGGGGAATTGGGTGCCCGGGGTTTAGCCGGGCAGGGTGGGGCAGGCCAGCCGGACAGGACAGGGAGGGGCTAAGCCGAGGTTGTCCTAGCTGCGGTCCCCCTTCCTCCCCATCCCGCCGGGACCTCAGTGCCACCTGGAGGCAGAGGGGCCGGCCCTTCACGCGCTGAGCCGGTCAGCTGCCCCACGAGGGGGAGGAACGGCCCCCCAGGTGGCCTGGCACCTTCCGTGCTGAGGGCAGCTCCAAGGAGGAGCCGCGCAGCAGCTGGGAAGGCGCTCTGCCCGTCGGGGAGCTGGGAAGGGACAGCGCCAGCCTTGCAAGCAGTGGCTGGCGATGCTCTGAGTTGGGCCCTAACCTCCCACGCCACCAGGCTGCTTACGGGAACAGGAGAAGCACAGAGCCGGGGTGACTGACTTGTCATCTGTCAGCTCAAGGACAAATCGTGTAGCTTAGAGCCCGGACCCGGGGATGGCTGCTCTCATTCTGCAGGGACAGGAAGCGGCTGCTTCCCCAGGGACTCGGGGCACCTCCTTTGCCAAGAGGAGTGACTGGCGTCACCCAGACGACCGAACCCTGAGCTTGGCACACACGGCGATGACATCACGGTTGGCATCTGCCCGGGTCCTGGGGTCTCGTGGGAGTGTGGTCACACCTTAGCCCTGTCACTGGGCCAGGTCACCCTGAGCTGGTGGCTTGGTGTTCCTAAGCCTCAGTTTCCTCATCTGTAAATTGGGGACAAATAATGTTTCTTAATTCATAGGGTTTTTGTGAGTATTAGAGTTAATGCTTGTGAGATATTTTACAAATGTCAAGTGTTTGCCTCAGGTGAGGAAAGTTGAATATATGGTGAATTTTTTTTCTTTCGTCATGGTGGTGGTACATTTTGTTTTGTTTTGCTTTGTTTGCATTTTGGGGAGTGGTTTTGTCCAGTTCACTGTTTCTCTACGGCCATTTGCACATTACTTTGGATTTTTGCCATATCTCTTACCACCTAATATTTGTTAACTGACTCTTAAAAAGAAGCCTTAAACACGGTAACCTTGCAGGCCAGGCCAGCACAGAACGGCACAGGTGGGCCAGCACCCGGCTCGCAGTGACTCCGCTGTAACGGGAGTCACTCATCATCAACACTGACATTAAAAGACGTCTTTTGCCCCATCTCAGACCTTTCTTATAGAACCAGCTCTCTTGCATTCCCTCTGCTGAATGAGGTCACTTCTTTGCTCCTGCGTGAGCTCACGGATACGTTCTTATAGTGACTGGCCGAGCTGGGAATTCTGTGCGTAATATCAGGGGATTTTCTCTTCCTTTTAGATAACTGGGACTCTGACAGATTCCAAGGAAGTGGTTACTCACGGTGGAGTGCTCATGGCTGATTAGAGGGAGGAATGGAAATTCCCCTTCTTTGCCTAAAATAACTGGAACTGGACCATGACAATATGAGCTTTGTCCAGGCTTGAAACGGTATCCTTTCCAAGTGAACTTGGTACGGAAATACTTACCAATATATGCTGATCGTTCTCACTGACAGGCTAGAAAAAGGTTAGTCCTTCTGTGTTTGCAGTTAAAAGGGCCATTGTTAGGAGCAATGAGTCCCAGAGGAGAGAACTAGAAGTAGGTTGACCTGGTAATATTGGATTCATCTGACTTCTCTCTCTCTCTCTCTCTCTCTCTCTCTCTCTCTGCCCCTTATCCCCTTGGGTTTCCTTCCTAGCATACAAAAATTCAAATTCCGGAAATAGACCTGCTCTCCATTTATTTGATTATTTTTATGACAAGTTTGTTCGTGACAACCTTCTCCCGGACACTCCCAAGCAGATTCTGAGGAAATGAGAGAAGGAAATGCCCAGATTGGTCGAGTGGAGCAGAGTTCAGACTCCGAAGCAGCTTTAATCCCATGCCTGAAGCTGGGTCAGAAAGTTCATAATTAGAACAAGGGCAGGGGTTCAGCCCGGGTCTGACACAGGGTGAAAAGATCTGAGATTTGGTTTGGATGAATATCCTAACCCTCAACTGTGATTCTGACTACCGTAAACTTAAAAAAAAAAAAAAAAGACTGGGCAGGATCTCTAGGAGGACTTCACTCTCTATTTTTAAAAAAATTTTATTATCACTTACAAAAATGTATTAAAGGCTAAGAGGAGGAGGGGGTGCAGGAATGAAAGTGGGAATTCATACATCAAAGTTTTTTTGGGCTCCAAGAAATTCTGGTATTGCTGGTTATGTTAGCCAGTGACATGCCTGTTCTTCCCAGAGGAAGGGAGAGCCCCCTGGCTCCTTGGGAGTATAAACACAGTCTACAGAGTTAGTGTTCTCTTAGACTGTGGCTCCTAAAGTTAAGCCAACTATTGTGCATCTGGTGTTCAAAGGCATAGTCACCTTTCTACTCCAGAGTAACCTTACATGAATGTCTAAGGAGACCTAAAAAAGAACTGACTTGTCAGTCTGGTTTATAAAGGGCTTCCCTGGTGACTCAGTCGTAAAGAATCTGCCTGCAGTGCAGGAGACCTGGGTTCACTCTCTGGGTGGGGAAGATCCCATGGAGGAGGGAATGGCTACCCACTCCAGTACTCTTGCCTGGAGAATCCCAGGGACAGAGGAGCCTGGCGGGCTACATTCCATGGAGTCGTAAAGAGTTGGACACGACTGAACGGCTAACACTTTCACATTTCTCCCCCACTGGTTTGTAATGGTAAACAACTGGATACGCATGAAATGGCCAGTTAAGAAAGAATGCATTCTGGATTGTGTATGTGCCTCAAGTATATGATCAGTCGGATTCTTACCTGGGACTTTGGTTAGAGGTATTAGGAAAGGTGTGTGTGCACATGTGTTTACTTTGGACTCACCAGCCATGAGGATTATTTAGGCCTGAAGCTAGAGATGATCACTGTACAGTCATATGGAAAGAGTCTACCCGAAACTGACAACAACATAGAGGAAAAGAGAGCCAAGAAATGGAGAGTGGCACGCTCCTGCTAACCACATTTGACGCCCGGGTCCAGCTATGCCTGAAGTCAGAAGTAAATCTGGATGTGTCAGTTATGACAATGATGAACTCCTTTTTATTCCCAAAGCAGACTGGCAGATGCTGCTGTTGCCTGCAGCTGCAGCAGTCTTGCTATCACACCTCCTCCATCTGATCTGAGCTCTAAATGGATAGGTGAGTACTTATCTTGGTTAGTAACCAAGTTCTGCAACAGAGGAAATCCACTAATCCAAGAATTAACTGCTAGGGATAGACTTTCATTCTAAGAAATCGGGCTGCTTCAACCACGGTGTGTTCAAGGGGAAACAGAAAGATATTCTGATTGCTACTGATAGTCATTTTTGGCGTAAGTTGGGACCAGTCAATGCTATCGAATGTTGATATCTGTGTTGACTACAAAGAATTTCTTACACAATCAGTTTTCATCCCAGAAATATACACTCACCCTTTGAGTCATGGGTTGGCTAATCATTGTTTCTGCCACTTTGGGCTGGCTGTTCACTCAGACTTTGAGTTTATGACAAACACACACTCCCAAATACCTACCCCCAGTGGGCCTCTACGTAACGCTCTGGCACGTGGGGTGTTGCCTTGTAATCTTGAAGCCTGAGCATAACCAGGCACCCACTTCCCACAGCTGCCCACTGAATGAGTGCTGGTTTCATCACCAGGGGAACAGGTCTTCGACTTGTTTTTCTTGTAAAGATAATGCTTCACGCCAAGTCATCCACAGCGTGCAACCAGGGACGAGGCTGAGATGTCTAGAGATGCAAAAGGGAAATTGTGTAAGCCAGTTGCATAACCATCACCTCCTGTTAGAGCTTGTGCCTGAGAAGACTGTCTTCTCAGCCTTCCAGAGAGCTGTGTGCCCCCTGGGAGCGAGTCTGATAGGACTCTACTTGGAGAATGTGGACACTAAACAGGTATGGGACTTGGGACCGCAGCGAGTCTGGGAGAGGCCCAGCCTGTGCCTACTTGATGAGGCTTCGAGCATCTCAAGAAATAATGATGAAGAACTGACAAAGGCCACCAAAAATTAGGGAATATTTTCAAGGTCTACAGTGAATGAAATAAGAACTTGAGTAGACACACTAATTACTGTCCACCACAATGACATTGCGCTGTGTAGAGCATTATAGGATTTAAAAGACACCATATCTTAGAATGAACTACAGCCAGCATGGTCTGTGGATGGGACACAGGTGGTGTTCAAACGTCCCTTAGATGCCTCACTCCAGCTCTCCTACATGACATTAAAAATAATTTTTAAAATTAAGATTACGAATGCTTCAGTTGTGTCTTGTGCCTCTTGCCTCCTTAGGCCTGGAAGTGAGAGCGGGGAGAAGTGGCAGGACCGTCACTTGATGGGAACCCAGAGGAATCCAACGCAAGCTTTGTGGCTTTGTCCCAACCAGCTGTGTGATCTTGGGGAAGTCATTTAACCTCTCTGGATTTCCCCATCTATGAAAAAGTCCTGGATGAGGGCCTTACAAGTTCCCTCTAAAGTTTTATGGTTACACCAGTTTCTTGCGACGAGTCTAAGTACTAGGGGCAGGAGAAAAAATAAGACAACATTCCACACAGATTCAGCCTTTGCCAGTGGGGTGGGTGATAAGGATCAGGAGGAGTGTGTGTGTGTGTGTGTGTTGACAGCCTGCAAAAAAAGATAATCTGCAAAACTGACACTATACTGAGAGGGTAATGCAATGATGAAAAACTCAGCAATGAAAGGAGGTGGAGCGAGGTCTGGGAAGGCTCTCTGAACGACCACTGCTTCCCAGCTAATCTGATATTCTTTTAGCCAGACACTAAGAACAGACGTGCCATAGAGGTGGGCAGAGGACTCGGTGGGCAGAGGGGCCACTGAAGGACCTAACGATTCAGGAAATGACTCCTCGGTGAGTCAAGAACAGAAGGCAAAGAAGAGAAAGGAGAGCAGCGATGATCAGAACTGGATTTCTGCAGCACTCCTGAGCCTGCCATCAGGCAGGTCTGGATTTGAATCCCAACTCTGATCACTTATCAGCTGTGTAACCTTTTATCCCCTCTCTGCTCTGATCTTCCGTCTGATCTGTAAGAGGAGACCCTGCCCTGTAAGGGTGAAATGGAATCATGCCTCCGAAGAACTTAGGCCCAGGACTGGGCACATTAATATTAATATGTGCCCAGCCTATAATTAGTACAGTGCTTGCTAATATTTGCTGAGCATCAACCAAGTCATACTTAATACGATGACCTCCCCGCGCCTTCCCCCAAACAAGTCTATGGGGCAGGCACTGCGATGACCCCACTTTACAGATGAGGAGGCCAGGCTCAGCACCCGGTCACCACGCGGACGTTGGTCATCGTTATTGTCTGTCCTCTGGCGACAGCAGAGAAGGTTATGGCGACCCAGCAGCTCCACAAGAATGTGGGTGCAGACAGGCAACGGCTGCTGAGGCTGGCACTTTCTGGAGGTGGAAAATGAAGAAATATCACCCTTGGTAGTAATACGTTTCTTTCTTCATCCAACATGCTTATGTTTTATTGGGGCATCATACACATAATGCAGTGCGCCCGTGTTAATCCTTGATTTGCATTCTGACCAAGACACACAGCCCTCTAACCGTCACGGCGGCCTTTAGCCAGCACTGACCTGCTTTCTGTTGCTAAAGCTTTGCCTTTCCTAGAATTTCATATAAACGATTACATACTTTCACTGAACACGTTTTTGAGCTTCACCCTTGTTCTTGAGTGTATTAGTAATCCCTCCCCTTATTCTGCTGTGTAATATTCCAATATAGGGAGGTACTACAATTTGTTTATTCACTCATCAGTGAATGGACACTTGGGTTATTTCCAGTTCAGGGCTATTATAAAGAGAACTGCTATGAAAGACGGAGCACACGTTTTTGTATAGATGCATGATTTTATTTCTCCTTGGTAACACCTTGGAGTGTGATTGCTGGGTCGTAAGCTAAGTGTACGTTTCACTTTATAAGAATCAGCAAACCATTAGACAATGTGGCCACACCATTTTGCATTCCTGTCAGCCCTGTAGGGAATGTCCAACTGCTCTGCATCTTTGCTGACCACTGGATTATCAATCTTTAAAATTTTAGCCATTTTAGCAGGTGTGTGGTAATACATCATTGTGGTTTTAATGTATATTTCCTAATGACTAATGATGCTTAGTATCTGTACATCTGTTTATTTGATGTTGTTATTTCTTCTTTGGTGAAGTGTCTACTCAAACATTTTTCCCATTGGGGAAAAAAATGTCTTCTTACTACTTAGATATCTAGAATACAGGCATTCTTTATGTGTTCTAGATTCAAGTCTTTCCTCAGATATATGTTTTGCAAATATTTTCCCCATTTGTGACTTGCTTTTTCATTTTCTTAATAGGGACTTTTGAATATCAAGTTTTTAATTTTTATGAGGATTAATTTATCAATTTTTTTTCTTTTATATGAAGGATTTTGTGCCCCAAGGAATATTTGCCTAACCCAAGGTTGTAAAGACTTTTCTCCTAAAAGTTTTATAAATTTCTCTCTCATGTTTAGGTCTATTAGCTATTTGGTCCATTTTAAATTAATTTTTTATGTATACTATAAGGAAAGGGTCAAGGTTCATTATTATTTTCATATGGATATCCAATTGTTCTAGCATCATTTGTCAAAAAGACTACCACTTTCCCATTAAATTAAGTTGATGCCGTTTTGTAAATCAACTGACCATATTTATGTGGGCATTTCTCTGGATGTCCCATTAATCTACAAGTCTCTTCTTATATCAGTAAAAGTCTTGTCTTGGTTACTGTGGCTTTAATATAAGTCTTGAATTCAGGTGCTTGAAGTCTTCCACTTCTGTTCTTCTTTTCTGCACTCACTTATGGAGTGCCAACTGTGTATCCAGTCCTGCTCATTTGTTCACCGATTCATTCAAGAAAGATTTTAGAGTGACCATTATACCATGCTTGCTTTAGCTGCTAGGATTTGGTGGTGATTAAAAAACACACAAACTTTCTGCCCTCATGGAGTTTACTATCCATTGGAGGTTTGGGGTTGGCGAGTTGGACTGGTAACCAGAAAAATATGTAGATTGTATTGTCAGATATATACGCGGTGTGTGTGGTCAGACAGTAATAAATGCTATGAAGAAAACTAAAGCAGGAGGAGCTTGTGGACATGGTGGGTGAGGGGAGAAGAGGGTGGAAGGAACTGAAGGAGTAGTCCTGACATAAGCACTATCATAATCCGCCTGCGGTGCAGGAGACCCAGGTTCGATCCCTGGCTTGGGAAGATCCCCTGGAGAAGGGAAAGGCAACCCACGTCAGTATTCTGGCCTGGAGAAGTCCATGGACTGTATGGGGTCGCAGAGAGTTGGACAGGACTGAGCAGCTTTCAGTTTCGCTTCAGTTCATGTAAACTAGAAGCCAGCGGGAAGCTGCTCTCTAACCCCGGGGGGGCTCAGTTCTGTGCTCCGAGATGGCGCAGAGGGGTGGGAGGGGGAGAATGGAAGGGAGGCTTCAGAGGGAGCGGATATGTGTGCTTAAAGCTGATTCATGCTGTTGAATGGCAGAAATGAACACAACACTGTAAAGCAATTATACTCCAATTAAATAAATGATAAATATTTAAGATAGAGAAAAACATAAAGCACAGCAAAGAATAGTGATGGAAGAACGCTCTGATGGAAGAACTCTCTGAGAACCCCAAAAGAAGTGAGGGGTTGAGTCATGAACATGGTCTCTTTAGGGTAGAAGAGAAAAGAAGGGCCCAGAAACGGAGCAGAGTGGGAAGTGTTTAGCTAAGTTTTCTCTAGTGTATTTGTAAGGATTTTTAAAGTAAATCCACTTAGTGGTCATTTCCATGATAAATAGAGCTGGGCGACAGCTGAGTTGAGACTGAAACGATCTCAGAAGATGGATGCTGTTATGTGAAGAACTGGATAAGAGTTTTCTAGGAACAGGAACAGCAGGTGCAGTGGCCCTGAGGCCAGAAAGCCCTCAGCATCTTCTAGAAATCAGGTTAACATGGGGGAGTCTGTGAGATGAAGCCTGACAAATAAAAGAGACCAGGAAATTCCCTGGTGATTCCGTGCTTAAGACTCCACATTTCTACTGCTGGGGGCCTATGTTTGATCCCTGGTTGGGGAACTAAGATCCTGGAAGCTGAGTGGTACCACCAAAAAAAAAAAAAAGAAAAGACACAATACCTATAGGTGTAGGTATAAGTATAGTGTAGGTGTAGGTGCCCGTGTGTGTGCCCAAGTGTGTGCACTAAGTTGCTTCACTCAGCTCTGACTTTTTGCTTCCCTGTGGGCTGTAGCCCACCGGGCTCCTCTGTCCACGGGATTCTCCAGGCAAGAAGACCGGGGTGGCGTGCCGTGCCCTCCTCCCAGGATTGAATCCACGTCTCTCATGTCTCCTGCGTTGGCAGGATTCTTTCCTCTAGTGCCACTTAGGAAGCCCATAGGGCTTCATCAGCCAGAGGTTAAGAGTTTGGATTTTATTCTATAGGGCAGTGACACCATCGGGGAGCTTTAAATAGAGGGAGTGTTTCTGTATGTCAGTGTAACTTAGTGGCTTGTATTTCCGAAACTTCAAGTCCTGAGAAACCGTTGGGGTGTGGCTGTACTGTCTGGCAGCTTCCGGTAAACCCCGTAATCTGGGAGAGTTTATGAAAACATTTAGGAATGAACCTCACATTTTGACTGTCGAATTATCTTGAGTGCACACAGGGATGCTTCATTTTATTAGTATGAAGTGTGAGCTTTGATATATGGGGTGTGCATGTATGTGTTCGTGTATGCGTGTGTTTGGAATTCTTAATCTTCGTGAGTCATGAAGTGTATTTCCACATTTCAACTAAATGAATGCTGTTTATTTTTATAGTCTTTCTCTGTCTCCAACTTTTAAACTACCTTTAATTTGAAAATAATTTTAATTTATCCACCAAGTTGCAAATAGAGAAATAATGTAGATTACCTTTCTCCTTTTATATATTTACCTATTAACATTATTAACATTTTACTCTATTTGCTTGTTTGGTCTCTCTCCACATGCACACACACACAATTTCTTCCTAAACCATCCATCACTGTTACATTCATCATCCTTGATTCTCAAATACTCCAAGTATGTATTTGCTAAGAATGGGGATTCTCTCTTACACAGCCACAATAGATATTAAAACTTAATACATTTATCCTGATGTAACAGTTTAATTTACCATCCAGATTCCAGTTTTTATCAGTCAGCCTTAGACTGTTCCTTTTGACATTTCCCTTCCAGTACAGGCTCCTGTCTCGGGGCAGGGTGTGCATTTAATTGTCATGTTTTGTTTTGTTTTTTTTAGCCTCCTTGGACCTGGAACATTTCCACAGCTTCTCTTTGTCTTTTGTGAGATTAGCATTTTTGAAGACCGCAGTCCTTCCCCTGCCCTCTGCCCCACTGTAACAGAATGTTCCTCTAATTGTGATTGTCTGATTAGGTATAAGTTATGCATTCTTGTGGAGAACGAAATGGCAACTCACTCCAGTATTCTTGCCTGGAAAATCCCACGGACGGAGGAGCCTGGTGGGCCACAGTCCATGGGGTCACAAAGAGTCGGACACGACGGAGCGACTTCACTTTCACTTTCTTTCACTATGCCTTCTTGGCTGCAGTAAGGCACACAGAGGATGCTGTATCCTTCTCAGGATGCCATCCCTGGAGACAGAGGATGTCCACCTGTCTGTCTTGGTGATGTTAAATGCCCACAACTTTTCATCTGGTGTTTACGGATGACATGAGGTAGGGGAGAGGGGAAGAAAATTGAAATAACAAAGAGGTGGATGACTCAGCATTTGTTAAGTTCCCGAGTCATCTGTGTTGCTGATTTAACCACCCAAAGCAAGGCTTTGTATAATCACAAAGGACACACACACATACACACACACACACTCACACACCCAAGTTCTGATCCACTTTGCATTTTTTTAGCTGCCACCAAAGTCCTGTTTCAGCACATGGAGCATTGAAAGAAATAATGTGAAGGTATTTTCAAATTCTGCATTGAAGAGTCACATATAATAATTACTTATATATATAATTATATAACAATTCCTTGGGTCTTAAACCAAGGAAGTGGTGCCATGGTTATGAGCTTTGTGGGTACCAGCCAAGCATGTGGATTAGCTTCAAGCAGTGGTTTTCAGCCCCATACCTTAAGTTCTCCTGGGTGCGTTTAACACCCAGTGCTGGGCACACCCCCACTCCGATCAACTGAATCAGAAGTTCTAAAAGTGGGGTTCACGGATGGAAGAATTCTAAAGTAAAGAGCCACCAGCTTAACGGTATGATTCTGGAGCTTCAATAATCCCCATAGGTCTTTAACTTTTGGTCAAGTGCTCCCTTTAATAGCTGAAGTATATTGAGCACCTACTGTGTGTCACAGACAACCACAGATTTTGTTTACAGAGCATCCACTTTCCCTTCTATGGGAAAAAGCTCCCTGGTTTTCCTTTGGCCAATACCACCCCCACTTGCAGCTCATGTGGTTTTGGGGTTATTGTTTAGCTGCTCAGTCATGTCTGACTCTGTGAGACTCCACGGACTGCAGCATGCCAGCCTTCCTTCCCTGTCTTTCACCATCTCCCAGAGTTTGCTCAAACTCATGTCTGTTGAGTTGGTGATGTCATCCAACCATCTCATCCTCTGTCATCCCCTTTTCCTCCTGCCTTCAATCTTTCCCAGCATCAGGGTCTTTTCCAATGAGTCACTTCTACACATCAGGTGGCCAAAGTATTGGAGCTTCAGCTTCAGCATCAGTCTTTCCAATGAATTCAATTCAGTTCAGTTGCTCAGTCATGTCTAACTCTTTGAGATTCCATGGACTGCAGCACACCAGGCTTCCCTGTCCATCACCAACCACGGAGCTTACGCAAACTCATGTCCATAGAGTCGGTGATGCTATCCAACCATCTCATCCTCTGTCATCCCCTTTTCCTCCTGCCCTCAATCTTTCCCAGCATCAGGGTCTTTTCAGATGAGTCAGTTTTTCACATCAGGTGGCCAAAGTGTTGGAGGTTCAGCTTCAGCATCAGTCCTTCCAATGAACATTCAGGACTGATTTCCTTTAGGATGGACTGGTTGGATCGCCTAGCAGCCCAAGGGACTCTCAAGAGTCTTCTCGAACACCACAGTTCAAAAGCATCAATTCTTCGGCACTCAGCTTTCTTTATAGTCCAACTGTCACATCCATACATGACAACTGGAAAAACCATAGCTTTGACTAGATGGACCTTTATAAGCAAAATAATGTCTCTGCTTTTTAATACACTGTCTAGGTTTGTTATTGCTTTTTTTCCAAGGAACAAGCATCTTTTAATTTCATGGCTGCAGTCACTGTCCACAGTGATCTTGGAGTCCCCAAAAATAAAGTGTTTCACTGTTTCCATTGTCTCCCCATCTATTTGCCATGAAGTGATGGGACCAGATGCCATGATCTTTGTTTTTTGAATGAATTTTAAGCCCACTTTTTCACTCTGCTCTTTCACTTTCATCAAGGGGCTCTTTAATCCCTCTTCACTTTCTGCCATAACGTTGGTATCATCTGCACATCTGAGATTATGGATATTTCTCCTGGCAATCTTGATTCTAGCTTGTGCTTCATCCAGCCCGGCATATCACATGATGTACTCTGCACAGAAATTAAATAAGCAGGGTGACAATACACAGTCCTGATGTACTCCTTTCCCAATTTGGAACCAGTCCATTGTTCCATGTCCGGTTCTAACTGTTGCTTCTTGACCTGCATACAGATTTCTCAGGAGGCAAGTCAGGTGATCTGGTATTCCTGTCTCTTGAAGAATCTTCCAGTTTGTTGTGATCCATACAGTCAAAGGCTTTGGCATAGTCAATAAAGCAGAAGTAGATGTTTTTCTGGAACTCTCTTGCTTTTTCAATGATCCAACGGATGTTGGCAACTTGAGCTCTGGTTCCTCTGCTTTTTCTAAACTTAGCTTGAACATCTGGAAGTTCTCGGTTCACGTACTGTTGAAACCTGGCTTGGAGAATCTCGAGCATTACTTTGCTAGCGTGTGAGATGAGTGCAATTGTGCAGTAATTTGAACATTATTTAGCCCTGCCCTTCTTTGGGATTGGAGTAAAATCTGACCTTTTCCAGTCGTGTGGCCACTGCTGAGTTTTCCAAATTTGCTGGCATATTAAGTGCAGCACTTTCACAGCATTATATTTTAGGACTTGAAATAGCTCAGTTGGATTTCATCACCTCCAGTTTTGTTCATAGTGATACTTCCTAAGGCCCACTTCATTTCACATTCCAGGATGTCTGGCTCTAGGTGAGCGATCACATCATCGTGGTTATCTGGGTCATGGAGATCTTTTTTGCATAGTTCTTCTGTGTATTCTTGCCATCTCTTCTTAATAATCTTCTGCATCTGTGAGGTCCATATCATTTCTGTTCTTTATTGAGCTCATCCTTGCATGAAATATTCCCTTGGTATCTCTAATTTTCTTGAAGAGATCTCTAGTCTTTCCCATTCTATTGTTTTGGGGGGCTGACCCTGAATCTTGACTTCAGGGATGGACATTATTTCCTAGGTTTGGCCACTTGATCTGTTCATGAATGGTCTAAGTTTGTCAGATAAGACCTGAGTTAAAACTTCTGTTGGAATTATTGGCAAAAAGGTGCTTTAATTCCACCTGGGCTTAAAACTAAGAGAATGTTAATGTGAGGTTACCAGGGACTACTACAGAAAGGGAACCTATCCAAGAGTGAAGCCTACATGAAGTAAAGCAGAAAAAGAGATGAACTTGGTGGATAGTGGTTTGAGCCCCTGTCCTGGAACCAGCCATGTCTGAACTCCTAGATTTTTAAACCATATGAGCCAATAAATTCCTATTTTGCTTAAGCCAGTTTGAGTTCAGGTTCAATAAGCAGGCAAGACAAATCTCAGCCATAAGGACCTAATAACTTGACCTAAGGTGAAAAGTAATCAGAGATAGAAAGGCCTTAGAGAAGGAGGGACGTTCAAACACTGGTCCTCCGGCCTGTGGCTGTGGGATGTTACAATCACCCAGCCTCCCTGGACTCCAGCTTCCTCCCCAGTGTAGCAGGGGTGGGCTAATAAAATTCAAGAATGCATTTGTGGAGTTGGTGGAGCCAAACTGCTTGGTTCAGATAATACAAAGCTTCCTCCATCAAGCGTGTGTGCTCAGAAGCCAAGCTCCAGTGTGGAGGGAGCTCGTGGCAAAGAAATGATAAACTAGTACTCGCTGGTATTCACTGAATCCATGCCACATGCCTTCTGAAGCCTTTGCCTGCACTGTCGCTTATTCCTTACCGAAAGGGCAGATATTACAGAGAAGGAAACGGGACACAGCCGACCAACCACTGGCTGTTACAAGGGCCCAGGAGTCCAGCCGCGGGCTCGTCTTCTTCCCAAACGGTGCAACCAACTAGTCCTGGGGGTTTGCCGCCAAGAAACCCCTTCCAAAAGGTTTCTGGGAATTTTACAAAGAGCAGTGGACATCCTGCTCTTTGTAAAATTCCTGGCACCCCACTCCAGTACTCTTGCCTGGGAAATCCCATGGACAGAGGAGCCTGGTAGGCTACAGTCCATGGGGTCGCTAAGAGTCGGACACGACTGAGCGACTTCACTTTCCCTTTTCACTTTCGTGCACTGGAGAAGGAAATGACAACCCACTCCAGTATTCTTGCCTGGAGAATCCCAGGGACGTGGGAGCCTGGTGGGCTGCCGTCTACGGGGTCGCACAGAGTCAGACACGACTGAAGTGACTTAGCAGCAGCTCTGGACATCCATTTGGATAGGAGTTTTTTAACCTCATAAATATGTTCAAGGCACCAGAAGAGGCAAAAATAAGCCAAACGCAAACTTTCCTCAGCATCTTCCCCTTAGATACAGAAAAACAAATCATAAACTATGCTCAGTAATGAACTGGTAGCCTTAAGGGGCCCCAGAGCAGACCTTGAATCAGCTGGGATTTCAGGTCCCGCCCGTGGGGGGAGGGGAAGACGCCTGCAGAGAATGTGCCAGAAGAATGAGGAGGAGAGAGATGGGGGGGCAGGAGGGGCAAAGGAGAGAATGAAACAAAGATTGTGGAGGGAGCGGGCGGAGGGAGAAAGAGAGAGAGAGAGATGGGGGGAGGGGAGAGATGGGGGAGAGGTGGTGGGCAGAGAAAGACTGAAAGAGAGAGATGCTGGATGGACAGGTAGATGCTGCGCTGTGGGTATGCGGTCCGGGAGGGCAGCTAAGCACGGCCCGGCCCTGGTTCCTACAGCCGCCCCTGCCGTCCCCACCATCTTGTTCCCCGGCAGGGGTGTGAGACCAAGGCTGGGTTCAGGGCGCCTCCAAAGAGCGGACCCCGCGTCGGGCGAGGAGCTCCCGGGGGCGGCCCGCTGGCCCCAGGCCCGCTCGCGCGGCGGCGCGGACGCAGGGAGCGCGGCTCGGGCCGCCCTCCTCAGTTCTGCAAAATGGTGTCCGCGCTGCTGAGGCACTGGGCGCCGCGGACGTGCGGCTCCCTGCACGCCGCCCGCGCCCCGCGGCTCTCGTCTCCACGCCCGGACGCCGTGTCCCCAGAGTGACCTGTGCTATCTGGGGCCTCGGACTGCTGCTCACAAAGAAGTCACACTGAAAGGGAGAGTGTCCCTCACGCTGGTGTCGTCTTTACCGAGAAGAGGAAACGCAGGTGCCCTCTGCTGGGCGGGACAGGCGGGGCCGAGGCGGGGAGTGCAGGGGGCTGAGGGCGGGGCCTGGGCGCCGGGCCCGAGACGGAGGCGGGGCCTGGGCACGGTGGGCGGGGCCTTGGTGTCAGTCCCTGAGTTAAAGGCGGGGCCTGGGCGCGATGGGCGGGGCCTTAGCGCCGCTCCCCGAAATAGAGGCGGAGCCGAGAGCCGAGGTCCCCGATATAGAGGCGGGGCCTGGGCGCGATGGGCGGGGAGTGGAGGAGGCTGGGGGCGGAGCCTGAGCGCCGGTCCCCGAGATAGAGGCGGGGCCTGTGCTCGATGGGCGGGGCCTCCCCACCCCTCACCTTCTTGTGTGACCCGCTCCCACCCTACAGGGCAAATGGGGTCAAGCTGAGTTTTTTCCCGAAAGGGGAACTAAAAACCAAAACTGAAACTGCTTTACAAGTAAATCATTCACTTTGAGAGAACTGAAAATTTCTTCACTGGGATTTTTTTTTTTCCCCTGTCGATAAATGTTGAATTTCACAGGTGCCAGAGAAGCAGGGAAAAGGCAGGGGTCTTGCGGGACACTGCCAACTTGTTCATCAAAGCGAAGGGTTTGGGGTCTCAGGGAGGTCCTGGCAAAGACTGTAGCTGCACCAGGCCGGCGGGGGCTTCGAGGAGATGGTGGCGAAATTCCTGTCCATTCATAAATTATTATTGACACTTTGAGAATAAAAGAGGTGTTATTAATGATTACAACATGTCAATACGAATAATTCTGGAGTATGCCAGGCAAGGCAGACTCTTTAGCTCAGCATTGTCCAAAAAGAACTTAACACGATGATAAAAACGTTCTAGATCTGTGCTGTCCAATAGGGTAACACCAGCCCTACATGGCTACTGACTATTTGAAGTGTGGCAAATACAACCTAGCAGATTACTTTGTCCTTTAATTTTTGTTAATTTAAATTTATTTATTTATTTTTTAGCCCCACTTCAGGGCCTGCAGGACTTTAGTTCTCTCACCAGGGGTCCTATCAGGGGCCCCCTGTAGTAGAAGGGTGGAGTCTTAACCACTGGACTGCCAGGGAAAGTTATTTAAATTTAAACAAGGTTGCATGTGTCTAGTGGTGGTGCTAGTGGTAAAGAACCCACCTCCCAATGCAGGAGACATGAGAGACACGGGTTCGGTCCCTAGGTTGGGAAGATCTCCTGGAGGAGGGCATAGCAGCCCACTCCAATATTCTTGCCTGGAGAATCTCTTGGACAGAGGAAGCTGGCAGGCTACAGTCCACAGGGTCACAAAGAGTTGGACACGACTGAAGTGACTTAGCACACACTCACAGTGACTAATGGTTTTCCTGGTAGCTCAGCCGGTAAAGAATCCACCTGCCAATGCAGGAGGCCCAGGTTCCATCCCTGGGTCATTAAGATCCCCTGGAGAAGGAAATGGCAATCCACTCCAGTACTCTTGCCTGGGAAATCCCATGGACAGAGGAGCCTGGCCAGCTACAGTCCATGGGGTCGCAAGAGTCAGACATGACTTAGCAACTAAACCACCACCACCAGTGGCTAACATACTAGACAGCAGAGCCCTGGTCATACTACTCGTAGCCGAAGACCAGAACCCTGGTGACAGCAGCTAAGTCCTCGGGCACAAGACTTGTAAGACAGGCTCTCTGTAAGAACTGGTTGAATGAATAGGTGGCGCTAGTGGTAAAGAACCTGCCCCCCAATGCAGGAGGCATTAGAGATGCGGGTTTGATCCCTGGGTTGGGAAGATCCCCTGGAGGAGAGCATGGCAACCCACTCCAGTATTCTTGCCTGGAGAATCCCATGGACAGAGGAGACTGGTGGCCTACAGTTCATGGAATCACAAAGAGTCGGACACGACTGAAGTGACTGAGCACAATAAGAATTGGTTGAACAAATAAAAGCTTAATAATCAAGTCACTGTGCTCCATGTCTGCAGTGGCATAAACTCAGAACACTTCTCAGAGACTTCCAGGAACCTGGAGAAACAGAGCTTCGCCTGGGAGAGCAGAGATCCCAGGGACACTTCCTGTCCAGTGTCCGGGGCTAACCCCAGGTCTTGAGAGCCCGCCTCGGCATATGGCACTGCCTGCAGCACTTGGAAAGGTCAGCGGCTGCTTGTTCCAACACTTTCCTGGGAGCGTCCTAAAAGCTGTCAGAGTGTCCACGTGATCAGAAAAGGCCTTTTGCCTTTGAGGTTTCACCAACAACTTTTAAAATCTCTCCAGTTGTCTCTTGGTGTTACAGATTTGGAAAGCAGCATTTTTGTTTCTAATTATAAATTCCTAGGTGATGTCATTCAGTCCCCAAACACCCACTGGGGCAAGGCTCAATAGAGAAAGACAGTATGCTAACAAGTTATCTGGAGGTGTCAGAAAGAAATGAGAAAAAACAGTACAGTTTGGGGAAATGTTTTCCAGGCTGCTTTCTGGTTTTAGCAACTGCACTGGAAGAGATAAGATACACATGGCTTTTATAAGGAGGCAGCGGAATCTCCAGGGGACATGAGGCAGGAAAAAAGAATCAGGCTGAAAGCATCTGATCATCACATATTCACTGAGAAACAGATTACAATATAGCAAAAGAAGCTCTTCAGGGAAGGGCTCCTATGGGGACCTCTGGGGCCAAGATTCAGTGCGCTCTGGGACAACTTGACTTCAACTCGATGGTATTTGAATAATCTGCCAGGGAGAAAGCAGATATAGCACACACGGTCACATTGAGCGTTGAAACTCTCAGTTTGACAATGAGTAATGATCAGCCATGCCCAGAGGCCAGGCCGACACTCTCTCAGAAACAAGCAGGGAATTGAAGCAATTATTCAGTTATCCATGGACATAGCTACTGGCCAGGGCTGCATCCCCGATTTAGCCCAGAAACAGTAAGACTATTATAAGCTGTTTGCAATGTGTGGGTCTATCTTGAATTTATTAAGTAAAGGAGAATACAGAAAAATCCATAATGTCGTTGGGAGTGCAGTAAGACTGAGTCACACCGTCAGTGAAGTGGGAGGTTGAGGGCCTCTTGCCACTGAAAGGAACATCTTGCTTTTGGCCAAAATGGAAATAAAGATTTGGGTTTAGATATTTCAGATGGTCATTTCTTCACGTCACCCTTTATTATATGCGTGGTTGCTAAATTTCACATCGGATTGCATTTGTGGCCAAAAAGACAGAAAATGTTGAAACAGGACATTGTTCAGTTGTTTAATCACTAAGTCATGTCCAGCTCTTTGCGACCCCATGGACTGCAGCAAGCCAGGCTTCTCTGTCCTTCACTGTCTCCCAGAGTTTGCTCAAACTCCTGTTCTTTGAGTTAGTGATGCCATCCAACCATCTCATCGTCTGTCATCCCCTTCTCCTCCTGCCCTCAATCTTTCCCAGTTTCAGGGTCTTTTCCAATGAGTCTGTTCTTCACATCAGGTAGCCAAAGTATTGAAGCTTCAGCTTCAGCCTCAGTCCTTCCTATGAATATTCAGGGTTGATTTCCATTAAGATTGGCTGGTTTGATCTCCCAGCTGTCCAAGGGACTCTCAAGAGTCTTCTCCAGCACCATAGTTCGAAGGCATCAATTGTTCAGCTCTCAGCTTTCTTTATGGTCCAACTCTCACATCCATACGTGACTACTGGAAAAATCATAGTTTTGACTATCTATACTGACCTTTGTCAGCAAAAGGATGTCTCAGGTTTTTAATTCGCTGTCTAGTTTTGTCATAGCTTTCCTTCCAAGGAGCAAGCATCTTATAATTTCATGGCTGCAGTCACCGTCTGCAGTGATTTTGGAGCCTAAGAAAATAAAATCTGTCACTGTTTCCACTTCTTCCCCATATATTTGCCATAAAGTGATGGGATCTGGGGCTTCCCAGGTGGTGCTAGTGGTAAAGAACCCTCATGCCAATGCAGGAGACAAGAGAGATGGGATTTCAGTCCTTGGATTGGAAAGATTCCTCAGGAGGAGAGCATGGCACCCCACTCCAGTATTCTTGCGTGGAGAATTCCTTGGATAGAGGAGCCTGGTGGGCTACAGTCCATAGGGTTGCAAAGGGTCAGACACGACTGAAGTGACTTAACACTCATGCATGCATGATGGGACCAGATGCCATGATCTTAAGTTTTTAATGTTTTAAGCCAACTTTTTTACTCTCCTCTTTCACCCTCATCAAGAAGCTCTCTAGTTTCTCTTTGCTTTCTGCCATTTAGGATGGTATCATCTGCACGTCTGAGGTTGTTGATATATCTCCCAGCAATCTTGATTCCAGCTTGTGATTCATCCAGCCAGGTATTTCTCATGATGTACTCTGCATATAAGTTAATGGGAAGCCTGGCGTGCTGTAGTCCATGGGGTCACAAAGAGTCAGACCCAACTTAGCGCCTGAACAACAAAGCAGAGTGACAATATATAGCCTCGATGTCCTCCTTTCCCAATTTTGAACCAGTCCCTTTTTCCATGTCCGGTTCTATCTCTTGCTTCTTGACCTGCATACAGGTTTCTCAGGATATAGGTAAGGTGGTCTGGCATTGCCATCTCTATGAATTTTCCAGTTTGTTGTGATCCACATAGTCAAGGCTTTAGCGTGGTCAATAAATCAGAAGATGTTTTTCTGGAATTCTCTTGCATTTTCTGTGATCCAATGAATGTTGGCAGTTTGATTTCTCGTTCCTCTGTCTTTTCTAAATTTTTGAAATACTATGAATAAAGTAATATTATTTCAGCTCTTCCTTAATTAGCCCCTTCTGATGACTATTGGTGGCTGGAAAGAGGGGGAAATGTTTTACTCCCCCCTTTATTTCCTCCCTTCAAAGTAGCTTTGCATGTCACTCAGTTGTGTCTGACATTTTGAGACCCCCCCAATGGACTGTAGCCCACCAGGCTCCTCTCTCCATGGGATTCTCCAGGCAAGTATATTGGAGTGGGTAGCCATTCCCTTCTCCAGGGGATCTTCCCAACCCAGGGACTGCAGCCAGGTATCCCACATTCTTTACTGTCTAAGCCACTAGGGAAGCCTCAAAATATAGTTTACCTACCTATCGAAGAAAACCCAAATATCAACAGCTTAAATAAGATTTATTTTTTCCATTTAGTAAGAAATTCAGAAGCATGGGTGTAGTATAGATTTTAAGACCAAAATTTTGGGTCTTATTTTCCTAGTCACATAGTTTTTCAGTTGGCAGAAAAGGAGAATGGAAAAAGAGATTACCCGAGATTTGACCACTCCTCCCTATCCCATCCCCCAACTTTAAGGAACTTTTTGGGAAGCACACCCAATGACTTCCGACATTTCATTGCAAGTGAAAAGTGTAAGTGAAAGTGGCTCAGTCGTGGCCGACTCTTTGTGACCCCAAGGAGGAATTCTCCAGGCCAGAATACTGCAGTGGGTAGCCTTCCCTTTCTCCAGGGAATCTTCCCAAACCAGGGATCGAACCTGGGTTTCCCACATTGCAGGAGGATTCTTTACCAGCTGAGCTTTCATTGGCCAGCATCAATGAAGTGTTCAAAGGCCAGGTCTACTTGATAAGGAAGCTGGGAAATGTAGTTTTTAAAGCTGAAGTTTTTAAAGCCTCCCCTCCCATTAAAGTTGATATTCTGTTAATAAGAATATTATTAACAGAATAATATGCCTAGGCATTGAGTAGGCTTGACCATTCAAAGCATCTTAAAACAAATTAAAACAAAATTTTTATCTACTTTTGCAAAAGTAATATTGATTTCTTTATGAATGACATTTATGAGTCCCACATAGAAAGACACAGCTCATGCCTACTATTAAATACATATATCAAGGCAGAAAACCAGTTAGTTAAGACGAGTGTGTGTGTCTCCCTGGAGGTGGATGCATTCTTGCTGTGTGATTGGCTTCGGCACGTGCCTCCTGGGGTTCTACAGGACGTAGGTGTGACTTCTTCTGTCAGCCCCTCTGTCTTCTTCCATTAGGACCTGAGCTGAATGGGATCCTCCTGAGAACTAACTTCTGTAGGAGTGTCTTAAGCCTGAAACACACCGTCTAGAGCAAGTTCAACTTCATTAGTGATTTGAGGAGAGATTTATTGAGCCAGAGGGAAGAGGTCTGTGAATAGAGTGTGTCTACGTTGGTTAAGTAACTAAGACAGTCACGGTGTTTGAGTGGTTTTTAGGTTCCGGTCTGAAACAATTTCTCTGTGAGTCAGAAGGAAAAAAAGAAGTTGAAGGGAGAGGCTGGGAATCGGGGCTAGGGGACGAGGGGCCACATGGGGCAGGGTCTGACGAGCACGTTAACAGGTTGAGCTTCAGCCTGTGGCTCTGGGCTTAGAGACTCTTCAGGGCCAGGCAGGAACGTGGGGCCATGAGGCTGGTCAGGTCGGCAAAAGAGGGGCAGAGGCAGAGCCCCCAGCTCCCCATGGTGACAGTCACTGCTGGGCCCAACCAGTTAGTTCCACGTGAAACTGCAGACCCAGTTCTGCCGGTGAGGCGGATGGTTCAGGAGAAGCCCAGTATCTGAACGTTTACATGAAATCGGATTTGGTTATGTGGAGTCAGATTTTATGAAGCTGGGCAAAGCTCTGATCAAACGTGGCTGCATCTGGCGCCTTGGTGAGCAGCGTGGTGCTCGTGAGACTCTGAGAAGGGGTGCGGGGCACCGAGGATGGTCTGAGATGGCAGAGCGGGAGCACGAAGGCGGGGCCAGCCAGGCCCTCGCCGACGGCAGGAAGGCCGCGGGCATGCGCTCGTCGCAGCACTAACACCGCGCGGCACCGCCTCACACCGGTCTGAAGGGCCAGCTTTAAAGTCCACAGATAATAGATGCTGACAGGTGTGGGAAAGCGGGCCCTCCTGCACTGTTGGTGGGAGTGTACGTTGGTACGGCCACTATGGAGAACAGTATGCAGTTTCCTCAAAAAACTAAGAATAGAGCTACTATCTGATCTAACCATCTCAGTCTTGGGCAAATATCCAGAAAAGATGAGAACTCTAATTCAAAAGATGCATGTACCCCAGTGTTCATAGCAGCACTGTTTACAATAGCCAAAATATAGAAACAATCCAAGTGCCATATATATATATATGTATGTATAGACACACACTGGAATATTACTCAACCATTAAAAAAATGGAAACATTGCCATTTGCAGCAACATTGGGTGGACTAAAGAGTGTCATACCAAGTGAAGTAAGTCAGAGAAAGGCACTATATGACATCACTCATATGTGGAATCTAAAACGTAATACAAATGAATCTGCATTCAAAGCAGACTCACAGACATAGAAAATAACTTATGGTTACCAGAGGGGAAAGGCAGGGGTGGGTGGAGGGGTAAATTAGGAGTATGGGATTAACAGATAGAAAGTACTGTACATAAGATAGATAAGTGACTATTTACTTAACTAGTTGTTTTTATTTAACTATTTAACTAAGGAAGTAAAAATAGATAAGGGTTTACTGTATAGCTCAGGGAACAATATTTAGTATCTGGCAATAACTTACATTAGAAAATCATCTGAAAAAACATAACTGAATCACTTTGCCATATACCTGGAACTAACACAATACTGTAAATCAAGTATATTCCAGTTTTTGAAGAAGCAGAAGAGGGGGTGGTATTGCTGCACGCCGTGACCGGAGAGCTCAGCGTAGGACTGGGGTAGACTGCTCCTGTCGGCTGCTGCTGCCGCCCTGGGACAGGCGCTAGTCAACGTGTGAGAACATAAGCAGGGAAAAGGACTCACCCGGCGGCCATCCTAAAGGAAATTAACCGTGAACATTCATTGGAAGGACTGATGCTGAAGCTCCAATGTTTGGCCACCTGATGCGTGCTGCTGACTCATTGGAAAAGACCCTGATAGTAGGAAAGACTGAAGGAAAAAGGAGAAGGGGGCGACAGAGGATGAGATGGTTGGGTGGCATCACCGACTCAATGGACATGAATCCGAGCAAACTCCGGGAGTCAGTGGAGGACAGAGGAGCCTGGCGTGCTGCGTTCATGGGGTCGCAAAGACTTGGGCACCTCTCAGCAACTGAACCACCACCACAGCAGAGTGGCCTGGAGAGTCAGTTCTCAGGATTTTCCCAAGAGGAGTCAAGTCCCACTCAAGTGCCCAGACGGATAGAATCAAGAATATTCTCTGCTGCTTCCTTGTTTGTGATAATAAGGAACCAGAAGCCAGCTAATACTGTCCATCAGTAAAGTTACAGGTAAGTAAACTCCAGCCCGTGGTGTATCTGAGCTGTGGAGACACAAGAAGCACTCGGAAGGGTAAGACACACCAAAACACCCCCGCACAAAGCCACACCGGCCTCTTCTCTCTCTCCCGCTCACGCATTCTCTCAGTCTGCAGGCTCAGGTACAGGACCCGAAGCTGCCCCAATCCTTCCCTCAGCGTTCGCAACACTGGATACCTGGGCCGAAGGAGAAAGTTTCCAAGATGAGGGATAAGTGGTCACCAGGGAACCTCTGTTTAAGTTGTTAATTATTGTAACTGGGAAAATGCCTTTCTGGATCTCTTATGTAGTGAGAAATTAAATGAAAGTGGAGGATGATGCATCTGGCATTTTGCAAGGACCGTTGTAGCAGGGAGTGGCGAAGAGATGACAGCACCTTGAGGGGTAAATGGGAGTTTAAGAGGCAGAAACCCAAGCGAAATTAACCCTGAGCATTCATTGGAAGGACTGATGCTGAAGCTCCAAGGGAAAGAGCCTTGTTAAGGCTGCCGAAAGGCCTGGCGGGGGCGGGGTGGGGGGAGACGAGAGAAAGTTCTTTGTTGGTTGGCTTTTAACAGGGGTGACTGAAAATCTCAATAAAATGGTATTTTGATTCCCTTTCACAGGGCATTGCTTCTACAATAGTAGATTCTACAAATCTCAATAAAATGGCATTTTGATTTCTCTTTCACATGGGGTTTGCTTCTGATTCAAGATCACTCCTATGACCTGCATCCCAACTCTTCTGATGTAGGAAAGTCTAGAAAGATTTTGACAGGAAATTAAAATTGATTGGTGGGATAGGACCAGGATATCTGTATAAAGGGAACACACTCCTGGGGAGAAAATGTTGCTTGAAATAGGATACAGAGGAAGGTCTGCCAACGGAGAGATGGTTAAGTATGTTAGTATAAAAATCAGCTGGGTAGGCTTTTATGTGGTTATTAAAAATCACATTTCCAAGTTTTAAAATTGGAAAACATGCAGAAATGCTGATAATCCAATGTTTGATTTTAAAAATGCTTGCCAAAAAAAAAAAGAAAACAAACAAACAAACAAAAAAATGCTTGCCACAAAACTTTATGTGCAGTTGAGTCCATTTGTAGTTTACAAAATAAGTCTATCTGTGTGAGGGGAAAAAAGAAGGAAGCATTCATTTGGTAACAGTGCTTTTCCCTGGGTGATGGGGAAATTGGTGATTTTATTTTTCATGCATTTCTGTTGACACTACAATTTTCTATCGAAAACAGGATTGCTTTTTTTAATTCCCCAAAAGAACTGTTTTTAAAAACCGTCATTGGAAAATCATCTCTGAGGACAACAGCCAAGGGAGGATTCCTGTTTGGCGAAGAAGCCGACAGGCGGGTCCCAAGCAGCCTTGGGGGACTTTCCCCTTTTTGCCTAAATATCAAGTGTCGGCATTCACACGGTTAAAAAGGGCCTGAATGGAGCAGCCTCCCCAACGCTGGATGACAGGCATCAGGCCCTCCGCCCCTCCCATCCCAGGAGCTGTTGTGAGTGCTTATTTATCAGAGAAAACACCGAACTTGAATGGGCTGGAGCTCACCGGCTGGCAGCAGAGGTCTGGTCCTTGTCTCTTTGGACGGACCCTGGAATTCGTCTGGAACACACAGGATGTGTATGAACATTACGGAGCAGAGCGCAGTTCTCTCCCTCCTGCAGAATCCCACTTCTTCCCACCAACCTGGCAGCAAGCAAAACGACCTCAGGATTAAGCCTGTAAACTTTGGAATCAAACAAACCCATGTGCAATCTTTACTTTTTTTTTTTTTTAAACCTAACAGTTCTGTGGCTTCCAGCAAATTCTGTAACTTCTTTGTACTTTTGTTTACTCATGTGCAAAATGGGGATAAAGATCACCACCATGTTGGGTTCCTATGAAGATTAAATAGGATAAAGTACAGAGAGTGGACATGTGCAACCCTGTGGACTGTAGATTTTTGTTCTTGGATTACCTGTTTTCTTCTCACCCTACTTTAGGGCCATCATTCATGGGATGAAATAAGAAAGGATGGTTTGGGGAGAAAGATACTCTTGGTAACCTGCAGATTTTCTTGTGAAAAGTGCAATCTCTCAGTTCCAGGCTGGCGTCTGTTGTTGGTAACTGGGTTGGCTCCAGCCATTGAACCAATTTATTGAGCACTATTTCTTGCTAGGACGGCTTCCCTGATGGCTCAGGCAGTAAAGAATCCTCCTGCAGTGTGGGAGGCCTGGGTTTGATCCCTGGTCTGGGAAGAACTCCTGGAGGAGGGAATGGCAACCCACTCCAGTATTCTTGTCTGGAAAATTCCATGGACAGAGTAGTCTGGAGGGCTACGGTCCATGGGGTCGCAAACAGTCGGACAGGACTAAGTGACTAACACCTGCTAGGCAGTGTGTTTAAGCCCTCTTATAGGTATATGACCAGCGTCCACATAGGTTGTATTATCCCGTTATGTTTTATTCAAATAAGTCCTGATAACAGCCACTTCTCACCACCTCGACGCTAGTCTCAGCTACCCTCTTCTCCCAAGAAGTCACAGCAGTAGCCTTCTCCTTGGCCTCCGCTCTTGCATTCTTTCCATTTCCAGTGAACTTTGGAGTCAACCAGAACGGGAGAACAACCAATCTGGAGAGAGAGTAATGTTACGTAGGGAAGCCCAGGGACTCTGGTTCAGGGACCGAATCCTGCCTTGCTCAGTTAGCTGCTAACATACCTTCAGTCACAAGGAAGTGACTGGCAAAGGTGCTTCCCACGCCCCTGGTTGCCTAGCTCCAAGGACGCCAGACTTGCCATCACGCATCCCTGCTGAGACTGTCTCTGATCGCTAGGGGAGTGCCTCTCACTTAAGTACACTGCCCTCATTGCCCCTTCCTCTCTGCTCCACCAGCACAGTGAGAGAGAAATTTACCCACCCAACACACCCTAAGATTTGAGAAGGCTTCTGCTTCAGGAAATGTAGTACATAGCTGAGAATCTTTCTCTGCAGCTTTTTAAAGCCAATCTTTGGATTAACCAGATGTCTGATGAGCATTAAAAAAAAAAAAGTCTACTAAAAGTGAAAGTACCATTGTTTTTGTTTATAAATACATCAAAATACTCATATCTTTTATTGATCTGTGCTGAGGGAGTTGTGGGTTTTCATGCAACGTTTTTTGAAAGAGTGAAAAGCAAATACCTCAAAATGAAAATAGGATCACACATGGTTTTATCGTCTTGTGCAGTTCATTTAATTACAACCTGATCTTACGGAAGGGATCCCGTTTTGGTTTAATCTTTTGGGGCTCCCTGCTCAGCTAACTTGAAAGTTTAGCTTTGGATGTTTAATTCTATAGTCTGTGATCATTTTAGGAAATTTACAAAGATGGCAACACAGAATATATAGAATGATTCATTGTGGTGGAGTTCAAAGCAGAGTGATCTGTAGTAATTCTGCACACGACAGTATAGCAAAGAAAAATAGCTTAGCCAAGCCCACACACTGATATGAGAAATCCTACAGCCATAGAGATTATAACCATGCATCTTATGAAAAAACATAAGTGGAGTGTACATGTTATAACTATAACATCATATCATATAACTTAAGTGTAGAAAGCATGGGCTTCCCCAGTGGCGCTAGTGTTAAAGAAGCTGCCTGCCAATGCAGGAGATGTAAGAGAGGTGAGTTCAACACCTGGGTTGGGAAGACCCCCTAGAGAAGGGAATGACAACCCACTCCAGTATTCTTGCCTGGATAAATCCCATGGACAGAGGAGCCTCATGGGCTACAGTCCACAGGGTCACAAAGAGTTGGACACAACTGAAGTGACTTGGTCACACGAACAAAGCATAATACAAAATGGTTTGCATTGAACTGGGTAGTCAGGCAGTCACTAGGCATTTTATTAATCACCTGCTGTTTGCAAGGTACTTTCATAACTATGAAATAATCTATATAAAAAAATCTGAAGGGAGGATGTAAAAATAAGGCTGAGTCAGGAAGATGGGATTATCATGGATTCTTTGTCTTTATTTTCCCTTAATATTGAAACATATATGATTTCAAATGGACCTTATTAAACTTAGAAGTTTTGCACAGCAAGGGAAACCATCAAGAAAACAAAAAGACAACTAACTGAATGGGAAAAAATATTTGCAAATGATATGATTGATAAGGGGTTAATATCCAAAATATATATAAATAGCTCATATGACTCAACATAAAAAAACAACCATATTAAAAATGGGCAGAAGGACTGAATAGACATTTTTCTAAAGAAGACATGCAAATGGCTAAGAGGCACTTGAAAAGATGCTCCTAATCATCAGAGAAATGCAAATCAAACCCACAATGAAAGATCACCTCATACCCGTCAAAATGGCTGTTATCAAAAAGAACAGAAATAACAAACGTTGGCAAGGATGTGGAGAAAAGGGAACCCTCATATACTGTTGGTGGGAATGTAAATGTAAATTGGTGTAGCCACTATGGAAAACAGCATGGAAGTTTCTTAAAAAATTAAAAATAGAGTTACCAGCAATCCCACTCCTGGGCATATATCTGAAAAATAACAAACACACTAGTTTGAAAAGATAGATGAACTCTAGTACAAGATTTATAATTACAAGCATTATTTACAAATGCCAAGACATGGAAGCAACCTAAGTGTCCAACACAGATGGATCAAGAAGCTGCAGTGTATAAATATATACAGTGAAATACTACTCAGCCATAATAAAGCATGAAATTTTGTCATTTGCTACAACAAAGATGGGATTAGAGAGTATATGCTAAGTGAAATAACCCAGACAGAGAAGGACAAATATATATGGTATACGTGGTATATTTGTATATATATACATATATGCACACCACCACCTATCTATAGGATCTAAAAATAAACTAGTGAATATAGCAAAAAAGAAACAGACCCAGAGAAATAGAGAAGAAAGCGATGATTGCCAGTAGGGGGAGGAGAGAGGAACAGTCTGGGGTGGGGAGTAAGAGGCACAAGCCGCTATGTACAGAGCGACTATAAGGATATATTGTACAACACAGGGAAATCTTTAAAGAATAATTTAATTTCAGTATTTTTTTTTTAAAGGATAAAAATATTTGAAGCAGCATAACAATAAGAGTTGCAAATGCTAATTTTGTGCTAACTTAATCTCAGCACTGCCCTGAGCAGGCTGGGAATTTGATCTGGTTTACTTCTATAGTGATGCTATTATCAATAACATCACTGCCATTTTACAGTGATGTTTTATATAAGCCCAATGTCTTAGAGATGGTTCATAGGAGAACCGAGTCCCAGAGTGTTCTTGATTACTACTTCAAACCTATCACACAAGGGTATGGAACACAACTCTGCACGTGAGGTTTCTTTGATATTTGGCCTTGCAAGTGGTTGCCTCCTCAGCCATCCTGGGGTGTTCTCTGCTTTTCTTATCACTCTCCCAGACCCAGAATCACAATTTATACTCAATCGGTCAATGAATAAAGGAGGCCAGGAATTGGGTAATCCACTTCATTTTTTTCAGAAGTGTTTGTCAACAACATGGAACTTTTAAAGAGTTATTTCTGTGTGTCCACCATTCCAGACTGAAACAGATAATGCGTACTCAGTTTACAAGACAAGCAAATACTTAAACTGAGAAGACAGTGATAAAACCAGGGGCTTGTTTCACTCTGGGAATATTCCGGAAACCAAGTTTGAACAATTGCTTCATGTTCAGTTGGACACAGGTTCATTCCCACCTTGATTCACACATAGAAATATGCCTATCTTATGACTGCTACACATATACACACTCCTCTTTCCAAAATGCTGATTATGTGTGAACCAGTCATTCCTGACTTCAGAGCACTGAGTCCTTCAGTGTCAGCCTTGACTCCAGCCTTTCTCTGATATTCACATCCAATCCAACAGCACACCCTGCCCACCCCATCTTCTAAATCTGAGACCTACTCAGTAGGCCAGCACATGTCAATTTTGGTAAATATTCCATGTGTACTTTAAAAAGAATATGTATTTTGCAGTTATTTGTTGCCTTGTTCTATAAATATTGATTCAACCTTTTTAATTGTTACTAACTTTGTTGGTTTGTTTTTTAGTTACTGATAGAGGAAAGGTGAAGCTTACAACTACGATTGTGAATTTATTTCTCCTTCTAGATCTGGGGGTTTCTGCTTTATATCCATCACAGCTATATTAGCAAGAGTTTGTAGATTTAAAATTGTTCTTCCTCCTCATATCTGTAAATGACAAGGATGGAATAGGCTCTCACGAAATGTTTGCTGCTTGCATCACATAAAGGGTCGTGCATGTGTGCTCAGTCATGTCCTCCTCTTTGTGACCCTGTGGACTGTAGGCCACCAGGCTCCTCTGTCCATGAGATTTCCCGGGCAAGAATACTGGAGTGGGTTGCCACTTCCTCCTCCAGGGGATCTTCCTGACCCAGAGATCGAACCCACATCTCTTGAGTCTCCTGCATGGGCAGGCAAATTCTTTACAATCAAGCTACCTGGGAAACCCCAAATAAAGGGTCAGATGGGGACAACCCAGAGTCTTCTTGGCTCTGATCATCTCTATTTATCCCCTGAATGAAGATGTCTGCATTTCCCTCTGAGTCAGAGTCAACAGCAAAAAAATAAAAATCTCCTATTCTGGTCATTTTTCCAGAGTTGCTCTCGGAGACTACTGTGGCACCGAGGAATGAAAGAAACATCACCACCACCACCCCCATTCCAGAATTTCCTGTCCTGTCTTGTGGTTGACTTCAAACATTTCACCTCCCGCCTCCCTCTTTCTCACCATCTCTTCTTCATGGCTAAAGAAGTTACACATTTGCAAAGGAAATGATTAAGCAAATCCAGAGATCTGGGCCAGGGGACCTGATTTTTTTCAAGGCCCTCGTTTCTGAGAGCTGAAGAAATCTGTGCGATGAAGGGTTTGCTCATGCGTTTTTAGCTTTAGTCAGGACTGGTGCACAATTTCCTGTTTTTGTATCCTCAAAACTGCTAAGCTACTTGTGAACAACTGGGTAAGAGAGGGAGGGGGCGGGGGCTGCGAGGGAGGGTTGTGAGCCAAGAGGGGTTGGGAAGGGCTGCTCCTTCCTCGGTCCTGGCAGGACTTCTGTGAAAGTGGAAACGTTTTTCAGTGTTTTATTTTTGTCGTTTAATGGCGGCGCAGTCGAGACTGGAGGCAGTCTCAGATTCTAGACTTGAAGTTGGGGGATGGAGTGGTAAAGAGAAGAAACAAGTTTCAGCAGGAATTTTAATGGGTGTCCAGATAGTCCAACGACGGTTGAAACTCAGTGTCCTGATAAGTGTGAACCTTTATTAGGTCCTTACGATGCGCCAGGCGTGGCGCCAAGGGCTTGGCAGGGAGGGTGTCTCCCTAAAGCCCATGCAACCTGCGAGGGGGGCCTCCACCATCGGCTGCGCTTTAAGCGCAGGGAAGCGAGGTGGGGAGGGAAGTGACTTGGAATTCCAACCTGTCCTTTGGACCCAGAGCCTGCATCCTTAACGTCTACTCTGTCCTGAAGGTAACAAAGGGGACCGCAACATACATGTTCACATATGTAGATCCAGGGAGAGGGAGGAGCCCTAACCAAAGCTGAGCCCTGGTTGGTTTTTTTTTTTTTTCCTCTCTCTCTCAAAGCAGGACCTCAGGTTGTGCTGGGCTTCTGCCTGTTCGCTCTGACTTCCTCTTTCCAGGCTTGCCTTCAAACTACCTTTCCCGAGATCCATAGAAGCCAAGTGGCTTCTTCTTCAGGTCAGCCAGTGGGAGGCACTTGCACCAAAATAATTTTTCCTCCCGTCAGCACAAAAGAAGCGCTTCTGGAGAGCAGCCGAACCTCTCCTCTGCTGCACCCTCCCAGGCCTCACCCCCTCTCCCACCCCCACCCCAGCCGCCCCCCACAGGGCACCCCGTTTCCCACAGGACCACAGGTTCCCTGGTCTGGTGAGCAGACCCCCAGCTGCTGTCTGTCTGGCCCGAAGAGTAGTTGCGGCTTCCTTCTGTGTCTCATCTCTGCAAGGCCTCCTTGTCGCATGGCTGCCTTGTCAGCTCTTCCAGCACCTCTGAAACCAGTGCCGTATTAACCCCCCTTCTGTTAAACCACCATGCACAAACTTGGTCCCCTGACGAGAGCCTAAGGGAGACACAGGTGTTTGTGCTTTAGATACAGACCCTGAGACAAGAGGTTGCGTGCAGGTCGTTTATTTGGGAAGGGGTCCCAGGGAGCACAAACGAGGGAGGGTGTATTTGTGAGTGTGTTACTACTGTGGGCTCTTGCTGGGGACGCCTGTGGAAATGTGTAGAAGACCCCCCAAAATATGGAGAAGTGGAGCTATTTATCTGTCATCTTCCATCTCTGCTTGGTTGAGGGGGTTTCTGGAAACGTGAACTTTCAGGCATTTCTAGGAATCCTGCATGTGGACTGAACAAGTTCCCACAGTCCTTGGAGGAAGTCATCAAGAAGGAAAGCAAATAATGGAGGGACCGTTGAAGTGGGACGTTATCAGGGCTGTGGGTGAACTCAGAGTTGGACTGAGGACCAATGAGGCGTCCACAGCATCTGCTACTATGGCAACATGGCTAATCAGCAGATAACCAAGGAAAATTAAAGGGAGACCTGAGTCCCCTCTACTCAATTCTACTTTACTTTCAAATGGGACAGACACCAGGGAAAATCAACATGTTTTCCCTCCTTTCTTTCTCTTTCCTTGGATGAGCCAGACAGTCAGGTTACCAGGACAGGGAGAGACAGGGATGCAGCTTAAGGGTGTCCCAAGGACTGGGTGGACTTTGAGCCCTTGAAAGAGAAGACATACAAATTCTACCTTGGGCAGATGTTCTGGGCATCCTCATCAGTATGCTTTCTGAGCACTCATTTGCCAGGCAGTCTACTAACGAGCTATAAATGCGTTATCTCATCCCCCTGGTGGCTCAGACAGTAAAGAATCTGTCTGCAATGCAGGAGATCTGGGCTCCATCCCTGGGTCAGGAAGATCCCCTGGAGAAGGAAATGGCAACCCACTCCAGTATTCTTGCCTGGATAATCCCAAGGACAAAGGAACTTGGTGAGCGACAGTCAATGGAGCCTCAAAGAGTCGGACAAAACTGAGCAACTAACACACGATACTAACAAGCTATAAATGCATTGTCTCATTACTCTTCTCATCAAGTCTAAGTTCTCTGATTATTTCCATTCTACAGAGAAGCAAACTAAGGTAAAGTAACTAAAGATCTCACAGCCTTGGGCCATAGATGTGGGTAATCAGATGGACGATGGGGCTAAATTCCAAACTCACATTTCTGACACTTGGAAAATAAGCATTCAAGCATCCTTCCAAGGACCAAAGCCATTTAGAGGTTTTATCTGAGTATTTCTTATACTCTGTGAGGAGGCTTAAAAGTAAAATGATGACACTTTGTGGTGTCTGGTAGTTCAGGTCACTCAAGGGATCCAGTGAATATTAGTTGAATTGAGTTTGCATTAGATCTACCTGCAGCAAAGTACAAATCTGATTCTGTAACCCTTCAGCTCAGATCTCTTCCCTGGCTCCCTACTGCCCACAGGAGAACTGCATGTCCCTGTTGACCTGGTCCTTCCTCCTCTCCAGCCTTCACCATCTTATCTGTCTCCCCACAGCCTCACTCCAGCCATGCTGACCTACTTGCCATTCCCTCTGTAAACGCTGGCCTTTTGCACTTCCGTTCTGCTGGAATCCCCTTCGGCCACTGTTTATGTGTTAGTTCAGCCGTCCGAAACGGCCAAGCTCCATCCCTGTTAGTCTCGAGGCAGTGCCTTTCTTTACGCGCCACCATGCCCTGTGTTTATTTATATTACAGTCGTCTTTGTGTCTGTGTATCTCTCACAGACACAAAAACATGCCTTTAAGAAGAGCTTAGTTGGGTTGCAACCTTGGCTCTGACCTGTGTGTCCGCAGGCTGAGTCGCTTCTCCTGTCTTCACCTTGGTTTCCTCACCTGTAAACTGGGTGGTAAACGGGAATTCCTGTGAAGCACAAGACCTGACCGGGATAGTAAATCCAAGGTTAGCTGTGAGTATCTTTACACATTCAGAACTGGTCTTTTTTTGGTTGACACTCAGTGAAGTCAGAGCTCAACCTTGACCAGTGGTTTTTAATTTTTCCTGCATCAGAACCACCTGGAGGGCTTGTGAACACACACATTGCTTGGCTCCCCCTGGGTTTGGAGTGGGGCTTGACAATTTGCATTTCTAATTGGTTCTCAGGTGACGCTGTTGTTATGGAACCACACTTTGAGGGCCACTCAGCTGGGCACCTGAGGAGGGAAGACTGATTAAAGTGATCAAACACTTGGAGTTAAAGTCAGGCTAGAGCGTAAGGCAACCCTCTTTCCAATGGATCTGGCCTTAAAAACCTTATCTATCAACTTAACCATCCAGAGGCTATTTATTATCTACCATGCCCAGGCACTGTGCGTTGATGATAGAGCAGTGAATGAGACAACGTCCCTGATGTTGATGGGCTCACAGTCTAGCAACCCTGGCCTGCAGGGCAGGCATCATAATTGCTCAAGTCCCGTCAGGAACTTGAAGGGACCTGGCTGGCTTGGGGAATGGCAGACTTTAAAAATACTGATACGCACAGTTGCTTTATTGCTTACTGCATCATCATAGTTACCTTCTCAACATCAGTTTCACGGAAATGATAAATCAAAACTGATGACAGTGATCCTGTAATTCCCTTGTCTGGCACTGATGAAGTCAACTCATTTGGGACATGGCAGAGCTGAGTCCCAGAGGATCAGAGCCAGGTTGTAAAAAAACAGCTGTTGCATAAGATGATAAATATCCCCACTGTTGTTGTCTCTATTAACTAGCCGACTTGAGCAGGAGTTTTCAGGTACTCGGTGCTAACATTCCCGGTGCTCTGACAGCCCTCCTGCACTGTTTTTTTTTTTTTTATGTACCAGCCATTGCACAAAGGGTTTGCCTTGCTCCGTCTCAATCCACGCTCACAGCAGCTCCGCGAATTGTGCATTATTATTACTCTCCTGTTTAGGGAGGAAATTGACAGGGTAAGTCACTCGCCCTCTCCTCTCGTTGGGTGTGAGGGTGACTTCCACGCTTGGCAGTGACACCCACTCAACTGTTTACAATCACACTACACTTCTCAAGCTTCTTCTCAGTCCGAGCTGATAAAAATGGAAAAACCAACCAATAACCAACCTTTGTTCGGGGGACCGAGAATCACAGGGAGCAATGGACTCCCCAGCTTGGCCCTCGTACCCTGCTGCTGCTGCTGCTGCTGCTAAGTCGCTTCAGTCGTGTCCGACTCTGTGCGACCCCATAGACGGCAACCCACCAGGCTCCCCCGTCCCTGGGATTCTCTAGGCAAGAACACTGGAGTGGGGCACCAGTGCCTTCTCTGGTTGTTATCATTACCCTTGATAAAAGTGAAAGTGTTAGCTGCTCAGTTGTGTTCTCATGGACCGTGGCCCGCCAGGCTCTTCTGTCCATGGACTTCTCCAGGCAAGAATGCTGGAGTGGGTTGCCATTTCCCTTCTCCAGTGGATCTTCTCAACCCAGGGATGGAACTCAGGTCTCCTGCATTGCAGGCTGATTCTTTGCCATCTGAGCCACCAGGGAAGCCTTACTGTCAGCCTTACTTTGATAAAATTGCCCTGATTTGCTATCCAGGCACGACTGTGGCTCAGTAAAGCGCCAGCAGGTGAAGAGTCTCCAGTGAGTGGCTTTCCAAGAGAGGGAAATGAAAGAGTTAAGCTCCCCTGAAAACCAATTTATGCCAAGGACCGGATTCCGACTGGCATTCAGGCCAGTGCTAAAGATCTGAATTACAAATTTACAGAATTTGCTGCTCTGTAAGTAATTACTTTTCTTCCTAATGGAGCCCGTAATTTCCGGGGGTGGGGTGGGGTGGGTGGCTAGTGTCACTTGATTTCTACTGATAGAATGAACAGGATCTAGACCAGAGAGGAGTTTAATTCTACTCACCGTGCGAACTGCCTTTTTATGAATAAAAGGCCGAGAAAGGGCTTGGGAGGATAGCTAAAAGCTGATAAGAATATTTTAGATTTCTGCAAAGCGCATTCCCTGCATTTGCAACTTGGGTGAGTTAACCCTGGCAATCATCTTCCTTTCCTCCTCTTTCAGGTAGGGTGGTGAGCTGATTCTAGTTTGTAAAGCTTAAGATCATTTTGGGATTCTTTGACAAAAGAGATGCTGCTCGGCAGGCCTGCTCCCTTCCCGGCACTTTGAGAGGGAGCCAGCAAGGCGCAGATTCGAACCTCTTGGAGTCTCATTAGACGGGTCCCCAGTGCATCTGTTTGCACACAAACAACAACAATGCAGCTAGAGAGTCTGTGTGTGTGTGTGTGTGTGTGTGTGCAAATCCCTGATAATTTGTTTAAAGGGCAGGGGGCACAACGAAACCACAAGGACTTCGCTCTCTTTCTCTTTTCCTTCCCTCTTTGGCATTTTCCTTGGATGGCACGTGGCCCTCTCCCCAGGATGAATTCATGAGAGACCTCAGGGGCTGCTGAGAACAACTGCAATTTGAATGAATTCTTTTACGGATATCAGACGTTGCCGTTGGCTGGAGCTGGCAAGCAGCGTTTTTCTGTTGTTGTTGTTGTTTGTTTTCCCTGATGGTGGCCAATTCAGCTCAACAGCCCAATTCTTGGAAAGGCCACGTCTTGACACAGGAGAAGACACTTCCATGTGCACCTAAAAATAAATAATAAGTTAATGAGTATGTCAGCTTCAAAAAGACACCTTTGCCCCTCCCCCAGGTGTTAATTTCTCTTTCTGTTTTGCGGTGTTCTTAACATTTTACTGTGTGTGGTTTTGCTATCCAAAGGGCATTCCTGGGCCCTGTAGTTTAAAGAACTTTAGCCCCTCTGTGAATCTGTGTCCCCAGAGCTTTCCTGCCCTCACTTGGGGAGTGGCTACTCTTTTCACCCCTAATCCAACAGGAAGCATGGAAATTAGTATTTATTGCAAATGCGTCAGGAATGGGCTCTCCAATCAAAACCAAACAAACCCCACCAAACTAAAAAAACAGAATTTTAACTTGCTTCGCAGGCTACAACTGGCTTTAGAATCTCCCCAATAATTTTTAGAGTCCTCTCTGGCTTAAGTTTTCTTAAAAACAGAACAAGCAATTTCATTCAAAGATGGCTTTCCTTTTTTGGCCAGGAGGATGGGAAACCAGTTATGGAAACCGTTGGCATGCTCTGCAGCAAGATTCTCAGCAGAGAACTTCTTTTTAAAAGTTTGAAAAATTTTTTCCAGGGTGGGGGGGCTCCTTCGGCATTAGTGAGTCAGCCTCGCCCTGGAGACATTTCTCATCAGGGCGAAAAGCCCCTGTGTCCAGTGAGGTGAAACTTGTCACCTTTCTCAAAAGACTGGCATGGCCGGAGCAAAAGGTCACACCAGGCAACCCCCGCGGTGTTCAGAGACAAAGCCGTGACTGGCTGCCTGTTTGCCTTGAGTCATCCCGTGTGCTGGGATGGGGATGATGGAGGGAACGTCATCCCCCACGGAGGTCTTCCCCAGAGGGTTTTTCCCCTGATCTGGGCCAAGTTAAGCATAGAGACATGAAGCAGCATGAGGTCATTCTCAGTGGGGTGAGTCACAAACAGTGAGGAATCTCCAGGTTCGGGCAAGAGGGCTGAAGAAGCCAAACCCACCCCAAGGAAAAAGCCTCTGGTCTTTTTCGGAAGCTGAGCTCTCAGGTACAGATGGTCCAAGCTGGGAGCCAGCGGGTCCTAGGAGCCAAGGGCCTCCCAAACATTTCTTTTTGGGAAATATTTTTGTCCTGAACACATTTTCCAAAGGCCCTTTTGCCCAAGCCAAAGTTTTATTTGCCTAAGGTATTGCCTTCTGAGGAGCAGGTGTTCAGTGCTGTTTCTAACCACGTGGTGGGGTGTACACGCAGTGGGTTTGGAGGAGCCGCCGGTGCCCGTGGTTCTGGGTCAGTTACACATGTCCGTTTGCCTGTGTAAGACTGTGAACGTGTGCATGCGTCTATCTACTCCTGTATGGAAACGCATGTTCCTGAGTATGTGTGTGTGCATCTGTGGGTATAAATACACACCTGGATGTATGTGTCACTTGAGGACACTTTGACTGACTCTTAACCTCCAGCCCAAGGGATCGAAGCTTCTCAGCTCAGCTGTAGAAGTTTGCCTAGCCCAACAACTCCCACGGTGGTCCATGACTCACCAACAAGGGGACAAAGGCCAGCCTCCTTGCCTGTAGGCAGAACCAACTTTGTGGTGCGATTCCTGCTCCAGGGCCCCCTGGGAGACAGAACCGAACTCCGCTCCAGCTGAGACCAGACCCTGCCCGGTCCTGCTCTTCCTGGCTTTCCTCTGGGAGCCCGCCTTCGGGTTTGAACGTGCACTGAATCTCTGTCAGTGTGGCCAGAGGCAGTGTGTGTATATCATACATGTGTGTGCCCGTGCATATGTGCAAATATACACGTGCACACATCTGTACACGCACACGCCGCCTGCGTATGAGGAAATCGAGGAAGATCTGGGAGAGGAAATAAGATGCAGGGGGAGCATCGATTTTCTGACATGGAAGATAAAGGCAGCTCAGACACAGCACAAGACCTGCTTTAAAAGCTGAACATTAAAAGATCGTTTAGATGTCAATGTATTTTTTTATTAAATCAGAAAAAGATACAGTATACACGATATCAGTCGATCATATGGCTGGGTTTTGAACTACATTTTAATACACCATGGTCCTATGTACTCCTCTGTACGAGTATTAAAAAAAAACTCAGGTATTTGAATAATCTGTAAATTTTTATTATTAACTAGGGTTATGGGAGGGTTTTATCAGAGCACATCCTGAGAACATTAGGAAATTACAGACAGACTTGAGATAAGTGTCAGACAGAACAGATGAAGCAAGCCCCTCAGCCATCTGAGAAACATTAATAATGTAAGATTGCAGAGACCAAATCTTTGTTAGGGATACAGGATGCGGGACGAAAAGGAGAACTTGGCGCCCCCTAGTGTTTCAAAAATAAACTAGCAACGTCTTTTATTTGGTTTGGTTTGGGTTTTTTTTTTTTTTTTGAAGTTGTAATCCTCGCCCTTGTCACTGAGCCTCAAAAAGCAATTGTTTTTCCAAATCATGTCAAGGCCTCTCCAGTCAGTCTTTTCGCTCTCGTCAATAACGTTCAAGGACCCTATTTGAAAAACAACTCTTATCCATTCCTTTGTCATTCCCCACACATTCCATTCCAGAAAATTGGCCACCTCCCAACAACCCACAGCCCACGTTCTCCCTCCTTGAAACGTGAACTTAAACAAATGGATTTTCGCCTCTCCTCTTCAAGCCGAGAGGATGAGCACGCCTAGACGACAAAGCCTAATTCCTTCCAGCAGTCTCTTCCCTTTTGCAACTTACTTGCCCCTGGCCTTTTTTCTAACTTAACCAGAATGCAGTCCTCTGCCCCTGCCCCACCCGGCGGGGTGCGCATCTTCGGACCCGGCCGGTTAACCTGCTCAGCCATCGTTACAGTTATTTACCGGGGAAGACTGGACCAGAGACGCAAATAATACACCTCAATATACAGCAGCTCAGGCTTAGCTCGGAGGCAGACTTTCATTGGATGGCCATCAGAAGAAAAAATATACACATGGAGAGGGTTTGGGGGGAGATGAGTCGGGAGAAGACATCTCGGTCGCGGAACCTGATGGGAGCCGTGAAGATTTGTTTACTTGGATTTGCCCACTGGTCCGATGGACACGGGGTCTGTTTGCACTTGAGCGTCCAACATCCGCTTCGGTCCCTGGAGGAAATACAAAAGAAGGTGAAGATCCGTAATATCAACAACAACGCTCGCCAGTTATGTAGCACTTTATGCCAGGTGCCGTCCTAAATAAATACGCCGGATTCGTGGGTGGCGGGTAAGAGAACGGTCTCCGGTGAGCCGCCCAAGTTCCATGCGTGTGTATATTCCTTCCTAGCTTTGTGAAATCCTGGACAGATGACTGAACCCTCTGTGCTTCAGTTTCCTCATCTTTAGAATAAGGTGATGACATTTATCTCAGAGGGTTGTTCCAAGACAAAGTGAGGCCTGGCTTATGATGCACTAAGAACAGACCGCGGGGGGGGGGGGGCGGGGGGGGGTGGGCGGCGGTCGGGGCGCTGTGCAGAAAACCGTCCACAGTTAGAGCTAATTTCCATCAACCCTCTATTCACTTTCTAACCATATTGGCTGTTTACCTTCCTTACAAAACGTATCTCTGCAAAGTTTTCATGTTAACACCAAGTGGGCTGCTTTCTACCTAAATCCAAGCAGCAGATATAGGAGGAGGAGAAAGGGGCCAGAAGGAAGGATGTCACCGGGAGGGCAAAGGTCACATGGGGAGTGGCTGGCGGGGACGAGACTGGGCTGGGCGGGGCTGAGGGCAGTTAGAAACTCATTTTCCGGAGGCGTCGAGGCGGCAATGGTTCCCTGGTTGGTGACAAGCCTGCTACTAGCATTTCCCTCTCAGGAGAGGGGTCAGGCAACCCCCGGGGAAATGTGCCTGGCCTGGAAGCCCTCGGGCCTTGACTGGATCCTTGCAAAGTGGCAGGAAAGCCCTCCCTTCTTCTCCACCACTGTTGGACTTTCGGGACAACAGGAAGATGGAGGAATTGAGGAAGAAGCATTTCTACCCCAAATGGATGCTGCCATCATTAAAGAGGTGATGAATGCAAGGAAGCATGGCCTCAGAGAAAGCGCCAGTGACGTGAACTAGACTTAGTGTCCACCCACCGCTCACCGTCTCGGCAGGCATCACGGTGCCACAGCGCCATCAGCGCCCCAAGGCCGTCTGAGAAGTGTGCTGCCTGACTTTCCTGCTGTGGCCCCTGTATGGCCATTTCTGCTCTGTAGCAGCAAAACAGCCCCTGAAGGCGATAAGCAAGGGGCCAGCATTTCCTCGCCGGGCAGTTTTAAGAGCTTCGTCTTCACGTGGGAGTGGGCCAGGACCCTGCACAGCCGGCCTGAGCTGCCCCCTGCCGGAAACGGAGCTCCTCCCCTCCGCCCCGCGTCAGCATCTCACCCGCCTGCAGGCGCCGGGCTTTCTGCCCCTGGCACCCGGCATGCGCTCCGGGCTTGTCTGGCACAGGCCCGGCCACCTGGTGGCCAGCCAGCCGCTCGCCTTTGGAGGCGGGACCCACAGCCGGGGCCCAAAAGCCCCGAGAGGGGAGGCGCCCCGTCTACGCACCAGGCCCTTGAAGAATCCCCCGAGGGACTGCCGCCGCTTCTCGGGTCTCTTCTGGGACTTGTCCCCGTTCGGCAGCGAGTTCGCCTCCACGGCGGCTGGCTCCACGCCCGGGGCCGGCTCTTTGGCTTCCTGCTTGATGCCCTTCTGCTTGTTGGTCTCCGCGGCTGCCTTCTTGTCCTTGGACGGGCCCTCTTTGCCCTTCTGGCCCGTAGCTGCCGCTTCCGGCTGTGGCGGAGCGACCACCTTCTCCGTGGGGTCCGAGGTCTAGAGCAAGTTCAAACAAAGTGTATTTTTAGTGGCGGCAAGACAACGCTCAGGAGCAGGTGAATGAATACGTTAAGACAGAGATGGTCAAAGGCTGGATGGTGTCTATGTGCTTGTGAGTCCTGGGTGAGACGGAAGAAAATAAGAAAAGATGTGTCATACTTTTCATGGTATGAAGTCAGAGCAGGGACATTTATTTACCAATCTGATCATTCATTCATTGATGAATGCTTCCCCAGCAAGCATTTTTTACTCCTTCTAGAACTAGAAGCTGTTCCTTGGAGAACCACCCTTCTCTCTGGTTTATTCCCTGTGGTTTTCACACACTAATTTCATCCTTGACAAGGACACATGACCCAGACCTGGCCAACCAGAGCATTGTGTATGACTGGGCTGCTGGGATTGGTTCAGACTGGCCAAAGACAGCTAAACCTGAGCTGATCTCAAAGATATGCCAAAAGAACCAAGAGAGAGGTCTGTTCCCTTTCCTTTGAGCTGGAAGCTATGAAGATAAAAGCCTGGAGCATCAAGAACCCTCACCATTTCTAGGAAAAAATCTGCTTGAAAAAGAAACCCGTGGACACAGAGGCAACGCAGAGATGAGAGCTGAAGAGACAGAAAGGGAGAAAGACCCCATGTATCGCTGCCATCACACTGCCCCTGGATCTAGCTGTTCCTGAAGCCCCTTTTCTCATGAGCCGGCTGTGAGGGGGTTTCTCCCACTTGCACCACATGTGACTTTTCCTGGGTATGCCTGCTCTTCTCTGCGTGACTGTCTCCCTTAATCTCTGGTGTGACACGGCCATTTCATAAAACAGCAGTAAAAGAAGGTAATTGTTTTATTTGTGGTTTTGAACGGACATCTTTTCATGGTAAAGTGCCATGTTTGCAATCCTACTTGGTTCCTATGGTTTGAAGGAATGAGGCTGTAAAATCCAAAATTCTAGGTAAATTACAGATGACCAAAAATCTGTTAGCAAGTAAAAGCCTTTTCCCCATAGTTTACTTGAACTGAAATGACGCTGGGGGCCATACAGATGAAATAGAAACGTGAAAGAGGCTAAGGGTTAGGGTAATCAAATGGTGACCTTATTTCCCCACTTGTAAAAGGCTGACTTTATTTTTTGGGGGCTCCAAAATCACTGCAGATGGTGACTGCAGCCATGAAATTAAAAGACGCTTACTCCTTGGAAGGAAAGCTACGACCAACCTAGATAGCATATTAAAAAGTAGACATTACTTTGCCAACAAAGGTCTATCTAGTCAAGGCTATGGTTTTTCCAGTAGTTATGTATGGATGTGAGAGTTGGACTATAAAGAAAGCTGAGCGCAGAAGAATTGATGCTTTTCAACTGTGGTGTTGGAGAAGACTCTTGAGAGCCCCTTGGATTGCAAGGAGATCCAACCAGTCCATCCTAAAGGAGATCCGTCCTGGGTGTTCATTGGAAGGACTGATTTTGAAGCTGAAACTCCAATACTTTGGCCACCTCTTGAGAAGAGCTGACTCATTGGAAAAGACCCTAATGTTGGGAGGGATTGGGGGCAGGAGGAGAAGGGGACGACAGAGGATGAGATGGTTGGATGGCATCACCGACTCGATAGGCATGAGTTTGAGTAAACTCCGGGAGATGGTGATGGACAGGGAGGCCTGGCGTGCTGCGGTTCATGGGGTTGCAAAGAGTCAGACATGACTGAGCGACTGAACTGAACTGAACTGAAAAGCAACCTAAGGCCAAAGAAATATTTCTCTAGTATAAGAAGAACAGTTCAAGCAATGCTGGCCTAAATGTTGGGGAGACAGATTGGAGTAGGGGGGACTGTGGTGAGCTGAATGTCACATGCCTTGTTTAAAAGGGCAACAGCTGCTCAGATCCACCAAAGAGATGATTAGATTACAGCCTGGCACTGTCAGATCTATTGTTTTTCAGTGGAAACTTGACATCGAATTATGGTAAATGCAAAATATGTTCATTTAAAAACAGACAGCAGAAGCTTTAAAGCCCTGTTGACAGCAAACAGCCACAACGCAATTATTCCTGTGGCTTCATCTGGCCCGCTGGATACACAGACACAGCTTATGATCCATAAAACTTGCGTCACAGAGTTCTACAGCAAAGTGGCAGTTTTGATTCAGAAGCCAGAAAGTAATCATTTCACATCAGTGGATCAAACACACCCCTTAGACATGAGCAAGAAGACAGAGAAAAACTGCGCGGTCCTGAAGGCTCCCCCAGACTGCAGCACCCTGGAGGAAGGGATTCCTCGGAGCAAAGCCTCAGGCATCCAGGGCTCCCCGAGAAGCTGCTATACAAGCACACCTCCTGAGTGCTTTTGTCGGGTCCCAGCTGCCTAAGTCGTGGCGGATGCTAAGAGGTCAAGTATAACAGGCACCCAGAGCAGACACTCACCTCAGAAGGAGACAGACACCCCCAGCACGCTGCTCTGCCGAAGGGCAGAGACCAGTGACCCTGCCACCCCTGTTCCCACACCCCGTCAGCTGGCTTTGCCCCACAGAGGATTTCAAGACACGGCGAGTAGGTGAGCGCTCAGTGTCTGGGGTCAGGAGAGCATGGCGTGGCTCTGGTTTCACGCCTCCTTGCTGTGTGACCGGGAATAAATGGTGTGACCACTGAGCTTCCTCTCCTGGGTGGGGTAACAGTAACAACACAATCGTACCTCCCGGCACTGCCAGGACCACAACAGCTGGTGACGGAAAGCCCCCGGAGGACAGGGCGTCTGGATGCCGGACATAAAGGGAGCCACTGCCCTGGTCTGTCGGAGTGCGGGCGCCCCAGGACGTGGGCCTTAACAGCTTTAAACCAGAAGTTACAGTGTGCTCGGTCATGTCTGACTCTCTGCGACCCCGTGGACTGCAGCCCGCCAGGCTCCTCCGTCCATGGGATTCTCCAGGCAAGACTACTGGAGTGGGTTGCCATTTCCTCCTCCAGGGGGTCTTCCCGACCCAGGGATTGAACCCACGTCTCTTGTGTCTCTTACATTGCAGGTGGATTCTTTACCGCTAGCGCCACCTGGGAAGCCCCCAAATCAGGAAAGTCCTGCAAACTGGGATGAACTGGTCCTCCTGGCTTAACACTCAGCGATGACTTTGTGGGACGGTGGGTCCCAGTGCCAGGTACAGAGGAGGTGCTCAGGAAATGTTTGCTGGATCCGGTGCCCCTGTGTCTCACCGGCCTCGTCCTAGCCCTGTCCATCCTGCTGCAGCCACCGGGGGCTTTTCTCCCTTGCACAGACTCTGAAAGCAGAGCCTCCTCCTGGCTGCGCTGCTGCTCCGGCTGTCTCAGGGCTTCAGGGGCCGCATCGTTCCCATCAGGTCTCAGCCCAGCTGTGCTCCTTGGAGACGCAGTCCCAGCAGAGTCTGAGGAAGCCTGACCCCTTCTTGGGGAACACTGCTGAGTTTTCTTTATATGTGGGGTTTCTTTGCTCATGTGGAAGTGTTCTGACTCCCTCTGATGGAAGGGAAGCTCTAGAAGGATAAGACTGCTCTGTGTTCCTTCCATCGCTTTATCTCCAGCACCTCACCTGACACATGGTAAGTCTGGAATGAATGGCCAGCAACCGGCCTTCCCAGTGTTCCCAAAACATTTCCCTTAGCACGTCACTCAGGTGTGAAGTGGGGAGTTCCCACAAACAGCTCTCCTTTGACACTGATTTTTTTTCAAGAAGGGAGCTTTCAGTGGGCCCTGTCTATTTACCACATGGTTATGCCATCCCTATTAGCTTAATTTAAAAAAAATAGCTTAGAAGCTAAATTCTGGAAGCAATACATGGCTGAGGCCTTTCTTTCAAGATGAGCTAAGAATCCGAACAGTGTATGATTGCTTTGTCATGAAATGCAGAAGATTTAGAACCTTTGCTTGGTGTTTGACCCTATACACTCTGAAAATTTATAACAAAAATTATTCACATCTGAATCATTTGAGTGTGTCCCCTCCTAGAACCCAGGGATGTTGGCAGAAGCTGGAGGACAAGATCATTGGAAGGTCCCATTTGATGCAGACACTGGAAGCCACCCAGGCTGGGAATTCCTTGTGCTTTCTGTCTGTGGAAGCATCGTTAAGGCTTTTATAACACAGAGAGGGAAAATCTAAAAGGAGCAGAGAATGTCTACCCCTCCTTCTAAAATTAAACTAAGCATTTGTCATCTCCCAATACTACACACAAATCTTCTCACGTCTGTATCCAAGACCCTGGAAAACAGAATTCTCAAAACATTCCTAGATGAGTGTAAATAGAAAGACATTTCCAGCTCATTCAGATTTCCAATGACTACAGTCAGATTTTAGAATCAAAATGATGGGCATAACTGTTTCACTGTCAGATTCCAGACAAAATGTACAAACATATTTAAATATTCCATAGTGAATAACAGAAGTTTATCATGTTTCCAAGACAGTAACCTTTGGGATTTTTAGTTCCAAAGGGGTCTAGAACATAGGTTTGGAGGAGGGGTGGGCATAGTAGTCAGTTTAAAAAAAAAAGATGAAAATAATCTGAGTGCTGTAAAAGGCAATATATTCCATGTTGAAATGTGTAAGAGAAACCAACTATTATAGAAGTAGAAATAATAAATTATTTAGTAATTTCTAGAATGTGTGTGTGTGATATGAACCACATTACAGGGCAGTAAATTACCGTCAGAAGCCGTAATAGTCATGAGACGGCAGCAAAAGCTACGGCTTTATATGTTGAAGTCCTAATCCCCAGAGTGAAAGTGTGTGGAGTAAGGAAGAATCCGGTTGGCCAGACATTCGTTTGAATGTTTGTCTGAATGAACTTTTTGGCCAGCCCAATAATTAAGGGTAATGGAGGTAATACGAATGGGGCCCTGATTCAACAGGGTTGGTGTCTTTGTGAGAAGAGACACCAAAAGGCTCGTTCTCTCTCCTCTCCATGGTATTCTGTTATGGGAACTCATGCTGTTAGACAGCAGCTGAAATTCACGGACTCCTCTCTACCAGGAATGTTCCAAGTGCTTCACACGTATGCTGCTAAGTCACTTCAGTCGTGTCCGACTCTGTGCGACCCCGTCCCTGGGATTCTCCAGGCAAGAACACTGGAGTGGGTTGCCATTTCCTTCTCCAACGCATGAAAGTGAAAAGTGCTCAGTCATGTCTGACTCTTCTCGACCCCATGGACTGCAGCCTACCAGGCTCCTCCGTCCATGGGATTTTCCAGGCAAGAGGACTGGAGTGGGGTGCCGTTGCCTTCTCCGTTCACACGTATAGATTCATCTAAATATGACAGTCCTATAAAGCAGTATGTTTCCTAGCCCCATTATACAGATGAGGAAACTGAGGCCTGGAGGGATTGGTAATTTGCCTTTAGTCACACAACCAAAAAATAGCTGAGCCAGGATTCACACCCAGACAGTTTGAAGCCTGCAGCCCATACTCTTAACCATGTCTCCGTATTGCCAAAATTAGAAGAATATTTGATGACATTTTTTTGGAGGTATATTTCTAAGTTAAGAAAGAGTGCAGATTATAAAATGGGATGTTGAGCATGCAATGATTCCCACTGGGAGAACAAAAAAGATATGTATAGTTATACAAACAGAGCTATTTCTTCAGGATAGAGAAAATGACAGACACCACCCCCACGACCCTATGTCTTTCACTGGTCTGTTCCAGAAACAGCTGCTACTATGTACCAGGCACCATGCCGTGTGAAAAAAACAGGACAGATCCCTGGTCCCTGCTTTGCTCCCCAAGCGCTCCAGACAGCGGTGGGAGGGGGAAGGGGAGACAGATGACTAACGGACAAATGACTGACTGCAGTGTGGTAAGTGCCATGAAGTAAAGGCACGAGGTGCAGTGATGATGGGTGGAAAGGGAACAGGCTTTTGAGGAGGTGACGTTTAAGCCAAGATGTGAAGAACGAGGAGGAATTATCCATGTGTAGAGACGGAAAAGCATGTGTGAGGCTTTACAGTAAGAAGTAGCTGAGGAAAGCCAGCTTGTCCGTGAAAGTATTTGGAGTAAAGAATTAAGGCTAATTAATGTCATAAAGATGGGGCCCTCAACTAACAGAATTAGTGTCTTTGTAAGAAGAGAAATCAACACACTCACTTTCTCTCCTCTCTCTGGTACCGTATGGTAGCTCATGCTGATAAACACAGTAATGAACATTTATTACGTCTTCAAAGTCTAAGATGGTGCCTGGTATATAGTAGGTGCCCGACCTGGAGATGTCAGACGTGTTGGCTGTGGTTGAGAACTCATTGGACATGAAGCTCGAAAGAACCAAGAACATAGCAGCTAAACCCACCACCGAACCGAGCTTACAGATCACTTACTTGGTAGCCGGAGTCTTTCCCATTTATTTCTTCAGAGTGGGTGATCCCTCCATCCCCTTTCACTGACTAAAATAACAAACAGACAATGGCCTTTCAGCGACCACAAACACAGCAACAGGGAAAATGCAAGGGAGGTTCTGAAACGGATGACCTTAGTCTTTCATCGCTGAGATGCAAGGTCAAGATAAATGGAAGACCAACGAGAAACGCATCACTCACGAGATGTACACTTTCCATGTAGTCGGTAACCAAAGTCTGATTAAATTCAAGTGTTGGTCTCCAAAAACAACAATAAAAAGCTTAAATCCTGAGATTATGTTATTCTGGGATAAATAAGTGATGATGAAACTACTGATGTTGGAAGCAGAACATCGGACATACAGAAAGTATGAATGAATACATGAGGCGTTAAACCGTTGGCAGCTATCCGTTGGTGACATTTAGGTGCTGGGTGTTTTGGCGCAGTTACTTTCTGCCCCTTGGAGAGAGATGGGTTATGTTGAACATTCTCTTTTCCAACGTTTAGCACCCCCGCCGTGGCCAGTGGCATCAGGGACGTGCAGAATGGGGTTGAAGTCAGAGCTTTGGCTCCTTAAACCGACAATCTAAACCAGAGGTTCTACCAGTGTGATATGGCGCCAGCCGCTTCAGCGTCTCCTGAGAGCTGTCCAGCCCAAAGGCAAATGAGGATCTGTTCTCTGCGCACAGGTTAGACCCGTTCAGCTGGAAGCTGGCTTGCTTCTCCCTCTAGGTTTCCCGCATGGTTCTGCAAGGCCCATCTTCTTGAGAATAGTTAGCAGGGAAAAGCGTTCCTGGTTATTATTTTGCTCCCTCCAACCAGCTCCTTCAGGTCTCACCTGAAAGTGTGACCACTCTGGGGGCTCCCGGGGCCTCTAGAACTCAGGCTGTGCTGTCACTGACCCTCCTGCTCAAACACGCTCTATAGTATCCTTTAGAACACAGGGCCCTGCCGTCGTGAGCTGGCCATTAGGGAATGCTGAAAGGCAAAAGCCAACCAAAGTGATTTTTTTAAGGAAAACCTGAATGGACATTAGGAGTCATGTTACATCCCCCTAGGGCAGAGATTTTTAACTTCCCTAAATTTAATTGTTTCAATTTGCTAGTGCTAGGTGCCTGCCACTTTAAGACTTAGATCTGCCTTCCTCTCCCCTTTGCTGCTAGCCTTTGGTGGGAGCTGGGGGAGGGGGCCTTGGATTGAGTCTGCGGGTTCCCTTGGCAGTAGTGGATCTAGGCTACCATCCTGAAAACAGACCCTCATGATGCCAGGGAAATCACTGCGAAGACATTCAAAGTCTTTAAAAAAAAAAGTAAAGGAGACTGTCTGGAGCTTTTTTATGATTGTTCTCGGTTCTTCATTTTGAGGCATAGTTTAATAGTTTAGTTGCTCAGTCGTGTTGGACCCTTGCGACCCCATGGTCTATTGCCCTCCAGGCTCTTCTGTCCATGGGATTTCCCAGGCAAGAATACTGGAGTGGGTTGCCATTTCCTTCTCCAGAGGGTCTTCCCAACCCAAGGATCAAACCCGGGCCTCCTTTATCAACTGAGCTACCAAGCTGCGTTTATGAAAAGGTAACTGTATGGTGAGTTTAGATGAAGAGTCTTGTTAAGTCTGTCTGCGGTCTCTTCAACATCAGCAGGTACTGACAATTACTTCCCTGCTCTCTCTCTTCTTTCTTCCTCTTCTCTCTCTTCTCTTCCTTCTTCCTCTCTCTCTCTCCCCCTCTCTCTCTTGCATTCTTTCCACCCCTCCCCCTCTTTGCTCTCTGCAGAGCCCTCTTTCAGCGATAAAATAGTTCCTGTTGGGCTTTGTACTCAAAGGACCATAACCACAGCAGCTTATTTTTCCCCCAGCTGTCAAAAATAACAGACTTGCTGTTTAAAGAGATGAAAAAATCTTTTCAGAGACTATTTAGTACTTTAAAGAACAGTCTGAAGACTATTAAGTAATTTCGGAGGTTTCCCAGTGTGATATTATTGAGCAACTTTCTTTACAAAGTTTATTTTTATTCATGGGAATCAAAGAGAAGTATCTCAGGGCTTGGATTCACAACCAAGACTTGCATGTTAATAAAATCACTTTTTAAATGTCTTTCATTGTGCCATGCATGACTATAGCTTCATTCTCTGAAGAACGTTTGAAGCGTCTCTGATATATATCACTTATTCAAAATCCTAGTGGAAACGTTTGGTGGTCAGTTCCCATCTCTTTGAAAGGAATGCAAATGTATTTTGATAGAGATCTACTTCAACTGAAGTTGATATTTAAAAGAAGAATTGGGATGACATTTTATTTTAGTGAGTACAATAGCCTGATTGTTGACTAAATCAGCCTCATTACAACGGATTCGGATTCGAGGAAGTGGACCTGCTAGAAAGCTCCAGGATAAACAAAGGTTTTGAGTCCAACCTTTGTGTTTTACCAAGAGGCTCACTTGGAATGGAATTGGACAATTCAGGCAAAATGGCACAGCCAACGTAAATCTCATTTTAGTGGCAAGTGACACATTCAGAAAACTTGTGTCCAAGCTTTACGAAAGTCATGGATTAATTCTCTTATCTTTTGCTTTGTCGTATTTTCAGGTAAGCCCAACACTTAAAAACGGTGTTTCCACAGAGAACATTAATAAGAAAATCACAAAAGTGGGCCTTTGGCTGTTCTGTCTGATGTTAAAGAAAACAGCTCCCAGAAGCAGGGAGTACCAGGGTGAGCTTTGGAAGCAACGAAAGCCAAGTGTGCGTTCTGCCTCTGCCGGTCACAGCTCCGCGACCTCGGGCAGAGCCCTAGGTACCCCCATTTGCACAGTGGGGCAGTAAGAGGTTTGCTGGCAGGGTCTTTGTGTTACAAATGAGTTAATGCATGCATGTGCTTGGCACAGGACTGCCCACATAATTTGCCTGCAATAAACAAACGGCAGCTATTATTATTACTATTAATAGCTGAGACCCGCCAAATGACTACAGAGTCCCCTTTCAAGGTAGGAAGGGATGCCAAGTCTCTGGTGAAGACGGGAATTGCCCCAAACAAATGCTACTTTAAAAAGCCTTTCCTTAAAGAACAACTTGGTATTCATATTTTAATACTCGGGAGGAATCCAAGATTAAAAACTTTGGCTAAAAAAAAAAAAAAAAAAACCTTTGGCTAAAAGACTCCTGTGTTTTGTTTTAGAGTTATCCTTACAAACAAGTCTCTTTTTTTCCATGAGACAGTCCATGTCAGCAGGTTTTCTTAGACTTCCTAGATTGATGCAATTAACAAAACCCCTCTGATTTCACGACTGTCTCATTTGGACATTTAATTTTCCCAATATTAAAGTTTAAGAGTCTTTCTTATCTAAGCCTGAAACGGTTATTCCAACAAAGAGTTTCTTACAAAATCAATGGTCTAAAGAAAGAGACAGGAGGAGGATTAAAGGAAACACTGACAATAGTTTGCACTTTTCAAGTATAAGGTGTTATTAATATTGACAAAGTGAAAATCTACATCTTTATACTTCCATCCACCACCTTTCTGGTTTCATCTGCCCACCTGGTTTGTGGGTACCTGAATACAGTTCTCTACCCACTCACTTTGTAAAAATACCCTAGTGCTTCAAATAGCCAATTTCTTGACACACCGTTGAATTAATACACATAAGAATTGCCTTCTATTTAGGGTGTGACAGATGTCTTAGCTATTCCTCGCAATTATTTCAGAAGTCTGTAGGAGCCCATAGGATTTTTGTGAAGTGCTACATCTACATGTGCTCAATGCAATTTTAAGACTTAGATGACTCTATTTTCTTTTCCTTGAAATATAATTATTTGAAAAATGATTTTTATGAAAGAATAATTTCTGGGAAAAAAGATCTCTTTAGAAATCAACTGGACAATGCAATTATTAAAAAAAAATTCAACCAAGAGGTACTTTGCCATGAGATAGTAAAATATGCTATCTGAAAGAAATTTAAGGGACGTGAAGACTAGAAAGTAGAAAATCAATGGTCAGATGAATTGAAACCCTGATTACAAAATGAGGGTGATGTATTTGCAACTGAGTTTTTTCTTCTATTAAAGTCAATTATTTTAAAAAATTTATTTATTTTTAATTAAAGGATGATTGCTTTACAATACTGGCTCATTACTAAAGTCAATTAATATTAAAAACTATATTCTGCTAAAAATATCTGAAGTCAGTTTAAAATATTTACTTATTAAATTATAATACTTAGGTACATACACATACACACACAAAAAAGAAAAATCCCATAGTGATGGGCCAGATGCTGTCTATCTCCAAGCCCTGAGAGAAGATTTTAATTTTTCTTACAAAAATCCAAAGACTTTTGTTTGGAAGCCATGAAATGTTAACTGGAAGTGTTTCCTGAAACTAACTGCTAAAGCCACCTTGCAGGCGTGTACTCCATGGGGATATTAACACCTGCAGAAAAAAGGCTATAACGATGTTCATGCAGTTTGGTGAAGCAGCTGAGATTGTGAGCAGAAGATACATGCTACGTGCTCACTGAATGTGGCATAGACGTCAAAATAAATCTGTTTTCTTTACTAGGTTTTGTTCTCCGTGAGGACGGGGACCACATCTGTTTATGCTCACTGTTGCATTTCTGTTGCCTGTAATATCGTGGGAGCTTAATGATGTTCGTTGAGTAAGTGAATAAATGAAATGCAGAAAGTTGGCAAGAAAGCAAAGTCCATCAATAGAGCAAAGGCTCATCAGAACATGATAATGTAATGATAATTCAGTATATTTCTATATGTATATTTATATGTAATGATGATTCAGTATATTTATATATATTCAGTATAATCATGATAATTCAGTAATGTCAATGAACAATTAGGATATCTGGAATTTTAGGGGAAACCCCAACCATCATGGAAGCTTAGGGGTTTGAACACTGAAAGGAGGCACTAATATTCAAATTCCGAGGTCTAACCTTTTTAATGCGAAACAGGAAATAAGAATAATGGACACTATGAGACCTGATGCTGTAAATTGACTGAGGGTTACTTAGGGGAAATTGTGTCCTTGTCTACCTCATCCCTATCCTGCAGAAAATTGATTCCAAGGGACTTTTATTTCCAATTTGTTCCCCTAACAGTTCAGACTTACAGTTTCTACTGCTATAAAACATCCCCAAACATCACCTAGTGGACGACTCTGGAGGATGAGTTTAAACAGGGGACCTCACTTGAATTCAAGGATGTGTTTGGAATGGATGCAGTGGGTGGTTGAGAGGTCTTTCATGCTTTATCTGGAGTCCCTCATATCTTTCTCTCTTTTAAAGGAAGAAGTCTCATGTCAATTATTTGGAAGACAGGGCCATTCTGTTTTCCTTTTCTTTTTTCTTTTTTGTATCTTTCAGCTCCACCCAGAAATGAGAAAGCTGGATCACCCTCGGTGTTATGATGAGTTATCTGGGGATCCCATTTGTAGCTCAGACGGGCTGCCAAAAAGGGGCCAAATGTTCTTTTCCTTCCTGATGTCATGTACAAATTGATTTAAAAATCTCAAATCTCGATGCCTGTTTTCAGTGCCAAATCGCAGACTAACTGGCCAGGAATATAGATGGGGTTCCAGTCGTGCAGATTGCCCACTACTTCTTACTCCATGAGAATTCGGCAATAAAAGAAAATGAGTCCCATCAGCAATTTCTGACAGTGATTTTTAATATGCCTCATCTCCCACTGGCAAGGGTTTTGTTCTGTTTTGTTTTGTGGACTAGAAAGAATTCCTTAACAGGTTGAGTTGTGAAATTAGAGAGTTGCTTTCTTAAAGGATTAAATTCCCAAATACTCCTGGAAATAAAGGCACACTATAATGAAATTCTTGCTTTTCATTAAAACGGAATTAAACCAATGACCTTTTACATGTTTTTTTTTTTGTGTGTGTGTATTCCAAACAATTGGGGTTTGACTGCATTATATTATTTAAGTTCCTGAATGTTTAGATATTTAATATACATAACTCTTCATAGATGCCCAAAGATGTCTGCCCACATTCTTTCTATGCTATAGAAGTTAAGAACGGCAAATTCACCAACTAAATTACACATGCTATTAGGAAACTGTCATTTCCTTTCATATCATATCCTGTCTGGAATTGTCTATACACTGGCTTTGCCAAATTTGTGTCACTCACACATCCCCTTCAAAAGTTTTCCAACATCAAAATATAAATTGAACTATTTATTATGCAATCCTTTAAAAACGCCTTATGTGCTTTACGGAAGTAAAAGACATATTTTCAAAGGAAACTGCATATTATTACCATAACGAGGAAAGTGGAATTGCTTGCCAAACACAGAAGGAAACTTTTAAAAATAAATAAAATTAGAAGTAAATAACATAATTTCCAGGCGGTTACTGTTGGCTGCCCCGGCTCAGGAGCCTAGGCGAGCTCTTCCTTTGTTAAGAAGGAAGTTAGCAGGGGTTGAGGGTTAAGGAAAATGAGCAACGAAGAGACATTCTCTGTGATTGAATCAGCAGGACGAAAGGGAATTTTCTCTGCATGGTTGGTATTTAGTTGATATTCCCTCCGTACTACCTAGAGCCCTGGCTGACCTCCTGCCTTGGGCTCCTGGATCTCAGAAGCTGGCGCGGGCATTTCCGTTTCCCTGGACCGGAGGCAGAGCTTACCATCTGTCTGAGGAGCTCCAGCAGGGAGGGCCTCGAGGCTTTGCGGTCTCCTCTTCTGGGCGTCTCTTCTGCAGGCTGAGGTGTACGCTCTCCTTCTTCGCTGAGATCCACTGTTTGTAAGGCTGCTTCTACTTCCTCAGACTCTACAGCCTCTACTGGTGATTCACACACCACCTGGATTGTTTGGCCAGGTGATGAGGCAGTGGGGGGAGAAGAAAACATCCCCAGACATGTTTTATAAAGTGGGGTCCTGGTTGTCCCCTCACCCACAGGGTTGCCGCAGATCGGAGCCAAGGGCCGTTTCTACACGGGCACGTCGTTAGAAAGTAACCCGTCACACCAGGTGCTCTCCAAAGACAGGGATTCAGAAGAGGCAAACTTCCTGCCCGGTGAAGCCACAGGCTTTGGCTAAGGACTCCCTTTTAGGAAAGGCCCTTCAGGGTGCATGCAGTATCTTTTTCACTCTATTAGACCCTGTTAGGCTCATTTGGTCTCCCGTCGAGGTGAGTCACACCTGGCTTACGTGAAAACCGGGCGTCATCCTTTCCTTAAGGGTCCTACCTTGAGGATGGTAGCAGGGATGGGTCCCACTGCACAGCCCAGCTCCCCAGCGCTGGAGAGAAACCACCCTCTTTGCGGAAAGGACGGCGGGAAGACCTCTCATTCATGGCCTTGACTGCCTCATCACCATTTCCCACTCCTCCTCAGACAAGCCATTGGTTCCTGTTGCTTAACTGAAGTTCCTGCTCTCAGAAGCAGGATGAACTCGACGAAGGAACTCTAAGCTCCTAGGGTCCTCAGCGAGCTGTCTGAGCCGCTGGCCCGCAGCGGGGCCGAGACAGAAGCCCTGCCCTCAGACGACTCACCTGAGCCCCGACTCCAAACCTGCCTGCCTGCACGGCCTCACCCCCTCTGCGCTGTGCTCCTTGCACCTGGGGCGGCTTTTGTGTCTGCATTTGTCCTGGAACAGGACAGAGTTAACTGGCCTGGAGAGAGTTTTATAGCTTCCTTTTTGTTTCCGCAGGCAGGGGTTGGCAAACTTCTACCAAATTCTTCCCAGAGTCTGCTTGGGGATGGCCCTTGAGCTAAGAATAGATTCTACATTTTTAAAGGGTTGGAAAAATTGTTTAAAAAGATGAAAAAATTGGCAACAGAAACTCTATGTAGCCGGCAAAATCTGAAACATTTACTATCTGGCCCTTTCCACAAACACTTGCCATCTCTGCCTCAGAGAGAAGTCTCCAGAGCCAGTGGCATCTCTGCCTTTGTTTTGGCTGGTACCAGACCCCCAGCTTCCTCCAAATCCTTTTCTTGCTGGTAGGGTTGAGGGGAGGGGAACAGAGTCATTTCCAGAAACACAGCATGATTGTGGAGAAAACATTTTCCTTTCTTCGTGCAGAAAATATCACTGGTTTGTAAATAACCCAAATGATCTGAATTGAGAAGGACCCTTCCTTCGATATTGTCAGTTGAAGCAAGAAGGCATCCATCAACAAATCAACATACAGGCACATCGTAAAACATGGCAATTAAATCACAGCACTCTCTCCCCACCTTCCATTTCTTAAGGTATTGATGAGTTTCAGCATTTCCCTTTTGTAATCTAAGATCTAGTCGGGGAATTATAAAGTCTAAAGTCCCAGAATGCACGGTAGGTGACGTCAGCATGGACTGACCAGGGGTAAGACAAAAGGAGTGGTGGGCGCTCTGGCAAACGAAAGTTAAGTTGTCCCATCAGAAGATGTTAAGAGACTAAAAGGGCTGCGTTGGCCAACAAAGCCTGTCTGTAATGAGGTTTCTGCTGCTGGGGTGCTGAACTTTGACCCAGGCCTACCTTTAGGAAACCACGCATTGACTAGGGCAAAATAAGAGCCTGGGTTGGCGGTCACGTGTGGTCCTGGATTTCCACATCCGGGACTGATTTAACCCAATTTCATTTCTGTAAAGTAAGTTCAGCCGAAGAGCTGGCAGTCTGCTACGGTGACTGTGAGGGCGGCGTCCAGCGCCAGCCGGCCTGGGCCTAAGTCTAGACTCTCCCCTCCAGGGGCTCTAGTCCAAGGTTCCTGCACCATCGTTTTCTCATTTCTTGATGGCGGTAGTACCCACATCAGAAAGTTGTCTTGAGAATTAAATCAGGCAACGTATTTAAAGTTCTTAGAACTGCGCCTGACACAAGTAAGCACTCAGTGAATATCAGTGGTTGTCACTTTGAGAGCATGGGCATGGATTATCTGAAACCGCCCACCATGCACGTATCCATTATTTAGAAAAGATATCAACAACTATCTCCTATTATGTCAGATGTACAAGGTGTTTAATATGTTACCTCAGTAAAGGGTTACTGAGTTACTGGGGACAGCTCAGTCTCGTTTACAGATGAAGCGTCTGAATGAGTGAATGATACAGTCAGTATCATACCAATTACCCATTTCAATGAGGGTGGAGCTGTTAGATATATGTAACCAAACATCTAACAGTGTCTTAACAAAGAACAGGATGGAACAGGACGTTATGGGGCTGGTTTGGTGGCTCCACAAAGTTGCTAAGATCCTGGCTTCTTGCTGTCCTCTGACTCTGCCATCCTTGGGTTTTCATCCTTTTATTTGCTACCTCATTGATATAAAGTAGTTGCCACACTCTCAGGCATCACATCCTCAACCCAATGTCCTAAGAAGGGAGGAAGGTCACAACAAAAAATTTTCTCCAAGTGAATTTCTGTATTTTGATCCTTTAATGCAGAGTACATCTCATTGGCCAAACGTAGGTTACATCCTTATCCCTAGATTAATTATTGCTGAAGAAAATGGGATTTGGTTTAGGCAAATCGCAACCAAATACTTGGGGCTGTGGTAGTGACCAATCTTACCTAAGATCAAGGGGAAAGGGTGCAGGAATGAGAAATGGCCCTTAGGTAGTTAATGAACAGAGTCTGACTCACTGACTCTGGGTTTAGAATTTTTGTGTCGTTGAAGAAGCAAGTTATCTGTGTGTGTGTGTAGGGATGAGAGGGACAATTACTCATATGATAAAACGACTATATGGCAATAACTTTGTAAATCAACTTTATTTGAGTGCCAATGGCTTCTTTCTGGGCCTTCCCAAATGTCAAGAGGTGTCAACTTATAAATTCTAGCCCACAGTCCATTCTTCAAAACACAACTATTTCAGTAGGGAAAAAAAAGAGACTTCCAGAGACTCTCATTAGCTTTGAAGTCAGGCCAAGAAGTTGGCTTTCAGCAGCCAAGGGGGAAAAAAAGATCCATTAACATCCAATGTGGAAATCTAGAAGGATTTGAGCTAAGTGAGGATCTTATTTACATATACAGACATGAGAATTTGATTTTTCTTTGGATAGTTTTCTAATTTCTTTCCAGGCCAGAGCTTTGGAAAAAATGCTATTCCTTATTCAGAATATACGACTGCATTTGTACATTTTAACTTTGGGTGTAATGGGCACAGTGAAAACCAGATTTGCACTATATTTTAGAATTAAATTTCCTTTGCTTGATTTCAGCTGTTGTTCAGTTGCTAAGCCCAGTGCCTTGGGACCCCATGGACTATAGCTTACCAGGCTTCTCTGTCCATAGGGTCATGTCCAGGCAGGCATACTGGTGTGGGTTGCCATTTCCTTCTGCACGGGATCTTCTCAGACCAGGGATTGAACCCACATCTTCTGCATTGGCAGGTGGATTCTTTACCACTGTGCTACCAGGGAAGCCCTTGACTTCAGTAGGGGATATGTTATATGTCGGATGAAGATGGCCAGTATGACTAACACAGGAAATACACATTCAGCAAAAGGTTTCACTTTTGCCTCTAATATTATACCATATTTACTCTTGAAATTTGGTTTATATAGTTTTTACTAGAGCTACGAGTGTCAGAAACTGATTTATAGCAAAATAGGTTTCCTGCACTTAAGCTTCACCTATGCCATGATAATATTGACAATTTTTATTTTAGATTTTTTTTAGATCCTTTCTGATTTGATTTATAACCTGATTATTTGATTGCAAAGACATTCTAGAGATTTTATTTTTATACCCAAGTCACAGCTGATACACAGCATAAATGGGGGGGAAGAAAGGTCTTTTGCTATTGAAAACCACTGGCATTGGGGCTTGGTTGTTACTGCAACACAATCTGGCAGATGCTGACTGATAAAGCATGTGAACCCATTGGAGTCAAGGAAAAAGAACAAATTCCAGGACATGTATGGTTGCTGCTGGCTGAGTCTTTCCTTTGTTCTGCCCTGGCTGACCTGATGCTGAAAACCTGAGGAAGGAGCCAGGCCTGGAAGGTGGAGCCGAGGGAGAGCGTGAGGGCCAGCAAACCTCACTTTCTTTTTCTCCAGGGAGGGCTAGGTGTGCTGTCACTGGCAGCTGATAAGTTCGTCACTAAGAGAAAAACAGCAGACCTACCTGTTCCCCTGACCTTGGAGCTCATAGGGAAGGGAGGCTTTTCCCCCATCATGAGTTAGAACACTACCTCAGGTTAACCAGTGTTCCAGACTTTTTCAGATTCAATATTCTCTGTAATCGGGATAAATACAAACTTTCCCCTGATAGAACCAGAGGTTCATTCTATGAAAAGAGTTAATTGGTTTCAAAAACCTTATTTTTCTTTTCATGAAAAAATTTGAAATCCCTCTCATTTGCGCTGGTTGATAGATCAATTTTGGGAACTCGTGGTAGAGATACTTTTTAAAAGTAAACTCAACCACATTTTAGCCGTAAGAAGTCGCGAGTGAAAAGGCTCTTGTAATATGGTTAAATGACACCTATTTGTCCCATTCTGAAAGTTTACAGTACAGTCCAGTGCTCTGACACCACCTCTTTTACTCAGGAGAAGGAAACTAAACTAATTGATTGTTTTCCATGCCTCTTCACTCCCTGTGGACACGGAGTCAGCTGTGAGCTGTGTAATTTCACAAGGAAATAGAAACCCTGATGGCTGGGAGGCGCCCGCCTCCTGACGTCACGCCACATGTGCACTGACGTTCCTGCAAGGCCCTGGGGTGACTCCACTCTGCCCTTGCAGCACGAACTCGGCACAGGAAGGAAGGTGTCTGTGTTCTAATAAAACTGTATCTATAAACGCCGAAATTTGAATTTAGTATAATTTTCATATATCACAAAATCTTCTTCTTTTTTTCCCCAACCATTCAAACTGTAAGAACCATTCTTATTCAGCTCGTGGGTCATATAAACACAGGTGATGGGCTAGATTTGGCCCGTGAACTAGAGTTTGCCAACCCCTGAATTACTGAGTTCTTTTGTGCTTCAGGCATTAATCATGTAATTCTCACAAGAACCCTTACAAGGGGTGGGTCATATTATGGCCATTTAAGAGATGAGGAAACTGAGGTCCAAAAGGCAGCACAGCCTGGGGCGATGGGGCCAAGATCACAACGTATTTACCTTATTCTTTTCAACTAGTAGTCAATTAGAGATGAAATGTGGAATCTTAAAATGAGAACATTATTGGTAGGGCTAAGCAATTTAAAGCATTTAAAAATGCTTCTTTATTTTCTTGAAAAAATATTTTGCGTTCACTTGCATCTCTATCTGATTTTGTGTTATCTTTTGGTATCAGTCATTTAACTCTAATTCATGTTATTTTTCTGTTCTAAATTTCACAGTAGAAAGTGAGGCCCTGTCTATTTGCCTGTTAGAGATCTACTCTGCATTTGCATATGCAAGCTGCAAGACACACGGGATTCCTCGGATAGGCAACTACACACAGACATACGAGAAGACGTTTCACTTCAAAAAACACGGAACTTGGAAGCTAACAGATGCTTTGGATTTAACCTGCAGCTTTTAAATTTAAAGTTCCTGGGAAGAAGACTCATGGAGTTCCCCCTTGTAGGGTGCTGCAATAGAGAGTTAGGTTTTCTAGAAAATAACCAGTAAACTCATGAGAATTTTCTGGAATTACAAGAGTCCTGAGGTTTACGAGCTAGTAAATTTGGCTCCAGAAAGGGGGAGGGAGAAGGAGGGGAGAGAGAGAAGTAAGGAAGAAGGAAAAGAGGGAGACAGGAAGGAGGGAGGGAGGAGAGAGAAAGAAGCAACGGCAGCAACAACGCAGATTCCAAAGCGCTCTCTCCCAACGAGAATCACGACATAGCCATTCCAATTTTTACTCATCACAGACAACATTTCTGGACATATTTGGATTTTCAACTTCTGCTCAGTTCCAGCAATTAAATAAAAGTGAAAACACAAGCCCCGTCCATGGCAAGCAAACAAGAGACACCGCGGAAGAGCCAAACATATTTTGCTTTGGCCAAATAATAGCGATCAGTTTCTATCTTAAGGAGCTGTGAACTTACATAGCCCACTTATAACATTTTTTCCAAAGACTGCACTTCTTTTAGAGCAGACAGCTGCTGCTTTGGGTCTGACACTCACAAAGCCAATTTGTTCATCTCCCTGGAAGATGTTTTGTAATGATACATCTGTGTGATGGCTTACACGGAGCCATCTTCTTAGACACGAATGCACTGTCTTGAAAGTCTTGACCATCACTCTTGGAAAATTAAAGGCCCCAAAGAGAGTGAGGTTCAACTTGTGTCTGTCAAGTGTAGACCCGAGGAGTCAGCTCTCCTGCCCGAGAGAATGTCTCACAGCATCTATTGCAGCAATATGCTCTGATGCCTGGTGCAACTACCTGCCCTGAGTACCACCCACGGTTAGTAGAGAATCTAGGTTGCCATGGAAATAAAGGCAAAAGAGCAATCAAAGTAAAATGAAGCAGAGAGTGCAGCATCATGTCCCTTAAGGAAGTGGCAAGATGTTCTTAGGTTGAGTAGACTCTTTCAGCCCCTAAACGGTAACAAATGCTAAAAATGTGTGCTCTGATTCTGCATTTTATCTGCATTGATTCAATGGGTGTTACAACTATTGTTCCAGAGTTATTTCCCCATGGTCACTAATCACGTGAAAGGGTGAAAGAGTCTACAGTGGGTGAATCACACTTGGAGCATGCAAGAACCCATAACCCCAGAGCTGACATGCCCAGGGGTTCATCACACCAGAGATGACTATGGAATGATTCTGTCATTTCATGTGTAACTTACATTCTCCTCTGCACCTGTGGGGACTGAATCCTCTTTAACTGACTGAAGGGAAGATAAAAACAAAAGCAAGAGTTAGTATGTTACCAAAACCAGGGCTAACGGCTTTCTGGTGCCATTCTTGGACATTGCTTATGCCACCTTGTTCCAAGAAGAACTCAAACGAGGTTTATACAAACATAAACAGTGTAAATTAAATTATGTATTTTAAAATGCAACGAAGGAACAATAAACATACAGATTCAGCCTGAATACAAATGGAGTGATGAGGGGATGTTACAGAAACACAACGACGCTCTTGGCTGTGGGCAAGTAGTAATAACACCTTTGCCTTGACAGTTCCTGGTAGCTGTTGAAAAGAGGGACCTACGATATGTCACACGAGATAGTCACTGTTGGGTAAGACGCACAAGCTGCTCAGGAAAATTCTGGTAATATGTCCAGAGCAATCCATCCCGTGATCCTCTGAGAGGAAGCGGGCACTGAAGTGATAAGCAGGGTCCTCAGCCTTATCCTGATCGTCGGGCGGTGGCCAGCATCTGAAGCTGCTTCTTACCAGCCTTCGATGTGGGCCAAGGTCATTGTGCCAAAGAGCAGTCTGGTTAAAGTACTTCCGTGGAGGGCACGGGGGCTGGGGTCCAGCATAGCCAGCTTCAAACCCTGTTAATCCCTGCAGTAATTCTAGCATCTTGGTCCTGTCCTAGATAGAGGTATTACCAAATTCTATCAAAGGTCAATGTCACAATCGTCCTATCGGTTTGCCGAGCTCCATTTCTTGCAGTTGTTCTGACGCATTTTGGGGTGGGTGGTTGATGTTTACGGGCCATTGAGAGACTCACTTGTCAGAGCTGGACTCTCTTCCCAGAAAAGTAAGCTTGAACAAAATATTTTACAAATAACTCCGGGGTGTTCATAAGTAAGTGTCATCGCTCAGTCGTCTCCGACTCTTGGCGACCCTGTGGACTGTAGCCACCAGGCTCCTCTGTCCCTGGGATTCTCCAGGCAAGAACACTGGAGCGGGCTGCCAGTGTCCACAGACCCTTGCATTTCCTCTCTTGGCCTCCAGGGCAAGAGCTCTGTCTCTGTCGGTGTTTGTTTCTTTCTTTTTGCCTGTGCTGGCTCTCTGCTGCTGCGCTCCGGCTTCTCTTCACTCGCTGCGAGCAGGGGCCAGGACTTCTCCCTGCAGTGGCTTCGCTTGTGGCGGATCGTGAGCTTCAGCAGCTGTGGGACGTGGGCTCAGAGGCTTGGCTCCTGGGCTCTAGAGCACAGGCTCAGTAGTTGCTCTGAGGCCTGTGAGATCTTCAGGGATTGAACCTGTGTCTCCTGCACTGGCAGGCGGATTCTTCACCACTGAGCCATCAAGGAAGCCCCATTGATGTCGATTTTGTCCCAAGCTCTGCCTTTATTTTTACCTTGAAAACATGCAGTGTGAGAGAGAAGGGAAGCTGACATTCACAAACACATCCTCTTCATTTGGCGCTTTGTGAACATCATCTGACTTAAAGTGGTCCCAAGCGGACAGTACGCCCGTCTTCACTGACACAGCAAGAAACAAAAGTACAGACAGCTGGAGCCACTTGATTAGGGTGATACGACTAGGAAATGATGGAAACGGTTCCAAGAGCCAGTTCCCCCTGCCGTGATGACCTGAAGGATCAAAGACAGTTTTTGGTAACTGTGTGAGCTTCTTTCTCTTCTACCAGAGTTTTCTCTCTAGATGAGACCTTCAGATTGGACCACTAATTTCTACTTATCTTCTTCTCACACTAAAGCTTACCTGAGCACAGAAAAATGTCCCTAGAATGGATTGTGGGTTTTCTGGAAGCTTCTGATTGTTGGAAAATCATAGACCATTCAGAAGCGATTGCCAGTAGTGTAGCTGTCTCGCAACCACACCCCTTCCTCCCGAGACCTCTCGGGTACTATTTAATCCTATGGAAAGGCAAAGAATTAAATGATATTTTAAGCAGATTCCCTCAAACCTGACCCACAAAAGTTTCAAGAGTCAATATACTGCCTACATTGAGCTGAAAAAAACCCTCCCACCATGTAAGAACAGCACTTCTGGCTTTCCAGGCTATCTCTGCTGTCCCAGGGGGTTGGAAGGAGACTAGTCCGTGCCTTGGTTTCCTGTGTTGGGAAAGTTCTTGGCCTTTGACGGCTCATTGTTTTCCAGAGGAAGCTGAGAACTGAGGGCAGGTGAGGCTGAGATGCGGAAGGGACGCCTCCGGACAGCGAGGTTTCTGGCATCTTCATTACGGCTCCGCGCATCCTGATCCTTCTAATGTTTCGGGAGCTGGTGTTATAAATACTGTCTGTTCTGAAAGAAACTGCTGTCTCTTACTTTAAAGCTATGAGTGCGTGAGTGAGCGAAGTCGCTCAGTCGTGTCCGACTCTTTGCGACCCCGTGGACTGTGGCCCACCAGGCTCCTCCGTCCATGGGATTCTCCAGGCAAGTATACTGGAGTGGGTTGCCATTCCCTTCTCCAGGGGATCTTCCCGACCCAGGGATCGAACCCAGGTCTCCTGCATTGCAGGCAGACGCTTTAACCTCTGAGCCACCAGGGAAGCCCCTTTAAAGCTATAAAGGTATACTACCCAGCAAAACACTCCTTAAGTTGAGAATTAGTCCAGTGGACCATTTCTCAAAGTAACTTGCACACTGTTTTCACAATTCTTGACCTGTCCGTGTACCATCTGTATTTACTTGATAGTTTTCTTTATGTTGACTATCTTTTCACTTAAATAAATGTATTTTAAAAGAAAACAGCTTAAAAAAAAAAAAAAAGAAAACAGCTTAACATGAATGTCTATCAACGTCCTCCCCGTAACCAGAAGAATGTACTAAAACCAACCGCAATGTGTAACGGTGCTCATCAAATTCTAATTATTTTTAACTCTTTGTTAAAAAGAGAGATCAGCAAGTGTTAACACAACAACAACAACAAAAAGCTTCTTAATACCAAGAAGAGATCTTATAATTAATGTCACCAGAGGAAATGGAACAGAGTGGAAAGAAGGTAACTTTGTGTTACGTGAGGGATTAAATGTTTCGAGTTGTCTCCCGGAGCCATTCAAAACCATCCTGCACTTTGCTGTACGTTTGCACACTGCTTATGGCACAACCTTAAAGTTGGGGTAAGTTGACACAACCGGTTAGCAGAAGGACCCCAAATGGGTAGAGAGACACCAGGTTCGTTTCCCGTTAGGGTTCGACACGCATACGACAGCCTGCTCAGAGCCCAAGTCCCGAGCATCTCGGACCGTGGAGTCAGGTTCAAACTCACTGCTGTGCCTTGCAGCCTCGGGCGAGTCAACCCCGTCTCTCTGAGCCTCCGTTCACAAAGCAAACGTGGACGACTGGACGGTTGTTCTAAGGGACACTCACAATACCACCTGTGAAGGGAGAGGCACGCCCGAGGCAGAGCTAAGTCTTATCTAGTCTGGGGGCTGGGGTCCGGCCACAGGGCAGCTCCTCCCAGCGCAGACGCCAGGACCTTCCTTTCCACGGGCGTCAGAGACGCTGCAAGGTCTCTGACGGGAAGAACAACTTGAACTATGCTGCAATGAGGCTTCAGGTGTCTACAGTCTTTTCCAGAAGTGAGGGGGTACGGGAGGAGCAGAAATAAAAATTTTAAGAAATGGGAAGAGAACTCATCCATGAAAGTCAGGACTCCGGGAGAGCCAGTGTCCTGCAGGGGAAGTATTGGGGAGGATGCCGGGGGTTGGAGAGCCCCTTAGCCAACCCAGCTCAGCTGCCCGAGAGCTGGGCGTGCCCTGGGGAGAAATGGGCTGCCCCGAGCAGCTGCTCCCGGAGCTGAGCTTCACACAGTTTTCTCCACCGCCTCTCGAGGGGCAGGGGAGAGGCGGCAGGCTCCGAGGACATCAGCAAGGCGTGGGTGAGTAGCGTGGACCTTCTCCTTGGTGGCTCTGGGGGCAGTGGGGGTGGTTTGTGAGTGATCACCAGGAGGAACACAGAGAGGCCTCAGCGGAGCCATGATCTCTTTCTTAGAGTCCCAGAAGTATCTGAACGGGGTGAGTAGGCGTGTGGATTCACCTGCTTCAGTGGTGGAACGGCTGGTGTTACGGTGAGATGTGTGAAGCACAGCGCTTGCACAGAGTATGTGCTCATGAATGGACGGGCTTTTTGCGGATGCTGGGAAGCGGCTTCATCTAGGCCTATTTGAGCTACTTAAAGGCTTTTCTTAGGGAATCCCCCTGCTGTTGATGGGAATGTACCCTGGTGCAGCCCCTATGGAAACAGTGTGGAGCTTCCTCAAAAACTAAAAACAAGGTTGTTATATGACCCAGGAATCTCGCTTCCGGGCATATATGCAGACAAAATTCTAATTCAAAAAGATACATGCACCCTATATTCACAGAAGCACTATTCACAATAGTCAAGACAGGGAAGAGATCTAAATGTCCATCAACAGATGAACGGATAAAGACGATGTAGTACACACACACTGAAATGCTACTCAGTCATAAAAAGAATGAAACACTGCCGTCTGCAACAAGAGACGGACCTAGGGATTATCACACTAAGTGAAATAAGTCAGACAGAGATAAACATCATGTGATATCACTTATTGTGGGATCTAAAATATGACACAAACGAACTTATCAATGAAACAGAAACAGCCTCACAGACACAGAGAGAGACCTGTGGTGGCCAAGAGGGAGCAGGGGTGGGCGGGACGGATAAGAAGTTTGGGACTGGCAGATGGACACTATTACACAGAGAACAGAGAAACAATGAGGTCCTACTCAATAGCTCAGGGGACTATATTCTAGATCCTGTGATACACTGTAATGGAAAAGAATATGATAAAGAATGTATAACATGAAAGTGAAAATGTTGGTCGCTCAGCTGCCTCCAACCCCTTGCAACCCCGTCGACTGTAGCCCACCAGGCTCCTCTGTCCATGGAATTCGCCAGGCAAGAACACGAAGGTGGGTAGCCATTCCCTTCTCCAGGGGATCTTTCTGACCCAGGGATTGAACCTGGGTCTTCCACATTGTAGGCAGACTCTTTACCATCTCAGCCACCAAGGACACATGTCTAATTGAGCCACTTTGCTGTTTAGCAGAAATTAGCTTCAATAAAATACATTGTAAAAAACTTTTCTTGATTAATATCATGTTGCTTTTAAAATTCCCTTATATCTGGCCCAGACACATGGTTGCTCCTGAATCCTTGGGAGAGACATTTCTAACACTGCTCTTGGGTTATATTAGGTTCCAGCATTGGAATGGGTAACAGGATGGCGTGACTCTTAAAATATGTGACGACTTGCTTCCATCAGAACAGTGGCACATTGAACTTCATTAAACAAAAAGTCCAGGACATCCTAACCTCAGCCCATTGTGCCAGTATTTTGAGATCCTTATTGCTTATATTTTGGATTGCATTAATGAGCCCACCCAGATCATAAACTTGATCAATGTGCTTCACAGTTTATTGACCAAGTTACAAATAAAAACTCTGAATAAACAGGCCTGAGGCCAGATTCCAGACACCGATCGAAAGACAGCTTCTTGCATGTGGTTTTGATCCTCTAGTAAACATTCTTTGTTGGCCTGCTTCTCCCCATCTTGTGAACATGCCTCAGATGCAACTCTACAGAACTGAAGAAAAACAGTAATACTAACAAAGATAATAATAAAACCCCACATTATTGGGCTATGTGTCAGGCAGCAGGCTAATATATATATTTTTGCATTAGTATTCCATGTCAGTTTGCAAAATGGAAGCAGACCCCCTGTAACTTCTAGGCCTCTGTTCCAATACCTATTAAACTTTAGCTTTTATTCTAAAACCATGCCTCCCTTTGAAGTTTGAGGTGTGTCTCTAATTTTCCTTCAAAGCTGACATCCTGGAGCTCACATTTAATGTATATCTGTAACCAGCATGGTTTCCATGTTCAATACACAATGACAGACAAAGTCATCCAACAACTTCTGCTTTTTCTCCTCCTCTTTTCCACATGGCAAAAGCCTACGGGCTGAGGACCCAGCAGGACCAGATTCCAGTTCATGATTTCCACTGCCAGGGAGTATGCTCTGGTGGAGGAAGAGGAGAGACGACTAACTCTTCCACGTTGGGAATATGTGCGGGAAGGGGGTTCAGACAGGAAGGAGAATCGGAGGGCACCGCAACTCACTTCAAGGTGAGTGAAGACAGAATGACTCCAGAATGCAAGGTCCGTCTCAGCACACCAGAGCTGTCAAGTCCCTCAGTCGGAGGAACACGATCAGGCGTGGGGCTGGTGAGCAAACACCCCAAGCGTGGGACTCTCATCCAAACCTCAAAACCAGAAACACTTCCCTCCTTTTCAACCAACTGGACATCCGGCTGTTATCTAGTGAGTTTAAATGTTGTCCAGCTTCGTTAACAACGACAAAAACCCGGTTTTAAATCTAAAGGATCTGGTTTGGACATTTATATTGCTGAGCATAAGGATCTAAACAGCACATGTACTTATCATATAAGCTTGATTTACAAGAGCACCTCTCCTTTAAAGAGCCCCGCGGTCCTTAAAGGAACATTCCCTTAAAATGCTGTCACGCGGCAGCACTTAAGCCAGCAGACAGCCTGTTGCTACCGGGTCTTCCAGAAGCACCACCTGGATCACGTGGCGGATGTCCTGCGTTCACTGACTTCACGGTGGATCTTAAGGAAGACCTTTTCTATCAGGTCTGAATGCTTAAGGCCCGTCTTTCAAGTGCTTCCATAGTTATCCAGACCTAGGCCAGCCTTTTCTTGGTTTATTTATGTATTTTTTGGCTGCACCGTGCAGCAGGCGGGATCTTAGTTCCCGGACCAGGGATCAAACCCCTGCCCCCGGCACTGGGAGTGTGGAGTCTTAGCCACTGGACCACCGAGGAAGCCCCTAGGCTGGGCTTTCTGAACCAGATCCCAGTGGATTCTGGGACTCTGGTTTTGAAACAAATAACCCATGTGAGTCAGAGGAATGTTTAAGTTCTCTTAGTCTACTTGGACCCACCCTGGCTGCCCCCTTGTCTAAACACCGGCAGCATTTGTAACCTGCACTCCACAGGTTAATATTAGATTCCACACTTGCCTATTTGGGAATGAAGCTATCACTCATCAAATGCCAGTCACTTTGTATCCATTTTCCAACTCCTCCCCCAGATCATGAAAGGTAGGTATCACTTCCTATTTTCAGAGCTGAGGAAAGGGAGGCTTAGAGGGTTTATATTCTTTGCTCACATTCAAATAGACAGTCCCTGTCAGAGCTGAGATTTGATTGTGTCTCTTTGGCTTCAGAGCTCACACTGTTTTTCTACTTCATCATTTGTCTCCCCCAAAGGAAAGTAGGAAAAGAGCCATTTTGAAGATACTCCAAATAAATGCATCCTTTACCAACCGCGTGCAGGCCCGCGCACACACAGGCGTGTGTGTATTAACACATAGGCTGTCCCTCCGAGTGGATTTCAAGTCTTTCGATGGCAGCAGATGAGCCTGACCTTCCCTTTGCACCTCGCGAGCTGGGGGCTCCAGAAGCCGCACTTGGATGTTTAGACGGTAACCAGCGATGTTGTACCGGGAGAAATGAGAGGAGCACTGTTCCCGGAGCACTCACTCTGTCTCAGACGCTCTCCATGTAAGTGACGATTCTCAGCACAACGCCGTGAGACAGACACAGTCCCTACAGTACAGACAATAAACGCTCCGAGGGGTCAAATAATTTGCCTAAAGTTACAGAACCCCATCTTTCTGATTCTGGCTGTTATGCCAACTTGCCATCCCCAAGGTTTTTTAATATCAGCTACTGCAATCTTTTCACTCAACAAATGAGGAAAAAGAAACCCAGAGTAAATAACTTTTGCGAGCACAAAAAGTCACAGAGCAAACAGTATCCCAACTACTCTGAAAGGGTGCAGTTAGTCCACATAACTGGACTTAAACATCTTTTTGGCAAGCACAACAAAATGTGCAATTAATTTCCTCAAAGGTTATTTTTGTTTATAATAAGAACTACTTTAGCAATCAAGACTATAAATCAAAATAATGTATAATTTCATACTGACAGCCTGTAGGGGAAAATTTCATTTCTGATGTTCCTAATTGCAGACTTAGAGACTTCGAAATTTGTTTATTTAAAAGCTTCTCAATTAAAAGAAAGCAAGCTTAGAGTTACTGGAAATATCAGAATTTTCTAGTGTTTCTCTTTGTTCTCGAAAATTTTACAAGAATGGTTTTATAACCAAATCTTATTCTAATTTTAAACAGACAAAGACTGCCATTTTGTTTCCTACAAGAAATAAGCTCCTCCAAGAGAATGGAAGCTACTAGAGGGCAGCAAGCTGTTCGCTGATATTTTTTCAATGCCTAGGACCTGCACACACACACGCACACACACACACACACACACGCACACAAACACACATTAAAAACAACTTAGCACAAAGAGAGTGATTAAAACGGCTGTTGGATGAGTGAACACCCCCATCACTTCCATACAGATCTGTTTTCTCTGCATGCAAGAAGGAAAGACAAGATTAGAGGTGATTTGGTTTTTAGTTTCTCTTAACTTCACTGTTTGTATGACCTACTAAAGAAAGAAAGCAGCTGCCGGGGAAAAACCAGTGAGACTGAAATAATGAGCACATGAGTGCCAAGGGGTCCTGACTTATTTTCAATGGGAAGAGCCGCAATTTCAAAGAGGAACCGACCACATCTCTCATAGATGCCAAAGATCAGGAAAGATAGAGCATGGGAGGTTTTCACGTTTAGAAGCTTGCCCAGACTGGCTGGCACAGAGATGCCAGAGTGGGCCTGACCCACGCCGCAACCCTCCGAGCACGTGGGCGAGACGCGGGCTCCTCGGCTGCTGCCCTGTGAGCCGCAGGGTCAGGGTTTCACCCACGTCCCTTAGTCCTCACTCACTTCCATGTCGTGGGACTCTTGCATTTCACAGGCGAGGAAACCGAGGCTCATGGAGGTGGGCCGGGGCTCGGAGTCTGATGTGACTGCAGATTTTAACCCGTACGTCGGTGCTCCTCAAACTTCCACTGTTCGCCAGCCTCCTGCGTGGTCTCGGCCCCATTGTACACACCCTCCGTGGGGCTTCCCTTGTGGCTCAGCGGTAAAGAAGCTGCCTGCCAGTGCCAGAGACGCAGGTCCGATCCTAGGGCCGGGAAGGCCCCCTGGGGAAGGAAATGGCAACCCACCCCAGTATTCTTGCCTGGAGAACCCCGTGGTCAGAGGAGCCTGGGGTCCTCTGGGGTCTCAGAGTCGGACACGACTGAGCGACTGAACGACAATGCACCGTCTGCGGCAGCCGTGGCCGAGAGGCTCCCATCTCCCTGCGGGCAGGGCAGCTTCTGAGGGTCCCGACTTCAGCGCCCACGACCTCTGCGCTCCCCCGGCTGCTCCTCGGCAGTGACTGAGCGCAGAGTTCTGGCGATCCCGACACAGGACGCCCCGAGTGAGCTCTGCTTGGGCCCCGCTCAGCAGCGCCCTCATCCCGAGGCCTTTCGGCGCGCTCCTCCCGGGCCCTGCAGCCTCTGCCCTCCCATTCCTCCCCACGCCCTTTCTCCTCCACAGCGGTTTTCCTCCAACAGACATTCTACACATCAGCTCTGTCTTCACGTCAGCCTCCTGGGGGGACCCCAATCTACCACTGTTTACTCAGCATTGTTACTGCTCAGTCGCTAAGTCACGTCCAACTCCTGCAACCCCACGGACTGCAGCACGCCAGGCTTCCCTGTCCTTCACCATCTCCCGGAGTTTGCTCAGACTCATGTCCATCAAGTCAGTGATGCCATCCAACCGTCTCATCCTCTGTCGTCCCCTTCTCCTGCCCTCAATCTTTCCCAGTATCAGGGTTTTTCTTTCCAAAGAGTTGGCTCTTCCCATCAGGTGGCCAAAGTATTGGAGCTTCAGCATCAGTCCTTCCAACGAATATTCAGGACTGATTTCCTTATTAGCATTAGTACCATTAACTATATAACTCTTTCCCTGGATAACTTTTTTTTCCAGCTGCAGCCCGTGGCATGAGGGATCCTTGTTCCCTGAGCAGGGATTAACCCCTCACCCCCTGCTTTGGAAGTACAGAGTCTTAACCACCGGACGCCAGGGAGGTCCCCCTCCTTGGATCACTTTTTTAAACTAAATACATATAACTTCACCTTGAGCAAAATATATGTTAAGTGTTGAGCTTATTTAATGTGCTAGTTTTATTTTTCTTAATATATTTTGAATAATACATACAATTATTGAAGTAAAAATGTTTGAATATGAGCCACTTAAATCTATCCCTTGCCACCAGTATATGGATGTAACTTGCTTGGAAACTGTTCCCTTCATTATAGTGCTGATAAAATATTTTGTTAAAGAAAAAAGAGAGAGAGAAATCAATGAGAAAGGAGAATTAGGACGGATCTGCCAAGTGACATCGCTCAAAGTTTTTGTTAAGTATCAGTGCTTGTGTTCTGGGAAGAACCCAGAAGAGAGATTTCTGGGTACAATGGAAAACAAACAGCAAAAGGTTTCAGAAATCCCGCGGGATTCTGGACAAGAGAAGAAACCGAACACCCAGCGGCATCCGTACTCACCGCCTTCCTGGCACCGTGCCCCAAGACGCAGGGATGTGCCATTGGACTTGCTCAATGGGCGATTCCATCTCTATTTCACAGTCCCCCTCCCCTGACCTCTTGCTCATCTTCGGCCACATTTAAAGCAGGCAAGAGCTCTGGACACGTGTGGCAGCTGAGGTTTGCTCAGCAGGAGGATCACGGAATAGCTCTCAGCGCCAGTCAGCGCGCCCACCTCGCTTCCTCGCTCGGCACCTCCACTCTACAGGGAGAACGCAGACAGCAGTTTGCGAGTTCCCCTCGCCGGGCACGCTGTGTGCCGGCCCTGGTGGGGAACTGGTTGACGGCTGTGTTCTCCAACGGGAGAGCGAGGTCTCGGGCTGCTGCCGGCCGAGCCTCTGTGGCTCGGGGAGGAAGAACGGAGCGTCGCGAGGCGGTCCACGGTGCCAGGGCGGGAAGAAACCCGAGGACCCCCCGCGCTAGAAAGAAGGCGACTCACGGAAGACCACGGCCCTCTGTCCCGAACCGGAGTAATTCCAAGAAGGAAAATTCTATGTGTTCATTTCCTTTTCTTTCCCACAAAACACATGCTTGCAACACGACATTGCATTTTTCTCATGGAGTGAGTTACAAGTCTTCAGCTCAGTGGTGAGTTGAGTCAGTTTGAACAAGAAACTCCATGCATCATTGAATACCGTGGCTAGCCAACCAGAAGCCATTTCTCCAGTCATCCCGGCCCCAGGGACTCCCCTAATCTGGAGACTAGGACTTACCTTTTTCCAGAACAGTTTGCCCAGAGGCAGAGAGCTGGGGCCCCCTTTTTCCTTCGCACCCTCCTTCGCTGTTTCAGCGGATGCAGAATTCTTGGCGGCCCCCTGGGGCTCCTGGAGCGGAACGTTGGCTTTGTCTGACTTGAGGTTGGCTGAAGGGGCGGGTGACTTTTCCTCGCCCTATAAAAGTTACAAAAAATGTTAATCATCGCAGGATTTCAAAAGCGAAAGAGCTCTTTTTTACAAACGTGGGCTGAGGCTATGCATGTTAAGTTTCCCCTTTCACAACTTTCTGTATTTTCCAAATATTCTACGTGGTTGTGGATTTGTGTTAAAATCTTGGGAAAAGTCCAGATATTTCTCTTTTGCAAAAAATATAGAACCATTATGTATCATATTTATGTAAGTAACACATTAGGGCTCAAGGTGACGGAAAGGAGCGCTTGGCTGTTAGAATGTTAGTCTGAGCTGAGTCCATGGGTCTTCTTTGGACTGTGGTCTCCGCAAAAAAAAAGTTCTGAAAGTGCATCTGCAACACACTCGTGTTTGTTTATGAGATAAAGATGTATTGTCTTACTGATCCAAAATCTGAAATGAAAGATGGGTTCTAATACATCTGCTTTTGAAGAGAAGTGCTCACGTTCGGCTCTCGCTCTGCTTGAGAGGTCACTGCAGGCAGCGGCCCCAACCTCGCTGGCCCCAAGGACTGGTTCGCGGAAGACAATTTTCCCGCAGACCGGGGTTGGGGGCAAGGTTTCGGGATGGTTCAGGTGCATTACGTTTACTCTGCGCTTCATTTCTATTGTTATTATATTGTGATATGCCATGAAATAATTTCGCAACTCGCTTGCTACTCACTCATGGGTTTTGACATGTCTGCGAGCAACTGATCTGTTGGGTCGCTGTGCGGTCGGACCTCCCTGCTGAGGGTCACGGGTGTCTGCAGCGGCTCCGCTGGCTCAGCTCCCGGGCTCAGCCCCTGCTCAGGCCGTCGGGCATGAGGCTCTCTCTCATAAGGAGCACCCCACCCAGACCCTCGCGGGCTCAGTTCGCAGCAGGGCTCTAGCTTCCATGAGAGTCTGGTGCCGCTGCTGACCCGGTAAGAGGCAGAGCTCAGGCAGCCGTGCGGGCGCCGGGAGTCGCTGTAAGTACAGATGAAGCTTCACTTGCCTACCGCCGCTCACCTCCTGCTGTGTGGCCTGGTTCTTAGCAGGCCATGGCCGGGTCCCGGCCCTCGGCCTGGCGGCTAGGGACCCCTGACTACAGTCATCTGTAGTCTACAGACATCTAAAGATCTGACATCTGTAGGGTTTGTGTAAGGCACTCGGGACAAAGGTTTGGGTCTGAGGAGCCATCACAAGCCCCATTTCTCCACTTGTAGACGCAGCCTCCTCCTCTAAAGTAGATGCCAGTGGGTGGACGGTAACTGACAGGGAACCGCAAACGCCACTCGTTCAGGGCCTGGGCCTCCCCCCTCCCCACAGTCTCCCCACCCCTCCTCCTTCTCTCCCCTCTCTGAGCAGCCAGACCGCCGTGCAGCGTGGGGCCATCTGCCCTCCTCGGCGACTGGGCTGTTACTTCCATGCTCTCACGGGGCAGGGGAAGAGCTGGGAGGCTTACAGTCTCTGTATCTCGACACAAGTGAGCACCGGGTGAAAAATTCTAACGCTGGGCTCGCCTGGCCTAACCTCGTCATCGTACGCGTCTTCATTTTAACGCTCCTTGGTCCAGGGGCTCATGACACAACCCTTTAAATCCCCAGGGATGTCAGATCTATGATTACATTTTCTGATTAAAAGGAAAAATAAGTCTGAGAGTAAAAACACAGTGTGGAAACATTCAAAGCTTTCAGAGTATTTCTGATGTTGGAAAGAGTCTTAGAGACCATCCAGCCCCATGCCTGAATTTTCATGAAGCGGGAAACCGAGGCCTGTGACCCGCCTGACTAGCCAGGGGCACAGTCTGGCCTTAGATCGGACTTTCCTCTCTGACCTGGCGCTCTCCCCACACGGCACAGTACCTCTCCGAAGAAAGTTCACAAATCACTGAACTTCACTGTCAGACGCAAGACCCAATATCTTCTGTACTGACTTTTTTTGATACTAAAAGGGAGTCATTTACGGAGCCGATTCTACATTTGAATCAGGAGCTAAAGGGCCAATGTATAGAAATGACTTTTGTGACAGGTGATCCTGGGATAATCCCAGTTCCATTTAAGAGTGCATAAAACCGCATAAAGCTAGGGTTTAAAATAACCTCTGCCTTGTATCAACAATGCGATCAAACTGGCTGGGCTCAGGCAGTTCTGCATTTATGTATGTTCCAAACAGTCTGGGACACCTGGTGCTGTTTTAGATCTAAGTGGTAATTAAATTAACGAGGACTGGTTGAAGGGGAAGTGCCCTCCACCAACTAGCTTGCTGTCTTTTTCAGAAAATAGGAGGGAGGTATTATGATGTATGCATTTACTTGTGAAAAATGTGATCAACCCGCCTTCTCTGACCTGTGACAGATACTGAGTCCTGGGGTGATGTGTTGTCATGAAGAGAGAGACACCAAACAAGTAATTCCACAGGTGAACATAAAATTTCAACTATGATAAGTGCTACAGGGTAGAGGGAAGGATTTGGTGCTAAAAAAAAAAAAAAAAAAAAAAGGAGGGGGTTGCTAAACTAGATCTACCATGACAGACGAGATCGGGCGCGTTCAGGGTGGTGTGGCCGTAGACTAGATCTACCACGACAGTCAGGAAAGCTTGACCGAGGAAAGGATGCTGTGCTGTGATCTGAAGGGCGACTAGAAATTAACTGGGGGAGAGGGGAGGAGGCCCCTGGCACAGGGAACGGCGTATGCCCAGAGCCCTCAGCCAGCACCAGAGGCCAGGACAGAAGCAGGAGCAGCAGGAGCGGCCAGGCACGGTCCCCACCATCAACTCCACTTCCCTCTCCCAGGAAAATCCCCATTTGCTCGAGGGGTCCGTTTTAGACCAAGAATCTGGGGTGAGGCGGGGCTGACCTCACCTCCATCTCTTTGCAAGCACTGTTGTTGGCTTAAGTAACTCATCAGTCCTGCTCACGTCACTACAGGACATGCTCCATCACTCAGTGGGTCCCACACTGTTTTGATTTAAATGCCGCTGCCTTGCTTCCTCTACTGAGAGGCCGTGTTACCTGCCCTTCACAGCTGCTCAGCCTGCTCAGTCAAAGCCGCATGGGAGCTACAAGAAAAAGCTTGTTTCTGGAGTTCCAGAATTCTACCAGGGCAGGTCCAGTTGCTAAGCCCACAAGACACCTCTGATTTGGCTGGTTTTGCATCCTTCCCTCAGCCTCCTGTCTCCCTCAGCCCCTTGAAGAGGGGACTATGGTCCTAGGGACCTGGGCAAAGAGATGTCCAACTTTTAACTCTGATGTAACAGCGACAGACGGTACCGGTGCCCAGCACCATTCTAAGCCACTGAGTGTTGTAACGACAGGCTGGTGAGGAAGGCAGGAATGAGTGTGTCCACACTAGTGGTGAAGAAACCGCCTGCTGATGTGGGAGACACAGGAGACGCAGGTTCGACCCCTGAGTCGGGAAGATCCCCTGGAGAAGGAAATGGCAACCCACTCCAGTGTTCTTGCCTGGGAAATCCCATGGACAGAGGAGTCTGGTGGGCCACAGTCCATAGGGTTGCAAGAGTTGGACGTGACTAAGCAACAGAGCATGCACGCATGCATTATAGTCAGGGGAGTTTTGGCCCCAGGTGGATAAATAAGTCGCCTGTGATTGCACTGCTAAGGGGACAGAGCTGCCCTCTGAATCCAGGGCGGGTGACCCTCAAACCTGGGCCTTCAGTCCCACGCCTCCTGCATGGAGGCGGATTCCTCACCACTGAGCCACCAGGAAGCTCACACTGGATGTGCAGCGATGTAACTAACGTACTAACGTAACTGTTGGCTGTGCATGTCTCTGGCCAGACTGTGCGCTCTGAGAAGGTACGAGCTGTTATGTCTTAGTCACCGTTACATCCCTATATCCCATAGATCATGTGTGTGACTCAAAACGGGTATTGAATAAATACCAAATTAACTGATGACGGGGGTCACAGGGAGAGACCGGCGCAGCATCATGCCACGCCACGTTTCCGCCCATCCGCCCCCTCGTACCGCGCTGCGGAGTCACAGCTGCCATGAGTCACCCTCTCCCCGCCCACACACCTCCTCGCTTCGCAGAGAAGTGTCCCAAATGGTGTTCTGCCAGCATCAACCAAATTCACACTCTTTGTTTGTGTTACGGTGGAGACTACGCAAGTTCTATCCATGTTTTTTGGAGAAAATCTCCTGAGTAGGGTTGCCAGATTTAGAAAATAACAGTGAGACCCTGGGATGTCCTGTTAAATCTGAATTTCAGACCAACAAAGGATAATTTTTTTGCCTGAGGATGTCCCAAATATTGCCTGGGACATACTTATTTTTATAGTAAAAAATTAGTTGCCATTGACATGAAACTGAGTTGAACTGGGTACCTGTTATTTGTCTGACAACCTACCTGCGAAATTCTGACGTATTAGAATCGGAGGTTGCGTATCAGACCACCTTACCTTCCTCTGCAGTACGTTTTCATCTTCCTTCCACATTTGGGTGTGGAAGAGGGGAAGTGTTAGTAAGAGGTAAACACTGAACCAAGAACCAGAAAACAACGAATGTGTGGCAGAAGCGTATGAATCCTGTGAGGTGGCTGCTGACGTTCTACTGTCTAACCAACAGAGTAAGCACTGACCACACCAGAGCCGGGAAGGGAATGTTTCTGGGCGCAGCAAAGACTCTAAATCCACGTCCTTCGTGCGCACGGTCATGTTCAGCGTCTGCAGGACGTGTAACAGTTTTATGCTGAAGCATCATGTGTGATTAAGCCAAGAGAAAAAAGATTCAGATTCAGCAAAGAAATGCTGACCTCCTTATTATTTATAGCAACAAACTTGTTCCACTGATTAACTCCAGGCTTCTCCATTCTTTTAAACTAAGAAAATCCTTTTTATAAGAAGGAAAATTGATCTATAAAGAAACGAACCTAGGAGTTAACCAGGATTGGTAGTCCTTATATTCTTTTACAGCAAAACTAGAAGGTAATGTTTTATGCTGAGTTTGCTTGTATGAGGTCTTCTTTTTGGTCCTGGCTCAGAATGAACTTGAGGAGGAGGAGTATTACACCTCCCCGAATCAGGCACCAAGGTTCACTGATAGACTCTGGCTAGTCTCCTGTTTTAATGGCACTATTTTCCTATCTTTTTGGGTGACTGAACAATCCACTGAGGAAAAGTCAAACACTTTCTGAGGCAGGAAGGTAAAACCCAATGAGGCCCACCAAACTGCCGTTAATGAGAGTAAAGAATGTCTGGGACTTGTCCCTTTAAATGACGTAAAACAACAGACAGAACGAGACTTGAGGCAAAACCTTCCGTCTGCGCTACAGAACCCCAGCAAGGATCACCACTTCTGCCTCACCCAGGAGTCCTGGAGTCCTCTCCTTTCCCCACAGGCAACGAGGGCAGGAAGTGAGATCCAGGGTTTGCGGAAGCCCTGGGAATACTGAATACTGAATACTTGGGTGGTCCATGTGTGGGAGGGGAGGAGACTCCAGAACTTAGCAGGGCATGAAATGAATGTCATGAGACGGCGATCTGCCAGGGGGTGGTGGGCAGTCATATGTGTCTTAAACTTCCAAGGCTCCCTCCTCACAGAAGCTCCCTGTTTGGGAATTCAGCCAGATTCCTTTGCCCCAGTCTCTGACCCGTTCCGCGAGCAGTTACCAAATTGTCTACCGCGTACAGTAGTACCGCTTTTTAATCTCCCCTCCCCCACTGCAGTATCTCTCATCTGCCCCCTTCTCTTTTTACAGAACAAAATAACCCTGTCGGGAAATCGTAGGGTGGCTTCATAACATAGCTTGTTTATGCAAATATAGATTCAGCCAGGAGAGCTTTCTGTGGAGCTCTTATTTGCATACACAGTCCAGGGACTCTAATATCCAGCTGGGGACGTTTTTAAAACAAGCTCATTCAACTTCGTGGAGAATGGTGGACATTTCGAACAACTTTAGAAGCATGCTGACCCAAGTCAGGGGTCCTTTTAATTGACGGTTTTAGACAAATACTGGCATTTTCTTAGACACGAGAAGAATGAAATCTCCAAAACCGACTTCTCTGTCGTCTTCACTTCTCAAGAACGTGGAGACAGAGTTGGTTCTGCCTTCATTCATTGTTTGCTGTGCCTGGGATTCCACTTGGGTTCAGCATAAGTTTAGTTAATGCGGGAAGAGATGGCACAGAGCACGAGAAGAAAAAATCCTGAGGTTAGAAAAATGTTTCCCAAAGTGTAGAAAGCAGACCATTGGTGGGATGAGAGATGGCTTTGGGTTGAGCCAAGATGTGATATTAAATAATATTAAAACCGTGAAAATACTTATCCTTTTTCAATTCTCATCTTTGTAAGACAATTCAGGAGGAAATCTCAGTCTGGTTCTGGTAGAGAAATCTTTAACATTTCCCTACCATTGGCTAAGTGCCTTTTCATGAAGTTAGAAAGGCAAAAGATTCAGCGCTTAACATGAGCCAGGTAGCTAGAAGGTAATATATTCTTTACTGCTTATATAATGGTACCTTCTTCTTATGAAAAATGATTCTGCTTTTCCAAGTATGATATAATGTCAAGTTTCTTTTCAAGATAACTTTAAATAAGGAGTAAGTCAATTTCAATATAAAAATATCAAATAAATATGAAAGTCATTCAGTCATGTCCGACTCTTTGCAACCCCATGGACTATACAGTTCATGGAATTCTCCAGGCCAGAATACTGGAGTGGGTTGCTGTTCCCTTCTTCAGGGGATCTTCCCAACCCAGCCATTGAACCCAGGTCTCCCACACTGCAGGCAGATTCTTTCCCAGCTGAGCCACCAGGGAAGCCCCAAGTAAACAGGGGTATATCTCAAAAATGATGAGGGAGATATGCAAGCATTCAACATTTGGGAAACATTGGGTTAGAAGAAATAATCTTAGAACCCTGGTCCACACTAGTAATTTGAGATGTTTATAAATATGAGGACTTAAAAAAATCACTGAAAATTGTCTCACATAATATTTAATTTCCCTCTAATAAGCCCCACCACCCAAGGCTCTGTCTTCACTGAAGAGGAGCTGGGTGGACACACGATGTGCAGGTAAGCCACGGAATGAGGACCAGGGTTCTTTTTCGCCCCTCCTAGTTTAACGAGATACAGACCTTATTCCTAAAGAATTTTCTAAAGGCGAGTCCCAGCCTGGGGCTGTGCAGGTGCTTTTTCTTGGCGCCTTTAGCCTGGACCTCGGAGGTCTTCTGCCCGGCTTGTCCATCAGAGACACTTTCTCCCTTAGATGCCTTTCGGGCAACAGCAGTCACAGCTCAGAACTTTGTTTTTAAACAAAATCCATTTTTCTCTTTTGATTTTCAGTGCGGTAATCCTGGTTGCCAATAATCTACTTGATACATCACCCCCATCTCCTAATCACAAGACATCATCTGAACGCTTATCTTTGTCAAACTCTCAGAGATGATTTGTTAAAGAGCATTGTCACCATCTATTTTTGTTACACGGTGATTTTCAACATAGTAACCTATTTAAATGACCCAGATTAAGGCAACTCCATCTGCTAAAGACAATGACAAGATATTTAAGCTTTGTCTATAGGTCATGAAATAACCAGGTGAAAAAAATTTTTTAAATGAAGAACAGAATGCAGTCCCTACTGATGGCTTTAAATATCTAAATGCTATTGTCATGTGAAAAAGAAAAAAAATATATACCTGAAGATAAACAACTTATTTTTGCATCCTGGACTCAAGGCAAATCCTGTCACTGAGTGGCTTTCGTTCTCAAACTGATCTCCCCTTTTTTGGTATTAGAAACCTCAGGGGAGCAGCAGTACCCACAAAAGATTCAACTGATTTCAAGATGGGCAGATCCCCTGGGCAAAAGATGTTTCTAGAATGAGCCAGTCCTCCGAGCCAAAATGAGATGAAATTGGGACTAAAATAGCCCAGTTACAATCATTCAGAACTGCTGACTCAAGTCACAAGTGCCGGGAGATTTTGAGTGTGCTAAAAATTGCCCAGGGCCAAATGAGAAGATGGACAAAAGTTTCAAAGGCATGAATCTAAGAACTTCAGTAGAAAACATGTCCAGGGGGCAAGCCTGAGAACCAGGTTGGAAGGTCTGTTTGTGGGTGTCACAGGCACCCTACATTCACAAAACCCTCTTTTGAGATCCAGCTGCCTCAGTAATGAACCCACCCCTCTCTGGGCAGAACCATGAGATTTTATCACTTAGGTACTTTCTGCTGGGACCACATTCTAGGTGAGGCAGGAGCAGCGGATGAGAGGGAGGGCACCAGGTCACTCGGAAAGCCACACATCACACCCACACACCCACTGTTTTCAAACAACGCAAGACGCAGACCCAAAGAGAAACTCGTGGACCCAACCATTCACTGAACTTGACCCTAGCGGCCTTGTAGCAAATAAATAACTTTATAGGGAAATGCATGTAGATGCCTCAGATATATCTTTTTTTTTTTCAATGGAAGAAGAAAATTCTAAAGGAACCAATCAACACAAGGCAAATGTAATCCTGGTGTTCAATCTGTCCTGCAGGGATTAGGGAAATAGGAATCACCTACATTTGAATAGAGCTCCCTGGGCTTACCAGGCATGGTCACACCTTCATTCTGGGGGTGGGGAGACAGGAGTTTTATTGCCTCAGTTTTACAGATGTGGAAATTTGGGCTCACATGGCTTAGGGTCACATAGCCTTCAAGTAGCAGGACTGTGGCTTCTGAGAAGACAAATTCTAGGATCCTTTGCATAGCTCAGCCCCTTCAAATACGGGAAGCAGAAGGACCAAGCTGGCCGAGCCGTTTGGGGGTCCCAGGGTCTTTCAAAGCACTTTCAGTCACAAAAAGGAGGACACGAGACACCGCTCTGTCACCAAGGTAAGTTTCCTCATGATTCCCGGGAAATTCACACCACGTGTCCTGCTAAAGAAAACCGGCTCTGTTGGGTGTGAAGGGAAAACATCTCTAGAAAGTCGTCGCTCCAGACAAAATGTATTTTGAGGGGGGCCGGCTGAATTTCTAGGATGACAGCGAAAAAGTGCATGCTCTCCAGGGCGTCCTAACCCCTCCATTTGCCAGGGTCAACTCGTGACTGCTTCATGCCACCAAGCAATTGCCATCACAGTAGAGACTGATTTTTTTTTTTTCAAATGACATGAAAACCAAAGCAGGACATCGTTTTTAAAAACCAAAAGCCTGGAGGCTTCCATCTGCTTTAAACTGAGTCCCACCGCTTCCTCACTTCCAGTGGCGTTGACTCTATTCCCTGGGTCTCTCCACACACAATGAAAAAGACTAAGGTGATATATAATTATTAGTAGTCTGTTCTGATTCTGTGTAAGAAATTGGTTTTTGTGACATTATTTAGCTACAATCGGCACATATTTCAAGTTTTCCACCAAAATTTTCATTAAAATACCATTAACATAAATGAAACATTTTAAAGACAACCTAATGGTGGCATTAAACTGCTAAATATGTATATATGTATCTACACACACACATAAAATTCAAAAAACAAAGGTGACATAAACCCAAATCCAGTTCCACACACAAACACAAACATAAACATACTTCAGGCTACCTACCGTGTCTTCCAGATCTTTTTTTGTTTCAGCTTTGTTAGGTGAAACCTTAAAAGTTTAAAAAAAAAAACAAATGTTACAAACCATAGCTCTTTAGGGTGATTTTCTTTCTTTCTTTTCTCTCTCTTTCCTTTCTTTTTTTTTTTTTTTTGGCCATGGTGCAGAATCATAGTTCCCTGACCAGGTATTGAACCCAGGGGCCCACAGTGAAAGCATCAAGTCCTAAACACTGGGACCCCAGGGAAGTCCTTATTTCATATTTTTATTTAACATGATCCAGTTTACTCTACAGGTAAGGAATATAAGAAGAAATCCTGGTAATGCCTAGGTATAGAAAAGTTAATAAAGTTAATATTTTATAGTGAAATGCATCAGATCTTATACATTCACCCAGAGCTTGATCACATTCAAGACTGTCTCCTAGAACACCACAGACTTTCCAACAAGTCTCCCACTAATCCAAGCAAACATACAGCCCTTTGGTGTTTGTCGCACATTCTGTTGATTTTCTTCTGTTTTATCTTTTGAAGGTGGTCTCGGTCTTTGGAAACAGCCCAAACGCGTGGCGCTGCCTGTTTGATTACGCACTCACTCAGCCCTTTTCTGAGTGTCTGGCACGCGCCAAGCCGCGGGCTCTGAAGAGTCAGAGATGAGCAATCAATGCAAGGCGGGGCTCCCTGCCTCGACCCAGGGAGAGCTTTAGACGTGACAAGATAGAAAGTGACCTCTACAGTTCGATTTGCCATTTGAGGGGCAAAAACGCTGTGACAGGTCAGCAACTCAAGGAAGTTTTTTCCAATTATTTCTATGATCAATGAGCATAAGACACCAGCTGCGGCAGAGTTCCATGACCGCATGGCTCACGTTGTATTGAAAGCAAGAGGAGAGGGGGCGGCAGAGGATGAGATGGCTAAATAGCGTCACTGCCCCAACAGACACGAATCTGAGCAAACTCCAGGAGATGGTGAAGGACGGGGAGCCTGGCGTGCTGCAGTCCATGGGGTCGCAGAGTCGGACACGACTTCGCGACTGAACAACAGCATGTCGTATAGTTTGTTGTATACTTGGCGTATAGACGCCTGCCGTGCATCTCACAGTTGCCAGCAGTGAAGACTCCTTCACGCAAAGTCAATTCCCTTCTGAAACACCTTGTCCCTGTTCTCCAGGGTCTGGCTACATCAAGATGACACCCCATTTAGAACCATGCCCTTCATGTCTGTGTCATTCTTAGAGCTAGCAAAACTTTCTTGCAATAGAACATAGGAATAGAATAGAAAAGGAGAGGCAGTTACTCACCAGGGTTTTAAAGAAGCTCATGATGGAGCTGTCCTCTGCCTGGGCGTCCTTTGCAACCTCCAGCTGCTCAGGGTCCCCGGGGACGGAGCGACTCACAGCTGGGACTTCCTGTCCTCCCTTTCCCTCGCCGTCAACTAAGTCCTAGGATCGAGACACAGTTTTCGCGGTTGCAACTTGTTGAATGTGGACTCTCAAAGTAATATTTTTGCTTCCCGCCTCTTTCTCCCTTACCCGCTAATTCCAGCCATACTTTTTCTGCCCACGGGGGTGCGGAACAATCAGGGGCTTATGAGAGTCACTCTTCCTTCCCCGCCCCCTCTCTCTAACAGAATCAGCATCTGCAGTCCGTCGGAGGGACATTGTTCGGAGCCAGAGGCGAGCAAACACAGCAGGGCGCGGTGAGTCCCAAACAAAAACCCTTTTCTCCCAGCTCTGCAGAAAGGTTGTGCGTGAAGCCAGCACTCTGTGGTCCTCCAGTCTGATCATGGAAGATGCTTCTATCTGGTTTCCCACCATCCCCAGTGGACTGTATCAACTAAGGAACGCACTGATGTTTTAGAATAACAATCCCGTCTTCAGGATCTGAGAGTTTATTGGTGAAAGGCTGGGATACAGGGGCGGACTTCCTTTTCTAACCCATCCAGGATGGCAGGAGGCTTGCCAAAATGGCCTCTATTGTTTTCTTCACTCCCACGACCTTGGGCCAAGCCAGGTTACCTCAAACCCATCCATTCTGCAGGCTTGGGCTCAAGTCTACTTTCTTCACTGAAGTCTTTCTTGGTCAAGCATGCACAGGACCTGTTCCCTTCTCTGGGTTTCTAGATCACTTCCCGGGGCAGAATCACTTGGCATATAGGTTAGCCTAACGCCAAGGACCAAGCCAGAAGAGTCTGCATCAGAAATGGGGCTTTCTTGGGGACTCCCCTGATGGTCCAGTGGTTAAGACTCAGCACTTCCAACACAGGGGATGTGGGTTTGATTCCTGGTTGGGAACTAAGATCCCACATGCTGCACGGTGTGGCCAAATAAAGAATGGGGCTGCTTTTTTTTTTTCTTTGAACAGCTTAAAAAATATATAAACACATTTTGGTGAATATTTTAAAAGGTAATAATAATGTGTGTATTCCACACAGAGTTTTCCTCAGTTCCAGAGCTCTCTCTAAATGGAGCAGTGCTTCCTGTGAAATGCCTCTGAAAGAGCTGGAACTTCATAAAACCCAATGCCGATCAGAGCCGCAGCTCTAAGTTCTCAGCTTTTCTAGTTCATTCCAGGCAAAATGAGTTTCACCTGGGAAGAGATGCCCTTTTAAACAGGTTCTAATATAACTTCTTGTTTATGCTGTGGGCTGTGCTCAGTCGTGTCTGACTCTTTCAGAACCCGTGGACTGTAGCCCGTCAGGCTCCTCTGTCCATGGAATTCTCCAGGTAAGAATACTGGAGTGGGTTGCCATGCCCTTCTCCAGGGGATCTTCCTGACCCAGGGATTGAACATGTGTCTCTTATGTCCCCTGCACTGGCAGGGGGGTTCTTTACCACTAGTGCCCCCTGGGAAGCCCTTTCCTGTTCATATTAGAGCTCTAAAATGAGTTGAACTTTTGATAATTCCAAGGTATAATTCAGATCCAGGTTCTTAAGTAGGTTGATAAGAAGGCTGGCTGGAAATTTTGTGTCTAGCAGATGAGTGGCTTCCCAGGTGCACGCCAGTGGTAAAGAACCCCCCGCCAATGCAAGAGATGAAAGAGACATGGCCTCAATCCCTGGGTTGGGAAGATCCCCTGGAAAAGGTAATGGCAACCCACTCCAGTATCCTTGCCTGGGAAAACCCATGGACAGAGGCGCCTGGCGGACTACAGTCCATGGGGCTGCAGAGTCGGACATGACTGAATCAACCTAGCACCTGGAAAGTGGGGCGCCTGTGCGGGTGATGCTTTGATTTCAGGTGGTGCACATACAGGACACACACAGATGCACGAAGTTATTCTTTAGGAGTGTTTGTTTGGGAACATACTTCTCTGGTACATGAACAGTTTTGCTTGGATAGAGTTGAGTAGAAAAACTTTAACTGAAATACTAAATCAAAAAAAATTACATAAATCATCAAACAGGTGTGTTTAAGATGAGCCAGCATGGATGTGACACCAGGACTAAATCTAAGGAAGTGCCCCACCAGGCCTGCTGGAGCTGATGCTCTGAGAGAGTTACGTATTTCCACCCACTCATTCATTCACCTTCACTCAGTAACTCGGTGGGAGGAGGGGAATCCTGACCACCTGCAAGCTATGGAAAGGCCCCGCGGGGTGAGTGCCGCCTGGAGCCAGCCCGCCCAGACTCCGCCCCAGACTCCGCCCAGACTCCGCCCCGGACTCTCTGCCCCAGACTCCGCCCCGGACTCCGCCCCGGACTCCGCCCCAGACTCCGCCCCGGACTCCGCCCAGACTCCGCCCCAGACTCCGCCCCGGACTCCGCCCCGGACTCCGCCCCGGACTCCGCCCCGGACTCTGCCCCAGACTCCGCCCTCTGCTCCACAGTTCACACCCCTGCCTTCTCGGGCGTGTTCCCTGACGTCCGTGCCTGGACGTGCTCCTGGGCCAAAAGAGCAGCAGCTGCCTCTGCGGGTCGTCGGGGTGTCGGTGGGATGATCCGTCTAGAGGGTTTTGCGCATGCGTAGCACACAGTGTCGTTTTGCTGTCTAGTCGCTAAGTCGTGTCTGACTCTTTGTGACCCCACGGACCGCAGCACGCCAGGCTCCCTTGTCCCCCACTATTGCTCAAACTCATGTCCACTTAGTGATGCCATCCAGCCATCTCATCCTCTGTCGTCCCCTTCTCCTCCTGCCTCCATCTTTCCCAGGATCAGGGTCTTTTCTAAGGAGTCAGTTCTTCGCATGAAGTGGTCAAAGTATTGCAGTTTCAGCTTCAGCATCAGTCCTTCCAAATGAACACCCAGGACTGATCTCCTTTAGGATGGACTGGCTGGATCTCCTTGCATCCAGGGGACTCTCAAGGGTCTTCTCCAACACCACAGTTCGGAAGCGTCAAGCTCACAGTAAATACTCAGTAAGTGCTGTTACTGGCATCATCCCTGTTGAGTTACTGAGCCTCATCCTGAGCCTCTCTAGAAGTGCTAACAGTCTCACAGTGGATAAAGGCCGGCAGAGAAGGAGAAGAACTTGGGTAAAAGGTTACGTGAATCCCACGAGCCCACTTAGCTGCCATTCAGAATCAGCCGGGCAGCAGTTTAAACCCGTGTTAACACCCAGACACTCCTTGAACCAATCTGATCAGACTGTCTGGAGGTGAGGCTCAGGCACTATCATTTTTAGAGCCTCTGGGTGATTCCAACGTGCATCAAGGTTGAGAACAGCTGGGCTGGAGGGATGAGGAAGGGTTGAAGATGGAGCAGCATCTGCCCTCGGCCCTGGAGCCTGGGCTGCGGGTGGACACGTGGGGTGGGGAGGGCTGGGGTGGAGAGGAGCTTAGACGCGGGAAGGCCACGAGGAAAGGAAAGGAGGAGGAGGGGACGCGGGTGGGAAGGGCTTAAGGGGCAGGTTATTCAGTTCGACTGAGATCCAGGGGGAAGACAGGCTTCCCAGGCAGCTCAATGGTAAAGAACCTGCCTGCAATGCAGAAGACCACAGTTTGATTCCTGGGCTGGGAAGATCCGCTGGAGAAGGGACAGGCTACCCACTCCAGTATTCTGGGGCTTCCCTGGGGGCTCAGCTGGGAAAGAATCCCCCTGCAATGCGGGAGACCTGGGTTCAATCCCTGGGTTGGGAAGATCCCCTGGAGAAGGGAGCAGCTACCCACTCCAGTATCCTGGCCTGGTGAATTCCATGGGCTCTATACAGTCCATGGGGTCGCAAAGAGTGGGACACGACTGAGCGCCTTTCACTTTCACTTCCTTTTTTTCACGGGTGGTCCAGTGGTTAAGAATCCACCCGCTGAACAGAAGGTACGGGCTCGGCTGGTCCGGGAAGATCCCCCGAGCCACACACACCAAGCCTGTGCGCTAGAGCCCGCGCCTCACGACCAGAGAAGCCGCTGCAGTGAGAAGCCCGGGAACCGCAACTAGAGCAGCGCCCGCTCGCCACAGCTAAAGCCCACGTGCAGCGGGGAAGACCCCGAGCGGCAGGAATAAAGTAAATAAACAAAAAGTTTAAAAAGATTAAAACGTTTATACAAGCATTACAGGAGTGGGCTGAAACAGTAGGAATGAAGAACCACTCAAACTTCTCCACGACCCTAGAACAAGTAAATAAAGCAGCGCGTGATAGTGACGTGTGGGATTTACCCATGGACCACGTGATGGGATATTTTGCAGCCATACATTCTTTGAGGAATGTGGAATGAGGACAAATGTCCATGGTAATATCATTATAGTGATAACGATCAACCTTTATATGTCAGGCCCAATGCTAAGCTAGTTAAAAAGATCTCATTTAGTTCTTACAATGATTTGCAACTCCATTTTTACTGATGAATAAATTGATTCATGAAAAGAATAAATAACGTGCCTTTGCTCTTAGACTGAAGCTAGGATTAGACCCTAGGTCCAAATGATTTCAGAAGCAAAAAGCTTTTAAGTACCATCTACACGGCATCACACCTCCCTTCCTTCAGGGGTTTACCCAAATATCAACTTCGTACCAAGAGTTCTCCTATTTTAATTGCCCTTGTCTCTATTCCTCTTCCCTGCTGTTTTCCCCACATTTGTCATCATTCACATATAACACAGGTTCAATCCCTGGGTCGGGGAAGATGCCCTGGAGTAGGAAATGGCAACCCACTCCAGTGTTCTTGCCTGGAAAATTCCATGGTCAGAGGAGCCTGGCGGGCTACAGTCCACGGGGTCGCAGAGAGTCAGACATGACTGAGCCATGACTGAGCCAACAGCGACAACGGGTAACACATTTGAACCAAAGACATGTTCGAGTTTAGTGTGTGTTAAAGATTTTTTATACTAAAGGACTTTTTATATTGAAGATGGCCATCTAAAAAAGTTAACACAGCGCCGTAATCCTACACCAGGGTAAAATCTAAATGGATAAACACACTAGAAGAGCACTTGGGAAAAACTTTCACAATTTTGGGTTGAGAGAGCTTTTGTAACTTTGACTCAAAATCCAAAAGTCGTGAAAGGAATGGTCGAAAGTCAGAAAGTCCGAATGTTTGAAGACATTCTGTAAGGAGGCTGGGGTCAGAAGCAGGCACCCTCGTATGTCACCGAGTGACGTGTAAGTAACTTCAGTCCTGATGGAGGGAGGGTTGAAATTTTGGCACTATCCCCTAAAATTAAAAACATTACATATTCTTTTAAGGACTTCCCTGGTGGTCCAGTGGTTAAGAATCTGTCTTGCAATGCAGGGGACGTGGGTCGATCCCTGATCGGGGAACTTGAGATACTAAACACTCAGGGGCAACTAAACCCCTTGAGCGGAAACCAGCGAGGCCGCGCCCGGCGAGGCCGCGAGCTGCAGCCAGATGGATGACGGGTGAAGGGTACTGTAAAGAGCATACAATCCTTTACCCAGCGATTCCACTCCTAAGAGTCGAGTTGAAAACTCAATTCACGTAAGTATGAAATAACAAATACACAAGCTTATTTACTACAATGAGGTCATAGCAAATGCTTGGAAACCTGCCAACTGCCATTAATAAAGTCCTGGGTAAATAACTCATGGTACATCCATTCATTGGAAAACTATGTGTTCCAGATTTGGAAGCTGTACAGATACAGACAGTTGTGTTAGCTGGAGAAAAAAAAAACATGGGCTAGAACACAGTGCATATTATATTACCATTTGCTTAAACAAGAAGGAACGTGAATTTGTGCTTGTCTTTTGCTTGTATGTGCTCAGGAAAGATTCATTTAAAAATACAAACAGGGATTATCTGTCGGGAGCGGCATTGCTAGACAAGTATGCCATTTAATAATTTCTTATTTTGAGCCATGTGAATGCGATATGTATTAGAAATTAAAATCAAAGCAAAATGGGTAGCTTCCCTGGTGGCTCAGTGGTGAAGAGTCCGCCTGCCAGTCTGGGGGACGCAGTTTCGATCCCCTGTCTGGGGAGACCCCACACGCCGAGAAGCCTCTAAGCCCGTGGGCCCCGACTACCGAGCCAGTGCTGGAGCTGGGGAACCACAAGGCCTGGGCCGGCGCGTCCTGGAGCCTGCTCCACGGCAAAAGGCACCGCAGCTACAGAAACATCTGCAGAGCAACGAAGACTCAGCACGGACAAAAATAAATAATAAATACAGCAGAGTGCGGACGACTGATCCAGACTTAGAGAAGACATCCAGAGAGCCAAACCGCACCGCGGGGAGCGCGAGCTGGCCCACGGCCACCAGTTTGTGGCTGACGCCTGAACCACTGGGTTATTTGTAGGATCTTTGTCCTTAGCTACAGATATATCTTTGCTACTTTCATCAGGCCTCTGGACCATTTTGAGCAAGTGGAAATTTTAGACAGAAACATTCTCCAGGAACGAGGCAGGCTTCTCCAGGGAATATCTGGAACTTCTTTTTAAGCAAACAGGCATCCGTGGTATCAGCTAGTCCTTCATCTGTGCGGAAGAGACCTACATACATTTCTTTCCCTTTCAATTGGCTTCAAAGGGCAAACAGATCGAAACACTAGTTAACGGATCACAATTTGTCACGTTGAAAAATTGTGCTGCCTTATCATAATTTGATTGTCTGTGATCAAACCCACATGGAGCTTCTGGGACCTTCCTTCCACTGTAAATTGTTAGCAGGGTTCCCTCTCCCTTGAAGCAAGGTCTGCACTGTCCGAGTGAGAATATAAGTGAAGGCAGGATGATCAAGGCTGAAAAAGCCTCGCCTGGAACTACTTGTGATGAATGTCTACCTCACCTAGAGGTCCCCACCGATCAGGCAGCACTGGGTTCATTCTGAACTTTTGTACCAAGAATCACGGGTCAACACGCAGCTTAACAGGGAAAATCTGTCTAAGCAATGTCGACTGGTACAGAAACCCATTACCCCACTTGCTTCCATCTGTTAGAAATTCGAGCCACATGCCGTCTGGGATAAAACGGAGAGCTACACTTCCTCTCCCACTTGGTTGCCCCAGAGGCACGAAGGCCATCACTGGCTCAGCAACAACGGTCTCCAGACAAATATCCAGGCTTCGCTTTCTTCCCTCCGAGAGCACACCGCCTGCACACACCCACTGTCACACTGAGGATGAAAAATGGGGTTCCGTTCACGCTCAAAGCTAAACACTCATCCTTCAATTTTCCTAAAAGGGAAAGAAACTAAGCAAATAAGCAGGAAGGGATTCCAAGACCAAAGTCTACTAAAAATTTTAGTGGAAATTTAACGTTTCTGAAGTAATTTGGGAGTTTTTTTAAACACCTCGTTTTACTACAAAGCTCAAAACCACCGAAGGAGGATCTATCCCGGGAGTTTATTTTGCATTTTTACTTTTTTCCCTTTATTCTTTCCTAGGATTTATGTATACATGTATTTTTCGGCCGCTCTGGGTCTTCTCTGCTCTGTGCAAGCTTTCTCCAGTTCCGTGGAGCGGGCCGACCCTGTTTGTGCATGGGCTTTGCAGTGGCTTCTCTTGTTGGAGGACAGGCTCCAGGGAGTCAGCCTTCAGTAGTTCTGGCCCCCAGCCTTAGTCGCGCTGAGGCATGTGGGATCTTCCCCGACCAGGGATCGAACCTGTGTCCCCTGTATTCTGGATTCTCAACCACTGGACTACCAGGGAAGCCCTTTTCCACTATTCTTGCCCAATTCACATCAGCAGATAGAAATGCATTCACATCTTTTAAGCTCATGGCAAAAATAAGGAAAGAACTCAAATAACACAGCCGTAAAATACAGTTATGAAAGAACTTTGAAAACTGCCCATCCGCAGTTTTTTCTCTTTCCAAAACACACATTAGCTGTGCGTTTTAAAAGCCAGTGTTATTTCTGAACAAGAAATTGCCACGCAACCTCCGGATTGCACAGTCCCAGAATGACTGTACGTGAAAATAACCCCTGTTCAACCTCTGGTTACTGCGGCAGTTTCTAACACAGCTCAGGACGGTGCAAGCTTCATAGCGCCGTCTAGTGGAGGAACTGGGAAACTACCTAGATTGCAATATTTTCCTTTTACTTAGGCAGTTCTCTGTGCTTGCTTCATTTATAAAAAAAAGAAAATTTACATAAGCAAAGAATAAAAGTATTAAGTGCACCCATTATCCCATTACAGCAAATAACTACTAACAACAATTTGCAGTTTTGCATTTCAAGTCCCTCTTTGGGTAGAAGGATGAATGTACATGTTGACAGGCAAGGCAAACATGATATTTATCCTAAAGGAATATTTCTGTATATACTACTTTGAAACTTGATTTTCTTATTTAACATTATGTTATAGCTATCTTCACAATCAATAATTCTATTTCTATGTCATCCTGTTCATGATCTCCAGTGTAAGGGTATACCAGAATCAGTGCAAAGTCTCTCTAACTAGATCTTTTAGATCTTCCCAACTTGAAAAACTATGACCAACCTAGACAGCGTATTAAAAAGCAGAGGCATTACTTTGCCAACAAAGGTCCATCTAGTCAAAGCTATAGTTTTTCCAGTGGTCATGTATGGATGTGAGAGTTGGACTATAAAGAAAGCTGAGCTTTGATGCTTTTAAACTGTGGTGTCGGAGAAGACTCTTGAGAGTCCCTTGGACTGCAAGGAGATCCAACCAGTTCATCCTAAAGGAGATCAGTCCTGGGTGTTCACTGGAAGGACTGATGCTGAAGCTGAAACTCCAATACTTTGGCCACATGGTAAGTATTGGCCAAATACTGACTCATTTGAAAAGACCCTGATGCTGGGAAAGATTGAGGGCAGGAGGAGAAGGGGACAACAGAGGATGAGATAGTTGGATGGCATCACTGACTCAATGGACATGGGTTTGAGTAAACTCTGGGAGATGGTGATGGACAGGGAGGCCTGGCGTGCTGCGGTCCACGAGGTTGCAAAGAGCTGGACACGACTGAGAGACTGAACTTTTCTCTTACAAATAATGTGGGACTTCAAAAAACACAAAACCTTATGGATAAAACGTTACGCATTTTCTCAATAAATTCCTAGATGTCATATTTTCCTTCCAAATTTCTTAAGACTTAAAAATTGTGTACTGCCAGAGTGCCACAGTTGAAGTAAACTTCCTAGTGAGCCAAGGAGTTGATTGAGAAATTACCAGACACTTCAGAGGGCAATAAAAATAACATAAAAAATATGGAAGTGTAAAGTCTGGATTTTTTTTAAAAATTCACAGTGGCAACTTTAAAAACTGTATTTACTCTTAAACTTCGTTTAGGACTCAGCTGCAGCACACGTGGCCTTCGCTGTGTCTTGTAGGGTCTCTGTTGCCTCCAGCTCAGGCCTCCAGGGCGGCTCGCGGGCTGAGCCGCTCCGCGGCATCCGGATGTGAGACCTTAGTTCCCCGCCCAGGGATGGAAGGCAGGTTCTTAACCACTGGACCACCAGGGAAGATCCTGAAATCTAGACTTTTCACCATCTTCTGGCGTGTTTCCTAGGTGAGAGAATCTTCACAACCCAGATCTAAAAAATGCTCCACTGACCTGTTTTCCCCTCCTCTTTTTGGAAGGAGAGAGGGAACCCTGTTCATTTTAGCTGCTTATCCTGGTTGAATCAAGCCAGGGTGGACCAATTATCCCGTATGATATGCTTTATTATAAATCACAAGCTCACCACCTGTTTTAATACTCTGTAGACATGACCTCGGGTTATTAATAGCTCATCTTACACCTTTGGCAGCAGAAGTGTAACACAGCGCCTCGACATGGTGGAGCCTCATTAGCCCGTGGTATTGACTGAGGCAGAGATGTGATATTTATGAGATTAAACAAACCAGCTGTCCATTTTAGTCATAGGTGGAAGGTGGAAAGAAATCTATCAGAGAAAGCAACTCACACTTTCTTCCTATAAATAAGGGTTTTCCATTTTCTCTCTCAGTAACTCCTCCACTTGAGGGGTAAGTGAATTTTTCAACTTGATTTCTGATGGCAAGTGAAATGTGGGTAGAGAATTAAGCAATAAAATGTTCTTTCCTCGCTTCTTTTTTAGGCAGCAGTAATTACTTTGGGGATATTCCTAAGGACACACGAGCTGGCATATCCTTAAATAAAGTCCACCATGTATGATACAAAATTGAAAAATGCATTCACAGCAGGTAAAGAGTGGGCGCAGAGTAATTCCCAGGTCATGTCGGGCAAAAAAGAATCTGTGGAAGATGCTTCGGTTCTGTGATTAGTTCCAACACGGACAACCCCCAGACTGATAATGACATTTTACATTTATTAGAGAGAAAGAATCCAACATTAAAAAAAAAACTTTAAAATATAAAAGCAAATAACCCATAGCCTAGAACAAGTTCGTCATCTGTTTAACAAACACTTCCCGAAAGTGAGAAAACTGTTTTGAATGCTGCAAAATTAGGTTGCATATTTTCTAAGAATTGTTTGGACTTATTCAGGAAAATAAAAGTCACAACCTTTTCCCTGAATTTTTGCATTAGACTGAATCCTTCCTGACCCTACCCTGTATCCAATCCTAATTATCAGGTTCCTCTCTCCTCTACTTTATATTTCAAAACTCTGTTTATTTCACTTGTAACCCTTTTTATTCACTGGAACTGATTATTTTCTGGTTATTTGTCTTCTCCTTCATGGATCATAGCCTTGACAGCATAAAAAGCAGAGACATCACTTTGCCAACAAAGGTCCGTACAGTCAAAGCTCTGGTTTTTCCAGTAGTCGTGTACAGATGTGAGAGCTGGACCATAAAGAAGGCTGTGCGCCAAAGAATTGATGCTTTCTAATTTGGTGCTGGAGAAGATTCTTGAGAGTCCGTTGGACTGCAAGGAGATAAAACCAGTCTATCCTAAAGGAAATCAACCCTGAATATTCATTGGAAGGATTGATGCTGCAGCTGAAGTTCCAATTCTTTGGCCACCTGATGCGAAGAGGAGACTCACTGGAAAAGACCCTGAGGCTGGGAAAGATTGGAGGCAAAAGGAGAAGAGGGTGGCAGACGGTGAGATGCTTGGAAGGCATCATTAACTTAATGGACATGACTTTGAGTAAACTCCGGGAGATGGTGACGGACAGGGAGGCCTGTCATGCTGCAGTTCATGGGGTTGTAAAGAGTCGGACAGGACTTAGCGACTGAACAAGGACAAAACTGTTGATCTTTACGCTATAATGAAAGCTCGCATGGGGTATAACATTCTGTTCATCCTAAAATCATTCCTGGCACAAAGAAAGCACTCAGATGTTTGTTGAATGAATAAACGAAAAGTACTGATCCTTCCGATCCACTGTTCAACACCTGCTTACGAACTGAACGTCAGGCAGGATTTACAGCTTATTAGCCTAAGTTGCTACAAATTGTCTTACACGCTATGAAGGATGAAAAGTGGTCTGTGTTGGAGATATTTTACTGTACTCCCAACTCTGCCACAAGAACAGAGCAGCTCACGTGCTGACTTTGCGGAGCCGCCTGGGGAGGCTGGGCACGTGGGCAAACTGTGGAGGAACAACCCGTTTGGGGGTAGGCACAACTCACAGCCCACCGGGGATGGAAGCTCCTACTGCCAGAAATGTACGAAATAGGGATTCTACAGAAATCTCATAATTCAAAACTGCTGTCAACTTTGTCAATTCCAAAATGCTATCAACGGACTAACATATTGTTTAAAACACTGTGTAGACCAAATGGGCTTCCCTGCTATCTCAGACAGTAAAGAATCCCCCTGCAATGCAGGAGATCTGGGTTTGGTCCCTGGGTTGCGAAGATCCGCTGGAGAAGAGAAGGGCTACCCACTCTAGTATTCTCGCCTGGAGAATTCCGCGGACAGAGGTCAAATGAAACCTATGTGCAGCTTCATACATCCCACAGGAGCCCATTTTTCAACTTTGGTCTATGTGCCTAGCTCAGCATTTTCTAGAAGAACTATTCCTTAGGAGGTATACCCAACTGGTTAGACAACTGATAGTTCTTTGCAGATGGAAGCCTGAGAAACACTCAGTTAAACAAAGCAGAGCCGCGGCGGCTGCAGGACTTCTCAGAGCCGTCAGTAGGCGGGTGTCCACCGGGGGTCTTCGGGAGACGGCACAGCAAGTGCTGTTTCCCGAAACTACTCGGGGACGGTGCCGCATTTCCAGGCTGATCTCACTGAGCTGATGAGTCTACAGAATATCAGTTTGGGAAATACTAGCTCCAGGAATTTAAACAAGATATAAGATGTTTCCAAAAGTTCAAAGCGTTCCCTCTGTTTGAGCTCACAGTGGTCAACCATGAAGGTGACAAACTGGGATCTGCCACTTTCTAGCCACGTGATCTTAGCCACGTTACTCCACCCCTCTGTGGGCTATTATTGTGTCGTGTTAGTCACTCAGTCATCTCTGGCCCATCTGAGTCAGTAAATGCTCAACAAATCAGGGCTGCTATGATAACCTTGAAGAAGAGAATTAGACTGGATAATGCCAAAGGGTAAGTAAGTAAGTAACTAAAGTCGCTCAGTCGTGTCCGACTCTTTGCGACCCCATGGACTGTAGCCTACCAGGCTCCTCTGTCCATGGAATTTTCCAGGCAAGAGTACTGGAGTGGGTTGCCATTTCCTTCTCCAAAGGGTAAGCAAACTCAAAATATAGTTTGCCAGTTCACTGCAAAACACAATTCACTTAATATTCAACCATGAGGATTTGCACCATAACATACTGAAGACTGAATGAAAATATCAAGTAAATAGGAGAGATATATGACTCTGCACAGTTTATTAAAGCTTCTATAGCATACGTTTTGCTCCCCTAGTGACTCAGTTCAGTTCAGTTCAGTCGCTCAGTCGTGTCCAACTCTTTGCGACCCCATGGACTGCAGCACGCCAGGCCTCCCTGTCCATCACCAACCCTCGGAGCATGCTCGAATTCATGTCCATTGAGTTGGTGAGGCCATCCAACCATCTCATCTTCTGTCATCCCTTTCTCTTCCCACCTTCAATCTTTCCCAGCATCAGGGACTTTTCCAATGAGTCAGTTCTTCATATCAGGTGGACAAAGTATTGGAGCTTCAGCTTCAGCATCAGTCCTTCCAACGAATATTCAGGACTGATGTCCTTTAGGATGGACTGGTTGGATCTCCTTGCAGTCCAAGGGCTCAGTGGTAAAGAATCTGCCTGCCAATGCAGGAGATATTGATTTAGTCCCTGGGTTGGAGAAGAAAATGGCGGCCCACTCCAGTATTCCTGCCTGGGAAATCCCAAGGACAGAAGAGCCTGGCGGACTGCCGTCACGAAAGAGTCAGACATGACTCAGCAACTAAACAGCAACAACCACAGCACAGCATACAGACATTTTGAAACCATTTTTCTTGAAAGTGTGTTTGGCGGAGCTAAGCATGAGACTACAACAACATCCTCTAACACGCTTTGAAAAATTGGAACATGATGGGCACCGTTTTTATCCTTGTCAGAGTCATCTAAAGAACTTTACTGCTTGCCAAGGTGTGCCAGGCAGGATCTCCTGGACACACCCAGTTGCATAAGAAACAGTCACTTCCTTCAAGATCACTGTCTCCCTATATGAAAAGGATGATGGTGGTGGAAAAGAGTCTTTCAAACTTCAGATTGTGACTATGAGTGGAATGGAACATAATTTAGTGGGTCAAAACCAGCATTGTTGTTGCTATTGTGTAATTACTAAATTGTGTCTGAGTCTTTGCAACCCCAGGGACTATAGCCCACAGGGCTCCTCTGTCCACGGATTTCCCAGGCAAGAAAACTGGAGTGGGTTGCCTTGCCCTCCTCCAGGGAATCCTCCTGACCCAGGGATGGAGCCTGCGTCTCCTGCATTGGCAGGTGGATTCTTTACTCCTGAGACACCAGGGAATTCCAAAATTAGCATTAAAAGCTATCAAATGAAATAGATTAGAAAGAGTAGAAAATATCAGCCCATGTTACTTGCTGTAAGAATGGCACTATTTTGTGAATTCTCATCTATCTCTACGGGTCGTGGTCAAGTTAAAGAGCTAGTGCAACGAGTGTATTTAAATACATGATCATAGGGAGATGCTGCAGTAGCGTCTACCAGCTCCATCCACTTAGTGATTTTCTGACATGAAGTTGGACAGAAAATAATGTATCTGGTTTCTACCTGCGGCATATCACCTTTGCTGGCAGAGCCTGCTTTCTGTTGAAGAAACTTTCCACCCTTCCCCGACCTTGCACCTCCAACCAAACATGTGACTCAGTTCCTCCAATAAGCAAATTTTAGGAAACTCATATTTCATCTGGTAGGACGTTATGACTCTACACACTGCTCAGAACTGTGGCAGCCTTCTTAAAACCACAAAACCAATATTTTATAGCAACTGTAAATGGAGTATAACCTTTAAAAATTGTGAATCACTATGTTGTATGCCTAAAAGTTATAGAATGTTGTACATTAACCACACCACAAAAAAGGAAAGCGAACACCCACAAGCCTGTGAACCAAGTCGATACTCAGAGGGTGTTGGAGACAGATGCATCCTGGGGCTGTGAAGATGCTGAACGGGACAGAACCCATCACTTCTCAAATTCTTATTTATTATGTACAAGAAATGTACATTTTCCACATTAACTAATCCACTGTTGAGTCAGCAGTTCTGCTATTTTTTTAAAATTGCAGCCAAAGGTACCCTAGATGATCTACTACTCAAACTCCATCATGCTGGAAGACCACTTGCTCTATTTCATAATTCTTTATTTCTAAGTTTCTGACAGTTTAGCAAATACCACCCTTTTATTTAGCCTCCTGACTACTGACTGCTTATGTCTCCTTCTGTCCCTTCGGCAGCCTCAGGGCAGGCAGTATCTTCCTCTTGTGGATGAAACACAAGGTTCTGAACGACGGAGTGGCAGAGGCTTTGCTCGCTGCCAGGTCTTAATTCCAGCTCTGCCTGCAATTCACTTGTGTGGCCTTGAACCAGGAAGTTAACTTCTCTGAGCCTCAGTTTCCTCATTTGTTAAAGGGCAATAAAAAAGTCTACCTTGTGTGGTTACAAGAATCAAAGCACATAAGGTGTGCCAAATGCTTACTGCCTGGCCTAGGAATAACAAGCTATTAAAAACTGGGGCAACTGCTATTATTTAACTTTAGCAAACTTTGCCAAAGTGGTAGAATCTGAACTCATTTCCATATCCATTCAGGCTGCTATCACTTCACATCATGTCTGCTACCGTAAATGTTTTATATCAAAGGTTTCTTAGTGCTAATTTATAAAGTTCATAAAATTACAGTGCTATAGCTAAAATTTGAATTGTGGTGCTGTGAAAGACTCTTGAGAGTCCTTGGACAGCAAGGATTAAACCAGTGACTCCTAAAGGAAATCAACCCTGACTATTCATTGGAAGGACTGATGCTGAAGCTGAAACTGAAGCTCCAATACTCTGGCCACCTGATGCAAAAGAGCCCACTCATTGGAAAAGACCCTGATGCTGGGAAAGACTGAGGACAGGACAAAAAGGGGGCAACAGAGGATGAGATGGTCGGATGGCGTCACTGACCCCATGGACATGAGTCTGAGAAAACTCCGTGAGATAGTGAAGGACAGGGAAGCCTGGCGTGCTGCAGTCCATGGAGCCACAGAGTCGGACATGACTTAGCGACTGAACAACCATAGCTAAAAGCCTCGCTTACTTCATAACTTGATAATTAAAGGTGAGGTTTCCCTCTGTTTTGACAAAGTCTTTTGGGTGGATACTTCTCTAAGTTATGACCTTATCACCAGAGGTAAACAACATGAAATAAAAACATACCTTGTAATTTTTACCTGGTCTTTCAAATGTTGGAGGTAGGTGGGATTTTTTGTTTGCTTGTTTTTGATTTGAGGTTAACTTGGTATTTCCACACTTGCATATACTAACATTTTTGAATAGCACTTCCTCTCATTATCATTCAGTTTTCCATAGTCACAGTGTTACTGCAGTTTCAAATAATTGGTAAAAATATAACATTGAGGATGAGAAGCATGGGTTTTAGAGATGGACAATTGTCTTTTGCTGCGTAATTGGGGTAAGTGGCTTGGTTTCACTAAAGTTTTGATTTCTTAATCTGTAAAATGATAAAGATATTAAAATTCCGTTGGACATTTTGATGTTTCAATGAGATGATTCCTTCAAAGAGATTTTATCACAGAAATTCACAGAATATATAGAATACCCCCAAAATACTAGAGGAATTCATGTCCTCAGAAACCACCCAGGATGGGGAACATCTGATCAGCTTCATGGAGAATTTGGCCCTTGAAGGTAAAGTAAATTTCTGATAAACAGAGAGAGAAGGAGATGAAGGCAGAGAGAGGCCTGGGGAGCAGATGGTGTCTGCACATGTGACCTGTTGGCAATTTTGACCAGATGAATTTACGGGAATAGGAGAAAATACAGTTAGGAAGACAGACAGAAGAGAGCTAATAGAGACCTTGAATGTCACACTAAGAAACTGAGGCTCGTGTGTATAAGCACTGACGTTCTATTCTTTCTAAAATAATTTCACTATTTCTGCATCTTTTTTTTACAACCCAGATTAGGACTTAGGCCTTAGCTTATGCGGTTTTAAAGTTAGATTCAATTGTGCTATCTCTGCAAGTTTTAGTTGAAGACTATGGAAGGGAAGAGTAAAAAGACTAAAATTGTGAAGTAATAGGAAGAAAAACTATGGCAGTAGTTAAATTTTATTTTTCTCAGAATTCAATATCTCTGTGTTAAGTACTTCAAAGACTTAGCTTTCACAGGTGTGAATACTGTAAAAATGTGCTTGATATGATTATTGCCCCCATTGTACAGATGAAGAAACTGAGGCTCAGAGTAGCTGTGTAACTTGCCAAGGTCGCACAGCCAGTAGGTGACAGAGGCAGACTGGAAACCCATGTAACCTGACGGCGATGCTTATGTGTTGGTTCTCTACCTTATACCACCTAGGGAAGGCCTCTGGAGACCCTGGTTCTTCCATTCCAATTCCACCGCTAAAAAGCAGGGCTATAAGACGGAGTTGCCATTAACTGAGATGAGAAGCCTATGGATTAAATGAGTAGGTGTTTTGTTGTCATCGTTGTGGGGTGTGGATGAAGAGCTCCATTTGGGACATATTGAGATTGATCAGCACATCTCTTAATATCTGCAGCTTAATATCTGATGCTCTCTTAACATCTGTAGCCTGGACGAATTTGTGCATCAATGCCTTTAATCACAACCTCCCTTGAAAATGTGTGTCTCCTACTACATTATACAATCCTTGAAGGTCCAGGACCATAATTTTTCATTTAGATGCCTTGCACAAATTTGGTGTTTAAATAACAACTGCAAAATTTACTTCAACTTTAAAAGAAAAAGAATATCCTTGTTTAAATCTCCTGAATCTGTTGGCAACACTTAAAACATCTCCTCTACCCCCAACACAAAGACACCTCTGGAATTGCCAGTGACAACAGAAATTTAATGTTTTTCTTTTTTTAACCAAAAAAGGTCAAGTTTTCATGATGTGATCAGTTTTGAGGGGAATGAAGCTCCTAAATAAATGCTTATCTTGAAGTTCTGGTTCAATTGTTGGGGAATGGAGAAAAAAAAAAAAGCCTCCCTGCCAACACGTTGGTTTGTGTGAATCACAGCTCAGTGAAACCTTTCAGGCATATAATTTATCTTTTCTTTGGCCTATGTAGTAAATGCTTCATTTGTTCATGAATTCTGGCCTTGTTTTAATTATGCTATGCTCTGAATGTAGTGTTATGAGGCACAAAAATAAGATTGTCATTCTGAAAACACAGAAGATTTGTGTGTTTCCCCTAGAATGAAATGGTGGTATCTTTTTCCCAGTTCACAGCTCTGTGGGTTTGCGGTTGGAATTCCAATCCAGCAAGGAACACAGCAGTGAAACTGGGGGTAAGGGTTTGTGTGGTGGGTGGGGAGGGACAGCTGAGCCCAGGGCATAATTTACCCTCAGAATTCTGAATCAATACATTGATGGCCAAGGATGCATAATGCGCTCTTCCCACCAAGAAAGCCATTGATTGAGAAGTTTTATTCCTGTTACTTTCTGTGGGCCGTCCTCTTTCATTCCACTTCCAAGACAATTGATTTTTCCTACTAAATACAGGCTGTATGGCCAGGGAGCAGGTCAGAACTTTTAACAATCAGAAGGCTGTTCTGTTGTTGTTTAAAATCTTTGCAAATATATGTATCTGAATATCCACAAGTTTACAGACTAGCAGAGACATCAGCGTCTATTTCATAACTTTTCCATAGGCCAGTGAAGGTTTGATCCCTGAGTTGGGAAGATCTCCTGGAGGAGGGAATGGCAACACACTCCAGTACTCTTGCCTGGGAAATCCCATGGACAGAGCAGCCTGGGGGCTACAGCCCATGGGGTCGCAAAGTTGGACATGACTGAGCATGCACGCAGGCAGACAGGCAGAGTGAGCCCTCCATATTTCAAATTCCAATGACACAACTAACCAAAAATGGAAATTTGCTGTGTAACAAACACAGATGCAAATTTCGTGGGTGAGTCTAAGGAAACCAATGCACTTAATTCCAAAAGAACGATAAGTGACCATTTTTAGATCTTCTGAGAGGTTACTGTAACTTCAAAATATCACCCACGGGCCTTGGTATATTAAATACCTGCCATGTGGCCAACACAGACCCCATCTCCTGAATCAAATTTGATTTTGGAACTCATTTCATTCCAACTGAGGTGCTGTCCCAAAGAGCGTGCAATTAAAAAAAAATAGAGTTGATAAAGCACAATTCTTAAACTTTGCTGCCCATTTTTTAGGATAGGAATGGATTGACTGCCTTAAGTTTTTATGGTTAAATATGTTCAAGGGTCGGTTATCAGAGACGGAACTGGTTTACTTGACTACTTTGGGGATTTTTCTATTCAGAGATGGAATACTCAGTCCTTCATTCTCTTTCCATAGATGACGCAGTCTTTTCCCACGTTGGGCAAAGGGCTGGCTTTGGATGCCCATGGAAATGAAACATGACCACGCAAAACTCAGAGCGGCCTTGGGAGCCCATGACCATTAACGGGACAGCCACAAGAGACCCCTGCTCCAAGTAAAACAGTAGGTAGTTTTTCAAATATTCATGAATACTGATGTCCTTGATCCAAGACAAGGACTCTGGGCTCCAGGTGCAAACATTTGACAGACGCCTCCCTGGACCAATTAGACTGATTCTCCTGGAGTCTGGACAACTTCTCCCACACGTGGCCCCTCCCGGGCCCCCGCTGGAGCCCTGGGTGCTTGCATCATAACGGTGAGTTTTTTGTACCTCTTCTCTCACTGGACGGCAAACCCCCCGAGGCCAGCGACCTTCTCCTGCCCACCGCTGTGGTCGCGCCTCGCCTGTGTCTGGCAGCGTCGCACTCGGTAAAGATCTGATGTGGGCGTGCACGCTAAGTTGCTTCTGTCATATCCGACTCTGTCTACCCTTTGGACTGTAGCCCGCCAGCCTCCTCTGTCCACGGGCTTCTCCAGGCAGGAATACTGGAGTGGGGTGCCATGCCCTTCTCCAGGGGACCTTCCCCACCCAGGGACTGAACCTGAGTCTCCTGCACCGCAGGCAGATTCTTCTACCGTCTGAGCCATCAGGAAAGGGCAAAGATTTGATGCCAGCATACATCTGAAGACTCACTTTGAATTAAACAGAAAGTTTATTCAGTAGGCTCCTGAACTGTTGCATTTGGGGAAGGGGGCATTTAAAGGGCAATTTTTCTAACTTTTGGAAGAAAATTGAAAAAGCAGCTCTTGGAATAAAAATTTACAGAAAGGACACGGATGCTGATAGCATGAGCCTAACATACGAACCTTATTTTCTTTCCCCAGCTCTGTCCAGGATTTTCAGCTATTGTCTAGTATTTACAATATAATTCTTGACACCACCTGGTGGTGTCAGATTAATGCGATACTTATTTTTCTGAAGAAAAATAACATCTGGACAGCGCCTGGCACATTGTAAATGCTAAATAAATGACAGTCAGCGTTACTGTTAGCAACCTGGCAGGGATGCTAGCTGTCATTAAGACAATTATATTGACAACCACGTAATAATAATCAGCCCACCTAATTTTTTCCTGGCTCTAATCTCAACTAGAGATTCTTGACTCCCAAATTTTGAAAAATACTGTTGTTTAAAAATCCATTAGCTAGAGGAATAAGGGTCTTAAAATACAATGTATCTACTTTTATTTCCTTCTTCACTCAAAGAGTTCTTCTCTGGGTCCCCAATACAAACAAACTCTCAAAGTTAAAAGTAAATGTTCTTTTTTTAAGATCAAAAGAACTTGCCTTTCTTTGCACAGGAAAGAAAAGGACTAATTCGGATGCCTCTTAAAAGAAAAAAAAATTCTTGTTTTTACAAAGGGACTACCCCAGTGTGTTGGAAAATAATTTGTACACAAAAGAGTTGGCCCAGAGTTGTAAAAGCCCTTTACGCACGCTTTAGTGCAGAAGATAGTTAAAGATTAGCCCAGGCTATTAAAAGTAAGAAATGCAATGCATTCCCAAAAAAGCCCATAAACACACTGTATATGAAACCAGCTACTGAGACGGGCGGGTATTACAGTCTGTTAGGAACCGTCTTTATTCTGCTAATGCCTTTCCTCCAGACTCCATGGATCATAAATGCAACCTGTCCAGCTCTGCCTTTGATAAATGGAGGGACGGATCCATCCGCATGTTAGTCACCTCTTCTTTTCTGTTACATAAAACAGATGCCAGAGCTGTTATTGTTCTTGCAACAGATGTTTCTGCCACAGAAGCACGGGCAGGCACTGGCCACAATGTGCCGCTTGTTCGAGAGGGACCTACGGCCTGTCACCTTGTCAGGACCCCTCAGTGATGGCAGAGCAAGACGCGCGCGATCATCCCGGCCGGCAAGCGCCCCCCGGCACCCCACCCCCCGAGCGTGCACAAGAGCAAGGCGGATGTCTCACCGTCTCTGCAGGGCCATCCTCGGCCTGCGTGGGTAACCCAGGGACCTCGGCGGCGGGGCGAGGGCGCTCCGTGCTCTCAGCCTCCGGGGGGAGGTCCACGGGGGCTTTGTCCCGTCCCTTGTCCAGCTTGAAGAGTTTGTCCAAGAAGCCGGCGTCCTTGGGCTTGGCGGGGGCTGCTGCCCCGGCCGCAGACGGAGGCTGCTCCGGCCCAGGGCTGGCAGGGAGGCCCTCCGCCTGGGCCGGGGTCTGCCCCGGGGTTTTATCCGGGCCGGGCCTGGGTGCAGCTGCCAACGGAAGCGCCATGGGCTCACTCGGGCCTTTGTTTCCCGGAGCTTTATCGGAGCTGACATCAAGCCGCACGGACCCGCTGGATGAATCCGTGGCTTGGTCTCCGGTACGCCCTGGTACAGGCCGAGAGAGTGTCAAGAAAAAACGAGATTTAGCAGCTGGTGCCCGGGGTTTGGCCTCCTTCCCAAGACTCTCGCCGTTGGCCTCTGCAGCCGCGCCGGTCTCCATTGTCTCGGGGGAAGAAGCGGCCACAGTATCCTCCCGGACGCCGGCTCCCAGATCGACTGTGAAAGCAAACATGAACAGCGGTCATTCACCCCAGCGAGGACAGCGAGGGGCGCGGACAGACTCCCGGCCTTTCACACACAGAGGCGGGGAGACAGGCCGGGGCCCCGCCAGGCCCTGGCCCCTCCGCGGGGCAGAGGTCAGCTGTCCCGGCATCTTCCGACCCAGGCGAGGGGAGGAAGCCAGGAGGAAAGGACCCACCAGGGGCCGTGTGGGGGACGCTGACCGTCTGCTTTTACCTCCACGGGATCCTGGGAGAGGCAGGTCATCACGATGTCACCTGGGAGGCAGGCCGGCCGTCACAGGCTTAGGAGAAAAATCTGCGGCCTCTGCCTCCTGTCTGGGTCGGGAGAACTCTTTGCTGGGTCCACCTCGTGCCCCGCAGCACCCCTCGAGATGCCCGGAGCACCCCGAGTAGGGACACCGGAAATGTCTCTGGGTGTTGCCAAACGCACATTTGAGAAGCGCAAAGCTGGACTGTCCATTTAACTCTGAGTTACTGAGCTTTTCCGTGCCTCCGTTTTCTGGTAAAATGAGGAAAACAGTAGAACCTACCCCCATCATTTTGTTACGGAGATTCCGTGGGTTAATATTCTCAAAGCACGTCAAGTGGTGCCTGGAATATAGCAAGTGCTCAATAAACGTCACCAACGTCAGTTACCATCGTTACTGCTGAGGGAGAAAAGTGACGGCCAAGGACCTGGGCGTCCTCTCCCGGCCGCCCAGCGAGCAGGCTGCTTACAGGCCGAGGTCTGACTGCAGAGGTCACGCTCTCTGCATCTCACCCGCGTTAGCGTGGCTGCCGAGAACACAGCAGATTTTAAAAAGGACTGCTCAGACGCTTCCGTTCTGACCTCTGGAGGTGCAGCCGTCTGCACAAGCAGGTGGGCTATACCCCGGCCACAAGACTGGATATGGGTTCTGCCTCCTCCGGGGAGGGGCTCTGCTTCCAGAATCCACCCGCTTCTGCTCTGAACTCTGCATAGACCAAATGGAACCACCTCACATTCTGGGTCGCTTTTTTAAAGCAGTGTGCTATTCAGGAGGAAGATACACTACAAACTGGATATCACAGGTGAAGGTCAAGACTCTCGGGCTGCCCTGGCGGTCCAGTGGTTGACCAGTGCAGGGGATGCAGGTTCGACCCCTGACCTGGGAAGATCCCACAGGCCGCAAGGCAACCCCCAGGCTGCAGCCACTGAGGCCCGTGCGCCCTAGAGCCCGTGTTCTGCAACAAGAAGGGCCACGGCAGCGAGTCTGAGCCCCACTCCAAGGGAGCGGCCCCCGCCCGCCACAACCAAAGAAAGCATGAGTGTGCAGTGGCAAAGACCCAGGGCAGCCAAAATCAATCAATCTCTTCTAAAAGATCAAGATCCTCTACCCACAAGCTGTGTGACCTTGGGCAAGTCACTGCAAATCTCTGAATTTCTTTATACGTAAAATGGGGAAACAGAAGCTCCCTGGTAGAGTTGTGATGTTTCAAGAATAAAACATATAAAGAATCAGGAACCCTGCCTTTCCATAGTAGCTGATTAATAATTGACAGATAACTGTGACTGTGTAGTTTGGAGTCAACTGCGTCTTAATATCTGTAGGAAAATAGAAAGGGAAAGAAGAGACGCTAGGGCCTTCCACGGTGGTCCAGTGGCTAAGACTGCATGTTCCCACTGCAGGGGGGCGGGCTCCATCCCTGGTCAGGGAACCAGACACCACAGTGAAAGGATTCTCATGCGTCATAACTACACAATGCCCCAACAAAGATTGAAGATCCCACATATTGCAATTAAGACCCGGAGCAGCCAAATAAGTAAATTATTGTCTTAAAAGAAGAGAACTGAGGTTTCTTTAGGTCATAGATCGCTCGTAAGTAGTGAGAGATACACACATCCATTAGCAATTATTTTTGCCAAGCTCTAGTATCTCACTGCGTCTGAAGTCAAGAACAAACAGTAACGCAGACGGAGAGACACAGACAGCCTGCACCCCGCACTCCTGGGCCGATGGCGGCCTCCTCGTCAAGCTTTGAGGCGCAGAGAAGAGACGGCACAGAAGACCATTGACAAGCACCAGGGGCCCATCATAAACTCAGACCTCAGGGAAATCACCCTGCGTGAGCACTGGGTGTATCTTCTAGCCCATGGTTATCATTTCTCTATGGCCCTGGAATTCCTAATTGTGGTAAATATTATACTCAGAAGAGAAGAGGGAGGGAGAACGGGGGAATGAGGACGTGACGGATGGACGTGTCAGGATGCCAAGTACGCACATCAAGCAGTCGAAGTGTCAGAGTGAATGTGAATGACTTGTGGGGCCGCCCCACGCAGGGAGAAAAGGAACCAGCTCACGAGAAAGGGGAGCCGAAGACTCAAAACAAGGGAGGGCTTTTCAAATGCCAAGATCATAGCTGAGCTCTCTTGAGCTTTCTGCCTCTCTTCCTTGCTCTCTTAGCTAGTGATAAGTAAGAGCATTTTGGTCAGAGAAAGTTGAAAAGTTTGAAAAAAAGTTTGAAAAAAAATCTTCGCATAGACAGACTTTAAAAAAGTGCCAATGCATTGCTTTGATAAAGGATCCATTCCTTACACAAAGTACCTAGAGTAAACTTCAGTGCACCAAGAGTTACAGCAGATGCCAGCCATAAGCACTGTATCAGAAGATGGGTTAAGTGTTTTGATAACTTGTGAGACTTAGGACTTCTTAGATAGGACAACGCATAACTACGGAGCTCTGCCCGCTCCCCAAACGTGGGTGAGCACATATCCAGTTCCATCACTTGGAGTTTCTACTTCTCTTGCTAAAATGCTCACCTCTCAGGAGGGCACATGACCTAAGCTAGACTAATAAAAATAAATCTTGTGATTTTTGCTGAACCTACTAGAACAGAGTGGTGATCTTTGTGCTTGAGTAGGCAAGCCAGTAAGGGGGTAGGTCTGGAACTGGTGGCCTTGGCTATCACATTCGAGAGTGCTTGCCTGAGAATCAACACAGATGAAAGCCCCAAGAGGTTCATGGGTGCGTTTGGACAGCTGGATCCAGCTGTCCCTGAAGCTGGTTTACCATTCCACAGCCAGTACATCTTTGTTTTTTTGTTTTTCCACTCGTTCCAGTTTTAAATTAAGTACATACTCTGTGACTTGGAGAGAATTTCAGCGACTTAGTCAGTACCTGTTTCACTTGTTAATTAACAGCAATCAATCTTCTCCTTGAGACGTTGTCTCCAGGCTCTTCAAATATATCCAGGAGGCATTTAATGTGGGATGAAGGGGAGGAAAGGAAATGAAATGCAGGAAAGTGGTTTGTAAGGAGCTGTATAGAAACAAACAAAAAACCTCACCAACACTTTGCTTTCTCAGTAAAAATGAAGGAAAAAAATCCACGTGGGGAAAGATATTACAGTCACTTGAGACCTTGGATAAGCATAAAAAGCAAATGAATTATATTACGAAACATTAACTTACACATGCACAGTCTTTGTGAATGACTGGGAAGAAAACCCACTGGAGTTCCAGGTTTTATAGTCTTGCAAAGATGGGGATAACCTCCATGCCTTCCTCACATTATTATGGGAAGGATAAAAAGTTCCTTCTGGGTGACCAGAACTAAGCTTTTCATTCCTACGAAAACCTTGGGAGAAGTCCATCTGGAATCTGGTTTCAATAAAAGGTTTTCTCACAAAGCAGACAGATGACATACCAAAGAGATTTTACTTCCCCTGTAAAAAATGTGTAAGAGTTTAAGGAAAATAAAAAGAAATCAAGTAAGAATGCAAATGGAAGCTCCCAACTATTTAGGAGAGTTGAAAATTTTGATCTCCTTAGTGCAGAAAAGACATTTTGTAGTGTGTGTGTGTGTGTGTGTGTGTGTGTGTGTGTATGTGTCTGTGTGTGTCTTACTTAAGAAAGTCATTTTATCTAAACACATGATGGAGAACTTACTTCCCATGACACCCTGGTGTCGCTGAAAAGTACTTAGATTGTGGATCAGAGGAACGTGGGTTTAACTCTAAAAATGAAATATGTGGCCTGGACAAGTTTCTTTATATCATGTTTCCTCAATTTTCTTTAAAAAAAAAAATGGACAGGAAAATAATTGTCTTCTTCAAAAGGTAATTGGGAGGACTAAGCAAAATGCTTCCTACAAGGTACTTAACATAGGTGGATATTTAATAAATACTATTTTTTTGGTTACATTTATATGGTATAATTACTATGCATTTCCTAAACAGAAGCCTAAGGAAAGGAGTCATTCCAATGAGTTAACCTATACACTTGGGGGGTCTGGACAGACTTTGAAATAGTAACGATATGCGCTTCCCTGTTGGCTCAGCGGTGAGGAATCCGCCTGTCGGTGCAGGAAGCTGAGTTCGGTCCCTGATCCAGGAAGACCCCACATGCTGAGCGGCAGCGAAGTGCGTCACGACTGCTGAGCCTGCGGTCCAGAGCCCGAGGCCCTCGGCTCCTGAAGCCCGAGCCGAACGCCCCCCCGGCCCCGGCTGCGCAGCACGAGGAGCCGCTGCGCTGAGAAATGCACGCCCCCAGCTGGACGGCAGCGAAGACCCCACACTGCCAAAAACAAGTAAATGCAATTTAAAGGGCAATGATACGAATTCACTGATCTTCAGAAATCTGAGAACCTGGGCCGTGGAAGGTTCAAGGATGCTTTTTCCAAGCCCCAAGTATTCTTAGTCAAGACAAACTGCTTCATCAGCGATCTGTTACCTATTTAAAACACACACACATACACAGTTCACATGACGCTATTCAGAATTTCTGAGTAAGGGCTACCTTTTATTTGCTTTTTTCATGAGCCAAAGCTACAATCTTCACTTGATACAACTGTGAACACAATAGCTGATATTCATTGAATGCTTCCTGCATGTCAGGTGGTAAAGTGAATGCTGAATGTAACAAGAAATGTTTTGTTTCTGTATTACAGCAAACGCATGCCAGGTATCATGGTCCCTCCCATTTTACAGGCGTAGAAACTGTAGCTCTGAGAATAAAGTCACTTTAAAAAAAAATTTGGCTGCACCAGGTCTTATTTGGGGCATGTGGGGTCTAGTTCCCTGACCAGGGGTTGAACCCCAGGGCCCCTGCATTGGGAGCCGGAATTCTTCACCACTGGGCCACCAGAGAAGTCCCTAGAATTCTTTTCTCTTAAGAACTCAGTATCCAAACATTTCCAGTGCTGAAGGTTAAAGAGCAAACTGGAAACTGTCGTCATAATTTTATTCATGAACGGAGTGTCCACTTAGGCCTCCCGCTCACACACCGTCATATGCGTCTCCACAGTGACCAGTCAGGATAGAAGCCGAGAGGGACCACAGCGCATGCTAATCGCAGAGGGAAACTGCAAACGATTGCGGACTTCACAGGGCAGTGTAAGGATCACACACAGGGTTACTGTCGGCTGAGGACCCGAGGGAGTTAAAATAGCTCACAAAGGAGAAGGAAATGTAGATGATGACACAGTAAGTTCTTCAAAAGAGAACTCCAGTTGAATATCAAAGGATTACCACAGGCCCTGGGGCAGACGGTGAAGACCTCCGTTTTGCAAAAATGACCCCCTTGCGGTCAGGCTGCGGGAGTCAAATGACACTTCAAACAACCGTGGCTTTATGTGTTGTGTAAATGCGTTTGTTGTTTTAAAGATCTTGAAATAAGGATTCACGGGTCAGCTGCTTGTGGCTTGAAGGAAGATGTTAGATTTGAAACCTTCACCGAATGATCAGATTTCATGCTCTCCATCTCCATATTAACAGGGCAGGATGTCCTCTCCAAGAGAGTCTAGCAAAAGTAAAAGAAAGGAATGGGTTTGGGGGGCAGGCGGGGAGAATTCTCAACTGTCAGTTGGATACGACATGTCTGAACATTTGGTGCTGAAAATGCTGGACTCAAACATTATGTGGGCAAAAGGTGACTTACCCTACACGCTCTCTTGAAAGCATCCTCTGAAGTCAGCCATCACTGTTAGTGACTGTGGGGGCCAGACTGCACCAGAGACTCTCAGCATTTTCCCTCCCTCTCTTCTTTTGTTTATTTTTATTTATTTCTGGCTGTGTTGGGTCTCCGTTGCTCTGCAGGCTTCTCTGCAGTTGTGCTGAGCGGGGACGACTCCCTAGTTGCAGCCCACGAGCTTCTCTTGTTGCAGAGCCCAGGCCCCAGAGCCCAGGCTCAGCAGTTGCGGTGCACAGGCTTCGTTGTCCCGAGGCATGTGGGATATTCCTGGATCACGGACCAAACTCCTGTCTCCTGCACCGGCAGGCGGATTCGTCACCACGTGCCGCCAGGGAAGCCCCCTCCCCCACTTGCATGCAGCTCCTGTCAGTCATACGCTTATAAAAGTCTGGAACATGCAAAGATTACCTAAAAGCAAAACCAGTCTTTGCTCCAACATGAGCAAATACTGTCACTCAAAGACAGATGTTTTATTTTTTTCTCAATTTGCTAGTAACACACATTTAACATGTGCTTACCTCCCATGTGATTAATTTCTCAATGCTTCCCTTTCCCTGTCTCTGTCCCTCACCTTCATTGCAGTATAACGAATCTTTGCAGCCTGGTGTAGCTTATCAGACTTTGTTCACGCTCAGACAAATACATACAAGCATTCCAGATACAAGTATTTGGAGGCTGTATTTGTCCTTGTTGGTTTTTATAAATACAGAATTATATTAGATATGATTTTTGATTGCTTTTATGCATCATTGTTATGGATTGAATGTTTGTGTCCCACAAAGTTCATATGCTGAAATCCTAACTTCCACTGTGATGGTATTAGGAGGTGGAGCTTTTGGGAGGCGATTAGGTTATGAGGATGGAGCCCGCATCAGTGGAATTAGTGCCCTTGTAAAGGAGGTCCCGAAGAGCTCTCTCCCCGCCTCCACCGTGTGAGGATACAGTGAAGAGGTGACTGTGACCCAGGACCTTGCCCTCCCCAGGCAGGGAATCTGCTGGCACCGTGAGCTGGGACTTCTCAGCCTCTAGGACCATGAGAAGTAAACGGTTATTTTTTAAGCCTCCAAGTCTAAGCAGCCCAAATGGACTGAGATAACCTCAGTTCTCCCCTTCCTCAGTCAATATATCCCAAATCTACCTTATCTTTTCAAAATAGCTGCAAAATGTTCCTTAATATGAATATACCAAAGGACGTTTATGTCATTGGCTGATCAGTGAACATTTTGATAGTTTCCAAATAACTTTTTTTCCATGTTCATTACAAACAATGCTGGGGAAAACTTCTATGATCAAAAGTCCTAAGCTAGTGCTTTATCTGTATAGAATAGAGTTACAGATGTAGAATCACTGCACTCGAATTAACATGCATTTAATTTTTAAAAATAGACACTGCCAGATTAATTCCCGAAAAGAGGCTCCAGAGATTCACATTTTTGACAGCAATATGATACATGTCTCTCACCCCCAAGGGTGGCAGGGAAGAAAAACAGCAGGAACGCTGATCATGTATACCATATTAAACGCCTTTTAAATGGTAAAATTGAAGAAAAACCAAAGCTTACCAGGGAAAATCATACAGCACTGTCTTAATGCTCTCAGCTATCAGGACACGAACGCTAAACTCTGGAGATGGGAGGTGGGAGCAGGTTGAATTCAGCCCACACAGAACACTGCTAGACAGAGGCAATTACTAGTTGGAACACTGAGAATAGCTAGCCAGAAAGTAATATGAAACAAGCGGCCCAGAGGAAAAGGATGGGGAAAAGAGCCAAATCAGGAAGACTTTACAGGGACTTCTCCGGTGGCCCAGTGGTGAAGAATCCACCTGGCAAGGCAGAGGCCGTGGGTCCGATCCCTGGTTGGGGAACTAAGATCCCACATACCGCGGAGCCATGGAGCCCCAGCGCCCCAACTAGAGGATCCGTGGGCTGCTTGGCAAGGTCCCACGTGACGCAACAAAGGTCCCTTGTGCCACAGTTAAGATCCAACGCAGCCAAATAAATAGATAAATTCTTTAAAAAAGGAGACATATTCTCCAGAGTGGGAGATGCAAATGATCAATGAGCACACAGAAGATGCTCAATACCCTCAGTCATCAGGGAAAGGCAATCAAAACCACCCCACACCCACCAAGGTACCCGTGATCAGAAAGACACTACAACCCAGGTGAACCTGGAAAACGTTACGATCAGTGAAAGGATCCGAATACAAAATGCCACCTATGGTGTGGTTCTCTGTATCTAAACCGTCAGGGGTAGGCAAATCCTGAGGCAGGAAGTGCATTCGCGGTTGCCGGGGTGGGGGAGGAGAGCTAGGGATTTACTGCTCGAGGCATTTCCTTGTTTGATGGAATTTCTGTGATGAAACGTGGAGTCAGACAGTGGAGACGGCTGTACTACCTCATGGATACAGTAGAAAAAACCACGTCGTATAATACACGTGAAAAGGGTGAATTATCTGGTATGTGAGTTATATCTCAATTTTGAAAATGCAGACCCTGTAGGAAGGAACACCAGCTCTGGGGTGGGCGGTAAACACCGAACTTGAACAGAGAATTCACAGTCAAGGCAGGTGACTTTCAAGCCAATGAGAAGAAACGGATGGGATACATCTACCAAACAGAAATTCTCCAGGAGAACTTCTGATGAGAAGAAGCGCTAAGAGGCTGAGAAGTATGAGATTTCTCAGAGAATGTGCCTGCTGCAAGGAGGGGCGCGGAGGTGGGGCATCTGGCGGGCCGTTTGCAGAACTGTCTGTAACCGCTTGAAGCAGCGGCCTGATGCCGCAGGGTCTGTCTGGGTGGCGTGTCCAGCGGGGCTGCGGGGGGCAGAGCTGAGGGTAAGGAGACTGTCTGCTGAGGGAGATGTATCCAGAGAGATAGTGGAAGGGCAGAGAGGGCGGGCGCCCAGGAAACGCGCTGGAGCCCAGGTAAATGCCTGCAATCTCTGTGGTTCAGCTGCGTCCTTGGGAGTCAGTGCTGGCAGACACCAGGCCGGGCCAGGGGCCAGCCCGCGCCTCCTCCTCTTCGCCCAGAGTGGCCCCGACCTCCCAGAACCCCCGCAACTAGCATGGTCTCGTGCCGTCCTGCTGGCCGGTGAGGTTTAAGTGGACGCCTGCTTGGGGCATGGGCTTCGGGCGAGGACCCTCCTTTCATTCCCAATAAAGGGAGAAAAGCCAGCGGCGCGCGGTGGCCTTTCCTGCTTCTGGGTCGCATGGCCCCAGGACGGGACGTGTGGGTGGGGGCAGCCTGGAGCCGCCGTGCACATTTAGCACACGTGCCTGGTGTCTGATAAGGCTGGCGAGCTGCCGCGCCGCACTAGGGACCCCCAGCCTCCTTTTCACAACGAGACGTGCTGTCTGCTCGGGGCTCTAGCGCCTGCAGAGGATCCACGAGGAGCGAGGACTCGCCCTTCAGCTGCTTCTCCTGCTCGTCTCCTGGCGGGTCTGCTGTGTCGCGGTTCATTAATCTGTCAGCGTCTGCAAGCTTTCTGTGCCTCTCAGAGCCTGGGCCAAACTCTAGGGTCACTGCAACAACAAATGCAATGTCCTGTTCTCAGGAACTTGTATCCAAGTGGGGGAACCGGATTTGAAAAGCCAGCCAGTCGGGGGAAGGCCATGAGTGCCAAGTCACACCTGTTTGCTCCCTTCCCAACCAGAGATGCTGGTCCCAGGTCTGTCCCTCCACCAGGTGTCTGAGTTTTGGCGTTGGGTCTCCCAGCACACTTTGCCCAGCCATCCTGACTGGCTCCTCTTCTCCCTCCTTATGGCACAGCATTGGTAGGCAGATCATTTACGCAAATCAGGATTTTCAATCCAGAAAGTATTCCATTTACTTCTTTTTAAAAAAGCAAAATTAGGCAATTTTTCTTTTTAGGATAAAACTGACTACAAACAAAAATGAAAGACTAATGTTTTTAGAAACTTCTTATCCAGGTGAAACAGAGACGGTCTTCTATTTGTGATAAATGACAGTTTATGACAGATAAATCATGCCTTAGTCTCTGCCATTCGTTAGGAGTGAGAACAGCTTTCTTAAAAGGGTGAACTGTTGTGATAAATGTGATAGAAAGAAATCAAAGAAGGAGGTAAATGAGGTACTTCTATTTCCCTAAAACTGGTGAGGTTTTAGGTGTAAATACGCAGATGAAAAGTTTGGTCAGGCGATACAGCAGGGGAGAGGCCAGTGAGCAAGGACACTCATGACTGTGGACTCTGGCTGTGGTTTTTCCCTGTCTTGTTTATTTCCTCACACTTATCCTGTGCCAGCCACTCTATAGAGGTCATGTTATCATTCATTCCCATTTTCCAGGAGAGTCTCTGAGGGTACACGTTCCTTGCCAAGGTTACACAGCTGCAGTGACAGAGCCGGGCTTCCCAGGAGGCACTGGTGATAAAGGACCGGCCTGCAAATGCAGGAGACGTGAGAGACGCAGGTTCGATCCCTGGGTCGGGAAGATGCCCTGGAGGAGGGCACAGCAGCCCACTCCAGTATCCTTGCCTGGAGCATCCCAGGCGCAGAGGAGCCTGGCAGGCTGTGGTCCACGAGGTCACACACAGTCAGACGCGACTGAAGCGGCTTAGCGCGAAGCGTGACAGAGCCGGCCGGCGGCCCGGGAGCCTCCGTGCGCTCCTATTAGTTTCTCGTTGCTGCGGTAACAAACTACCACCAGTTTTTGTGCCTTAAAACAACACAGGTATCTTACATCACAACCACCAGCACCCTGACAGTGGACGGTTGCCTGGCAACAGCTGAAAGACTGTCTACAAGGCCTGAAAAGGCCTGCAGCCCAGTCCTGGGCGTGTCACACCCCTGTTCTCGGGTGAGTCATGAATATTCCCCCCTCTCTTCACTCAGCTCCCTCCCTTTTGCCTTGACCTTCCATATATACATGGTGTCCCAATCCAAGTCAGGTTGAGAAGTTGATTTTTGAAATAAGTCCCTGCTTTTCCATTCTCTGGCCATGGGGTAAAACTTGCGCTGTTTCAGGCTCAGCATCAGTTTCTTTTCTGATTGTGTGAATCTGAATGAAACAAGGACCTTCCCCACTGAGGAAGAGGGCCTCCGTCTGGCTAGGACCTAAGTGGGGATTCTGCTGTGCAGCTGCCAAGTCGTGTCTGACTTTTTAACCCCAAGAACCGCAGCACACCAGGCTCCTCTGTCCCTCAGCATCTTCCAGAGTTTGCTCCAATTCACGTCCATCGAGTCGGTGATGGCATCCAAACATCTCATCCTCTGTCGTCCCCTTCTCCTTTTGCCTTCAATCCCTCCCAGCATCAGGGTCTTTTCAAATGAGTCAGCTCTTCGCATCAGGTGGCCAAAGTACTGGAGTGTCAGCTTCAGCATCAGTCCTTCCAATGAACACCCAGGACTGATCTCCTTTAGGATGGGCTGGTTGGATCTCCTTGCAGTCCCAGGGACTCTCAAGAGTCTTCTCCAACACCACAGTTCAAAAGCATCCATTCTTTGGCACTCAGCTTTCTTTATAGTCCAACTCTCACATCCATACATGACTACTGGAAAAACTATAGCTTTGACTAGACCGACCTTTGTCCGCAAAATGATGACTATACATCTCTTTGCCTACAACCAATTTGGTAATACCCCTCCCCCCTTTTCTTTTTTTGGTAATACCCCTCTTAAAAGGACCCTGTGGTTATACTGGGTCTACCTGAATAATCCAGGCTCAGCTCCCCACCTCAAGATCCTTAATTTAATCACATCACAAAACCTGCTTTTGACATGCAAAGTGACATATTCACAGGCCCTGGAGATTCGGATGTGGACGTCTGGCCTCCTGTTCTGGCATGATAGTTTTGTACTTGATGTGGTTCATTCCTACTTCTGCACAGGGATGTACCATCGTGTGAATCTGCCCTAATTGACACAGCCACTCTACTGAAGGACACGCAGCTCTTTGGGAAGTACTTCCTTAGCGACTTTGGAATTCTAATCAACATGTATTGGAAAAAGAGAGGGAAGAACTGAAGAAACAAATTTAAACAACCACGTTTTGGTAGAGCAAACACATAGCCTCTGCCCCAAAAGTGCAAGAAACGGTGCAAGCAGCAAGTCACGGCGCACGTGGCTCTGGCGTCGTCACCAGCTTTCCCCGAAAGAAGACGTTCAAATGGAATCTGAAATTGGCAGCTGAAGCTGGAAATATAATACAGATATAAAAATCAGGCATTTTGATTTTCTGAGATATTGCTATCGAAGATGAAGTATGATGCTAAACTTTGGCGAGAAGTCCCTCATCTACGTGACTTGTACTCCTTGATGCTGGTTTGATATCAAGATCCCTAGTCTCTTACCCTCACCAAGAAAAAATACTGTGCAAGATAAATTTACCTCTACAAGGCAACAGAAGGCAATTTCATGAATCAGTTTTAAAGAAGGGTTGTGCCTGATTGATCTCTCCCACAGTGTGTCTGGAAGACAAATAAGTAAAACACTGAAAAAGTACAAGGGATGCAGGGAAAAAAAGTTTCAAGGTTATATTTTAAACTTGCAAGAGCTATCTAGATGGAGCTAATACAGTTAACTTCATACCCGAATGACGGCCTTTATTAACATTAAATCCAAAACAGAAAAATAAACTTTCCTCACATGTTGACCACATGTCAGACACTCTTCCAAGTACTGTAGGTATATCAACTCATTTAAGCTTTCCAACGATCTTCAAAGCTTTGTCCTACCGTTATTACGATTCCTGTTTTACAGATGTGAGACCAGAGAGGCTCAGCAACTCGCCTAAGGTCACAGAGCAAAGCCACGACTTGCATTCAGGATGCCGCTCCCTAACGCCTAGGCTGTGTGCTCAGGCACTGCTTCTCAATAGGTCTTCATGGGAGATGTCCCCGAGTGGCAGTGAACGTCTTTAACAGGAGAAAACGGGAAGGAAAGGTATAGGTGAAAAGAAGGAAAACGGTCACTCAGGGTCCCATTTATCTATTCTTCCGGTCACTTTTCTCTGTTGTTCAGTCGCTCAGTCATGCCCAACTCTTTGTGACTCCACGGACTGTAGCTCACCAGGCTCTCTGTCCATGGGATTTTTCAGGCAAGAACACTGGAGTGGGTTGCCATGTCCTCCTCCAGGGGAATTCCCAACCCAGGGATTGAAGCTGGGTCTCCTGCTTTGGCAGGCAGACTCTTACCACGGACTCACCAGGGAAGCCTGAGTTTCTCTATGTGCATACATACACGCATGCACCAGACGGACACAAACATGCATCGAAAGGCATGGCCAGAGAATTTTGTCCAAAGGACAAAAAGAAAATCACCCACTTTTGTAGCCCTTTAAAAACTGCACTGAAAGTGATAATAACCCGGAGAAAACAGCACAAGGATGATAAGCTGCCTTCCCAGCTAAAACGGATAATCACTCCAAAGTGAGTTCCAGAGGGCGCATTGTCAGTGGAGGCAGGCGGAGGTTTTGGCTTCAGAGGATTAACTTAAACTTGCTACAGATTCTTCAGTGGGTGCCGATGCAAGGCTGCATCACGCGAAAGCTGGTGCAACCATCCCACGGGTCACTCAAACGAGATTTTTTTTCCTGTGTATGCAGGTATCCACTGCAACACACTGTCCCAGATTGTTCCCTATATTTCTATTACCCATTTTCCTCTTCCCAGGAAGACCTGCCAATTATATGTATATTATATATTATAAAGTATATATATATATACACATTGTGTATATATATATTATACATTAAATATAACATATTATAATATATATTATTTTATATATATATAAAGGAGCGGAGAGGAAACTAAGGAAGGGGGGAGATAAAAGGAGAGGGAGAGAACAAGAGAGGGGACTGTCTCGATTTCCAACGTTTTGTTCCCATGTTCTTCCGTCTGACACTCTCCTCACCCTTGTGCCCCATATTAAAAATAGGGTCCAAAAAAATAGAGGCACAACCTCAACAACAACAGTGACTGAATGACAACAAAGAAAACCGTTTCCGTAGGACACATTACATTGTCAGGGCCTCTGGATCCGTCGAGAACGTCGACAGTTTGCACGTTATAAAAACGATACGACTCTGCTTTCCAAGTGTGTGCATCTCAGCAGCCAGCTTCACACCCCTCTCACCGAAGCTGCTGCTGTGGGTTCAGTCCATTCCACGCACATCAAAGCAGACATCTGACTCACAGGTTGAAAGGCAGGAAGAGACTTGTGACTTTATCTCATCCTGTGGTTGCCAATCCTGCCTGTGCCTCTGAACCCTCTAGAAAAAGTTCAGCAGTTCAGACCCCCAGGGCTCAAGCAGAGGGTATTCTGGAAAGATGGGACCTGGGCACCTACGCTTTTAATAAGCAACCTAGGTAAGATACTGGGACATCATATAATAAGAAATATATATTTGGTCTTCATCCCTGTTCCTGGCACAGAGCTCCTCAAACTTATATTTGAGCCAAGAAGATGACTTTTGTTATTGATGACAAGCCAGCCCCTTTTAACCACATCTGAGTTTATGTTAATGAGGTGACTTTGGAAAAGCCCCTCTAAGGATGGGGCCCCGGTTGCCAGAGAAATAAGACATGCGATCAGAGGGCTAGGATTTCAGCTTCACCACCCCGGCCAGTCTTGCAGGAGGGGAGAGTGGCTGAAAACTGAGCTCCAGCATCAATAGCCAGCGATTTAATCAAGCGCGCCTCCGTAATGAAGCCTTCGCAAACGTCTCTGAAGAACAGGGTTCAGACTGCTTCCGGGTTGATGAGCAGGGGGAGGTTCTGGACCGTGGCTTGTCCAGAGAAAGCACGGACGCTCCCCTGCCCCCAGGGTCCCCTCCCCCGCCTCCCCATCACCTCCTCCATCTGCCGTCGTCGCTGAGTTGTATCCTCTTAGAATAAACTGGTGACCTAGTAAGGGGCTTCCCTGGTGGCTGAGCGTAAAGAATCTGCCTGCCAATGCAGGAGACATGGGTGCAATCCCTGGGTCGGCAAGATCCCCTGGAGAAGGGAACGGCAACCCAGTCCAGTATTCTGGCCTGGGAAGTGCCATAGACAGGAGCCTGGGGGACCTCAGTCCAGGGGGCCGCAGAGGATTGGACAGGACTGAGCAGCGACCGTCTAGCAAGCACATCGCTCTCCGGTGCCCTGTGAGCCGTTCTGGCAAATGATTGCACCTGAGGGGGCAGTCGTGGGAACCTCTGGTCTGTGGCCGAGCAGGACAGACGTTGTGGGTAACCTGGGGACTCCCCACTTGCCATCGGCAACTTTAGTGGGAGGTAGTCTTATGATACTGAGCCCATAACCGGTGGGAGCCGATGCTAACTCTTGGTAAACGGTGTCAGAACTGAACCGAACTGTGGGACACCCAGCTGGTGTCACAGAACCCCTTGGTATGGAAAACCCACACAACTGCCGTCAGATGTGGTGTGAGCAGCAGAGCGTGGACAGGGGAGACAGAGCAGTTTCTTCTCTCACATGAGGAAATTCTAAAGCTTCTGGAAGCAGGGCTGTGATTCATCTCACTGTTCAGTGAAGCCCAGAGCTCATGCAAATGACAGCAGCCACAACCGTCGTGGAGTCATAAAGCTAACACGTACGGAGCACTCACCACGGGCCACGGAAATGTGTGCTTTTATCATATCTGAGACTTAGCTTGTAGTCACTGTTTTTATCCCACTTCTGGGACAAGGAAGCCGAGGTTCAGAGAGGCTAAGTAACTGGCTCAAGGTCACACAGCTGGTAGGTGGCAAAACCAGCAGTTTGATTCCAGAGTTCTTACCCTCAACCACTGGGATACCCTGACTCTTATAGAATTTATTGGTATTTTTACACAGTAGAACTCAGTCACTTCTGATGCTTGGAATTTATAGCCTTGTTGTTGTTTAGTCGCTCAGTCGTGTCCGATTCTGTGTGACCCCGTGGACTGTAGCCCACCAGACTCCTGTCTATGGAATTTCCCAGGCAAGAATATTGGAGTGGATTGCCATTTCCTTCTCCAGGGATCTTCCTGACCCAGGGATCAAACCCGCATCTCCTGCCTCTCCTGCACTGGCAGATTCTTTACCACTGAGCCACCAGGGAAGCCCTAATAGCCTTATACTCCAGAATAAAATCAAATAGATAAGTACATTTTCCAGTTTCAACACTGCCCTCTGCTGTCTTCTATATTTCACTTGTTTCTTTGGAATTCCAAAGTGCTCGGTAATAAGTAAAATACTTGGTGAAGGATCACCTTGAGTCCTCTCAGCAATTCCATGAGATAGGTATCATTATCCCCACTTTACAGATGGGAAAACTGAGGCTTAGAAAGCCACATGACTTGCTCCAGGTCCCACAGCCAGTAAGTTGCAGGGCAGGGGTTTTAACTTTGGTCTGCTGGACTCCAAAGAGACCTGGCTCCCAGTGTTTCTATTCTGTTGCTTTTCACTTATTGCCGTAAATCCTCAGACTCTTCCAGACATCACACACACCCAAGAGAGACGAGTACTGTTAAGAGCTGAATTGCTGAGACGATGGAGTTCCTACGACCTCACTTGGAAACAGGGTCTCTGCAGAGGACCAAGTTAAGACGAGGCTGGGGCTGTGCCCAACCCCACGTCCCTGTGTCCGTACAAAAGGGAGAGGCTTGGACCCAGAGACAGATGCTCATAGAAGGAAGATGCTGGGAAACCAAGGAGGAGTGCTGCGTCAAAGCCAAAGAGTGTCTGAGGCCACCAGGAGTCAGAGCAGAGGCAGGGGACAGTCCTTTTTATTTAAAAAGACTTTTTTGTTTGATGTGGACCAATTTTTTAAGTCTTTATTGAATTTGTTACAATATTGCTTCTGTTTTTTGTTTTGGTTTTTTGGTCATGAGGCATGGGGGAGTCTTAGCTCCCCGACCAGGGATGAACCTGCCACCTCTGTGTTGGAAGGTGAAGTCTTAACTACTGGACCACCAGGGAAGGCCCCAGGGAACGGATTTTTTCACACACAGATCTCTCAGACGATCCCGACCTTGCCTACACCCTGAGTTCCAACTTCCAGCCCCAACACGGTGAGACGGTACATTCCCGTTGCGTAAGCCGTCCGCCCTGCGGAGCTGCGTTTGCAGGCCCAGGAACGACACGCGTGCCTTCCACGCGGCTTCAGCGCCGGCATCTGTTTCGCCATCAGCAGGGCCAGCAGCCCTTCCCCGCCCGCGTCTCCACCCCCAGGACGAGTAGTCCGCCGGGACACTCACCTTCCTCGTAGGGTTGCACCGGGCGGGCGGATATCATGACCGGCAGGCCGTTTTGACCACACGCGTCCCCAGACGCGGCCTGGAACAGAACGTGTGGCAATATTAGACAAGTCTTGGATGAGAAAAATCAGAAAAACTCAGGAAAGAAACTCAAGGCCACAGGGGCACCTCACAAAATAAAGTCTCCACTTCTAGAAACCACCCCGCTTTCTATCACGCCTCAGTGAAACGAAAACCCTGATCTAAAGCACTGGATTCCCGGGCTGACGAGAGCTCTGCATGGTCTATGCCTGCGTTCAGCCAGCCCCGCGAGCCCGGGCAGGACAGACCCCTCCGCACAGGTGGGACTCCCGGGCAAACGGGGGCGCTGGTGCGACTGGTGAGGGGACAAGAGCGTGTCGGGCTGGGCGGTTAACCACACCCCAGGGTCCCGCACGCGGGCACAGCCTCCAGGCCACACTCTCCTCAGATTCAGGAAGTTGCCCTTTGCTATTTTTCTGTTCCACGCCCACCCCCTCCATCGAGCTGTTGAGACCCCTTTCCAATTTTAGGTCACTGCTGGATTATTTTCTCTTCTGTTATTTATTGCTGACATTTAAAAAGACTACACACATATATGTAGGCATATATGTACATATATATACACATACAGATATACTCACATGGAAAGAAAAAAGATTGCAAAAAAGAATGTGTTACCCGATGTCATTTTCGTAATAAATGATACCGCTCGTAGTTGGCGTTAACTTAATATTGATTATACGCTAAGTACTCTGCGTATCTCACCTTATTTTGCTAACACTATTAGTAGTGTAATATATGTTAATAAGTGCAGAGAGAGAAAAAAAAGCTAAGAGACTAAATACCCATCTTTTGGAAGACTTTTCTTTACTTTATATTTTTGTAACGGTTTTGTTTAAAAGAAGCTTGTGTTTGGAAGTTCCCTGGATACCAGAGTTGTGATGACCAAGAAACATCTCCAGATATTGCCGGTGGCGAGGCAGAACCACCCACGGTTGAGAACCACCGGTCCAGACCCACCTGCACCTGTACATCGGATGGATGGGAATCATCACCATGGAGACTCAGGTTCCATGGGCCCCCATCCCTGCGATTTCTTGTTCCCTGGGCCTTGAGTGGGGCCCTAAGAGCCTCCATTTTTAACAGCTCCTCGGTGGGGTCTGAAGGTTTGCGTCCCACTGAGCAACCCCCCAGAGCAGCAGCGGCCGCATAGCTTGCCCTGAGGAGCCCTGGGCAGGCTCCTCCTTCTGCCGTCATCCCGACCCTCCCGACCAATAGCTAATGACGCAGGGACTGTAAGGACACCACCTTGTGAGTGTCTGCTTCCGGGTCATTCTCTTGGTCTTCAACTCTTTGGGGAACACTCATTTGGTTACCCATTGTTCCTGCAACAGAGAAGAAGAGAGAGACACAGGGAAAATTAAAACCCAAGAGAAATGGGAGTCTCACTTCTGCCTATAAAACTAAGATGCAGAGACCTGCCCAGTCACTGTGGGAGTATTATCACAAGCACCAGGGAGACCAATTGCTCATGTCTGTTTTGAGGAATGAGGGAAGATTTGGGGCTCATGAATTCAACAGAACTAAAGTCAAACGCAGGAGCTTCACTGGTGGTCCAGTGGTTAGAACTCCACACTTGAGGTGCAGGGGGCACAGATTCCATCCCTGGTTGGGGAGCTAAGATCCCACAAGCTGTGTGGTGTGGGGGAAAAAAAAAAAGTGTAATAAAGATTTGGGTAGTTTAGTCGCTAAGTCGTGTCCAACTCTTGCAACCTCATGGACTATAGCCCGCCAGGCTCCTCTGTCCATGGGATTCTCCAGGCAAGAATACTGGAGTGGGTTGCAGTTTCCTTCTCCAGAATAGAGTTTGGGGACCTGAAAAAGAGTAGATACATGTGTGTGTGTGACTGATTCCCTCCTGCACAGCAGGAGGGAACACGACATTGTAGAGCAGCTACACGCCCATCAACTTTCTCACAATTTCATTATTTGTTTTAGGCTCTGCTGGGTCTCTGTTGCTGCACGGGCTGTCCTCCAGCTGTGATGCCCCGGCTCCTCCCTGCAGTGACTTCTCGTGTGGGAAGCGTGGGCTCTGGGGCACGCAGGCGTCAGCAGCTCGTGGGCCGGGTACGTTCAGCCCCCTGTCTCTGGGCAGGCTCCGTAGTTGCGGCACACAGGCGCAGCTGCTCTGGGGCGTGCGGGATCTTCCTGGACCAGGGATGGAACTTGCGTTCCCTGCATTGGCAGGCGGGTTCTTTACCGCTGAGCTGCTAGGGAAGACCCCTAAAATTTCTTTAAAATGCAGTCCCAATTTTCAACTGCTTTTCATTTCTGGGGGAATGTTATCATATGAAAAGCATATTCCACGTAGATATAATTTTCTTCCTTCTTGGCCAGTCGCAGCTATTAGATCAAGGAGATTTTAGAATAGGGACAGTTAAAATGACACATATAATTTTCAATAGTCTCTGATCCTCAAACTAAATTAAATCCTATGTTAAAACCTCTTGTAGCACAGGCATTTTTTCATAGCACTTAGCACTATGTGTAATTATATCTCTATTTGGCTATATTTCATTCATTTATTGATTCAACAAATGTACACTGAACACCAGCCCTGCGCCATATGCTGAAGCAGACATGAATTAAACAGATGAGCCCCTTTGACTTCATGGAGTTGAAATCTGTTGGGTGGACGGAGAATAACAAAGAGACAGTAAATACACAAATCAAGCCACGTCCCATAGCTCAAGGCAGCACGTGCAGTGGTGTTGAGCATAGACCCGGAACGGGACAACCTGGGCTTGAAGGCTCTCCCTGCCCCTCACTGCTGTGTGTCCTTGGATGAGTTAATTAGCCTCTCTGTGCCTCAGAGGGCCGCTACAAGTACACAATGAGTTAATGCTTGTGAAGTGGTTAGAACGATGCATGACTCTTCATGAGCAGTATAGAAGTGTTTGTTAATCCAAACACATAGGGTTCAAGGCTATGAACAAAAACGTAATATGTAATATGTCTATTATTATATATGAACATTAAAGGGGGCACACAAGAGGGCAGGAAGCGGCAGCGCTGGATAGGATGGTTCTGGGATGAAGTACAACTGATCCAGACTTAACTCTGAGGGCAATGCAGAACATTTATCTTCCATCTCCCCTCCCCATTAGCTGTAAGCACCATGAGGGCAGGGACTGTCTCTCTTTACCCACCATTATATCTCAGCACTGCGTCTGCACTGATCAGGTGTCAAATGATTACTTATTAGTTGAGTGGAGGGAATAATTATTAGTAACAATCCCTCACCCCGCAGCACTGAACTAGGCCCTAAACCCTTCTAGAGCCTCGTGACAGCACTGATGACGATAGTTCACAGCTGTCCACACGTCCTCAGCTCCAAACACTGTTTTCCAAGAGTGCGTCCTGGGCCGTCTCGTGTGGCCCTGCACGCCCGCGTGAAACGGGGGTCACCATCATGTCACTCTAGCCGAGAGGAAGCTGAGTCACAAGGAGGTAAAGTCACTTTCCAAAGGTCAGCTGGCTAGAGACGGCAGAGGGAGACGCCTGCACGGGCTGCCTGTGCCCCAGCCTCTGAACGTCCCCACAGAATTCCCTTCCCCGTGGAAAGGAGGGGATCGAGCCTCCCGAACGCACACATCCGGAGAAAGGCCGCGTGAGGTCTTGACCCAGAGGATGTCTGCTTCCAGAGGTGCGGCTCTTTCAGTCCCTCTAAGCTGCCTTACTAGTTAAAAGCTGCTTTTTTCACGCACATAAGTGATTCCAATGTAGCCCTTCTCCAAAGACCTGGCTCCTGACTCTTGGAATAATAGCCAGGGGTTTTAATTCCTGGCCAAACGCAGTCAATGCATCTCCAAGGATTTCCATGGGAGGAGGCTTGAGTAATCAGAAATTTGGGAGGCCATAAAAGGGCTTTCTTGGGGGAACCTGGTAGATATCAGAATTGGGATTTTATATATAAAATAACAACAGGGCATTACAACAGGTAATAAAGCTGAGCAGTGCTAAAACATACAGGACCCCTGTTATGTTGCAATATTTTTTATTTATAAAATCCAAGATATCCACACTCCCAATAGGCCATCACTTCATCTATAAATGGGATACTATGAAAATAATACTGCATATTCAAGGCCAGGGTCAGCAAATGACAGCTGGGGAACAAATCCAGTCCGCCGCCTGTTTTAGGCTGGCCTATGTGCTAAGAATGGGTTTTACACTTATAAAGGGTTGGGGAAAAAAATCAGAAGAATCATAGATTGTGACACATGAGAATTATATGAAATTCAAATTGTGGTATCCATAAATAAAATTCTTTTGGAAGACAGCCATGCCCATTCATTTATCTATAGTCTACCTACAGCTGCTTTCATGGACTGAGGCAGAGTTGAGGAGTTTCAATAGAGACCATATGGCCTGCAAAGCCTAAGATATTTATTGTCTGGCCTTTTCTAGAAAGTTTATAGGTTTTGCTTAACATCAGCCTCGGTAACATATACTCATTTTGCAAACAATGAGATTGAAGCAGCTGAGAGATTAAGTGTTGCCCAAATTAAGACTGACCAGGAACTGAACCCACTGTGTATAAAAATAATGACAACTCTAGCAACCATAGTAATGATGAGACAGTAATAGTAGGAGCTTCTCTGGCGGCTCAGTGGTAGAGAACCCGCCTGCCGGTGCAGGAGACACAGATCTGATCCCTGGGCCAGGAAGGTCCCACGTGCCACGGAGCAGCTAAGCCCGAGCCCCACAGCTGCTGCAGCCTAGGCTTTAGGGCCGGGGAGCATCAACTCCCGAGCTCACGGGCTGCAGCTCCTGGAGCCCTCACCCCCGAGAGCCCAAGCTCTGCATCACGAGGAGCCACTGCAGTGAGAAGTGCGTGCGCCCCACCTGGAGAGCAGGCCCCTCCGGGGAACCTGAGAAATGCTTCACACAGCTACAGAGGCACCCAGCGCAGCTTCAGTAAATAACATCATGTTTGAAAGACGGTGATATTAATAATGGCCTTGACCAGACGGATCTTTGCTGGCAAAGTGATGTCTCTGCTTTTTCATATGCTGTCTAGGTTGGTCATAACTTTCCTTCCAAGGAGAAAGCGTCTTTTAGTTTCATGGCTGCAGTCACCATCTGCAGTGATTTTGGAGCCCCAAAAAATAAAGTCTGACGCTGTTTCCACTGTTTCCCCATCTATTTCCCATGAAGTGATGGGACCAGATGCCATGATCTTTGTTTTCTGAATGTTGAGCTTTAAGCCAACTTTTTCACTCTCCTCTTTCACTTTCATCAACAGGCTCTTTAGTTCCTCTTCACTTTCTGCCATAAGGGTGGTGTCATCTGCATATCTGAGGTTATTGATATTTCTCCTGGCAATCTTGATTCCAGCTTGTGCTTCTTCCAGCTCAGCATTTCTCATGATGTACTCTGCATATAAGTTAAATAAGCAGAGTGACAATATACAGCCTAGACGTACTCCTTTTCCTATTTGGAATCAGTCTGTTATTCCATGTCCAATTCTAACTTGCTTCCTGACCTGCATATAGGTTTCTCAAGATGCAAGTCAGGTGGTCTGGTATTCCCATCTCTTTCAGAATTTTCCACAGTTTATTGTGATCCACACACTCAAAGGCTTTGGGATAGTCAATAAAGCAGAAATAGATGTTTTTCTGGAACGCTCTTGCTTTTTTGATGATCCAGTGAATGTTGGCAATTTGATCTCTGGCTCCTCTGCCTTTTCTAAAGCCAGCTTGAACATATGGAAGTTCATGGTTCATGTATTGCTGAAGCCTGGCTTGGAGAATTTTGAACATTACTTTACTAGCGTGTGAGATGAGTGCAATTGTGCGGTAGTTTGAGCATTCTTTGGGATTGCCTTTCTTAGGGATTGAAGTGAAAACTGACCTTTTCCAGTTCTGTGGCCACTGCTGAGTTTTCCAAATTTGCTGGCATATTGAGTGCAGCACTTTCACAGCATCATCTTTTAGGATTTGAAATAGCTCAACTGGAATTCCATCACCTCCACTAGCTTTGTTCGTAGTGATGCTTCCTAAGGCCCACTTGACTTCACATTCCAGGATGTCTGGCACTAGGTGAGTGATCACACCATCATGATTATCTGGGTCATGAAGATCTTTTTTGTACAGTTCTCCTGTGTATTGAATTGATGCTTTTGAACTGTGGTGTTAGAGAAGACTCTTGAGAGTCCCTTGGACTGCAAGGAGATCCAACCAGTCCATCCTAAAGGAGATCAGTCCTGGGTGTTCATTGGAAGGACTGATGCTGAAGCTGAAACTCCAATACTTTGGCCACCTGATGAGAAGAGCTGACTCATCTGAAAACACCCTGATGCTGGGAGGGATTGAGGGCAGGAGGAGAAGGGGATGACAGAGGATGAGATGGCTGGATGGCATCACCGACTCGATGGTCATGAGTTTGAGTAAACTCCGGGAGTTGGTGATGGACAGGGAGGCCTGGCGTGCTGCGATGCATGGGGTTGCAAAGAGTCAGACATGACTGAGCGACTGAACTGAACTGAATATTAATAATAATAATATTACGGTTTAGTTGCTAAGTCATGTGTTAGTCACTCAGTCATGTCTGACTCTTTGTGAACCTATGGACTGTAGCCCACCAGGCTCCTCTGTCCATGGGATTCTCCAGGCAAGGACACGGGAGTGGGTTGCCATGACCTCCTCCAGGGGATCTTCCTGACTCAGGCATCAACCTGTGTCTTCTGCTTTGGCAGGCGGATCATTTACTGCTGAGCCACCAGGGATGCCCCAATATAATAATAATAACAAATTTGGTGAGTGCTCATCACCTGCTGGGAAACTGTCCTGAGAGCTCCATGTGCCATAAATGAGTTCACTCCTCACAGCAAACCAACAAGGCATGTCAGTTCAGTTCAGTTGCTCAGTCGTGTCCGACTCTTTGCGACCCCATGAACCGCAGCACGCCAGGCCTCCTTGTCCATCACCAGCTCCTGGAATTTACCCAAACCCATGTCCATTGAGTCGGTGATGCCATCTAACCATCTCATCCTCAGTCGTCCCCTTCTCCTCCTGCCCCCAATCCCTCCCAGCATCAGGGACTTTTCCAATGAGTCAATTCTTCACATGAGGTGGCCAAAGTATTGGAGTTTCAGCTTCAGCATCAGTCCTTCCAATGAACACCCAGGACTGATCTGCTTTAGGATGGACTGGTTGGATCTCCTTGCAGTCCAAGGGGCTCTCAAGAGTCTTCTCCAACACCACAGTTCAAAAGCATCAGTTCTTCGGTGCTCAGCTTTCGTTATAGTCCAACCCTCACATCCATACATGACCACTGACTAAACCATAGCCTTGACTAGATGGACCTTTGTTGGCAAAGTGATGTCTCTGCTTTTTCATATGCTGTCTAGGTTGGTCATAACTTTCCTTCCAAGGAGTAAGTGTCTTTTAATTTCATGGCTGCAATCATCATCTGCCATGATTTTGGAACCCCCCAAAATAAAGTCAGCCACTGTTTCCACTGTTTCCCCATCTATTTCCCATGAAGTGATGGGACCAGATGCCATGATCTTAGTTTTCTGAATGTTGAGCTTTAAGCCAACTTTTTCACTCTCCTCTTTCACTTTCATCAAGAGGCTTTTCAGTTCCTCTTCACTTTCTGCCATAAGGGTGGTGTCATCTGCATATCTGAGGTTATCCTCTCAGAGGCGCTGGCTGAGAGGAGCTACCCCACGCCCGAGGTCAGGGGCAGCAGCGGAGAGGAACAAGGCAGAAGTATCATCATTCTAATTTTACAGATGAGAAAACGGAAATTCATAGGTTAAACGCCTCGACCAAGGGCACTTGCAAAAAATGTATACACAGTAGATGATGTCTCCATCTAAATCTAGCTTTTTACAAAATTAAAAATAACTTACCATTGGGCTTACAAACTTTCAAAGCTCCTATTATTCAATTTACATTTAATTCAATTTGGGAGCTAACTTCAATAAAAATGTTTGAGGTTATAAAAACATCTTTGCCCTGAGAGAGGTGTCAGGTGTGCAGATAGGAGAGAAACTTTCAACCCGCAAGAGTTTGGGTTCCGTATCCTGACCATTGCAGGTTTTAAGGTGCCTCTCAGGCAGTGTCAAGGCCAAATGGCCTGAAAGAAGGAAAACCCACTTGCACGTCTTTTGCGGGGACAACCTGGACTCAGATAACATTGGTTTCCGCCAGCAGTTACAACATACTTGTTGTGAAATTGCTTCCGCCTTTCAAATTTTGCGAGAGGCCAGATTTCCATGAGCCGAAAACAAAGGGTTACTGCCACCTATCGGTCAATGTCAGTATTGGCCGAAACAAACACACTGGGCCTGCAGCGCGTGTGCTCGGTCCTGTCCGACCCCGCGACCCCACGGACGGCAGCCCCCCAGTGAGGTCAAAATGTCCGGGGACATCAAAGGAAATGCTTTCACGTTTAGCGGTTAAGCCTTCCGTTAAAGGTCCGCAAGACCATGGCACGTCCTTTTGTGCCCCAAAGATGCTGCTGTTTTTAGTCGCTCAGTCGTCTTCCGACTCTGCGCGACCCCATGGACTGCAGCCCGCCAGGCTCCTCTGTCCATGGGATCCTCCAGGCAAGACACTGGAGTGGGCTGCCATGCCCTCCTCCAGGGGATCCTCCTGATCCAGGGATCGAACCTGCGTCTCCCACACTGCAGGCAGATTCTTTACCAGCTGAGGCCACCAGGGACGCCCGCCCCAAAGACGGTACAGCCAATGAGGCGGTAACGTTGATCACACCCGAGTGGGGACGTGCCAGCGCTGAGACCTCTAGGTGGAGAGCAGTGCAGTCAAATAAGGGCGCGGGCTCTGGGGACTAAACACCCAGGCGGGAGTCCCCACCCAGCCGCCCACTGAATGAGTGACAGCGGGCAAGTTACCCAGCCTCACGGGGCCTCAGTTTCCCCTTCTGTAAAATGGGGATAATAAGGGCACACACTCAAGAGGCTGCTGTGAGAGGTCAAGGCACCAGTAGACAGAAGCTGCCCCGAACAGGGTGTGGCACGCAGTGAAGGTGTACCCTGAAGCTGATCTTCATGGTTAGAAGTGTCACCATGATCCCCACTGATACTTTCAGAGTCGTCTGATACAATCGGCTAAAGAACTTGGCAGCACTGCTGATTTCCGTGATCATCTCACACAGTCAGCTAGGGATCCTGGATCTGTATTTTTAGCAAATGCACACAGGTATGGGGGACTGGGTTGGAGAGCAGCACCCAGGTTGTCCTGGGGATGAGGACATTCTGGGGAGGCAGAGCCATCCTGTTTTAGCCAGGAAAGCCCAGGCAAACCAGGATGAGTTGGTCACCATGAAAGCCATGTCAGGGACTCTGTGAGGCAGGAACCCTTTTTATCCCCATTTAGCAGATGGCAAAACTGAGGCTGCAAGTGGTCCAGACTGGACCATTCCTGTCTGTGATGAAGTTTCCTCCAGTCTCCAACAGAGGAGAAGAATAAATCAGGTGATGCATTTTTTTCCATCAAGAAAAACATTCTTTGAAAGAGCTAGGTTTTTATTTTGGAAAAAAAAAAAATGAAGGTGACATCAAAATGCCCTTTCGTGACCTGATGGTGTGCATTGTTTTGTTCTTATGAATGTCCTTAAATCTGACATTAAACACAAGTCTCCATATGGCAGAGAGGTTTGTTTTTGAAATTAGACTCAAGGGCCTAGTATTCGGAGAACGTGGGCCAAGTCTTTGGCTGGGGGTCATTCAGATGAGAAAGTCTCCTTACTTCTCCTTTTCCCACCTCTGTTACTGAGGCCAGTCTTCAAACTGTTACACATTCCAATCCCCATGGGAGATTTTAGTCCCCGTGTCCAGGCCCCCGCCAGACCCATTCCATCAGAACCCCTGGCTGGGGCCTGGGCATCAGAATATTTTCGAGATCTCCAGGTGACTTCCACGACGGCAAGGGCTAAGAGGTGCCATCCTGGACATTTTGGGGGAGTAAGGTTCACTTGGGCCAGGGACTCCCCCAGATGCTGACTCCCCTGGTACGTGGAACCAGGGTCCGGATTCTCAGAGAGAGGAAGGGCTTTGGCTTTAAAGGTCCACAAATCACAGCCAGCTCAGGGAACCTGAAAATGTTTGCAACCCTTTCAAAGCACTCTTTTTTGGGGGGGCCAAACTGTCCATGTGGCATGCAGGATTTGTTTCCTGACCCAGGATCGAACCCAGGGCATGGTAGTGATGGTGACAAGTCCTAACTACTAGGCCAGTAAGGAACTCCTGAGGGGGGCATTCTTATTGTCCCCATTTTACAGATGCATCACCTGAGTCCAGAGAGCCTGAACTCCTGGTCTAAGATCATACTGTGAGCTGAACTATGTCCTCCTCCAAAGTGACATGTCAAAACCCTAACCCAGCATGACTGTATTTAGAGATAGATTAGAGGAAGTTATAGGGGTGGAGCTCTAATCCTAAGGATTAGCAGCCTTATAAGAGAAGACACCCAAGAACTTGCTTCCTCTCTCTATTATGTGAGGACCCCACAAGAGGGCAGAGGTGTGAGGGCTGCAAGCGAGGAAAAGCACTTCCACCAAAGCCAGAATTAGTTAGGATCTTCATCTTGGATTTATTAGCCTCTTGGGTTGTGGGAAAACAAATATCTGTTGTTCAAGTCACCCAGTCTATGGGTTGTTTGTTTGTTTGTTTTGTTACACAGCTTGAGCTGACTAATACAGATCATCAGCTAGTAAGAGGGAGCATCAGGGCTTAACCCTTAGCAGCCTGGCTCCACAGTTCAAGCTCTAAACTTTTCCTTACTCTTACTGTCTCCTCTGCCATATAAGTTATGCTAAATTTTATTAAGTATTTGCATATAATGTAATACAACATACACTATAAAATACTTATTGCATTTCTATTTTTGCAATGAGAAATCAAAATCATAACTAGTCAAGGAATACGGCCAGATCTAAAGTGAATAAAAAATTGAAAAGTCATCAATAATCTTTGTAAAGATTTAGCCCAAGGGCTTGGCAGCAGTCAGATGAGAAAAATGTTAGTTCTTACTGTTTATTTCTCTTCTTAGTGTTGTAATCACATCAGCTCTGTTTTGACCCACAAGTGAATTCGCCATTCTGGAAAGTTTCCTTTGGATTTCTCCTTTTTTACTCCGGTGACTGGTGTTCAGGCGGCCTCATTTAATGTAATTAATCAATTAATCAATTTTAGAGCGTTTTAACTGAATGACTTTGACATGTCACATTTATAAGTTTAAGGTGCAACATGTTTTACTTTGATACATTTATATATTGTAATATGGTTGCCAATACAATGATATTTACCACATGATGCAGTTAAATGTCTGTATTCATTTCCTGTGGCCTCAATCTCTAAGCTACTACTCCTTACAAGTTCCTTCCCTTAAACACTCTTATCCCCGCCCACCCTTCCACCACTGACTCTTCATTTAGTTAAAAGTTAACAATGTCCTCCTTCTCCAAACAGATCAAACACCAAAGGTGGTACCAGCTGCCTTAGAGAAAGAGCATTTCTGCAGCAGCCTTGCCGGCAGTTAAATGACTGTCAGATGGAGGAGGAGGTCCTCAAAGGGCGCAGTGATGACAGAATTAGTCACTGGGTAAACGGAAACACCTTTGATCAATGCAGTGGAATGTAGGTAAACTGGAGGCCCTTCTCACCACCCCTGAGGGTGGTGCCCACAGGAGCAGGCTGGCATGCCCAGCAGAACAAGCCCTCTGCCCACAGCTCCAAAGACAGGGTCGAGGTGAGTGAAGAGAACAGATGTGCCAGGCCCCACGGCCCTGCACCACCCGTGGCCCCCGGCTCCGTGCTGGAGCTCGGGCTGCTGTGTGCAGAGGCTGAAGGCCGGTCCTCTGCACCCCCAGCCCTGCGCCCCGAGCCCCGGTGTGGGGGTCAGGGGGAGGGGCTCCTCATCAGGGTGCTACTGAGTGTGTGAGGCAGTCTGGGAACTGAGGTGCTGCTATTGGAATCCTTCACCATCGCTGTTCCTGGAAGGCTCGGAGCTCAGTGTCTTGTCCCGAGTGTTGCCCCAAACATCTTTAGGCTGGTAGTGATAACAGGCAACATTAGCCGCAGCCTCACTATGAGCTCGGCAGGGTCAGGAGTGGGGCGGGGCAGGAGAGGCGTCCGGGCGCAAAATGCAAGGAGGCGTCCCCTTCAAGGTTGGGCAGGTACGGTGGGCGCCTCAGAGTGAGTGCCTGCCGGCATTGCCCCTGCAAGCTGCCCAGGGCTGGGCACTCGACTCACGCTCTCCCCGTTTTCTCTCACAGCGGCCTGTCATTCCCCCATCATGCAGATAAGGAGACTGCGGCTTGACGATGCAAGCCCTTCACCCCAAGAATGTAAACCCCTTGGGGGTAGGTACCCCACCTATCCTGCTTGCACAGAGTGTGCCCTGATTTAATGGATGAAGGAGTGTAAGGTAACCCTGATCAGACAGAAAGTTCTAGTGAGGCAGAGCTCAGGTTGAACCTGGTTCCATGGGACTCAGGCACTCAGACCCTTCAGGCTGCCCAGCCCAGCTCTGGGCGGCAGGAGAAGCTGCTGACACGGTGACCCTCCACGGATGTTTAAGCCGCCAGCGGCTCGGGCGGGCCTGCAGCAGCAGCCCCCGCCGCCCTCCCGGGCCGTTCCCAAACCTCTTTGTGCGTCCCCATCGTCATCAGAAGCCTGAAGCACATGCCTTTCCCTACAAAGACAACCCTTCCTGAGTTTCAGAACCCTCTGGGAAAAAACAGCAACCCTGATTTGGGACTCCTTCAACTGAAAACCATATTCACAGGGCCCTCCCTTGGTTTTTATTTAGGGGCAGAGCAAGGATCTATATGAATTCCCAGGTGGCTCATTGGTAAAGAATCTGCTTACCAATGCAGGAGATGCAGGTTCAATCCCTGGGTCTGAGAGATTCCCCTGGAGAAGGAAATGGCAACCCTCTCCAGGATTCTTCCCTGGGAAATCCCATGGACAGAAGAGCCTGGCGGGGTACAGTCCATGGGGTCGCAAAGAGTTGGACATAACTGAGTGATGGAGCGCGCACACACACTCACACCAGGATCCATTCCCTCCAGGCCTCCAAGGCAGCTCAACTCTAGCAGGGCATGATGAGAGTGGGGTCAGACGCCTCCTGGTGCAAAATTTAAGGGGGCACCAGAAAACTCAGCCATCAAGATAAATTTTATATATATATATATATACACACACACACATATATATATTTCAATAATATATTATCTTAAAAACACCAGAATTAATGCTGGGACTGATTCTTCACAAAATATGTGGTTACTTGGTTCATTGTGGATGTTTTTGCATTCATTGAAAATTTTAAAAATATTGCTTTAAAAAATAATTTATCTCAAAGATGGAGTTTTTTTTGGTGTCTCTGAAATTCTGCCCCCAAGGAGAGGATAGAGCCTCACTCATCTCACTGAAGTCGGCTCTGATGGGAGCCCAGTTCCCTTCCATGGATCCAGGAGTCCCTCCCCACCCCTCCCCAACCTCATTTCCTAATGTCACACGGAGATGACAACAACAAGAAAAATAAGAGCTAATACTCATTGAGCACGTCAGTAGGTGTCCCCTGCCTGGGTCCCCTCAGCTCTCGTGGATGTCACTTTGATCTTGAGACTATTAACTTGCCTGTTTCACAGATGAAGACACTAAAGCTCAGAAAGTGAAGTCACCCACCCCAGGGCGCCCAGCTGGTCAGTGGCGGGGCTGAGACTGGCTCGGGCATCAGAAGGGCTCCAGACCAGCTGGTCTCTCATCACCAGGGCTGTTCACAGCAGTAAGTGGAATTTCTGAGGGCAGTGCAGATTCTGGAGTCTGCTGCTGGGATCTGAACCCTGCAGGTGCCTCCAGGGGAGGTCTTGAATGTTAAATAAGAATTTATGTCAAGAGCCAGATTCACCAAAGTCCCTGGGGGAGTCCTTCTCCCTGTCTCCCTCACCTCCTTAGGCACTGCCCCTGGACACAGACTCCAAGCTGGCTCTGAGTTCTGACGGTGGTCCCCCAAGCATGCAGCATACCCCTCCATCTGCTGACTTCCCCCCCATTCACCTCCATCCGCTGACTTCCCCCCATACCCCTCCATCCGCTGACTTTCCCCCCAAGTTTACACTTGAAATGACACATAACAGGTCCATGCAAACAGGAGTTATTTCTGCTGTTGTGAACTCAACACTGCCCACATTATCACTGAATCCTTGTATCCTTTTAGGTAGGGCTGTCTTTGGGTCCATTTCACAGATGGTGAAACTGAGGCCCTCACAGACCCAACGCCACTCCGTGACTCACTGGCAGAGCAGGGTCAAGCTCAACCCTCTCTGGCCTCTGGCTTCTACAGTTCATCATCTGCAAATAACAAATAACGAAGAACAAGCCCTCCGGCCACGCTGAAGAGCTCTGGACGCAGTTACCTGCCAGCCCCGTGGGAACGCCTGCTGTCCTCGGTGCCTCCTGGAGCTGCGTCCGTGTGGAGCGCCGTGAGTCCAGCTGCCGCTGCCCAGGGCCAGGCTGCCAGCTGAGCCGGGCCCCTTGCCCTTTGCTTCCTCGTCCGGAGCCCGCTGGCTGAATACACAGAGCAGGCAAACACAAGCCTGGGTGGAGCCGCCCCTCCTGGACCGCCCTGGAGGAGCAGGTTCTCTTCCTGGATCCGGGCTGGCCTCGCCTCTCCAGGGGAACCCGAGCTCCCGATTGCTCTTGTGCGGACGCCTCCCTGGCACCACGAGCGTCCTGCCCTCACCGGCTGCGTCCACTCGGGCTGACCGGGCAGCTCGCTCCCTTCCCCAGTGACCACGGGGCCTGGGGAAAGCCGGGAAAACACGTTCTGTGAGGTCGTGCAGTTCTGCCTGCCTTTCACCTTCATTCTTTCTGGAACACCACCGAAGGGGGAGGAACAGCATCTCACCCCCCACAGCCTCCGGTCAGGCAAACATCCCTCCCTGAGGCCCGCGGGTGCCGGAAAGCAGGCAACCGAAGGTGGTGTGCTGCTCTGGAGACAGAGCCTGGCACTGGAAAGGGCACTGTTCTTCTCTGCAAGCTAGAAATTCAAGACAGGCCATCTAATGTATTTAGTTCCAGCAAGGATGCTTACTCCGGCATCTTAGAAAGACACATGCAGGACAGTAGGAGAGCCTGAATACAAAGATAACGAGGGACTTCTTGGCGGTCCAGCGGCTAAGACTCCACACTTCCAAGGTAAGGGGCACAGGTTTGATCCCTGGTCCAGGAAGTAAGGTCCCATAGGCCACACAGTCAAAACAAAAGCAAAATCGTTGGCCATGCTGGTTATGCAGCTCTGCAACTATACCAAAAATCACTGCATTGTGCAAGTAAAGCAAGTGAATGGTATGGTGTGTAAATTATAACTCAATTTTTAAATTTTTAAAAAGGATAACAAACGAAGGCATCACCGACTCAATGGACGTGAGTTTGAGCAAGCTCCGGGAGTTGGTAATGGACAGGGAAGCCTGGCGTGCTGCAGTCCATGGGGTCGCAAAAAATCAGACACGACTGAGCGACTGAACTGAACGGAACTGAACAAAAGAAAATAGAGACATGAGAGTGGGTGTACTGAACGGGACTCAGACCACCGGCCAGTGTGTGTGTGGGTTTATAAACGGGGCTAAGACCATTGGTAAGTGTGTGTGTGGGTTTATAAACTTGCTCAGATGTGGGTTTGAGCTTCCTAACAGCCTGTGCAAAATGGGAAACATGATGAGTTATGTTAGTCAGTGTTCTTGAGAAAACATTCCAGAGAAATAAAACCAGTAATTATTGTGGCTTTACTCATTAATATATACATCCCAGCAACCATCATGAATGCTTGTCAAGCACCAGCTATATACAGGCCTATGCTTGGAGGCCCTGCCCCCACCTGCCCAGGCCCATTGTAATTAAGCACAGAGTACTGCAAATAAACAGTCACAGAGTGGGATCCTCATCACGAAACAAAAGCTGAGGCTGCTAGGAGGCAGAAGCAGGGAGAGCTAGAGAAGGCGCCTTTCAGAAAGCCCCATTTAAGGAACAGAAACACTGTTGAAATAAATACTGAATTCACAACTGGATGCGCCATAATTAGGTCTATAAACTGGATTCCAGCTCCGCACTGTACCTTTAAATCTGGAAGGTAATAAGCCCGATTGCCAAGTAGTCACCAGGCGTGCACAGCATGCCCACACAGACAAAAGCACAGAGTCAGGCGGCCTGTGGGGCGAGGGCCTGGGCTCCCGGACCCCAGGCCCACGGCGGACCCCAGGCCCACAGAGGGCCCCAGGCTCACGGTGGACCCCAGGCTCACGGCGGACCCCAGGCTCACGGTGGACCCCAGGCACCCCAGGCCCACAGTGGACCCCAGGCCCACAGAGGGCCCCAGGCTCACACCTGACCCCAGGCTCACACCTGACCCCAGGCTCACGGTGGACCCCAGGCACCCCAGGCCCACAGTGGACCCCAGGCCCACCAGAGGGCCCCAGGCTCACACCTGACCCCAGGCTCACACCTGACCCCAGGCCCACGGCGGACCCCAGGCCCACGGTGGACCCCAGGCACCCCAGGCCCACAGTGGACCCCAGGCCCACCAGAGGGCCCCAGGCTCACACCTGACCCCAGGCTCACACCTGACCCCAGGCTCACGGTGGACCCCAGGCACCCCAGGCCCACGGCGGACCCCAGGCCCACCAGAGGGCCCCAGGCTCACACCTGACCCCAGGCTCACACCTGACCCCAGGCCCACGGCGGACCCCAGGCCCACGGTGGACCCCAGGCTCACGGCGGACCCTAAGCTCACAGTGGACCCTAGGCTCACCCCATGCCTGACCAGCTGCTGAGTGGGAGCCAGCGGCTCGCTCTCCCCCAGCCCTCGGTCTCTTCCGCCCCTCCTGGCTATGGGTGCTTTTGTGTTTATCGTGTGCTGGGTTTTGTGTCTCTGACGCCCAGCTCCCTGCAGAGCAGGGTTCCCGCTCCCTGCCGCAGAGGAGGAGCTCAGCAAGCCGTCTCTGAATGGACCGGCTCCCCCATCGTTATTTGTGACAGGCAGTGCCCTGTGGATGGCGTCTTACCACGAAGAAGCATCATCTAGGCAGGGAGCGTGTCTGGTCTATCATAGACCCTCCCCGAGTGTTACTGAGGAGTGGTCCCATGGGCAAGGCTGGCTCAGTGATGGGCAGGACCTCATGCAAGAGGAAAATCCAGAGACCCTTGTTCTAAAAGCATGAAATAGTGCTGGGAGGGGTGCTATAGGGCTTCCCCATGGTGCAGTGGTAAAGTATCTGCCTGCCAATGCAGGAGACACAGGAGACTAGGGTTTCATCCCTGGGTCAGGGAGATCTGCTGGAGGAGGAAATGGCAACCCACTCCAGTCTTCTTGCCTGGGGAATCCCATGGACGGAGGAGCCTGGCGGGCTACAGTCCATGGAGTCGCAGAGTTGGACATGGCTGAGCACGCATGCAGAGGTTCTAAAACAGAAAGCAAAAAAAAAAAAAATAAAATAAATAAAACAGAAAGCATTTTCCTTTCTCCCACAGCCTCTCACTATGTGTTATGTATTTTACTTACTATTCTAAGCCATTCTAGGTAAAGCAAAATGGAGATTTTCAGTTATTAGCCTGAGTTTTACCATTCAATTTTCTACCATGCAATATTGGTTTTAAATGCAATGAACTCCTTCTCAGAATACCCCAATTCACACAACTCATATTCCTTTTTTACTAAAACAGAGTAAATGCCACACAGGCGGACTCGATCGTAGACGTTGCTTCGAGGCACTCACGCACTGTACCTGCACCGTCTGCTCTCAGCTGGCTGAGGAGTCAGGGCAGGTTGGGGGGAAAAGAAGCCACTGGCTGCTTCATCTTTCCTCCTCTTAGCCGTCCCTGCAGGGAGGGGGCATGAGGGAGAAGGGGTACCGTGGGTTCTGCTGTTTGCGCTTCTTAGAACTCACGGCCTTCTTTCTGCTCTGAGATCGTTTCCGATTATGAATGGACACCGAGGCTGCTCAGGCTGCCAGGGCCCCTGCAAGCTCGGTTGCAGCCGTGACACACTTCACTTCTACTCACCCTGAGGCTGCTAGACGCCCCCCGCCAGGGTCCACGGGGACCTCCGGCCCGTGGGCGCCATGGAGACCTGTGAACGGGCAGCAACCAGCAGTGGGCGTGGGCACGGCATGTCCTTCCTGCCCTCACGCACTGCCCCTTTGCCATCAGGCTTTTTAAAAGACTCTTATTTTTTAGCTTCACAGCTAAAAAATTTATTCCTCCCACCCTCTCCTTCCCCCGCTGTGTCCACAGGCCCTTTCTCTATGTTACAGTTCACTCTTGATGTTATATCTTCTACGGGTTTGGGCAAATGTACAGTGACATATGTCTGCCACTGAAGTGTCATACAGGATAATGTCACTGTCCTAAAGACCTTCTGTGTTCTGCCTATTCATCCCTCCTTCCCCTAAACCTTGGGAAACTGTTCATCTTTTTAATATCTCCATAGTTTTCCTTTTCCCAGGACGTCACATAGTTGGAAATACAGTTTGCAGCCTTTTTCAGATGGGCTTCCTTCACTTTGAAATATGCATGTAAGTTTCCTCCATGTCTTTTCGTGGCTTGCTAGCTCATTTCTTTCTGGCTCTGGATAATATTCCATTGTCTGGATATGCCAGTTTATTTATCCATTCACCTTCTGAAGGACATCTTAGTGACTTTCAAGTTTTGGCCATTATACACATCCACATTCAGGTATTTGTGTGAACGTAAGATTTGCAATCCTTTGGGTAAATGCCAAGGAGTGTGGCTGTTGCATCACATGGCATGAGCATCTTTAATTTTATAAGAAACTGCCAAACCGTCTTCCAAAGCGGCCATAGCGTCTCCCATCCCCGCGACCATCTGTGAGCGCGCCTGTCGCTCACACCCTCCCCAGCATTTGACGGCTCGATGCTCTGCCCTGGCTTTTCTGACAGGTGGTCCCATCCAGTCCTGCGTCCACAACGCAAGTTCAACGATGAAACTGTCAGCTCGAGATGGCGACTGCAGAGCCTTAATCCAGGCTCAGGGCCCCGGCTGGGGGCAGCGGCGCGTCCACAAACTTCTGGGGGGAAGAATCTACTTCTGAGTGTCCACCCGGCAGGAGCCGCTCCCAGGCACGCGTGCTTCAGCTGGTGCTCATCACCACGTCTCATGACCCGTTTCTCCTCCTAATCTCCTTTCTTTACGCTCTCCACCCCTCCTCAAATATTGACGCAGTCATGAAGCTGTCGGCTCCTCTTATCAGACTGCGTCCCTGGAATGTGGATGGAGGTGGCCCCTGTGTTGAAGATTCACTGGAAATCTGCAGCCTCTTTGACACCTTTTCCAGGCCTCCCCCGGCCAGAGTGGCAGACACTGCTTCTTTCTACACGCAGGGCTCTCCCGACTCACTCTGAGTCAACTTCAGCCCTGCTTTTGATCACTGCCCCGGAGAGGGGACCCACCCGGACATTAGAGTGTAGTCATGCGTGCTACAGAAAATCTAAGATACACCCTGCCTTCCTGTGGCCACCTTCACTTGGCATTTTCCAGGTCACTTTCTTCTACGTTACCTGATATATGTGCGTGTGTGCTAAGTCGCTTCAGTCGTGTCCAAATTTTTGCGACCCTTTGGACTGTAGCTGGCCAGGCTCCTCTGTCCATGGGATTCTCCAGGCAAGAATACTGGAGTGGGTTGCCACGCCCTCCTCCAGGGGATCTTCCCGACCAGGGATCAAACCCGTGTCTCTTAACGTCTTCTGCAGGACAAGTTCTTTACCACTAGTTTCACCTGGGAAGCCCAGGTTACCTGCTATGCTCCTTAGTAAAATCCCATAACATGAGAAGTACCCACTTGGGTAAGGAGGAAACAAAGTTTCAGAGAAGACACAAGTCTTGCTCCAAATTAAACCATGGACTGATTCTGGAGATAGTAGAAGGCTAAACCCAGGGCCCAGCCTTGCAGAGAAACCCGGGCTCTAGAGCATGCAGTCTGGAGAAGAATCCTGGCGTGAGTAGCTGAGTAGCTGAGTGACCCTGAGGAGGTGGCTTGCTGTTTCTGTGCTTCAGTTTTACCATCTGTGAAATGGGGGTATTGGCAGCACCCATGTCATAGACTTGTCGTGGGAGTCAGATGAGATCGTTCACAGAAAACACTTCATCCCAGTGCCTGGCACAAAGTATGGGTCTTGGTCTGGAGGCTGGGAAGATCCCCTGGAGGAGGAAATGGCAACCCACTCCAGTATTCTTGCCTGGGAAATTCCATGGACAGAGGATCCTGGCGGGCTACAGTCCCTGGGGTCGCAAAGAGTTGGACACAACTGAGAAAGGGATGATATTAGCTTCTACGTGACAGCGCTGATGAGAAGTGAAATCATGACCTCATGGATCCTACCCCGGATCTGGGGACTCGATTTTGAGCGTAGATGGGGTAAGGGGGCCCCACAATCTAGCCCACCTGGGTTTGCACACCAGTCTCCAGCACCAGGTTCACAGTGGTCTCCACCTGCTTGTTCAGAATCTACCGGGACACACAGGCCACAGGAGGAACCTCACGGCTGCGGGGAGGCGGCCGAGAAGGCGCGCAGATCCACGCGGACAGCCCTGGACACCTCACGCCTCGCTAGATCCCAGCTTTGGTCATCCGGCTCCTCCTTCTCGTCGTCGCAATGAATGGCTTCCCGGTTAGCCCCTGTTCTTGGGGATGGCAAGAAGATAGGATGAGACTTTCTCCCATCTTTCTCGCTGGTTCCAAGACCTTGTTACTGCGAACACGGCTAAAGCTGTCTAGATATCGCACGGTTGTCAATGTATCTGCATAAGAGATTTCGGTCAGAAAGCTGTTTCACATTAGAAGCATCTGTAAATACTTTGTAAATCGAGCTGGAAATATGGTATTATGAGGTGCTAATAATTCTCCCTCCTCGTGTGAATTCTCACGGGGTTTTCCCGCTCACAGTGAATGAAATAAGAGGCAGAAAATATAGACGCCAGGGCAGGCAGGGGTTTCCTTTGTTTTCTTTTCCCGCTTTCAGGAAGGTGGATGGGGTTTCCTGAGTAGGAGTGTCAGAAAACCACCGCAGCTCTCTGTCTGCATGACAGCGAACGTGAGCCACGACTCAGAGGCCCACCCCAGATTTCCTTCTGTGGGGGCTTCCAGAACAGAGAAACAACAGGCACAGGCGGTCACGGTATTCCTCATGGCCACGTGGGTGTAAGAGGCGTTTGTGGCCCCTGCAGCTGGGGACACCACCTGCGGTCTTACACAGACGGACACGGATATTTCTGGGCTCCCCAGGTGCCACCACGGTAAAGAATCCGCCTGCCGATGCAGGAGATGCGGGCTTGACCCCTGGGTCCGGAAGATCCCCTGGAGAAGGAGAGGGCAACTCACTCCAGTATTCTGGCCTGGAGAATCGCCATGGACAGAAGGGCCTGGTGGGCTGCAGTCCATGGGGGTCACAAAACAGTCAGACACGACTGAGCGTGCGCGCTCACACACACACACACACACACACACACACACGGATATTTCTGCGTCGATTATTTCTCTGTATCAACATGAGCGCTTTGGACACAGGTGAGTCTTTCAAGGCATAATTTCTAAGTTTCCTTTCCCCTTGCTGGTCTGTTAGCTTATCCCCATCACCAAGGGGAAGTGTGTGAACCTGCAGGAAAAGGCCTCCACTTTCGCAGAACCCAGTCCGTGAGAGCCCAGAGCGAACGGCAGGTTGCCCTGCTTGTCGTGTTTGTGATTGGGGAGCGGGGCGAGTCCACCGCGAGAGGAGCAGGGATCAGGGAGCCAGCGGCCTCGCGGGACAGGCTGGGGGACAGAGCCCGCCCTGCATCTTGCGCCAGGAACTTAGGGGTGAGCTGCGACGGTCACCACCCACAGGGATGGGTGGACTAGTCTGGATCGCGGGAAGGCAGTGTTCGGAGTCTCATTATAGAGGCTCCAGAGTCACCTGGGGGGGCGGGGTTCAACCCCAGCTCTGAGCTGAACAAGCGGCTGCCGCAGTGCCCGCTCAGACCACCCCTCCAGGACTCAGGGCTTCATCCCGGCTTCTGGGGGCTTGGCTGTGCTGGCTCGCTCTGTCTCTCTCTGGAACTTGCCCACACGCACCAGCAGGCTCCTTGGGCAGGCCGCGTCACATGCAGGGCGCACAGATACACAGGCCGGGTCCCCGGCCCCAGTGGGGCCGCCCTGAAGGGCCGACTCAGCTCCCGTCGACGGGCAGGAGCGCCCTCCTCCTTCTGCCCAGCCTTGCCCTTTCGCGCCCCCACCGCCCTGGGAATGGCGGAGGAGCGTGCAGCCCAGCAAACTCCCCAAAGGCAAACCTCCATCCCAGAGTCTGCCTCCCAGGAACAGATCTATGCTAATGACCTTAGGAAAGTTGATTTTTTTAATTGAAATGCACCTGGGGGGAAGTGAAATAAATAATTCAAAAGGTTATTCAGACAAAAGTAAACAGGAAAGTGGAGCTATCACGCAGCTCTCCGGGCAGACGCCCCGGAGCTGCGCGCTTTCTCGTGGGTCATTTAGGATGGTGGTCCTCAAAGGCGTGGTCCCGGCCTCTGTGGCTGTCTCCGAGCCTTTCAGGTGCTCCAAGCGGTCACACGGGGTTCGTGTTATCACTCAGATGCCACGTGCCTTTTTCTCACTCACCCTCCCACAGGTATAGAGAGAAGAAAAAGTTCGTTATGTGGTTTCAGATCTCACACTACAACTGACCTTAAGAAGCTACCCCTTGTCGAGTTTTGGTGTGGCTTCACAGCACACCACCTCTATCTGAAGAGGGTGTTAAAATGCGTTTTCCTTTTCCAACTATGATATGTGTGGGGCTGGATTTTCTTCCTATATTTTAACCAAAGCAACATATGGAAACACATTGGACGCAGAGCATATTTGAGAATCCAGCTGTCTCCTCTGAAGGCAGCAATTTAAAAGATTGGCAAACATGAAAAAACATACCATTCCTTTTGCCTTTTATTTCAGTTTTGGCACAAACCAAATCGTTTTGTTGGAAGCTATTAGACACAGAGCTATTTTTCATAAAATGTGATTTTTGTTAACATGGTGTGGGTTTATTGTTTTTTTTAAAAAATGAATTTATAAATAAATGTTCTTAAAAGCCTCACTTTTAATTTCTAATACGGCAAATTTCTGTAGCTCTAATATGCATCAATGAAAGCACTCTGGGATTCCTCAACAGTTTTTAACAGTTTAAAAGAGAAAACAAAGCTTCCAAAACTGCTCTGTGTCCCTCCCGTTACAGAAGGAATAGATGTTCGTTATAAAATCACAGAAAAAAATAAAATAAAATAAAATACACAGAGAGGAGACATAAAATCACAACCCATAATCTTATCACTGAGGAGTTCTCTCTTTTAGAGTTTGTCTCACTCCAGGTCAATTCACAAATACTGTTCAGTCACTAGGCTGTGTTTAATTCTTTGTGACCCCAGGGACTGTAACCTGCCAGGCTCCTCCGTCCATGGAGGTTTTTCAGGCAAGAATGTTGGAGTTGGGTGGCCATTTCCTTCTCCAATCACAAATATTACTGATTCTGAAATACTGTTTTGAAGAAGCTAAGACATCTTTTTTTTTTTTTTAAATCACTGTACACCCTGCCAAATATGTTGTTTAAAAGAGTGTGGGAGCTTCTCTGTGTGGTTGTGTCCTGCAAAGAAAGACGGAAAGTCCCAGCTGTGTTGTACATGTAAGTGTTTGACATTTGCCACTCTCGTAAACATGACAGAGATGGACATCCTTCCAGCAACATTACTGAAGTCACTTCCTAGATTTCCCTCTGAGAAGCATTTCACAGATGTTGAAGTGTGGGATCAAAGTGTAGTCATGCTTTAAAGGCATCTGATACACACGGTCAAATTCCTCTCCACTGCACGGGTTTCCGCGAGGCCAGAGACTGGTTCTCCATCACTCATGATTATATTCTGTATTTCTACAGATGAAGGGATGAATGGACCAGTGTGTGAGAGGGACAGATTCTGTGTGTCCAGGTTAAATTTGGACATTCATAGTTAAAAATTATTTTACATTTGCTTAGTGAAAAAGGATGACCTCACGTCAGTACTCCACCTCGTAATTTTTTCCTCTTTAGTGAACATGAGGGTGAAAATGTTGTCACATGCTTATTGGACATGTGTCTTTATTCTTTGCCAACTGCCGAAACAATCGACTCTTAATACCTGTTCCTTTTATTCTCTAGGACTTGTCTTCCTTCCTGATCAGCTTTCGTCACACAACCAAGGCAGAGGTGGAGATAAGTGATGGGAGGGCCATGATCTTAGTCATTCATCTCCCTGCTGTTGTTAGAGAGAAGAGTGCTTTTTAAAAAAAAATTGGTTTTTGGAATATAGTTGATTTACAACGTTGTGTTAGTTTCAGGCATACAGCAACATGCAAGTGACTCAATGATACACATACATGTGTCCACTCTTTTCTCGATTCTTTTCCCATATGGGCTATTTCAGAATATTGAGTAGCGTTCCCTGTGTTGTACGGTAGGTCCTTATTAGCATCCGTCTTATCTATATATATATGTAGTGTATACATGTCAATCCCAACCTCCCAATTTATCCCTCTCCCTCTTACCCGCTAGGTGACCATGAGTTTGCTTTCTATGCCTGTATCTCTATTTCTGTTTTGTCGATAAGCTCATGTTTACTTACGTGAGACTCCACATATAAGCAATATCATATGATACCTGTCTTTCTCTATCTGACTTCAGTACGACAATCTCTCGGTCCAGCCATGTGCTGCAAGTGGAATTATTTCATTCTCTTTCATGGCTGAGTAGTATTCCATCACACGTGTGTGTCTCATCTCTATCCATGCGTGCATGTATGCATGCTTAGTCACTTTGGTTGTGTCCGACTCTTTTCAACCCTATGAACTGTAGCCTTCCAGGCTCCTCTGTCCATTGGATTTTCCCAGGCAAGAATACTGGAGTGGGTTGCCATTTCCTTCTCCAGGGGATCTTCCCGACCCAGGGATCAAACCTGTGTCTGTTGTTTCCTGCACTGTATGTAGATTCTTTACCCATTGAACCACCTGGGAAGCCATATCTTTATCCATGTGATCCAGCAGTCTCACTCCTGGACATATATTCAGAGAAACCCGTAATTTGAAAAGATACATGCACCCCAATGATCATAGCAGCACTATTTACAATAGCCAGGACATGGAAGCAGACTAAATGTCCATCGACAGAGGAATGGCTAAAGGGAAGAGAGCTTTTTAAAAGCAGGAATTAATAATCAGGGAACCTCATATGAGAATTCACAGTTCCAATTGGGAAAGGGTTTGAAAGTAGCCTCTCATCACTGTTGGAATGGACTGGACATTGGCTGTGCCTTTTTAAAGAGCCATGTTCTAGTATCACTAACTAAAGCATAGATCATGATCAAATTTCACAAAATGCTATGCTAGTGGCCATTATTTGTTTTCATAACTTATTCAAAGTTCCACATTGTATTTAGTTTTACTGAGCACTTTAGCAGCAGCAACAAATTCTGGTAAATTCTCTTTTCATTTTTACTGTTACAAACATTTTCAAATTTCCCTTGTTATGGCTTCTTAGATACACCCATCATTTAAAAGTGTACATTTAGTTTCCAGATACATGGGTTTTTTAAAAGTACCTTGGATATTAATTTCTCATTTAAATTCTTTCTTCTCAGCAGTCACCCTCTGTGTTTCCTAAGCCTTCTAACTTTAATGAGGCTTTCAATGGCTCAGTCAAAGATCTCTCTTGGTCAATGTCACATCACACTTAAAGATATGCGGGTTATTCTCAAACATGTTTTGATATTGATTTTTAACAGAATTCCACAGTGAACAGAACAGACTGTATGAGTTCAATACCTTTAGACCATGAATTTCTGCACCTTGTTTTATGTCCCTGGGTATGTTCCAGTGTCTCCTAGTTTATAGTCTATGGGAACTTGAATAGAATTTGTATCCCTCTGCTGTGTGAAAACTGAATAAATCTTAATTATGCTGAATTGGCTCCTGGGGCTTTTCAGGTCTATTATATCCCGCTGCTGCTGCTGCTGCTGCTAAGTCGCGTCAGTTGTGTCCGACTCTGTGCGACCCCATAGACGGCAGCCCACCAGGCTCCCCCGTCCCTGGGATTCTCCAGGCAAGAACACTGGAGTGGGCTGCCAGTTCCTTCTCCAGTGCATGAAAGTGAAAAGTGAAAGTGAAGTCGCTCAGTCGTGTCCGACCCTGTATATTCATTCTATTAATTTTTGAGAGTTTGATAGTGAAATTCCAACTAAGAATCTTAATTTATCTACTTAAAAAATAAATGTAATATACAGTGGAACTGTATGTAACTTTGTTCTGTATTTTCCAAGTCTCCTGTAAATGTGTTACCATACTTTCATAATTTGAACAATAAAAAGGAAAGAGAAAGAAATAAAGAGCCATGTTCCTTGTTCAGTTTCTGATCCACCTTGCCCCCGCTCACCCAGCCTCTCTCTCTTCCTCTCTTCCTCTGGCCCGAGTCCCCACATCATTTGCCATCTGTCCTCACCTCATGCTGCCATTTTTCTGAGGGTAAATTTAAAAGAACCACAAACTGCTTCTTTGGGGCAAGTTTCTATCACGAATACCAAAAAGAAGAGTAGGAGACTGCATTGTCTCCATGAAAATGTGTATGTATCCATCGTGAAAATGAAATTACACACATTTCATAGGACACATGTTTAATGTGACTTGATATACTACATTTTAATGCAATGCATTTAATGTGATGTACAATACATATTTGTTGTTGTAAGGTCACTAAGTCATGTCTGACTCTTTTGGGACCCCATGCACTGTGGCCCACCAGGCTCCTCTGTCCGTGGGATTTCCCAGGCAAGAATAACTGGAGTGTGTTGCCATTTCCTTCTCCAGGGATCTTCCCACCCCAGGGGTCAAACCTGTGTCTCATGCATTGGCAGGCGGGCTCTTTATGCTGAGTCACCAGGAAAGCCCATAATATATATTAAATGTATATAAATATTTAGTTGCATATATTTAGTATGCAAAGTGTATGTGTTTAAAGCAACAGGTGTGATTTTTTTTTCATCCAATACATAACTACCATTAAAAAAAGAGACAGCACTGAAAACAACGCCTGGGCATCCAGCTTTTCTTAGATGGAGAGTTTATACCAACATGTGTATCACATACCCTGGTATCTCTGAACCTGTAGACACTTCAGTTTTTGAGTCTCAACAAGACTCTCAAATGATGGCCATCCATCTTTCTCTTGCATTTAGGTAGAAGCTTTAAGTCAAGCTTTGTGAATGCTTTTCTTTCCCTTAGGAGAAGGATATTTCCCAATTCACCCTATGCAGTGTTTAGACATCTGGGTTATCTTAGCCTCTCTAAAGAGTCAGAGCTGAGAAATTGAGAAAAGCTATCTCTAAGGACCTATAACGGACACTGCTCTGACAGCTTAAAACAGACACCATAGGCAAAGAGATGGCAAATTTTTCATGGTGGACTTAACATTATCCATATGGCCATATTTATATTTTCTCCCTCCTACGACAGGGTTTCCAAACTTCAGTGGCTCACTTTCGGTTTGTGCCAGGCCTCCCCTGCCACCTAAACACTCACTTACCTATTTCTTTAAAATTGATTCATTAGATGTGACTACCGCAAAAGGAAAACCGATATTACCTCCCACAATTAAAAGGTAACATGAAGAGCTTCCCCACTGGCTCAGCAGTAAAGAATCTGCCTGCCAATGCAGGAGGCGCGGGTTCGGTCCCTGGTCCAGGAAGATCACACATGCCGCGCAGCACCTAAGGCTGAGTGCCAAAACTGGTGGGCCCGTGCTCTGCAGTCTGGGGGCCACAACTACTGAGCCACGAGCTGCAGCCACTGAGGACCTCGGCCGCAGAGTCCACGCTCCACGACGAGAGGAGCCGCCGCGGGGAGCCGCCCGCCCTCCGCGGCTGCAGACAAGCCCGCCGCGGTGAAGGCCCAGCGCAGGCCACAAGGAAATACACATATGAATAAAGAACCTTGGGAAAAGGTAACGTTCGAATAAACGTGAGACAAAGAAAATGCAGGTTTTACATTTGATCAATAGCTAGATGCTGTTGCCTGCCTAAGATCCATACCAGCTCCTTAAGAAAGTCCCAGCATCAAATGAAGATTTCCTCCTTGACACAATTAGAAGCAGTAATTCACACCTGAGATAAAGTTGCATGGAGAATAACTTTCCCACTTCCTTACTTGGTGAGTTCATGTTATTTAAAGCTCATTTTATTTACAAGGGAATTTTTTTTTTTTCTCCATCACCACTGGTAGGTATGCCATAATTTGTGAAACTCTATCCTAGTGTACTATTAATCATTTATTAATTGAATTGAAAATATTTGTTTTACCATTTGGTTTACTTCCACCTTACAGCTACCATGTCAACCTGTTACTGGATGAACGATTACTACACCGTGCTAGTTTTTGTCAAACCCTGGCAAAACTCTTTGAGATAGCCTTTCACGCTGTGTTTCAATCATTCATACTGCCTGTTTTACAGATGAGAAAAGGGAGGCTTAGAGAAGTTAAATTTAGCTAAGTTTTCTCACAACTGGAAGTGACAGAGTTGAAATTCAAACCTGGATCTGATACTACCTGTAGTAACTTGGCATTGCTAACCCTTCAGATCAACATTCCTTCATCAGCTGCCTCCTAGAAGCATCTAAACACCTGTCCACGCATCCATCCATTCATCCATCCTTCTTTCCCTTTCAACATTTATTAAGCACTTGTCACGTGCCAGGCTTTGTACCAAGTGCTAAGATTACAAGAGGATACAAAGATACAAAAAGTACAGTTTTATCTGAGCCACAGACGAACAGGGAGAAACACATATATTATGTGCGTACATAAAGTAAAAATAGTGTTCACACAGCAGTCAGAAAAGTGAGACTGAGGAGGAGACGCCCCGGCTCAGCCTCAGGCGGGGAGAACGGCTCCTGCAGGAAGCAGCATGTACGTTGAGTGTGGCCCAGCAAAGCGGCACGGTCAGGAGGCGGCCAGGGCTCCAGAGGGCGCGGGAGGTCGCTCCTGGCACAGAGGTGGCACCTGAAAGGCCCCCCATTTCAGTTCAGAGGTGGCACCTGAAAGGCCCCCCCATTTCAGTTCAAGGGGTCCCCCCAGCCCCTGCTGCTCTCCCTGGACACTCAGATTCCTGCCTGGACTCTCTCTGCTAAGGATTCGGGTTTCCATTCGTGTTTGCATTCTGATGTTGGCTGAATCATGGTCAATATTGTCTCAGTTCTTTGGCACCAGGATTAAATGCTACAATATTACTCAGAACAATTAACCTTTAGTGTTCAGCCCAGCGTATCCACCGGATGTCTGTCCAACAAGAGAATGGGCGTTTCCCCAGTTCATTTCTCCTGGCTCAGGGCTGCCTGTTGGAAGCATTTGATGCAGAATTATTTTGTCTGCAGACAAATGGCTTAGAAGTTCTGTCTGATCTTGGAGGTTAAGCCGGTACAGGGCTTGCAGTTTTAGCATCCCCTCTGAGGCCATGATTCCCCCGGCCCCGTACCCACACCAAGCTGTTCTATAGTGAGGCTGAGGGTTGAAAACCAGTGTCTGTTTCCTTCACCCCTTTGCAAAGAACACAAGTTTATGACCTAGGAGTGCATATCGCTAAGTCTATGGGCAACTCACACTTGTCAGTTCCAGAATACTACGGGCCTGACGTTGGTTTCATTTGCAAACTTGAGGAAAAGTGGCTTTGGACTTAGAAAGGCTCTATGATCTTGGGCAAGTGATTTAACTGCTTTGGCTTTGGTTTTGTCCACCTGTGAAAATGAGATGATACTAGCGCCTACCTCACGCAGTTTTTATGAGGATGAAACAAGTTAATATTTGAAGTGTTCAGAACAGTTCCTGCCACAGAGTGAACAGAGAAGTGTTTGTTAAACGCAATAAAGAAAGGAATGCGGCTTAGGACAGGGCGTTAGAGCTGAGGTGTCTGAGGCAGGCGGACATGGGGAGCCAGGGTGGGTTCTGCCACCTGCTCGCTGTGTGGCTTTGGGCAGTTACTTCCCGTCTCTGGTGCCCAGTTTATTCACTGCTCAAGTGCGGGTAATAATCGTTCCTCCCTCTTAGGACTAGGTGGGGTTGAAATGAGATCGTGCACACAGCATTCTTGGCACAGACCTCCAAAATAAATGTTCACGTGCGTGTGTGCATGCTCAGTCATGTCTGAGTCTTTGTGACCCCATGGACTGCAGCCCGCCAGGCTCCTCTGTCCATGGGATTTTCCAGGCAAGAACACTGGAGTAGTTGTCATTTCCTCCTCCGGGGATCTTCCTGACCCAGGGATCAAACTTGTGTCTCCTGCATTGGCAGGCAGACTCTTCACCACTGGTGCCACCTGCATTACTATTCCCCAACTGGAGCCCTAGGTGAGTTGGCCAAATGAAAACTCACAAAAGCAGATTTGCAGAGACGACCTTGCAATTCCAACCCCTTGCCCTTCTCCTGCAGGTTCTAGAGCATCCACTGTGTGACGGGGGTCCCTGAGGGGCAGAAAGAACTTGGGTCCATCTGGACAGCAGTCCTGGGGTGCAGATGACATTGGCTTTATTGTATAAATGTGGATCCCGAGTCTTGGTGGCTTCCCCAGGCGACCGAAGCTCTCACTGCCAAGGACAGCATTTGAGCCCCTGTTTGCCTCCCCACCAGTCCTTGGCCAGCCCTGGGCAGCGCTGGGATCAGACAGACCTGGGTTTGAATCCACTTTGCCTTTTGCCAGCCGTGTGACCGACTGTGTCTCACTGCTCTCCTATTGCCTGCAAATTCCTCATCTGTAAACAACGAAGAACAGTCACAGACACGCTCGGGGCAGTTGGTGAAGATTAAATGAACCAGATCCCAGGGAGCTTGGCGCTCCTGCCTGGGACACAGGAGGCCCTGAACGGGGGTTTGCCGTGGTTAACGTGCTGCCATTGGTGCTGCTCTCATGATTCAGCTGGAAACACTCCATCCAAGTTTCCAAAAGAAGATAGAGGAGAGAATTTTTGAAAACCAGAACCTATAGTTTTCCCCGCCCTCTCATGTTATCATTTATTGCTGTCGATTTCCTGGGAATTCTGTTTTTCCCTAAGTTACGGTGTGCAAACTCTCATAAAAGGACACTGCCTTGTTTAAAAGCCATGAACAGCTGGTTGCAGAGCATGTGTTGTCTGGAGTTTCTCAAACAATCACACACCCTTGCCACCAAGTTGCTGTTGGGAAGAGCAACTTGCCAGCCCTGGCAATTGCTCCTCCTAAAAGGCAAGTGTGTCGGTCACTGGATCTTCCCCTCCACCGACTGTCTTCTCCTGTGTCTTTGGAACCTTACGGCCAAGGCCAGAATCCACGAGCCCTCCAGGGGCGCATCAGTCAGGGTCAGAAGGCACCAGGTGGCACGCTCAAATGAGGACGATTCAGGGGAACTTTATCTCCCGAGAGATTCATCCCCAAGGTGTGGGTGGGTCTCAGCCTGGAAACCCAAGGGGTAGCAGCCCTGGACCCAGAAAGAAAGAGATGGCGGGAGAAAGTTGGTGGCTCTAAGAACAGTGACTTCCTCTTGAGGGACACGGCCAACCTGAGGTCCCCTCCTCTGTCCCGTCTCTAGTTTCCTGTCTGGTATCCCGTTGAGGGCTTCCCAGGTGGCTCAGCGGTAAAGAATCCGCCTGCCAATGCAGGAGACACTAGAGATCTGGGTTCCATCCCTGGGTCTGGAAGATCCCCTGGAGGAGGAAGTGACAATCCACTCCAGTATTCTTTCCAGGAAAATCCCAAGGACGGAGGAGCCTGGTGGGCTACAGTCCGCAGGATCACAGAGTCGGACGTGAGTGAGCACACATGCGTGAATCCCACTGGCGAAACAGCAGGGCACCAAGGCATACGCAGCACTGCGTCCACCGTGTGTGGACATCACCCACACAGGCTGGCCTTGGAGGCAGCGTGCGGGCGAGGGGGTGGAAATGGAGGAAATGCCCCTGGAGAGGTAAGGCTCCTGAGTTGCCTGGATGAGACGTTTCTGGAGAAGCTAGTCCTAAAGACCAACGGTATCACGGATCAGCTATTGGGCTAGCGATGGAAGGTACCAATTAAAGCCGGGCAGCTCTTTTAAAACAAGAATATCAAGCTGCATTCCAGTCCACAAACCACCATATCTGTTTCAGGGTAGTATATTTCAAAGCCCAGATAACAGAATGATTGACTAAAGCAAAATGGATCTTGTCATTCACCTCTGGATTAACTTTTCCTCCATTGCCTCTGTAAATAAATGGTTCTTTTATTGCACACACAGAGCCTGGAAAACACTCGCAGATGCCCTCCGCATCCAAGGGCTCATGGGAGTCGGTTATTTCACGGTCTGGGGGCTTCCTTTATTTCTTCCTGTTGGAGTTTACATTTATAGGACTCGATTATGTTTGTCCCCATACCTGCTGACACTAGTGGTACCTGTTAGTGATCACTGACATAAATGATAAATAATTCAGTAAACTATCAGATCAAGGGCCTCCAGTGGTAGAGAATCAACCTGTCAGTGCAGGAGATGAACGGGATGTGGCTTCATCCCTGGGTCTGGAAGACCCGTGGAGGAGGGCACGGCAGCCCACTCCAGTGTTCCTGCCTGGAGAGCCCCATGGACAGGGGAGCCCGGGGGCTACAGTCCACAAAGTCTCAAAGGGCCGAACAGGACTGAAGCGACTTAGCCCGCACGTCAGGATCAAAATAAAGGGAGTTGTTGCTTCAGTGAAAATTTAGTTAAATTTCTTCAGGGGAAAAAAAAGCCTTAGCAAAAGACAGCTTAAAAAAAAAGACTGCTTGTCAAATTAGTTGTGAACAAGGCAACGTGTTCATGATAAGGGCATGACCAAGTGAATGATAAGGCAAAACCTTGTGAATGATAAGGACAAAACAAGAATCTGGAAGGATCTATTTGTAATTTATGGTTGTCAATCTCAGATTTCCCCGTGGTCCTCAATTCAAGCTAACAGCTAGACTTTAGATATTCTTGCCTTGAGGGTTTTTTTTTTAGAGCAGAAGCTTCTGCTGTGAAGTCACTTGCTAAAGCCTTGATAATTTCCTGGAATCTCCAACAGCCCTTTCCTTTCATCCAAAGACTTTTCTTATTCCTCTCTCCCTTTTGAACCTCAGAGTCACCTGGAGAAATTCCTTCATTCCTCTTAACATCAAGGATGGGACTTGATAATGGGGCTTGAAAGGTCACAAGCCCTTCACTTCTGACCGTTTCTGCTTTTTACCAAAATTCTTGAGGCAGCTGAACTCAGAGCAGCCCGTCTCTCTGCTCAGCTGCAACCTTCTGCACTTGCCAGGCTATATTTGAGACTTTTTCTTCCCACACCCATCTCTCCACTAGACCGTGAGCCCCGAGCCCCGTGAGGGTTGGGACTGTGTCTCAGGCATCCTGACACCCCACCCCCCATCTCCCAGGATCCTCAGGAATACAAATGCTTGTGGAATAATCTTAAAAGTTTGTGAAGAGTGTTATCAGAGGCACAAAGGGGCCCAAAGACCTTGCATTTCTAGGTAACAACATAGGACCCCCAACTCTTCAAACCTAAAGGAGCTTTGGGGACCAAGCTTCTGGAAGATCTAGTCTGAAAAACTCAGCAAAGGCAGAAAAGATTAAAGCACTGTTAAGTCAAGGAGGTACTGTAAAGTTTGTTCAGATTTTTCTAATGACTTATTTCTCCCTTTTGCCTGAATGATGCATGTTTCTGTAGGAAACAGTTTTATCCACAAGTAGCAGAACGTCCAATAAACAGTGGTTTAGACCCTAAGTACACGTGTTTATGACTTAAGTACACAAATTTGCAGCTACAGGAATGATACTGCTTGAATAAAGTCATCAAGGGACGTTTGACTTTCCATTGAACTGTCCTTGAAATGCTGACTTTCACCCCCGGGGCTATCTTACGGTTACACTGATCTGAACATCACCTGCGTGGAAGCTTCCTAGGTAGGACAGGGCATCATCTTTGTGTGGCTTTTTCAGACTCAGTTCAGTTCAGTCGCTCAGTCGTGTCCGACTCTCTGCAATCCCATGGACTGCAGCACACCAGGCCTCCCGGTCCATCACCAACTCCCGGAGTTTACTCAAACTCATGTCTATCAAGTCAGTGATGCCATCCAGCCATCTCATCCTCTGTTGTCCCCTTCTCCTCCCGCCTTCAATCTCTCCCAGCATCAGGGTCTTTTCCAATGAGTCAGTTGGCATCAGGTGGCCAAAGTATTGGAGTTTCAGCTTCAACATCAGTCCTTCCAATGAATATTCAGACTCAGGGAGAAAACTACTTCCAAGAGCCCCTCACGTGCAGACAAATCACTGGCAAATTGTAATGTGTTGCCACGTATGGTGACTGGCTTGAGGCAAGCATGGTTCCCTCCCTAGGGCTGGAGGCGCTGCTGTCTGGAAAAATAAACAGGTTTCTGTTTGCAAAGAGGTGGGGAACCAATGGGGTCTGTGAAAGTGATGTGTTTCCATGGCACACCTCAAACATTGAGACACACACACATCTGGGAAAAACAAACACACACACACTCCTCCCTACTCTATGTGCCACATTCTACTTCAATTATATTCGACTGCATTTTATCATGGTCCACTTAAAAAAATGTTTCTGGTGAGCCACAACATTAATTTTAGGAATCATTAGTAGAATGAGTTCTTTTCCTCAGTTGACAGAATGTATGTTCAGGGAAGTTCGGGCAGGTTACAGAAAAGGCCTAAGAAACGCAGGCAATCAGAGTGAAACCAGAAATACACCAATGGCTTCTCCGAGGTCTGGGAGCATCCCCCACCACGCCTGCAGGCTCCGCGGTTCCCCAGCAACCAAGCTGGGGTAAGTCCCGGGGTGAGGCTGCGAGGAGGAACTTTGTATTATTCTCAGACTACTGAAGTAATTCAACCTGTATCCGGGGTAAGCCTGGAGTCGGGGCCCCTGGGAGGCTCTGGCTTGTCCTGTTTTGCTGGGGTTGAGAGCGCCTGGGCAGCTGCAATGTGAGGGAGCCTGGCGAGCTGCCTTCCCCGAGGCGCGGAGGCTGACGCGGCTCAGCGACCCACCACCACCAGCGGGACTGCAGCTGTGTTCAGTCGCCGGGGCATTTCTAACCAGAGAAGACCAAACAATGCGGACAAGCAGAGGCACGGAGCATGGTGTTAAATCAGACGTGTGTGCAAAACAGTGTTCTTTCAATTGCACTATCGTCTCCCTCTTCCTCCGGCGGGCTCGCAAGTCTGGAATTCCCCTGCATAAGCGGCTGTGGGCAGGAAAGAAGTGGACTGTGCTCTCCTGGTTTCGACCGGGACCACCCGCTTCACCCAACCTTCCCTCAACCAGAGACCAAGGCCCCCCACTGAACGGGGTCTGGAGCGGGAATCTGAGTCTGCTTTACTAATTCCAGCTTTCAGTTTGTGTAAATTACTTAAACACTCCGGGTCATGAGGCCCTCTCTAAATTGGAAAGCTGCTTTATTTTTACATCTGCAGCATAGCAGCTCAAAGAACACGGTCAGATTGAATTTCCTTCTCCTGAAAAGATGGATGAATTTATGAATTCTAAGTGGGTTCTCTGTGCAAACAATTTATTCTTGAAGTCATGACTGTCCTCCATGAATCACAGAGGAGACCATCCTCAGTCAGATAACAGTCCATTTCCTTTTCAGGACGCAGCATTAAGAATTCATGGCTTCATAATGATCAAAGGATTAATGCAAGAAGAAGATATAACAATTATAAATATATATGCACCCAACATAGGAGCACCGCAATATGTACGGCAAACGCTAACGAGTATGAAAGAGGAAATTAATACTAACACAATAATAGTGGGAGACTTTAATACCCCACTCACAACTATGGATAGATCAACTAAACAGAAAATTAACAAGGAAACACAAACCTTGAATGACACAATGGACCAGCTAGACCTAATTGATATCTATAGGACATTTCACCCCAAAACAATCAACTTCACCTTTTTCTCAAGTGCACACGGAACATTCTCCAGAATAGATCACATCCTGGGCCATAAATCTGGTCTTGGAAAATTCAAAAAAATTGAAATCATTCCAGTCATCTTTTCTGACCACAGTGCAGTAAGATTAGATCTCAATTACAGGAAAAAAATTGTTAAAAATTCAAACATATGGAGGCTAAATAACACGCTTCTGAATAACCAACAAATCATAGAAGAAATCAAAAAAGAAATCAAAATATGTATAGAAATGAATGACAATGAAAACACAACAACCCAAAACCTATGGGACACTGTAAAAGCAGTGCTAAGGGGAAGGTTCATAGCATTACAGGCTTACATCAAGAAACAAGAAAAAAGCCAAATAAATAACCTAACTCTACACCTAAAGCAACTAGAGAAGGAAGAAATGAAGAACCCCAGGGTTAGCAGAAGGAAAGAAATCTTAAAAATCAGGGCAGAAATAAATGCAAAAGAAACTAAAGAGACCATAGCAAAAATCAACAAAGCAAAAAGCTGGTTTTTTGAAAAAAAAAAAAAAAACAAAATTGACAAACCATTAGCAAGACTCATTAAGAAACAAAGAGAGAAGAACCAAATTAACAAAATTAGAAATGAAAATGGAGAGATCACAACAGACAACACTGAAATACAAAGGATCATCAGAGACTACTACCAGCAGCTCTATGCCAATAAAATGGACAACTTGGATGAAATGGACAAATTCTTAGAAAAGTATAACCTTCCAAAACTGAACCAGGAAGAAATAGAAGATCTTAACAGACCCATCACAAGCAAGGAAATCGAAACTGTAATCAAAAATCTTCCAGCAAACAAAAGCCCAGGACCAGATGGCTTCACAGCTGAATTCTACCAAAAATTTAGAGAAGAGCTAACGCCTATCTTACTCAAACTCTTCCAGAAAATTGCAGAGGAAGGTAAACTTCCAAACTCATTCTATGAGGCCACCATCACCCTAATTCCAAAACCAGACAAGGATGCCACAAAAAAAGAAAACTACAGGCCAATATCACTGATGAACATAGATGCAAAAATCCTTAACAAAATTCTAGCAAACAGAATCCAACAACATATTAAAAAAATCATACACCACGACCAAGTGGGCTTTATCCCAGGAATGCAAGGATTCTTTAATATCCGCAAATCAATCAATGTAATACACCACATTAACAAATTGAAAGATAAAAACCATATGATTATCTCAATAGATGCAGAGAAAGCCTTTGACAAAATTCAACACCCATTCATGATTAAAACTCTCCAGAAAGCAGGAATAGAAGGAACATACCTCAACATAATAAAAGCTATATATGACAAACCCACAGCAAGTATCACCCTCAATGGTGAAAAATTGAAAGCATTTCCCCTGAAATCAGGAACAAGACAAGGGTGCCCACTCTCACCACTACTATTCAACATAGGGTTGGAAGTTTTGGCCACAGCAATCAGAGCAGAAAAAGAAGTAAAAGGAATCCAGATAGGAAAAGAAGAAGTGAAACTCTCGCTGTTTGCAGATGACATGATCCTCTACATAGAAAACCCTAAAGACTCTTCCAGAAAATTACTAGAGCTAATCAATGAATGTAGTAAAGTTGCAGGATATAAAAGTAACACACAGAAATCCCTTGCATTCCTATATGCTAACAATGAAAAAACAGAAAGAGAAATTAAGGAAACAATACCATTCACCATTGCAACAAAAAGAATAAGATACTTAGGAGTATATCTACCTAAAGAAACAAAAGGCCTATACATAGAAAACTATAAAACACTGATGAAAGAAATCAAAGAGGACACAAACAGATGGAGAAACATACCATGCTCATGGATTGGAAGAATCAATATTGTCAAAATGGCTATTCTAACCAAAGCAATCTATAGATTCAATGCAATCCCTATTAAGCTACCAACGGTATTTTTCACAGAACTAGAACAAATAATTTCACAATTTGTATGGAAATACAAAAAACCTCGAATAGCCAAAGTAATCTTGAGAAAGAAGAATGGAACTGGAGGAATCAACCTGCCTGACTTCAGACTATACTACAAAGCCACAGTCATCAAGACAGTATGGTACTGGCACAAAGACAGAAATACAGATCAATGGAACAGAATAGAAAGCCCAGAGATAAATCCACGAACTGATGGACACCTTATCTTTGACAAAGGAGGCAAGGATATACAATGGAAAAAAGACAACCTCTTTAACAAGTGGTGCTGGGAAAGCTGGTCAACCACTTGTAAAAGAATGAAACTAGAACACTTTCTAACACCATACACAAAAATAAACTCAAAATGGATTAAAGATTTAAATGTAAGACCAGAAACTATAAAACTCCTAGAGGAGAACATTGGCAAAACACTCTCCGACATAAACCACAGCAAGATCCTCTATGACCCACCTCCCAGAATATTAGAAATAAAAGCAAAACTAAACAAATGGGACCTAATGAAACTTAAAAGCTTTTGCACAACAAAGGAAACTATAAGTAAGGTGAAAAGACAGCCCTCAGATTGGGAGAAAATGATAGTAAATGAAGAAACAGACAAAGGATTAATCTCAAAAATATACAAGCAACTCTTGAAGCTCAATTCCAGAAAAATAAATGACCCAATCAAAAAATGGGCCAAAGAACTAAACAGACATTTCTCCAAAGAAGACATACAGATGGCTAACAAACACATGAAAAGATGCTCAACATCACTCATTATCAGAGAAATGCAAATCAAAACCACAGTGAGGTACCATTACTCGCCAGTCAGGATGGCTGCTATCCCAAAGTCTACAAGCAATAAATGCTGGAGAGGGTGTGGAGAAAAGGGAACCCTCTTACACTGTTGGTGGGAATGCAAACTAGTACAGCCGCTATGGAGAACAGTGTGGAGATTTCTTAAAAAACTGGAAATAGAACTGCCATATGACCCAGCAATCCCACTTCTGGGCATACACACTGAGGAAACCAGATCTGAAAGAGACACGTGCACCCCAATGTTCATCGCAGCACTGTTTGTAATAGCCAGGACATGGAAGCAACCTAGATGCCCATCAGCAGATGAACGGATAAGGAAGCTGTGGTACATATACACCATGGAATATTACTCAGCCGTTAAAAAGAATTCATTTGAACCAGTTCTAATGAGATGGATGAAACTGGAGCCCATTATACAGAGTGAAGTAAGCCAGAAAGATAAAGAACATTACAGCATACTAACACATATATGTGGAATTTAGAAAGATGGTAACGACAACCCTATATGCAAAACAGAAAAAGAGACACAGAAGTACAGAACAGACTTTTGAACTCTGTGGGAGAAGGTGAGGGTGGGATGTTGCGAAAGAACAGCATGTACATTATCTATGGTGAAACAGATCACCAGCCCAGGTGGGATGCATGAGACAAGTGCTCGGGCCTGGTGCACTGGGAAGACCCAGAGGAGTCGGGTGGAGAGGGAGGTGGGAGGGGGGATCGGGATGGGGAATACGTGTAAATCTATTGCTGGTTCGTGTTAATGTATGACAAAACCCACTGAAAAAATAAATAAATTAATTAATTTAAAAAAAGAATTCATGGCTTGTTTATTTCCTGATATGGAAAAAGGATGCACCTTTTCAACAGCAGAAACTCCCAAGCTACATATTTAGAAAATAAAAATGAAAAATCTCCTACTAATTTCAAGAATTGGAAAGGCCCTTCTGCCTACTGAGTCCTGTAAAGACTGTGGGGAATTCATGAGAATGACTTTTTCATAAGCCTCGGCGTGTCCATCTGTAACAAGTCCCTCTTCCAAAGAAAGGTCTATATTCTCAAAGAAAACGATGAAATGCCGCATTTATGACTAGCCTTGAGATTCACGGCTCTTCGATTTTGAAAAGCTGCAGTGTGATGCCTCCTGGGAGCAGCGCTGACAGCTCTTGGTGATCGTCGGCACTGACTGGTACTTGCTGTGAATGGGTGCCTGCTGGTCGCTTCAGTCATGTCCACCTCCGTGGGACCCCGTGGACTGCAGCCCACCAGGCTCCTCTGTCCATGGGGTTCTGCAGGCAAGAGCCCTGGAGTGGGTTGCCGCGCCCTCCTCCTCCAGGGGATCTTCCCCACCCAGGGATCGAACCTGCGTCTCTTACGTCTGCCTGAACTGGCAGGTAGGTTCTTTACCACTAGCGCCACCTGGGAAGTCCCCTATGAATGGGGCATCTTGTCAAATTCTGGATTATCTCATTTAATCCCAATGACTATGAGATGAGAAACGATAATCCCGCATTTCAGATGATGAAACAGGTTCAGTAATGTTAGTCACCGGCCCCCATCACACGAACGCAGGTGTCACCGCCAGGAGAAGAATCCCGTCCCAGGGCTCCTGAGGACTCAGGCATATGTCCCCCAGGTATGATGGGACGGAGAGAAAGATGCTTCTCAGCTTTACAGAAATGAATTCTGGGTATTCTAAACGACTAAAACAATAGCTTTATCAAGTAACGCCACACACATGCTTTGACAGATATTACTTTGGACAAGGACAAATGAAAATGGGTTACAGGAAAATCACTACCTGAATAATCATCCAGCTAGTGCATGTCAAAAATTTTAATAGCTTGAATGGCTACAAAATAATGCTTTAAAAGGTAGAGGAGAATGTGGTGGTCCCTAGATCATATTTTTAATGAGTTGTTATTCCCAGAATTGTATATAATCAGAGCCCCTAATTGCCCCAAACCGGGGGTCTAGTCACGATCCTGCTTTTCCTGCGGGACGCCACCTTGTGCATGAGATGCGGCAGTGTCCCCTCAAGGGTGGACGGCTAAAGAAGCTCAAGTGGCCTTGCTGACCCGTCACCAAGTAGCTCTGTGGCCTCAGGCAAGTCGCCTCACCTCTGTGCCCATGGTGGCTGTTTTCTGTTTATAAAATGAAAGGGATGGAAAAGTCTGTGCCTGAAGCATATTCCAGGGCGACTTTACTGGGAGGGGTGAGTAAATAGCCTAAACATATTTGTTGGGTACTTTATTCCCACTCCAGTATTCTGGCCTGGAGAATTCCGTGAACTGTATGGTCCATGGGGCCTCAAAGAGTAAGCGACTTTCCCTTACTTCCTCCGGCTGTTTTTTGGAGGGAGCATAGAATGGAGATTTAGGGCAGGCAACTGGGGGGCACATTAGTTGGTTTGAATTCTGTCTCCACCACTTTTTGCTGAGTGACTTTAAGCAAGTTCCTTAAATTCCCTGCACCTGGCTCCTATAGGAAGCTCGGGAACAATACAGGTCATAAACAAGCACTGCTAAAGCTCGGATGCTTTGCACCGTACAAGTGTTACTTAGCTTTCGCTTCTTTGATTTTTATGTGCCTGGCACCATTTAGGTGTCAACTAAGGGCCGACTTCTAAACTACATAAATCATGTTTATGTCCTAAATAAAGGCGAGGAGGGTGGTGGTTACTGTCTCCCATACTAACGTGCTTGCCAAGGTTCATTTGCAGTGAGCCATTTTCAAGTAGGACGACATCTTTTGCACTTCCTAAGATCACCAGCAGGTGGTAGACTTAGATTGTATTTTAGATGGTCAGGGCCTAGGGCTCCTTCAGCTGGGGGCTTTGTGAAATGATATTTGTCCTTTTTAAATCAACACCTTGAGTCATTAGCATCTAGAATAAACAACATCTGTCCTGGTGTTAATGCTCTGATACTGCTGCTAAGTCGCTCAGTCGTCTCCGACTCTTTGTGACCCCGTGGACTGTAGCCCACCAGGCTCCTCTGTCCATGGGATTCTCCAGGCAAGAACACTGGAGTGGGTTGCCATGCCCTCCTCCAGGGATCAAACCTGCATCTCTTACGTCTCCTGCATTGACAGGCAGGTTCTTTACCACTAGCGTCACCTGGGAAGCCCCCACCTAATGCTATAAAGTAGCGAAGAAAAAGTTCTAATTAAGAGCTCTGGTTCTCAAAATATCAGGCGTCATTTGTAGCACCTGGGGGCCTTGTTAGAAAGGCAAGTTCTCCAGCGGGGCTGGAAAGCTGGGTGTGGGGGTGTTTGGATCCAGTGATCTGTGATTTGCATGAACTTGGGTAGGAGACTCTCCCTGCCAGGACGATGGCCAGGCCGGCCAGGTCTTGGTTCTGACTCCGAAGCTGAGTAGGTCAAGACGGGACATTTGCTGAGCCCAGGAACCAGCAGTTTGGACCGCAATGTGGCAGCTGTTGGCCGTGCGGTCTCAGGACCCAGGCAGACACGGGGACCGGGGTCTGCACGTTACCCGGCCCCAGAGACCCCGGCCCCAGCCGGCACAGCCGCCGTCTCCGCCGTCTCTTGCCTTTCCCCTCGCCGCCCCCGCCTCTGCCTTGGCCGGTCCCACTTCTTACCTTTTTCTGCAGCAGTTCTGACCGTGAGGCCATAACCCCAGACCCCACCCCGGCGTGCTGGCTGTCAGGAAAGGGAAATATGAAGAACAGAGGAAAGAGCCCTTGCCGCTTCTGTTCGGGGAAACACGCTGACGGAGACCACCAGTGAGAAGCCCGCCCACCGCCCCGCAAGCGTCAGCCACGTGCCGCCGCGAGAGCGCGCCTGCGCGGCTGAAGACCCCGCGGCCAAAAGCGACGAGCAGACGAGCCGGGGCGAGGCTGGAACGGGAGCGGGTGCTGGCGGACGCCGTCCATCTGCCGCTGTTACTATAACCTTAGCTCTCCGTAGCCTTTGTTGTTATAATTTCTGAGTGGACGCTGTCTGTAGCTGTGAGCACACACCATGGCCTGTCTGCCGAAACGTTAAACTGAAGTGCCTTTATTCAGCTCCGGGGAGACCTTCTGACCCTCCCACCTGTGAACAGAGGCAGAGAAGAAAAAAATGAACACATCCCCTCCTGATGCTGGCCAAGCCAGGAGAGATTCCGCAAGACTTACGGGCCTTTTACTTTACTTCCTCACCTCCTCCCTGTCTCTGTTCTATAACAGATCCTATAGCATCCAGACCCCCATAACGTGGTAGTCTAGGACACTCGTCCACCGTCTTCTCAGATGCCTGGTCTTCCAAATAAAGTCGCTATTCCATGCCTCAGCACCTCATCTCCTGATTATGGGCCTGTCCTGTGGTGAGCAGGTCGAACTTGGATTCAGTAACAAAATAGGATTGATCTAAATCATGGTTCTTTTTTGGCAATGACAAGTTGTAGCAAATCAGGACCCCAAGAAGCAACAGATGGTTACAAAGTTATTTAGGAGGGGTTATTTAAAATAGAATATTTATAGGGGTGTGAACATATGTGACTCCAAGGGATAGTGAAGCAATTATAGGCTAGCAGCAACAGAGCTGTACCTTCCCTAGACCAAAGGCACAGGAGAGTCATCACAGAATTTAGGAGAGTCAAATGCGGGGTGGGGGGGGGGGGGGAGGCGGTTCCCTGATGACACTAGTGGTAAAGAAGCCACCTGCCAACGCAGGAGATGCAAGAGACACAGGTTCGACCCTGGGTCAGGAAGACCCTCTGGGGAAGGAAATGCAACCCATTCCAGTGTTCTTGCCTGGAGAATTCCATGGACAGAGGAGCCCGGCGGGCTGCAGTCCCTAGCATTGCAATGAGTCGGATGTGACGGAAGCAACTTGGTATGCAAGTAGGGAGGACCTTCTCCAGAGGAGAGGAGTTCACAGTCAGCCTGAGGGCACGCCCTGGGAAGACATCCTCTGGGGGATTCCCCCCCCCTGTTTCATCACTGTCTTTTCTCACAAGGACCTTCTGCAGTGGTCCCCCATTGACTGAAACTGGTCAGCGGGTGCGGAGGACCCGACGTCCTTATAGGCAGTCCTCACTGGTCGACACAGAATGTTGAAGAAAGGGTGAAGAGCCGGGGGAAATGGAAGGCTTCTAGCTCAGGGGTCTGGGGGTGGGGAGGTGACCCAGCCTGACCAGTGGGGCATATGGTTGGGAATGTCTGCTGAGTGCTTCTGGGGAATGGTCTTCTTCCCTGATTTTTATAGGAAGAAGCTCCCTGCTTGGGATGCTGTTGAGAGGGTGTGTGTTCTGCAGCCAACTTGTATCTAGGAGGGGGATGTAAAGAGATTTGAAAGCAAGCCGGGGGTGAGGTCAGCAAGATAGAGAAGGAGTGGGCAGATGGGGAGGGTCTTGCTGGAATGTCTGCTGCCTCTGGCACACGGGATTTATCTCTTCCTCCTTTCTGCCTGGCCAGTTCCCGTCTGCTCCACACTGCAGCATCTATGCGGCCAAACTCAACTTCACATCTGTCTTCCCTGCTTGACTGAACTCCCTAATTACAGTAGAGAAATTTATGTAAAAATCTGAAATTCATTTTTAACAGTAGATTGTGTTTCTTGTACTGCTTTCTGGGACTAAACCTCGTGGGGCATGATTTAATGGGGTTTCACTGTACTGGTTCACCAGCACAGACCGTAAGAGCCCAGTCCGTGGTTGACTCACTGAGGTGCTGCTGGCTGGGCCATGTGATCCCAGACCTCGAGCTCTGCACAACGTGGACCGGGATCCAAACCTTAGGAGCCTTGCTGGCTAGCTGTCTCCTTAGGTACCTTACCTGACTTCTCTGAGCAAAAACCCTGATAAGTGAATATGAGGATTCACTGCCTTTAGTACGTGCGTGCGTGCGTGCATGCTGAGTCACTTCAGTTGTGTCCAGCTCTTTGTGACCCCATGGACTGTAGCCCACCAGGCTCCCCTCTCCATGGGATTCTTCAGGCAAAAATACTGGAGCACATTGCCATGCCCTCCTCCAGGGGATCTTCTGGACCCAGGGATTGAAGCCACATCACTTGTGTCTCCAAGTGATGGAGACAATCTCCACAACTGTCTGCACTGGCAGGTGGGTTCTTTACTCACGGAGCCTCCTGGGAAGCCGGTGTTTCATACATCACAGCACAAAAGCCCATTGACATCCCTCCACAAATATTTCCCTTTTCTCTACCTCCCTTTCCCTTCTCATTAAAGGAACAGCAAAGCTCCAAGACAAACCCTGGAGCTTACATAACTAATAAAATTAACAGCCCAACAGGAGCAAAGATACAGAGAATGGGCCTGTGGAAACCATTGGGGAAGGAGAGGGCTGGAAAAGTTGAGAGGTGGCGTTGACATATATACACCGTGTGTGTGCCAAGTCTCTTCAGTCGTATCCGACTCTTTGTGACCCCATGGACTGTAGCCCCCCAGCCTCCTCTGTCCGTGGGATTCTCCAGAGAAGAATACTGGAGTTGTTGCCATGCCTTCCCCCAGGGGGTCTCCCTGACCCAGGGATCGGACCGTATCTCTTAGGTCTCCTGCACTGGCAGCTGGATTCCTTACCACTAGCGTCGCCTGGGAAGCCCATGTATACCCTGCCATGTGTGAAATAGCTAGCTAGTGAAATGCTGTCAGATAACACAGGGAGCCCAGCCTGGTGCTGTGTGTCGACCTAGAGGGATGGGATGGAACAGGGGTGGAAGGGAGGCTCAAGAGGGAGGGGATGAATGTGTGTGTGTGTGTGGTTATGGCTCTATTTATATAGAGTTACTGCGGATTGGCACTGTTGTATGGCAGAAATCAACACAACATTGTAAAGCAATCATCCTCCAATTTAAAAAAAATACAGATTGTAAAAAATTAATAGCCGAAAAGCTGAGTGAAGTCTCACCCAAAGATGCAGACGTGATGAACGTGATGCTCTGTCCCAAGCTCCACGCTGAGTGATGAGACCACAGGGGACCGGTCTCACACGGTGGCGTGAATCGGGTGGACAAGGTTAAACCGTGAGACTGAGCGGACTTTGTGAACACCCCAGGCCGGCGGCGCCCGGAGACCCGGGATCGGTGCCCGCCGGACGCTGAGCTTCGCCTCGAACCTCGGATGCTCCCGGACAGCCCCGCTCCGCAGGCGGGAGGCCGCGGCGGGGCGCTCGGGCTGAGCGCGCTCCGCCTGGGGGTTCGCTGGGGAGGGCCGAGACACGCCTTCCGAGGGCACAGGTGGCGGGGCGCCCGGGCCGCAACTGGTCGAGACCGAGGCACCGAAGAGGCGCCCGCGTCCGCGGCGCCCACGGGTAAGGGGTAAGGGGTTCACTGAAGGTCAGTCGTGTGCCAAGCATCGCACATGCCTTTTTTTTTTTTTTTTTCCATTTATTTTTATTAGTTGGAGGCTAATTACTTTACAATATTGTAGTGGTTTTTGTCATACATTGACATGAATCAGCCATGGATTTACATGTATTCCCCATCCCGATCCCCCCTCCCACCTCCCTCCCCATCCCATCCCTCTGGGTCTTCCCAGTGCACCAGGCCCGAGCACTTGTCTCATGCACCCAACCTGGGCTGGTGATCTGTTTCACCCTAGATAATATACATGTTTCGATGCTGTTCTCTCGAAACATCCCACTCTCGCCTTCTCCCACAGAGTCCAAAATTCTGTTCTGTACATCTGTGTCTCCTTTTCTGTTTTGCATATAGGGTTATCGTTACCATCTTTCTAAATTCCATATATATGCTGTGGTACATATACACTATGGAATATTACTCAGCCATTAAAAAGTATTCGTTTGAATCAGTTCTAATGAGATGGATGAAACTGGAGCCCATCATACAGAGTGAAGTAAGCCAGAAAGATAAAGACCAATACAGTATACAAGCTGTGCCTTTTGCAGACGAGGACACAGCGTCTCAAAGAGGATCACTAACGTGCCTGAGGGCACATCACCAGGACGGGGTGGCCCCGGGGTGCGAGCCTGTCTCTGCCACCAAAACCGAGTCGCTTCCCCCTTGGGATGCTACAAACCGGCCTGGAAGGTGCCGGCAGATGGCTCAGACAGCCCCTGCTGTGCTGGAGAAGTAGAACTTCAGAGCAAGGTCCCGGCTGTGCCTGTAACTCTTGTGAGACCTTGAGACTGGCTTACTCTATCTCGGAGTCTTTCCAGCAAGTGTAAATTGAGATGGCATTCTTTTTGTTTGGCAGGATAATGAATAATCATTAATAAAAATTGGAAAGTTTTGTCTCCTCTAGAGGCTTCCTTGGGAAGACTTCTTACTCATCACCAATAAACAGGCTAAGTTAGTTTACTGCCATATATAGAAGGACCAGGGCTTTCAAAGAGGCAAGTGCCCGCTCTGCTGGTTTTCTTATTAAACCTCTGTTAGTTCATCTATAAAATGGGGGTAATAACCACAGGCTGTAAGAATTACAGTAATAATTTAAGCTGTTTAACTCAGCACTTAATCGGTGCCAATATCATTGGGCGTCCCAGGTGGCGCTAGTGGTAAAGAATCCGCAGGCAGTAGAGGAGATGTAAGAGCCGTGGGTTCAATCCCTGGGTCGGGAAGATCCCCTGGAGAAGGAGACCCTCTCCAGTCTTCCTGCCTGGGAAATCCCATGAACAGAGGAGACTGGCAGACTGTATGGTCCATGGGGTTGCAAAAGCGCTGGACACAACTTAGCCTCTAAACACCACCACCACCATTGGTGTAGGAGAGCAGGGGAAAGCATTTGACTATAAGCACAGATGCTGAGATCTGTAAGAATGTGACTTGCTTTTTCCCGCCAGTGGGATGGTGTCAGGGTTAGGTAAGGAGCTCTTATCTTCCCGAAAGGGAAATGCATGGGGTGACGTGGAAAGGCTGCACCTTGCACTGGCGAGCCCCATCCTTCAGCTGCCCTCTTGCCTCTGGGTCTGTCTCCTCGTATGCAAAATAGTTTCTTTAGCTCAATGAGCCCTAAAGGGAACGAGGTCTGTGGGATGCTGGCCCCCAAGGATGGGCAGGGGGTCTTGACAATGGAAGGATGTTGAGATCCAGTTAGTGAGGGACGTGAGAGCCAAGAAAATGAAACTGAGTTAAAGATCATTATGGATTTCCCAGAGCCTTTCATGTGCCAGTGTATGGTCTAAATCTCCAAGATGGGGTGTTTCCCAAACTCACTTAAAAGATGCTTTGAAACTATTTTACTCTGTCATCTCTGAAGCTGTTCTAGACCTGAAATCCTATGATTCGAATATATTTGAATATCTTGTATACTGGCTAGTTCTTCAGAGGCCAGCAACATTTTTCTAATTATAATGTAAAGTTGTTGATGAAGCAAAACCTTTTTACCATTCCTCTCTGGAGGCCTAGGCAATTATTCAGTCATTTCTCCTTCTTCTGAACTGGGGGTACACATTCAATTGCATCGCTTGTTCCTGTGGATTTTAACAATAGTGGTGCTCAGGATAACTGGTGAGGCTGGCTATAGCCAGACCCAAAGTTAGCACTATCTTGCACCGATAAAGACACGCTGAGTTGAGACAGTGGCGGCCAGAATTATTTGAAGCCCTTAGAATGAGTCACTTGTGACAGCAGAGGCCCCCAATTTTAGCTTTTCATTTTAACATTAAGATTATTTATAACATTCTTAAACAGCAGAGTTACAAAACAGAAAAATAATGATAGCTAATCATTGTTGAAGGGCTTTCCATGTGCTTGAGACTGTTCTGCGTTACCTGTACTGTATCATCAGATCCATCCTTACTAGACCAGTGTGATGATTTTCCTGCTTTTTACAGGTGAGGAAATGGAAACAAAGGAAATAAATTTTCTGAGGCTATGCAGCTTAGGGGGATGATCCAAATCCTGTGTTCACCAATTCCTTGCCGTATGGCTCTGGCCAAGTTGCTTAAGATTCTTGAGAGTCCCTTGGACTGCAAGGAGATCCAACCAGTCCATCTTAAAGGAGATCAGTCCTGGGTGTTCATTGGAGGGACTGATGCTGAAGCTGAAACTCCAGTACTTTGGCCACCTGATGCAAAGCGCTGACTCATTGGAAAAGACCCTGATGCTGGGAGGGATTGTGGGCAGGAGGAGAAGGGGACGACAGAGGATGAGATGACTGGATGGCATCACCGACTTGATGGACATGAGTTTGAATAAACTCCGGGAGTTGGTGATGGACAGGGAGGCCTGGCGTGCATGGGGTCGCAAAGAGTCGGACACGACTGAGCGACTGAACTGAACTGAATCAGAAAGCGCAAGTGCAGCCCCGTGTCCCAGCAGCTCAGGGACGTCCCGGAGGAGCCCTCGAGCAGAGCACGCGGACCTTGACAGCAGGGCAACGTGAGAGCGTGAGAACTGGAAACAAACCGAAGGCCCAGCAGCCAGAGGATCGGGAAACAGATCGGGACAAAGTCATTCAAGGGAGCCTCACACCAAAGCTAAAGTAGCTGAGCTGGAGCCCAGATGAACCGCATCAGCAAGGCAGGATCGCAAGAGCTAACTGTTGAATAAAGAGCAAATCACAGAAAGACACGTGAAGCCTGAAACCTAAAAACAGAACCGTACATTATGAATATGTTCACAGGTGGTAATCATAAAACATGTTTGGGAATAATGGATACCAAATTCAGGAGAGACATTGTTTCCAAGAAAAGAGAAAGGAGGGACTTGTCACTGTTTAGTCGTTAAGTCATGCCCAGCTCTTTGTGGCCTGGTGGACTGTAGCCCTCCAGGCTCCTCTGTCCACGGGACTCTCCAGGCAAGAATACCGGAGCGGGGTGCCATTTCCTCCTCCAGGGGATCTTCCCGACCCAGGATAGAACCCACATCTTCTGCATTGCGAGCGGACTCGACCGCTGAGCCACTGGCGGAGCCCGAAAGGGGAAACAATTCAACTCTATCTGTATTATTTTATTTCTCAGAAAAGTCTTAGGGTCTAAACGACTCTAACATTAAGATCTGACAAAGCTGGGTGGTGAATGCTTTTCTGTATGCTTGAGATGTTTCAGAATTTTAAAAATCATGTTTCATTACTTGTTTTGTCTGTTCTCTCTCCTCGTGATAAAAGTGTTGGGACTGTAAAACGCGTTTATCACTTATGCTTAGATGTGCGTTTTTCAGAGCAGCCGTTTCCTCCTGCTCTGAAGGCCCTGTAAAAGGTTTTGGGTGGATGGATTTCAGTTCCGAGTGCTAGAACTTGTTTTCCGCTGGGTTCGCAGGAGAGGTCATGCAGTGCGCGCTGTGGTCGGGGTTGAGTTAATCATTGACTGTGGCTGTCCCGGGGCTGCGTCCCCTGCGCGAGCCTTCGGGTGGGCGGCGGGTGTCCTGCCGCCCCGGGACCGCGCCGGGAGATGGGCCGCAGGCTGGCCGGATGGCCGAGCCCCCAGGTCGGGTCCACAGCGTCGCTGCCTCCCTGGGCCAGCAGTGTTTCCGCCATTCGCTGTAGCCAGTCCGCAGGAGGACGAGACGCACAGAGAGACTCAGGCCTGGCAGTTACTCCTGACCTCCTGCGGGAGGTCAGGGAGGCCAAGGAGGTGTGCGACCTTCCGGTTAAAGTGTGACTTGACAACAGGGGCAAGTGAGGCATCAAGTTCATGGATGAGATCAGTGTCAACGGGGACAAACCCCACGGGTGACCACGGACGTGTGTGTGAGTAAGTAAAGCGGTGCATTACAATAACGTGGATTAAATCCAAAGCCGATAACGTTGTACACATTATCTCGTAAGTTACGGGCTCAGCACACCCTGCGAAAGGTGACATGTCTGACCCTGAACTGACTCAGCAAAGACAGGGAGGGCCAGTGTATTCCTCAAAGGGCTTATCCTCCCAGGAAGCCAGGTGGCAACTCAGAAACAGTCCACTCTTGTGGATGGTTTTGTGGTGGGTTGGGTTAAAAAATTGTTTTTGCATTTTACTGCGATAAGAACATGTCACGTGAGCGCTTCCCTCTGTTATCTCCAGACCCCATGGTGTAGGCACATTCACAGAAGTTACTCATCTTAATGGACACACCCTTCAGCGACTCCGTATCTGCCCCTTCTCAGCAGCTGACCAGCAGGATTCTATCCTTCGCTCTGTGAGCTGAGCTATGGTAAAGCTGTCATGCAGCTGGATCCTGCCCATGAGGATCATGTAGGTGGATATTTGTCCTTCTGTCGCGGCTTCTCTCACTTAGCACAGTATGCTCAAGGTTCACCCGTGTTTTTGCACTTCACAGGATTTCCTTCTTTTTAAAGGCCAAATAATATTCCGCTGTGTGTAGATGTGGCATTTTCTTGGTCCATGCATTCATTCAGGCACTTTGGAAAAAAATTTCAACTTTCTATTTTGAAAATCTCAAACTGCAAACATGTTGGAAAAGGATGTTTCATGAACACCAGGAATGTCATTTTTACCTTTCACCCACGTTCTTCAGATTAACATTTTGCCACATTTACTGTTTCTGTCTCTGAGATACACTGTGTATTATGTCGCATGTACTGGGTACATTAATATAATGTGTGTGTGTTTGTGCTCAGTCGTGTCCGACTCTTTGCGACTCCACGGACTGTAGCCCGCCAGGCTCCCCTGTCCATGGGATTACCCTGGCAAGAATACTGGAGCAGGTTGCCATTTCCTTCTCCAGGGGATCTTCCTGACCCGAGGAATGAACCCACGTCTCTTGCACCTCCTGCATTGGCAGGCAGATTCTTTAGCACTGCGCCACCTGGGAAGCCCGTAATATAGTATATGCATGTGTGCTAAGTCGCTCAGTCATGTCCCACTCTTTGCGGCAATTTGGACTGTAGCTCACCAGGCTCTTCTGTCCACGGGATACTCCAACCAAGAATACTGGAGTAAGTTGCCATACCCTTCTCCAGGGGATCTTCCCAACCCAGGGATCGAGCCCGCTTCTCCTACATCTCCTGCATTGGCAGGCGGGTTCTTTACCACTAGCACCACCTGGGAAGCACAATATAGTATATACAAACATTATTTTTCTGCAAAATTATTTATTTGAGAGCACGTTGCAGACATCTCACCATTTTATTTTTAAAACCCTCAACAAGTATCGCCCGTGAACAAGAGGTTTCTTTCATACAATTACACAATCAGGGTTGCCTGCAAGAGAAATCTGCACAGGCTTTAGAAGAGGGAAGTGAAGAAACCCTGACTCTGAAGTGAAGAGTCCTGACTGTGCTTCCACTGCTGGACAAGGTCCACCCTGTAAGCAATCCCTCCTCTGGATCTCTCACCCTGGTTCTGCTTCCCTGAACAAACCCTAAGCAAACAGACAGAATCTGAGTATCTATCTACCTTGGAGCTTCCTGAGGTTTTCCAAGTTTTAGGGAGAAAACTGTTACTTTTAGGTAAGTTTATAAAGCTAACTGATCAGTCCCTTAGCTGGGACCAATTACATTTACATGAAGACTTTTCAAAGGGGTGAACTTTTTTCTCTGAGTTTTCTACTTGTTTGGTGAGAGAGCAGTTTTTGCTTGCCTCCTAGGTCAGCAGAAGATGTCACTGGGTTTTGTAACGCGTGAACCCAGTGACTGCAATGAGTTAGAGGTGACGAGGTTCAGCTGGCAATCACTGGCAGACCTCCAGGTCTCTGTTCGGGACCTGTGACCTTTAAATGAGTTTCTGAGGTTAAAGTTTCGTCCCAGCGTGAGGCCAGCTCTAAAGAACCCTAGCTTTTTAGACTGAAGAGGAAGAGAGACCTGGGGGAGGGAGAGAAGAGGCCACTTGTGATGTGGGCCTGGGGGACGGGGGAGGCAGCCACTGGGTTTGTGGCCGCTGAGGGCTCTGTGGCCAGCTGCAGCCAGAGCTGGATCGCAGGAATGCTGTCTTACTGCTGTGTGCCTGGAAACAGGGCTTCCCAGGTGGCTCAGTGATAATCCGCCTGCCGGGGCAGGCGATGCAAGGGACGGGGGTTCGATCCCGGGTCAGCAACATACCCTGGAGGAGGAAATGCTATTATTACCTGGAGAATCCCGTGGGCAGAGGAGCTTGGCGGGCTACAGTCCATGGAGTCACGAAAGAGTTGGACACGACTTAGAGACCAAACAATAACAACCAGAAGCAACTTACACCATGTCGTCAAGTCTCCGTGTCCTGATTTATAACACGGAGTGATAATCCCTTTCTTAAATGGTTTGCAGAGATCAAATAGAGCCATATGTGGAGGGCTCTGTGTAGTGCCTGGCGTGCAGGACAGCGGATAAGAGACTCCTGACCCAGGTGACCTGAGACAAGTTATTCAGCTGTTCAGTGCCTCAGTTTGCCCATCTGTAAAATGGAGCCATCGATAGCACCAGCTTCCAATATTTTCACGAACATTAAATAAGTAGGCAGTAGTGTGGTTAGGACGGCACACATTAGATTCAGATTCTGGCTCCAACATTTCACTGCTGTGTGACCTTGTGAAAGTTACTTAACATCTCTGAGCCCATTATTGGTTCTCATTTAAAGAAGAAGCATGATGCAGTTCCCTGGTCGTCTGGTGGTCAGGACTCTGTGCTTTCACTGCTGAGGGCGCAGGTTCAAGCCCCGGCTGGAACTAAGATCCTGCAAGCCCCGTGGTGCGCTGTGAGGGGGTAAAGTGGGCAACAGAGCCTGGCGCTCCGTTTCCAGTAAATATGGTTGTCATCATCGACGTATTCCAGGGTCTGAGCGCAGCGCGTGGTATGCTTCCTTGTTTTTAACTCCCGCCGCCCTCCTGCTGGGTGGGCGTCATTTTATACTCCTGCCCCCTGACGGGGAAGCCACTGAAAGGTGGATCGGGGGTCAGTGCTCGCCGTCTGTCTGCTCGTCTCTGGGCTGCGGAGCCGAGCCCCTCACCACTGTGCTGCCTCCTGCTTTCAGTTCCGTTTCTAGGAAGCCTGTATCTGGAGGAATAGATGAGAAGGGCAGCTCACTGCCTCTGCAACCCCTGTTTCTCTCGTCGAGTGCTTGATAAAGGCTGAGCGTCCTGGGGTCGGAGTGCCTACCGTGGAGGCTGCGGGTTGTCTCCTAGGACACGTCTGTAAAGTCGTGAAAGAGAGGGCAGACTCTCTGTGTCGGGGTGCAGGGCCTTTGGGGGCGCTGCCTCATCTCCTTGTTGCCCGAAGGTTCCTGCATCCACAGTGGGAGTGCTGAGGAGCTGCTCAAAGGGAAACACAACCCCAAGCTTTATGACTCTGAAGCAACGCTGTAAGCAGTCCTGCTTTTTAACAATGGAGAAGAACATCACAAGAGCTAGGGCGCTTTTTCAGAGGTTTCCGTTGAGACACACATCCGTGAGGATGCTTGTTGCTAATAGCTAGGGAAATGAGGCTGATTCTAGAGGAGGAGGCATCTTTCTCCTCTGGGGACTGCTGGAGAGGGAGGAGCAGACGCTCGGGGCGCCGAGCCACGCTTCAGGACATGAGATGCGCTGGGTGTGGGGCTCTGCTCTCACCGGATTTCACAGCTGAAGAAATCTATAGGCAGAGTTTTACCTCTTCAACTGTTTCTTTTCCGTTTTGGAGGCACATGAGTGGGGACTGGAGTGAAGAGAAGGGCTTGTGCCTGGTCCTTTAACACATGCCAACGCCCAGGGCGTGGAAGGTGGGGCGGGAGTGTCAGTGCGTGAAACGGGCGGCGGGAGGTCAGGGGAGACGGTGGAGCGCAGGGCGAACCAGCGAGGACCCGACCTCCTCAGGGATTCAGTTACCAGGCCGGCCGGCGATGCGCGGGAACTACTTTCCAACGGAAGTGAAGGTCCCGGTTTGGAGAATGGAACCTCCCGATTTTAAAAAATCGTTGGTGAATTCAAAAGTTTAAGACACACCCTACAAGCCAAGCAGAACCTTCCTGAGGCCCGCAGTTGGCTAAGAGCCTGCCTGTTGGTGACCTGGGCCGCAGAATCTTCCAGCAGTCCACACATTTCCTGACAGCAGAGCTCCCACCTCACTTCCTGTCAAGTGTTGTTTTTCTTCCAAGGCTGCCCTGTTTACTCAGGTCAGGCACCCTTGGTGTGATAATTTCCTTAATTCTTCATCCTGAATCAGGACCTCAAGTGAAGACAATGTTTTACTTGTGTTTCCTGCCTACCATTCACCCCTTTGTGCTTGTTCAGCCATAAATTCAGGAACCACAAGGAAAGCTATTAAGATTAAAGAATGTTTTAAACTCTCATCCCACCCCTAGTTTTTATTAAAGAATCTTCTTTTTATAGTAAACTAGAGAGAGGATGTTCAGAGTCCAGGTTCAGAAGGTGCAGGGTTTTTGCTTAGCAAAGTTCAAAAATAGAACAAAAAATACAACTTGGTAAACCATTAATATCCAAATACTACTCTTTCCTCCATGAAAGCAGCCACTGGAACCATCTCCACCTCTGAACTTGGAACAAGACACGGCCTGCGAGGCTGGTTGCATTTTTCACGCACTGTTGATTCTGTCTCTTGGTTCCGTCCTTGCATCTTTAAGGCAACAACCAGAAAAACAGCCGTGGGACACCCAGCTGGGCTGTAAGTGTTTCTCCTGGATTTCCAAGCAGACTCGGAGAGTGAGTCAGAGATGAGTCATAAGCCCATGAATTTCAGTTTCAGGTTAAGTCTTTCATTAAAGGCAAGGCAGTTTCCCCAGATTATCATATTTCCCCTTTGGTGAACAAATGTGTTTACTCTAAAACACTCATCAATAAAATCATTCAGCAGACGTGGTCTATCAAAGAAATGCTAAACTAGTTTCTATGCTTCAAACCATTTCGGAAAGATACATTATAATTGAAGAATGGGAGATAGAAATGTGAGTTTTCACCGAAGAAAATGTGGGTGACCAGTTAGACACATACACACTCATACACACAGATTCACACTCATACACACAGATGCTCACTCATACACACAGATAAACACTCATATACAGACACTCACTTCCAGACCCAGTGGTGCGCAGATGCCTCGTGTGACTGGTCACGTTGGTTTAGTTCACAGTCAGAATTTCTGTCGTGTGTGACTCTAGTCAGCTTCTTACTTGACTTCTGGCCACTTCTGTTTCTAATCAGCAAAACATAGGTGATAAGAGAACCTCCCATGGAAAGTTGTGGAGATTAAATGATGTAAAATATGTCACACTTCTAGCACAGTATCTGGCCCATAAACAAAGTCCATAAGTAGTATAAATAGTACTAGGACCACTAACACTTCCATGGCTAATGTTTTTTACAGGCATCTTGCTCCAACCATTAAATAACAGACAGGACTCTGACTCCTTCCACCAGAGCCTGTGACCAAGATGGTGGTGGTTTGTTCTCTAAGTGGTATCTGACTCTGCAACCGCATGGACTGTAGCCCGCCAGGATCCTCTGTCCATGGGATTTCCCAGGCAAGAATACTGGAGTGGGTGCCATTTCATTCTCCAGGGAATCTGCCTGACCCAGGGATTAAACCCAGGTCTCTTGCAATTGTGGGCTTCCCTTATAGCTCAGCTGGTAAAGAATCTGCCCGCAATGCGGGAGACCTGGGTTTGATCCCTGGGTTGGGAAGATCCGCTGGAGAAGGGAAAGGCTATCCACTCCAGTATGGAGAATTCCTGGAGAATTCCATAGACTGTAGCGGGTCGCAAAGAGTTGGACACGACAAAGCAACTTTCACTTTCACTTTCTCCTGCATTGTAGGCATATTCTTTACTGATTGAACTACCTGGGAACCAAGAATAAATTTGTATCCCACATTACATTGGGAGAGAGAAACAGTGGACTGTGGACAATGCTTATCTCATTCAATGTGAACTTGTTGTGCCTGTGAAGACCCACCTCCCTAGTTGTGTGTGTCCCTAGAGAATATATTCTCTGTGAAATGACAGTGGGGAAACAGAGTATCTTGTCTGGGGACATCAAAGATCCAAGGAAGGAAAGCCGGTTTCTGGGGATATTAGATGAATTTTGCAGGCAGCTGTTGCTCGTAAGATTTTTACATAAGCTTTGCCTACTAAGCCCAGGAAAGTATGCTAAATAACCTGGGAGCCTAAGCAACAGACAGCCCCCAGATCACTTTCCATTTCTCCTTTGTTGGGTCTAAATTCTCTTCACAGTTTCCCACTCAGACTAGGTTCAGTTAAGTGAAAGTGTGCGACCCCATGCACTATAGCCACCAGACTCCTCTGTCCACGGGACTCTCCAGGCCAGAATACTGGAGGGGGCTGCCTTTCCCTTCTCCAGGGGATCTTCCCAACCCGGGGACTGAACACCGGGTCCCCGCACTGCAGGCGGATTCTTTACCATCTGAGCCCCAGGGAAGCCGGAACCAGAGGACCCATCAGCTGCTTTACCTCTGTTTCACTGCAGGAGGCGCTGCAGTGCTGAAACTGGTGTGCCGGGTCTGACTCCTGGTTGTTGGTTGGTTTTATTGGTTGGTTAATTTAAGATTCGTAAGATGGGGATAAGGAAAATTGCAGCAGCAACTCCTGAGTGAGTTGGGAGGGTTAAATGAGTGCTGAGGACAGTGCCTGGTTCTGAGCACAAACTTAAGAAACACTGTGAATCTCGTCCCAAAAAATCCGCGCACACACACGTCCACCCAGATGGCGACTGTCTTCCCAGAGTTCACAGATCTTGCCTCCACCACCTCCCAGGTTTAGAACCCCGTGTGGAAAACAACCTGCAGTCCACAAGGAAGGTGTGTTTACCTGGGCAAACCACGCTCCTCGCCATCTGATGCCTTCCGTCTGTGGGGATTCAGGCCGTGTCAGAGGGAATGTTTAATGGGGCTTGGAGGTTTGAATTTTGTTTATTAGGAAGGAAGGAACAGGCTCCTTCAAGCTGGTGATTCATCCTCCGGTTCTTTCAGGGAAAGAGGGGGAGAGTGACTGAAGAGCCCTCATCCCGGCTGGAGCAGAGACCTCACAAAGGCTGCCTGCCCTCCAGAGCTTCTCCGCGCTCCCTCTGGAGAGGGCCGGGCTGAGTCACTCCTGTGCCTGGACACATCAAAAGGCAAACTGCCTGTTTGTCGGGCTCGCCAGACCCAGCTAGGAGAAGCAACGGCAGGTCTGGGTGTGACTCACTCAGACCAGGTCGGGGAGTGGAGGTCACCGGGTTCCCCGGGCACTGATCCTCACCCTCACCGGGGGAGCCAGGCTGCCTCTTGCCAGGGAGCTGGGCGAGGAGACACTGTTGGTCTGTCTCCGCCTCCACTGGTGCCAGAGCGGAGCCCAGCAGGGCTTAGAAGACGCGCATCAGACTTGGGTTTAGAGAAGAATGGGACCGTCACTCAGAGCTCACGAAATACCCGGGGCACGAGTTCAGGGGGCCTATTGCTGCGAAAAACAGGCCAGGCAGGCAGCTAATTAAAAGAAATATGCGAAAAACGTGTGAACAGGAAGCAGAAAATGATTGCTCTGGGTTGTTCTTTAGATGCCTGGTCCAAAATGCAGGTAAATCTTTGAGTCTGCCCACCACCCCATTTTTTTCTCCCATAAATTTATTTTCTTCAAAGTCAGGGTCTTCCATAGACATAGAAAACAAGTTTATAGTTACCACAGTAGAAAGGTGGGGCGGGGGTAAATGAAGAGTTTGGGATTAACGGATCCACACAATCATATACGAAATAGACGGCCAACAGGGACCAACCGTGTAGCATACAGCACTGTACTCGGTATTTTGTAATAAACTATAAGGGCAAAGAGCCTGAAAAAGAACAGAGACATACATATGTATAATCGAATGACTTTGCTGTATGCTTGAAACCAACACAACTCTGCAGATCAACTATACTTCAATAAAAATTTAGAAAAATAAGAGAGGGTCTTCTTATAGCTGGAATTTTCTACCACATACCATAACAGATTCAACTTCAGCACATGCCACACTAAATCATATTTTTATATACACATAAATAGTCATATAAGTGCATACTATACAGATATATATATATGTATCAAGTTAGCACTGATGCATGCTCATACAAGCATATACTATCACACATATGTATATGTATCAGTACTAACTTGAGTAACAGCTGGTTACTGACATAGTTTTATATTTTCTAGATACTTATTAAACGTCTGTTACATGTCATTTTGATATTTCTTTCTCATAGGTAGGACGCGATTTTTTTCCAGGTCTCAACTATTTTTTTAGGTTGTTGTGGAAAAAAAAAAAATCAGATCCTAGTCCCATCAGCCTTAAAGTAGCTGAGATGAAAACCTTTAGGGGAATATATGTTTTATGATCTCATCAATAAGTGAACACATCCTTGACGTTCTTCTGAGGCTAAACACACATGTACGTGTGATGTGTGTGGGTGTCTGTGTGTGTTGCAGTTGGTGGTAAGGTGCGTCAAGCCAAGCGTTAACTGTCTGTGCTGGGCATATCAGGAAACAATGTCGCACTTTATGTGAAAAATGTATCTTGGTCATGTTTTGAGCGGCATGGAATTTGGGAAGAATTATGACATTTGAAGAAGAGAGGAGAAAAAAGAATTCAAACTAGCGCCTTTTCATTTCCATGACCCAGAAAACATTGAATTCTTTTAATTGTTGCCACTAGGATTTCCCAGCTGGCACAGTGGTAAAGAATCCGCCTACCCAGGCAGGAGACCTGGGTTCCATCCCTGGGTCGGGAAGATCCCCTGGAGAAGGAAATGGCAACCTGGCCCAGTATTCTTGCCTGGAGAATTCCAAGGCCTGGCAGGCTATAGTCCAGGGGGTCGCAAAGAGTTGGACGCGACTGAGCGTTTGAGCACACACAATTGTTTCTTTAAAAGTCCAAGACTCAGAGGAGAGAGCGGAGGAAACACATCTTCGGCAGGGTCTCCAACAGGAAGCAGCTCGGCAGGGGCAGAGGTGAGTGCTCTGGGGTGCCTTTCAAAGAGGCGGCCTCTCCTGAGTTGTTGACAGGCTGGTAGCTGAGGGGAAGGGGAGGGAGGCTCACTCACCCTTTTGACCTTGTGAACTGATCATCCTTAGGTTAAGAATGAACTCCTGTCCCCACACGAATATTGCAGAGTTGGCCCAGACGTGCAGAAGAAGAGAGATGGAGACAGCAAAGGAATCTTGATGTTCCGTGGACCAGACACCATGTACTTATATGGATTTCCACGGAGGAGCCAGTTTACATGCAACACATTCCTTCCTTGAGGTGTTTCAGGACATTCCCATAACAGTCTGTAATTATCCCAGTCAGGGTTCAAGAAACAGCACAAGACATGGTGAGAAATAGCACAGGCTCGGTTTGCTGCAGATGATGACTGGATTTGGGAAAGAGGCCTCAGAGATTCTTGTGTGTCGGGGGCTATCATTAGCCTTTTCTTCAAGAGAAAGAGTGTTACTGTCAAATCAGAATCTTTTAAAGCTTTGTGATGCTTACTGGGTCTGACACATAAAGGTCTTCAACCCTGAGAAGCATGTTGCCTCTGTGCCTGCCAGGCCCCTCTGTCCGTGGGATTCTCCAGGCAAGAATACTGGAGCAGGCTGCCATTTCCTTCTCCGGGGGATTTTCCCAACCCAGGGATCGAACCCACATCTCTTGTGTCTCCTGCATTGGCAGGTGAATTCTTTACCACTGAGCCACCAGGAAAGCCCTTAAGAAGCATGTTAAGTCTTTATAAAATTGTTTTCCAAACTAGTTATTTTATTTCTCTTCAAATTCCTCTTCCATTTTCTCCATCACTTATTGTTGGCCAATTGACCACTTTTTTAATTGGTTATTTTTATTAGTCTTCTTCAAAGTTATGAGATAATAAACTAGTCCTAAGTCTGTGATGTGAACCCCAGAGTTCAAATACAATTTTAGTGGAAGGCATGGCTGATGGGAAAAGTAGGTCAGATAGCTCATGATAAACTGCTCCCAAGAAGGGATTTTGGCCCCATTCACAGTGGACACTTTTCCTCATTCTGACTTTATTAATTTGCTGCACACAAACTTCCTGATCAGTTCACCCAGTAATTTTATCACAACTGCTCTTGGGCGTAATCATTCCTGGGACATAATTTAACTCAGGGGGTTTACAATTGAGCTATGGGTCAAAATATATGGGGGAAAAAATGTCTCACCAGGATGCCTAAAGATCCTTGGTTTAAATATTTTGGCAATCCAAGGCTCGGCAGAGGAATTCAACACGATTTTTTGAGTTCTGTTTCTTGGTTGCTTCCTTCCTTGGCTTAAGCAATGAGTTCACACGTTGGTCTGGGCATGTGGTTCAGAGAACTGTCCTCAGATTCCAGTTAAGCTTCGTGGAAGAGTGAATCTAGTTGCCACCTTTACGTCTGAGGCTCTAGTTCACACTCCTTTGGCTTATTTCTAAATGTTTTTATTTTCTAATAAAAAATTAGTTCTTTCTGAAGATGCAGTACATATGTACAATGGAATGTTAGTCAATCATAAAAAAGGAAAATGGTGTCATTTGCACCAACATGGATGGACCTGAGTGAAGTCAGACAGAAAAGGTGAAATAAGACATCCCTTATATGTGGAATCTTAAAAAAAAAATGATACAAATGAACTTACAAAACAGAAAGTCACGGACTTAGAAAATGAACTTATGGGTGCTGGAGAGGAAGGATGGGGGAGGGGTAGTTAGGGGGTCCGGGATGGACAGGGACACGAGGCTGTATTTAATGGATAACCAACAAGGCCCTGCTGCGGGCCTCAGGGACTCTGCTGTGTTACGCGGCAGCTGGGTGGGGGGTTTGGGGGAGAGTGGACACCTGTATTTGTATGGGTGAGTTCCTCTGCTGGCCCCCTGAAGCAATCACAACATTCTTTCCTAATCATCTATCCCCCAATACAAAATAAAAAGTTTTTTTAAAAAAGAAAAAACAATCACTTCTTTCTTCTTAGAGGTCATCTCGTCAGGGCTTAAAGTTCTTCTGTCTGGTGGAATGCTTTGTCTTTACTTAAAAAAGTTAGCTTGGTGCTTAGTATGTAATGATGATGTCTTTTATCTGTAGGAAAAGGGGAATTAGTCCTTTTCTTTTTTTAAGGGGGAAATGAGTTCGTGTTGGGAGCACCTGGTAACCGCTGGTTACAAACATTTGTTTCTTTCATTTCTTTCGTTGACTTGAAAGACCTTTCTGAAACACTGCCCCTGCTGAGGACTTGGCCTGAGAGCGCAAGAAGAGGAGATGCTTCCTGCGGGTGCCCAGTGAAGGCTGATGGTGAGGCTGGGCCCCCTAGAGGGAGATGTCATCTTGTGGGGTGAAGCTGGTGGCGGACACGTGACCTGAGGGGTGACAGAAGCGACATTCTGGCCTGTCTCACTTCCCATCCTCTGATTTCCTGCTTAGACTTGCTCCCGCTGGCCGCATCCAAATGCGGCCACTGGCAAAGGATCTGGAGGACCACGGAGCTCAGCCTCCCAGGGAGAGAGGAGGGCAGAAATGGATGCGGCTGGGGAAGCAAAGAAGTGGAAAGGGCGGTGTGAGCGACCCCAGCGAAGCCTCCACGCGGGGCGCCCTTTCTCAAGCCCCTTCCCAGCCATCGCCACACGGCTTCTCCCCACCGGGGGACCCACGCTGCTCGGCACGCGGACTTCTTTGGCTTTCGCTTCCGCTCGGCACCTCTCCTGTTCTCTGCCTTCTCTTCCAGTTTTTTGTTCTTGAACTTCTCTCCCCCTCTTCCTCTCCTGTCCTTGGAGCCTGCCTCAGCCTAACAAAAGGCCTAAACCTCCACTGAAAATCCCAAAGAGCTCTTTCATGAACTTTTTTTTCTAGTGAAAGGAGATGGATTCAGGAGGACAGTTCTGATTTTTAAATGGAGAGACTTGCATAAGATGATCTCTTCAGGCTATGCCTATTGGTCTTGATGATCAAAAAGAATCATGATGTACTACTTACATTGTGTAGTAAGAAAAAAAAAGACCAAAATTTTTTTTGAAAGGATAAAGAAAGCCCCATAAATACTGTATATCTTTTGTCAGAAAAGGATCGTCGATATATCTTCTCATTTCCTTTTTGGGTCTGCTGTTTTCAATTTCTAAGGCTGGTTACACCACTCAAGTGACTCATGGGCCCATTCTGAGAGTCGTGTTTCAGGTGGAATGAAATGAAGACATTCCAGTTGCTACACACAATGCCTGTGGGCTGACAGCTGTCACATATCAATAAATCAGACTCTTATTAAGAATTATTGGTTATTAATCACCCCAGTCCCTGACTATGAAGATGAATTCCTTATTGCTGTGCTAACAGCTTTCAAAACATACACTAATGCCTTCCATCTGAAAGAGGGTAATGTTTCCCTTTCAGGACAGAAATTAACTTCTTTGGTGAGGACATCGCCCATGAATTTAAGGTCCTACAGTGCGCTGAGCTCCGCTCTGAGAGGACAGTGATTCATGCAGACGTGGCACTGGGCTGCAGAGCCTCTGAAGCCTGAGCCGCCCCACTGTGGACGCTGAGCAACACACAGCTGGGCGCAGAATCCACTCCATCCCTGGGTTTGTCTTTAACGGTGAAAAAGTGCCTGAATGTGCTGTGCCAACAGCTTGTAAATCCATAATTGGGGGAGGCTACTGAGGCTCTAGCTGCCCACAGCGTGTTAGTATCAGGTTCAGAGGGTCCAGTTAGGCTGGAAGGTGAAATGATATGTGGCAGCGAATGAACAGGAGATCACTCACATTCTGGTGGAATTGTCTTTTAAGCTGCACTGTGTTCTGTGAAATTGGAGGAACGGCTTCCCAGATAACCCTGGCTTCGCTGTGTGCCCATATTCAGGGGCCACAGAGGTCACGATGAACCAAGTGCAGGTCCCCCCGAAGTTTCTCCAGATCGGATCAGACGGAGGGCTTGTCAAGGGGGAGACCCCTTCCCGCCTTCTCCCCGACACGTGCGGACCCTCGTTAAGGTGCCGGCAGCGCCGTTTCCAGGCGGAAGCTGCGATCTGCTCCCGCAGAGCCTGGCGTCCTTCCCGGAGGGGAGTCAGGCATGCCTCCGCGGCGGAAGCTGTCTGGGCCCCGCCTGTCTGCTTGCCCAGTGTCCCCAGTTCCCGTCTGACGAGCATCTCCCTGTCGTCGGAACGGGCACTGTTTGTGTTAGAATGCAAGCTGTCCTCCGCATCTGCTGCTTTTCACCCACCCAGCAGTTTTGTCTTGTGACCCCTCCGTGGCCAAAGGGTCAGCCGGCACCCCGGCATTAGAAGGTGAGGCCTTCACCCCTGGACGGCCGGGAAAGTTCCAGCCCCCCGCCCTCTCACACGCTTGTTGAGGAGACATGTAACCAGACAAGCAAATACATAGAATCATTTCAGACAGGGCGACGGGATATGAAGGAAATAAAATAGGGTGATGTTGCAGGATAGCTTAGTGGGAGCAGGGGGGTCATTACAGGAGTCGGTTTTCTCTGAATAAGCTATTTTAACGCTGAGACTCAGAATGAGAAAGAACCAGCCATGCTATGATCTGGAGGAAGAAGGTACCAGGTACAGAACTGCAATTGCAAGAAGTCCCCAGGCTGGAGTGAGTTTGGGTTGTTGAAGGAACACCGGCATCAGTGGAACCAGGGTGGAACATGCTTAGTGAGCGAGAGATTATGTCAGAGCGCGTAAGGGCCTGGGTGTACACCGTGACAGGGTGTTTTGACTTTGTTCAGTTATATCCATCCAACTGCACAGCCTACGATTCTTCACTTCCTTCCTTATCCATCTTAGGTATCACGGTTCACTGTTACAATCTCTCCCTTGAGAACATCTTCCCCTTTTATGTTAGTTAGCTGTTTCTGTGTAACAAATGCAGGGGTTCTTGGACAGTTCTGTCTCGCAAGACTGCAGTCAAGATGACTGTAAGCTGTCCGAGGCGTATTGGGCGGGGGCCTCGCTTCCAAGCTGACTTGCTCGCAGGCCCGGTGGGCAGTCCTGGCTGTTGGCAGCAGGCTTCCGCTCTGTGTCCCGTGGGCCGCTCCGCAGGACTTCTTGAGGGTCCTCGTGAGGTGGTGGCTGGCTGCCCCCAGAGAGGGGGATCCAGGAGAGTGCAAGGTGAAGGTCACAATGCCTTTCTGACCCAGCCGTGGCAATCACACACCACTTCACCGACCAGTCACACAGGCCATCCTGATTCACGTGGGGCAGCAGGGGCCCCACACGGGCAGCTTGTCTCTCTGTACCTGCTAAGGATGAGTGCAAACTGATGTGGTGTCTGCTGTTTTGATGTTTTTTTTTCTCAGATACTCATTTGAAGACATAAATCATAGAAATTGAGAACCCGTGCTCTGGGGTCACAAGGAACGCTGGGCTCAAAGATCGGGTTGACCACTCCTTGGCCCTGTGACCTGCGGCACATTTCTTAACCTTGCCAAGCTTCTGTGTCCTCATCCGAACACTGGAGGCCATTCCACCTCACAGCTCACGGTCAACATGAAAACTAAAGTGAGATGATGCTTTAAAACAAACTTAGAAATAGACAGCTAGTGGGAAACTGCCGTATGGCACAGGGAACTCAACTCGGTGCTGTGATGACTGACATGGGGGCGGGATGGGTGGGAGGCAGGCTCTAGAGGGTGGGGAGCCCTGTAGTAGAGCTGACTCACTGTTGTGCAGTAGGAACTGGCACGGCCCAACATTAAAGCAAGTGGCCTCCCATGATGAGTGAAAAGTAAGCAATCTCTGTGGCACATGTCTGCGCCTATCACACATACACAAGCAACGCTCTGCATTCAGTGACTATTAATTTGAGAAACTGTATTTTATTACACATTCACGTCTGCTCAAATAAAGGAAATAAGCTAAGTTCTGATGAAAAAATAAATGAAAGGCTTCCAAACAGAAAAGAAAAACAGACTTAGCCATGATAATTGTCACACAAATTTTCAGTGTATGTTATCAGCCACTGTCCTTGCTCTTAACTCCTTTTTTATTACCGCAGAATGCAGTTATTCTTTGACATATTTCACAAAGTTCAGCCTGCAGTCAGTTTAGATGGAAGAGACAGTGGACTTGGTGGTCTGGATGACCCCCTGTAATGCATATTCAGGATGCCAGACATTCAGACCTGTCATAAAAATTTCTCCTTCAACACGGTAAAATTTGGCAGGCTTGGTGTTTGTCCTCAGATGAGCCATGAGTCAAGCACTGGGCCAGCTCAGTAGGAACATCTAAGTTCAACCCCAGTGCGAAATCTAATCAGAGCTCCGAGTCAAAGGATGAGTTGGTGGTTCAGGTATTTATACCAGAAGGTGTTAAAAGATTATTTGGAACATGGTGGAGGATAAGAAACGGGATTTCAAATCCATTCCAGAATGACATTTCTTGACAGTCTTCTAGGAAATGAAGTTAACGAACTTTTGAAGATCATTCATTTTTTTTCAACTAAGGTTTTGCTGGACATGAGTTTCAACTAAGGTTTCAATGGACATGAGTTTGAGCAAGCTCCGGGAGTTGGTGATGGACAGGGGAGCCTGGCATGCTGCAGTCCATGGGGTCACAAAGAGTCAGACACAACTGAGCAACTGAACTGAACTGAAGGTTTTTGAGCGCTTACTATGTACCAGACACTAGGCCAGGTTCTGACAAAGTAGCTAAGAACAAGTCTGCCTGAACCCCAACTCTCACGGTGTGCAAAATTTAAGTCAGCAGCTAGAGCACGCGAAGCCCTTTTTATTCTGTTTGATGGCTTAACTTTCTACAAGTTGCTAGAAACTGCTAGAAACTTGAGGGATTTCCATCCATATGTTCAATGAATAATAGCCTTAGTGGCAGGTATAACATTTGTACCCAATTAATCAGCTGCCTAATTATTCAATAGCAGATAAAAATGTATTAACTTGTTGAGACAAATGTGTCTCCTGAAGCCAATGTTTAGAACTAAATTATCAACATATTTTGAGCAATAATGTCATGATCACAAATCATTTTTCTCAGTTGTCTTTCTGAGGGCTAATACGAGATCCCTGGGAACTGTTTGTATTGCAAGATAAACACATTGATAATGAATAGATTCCCAAGGCAATTTCCAACACTGGTGTGGAAATCTACACATTCCCTAAGCTCTGTTTGCTTCAAAGACAGGTGGAATTCCTTCTGAATTGGGTAAATGGAATGCATTCTGTAAACTGCCCCTTTTGTTACAATTAGCTCAGTAGCTCCTGTGGTTCCTAATTTGGTCAGTCCCATCTGACCTGACAAGCCAATTCTTTGCTCAATTGCAAATCCATAGTGCAGATTTTAATCTCTAACAATTAATAACTTACCCCTACATATCTTGGATAGTTCATGACTGCCAGTACGGGCATTTTTACAGCTGTGTGTTCAGGTCTCTAGGGAGACAATACATGTTTGTGAAATGAATGCATGCTTCTCTTCATTTTCAATTCAATGACTGGAATTTGCACCCAACACTTGAAATTTTGCACCATACTGAAATGACATCTCAACAGAGAAAAATTCTAGCATGAGCAATAGTTCTCAGCTGGGGTGATTTCACCTCCCAGGGGACATCGGGCAGTGTCTGGTGACATCTTTGGCGGTCACCACTGAGAGAGGTTGCCATTGGCATCTAGCAGGTAGAGAACCCAGGACGCTACTCAACATTCTGCAGCGCGCAGGACAGCACCCCTGCAACAGTTATTTAGCCCTAATGTCACTAACGCTGCTGCTGAGAAACGCTGATTCACCGGGGTGTGTGTTAGGCGCTCAGTCGTGCCCGACTCTTTGTGACCCTTTGGGCTATAGCCCACCAGGCTCCTCTGTCCATGGGATTCTCCAGACAAGAACACTGGAGTGGGTTGCCATTTCCTTCTCCAGGGGATCTTCCCAACCCATGGCTCGAACTCCCATATTGCAGGTGGATGCTTCACTATCTGAGCCATCAGGGAAGTCCGATTCACTTGGGGGGGGGGGCGTCTAGATAATTGTTTAAAAACAAATACTGTATTTTATACAAAAGAGAAGACAAGTTACTTAATTTATCCAAACCTGTTTGCTGATGTGTGCCCTGTGGCTGGTAACCATAACGACTTCTTGTTGTTGCCATGCGTTTAAGACGTGTGGCAGTTCCCTGGTGGTGCAGTGGTCAGGACTCTGCTTTCACTGCCGAGGGCCTGGCTTCTCTCCCTGGTCAGGGAACTCAAGGTCCCATAAGCTGGGTGGCAGAGCCAAATAAGTTAGTGATATACACAGAGTGCGGACTATGCTGCTGGCGCGCAGTAAGCCTCCGGTCCATGACCCTCACTGTTATTGGCATTGGCTTCTCTACGCAGAGGACAGTGATACCAGCCTCCGAGGTGCCCACCAGCGGCGTCCACCTCTCATGTGGTCTCCTCACTGAGCAGGGCAGACCTCCACAACCAACAGGCTTTTGCAGAAACGACTTGTGGGACTTCCAAGCTTTCGTCCTAAAAGTGTGACTTCTGCCTTGCTCTCGCTGGGAGGGGTCAGCTGGGCTCTAAGTCCATGTGAGAAACTCTGTAGCGATGTCCACCTAGTGAAGACTAAGGCTCCCTCCAAACGGCCAGCAACTTGCTGCCCCACGAGGGAGCCATCCTGGGAGGGTTCCTCCAGCCTCAGTCGAGCTTTGGGTGGGGGGAAATGTAAATGACCTAAACTGACCCAAGAAGAGAAAGAAAATCTGAATAAACCAATAATCAATAGAGCAATTGGTGCAGTGGTCAAACACCTCCCTGCCCATGTCAGGGCTGGCTCCACAAGTGTGGGACCTCCCCTGGGCAGGCACATGGGACCCCAAGCTTAGATGGGCACTTGGTCTAATGCCTTGTGCCACTATCTTGAAATTCTTAAATCTTTTTAAACAAGAAGTTCCTCATTTTTAGTTGACACTGGATCCTGCAAATTATGTAGCCAGTCCTGCCCACGCCTGTGTAGTTTTATAGGTTTTATAACTTTTAAAGTATTGATAATCTAAAGCCTTCTAGGAAACAGGAAAAGAAAGCAAGTTACCCAGTTTATTTTAGAAGAAAAGCGTAATTTTCAAGCTTCCAGGATCTCTAGAACAAAGTCATTTAGACGTGTAGGGATAAAATGTGATTTCATCAGATCGGCCAGAACATGAGTAACTACCAGAGTCATTCATTACCAAGGAAGTTTGATATTGACCTCCACATATGAACTGTCCTTTCCTCCAATGAAGTTTTCTGATTTTTTTTATTTTTCTGGTCCTAACAAGGAACATGTTGGACAAACTTATCCTAAGTTCATTCCATGCTAGTTGATGAGTTAACTATTTTAAGCTCTTCCGGTACTTGTAGACTTTTAAAGCCTTAATGTGAATTTTTTTGCAGGTCACTTGCTAGTGAACCATGGAAAAAATTGGCAGATTGAACGGATGTTTGTCCAAAGTCAGATTCAGCACCTTTATCCAGAAACTCTGAGGAAAAAAAAAAAAAGCTGAAGTTTGTCTCAGGAATTTCATGAAGACCACAACGGCAGCATATTCTGCTGGGTCTATGGTTCTGATCTAATCAACACCGTGTCTTTAGAAGGCAGTTCTGAGCTAGTCTTTGTGGCCTTATGATTTTAGTTGCTCATTTTAGTTAATCATCTGCTTCTGTTTTTTACTGCAAACCAGAATCCACTTTGCTGATGAATCAAAAACATCAGTGCCTCCATTCTTACTCACGTTCGTGTTTCCTGCCTTATTTTCATTTATTCATTTTCAATGAGACGATAACTCATATGTGGGGTTTTCCGACAGCCGAAAGGTACCTGAAATTAAAAATCTCAGAACGTTTCGGAGAACACTGATGACAGATAATTTCCTACCATTTAGGTGTTAAAGAACTAATCAATCCAAGCTTGCAAGGTGGGATGAGCTTGTCTCTGCAGTGAATGATGCTATGAAGAGCAGAGAACTTCCAGAAGGGAATAAGGAGCAACTCTTGCAATGTGAGAATAGAATTGCTTTATCCTTAAGAGGCATACAGTTTAATAGGATGCAATAGGTATTTGTTGGGTAAATCAGTGCATGACACTGTTCTGATGGTTAATTTGGGACTTACTAGGCTCTTTTCTTGAGGGGGGCTTCCCAGGTGGTGCTAATGTTAAAGAACCCACCTGCCAATGCAAAAAGAGAAGTGGATTCCATCCCTGGGTCGGGAAGATCCCCTGGAGGAGGGCACGGCAACCCCCTTCAGCATTCTTGCCTGGAGAATCGCACGGACAGAGGAGCCTGGTGGGCTGTAGTTCCTGGGGTCACAAAGAGCCAGGCACGACTGAAGTGACTCGGCACGCACGCAGACTTCTTTTCGGACTTTCCTTTTTAACAGGAGGCGACCCTCATTTTCTGCCCCGTGGACTCCCCAACACAGACACTCACTCATAAAACCAACAGAGGGGAGTCTGTGGGTAGGGCTGATGCGACAGTCCTTTAAGACATAATCGGGGTGACACCCCAGCACCCTGGACACAGTCTGTCAGAAGCCAGTCACAGGTCTGGCCCGTACTTCCGGGGGGCTATTTAAAGATGTGACTCAGGAGGTGGGAAACACAGAGGCCACCTCCGTGTCTGGGCTCCACGGCCAAACCTCTCCGGGTCAAACCCCGGCCCCACTGCATGGGTTCCAAGAACCATAAGCATTTACGAATCCCCAAGCCTGTTTCCTCATCTGTGAAATGGAGCATCCACTCGCCCCTTCCTCCAGGGTTATTAAATTCTAGCAGTTCCTCATTTCCACACGCTCTCAGGACATCTTCATGCTGGCTGCCTGACATCACTCCCTATCACCGCCCCCTTTAAAATGTAAACCCCTGCTCGGGGAACTAAGATCCCACCTGCCTCCTGTCGCACCCAAAAGATTTTTTAAAAAATAAAATGTAAATCAACTTACTTAAAAAGCAAATTTAATAGTACTCCTAGAAATTTTTAAGTAGTAGTATTATGGAGGAGAACTGTAAGCACACATTACCAGTAATAAAGATTACTTGTGTGCAGACCTCCAAAATTCATCCTGCACACCATCTGTGAAGGCTGTGTTTGCGCCCTTGAGTGGCTGGGGCCGAGAGGGCGGCGTGCAAAGAGCCTGAGCTCAGCTCCGCTCACGGACACACCAGAATCACACCCATCTGCAGAACAGTCATCAGAGAAAAAGGCCAGAGCCAGCACAGATCTTCCACAACTAAAGACATAAAGAAGCAGCCACGGCCAGACGAGGAGGGCAGACCCGCACTAAAGTCGGTGCACGACCCCCGAAGCGGGCGCGGTTCCACCGCGGGGGTTCTCCCGTGGGAGCCAGAGCTCGGAGCCCACAGGGCCCTCCAGCCCAGGGTCCTGCCCTGGGGAGAGGAGCCCTCGGAGCATTAAGCTTTGAAGGCAGGCAGGGCCTCACTTTGGGAGCGCCCCAGGACTGGGGGAAACAGAGGCTTCCCTGGTGGTCCTGCGGTGAAGACTCTGCCTGCCCACGCAGGGGACCCCCGAGCCGCCAGGACCACGGAGCCCTCCCCCTGCAACGGAAGACCCCACAAGCTTCATGCAGCTAAGAACTAACGCAGCCAAAACTGACTAAATACATATCTTAAAAAAAACACAAAACAGGTGCATATGATTCAAACGTTTTGCAACAATAAAAGGGCCCACAGCCCCTCACGTGCCCCTGGCCGTGGGCCGAAGCTGCGGACAGACACCGGCGGGGGCACCCTGGGGACCGTGGACTGTGCCGCTTGCTGGCCGCCGCGCCGGGGTCCTCCCTCCTGCTCGGGGGAAGGCCGGGTCCACCGGACCGCCCGTGGGCACAGCGTGGACGCCTCAGGCCGCGTGGTAACTGGCCAGGGACCCGCCCCCCCTTCCCCCCAGCAGGGGGGCTGCCTAGAGACCCCGAGCCCACAGCCCTGCCCCCCGAAGGCCTCGCGCCAGCTGCGCCCCCCCGGAGTGCAGGCATCGGTTCCAGAACCCTCTCGCGCGTCTGGCCCTGCCCTCCAGAGAGCTGGCTGTTTGTGCCGGGCCGGCCTCGGCCACCAGGGGGCAGGTGCCAGACGCAAGAAACACTATGATCTCAGGCCTAACTAATTAAAAAAAACCAGCAGAATCTGTCTTGCCATGTTGAGGAACGAAGGTCCCACACGCCAAAGAGCACCGCGAGCCACAACTCCTGCAGCCCCGAGCTCGGAGCCCACGGGCCACGGGCAGAGGGTCTGTGCACGCTGCTGAAGGTCCCGCGTGAAGCAACCAAGGCCCCAGACAGCCAGAGAGATCAGTACGTCAATACATTTCTTTTTTGGCTGCACTGACTTTTGTTTTTTGTGTTTTTTTTTGCACGGGCTTCTCTGGTTTCAGCGAGGGGGCTGCTCTCGAGTCGCAGCGCGCAGGCCTCTTCCTGCAGCGGCTTCTCCTGGGGCGGAGCGCAGGCTCTAGCGCGCGGGCTGCGGCCTCGGGGCTCCCGGCTCTAGAGCGCAGGCTCAGTAGTAGTAGTGAACGGGCCTAGTTGCCCTGCGGCATGAGGGATCTTCCCAGACCAGGGATCAAACCCGTGTCCCCTGCATTGTCAGGCAGATTCTTATCCACTGCACTGCCACAGAGGTCTAATAAATAAATAAACATTAAAAAAAATCAAATAGGTGAAATTCGTTAGTGCACATAAGCTCAAAAAAGAAAAAAAAAGAAAGAACCCACTATCCCCCAGCTAGGGGGTCGAGCTGAACCCTGGCACTGACCCCTTGTAGGTAAACACAAGCTTGGGGATATCCCGGACCCGATACTCCACCGTGTCAGGAACTAGCCCCTCCGCCAGTGAGCTGACACCAGCTCTGGGGTCTCTGAGCCACACAACCAGACTCCAGGACCCGGCTCTGCCTGCCGGCAGTCTGGAACTTACCCCAAGTCCTGCCTTCACCCGCCAGTGGGTGGGCAGCAGCTCCAGAGTTTCCTGGACACTCTGCCTGCCAGGGAGACAGTGTAAGCCCAGGGGTCCCTGGGATTCTGCAGGCAGCTGCTCTGTGATCCGGGCCCACCAAGCAGCAACCTGCAGACTGGGGGTCAACCACGCCTCCCAGACCACCCGCACAGTCAGCCCTCCATGCAGCCCTCACTGGGGAACCGCTGGGGCACAGAGCTGGGGCGACAGAGGGGTGGGCACTGCTATATACTAGGATGCCTCCTGCAAAAAGCCACCTCTCCAAGGCTGGAGACACTGAGGCTCATTGTCGTGGAGACGACAGTTAAAGAAAAGAGTGAATACTGAAACAACAAGGGAAAAGCAGCAAATACCAGACGAGAGACTCCATGGGGCTACAGTGGATTTGTCAGCAGAAACTTTTCAGGCCAGAAAGGAATGGCATGATATATTTAAAGGGAATGAAAAGGGCTATTTAAGGAGATGAAAGGGAATAACTTACCCCACAAGAATACTCCCCTCGCCAAGGCTCTTGATCAGATTTGATGGAGAAATCAAAAATTTTACAGACAAGCAAAAGCTAAAAGAGTTCAGCACCAGCACACTGTCTTTAGGAGAAATGTTAAAGGGGGCTGTCCCCGGTGGTCCAGCGGCCAAGGCGCCGTGCTCCCAATACAGGGGGCTCAGGCTGCAGCCTGGGTCCTGTGTGCCTCAGCCAAGACCTGGCACTGCTGATAAATAAGTAAGATTGAAAGAAAAAAGGAAATTCTCTAAGAGAAGGAGAGAAGGTCACAACTAGAGACAAGAAAAGATGAAATGAAAAAGCTCCCAGGTAAAGATAGGAAAACATACAGGAAAGGGAGAAGACCCACCACACACAAGGCTTGCAGGAAGGTTAAAAGACAAGAGCAGACAAAATCATTTCCACAAGAAGCAGTTAAGGGGCACACAGAACAATTAGTTGTTAAATATGGTATTAAAAGTAGTAATGGTGAGGAGAGGATAAATCCAGGGTTGTTAAAAAGGTACTTAAAATTAAGAGACCAGCCACATAACACAATCATGTACACATATATGCTGCCATATAAAACCTGATGGTAGGGACTTCCCTGGTGGTCCAGTGACTAAGACGCCACACTCCCAACGCATGGGACCAAGTTCAATCCCTGGTCAGGGAAGTAGACCCCACAGGCTGCAAATAACACCTGGCACAGACAAATAAAAAAATTTTTTTTTAAACTCATGGTATCCACAAGCCAAGATCCATAATAGAAATACACACAAAAAAGAAAAAGGGGTAAATAAGCACCCTTAATAAACAGTGAAAATAAAATCAACATTGTTGCTGCTAAGTCCTGTCTGACTCTTTGAGACCCCATGGACTGTAGCCCACCATGCCCCTCTGTTCATGGAATTCCCAGGCAGGAATACTGATGTGGCTTGCCATTTCCTCCTCCAGGGGATCTTCACAACCCAGGGATTGAACGCAAGTCTCCTGCATTGCAGGCAGGTTATTTACTGCTGAGCTACTAGGGAATATGGCGCCAGGCACATAGTTGGTGCTTAATAAATACAGACTCAGTCCAGCTCAGCCGCTCAGCCGTGTCCGACTCTGCGACCCCATGGACCGCAGCACACCAGGCCTCCCTGTCCATCACCAACTCCTGGAGCTTGCTCAAACTCATGTCCATTGAGTCAGTGATGCCATCCAACCATCTCATCCTCTGTCGTCCCCCTCTCCTCCTGCCTTCTATCTTTCCCAGCATCAGAGTCTTTTCTAATGAGTCAGCTCTTCACATCAGGTGGCCAAAGTACTGGAGATTCAGCTTCAACATCAGTCCCTCCAATGAACACCCAGGACTGATCTCCTTTAGGATGGACTGGTTGGATCTCCTTGCAGTCCAAGGGACTCTCAAGAATCTTCTCCAACATAATTTCTTTGGCGAACTCTCACATCCATACATGACTATTGGAAAACCATAGCTTTGATAATATAACATAATTTGATAATATAAGCTTAACAACTAATGCTTAACAATTATGTGTCTGGACTTGGCTTTCCAACCCTTCTCCTTGCTGTGTTGCCGGCAACCGTCACCCACCAGTCAGCGCCTGCACGCAGCAGGGGACACGGACTGGCCCCGGGTAGCTGTCACCTGCTGTGAAGAGACCAGAGCAAATTACGACTAAAGAAGCATCCAAACCAAAGGAAGAGATCACCTGATTAAAAGGAAAACAAGTGCACATAAAAAATGCAGAACATTTCTCATTCAAGTATGTGCAGCTGGTTCTTAATATTAACTTTGACTTCCAGACTTCTTTCCTCCTCCTCATCTCACCTTTCTGCTCAAAGTGCAAAAAGTACCTGATGCCCTTTTGCACTAAAGCAAATGTATTTGGGAGGAAAAAACAGCTAGTGTGCAAATCTTTTATTTAATTTTACAGCATCGGTACTTGGGAGTTGATGCTACTTGGAAAGCCCAGGTGCGAGGCATCCAGATGATTAAGCGTTCTGCAAATATTTTTTTGCTGATAAAGGGAGGCTCTGCAGGACGGAACAATCACGGACAGCATAAGTGATGATGTCATTTGAGTCAATGTCCGATTCAGGCGATTAGAGAAAGTTCAACAAATTAGGCTGAACCACAAACGGAGCCTTGGCTTTCGACCAAAGTTGTTCAATAGGCTTTGCCAAATACATGCTGATAGATTAATTTGACCCACCCATTTCCACGTTCTCTGAATGCCACAAAGTGTAGGGAAATGAGTAAGGCCTGTGGAGTCAAAGAGGTTGGGATTTGGGTCTAAGTTTTCTGCTTACAGTGTTTCCCTGGGTGAAATATTTGAATTCTCCAAGCTTATTAAAACGTGGGAAGATTCCTAGCTCCCTGGCAAGGCTATCTGAGGATTAGTTGAGACAAGGTACAGGAAAGGGCCTCGAACACAATAAATGTTAATCGCCCTAATTAAATATTTGTGCATTTTAGTTTGTTACTGAAATCCAGTGAGATTCCAGGAAGGCCAAAGGGAATGTGTAGTCAGTTCCTAGGAGTTCCAAAAAGGACTTTCAAAATGAGGTGTAAGGGTTTCTCTGAGGGCTTAGTGGGTAAAGAATTCATCTGCCAATGCAGGGGTGTAGGTTTGATCCCTGGGTTGGGAAGATCCCCTAGAGAAGGGAATGGCAACCCACTCCAGTATTCTTGCCTGGAAAATCCCATGGACAGAGGAGCCTGGCGGGTTACAGTCCCTGGGGTTGCAGAGAGTCAGACGTGACTCAGTGACTAAACAACAGCAATCCTTATGAAGGGAGCTGTTTTTCATTTTTGCCTTTTGATTCAGAAATATGAGTTCTGACACTGCCCCTGCTCTGCGCCAAGTACTGAGCTAGGCATATGCCGACTTTTCTTATTCCCAGAAGAACATGTACACATGAGGTATTTCAGTCTCTATTTAATAGCCGAGGCCCAGAGAAGCTGAGTCTAGTCAAGTCACACAGCTAGGAGATGATGCCTAGAGGATGAAAGTGCAGCTGAAGTTAATCCCTGCAAATTTGTGTCTTTCCCGCTAGCAAGGTGGGGTTTACAAGGCGGGGAACTGTGTTTCTTTAGAGGAGAGGCATGTTGGTGAATCAAGTTCTCAGGTCAGCCAAGAAGTGCAAGCAAGCATTGCTTAGAGTTATGATGCCTTTCACATCCCTTAAACCATCCACAAGGGAAAGTGAAGTCGCTCAGTCATGTCTAACTCGTTGGAACCCCATGGACTGTAGCCCTCCAGTCTCCTCCATCTGTGGGATTCTCCAGGCTGGAATACTGGAGTGGGTTGCCATTTCCTTCTCCAAGGTGCATCGTAAAGTCATCTCTCATCAATCCACCCAGTTAGCATTCCCTCCAGGGCTGGAAGAGGGTGAAAGCAACATGAAGTGGTTAGCTTGTGTCTCGGGGCTACGTCCTATGAAAAAGGGCTTTCCAGGGGCTCCGTGGCTAAGAATCCGCCCGCAGTGCAGGAGCCACAGGAGTCTCGAGTTTGATCCCTGGGCCGGGAAGATCCCCTGGAGGAGGAAATGGCAACCCACTCCAGTATTCTTGCCTGGAGAGTGTCCCACGGACAGAAGGGCCTGGCGGGCTACAGTCCATGCAGTCGCAGAGAATCAGACACGGCTTAGAGACTAGGCTCACAGGCCTGTGAAAAATGCACACCCTCCACACCTGGAACCGTGCAGAGAGCAGCAAGGTGCTCACGCTTTGAGATGTGCAGGGCGAGTGAGACAAGGGCTGGATCTCACTCCCCGGGTCCCCTCACTAGTGAGGCTACCACAATCACTCGTTTTCCCTTCTGTCCTCATCAGCCCTCTGCTCTGAGCCAGGGTGGTTGAGTCTCGGGGTTAAAGGTGCGCATAATGCAGCTCCACCCCACCACCTGCTTACAAGTAGTTGTTACTCTTTAGTCACTCGGTCATGTCTGACTCTTCTGTGACCCCAGGGACTGTAGCCCATCAGGTTCCTCCGTCCATGGGCTTTCCATGAATACCGCAGAGGGTTGCCGTTTCCTCCTCCAGGGGATCGTCCCAGCCCAGGGCCTGAACTCTCATCGCCTGCATTCCCAGCCAGGTTCTTTCCACTGAGCCACCTGAGAAGCCCTGCTTATAAGTAATAGTTGACCTAAATAACGATAAATAAAATAAATGATTTTCTGTTATTCAGAGGAGCAGTGCCAATCTTATGTGCAGAATCTTGGCTACAAATGTCAAGGAAACCCCTTGATCTCTCAATTCTCTCCTTCCTCTCCCCCTTTTTAAAATATTTACTTGGTTTATTTGGCTGTGCCAGGTCTTTTTAAATTTTATTTCAATTTCAATTTAATTGATGCTTCAATTAAATTAAAAGATGATTGCTCCTTGGAAGGAAAGTTATGACCAACCTAGACAGCATATTAAAAAGCAGAGACATTACTTTGCCAACAAAGGTCTGTCTAGTCAAGGCTATGACTTTTCCAGTGGTCATGTATGGATGTGAGAGTTGGGCTATAAAGAAAGCTGAGCACCGAAGAATTGATGCTTTTGAACTGTGGTGTCGGAGAAGACTCTTGAGAGTCCCTTGGACTGCAAGGAGATCCAACCAGTCCATCCTAAAGGAAATCAGTCCTGAATATTCACTGGAAGGACTGATGCTGAAGATGAAACTCCAATAATTTGGCCACCTGATGCAAAGAGCTGACTCATTTGAAAAGACCCTGATGCTGGGAAAGATTGAAGGTGGAAGGAGAAGGGGACGACAGAGGATGAGATGGTTGGATGGCATCACCGACTCGATGGGCATGAGTTGGAGTAAAATCCGGGAGTTGGTGATGGACAGGGAGGCCTGGCGTGCGGCTGCCCATGGGGTCACAAAGAGTTGGACATGACTGAGCGACTGAACTGAACTGTTCCGGGTGTTAGCTTTAGCATGTGGGATCTTTTTTTAGTTGTGGCATTTGAAATCTTTACTTGCAGCATGTGGAACCTAGTTCCCTGAAGAGGGATCAAACCTGGGACCCGCTGCACTGGGAGCATGGAGTCTTAGCCACTGGACCACAAAGAAGTCCCCTTCCTTCCCCTTTTTTCCCTTCCCTCTTCTTCCCTCCCCCCGCCCCTCTCTATTACCTGGCCATCACAAAAGCCAAGTGGATTGCATTCCCAGTGTATCATCATGAACTGATTTCCCATTTGCCGTTGTTCAGTCACTAAAGTGAAATCGCTCAGTCATGTCTGACTCTTAGTGACCCCATGGACTGCAGCCCGCCAGGCTCCTCTGTCCATGGGATTTCCCAGGCAAGAATCCTGGAGTGGGTTGCCGTTTGCTTCTCCAGGCGATCTTCCTGACCCAGGGATTGAACCCAGGTCTCCCACGTGTCAGGCAGACGCTTTACCGTCTGAGCCACCAGGGAATCCCGTTCAGTCACTAAGTTGTGTCCAGCTCTTTGCGAGGGTCTGCAGCACGCCAGGCCTCCCTGTCTCTCACCGTCTTCCAGAGTTTGCGCAAGTTCGTGTCCACTGAGTCACTGATGCTACCCAACCATCTCATCTTCTGCCGCCCTCTTCTCCTTCTGCCTTCAATCTTTCCCTTAAGCGTCCATTAGATTTTTGTTCAAGCTAAAAATTGAGGCAGACTTGGGGGAGACAGAACAGTGACGGGAGGAGACACACGACTCGGCCACAGGCGCTGAGCGGCACGGTGAGTGACGCCAGGCGTCACAGGTCCGAGCTGCGTTCACCCGGCTGAGCGCGGTGCCTCGCCCCCGTCCGCCGGGCCTCGGAGAGGAGGCCGTGTGGCTTGGTTGAGGATGTCAGCAGGATGCCTCTGGGGAAATGTGCCTACACGTATTGGTCCCCATGAAGTTCAGGAGTGTCATTAATATAATCAGTAAAAAGACAAAAGTTCTTTAAACTCTGAGCCTCAGTTTCCTCCACATCTGTAAAGTAGAGGTAATATTAGCACATTCTTAAGAGTGAATGTATTGGCTTCCCAGGTGGCTCAGTGGTAAAGAATCCGCCTGTCAAGCAGGAGACGCAGGTGTGATCTCTGGGTCAGGAAGGTCCCCTGGAGAAAGAAACAGCAACCCGCTCCAGTATTCTTACCTGGAGAATCCCGTGGACAGAGGAGCCTGGCGGGCTACAGTCCACAGGGTCACAAGAGTCAGACACGACTGAGCGACTAAACAGCAGTGAGTGTAGCCCTGGGGTTATCAATTGTCCAGGAAGAATTCCTCCAGGAAGCTTGGGCTGGGCTTGGATGATGAGTGTGCCAGAGGGGAGGAAGGCGGAAGGACAGCAGGTGCAAACCCCGGCAGCAGAGAGCGTGCGAAGAACAGAAGGACCTGGCCGAAGCCCGCGTCCCTGAGTCGGGGGCGCGGCCGGGAGGGCCCGTGCAGCTCGGGGCCTGGGGGTCAGTGGGCTGCGCTTCACAAGACACTGGAGTCCAGCTTAAGGACTCGGGTCTTCATGGAAGAGCGATGGAATGCCACTGAAGTAGGGCGGGACACAGTCGGGCCTGGGTTTTGGAAAGACCAGCACACGGCCAACAGACACGAACAGCCTGGAAGGGAGGAGCGTGCAGACAGGCTGGCGGTTTCTGCAGCGGCCCACCACGAAGGAGGCAGCAGAAGGAAACAGACTTGAAAAAATATTTAAGCAAAAAAAAAAAAATTTAAGCAGCAAGAAATACGAAAATTGCTTTGCCATTCAAATGAGCATCTTTTGGTAAAACTGCTATATTATTGTAATGTTATATTGTACACAATTTTCTAGTGAGACAAAGTTTGAATGTTTAACTTTGGTTGTAAGACATGCAATGAAGGAGAAAACATCTCTCCCGTATTTTAAAGATTTTATTCTTACTTTCAGAGAATTCAAAGAAGATATACAGATGAAATCTGACAACACATGTGGATTTATAATTCTAAAAACTTTCACAACAGGAAGCTTATACCCATTTTAGTGATATTTACATATTCATTCATATATGAAGATATAAATGTACACTTCTGAAATAGTCTAAAGATACAACCTAAAAAGGGAAATATTTATCAAATATACAGAAATATATAGTATGCTTTTAGGAAAAGTAGTAGTAAAAACATGCAAATAAACTGTATGTAAATGTAATTTTTAAGGAAGTTTTATAAGTATTGCTTAAATCTGTATGTATTTTCCATATATGAAATCACAATTTCCCAAGGAGTTCAAATCACATAACACGAGTTACATAATCTATAATGCCTGCACACTTTACTACTGACCCATTCTACAGCTGGGAAAATTAAGGCAGGGGACATCACTGAATATTTTTAAGCTATAACTAAACTTTAGAACATTGCCCTAAATAAACTTCAGATCCTAAATAAAATAATATATATACATTTTTTAAATGATGTAAGCAAATTGTCATTAGAATACACACACAATTTAAAAACTGTTGATCCACACCTTAATATCACAGATTACATAGATGCAATGTCATAATTAAATAATTTCATGATCCTTTAACACAAGGATGCATGGTAAACCATTAACAGATCCTTGAACAGGAGTTTGACTTCATTAAAGTTGTTCTTAGCATAGAGATTTTCTCTAATTTTTCAATAATGTTTCTATTTCAAAATAAGAAAAAAACAAGTTTTATAGGGACCAGATAACATGAACCAACATTTAGTTTTGCTTCCATTATTACGCAGTATTTCCCCAAACATTATATTAAGCAGAGTTACAATAAATGGATTGCCAATATTACCCTGAGCCGCAGACAATCCGTCTATAGGAGATCTTTCACTATGAAGTGTGAACTTTGAGAAGTGAGGATTCCAGCGGCGAGTCTGACACGGCAGAGCTAGAAACATGTAATGACTTTCGCCTGACTATCAGAGAAGCACCCAGCTGCTCCATCGTGTCGCGGAAGATGCAAGACTAAAGAGCAAGATGGGCAAGCCTGCGCCGCCAGGGTGGTGCGGACATCGTTGCGTGAGTCCCGTGTGTGCGGCGTGCGTTCCCTGCGGAGGGCCAGGCCTTCCAGCACTCCGTCTGCTTTCCCCGAGCCCGGTGCAAAATCTTAGAACCATCAGCGACCCAGGCAGCACAGTTTCTGGGACAACGGTACAGAAGACGGAGTGTAAACGTCTGAGCCCAAATGTTCTTTACGTGTCGTTTCATGCTCTGGTTTTCCACCTTTGCTTTCCAGTCGTGAGAAGCCCAAAACTTCCTTCTTACAGGAGGGTCAAAATTGCTGCTTTTGCTCTTGGTTAAAAAAAAAAAAATCTGAAATATAAAGTATACTCCAGTTATACATCAGAGCAGTATAATTAAACAAAAGGGCTGATTAGCAAAAATAAACTATTGGCTAACACCAATAGTGGCCTAGGCTCTTGTGTTTTACCAGAGTAACCGTGCATGGTGTCCAAGCTGAAGACTGGGAGCTTCACAATGAAGCTAGAATTCCTCTGTGGTCCTATGCGACTCAGCTCTGCTTGTTGCCATGTTCAGAATCTGACAAATTGCCTAAGGGTATCAGGCACCTGGGGCAGCCCAGGTGGCACTTGTGGTTTATAAAAAAACAAACCTGTCTGCCAATGCAGGAGATGTAAGAGACATGGGTTCGATCCCTGGGTGGGGAAGATCCCCTGGAGTAGGAAATGGCAACCCGTTTCAGTATTCTTGCCTAGAAAAATCCCACAGACAGAAGAGCCTGGTGGGCTATAGTCCATGGGGTCGCAAAGCCAGACACGACTGAGCGCTTGTCGGCAGCAGCATCAGACACTAAGGGAGGCATTCACGGGGCCTCATTCAGAGATTCATCTGAAATCGCATGTTTCCCAAATAATCCTCCTATCCGCAAGTCCCCCTCAACTTGCTCTTAGCAAATAGCAACTAGCTTGAGGCAAGTTCTAGGTGACGCCGTTAAAAGGGCTGAGTGATTGAGTTGAGTTTCACCACTGACATCTAATTCTATAAAGCTGTGTGTCAGAGATGTCGTATTTCCACATAAGCTGATATTGGAGATTTCTCAGGTTAACTATTTATCATTTTAATAGTTAAAAATTCATTTTACTGTGGATTAGGGGGAAATAAGTAGACCAGAAAACACTAATTCATGAAGGAAATGATCGCTTTGCAATAAGGCTGGCAAGAGCTGTGTTGGATTTCTGGCCTACAGAAGGATAAAATCATAAATGCTACGTAACACAAGTTTTAGTAATTTGTAAGTAATTCTTTTTAGTAATTTTCTAGCAGCAGTAGAAAACCAATACAACCAGCCAACCCTACTCAGTGACCAATTGTCTAAGGCTGTACCAAGGTGAGTTAAGTGGCTATGAGAAAGACATCTGTGTCCTGCAAAGCCTAAAATCTTGCCAACTGGTCCTTTACCGAAAAAGTTTGTCTCCAACCCCGACGTGTGCATGTGTGTGAGTCACTTCAGTCCTGTCCGACTCTGCAACCCCATGGACTGCAGCCCACCAGGCCCCTCTGTCCGTGGGACTCTCCAGGCCAGAACACTGGAGTGGGCTGCCGTGCCCTCCTCCAGGGGGTCTTCCCACCCAGGGATCGGACTTGTGCCCCTTACGTCTCCTGCATTGGCAGGTGGGCTCTTCACCACGAGTGCCACCTGGGAAGTCCCACGCCCTGATATTCACATGCAAACCCCACGACAAGCGGCTTGCGTTCTGGAGTACTCATTTGATGCTAGGCTCTGGTTATGTGTTTTGTACTCATATCAACTTTCTGGATGGATACTATTTTGGTCCCCATGTAACAAATGAAAAAAATAATTCAGGCAGAAAGGTTCAGTAACTGTTCAGGTCACCGGGTGAACCACCGGCAAGCAGGGACTCCAACCCACGTCTGGCTGACTCCCCAGCTCGGCTCACCCCTTGGCCACTCTGCACCCCAGATGCCCACCTGAGGCTTCTTATCGCTGGCAGAAAGCGATGGGGAGCTGCCGGCTGGGCACCAGAATGCCCAAGTGCAGCATCTCCACAGGCTCGAGGTCTGTGGCCACGATGTCGTATTTGCGGACGATCTGAAACACAGGAACACAGGAAAGGGGAGTTAGCCCCTCCGCCCCCGCCTTGAGGAGCAGCCCAGCGCCCAGCTGCGGAAACGCTGCCAGGGTCTTACCCAGCAGAGTGCCAGGTGGAGCTGGAGTTCAGCTAACCGGCGACCAACGCACATTCTTTTCCCAACGCCAAATGGAAGATGGGCAAAAGGGTTGATCTTTTTCTTGTCCTGAAGCCACCGTTCAGGCCTAAACTGACTTGATTCCTCAAAGTTTTCTTCATTGGATCCCAACACATGGGTATTTAGAACCAACACAGTCTAAAATCATACAGAAACATAAAGCACTTAAACATTTGAATAGCAAAATTTACAAAAGCCATCACCTTACAAATGTGAAAGTAACCCACAAATACATAACAACAATGAGTGCCAGCATATATTGAGTGCTTGAAAAGTGCCAGGCGATAAATACTTCAAGAACCTTAAAATTTTGCATCTCATTTTCACAACAACCCCATGTGGTAAGTTCTATTAATATTCCCATTTTACAGATGAGAAAGCTGAGGCTCAGACAAGTTATGTAACTCACTCAAGGCTCTACTTGCATCCAGGTCTCTCTGTCTTCATAACCCTTATTCCTAATACTAGACTACATAACACATCAACTGTTTACTGCAGTCTACATTTTTCCAAAATCAGTGCTCTCCCAGTAGAAATGTTTCAGGAGATCTGCTGGATATTTGAAGAGGGTTTCTCTCAAAGCTCTGTAAGGTATAGATTGTACACATTTTACTTACTCCTTTGGGTAAAGCATATTCCCCCAGAACCATTGCCTTGTCAAGAGTCCGAGTTGTAAAGGGGACACTCGGGTTAAGCCTGAAAATACAAAATCAGAGATGTCAAGGTGGGCACAGACCAAGTCTTAGCTCAAGGAAATTCAGAGTCTGGCTAAATAAACAATCACTGCCTAAGTTCTCATAAAGGGGACATGCTTCCAACTCTTTACAAAGAAGTTCTCTGTCTTCCCAATATTTACCTCTTGCTTTTATTCCTTATTGTGTTGGTTAAACCCCCAAGTGTAAGCTTACTTCATAGCTGTTAACAGTGATTTTCCCGTTTCACTCTAGACTTCAAATGTGTATGTTTACACGCCTCACCCACAAGCTTGCTGTCTGTCCTGGGTTTCTTCTATCCACCCTTCGTAAAGTTAAAGATATTTCCTTCTAATCCTAAGATGTTATGAGTTTTGTTTTCCAGAAAAAGAATCTTCAAAGACCATTTTACACAGAGGCTCAGAAACCAGCGCGTCTCTGTGTCTTGTATAATAATACGGCTCCTCGCTGAGCTTTCATCTCGCTTCTTCATTGGTGCCCCTAATCTTAATTATTGCTTATAGTATCCATTCAAGTATTATTATTACTGATTTAAAGGGGGCAGACTCTGGGTTTCCAAGATTTAATAGAATTTGCCCAAATGATTTAAGGAATGAGTCATAGGAAAGGAGTGTGGTCCTGGAGGTTTTTTTTTTTTTTTTTGTAGCTTGCTAAATGCTTATGAATCAACTACGGGAGGGGGGTCCCTTATTGTGTGTTGGCGAGAACAGCCCTCTGACATTCATATTAGCTTAGGCATGTGTTCTTACCTCATAGATTCTTTCAGACAGGCTTTTAAATATGGCATGTTCCTCAAATCCTCTGCCCGTGGCAACTGCTTCTCAGGCAACACACTCTGAATTTCCTTAAGAAGCTTTTGCTGCACGTGGGGATTACGGGATAAATTGTAGAGAAGCCACATTAAGCTGTTTGCTGTCTGAAAGCCAAATGGACATAAACTTGAGTTTTCTGTAAATAAACTGGCTTAAAACTTGTATCAGCTGAACCAAAGGCGGTGCCTAGCACCTTGTCGTGAAAACATGAGGGATGCTTTTTCACACATCCTTCTTGGCTGTGTCTCAAACAAATACCATATATGAAAAGTCAGATTCAGTTTATAAAACACTTCCATGAATAACAGCTTATTTCCTGAGGGAATCAGAGTAGAATTCTTTGAATAGACAGCTGCATTAAGACACAAAATATAGCTCGGTATAAAAATGGAACACAGATGAGGACATGTACAACCGGGAGATGAGAAGTCAGCCAGGTGATTGTAAAATATCAACCTTCAGGTTGTTGTAAGTTTGTCTTACATGAGATGTCACCATTGGGGGAGCTGGATGAAGGATGAAGGAATCCTCTCTAGTGTTGCTTAGGACTGCAAGTGAATCTACAATATCTCAAAATAAAATTTGCTAATTGTTTAATCTAAAAAATAATATCAAAATTGAGTGGGGAGAGACAGATGGAGATCCTAGGAGTGTTACTAATAAAAATGGGTTTTTAAAAAATGTTTCACTGCAAATGCACAAGAAACTGCATTTCTGGAATTTAAAAGAAAGCCCCCCCCCCTTTTTTGCCATACCCTCAAAAGCTCCCATAAAATAAAAAGGCATTATATGTACTCAGAGTTTCAGCCTCAAGCAAAGAGCCCTGGTAGAAGGCAGCCAACACCAAAATAAGAAATTCTAGCATCAAGTTGAGTATTTCAAGGAAGCAGCCACAATTCTGACAAAGACATTCATGGCCTTTTAAGTGGCATCCTTTATTTTCTTTCCAAAGGCAAGGAGAAGAGAAAAAATACTGTTGGCAGAAACAGCCAGTGCAGCTTTTAGCTTCACAATACTCACCACTGGTAGTCTTATATATTTGTTTTTAGGCCTATTCTTGGCTAATTTAAGCCAAATATCCCCATAAAAATGGTCATTGTGTCCTCTCTCAGCAGACACAAGGACGCTTTAGCTAAGTGCTATGTGTCACTCACACAAATGAGCAAAGTGCAGGACAACTTGGAGCCGATGGTATTTATTATTTTTGGAAGAAGATGCCTCCAAGAAGCCTTCTTCATGTCAGAGGACTGGCAGCCTCGGCTGCAAATAAACCGTGGATGTCATTATTACAAGAGGCCGATTTTCAAAACAGGAAGAGGGCGTAGCCACCAAATTAGATACACTTTCAGATTTCTCTGATTTTCCAAATGCGACGTTCAGAATAGCCAGGACGAAAAAAGAGACAGATTGGCCCGTATCAGCGGGTCCCTTACCGCAAGCACCAAGCAGAGTTCCCAAAAGGCGGATAACTGCAGCTTTCACCAGAGCCCTGAAGGACAGCCCTGGCCTGTGGGGCTAACTGCAGGGGCTGGACGCAGGGCAAGCGGCCTCAGAAACCTCAGGGGCGCAAAGTGTCCCGGCCTGACCTCCGCGGAGGAGACCCGTCTCCTCGCTGGCCTTCCCCCTTCCGCTCTCTCTCGGTGGGGTCCACTCTCCATCCACCAGCCAGAGCCCACTCTTGGTTGTTTTGCTAAGTCATGTCTGACTCTCTGCGACCCCAGGGACTGTAGCCCTCACAGGCTCCTCTGTCCATGGGATTCTCCAGGCAAAAATACTGGACTGGGTTGCCATTTCCTCCTTCAGGGGATCTTCCCGCCCCAGGGATTGAACCTGCATCTTCTGAATTGGCAGGTGAGTTCTTTACCACTGAGCGACCAGGGAAGACCACTTTACCAAATGTCAATTTGATCAAGTTACTCCCCTGTTTAAAATGCTCCAAGAGCTTTTCATCATAGGAGTAATAATCCAAACATCTTACTAAGTGAAAAGTATTAGTTGCTAAGTGGTGTCTGACTCTTTGCTACCCCATGGACTGTAGCCCACCAGGCTACTTTGACCATGGAATTCTCCAGGCAAGAATACTGGAATGGGTTGTCATTTCCTTCTCCAGGGGCTCTTCCAGACCCAGGGATTGAATCTGGGTCTCTCGCATTGTAGGCAGATTCTTTACATCTGAGCCGCCAGAGACGCCCCATCTTACTAAGGCTCCTGGCTAACAGAGCCCATGGCCTTTTCCTAAGTCAGCTCTGACTCCATGCGCTAGTTCTTCAGGCCACCCTCTTTCTGCCCCAGGCCCTTTGCATGTGCTGTTTACTCCACTTGGAGTGTTCCTCCACCAGTTCTTCCCTTGGTTGTTTCCTCATTATTCCAGCGTCAGCTCCATTATGACATCCTCAGAGAGGGACCACCTCCCCTGCCTCTCAATGACGTCACCCTGATGGCTTCCCCCAGGGCCTGGACCACTATCTGAAGTGATGCTATCTCACTGGTCATTTACATGTCCATTGTCGGTTCCCCACAGCATTGAAGTTCCATGAGGGGAACTGGTTCTTTGTGGTCTCTCAGGTACCCGGAACAGTGCTGACACATAGCAGATACTCAATAGTTCCTAAATGCTTTCATTTATTGAACAAGTATTTACTGAACACCTACTATGTGCCAACTTCTATTCCACATCCTAGAAATACAGCAGGGGAAAAACCGAAGTCATGGCTGCTATGGAACTCACATTCCAGATGGAAAAAAAGAATAAGGGGGAAGCTTCACTGTTATCACTTTCAGGAGCCTCTCAGAGTAAGAGAGCTAATGGGAAAATGAGCTGACGTTCCCACTTTTCAGTCTTCTGGAGCATGCGGAGAAATGAGAACCTTGCTATTCCCTGATGTAGAAAATCCTACTTTTTGTTCAGATCAGAGACACCATGGAACATGGAACAGAAATGACCTGGTATACATTTTTCTCCGAGATGACAGTTGTGTGAGAGGTGCTGGGCCACTGAGGAATATTAATATTACGCCTCCAAAGATGGCTCAGAAGATGAGTCAGAGATACTGAAACTCACCTGAATACCGTCAGTATTTGTGTTTGGAGCTTGGCTGTACTGTGTACCTACCAAGAATATCAACCATAGCAAGGACAGAATTTTGGCTTTTAACATTAGCTGTTTCAGAATTCCCTTGTGGTCCAGTGGTTAAGAATCTATCTGCTAGTGCGGGAGACACGGGTTTGACTGCTGGTCTGGGCAGATTCCACGTGCCGAGGAGCAGCTATGCCCATCTGCTACAACCACCAAATCCCACGCACAAGAGCCGGCGTTCCCCACTAGAGACGAAGTGAGGAGCCCCCGCTCCAACCAGAGCAAAGCCGCGCAGCAGCCAAGGCCCAGCACGGCCAACAATAAAATACACGAGTATTTAAAAAACCTAATAAATAAATAAAATAAAATTAGCTGCTTCGTTGAAATTGAGATCAAGTTTTCTCAAGCTCCCTCTGTTGACAATTTTAAGTGGAAAACAAATATCGGACTAGCAGAGACTATTTCAGCATTTTTAGACTAAATATCAACCACAGTGAGGCACTTTGGTAAGAGGCAAAACTACCTAAAATATATCCAGTTTTTAAAAACCTAGATCATCCACCTTGCTACAGTGTAGAATTTTGCTGCTTCCGAATTCCTGTAGTAGCTTTCATATTTTTCATGACACTGATATTCTGCTCTGGATTTTTTTCCCTGCATGTGTGATAAGTTGCTTCCCTCGTGTCCGACTCTTTGCGACCCCATGGACTGTAGCCCTCCCGGCCCCTCTGTCCATGGGACTCTCCAGGCAAGAATACTGGAGTGGGTTGCCATGCCCTCCTCCAGGGGGTCTTCCCGGCCCGGGGATCGAACCCACGACTTACATCTCCTGCACTGTCACTAGCACCACCTGGGAAGCCCTTTTTGTCTCTAAAGCGCATGAATTTTTCTATCACATGTTTACGCACACAGGCTGTGCACGGGGTCTCCCACACATTCGAGTAAACGTTTTATTTCTGCGAAGCTTTTAACGCTCAGCGCATCCTTATGGAATGGGTGAATTGAATGACCATGTACGATTTGTCGTGAAAAAGATTTTACAGCCCATTGATTTAGTAAACCCAAGCCAGGCCCACCCTTACCGTCTCCACCGCAGCCAGCTGGAGCTCCGTCACGGCCGCGTACAGCTCTTTCTTTGAAAGCTGATTGTGGTGATAAATGTCACAAAGCAAATCCATGCTGGGCTGCTCAGAGTATTTCTCTAACCGGTTGTCCACACAAGCTTTGACTGTGGAGGAGAGAAAAGGGGGGAGGAAATCAGCTGAAAGTCAGGACGAGGAAAAGAACGAAGCAGAACCCAGGATCCAATTCTCCCTGCAACGTCCAAAGGCTCTTTGCGGGCAATCTGACCATTTGTTAGATAAGCTAATATTGCCTTGTTGCTAAGTCACCAAGGACTGACCAATGCCTACGTGAGCACAAGGGTCCCCTGGGAATCCTCTTAAAATGCAAACTCTGATTCAGGGGTCCAGGGTGGGCCTGGAAGCCTGTTTCCAGCAGGCCTCCTGTGGTGCCGACGCTGGGTCTGTGGTTGTGTTTCGAGTAGGGGGCGCCGAGAGTTCAGGAGAGGCCATCGTGAGACAGGGGTGGGGTTTGGGTCCGTTCTCGGGATCAGAACCGGGACTCACAGTCACTGGCAGAGGCAGCGGGCCCTGGCTCCCAAAGCAGAGAGGAGAACCCCCTCCCCTGGCAGCAAACAGCCGCGCACACCTGCAGGCCCAGGGCGGAGCCCACGCCTGTCGGCAGTAACGGCGGACGTCTCTGCTGTTCGCAAAGTCCATTCTAGACGTACATCTCCTTCCCTTCGACCCACTATGGAAGCCACCATCACAGTAATAATCACAGTGATGACGGCAGAAATGGTAGAATTAGTGAATGGCACAGCAGTGAGGGTCGAGTCTTCCAGAGTCCTTCTGTCCGACTTCAAAGCCTGTCTCTGGCATCACCTGGCAGGCAGTCTTGATAAAGGTATTAATTTCCTTGTGTCTCATTTCTGATAAGAGGGTCTGATAAGAGGACCCATCTTATAGGATTTTTGTGAGAATTAAATGAATGTGTGTGTATGTGTGTGTGTATGTGTGAAGTGTGTATATGTCTGTGTGAATGTGTTTGTGTGAATATGTGTGTATGTGTATATGTATGTGTGTGAATGCATGTGTGCATGTATGTGTGTGTATGTGTTATGCGTGCATGTGTGTGTATGTGTGTATCTGTGAATGTGTGTGTGTCTCTGTGCATGTGTGCATGTGTGTGTCTGTGTGAATGTGTATGTGTGAATATGTGTGTGAATGCATGTGTGCATGTATGTGGGTGAATGTGTGTGTATATATGTGTGCATGTGTGTGCATGTGTGTATGTGTGAATGTGTGTGTGAATGTGCGTGTGTATGTGTGTATCTGTGTATGTGTGTGTGAATGTGTGTGTGTGTGTGTCATCCTACATTAATTCTTAGCACCAAATATTCCCTCCACACCATACCAGAAGTAGCTCTGATCCATTGAGACATTGTGCTACGCTAGGTTTCACATTATCCTTATTAGACTTAAAAACAGTTGCACTGAGATCCATACTACTAACTACAGATACTATTAATGCTACTATTATTATTAGCCCATTTTAAACACAAGATAACTGAGAATGAAAAAGAGTGAGGACTTCCTGCTGGTCCAGTGGCTAAGATTCCAGGCTCCCAATGTAGGGGGTTTGGGTTCCATCCCTGATCAGGGAACTAGATGCCACATGTCACAACTAAGACCCAGTGCATCCAAATAAATAAATAAAAATCAATAAATATTAAAAATAATTTTTTAAAGAAAAAGAGTGTATTTGGCAAAGCCACTATGCCCAATGATTGAGCTGGAACTTGAGTTCAGGAATCTTTGACTCCGAAGCTCTTGCTTTTAATCACTCCGATTTCTCAAAAAACACTACAGAAAACTACCTCCCGCCTTTCTCTTAGAATGTATCTGCACCAAGGCAATCCCCAGAGTCAAGCGTTTGCAAAGTTTGAAAGAACCACCAGGAGCGGCTCCAGCCACGGCGGGGCGCTGAGACCAGGACCATCACCCAGACCCCCGGCAGCATCCCCGGAGCCAGGGCGGCTGGGCCCCCGCGGCCGCCTTACCTGATCTGAAGATGGTGTCCCAGGCCTGCGTGTGCGCCTGCCAGACCCTGGTGTTGAGGCCCCTGTGCAGCTCGACTGGGGTGACCATCATCTTTCCAAACATGCTCATCATCTGTGGGGACACAAGTGCCTTTCAGCCCCCTGCTCTCTGTCTCACAGACAGCCTGCAGCCCACGAGCGACGTGTCCTACGCAAGCACATCCTCTGCTCCCCGAAGGCTGGACTCCCAGGGATGCCCCCGGGCTCCTGGCACCAGTCCCCACCTGCTAAAGACACGTGGAAATCGGCTTTGGGACACTTTCCCACTGGATGTGGTTCACAAAAAGTTTGATCTTGCGGGAAGTCCCTGGTGGTCGAGTGGTTAGCACTTTGAGCTTACAGTGTGGTGGCCCAGGTTTGGTCCCTGGGCAGGGAACTAAGATTCCACAAACCACATAGCAAGTAGAAAAAAATTGATTTTATGACCTACATGTGAAAAAAAAAAACAAAACTATAGACCTCATATCCACTTCCACTTCCAATAATTTCCAAACTTTAGTCATTCTTGAAACCGGTTTCACAGTCTCTACGACCTCCATACACAACCTAAACAATCCAAAAATTTTTAATCTGAAAATCTTCAGATTCTTTAAGACACTATTTTCATCAACTGACCTTTAATTGAAACTTCTACTTTCACTTTGCCTGCCAATGATTTAACATGCTTCTTTATTACATGTGCATAGATGCACGCGTGCTTCCTAGGTGGCTCAGCAGTAAAGAATCTGCCTCCACTGCAGGAGACAGCGGTTCGATTCCTGGGTGGGGAAGATCCCCTGGAGAAGGAAATGGCAACCCGCTCCAGTATTCTTGCCTGGAAAATCCCATGGGCAGAGGAGCCTGGTGGGCTCCATGGGGTCGCAAAAGAGTCAGACACAACTTAGCAACTCAACAACAACAATATATGCACATACATTCATGAATATACACAACATACCTTAAGATGAACACTTAACTACTATAATGAAATATATGTGGGAAACATTGGGATGCACGCTTGTTGGGCTCTGTAAACAATTAATAAGGAAAATGCTCTCCCCAGGGGACACGTACTGTTTTGATGGCCGTGATGAAGTTCAAAGCTTCCTCTCCTGCGTTCTCCTGAAGGAGCCCGAATCTCTTCTCATACAGCACAAGGCAGATGCCTGTTATTTAAAGTAATCAACACTGTTACCCCCTCACAGAGACACTGGAGTCTATGATTAGAGGCTACCAAAGGCTCAGCCTGTCTCCCATAAAAGTGAGGTCTTTTCGAAGAACAGAGAAGCAAAGAGTCTCAGGCCAAGGGGCTTGATGACTTTCTTCTCTTTCTAGAAATTATCTCCAGGTCCAAAAACTTGTCCTCTGCAGAACCTCCTGATCAGAAAAACCACTGTGAAGACACAACCATTTTTATACCTGAGTGAACCTCTCCTGTAATGCCTCGCTTTTCTCACTTTACCCTTGACACCATGTGCAGCAGACACTGCTAAGGACTGCCCCATGGTCACTCTTCCCTGTTTCTTCCCTAAGAGAACCCTGGTTTACTTCGCTTGTCAGTGTATGCATCCCCAGGCAGTAAGCAGCATTGATCTCAGACAATTCCGCTCCCCGACTTCCCAGGCTTCCCGAGGCAGCCACTGGGCCTCCCGGAGGCACTTCTGCGTTCCTGGCAGAGGGGACGGGTGCAGCCAGCTTCGCTCTTCCCTCTTTCCTTCCTGCCTTCGCCCAGAACGCAGAGGTGAGACCAGGAGAGGCAGGAGCCGTTTTGCAAACCCGCTCCGAATGAATGAGAAGGAAGACAGAACAGACTTGGACCCCAGTGACACCGCTGAGTGCCAGCCGTGGACTGGCCTCCTCAGGGTTTCTCGTAACGCTGGACAATGATTTGTAAACCACCATGGTCAGGTTTTCCTTGACTTGCAAAGAAGTGCATCCGATACTCCTTAATTTCAGTATTTCCAGCGGACAATTTCCAAAACATACGCTTCTCTCCTCTGTAATCATCCCCTCTCTTGACTTTTCTTTCCCTGAACACCTCCTGTGGATTTCTTATTGGCATGGAGCTTTCTTGTGTGCTAAGATGACTGCCCGTGACTTTAAGGCGAGGTCGATCTGATCAGGGAGACAGGTCAGGACAAAAGCCTCTGAACGAGGGATCCCCTCCAGTCACTCACCCTGACAGCCAAGGGCGAGGCTTCCTTCCAGTAAGTCGGACCGTGGCACCTTCCTGCTGAAAGCGCTCTACGATCGCTCCCAGGGACTCTGGGCTCAAAACCACAGCCCACCCCCGGTTTACACAGACAGCTGTGAGCGGGCCCCTGCCTTCCTCCCATCCCCTGCTGTGCCGCCCGCGTCCCTTGCAGGACACGCTTCGGTCGCTCGGAACTCCCTTCTTTCCCCTCCTTTCTCCTGCCACCTGGAACACTCCCCCCTCCTACACGTTCACCTGGGGCATTCCTGCTCATCCCCGGCCTTGGCTGAGACGGCCCCACTTCCGTGCAGCAGCCCTGACCACACTCAGCTGCGGACAGCCTCTGGGACCCTCCGCCAGCCCTGAGCCCCTTCAGTCAGGTGCTCCCCGTTCCACTGAAGGCGCCTTGTTCCCCTGCTTTGTCCCCACCGGGAGGCGAGCACATCAAGGGAGGGCTTTGCTTTTATTCCCAGCGTGGTCCTCAAAGCCAGTGACCCAGCTCCCTTCTGTTCAGAATGAACCATGGCTCCACCTCTGACTGGAAGCAGTTCTTTTTTTTAAATGTATTTTGTTTCTTTGGCTCCCCTGGGTCCTAGTTGCCACGTATCACCTTTTTTTCCCTTCAGTCACAGCATGTGGGCTCCAGTCCCTGACCAGGGGCCGAGCCCGGGTCCCCTGCGTTGGGAGTGTGGGGTCCTAGCCACTGGACCGCCAGGGAAGTCCTAAAGTAGAAGTTCTTTGGGGGCTTTCAGGCTTAATCTCTCTCAGCTCCTCTCCCTGCACGCCCCCCGCCCCCCCCATAACCCACTCCAGCCAGCATCCTCAGGAGCTCCTCAGAGCCACTGCTCACGCTTCCACCCCAGGGCCTTTGCACCTGCTGTCTCCACGGTCGGAACAGTCTCCCCACAGACACGCTGGTGGCGTGCTCCTCATCCTCCTTCAGGCCTCACCTCAAACGTCTCCTTACCAAGCAGACCTGCCTGACCAGGAAGCCGCATTCTGTCTGACACCCTTATTCCTTGGCAGAGGATACATTAAAGTATGTGTACTGGTTGGTTGTCACCTCTTTTAAAATCTGAGTTCCCCGTTTACTGCCACATCCCCAGGACAGTGCCTGGCACATTAGCAGGTATTGACCAAGTGTTTGTTGAACGTCCCCATAAACCATCCAGAGGGCACAGCAGCGTGAAGGGCCTGAAGGCTAGAGGGCTGCTACGGCCTTTCCTAGTCGGCAACAGGGTGTGATTACAGAAGGGTGGTCAGCAGAGCTACCTGGTCCTCAAAGTCACTTGCAAAACCAAACGGACAAGATCTGAAGACAACTTACTTTCAAAAGACCATTTGTTCAGCTCCGTGTATAAGTCTTCAATGCGGCCTCTCTCATCACAGAGTTCATCTATTCTACCCATAAAATCAGCCAAGACCTTAAAAGAAAGAAATCAGTAAAGACACATCTCAGTCACTGAAGGGAAACACAAGTTTCAGGTTCAGTAAGCTAGCTCCGGGTTTTGCGACCTTGTGTATTCACTGCCCATAATGTTATTCATTCTGAATCATCACTAATTATATATTCTCCTTGAGTGTTCACGTCCTGCCCCGACACCCTGGTACAGGGTTATTTCTTGAGCTTTCCCTGAAGCCTTCCTGGAGCTTAAGTTTCAGCTTTTGATCTAAATTTAAGAAAAGGAAAACATTTCTTCTAATCAGAATGGAAAATAAACCGCGAAGGAGGAACTAACTGGCCAAGTGTCTCTGTGGGCGCAGCATGTCAAGGATTCTGGCTGCCCTGAGGTTTCCACTTCCAGAGCTGGGCACACAGACGTCTCCTTACTGGTTGGTGTTGTATTAAGCACTTCAAGCTTAGAGCCAGGAAATCCGTAAATTCTGGATACAGTGCCATCACTAAACAGCTCTGTCACCTTGGGCAAGTCGTGGAAGGTTCCTAAATGCCAGTTTCCACAATCGGGATTTTAGATGACTAATGCTTTGCATTTAAGGAGGCTCGTATGGACCCAAGCACTGTCCAAAGGGTATTATCTTAGCTGATCCTCAAACAACGTCATGATGCAGAAAGTACTCTCAACACTCCCATCTCCTAGTAACAGAGGAGACTGAGGCTTGGAGAGTGACTGAGGCGCTCTCCCCTGGACACGTACAAGTGGCCACGTTGGGGTCTGGAACAGGGTAAGCTGTTGTTGTTGGTTAGTCACTAAGTTTTGTCTGACTCTTGAGACCCCATGGACTGTAGGCTGCCAGACTCTTCTGTCCATGGGATTTCCAGGTAAGAATACTGGAGTGGGTTACGGGGTTTCCCTGGTGGCTCAGACTGTGAAGAATATTGCTGCTGCTGCTGCTGCTAAGTCGCTTCAGTCGTGTCCGACTCTGTGCGACCCCACAGACGGCAGCCCACCAGGCTCCGCCGTCCCTGGGATTCTCCAGGCAAGAACACTGGAGTGGGTTGCCATTTCCTCCTCCAATGCATGAAAGTGAAAAGTGAAAGTGAAGTCGCTCAGTCGTGTCTGACTCTTAGCGACCCCATGGACTGCAGGCTCCTCCATCCATGGGATTTTCCAGGCAAGAGCACTGGAGTGGATTGCCACTTCCTTCTCCAGTGCATGAAAGTGAAAAGTGAAAGTGAAGTCGCTCAGTCGTGCCTGACTCTTAGCCACCCCATGGACTGCAGCCTACCAGGCTCCTCCGTCCATGGGATTTTCCAGGCAAGAGTACTGGAGTGGGCTACGGGGTTTCCCTGGTGCCTCAGACAGTAAAGAATATTGCAGTGGGTTTTGCTATTTCCTTCTGCAGGCACCTTCCCAACCCAGGGATTGCATCCACACTTCCTGTATTGGCAGGTGGATTTATCACTGAGTCATCGGGGAAGCCCTGAAATAGGGTACAAGTGACTAGAAAACCCACAGATGAAACTAATAGGCATGTTGTGGTATCCCACACAGCACATTAAAAAGTACTTTGAATTTGCTCCCATCAAAAAATCCAGAGATTTCATGTGAACATATTAATTTCCACTAGTCATCAAAGGGGCTTCCCTGGTAGCTCAGCTGGTAAAGAATCCACTTGCAATGCAGGAGACCCTGGTTTGATTCCTGAATCAGGAAGATCCCCTGGAGAAGGGATAGGCTGCTCACTCCAGTATTCTTGGGTTTCCCTGGTGGCTCAGCTGGTAAAGAATCCGCCTGCAATGCAGGAGACCTGGGTTCGATCCCTGGGTTGGGCAGAACTCCTGGAGAAGGGAAAGGCTACCTACTCCAGTATTCTGGCCTGGAGAATTCCATGGACTGTACAGTCCCTGGGATAGCAAAGAGTTGGACACGACTGAGCAACTTTCACCTCACTTGAGTCATCAAAGAATAATAATGAATGAATCTGGTGACACTGGGTCTACATTTCCATGTGGCAGGCATTTGCCAGAGCTGGGGCAGCTGTCCCCTCTAGAAAGGGAGTGTACTATTCCATTTGCTAAAATCCCTACCGGGCCTGCCTTACACATTGATATTAATCACTTGGTTCCTGGAAGCGTTTAAATTTGTCATCTTTCACCTACATGATCCTGTGTGGGTTCAGTTCAAAATAAATACCCAGAGTGGACAGGAGTAAAAAGAGTTCTCTATCTGCTTAAATCCTTCCCGCTTTGGCCCTCTATTGGCTAAAAGATAATGCCTAAATACCTTAGCATGGCACAAAAATATTGTTAAGACCTGCCCTCTGCCCAGCATCACTTCAGAGAAAGCTTCACTTCAGTTGCCCTAAATGTATTATTCTCTGAACATACCATCTCATGCCTCCATATTGCCAGCAGGCTATTCTATCTGCCTGAATGCCCTTCTCCACCTTTTCTGGCTTGCAGACTCTTACTCATCCTGCAAAACCCAGCTCAAATGTCACTACCTAGGAATTTTATAGCATCATCTCATTTAATTCTCACAGAAAGTTATGGGGGTTTCCCAGGTGGTGCTAGCGGTAAGTGCAAGAGACTGCCAATGCAGGAAACCTAAGAGACACAGATTTAATCCCCGGGTCAGGAGGATCCCCTGGACGAGGCTACGGCAATGCGCTCCAGTACTCCTGCCAGAAAACCCCATGGACAGAGGCTCCTGGCAGGCCACAGGCCATAGGTCGTGCAGAGCTGGACATGACGGAAGTGGTTTAGCACGCATGCACAGAAATCTATGGAGTGGGAATTGTGAGCTCCCAGTTTATAGACTGGGAGACTGAGGAAGTTAAATGGTACAGTTAGGCTGCATAGCTGGGGTGGGGGTGCAGGACTGGCTCTCAAATCCAAGACTGTAGAGTGTCGAAGTCAATGCTCCTAACTGCTCCGCCACCGAGACACTACTTTAAAAGACAGGCAAGAAGAATTAAAGTTCTGGAGGCGGAGGAAGTGACGAGGAATGAGGAAGAAAGAAGAGTCCTGATTCATCCAGATTGTCTGCTTTTTCCTCTGCACTTTGCGGCTGTGGCTTGAAGCTCCACTAACATCCCCCCATCCCCAGGAAAACCAGGAAAGTGAACCCCAGTCTGCAAACCTCATTGATTTTGTCATCCAGCTTCATAATTTCCACTGGTTTCATTAGTTTCTTTTGAAAGGCACTCCTGACCCTCTGCCAGTCTTCTCCTTCCCTGGAAGAGAAGCAGAATTACATTTAGAGCAAATTGAAAGGAAAAGAATGAAGAAGCGGAGATCCCTCCAGCTCTGTAAGTGCATTAACTATATAATCAAATGAACACAGAAATGTGCCAAGAAATAGCCAGAGGATATTAGCATTGGAATATTGGGGGCTGGTCTGACAATACGATGAATAAGCTCCTTTCCTCTGAGCCAAAGATTGTGCCAGAAAAATGAAGTCAGGGCTTCTGGGGTGCCCTTGCGGGGCTTAAACTGGAAGGCCAGTGGCCTCAGTTCCCATCAGTAAGAGTGGGCACTTACTCACCTCACCAGCAACGCAGAACTGTGTGAGGGAAAATTCTGTCTTCTTTCAACCCGTTGAATTGGGTTGAAAGGTACATGCACAAAACGCCTCAAATTTACAAACCAAGGTCTGGCTTTGAGCTACCAAAAGAGGGTCACGGAATTTCAAGGGGTAATTTTGTTTGTGTAACATGATTGCCTGGCAGGCTGACTTGACAGTCTCATCTTGCCCAGGGGTCCGGACATCACAGTCTTCATAACTTTCTGGCGTTTCTTGGAGGGAAAGGGCTGGCGCGCCCACTTGTCAGAAAGAACACGAGCGTCCCGTGCGCAGCACGGCGGTCCATCAACCCATTCGAGTCCACGCCAGAGCCCGCGACCGCAGCAGGTAGGGGCTTCCGTGCTCTCGCTCCATCAGGCGGGTCCAGCCCCAGGGAACCCTAACTCCCGCGCCCTCCCCACTTCCAGCCGCCAGCCCCCATCCTGCCTCTTGGACTTACAGGATCAGCAGCCCGTAGCCCTCCTCGCGATAGTCGCGATAGGCCTTCCAAGGTTTGATCTCCAGCCTCTGAGGGTGCGCGCTCTCGCTGCGATACAGCGCTTCCAGCAGGCACGGGGAACCCAGGTGCACCGAGTCGAAGGACCCCAACTTCATGCGGAAAATCCTGCCGTACTTCTTGTGGTACTCCACCTGCAGGCGCCGGGCGGGGCGCGAGGTCAGCGCGCAAAAATCCCCTGGAGCGCTGCCCCTCCTCCCGCCTCCCTCCTCTCCGCGACCGCGGACCGCTGCAGCCGGGACAGCCGCGCGCACCGCGCCGCGCGCCTCGGCGAGGGTTTGGAGAGCGAGGCGCGGAGGAGAGAGGGCACCGGGGAGCCGGTGGCGCGACGGGGCACTTACCAGCGTGCGGTGCTGCTTCTTGAGGCCTCCTTTCCAGAGGATCTCCAGCAGGCTGCCCAGCAGTGGCCACTTGGTGGGACCGGGCAGGGTGGCCGGGTCCTGCGCCTCGCCCGGTTCCATCACAGGGCAGAGGGGCACCTCCCTCGGCCGACGGGGCGAGCACGCCGTCGATGTCACGGGTCTGGGTGGCTGCCCCAGGCTGCGAAGCTGCTGCAGGAAGGCGGCAAGGGAGCGGCTGTTGCTAATGGGTGAGCTCATGGCTGCGGGGGACACCGGGCACCCGGGAAGGTGGACACTCGGCAGGGCGAGGTTGTTCAAGAGGCGCCGGGAGCTGCAAGGGCTTGATATACGGAGAAAGAGGGGCAAGGCGGAGCCGCAGGTGCGGCGGGAAGGGCAGAAGAGGGACAGGGAGCCGTCAGGACCCGGGGCGAGGATGCTCCACGCGGCACCGCGCTGCAGTTTCAGGGAGCGGATGCCCACCGAGCGCTGGCCACCGGGGCTGGAGGAGCGCAGTGGGGAGATGGCTGTCTCTTGCAAGAAGGAAGACGGACGTGAGTTCGCCTGTTGGTTTTAAGTCTTACTTCCAGCTCTGGAGCCGAAATGGAGGTGTCCAGGAGGATGGAAGAGATGCTGCGGGCGCTGCGCTTTCCCCGGGTCCCGCTCCATCCCCGGGGACCATGTATTTATGGAGGCCGGCCGCCCCGGCTGGCCAATGAGCGCGCTCGGTGGGGCGGACCGGGTTGCGGCTGGCCGGGCCGGGAGCGGCGCGGGGCCATGGGCGGGGTGGCTGGGGGTGGGAAGAGGATGCAGTCAGCGAGGTGAGCGAGGGCGTCCGGGCCTCGGGTGACCGGTGCGCGGCTCTCCGGGCGGGAACGCCGCAGACTCCACCCCGGAGATAAGTCCCGGGGAAGGCTGGCTCACTGGAGTTCACCGGGGCTGCGCCTTGCGCGCCTCCCCGCCCTCGCCCGGCGGCTGCCGCCCGGCGCTTGCACAACCGCGCGGCCGGGCGGCCGAGGTCTCCGAGTGCGGCCAGGGCGACTCCGGGCGCCTGCCGGGACCCGCGAGCCCGCGCGCCCCCTCAAAGCAGTTTTTGCCAGCCCGGGCAGACCTCTGGAGGAAGCTTGGGTTTCTGCACCTCCCGAGGTGGGGAGGGTTTGAGACTTAGTGAAAGGCACCCGAGGAAGTAATTTCACTTTCGGGTCTTAACTTCGGCGCAGAGTTTCGCAAATTTCCTCCCCACTGCTCCGTTTTGTTACGCAGACGAAATGGATGAAGGCAAGTGAAGCGCCTGCAACATAGTCCGCGGGGCGCTCCACCCGACGTCGCCTCTTCGGGAGGTTTTGGGATGGCGGCAGAAGCGCGGCCTGCCCTTGAGGCGGGGCTCCGTCTCCCCCTCCGACTCTTTGGACCCCGACCTCCCTGTGCACCTTCGAGCCGCGGTTCCCACCTTCCTCACCCATCCCTGCAAAGTCGATCTTTTTTTTTTTTTTTTTTCAGGGGAAAGCGCGAACGCAGTCCCCCACTACCACAAATTATGCAGTCGAGTTTCCCACATTTGGGGAAATCGCAGGGGTCAGCACATCCGGAGTGCAATGGATAAGCCTCGCCCTGGGAAAACCACCTTCGTGATCATGGTATCTCCCCTGCCAGGTAAGTATTGCAAAGTCGATCTTAAGCGAGCGCGGGGACACACACGCGTGCGCGCGCGCGCACACACACACGCCCACTTCTAGAGTCCTCGTGGCCGGCAGGGGTTGAACTCTGTACTAACCGAGGAAGAGAAGTTTGCTGAACTGCTTTAAAGTGGTTCGTATTGCCCCCTTTTGATCCAGTACAAAAACTACCGCCAAGGAAGAAGTGAGGGAAGTTTTGTTACCTCTCAGGGCTTTTCAGTTACGTGACTGCATTTTTTTTTTTTTTAAATCCCTAGTGTTAAACTTCCCTGGCAAGTTTAAAGCTTATTGTAACCTTTTAGCTGGTTTCCAGAAATCTTTTACAGTCGGACTAGAACTTGAACTCCGTCATTTCAGATTTGTCTTGGTTACAGTTTAGTGACTGCTCATGTTAATATAAGTAATATGATATCTGAATATAATTTATATATAATGTAGCTACATAGCTATCTATATATATATACTATATAGCACATATTATATAGCACATGCTATAGATTATATACTATATGTAATATAGTATATCTTGTATACCATATGTTACATAGTGTACTTTCTAGGGTTTATGATGTGCTTCCCAGGAGGCTTAGTGGTACAGAATCCACCTGCAAATGCAGGAGACCTGGGTTTGATCCCTGGATGGGGAAGATCCCCTGGAGAAGGAAATGGTAACCCACTCCAGTACTCTTGCCTGGAGAATCCCAAGGACAGAGGAGCCTGGCGGGCCACAGCCCATGGGGTTGAAAAGAGTCAGACACGACTGAGCAACTAAACAACAACAAAGGGTTTATGACTTCAGTTCAGTTCAGTTCAGTCGCTCAGTCGTGTCCGACTCTTTGTGACCCCATGAATCGCAGCACGCCAGGCCTCCCTGTCCATCACCAACTCCCAGAGTTTACTCAAACTCATGTCCATTGAGTCAGTGATGCCATCCAACCATCTCATCCTCTGTCGTCCCCTTCACCTCCTCCCTTCAATCTTTCCCAGCATCAGGGTCTTTTCAAATGAGTCAGCTCTTTGCATCAGGTGGCCGAAGTACTAGAGTTTCAGCTTTAGCATCAGTCCTTCCAATGAATATTCAGGACTGGTTTCCTTTAGGAAGGACTGGTTGGATCTCCTTGCAGTCCAAGGGACTCCCAAGAGTCTTCTCCAACACCACAGTTCAAAAGCATCAATTCTTTGGCACTCAGCTTTCTTTATAGTCCAACTCTCACATCCATACATGACCACTGGAAAAACCATAGCTTTGACTAGATGGACTTTTGTTGACAACGTAATGTCTCTGCTTTTTAATATGACTTAGCCAGGCACTAAGCTAAACATTTTACATAGAATTTCCTATTTCAGCCCAATGACAAAAATTAAATGAATAAAGAAATTTGAAATTTAGAGAGTTATATAATTTGTCCTGTGACACAGACCTTACCTTAGGCTCCTGTAGGAGTCAGGTCAAAATTTTCTGATTGTAGCCTTTACTATGAACATTCATATACAACATGCTATATTATATCACCTTTTCTTGAACCAGTAATCTCTCAGAATATTGGAAATATTTCTTATATGCAAATATCTCCAAAAGAGAGGTGGTTGGGATCAGTATATGTAGGGCTGTGTGATGCAAATGTTGCTTCATATGCCAGTGGTGGTAAAATAAAACAAATAGCCCCCAAAAGAAGAACCATTTGGTTCTCCACTGTGTGCCTGGCTTCTGGCGCAATGCTTGCACATAGTAAGTGGTCAGGAAATGCTGAATCCTGTTGTTTTGTCAGCTAAATTGCCTTACCCATCCCCCCCCCCGTTTTTTCTTTTCTTTCTCTCTCTGCGTGTATGCTTAAGCAGGGAGGAAAAGCATTTCAGATTTGCTAGGGTTTTCACATGAGTTTAGCATCATTTTGCTTTATAAGTGCCGAGTAGATGCTTAGAAGGGCAGGCAATCCTTGATCTCATAATAGCCGCAAAAAAATTTCTATTTCGGGGAAATTGTTTTCTCCTGTCCATTGGAAAAAGTCTGGATTGCAGAGGAAACAGTTCTGGTTCTTTGAACCTTTGTTGACATCCACACTTACCCATCCTTGATGAGATGCAGCTCAGGGCAAAACGAGTCCTTTGAGCCGGTCCCAGCGGCGCGCTCTCACTTGGCTTGGCCCCGGTGAGTCACCCCGGCAGGGATGCTGCTGGGAATCACTAATGAGAGATCTTGGAGCGCCTCATAAATGCCCACCATCATTACCGAGACAGGCCCGGGCCCTCTGTTTTGTTCTGGGAACTCTTACCGAGTCCTGAACGGATAATTATACTCCAGCCCTCACACCAAGCGACCGCAGATGACAAAGTCTGTGTGTATGTGTGTGTGCATGCGTGTGACTTTGTTGTGTGATGAGGGTGAGGCGATGGCTGCGTCCTCTGTGCTGAGAATCACAGAACTCTCAACTGTATCACACGCTAATACGCAGTTCTGTGCTTCAAAGCTCTGGCTCAGCTCCGAGATCTCCTTTCTGATTGTGGAATCTGGAAGGACTGAATTTCCACATCTGTCGAACGGCCGGTGTGAGAACCAACCACACAGCAAAGCTCAAGCCTCCTGGAAAGAGCAGTAATAAAAAGGGCCAATCCAGTGGGGTTACTGTGAGAATGAGACACCTACAGTTCTTAGACCGATGCTCAGTAAACATTACCTACAATATCACCGTGGTGTGCCTTGCTTTTGCTTTTTGCAGACCTCACACTAGAGAGGCAACATAGATGTCCCAGGCCTTATTCCTAGTGTTCAGCTTAACAGTGGAATTTTGACTCAGGGAGCTGTATAATTGAGGGGGACTAGCAGAGAAATGCTGGTGAGTGCAAAACCCCGCTCAGTCACTTAGGAGCCAGATCCGCTGGAGACTGTTTACTTTTATCTTAGTTAAGGCTCAGGGGTGTGTGTGAGCCGCTCAGTCGTGTCCAGTGCTTGGCGACCCCATGGCCTGTAGCCCAACAGCTCCTCCGTCCACGGGATTCCCCAGGCAGGAATACTGGAGCAGGTAGCCATGCCCTCCTCCAGGGGATCTTCCTGACCCAGGGATCAAACCCTGGTCTCCCGCACTGTAGACGGTTCTTTGCCGTCTGAGCCACGGGGCTCAGATGCCTCATCTCAAAGTGCTCATAATGGAGAGTACCTACCTAGTAAAGAGTTCTTCTGAGGGTGACAAAGCTCCGAAAATCCCCAGCATACAGTAAAGGCTCTGAAATGTTTGTTGTTAATATTAAGAATGAACAAGGTTTGGGCTCTCAAATCATGGTCATAATCTCTGTTGCATTGGTCTTGGGTTTTCTGTCTAATAAGGCAGAAAAATGTCGTTGAAATTACAGACATCAGTTTCCTTGTTTTTGTCTCTGCTAGAGCAAATGACACACTGTTGTTTATTTTGGCCAGCATCCATTATGCACATAATAGGCAATTGATTATTGATGATTTCCTCATTGCCAAATGAGAAGGATTTGTGTCAATACATTCTTTGTTTTCTGATACAGAGGGTTTTATTTGGGTGTCACATAGGAAGCAGTTCTATATGGCAGAAAGAATAGCTTGGCTCGCAACAGCTTGGGTTGAAGCCAAGGCTCTACCGCTCACTACCTGTGTGGCCTTAGGCAAATTACTCAACCTCTCTGAGCCTAGTTTCCTCATTCATCAAACTGGGGGTTACTTTACTTATGTCTCAGGAAAGTTAAGATGAATATTTGAAATACCAGGTGAAGCACCATCAACCAGTGTCTTCACAGACATCCATTTGACTCCTGTATATGCTTGATGATTTCTGAGTAGAATTCAGCCCTGTTGCTAAGTTAAAGTTATACTATGAAAAATGTATCTTAAAGCCTCCAAAAATGCAGTTACATGGGGAGAACTTTAGTAAAAGTTCATTAAAAGAGCAGCTCCATTTTTAAGGATATGAAAAACACAGGGTTTGTGTTCAAGTTTATTAGTCATTTTTACTATTATGACAAAGTATAATTTATTGAAGAGCTAACATGTGTCTGCCAGATTTTTTGTGTCTCTACCCACACCATTTGTAAGGTAAGTATTATTTCCCATTTTGTGTAAGTAAACTTGTTTCTTACAGTGGTTAAGCCAGACGTGAGTTCAAATCTACTTTGCTACATGTTACCGAGGTAGTTCACCTTGTCCTCACCTGCAAAATGGGAATAATAATAGTGGCTCTTATATGTTATTGTCACATTGTAGTTTTGTCTTGTAACTTGGGTTCCAGCTTGTTCCAGGGAGTCCTTGAGGGCAGGAAGACGTCTGTCTTGTTCTCCACTGTATCCTTAGTAGCCGTCAGCTCAGATCAGTTCAGTCGCTCAGTTGTGTCCGACTCTTTGCGACCCCATGAATTGCAGCACGCCAGGCCCCCCTGTCCATCACAAACTCCCGGAGTCCACCCAAACCCATGTCCATTGAGTCGGTGATGCCATCTAACCATCTCATCCTCTGTCGTCCCCTTCTCCTCCTGCACTCAATCTTTCCCAGCATCAGGGTCTTTTCCAATGAGTCAGCTCTTCCCATCAGGTGGCCAAAGTATTGGAGTTTCAGCTTCAGCATCAGTCCCTCCAATGAACACCCAGGACTGATCTCATTTAGGATGGACTGGCTGGATCTCCTTGCAGTCCAAGGGACTCTCAAGAGTCTTCTCCGACACCACAGTTTAAAAGCATCAATTCTTCAGGGCTCACCTTTCTTCACAGTCCAACTCTCACATCCATACATGACCACTGGAAAAACCATAGCCTTGACTAGACAGACCTTTGTTGATAAAGTAATGTCTCTGCTTTTTAATATGCTGTCTAGGTTGGTCATAACTTTCCTTCCAAGGAGTAAGCGTCTTTTAATTTCATGGTTGCAATCACCATCTGCAGTGATTTTGGAGCCCAAAAATATAAAGTCTGACACTGTTTCCCCATCTACTTGCCATGAAGTGATGGGACCCGATGCCAGGATCTTAGTTTTCTGAATGTTGAGCTTTAAGCCATAACTATGCTTGAATTAGTCATGGTGCGCAATAAATAATTGTCAAATAATGTATTGCAAAATAACAACAAGTAAATGCCTTGTCGTATTACAGCTGTTCGTGTTCAATTTGGTTGATTCTGTGATCCTGGTGAAACAGTTCCTGTGTTTAATCACAAACCTTATATATAAAGAGATATTTTATTTCATTTTTTCTTTTTTTCAATAATGTTTGAGGAAATTGAGATCTGTATGTAGAAGATGTGTCCTCTTTAGAGCATCTCCACTTAAAAATGGAGAACACCAATTAAATGAGTTAATATTTTGAACAGTACTTTTTACTTGGTAAATAGTATTAGCTATTATTATTATGATTTTTCTCTTTTTTTATTTTTTAAATTATGAAAGTATGACAACACATTTACAGGAGACTTGGAAAAAACAGAACAAAGTTACATATAGTTCTGCTATATATTACAATTATTTTTTAAGTAGATAAATTAAGATTTTTAGTTGGAGTTTCAATATCAAACTCTCAAAAATTAATAGAATAAATATACAGAAAAATAGGATACAGTAGAACTGAAAAACAGTATGAACCAATTCAGCACAATTAAAATGTATACAATTTTCACACAACAGTAGGATACAAATTCTATTCAAGTTCCCATAGACTATAAACTAGGAGACACTGGAACATATCCAGGGTATTATTATTAATATTACAATCTTACTAATTTTGGAAGGAAGATCTAGATTTATCTGTCTGCTCTAGAGTCAAATTAAGCTGGCTAATGAAAAAAAACCCACTGATTTTGAAAAATTCCATTAGTACCATGTATGTTTTGTAATTAACTTTTAAAATTACATCATCACATAGCTCCCCATTCTATGCTTTCTTGAATGATATAATTTGGCTAATTCCATCAGAGTGAAAATTGGGGAAATTCCGTGGCAGGATGATTATTGCTAATTATTTTGGACCCAGAATCCACTCTGTCTCACTCCTGTTTGTCAGGAGCCTGCCTTGACACATTTCACTGTGGCTGTTGATTCGGGTGAAGGATTATCCTGCTCTGATTGTGTTTGTCAAAGCTTTAATGTGAACCTCCACACGTGTACTTCCACTTGACACTCACACCTTAAATGGAACGATGGAAAGTACCTGTGCTGTCCGGGTGAGGCAACTCTGGGAAGAATGGAAGGAGATATTCAACTGTTTGTCAGTGTTTGTGAATTGGGCCAGGCGAGCAATCCCAAAACAAGGGAACTCGAGAAGTGTCCTTTTATCTTTGGGGTGGGGGGCAGTCTAGCTAACAGAGGACTCAGGTAGCCTTTGGGTAGCAGTAAATGCCAAATAGCTGTCGCCATTTAGATCTCACATCCTGGTTCTCCCACTGACAGAGGGTGGCTAAGCAACTCTTTTATTCTGGTTCCTGCTGCTATCAAACGACTCTGTTCATAGCATGGGAGGCGAAAGTCAGCTAAGGTCCAATCCCACTGGGACCCAGATAGAAGGGCCTCGGATCTTGTATGTGCACATGATCACTGAGGTTCCTCCCAAATAATGGGCTTTTCCATGAAAAGATAATTTAGTATATGTTTCCACTGATCTCTTGATTTCCTATTCAATTCAGATAGAATGGAATTCACTGGAAGTGGAGTCATTCTGTAAATGGTTACTGAGCACCTCCAATCTTGGAACTGGAGATACGATGGCACGTAACGCAGACAAGTCCTCTGACTTCTTGGAGCTCACATGACAGACAACACATGTGTAATCAAAGAAATAGAACAATTTCAAAGAGGCATAAAGCAGGGAGATGGGACGGAGGTGAAATGGTAATTATGGGCTTCCCAGGTGGTGCTAGTGGTAAAGAATCCACCTGCCAACGAGATGCAGGTTCCATCCCTGAGTCGGAAAGAACCGCTGGAGGAGGAAATGGCAACCCGCTCCAGTATTCTTGCCTGGGAAATCCCAGGGACAGAGGAGCCTAGCAGGATATCCTCCATGAGATTGCAAAAGAGTCAGACAAGAGTTAGTGACTAAACAAGAACGACAAATGGTTATTATACTTCAGTTATCTGCAAAGGCCTTCCTAAGGAACTAGCATTTGAGCCTAGACTTAAATTATGAGAAGCAGTTGGACTCATTGAGATCTGGGGTATCAGGGACAGGCCCTTGACAGCTAACAGCTTAAGGAGACCCACGCAGAGAATCACAGAAGGAATCCTGATCAGAAGCGCACATATCTTTTATTCACCCCAAAGACAAAGGGACAGTATTTTCTACTGTCCTCTCCAAACCCAATTATCCAATGCTTCCTGGTTGCCATGCTCTGATATTACAGAGGCGTGTTATTATTTCAAGGGTGTTTGTTTGGTGACACAGATGTGAGAGTTAAAATTCTGTAAATATACAAGAGTTGCTTACAATAAGAATTAAGCTGAATAATGGTATTAGAGCTAACTTCCATACTTTCGCCAGTTCACAGGTGGAAACAGCTTCTGTAAGGTAATCACTGGGAAGGGGTGAACTTTGGTCACTTTTTCAGGGTCCCAAATGTTGCATGTGGAAGTTATCTGTGAGTCATTTGATCAACCAAACACTGCACAAAATGTTCTTGAGCACTGATAAGTTTAGAGACATGTGGCTGCCTGTCCTCCAGGCCCTGAGAAGTATAATTGTTCTGAGGATGCGTGTTTAAAATAAAACAAAACAGATGGGATCAACGTGATGAGCATTTGTGGGCTTGGAATCCAGTATCCGGACTGTCTTCTGACTTCCATCGGAAGGGCTGTCTCTCCTCCAGCAGTCTCCTGGTTATACGGGCTCATCTCATCCCCTTGGGGGGGCGGTATGGTTTATGACCAATCAGGGGTGCATCCAGGATTCAAGTCAGTCAAATTAGTGAACCCTGGGACTTTTGCTGAAGTAACTGGGAAAGAGATGAATCCAATGGAAGAGGTAACTGAGAGCCCAGATTTGCTGAGCACCACCATGTAAAGCCATTACTAAAAGCCAGAGACATTACTTTGCCAGGAAAGGTCCCTATGGACAAAGCTATGGTTTTCCCAGTGGTCATGTATGGATGTGAGAGTTGGACTGTAAAGAAAACTGAGTGCCAAAGAATTGATGCTTTTAAACTGTGTTGTTGGAGAAGACTCTTGAGAGTCCCTTGGACTGCAAGGAGACCCAACCAGTCCATCCTAAAGGAAATCAACTCTGAATATTCACTGGAAGGACTGATGCTGAAGCTGAAACTCCAATACTTTGGCCACCTGATAAAAGGAACTGACTCATTGGAAAAGACCCTGATGCTGGGAAAGATTGAAGGTGGGAGGAGAAGGGGATGACAGAGGATGAGATGGTTGGATGGCATCACCAACTAGACAGACGTGAATTTGAGCAAGCTCCGGGCGTTGGTGATGGACAGGGAGGCCTGGAGTGCTGCAGTCCATGGGGTCGCAAAGAGTTGGACACGACTGAGCGACTGAACCGAACTGAACTGAACCTTGTAGGTGGGGCTTCCCAGGTGGCTCAGTGGAAAGAATTTGGCTGCAGTGCAGGAGATGCAGGTTCAATCCCCGGGTGGGGAAGATCCCCTGGAGAAGGACTTGGCAACCCATTCCAGTATACTTGCCTGGAAAATGCCGTGGACAGAGAAGTCTAGCGGGCTACAATCAATGGGCTCACAAAGTGTCACGCATGGCTGATCAGGAACACACACCCCCCATGTAGATAGAGAAGGTGCCTTAAGGGCAAAGCCAACTCAGGAAAGCAGAGCTAAGTGGAGGTGTGAGAAAGACCGTCAAGTCTTGGTGGCATCACCTGGGACCACCCACCCCTGACCACACACCCCTCATGTTTGCTGATTCCATTCTGACCAGGGTTTCTCCTCTTGCGTCTTAGGAAGTACTGACTAGTGCACTTACACAACACATCATGTTGCTATCAGATGTTCCTAATGTTAATAACAAGAAAAATCATCCAGAACTAGGAAAGGAATTAATCTTTCTGGCCTGGAGCAGTTCAGGGAAACACAGTCATGAATGGACGGAGTGTGTGGGTGCTCAGTCGTGTCCGACTCTTTTCAACCCTGTGGACTGTAGCCTGCCAGACTCCTCTGTCCGTGGGACTTCCCAGGCAAGAATATTGGAGCAGGTTTCCATTTCCTTCTCCAGGGGATCTTCTCAATGACTCGGGGATGGAACCAGCGTCTCCCGAACTGGCAGGCGGATTCTTCACCGCTGAGAGGTCGTTACAAACGTGGGCTCGGGATTGGGCCCGATTGGGTCTTTGTTCTGCCACTTTTCAACTGTGTGAGACTTTCTGAAAGTCCAGTTCCCTAATCTACTAGAAAAGAAGTCATCAGCAGGGAAGCTCTTCCCTACTAGAAACCCGAGATAAAGCGGGTATGTGTGATCAGACTAGCCAAGCAGAGCCCCACGGGGCCGCCCTGGGTCGGGGGACAGGTCTCCCCTGCGTCCTCTGCTTCAGCTCCTCCGGGAAGTACTGGGAAGTACCAAGATAGCAGTATCTGGTGCACACTTTCTGAGTTGTTTTGCAGATGTGAAACCTCCCACGCCCCAGTGGAAGATGTTAACTACTTGAGGAGCACAAAGCCCCAGGCCTCCTGGAGCCGAAGGACTGATAAAGTTAACCCCTGTGATGCCGCCTGTTCCCTCCCATCACCAGTCGGAGAACCAACCGTGCACAAGCTGATCATGTGTCCTGTGACCCCCTCCCCCACCCCCCATCAACTGGCTTTTAAAAAGGCTTTGCCAAAACCCTTGGGGGAGCTTGAGGCTTTTTAGGGCTTGAGGCTCTTGTCTCCTTGCAGGGACCTGCAGTAAAGGCTCCTCAGCTTCAGATTCCACTGTTTTCGTTTGTTTCATCACATGTAATGCACACTCGCTGTCTGACCCTTTCTTTTATCAAAATCAGCTCTCAGAAAGGAATCTGGTAGGGCTTATTGATTTCATTCTGCATTGGTTTCGCCCTCAAGTGTCTTCTCAAAGGAAGCCCCTTCTGTAATTATGCAGCCTCAGCAAAGGCAAGTTGAGGCATTCCTAGAAGGTCACAGGGTGTTTTCAGAGGCAGAAGAATCTCTACTCATAGAATTCAATGAGAATTCCACCTCCATAAGGTCAAGGCAGCACCAGAATGCAGAAACATTAAATTCACACTTGGAAAGCTATCTGAAGGTATGGGAGTGGAGGGAAAATACTTTTTATTGAAATACATAGGCACTTTATGGAGTGGACAAGACGACCCATCCCTCCCACCACCATGACCAACCCCCCCAACACACACACACACCCTGCTCTGAGACTTGTGATCAATGAGTGTTTCATCATTAACAGTGTCCCCCTGACGGGCTGGGAGTGTCTGTCCATTCACTTTTACTTATAATATACAACATTCACAATCAGTTCATCTTGCCAACATAAATAAATATATTATTCTCATGCCCGAGCTTGTGACTTGATTTCAAAACCACTTGAGTCACAAAGAGAGGTGCTCAGGTGCGTCTTCCACATAAGTGACTCAGACATTTTGCTATTCAGCAACATGATTAGGCCACAGGGCTACTGACATTTTCTGAAATCTTGTCTGCAGTCTAAAGCATGAAATGAGTAGTTTAATAAAACAGCTTTCCTCTAAAATGAAAATGTGTGCATCATTTGACTGTCAAAATCCTTGTCTTCATCTTAGAGGAGAAATATAATCGTTTGGAAAATAGACCCGGGCATCGGATGTACGTGTGCTAAGTCGCTTCAGTTGTGTCTGACTCTTGGTTGGCAACGCTCTGGACTGCAGCCCACCAGATTCCTCTGTCCATGGGATCCTGCAGGCAAGAACACTGGAGTGGGTTTCCATGCCCTCCTCCCGGGGATCTTCCCGACCCAGGGATCAAACCTTTGTCTATTAAGTCTCCTGCATGAGCTAGCACCTTAAGTGTACAAATGTACCCTCTCTTCCTTTGTTACATTTTAAATAGAATTGCTCTAGCATTTCCTGGAGATAAAGATACTCCTTTAGAATTAAGATCTTCAGAGGAGTCTTACGATTTTAGTCATTAACTCACTGAACCCATTACAACACAGGCAAAAGTGAAAACGTCCACAGGTAAGAACATTATATGGGCGATTCAGCCAACCCAGTGACGGGAAATACACCTTCCCGTTGTGCAAACAGCGTCGTCCTCGTAGGGGCGGGAGCAGGAAGTCCCCGCCTAACAACACCTGAACCCCCGCGGGTACTTCCTGCCCCCAGCCCCTTCCAACGCCCGAGGCAGCGGCTGCCCTTTGTTCCCAATTCAAGGGAGCTAGCCAGGGCTGCGGTTCTGGCCGCTCAGGATCCCTGTGCAGATTCTGGAGCTCCACAAGCCTCTGAAGCAGTAGAGAGGCGTCTCTGAAAAACTTGAGGAATGTTGTAACTATTAGCACGTGAGGATCAAGGATTTGGGGCTTCCCTGGTGGCGCAGCGGTAAAGAATCCGCCTGCCAATGCAGGAGACGTGGGTCCCATCCCTTGGTGGGGAAGTTCCCCTGGAGAAGGAAATGGCAACTCACCCCAGTATTCTTACCTGGGAAATCCCACTGACAGAGGAGCCTGGCGGGCTACATACAGCGCAGGGGGTCGCAGAGTCAGACGTGACTTAGCGACTAAACAACAACAACTCCATGAAGGATTTCAGCAGTCCTGCGCAGACGCGGTGGCTGTGTCCAGGCGCTCGGGTCTGAGGCCATAAACAGGGGTGGGAGCGTCCTGTGCAACGAGCTAGGGCCTCCTTGGAGCCTCAGAACACGCGGCATTTAGGATTAAACCAGAGTATAAATCGACGGTTGTTGACTGCTGATGCTAAGATGATACTGACGGGCCCTTCGAAGCCGCTTCCTGGAGACAGACGCACCCCCCTCCTCCAAGCTGCCCCCCTCCCCCGCCTCGCCGCAGCCATCGGCCTGCCCGCCCCTCCCACTCCTCCCCTGGAACGGATCCGCATTTCTTCATTTGGGCTCCGGAAGTTCTAGTGATTTTTCTGCATGAAAAAAAAGTCATTACTAGAATCAAACTCACCATAGGAGGCGCTCAGACTGTGAGAGGTACCCAGGAAAGGATACTGATGAAATAAACAGGATGAATCCTTGCCTGGACTTGAAGCCCCATGAGGACAGGTGCCATATGTGTTTTTTAGCTGACATATGCCTGAAACTTCGCCTGGGTTTGACCCTGTGGATGACGCCCAGGGCCACACGTGCTCTGGGCTGCCTCGTTCAGAAGGTCCCCACACTTGCTGCAGTGCTCTGCTGTTGCCATGCTAAGACTTTTAATAATGTGTTTTTAACTTTTTATTTTGCATTGGGGTACCGCCGATTAATGATGTTGTGATAGTTTCAGGTGGTTAGCAAAAGGACTCTGCCGTACATGGACATGTATCCATCCTGCCCCAAACCCCCTCCCATCCAGGCTGACACGTAACTCTGAGCAGAGTTACCTATGTTCTGCACTGGGTCCTTGTTGGTTATCCATGCTAAATGTAGCGGTGTGTCCATGTCCACCCTAAACGCCCTCACTGCCCCTTCCCCTCATTCTGCCCCTCCTGGCAACCATAAGTTCATTCTCTAATAAGCCTGTGAGTCTCTTTCCCTTTTGTAAGTTCATTTGTTACAGTTAATCAACAAGGACCTACTGCATAGCATATAACTCTGCCCAGTGTTATATGGTAGCCTGGATGGGAGGGCAGTTTGGGGGAGAATCAATTCAGTTCAGTTCAGTCCCTCAGTTGTACCTGACTCTTTGTGACCCCATGAACCACAGCACGCCAGGCCTCCCTGTCCATCACCAACTCCCGGAGTTTACCCAAACCCATGTCCATCGACTCGGTCATGCCATCCAGCCATCTCATCCTCTGTCGTCCCCTTCTCCTCCTGCCCCCAATCCCTCCCAGCATCAGGGTCTTTTCCAATGAGTCAGCTCTTCGCATGAGGTGGCCAAAGTATTGGAGTTTCAGCTTCAGCATCAGTCCTTCCAATGAGCACCCAGGACTGATCTCTTTAGGATGGACTGGTTGGATCTCCTTGCAGGCCAAGGGACTCTCAAGAGTCTTCTCCACACCACAGTTCAGAAGCATCAGTTCTTCGGCGCTCAGCTCTCTTCACGGGGAGAACGGTACGCGTGTGTGTGGCGGAGTCCCTCTGCCGCTCAGCGGAAACCATCACAGCATTGTTAATCGGCTGCGAGCGTCACAAGTGTCAGTCACTCAGCCGTGCCCGACTCTGCAGCCCCGTGGACGGCGGCCTGCCAATCTCTTCCGTCCATGGGATTCTCCAGGCAAGCATGCTGGAGTGGGTTGCCATTCCCTTCTCCAGGTCTTTGTGACCCAGGGATCGAGCCTGTGTCTCCTGCACTGCAGGCAGGCTCTTTGCGGTCTGAGCCACCAGGGAAGCCCATTAATTAGTTACACTTCAATAAAAAATGAAAAGTTTTTAAAAAATCATTATTAAGAATCTCAATATGGCAAGGGTAGAGCATTGAACCAAGCATGGGGACCTTTTGAACAAGAGGCCCGGTGTGAAATGGGTCACACGTGACCCGGGAATGTCATCTGTGGGGTCAAACCCTGTGCTAATCTTCAGGCATGATTAGCAATAAAAAGAAAAAAAAGAACATATCGTGTCTGCCCTCATGGGGCTTCAAGTCCACATAAGGATTCATGCTGTTTGATGGCTTCCCAGGTGGTACTAGTGGTAAATAACCCGCCTGCCAACACAGGACATGTAGGAGACGCGGGTTTGATCCCTGGGTCGAGAAGAGCCCCTGGAGAAGGAAATGACAACCCACTCCAGTCTTCCTGCCTGGGAGGTCCCGCGGACAGAGGAGCCTGGTGGGTACAGTCCACGGGGTCACAAAGAGCTGGCCACAGTGGAAGTGACTGAGCGCTCACGCAGACTGTACAGGGCGCTCCTGCAGGCAGGAGGAGGCAAGAACAATCCCGAAAGGGCAAGGGAGTGGACACCGCAGGGCAACCTTGACCAGACAAGGATGAGCGGAGAAATGCCATCTCTGCGGTGAGAACATTCTGAGACACGTGGTGCAGTTTCTCCAAAGAGTTCCTGGAGAAACCGTCTCCGGTCGCTGGTCGCTCGGGGTAACCAGCTCAGGGCGAGCCCTCGGAACCGCCTCCCATCCTCGCCTTTTTAAATTTTCTGAACCCCGCCCTTCCTTCCCCGGGACCACTTCCCCAGATCGACTCCCTGCAGCAAGCCCTTGCCCCAGGAGCTGTTAGGACACCCATGTCACCAGAATGTATCACTGGCCACTCCTGATTAGAAGTCATGGAAGACCAAACCAAAGTTTCATAGGCCGAACCCTCGGGGAGTTCCTCTTATTCCTCTCTTCAGTCTCAGGGTCTGTGAAGTGTTTCGCTCCAAGAAAGACTGAAGCGCTGTCACCGACTCACAGCGATGGTTGCCGTGCCGTCTTCCGTCTCATCCTTTGCTAATCACCCTGTGTTTCTCCAGAGATTAGTCATGATGCCTCTGGAGGCTTTACAACCATTAAGCAGGGCTGAGCTATCGCTTCTCTCTCGACTGTTCTTTGCATTCATACCTGTAACCCTTGCAGCTCACTATGACGCAGGGGTGGTGGGTGGCCGTGCTGGGCGGGCTTGGGGGCTGGCTTGGATGGTTTTGCTCTCCCCTCAGCCCTTGGCTCTCCGTTGAGGTCTGGGTCAGAGCAACACAAATGCAAAACTCCAGGTTACGTGAGTGTGTGCTCTGTACAATAAAAAGCCTTGAACGTCAGCACGAGTTCCCTGACCTTAGCTGGCGTGTGCTGTGCCATGTCGGAAGGGTGTTTTTATTTCCAGGTAGAATTTCGCCCCTGCAGCTGTCTACCAGCACCACCTCACATCAGCCTGAAGAGCATGACAGCCTTTTGTCTGTCCATCCCTTCCTGATGGGCTTGACGGAACTTACAATAACAAAGGAATTGCTTTTCTCTAAAAATAACATCTCTTTAGGATCTTTGTGGCAAACAACAACCCCCGTATTAGATTCAGCAGACAGAGAATTTGCAAAAGGGGTCAGAATGCACACAGACGCTTCGTCAGGGCCGAGGAGTCCACAGTGGAGGCGGACATCTAGGGAGGACGTTGAAGTCACCTTGCAGGACTGCTGGCTCCTGAAATCTCAGCGCCTCCGAGCCTGAGTCAGCAAGGCCGCGGCTTCCAGGAGGGCTGTCTCCCTGCTGCTTCCGAGGGTCCCCGCTTCCTCTGCTAGGCTGCCTGCATCACCAGGAGTGGGCCCTCGAGGCACCAGACACCTCTTTTCCTTGTCCTCTTAGAGCAGAGTCTCCCACTGGTGAATTTGATTGGTGGTTTAGTTGTTAAGTCATGTCCGACTCTTGCAATTCCATGGACTGTAGCCCACCAGGCTCCTCTGTTCACGGCATTTTCCAGGCAAGAATACTGGAGTGGGTTGCCATTTCCTTCTCCAGGGGATGTTCCAGACCCAGGAATTGAACCCGGTCTCCTGCACTGCCGGTGGATTCCTGCATTGCAGGCAGATTCTTTACTGACTGAGCTAGGAGAGAAGCCCCGTGAATCTGATTGGCTGGACCTAAATCCAGAGATCTGCATCCTAGCTTAAGGGATGCTTTGAAATTGAGAGCTGACACCCATGACCTGGAAATTCCTCCAAATATAGAGAAAAGTATTCAGGAGACATTAGGTGGTCACAGATATGTAACGTGCCCCCTCTCCATCACAGAACAGATCCTTTCACGAGCAGCATCTGTGTGAAGAGGCTGCCTGATTCAATATGAAGCGCAACCCAGGTCTGGTGAATTCTTATGGAATGAATCACACTCAGGAGTTTATATGTTAATTTGAAGGTATGCTGTGACTGCTCCTGATAACGAGTTCTGACTCTTCTCAGTACATTGCTCTAAGCACAAAACCTGGAAACAGTTTCTTTCGTGGTCTATTTACAGAAACCCTCAACCAGTGTTCATTCTGGAGGGCTTTGGAGAAATGCTAACGCTTTTTTCCCCAAGTAAAAACTAAGTTGAGAATTCAAACCGAAGAGAGAGGATTACATTTCGGCCAGAAAACAGAGAGGTTTCCTTGCTTTTGTGCAATCTTGCTTTGTGGAGTGACTACAAGAACTCGGACTGTTCTGAGGGTTTGAAAGTGAAACTGGCTCAGTCGTGTCTGACTCTTTGCGACCCCATGGTGCAGTCCATGGAATCATCCAGGCCAGAATACTGGACTGGGTAGGTTTTCCCTTGTCCCGGGGATCTTCCCAACCCAGGGATCGAACCGAGGACCCCTGCATTGCAGGCGCCCTTTTACCCATTTACCAAGCTATCAGGGAAGCCCTCCTGAGGGTTTGCAAATAGGAAATAAAATGTCAGATTCTGAGGTCACAGCGCCACCTGGTGGGAAAGAAAAGCTATTCAGTCAGTGAGTCCACATGATAGCAATTTGTGAGGCACGTAGTAACAGATCTGCTGGCAAAAAACAAGTGAATGGAAATACTCTGGGGACTCTCGCACATTGTTACTGAATGAATTCATGAACAGATGCATTGTGTTATATGTTACTGCATGATTCCTAAATACACACTCATTCCTGTGTGTGTGTGTGCGCGCGCTTAGTTACTCACTCAGGTCTGACTCTTTGTGACCCCATGGACTGTAGCCCACGAGGGTCCTCTGTCCATGGGATTTTCCAGGCAAGAATACTGGAGTGGTTGCCATTTCCTCCTCCAGGGGATCTTCCTGACCCAGGGATTGAACCCGAGTCTCCTGCATTGCAGGCGGATTCTTTACCATTGAGCCACAGGGGAAGCCCACTCACTCATACACATGTTTATTAATTCATTAGCTAATAGTTATCAGGGGTGTCCCTGGTGTAAAGAATCCACCTGCCAGTGAAGAAGACACAGGTTCGATCCCTGGTGTGGGAAGATCCCCTGGAGGAGGAAACGGCAACCCACTCCAGTATTCTTGCCTGGAGAGTCCCATGGATAGAGAGGCCTGGCGAGCTATTTTCCTTGGATCACAAAGAGTTGGACACGACTGAACTGACTTAGCTTGTAGCACATATATTTAAAGACACTCTGGGTGTCAAGAGTCATAATAGTCTAAGGAGGACATTTTCCAATAAGAGATGGAGTCCCTGATCCATGAAAATCCATTTAGGGACACAAAATTTGGTCCTAAGAACATTCCAGAAGTTGTGCATAAGGGGAGGCTTACCATAGGTCACAAATGGGTGGGAAGCCTGAGCGCCCCTCTGGTTGGGACATATGGAGGTTTAATGTGTTTGAAAGTAAATCTGAGTGGAGATTTCAACATCAGGAGACTTCACATTTTAGGAAAAAATCTGAATTTCTGGTAAAAGAAAAGGGGGGGGGTGACTTCCCGAGGCTTGAGCCCCCAAGGGGCTTCCCCAGGGTGGAGCAGGCCTCCGCAGGGGCTCAGTCTGTGCTTCCTGCCCGGTCCCCGGGGGCATCTGAGCTGCTGCCACCCCGCCACAGTGGGGCAGGGAGGAGGGGGCATCTCATCCCCAAGGGATCAGGGCCAAGCAACGCAGAGGCCTAGAGCTGGGCACTCCCAAGGCAGCACTGGCCGTAAGTCTCCACCCTTTGATCAGATCTCAGCTGAAACAGTTTCTTTAGCACCTCCCAGAGAGGCTCACTTAACATCTGCTCCTTCAAAAGGTGAAACTGGTGTTCACTTCAATCAGAGATGTTTAAATGCCCTCTTAAAAGATATCTATTCTAAAATTTAAAGACAGGTTGCTTTTTTGTAATTACAAAAAAAAAAAAAATTACTTCTGTTGGTGGTGGTGGTGATTTATTTTTGGCATAAAATCATCAAGGTGGACTTGAATGACTCTGGGGACCGCTACCATGATCTTTGGGCGAGCCTTGCTGGCCATGAGTGAATCACCACATGATCACAGAGGTTGAAAAGTGCAAGTGAAAGTCGCTCAGTCGTGTCTGACTCTTCGTGAGCCCGTGGTCTATACAGTCCATGGAATTCTCCAGGCCAGAAAACTGGAGTGGGTAGCCTTTCCCTTCTCCAGGGGATCTTCCCAACTCAGGGATTGAACCCAGGTCTCCCGCATCTCGGGCAGATTCGTTACCAGCTGAGCCACCAGGGGAGTTGGACTCCTCTTTACCCCCCACTCTTCTTGTCCCCAAGGGAGATCCCCAAATTTTCCTTTTAAGTTTTGGAACTGGGAGCTTGGCACGGATGTCGCAGGTTTTGGAGGGCACTCATGCACAGACAGCTATGAAATGAGCTCGTTATTGCTTTGTGAGAGAATCTAAATTAAGCTGGGACATGTCTGGACAATTTTGTAGCTTACATGTCAACTCAAATAGAATTTCCCCACCCACCTCAACATACTCAACATTCTGTCCTTGTGTCATCCTCATGCTCTTCTCATACTGGTAGTTAGGTAGTCATTTATGATTATTTTATGCGTTCTTGTTATAGCTATTAAAGCCACATATTTAATAACACCTTCTAACATACTGTAAAATGTATTTATGTATTTTGAACAAGGTCTGTCTCCCATTACTAGCTGAGACCTGGGTTTGATCCCTGGGTCAGGAAGGTCCCCTGGAGAAGAGCATGGCAACCCACTCCAGTGTCCTTGCCTGGAGAATCCCGTGGACAGAGGCGCCTGGAGGCCTACAGTCCGCGGGGTCACAAAGAGTCGGACGCCACCGAGAGACTAACACTTTCACTTTTCACCTCAAGCTGCATAAGGACGAGGAATTTTGTTAATTTTCTCACGTCTGTAGCCCCCCTGCCTACCACCTGCCTGTCTTGATCAGTTCTAGAGGCTTCACTGGTGACTCCAGCCAGACACAGCCTCTTCCTCGCCAGGACCCCTCGCGGGGTCTCAGGGCTGAGCTGTGGGCGCCCTGGATGGGCGATCTCTGTGTGCCCACGGCAGGCTCCCCGACGCAGGGCGCCTGCTCCGATTCACCTTTCTTGTTGCGATGGCATCTAGCGTGGGTCAGATCGCCAACAAAGGCACACACAGACCCCTCATTCACGTCTGCTAGAACGGAAGCCTGGGGGTGGTGAAGGCCATCTACATGAGGGCCTGACGGGTAGGCACCCAGACGAGGCGGGCGGGGGCCTGTGGGCGCCCCGAGAAGGTTCCGCGTCGGACCACTGCCAGCAGTGGCTGGCACGCAGGAATGCAGGCCAGCTCACCAGGACTGCTTTTACCAGCAAGAGCAAAATGAAAACTCTATGATTATTGTTATTTTAACTTTTTATTTTATATAGAATATAGCAGGCTAACAATATTGTGATCGTTTTAGGCGTACAGCAAAGTGATTCAGTTTGATATATATATACACTCATCTCTTCCTTTTCACATTCTTTCCCGCTCAGGTTGTTACATAGTATCGAGAGGAGTTCTCTGCCCTGCAGCAGTGATCCGGTGGCCTCCACCTGCAGCGGCTTGGACCGGGATTTGGGTTCCCAGCCACAGATGGAGGCTGGTGGAGGTGGTGAAGCACCAGTTCCTAGACCAGTGGCCAGTGACGAGGGCCCTGGTCCTCCGGCTTTGCAGAGAAGAATCTCCACAAAGACGGAAAGCAGTGAAGCAAGTGAAGTATTTTTTAGGAGGGAAGAGAGTACAGGCCGTGTGGACAGATGCAGGGGACAGCCCCCGAGTCACGCTCTCGGGGCGGTTTGAATCCCTTTCACGGGACACTTCTCTGGGTTTCCTTCGGCCAGTCACCTTGGTTTGCCTGGATCACAGCTCGTGTTTGGTATATCTGGGGATCCTCCCATCGGTGCGCACGCATCTCTTAGCCAAGATGGATTTTACTGAACAGCATGTGGGTAGAGAACATCCCTTGACTGACTCCCCTTGGCCTCCGAGGAGCTTCTCTGCACATGTGTGGTGGGCCAGGTCTCCTGACCTGGAGGAGAAGTCGCTGGTCTCAGCAGACCCCCTCCCTTCATGTCCTGCTATTCTTACCTCGGTGGTTCAGACCACAGGGAGGGAAGTTCCAACTGCTTCACCCTGGGGGCCCATCTCCTCCTGCCTCAGCAGGGCCTTGCTGGTTATCCATCTTAAATCTAGCCTTGTGTCCCTGTCCATCCCAAACTCTAACTGTCTCTTCTTCTCATTCTTCCCCCACTAACCATAATTTACTCTAAGTCTGTGAGTCTGTTTCTGTAAAAACTCATATATTGTTGAGTGAAATCTCCTGTTTCAAATATTGGTTCAATTAAAAAAAATACTGTATGGGTCAAAAAAGAACCCCAAACAAAGCATATCTTGCATGCGGTCGCTGGGCGGCCAGTTTTCTGTCCAGTATAAGGGAATGTGTTCCTTCATCCACTGGGGACAGTATTTTCAAGAGCTTATTGGAATTTTCCTTCCTGACCTGGAGTCTCTGATTGTCCCCATTTGGACCCTAGGTTGCCTTCTTCTGTGGGTCCAACTAGATAGGGGCAGTCTTAAGCTGGAGGGAAAAAAACAAACAGAAGCATAGGTAGGAAATACTCAATATCAAGGAGGATAATGGGGAGCCGAGGGGGAAAGGGGTGGTGAGACATGGAAGGGGAAGAAAGACCTCGAACAAGAGGGGGCCAGTTCAGCACCAAGGCTGGGGGCCTGCCTGCCGCCCGTCCAGGTTAAATGACGCTCTCCCAAGCCTTGAGACCCTGTCCAGCCCTGGTCTGCCCTGAGCTCTCTGAACGGCCCCAGCTGATGCCTGATGACCCAACAGCAAAGGACTGTGGGCTGCTGGCCCAACAATGCTCCCTTCTTTCTCTTCGTAGTGGTCAGAAGCCCGGGCTAGTTTTATTTTCAGGAAGCCACATTTCCAGCCTCGAGGAATTAGTCATCATTGTTTAAGGTAATCATTAATCCTGTTGCTTTTGGCCAGTGATTGAAGTGGGTGTAGTGAAAATCACTCAGTCACGTCTGACTCCTTGCAACCCCATGGACTGCAGCACGCCAGGCTTCCCTGTCCTTCATTATCTCCTGGAGCTTGCTCAAACTCATGCCCATTGAGTCGGTGATGCCATCCAACCATCTCATCCTCTGTCCTCCCCTTCTCCTTCCACCTTCAATCTGTCTCACCATCACAGTCTCTTCCAACGAGTCAGTTCTTAGCATCAGGTGGCCAAAGTATTGGAGCTTCAGCATCAGTCCTTCCAATGAATATTCAGAGTTGATTTCTTTTAAGATTGACTGGTTTGGTCTCCTTGCTGTCCAACGGAACTCTCAAGAGTCTTCTCTAACATCACAGTTCAAAAGCATCAATTCCTTGGCGCTCAGCCTTATTTATGGTCCAACTCTCATATCCATATATGACCACTGGAAAAACTATAGCTTTGACTATATGGACCTTTGTTGGCAAAGTGATGTCTCTGCTTTTTAATATGCTCTTTAGGTTTGTCATAACTTTTCTTCCAAGGAGCAGGTGTCTTTTAATTTCCTGGCTGCAGTCACTGTCCGCAATGATTTTGGAGCCCAAGAAAATAAAGTCAGTTTCCATCTTTTCCTCATTCTCAATGGCTACCTCCAGAGAGCCCTTTCTGATCATTTGCTTCTGTTCTTCTCTGTCTCAGCCCTTCACTCGTTTCTCCCTTGTGCACTTGGCACCATTTGTAATGACTTTGCTTTCTATTTTGATGTGAACCATTTTTAAAGTCTTTATTGAATTTGTTACAATATCGCTTCTGTTTTATGTTTTGGTTTGAGGCATGTGGGATTTTAGCTGCCCCACAGGGATCAAACCCTGAACCTCTCCGCATTGGAAGGCAAAGTCTTAGCCATTGGGCCACCAGAGAAGTCCTGATATTACACTTATATGTTTTATCTCCCCCTCCACTGTCTGTTTCTGCAACACCTTTAAATGTTGCTAGTTAACGAACTTTTAAATGAATGCGTGTCATTGATGGAGAGTCCAATACAGGACAGATCCTGTGAAGCGATTTAACCCTGAAAAAACAAAAACTTCATTCAGCAAATATATATTGAGCGCACATGAGCTATGCACACGGAACACCCAGTGCAAAGGGCTTGGATCTGGGGCCGGACCGCGGCGGAGGGGCGGCGCCACGCGGGGCCGAGTGCCGTGGTGGGGAAGCGGGCTGTGCCACAGGGCATCCTTGTCCCCTTCTCCCCCGGAGGAGGGCAGGGCAGCCCGCTCCGGCGTCCTTCCTGGAGAATCCCGCGGACAGGGGCGCCTGGCGGCCACAGTCCATGGCGTCCCGAAGAGTCGGACACGACTGAAGCGACTTAGCCCAAATCCCCATTTCCCAAAGAGGAAACTGGGGCTTCGAGAAATGACACTTGTCCAGAGCAATTCTCAAACTTGTCCCTGAGATTTTTTCAGGGGATCTCCGGAGGGCCTCCTTTTTTTAACTTCATACCTATGTGAGATCTTCATCTGTGTCAATTGAACAACATATTGCCAGGAAGTGAATAAAGAGGCAGGTGTGGGAACCTAAACTTCCATTGCCGGCCGTTAAAGAGATTTGCAAGAATGTGTAACTATGCCATTATTCTCAATATTTCTTTTCTTTTTTTTTTTTTTTTTGGTCTTGGAAAATAGAGTTATTTTAAAGTGTTGCTTATAATACATAGGGAAGGGATGTTTTACTATTTTAAATTAATAAGTACATTCAAAAATTGTTTTCATTTCTGGTGTGGTAAACATCGATGAATATAGAACAGAAGTTCTCTGGGGTCCTCAGTGACTTTTAAGAGTGTAAAGACAAAAAAAGGACAATGGAGACTCGGGAGGCACGCGCGTGCGCGTATACAGTAAGCGCAGAATGAATGAAGCCCGGCAGGGCAGGCCCCTCCCCGCGTCGCCGCGCGCTCGTCAGGGAGGCGGGGGCCCGGCACCAGCGCTCGGCGCCCCCTGCCGCCCGCCGCCCGCGCCGCAGCCGCGCCGCCCGCGGTTTCTGTCGGCCCACAGGCGTGCCTGCCCCTTTAATTGGCGCATACCAAGTCCTTCCCGGTTGCAGGTCCCCCCGAGCCCGGGCGCGAGGAGCCGCCGGCCGGAGGCCCGGTCGGGGGGATGTGGAGCCGGCGCTGCGTCCGCCGCGGGTCCGGGCCGAGGGCGAGCGAGTCCGGGCCGAGGGCGAGCGAGGGCGGGCGCGGGGCCGCTCGGCCGCCCTCCCCGCCTCGCGCCGTAGCGCAGTCCCAAGATGGCGGCCACCATGAAGAAGGCGGTGAGGGGGCTCGGCGGGCGGGCGGCCCGGGGACCGGGGGGCGGCGGGACTGGGAGCTGGGCGGGCGGGCGGCCGGGGGTCGGGGGACAGGGGGGCGGCGGGCCGGGGGTCTGGGCGGGCCGGGGGGCGGGCGGGCGGCCGGGGCCGGGGGACCGCGGGGCGGCGGGCCGGGGAGCTGGGCGGGCCGGGGTCGGCGGGCCGGGGCGGGCGGCCGGGATGGGGGCTCGGCGACCGGGGCGGCTCCCGGTGCCGCGGGGTCCCCAGGCCCACCCAGCCGCCCTGGAGGAGCAGGGTCCGCCCGGCGGCGCCGAGGGCCCTGGAGAGGCCGGGGCCCCGCCTCGGGCTGTGGCCGGAGGGGCCGACTGCTGCCGGCATGCGGCCAACCCTCGCAGCTTCACGGGGGCCGCCGGCACCCGCCGTCGCCCGGGAGCCGAGGCCCAGGGCCGGAGCTCGCAACCCGCGCCCCGCGCCCGCCCGCGCCCTGCAGGCCCGGCCGCCCGCACCGAGGGCGCGCGGTGCCCGGAGCCGCCTGCTTGTTCCCTCTGCTACCTCCAGTCTAGCCGGGGACGGACGGAGAAGCAGAGCTGTGAGCGGTTTCCCGGTGACTCAGCTAATAAGCAGAACCCGAGTGCACACCCAGGTTTAATTTTGTCTTTCCCCAAAGCCCACATTTTATCCTACTGAGCAAGTAAAGCGCCTCTTCAGGGCTTATCGCTTGGTGAGGCTACCGGTGCTTGATACCTGCATAGAAAGAAATTAACGTGCAGAGGGGCAAGGCGATCAGAGCGTCTGATGCTTATGAGGCTGTACTAGGCGCCGATCCAAGCGCATTCCGTACGGTATTTTAATCCTCGACTCCTTTTAGGGTCATGCTGCGTTTATTTTTATTTTACAAATGAAGAACCTGAACCACAGAGGCAGAGTTAGGGTTGAAATAAATAAAGATGGAAGCTCTGCCTCCAGAGCCTGTGTGTAACTTCCATGGTGTCTGATGAGAGTCCGCTGGCTGAAGGCATTGGCTCCGTAGGTTTTGTCTTTTTCCTTCAGTCCTCTTCCGAGACCGCGTGGTAATGTGCTTCCATTGCGTTCGGCTCCACACTACCTCACAGCCTTTAGCCACCTGCTCTTGCTGTGGGATGACCATTCAGGTTTGCCGGAGCCGGAGGGGTTGCTGAAACTGGGACAGCTCCAGGCAAACCAAGGCGAGTCACTCCTTCTACTGGTCTGTCATCCACAAATTCTTGTGGGGTTCCAGAGTTGAGTTTAGGGCCTTGGTGATTGAGAAATGAGCGAGATTCATTTGGCCTCTGTTTTCTGTTTATATTGAGCCCGCTGTCACGTATGACCTTTAACTCCATGGAAGATAGTAGTTGTTCACCCTCTTTTGACAGATGTAGAAACTGAGGTACAAAAAAAAAATAAACATCGAGGAAATGGTCGAAGAATGATTTGAACCCTGGGCTTGATCTCAGAAGTTCTGATGAACAGCATTTTCCTTTCATTCATTTAACAGACTCTCTGAGCGTGGTCAGTGGCATGTTTTCTGTTTCAGGTGACGGAGATGAGGCTGATGGGCAGTAATGAAGTTTCTTTTTCCCATTGGCTGTGCGGGATCTTCCTCACTGAGTGGGCTTTTCTCTAGCTGCAGAGACAGGGGCTACTCTCTCTGGCAGCGCCTGGGTTTCTCATTGCCGTGGCTTTTTTCGTGCTGTGGGACATCCGCTCTAGAATGTTGGGGCTTCAGTAGTTTCGACACGCGGGCTCAGAAGCTGTGGCTCCTGGGCTCCAGAGCACAGGCTCAGTAGTTGTGGCAAAAGGGCTGAGTTGCTTCGAGGCACGTGGGATCTTCCTGGACCAGGGGTCGAGCCTGTGTCTCCTGCATTGGCAGGTGGATTCTTTACCAATGAGCCGCCTGGGAAGGCCTAGTAATGAACTTTTTATCTCCTTTTCCTCGTAGCTTTGTAGAACTGACACCCTTGGGGAAAGGCAGGTGTTAATCAGCTGTCACACAGAAAGGTGTTAAACTTGCAACTCTGAGAAGAACTATGAAAGAAAGGGGCTTGTGAAATGAGGGCTGGAATAGGTCTTTCTTGAGGTCAGAGAAAGCTTTGCTGAGAAGATGTGGTTTACTGGATTCCACAAGGAGGGCAAGAGAAGGTTGGGACTGCCTCCTGCAGAGGCCTGGGCGCATTCAGTGAAAAGCTGGCCAGGAGGAAGGGATTGGGGCGGGAGCAGGCTGAACCATAAGGCAAAGGACTTTTGGAGGGGAAGGTGACGGCCCAAACACAAGGCTCTCTTCTTTATCTTAGGAAGGCTCTCATAGGCACAACATCTTCCTGTAGGTGTTTCTGGCACTGGGGACAGTTTCTAATAGGTTAGCGACATGTGCGTCTTCCTCTCTGCTGACTCTCAGAGAAGACAGAGGCATACCAAAAGGGTGAGAACAAAATATCATAGGACAGCCCTGGGAGTTTAAGAAGAGCTCTTTGCAATCTGGAGTGCTTTACACTGGGTATTTGTAACATCCACTGGGTCATGACTTTTTATGGTGAGAAGTTAAGATGAGATGACGATTCAGTCTTAACATCTCCAAAGTTCTCCTTTCTCAGACCTGGTTCTTGGCCTGGGTGGGGACTACAGTCTGATTTTTGTTTATACATCCTGAGGGCAAATGTCTCTTCCTCAGAGAAGCCACCTTTGACATTTCAAAGAAGCCCTCCAACACTTCCATGTCTTATTAAACTATTTTGCTTTCACTGTCACATGTATCACTAACTAGCAAAAACTCTTACTTTTTACCTAGCTCTTACACTAGAATGTAAGCGTGCCAGGACTCATGAGGGGGAACGCACATTGCCCTGTTGCTAAGTCATGTCCGTCTCTTGGAGACCCCATGGGCTGTAGCCCGCCAGGCTCCTCTGTCCATGGGATTTCCCAGGCAAGAATACCGGAGTGGGCTACCATTTCCTACTCCAGGGAACCTTCCTGACCCAGGAATGGAACCCAGGTCTCCTGCATTGGCAGGTGGATTCTTTACCACTGAGGCTCCAGGAAAGCCCTCCTGTGCTTAGGAAATGCTAAATTAATGAATGACTGTTCATATGAAAGATGAAAAAAAAAACTTGTATTGTAAAAACTGGGTAGACAACCTTTAATAAACAAAAATTAAAGCAGATTAAAATTAGCCAGAGTTTGCTATAGGATGTTTAGAATCCTAGGGGCCCAGCTGTGGGTCCAGCCTACTGGTGATGTGGTCCCAGACTCAGTGTGAGCATGACTGAGGGTGAGTCCCTTCCTCCCAGGGTCCCAGGAGAGGCTGATGCTCCCGGGAAGGGTGCAGTTGTAGTGCAGGGGATTTTAATTTTCACCTGAAATCTTGAGCAGTCACATTTCTCTTAAGCCTAGCAGAATTTTCTTCCAGACCTGGGTCTGTTCTTTGTAATGATTTTTGGCAAACTTTATTCAGAAAATAAAGCACTTAGCTGTCGTTTACTGAAAGGTGACTCCATCCCCAGGCCCGTTGCTGGGTGCTCATTTTTATCTCTTCTGGAAGGTAGGAATAGCTTCCCCGCCTTACAGATGACAAAGCCGAGGTGTCTCCAGAGAACTGGATGAGTTGCCCGTGGTTCCTGTTTGCTTGGATTTGAAGCCACTCTTGCTGTTTCCTCCACTCTGTGACGCCTCCAGTACTATGAAAGTCTCCTTCTTCCTTGGGTTATTTTGGCTTCGTGAACAGAAGTAACTACATCTGCCTTTTCTCCTGACCTTTCGGGACATGGGTCCCTTTAAGAACGGGTGAAAGCCATGAAGAGCCTTCTAGAAGGATGCACACATAACGCAGCACGCCGCACACGGTGTCAGGGAGTAGGTGGACCTCTCACAGTCTGCACTCCCAGTTTAGAATTACGCCCTCCCTGCCAAAATGGAGCCTCCAGCAGCGGAGGAGTGTTCTAGGTCAGCGAGATGAAAACGGAAGCCGCAGTCAGGGACGGTGCTGACTTACTTGTCTCTTTCCACCGCGGGTTAGGCAGTGGGTGTTGGCCTCACACCCCGGCTTCAGCCCTTAACCCCAGGGAGAGAACCACAGTCACAGAAATGAACCACAGGGTCCCGTGTGCTGGGGGCTGCTGCTCGGCGAGGCTGCAGCGGGAACCACCTGCTTTGGAAAGATAGAAGGCAGGTGGCCAGACTCCGCAGCTTTTCAGAAAGCCCTCGTCGGTGAGTCTGACTGAACACGCTTCAGATGCAGGCTCAGAAACTGCACGGAGCCCCAGCTGTGTTCCCGGTGAGCCCTGTGCTGGGCTTCCCGGGGATCAGCCTCCGAAGCCTTCCCGTGACAGGTGATCTGTGAATGCGTGCAGGCTTCTAAAGACTCAGTATTTCAATTCAGCAGGAGTGGGGAGCCTAGAATTCTCTGTTCCCTGTTGGCTTAGAGAGTTGAAACTTCTTTTTAATGTAAATTTATTTATTTTTAATTGGAAGATAATTGCTTTACAATATTGTGATGGTTTCTGCCATACATCAACATAGATCAGCCACAGGTGTACACATGTCCCCTCCTGCTTGAAACCTCCCTCCCCGCTCCCATCCCATCCCGTCCCGTCCCTCTAGGTTGTCACAGAGCCCCGGGTGTGAGCTCCCTGCGTCATACAGAAATTCCCTCTGGTTATCTAACGGTACATACGGCAGGGAGCTGAGACTCCTGTGTGGGGAGATGACGCGAATGCGGACGCGTCTGTGTGTGGCCTTCGCTTTAGCGTCTGCATCGTATAGCACGGTGCGTCCCAACTTCATGCTCATAGAAGTTACACACCAGGTTGAACATTCAAAGCTATATGTATATCCCATTGTAAAGGGCTTTTTTCCCAAGATAGCTACTGGGTCTCTGATGAGGCTGATGCATGTTTATTGGGTGATGGGAGCCTGGGTCAGGGAGGGCTGAGTTCTAGGTGTCTGCATGTATGTTCTGACCACTAAGCTCCCTACTGCTTGAGACAACAGGTTGCCTGTCAAATGAAAGCAATAAAAGTCACTGGTCATGAGAGAGCAGGTGAAAAGATAGGGTGTGGGGTGGTTATTCTGAACCATTACTGTTATTGGTAATGGAGCCTACAGTGGTCCTTGTTGAAGCTGTCTCTTTCCTCCTTTAAATTGTAACCATGTGCCCTTGTTCCTGTCTTTTAAGTGAGGGGAAACTAAGGAAGTCTGTTATTTAAAAGATTTTGTAAAAATATGTGGTCCCTCATTAATCACTTGACTATCCTCCAATATAAAAGAAAATTAAAACAATTTTTTATTTAATAAAATTAAAATTAGAAACAGGAAAGTGAAAAGGGGAAGGAAACAACAACAAAAAAGATGGTTCCCCTTTGAAAATCTGAAGCCAAGGACTTCCTGCTCCTTCTAGACACGTGTGACTGCATGTGTAAAACACGCACTTGCAGACACACACACTTTGCCTTTAATTTCCGCATGCTCGTGGGTCTCTCTGGCTCTGGAGCCGGACCCCAGGCTCTGCCCCTGGCTGTCTGTGTGGCTTTGGGCAAATTCCTCAACCTCTCTCTGCCAGGCTTTCTGTAGAATAGCGGTGCTAATGATCCTGCTTACTAAGGCTGATTGGGGGATTAGCTGCTGCTGCTAAGTCGCGTCAGTCATCAGTCCTGTCCGACCCTGCGCGACCCTGTAGACGGCAGCCCACTAGGCTCCCCGTCCCTGGGATTCTCCAGGCAAGAACACTGCAGTGGGCTGCCATTTCCTTCTCCAATGCAGGAAAGTGAAAAGTGAAAGTGAAGTCGCTCCGTTGTGTCTGACTCTTAGCGACCCCATGGACTGCAGCCCACCAGGCTCCTCTGTCCATGGGATTTTCCAGGCGAGAGCACTGGGTGCCTGCTCCGTGGGGGATCAGCAGCAGTAATAAGTACTTAGAAAGCCCTGGGCACGCAGTAAGTGCTCAGTGAATGCTGCCGTTTGGTCACTCAGTCAGGTCTGACCCTCTGCCTCCCCATGGACTCCCCAGGCTCCTCTGTCCGTGGGATTTCCCAGGCAAGAATAATGGAGTGGGTTGCCATTCCTTTTTCCAGTAAACGTTAGCTATTACTGATATGACTCCATACTTTGTCATGTAAGCTGTCTAATTTTATTTACTGATTTAACCACATTAATCACATCAGTTCAGTTCAGTCGCTCAGTTGTGACTCTTTGCGACCCCATGGACTGCAGCACGCCAGGCCTCCCTGTTCATCACCAACTCCTGGAGTTTACCCATACTCGGGTCCATTGAGTCGGTGATGCCACCCAACCATCTCATCCTCTGTCGTCCCCTTCTCCCGCCTTCAATCTTTCCCAGCATCAGGGTCTTTTCAAACGAGTCAGCTCTTTGCGTCAGGTGGCCACAAGTATTGGAGTTTCAGCTTCAACATCAGTCCTTCCAGTGAATATTCAGGACTGATTTCCTATAGGATGGACTGGTTGGGTCTCCTTGCAGTCCAAGGGACTCTCAAGAGTCTTCTCCAACACCACAGTTCAAAAGCATCAATTCTTCAATGCTCAGTTTTCTTTATAGTTCAACTCATCCATACGTGACTACTGGAAAAACCATAGCCTTGACTAGACGGACCTTGTTGGCAAAGCAATATCTCTGCTTTTTAATATGCTGTTTGGGTGGGTCATAACTTTTCTTCCAAGGAGCAAGTGTCTTAATTTTGTGGCTGCAGTCATCTGCAGTGATTTTGGAGCCCCCCAAAATAAAGTCAGTCACTGTTTCCACTGTTTCCCCATCTATTTGCCATGAAGTGATGGGACCAGATGCCATGATCTTTGTTTTCTGAATGTTGAGCTTTAAGCCAACTTTTTCACTCTCCTCTTTCACTTTCAAGAGGCTCTTTAGTTCTTCTTTGCTTTTCTGCCATAAGTGTGGTGTCATCTGCATATCTGAGGTTATTGATATTTCTGTGGCAATCTTGATTCCGGCTTGTGCTTCATCCAGCCCAGTGTTTCTCATGATGTACTCTGCATATAAGTTAAATAAGCAGGGTGACAGTATACAGCCTTGACATACTCCTTTCCTGATTTGGAACCAGTCTGTTGTTCCATGTTCAGTTCTAACTGTTGCTTCCTGACCTGCATACAGATTTCTCAAGAGGCAGGTCAGGTGGTCTGGTATTCCCATCTCTTGAAGAATTTTCCACAGTTTATTGTGATCCACACAGTCAAAGGCTTTGGCATAGTCAAGAATGCAGAAGTAGATGTTTTTCTGGAATTCTCTCACTTTTTCGATGATTCAGTGGATGTTAGCAGATTGATCTGGTTCCTCTGCCTTTTCTAAATCCAGCGTGAACATCTGTAGTTTACGGTTCACATATTGCTGAAGCCTGGCTTGGAGAATTTTGAGCATTACTTTGCTAGCATGTGAGATGAGTGCAATTGTGCAGTAGTTTGAATATTCTTTGGCATTGCCTTTCTTTGGGATTGGAATGAAAACTGACCTTTTCCAGTCCTGTGGCCACTGCTGAGTTTTCCAAAGTTGCTGTCATGTTGAGTGCAGCATTTCACAGCATCATCTTTCAGGATTTGAAATAGCTCAGCTGGAATTCCATCACCTCCACTAGCTTTGTTCTTAGTGATGCTTCCTGAGGCCCACTTGACTTCGCATTCCAGGATGTCTGGCTCTAGATGAGTGATCACACCATCGTGGTTATCTGGGTCGTGAGGATCTTTTTTGTGCAGTTCTTTTGTGTATTGCCACCTCTTCTGAATATCTTCTGCTTCTGTTAGGTCCCTACCATTTCTGTCCTTTATCGAACCTATCTTTGCATGAAATGTTCCCTTGGTATCTCTGGTTTTCTTTAGGAGATCTCTAGTCTTTCTCATTCTATTGTTTTCCTCTGTTTCTTTGCATTGATCACTGAGGAAGGCTTTCTTATCTCGCCTTGCTTCTTGGGAACTCTGCATTCAATATTTTTCATTTTACAGTGAATTACACCTTATTCATAGTAAAGACACGTAAGTTCTACATTAGAGCAAACGTAAACTTTTACTGTGTGTGTGGAATATAAGTCACTGAAATGTATAGTGACCTCATGCCAGTGTATCAGTCAGATTAAAAATTACAGAAATGAGGGCGCTCACCCTGGTGCTCCTGGCCAGCCTGGAGGGTGGGTGGGGTGGGGAGGCGGGGGGGAGGCTCACGGGGAGGGGACGTCTGTGCTTGGGGCTGATTCAGGTTGTGCAGCAAAAGCCAGCACAACCTTGTAAAGCAGCTGCTGTTCAGTCACTAAACCGTGTCCGACTCTGCCGCCCCACGAGCTGCAGCACGCAAGCCTTCCCTGTCCTTCACTAGCTCCTGGAGTTTGCTCAGACTCCTGTCCATTGAGATTGTTGGAACCATCTCATCTTCTGTTGCCCCCTTCTCTTGCCCTCAATCTTTCCCAGCACCAGGGCCTTTTCCAGTGAGTCGGCTCTTTGCATCAGGTGGCCAAAGTAAAGCAATTATCTTCCAATTAAAAATAAATTCTAAAATATTATGGAAACGGTCAGACTTCCGATAGCCTCAGTAAGCTTGAGCAAGTTTTTACTCTTAGAGAATAAACCAGTTTGAGGCATTTACCAAAATTAACTAGCACATCACTTTTGCTCCCTGGATTATCTTGATGAAAGAATGTTCCAGCTTGAGAAATTCTGCTCCAGGCCAAAAGTTGACTGACTTGATCCAGGATTTATTCTCAGTTGTTGTTTATGTTTGAAATGTTTTTGCGGATTAGGCATTCCATAGCCTATCCGGAGAGGTTATAGGTCTAACGAAGCGTCTTAAGCCTGTGGTTCTGCAGCTTGGTAGGGCCTGTGTCTGTGACGGTCTCTGCCTCTCGTGGTCCTGGACTCTGAGGACAAGCAGTTTATCGAGATATTTCAGAGTTCTGCTAAAAGCTAACCTCTAACCTCTCCATTCAGATTAATTCTACAAAACTTGTCAATGTTTTCTCAGGCTGCAGAAGACGTCAATGTCACTTTTGAAGATCAACAAAAGATAAACAAATTTGCACGGAATACAAGTAGAATCACAGAGCTGAAGGAAGAAATAGAAGTAAAAAAGGTATTGAAACTGATGTTATTTAAGAAACATGAAAGCTCTTCCTGCTGTAGCTTTTTGTAACTAAATTCAGTCCTGTGTGATTGTAGCGGTCTCAGGCTCCCCGTTGCGAGTCATGTGATACACTCCAGTTAGCTTAAGAAGGAAGATATTAGTTGAGGGAGGTGGGCGCGGCCCGTTGTTGGGGACGTGCCCTCTGGCTGAGGGGTCGAGGAGCAGGTCGCAGAGCCTCGGCGCAGAGCCCTGGGCTGGTGATGGGGCTGCTGCTTCCCCGCTGACGCAGGGCCGTCTGCGCCCTCCTTGGGGAGGACTCTGCCCAGCGGTCCTTGGGACTTGGCCGCTGCCCACCCCAGGCCTGCGTGTCAGAGCCCACTTCTCATGGCAGCTCTCCTGGGCTGAAGGCCAGGTCAACTGTCGTTGATTAGGGGAATTTATGTTATTATTTGCTTGCATCGAGCAGAGCTGAGAAAGGCGAGTTTGTGTTTGTGTTTTTATTCTGCGGTTGGAAGGCAGAAATTCCCAAGGAGAAGAGCAAAGTAGGAGACCTTCCGAGTGGCCGTGGATACCCCGTGGCCCACTCCAGGGGCCGTGGAGCAGTCTGGAGCGGTCCAGAGGGCAGCGAGGCCGTGCTCCCGTGTGCTCCCGTGGGAAACGCCGTCCAGAACATGTGCGACACTCGCATTTCAGTGTCACGGTTCCTTTGTGAAAGGGTCTCTTAGAGCATGGCGTGGGTGTCCCAGATGACAGGTGGGCTTTACCCTCTGTTAGAGAATTTTAATGCATTTTTCATCGCTGTTCACTTCTGATATACAGAAACAACTACAAAACTTAGAAGATGCCTGTGAGGACATCATGCTTGCAGATGATGACTGCTTAATGATACCTTATCAGATCGGGGATGTTTTCATTAGTCATTCTCAAGAAGAAACACAAGAAATGTTAGAAGAAGCCAAGGTGTGTTGAAATCTCTCCCTGGAGGGTGAAGTTTAACTCTTTTTTTTTTTTTTTAAGTTTAACTCTTAAATTAGGATTTTATGTCATCATAAAGAATGTGTAATTATAGATGTAGGGAAGGTCAGGGATGCCAGCTTACATTTCATGGGTCCTTCCAATGTCCTCGGCCTCCTCTGAATGCTTGTAAACATGATTTTGTTTAATCTCAAGGATGACTCTGGCGTATTTGCGGGAATCCCAGTTTAGAGTTGAAGAAGAATAGTGTCTTAGGTTATGGGACTCACTCAGAGTGACAAAGGGGATGATCTTTTGAGCCCAGAAGCTGTGGCCTAAATTTATAGTTTTCAGAAAGTACAGAATATCATAAAACAGAAAAAGAAGACCACTCGTAATCCTACTACCCAGAGGTAATCATCCATGACAGTTTCATGTGTTTCTTTTATGTTCTCTTCCTATGTGTATTTTTACATCACATTTTGGTCAGTTAACATCCTAGTGGGAGTATTTTATTGTTCCAGTCAATGTTCATTTATCCAGCAGGTCTTCACCGGGAGCCTGTTGGGGCCACATGTGCGTTAAAAGGATCATTTTTGATGACCGTTTAATGTCTTGTTGGAGGACATTGATTCAGCTTACTGTCCTCTCGTTACAGTAATTTGTTTTCACTATTTTTCTATAGGAATATTGTGGTGAACATTCTTATTAAATCTTTGTTCACCTTTAGGAAGTTTCTTTAAGGAACTAATCAGAGAAGTGTAATTACTGGGTCAGAGTATGGATTCATTGACAACATTTGGGCTTGTTAAAAATTCAGATTATTGAGTCCAGCGCCAAGAATTCCTTATTCGCGAGGCCTGGAGTGGCGCCCTGGTGACCTGGGGGCTCCGCTTTGAGAACCGCTGGCCAGATTTCTAACATGTTAACATTGCCGATACTAGCCATTCTTCTTTTGTTCAGCTATTAATGGGTATGCGTGTTATTTGTGTGAATCCACTTTTTCTTTGTCGTAGTTAAGAAAAATCCTTTTGATCCTGGCCAGGAAGGGATTTCTGACATTCTGTGCGTTTCGTGTGGCAGAGCTTCTCTGTCATAAATGAGACTCTGATTATGGCTCTCTCAGAGTCTAACTCCAGGGGCCTCATAGTTAGGAAACTGCCAGATTTTGACAAGTTGTTACTCTTAAATTATTGGTGGGAGTGTGAATTTTTGTCATTTCCTCTAGTTCCATAGTTATTTTTGTGGGAAGTTGGAAGAGGCTGTGTCAGAAGACAGGCCCATGGTAAACTATTTACCTAAAATGTTTATATAGCATTCTTTTTATTGGGATATGATAATTTATTTTATCTTATTCTGTTCTTTCAAGTTAGCCAGAACTGAGAAAAGCTTGATTTAGTCTATAATAAACAAATATAGATCATGAATAAAACATGCCCACAGTCAGACTTTTGGTTTAGATTTAATTATCAGTGTTATTTAGCTGCCTGTCCAAGTTTAGGAAGTGTTTGACCCAAAATCCTTCCCAGATGTTATTTCATTCACAGATGCTCAGAATTCATCCAATTGAATAGAATTAATTTAAACTAATTTTTTTTTTTTTTGCAGAAAAATTTGCAAGAAGAAATTGACGCCTTAGAATCCAGAGTGGAATCAATTCAGCGGGTGTTAGCAGATTTGAAAGTTCAGTTATATGCAAAATTTGGGAGTAACATAAACCTTGAAGCTGATGAAAGTTAAACATTTTATAAAATTTTTTTTAATTTGTTTAATAAACTTGGAATATTGTTTAAAATGATAATTTCCCTTCTTCAAATGAAATGGAAAGCAAAACTTTTTTTAAATTTTTCATTTATTTAATGGAAACTTGCCTATTTTCACGTCTTGCTTATTTATTTTATATTTTTAAAAGAAGACAGTATTCATCTATGTATTTTGCATAACAATTATATCAAGTGTAGGGGCTTTATGTCATGTTATTAAAATCAGTTAAGCAATCTTTCCTGTTTCTATATTGTCATTTAGAACATTTGTGCCATTTTTACTTAGAAGAAAATTTTAACAGTTACATGTGTCTTGTTTATCTGTGTCTGTTTCAGCTGCCTTGTTTATCTGTGTCTGTTTCAGCTGCCCCTTTGAGATGATGAAAGCCCTGCTTTCATTCCATCTTACGTCTGTCTCTCTACTCACTTCCCCAACTAACACTGTCATATACTAAAACATATGTGTATACTTTATTTAATATGTGCAGTATATATTACATCTTAGTATATATATTTCTTACATATGTTGGTTTAAGAGTCCAGATGACACAGAAACAAGTTGAGGCCTGTTGAGCTTCATACATAGAGCAGAACAACCGAGATGAACCAATAGAAAGAGATGTTTAGGTTCTTTTTTTTTTTTCAAATAACGTTTTAGACTTTATTTTAGTGCTTTGTAATTAACTGCAGTTTATATTGATAATGATGTGGAAGTTAAGCAGCTGTGTATTTAAAAATAAGGCTTTTTACCTTAAAGAGTACACTTACTCCCTACTGCCCTCCCCCAGAAGATAACCCTTTTGGGATTTAGAAGACTTAATTATACTAACTTTCCAGCAGATGGCACTGATATGCCAAAACACCAATGGAGGCCTCCTAATGCAAAAATGAGATGTCCCAGATTAACTGTCCAGAGTCTTAGAGGAAATGTCATTTTTTAATTCTCAAGGCTAAACACTGCGTATGTATTTTTTGGTTAAATGTTTGAAAACGGTTCAGCCTGAAAGGTAGAGTGTGTGTGTGTGTGTTAGTCACTCAGTCCTGACTTCGCAGCCTCATGGACTGTAGCCCGCCAGGCGCCTCTGTCCATGGAATGCTCCGGGCAGGAACCCTGGATGGGTAGCCATTCTCTTCTCCGGGGGATTTTCCTAGCCTAGAGATCAAACTTGGGTCTCCTGCACTGCAGGCAGATTCTTGACTGTTTGAGCCATCAAGGAAGCCCGAAGGTAGAATATATAACTCGAAAGTTCTTCATGACCTAAAGGCATACTTCTAAGTTGCTGCAAATTTTCTCAAATAGTATATTCAAATCCTAGAAAACGACTGTCACAAGGATAGTTTTTCTTCTGTGCGTTTGGCTGCAAGCGTGAGACTCGGGAATGTACCAGGAAATAGATGACAGCCTCACATTAGAAAGAGCTTCCCTTGTGGCTCAGATGGTGAAGAATCTGCCTGCAGTGCAGGAGACCGGGGTTCAATTCCCAGGTTGGGAAGATCCCCTGAAGAAGGAAATGGCAACCCACTCCAGTACTGCCTGGAGAATCCCATGGCGGAGCTGGTAGGCTACTGTCCATGGGGCACAGAGAGTCAGACACGACGAGCAACCAACACTCACACTCTCTGTCCAGTTGGAGAAGTTGGAGGAACTTTGGGCCTGGTTCCAAGGCTGGAGGGTGAACCCCAGGAGTGTGTGTTCCCACGGGCGTCAGGGAGGGGCAGCCACCCCCTCACTCCGGGACCGGGGCAGGGCTGCCTGGGTCTGACGAGAGGCGCAGCTGGCCCGGGGCCTCCTCGCAGTGACGAGCCTGGACGGGACCCTGACCTCACTCCCTGCAGAACCCAGCGGCTGCCCACGATTGGCCAAACGCAGCCGGAATCCAGAGGTGGTCCATAGAAGTTGGTCTGTTCCAGGGCCCGTGGGCAGACGGGTGGCTGGGTCTGGTGGGCCTGTTGGAAGACCCCGCGGAGGCTGGCGGAGGCCGAGCCGTTGAGAAGCTTTGACGGTGCAGGCTCAGCTGGCTGACGTGCCGGAAGCGGAACCGCGGGAGCGGAACCGCGGAAGCGGAACCGCGGGGCCGGCCGGGACTGAGGGTTTTGTCAGCGCGTTAGCAAGTGAGCCTAACACAAGGGAACAAAGGTTTCATGGTGGGGAGGAAGAGGGACACATTATTGCTAACTTTCTACCTTGTCTTTAAAGTTTACCTGTGAAGTAGATTTATAAAGGACATCGAAATATGTGACTCCCATTTTAAGTTCATTGAAGTCCCATTTAAGTTCATCAAGTGTCCCTCAGCCTTCTCTTGTTTTTATTAGTAACCTCGCTGGGCCGGGTGAAGGCTGCGGACAGAACGCGCCGCATCTCGCACTGAGCCCTCCCTCCACCCTAGACCTGTCGATCTGAATCGTCACCGCTAACCTTTTTTTTTTTTAAGTTGGAGTGTAATCCTGTGACAATGTTAGTTTCTGCTTGCAACAAAGAGTCAGGTGTATGTACGCATGTGTCCCCCTTCTGAGCCGCCCTCGCACAAACCCCCGCCCCGCCCCCCACTGTTCTCCTTTTGACAGGAATCCTGATTTTTATGTACAGTCACTATTTTTAGAAAATGCTGCGTTTTTTTTTTTTTTTTTTTAAAGCAATGCAGGCTAAACAAAAGATATTTGTGGAATAAAATGGACCAGCAGGCTGCCAGTTTGCAAACTCAGGCACAATATGCTACATCCTATCCAGGCCTTGATAGGAAGCAAAGAACAGGTCATTTGGTCTGCAATGTGCGTCTTAGGAGCTTGTGCCTCTGGCTTTAGTTTTTAAATACGTCTCAAGCCTGTCCATTTCTTTCTATCTCCACAGCCACCAGTAGGCTTGTCCAAGCGATAAGAGCTCTACTCAAAACCCTGACTCACGGGGCGATGGGGAGCTCAGGGCTGCTGGAGAGGGGCGTTTTGACAGCTGGAAGCCAGGGGCAGTCTCCGAGGGGCTTTGAACAGAAAGGTGGCGTATATGATTGGAACGGGATTTTAGAATAACTGGGCAGTTGTTCGGTGGTTTTCTGCAAAGTCATGGAGGAAGGGTTGCTGGGTGTTACTGCACTTTCTTTGGCACGTGGATCCAGTTGGCAGGGGAAGACCAGGAAGCCGGACCTGGAGAGAAGGTGAGGGCTGCCAGCCTTGACAGTGGCTGGGGAGGTGATGGAGCCAGAGAGAACATGGCCGAGGACAGCCTGCAACAGCATTTGTTTCTCAGTTAAAATTTTTTTCTTCAACGTTGCTTGCTACAATAAAATGGAGATCTCACATGAAGATCCACAGTTTGGCAACAGAAACATTCCAGTCACACCTGTAGCCGCTCACCATCAGATGGGGCGGGGGTCCAGCTAGCCCGCCCCCCCCTCATGTGCATAGTTTGGGGTCCTGCTCGCGCTAGACTCTGCAACGCCCCCTCTCAAGAGCGCACACCCCACGGGGAAGCCTGTGCGACCCCCGGGAAGCCCGTGGAATGGCTAACAAAGGCGGCAAAGTTGGGAGTGTCTGGCTTATCCTGCGGGGAGGGGAGGAGAAAGTCAGGAGGCTGGCTTTGAACCCTTGGAGTTGCCAACCTGCACATGTGCCCTTGGCAGTTGGAAAGGTGAGTTGGGACCTTTTTCCCCCGGGGCCAGAGGGGCAGCAAAGTCCCCGGTGCTGCTGCCTCCCAGGAGAGGTGGGGCCGCCCGAGGTCGGGAGCCGGCAGCCGAGGTGGGCCTGGGAGTGCCTGCCTGGCAGCGACCTGCTCTGTGTCCTGGGAGGCGGCGGGGCTCAGGGGGCCCAGGTCCTGGCACGGAGGCACAGTCTGCACTTGAGCCCCTGCTTCCCGGGTCCCCGTGAGCCCCGGGCAGGCCGAGCCCCTGCTTCCCGGGTCCCCGTGAGCCCCGGGCAGGCCGAGCCCCTGCTTCCCGGGTCCCCGTGAGCCCGGGGCAGGCCGAGCCCCTGCTTCCCGGGTTGCTGAGTCATGGCCGACTCTTTGCGGCCCCGTGGACTGTGGCCCACCAGTCTCCTCCGTCCATGGGATTCTCCAGGCAAGAACACTGGAGTGGGTTGCCATTTCCTTCTCTGGGGGATCTTCCCGTCCCAGGGGTGGAACCTGTGTCTCCTGCTTTGGCAGGCGGATTCTTTACCACTGAGTCACCTGGGAAGACCCCCATGCAGGACTGTGGACATTGTTTTAGGGCAGTTTTCATCCTAGAGAAGTGCTTCTAGTTACGGTTACTGGGGATTTTGTTAAAACGCAGGTTCTGGTTCAGTGCGTTCAGGCTGAGGCCTGGAACTCTGCATTTCTAACAAACTTCTGAGTGTTCTGCTATTGCTGGTCGGTGGGCCACACACTGGTCAGCCTAGATGGCTTGTCGTGGAAGAGAAGAGTGCTTATAATTCAGGTGGGAGGAAAAAGAACCAGGAGAGGAGGCAGAGGCTGCGGTGTGAGGGGGTGCAGAGTATGACTGCTCTCACAGATGGAAAGTTTTCTGCAGGACTAAATTCTGAAAAATAATTTTCTCCATTAGGCATGATGTTGAGCATGTGAAGGATAGAATAGGTGCCTTCAGCAACTATTTATAGAAACTGGGGGTGGAACCCAGTGGTTTAACAAGCCTTCCAGGTGGTTGTGGTTCAGTTAAAGATCCCTAGGTTCAAGTGATTGCGGCTGTGTGGGCAGGAAGACACCCCCCCAAGGCCAGCAGAGACTTCTTGGTCCCTGGCTTCAGTGGGGGGAGCACCCAAGAAGAGACTGACCCGTCTTGCCTGGGGGGCTGGCGGCTGGGGCGCCCGGCTTGCTGGTCGGTGGCAAACAGCGTATAAAAGACTAAGCAGTGGGTCATGGAGATGTGCAGGCAGAAGTGAGAAGTATTTTTACAAGAAAGTGAACGGTGGAGGGAAGGTGGTAGACAGTCATTTGATGCCATTACTGTGCAGCCAGAAGGGCCATTTTGGGTTTGCTTTTGTTTTCGAAGATCAGGGAATATATGAGTCCATGTAGGAGTAGATGGGGAGGAATCCAGGAGAGAAAGTGATGAAAAACCCAAGGAACAAGAGACGAGGACGCTCAGCAAGGGAAGGGTCCGTGCAAGCATTGGGCTTCTCCGAACAGTAAACTGGGAAGATGTGTGGTGCAGTTCATGTTTATGCAAGCTCTTCCTGGAGGAATAAATGATAGAAAAAAATCAGAATGGTGATTAATTCTGGAGAGGAAGAAAGATATGGTGGGGGGTGGGGGTGGGAGACCAACCCAGGAAGCTGGTCATGGGTTGGTTTGTTTAGTTGCTAAGTCATGTCTGACTCTTTGGGACCCATGGAATGTAGCCTGCCAGGCTCCTCTGTCCATGAGATTTCCCAGGCAAAAATACTGGAGTGGATTGCCATTTCCTTCTCTAGGGGATCTTCCTGACCCTGGGCTCAAACCTGAGACTCCTGTATTACAGGCGGAGTCTTTACCGCTGAGCCACCTGGGCACATAGCCATTTCCTTCAGTGCGTTATATTCAGTATGAATCCTTTGTGAAATCATTCACAATAGCAAGCTTTTATAAAATTCTGTTAGTTCTGGCAAAGACCAAATAGAAGTGTGTGTTGTAAGGTTGTTGGAAGTGAAGTGAAAGTCGCCCAGTCGTGTCTGACTCTTGGAATTCTCCAGGTCAGAATACTGGAGTGGGTAGCCTTTCCCTTCTCCAGGAGATCTTTGCAACCCAGGCCTCCCGCATTGCAGGGGGATTCTTTACCAGCTGAGCCACCAGGGAAGGCCCTGCAGGGTTGTTACTGATACTTGACTCCATCACTTTCAGCATTTTCACGTGTCATTTGACATAAAGCAGAGTAGTGTAACTCGATTTTAAAAGGTAAAAAATAGTTTGACAACTAAAGCCTCAGTTCTTTATTAAAGATCACATGTGTACGGATACACAGACACACATGCCCACATGTGCTAGACAGAACTTAAAGTCTGGCTTAAAGATCTAGTATAAGGATTTTGGAGAAGGGTGATTAGGGTGGGTTGGTTTATAGGTGTTTTCCAGTAGTTAATTTTCTGGTAGAGCCTGCATTCTGATCTCTGAGAATAATTCTAATGATGCCAAGAACCAGTACTGGGGGCTTATGTGTTGGTGCTGTTCTGAAGGCTTTTTATGTATTGAATCTTTTCTCACAACAACACTGTAGATTCTAGTATCACTTCTCATGGTACAGAGGTGGTAAAAGGTTTATGAAGATTAAGCAATTTGCCCCAGGTACTATAGCTTAGTGAGCAAACGGGCTGTTAATCAATGTAGAGACTGTACTTCTGAGATTTCTTTGGTGATTTTGTGTCCTTCTACTGATGAAAAAGAATTTCAGAATGTCTGTGTGTGTGTGCATATAAGATATAAAGATTAACAAAAGAGAGAAGGGACTTCCCTGGTGGTCCAGTGGCTAAGACGCTGTGCTCCCAATGCAGGGAGCCTGTGTTCGATCCTCGGTCGGAGAACTCAGTCCCAAGTGCTGCAACTAAGACCCAGCACAGCCAAATAAAAAATTATTTAAAAAGAGAGAGGGGAAAAAAAAAAAAAAAAGAGGGAAAAGAGAAAGGGTGGAAAGGAGTGAAAAAGAAAAAAGTAAATACATTCGCACAGAGTCCACACGTTAGGTTAACGCATTCGAGATTCCGGCGGTTAAGGCAAAGAAAGAAAATGGAGTGTAATAACCGCATTAGAAAGAGTGATATACACCAGGAGAATGAAAACAAACAAAAAAAGTTTCTCAGAGGAATAAACCCTGAAAAAAATGTTCCGTATTGACTTTGAGCAATGCAATAGATGTTAACTTCAACACCGATTCAGAACAAATGCAGGAGCAAAATTCACAAGGCCAACTCTCATAGCAACTTAACAGTTAACCTCAATCCAGTGGAAGGGAGTCTGGGAGAGGCTGTTGATAACCAGCCAACATCCGTATAGCTGGCACAGCGTGAGCACTTGATATATACCAAGCAGTCCTTCTGACCCTCTAAGGAACAGGCTATTATCACCGTCTACATTTTACAGATGAGAAAATGGAGGCCCAGGGAAATTAAATGCCCTGCTGGAGGTTCCCCCGCCTTTAGGGGAGGAGCCAAGGCTCAAATCCAAGCAGTGGGGCTTCAGTCTCTGTACCTAGCCCCTCGAGTGCAGTACTGATATGCAAGTGTATAATCTTGGAGCAGTCCCTGTCGATCCAAGGACACACATAGGTCATTTCACATTGGGTAGGAATTAGAGAGCAGCGTGGTGACGGCCTTGGCCTGTGAGCCATCAGAAGGACCCCTTTACTGGGGACCCATTCCATGCCGTCCTGTGAGATGAAGGGAGGTCCGTGGTTACGCCTGTAGAACATCTGCCATCTCGAACTTGGCCAGTGTGCACGGGAACATTGGGTGTGTGGGGAAGGGTCACTGTTGTTGGAAAGGAACAGTGAATACTGGTCGTAGTTTCTCATTCATTTTGTAATAATATATCCGACATTCACAATTGTGTCACAGTTTGGAATAACACTGGAATTGTTGGTAGAGTTTGCCTGGTAGATGTCAACAAAACTCATGAGGACACAGATGTCGGTGAGCAGATGCGTTAGGAAAAGGAATTAAACCTTCCTGAGGAAGTGATGGCAGTGAGGAACAATTGTCCTGAAGAGCACGTGGACTTAGTTAACAATCTACTAATTATCTTGAAAGTGATAAGTGAAAGGTGAGTCACTCAGCTGTGTCTAATTCCATGTGACCCCACGGACTGTAGCCCGCCGGGCTCCTCTGTCCACGGGGTGCTCCAGGTAAGAACACTGGAGTGGGTTGCCATCCTCTTCTCCAGGGGATCTTCCTGACCCAGGGAGTGAACCTGGGTGTCCTGTATTATAAGCATACGCTTAACCATCTGAGTCACCAGGAAAGCCTAATTATCTTAAATCAGCTCAAACTTCTGAAGTCCAAATTACAGCAGCTGGCAGTGGCGAAAACAACTGTAAATAAATGAGCCCCCGGATCTGATGAGACGTGTCCACGATGCCTGGATTTGGCCACTTCTCCACCGTGGTCTCCGCCTTGGTCCAGTGGCCGTGATGGGTCACGTGGGCTCTTGCTCATTTCTTCTAATGAGCCTCCCTGTCTCCATTCTTTCTGATACACCCCCCTCTTCTATCCATATTTTACCCCAGTAGCCAGATACATTTTTCAGATTACAAATCTGATTCCCCTCCCTTAAAAAAAAAAAAGAGAATATTCTCTTGGAGAGCGTAGTGGAAAAGAAAACCCCTCTCATGGCCGGCGTAGTGTCCACCCTGCCGCTTCTCCACCGCCCTGGCCTCTCTGCACGAGCCACACTGGCCTTGTTCCTGTTGCCCAGGCCTGTCATGTTCCTTTCAGTCACAGAACCCGTACGTCCTCCAGATCACATCCCCCCGTCGCCTTCGCAGCCCACCCCCTCTCCTGGGCAGCACGTGTGGCTGAAACACTGGTCTTGGTAGCTCTCTGTACAATTGTTGGTGTGTCTCCCTCGTTAGATGACGTCAGGGGCCATGGTGATCATGTATTCTCAGCCTGACTCACCAGGCAACCTGGCACACCCTCGGTCTTTATCATGGCCCAGCAACTCCACTCCTCGGGAGGGATTCAATAGACAGGAGAGGTTGTGTCCATCAAAAGACATGAGCAGAAATGCTCATAGTGACTTTAATAGCCAAACCTTGGCAGCAGCCCAATTGCCATCAACAGGAAGATGGATACATAAACTACAGTCTCTTCAGATTAACACAATGAAATACTAAACAGCAATAAAAAAGAGCAAATGACTATGACATGCAAGAAAACGGGTAAATCTCACAGACACAGTGTTCTGTGAAAGAAGGCAGACACAAAACAGTGTGTTTTTTGTGACTACTCTCATAGGAGGTTTAGCAATAAGGGAAGTCGCCTGTTAGAGAAGGAGAATGGTTAGGGACGTTGGCTTAACCACAGGCACCCTAGAGCCCTTGACAAGCCTCGACTCACACATAATCTGCAAGCCCTGTGACACCGATTCTTTCTGGATCCCGTTTGTCAGATGAGGGAAGCTCTGTGAGGAGTGTCGACTTAAAAACTAGTCACCAGCTGAAAGCAGAGTGATGTTTTACCTGGTGGGGCTTTTAAGACTTCAAGCCTAGGAGATATTATCTCAAGGGACCCTGAGAGCAGTGTTCCCAGGAGTTAGAGGGAGAGTCAGCTTATAGAGAAATCTGCAGCAAGGGGCAGGCAGTCTGCACATCGAAAGAGTATCGTTAATTAAAGAAAAGCAGTTATCTCAAGGAATTTAGCACTTTTCCATGTGCTCTAAGTCGCTCAGTCGTGTCCGACTCTTTGTGACCCCGTGGACTGAAGCCCACCAGGCTCCTCTGTCCATGGGGTTCTCCAGGCCGGGATCCTGGAGGGGGCCACTGTGCCCTCCTCCAGGGGTCGGAGCCCCGTCCCCTAGTCTCCTGTGTTGGCAGGTGAGTCCTTCAGCACCAGCACGGCGGGAAGATGCCAGCTGGGGCTTCCTGAGATCTCTCCTTTCATAGGCACCTCGCCTGTCTGGGGCCAGAGTCCTGTTTTACATCCGGAGCTTCCTTTCCTCTGGGCTCACCGGAGGGAATGGCTACCGTCTGATGACGGTAGGATGGCCGGCTGTCTTCCCCCTCCTGCGCGCCCTCGGGGCTCACCGTCTGATGACTGTAGGGTGGCCGGCTGTCTTCTACATCCAGAGCACCCTCGGGGCTCACCGTCTGATGACGGTAGGATGGCCGGCTGTCTTCTACATCCAGAGCACCCTCGGGGCTCACCGTCTGATGACGGTAGGATGGCCGGCTGTCTTCCCCCTCCTGCGCGCCCTCGGGGCTCACCGTCTGATGACTGTAGGGTGGCCGGCTGTCTTCTACATCCAGAGTACCCTCGGGGCTCACCGTCTGATGGCGGTAGGATGGCCGGCTGTCTTCCCCCTCCTGCGCGCCCTCGGGGCTCACTGCCTCTCTCCAGAGCGGCGCGTGCCTGTGGCGTTCCTGTTTACTCCGTTTCCCAGGAGGGACGCCGGTCAGGACCACGCTTCTGCTAAGTGCGGAGTCCCTGCTCCTCCCGGTGACCCTGTTCTGTCCTAAAGATTGTATTAGCTGCCGCCCAAGAACAAGCCGCTGGGGCTGGGAGGCCAACAGGTTGCAAACACCAAGCGTTCCCCGCCCGGCCTGAGGTTCCACAGCGCTCAGTACTCCTGTGATTCGTCCTGTGGGAAAGGGAGGCTCAGGGCGGCCGCTCAAGGCCGTGGAGCTGCGAATGGAGCAGTGCGTTGTGCAGTTTCGGCTGAATGCTGCTGAGGGTTGGTTCTAAGCGACTTCCATGGCTTCCCTGAACCACAGGGCTCGTGTATGATTTTCATGGTCGTTGAGCACTTTTGCCTTCCTAACCCTTCCCTCCGCAAGACAAATATGATAAATATGATAAAGTATAATAAATATGATACAAATATGTTACAAATATGATAAAGTATAATTTATGATTGCCTTGGCATAAAGACAAATGTAACTCAGGCTGGATTAGTACATTCAGTATTTTTTTTTTCTGTCTGATTTTGAAAGAATTGAAAATGTTCTCGTGGGCTCCTAAGTTACCACCTGGGCCCCAGGCAGTATGTCCACTGGGCCTGATGAGCTTGGATTGTCAGTGCCAGTGATGAAGATGGTGGGTTTCTCTGGGTGAGTAAGGGAGAAAAATGCATTTGAAGGCAGAATTCTTTTTGGATGGGAAGAGATCCTACTTCTTTTTTTTAAAATTACCATACTTACTATAAAAGATTTAGTCATTAGCATGAAATGACATTTGAGTTCAATTGATAGTGAAAACTTGATGTAATGAAAAAGCAGAAAACGATCTTTAAAAAAAGAGACCACAGTTTACGGAAATGGTGTTTTGTATCATTTTATCTGATTTGGAATGGGGTGGGGAGAAGGAATTGATGAAATGCTATAAAATGCTGGCGTTTAAATAGGACTTGATGTAAATAATGAGTCATGCTTTCAGCCTTTCAAAATATATGATCCTAGTTTCAGGTTAAATAATAATTTATTGGAGCCAACATAAATACATGGAGGCTGATAGCATCAAGTATTACTCAGAGCACAGGTTTCCCTGAAAGTTTTATGTTACCTATTTGCCTTGAGTCTGAACCATTCTAGAAGGCCTTTGAAAAACCACAGAAGGAAGAAAAGAAATCCCTCAGGCAACTTAGATGGTTTCTGTCCAGGGGATTTGAGTAGCTCTTAGCTAGTAACTGGTGTTTGTAACTGTTTATGGAGGTCTTTAAAAGCACACACACACACATGGGAATGGGGAACTAAAGTAACAGAATGCACCAGCTCTGGCCTTTACACAACAGGGTCCTGACGCATCCCCGTTCTGTGCAGTTACTGACGGCCGTGCGCCGGCAGGACAAGGGGTAAGTGTAAAGATGGGTGAATCTGGTGTTACAGCTGCCATTAACACAAAACCAAGATGGTACAGAGGCAATAACGTACCTTCCTGCTCCGCCAAGAGTGGTGGGTGTAGGGACTCTAAGGACCAAGTCCTGGGAGAAGAGATGAACGTGGGCCCGACAGGAAGGCCGTTGAGAAGGCCCAGCAAATGGGTTAAGCCTCCACGCAATTGTCCCATGCTTTTGGCCCTCGTGGTGATGAGTGAGGTAATCTCACCCCGAACCAAGGTGTGTTCCGACCGGAAACGCTGGGCCTGGGCCTCCCACAGATGAACAGGTCGCTGCTCTGTTTAGAGGTGGCAGAACTGGCTCGTTCCCCAAGGTTTACCATCTCCTCAGCCATCAAGTCACTCAGGCTTTTGTGGAAGAGGGGTTTCTAGCTGCCTTGCTGGGCTAACACTGTCATTGTCAGAACGGTCGGGAGGTGGGGAGGTGTCTGTGACAGTCGGGGACGCGCCCCGTGTCGAGGAAGACGTGACTCTCGGCTTCAGCCAGCTGGCGCCATGTTGGAATTTGGGCAAGGGTTGTGAAGTGTCTGATGGTCCAAAAACAGAGAGCCAGAAATCGAATTTCTTTCTGTGTGAGATCTTCCTATTTAAAATGTTTCCAGATCATTGGTAAATTTAAAAGCCAGTCCTTTGGACTGCAAGAAGATCAAACCAGTCAATACTAAAAGAAATCAACCCTGAATACTCATTGGAAGGACTCATGCTGAAGCTGAAGCTCCAATACTTTGGCCACCTGATGCGAAGAGCTGACTCATTGGAAAAGACCCTGATGCTGGGAAAGATTGAGGGCGGGAGGAGAAGGGGATAGCAGAGGATGAGATGGTTGGATGGCGTCACTGACTCAATGGACATGAATTTTAGCAAACGTTGGGAGATAGTGGGCTTCACTGATAGCTCAGTTGGTAAAGAATCCACCTGCAATGCAGGAGACCCTGGTTTGATCCCTGGGTCAGGAAGATCTGCTGGAGAAGAGACAGGCTACCCTCTTCAGCGTTCTTGGGCATCCCTGTGGCTCAGCTGGTACAAAATCCGCCTGCAATGTGGGAGACCTGGGTTTGATCCCTGGGTTGGAAAGATCCCGTGGAGAAGGGAAAGGCTATCCACTCCAGTATTCTGGCTTGGAGAAGTCCATAGACTGAATATCCATGGGGTTGCAAAGAGTTGGACATGACAGTGACCTTCATGTCACATTGGGAGGTAGTGGAGGACAGGGAAGCCTGGTATGCTGCCGCCTGCAGGCTGCAAAGAGCTGGACGTGACTAAGCAACTAAACAACAGCGAAGAACAGAACAATAAGGCACAAACAACCGTCGTCTACAAACCCCAGTTCAGAGGCTGTCAGCTTGTGGCCAGTCCCTAGGGGAATGGAAACATCAGTGGGGCCTCGTGAGGACTGACATAAGCCCTTAAATTAATAGTAGAAAAGAAAAATCTCATTTTTCCTTTGGAGGTTTACACTCCAAAGTTTGAACATTCTTCAACAACGTGTTCCCTTTCTTCAACCCGAAGAAAATGTTAGTAAATGTAAATGGCAGGGATATTTTTTACAACGCGGCTAAATTATTTAAATGTGGCTTTAGTCTCTGCCTTAGTTTCTATGATGGGTTAAAAGTGATTTCGCATTGTTCAAAAAAAATGACATTTCTTCAGTAGATGAAAAACCAGTACTGGACAGAGATTTAAAAAAAAAAATGGTCAAGAAAACATCTAAACAATCTCGAATACCACCGGAGAGCGTTCGCCAGCAAGTCAATAAAGCTAAAAGGTTATTAACCTCGGGACAGCGTTGCTGTTGTGATCCCAGGAAACCATCTGCCATGCACCATTTTTTTATTGACACTTCAGGGTAAACTAATAAAACTCTCCATTTCAATTAAATTTTGGAAACTCATGTTCCTTCTTTCTCAAATGCTGCAAACGGGCACAGAAGTGCAGTAGACGCTGCTCCCCTCGAAGCTCACCTCGCCTTCGGACCTGGAGCCAACGGCCCTGGTGGTCTCTCCATCGCAGTCCTTGACCTGTACCTACGAGGTCTGTGTCAACGAGACAGTGGAAGCGGGGAAGGTTAGAACCTTTTTTGATTTTTGCAGGTGAGCTGGTAGAGCTGTTTTGAATTTAAATGCGGCTTTTGAGTATGTTTTTCTGTTTCTTTTCAAGACCTCCTAGAACTATAGGTTGAGTTGGAAGGGATTTTGGGAATTAAAACACAGCTTTTATGGAAAGGAGACTCGAGGTGCAGGATGGCTGACTCAGGGTCAGGGTCAGAGGGCAAAATAAAAGCCACTTCAATTCCATGTCTGGTGTAGTGCGTGCTAAGTCACTTCAGTCCTGTCTGACTCTTTGGGACCCCATGCAATGTAGACCAGCGGGCTCCTCTGTCCTGGGATTCTCCAGGCAGGAACACTGGAGTGGGTTGCCACGCCCTCCTCCAGGGGATCTTCCCGAGCAGGATTGAAGCCCCGTCTCTGATTCTCCTGCACTGGCAGGCAGGCCCTTTGCCGTCAGCGCCTCCGGGGGTAGGCAGCCTTCCGAACCGTCTCCCAGTGCCGCGTGCCCCCGGCCGTCGAGCTCTTGTGTAACCCTCTCCCTCTGAGTGTGGGCTGGACCAGTGACGTGCTTCTGAGGACAGAGCGCAGCTGAAGTGGCCGGATGCCGCCCGTGTGGCGTGGCAGCGTCACAGAAGGCCGCCTGCTGTTTCTCGCGGGCTCTCTGTCTCTTTCTTCCTCTGGCTCTCCTCACGTGCTTGCTCTTGATGAAGCCAGCTTAGCAGGCGAAGCATCGAGGGAGCTCACTCACCAACCACCAGTCAAGCCGGGGACTTCCCTGATGGTCCAGGGGCTGACTCCACGTGCCCAGGGCAGGGGCCTGGGTTTGATCCCTGCTCGGGGAACGAGCGCCCACGTGCAAAAACGAAGCTGGCAGCTGCCGTGTGCCACAGCTGAGACCCAGCACAGCCAAGTACACTTAAAAAACTATTAAATAACAGAATTTAAAAAAGTAAAATAAGAACCGAAGCCCTCAGGCCAGTGGCCCTGTAAGCCCTAAACCGTGCTAACACAAGTGGACCCAGCATCGGACCCTTCACCTGAGACCACCGATGCCTCGGCTGCAGCCTCATGAGGGGTGCTGAGCCAGAGGCTCCCAGACATGTGGTCAACCCCTGATCTAGGATCCGTGCTCGTCTCAGCTGCTCAGTTTTGGGGAAATTTGTCACACGGCAGTGGATAACGCGTACGGTATCCCAGGACTCTCGGCTGCTAGGCCACAGGTCTTAGGCCAGCTGGCTGACTTGCTTTATATTCTTCGTATGTGTTTTTTCAGTTGTCTTGTCCACATCTGCTACTGTCACTGGTGCTCGGTAATGTCTGAGAAGCAAAGGGGAGGGCGTCAGTCCTTATTCTCACAGAGTTTTGCTTCAGTAATAGAACCACAGTTTTTTTAAGAAGCACATTTTAAAATGTTCCATCTTGGTAGGACACAAAGAGACTTCTGTAAAGACCAGTAAAGCCCAGTTTCTTTGCTGGGGAATGAACACAACAGTGCCTCCATTTCTGGGCCGCTGTAAGAAACAAGAGAAGTCAGCGGAAGCGGCACGTTTTGTGCCAGGATCGCGCTAACACTTTGTGGATGGTAACTCTTTAGTCCTCGCGGCTTGATGACGAAGGTGTAGCATCAGGCTCATTTTTACAGACAAGGAAACTGAGACACAGAGATATTAAAACAAGGTCACACTGGTAGAAATTGGGCAGAAAAATTCACATCTTGAGTGTTTGGTGTCCAGAGTCTGTATTTTAACTGCTTTACCCTCCTGTTCCTAGAGATAAATGAAGACTGATAGGATAACATACATGAAGTGCTCAGCGCAGTACCTGATATGTTTGAAGTGCTCCCTATGTGGTTGCTATGGTGATGGTTATCAAAGATATACTCCCGTTGCATTGGCAGGCAGCAGCAGATCCTGTATGCAGCAAAGGTTTTATGAGTTTTTGATGAAAGCTGACCCAAAGCACTCAAACCTTTTAGGATGTCTGTCAAGAGAAAGAGGCTAATATTTTTAAAATGTTTGCACCTGAAGGCATTAAGATACTTTTCTATTGAATGTGATCTAAAAAAAGCCCCAAATAACCAGCTACCAAATTTATCCTCTAACTGGTTTAAGCTAAAAAGAAAATTCATTGGTGTGTAATAACCAACATTCAGAGGCAGGCTGGGTCTGGGACTCACACGATGTCACTTGGGTTTATTCCCAATGCCGTCTTCTGCGCTGGCTTCTTCCTGAGACTCCAGGCTGCGGTGCCTGGCAACTCCAGTCCACGCTCTCTGTCTTCATGGAGAAATGACCTCGGTGGGTCCATCCTGGTATCTTTTCAGGCTCAAGCCCCAGGGGAGGATGAAAGCCTTCTTTGTAGCATCATGAGATACAGGCTCTCTCTGACGGGAGCAGCTGAACTCACACACCCGTCTCTGACCTGAGTCCAGGAGCCTTGGTGGTTTGACCGGCGAGGCTCGGGCCAAGGGCTCTGTGCTGGATGTGTGGGTGGATCCACACCCGGGTCCATGAACTGGGAGTGGGGGGAGGATCCTGTCCGGAGACGGGGGCTTTGGAGTCCACAGCCCGGGGGAGGATGCTCACTCCAAAGTGATGAATCCTTGGAGTATCTCCAAATTCCACGTCCAGTCCATTTTATTTATGTATTTATTTTTTAATCCGTCTTAGGCAGAGTAAATGGATGAAGTTTGTGTCGTTCTGATCCCTGCTTTTGTTCGGTGTACTTTCTTTTGCTCATTATCTTCAACAGTCAGCTTTCTTATACGACTCTACATTTACCATGTTATTTTAGCAAATCTTTTTTTTAATATGCAAAATAAAATTTGACTGCTTTTTCTGGGGTAGTGCCCACTGCAGACATGTAGACTTTATAATTGTCCCTCTGTTTTCTTGTTTTACCTTTTCAAGCATCTTATAGCTCTCTCTCCTCTTACATTTACACCTCATTTGGAACAAGAGAAAAATGAGATAAACTCATGGCATCAGAAGAAAGCAAGTACCTAGCAAATTGCATCCCTTTGGAGACCAATGCAGTGGATGACCACACTTTGGCATATTCATAGTTGAATCCTTTATATGGTTGACATGCCTCGGATATCATGTCAGGGATTCAGTTGGATCTTGTATTAGTTATCTGCGGCCATGTAGCAAATCACACTAAGACATAGCAGCTGGGAACAGCAAGTATTGATTATCCCACAGTTTCTGAAGGTCTCGAATCTGGGTGCAGCCCATTTGATTGCGTCTGGCTCAGTGCCTCCCACAAGACTGTTTAACCAAGACCTCTGCCCGGGGTGTGGTCATGGCAGGTTTGACAGGGGATGGGCCTGCTCCCAGCTCACTTATGTGGCCGCTGTCAGGCCTCAGAAGGTCTCCTCCACGCTCACTCACACGCCCCTGCACTGGTCTGCCTTTCAGCACCGGCTTCTCCCAGAGCAAACAGGGGAGCAGGGAAGAGTGGGGGAGGGACCCCCCTGGCGGTTGGTGCTGAGGGCTTCACCTCCAGGGCAGGGCTGCGGCTCCATCCCTGCTTGAGAGCTGGGCTCTCACGTGCCTGCCGGCCAAAAACCAGAACATAGACAACAAAAGCGATATTGTAACAAGCTGACAAAGACCTAAAAAATGGTCCACATTAAGAGAGCGAGGAGAGTATAGAAGATTTTGTAACGTCATCTCAGATGGGCGATGACCTCCCATCACTTTGTCCTGTGTTGTGTTCATGAGAAGCAAGTTGGTGAGTCCAGCTCACCCTCGAGGGAGGGGATTTCCTGTGGGAGAAAATTCTGGGAACCAGGAGGGTGGGCTCCCTGGCGGCCGTCTCAGAATGCTGCCAGCTCACCTCTCTGCAGCAGGACCGCACTGTAAGACAGTTTAATCGCGAAGGTGACCAGGGAACCTGACCTGTTAGGTAAGCTGTTGTTTAGTCCGTAAACGGTGCCTGGCTCTTTGTGACCTCATGGACTGTAGCTCACCAGGCTCCTCTGTCCATGGGATTTCCCAGGCAGGAATACTGGAGTGGGTTGCCATTTCCTTCTCCAGGGGATCTTCCCAACCCAGGGATCGAACTCGTGTCTGCTGCATTGCAGGCAGATTCTTTACCACTGAGCCACCAAAAACTGATGACTTTTATAAAGGTTTGATGTTGACTGTATGAGCATTAGCTTTTCAAAATGGGACTGACATTTTTTTTCTGTCTAGTGAACCATACTGACCCACTTTGGGTTAAAAAAAAAAAGTACTAGGGAAATTATTGGTTCATTTGAAAAGATTTTTTAGTATTTGGTGACTCCTAGGCACAAGAGACGCAGGTCCAATCCCTGGGTCAGGAAGATCCACTGTAGTAGGAAATGGCAACCCACTCCGGTATTCTTGCCTGGAAAATTACATGGATCGAGGAGCCTTGCAGGCTTACAGTCCAGGGGGTCCCAAAGAATTGGACATGACTGAGCACACACATACACAGTTATAATTTGGGAGTAGGAAAAAAAAGAGACCACTGTGGATTCTCTACTGAAGAAATGACTTTCAGTTTCCCAAGATTCACTTTATAGCTTTGTACAAATAAAGTCTCTTGAAACAAAGCTGAAAGGAAGCAACTGGGAATGTCTGAACAAATTAACAAAGGCTGTAGCATTTGAGAAAAACTGTTGTGTTTAGTATTATAGAAAGTGGGGTTATAGAGGTAAAAAATACTGTATAGATGGCCCAATCCACGGCCACTGTACCATTTTTCACTTTGGCATATTAACACACTTTTGATTCTATTCAAAGCCTGACTTTTCTAGGAAAAGAAGGGATAGGAGCAACCAGAGAGTTATTCATTCTTCTTTACACTTAGGAGTCAAAGAAAATGTGTTCCTCTTTCTAAAGATGTGTGTGTGTGTGTGTGTGTGTGTGTGGGGGTGTGGGTGTGTGCACACTTTCTTTTGACTGAGGTTACTTATAAGGCACATGGAAATAATGGAATTAAATTTCCTCCTTTTCTTAAGCTATACACCTTTATAAAGGTTGCTAGAAATGTCATAACTACTTTGTTTCCTGAAAAGTAATTTTCCTGTCAGTCTGGTCTGTTCCTTGGAGATACCCTATTATTAGCCTGTGATGATTTCTTTAAAGTGCATCAAAGTATATGCTTCAGTGTGCTTTTATCATTTCACTGCCTTACGGTGAATTTTTCACTAACTTCAAGGGCTTGTTTCTAAGTCACTAATTATTCATAAAGATGGTGAAATTGCTTTATTTTATCCTCCAAATGAAATGCATTAAAGTTTAAGGAGAACCCTTAACAGAGCTTAAAATGCCAAAAGGAGCCTTGGAAATGGAAAGTCAGCCCCAGCTGAAAAGTGAAATGAAAAGAAGGAAGAGGTGGGGGAGGGGGGAGGAAGACGGGGCTGGGGGAGGGGTGGGGAGGGGCCGGGCTGCTTAGAAACGGTGACACGTGAGGCCTGCAGGGAAGTCGGAAGAAGGAAAAAGCTACAGAGATGCTGTGGTTGAACATTCATCATTCACTGAGCGTTATCATCAGTGATCACACAGTGCATTCACCAGCAAGCCCAGAAATGAACACTCAGGTAGGCAACAGGGGTTGTCATGCTCTTAAAACAGAACGTCTGAATCCTCACTTTCTTCAGCATGTCTTTAATACCAGGAAGAACACTGCCTAAGAAGGAGAGATGATTGTGAGGAAGAATAATCTAATGTTACAGTTGAACATCAAGAACTAATTGGCTCGAGCTCACAAAATGCAATCATGTTTTACTGTATTTTCTAGTTATTCAAGGTTCAGCAGATTCTTCTAAACAACAATTTAAACAGAATGGGCGTGCATTCTGTTACACAGTTAATGTAATGGATTTAGAATCCGTAAGAAAGCCCAGTTTCCCCTTTTTTGTGTGAGACATGTTGATGAAAGACCAACAGCGGTAACTGATCATCTCTTTGGAGGACAGAAGTGACCTGATGAGAGAGGAAACAGATTAGGAGAGAGTGGGAAAAAATACAAAACTCGATCTGTACCTAAACATCTACTTCTGAGATTTAATTTATTATCTTCAAGATTTATTTTCCCCAAGTGGTCATCTTCAAGGACAGAATTCATTCAAATTCAGAACACACACACATACAAAAATCAGTATGTATACCACGGACCTGAGTACCTCTGTAAAATAAACAAGAAACATAGAGCTATTAACAAGTAAGATGAAGCAAGAATTACAGACACAAAAGTGTCATCCTCTTTTTAAAATGTTTACACTGAGTTTTCTTAAGCATGAAAACCTTGGTGCCATTTGTCTAATTGGATATCGAGGAATGCAATGACTTCTTAAAGAATACATTAATTCACAGAAAACTGGAAGTCATTTGTAATTATGACGAGTAGGCTTCTCTGCCTCCTTTGACAACTGATGCTGAGCTTGCTGGCGCAATTCCTCCTTGCCCGCATCTTCATCTCTCTTTTAAATCTCCTTCATTATCGGCTATTTATTTTGCTAAAGGTAATCACTGCCTTATTAACCACCGCTTGACTACAGTGGGATTTGAAAGAAGCTTATCTGGACGGTAAAACCACGCCTTGCAGGTAGTGGCTCAGACTTCGACCACTCCAGCTTTTTCTTTCCCCCTTGATTCCGCAAGAGCTGCCCTGTACTCTTGAAATGGTCCAGGTGCCCTTGAAAAGAAGGTGTTTTCTGCATCCCTGGGAGGAGGGTTCTAATACGTCAATTAGGGTCCGTGGGTTGGTTTTCTGTTGACTTACTCTATTCATTTTTGAGAGAGGGGGTATTGGAATCTCTGACTATGATTATGGATTTATTTCTTCTTTCAACTCTATCAGTTTTGCTTCATGTATTTTGAACCTCTGGTACTAGGTGCATAAATATTTAGAATATTTAGGTTGAAGGTCAGCTCCCCATTCAGAGCCAAATTCCAGGTTGTATATTATATTACCGGCTTCTGTTCCAAGAACCCTAGTAGATTCCTGAAACTGTGGATATTACCAAAACCCATACACACTACGTTTTTTCCTATCTACATACCTATGATAAAGTCTGATTTATAACTTAGGCACAGTAAGAGATTATCTGCAATAACTAATAATAAAATAGAGCAATTATAACAATACACTGGAATAAAGAAGGCTGAGTGCCAAAGAATTGATACCTTTGAATTGTGTTGCTAGAGAAGACTCTTGAGAGTCCCTTGGACTACAAGGAGATCAAACTAGTCCATCCTAAAGGAAATCAACTCTGAATTTCATTGGAAGGACTATTGCTGAAGCTGAAGCTCTAACACTTTGGCCACCGGATGCAGAGAGCTGACTTGGAGAAGACCCTGATGCTGGGAATTATTGAAGGCGAATGGAGAAGGGGGCGGCAGAGGATGAGATGATTGGATAGTATCGCTGATTCAATGGACATGAGTTTGAGCAAACTCTGGGAGATAGTGGAGACAGATGAGGCTGGTGTGCTGTGGTCCATGGGGTCGCAAAGAGTGGGACAGGACTTAGCGACTGAGCCACAACAGCAGCAACTACTGGAATGAAAGCGATGTGAGTGTAGTCTGTCTCTCAGAGTATCTCGTTGTACAAACGTCAGGCCTTTTCCACCTTTCCTCAGCACTTACCACACGCTGTGGCTGTGACTCTTGCAGGTGGAGGGGCAACAGCAAAAATAGCATGAATTCCTTTTCCCTTCACAACTTCATGGATAGCATATTTGTTCTGTCTGCAGAAGTAACCAAGAAACACTCTATAACAGAAATAGAAAAGTGCGTTGTTTGAGTCAAACTGAGTACTATTGTTATAGCCCCGCGTTCCGGGAAACAAACTCACTCAGAAGGATGATGCAGATAGTGGAGTGCAGTTCATTACACCGGTGGGCCCAAGGCAGAGTCTCCTCTTAGCCAAGGACCCCGACCAGTTTTTGAGAAAACCTTATATACCCTAGGCGTACTTGCTCAAACCCACCTCCCCAGATTCCTCGAAACTAGTCTGGACAAGGTAAAAGAGAGATATGATCAAAGTTAACCCATGATTCATGTGTCACAAGACTAGATAAACAGTGGATATTTATCAGTAGGCCTGTGGTCATATTCCAATAAACATAATGGAATTACGACTTTGTTCTGTTACAGAGATAATTAGCATATTCCTTTAGGCAACGGAGAGTCCAAGTCCTGAGGCTTTTTTATCCGGGGGGTCTGGTTTTCCATTGGTATGCCATTTCTATGGACACTAGGCGCAAAGTTCAGAGTCCATTGGGAGGGTGACCATGCGTGTAGCCTTATGTTCGCAGCCTGGCCTGAGACGGGATCCAGCTCTGTCTGTTTCCTCCTTCACTGTAGCCTGGGAGATACAGGTTGAAGGGCACTTGAATTGTGTTCTGCTGGTCTACAAGATGAGGGCGGCTTATAAAGGCTACAGCTGCAAGATTACAGCTAGTTTCATGAGCTGTTTATCAAGAATTATGATTGGAACTGGTAAGAAGTAAGGTACTGGTTAAGTGAGGATCGGTGGGAGTCTGGAATGGCTGCGTGGTTATAAGCGGACACCTTCAGTCCTTAAGGCTGCAGCTGGCAGCCCCTGGGAGACACTGTGTTGAGAATGGATGATGGCGGCCAGGAGTCTGATACCTTTCAGAAAATTCCAGTTCTCAGTGATGCAGGAAGTGTCCGAAACCACATCTACAGTGGCCACCCAGCTCCATTTTGAATGGCTGAAGCACAGTTACACTATTTTAATTTATCAATGCGTTCTTTTCTCTAACAGTTAAAGCTGATGTACAATGCCTGTTTGGGCTTCCAGGGGACTCAGTGGTAAAAAATTTGCCTACCAATGCAAGAGACATGGGTTTGATCCCTGGGTTGGGAAGAGCTCCTAGAGAAGGAAATGGCAACCTACACCAGTATTCTTGCCTGGGAAATCCTGTGGGCAGAGGAGCCTAGTTGGCTACGGTCTGTGGGGTCTCAAAGAGTCAGACACAACTTAGCGACTAAACAGCAGAAACCAACAGGCCATAAGGCAGACTCTTCCAATTATCACCAAGTTCAAGTCAAATCACGGATAAGCCAGAATGACCTCCTCCTACCTCAGTATGTCAAAAGAAACGTGAGGAAAAGGAATAAGGGGAAAGACATGGGGGTTTGAATTCTAGCGACAGTGGCGACATGGAAATTGAAAGGCAGAATGAAATGGGTTGGGACAAGAGGTCTAGAAGTCAGACTGCAGAGTGCACGTGTGAGTCAGCATTTGACGCTGATGAGGACACAGCCTCTGACACGGCAGCTGGAAATGCAGACGCGAGACTGGCCATCGTGCTGGTGTGATGGGGCAGTCTTTAGCCCGCCATGTCCCCCCAAGAAACATACGTCATATTAACCTGCTACACTCGTATTAGGTGTAAAGGATGGATTCCAGACACACACGGTCCTGTCTTCATGGAGATTTCACATCAAGGCGTGGAGAATAGGGTAGATGTTCACGGAGCATTCCCACATATCATCAAGAACCATGGAGGAGAGAGGGAGGGTTCAACAGAGCATGCAGCTGAAGGCCCGTCTCTAATCTACCTCAGTAAGAAAACAGTCCTTGAGAACTGGCTTTTTGGCTGGGCTGCACTGCATGTGGGCTCTTAGTTCCCTGACCAGGGATGGGACCCAGGCCCCTGCAGCGTAAGCACGGGATCTTCAACACCGAGCTCTTGACACTTAAACACAGACTTCCTCAAGGAAGTGCAGGGAAGTCAAGAATTCGCTTTTTGAATTGAGATTTAGAGGAGGTTTGTTGGTCAGCTCAGGCTGCCATGATAAAATAGCAGGTACTGGGTGGCTTCAACAGAAATTGATTTTCTCACAGTCTGGGGGCTGGAGGTCTAAGGCCAGAGCTCGCGTGTGGTTGGCTCCTGGAGAGAGCTTTCCTGCTGGCTTGCAGACGGCCCTTCTTGGCTGTATCTTCACATGGTGGAGGGAAAGAGCACGCTGTCTTGGGTCTCCCCTTGTTCTGTTCAGACACTGAGTCGTGTCCGATTCTTTGCGACCCCACGGCCCCCAGCACGCCAGACTCCTCTGTCCTCCACTGTCTCCTGGAGCTTGCTTAAGCTCAAGTCCATCGAGTCGGTGATGCCATCCAACCATCTCACTTCTGTCGTCCCCTTCTCCTTTCGCTTTCAATCCTTCCCAGCATCAGAGTCTTTTCCATTGAGTTAGCTTGTCACATCAGGTGGCCAAAGTATTGGAGTTTTAGCTTCAGCATCAGGCCTTCCAATGACTATTCAGAGTTGATTTCCTTTAGGATTGACTGGTTTGATCTCCTTGCAGTCCAAGGGACTCTCAAGAGTCTTCTTCAACACCACAGTTTGAAAGCATCAATTCTTTGGTGCTCAGCCATCTTTATGGTGGAGAAGGCAATGGCACCCCACTCCAGTACTCTTGCCTGGAAAATCCCGTAGATGGAGGAGCCTGGTAGGCTGCAGTCCATGGGGTCGCTAAGGGTCGGACATGACAGCGACTTCACTTTCACTTTTCACTTTCATGCACTGGAGAAGGAAATGACAACTCACTCCAGTGTTCTTGCCTGGAGAATCCCAGGGACGGGGGAGCCTGGTGGGCTGCTGTCTATGGGGTTGCACAGAGTCGGACACGGCTGAAGCGACTTAGCAGAAGCAGCAGCAGCAGCAGCCTTCTTTATGGTCCAAGTCTCACATCGTATGTGTCTCCCCTTATAAAGGCACTAACTCCATCATGAGGGTCCCACCTTCGTGACTTCCTCTGACCCCAGTTACCTCCCAAAGTCCCTACCTCCAAAGAGCCACGTTGAAGGTTAGGGGCTCAATATATGAATTTTGGGGGGACACAAACATCCAGTTCCTAACAGGGCTGAAGGGAGAGTTTTCCAAGAAGGAAACTGATGCTCTCCTCTCTCCTGCTCACCACTGCCCGCTGACAGTTCCAAAGGTCAGCTTCTCATCTCAGGCCCAGAAATGACGGCGTGCGAGGTGCCAGCCTCCACCACTACCCCCACGGTGGACGCGCCCACCTGTCCTCCCACCAGCGGCCCTGCCGCTGCCCCCCGCCTCAGATGAGTGCAGAGTATGCTTGAGTTTGTGGAAGCCATCCACACAGACTGAACAGTTTCACGTGTTTGGGGCCAGACTTTTATCCCCATCCACCTCATTCTTCATCTCCATGGTGTTCAATGAAGCCAGGACGCGGGCCGACAGCTGGTCTGAGTGGGTGAGTGAGTGAGCTTCTTGCCAAAACTGTTGCCTTCTGTCCCACCCACTCTGTCTCCCTCTCAGTGTAAATGGATGTTGTCACAGCTCCCCCGCTCCCTGGCCAACTTTGGAAACTGCAAAGGGATCTTTTTTGGTACCTTTTTTTTGGCCATGCTTCATAGCTTGATCTCAGTTCCCGACCAAGATCGAACCCGAGCCGCAGCAGTGAAAGCCGCTAGGCCACCGGGGGACTCCCCTGGTACCTTTTAGAGAGATCAAGTCCTTGAAGAAAATCTCAGAGTCTAAGTTGTTTTCCAGAAGAAGCTTACCCAGTTAAGATCTCTTGGATTGACAATCTCTTGGTGACATCGTAACATGACACTTACAATAATAACAACAACGGCAGCGACTAAGAGGTGTCCTGAGCACATAAGTATCAGGTGCGGCGCTGAGAACTTTGTGAAGGTTTTCTTCTTGCTGCCATTCTATTAAGTAGACAGTCTTATTTTGAGATCAAGTAACTTATAACCAGTTAATAATTTATGTATTCCCTCCCGTTTCCCTTGAATATTTATGAAGTACCTACTGGACTTAAGGTAAAATGTACACAACTTGTTAAAGACTTTTAGAGAGATTTTAGCCTTAACTAAGGAAATTAAAACAACTAATATTTGTCGAGTTCATTTACTGAGTTCTTACCACATCTCCGGAGAAGGCAATGGCACCCCACTCCAGTACTCTTGCCTGGAAAATCCAGGACGGAGGAGCCTGGTAGGCTGCAGTCCATGGGGTCGCGAAGAGTCAGACATGACTGAGCGACTTCACTTTCACTTTTCACTTTTTTGCATTGGAGAAGGAAATGGCAACCCACTCCAGTGTTCCTGCCTGGAGAATCCCAGGGACGGGGTCGCACAGAGTCGGACACGACTGAAGTGACTTAGCAGTAGCAGGAGCACATCTCAGACACTGAGCTTTTCAGTCTTTACTTATTTAATGCTCTTGACAATTCTTTGATATAGATTCTGCTTTCTGCCCCATATTCTTCAAGCAGGCGGATGAGCGTACATAGGTTAAATGAGATGCCTCCCAAATCGCTTATTTTCTAAGTAGCAGAGTTCAGATTTAAGCCCTGGAGGCCGGGCATTAGATTTCTAAATTCTGCTTACCCAACCATGTCTCATGTAGGCCTAGCTTATACTATTATTATTTTTATGTCTTTTTAAAAGGTACATTTATTTTACTTTTTGGGTGCCCTGAGTCTTTGTTGCAGTGCATGGGCCCCTCATTGCAGGGGGTTCTCTCGTCGCAGAGCAGTCTCTAGGGCGCTCAGGCTTCTGTAGTTGCAGCCCTTGGGCTCTAGAGCACAGGCGCAATAGTTGTGGCCCACAGGCTTAGTGGCCCCATGGTGTGTGGAAACTTCCCGGACCAGGGCTCGAACCTGTGTCCCCTACGTTGCAAGGAGAACTTTAAACCACAACCACCAGGGAAACCTGGGCCTAGTTCATTTTAGATGCACACACATGCACCCACACGCACAATAATCTGTAGCATGAACTAGTGCAGATGGTCCCCTTTCCTTTTCTCTTGCAATGAGACTCAGTTTGCGCCATCACAGAGGCGTCCTCATCCGTGTCTCAGTGCCCCTGGGCAAAGATTCAGGCACTGCTGCTGTTGATTTTGTTCCCAAGGAACATTTGCAACATCTGGAGACATTTTGGGATGTCACAACTGGGGAAACGGCCTCTAGTAGGATCCAGCGGGATCCAGCGGGATCCAGTGGGAGGAGGCCAGGCATGCTGCTCAACAGCCTCCGGGGCACAGACAGACCCCACAGAGAACTCCTGACCCCAGAGGTCGATAGCGGCGAGGCTGGAAAACCTGCCCCAACCTGAAGCTTAACGCAGAGCAGCTGCCCAGTATATATTCTGCTGTGTGGATTTCCAATCACATACAAGACCCTCCACCAAAGTTGTTGGTCAGTCGCTAAGTCATGTCTGACTCCTCACGCCGGGATCCTTTGGCCTTTACTGTCTCCCGGTGTTTGCCCAAACTCGTGTCCATTGAGATGCTTTTAATATCGAACCTGTCATCCTCTGCACCCTCTTCCCCTCTTGCCCTAATCTTTCCCAGCATCAGGGTCTTTTCCAATGAGTCGGCTCTTCACATCAGGTGGCCACAGTATTGGAGCTTCAGCTTCAGTCCTTCCAATGAATATTCAGGACTGATATCCTTTAGGATGAACTGGTTGGATCTCCTTGCAGTCCAAGGGACTCTTAAGAGTCTTCTCCAGCACCACAGTTCAAAAGCATCACTTCTTCAGAGCTCAGCCTTCTTTATGGTCCGTCTCTCACATCCAAACATGACTACTGGAAAAACCGTAGCTTTGACTGTATGGACCTTTGTGGGCAAAGTGATGTCTTTGCTTTCTAATTTGCTGTCTAGGTTGGTCATAACTTTTCTTCTTTTGTCTTTTAATTTCATGGCTGCAGCCACCATCTGCATTGATTTTGGAGCCCAAGAAAATAAAATCTGTCACTGCTTCTGTTGTTTCCCCTTCTATTTGCCACGAAGTGATGGGACTGGATGCCATGATCTTAGTTTTTTAACGTTGAGTTTTAAGCCAACTTTTTCACTCTCCTCTTTCACCTTGATCAAGAGGCTCTTTAGCAGTTCCTAAAAGACAAAATTCCACTTTTCTTTCAGAACCCAGCTTAAGCATCATCTCTTCCTGGAAGACCTTCTGACACCCTCGGACTGCTTTTCTTTCTTTCTTATTATTTTTTAATTCTAGTAAAATATTGATTGACTTTATGAACTTTCTCATTCACTATGGTCAAGAATCTGCCTACAATGTGGGAGGCCTGGGTTCAATCCATGGGTTGGGAAGATCCCCTAGAGGAGAGTGTGGCAACCCACTCCAGTATTCTCGCCCGGAGAATCCCATGGACAGAGGAGCGTCATGGGCTACAGTCCGTGGGGTCGCGAAGAGTCGGACACGATTGAGTGGCTAAGCACAGCACTTGGCCATTCAGTGGATCTTGAAGCTGAAGCTCCAATGCTTTGGCCACTTGATGTCAAGAGCCAACTCATTGGAAAAGACCTTGATGCTAGGAAAGATTGAAGGCAGGAGGAGAAAACGGTGAGAGGATGAGACGGTTGGATGGCGTAACTGACTGAATGGACATGAGTTCGAGCAAGCTCTGGGAGCTGGTGAAGGACAGGGAAGCCTGGCGTGCTGCGTCCATGGGGTCAGAAAGAGTCAGACACGACTGAGCGACTGAACAGCAAGCCTAAGGATGACACATTTGGGCCAAAATGTGTTTATTAAAAGCTACATAGCACATTTGAAAGTAAAATAAAATTATCTGTGGATTTTCCAGGGCTCTGTAGGTAGCAGGATCAGGATGGGATTTAAATTTTAAGTTTTCAACCATAAGCAGTTATGCAGCTTTTAATGAAATGCAAACCCTCTATCCAGTTGCTAAATCTCAGGAGGTGATTTCTGTGTTCTTTAGTTCTCAGTAGGGCATTTAAAAAAATTTTTTTTAAAGTCAGGTTTATTGAGGTAAAATTTACACACAGCAAAATTCACCCTTGTAAAATACATAGTTTTATTTATTTTGACAAATATATGCAGTAGTGCAAGTGTAGGGAAAAAACCCTAAACACACACAGTTAACGTTTTAGTTTTTGGTATGTATTTTAGTCTTTTGTAAGAAACATGCGCTAACTAGTATTTTCTGTCTGACCAATTGAGGTGTGATTTACAGACAGTAAAACTGACCCTTTGCAGCTGTAAGAGTTTTGACAGGTAGAGGGTATCGCGTGGGCTTCCCTGGCAGCTCAGAAGATAAAGAATCCATCTGCACTGTGGGGAGCCTGGGTTCAATCCCTGGGTGGGGAAGATCCCTGGAGGAGGGCATGGCAACCACTCCAGTGTTCTTGCCTGGAGAATCCCACGCACCGAGGAACCTGGCAGGCTGCGGTTCATGAGGTCGCAAAGAGTTAGAAACGACCAGTGACTAACACTGTTTCCACGGGGTGCTGTCCTGATAAAGAACGTTTCCATCGCCTCTAAAAATCCCGTGTCTGTCTGTCTGTCGTCAGCCCTCTCCCTCCCCATGCCCCCAGCGCTGGCGTCTCCTGGTGAGATTCCCGTCCCTGTCCTTTTGCTTTGCCCACACTGTCCTATGAATGGAATCCTACAGTTGTCAGTGACATTCTGTGTCTGACTTCTTTGATTCAGCGTCATACTTCTGAGATTTATCCATGTTGTCGAATGTGTCAGTAGTTTGTTACTTTCATGGCCCTTTATTCTGTTGTATGGAAGGATTTGCACACAGGGTTTCACGTGGACATTTGTTCATTTTCCTGAGAAAGTTCTAGGAGTAGGATTGCTGGATCCTGTCGTTAAGGGTGTGTCTGACCTGCCGAAAACCCTCGAAACTGTTTTCCAAAGTGCTTGTGCTGCTGTATTTTGTCTTCCCGCTAACAATGCATGGCGCACCGCTTGCTTTAAGTGTCCTTGACACTTACATTGTCAAGTTTTAGAAAAATAACTGTTACTTGTTTTTGACGGTGCTGGGTCTTTGCTGCTGCTCCGGCTTTTCCCTAGTCGCGGTGCAGGGGCGTCCCCCTGCGGAGGCTTCTCTTGGTGCAGAGCAGGCTCTAGAGCCCAGGGGCTTGGGGAGTCGCGGCAGCAGGATCTCGGAGTTTCGGTGACCAGGCTCGGGGCACAGGCTCTGTAGTTGGTGGGCACCGGCTTAGTTGCTGGGAGGCCTGTGGGACCTTCCGGATCAGGGATTGAACCCGCTGCTCCTGCATTGGCAGGCAGATTCTTTACCACTGATTTCACGGGGGAAGCCCTAAACGGTCAGTTTTCTAAAGCCATATTACTTGGTGTGTTGTGGGTTGGCAACATTCTTTTAATTTGCATTTCTCCGATGACGGATGATGTTGAGTGATTTTCTTGTGCTTATTTGCCATCCGTGTCTCCGCATGGTAGGAGAGGTCGTGAGGGGATGTGAGCCCGGCTGCCGGTGGGCTGCACCAGGGCGGTGGGGGCTGCTCCGCCTGCCTGGGGCAAGGTGCCCTTCGCGCGGGGGCGGGGCGCCTGGAGAGAGGGAGCGGATGCTGAGAACCCAGGCGGAGGCAGGACCGCCGCCGGAGGTCTGTACCGGAAACGTGGAAGGCGCGGGCTGACGGGGTGGGGACCTATTATTAACTGTCTTGCAGAGCCCAATTCAGGCTCGGTGTGAGTTCTTTTCCTTGTTTAAACCACAGCTACGCCCTGGATCAGCTGCCTCTCCCTTTGGCCTCTACTTGCCCTTCGGTTTTCTGGTTTCTCCTATTCTTTCATTCTCTTCATGATCTTTCAAAGGCAGGTGTTTTTACTTCTGAGGAAGTCTAATTTGTTTTCATTTTATTTTAATTTTTTACAGTTTGTGTTTCTTGTGTCCTCTGTAAGAATGATTGCCAGGCATGAGGTCCTAAGGATTTTTCTCCTAGGTTCTCCTCTGGAAGTTCTCTAATTTTAGACATTATCCTAAGAACTATGATGCACTTTAAGTTTTGTATATAGAGTGAAGTGTAAGTCAAGATCTCCTTTTTTGCTGTATAACAACCGTCTTTTGAAAAGAGAATCTTTTCTTCGTTGAATTACCTAGTGCCATTGTCAAAAATCAAATGACTAATATGTGTGTGGATTTATTTCTGTATTCTCTGGTCTGTTCATAGCAGCCTTTTACTTTATTTTCTTGAGCAAACACTTAGATGTGCAAAGCACTCTTCTAGTATTCATTACAAGTTGAGTGCTAGGCGCTTTCCAGAGTTCCGTTTTATTGACAAGGAAACTGAGGCATAGAGAGGTTAAGCAGATTTTCCGAGGCCACACAGCCAGTCCCTGAAGATGCCCAGCTTACCCTTTCTTTGGTCAATCACACTTGACTGTAATTGTCGCTTTGGTTGTGCACACTTCAGGGAGTGGAGATGGGGTCTTTTATTTTTATTTGTTTACTTTTCATGATAACACAGCAGAGCCTCACAGCACAATTACACACCCTGTCCTTTTATATATATATGTGTGTATATATAATTAATTCATTTTGACCATGCTGGGTCTTTGCTGCTCTTCAGTTGTGGTGAGCAGTGCATGGGGCTGCCCTCTGATTGTGGGTCGGGGCTGCTTATTGCAGCGGCTTCTCTGGGTGCCGACTGTGGACTCTAGAGCCCTGGGGCCCCAGTTATGGCTAGGCTCGGGCGCGGGCTCACGAGTTGCGAGCGCGGGCTTGTTGCTCCTCGGCCTGTGGGATCCGCCTGGACCAGGGATGGAACCTGTGTTGCCTGCCTTGGCAGGCGGATTCTTTACCACTGAGCCACCAGGGAAGCCCGAGATAGTGTCTTTTAACTTTGTAGCCTGAGCCTCAACACGTCTCATGAAATTGTACAAATTCGGGAATGAGTGAATGAATGGATGCGGGAGCACAGAGTGTAGACCACACCGGTGCTTTGACCTTTATGCTCTTTGGGGCCACTGCCTCTAGCAGCATCCCCAAGGAAAACTCTGCCAGACACCCAGGTGGAAAGCTAGCTCAGACTCAGGGTAAAACAGACACCACCATGCCCAGGGAGATTCATCACCCACACACCTGGTTCAAATGACCATAGATCAGCTTTTCTGGGCTGGTCAGGAGCTGTAATTAGAAGGTCCTAGTCTTGCCAGATGGAGAAGGCAATGGCACCCCACTCCAGTACTCTTGCCTGGAAAATCCCATGGACGGAGGAGCCTGGTGGGCTGCAGTCCATGGGGTCTCGAAGAGTCGGGCACGACTGAGCAACTTCACTTTCACTTTTCACTTTCATGCACTGGAGAAGGAAATGGCAAACAACTCCAGTGTTCTTGCCTGGAGAATCCCAGGGACAGGAGCCTGGTGGGCTGCCGTCTATGGGGTCAGACAGAGTCGGACACGACTGACGTGACTTAGCAGCAGCAGTAGTCTTGCCAGAGGCCTAAACCAGAGAGGTGACAGCTGCCAACATCTCGGGTGTGAATTAAGTTACGGAGGTGTGTGGTGAATTGCTAAATGTTCAGAGTTGTCTAAGCTGGAGCAGGAGGCGGGGGCAGTATTGTGAGGATCACGTTAGCCTTGTCTTGGGGAAGAATGGAGGCTTAGGAGTGGGCAAGGAAGATTAAGCCACGGCTAACAAGGGTGTGTGGAGGGAGACTGAGACTGCAGCCGGCTGAAGGTGGCCTTTCTTGTGTCCTTTTGTGAGTAAGACACAGCTTGTGGTTAAAACTGTCAGCAGAAAAGGACAGTGGGAATTACAAAGGAAACGTGCCCTGAACTTTCCCAAATAGGGTCTTGGATTCTGGAGGGTTTTCTGGGCACATGCAGCGGTCTGTCCTTTGCATCCGAAGGTCAGGCATTTTCTGTTGTTGTCCCTCCCCTCACCCTAGAGAGCCACCCCACTTTCAAGTCTTTCCAGAGCCTCTCTGTCAGGGAGCGCAGTTTCCCGGCGTTTTGTTTTGAATAAGAAAGAACTCTTTCTTGTTCACCTTGACTGCAGATTACAATCACCTGGGAGCTTGGTTCCCCATTTCAGCGATGGATGAGGACGCTTAGGCTGCACCCCTGAGAACTCCACTCGGTCCGTGGCCTGGGCGTTGGAGTGGCCCCCACGGGATGCGGTTGTGTAGTCAAAGTCAAGTAGAGTTGGTTTTCAGGCCTGGTGGTATCAGGTCATTTTATTTTCTTTGGCTGTAGCTGACCAGGCCCTAGTTTCACCTAACTGATCCTTTGGGGTGGGCATGAGGAAGTGGTATTTTGTCAGTGGTCCCCAGGGACAGCTAGAGTGGAGCTTCCAGCTCTCAGAAATGTTTGCAGTCAGTGGTGCAGCGTGCCTGCAGAGGGGCCCTGTCGTAATCGGTGTGTGTGTGTGTGTGTGTGTGTGTGAGCTCAGTAGTGTTTGACTCTGAGGCCTCTTGGACGGTACACCGCCAGGCTCCTCTGCCCATGGGCTTTTCCAGGCAAGCATGCTGGAGTGCATTGGCATTTCCTCCTCCTGGGGATCTTCCTGCCCCGGAGATCGAACCTGAGTCCTTGCATCTCCTGCATCGTCGGGCGAACTCTTTATCACCAGTGCCACCATAATCGGTATAAAAGGAGGCAAAGACGCTGAACAAACTTCATCACTGTCTCAACAGGAGCTCACAATTGTGATTAACGGCTGCTGTAAGAAGCCATTTAAAGATCGCATTAATAGTCCAAACAGCAAGTTGTGACTCCATGGTGCTCACGCAGGTTAAAAGAGAAAAGTAATCTCGTTAATGGTGTATGATCCGTCACTTAGGCACCAGTAGCTCCAGATTCCGTCTCATCGACTAGCGTCCCCCGTGTGGATAACAGTGAGGGTCGTCTGCGCCGGGTCACTACGTTCCATCAGCGTCTCAGCTTGAACGTGCACAGAAAGCATAGGGGATTTTATTTTATGTTTATTTGTCTTTCTCATTTTTTAAATTATGAAAGTATGATAGCACTTTTACAAGAAGACTTGGAAAATACAGAACACAGTTACATATATTTCCACTATATATTACAGTTATTTTTTAAGTAGATAAATTAAGATTTTTTAGCTGGTGTTTCAATATCAAACTTTCAAAATTAATAGAATGGACAGAAAAGTGAAGGGTATAGTAGACCTGAGAAGCATTATGAACCAATTCAACATAATTAAAATTTATACAATTTTCACAGAACAGTAGGATGCAAATTCTATTCAAGGATTATAAACCAGGAAACACTGGAACACATCCAGGGATGTAAAACAAGGTGCAGAAATTTCATGGTCTAAAGGTATTGAAATCATACAGTCTGTTCTCTTATCACTGTGGAATGCTGTTAGAAATCAATATCAAAAGATATTTTAAAATAACCCACATATTTTCAAGTGCGATGTGACATTTACCAAGAGAGATCTTTGACTTAGCCATTGAAAGCCTCAATAAAATTATAAGACTGAAAAAAAACACAGAGGGTGATTGCAGAGAAGAAAGCATTTAAATGAGAAATTAATATCCAAGACACTTTAAAAACTTGTCTGGGGATTTTATAAAAAAATGCTGTTTCTGATTAAGTGGGTCTGGGGTGGGGCCTGAGAATCTGCATTTCTAGGAAGCCCCTGGGGGATTCCAGAGTGCGTCCTGGAATGACACTTTGATTAGCAAGGTGTCAGATCACTCAAAACATGGTCCTGACGTGAGAAGAGTTTGAGCAGAGTTGTGCAATCAGAAAGTGGAAAATATTTCGGGTTGACTTTATTATTTTATATAGATGATTTCAAATGGATACGTAGCTAACATAATAAATGATACTGGATCATTCAACTAGATACCAAGTTTATGTTCTGGCCCCAAAGTGGTTTTGCTTATTTTTTAGCTTCACTAGGAATGGAGTTCTGCTTTACTTGGCGTGTGGGGGGTGGACTTGCCACGTTCCGGCGCGGGGACCAGCACCTGTAGACCCAGATGATTCTCTGTCCGTGCTGAGCAGCTGACATCAGCCGTAAGAAGTCAGCGACTGAGAAGCGTCTGGGCTGGTTGGCAGCTGCCTCCATCTGCACAAATGGGGACAACGTGAATACTTACCTCACAGGATTGCTGTGTGGATAGAATGAGCACATGTGTGTGTAAAGCATATCGCACGATGCCTGCTTCACTGAAGTCCCTGGAGGTTCGTTTCTTTCATTATTAAGTTATCAGAAGAATTCAGGAGGGTGTGGGCTGTTTAGAAGCATGGTTGGACACTTTTCCAACAAAATGGCTAAAAAGTGTTTTTCTTTATTAACTCATTTAATCACAACCAGTACTTGTTGAGGCAAATAATGTTATTATCTGTATTTTACAGAAATGAAGCTGATTCATAAAGAGATTAGGCTGCTTGCCCAAAGTCCTGTGGGAGTAAGTGGGCGAGCTGGGTTTTGAAGCTGGTCTAGCTGCAGAACTTGAAGTTAGTGGCACTTACATCTCACAGCCTATCCTGCTTGATTGATTTTACTTAATAGTATATCTTGGATGTCTTTTCACATTAGCGCTTAGAGATTATCTCATTCTGTTTTTCAGCTGGACTGTTTAATGTGCCAGAATTTCCTTCTCTTGTCTTCTATGGATGGACATTTAAGTTGTGTACAGTGGTCTGCCATTACAAAGAATTTTACAGTGTCGTCTTTGAATATATGCACGGTACGTTATCTTTGGGAATTTGTATAAATGCATCTGAAGGATAAATTCTCAGCAGTAAATGTATTCAGTCAACAGTGTGTGCCTGTACATCTTTGCTAGATGCTTACCTCTACCCTCAACTGTAGAAATGAAATCAACTTATAAATTTAAACATGCAGCCGCAACGTGATAGTGGGAGAGCAACTTTTAAAGGATATATATATTTAAAATGCTATTTATTTATTTTTTTTTAAAAAATGCTATTTATTTTTAATTAGGCTGCCCCAGGTATTAGTTGTGGTATGTGTGACCTAGGTCCCCAACCAGGGATTGAGCCCCTGCATCAGGAGCCCGTAGTCTTAGCCACTGGACACCACGGAAATCCTTTAAAGGCTATTTTAAAGGATGCTCTGGCCATGACTCACATGATATTTCAAAATGACAGGTCATTGTTTTTCTTCTCAACTTCGTCTCTTTCCTATTTCAGTATGAAAGTCAAAAACCCAACAATCCTATTCCAATTAGAAATGCCAAATACATCAGTAGATTTTTTAGAGACATTGCCTTAATTATCTGAATGTAGTAATGATGTCAGCTGGGAACTGGATTCAGGCTGTTGGCTTCTCCATATGTGTTCAGTCATAATGGGGGAAATGAGAACATTTCCAATTTCCTTCTGGAGCACAGAGGTTTGAAGAGTCTTGGGAAAGTGACAGCTTTCCGTTTCTGTAACATCTGAGATACAACCTCCCCAAGCTGAGCTCAGAGCCCTAGCCTCGGGTGAGATGATTGGAATGGCTCACACCGACGCCCCCTGAACCCCAGCTGTCTTCTCTTCTCCTTGCCTCTCCCCCAGGACAACCTCTGTGCTTGGTAGACGAGGAACAAACAACACGCTTCTCTCCCATTCACAGAGGAACGATTTCTCCTCTCTTTTCTTCTTTCAAAGGTGTCATATTACGTTTGTTGAAAACACTTATTTTCCCTGCTTTGACATAATTGAGCATTGGACAGTTCATGCAAATAATAAATCCCCCTAACTTTACACACTTCTGACTAGAAATAATAAACCTGGCCAATAGTAATGATGATGGTAGAACTGAATCCATTGCTCAGAGGGGCACTCAGTAGGGAAGTTTGGCACTTACAGTTAGCAAATGGCCCTTTGCCAACAGAATGTCTTTCTTAAAAGCGCCACAAGAATAATTTTGGGGAAAATAAAAAGGTATAATCTGTGAAATGCTAAATGTAAACTGTACCACATGACCTAATTAAGAGGACTGTTGTGGAGGCTATTTCTGAAATACTCAGTAAAATGAGCCTCATTATGGCAGTTTAGGGGAAGGAGGCCGGTTTGCTTTTGGAGGTGCAAAGTCCAGGTCATCTAATATTGAAAGGGCTTCCCAGGCGGCAAAGTGGTAAACAATCTGCCTGCCAATGCAGGAGACACAAAAGATGCGGGTTCAGTCCGTGGGTCGTAAAGATCCCCTGGAGGAGCAAATGGCAACCCACTCCAGTATCCTTGCCTGGAAAATCCCATGAACGGGCTACAGTCCATGGGCTCATAAAGAGTGGGACACGATTTAGTAACTAAACAACAACCAAATGGCAAGAAGGAAGATAAAGCCGGCTAAAGGGATAAAGCTTGATGGAGATTGTGTGTGTGCACGCGCACACGATATTTCACAGAAACCAGAATGAAATTGGGGAGAAAAGTCTGGGGTTTCCTGGGAGAAGACCTCTGGGATGGGGCAAAGGTCCTGAGGTAGAATGGGCTTGAGATGTTCAGGAGTAACAGGCCAGTTTGACTAAAGCAGAGTTTTCCAGAAGGAAACTCTAAGAGTCTAGAGCAGAGGGGTAGCTTGTGACAAGACGATGTCCTCTGGGCCTTACAGGAAGTGGATTTTATTCCTAGAAGGATAAGACACCAGTAGACGGTTCTGAGTGCTCAGTGGCTTGATCTGGCTTATGATTTTGTTTTTTTAGTTTATTTATTTGGCCGTGTTGGGGCTTCGCCGCAGCACGTGCTGTCCTTGTTGGGTCAGGAAGGGTCTCCCCCGCGATGCTTGCTCCGTCTGGCTGTGGCTCGATGGCTCAGGTGTTGTGCTGCGTGGCCTGCTTTGCTCAGTGGCCCGTGGCGTCTGAGTCCTCCCACCCGGGATTGAACCCGGGTCCCTGGCGTTGCTAGGCGCATCCTTAACCACTGGCCCAGCAGGGAAGTCCCTGATGGGTGTTTTGAAACGCTGCAAGCAGTACTTTCAGAGGTGACAGCAGTATCCTGTCCCGTGATGGCCCTGCTGGTTTCAGGACTGTATGTGTTTGTCAAACCTCATGGAATGAACGCCTGAAAACGGTCCATTTTACTGTGTGCACACTAGAGCTCCGTAAGTCTGACTTTAAAAACACTCCATGTAAGATGCAGACGCAGAGAACAGAACGTGGACACAGATGGGGAAGTAGAGGGTGAGCCGAATTGAGAGAGCAGCGCTGAAACATGTATGTTAGCAGATGTAAAATTAGAGAGCCAGCAGGAATCTGCTATGTGACGCAGGGAGCTCACCCCTGGGGCTCTGCCACAACCTAGAGGGGCGGGGTGGGAGGTGGAGGGGGGTCAAGAGGGAGGGGACGTGTGTATACTTGTGGGTGATTCATGGTGATGTACGGCAGAGGCCAACACAGTACTGTAAAGCGGTCATCCTCCAATTAAAAGTAAACAAATGAAAAGAAATGCTCCCTGTCAATGCTGCGTGGGTTATAGAGGAACTGGAGTGAAAGTAGAAAGACTAATTATTAGGAGGCTGCAGTAAAAATTCAGATGAAATACAATGACGCTTTCAGCTAGACTGGTATCCAGAGATACGGTGAGGAGCAAACGGGTTCGGGGTGGGTTTTAAGACAGAGCCGTTGGGAGTTTATCGATTCTGTGTGCATTCTCCTGGCGCTGTTCACTCCTGCAAATCTCAGCAGATGCTCCCACTGTAAACCAGTTACTCAAGCCCGAATCTCCTAGCCCTCTTTGATACCACCCTCTTTCTTATTCCCCAGTGTCTATGCCACTACATTCTGTTAGCCCATCTTTAAATCGTGGCTTGAGATCTTCTGTTTTTATCTATCCTTACTGTCCAGTCTGAACCCCATCATTTCTTGCCAGAACAGTGGCACTGCCCACTAGCAAGTCTCTGCATTTGCATTCCTCCTCCACTGAAATCCATTCTCTGTACAGAAGTCAAAATATCATTTTGAAACTTTTATTTAACACATGTTTATTCAATCCCTATTATTTTCCTAGCTGGTTTAGAACTAGGAGATCTATCAGGGAACAAAGCAGATCAACGTCTTTATATGAGCTATTTAAGTGGATTTATGTATCAAAATACTTGAACTTCTATTTTAACCTTTAAATGGTGAACAAGTGATTTAAAAATATCCTTGCCAAGAAACTGAGGATATGGAGAAAATGGTACCCTGCTGTCGGTGGGAATTTATGGGTTGGCCCAAAAGTTCAATTGGCTTATCTGTAACATTTTATAGAAAAACCCGAATGAAGTTTTGGGCCAACCCGTAAATTGGGAAAGCCACAATGGAAACCGTATGGAGGTTCCTTAAAAACTCAAGCTCCATGCACAAAGCAGGGCACTCACACCCGGGGCTCGGGACGACCCAGAGGGGTGGGTGGGGAGGGACGTGGGAGGGGGTTCAGGATGGGGGACACTGTGCACCCATGGCTGATTCATGTCCATGTGCTGCAGAAACCACCGCAATATTGTAATTAGCTTCCAGTTAAAATAAATTAATTAATTTAAAAACTAAAAATAGATTTGCCTTATGATCCAGCAATCCCACTCCTGGGCATATATCTGGACAAAACTGTAATTCAAAAAGATACAAGCACCCAAGCATTCACAAGGACACTATTTACAGTAGCCAAGACATGGGAGGAACCTAAATGGATGAAGAAGATGTGGTATATATAATACATAACAGAAGACTACTCAACCATAAGAAGATTAAATCATGCCATTTGTAGCAACTTGGATGGATCTAGAGATGATCATACTAAGTGAAGTAAGTCAGAGAGAGACAAAGACCATGTGATATCACTCACATGTGGGATCTAAAATATGATAAAAATGAACTTATTTACAAGCCAGAAACAGACTCATGACACAGAAGACAAGCTTGTGGTTCTCAAAGGCGACGGGGGTAGGGAGGGAAAGGTAAAGCAGGGGCCTGGCATCGGGCGATACACACCGCGGCATCTAAAACGGGCAAGAGCAGGTCCTACTGGACAGCTCAGGGGGCTGCAGCCAATATCCTGTGTGTCCCCGCTCAGCCGCTCTTGGGACCCCAGGGGCCGTGGCCCGCCAGGCTCCTCTGTCCGTGGGGCTCTCCAGGCAAGAATACTGGAGTGGGTTGCCATCCCCTCCTCCAGGGCATCTTCCCAACCCAGGGATCGAACCCAGGTCTCCCACTTTACAGGCAGATACTTTACCATCTGAGCCACCTGGGAAATGATTCAGTTATATTTATATTATTTTTATAAATAACAGTTGTATTTATATAAATATAAATAGCAGTTATATTTATATTCAGTTATATTCTTTTTCATATTCTTTTCCATTGTAGGCTATTGCTACAGTATCTTGTAGTAATATATATGAAAAAGGATATATATATATAATTTATATATAAAAAGAATATATATATAACTTATATATATGTACATATATGTAGAGGTACATATATATAAATATAACTGAATCACTTTGCTGTATACCAGAGAAGCTGAAGAAACATTGTGAATCAACCCCTTCAATACGTAAATGCATAAAGTCAAGTCCAGAGCCAAGGGTGAAACTTATTTCTGTGACTCGGTCAAGGCTTGCAAGGAGAAACACCCTGTCTATCCCTGCGTGAACTTCCCTCCATCTTCTGTGGAATTAACAGTGTATCACTTTTGGGAAAAAGGCAGCCTTGCATGGGAGGAGACTCAGGGCTGTTGCTCCTGGTTTAGGATTCCCTGACCTTGAGGCGCGTGGATCAGGGCAGCGGCCTCAGTGGGCGTCCGGTGCGCTGATAAACACACACGACCCTTGCAGCCCGTGGGGTCTCCTTCCCTAAGTGGGAGACCAAGCCGTGAGTCTCCCCTGTCTTCATCCACAGCTGCAGGAGGTGTGTTAGCAGGCCATCAGCTCACTCGCACATCCCCTTCTTTGCAGCTGCCTCCCTCAAGCTGGCAGTCTCAGCTACTCATGTCATCCAAGCTGATTTTCAGGGCAGGACCGGAGGAACGGGTGTGTGATGGATGGGCACCTTGATCTTGGCCGGCATTTTTCTGAACAGGAAGTAGTGCCCATACATTTGAGGGTGTCGAGAGTTTCCTCTCCCAAGAGCAGCCCTTTCTGCCTTAGTGTGTGGTTTTGTTGACAGCTGGGGAGGGCTGAGTTAGATTTTCTGCTCTGCAGGTGCCAGAGAAAGAAATAGAAACACAATTATATTGGATCCTATAACTTTTGCCTACCTTGAGGAGATTTAGCTGCTCATGCCCAAGATTGGACCTTTGATATAGTAACTTTTTGAGGTTAGCCAACAATGTCTTCGTTTTTATTTATCCTTTTGTTTTCTGCAGAACTCTCTCATTTCTTTCAGGAACTCTGCAAAGTTTGGGATTTTATTCTGCTTGCAAGCCAGCCCCTTAGTCTGCCCCAGCTTCTTAGATGCTGGCACAGCCCAGGAGACTGCCGGGTGAGAGACAAAGGGCTTTCATTACAGCCCCGCAGGAGCGGGAGCCCCACGTTCACACCACGTCTGCTTCCCCAAGTTCTACAGGAGCGGTGGGAAGCCCGCCAGCTAGACGCCCCACTGTCTCAGGAGGGTTCCATCGTAGCTCAGCAACCCCAAGCTAAGGAAACCCCAATCTTGTGGAAGGGGCTGCAAGCAAGACTGTCTGGGCTTCCCCAGTGGCTCCGTGGGTAAAGAATGCCTGCAATGCCGGAGACACAGGAGACTTGGGTTCTACCCTTGGAGCAGGAAGATCCCCTGGAGAAGGAAATGGCAACCTACTCCTGTATTTTTGCCTGAAAAATCCCATGGACAGAGGAGTCTGGTGGGCTACAGTCTGAAAGGGTGGAAAAGAGTCGGACGCGACCAGGTACACACAAAAAAACTGTCCACCCTTTGCCTGGAGAAATTCTTTACTGCGTTGGTCAGAAAGTAACTCTTGCCCCGAGGGATCTACAGCCTTCTGGGTCATCACAGAGCCCCGGGTGTGAGCTCCTTGTGTCACACAGCAAACTTTGAATAAAAGCAAATTTAAAAACATTTTTTTTTGCTCAAATGTTAAACAGCATGAAATTTTGCCTGTAGAGTACAATTTGGGGTAACATCCTATCCTTTTATTTAATGTCCCTTCAATTAAAATATGATTTATTTCAAATAAATGTCCTATTTGCTTTTAATTACAGTTTACTATATCAGTGTATTCATACTGAAAACAAAATTATTAAAAAGATTATTTATCTTTGAAGTTGAAGCATTATTCACTCAGTTGTGTCAAACTCTTTGCGACCCCATGGACTGTAATCTGCTAGGCTCCTCTGTCCATGGGATTCTCCAGGCCAGAATACTGGAATGGGTAGCCGTTCCCTTCTCCAGGGGATCTTCCCAACCCAGGGATCAAACCCAGGTCTCCCTCGTTGCAGGCAGATTCTTTACTGTCGGAGCCACAGGGAAGCCCCCTTATTTGTCTTATACGTCGTTAAATGAGGCCAGGCCCTGCAGTTTCTTCCAATTTGAGAGGAGCTGCGAAGAAAGAAAATAATGGGATATTTTATTTCTGAAAAGTGGAGGTTCATCTAAAATATGACTGTTTGAATTGCTCTCTCATTTTTGTGAACTGCCGCTTTATTTTTACAAAAGAAAAAAAGTTTCCTGAAGAAATGAACAGAAAGCTCCACTTCCCTGTCTCTACACTTAAGACTTACCGCCACGCCTTTTTTTGTGTTGAATATTGTGATTATAAGATTCTTTCAAGCTGATCAGTGTAGCGTGTAAGAAGCACTAGTTCTCTCAAATATCTTTTGAACTTTATTCATCTAACTGTGGTTCTCTTTTTCTTTTAAAAGTTTCTTTTAATGGCTCTAAATTAATCTCAGTAGTCATTTTTATTTGATGGTCTATCATGCATAGTGACACAGTCATCTTTCCAAAAGTCAGATTTCCAGAATTTAGGAACCTTTAAAAAGCCTCAAGCTTATTCTACCGACATCTTGTATGTTTTTGAAAGATTAATTGATAACTTCATGTGATCCTTTGAGGCTCTGATGAAAGAGCTTGTTTTTCTCTTTTTTTCCTGTCCTAAAAACCATCCACAAATATTCTTCCAGCAGTTCTTGTCTCCTTGATATTTTATTTCTCTCTATGGAAGTTTAGGGAAAAGACAAAAAAAATCTTTGGAAGGATACATTGTAATTTTCTTTAAGATGGTTGGTGCTGTTGCAATACCTGGCCCCTGACAGTAATATCTGCTAGACTTCTGTCTGCTCTGAAGCTGCGGTGAGACTACAGGGCCCCAAGCAAGATGTCAGGCAAGCACTCGGGGCTCCTTGTCTTCCAAACACATCATTTAAGTGGTTAAGGCCTTGGAGGGTGCCCTCCCCAAGCCTCAGTTTTGCTTCTGTGTCTTTTTGTTCGTTGAACAATGTAACAGAGAATCCACAGTTATGATAAGCCTGAGTACCAACCATATCGACTGGGGACCAATAATTGTTAAAATGATTATCATCATTAGGTTCCTGTTGTGCCGAAAAGTAACAGGCAGATATTCCTATTTTGCTACAGTTCTAATGACTTTCTTGAGATGGTTGTCTCTTTTCCTCTGTCTTGCTCTCTCAAAAGAGAAGTTTGAAGATTTCAGATTCACTTTCCTCAGGACTTTTAAAGAGCAGTCGGTATTTTGTGGATAGATTCACTTGTGCCATGTTAGAGATTCCACATAGAAGTGACATCATATGACCTTTGTCTTTCTGACTCACTTCACTGGGTGGGGCAGTCTAGTCACGTCCATGTTGTTGCAAATGGCATCATTTCACTCTTTTCTGTGACTGGGTAATATTCCACTGTTCAGTTCAGTCACCCAGTCGTGTCCAACTCTTTGCAACCCCATGAACCACAGCACGCCAGGCCTCCCTGTCCATCACCAATTCCCAGAGTTCACCCAAACCCATGTCCATCGAGTCGGTGATGCCATCCAACCATCTCATCCTCTGTCCTCCCCTTCTCCTCCTGCCCTCAATCTTTCCCAGCATCAGGGTCTTTTCCAAGGAGTCAACTCTTTGCATCAGGTGGCCAAAGGATTAGAGTTTCAGCTTCAGCATCAGTCCTTCCAATGGACACCCAGGACTGATCTCCTTTAGGATGGATTGGTTGGATCTCCTTGCAGTCCAAGGGACTCTCAAGAGTCTTCTCCAAACACCACAGTTCAAGAGCATCAATTTTTTTGTGCTCAGCTTTCTTTGTAGTCCAACTCTCACATCCACACATGACTACTGGAAAAACGATAGACTTGACTAGACGGACCTTTGCTGACAAAGTAATGTCTCTGCTTTTTAATATGCTGTCTAGGTTGGAGATTCCACTGTAGATATGTACTACATCTTCATCCATTTATCTGTCAATGGAAATTTAGGTTATTACACAGCTGAGACCAGCACAATGTTGCTAATTAACTACTGTTAATTTATTATTAATAAATGAATACTATAATTAGCAATAATTTATTAGTTATTGTTATTCAGTTGCAAAGTTGTGTCCAAGTCTTTGTGACCCCATGGACTGCAGCATGCGAGGCTTCTGTGTCCTTCACTGTCTCCTGGAGTTTGTTCAAATTCATGTCAATTGAGTCGGGGATGCTATCTAACCATCCATCCTCTGGTGTCCCCTTCTTCTCCTGCTTTCACTCTTTCCCAGCATCAGGATCTTTTCCAATGAGTCAGCTCTTCGCATCAGGTGGCCAAAGTATTGGAGCCTCAGCTTCAGCTTCAGTCCTTTCAGTGAATATTTAGGGCTGATTTCCTTTAGAATTGACTGGTTGGATCTCCTTGCAGTCCGAGGGACTCTCAAGAGTCTTCTCCAGCACCACAGTTCAGAAGCATCAGTTCTTTGGCTCTCAGCCTTCTTTATGGTCCAGTTCTCACATCTGTATATGACTACTGGAAAAAATAGCTATACTTTAATTAAAAAAATAAAATTGACTAAAAGGGCCATGACTTTGATTTTTTTTCTAAGGTATTACTTCTGGCTTTGTTCCATTATTGAGCAGAGAACTGTAAAATGGCTCCTAATAAGGGCATAGGGGACTAGATGAGCAATCTCCTGCAGCAATAGTCAAAAGCATCTTGCTTATACTAAGGTGATGATATCATGTTCACATGCTCGAATCCTGTCTCCCTGAGTAAGTGGCCAGTCTTCCAAGAAGAAATAGGCCCCAAACAGCAACGCCACTTCTCCGAGCTGTATCTGGGAGTCCCACCAGATTATGGTGGTCAATCAATCTGAAAGGAAATCAACCCTGAATACTCACTGGAAGGACTGACGCTGAAGCTCCAATACTTTGGCCACTTGATGCGAAGAGCCGATTCATTGGAAAAGACCCTGATGCTGGGAAAGACTGAAAGCAGGAGAAGGGGGCAGCAGAGAATGGGATGGTTAGACAGCACCCCCGACTCAATGGACATGAACGTGAGCAAACTCCAAGAGGCAGTGGAGGACAGAGGAGCCTGGCAGGCTGCAGTCCCTGGGGTCGCAGAGTCAGACACGACTTAGAGACGGAGCAAGAAGAGGAATCAGTGGCACAGCTTCATCTTGGCGCATGAGCTGGATGGAGCAACAACACTGCCAAAAAAGACAGTTCTGCTATGAGTCATTTTCCTGATTGATCTGATTTGCCTTGAAGGTTAATGTATTCTAAACTAATTCCGAGATTAATAACCACTTAAAGACACATGAGAGACATTTCACTCTGCGAGCACTGAGTCATAACCTCGTTCATTGCCTCTCCAATGACTTTGGGAGTTATCTGATGAGATTTAAAGGGAGATTTGATTGCAGGATATGGAGCCTGACAGGTGCAATGCATAAAGGGCTTTAGAACTTATTCCTGTTAATAACAAAAACAAGCTTGTAATTTGATTTTCAGTAATAGGATCTTTGGAAGCAAATATTTATTTTCGAGGTGGAAATCATTTTTATTTATCAAATGAGATAATTGAATATGCCTTTATGCAAAAAGGGAAAGGTTGCTTTTAGGATAAAAAGTGACACACAGGTTTTTATTTCACCTCACTTCGTTTATTTAGTCAAAACCAGCAGCCCGTTGTTGAGAGATCCCTGTGTGTGGGCATCTTAAATAGAGGTTCATAAAGAGTGTTTTCTCTCTTCATTTTCCATCAGTTGGAACATAGTATTTAGCAATTTCATGTGGTTCACATCATTTGGGCATCATTAAAGTCGAGGTATTTCTTGTTGTTTATTTGCTGAGTCCTATCTGACTCTTTGCGACCCCATGGACTGTATCCTGCCAGGCTCCTCTGTCCATGGGATTTCCCAGGCACGAACACTGAAGTGACTTGCCATTTCCTCCTCCAGGGGATATTTCTGACCCAGGGATTGAGCCCACGTCTCCTGCATTGGCAGGCAGAATTCTTTACCACGGAGCCACCAGGGAAGCCCCCCAACCCAACAAATGGCAAGATCCTGCCAACAAAGCTCTCTCCTCTACTGAAGGCAGGCAGAAAAGGGGACGACAGGGATGAGACGGTTGGCTGGCATCACCGACTCAATGGACATGGGTTTGGGTGGACTCTGGGGGGTGGTGAAGGACAGGGAAGCCTCGCGGGCTGCAGTCCGTGGGGTTGCCAGAGCCGGACACGCCTGAGAGGCTGGACACAGCTCCTTCTGGTGTTTCCCCTCAGCTTTTCTCCACCTTCTCTTTCCGTCATTGGTCTCCTTTCCCATTGATATAACTCCACCTGAAATTCCCAAGTTTAACGTGGATGCTGATATGTAGTCAGTGAGATTATATTGGAAGGGAAGAAGTGGCAGGGAAGTGCTGTTAGGATTTATTGTTATCAGAGTGAATGGAATGACAGTTAGGACTTCCCTCACCTCCGCTTTGAGCTGTGATCTGCAGCTACTTGAAGAGAACAAGGTTGAATCAGGCTTTTGGACAAGTCCCCTTCCTCTTCCTTATCATCCCTAGTTCAGCATACATGAGAAATTTCCTAGACTTTGCCTCTTTTGCTACTTAGAGCTCTTCCATGAGGGAGGCGACTTCATTGTCTCCCATTTTACAGCAAAGAAAGCCATCATTTTCTGTTTCCCTGCAAATGTGTCTAAGTGAGAACTAGAGTTGCCATATGCCCTCCTAATCTTTCCTCAACCCAAACAAGTGAGTTCTTCAAGGAAATCCTGGAATGTATGAAGGAGAGTCGCTAGTTTTATTTCCTGTTTGGGAGCTGCGCAGGCAGTAAACTTAGGTTTGTGTCTCTACCCAAATAGGGTCATGAAGGACGCGGAGAAAACCCACGGACTCAGCCGGGCGTGGTCCTGCACTCCTGTGTGATGCTGTAAAGACGTGGGTGTTTCTCTTAAGCTCCTTGGGCAGGAACGGAACTGGGCTGGCTCTTTCTCACTGGCGTTTCTCCCCAGTGGCAGCCAACTGGACCAAGCGGCTGAGGGAAGTGACAGATGGAAGGACCCCACAGAACCCTGTGGAACTCCCGGTGACCCACGGAAAGTGGCATTTCGTTGGCACCATGCAGAGGCCACCGAGGGCCAGTAAGACATCAGAGAGGCAGCATCACCCCCGAGGGAGGGTGGAGGCCCAGCTCAGCAGTGGGACGCGTCCCAGGCCAGCACCAGAGCGTGACAGCCAGGGAGAGCAGCCAGGGGAGGTGTGCAAGGGCGCACACGCCCTTCTCCCCGCTCCTAGCGGCTCCATTCACAAGTCCGGCACGCGCTCGGGGAGGTGACCTGGAATTGGTATGAGATTGAGACTTTAAGTGGTACTGGATGAAGTCTTAGCAGCCACAGTGGGCAAGAGTTTTTGAATCTGCACAAAGCTGTTAAGAGATTTAGAAAGAGGGTTTCAACTGCTCAGAGAAAAGGAGTGATTGTGGGGAAAAATAGTTTCCTGTCTACACCCACCTTAAAGAGTGGACTCTACCATAGTTTAAAGTGCCGTATATATGTCAAGACCAGTTACCTCTCAACAACAGTGATATCACTTATTGGCTCTCAGCTGTTGCTTTAATACAACACACAAAATAACATATATGTAAAGTATATTTGAATTCTGAAGCATGATAATGAAACAGACAACTGGACCTTACCACCCACCTTAAGAAGTCAAGTATCACCTTTATCATCAGAGTCCTTGTGTGTCCGTCTTGGGGCTTCCGTGGTGGCCCAGATGGTAAAGAATCTGCCTGCAATGCAGCAAACCCGGGTTCGATCCCGGGGTTGGGAAGATCCCCTGGAGGGAATGGCTGATCACTTCAATATTCTTGTCTGGAGAATTCCACCTGCAGAGGAGCCTGGTGGGCTACAGTCCACGGGGTCGCAAAGAGTCAAACATAACTGAGCAGCTAACACTTCACTTTCATTTTTTTATGTCTCTCTTTGATCTCGTCTCCTCTGCTTAGTTTATTTTAGCTTTCTGAATTTTTTGCTTTTTATTCCCTTGATTTGGAGAAAAAGTAGCTCTCGCATGTCAGGTTGCTGAGGGCAAGGGACTCCAGTTGACATCTCTGTCTGTGGAAGTCAAAGCTGCCTTGCTGGAATGTAAGCCGCATCCCACCTAGAACATGAGATGTTATTCGTCTGATTCTCTCTCTAATCTCTAGCTAGTTGCCTGGCCCCCAGAGTATCCAACGCATGTGCACATGTGGGATGCTGAGATTTGTGATGAGGACTGTGACTGATCGCCTCTACAGAACACATGCCCTGGGCCAGGCTCTGCTTATCTTTTTCTCTTTTTCTACAATATCCTTTAAAGCAGTTTGTATTAATACTGCTTTACATATGAACAAACCAAAGGGTCATTTAATAAAGTTACACTTGGCTAGTTAATGGCTGGACCAGACTGGAAGCCAGCTCTTCCAGGTGACCAAACTTGCCCTCTTTTCATGGTGCTAACTTGAATTGATCCACTTCTCAGCATCTCTTATAGGATCAGGCACGTGTGTGTGCTCAGTCATGTCTGACTCTTTGTGACCCCATGGACTGTAGCCTGCCAGGCTCCTCTGTCCATGGCATTTCCCAAGCAAGAATACTGGAGTGGGTTGCCATTTCCTACTTCAAGTGATCTTACCGACCCAGGGATTGAACCCGTGTCTCTTGAGTCTCCTGCATGGGCAGGCCACCTGGGAAGCCCAGGATCAGGTCTAGGGCATGTTATATAATTGAGATCTAGAGAGTTCCAAGTGGTCTGATGATCAACAGGAGTGTGACATGATTCCCAGCACTGCCTTTCTGGTGAGTTCAAGGTTTTCTGTTGTTGTCTTTGCACTTTCTTACATCGTATCTTTGATTGGTAACTACTAAAAAGAATGATTTACAGGAAAAGTTGCCTCAGGAACTACAACTGGTTATTTATCTGCAGCCTTTGTGGCATAAACATTGGATGTACAATGGGACTTGTGCTAAGAAATGATTTATCTCCACATGCTATTGATTCTCTCATGAGTCAGGAATGGTGCAATTGAGCAGAGTGATGTGTGATTTATGAAGAGGTATCAACAAAGAATAGAAATCGGATGTCTCCATAGCTGGGTCCATTTGATTTCCTCTCTTGCTGCACTGAACCCAGATACATTTCACAATTGAATCAGTTACCTACTGTGGGTACCATGTCCCAGCCAACTGTTTAGAAAGGCGATCTTATCATTGATAAGATCCTTTAAATTGTGCTTGTCAACCAAAAAGTGTCTTTACAAACGCTATGAGGTTTCATATCTCTTCTTTCACAATGAATTGCGAGGTCAGTGTCTTCTCAGCTTGAGCCTTTTTAATCGGAAGTTCTGGCTGCCAGACTTGTCACATCCCCAGATATTTTAATCTCTTGTTTCATCTCCTTGAATCTTTGCTGATTTGATGTATATGTGTAATTAGTAATTATTAATATATAGCACATAACAGTGTATCATGTTAGTGATATGATATGATATGAGTTCCTGAGCCAAAACCAGCCAACAAAGCTCTGTGTTTTCTTAACTCTCAGAAACATGCAGAGCAAGAGGTGCTTGCTGTTTTAAGTTGCTGAGCTTGGGGGTAATTTGTTATAGTGATAGACACTTTACTAGCCGTTGCAAACCCTGCTTTGGCCTTTGACATTCCTAGCCGCTCTGCTCTCTTTTTTCTTTTCTTACCATCTCTTTCTCTCTCTCCCTTTCTTTCTTGTTCTATATCCCTTGGCATCATTTATTCATTGTTTGTGTTTATTGTCTATCTCTCTCCTTCTAAAATGTAAGTTTCACAAAGATCGAGGTTTGGATTTGTGTTAAGTATTATAGCTTAAGTGCCTAATAAAGAGGGACTCAGTGAATGTCTGTTGAAAGAGTAAATAAATACAACAGACATGAAATTGTCTTGTTTAATTATGGTTTAGAGAAAAGTTTCATATTCAGGTTTTTGGCTTTGTTTCATTTAGTTTTGGTCCCAACTCAGATCTGCCCTAGACTTGGAACATTTTAGAAATTTAGGTTCAGAGAGCTAAGAGGTAAAGATTCCTGCTGTTTGAGGGAATTTTTTAAAAATGTCATTAAAAATCTGATTCTTTTTTCTAGGTGGTTATAAATTGTGGTAAATTTGCCTGCTGGGGAAAGAGGGATGAAACAAATGGCCTTCTGTTTAAATGACTTTCATTTGAGTTTTATTTCATTTGTGCATAGCTTCAGTATGAAGTTGGTTTAGGATTCTTTTGATAATAAGCAATGCTGAAGAAATGGAAGCAATCACAGTGGGCTGTATGTGTGTGTGAGGGGGGTTGGGGGGAGGGGAACCAAGGCTTCGTATTTCTCTTTTTTCCTAATTGATTCCAGCTTTTTCTCTTCTCTGCATCTTCTCTCCAATGAGACTCTGAATTTTGTTTCTCCCTCTTAGACACACCGAGTGTGCTCCAGTTGTCCCATCCACCCTGACGTGTGTACTTTCAATTCCGAGGATTTAGTTCAGTTCAGTCCATCAGCCATGTCCTACTCTTTGCAACCCCATGGACTGCAGCACACAAAGCCTCCCTGTCCATCACCAACTCCCAGAGTTTATTCAAACTCAAGTCCATTGAGTAGGTGATGCCATCCAACCATCTCATCCTCTGTCATCCCCTTCTCTTCCTGCCTTCAATCCTTCCCAGCATCAGGGTCTTTTCAAATGAATCAGCTCTTCGCATCAAGTGGCCAAAGTATTGGAGTTTCAGCTTCAGCATCAGTCCTTCCAGTGAATATTCAGGACTGATTTCCTTTAGGATGGACTGGTTGGCTCTCCTAGCAGTCCAAGGGACTCTCAAAAAGACTCTCCACCACAGTTTAAAAGCATCAGTTCTTCGGTGCTCAGCTTTCTTCACAGTCCAACTCTCATATCCATACATGACCACTGGAAAAACCATAGCCTTGACTAGACAGACCTTTGTTGACAAAATAATGTCTCTGCTTTTATTTTTTATTTTTATTTTTTTAATTAATTAATTAATTAATTTTTTCAGTGGGTTTTGTCATACATTGATATGAATCAGCCATAGATTTACACGTATTTCCCATCCCGATCCCCCCTCCCACCCCCCTCTCCACCCGACTACTCTGGGTCTTCCCAGTGCACCAGGCCCGAGCACTTGTCTCATGCCTCCCACCTGGGCTGGTGACCTGTTTCACCATAGATAATATACATGCTGTTCTTTTGAAACATCCCACCCTCACCTTCTCCCACAGAGTTCAAAAGTCTGTTCTGTACTTCTGTGTCTCTTTTTCTATTTTGTATATAGGGTTGTCATTACCATCTTTCTAAATTCCACATATATGTGTTAGTATGCTGTAATGTTCTTTATCTTTCTGGCTTACTTCAGTCTGTATAATGGGCTCCAGTTTCATCCATCTCATTAGAACTGGTTCAAATGAATTCTTTTTAACAGCTGAGTAATATTCCATGGTGTATATGTACCACAGCTTCCTTATCCATTCATCTGCTGATGGGCATCTAGGTTGCTTCCATGTCCTGGCTATTACAAACAGTGCTGCGATGAACATTGGGGTGCACGTGTCTCTTTCAGATCTGGTTTCCTCAGTGTGTATGCCCAGAAGTGGGATTTCTGGGTCATATGGCAGTTCTATTTCCAGTTTTTTAAGAAATCTCCACACTGTTTTCCATAGTGGCTGTACTAGTTTGCATTCCCACCAACAGTGTAAGAGGGTTCCCTTTTCTCCACACCCTCTCCAGCATTTATTGCTTGTAGACTTTGGGATAGCAGCCATCCTGACTGGTGTGTAATGGTACCTCATTGTGGTTTTGATTTGCATTTCTCTGATAATGAGTGATGTTGAGCATCTTTTCATGTATTTGTTAGCCATCTGTATGTCTTCTTTGGAGAAATGTCTGTTTAGTTCTTTGGCCCATTTTTTTATTGGGTCATTTATTTTTCTGGAATTGAGCTTCAAGAGTTGCTTGTATATTTTTGAGATTAATCCTTTGTCTGTTTCTTCATTTGCTATTATTTTCTCCCAATCTGAGGGCTGTCTTTTCACCTTACTTATAGTTTCTTTTGTAGTGCAAAAGCTTTTAAGTTTCATTAGGTCCCATTTGTTTAGTTTTGCTTTTATTTCCAATATTCTGGGAGGTGGGTCATAGAGGATCTTGCTGTGGTTTATGTCGGAGAGTGTTTTGCCAATGTTCTCCTCTAGGAGTTTTATAGTTTCTGGTCTTACATTTAGATCTTTAATCCATTTTGAGTTTATTTTTGTGTATGGTGTTAGAAAGTGTTCTAGTTTCATTCTTTTACAAGTGGTTGACCAGCTTTCCCAGCACCACTTGTTAAAGAGGTTGTCTTTTTTCCATTGTATATCCTTGCCTCCTTTGTCAAAGATAAGGTGTCCATCAGTTCGTGGATTTATCTCTGGGCTTTCTATTCTGTTCCATTGATCTATATTTCTGTCTTTGTGCCAGTACCATACTGTCTTGATGACTGTGGCTTTGTAGTAGAGTCTGAAGTCAGGCAGGTTGATTCCTCCAGTTCCATTCTTCTTTCTCAAGATTACTTTGGCTATTCGAGGTTTTTTGTATTTCCATACAAATTGTGAAATTATTTGTTCTAGTTCTGTGAAAAATACCGTTGGTAGCTTGATAGGGATTGCATTGAATCTATAGATTGCTTTGGTTAGAATAGCCATTTTGACAATATTGATTCTTCCAATCCATGAGCATGGTATGTTTCTCCATCTGTTTGTGTCCTCTTTGATTTCTTTCATCAGTGTTTTATAGTTTTCTATGTATAGGCCTTTTGTTTCTTTAGGTAGATATACTCCTAAGTATCTTATTCTTTTTGTTGCAATGGTGAATGGTATTGTTTCCTTAATTTCTCTTTCTGTTTTTTCATTGTTAGTATATAGGAATGCAAGGGATTTCTGTGTGTTACTTTTATATCCTGCAACTTTACTACATTCATTGATTAGCTCTAGTAATTTTCTGGAAGAGTCTTTAGGGTTTTCTATGTAGAGGATCATGTCATCTGCAAACAGCAAGAGTTTCACTTCTTCTTTTCCTATCTGGATTCCTTTTACTTCTTTTCTGCTCTGATTGCTGTGGCCAAAACTTCCAACACTATGTTGAATAGTAGTGGTGAGAGTGGGCACCCTTGTCTTGTTCCTGATTTCAGGGGAAATGCTTTCAATTTTTCACCATTGAGGGTGATACTTGCTGTGGGTTTGTCATATATAGCTTTTATTATGTTGAGGTATGTTCCTTCTATTCCTGCTTTCTGGAGAGTTTTAATCATGAATGGGTGTTGAATTTTGTCAAAGGCTTTCTCTGCATCTATTGAGATAATCATATGGTTTTTATCTTTCAATTTGTTAATGTGGTGTATTACATTGATTGATTTGTGGATATTAAAGAATCCTTGCATTCCTGGGATAAAGCCCACTTGGTCGTGGTGTATGATTTTTTTAATATGTTGTTGGATTCTGTTTGCTAGAATTTTGTTAAGGATTTTTGCATCTATGTTCATCAGTGATATTGGCCTGTAGTTTTCTTTTTTTGTGGCATCTTTGTCTGGTTTTGGAATTAGGGTGATGGTGGCCTCATAGAATGAGTTTGGAAGTTTACCTTCCTCTGCAATTTTCTGGAAGAGTTTGAGTAAGATAGGCGTTAGCTCTTCTCTAAATTTTTGGTAGAATTCAGCTGTGAAGCCATCTGGTCCTGGGCTTTTGTTTGCTGGAAGATTTTTGATTACAGTTTCGATTTCCTTGCTTGTGATGGGTCTGTTAAGATCTTCTATTTCTTCCTGGTTCAGTTTTGGAAGGTTATACTTTTCTAAGAATTTGTCCATTTCATCCAAGTTGTCCATTTTATTGGCATAGAGCTGCTGGTAGTAGTCTCTGATGATCCTTTGTATTTCAGTGTTGTCTGTTGTGATCTCTCCATTTTCATTTCTAATTTTGTTAATTTGGTTCTTCTCTCTTTGTTTCTTAATGAGTCTTGCTAATGGTTTGTCAATTTTATTTATTTTTTCAAAAAACCAGCTTTTAGCTTTGTTGATTTTTGCTATGGTCTCTTTAGTTTCTTTTGCATTTATTTCTGCCCTAATTTTTAAGATTTCTTTCCTTCTGCTAACTCTGGGGTTCTTCATTTCTTCCTTCTCTAGTTGCTTTAGGTGTAGAGTTAGGTTATTTATTTGGCTTTTTTCTTGTTTCTTGATGTAAGCCTGTAATGCTATGAACCTTCCCCTTAGCACTGCTTTTACAGTGTCCCATAGGTTTTGGGTTGTTGTGTTTTCATTTTCATTCATTTCTATACATATTTTGATTTCTTTTTTGATTTCTTCTATGATTTGTTGGTTATTCAGAAACGTGTTATTTAGCCTCCATATGTTTGAATTTTTAACAATTTTTTTCCTGTAATTGAGATCTAATCTTACTGCACTGTGGTCAGAAAAGATGACTGGAATGATTTCAATTTTTTTGAATTTTCCAAGACCAGATTTATGGCCCAGGATGTGATCTATTCTGGAGAAGGTTCCGTGTGCACTTGAGAAACAGGTGAAGTTGATTGTTTTGGGGTGAAATGTCCTATAGATATCAATTAGGTCTAGCTGGTCCATTGTGTCATTTAAGGTTTGTGTTTCCTTGTTAATTTTCTGTTTAGTTGATCTATCCATAGTTGTGAGTGGGGTATTAAAGTCTCCCACTATTATTGTGTTACTATTAATTTCCTCTTTCATACTCGTTAGCTTTTGCCGTACATATTGTGGTGCTCCTATGTTGGGTGCATATATATTTATAATTGTTATATCTTCTTCTTGGATTAATCCTTTGATCATTATGTAGTGTCCTTCTTTGTCTCTTTTCACATCCTTTATTTGAAAGTCTATTTTATCTGATATGAGTATTGCGACTCCTGCTTTCTTTTGGTCTCCATTTGCGTGAAATATTTTTTTCCAGCCCTTCACTTTTAGTCTGTATGTGTCTCTTGCTTTGAGGTGGGTCTCTTGTAGACAGCATATATAGGGGTCTTGTTTTTGTATCCATTCAGCCAATCTTTGTCTTTTGGTTAGGGCATTCAACCCATTTACATTTAAGGTAATTACTGATAGGTGTGGTCCCGTTGCCATTTACTTTGTTGTTTTGGGTTCACGTTTATACAACCTTTCTGCATTTCCTGTCTAGAGAATATCCTTTAGCATTTGTTGAAGAGCTGGTTTGGTGGTGCTGAATTCTCTCAGCTTTTACTTGTCTGTAAAGCTTTTGAATTCTCCTTCATATCTGAATGAGATCCTTGCTGGGTACAGTAATCTAGGTTGTAGGTTATTTTCTTTCATTACTTTCAGTATGTCCTGCCATTCCCTTCTGGCCTGGAGGGTTTCTATTGATAGATCAGCTGTTATCCTTATGGGAATCCCTTTGTGTGTTATTTGTTGTTTCTCCCTTGCTGCTTTTAATATTTGTTCTTTGTGTTTGATCTTTGTTAATTTGATTAATATGTGTCTTGGGGTGTTTCGCCTTGGGTTTATCCTGTTTGGGACTCTCTGGGTTTCTTGGACTTGAGTGGCTATTTCCTTCCCCATTTTAGGGAAGTTTTCAGCTATTATCTCCTCGAGTATTTTCTCATGGCCTTTCTTTTTGTCTTCTTCTTCTGGGACTCCTATGATTCGAATGTTGGGGCGTTTCACATTGTCCCAGAGGTCCCTGAGGTTGTCCTCATTTCTTTTGATCCTTTTTTCTTTTTTCCTCTCTGCTTCATTTATTTCCACCATTTTATCTTCTACCTCACTTATCCTATTTTCTGTCTCCGTTATTCTACTCTAGGTTCCCTCCAGAGTGTTTTTGATCTCATTCATTGCATTATTCATTTTTAATTGACTCTTTATTTCTTCTAGGTCTTTATTAAACATTTCTTGCATCTTTTCAATCTTTGTCTCCAGGCTATTTATCTGTAACTCCATTTTGTTTTCAAGATTTTGGATCATTTTTGTTATCATTATTCTAAATTCTTTTTCAGGTAGATTCCCTATCTCCTCCTCTTTTGTTTGACTTGGTGGGCATTTTTCATGTTCCTTTACCTGTTGGGTATTTCTTTGCCTTTTCATCTTGTTTAGATTGCTGTGTCTGGACTGGGCTTTCTGTATTCTGGAGGTCTGTGGTTCCTTTTTATTGTGGAGGTTTTACCCAGTGGGTGGGGTTAGATGATTGGCTTGTTAAGGTTTCCTGGTTAGGGAAGTTTGCGTCGGTGTTCTGGTGCGTGGAACTTGATTTCTTCTCTTTGGAGAGCAATGGAGTGTGCTCAGTAATGAGTTTTGAGATGGGTCTGTGTGTTAGGTGTCACCTTGGGCAGCCTGTATGTTGACGTTTAGGGCTATGTTCCTGCATTGCTGGAGAATTTGCGTGGTATGTCTTGCTCTAAAACTTATTGGCTCTTGGGTGGTGGTTGGTTTCAGTGTAGGTATGGAGGCTTTTAGACGGTCACTTATTACTTAAAGTTCCATGTAGTCAGGAGTTTTCTGGTGTTCTCCGGTTTTGGGCTTAAGTCTCCTGCCTCTGGATTTTAGTTTTATTCTTCCTGTAGTCTCAGGACTTCTCCAACTATACAGCACTGATAATAAAACTTCTAGGTTAATGGCGAAAAGATTCTCCCCCGTTAGGGACACCCAGAGAGGTTCACAGAGTTACATGAAGAAGAGGAGAGGGAGGAGGGAGATAGAGATGAGCAGGAGGACAAAAAGGGGGACTCAATAGGAGAGAGACAGATCTACGCAGCTGTCTGTTCCCAGAGTGTTCTCCGTAGCCCAGTCACCTACAAAGATTCACAGAATTGGATTGGGAAGAGAAGGGGAAAGGAGGAAATAGAGGTGTTCTGAGGTAGAAAACAGAGAGTCAAGATTGGGAGAGAATAATCTTCAGTTTAAAAATAGGGCTTCTCTTCTTTTTTTTTGGTAAGGTTATAGTGTATTGAAAATGAAAATTAAGGAGTAGTAGAGGAGTACTAGAGGACTTTAAAAGAAATAAGAGAAAAAGAAAAATAGAAGAGAAAAAGGAGAAAAAAAAAAAGAATTTTCCCTAATTAAAAAAATCGTGAAAATCTATGAAAATGAAAGTTAAGGAGTAATGGGGGAGTAATAGGGAATTTTAAAGGAAAATAAAAGAGAAAAAATAAAAAAATAATAAAAAAATTTTTTTTTCTTATTTAAAAAAAAAAAGTAAAAATATATCTAGGAGTTTCTCTGGAGCTGTTACGGTCAGTGTGGGTTCGGCTCAGTTTCAGATAGCTCCTCGCTCCAGCTTAACACTTCTTGATATCTACAGGCCTCTTCCGGTGTAGTCGGTGTTTTCTACAGGGATTTTAATCTGTTGCACCGGTCCCTTCTGAAGCGGTTCCCTTTGTTTATTTGGCTTCTGTTTGCAGGTTTCTTCAGAGGCTCATTTCCGCCCTGACACAGGCGGGCGGAGGTGGACTCTTATTCAGGTAGCTAGTTCCGTCGGGCTGCGGGGAGGGGCTTGCGCCGTGGGGACAGGCCTGCGCCGCGGGGACGGGCTGGCGCTGCCGGGAGGGCCTGACGCTGCCGGGAGAGGCTGGCGCTGCGGGGAGGGGCTGACGCTGCTTTCTCCGTCTGCGCTGCTCAGGCTCCCGGCTGCTCCATATGGAGCGCGCCGCGCGCTGCGCACAGCTCCAGCCCTCGGGTGTTCCACAAAAGCGCGGAACAAAAAGCTGCGTCCGCTCTTGTGCCTTCCCCGTCAGAGCGGTCCAGGCAGCCAGGGGCTTGACAGGCGCACTCTCCCCAGGTGTGGCGCGCCCACTCCCCTCCGCGGTCCCAGTCTCAGTTTCCGCCGGCGCCAGTCGGGTGCGCGCGCCTTCCGCCCTCCGCGTCCCCAGCCCCAGTCCCCACCCGCGCCGGTCGGGTGCCTGCGCCCTGTGTCTCGCCGCGACCTGCTCCCGCCTCCGGCGGGGCTGGGCTGGTCCGCAGTCTGCAAGCTCTTCTCTGGACTTTCTTGGTCCCTTTGTTTTGCGAACGGCCAGCAGTGTGTTCGGCCGGTTAATTTTCTCTCTCTCTTTTGCTATCCCACAGTTCAAGTTGGCAACTCACAAAAGCTCCCTCCGATTGTCCTCAGGGCACTCAGGCCCGGACCCTGCCCCAAGCAATGCCGCCCGCTCTTCTCCCTGCCGCCCCCACTTGCTGGTGGCGGATGCGGGTGTCTGGGGCACTTTTCTGCTGAGAGTTGCTTTTAGGCATGTAATCTGTGGGTTTTATTTATTGTTTCCCTCCCAGTCAGGTTGCCCTCCTAGATTCAAACACTTCCCCCAGGCCCGCCAGTGCGAAGGTTTCCCGGTGTCTGGAAACGTCCTCTAAAGACTCCCTTCCCGGGACGGATCTCCGTCCTTAGCTCTTTTGTCTCACTTTTTATCTTTCATATTTTGTCCTACCTCCTTTCGAAGACAATGGGCTGCTTTTCTGGGCACCTGATGACCTCCGCTAGCGATCAGAAGTTGTTTTGTGAAGTTTGCTCTGCGTTCAGATATTCTTTTGATGAATTTGTAGGAGAGAAAGTGGTCTCCCCGTCCTACTCCTCCGCCATCTTGGCTCCTCCCTCTGTCTCTGCTTTTAATATGCTGTCTAGGTTGGTCATAACTTTTCTTCCAAGGAGTGTCTTTTAATTTCATTGCTGCAATCACCATCTGCAGGGATTTTGGAGCCCAGAAAAATAAAGTCAGCCACGGTTTCCACTGTTTCTCCATCTATTTGCCATGAAGTGATGGGACCAGATGCCATGATCTTTGTTTTCTGAATGTTGAGCTTTAAGCCAACTTTTTCACTCTCCTCTTTCACTTTCATCAAGAGGCTCTTTAATTCTTCTTCACTTTCTGCCATAAGGGTGGTGTTATCTGCATATCTGAGTTTATTGATATTTCTCTTGGCAATCTTGATTCCAGCTTGTGCTTCCTCTAGCCCAGCATTTCTCATAATGTACTCTGCATATAAATTAAATAAGCATGGTGACAATATATAACCTTGACGTACTCCTTTTCCTATTTGGAACCAGTTTGTGGTTCCATGTCCAGTTCTAACTGTTGCTTCCTGACCTGCATACAGATTTCTCAAGAGGCAGGTCAGGTGGTCTGGTATTCCCATCTCTTGAAGAATTTTCCACAGTTTATTGTGATCCACACAGTCAAAGGCTTTGGCATAGTCAATAAAGCAGAAATAGGTGTTTTTCTGGAACTCTCGTGCTTTTTCAATGATCCAGCAGATGTTGGCAATTTGATCTCTGGTTCCTCTGCCTTTCCTAAATTCATATTGAACATATGGAAGTTCATGGTTCACGTATTGTTGAAGCCTGGTTTGGAGAATTTTGAGCATTAGTTTACTGGTGTGTGAGATGAGTGCAATTGTGTGGTAGTTTGAACATTCTTTGGCATTTCCTTTCTTTGGGACTGGAATGAAAACTGACCTTTCCAGTCCTGTGGCCACTGCTGAGTTTTCCAAATTTGCTGGCATATTGAGTGCAACACTTTCACAGCATCATCTTTTAGGATTTGAAATAGCTCAGCTGGAATTACATCACCTCCACTAGCTTTGTTTGTAGTGATGCCCACTTGACTTCACATTCTAAGATGTCTGGCTCTCGGTGAGTGACACCATCGTGATTATCTGGGTCGTGAAGATCTTTCTTGTACAGTTCTTCTGTGTATTCTTGCCACCTCTTCTTAATATCTTCTGCTTCTGTTAGGTTCCTACCATTTCTGTCCTTTATCAGACCCATCTTTGCATGAAATTTTCCCTTGGTATCTCTAATTTTCTTGAAGAGCTCTCTAGTGTTTCCCATTCTGTTGTTTTCCTCTATTTCTTTGCACTGATCCCTGGGGAAGGCTTTCTTATCTCTCCTTGCTATTCTTTGGAACTCTGCATTCAAATGGGAATATCTTTCCTTTTCTCCTTTGCTTTTCGCGTCCCTTCTTTTCACAGCTATTTGTAAGGCCTCCTCAGCAGCCATTTTGCCTTTTGCATTTCTTTTTCTTGGGGATGGTCTTGCTCCCTATCTCCTGTACAATGTCACGAACCTCCATCCATGGTTCATCAGGCACTCTATCAGATCTAGTCCCTTAAATCTATTTCTCACTTCCACTGTGTAATAGTTAGGGATTTGATCTAGGTTTAATTTCTAGGATTAGACATGCAATTAAGACTTAAGTAAAATAAACTACAAGAAAATGTGCAGCTCGATGAGACCGTGACACCGGTGACAGATTGAGAAGTCAACACCCCCCGCCGGTCAGAAATGGGGCTTTCCTCTCTCAGTGTTGAGTCTGGAAAATGCTGTTCCACGCTGCTAACCAGAATCAGGTGAAGCCAGACCTCAGTGCACTGAGAGCACCTCCTTTCAGCCTTATAATGGATTTGCTGGGGCTAATTTTCAGAGCGATCTGTAGGCTCTCAGGGTCCACAGGAAGCGGCACAAATGATGTTATTCTAGCTTGTTTATCAGTGTATCACAGCATCTCTCCTTTCTTTCTTTTTTTTTAACTTTTTACTTTGTATCGGGATATAGCCAGTTAACAATAAAACAACATTTACAAACAAAGTTGGGATAGTTTCAGGTGGACAGTGAAGGAACTCAGCCACACATACACATGCATCCATTCTCCCCCAAACTCCCCTCCCGTGCCCTCCTTGCATAGTGTCTTGCCTTGTAAATCTTCCATTCACAGGCGAAATCTCTGTGATCCACTCGGCTGCCTTGAGTTGCAGCAACATTACTGTGAAAAATACGTTCATTTTCCACATGGAGAGGACTTAAGGGTTGCTGCATTCATTTTTTACCGCAGTCTGAGTACTTAATCATATGGACGTTGTTCAGCAAGAAAAGGATCTCTTCCTCTCTTCCCCAACAGCAACATTCTTGCAGTCTAAAGAAATATAAATATTGGAGCCTATTAATGAAAATGACATCCAACACTGATATATTAGAGCTCAAAAAGTGTGATTAAGTATGCAGTTAATTAACTCTTTTTGCTAGAATCATCTTAAATGTGTTCTCATATTTTAGAGCTGTTTTAACTGCCGGGAAAAGGTTAGTAGACTGATCTGAGATAGTTGGAAGTCAGACACCATTAGTTTAATTAAATTCTATTAACATAACAAAACAGAGTTTGCATCTTCAGTTTTAAAAAGGATCCTAACGGGGAGAATCGCAGTGGTTGCAATAGCAGCTAGCAGGATGGAAGTGCCTCTTTCTAATCCGCAGCCTTCCTCACTTGTCCAGTGCGTTTGTGGTCACTGCCATCACTTGTTCGGCAATAAATATTTATTAAGCAGGTGCTGGGTTTAGGCACTGATCCTGGTGTCGGGGTAGGACCGTGGGTGAAGTAGTCAAGACCTTCCTCACGTGACACTTCCATCCCGGTGTGGGGGGTGGGATATAAAACGGATAAGTCCCACTTATCCATTGCCATGCAGGGGATGTGGGTTTGACCCCTGGTTGGGGAACAAAGATCCCACACACTGGGGAACAGCTAAGCCAGCGCCCTGGAAATCCTGAGCCCACTGGACACAACAAAACATCCTGCATGACGCAGCACAGCCAGATAAACAAATAACTGATAATACTAAAAATAAAGTGAAATTGATAAGCAAGATAATTACGGGTGGTGATAAATGTTACGAAGGTGCCCGGGAGGTATGTGAATAAGCAATCATTTTACTAAACCATCATGATTAAACCATCCTCTTTAGACTGGAAGGCTGCATACCCACTCTCTGAGGAGGTGGTTTGTACACCAAGACCCCAGAGACGCAGGAGTGGAGGACTTGGCAGGCGAAGGAAAGAAGGCATGGGGAGGAGGAGGACAGGAGCCTGCTGACGGGCGGGCTCCGAGGGGAGTGGGGGCTGGATGACAAGGCGTCTAGGCGTGAAGACCGGGCTGCAGGCTTGGATTTTGTTCCCAGGGCAGTGGAGGCCATCACAGCGCAGGGCTGTGGTCTGGTTTAGACGGTTGATCTTGTCTTTGGTGCTGCTGTTTGGGGGAGGGACATAGAGGCTCAGGGGCGAGGTGGTTGGAACCTTTAGGAAGCTGATGAGTGCTAAGTCACTTTAGTCGTGTCTGACTCTTTGGAAACCATGGACTATAGCCTGCCAGGCTCCTCTGTGCATGGGATTCTCCAGGCAAGCATACTGGAGGGACTGCCATGCCCTCTTCCAGGGGATCATCCCAACCCAGGGATGGAACCCAGGTCTCTTAAATCTCCCACGTGGGCAGGCAGATTCTTTACCACTTGCGCCCCCAGGAAGCCCCGGAAGCTAATGCGTCGTCACCGTGGTTGGGGTGCTCTTGCAAGGTGATGTGCTCAAGGATGGGGCCCTGAGTGCAGAGGCAGCTGCCTAGAGGCTGAGCGTGATCTTCACCCTGGGTAAACCTCATGGTGGCCTGAGGCCGCCACACTGTGTGACCCCTACCTTTTTTCCCAGCTTGATTTCCTGCGACTTATCACTGCAGTGGGTGAAGGTCATTCAGACTCCTTGGTGACCTCACGCATTTGTATTTCTCACTTCTGCTCAGGGTATGGGTTCTGCGGAAACGTTCCACGTTCTCCGTGATCTGTGTCCGTCCCCCTGCAGGATGGAGTTGGGTACTGCTACCTCCAGGTGGCGCTAGTGGGGAAGACCCCGCCTGCCAATGCAGGGGACAGAAGAGATGCGGGTTCCATCCCTGGGTGGGGAAGATCCCCTGCAGGAGGCCATGGCAACCCACTCCAGTGTGCTTGCCTGGAGAATCCCGTGGACAGAGGAGCCTGGCGGACTACAGTCCATGGGGTCGCAAAGAGTCGGACAAGACTGAGTGACTTAGCGCACAGCGCACCTCCGAAAAGGGTTTCCCACGTGGCTCAGGGGTAAAGATCCGCCTGCCAACTCGCGGGAGACACGGGTTCAGCCGCTGGGTCAGGAAGATCCCCTGGAGAAGGAGATGGCAACCCACTCCAGTATTTTCGCCTGGGAAATCCCATGGACAGAGGAGCCTGGTGAGCTTCAGTCCCTAGGGACACAGAGTCGGGCAAGGCTTAGCCCCTGAACAACAACAACCTCCAAAAAACCGGAGGGCCAGGCCAGCCTCAAACCTCACATCTGCATCTGGATCAACCCGACTGTAGACAGCCTTCAGCAAGAGTCCCGGCATCCTCCTTAAAACCACACATTTCTGCGGCTCACTCAACATGATGTGCAAAATGAGCTGTTTGGCTCGGAGTTGGGAACCCCTAAGTTAGGCGTTGTAGGTGATTCAGGTATCTGCTCGGATTCGCGAATGAATGAGCTCATGCTTCTTGTGTGTTGTCTGGTAACGCTGGTTGTTTCTGTGATTCCTGAGTTTGCGCAGAGAAGCCTGTGTTCCTTGGGTTCAGGATGATCTGGGTTAGTGTCTCTGCTCTGCAGCTGGCAGCTGTCTGTGGCCAGGCAGGTCAGTGTCTCTGAGAAGGGCGAATGCCCCTCCCCTTCCCCAACCGCACACTTCCAGATGGTTACGAGTAAATGAAGTGGTGTATGTGAAGTCACTGGCCGTGTTCCTGACTGAGCATTTGTCACAGTAACAACAACTAAGATAATTAGTGTACGTGATGTAGGGGCCAGCAATATTCCAGGCACCTGTTAAAAGACATTCATTTATTAATTTTTTTGCTGCACTGAGTCTTCATTTGTTTGCATGGACTTTCTCTAGTGGTGGCAGCCGGGGGCCACTCCCTAGCTGGGGCGCCGGCTTCTCAGGGCAGCGCCTTCTCTTGTTGCGGAGCGCAGGTTCTTGGTGCGTGGCCTTCAGTAGTCATGGCATGGGGGCTTAGTTGCCCCATGGCTCATGGGATCTTCCTGGACCAGGGATGGAACCGGGGTCCCTTGCATTGCAAGGTGCATTTTTAATCACTGGACCACCAGGGAAGCCCTAGGCAACGTTTTAATTGCTTTATATGGAGGAACTCATTTGATTTTCATAATTACCCAAGAGGTCAACTTTATTGCTTTTTATCTCCATTTTGCTTCCCAGGTGGTGCTAGTGGCAGAGAATCTGCCTGCTGATACAGGAGACACAGGCTGGATCCCTGAGTCGGGAAGATCCCTTGAGAAGGAAATGAATCACTCCAGTGTTCTTGCCTGGGAAATCCCTTGGACAGAGGAGCCTGGTGGGCTACAGGCCACGGGGTCGCAAACATGAGCGCACACACGTCTCCATTTTGCAGATGAAGAACCTGAGGCAGAGAGGAGTGAATAACTGATCTGACTGCAGAGAGCTAAGAAGGGGCCATAAGTAACTGTAAACTGTGGGTCCTGGTAACTAACAGCCCATGTGATTAGCTTGTTATGCTACCCTGCCTTTTACCAGAGCAACAGAGAGACCCAGGTGGGGACGTCATGTATGGGAGCATTTGTTTCTTTGCTACAGTTTTTCATTAAGGAAGGAGAGCTGTTATATGTGCTCAGTATATAGCCAGTCTAGTTATCATTCTCCACATTCTTTTCCTTCTCTTCTTCCTCCTCCTCATGAAATCCTTGAGGTTCTACCTTCTAAAGCTCTTATTTTCCGAAGTGACTTCCATGGTCACCTTACACAAGCAAAGAGGTCAGCAGCATGTGTTGAAAAAGAGGGTATAGATGTATTTAAGATATAGCACACAGACTTCCTGGTGGCTCAGTGGTCAAGAATCCCCCTGCCAGTGCAGGAGATTTGGGTTGGATCCCCGGGTGGGGAAGATCCCCTGGAGAAGGAAAGGGCAAACCATTCCAATATTCTTACCTGGGAAATCCCATAAACAGAGGACTCTGGTGAGCTACAGTCCATGGGGTTGCCAAAGAGTTGGACCCAACTTAGGAGCTAAAGAACAACAAGATACAGTGTGGTACCTGTAATGGGAAAGACGCTCAAAGAACATGTCCTGAGTGAATGAGCGAAATCAGACTTCTCTGCCTCTGTTTGCTCTTGACCTTCCTTAGGGTTGTTTTACCTTTGACCTTGGTACCATCATCTAAATAATCAACAATCTGGGCCTTGCATTGAACTCACCACTTTCCCCCCAACCTCTAACACATGCACAGAGAGACATGTTACGTGTCTTCCAATTTTTCATGTACTAAACCCAAGCATTCCAAACACCAGCGTGTGTCTTGGAAAGTAACAGGCTTCTGTGGCCATTGATTTTTATGATAATACCAAGGTAGCTTTAATTCCCTCTCATGCTGAATATTTCTACCAAGAAGAATTAATGTGTGTTGCTATGAAGTTCTGAAGTCCTGCCTAAAATATATCACCTCTAGCAGATGGTGCTGCTGTTCCTCTGTAAAGAGAAATGGAACGCCACTGATGTACAGATGTATCTAATGGGAAATAATGGGGCTGAGCTTCCCAACAGCTTGGGTGTCTCTTTGGGTTGTGAATGAGAGGAAGCTTGAGCAAAAAGAGGACTGTATTATAAGGACTCTGGGGTGTTTCTCCCACAATCGCAGGTCAGGATGTGGCTCTGCCTCTGGCGGATCTGGAATCAGAGACTCGTCCTTAGTAGCTGTTTAGTTGCTAAGCCGTGTCTGACTCTGCGACCCCCATGGACCCTAACCCTAACCCACCAGGCTCCTCTGTCCACAGGATTCTCCAGGCAAGGACACTGGAGTGGGTTGCTGTGCCCTCCTCCAGGGGGTCTTCCCGCCCAGGGATGGAACCTGCATCTTCTGCGTTGGCAGACGGATTCTCACCGCTGAGCCACCAGGGAAGCCCCTACACCCTAGACACGGGGTTTCCTCCTGTCCTGCTTCTCTCTGTGCATCCGGTTTACCAGCTTTACTCTCTTGGTCTCCCCTTTACCGGCAACCTTGGCTTTTTCCCCTTGTTGAAGGTGCTTCTCTGGGCTTTAGAGCTTCCAGTCTAGCACTTGTGTGTGACTTCTCTCTCTTAGCTATAGTTCTCGGTTTCCCCAGGCAGTTCCTCCTGGTGCAGTCTGGACCAGGAGCCCACCCCTGGACCAGTGGACAGAAAATGGGTTAATATAGACGGCTGTTCCTATTACAGCCATACAGATGGTTTGAAGAAATTGCTTCAGAAAGAGCAAACGGGCAGCTTGCTGACGGAAGCTAGAGCTGAAGAATGACACCAGGCAGATTAAACAGTGAAGCGTTTACTAAAATCTACCAGGAATATCTAATTGGTATTGCCATCCACATAATTGCCTCTGGCAAAAAAGGACTGTGGCTTTTCTCTATAAAGAGGGATGAAATGGAGTTGTGCTAGGTACATTTCATGGGAAATGTCAAGGCTGAGATTTCAGACGGCTAGAATGTGGAAAACCACCCCTTAGCTTTCAGAGAGTCTTTGTTTCACATATAGGGAACCATCTGGGTCATGAGTTTCCAGGACATCATACACCAAAAGTAAGCAGAGGGCTGATTATTATTTTTTAAAATTCAATTGGAGATAATGGCTTTACAGTGTTGTGTTGGTTGGTTTCACAGTAATCTGAATCAGCTGTGGGATGTTGTCGAGTAGCTAAGTCACGTCCAACTCTTTCTGGACCCCGTGGACTATATCCTGCTAGGCTCCTCTGTCCATGGGATTCTCCAGGCAAGGATGCTGGAGTGAGTTGCCGTTTCCTTCTCCAGAGGTCTTCCTGACCCAGGGATTGAACCTGCATCTCCTGCGTTGTAGGTGGCTTCTTCACCGCTGAACCGCCAGGGACTCAGCTGTGTGAGTGCATGGAGCACCTCCCGTTCGCCCTTCCCAGTGCACCCCGAGGCTGTCACGGAGCACGGGGCTGACCCCCTGACCTATAGAGCAGCTCCCCACTGCTCTGCGCTCTACACAGCGTGGTGTCTGTAAGCCAGCGCCACCCCTCCTCCCTGCCGTGTCCACAAGACCGTTCTCGACGTCTGTCTCCATTCCTGCCCTGCGCGCAGGTTCATCTGTACCATTTTTCTAGATTCCATATATAGATGCATTAATATGCAGTGTTTGTGTTTCTCTCTCTGACTTCACAAGCCCTAGGTCTACTTCCCTGCAAACTCCTTGTTATTTAAACCAGTGATAGGTGGAGAGGAGGCATGGACATTTGGACATTCATCTGACACCCAAAGCTTAGACGGATTCTTTCTTATCTAAGAAACCATTGGTTGGGTATTTTCTAGTGGGCAGAAGCACCAAAACTAAAACAAGTGGACTGTTAAATAAGAAGATGCAGATATTTTAAAAGGTGAAAAATATTGAGAAAGTACAGCTAGTGAAGCAAAAAATACGTATGTGGAACACAAAATGCAAATATTGTTAAGATTTATAATGCAGAATTTGTCAGTTTTCTATGAGTAACTTCCAAAGAAAATCATCAATAGTTTGGTAGATGTGCCTTTTTCCCCCCTCTTATTATGACCAGCTTACCTGGTGGCTCAGATGGTGAAGAATCTGCCTGCAGTGTGGGAGACCCGGGTTTGATCCCTGGGTCGGGAAGATCCCCTGGAGAAGGGAATGGTTACCCACGCTAATATTCTTGCCTGGAGAATCCCATGGACAGAGGAGCCTGGTGGGCTAGTCCTTGGGGTTGCAAAGAGTCAGATGTGATTGAGTGACTAACATTTTATCTTTAACTTTGAAATTTTTTATAATAATTGTAACATACTACTCTAGTTTCCTTTCTCACTTAACAGCATGTGTTTGTACAAACCGTGGCTCTCACTGGGCTTTTCAGTGGCTGTGTGATATTCTAGAGCACAGAGGGCAGGTTACTACATCCTTCAGGGGATGCCAGCTGGCCTTGGCTGTTAGAACTGTTAATAAGAATGTCCAAAATTTGTATTTCTTGGAATATCCTTTAAAATATCCCCCAAACAATAAAAAAATGTATGTATCCTATAACATTTATTATATAGCTTTGTGTTTATTATAATAACAACAAATAAGGAAACTGTGATTCTTTTGGTTTTTGATCACATCTTTTAATTATGTGTTAATATTTTCCTGAGTGCTCCCCAGGGGGCTCAGTGGTAAAGAATCCGCCTGCCATTGCAGGAGCCGCAGGAGATAGGAGTTGAATCCATGGTCAGGAAGTGGCAACTCACTCCAGTATTCGTGCTTAGAAAGAAGAGCCTGGCAGGCTACAGTCCATGGGGTTGCAGAGTCAGACACAACTGAGCGACCACACACAAGAGTATATACAAGATTTTCCTGAGTACAATAGCATACCTACAATTACTAACTTTAAGCCTACTTTAAAAAAAATGGTAATAATTTAAAATTTTAATTTTTCCTAGAACAGCATTAAATAGCAAACAGAAAAAAATAAACTGTAGCAAATTGTGAAAGGGATCATGGAACGGAAAATGTCTTAGTGCTTTTAATGGCGCTGTTTCCCTGGCACTTTGGATGAAAGGCCCCATCCTCATTTTGCACCGGGTCATACGTGTGAGGTAGCTTTTGACCACTTTGCTTCTCCTGAGGTGGGTTCCAAACCTTTCCTTATTGGAGCACCCTTCTGTCTATAGTCCTTTGGGGACTCCAGCTGATTGTCAGTAATTTTAAAGCTTAAACCTACTTTTTAACTTTCTTTTTAAACCAGCATTCTGCTCTTGCAGTTGGTATGTCTCATGTCCCTTTCATAACTAAATGCTTTCACCAGGAAGGTGATATGGAATGCCGATCCATCCATACATCACTGTTTTTATGCACTCCATGATTATTAATGAGCTCATGGACTGTAGGTTTTTAATGAATAGGACATAAAGGCAGATATAGAAAAAGGTATTAGCTTCACTCCCCAGAGTGATATAGTTTAATTAACGTAGGATAACTACCTGTGGAAGAACTTACAATCACTCTCACACAAAATGAATTATTTTGTTTGAACAGACTGAATATCGTTTAATCATTTACTTCAGAGGGAAAAAAATTGACTGGATTTGCTGGGGAAATGGTAATGTCATGTCCGTTATTCAAATATGTTAGCACCTGTCACATTTATTCAGTAGAGATTTACTGGGTGCTTACTTTGTACCAGGCGAAGGTGCTGGGGTCATAGCAGCTGAACAGACAAAATCTCCTAAAAGAAATGAAATCTTAGTGCTGTCGGAATTTAATGAGATTTCTCTGTGGAGAGCCCCAGCTGAAACCTGGACATGACTCAGTGACTTACTTTTTTATATATAATTTTATTTGATTGATGCTTGCTTTTCAATGCTGGTGTGATTTCTGCCATACATCGACATGAATCAGCCACAGTACCCTATGTCCCCGCCCTCTTGGACGCCCGCCCCAGCTCCCAGACCATCCCAGGCCTGCAGGCGCTCACAGAGCCCCGGGGGGACTTCCCCGAGTCACAGAGCAGATTCCCCCTGGCTGTCTGTTTACCCTGCTGGTGTGTGCCTCCCTGCTCCTCTCTCCCTCTCACCCTCCTCCCCCACCCTTGTCCACATGTCTGTTCCCGATGTCTGTGCCTCCATAACTGCCCTGCAGACAATTGCATCAGTCCCATCTTTCTAGGTCCCATGCATGTGCGTTAAAATACGATGTTTGTTTTTCTCTTTCTGACTTACTTCACTCTGTATAACAGGCTCCAGGTTCATCCGCCTCATCAGAATACTGACTCAAATGCGTTCCTTTCATGGCTGAGGGATACCCCGTCGTGTGTATGTACCCCAGCTTCCTTACCCATTCGTCTGCCGATGGACCCCTAGGTTGCTTCCATGTCTTAGCCATGGTAAGCAGCGCTGCAACGAGCGTTGGGGCATGCGTGTCTCTTTCGGTTTTGGTTTCCTTGGGGTATGTGCCTAGGAGTGGGATTGCTGGGTCGTATGGTGGTTTTATTCCTGGTTTCTTTCAGAATCTCCAAACTGTCTTCCACAGTGGCTGCATCAGTGTACTTCCCACCAGCAGCGGAACAAGCTCCCTTCTCTCCACACCATCTCCAGCACTGGTTGTGTGTGAGCGTTTTGACGATGGCCATTCTGACCGCTGTGAGGTGACAGCTCATTGTGGCTCTGATTTGCGTGTCTCTGATGAGGGGTGTCGAGCACCTCCTCATGTGTTTATTAGCCATCCATACAGCTTCTTTGAAAAAATGTCTGTTTAGGTCTTTTGCCCTCTTTTTGATTGGGTTGTTTGTTTCTCTGGTATTGAGTTGTATGGGCTGCTTATATATTTTGGAAATAAATCCTCTGTCAGTTGTTTCACTTACTGCTGCTTTCTCCCATGCTGAGGGTTGTTGTTTCCCCTTGCTTATAGTTGCCTTTGCTGTGTGGAGGCTATTGAGTTTAATCAGGCCCCACTTGTTTGCTTTTGTTTTTATCTGTTATTCTAGGAGGTGGGTCACAGAGGACCTTGCTGTGGTTGGTGTCACACAGTCTATGGCCTATGTCTTCTATTGACCTACATTTTTACTGAAATGAGCATTTCTCTCATTTATAAGAAATTGAGAAGAACCTGTTGCAAAGTCAAAATTCACAGCTATGAGTTGAGTGATCAACTAGAAATTTGGAAACATTTCTTTCTTGATAGACTAAGTATTTGAAACTTCAGGTATGAGAACCCTCAGTGGGATTATATTGACATTTCCTTAAAATCTACTTTTTATCAATTATTATTATTTTAAAAATATTTATTTGGCTGGGTCAGGCCTTAGTTGCAGCTGGCAGATCTTTGCTGCAATGAGTGGACTCTTCCTCTCCTGTGGACTGGCAGTCAGGGCTGGCCTCAGCTGAAACGGTTCCTCTCTGTTCCTCGTGGTGTTGGTTTGGCTCCTTTGAGCACGTGTGTTTAGTTTGCAGGTAAACCCGGGCGACCGGCGCCCAGATGGCCTCATTCACGTCCTGGCAGGTGACTGCATGTTGCCCCACCCTCCTGCATGTTGCCTCGCCAACAGCCATCTAGCACTTGCTCACTTGTTATATGTCAACCGTTTTCTATGTTTGAAAGTGAGTCATGAGGCCGGGCATATACAAGGCAGTGGAGACATATGCTCCATGTCTGAATGAGAGGAGCCGCAGAGCCCACACCTGGACATCTATCCCCAGAAAGCCATAATTTGAAAGGATACATGGACCCGATGTGCATTGCAGGACTATTTACAATATGCAAAACATGGAAACCTGAATGTCTATCGACAGAGGAATCGATAATGAAGATGTGGTGTATACACACCATGGAATATAGTTTTTCTGCTTGTTTAGTTGCTAAGTTGTGTCTGACTCCTTTGCAACCTCTTGGATGGGAGCCCGCCAGGCTCTCTGTCCATAGGACTTCCCAGGCAAGAATACTGGAGTGGGTTGCTGTTTTCGTCTCCAGGGGATCTTCCCAACCCAGGGATTGAACCCGTGTCTCCTGCATTGGCAAGGATTCTTTACCACTGAGCCACCTGGGAAGCCCATGATGGAATATTACTTAGCCATAAAAGGAATGAAGTAGTGCCATTTGCAGAGACGTGGATGGACCTTGAGACAGTCACATACAGTGAAGTAAGTCAGAAAGAAAAAACAAATAGCATATAGTATCGCTTTTATGTGGAATCTAGAAACATGGTGGAGATGAACTTACTTGCAAAGCAGAAATAGGGTCACAGGCATAGAGAACAAGCTTATGGTTACCACAGAGGGATGTGAATGGGAAATTGTTACTGAGATATATACACTACTATGTATACGACAGATAGTTAATGAGAAGCTACCGTATAACACAGGGGATTCTACGCAGTGCGCTGTTGTGACCTATGCGGGATGGGAGTCTGAGAAAGAGTGGACACGCGTGTGCATGTGGCTGATTCACTTTGCCATACAGCAAGGGACTAACCAACATTTAAAGCAATCATCCTCCAGTAAATTACTTTTTAATATTAAAGTAAAAGAAAGTGTGGCTGTTTTTAATCAACTATAGTCTATTTTATTCTGTTAGCTAATGACATTTTGGTGGGAGCTACGTATAAAATAGAAGGTAGATTTTATGCCGTTTTGATCGCACTTTGCTTTCATTATATTTGTCTGAAAGCCAAGTTAGAGTGCTCTTAGACATCACCATCATGAAACAGGGAATAAATTCTCCATCCTCTTCATAGCCAGCTAAGCACAGCTTATCATTTCTAATAAACGACATCCTCTGTCTTCCCTGATGAGTTCTGCTAGTCTGCTCTTGTCAGAAAGACACGCGCGCAGCACCTCACCAGGTGGCCAGGTTAATGTTTAATTGTCATGTTTATTCCACTGAAACATAGATTTGCCTGATGAGCTGAGAAAAATGAAGGTGAGGTGAAAGTGGTGGGCTGAGTTCTCATGGTGCACGGTTCACTGTCTTGGAAGACGCACACCTGTCACGTGGATAAGGGCTTGGGATTCCGATGCTCTTACACACCCCGGCAGTGGGACTCTGAGCTGACAGGTCTATTTTGGAGAGCGCTTCGGAGATTTCTGTGACATCTAGCCACGTGTCATATTTTAACAATCTTTCCCAATTTTCTCTAAGTGGGCATATTGAGGAGTCATTTTCCAAAATGTATGCCAAAGGATGCTCACTCCAGAAAAAAGGTCATAATTGGTTCCAACAGATGACCAATCTTATCTGTGAGATACTTGATCCCGTGGTCGATCTTTGAAATTTGCACAAGCTGTTCACATTTTCAAGGCTCCGGGGAGCTGAGCGGTAGAGACTCTGTGTAACTGCATCACTGAGCACGTGGAGCTTCCCCGACTTAAGAGCAGGGTTTTCCCCTTCGCTCTTGAGAGTCCCTGGGACAGCAAGGAGATCTAACCAGTCCATCCTAAAGGAAATCAACCCGGAATATTCATTGGAAGGACTGTTGCTGAAGCTGAAACTCCAATACTTGGCCACCTGATATGAAGAACTGACTCATTGGAAAAGACTCTGATGCTGGGAAAGACTGAAGGCAGGAGGAAAAGGCGGCAGGGAAGATGAGATGGTTGGATGGCATCATCAACTCAATGGACATGAGTTGGAGCAAACTCTGGGAAACAGTGAAGGACAGAGGAGCCTGGTGCGCTATAGTCCATGAGGTTGCAGAGAGGCGGGCATGACCTAGCAACTAAACAGCAGCAACATTCTCGTTCACACCTCCCGATACACACCCATACTTCTTACACAACTTCCTACACCAGCCTCTCAAGCACCCATCTAGGAACCTGCTACAGAAAGAACATATGCATCAAAACGACGACTAAATTAGAAGATCTCTGTTAACCTCTGATTGTGTTTCCTTAGCCTGAGCTGGAATTGTGAAACATTTTCCCCTTCACTTGTACTTTTTCATGTACTAAGTTTTGTCCTCTGATTTAGTGACTCAATTGTTATAGCTTGTAAATTCCAGGACAGCATAAACTGACATTTGGGTTGGTGAACATGTCTCACTTTCAATGTCAATATTGAAGTTAATTCATTACAGTTGGACCACGAAAGTATCACCTAACATCCTGGAGGGAGGGGCAATGGTTAGCGGGCTCCATCGAGCTGTGTGACATCTGTTTGTGGCTAAGTAGATAATGAGGGTTGTAAATGGACAGCATTTGAGCTAGGTAATTTGTCACCTAGTTAGGCATTTTAAAATACTCATTACAGAATCTAACGACTGTGTCCAGCCATGGGATCCTTAATGGGAAACATTACTCAGCAATGTCTGGGAAGGTTGAGAGCCTCCTGGATCTTTTTGTTCCAGTCTTGGGAGATCGATGCTCTAAAAACACCTGACTCCTCTGCATTCTGTTTGTTTTTGTGTGTGGAAAGTAATTTGTTGTTGTTCAGTTGCTATGTTGTGTCCGACTCTCTGCAACCCCATGGGTTACAGCATGCCAGGCTCCTCTGTCCTCCACTGTCTCCTGGAGTTTGCGCCAATTCATGTCCATTAGTCAGTGACGCTATCTAACCATTTCATCCTCTGCCACCCCCTTCTCCTTTTGCCTTCAATATTTCCCAGCATCCGAGTGTTTTCCAATGAGTTGACTCTTTGAATCAGGCAGCCAAATTATTGGAACTTCAGCATCAGTCCTTCCAATGACTATACAGGGTTGATTTTCTTTAGGATTGACTGGTTTGATCTTACAGTCCAAGGAACTCTCAAGAGTCTTCTCCAGTACCACGGTTCAAAAGCAACAATTCTTTGGCACTCAGCCTTCTTTATGGCCCAACTCTTACATCTGTACTTAACTACTGGAAAAACTACAGCTCTGACAATGTGGACATTTGTTGGCAAAGTGATGTCTTTCTTTTACCTTCATGGAAAGAAAGCTGTTCTCTGTGAATTCAGGGAAAGGGAGGTGATGCTTCTCATAGATCAGATTGCCTGTATCTTTAAATGTGCCAAGGGAACAAAGGCGTTCCAAGGGGTGCTGTTGCAATCTGGCCCCTTAACTCTGAAGACCTCTTGCCAAAACCATAACACAGGTGAATGTCCACTGGGGTGACATCAAACTCTGACCTTCAGTGGTACACTGGATCAAGTTCTTCAGACTCTAACGAGACATAAAAAGTAAATAGAGTTGACAGGCCTAAGTTTAATTAGGAGTTTTGTGATGAGCAGAATGTGTCACCAAGAATAATTAGTTAAAAATTTCCCATGAGTTAATATTTGGGTCAGAAGTACTTGTGAAATTGTCTAGTTGTTCAGTCACTAAGTTGTGTCTGACTCTTTGCAACCCCATGGGCTGCAGCATGCCAGCCTTCCTTGTCCTCCACTATCTCCTGGAGTTTGCTCAGGTTTCTATCCATTGTCTACTGCATAGACAGAAATTGTCTATTATGCACGTTTTTTTTTCTATCATCACAATTACTGTTTTCTTATACCCCATCCCAGGGCCAAGAGCATAGATCTTATAACCTAAGTGAGTAAGTGAAAATGTTAGTCACTAAGTCTTGTCTGAGTCTTTGCAACCCCATGGACTGTAGACCACCAGGCTTCTCTGTCCATGGAATTCTGCAGGCAAGAATACTGGAGTGGGTTGCCATTCCCTTCTCCAGAGGATCTTCTCGACCCAGGGATCAAACCCAGGTCTCCTGCATTGCAAGCAGATTCTCTACCGTCTGAGCCGCCTAGCCTGGGGCACATAAAATTCAAAGAATAAATAGTTGTAGATCCTTTTCCACCCCCTTTCCAATCTACTATTTTTTACATCAATGCCAAAAGGAAATGGAAATAAATATGGATATATATACAGTATAGGTATAGGTGTAATATATGTATATGAATGTATACATGCATACAAGCAAATCTTTCTTTTTCCTCCAAAGACACCCAGGAAGAGTGAAAACTATAACATGGTGGTGTTAAGGGCAATGTGTATTATCCCTGCTTTTGTTCTGGGTATTGAAACTAATCTTGCTGTTATAAATGCATCACTATGATTGTCTTGATTTAGCCTGGCAGGTATGATTCCTACTCAGAGCCAAATGCTTCCGAGTCAGGATCCCATGAGCTCACCAAATTCCTTCATCGCTTCCTGTCAGACTCACTGGCCCTCCTTACACTGTTGTGCTTTCCCATAATATCTTAAATATAGTAACCATAAATTCTGCTGTTGTTTATTTCCCCCAAATTGAAGCCAGAAAGTCATGGACTAGTCATTCATCGTGGGCTTTGGCTCAGTGACTTGAAACTGAAAGCCTAAGAGAAGCGAGAGCGCTGACTGTGCAGAGGTGGCCAGATGCCTGGGGGTGAAGTGAAACTGACTGAGGACGAGAGAAGTCGCACCTCAGCTTCTAGAACTTCTGCAGAGATAACTTGCTTTTTAAAAGTAGCTCCTTTTCCGCTGAGACTCCTATTTTGGAAATGTATTATGGATGCTTTTTCATCTGTTGATCTGCTAAATCTTCATTTAACAATCATAAAACAATGTTTAATGACAACAAGACCGTTGCTTTCTCTGGTATTTTAATTTATGAGGATTCTGTAAATGTGTTCTAATGCTAGTAATTTGGTGTTTGAAAGTGGGGTTGTTAAACTAATGGATAAGTAACAAACCTGAATTTGCCAACAAACATTATTTTTAGACAGAAAAAGCCTTCTTGAGAATGAAGTCAATCTTAGCAAAGGAGAACCTGCAGATTGATAATACTTGCTCACGTAATTTAAGCCTCTGGATACAGCTGTACCTGAAGCTGACTATTTCTCACCACATGAGCCAATATATTCCAGTTTTTTCTTAGGCAATTTTGAGCCAGACTTCTGTTACTTGCTATCAAGAGTTCTTATTAATGCATTTCCCCAACACATAACCTGCTTTTGTCATTTTTCACACTGAAGTTATCTAATTCAGTCTAAAAAGTGAAATTTCCAGGGGAAAAAAGATGTTGCTATGTCTCCTTCCATTATTTAAAAAATCCATCTGGAGTTTATTTTAAATAATAGCTTTCGTTAATAATTAAAATAACACTGTATGCTTTCAGCATTATGTAATGCAAGCAGAACCAAGATTATTACTTAATACAGCCGGTGAATTTGTCCATTTACTTACTATTTTAGCTATTTCCCTCCCTACCTGTTTTCCTAAGACACAGATATATTACAGCAAAGATTTAAGATATAAGGGTGAAGAAAATTAGCAAAACCTAAAAGCCTGTGGTAAGACGAAGCCAGAAGAAATGCAAAAAAAGCCCTAGAACATACTAATCTATATTCTTATTCAACTATTATTATTGATCTGTACCCTTACAAAAATTTGTACCTGAAGTACAAACTGGGCTCTGAGCTTCCAGCAGGTAATGAGAAAACTGAAACAAATTACTGATCTTCACTTAAAAATTATCCAGTGTGTTCAGGAATTCAATCTTTTTCTAGTAGAAAATGCAAAAAATTTTACTTAAATGCTGTGTTTCTCATAAAGATGAGAAGGTGGTATCATAAATCCAGTTCAGCACACACAGGAATTTAAGTGAGATTTTCTGTATTCTGTTAATGGAATGTGATAGGGACCCACAGCCCCGCTTCTGCTGATTTCTTGAAAGTACCTTGAAGAACAGGTGGACAAACTGGGATTCAAGCATGTCTTTGCTGAATATTCTTGGCACCTTTTTAATAAATAAGTTTGTAACAGGCTGTAATCCACACTTCCTTTGTGACCCCATGGACTGTAACCCGCCAGGCTCCTCTGTCCATGGGATTTCCCAGGCAAGAATACTGGAGTGGGGTACCTTTTCCTCCTCCAGGGGATCTTCCTGACCCAGAGATCTAACCCGGGTCTCCACTGCAGGCAGATTCTTTACTGTCTGAGCCACCTTTATACAAAATGGCACTTTTAATAAATAAGTTTGTAACAGGCTGTAATCCACACTTCCTCAAAGCCTTGACTATACTTAAACTCTATGGGTAACCTGTCTTCCCAAGTTATAGCAGACCCTGTAGTTATAAAACCCATTAAAAAGTTCTCATGGGGATTGTAGTGTCCTTGGAGGCTAGATCAACATCTGCTGCATGTCTAGGTGCTTCCAAAGTCATCTCTCAAAAGGTTAAAACTTGAAGATAATCCAACCTCAGCAGACTAATTTACACGTTGCTGATGTTATTTAGAGAGGTCACGAGCAAAGAGACGTGAGGTCAGGTGACAGCACAGCAGAGAGATGAAATAGTTATTGAAATGTACTAAGCACGTTTTATGCATCCTTTTTATTCTTTGAAAGCTGAGGAAAGGAAGCTCAGTTCAGTTCAGTCGCTCAGTCGTGTCTGACTCTTTGCGACCTTATGAACCGCAGCATGCCAGGCCTCCCTCCCTGTCCATCACCAACTCCCAGAGTTCACCCAAAGTCATGTCCATTGAGTCAGTGATGCCATCCAGCCATCTCATCCTCTGTTGTCCCCTCCTCCTCCTGCCCCCAATCCCTCCCAGCATCAGGGTCTTTTCCAATGAGTCAGCTCTTCGCATCAGGTGGCCAAAGTATTGGAGTTTCAGCTTCAGCATCAGTCCTTCCAATGAACACCCAGGACTGGTCTCCTTTAGGATAGACTGGTTGGATCTCCTTGCAGTCCAAGGGACTCTCAAGAGTCTTCTCCAACACCACAGTTCAAAAGCATCAATTTTTCAGCGCTCAGCTTTCTTTATAGTACAACTCTCACATCCATGCATGACCACTGGAAAAACCATAGCCTTGACTAGACAGACCTTTGTTGGCAAAGGAATGTCTCTGCTTTTTAATATGCTGCCTAGGTTGGTCATAACTTTCCTTCCAAGGAAATTTCATGGCTGCAATCACCATCTGCAGTGATTTTGGAGCTCAGAAAAATAAAGTCTGACACTGCTTCCACTGTTTCCCCAGTTGTTTGTAAACAACTTACTATAGGACCCTCCTCACTGTGCTCCATGCTGCCCATCACATCCCTGGAAATTACTCATAACTGGAAGTTTCTACTCTTTGACCAACGTCTCCCCATTGTCCCAGCACCCCACCCCATGACAACGATTATTCTACTCTATGTGTTGGGTTTTTTTTAAGATTCCACATATAAGTGGTATCACACAGTAGTTTTCTTTCTCTGTCTCACTTATTTCACTCAGCATAAAGCTCTCAAGTTCCATCCATGTTGTTGCAAATGGAAGAATTTCCTCTTTCTCATGGATGAATAATATTCATATCTATATATCTACATCTATCTATCTACCTATCTATCTATCTATCGATCTATCAATCTATCTATCTATCTATACATTCACTCTTGAGAGTTCCTTGGACAGCAAGGAAATCAGACCAGTCAATCCTAAAGGAAATCAACCCTGAATATTCATTGGAAGAACTGATGCTGAAGTTCAATACTTTGGCCACCTGATGCGAAGAGCCGACTCATTAGAAAAGACCCTGATGCTGGGAAAGATTGAGGGCAGGAGGAGAAGGGGACGACAGAGGATGAGATGGTTGGATGGCATCCCCGACTCAATGGACATGAGCTGGAGCAGTCTCTGGGAGATAGTGAAGCACAGCTCAGGGGGTTGCAGAGTTGGACACAACTTAGCAAATGAACAACAACGGCAACATGTTAGCCATCATCTGCTAATGGATACTTAGTGGTTTCGGTTTCTCGGTTGTGATTAATGCTGCAGTGAACAAGGGTGTGCAGGGACCTCTCTGAGACACTGTATGTCTCAGACTGTATGACTGCATGTCCTGTGGGTTTAGTCATTGGTGTCCATGGGGATTGGTTCCAAAACCGTCAAGGATACCAACACCTGAAGATGCTTAAGATCCTTACAGTCAGCCCTCCGTATCCCCGGGTTCTTGGTGCAGAGGGAGGTTGTATACCTAGGTCTAGACTGTTTTCCATAGCGGCCGCACAAATTGACATCCCCCCAAGAGTGCACAGAGGTCCTCTTCTCTCCACACGCTGACCCGCACTTGTTATCTCCTCTTTCGGATAGCAGCCATTCTAACTGGTGTGAGGTGATATCTCCTTGTGGTTTTGGTTGGTATTTTCCTGATGATTAGTGATGTTGGGCATTTTTCCTGTGCTTGTTACTGTCTGTGTGTCTTCTTTGGGAAAACATCTCTGCAGGGGCTCTGCCCGCACTTTAATCGGCTCGGGTTCCACCCCCTTTGTTTTCGTTATTGCTGCTTTTGCTATGCCGCAGTATTTGGTTGTACGAGTTCCTTATGTATTTTGGATATTAACTGCGTATCCCATAGATGGCTCGCAGATACTTTCTCCCACTCTGCGTGTTGCCGCTTCATTTTGCTGATTTTGCTTCTTTTGCTGTGCAGATATCCCACTTGCTTGTTTTTGCTGGTTGTTTGCGCTTTCAGTGGGATATCCAAAAAAGGCGCTGCCAAAACCAACGGCAAGAAGATTTTTCCTTATCTTTTTTGTAGGAGTTTTGCAGTTTTAAGTCTTATATTTAACTCTTTAATCCATTTGAGCTATTTTTTTTGTGAGTGGTGTAAGATAGGAGTCCAGTTTCTTTCTTCTATATGTGATTATCCTGTTTTCTCACTCATTGAAGACATTGGTCTTGCCTCAGTGAATATTCTTGGCTTCTGTGTCAAATATAAATTGCCTGTATATGCATGAATTTGTTTCTGAGCTCTCAATTCTGCTTCATTCATCTGTCATAGTTTTGTAGTATACTTTGAAATGGGGAATTATGATGCCTCTAGCTTTGTTCTTCTTTATCAGAATTGTTTTGGCTCTTTGGGGTCTTTTCCAGTTTCATAGGAATTTTAGGATGACTTTTCTATTTCTGTGAAAACATGCCATTGGAATATTGATGGAAATTGCATTAAAGCAATAGATACCTTTGGGTATTATAAATCTTTTAACAATATTAATTCTGATCTATGAACATGGGGTAGCTCTCCATTTGTTTGTTTTCTTTAATTTCTTTCATCAAATTCTTACAGTTTTCAGTGTACAGGTCTTTTACCTACTTGGTTAAATTTATTCCTAAGTATTTCCTAAGTTAAGTTTATTTCTAAGTTTTTGATGCTGCCACAAAGGGAATTTTTAAATTTCTTTTTCAGACATTTTCTTGTTAGTGAATAGAAATACAGTTGACTTCTGCCTGTTCATTTTGAATCTTGCAACTTTACTGAATTTGTTCCAATAGGTTTTTTGGTGGAGTTTTTAGCATTTTCTGTATATAACATTATATTATCTGCACACAGAGTCCATTTTGTTCCTTTCTTTCCAATTCATATGCCTTTTATTTCTTTTTCGTGACTCACTGTGCCAGGCCTTGTCCTGGGGCAGCCGCGTCTGTAAATGGACTTTTTTGGAGTTCCAGCTGCTTTGAGTGTTCTTGTTGTCCAGTCTCTCAGTTGTGTTGACCCTTCGTGACCCCACAGACTGCAGCATGCCAGGCTTTTCTGTCCTTCACTGTCTCCTTGAGTTTGCTCAAACTCATATCCATTGAGTTGATGATGCCATCTAACCATGTCATCCTCTGTCATCCCCTTCTCCTAATGCCCTCAACCTTTCCCAGCATCAGAGTCTTTTCCAGGGAGCTGGCTCTTTGCATCAGGTGGCCGAAGTAGTGAAGCTTCAACTTCAGCATCAGTCCTTCCAATGAATATTCAGGGCTGATTTCCTTTAAGATTTACTGGTTTGATCTCCTTGTTGCCCAGGGGACTCTTAAGAGTTTTCTCCAGCACCATAGTTCGAAAGCAGTTCTTTGGTGCTCAGGCTTGTCTATGGTCCAACGCTCACATCCATACATGACTACTGGAAAAACCATAGCTTTGACTAGACGGACCTTTGTCAGCAAAGTGATGTCTCTGCTTTTTAATATGCTGTCTAGGTTGGTCATAGCTTTTTCCCTAAGGAGTAAGCATTTTTAAATTTCATGGCTACAGTCACCATCTGCAGTGATTTTGGGTCCCAAGAAAATAAAGTCTGTCACTGTTTCCTTTTTTCCCTGAACTACTTGCCATGAAGTGATGTGACCTGATGCCATGATCTTAGTTTTCTGAATGTTGAGTTTTAAGCCACTCTCCTCTCTCAGCTTCACTCTCCTCTCTCAGCTTCATCAAGAGACTCTTCAATTCCTCTTCACTTTCTGCCATAAAGGTGGTGTCATCTGCATATCTGAGATTATTGATATTCCCCCCGGCAGTCTTGATTCCAGCTTGTGCTTCATCCAGCCTGACATTTCGCATGGTGTACTCTGCATGTAAGTTAAATAAACAGGGTGACAATATACAGCCTTGATGTACTCCTTTCCCAATTTGGAACCAGTCTATTGTTCCATGTCCGGATCTAACTGTTGCTTCTTGACCTGCATACAGGTTTCTCAGGAGGCAGGTAAGGTGGTCTGGTATTCCCATCTCTTTCAGAATTTTCCACAGTTTGTTGTGATCTACGCAGTCAAAGGTTTTAGCATAGTCAATAAAGCAGAAATAGATGTTCTTCTGGAATTCTGTAGCTTTTTCTATGACCCAACAGATATTGGCGATTTGATCTTTGGTTCCTCTGCCTTTCCTAAATCCAATTTGTACATCTGGAAGTTCTTGGTTCACATACTGTTGAAGCCTAGCTTGAAGGATTTTAAGCATTACATTGCTAGCTTGTGAAATGAGTGCAATTGTGTGATAGTTTGAACATTCTTTGGCATTGCCCTTCTTTGGGATTGGAATGAAAACTGACCTTTTCCAGTCCTATGGCCACTGCTGAGTTTTCCAAATTTGCTGGCATATTGAATGCAGCACTTTCACAGCATCATCTTTTAGGATTTGAAATAGTTCAGCTGGAATTCCATCACCTCCACTAGCTTTGTTTGTAGTAATGCTTCTTAAAGCCCACTGAGTTCACTCTAGGATGTCCGGCTCTAGGTGAGTAACCACATTGTGGTTATCTGGGTCATTTAGAGCTTTTAGTACAGTTCTATGTATTCTTGCCCCCTCTTCTTAATCTCTTCTGCTTCTTTTAAGGTCCCTACCATTTCTGTCCTTTATTGAGCCCATTTTGCATGAAATATTCCCTTGGAATCTCTAATTTTGTTGAAGAGATTTCTAGTCTTTCCTATTCTATTTTTTTTTAATCTCTTTGCATTGTTCACTTAAGAAGGCTTTCTTTTCTCTTCTTGCTGTTCTCTGAACTCTGCATTCAGTTGGGTGTATCTATCCCTTTCTCCTTTGCCTTTTGTTTCTCTCCTTTTCTCAGCTGTTTGTAAGGCCTCCTCAGACAGCCACTGTGCCTTCTTGCATTTCTTTTTCTTAGGATGGTTTTGGCCACCACCTCCTGTGCAGTGTTATGAACCTCCGTCCATAGTTCTTCAGGCATTGTCTCTACCAGATCTAATCCCTTGAATCTATTCATCACCTCCACTGTATAATCATAGGGGATTGGATTTAGGTCATACCTGAATGGCATAGTGGTTTTCTTTACTTTCTTCAATTTGAGCCTAATTTTGCAATAAGGAGCTGATGGTCTGAGCCACAGTCAGCTCTTGGTCTTGTTCTTGCTGACTGTATAGAGCTTCTCCATCTTTGGCCACAAAGAAAGTAATCTGTCTGATCTTGGTATTGACCATCTGGTGATGTCCGTGTGCAGAGCTGTCTCTTGCTGGAATAAGGTGTTTGCTGTGACCAGTGCGTTCTCTTGGAAGAACTCTGTTAGCCTTTGCCCTGCTTTGCTTTGAACCCCTGAGGCCTAACTTGCCTGTTACCCCAGGCATCTCTTGACTTTCTACTTTTGCATTCCAGTCCCCTATGATGAAAAGGACATCTTTTTTGGGTGTTAGTTCTAGAAGGTCTTGTAGGTCTTCACAGAATCATTCTACTTCAGCTTCTTTGACCTTAGTGGTTGGGGCATAGACTTGGATTACTGTGATATTGAATGGTTTGCCTTGGAAAGGAACTGATATCATTCTTTCATTTTTGAGATTGACCCAAGTTCTGCATTTTGGACTCTTTTGTTGACTATGGGGGCTACTCCATTTCTTCTAAGGGATTCCTGCCCACAGTAGTAGATATAATGGTCATCTGTGTTAAATTCACCCATTCCAGTCCATGTTAGTTCACTGATTCCTAAAATGTGGATGTTCACTCTTGCCATCTCATTTGACCACTTCCAATTTGCCTTGATTCATGGACCTAACATTCCAGGTTCTCATGCAATGTCATTCTTTACTGCAGCAGCCTTTACTTTCCCACCAGACACACCCACAGCAGGGTGTCATTTGGGCTTTGGCTCCGTCTCTTCTTTCTTTCTGGAGCTGTTTCTCCACTCTTCTCCAGTAGCATAATGGAAACCTACTTACCTGGGTGGCTCATCTTTCAGTGTCCTATCTTTTTGCCTTTTCATGCTGTTCATGGGGTTCTCAACGCAAGAATACTGAAGTGGTTTGCCGTTCCCTTCTCCAGTGGACCACATTCTGTCAGGCCCTGCCTAGCAGACGCAGGCCTTCGGCTGCTGCACGTAGCTGCAGGACATACCCAGCACCCTGGCTGTCCGCTGCTGGTCCCCTTGAGCATGTGAACCTTCACCAGGCGCTGGGTATCAGTCAGTGAGCCACCGGGGGCCTGGGCAGGGGTCCTGCTGGCCTTGTTGGCGGATGCCGATGGGTGTTGAAGGATGCCCAGGAGTGGATGGCTCACTGGACTCTCTGTGGCCACTGGCCGCCATGAGGCCGATCCACTGCCCCAGAGCCTAGAGGCGCAAAGGGCTCCTGGCCTGACTGTGGCCACTGGTCACACTGTTAGGATAAGGTATTTTAGAGGGGTTACACTTTGTTGACAGAACTCAAGGAGGATATGAGACAAAGAGTTGCAATTTAAATTTGGAAATAATATTTTTGAGCCAAGCCTAAACAAAGGTTTGGAAAAGGAAGGATAGCAGGGAATTATGAAGCAGACAGAGATTGGATCAGAGCTCTTGAGTTTAAAGGCCGAAATCAAATATAAAGTTTTGAAAATAATTCAGATAAAGGTAAACTTTTTGACTTGAAATATCTAAATTGTATTCTCTTTCCAATTTTTAAGTACTCAACTCTATAATGATAACTGAATCTGATAGGATGCAAATATTCATTTTAACTTTCATAAAGTTGCTTTTGTAAACACAAGAAATAATGACATAATCGAATCACTTCTTTTGCTTCTTTTTCTTAGCATCTGTTTAGAATTATATAAGTAAAGAATTTTGTCAAGAGGAACACTTTTAATCCAATTAATTTTCTAGTTTTGTGGGACATTTTTTTCCTCCAAGAGAAAATGCATATATCCACTCAGTGTGGATCTGCTGTGACAAATTTGCATTTATCCTTTGTTCACAGCTCACAGTAGGAAAATGTAATCAGGTATTAACCACACTTCTACTTCCAATAAAGTATAATTTTAATGTCTTGCAATTTGAAGACTTAAAAAAGAAATCACACCAAAGCAAATGATTCCTTTCAGAAGCCAGTAATAGAACGTGCCATGAAGGTCAAAATCATCTAGGAAGGAGAGGGCTAATTCATGTATGTAAATGAAAAGTGGGCTGTGGGTTAATACTTAGGCTTAGTGAAATATTGACTTTTGGCTCCTTGGTTTTTATAGATTATTAAATAAATCAGCCTAGAGAATGACTTACTTTATCCACACCATGCTTAGGAAGCAATGCAGCAGCCAAGCCTAACTTTCCAGTATCAGTCAAGGCTATAGTTTTTGGTTTGAATATCTTGAAGTGCTTGAAAAACAATATTCTTAAATTCTCGAGATTGTGGCTATGCTGTAGTGAGCAACCAGAATTTGGCCCATATCACACTGAAGGCATGTGTCTCTCTTCTAAGACACTTAACAGCATATTAGCTATTTACTGCTTGGCTTCCCTGGTGGCTCAGAGTAATGTAATGCAGGAGACCTGGGTTTGATCCTGGAGTTGGGAAGATCCCCTGGAGAAGGAAATGGCAACCCACTCCAGTATTCTTGCCTTTGAGAATTCCATGGACAGAGGAGCCTGGCAGACTATAGTCCATGGGGTTGCAAAGAGCTGGACACGACTGATGGACTAACACTTTCACTTTCAACAGATTACTTCAACATGGCTGAAAATACACATTTCTTACCTCACTTGGTCTCTTGAATCAGGAATTCTGGAGCAGCTTAGCTGGTAGTTCTGGTTGGGAGTCTCTCTTGAGGTTTCACTCATGATGCAAGCTGGGATTGTGTTATCTGAAGGCTTGACTGGGGCTGGAAGATCCACTCCCAAGAAGGTTCATTTATGCGGTGCTCATTGTTGGCAGGAGGACTCAATTCTACAAGGCAAGGACCTTTCCACAAGCTGCTTAAGCATTCTCATGGTGTTACAGCCAACTTCCTCTAGATCCAGTGATCCAAGACAGCAGAATAGTAGCCATAATGTTTCTTAAGACCACACTTTGGAAGTCACACTCTGTCTTTTCTGCAGTATCATAGTTAGCCCTAGCCAGTAACAGAGGAGATACTGTTTTAGAGGGTGGGAATCATTGAGGACCAGCTTGGAGGCTGGCTTCCACATGTTTCATGTGAAGTGAATTGTATGGCATATTACAGTTTTGTGGATCCTTAAATTGGAAATAAATAGAACCAAGAAGAAATATGGTATTTAGGTATCTAAGAGCAAGCTTGTTACTATCAGATAGCTTTTGATCATCCTTGAAATGCAGCACCCCTCAACCCAGTAGAGACCATTGTTCATGTTCAGTTGCTTAGTCGTGTCTGACTCTTTGGACCCCATGGACTGCAGCACACCAGGCTTCCCTGTTCTTCACTGTCTCCCAGAGTTTTCTCACATTCACGTCCATTGAGTAGATGATGCCATCCAACTGTCTCATCCTGTGTCGTCCCCCTTTCCTCCTGCCTTCAATCTTTCCCAGCATCAGGGTCTTTTCCAATGAGTCACCTCTTTGTATCAGGTGGCCAAAGTATTGGAGCTCCAGCATCAGTCCTTCCAATATATATTCGGGATTGATTTCCTTTAGGATTGACTTGTTTGATCTCCTTGCTGTCCAAGGGACTCTCAAGAGTCTTCAGATGTGACAGTTGAACCACATAGAATTGTGCACCAAAGAATTGATGGTTTCAAACTGTGGTGCTGGAGAAGACTCTTGAGTAGAAACTATTACTAGTTATAAATAATTAATGTGCTGGCTCAGAAAATCAAGTATGTAATTCAGGCAAGGAGAATAAGACAGAAAACAATCACTCTAATTTTCTATGGAATACATTGGCAATTATATACTTTTCTGCTTTCTCAATTGGCACATATCCAAGAAGTTCTTTGAACTTTGAGACAGATGGTAGATCATTGCTACTGTTTGTTATTGCACTATCTCAAAATTTTCCTACATTTAACATTTGAAAATATATTTTCTGAAGCATCAAATATGAAATTTGTTGAATTATCTGTAATTTGTGCAACCTGTACATGGAACCAATAGGTGTGGATATGATCAAAAGATGCAGTTATTCATGGGCCATGCATCTTTTCATTTGCTACTGTAAAAAATCCTCTAGTACCTTAGATTAGATTAATTAAATCTAGGATCATAAGTGTGTGTGCTCAGTTGCCTTTGACTCTTTACAACCAGATGGGCTGTAGCCCGCCAGGCTGTTCTGTCCATGGAATTTTCAGAATCCTATGCCTCTGTTTCAAACTGAAAGATCTTTCAATCATTCAAACATTTTCAGGTCTCTACTTTCTTGTATAAGTTGTTCATTCACAAACATTTATTGATGCCTGCTGCTGCTGGGCTTCCCAGGGGCCACTAGTGGTAAAGCACCCGCCTGCCAGGGCAGGAGATGTAAGAGACTTGGGTTCAGTCCCTGGGTCGGGAAGATCCCCTGCAGGAGGGCATGGCAGCCCGCTCCAGTATTCTTGCCTGGAGAATCCCAGGGACAGAGGAGCCTGGTGGGCTACAGTCCAGGGGGTCAATGCTTAGCACACATGCTGCCGCTACTGTTTATTCGCTAAGTTGTGTCTGACTCTCTGTGACCCCGTGGACTGTAGCCCACCAGGCTCCTTTGTCCACGGGATTTTCCAAGCAAGTATACAGAAGTGAGTTGCCATTTCCTTCTCCAGAGATCCTCCCAACCCAGGAACGGAATCCACGTGTCCTGCATTGGCGGGTGGATTCTTTACCACTGAGCCACTGGGAAGCCCTCTATTGATGCCTGGGTGGCTCCCACTGGTGTAGAAAATGGGGATGCAGAGGCTGACTGAGAGAAACAAGGTTCCCTTCTCTCACGGCTTTTGCATTTTAGTGGGGGACACATAAAATAAATGCATGGACATGCCACATGGCAGATGATCAGTGCTCTGAGAAAAGACCAGCAGGGTCTCAGATGTGTCGTTTCAGGTCAGAAGTTAGGGAGCGCTGCCCTGTTGCAGGCAGATCTGAAGGAAGGATGACGTGGAGGCGGGCCGAGGCCTGGAGGAAGCGTGTTTAAGGCAGAGGGCTTGGAGGTGCCATCTTGTGTTTGCGGAGCTGAAGACCTGCAGTGAGACCTGAACTCAGTGACCAACGGGAGAGGGGAGAGAAAAGGAAGCCAGAGGCAAGGTCATGGGACTGTGTGTGTTTTTTCACCGTAAGGATTTTTGAATTTTAGTATGAATGGTATGAAAAGCCACCGGAGGATTCTGAGCAGACAAGCGACATCATCTGTCCTTGGTTTTAAAAGGATCGCTGTGGACTCTGGGTGAAAAACGTGTAATAGAGGGTCAAGGAGGGATGAATCGGGCAGGTCAGTAGATGGAAGAATATACTCTTGCATTAGCCCAGGAGACAGACACCGGTGACAGTGTGTGGAGGTTGCTGTTGGGGAGAAATGCTTGCGGTCTGGATGCCTTTTGGAGAGAGCGCTCACGTGTCTACCGGGTGTGTCAAGATCAGTAATAAAATCTGCTACACCGGAATGTACCTCGTGCGCGGTGCTGTGGGGGAAAGCCAGCTCAGGGGCTTCCCTGGGGGCCCAGTGGTTAGGACTCCACGTCTCCACTGCAGGGGTGCGGCTCTGCTCCCTGGTTGGGGAACTAGAATCCCCCGTGCCTAGCAGCGCAGTGAAGAAAAACCCAGACTAATGTGCGCGTCATTTGGCTGCTGCCCCAACCCCCTCGTAGTGCTCATCTCGTCTTTCCAAAGTAGTTTCACCAACTAGTCACGTGTATGAGCTGGATTTTAAACCAAATGTGCAAACTGGTTGACAAGCAGACCGTTGTCTTGCTTGATAATTTTGAGTCCTTACTCTGTCTCCAGGACCACATTGATCATTTTGTATATCTTACCTAATCTAAACCTGTCAATAGCAGATGGGAGTACACGGCTTTTCAAAACTGGAATAAATGAATATATATCAAACGTAATGCTTGACATATAGGTTTAAAAAAAGCAGAATGGTGTAAATACCCAGACATCTGTAACATTTCCTCTTGTTCTTTAAGCATAGAAATTACTATATAAGGAAGAACGTTGTATCTTATGTGTGATTTAAGGGGTAATTTAAGATTATTTTATTTTATTCCAGATTACTACTATCCAAAACAAATATATTGTAAATGATTTATGTAATTTTACATTTTTAGTAGACAATAAAAAACAGTAAAAATAATCAGGTGAAATTAATTTTAATGATCTGTTTTATTATATTATTTATAAAGTTAATGCTAAATATTAACATTTAAACTAAATATACTAAAATAGAAATAATTTTATTTCTTTCATTTTGTCTAACTCAGTATATTCAGTGTAACTTAATTTCAACAGGCAATCAATACAGAAATTATTGCAATAGTTTATATATATTTTTTCGTACTAAGACTTTAGAATCACTTGTGTTTTACATTGACAGCATCTCTCAGGTCGGCCTGGCCGCTGATCAATGGCTCTGTAGCCCTCTGTGGCAACTGGGTACCGTTTTGGAGCGTTTATCTGACGACGTAAGGCTCTAACCTCAGTCTAATAGGACAGAAGGCCTGAGGCAGTGGTTCTCTGGATTTATGTTACATTCATCTGGGAAGTATTTTACAATACCAACGGTTGGGCCTTACTCCTGATACGTTAATTATAGTCTTTGGTGCTCATGGAAGCCAGGCAGGAGAACTTTAATTTCTCCTTGTGGTTATATTTGGGCAGACAGTGCTGAGAAACCTTGCAAAATTATGAGGTCATTTAAAAGAAAAGTCCCAAAGAGGGGCTCCACAAGGAATTTGCATGCATGGCTGGTTTTAAAGGAAACTTTTCCAAGAACCTCCATGTTCATTTGTTTTCTTTCCTACAACTGAGAAAATGCCTTGATTAAAGCATCACGTTCATTCTCCTTTCTTGTCTTTTTAAAAATTGCCTTCTTTCCACTTTACCGAAGAAAGGTCTACCTCAACTAGAAACTTACTCTTATGTATTGTGCTGAAGACTACATTTCTGCATTTCTCAAAAAGCAAACAAACAGAAGAGATAAAGACAAAGTGAGAAATTGGGTATAAAGGAGACAGCCTTTGATCATTTCAGGGCAAACCACCCTCACCCTGTGTCCACCTATCCATCTCATTTAAGAGATACACTTGTAATAAATTTCCTGCTATGATTTGCCAGGCATACATATTGTTTTGCTTGGTCCTGAGTTAATAATACTCATAGTTACAAACCAATTGAGTGAAACATTGTAATGCCATGGGGCTTATGGTTATAAGAAATGTAAACAAAATTTTAACATTTTAGTTTGCCTTATATGTCTTTGTTGCAGAGAAGTAGGTTGATGTGTTTATATTTTTAAGCATAAAAATATTTTAGAATAAAATTCTCTAGTGGATATAGAATAGCAAAGCAATTTAAAGGGAAAAAATAAGCCATTTAAAAGTTCTGACTGCTGAAGAACATTCTTGTTCTTGTATATTTGAAATGGCTGACTGCAGATGTCAAGTTGAAATGATATTTATATTTTTTCAAATAAATATAAAAGAGTGATCTAACTTTTTAAGAGTCAGTACTTTCAATCTTACAGAAAGTATGGCCTTTTCAATTTAAGATGAAAAGATGTAGGTGTCAACTTAATATGTCAAGGTAGATAGAGATTTTCAAAAATGTGTAGAAGGTTGGGAATGGAAAGCACTTGAAGACCAGAATTTAGTGTACTTGCCAACCAGGGTTTGGATCAAAAGTCTATCACTTCCTACATAAATGTCCTTTACCAGAGCTGTTTACCCTCCTTAAACCTCACTTTCATTATCTGTAAAAAGGGTAATACTGCTAACACCTACCTTCATTCCCCTGATGTGGGGGTGAACTGTGACACCGGAAGTTGACATGTCGTAAGTACTGAAAGTTGATATCTTTCAGTATCTTTCTAATAACTGTCAGAATGAGTGGAAGAAATGGTGCCAATTAGAATGATAAAACCTACGAGAAGCTCATGCATGCTTCCCAAGAGCTAGTTCCAGATGTTGTCAGCTCTCTCCACCTCTAGCTGTTGGCATGCTGAGGTATAACAAGTGTCCAATAAAATAAGTTGGGTTGACAAAGCTTAGAGGTAGCTGGTCTTTAATATTAACTAGAGAGCAGTCTACCCTAGTCATCTGTGGTCTCTTCTTCGCATTCAGCCTCACTGATAGAGTTTACTCTGGGTCTGCATACGTGCTCAGTTGTGTCCGACTCTCTGCGACCCCACGGACTGTGGCCCACCAGGCTCCTCTGTCCTTGGGATTTCCCGGGCAAGAACACTGGAGAGGGTCGCCATTTCCTCCTCCAGGGGATTGTCCCAATCCAGGGATCGAACCTGTGTCTCCTGCGTTGGCAGGCAGATTCTTTACCACGGAGCCAGCAGGGAAGCCCGCTGCGGCTTGTAACTCCAGGTCGTTCTGACCAGAAGACAGGCACAGCTGGCAGCCGAGCCGTCAGGCCAGCTTCCCGTCGACGCAGGAGGCGTCCCCGCTCCCAGGGAGCGAGGGCGTTGGCACTCCAGGTGCCGCTTCTGGCTGAGAGCTGGGGCTCTTTTGTTGACTCACTTTTCTCTTGACGAGGGCCCCCTCTCACTTCTTGCCGTGACTGGTCGTTTTTGTAACTGTGTTTGGGACACTGAGCCCAGGAGAGCAGGGGAGGCTGAAATGCCTCCCTTTCTTTATCCGTTGATGTGAAGCATTTCATCAGTTTGATCAGATCAGAGGCTGAGCAGATCTGGGGACGGTTTCTGACTTTAATCATCTAACAATATCTTAGATGTCAAAGACCTGGAATCAGAGTACCTTTGCTGTTTCACAAAAATATGATAAAATACAAATAACATAAATTTTACCGTCTTAACCACTTTATGCGTGCGGTTTGGTAGCGTTAAGGACATCCACACTGCTGTGCAACCGTCTCCGTAACTCTTTTTATCTCGCAAAACTGAAACTCTACCCATTAACCAGTAACTCCCCAGCTCCCACGCCACCCCCAGCCTCCAATAATCGTTCTACTCTCTGTCTCTAAGAATGTGACTATTCTAGATATCTCATGTGTACAGAATCATACTGTATTTGTCTCTTTTTTGGTGACTGGCTTATTTCACTTAGCATAATGTCCTCAAAGCTTATCTATGTTGTAGCATGTGTTAGAATTTCCTTCCTTTTTAAGGCTGAATAATATTCCATTGTAGGGCTTCCCTGGTGGTCAGACAGTAAAGAATCTGCCTATAATGCAGGAGAGCCGGGTTCGATCCTGGGTTGGGAAGATCCCTTGGAGAAGGGAATGGCTACCCACTCCAGCATTCTTGCCTGGAGAATTCCAGAGAGGAGCCTGGTAGGCATAGCCTACAGTCATGGGGTCACAAAGAGTCGGACGTGACTTAGCGACTAAGAGCAAACAAAACAAATATTCCATTGTACGTGTTACACCCCATTTTGCTTATCTGCCATCTGTTGGTGGACACTGTGCTTCTTCCACTTTCAGGCTACTGCAGACAATGCTTCTGTGAATATGGGAGCACAAACATCTCGTCAAGTCCCTGCTTTCCACGCTTTCGGATATATACCTAGAAGGGACATCGTTGGGCCATGTGGAAATTCTATTTTCAATTTTTGGAGGAACCACCATGGTGCTTTCCACTGTGGCTGCTCCATTTTACATTCCCATCAATGCACAAGTGTCTCAGCTTCCCCACATCCTTGCTAACATTTGCTGGTTTCTCGACAGTAGCCATATCGATGGGTGTGAGGTGACGCCTTTGCTTTTGAGCACTGCACCCAGCTGCCTGGGAAGCAGAGTGCTGACATAGTGATCTTATTCTGAGCTGGGTTCAGTTAAACTCAGTTCACCTCAGGGGTCAAATGCTTTGAATCTGAGTTTAAGCCACTCCCTTGTAAGTACTGCCTGAAAAATCCCATGGACAGAGGATGCTTGTTGGCTGTAGTTCATGGGGTTGCAGAGCCAGACCTGACTGAGCGGCTAAGCGTGCATTGAGCTGAGCACAGTCCAAGCACCACTTGAATTCTACACCCTGAATCTGGTAGGCCTCCAAAATACTAGCCATTCTGAAGTGAAAACATCCTTGCTCATCTCAGAAGAGCTTATACCTCTGGAGTTTTTACTTCTCGAGTTCTTGGTGTCCACATCTCTTTGCGGACTTTAAGTAAAAGTATGGTTTTTTCCTTTGTGTGATCTGTGATTTCTTTTTGCTTGGCATAAAAGTCATTCCTTATCCTTCTTAGTTTTTTATTTGGTTTTGTGCATTTGGAAGTAACAAATCTTTTAAAATTATTTTAAGGAAAAAATGTACTCGTGATAGGTTGTGAAAAATCAACAAACAGATATTTGTATTAAATAGAGTTTGGGGACTTGAGGGGGCCATTCTCACATCCCTGTGATGATAGCAGAACCCAGCAGGAAGAAGAAAATTTCCCCTTCTCTCCCCCCCACCATTTTAAATTTAAATTAAAGAATTGGCAGGTGGGGGGGGCTATACTGGGCCTTCATTGTGGTGTGCAGGCTTCTCTAGTTGTGGTATGTAGAGTTAATTGCCCTTGGGACATGGGATCTTAGGTCCCCAACCAGGGATCGAACTGTGGTCCCCTGCTTGGACAGTCAAAGTGAAAGTCGCTCAGTCATGTCTGGTTCTTTGCGACCCCGTGAGCTATACAATCCATGGGATTCTCCAGCCCAGAATACTGGAGTGGGAAGCCCTTCCCTTTTCCAGGGGATCTTCTCAACCCAGGGATCGAACCTGCATTGGAAGGCGGGTTCTTCACCACTGGACCACCAGGGAAGTCCCCCTGTTCTTCCTTGACGAGGGCTCAGCCAGTGAAAACTGTGGGCTCCGTTTACAGCCCTCCACTTCCTCTCCCTCCCTTAGAAGCATCCTCCTTCCTTGCCCTCCAGGGACTTGCACGTGGCTCGCAGTGGTTGGAGACCGTGAACTGCAGTTCTCTTTAGATCCTGAACAAACCCATCTTTCCTGGAGGAATATCTGGCGCTGTGTTTGCTTCAGGTCAACAAAGAACACCCAGCTGTCTCAGACTTGCAGGGAAAAGCTAAAGATGTCTCCCGAGGAATGAGAATCAGGAACCAGAAAACCACCAGAAAGTAGAAAGGATGCTTATTCTTATTAGTCTCTCTTATTCTCCTTCTTATCATTAAGTGGCTGTGCATTTTGGCTTCATTTCCTCCTTTTCACTTTCTCTGCTTCTTTTCACACCAAGAGAGACGGCCGCTGTTGCTATGGAGCGACATCATTTCTGGTTCTTTCTTTGACACTGAGCACCATTCCAGTGCCACATTAGAGGGTCTCAAGAGGGAGAATCTGGTTAGCAGAGCCTTGATGTGGGGTCCACTCCGGGACGAGTCAGCTGTTGCCCTGAGGTCAGGCTCTTACATTATAAATATGGCCACAGTGATTCGCTCCTTTGGTTACATGAGTCTTCACAGAGAGGGGGAATATGACATATGCCATCCAGATATTCCAAAAGATTATTTTAAAATAGCCCTCTAACCCACTTTGCTCCAACCATACACCCCCTAGGAAGGATCTTAGTGGAAAGTCTTTTTTGGACATTATTGCAGAAAGTAATGTATGCCTGTGAAATGTCTGACATCAATTAGCATACATATTAAATGTCGATCTTATTTTCAAAAACTAATTTACAACTCTCTCACCAGCTTCTTTTCAAAAACTAATTTGGAACTGTCCAGCCAGTGATCTCCTCCAATAACAAAGCACACTTCTTGCTCATTTTATTGAATAATCAGAAAGCAATTCTCACTTATTGCTTAATGGCTGGATAATTAGACCTGAGCAATGGTGGTCTCCTCCTGTGTGTGCTTGTTGAAGTTTATAGCACTTTTCACGGGTTGACTTTTAATTAAGGAAAGCATTGAAGACCTACATTAAATTATTATGGTGGGTATCTTACTAGGGCCCCAGGGGGCAGAGAACAAAGTAGGCAGGGGTGGTGGAAAGAATGGGGAGGGAGGGCGAGGTATGTCCTCAAAGTCTCAAGTCTGGGGGGTTCATTTAATAATTTAGTAATAAAGAAGCTATTACTTGAAGTTATTCTTTATTTATGCCTAGATGTGGCTTTCTTCCCTAGCTTGTTCAATGGCATTCTACAGAGTGATGAGACAGAGGGCCTCATCGTCTCAGTGATATAAACATGAGTTACTCACCCATTTTTCTTCTTTCAAAATACCTGGCAATATTGAATCTATGGGGGCAGTAACTAGCTTAATAGTACCCTAATAAGCTTTCCTGCAAGAGAGAAGAGATTTATGCTCACTCGTATTAGCGGCAAAAATAATGTGTCCATTCAGTCTGATTCTTCTGGGATTAGGAAATTTCCTCCTGGACTCTGGAATGCCCATAAATCGGCATGAAGACTCAAGCACTGAGGTCACTGCAGAATTATTAGTGAAACATAGTCTTTGATTATAACGAAACACAGACCACATGCACGTCCAGAAAATGAAGCCCCTATATTCGAGCAGTTACAAGCCCAGAGTGCAATCTCCTCGATGACAGTTTCCAAGATGAAGAGCTGAATAACTCAACGATGCACTAAATATATCGAAGCTTTAGAATTGGTCTACGTCCACCGAGGCCCTTTGATTACTCGCTTGTGTCAGCCTTGCTCATGAATTATGTGTCTGTGGATTCTTCATGAATATAAATCCCCATCTCTCTGGTATAGTTATATGTAGTTAGATCATTTATGTGATGACGATTCCCATGCGCTGAAGGGAAAAGGGAGACACTTGGCGGTGTTTAAAAAACACGAAGAGTTTTCTGGCACCAAGGAAACTCTCAAGGGCCCGGAAAAACACTATGTGCCGTCCAACCCCTGCCGCCATACAGGGCGTTAACGTAAACCCTCACAGTGCCTTCATTTCAGAGTAGATTTGCCTTCCCTGCGTCATTTCTTGCTAAATTTAGGGGAAAGAAGTGGGGGTCTTAATGAAGACATTAATAGTTTGCTAGGAGAAGGCAATGGCACCCCACTCCAGTACTCTTGCCTGGAAAATCCCATGGACGGAGGAGCCTGGTGGGCCGCAGTCCATGGGGTCGCAAAGAGTCGGACACGTCTGACGTGACTTAGCAGCAGCAGCAGCAGTCTTTATGTGGAGCACCCTAGCTTATCAGGGTAGATCATTTGAGCTCCATGTTAATTATTTAGTTTCTCTTTTCTAGCTTTTTTAAAAAATATTTTAATGAATGGAAGTGTGAATTTTACTTTATTTATTTTTCAGCCACAATGCATGGCCCATGGGATCTCAGTTCCCAAACAGGGATCGGAGACTCACCCCCTGCAGAGGAAATGTGGAGTCTTAACCTTGGCCGCCAGGGGAGTCCCTCTTTTCTAGTTTTGAATGATGGGTCTTCCCTGGCGGCCCAGTGGTTGAGACCCCATGCTTCCAGTGCACGGCGGCATGACTTCAATCTGTGGGCAGGAGCTAGGATCCCACATGCCGTGCGAAATGGCCAAAAAGTAAAAGTAAATAAAATATCAATAAGAATAATACAGTAATTTTAAAAAATACTTTAAAAATATTTAGAAAACGGTATTACTAAGGTATTGTAATTGGTGAGCACTTGCCAGAGAAACAGAATCAGTGGGAGGAAATTATAGATATCTGATAGATACATGGATGGTTGTTGTTCAGTTGCTCAGAAGCCTCCGTCTCTTTGCAACCCCGTGGACTGCAGCACACCAGGCCCCCCTGTCCTTCACTGTCCCTGGGAGTTTGCTCAAACTCACGTCCATTGAGCTGATGATGCCATCTCATCCTCTGTCACCCCCTTCTCCTCCTGCCCTCAATCTTTGCCAGCTTCATGGTCTTTTCCAGTGAGTTGGCTCTTTGCATCAGGTGGCCAAAGTATTTGAGTTTCAGCATCAGTCCTTTCAATGAATATTCAGGGTTGATTTCCTTTAGGATTGATTGGTTTCATCTCCTTGCAGTCTAAGGGACTCTCAAGATACATGGATACATCATAGATAGACAGGTAGGGACTTATTTTGAGAAATTGGCTTTCATGATTATGAAGCCTGTCAAGTCTGAAATCTGTACGGCAGGCCAGCAAACTGGAAATTCTAGGCTGATGTCTTTGAGCCCTGAGGCAGAAATTCTTCTGCAGAGAAACTTCAGCTTGCTCTTAACTTTTCATCTGGGTGAGGTCCACCCAAATGATCAAAGGTAATGTTCTTTACTGGAAGTCAGCTGATCAGGAATGTCAGTCACATCTACAGAATACCTTCCTAGCAACACTTAGATTAATCTTTCATTGAATAACTGGGAACTATAGTACAGCCAAATTGACACATAAAGCTAACCACCACAGGATATTTTGGTTGTGATTTACAAGACAACTAATAAAACTGCCTTCGTAATAATGGTTAATGTACACTGAGGTTAGTTACATGGCAGGTAGTGTTCTGACACCTGTATATGTCACCTCATCCCAAGGTTTTGCAGTTGGTGATGGCAGAGACGGGATTTGAAATTAACTACCTGACTCCAGAGGTTGGACTTTGAACTGCTCAGCTATATGGACTCCAAATACTGTTTCAGAAGAGCACTTGTTGAATCATGTATCTGGATGGGGTAAGGACAGCTCTAGCTTCAGGTGTGGCTGGATTCAGGGCCCAGAGAATGTGATTGGATCTTCACCTTTTTATCCATATACTTGGGCTTCCTTCTCCGGAAGGTCTTCTTCCAGTGACAGCTCCCGGGTTGTGTTTTCTGAGCTCAGTAGCTTCAGGGAGAGGAGAGAAAAGAAGAACTTCCCTTTCTCAGCAGTTCGGACAGGAGCTCTGGGCTCAGATCTGAGATCCTTGCATAGGCCATGCACTCAGTCTTCAGCCGACCCACACGTTCAGGAGAGTGGGATAACGCACTGGGGCACCAGGGCCTGGGCCTTGTCCTCTGGGAGGCGCGCGCTCCCACCTCTTGAATCCCTCAGGGGGAGTGCGGGAGAGCTGACTCCTCAGGACAAAGCTGGGCAGGCAGGAGAACACAGGCGCCCCCTCTGATTTCTGCTCTCTACACTCAGGGCGCCTCCCTTCTGTCTCCACGTCTCTTGGCGTGTCTCTGAAGAGCCTGCTCCGTCTGAGCCCAGGTCTCTCGCCAGCCCGCACCCCCTCGTCCCCTCCGGCGATCTTCTGTCGTCGGCACTTCGGGCTCCCGTCGAGCTGCGCCTTCTGAGAGCCCTGCGTTTGCTCCTGCTGTTTCCCCACCAAGAATGACTTTCCCGACACAGCGCCTTCTTTTCGCAAAGGCTGACTTGCGCTTCACCTCTTTAGTGACGCCTCCACCACGCTTGCTTTGATCAGCGGAGTCACCCCTTCCTTATTTATTCAGAAGCTCCCGCTACGTTCCATGACCTGGAAGGAGATTTGGACTCTGGCAGATCGGGGAGCCTGGACGCCTCTCCTCGTGGAGCCCGGCTCTCCTTGCCGCGGGATCGGGAGAAGGGGGTCTGTGCTCGGCCATCTTCTCTCACTAGCGCGCGCAGTGCAGCCCCAACAGGGGGCAAGACACCGGGTCCTGAGGCAGACAGCCCCGGATTCCGGCCCGTTCTGCCGCGTGAGCTTGGGTGCATTGATGGACTTCTCCGTGCTTCACTGTTTTGTCTCTGCAGTGGGGATAACAATTCCTATCTCTTTTTTAAAAAAATATGTACTTATTTATTTAACTGCATTGGATCTTAGCGGCTGTGGCATACGGGATCACGTTCCCTGACCAGGGATCGAATCCGGGCCCCCTGCATTGGGCGTGCCGGGTCTTAGCCGCTGGACCACCAAGGAAGTCCCAGTGACTCCTATCTTGTTGGATGGCTTTCGTCCTCAGTAAGGCAATGGATATAAAGTGAGTGTCGCTGCCTCAGATCACAAGCTCTCAAAGCAATGACAGCTCTACTGTAGCCAGTGTTCCGTCTGCGTGTCCGCGAACGCCTGGTCACATCAACCACGCACTGTCATGGCGCCACTCCCCTGGAGGTGGGAAGGAAACGGCTGCCCCGGCATGGGCTCTTCCAAAGTGGAAGTCCTGAATTTTAACACAAAGCTAAAAAAAAACATAAAAGGTTATAATAAAGTTATACTATCAAGGCATTAACTCTTATCCCCATAAATCAACTTCTTTAACAGAAGTTGATTGCTGTTTAGGTGGGTTAGATGGGAAATCTCAGAGTACTTCCCCAACCAAATCCACTCCTTAGAACAAGCTTTCCTTCATTAATGGAGTCAGGATTCGTGGTTCCCTTTGAGACTAGGTAAGGCAGCGAGTTTAATATTTTCTCCCTCAAGCAATGTGGTGATGGATGGAATGTTTAACTGCCTTCTCATATTATCGGCCCATCCACTGAGGACACAGCACCATCCTTTTAATATGATTTCCCACTAAATGATGCATGTTGCCCAACATCTGGAGACTTGGATTCAAACCCAAGCCCGAGTTATAAATGCAAGTGGATTTAATTGCCTCTATTTAGCCCTTATCAGCAAACTCAAGAGGAGTTGACACAGCCTCTGGGCAGGGCTTGGGGGAAGGCTGAGGTGTCTCCAGTTGCGGACACAGGGGAGACTTGAGAAGAGGAGCTTGAGAGCTGAGGAGAGAGAAGAACTTGCTTGTGCATCAGGAGATGAATGCAGAGATGTCCACTGCTGGCATTTATCAGAGCTGGAAAAGGGACAGAAGCTCGTTTTCCATCAACAGGGGGGCTGATAAATAAACGGCAGTTCATTCATGCAGGGGAATGAATGGCAGGTCTGCGTGAGGTCTGCAGTTATAATAAGGATAAATTTCGATGACATAGTATTTAGCCAAAAAAATGGTCTACCATTTATCTATATTTTTAAAGAATAGGAAACCATATTATATACCACTTCAGAATACATTACAAGGACATACATAGATATTGTGTGCATATATACATACATTTGTGTTTATTTTTGAGTATATAAATGTGTGTGTGTGTGCTCAGTTGCTCATTCATGTCTGACTCTTTGCAACCTTACGGACTGTAGTCCGCCAGGCTCCTTTGTCCATGGAATTTTCAGGCAAGCATACTGGAGCAGGTTGCCATTTCCTCCTCCAGGGGATCTTCCTGACCCAGGGATCGAACCTGTGTCTCCTGGGCCTCCCATATTGTGGAAGATTCTCTACTGCTGCACTACCAGGGAAGCCCCGTATGTGTGTGTGTGTGTGTGTGTGTGTGTGTGTGTGTATAGATTTACACGTAAGAGTCTAAAAATATATATAGTAATCATTTCAGGAAAGAAGCAGAGGGAAGATAGAAGAAATAAGGCTTAAGTCAAATTTGCAATCTATTTTTTTAAAAGAGGAAGACAAAAAGAGTTAGAGAAAATATAAAAGTCTGTTAACTATGATTAAATCTTGTCAGTATGTATAGTGTTGCAAGATTATTTTCGGAATGCCTAACATGATTATTATTAAAACTTTACAGGAAAGAGCAGAAATTTGCAAGAGAATTTTGTGAATATTGGGAGACTGACAGTGACCATCATTTCAGAACTTCAGATAAGTGAACAATTTACTCACCAACTTAATAATAATTGCAGTCATAGCGTGAAAGAATACTCTGTAAGCTATTGAATTTTACATCAGCCATAAAAATAATTTCTGGCCCAGCAGGGATTAGAAATTAGGACTAATCATAAAGAAAAGCAGCTGGTGATTCTAAAATACCTCATCACTCCTGTGTTTAGTCAGAAGGCCCGGTCAGAGGGAGATGTCCTTAAATTCAGAGTCTTTTTGACACCCCCCTTTTTTAACCCCTGCTTCAATGTCCTGCTGGCAAATGCATTTCTAAATCTTGACGTTCCTCAGAATGGTTTGTACTCCTAGTATCTTAGTTAGTGAGGGCTGCCATAATAAAGTACTGCAAACTGGGTGGCTTAAACAACAGAAATTTATTTTCATTAACTATTTCATTTCAATTTTTTAAAAAAGCTTCTCTTAGGATGCGACTTTTGTTTTCCTTTCATAGCGGTGATTCAAAATATCCCTCATAAATAAACCAGTAGTTATTTTAAATGACTCGTGATGTTCTGTGATGGTGAATTTTATGGGTCACGTTAACTGGGCCACAAGGTGCCCAGCTATTTGGTCAAACACTATTCTGGTGTGTCTGTGAGGGTGTTTTGGCTGGAGATTAACATTTGAGTTGATATGCTGAGTAAAGCCGATGGCCCTCGGCAATATGGATGGACCCCATCAATCTGTTAGAGGCCTGGATAGAACAGAAAAGCAAAAGAGAATTCTCTCTCACTGTTTGACTCTAGAGCTGGCGCGTCAGCCTTCTCTTGCCTTTGGACCCAGGCCGCACAGCACACCGTCAGCTTCCATGGCTGCAAGCAAGGCCTCAGGACTTGAGCTGGAGCCGTCATCAGCTGCCTGGGGCCTCCAGCGTGTGGGCTCCCCAGCCTCCATAACTGTGAGTCACTTCCTTATGATGTAGATATTATGTATAATAATCCTCAGGATAGAGAGGTAAGATGGATCTCCTGTTGATTCTGTTTCTCCAGGAACTCAGACCTTCCATCCTGCAATATTATCATGAGAATAATTTCTAAAATGCTGTTGTCTTTGTTGCACATGACTAGGACACTTATTTAAAAAACAAGGAAATGTAGAAAAGCAGAAGAAAAAATAAAAATTACTTATGTTTCCACCTTCACAGAGCAATCAGACTGAACATTTTAGGGTGTACCTGTCCAGTGGTTCCTTTCTATCATCTATTCATCGGTAACGTGTTGAATAGTGTCCCCCACCAGATTCACGTCCACTGGAACCTCAGATGGGATCTTACTTGGACACAGTCTTTGCAGAGGACTTCATTACTTAAGATGAGGTCGTTCTTGATGAAGATCAGCCCCAAGTTCCATGCATGATGTCCTTAGAAGATGAGGAGAAGGCACGCAGAGAGAATGCTGTTGAACGCGGAGGCAGAGACTGGACCGGGGCACCTACAGACTGAGGACCAACCACGGTTGCCAAGGCAACCACCAGAAGCCAGGACAGAAGCAAGAGAGTCTTCCTCAGGGCTTCCAGAAGAAACCGGCCCTGTCGACAGCTGGCTTCATAATTCTGGCTTCCAGAAATTTGAGCCAATACGTTTCTGTTGTTTTAAATCCACCCAGTTTGCAGTAATTTATTATGGCCGTCGGGCTTCCCCGGGGGCTCAGTGGTGAAGAATCTGCCTGCAAAGCGGGAGACCCCAGTTCAGTCCCTGGTCAGGAAGATCCCCTGGAGGAGGGCATGGCCACCCACTCCAGTGTTCTTGCCTGGAGAATCTCGTGGACAGAGGGGCCTGGCGGGCTGCAGTCCATGGGGTCTCAAAGAATCGGATACGACTAAGGCAACTGAACATGAGCACATTATGGCAGCTACAGGAAATTGTCCATACACATAGGCTTGAAAAATGAGAATGAGATTATATTGTATAGGGCTTCCCAGGTGGCAGAGTGGTAAAGAATCTGCCTGCCAATGCAGGAGCAGCAGGAGATGCGGATTTGATCCCTGGGTCGGGAAGATCCCCTGGAGGAGGAAATGGCAACCCACTCCAGTATTCTTGCCTGGGAAATGCCATGGACAGAGGAGCCTGGCGAGATACAGTCCATGGGGTCCAAGAGTCGAATGTGACTTAGCGTGTGCGTGCACATATACACACACTGTTTTGTAGCTTATTTATTTTAATTGAAATATTTGAATCATATTTGTATGTTATTTAATATTCTTCTGTAGTGTTATTTTTTTATTTCATTTCTTTTATGGGTGTACACTATTTTATTTATTAGTCTCCTATTATGCTTTTGAACTACTAGGTTTTCCCCAGATTTTCATTATTAAATATATTGTGCTCATGTATCTTCTCATGGCTAAATATTTGATTTAAATGTTCATATATTTTCCTTAGAATAAAGTCTTAGGTGTTAGATTCTCGTAAGAACTAAGTAGGCAGGGACCTTGTCTGTCTTGTTCCCTGCCACTATCCATCAAATAGTTCTAGACATATAATAAGAAAATTGCCCATTTGTTTAGACCTGCTGGGCAAAATAAAATTGAAAGGCTTTGTTCATTTTTACAGCTTTGGGAATATATTGCCAAACTGTATATCAGATAATTTTTCAGGTGTCAAACTAAAGGAATAATGTTTTTCCTGGGTGAACTCATGCAGTCTGACTCTAGTGATTAGATTTGTTCTACCCTAAAGTCTTCTCTTATGCAATCATTACTTATGAGTCTGGAAGTAGTTTCATATACAAACTTCCTGATTTAGTTATTTTAGGCTATCCGTGGTGCTATCAATTTTTGAAATTGTGTATTTTCTCCTCTGGCACAAACCATACCTCATACTGTTCAATTAACCCAAATTTAGAATGTAGGCCCAGGAGATGGAGATTACTCAACAGTTTGGCACTTATTTTGATTTGAGTCATACTTATACTTGAGAAGTGATGATTATGGATCATGATTCAATGAATACTTCCGTATGTTATCAGAAATATTAGTAAGAAAGGCAAGGAAATGTGTAGTAATAAGGATGAATTCATCACCAACTATTGAAAACTATTTTCAATGATTTTCATTCTTTTTTCCCAAAATAGCAGATGGCTTAATTCTTTCAACCAGCTGCTAAGAAAAGAAATATTTGAATGATAAGGAGCATAAAATTGTTTCCCCTTGTAACACATGCAACAACAAAGTCTTTAGTGCACATATAGATATGCCTATATAGATAGATGTGTGTGTGTATATATATATACATATATATATATAATAAATGATCAGATTAAAAAGAATAAAACCCAGTCAGCAAAGCCCAAGTCTGGACAAAATTATTGTATACATTTTTAGTGGTTGATCTATGCACATATCTATATATATGCCTTTCAGGCGGCACTTGTGGTAAAGAACCCACCTGCCAATGCAGGAGATGCAAGAGACAGGAGTTCAATCCCTGGGTTGAGGAGGGTGTGGAAACCCACTCCAGTGTTCTTGCCTGGAGAATCCCATGGACAGAGGAGCCTGGTGAGCTGTGGTCAATACGGTCACATAGCGTAGGACACTACTGAGACGACTTAGCATGCACACACGCGTGCATATACATGTGCATATGTGTGTATGTATGTATATGACATCTAGCAATATACTCAGAATCAATTTTTACCACTTCACATGAAATATAGAAGCCATATGGGTCCCTGTACCCTCCCCATTTTATGTTTTAGTTGCTTTATGTATAGAATTCACATACATTGAAAACCCTATCAGTGTTATAATTTTTGATTTCATCATTCAAACATGATTTAAAGAGCTTGAGAGGGAAAGAATAGTCATAGCAGACCATATTACCGTTTCCTTTTCTTTTTCTTCAAGAACACATTTTATTTTATTTTTTCATTTGGCTGTGCTGCTCAGCTTGAGGAATCTTAGTTCCCTGGCAGTGATGGTGCTGAGTCCCTTCGCTGGACCACCAGGGAATTCCCACAAAAATACATTTTAAATAGATGTTAGAAGTTAGGGAGTGGTTAATAGAGGTACCCCTCAAATGATCTGGAACAAGCATTAAAAGCTTGCATCACTGAGGGCTTTTCTGAAAATGCAAGCAACAGAAATCTTCACTTACTTCTTTTAGCAGGGAAGGATTTACTAGAAGATTTTGGGGAGCTCGCAGTTCCCCTGGAAGGGGCAAGAGACAAGCTCGGAGATTATGCAGCCACAAACAACGCCCCAAACTAGTCCTTTGGAGACACAGCTCTGATAGCTGTTTGGGCAGACATGCGCGTGTGCTCAGTCACTCAGAAAGCGTCCGGCTCTTTTTGACTTTAAGGACTGTAGCCCCTCAGGCTCCTTTGTCCATGGAATTTTCCAGGCAAGAACACTGAAGTGGGTTGCCATTTCCTTCTCCGGGGGTTTTCCCGATCCGAGGATCAAACCCACGTGTCCTGTGTCTCCTGCATTGGCAGGCATGTTTTTTTACCACTGAGCCACCTGGGCAGCCTTTGGGCAGGGATACATGGTTTATACACCGTGTCACCGCTGCAGCCCCGGGTGGCTGTTGCTGCTCAGCTGCTAAGCCTTGTCCAGCTCTTTGTGACCTCATGGACTGCAGCACGCCAGACTTCCCTGTCCTTCACTGTCTCCTGGAGCTTGCTCAAACTCATGTCGAGTCAGTGATGTCATCCAACCATCTCATCCTCTGTCTTCTCCTTCTCCTCTTGCCCTCAGTCTTTCCCAGCATCAGGGTCTTTTCCAATGAGTCGCCTCTTCACATCAGGTGGCCAAAGTATTGGAGATTCAGCTTCAGCATCAATCCTTCCAATGGATAGTCAGGGTTGGTTTCTTTTAGGATTGACTGGTTTGATCTTTTTGCTGTCCAAGGAACTCTCAAGAGTTGCTGCTGCTAGAACCACTATCTGCTGGCCCCAAGAGAACGGATGTTACTAAGACTCTTTAGCTTACTTGCCTTCCTTCCGTTACTAGCACCTTCCTTATACCTCCTAATTTGATTCAAAGTCTGGAGTGGATGTGTCTAAGTCAGAGCTTAGAACATGTGTCCTGTGATGTCTTACTTGCAATAGCATCTAGGAAAGAAAGTATCCAGCATTTTCAGTTTCTATTATAATGAAAAGAAAGCTCTGAATCATAAGGTAGAAATATTCCCCAAACAGGGAAATGAAAGAAAAAAAAAAGACAAATTCCAATAGATTTCAGTTTTGAGTCAGATATTTTACTCCTTAGTGTATGTGGTCTTGGTAGAATGAGAGTTTCTTTTCTGTTTTTAATTGGAGGATAGTTGCTTTACAAACTTTTGTTAGTTTCTGCCGTATGTCGACATGAATCAGCCACAGGTACACACACGTCCCTCCCTCTGTAGGTTTTCTCGGTGTAGCGTTCTGTGGGATGATCTGTTTCTCAGTGAGTCTGCTATAGTTCACGGAGACAATGACTGTCAGATATTTATTACAGAGTCTTGCACAGAATAGGTAATTACATGTTATTGTTAAAAACAGTCTAGTGGTGTCGTAATTGTCGTTATTGAATGAGAAGTCATATTAGCAGGAAATGAAGGGTTATTTTTGCAAGAATAACTAACCATTTGGTTTTGAACCCATTGAGCTTGAGGTATCAGGAAATACAGAGGTCAAAGAATATTGCAAGATGATGGTGGCTGTAGGGGTCAGAATCTTCAGAAAGCTCAAGACTAGAGATATTCCATTAATTCTCCACTTTGTGCGGGTAGATAAATATAGGGCCGAAGCTGCTGTGGAATTAAACCATTCACTACATTTTCCTTTTGTCCGAAAGGACCATATCAACAGCCAAAGAACCCCTTTACTTCCTTGATTGAAATTAAAATCCAATATAAAAGGGGAATGAAGATGATGCATATTTTATGCCTTGGCCTCTCTGCCAGTGATTAATATCTTTTTATGCCCTGGGGTAAAACAGAAACCATTATTTTAGAGGCATTAGCACAGGAGAAATAAACTCTCAAAGCTGTAATAGATTGGCTATGCACATTCATAGGCTCTACTGTTTTCCTAGCAATTACCACAATTTATATGTGTGTAATATATATCACATTTTGTGTTATATCATGTATTAAAATACATTTACATTATAGGCATTGTATTATGTATTTATCTTCAGTCAGTGCAGTTGCTCAGTCGTGTCTGACTCTTTGCAACCCCATGGACTGCAGCATGCCAGGCTTCCCTGTCCATCACCAACCCCCAGAGCTTGCTCAAACTCACATCCATCGAGTAGGTGATGCCACTCGATGTGGTATTTATCTTAATATATTAATATAATTGATGGATAGTGAACATTCTTATATAAACAATTATCAACAAAAATTAATATTTGTGTTTATGCGCATTAGTTGCTCAGTCATGTCTGACTCTTTGTGACCCCATGGACTGTAGCCCGCCAGGCTCCTCTGTCCATGGAGTTCTCCAGGCAAGGATACTGGAGTGGGTAGTCATTCTCCTCTAGGGGATCTACCTAACCCAGGGATCAAACCTGGGTCTCCTGAATTGTAGGTGGATTCTTTACTCTCTGAGCCACCAAGAAAGCCCAAATCAATATTTAATTATTATAAATTATTTATAGTATAAATAAAAGTATATGTTTGCCTTAGATTTATGGCAGGTTATTTATTGTCTTTCCTTTGGAAATGATGTAAAATTTTCATACCTACTATTCATAAAAGGTGGTAATTTAAAAAGAAATATCAAATGCACAATGTTACAGGTAGTTTAGAAATATGACAAAAGTTGCAATAGAGATAAATACAAAATATAGGAATGTATGAATAGAGCAAAAAGCTGTGAAGACAGTGTTCATGGGGCTGACATTTGGGGAAATTGAGCTGTATGATAAAGCGCAAATCCTTTATTTTTAGCCCTTGGTTGTATCCCTAAATTCACTGTGGCCAAGATACTCCCCACCTTCTCCCTTGGTCATAGAACCCGTTCTTCCCTCCACCAAATATCCAAGCCCATTAGGGGAAGCTGGGGAGTGAAGCTTGATTGGTCCAAACACGTTGTAGTGGGATGATCTCACTCCTTTTGCTGAGTGACTCGGTTTAGCATGTCACCCCACCCAGTAGTATGTAACCCCATTTAGGCTTTCCAAGTGCCTCAGGGGTAAAGAATGTACTTGCCAACGCAGGAGATGTGGGTTTGATCCCGAGTTGGGAAGATCCTCTGGAGGAGGAGATGGGCAACTCACTCCAGTATTCTTGCATGAGAAATTCCACGGACAGAAGAGCCTGGCTGGCTGCAGACGTGGACACGACAGAGTGGCTGAACACACACACACATGACCAAATTCTACCCAACAGACACAAGGGTTAGTCTACTTTGATGATGCTTGTCAATTTAGAGAAGCTCTCTCATTTTCCTCCAGGTATAGCTATGAAAGGAAGAAATGCCGTAAACTGTGCAGCCATCTCAAGACCTGGAACTCTAAAGTCTGAGGACCAATATCCTGAGGGTGGTAATACTGAAATAAGGTAAGAGACAGTCTCTAAAGACAGTTTTGGAACTAGCAAAACCATCCCTGTAACCATCCCTGTAGCTGCCCTCCCTCCAGACTTCTTGTTCAGTGAAATAATAAATTCCCTACTGAGTCTGCCCCTTATGTATCGAATAGTTAGATTTTTCTCCTACTTGCAGCCGAAAGCATCCCCGCGATTCACTCACCTCCCGCCTCTTCTTGCTGGTGTACTTTCCAAGAGCTTGTCTGGCTGCTCTGCCTCTGGCCCTTCAGCTTGTTTCTGACTTCCGAGCCTTTTCTCACAAGGCTTCCTCTTTCTGGGGGGCCACCCTCCTTCCTCCTGACGAGGCTCCTTGGAAACTGAGCTCTGCATGACAGACTGAGCTCATCCCAAGTGAAGGAAGTCAGAAAGTGACAAGCAAATACTGTATATTAACCACATATATGCATCTGCAGAAATGGCACTGATGAGCCTGTTTGCAGGGCAGGAACAGGGACGCAGATGTAGGCAGGGGCGTGTGGGTGGGGATGGGGGAGGGAGAGGGTGAGGGGAACCAAGAGAGAGCAATGACATGCACACGCGTGAAGCTGCAGTGTATCACGGGAGCTCAGCTCAGAGCTCTGTGATGACCTGCAGAGCTGTGACGGCTTGAGAGGCGAGAGGGAGGCTCCAGACGGAGGGGATATAAGTGTACCTGTGGCTGATCCACATGGTTTACAGCAGAAGCTAACACACCCTTATAAAGCAGTTATACGCTAACTGTTAAAGAAGAAAACTCAAGCATCACCTTGAGAGCCTCTCGTGGGGGCTGGGGTGCTCTGAGCACCCAGTGCTCCCCTCTCCTCGCCACGCTGGCTGTGACTTTCTGCTCATGCGCCTCTGCCTCTCCTGGCTCCTCTCCACAGTGATGGGAATGATGTTCTGTTTTAGCTTGGTGTCCCAAGGCTCCCATCACATCCATGGACGCAGCAGAGTATGAGAAAGGTTTGGCCAGAGCACTTCTTCCTTGAGCAGTAGTGAGCAGCACAGCGTGTGAGGTGGGCTCAGTCTTGTCCAACTCTTTGCCGCCCCAAGGACTGTGGCCCTCCAGGCTCCTCCCTCCATGGGATTCTCCAGGCAAGAATACTGGAGTGGGTTGCCATTTCCTTCTCCTGGGGATCTTCCAGACCCAGGGATTGAACTCGCATCTCTCAGGACTCCTGCATTGGCAGGTGAACCCTTTACCACCAGGCCACCTGGAAAGCCCTGGCAAATAGCACTAAGAACTTGATATTTGGAGGCTGTGGTCCAAACCCGAGTCCATTGTTTATGTGATATTGAACAAGACACCACAGGACGCAGTTCCGTTATGGGGAAAATGGATGCCACAGTGGTATGTACCGTGTATGTATTTAAATGATATAATGATGCTCATCAATTGCCTTGTTGATAATAAATTCTGTCATTGTTCATAATTCATTAGCTTTCCCCCGGGTGCTTACATATATGCTCAGAGATATGATAAACAGGTCTGTACTTTTATATTTCCTACTTATCTCTGTATCTAGCTCTTGATAAAAAGAACTAGAGTCCCACAGCCCAATGATATTGCATTTTATTGCTTGAATCTTGTCTCAGCACTGCCTGCTATACTTGAGAAATATGCCTTGTCTAATACCTAGGTCACAAATGCATATTTGTGAGTTTAAAATAAAGAACAAATGTTTGTGATAGTGGATGCATAATTTAACCTTTTCATCATTTGATATGAAGTCTAAATTAATCTAAGAGCACAGTTTCAACATGAGGTGAAATTTTTGACCTTTAATGATGCTTCGGTATCTTGACATTCTTACCTTGTGCTAATTTTAAGTGACTCTTTGATATATGTTCACAAATGTTTACTGAAGCAGAGTTTGAAAGGGCAAAAGGGGGAAGGAAGGAAGGGAGGAGGGTAAGGGAAGAGAGGAAAAAGTCTGAATCTTCATCAGTAAATGAAAAGATCTCTGAATAAAGTGTAAGATAGCTTTACATGGATTTAGCAAGTATTTAAAAGAATTATGTCTTAATACACCTCTATAGTTTCACCTGAAGGTGTGTCCATGATATAGTAAAATATGAGTGTAAATTGCAGAGTTGTATCCTGGGAAAGATTGAAGGCAAAAGGAGAGGAGGGTGGCAGAGGATGAAATGGTTAGATAGCATCACTGACTCAGAGGACTTGAATTTGAGCGAATTCCGGGAGATAGTGAAGGACAGGGAAGCCTGGCGTGCTGCAGTCCACGGGACTGCAGAGAGTCGGACACAACTTAGCGACTGAACAGCCACAACATGTATGAGATGTGCGAAAATATTTGCTTTTATTTGTAGAAGCTGAAAAAAATGTGTGGAAAGAGAGACACCAAACTGTGTGATAACATTGGTTACCTCAAAGAGGAGGGAGACAGGTGGATGCATTTAATATTTTTACATATGTCTCTGCTTTTTTATTTGTTGCAGTCAAAATTACTGCGATATAATTTACCCTAAAACTCAACCATCAAAGTGTACAATGAAAAAATATTTAGTAAATTTCCCAAACTGTGCCACTATCTTTATAAGGCATTTCTAAGCCATTTCATCATTCGCCAAAAAACCTAGGGTTCAATTACAATTAATCCTCACTCCTTACCCCCAAGCAACCACTCATCTAATTTCTGTCTCTACAGATTTGCCTTTTCTGGATATTTCTTATGAATGAAATCATACAATATGTGATCCTTTGTGTCTGGTTTCTGTCACTTAGCATGTTTTTGAGGTTTATCCACATTGATGAACCACCTATCAGTTCTTCATTCCTTTTTTTTTTTTTTTTTCTTCATTCCTTTTTATGGTCAGAGTATTCCACTGTCTGAACCCTGGTACATTCTGTTTGTCCATTCACTAATTAATAGACATTTGGGTAGGGTTGCCAGATTAAATACGGAATGCCCAATTTAATTTGCTCCAAATAATGTGGGATATACTTATGCTAGAAAAAAATGTGTCATTGTTTATCTGAAATGTGAATGTAACCAAACATCTACTGTTTTTATTGACTAAATGAACCAACTTTACATTTGAAGTTTCCACTTCTTGGCTCCCATGAATAAATGCTGCTGTGAACATTTTCATGCAAGTGTCTCTGTGGATGTGTGTGCATTTTTGTAATTTGGAAGAAAGAAAAACTACCAATTAAGTAAAACCTCCCTTTCTGAATGGATTCCAGGAGCACCAGCAATTTGAAAGTCAGTGAAATAGCTTAAGCTATTGTTAACAAATCTATTGCAGAGAAAGGCACATAAATATTGGGCTCTGCTTTAATTACATGTCAACATCTCCTCCTATGGCAACTCTGGGCTGCCTTGGTTTATTTTATTACTTGCTGGATTGCCTATGGTTATTTAAGAGGCTCATAAAACTTGGATACCAGACCTGCTTGACATCTAAATAATCTAAGTCCAGCTCATTAAAAGCTGAGATCAATAGCTTGCTGAATACGTTCACACAGGTGTTGTGTTTTTCATTTAGGAACATTTTGGCTTGCGGGAGAGAATGAGGTTTGCCATTTGCTATCTTGCTATCATATCCCACCTCCCACTTTCGCCCTTCCTGTTTCCTGGGCCGGAAACACTGTTGCCCTGATGGCTGCATGACTCACCGGTTAATTTCATCCAGTTCTCTGCTCAAATATCCCTCATCAGACAGCTTTCCATAAACACCCACTCAGGCCTGCCCAGAACCTGGCCCCTGTCACATCTTTATAAATAGGTTTGATAGGTTTAGCAGATGGAAACACAGGATGCCTAGCAAACTTTCCATTTCAGATAAAGAAAAAAATCCCTTTTTAGTCAAAGCAAGTCGCATCATATTTGGGGCATTCCCCGATGGCTCAGTGGGTAAAGAATCTGCCTGCAATGCAGGAGGCACAGGTCTGATCCCTGGGTCTGATCCCTGGGTCAGGAAAATCCCCTGGAGGAGGGCATGGCAACCCACTGCAGTTTTCTTGTCATGGAGAATCCCATGGACTGAGGAGCCTGGCAGGTTACAGTCCAAAGGCTCACAAAGGGTTGGACATGACTGGGCAACTTTGCATTCATGCGTGCTGAATATAGAGTTATGTGTGGTTTATCTGACATAAAGCCATTTAACTGGGCACCCTGAATTTTGACAACCCTCCTCACAACCCTTCATACAACCAGACATTATATAACGTATGTATCTGCTTATTTAATTTATTATTGCCATCATCCTGAGAGAATGTGGCTGTATTTGCTTCATACATACATACATACATTCATACATACATAATGTGTTGTCATAACACATTACTGCAAATGGGGGGTTGAAAAAGCAGAAACTTATTCCCCCACAGTTCTGGAGGCCAGAAGTCTGACGTGAAGATGCCCACAGGGCCGTGGTCTGTCCTCAGACTCTCAGAGCATCTTCTCTGGGACCGTCCAGCTCCCGGCGGCTCTTGGCAGCGCTCATGGCTTGTGGCCCTATCAGCCCAGCCTCTGCCTCTGTCTTCTTGTGACCTTCATCCCTGTTCATCTGCATATCATTTTCTTGTCTGCCTCTTTTAAGGACACCTGTCACTGGACTTGGCACTCAGCCTGGTCCAGGACGATCTCATCTTGAGATCTTTAATTACATCCACCAAGACCCTTTCCTCAAATAGGGTCCCATTTACAGGTTTTCAGGGCAGGCCTGTAAGTCGGGGGCCAGGGGGCGGGGGGAACCCTGTTCAACCACTACAGTGGCACATAGAAGTTTGGCACATAGAAGTTTGACCAAAAAGCTCATTCATATTTTTTCATGAAATCGTACGGAAAAATGCAAACGAACTTTTTGGCCAACCCAGTGTGTTGGAAGAATGAGTGGAGACATCAGCGGGGGGTGGGCATTTGGGGTGAGGGTTCTATCCCACAGACATCTCTGCAGAACCTAGTGTTTACTGACGTCAGGAGGGAGCTGGGTGTGCGCGCGTCTTCAGGTCCCCGAGGGCCACCCAGTAGAGATGCTGGGAACTTGGTGGTGGGGTTTGGAGTGGGGCTGTGGGCGCCCGGGGCCTCGCGACGGCAGCTGAGGCGTCTGAGCCGCTGCGCAAGGCCGGGGCAGAAAGCGCCAGGAAGCGGGCGGAGGATGGCCCTCCACTGGGCTCCACCGCGCGAGGAGCCGCGGGCAGCGGGGAACCTGCCCGCACGTCCCCGTCCCCGTCCCGGCGCCTCGAGCCGCAGCCGGAGTCCTCGGGCCGCGGCCGTTCCCACAGCCGCGAGCGTGAGCGCGCCGGAGGGCCGGCCTGTCGGGGGGCTTTACCTCCTGGTTCGGAACAAGGAGCCCAAATCAAAGTCTCCTGCTTCCTCTTATGGACTGGAGACCAAATGGAATTTGAAGGCGCCGGATTACCGGGAGAAGGCGACGTCGGAGCCCGAAACCGCTGCTGGGTTTTGCCGACACAGACACCGCGCTAAGAGGGGAACGCAGCGCGGGGTGCTGTAGGGGCACTTGCTTAGTCTTTTTTTTTTTTTTTTTTTTTTTCAGTTTTAGTTACTTTAAAAAAAGTTATTTGTTTATGTATTTATTTAGTTAGTTATTTTTGGTTGTGCTGAGTCTTCCTGCTTCAGTACGACTGCGCTTTTCTCTAGTTGTACCGAGTGGGGGCCGCTGTCAGTCGCGGTGCGGGGCGTCTCCTGCGGGGCGTCTCCTGCGGGGCGTCTCTTGCGGGGTCTCCTGTTGCGGGGCGTCTCTTGCGGGGGCGTCTCCTGTTGCGGGGCGTCTCCTGCGGGGCGTCTCTTGCGGGGTCTCCTGTTGCGGGGCGTCTCCTGCGGGGCGCCTCCTGCGGGGTCTTCTGTTGCGGGGCGTCTCTTGCGGGGTCTCCTGTTGCGCGGCGTCTCTCGCGGGGGCGTCTCCTGTTGCGGGGCGTCTCTCGCGGGGGCGTCTCTTGCGGGGTCTTCTGTTGCGGGGCGTCTCTTGCGGGGGCGTCTCCTGTTGCGGGGCGTCTCTTGCGGGGGCGTCTCTTGCGGGGTCTTCTGTTGCGGGGCGTCTCCTGCGGGGCGTCTCCTGCGGGGCGTCTCTTGCGGGGGCGTCTCTTGCGGGGTCTTCTGTTGCGGGGCGTCTCTTGCGGGACGTCTCCTGTTGCGGGGCGTCTCTTGCGGGGGCGTCTCGCTGCGCGGGCTTCTTTTGTCGCAGAGCACGGGCCCTAGGGCGCACAGGCTCAGGAGTTGTGAGGCAGACTCAGTAATTGGAGCACACGGAATTAGTTGCTCCATTGCATGTGGGATCTTCCTAGACCAGGGATCAAAGCCCTGTCTCCCGCATTGGCAGGCAGGTTCTCTGAGCCGCCAGGGAAGCCCTTAAGGTTGAGCTTTAAGAGTTCTTTGTATATTTTGGATTAACAGTTCTTTATCAGCTGTGTCTTTTGCAAACGTTTTCTCCAAGACAGTGACTTGTCTTCTTGTTCTCTTGACATTATCTTTCACAGAGTAGAAGTTTTTAATTTTAATGACATCCAACTTAGCAATTCTTTAAAAAAAAAAAAAATTCATTTATTTGGGTCCGTAGGGTCTTAGTTGCCCTGCAGCATCCGGGATCTTAGTTCCCAGACCAGTGATTGAACCTGTGTCCTCTGCATCGAAATGTGGATTCTTAAACCCTGGACCACCAGGAATTTGTTCAGAATTATTTTGGTATTTCTCCCAGGGAATTGCTCTTGGGGAAGCGAGGGAGCTTTGCAGGAAAAGTAGAATTGTTAATGTGAAGAAGGTGATATAGATCTAGTGAGACTGGGCTCCTAATTCCGACGTTGTTTCTAACGAGCTGTCTGGCTCCTGTTGGTCTCTTTCCTCATCTATGACGTGTGACCAACAATTTGTATGTCATGGGGTTGTTGTGAAGATTGAAAATTCGCGTGAAAGCGTGTGAAACCCCCAGGTCTGTGGCTGACAGAGAAGGGCCGCAGCGCATGGTATTGTTCTCCGACTCACACCCTGCTGAGAGAGGCTTGCCAGACGGTGCCTGCAGTGACGTGAGCACCCAGCCCTCCGTCAGCACTGTTCGGTGCTGGGCCCCCGGGGAGTGAGCAGGGACACCCCTGCTCTGTAGAGCTCTCCTTGCAGTGGTTCTGTTTCTTGTTTTAGTTGCTAATTCTGATTCTTTTGCGACCCCATGGACTGCAGCCCACCAGGCTCCTCTGTCCATGGGATTCTCCAGGCAAGAAGACTGGAGTGGGTCACCCTTTCCTTCTCCAGGGGATCTTCCGGACCCAGGGATTGAACCTGTGTCTCCTGCATTGGCAGGCAGGTTCTTTACCACTGAGCCGCCAGGGAAGCAGATTGACAGAGGTGGGGGAAAACAGTGAAACAAGTGTGCAAGTAAATAAATAGCAGAAGTTCAGGCAGTGATGAGTCAGAGGGAGGGAAAGGAAAGCAGCTTAACAGGGATAGAGTGGACCTAGGGCCAGCCTCGGGGGTGTGCCTCTGGATACAAGGTTAGGAGGTAAGGGAAGAAGACCTCTTTAAGGAGATGACTTTGGAGTAGAGACCTCATGTGTGATGGGAAGACTCACTGGACTACCTGGGGAGACAGTTCCTCTGAGCACAGGTAACCAGAGTGAAGATCTTACAGTGGAAACAAGTTTGGGAAATTCTAGGGACATCTCATTTCTAATTGTAGGCTGAATATTGGCAGCAAAATATGCTCATTCATAGAAGGGATTGATTTAATGAATGCCCCTTGGGTCCCTACAATTACACGGGGCCATGCTGAGAGAGGAGATAAAAAACAAACCCGTAATTGCCACGTTCAAAGGAGCCGGCAATGTAATTGAGGAAACAAGTGTGTATAAAGGAGTGATCTGGAAAGAGCGGAATAAAGTATTTATTAATGCCAGGATTTCAAATGCCAGTGTTGGCTTCATGGGGTGAAAAAGTCCCTCATAAATCCTTTCCTGGGATGGGGTTGATGAGATAACTTCCTCCAGGGTGTGGGGTGTACAGATTGGATGGAGAAAAACTCTTTAAGAACTCAGGCCTCTCAGCACCATCATGCATAATTTAGGAGGGGGATGGAAGGAGACAAAAGATTAATGTATGCCAAACATGTAAACATGTACAACCCAGAAATCAGCAGAAGTCACTGTTCTTGAAGATTCGGCAAAGGCCAGCTCCAGGACAGCACATGGCCAATCTGTGTTCTGGGGGAGGCTTCTATGCTCACAGCAGTATTCCTGTAAACAATGGGTCTTATGTCCCATGTTCACTGGTATTTACATTTGACTCTTTTTTCTACTAGAGGTCCCAGCAGGACCTGCTTTTGTTCAGTTTCTATAACCGTCAGCATTATTATTTATCTTTTATAAATAGCTTCAATAATCATTAAGCTTTAGCATCTGTTTTAAACAAATATTTATTCACGTTTGGCTGTGCAGGGTCTTCGTCTCTGCTCAGGTTTTCCTCGGGTTGCGGGGGGCGGGGGCTGCTCCCCAGTTGGGGTGTGAGGGCTTCTCGTGGCAGTGGTTTTGTCTTGTCGCGGAACATGAAGCCTGGAGCGTAGGCTTCGGTAGTTGTGGCCCGCAGGCTTAGCAGCTCCGTGGCCTGCGGGATCTCCCCTGACCAGGGCTCACACCCGTGTCTTCCCTTTTGGCAGGAGGCTTCTTCACCGCTGAGCCACCAGGAAGCCAGTGATTTTCTAAAGATAGAGATGCACTACTCCAACCAAGCTTTAGGAAGGTTTTTCCCAAGTCTTGTCAATCATTCTTTTTCTCTCTCCTCTCTCATTTTCCTCTCTTCCTGCATATTTATGCATCTTTTGTCTGTAATTTTCCAGTCATCATTTGTAATACCACGTCTAGCATTGTTTTTGTGAAATTCAGAAAAGCACAAGGAAAGTTAGTTTTCAAACCAGAATATTTGTGTTACTGATTTTTATGATGTTACATAATGATTTTAAAATACAAGTACATGTATATCTTTAAATTTATTCAGACATTGCTTTATCTTGCATTTTTGTATCTGGTGATATTATGACTTTAGATTTTTTTATTAAAAACATTTAGATCAGCTCAATATTAAATTTCATATTTTATTCTTTTCGATGAACAAGACTAATAAACAAGATGAAAGTGCCATTGCTTATTGAACTACAGGTATGAATCTCAATTCCGATGAGATTCTGGAATTGGAGATCTATTTCAGAGATTATTTGCGCCAATAAACTTTTTCTGGAGATGCCATATGTAAATTTCTCTTCACCACAGATTCAAAACATTCAGTGCTCCAAGAAATAAACCGACTGATTAAAAAAAAAGTGTGTTCTCTTATTTGTTAAATAAGATTAACAAATGAATTTACAGTTATGCTCTCAGAAAAATAATAAGAGTGACTTTGCATCACCTCATGGAACCTCACCCTTTGTAGAATGTAGAGTCATTTTCAAATAAATACAATAAAACCATCATCCTTGTATTTTAAAGTAGCAGCTGACAAACACTATACTTGCTTATATTTATACGTGTCTTTACTGTTGAAGAAGTCTAGCTGTCTTGTCTTAACCTTTTGTTTAAGGTGGAGTTAAGTTATTGCTCTGAGTGAATAAAACTTATCACTGTAGTAAGATCTACCTGTAGGAAACCTCCTTTGACGATTCCCATGTTGACTTTATTAGTGCATTGTATAGTACATCTTTCTGAATATAGTAAGTCCCCTGCATATGAATGAGTTCCAGTCTGAGAGTGCGTTCGTAACTCCAATTTGTTCATGACGTCCAACAAAGTTAGCCTAGGTACCCAACTAACACAGTGGGCTATGCAGTACTGTACTCTGATAGGTTTATAACACTTGTCACACATATGATGCGTAAAAGACAAACAAAAAATAAAGGAAACATTTTTAATCTTGCGATACAGTGCCTTGGAAAGCACAGTAGGACCAGCTGCATCATTGCGGCTTTTCCGCTTGCTTCTGGACATCCTGGGCTTGAAATAAGGAATTGGACTGCCATGGTTTATACAGGACTCTAGAATAGCACACACAGAAGCACAATCGCTGAGGAGCACGCCTGCCCGTGGCAGTGTACACAGACGTGGGAACTAACTTACCTTGGACACGTGAACACAGGTTTGCAACTTGAAGGTTTGTATGTAGGGGACTTCCTGTACTATGTGTTATAATTTGTGATAACAGAATTTAGTTGTTAGATATAGTGAGCTGTTTGAGAGCCATATTCACCTGAATTCAGTGGTGGGAGGCCATGTTTGTGGATAAGAAAGCTCACTGTTGTAAGGTCCTGACTCTCCTAGGTGAATCTGTTAACTGGCATTTTGGTTGGAATTGCAGTGAATAGGATTTTTCAGTGAACCTAAAGCACGTTTCATGGAATTCATTTGGAAAAATGAAAAAAATGATTCAAAGCAACTGGAGAAAGATCAAAACAAGAACGAAGCATTTCCCTTGCCTCGTATCAGTAGTTGCTATGAGGTGTAGTAATTAAATTGTTGTTGTTCAGTCATTCAGTCTTGTCCGACTCTTTGTTACCCCGTGGTCTGCAGCACGCCAGGCTTCCCTGTCTTTCACTATCTCTCGGAGTTTGCTCAAGCTCATGTCCATTGAGTTGGTGATGCCATCCAACCATCTCATCCTCTGTTGTCCCCTTCTCCTCCCGCCTTATATCTCTTCCAGGATCAGGGTCTTTTCCAATGAGTCAGTTCTTCACATCAGGTGGCCAAAGGATTGGAGTTTCAGCTTTAGCATCAGTCCTTCCAATGCATATTCATGGTTAATTTCCTTTAGGGTTGACTGGTTTGATCTCCTTGCTGTCCAAGGGACTCTCAAGAGTCTTCTCCAACACCACAGTTCAAAAGCATCAATTCTTCGGTGCTCAGCTTTCTTTATAGTCCAACTCTCACATCCATACATGACTACTGGAAAAACCATAGCTAGACCATGACTAGACGGACCTTTGTCAGGAAAGTAATGTCTCTGCTTTTCAATAAACTTTCCAAAATAGTTCTTTTGTCTGAATCCTATCTTAGGTACTGTAAGGAACAGAAAGAGATGTATGAAAATTAGAGATGTTTAGAGCAGGAAATATTTAGAGGCAGTGTATAGTTGAGCTACCTGTTAACCTTTTCCTATATCCTTGGCTTTAGTTCCCAGAAGTATAAGAAGAGCCTAAGCTTGTCAATGGTGAGGGTTGGTGTTGATACTGTTTAGATTTGCTACGACTTGGGAGGAGTGGGTGAAAGACCCTCTATTTCCCCCGTTAGTTATGATTCTTGATTTCGAATCAGAAGACATGTCCTTGGGCAGATCCCGAGGCTTGTCTTGCCCTTCTCCCTGTCTGTAGGAGATGAACCTATTTGGCATCCTAGATGTTTCTCCCGTGAGAGGGAGCCCCGCCCCCGGAAGTAGTCCAGGAACTGCAGCACCCAACTGCGCCCTTCAGCAGCCCTGTGGGGTCGAGCCTTTGAACTGGGCTGACAGTTCTGATGATGGCGGTGCTGTGTTGGGCAGAACGCAATCCAGCTTGTTCCTACAGAGTTTTATTGGCTTTGCAAGTTTTAAAACTCATAAAAGATGTTTTGTCAGTAAGAGAAACCAGCCTACGGGGGAACAGATAATTATGTAATAAGGCATCGTTTTCCATGGTCTAATAACCATAACCTGTTTTAACTGTTACAGATTATAATGTCCATAAAACCTTGGTCATTTATTATCTGTTTTTCACATCTTCTCCTTTCAGTGGAGATGTTAGAAAAGGTCAGACTGCTGTCAGAACCCAGTGATGAAGAGCAGGCTGGTACTTTGGAAAATGGCAGTCCTCGCAGCGTTCAGGGCTATAAACTTTTTAAATTGAATTGTAAAAGTTTATCACTAATAAAGAAACTCTTTTAGGTGATTTTAATGTTATTTGGTCGTTTGAAATATTTCAGAGATGGAAACAGATGGTAAGGTCATGAAATGGGTGAGTATTCAGCATTATAAAATGCAAAATGCCTTTTCTCCACGTTAGAGATGGAGCCGTGCAGTCAGGATAACGCTCTGGGGTATTACCCACTTTCTACAAGGAGCAGGTGCTTCACTTGGCACTTGTATACAGAGAAGGGTTGAGAACAGCCAGATCTGTTAGTAAAATAAACATATATTTCTTATTCTCTCCTTCAAATGACCTTGACCACTTTCTTTCTTATGGTGGGTAAGTTACACTTCACCTGAGATAAGAATAGGAATTCATGATTAGCAAAAGATAGTGATCATAGGGGGCTTCCCTGGCGGCTCAGGGGTAAAGGATCCACCTACCAATGCAGGAGATCAGGTTTGATCCCTGAGATGAGAAGATCCCCTGGAGAAGGAAATGGCAACCCACTCCAGTATTCCTGCCTGGGAAATCCCGTGGACAGAGGAGCCTGGGGGGCTACAGTGCATGGGGTTACAAAAGAGTCAGTCAGGACTTAGTGACTAAACACCAACAATGTTCATCAGAGGATCAGTTCTAAGAAGACATATATTTAGACTGTGAATTCCCTGAAGGCAGATCCTTGGTCTTTCAGAGTCATTCATTCATGCATGCATCCAATAAACAATTAGTGAATACTTGCTATGTGCCAGGCATTTCTCTGGACACTTAGAATACTTAGAAATCTTTATGGAATTTACACAGGAGTAGCATAAGCCATGCAAAAACAATAAAGCAGATAAGCAAATCAGTGTGTTAAGTAGAATAACATATTTGAAAGTGAAAAGTGCAATAGGAAAAAGCAAAGCAAAGCAGGTTAAATGTAACTGGAAGGGAGCTGAGGTGAGGAGTGAGGTTCCCTAGAAATAGTCCCTGTTATTTAGTATGTATCTTGTGGATCTTCATTTCACAATTTTAAACAATAGATTCTTGATAAACACAGCATTATCACTTCCTTTCACCTCTCATGAAAATGCTCCATGTCGGTGACTATTTCTCTACAATGTAAAGAAATGAACATGGCAGCTAGGGAGGCCCTCCTGGAAAAGGTGGTGTTTGAGCAATGACGTAAAGGGGATGCACAATAGACCGACCTGGATGAAGAGAGTTCCAGGGAGAAGGAAGCCCCAGTGCAAAGCCATGGAGATGGGCACATGCCTGGCATGGCTGAGGAGGAACAAGGAGGCCAGGGGGCTTGCAGGTGGCTCTAGTCGTAAAGATTCTGCCTGCCAGTACAGGAGACACAAGAGACATGGGTTCGATTCCTGAGTCGGGAGGATCCTCTGGAGGAGGGCATGACAACCCACTCCAGTATTCTTGCCTTGAGAATCACATGGACAGAGGAGCCTAGCGGACTACAGTCCATAGGGTTGCAAAGACTTGGACACGACCGAAGCATAGCATGCACGCAAGGAGGCCAGGATGGTTGTAGAGGCGAGAGCAAGCAGAAGAGAAGGAGAGGGAAGCAGAGAGCAAATGGGTAGGTGGTCCTAGGTCATTGAGGACACAGAAGGCCATTGCCAAGGCTTTGGTAACTATGTGAGATAATGGATGTTAACTAAACATGTGCTAATCATTTTCCAATGTATGCATCTATCAAGTCATCATGTTGTGTACCTGAAACTAATGCACTGTTTTGTGCCAATTATATTTTAATAAAACTTGAAATTCAAAATTAGGAAAGGAGTACGTCAAGGCTGTATATTGTCACCATGCTTATTTAACTTATATGCAAAGCACATCATGCAAAATGCCAGCCTGGATGAAGCACAAGCTGGAATGAAGGTTGCCGGGAGAAATGTCAATAACCTCAGGTATGCAGATGACATCACCCTTATGGCAGAAAGCAAAGAGGAACTAAAGAGCCTCTTGATGAAGGTGAAAGAGGAGTTGAAAAAGTTGGCTTTAAAACTTAACATTCAAAAAACAAAGATCATGGCATCTGGTCCCATCACTTCATGGTAAATAGATGGGGAAACAATGGAAACAGTGACAGACTATTTTCTTCGGCTCCAAAATCACTGCAGATGGTGACTGCAGCCATGAAATTAAAAGACGCTTGCTCCTTGGAAGAAAAGTTATGACCAACTTAGACAGCATCTTAAAAAGCAGAGACATTACTTTGCCAACAAAGGTTCGTCTAGTTAAAGCTATGGTTTTTCCAGTAGTCATGTATGGATGTGAGAGTTGGATTATAAAGAAAGCTGAGCAACAAAGAATTGATGCTTTTGAACTGTGGTGTTGGAGAAGACTCTTGAGAGTCCTTTGGACTGCAAGGAGATCAAACCAGCTAATCCTAAAGGAAATCAATCCTGAGTATTCACTGGAAGGAATGATGCTGAAGCTGAAGCTCCAATCCTTTGGCCACCTGATGCAAAGAACTGACTCCTTGGAAAAGACCCTGTTGCTGGGAAAGATTGAAGGTGGGGGGAGAAGGGGACAACAGAGGATGAGATGATTGGATGGCATCACCGAGTCAATGGACATGAGTTTGAGCAAGCTCCGGGAGATGGTGAAGGACAGGGAAGCCTGGTATGCTGAAGTCCATGGGGTCACATAACTGAGTGACTGAACAACAAAAACTTGAAAAAAAAAAGAACAGGAATCCCCTGGAAGCTTAAAATACATTGTTAGTAGGTAAAGGCTGAAGCAGAAAGACCAACTAGGAAGCTGTTGGTCTGGGGAAATGAGGGTGCTTGGGTCAAGGTGAACTTTGGAGTTGGTGAGAGGTGGGCGGACTTTAGGTGTGTTTGAGCCAAGAGGACCCTTGCAGATTATGTGTGGCCTATGAAAGAAACAAGTCAAGGATGGCACCCAGGTTTTAGCCTGAGCAATGGAAAGAGGAAGCTACCATTTCCTGAGATGAGTGGTTTCATTTCCACTTTGGACAAGTTGAGTTTGAGATGCCTTTAGTCATTTGAGTGGAGGTGCCAAGTAGGCAGCTGGGTATTTGGCAGAGTCTAAAATTTGAGAGAGTGCTGGACTCACATGGAAATTTGGAAGTTATTGATATATATATATGGCATTTAAATCTAAATATCGTATGATATGTGGTATTTAAAGCTATGAGACTAGATGAGATCACTAACGGCGGGAGTATAGATAAAGAAGAGGACTCAGAACTGACTTTGTGACTAGCTCGAGAAAAGCTGAGTTGATGAACAAAACAAATGAGTCGTGATAGCAGTTAGCACACTCCTCCACAAAGTAACTCAGATCAAGAGCACCACATATGTCACTCAGGAAAGCAGCAAAATGGAGCTGTTTACAACTTGAAGCCGTGTTCCCGGGTGCAGGCTTTCCCCGGGTGCAGGACGGAAGCGGGGCCCAGATGAAGGAGGTCACAGTGGGAGGAGAGACGTCATGCTGGGCCGTGTGTGCAGTCAGCCCCTCAGGCATCCAACAGGGACATTTTAGCTGCTTAGTACGCGCTGGGCACAGACTGCTTCTGTGGGGGGCTTGGTGTGTTTGTCCCCCAGCATCAGTTCCTTGTTTCTGACCCCCCCCTCCCAATTTCCCTGCAGGTATTCCTCCTCCCGGGAGTGTGCAGTCCTACCGGGAGGGTAAGCCGGGAAGCCAGGTCCAGCTTGGTGCTTCCAAGAGACCAAGTATGTGACCTAAGCTTGGCCAGTTGGACTCTGTATACCAGGGTTCTGGCTTTTCAGCCAGAAGAGATGAAATATTTAATGCCCATGAGCCTATGGAACATAATTCAAGTCACAAATACAAACTACCCACACAATTTAAAATTTTCCAGTAGTGACTAAAAAACAGGCCAAAGAAATCATTTAAAAAATTTATTTATTTTTTAATTGCAGGATAATTGCTTTATAGAATTTTGCTGTTTTCTGTCAAACCTCAGCATGACTCAGCCGTAGGTATACATGTGTCCCCTCCCTCTTGAATCCCCCTCCCGTCTCCCGCCCCATCCCACCCTCTAGGTGGATACAGAGCCCCTGTCTGAGTTCCCTGAGACCTACAGCAAATTCCCATTGGCTATATATCTTACATATGGTGATGTAATTCATCTTATTTATTTTATTTGCCTCACTGTGTCCCAAGTAGTGTCATTTCAATATGTAATTTTTATAAAAATTATTCTGGCACAAACTCTTTGAGATCTGGTGCGTGCGCTTACCGAGCGTGTGTGCTCCACCCCTCAGTCATGTCTGACTCTCTGTGACCCCCTGGACTGTAGCCCACCAGGCTCCTCTGTCCATGGTATTTTTCAGGCAAGAGTACTGGAGCGGGTTGCCATTTCCTGCTCCAGGGGAATCTTCCTGACCCAGGAATTGAACCTATGTCTCGGTCTCCTGCATCGGCAGGCGGATTCTTTACACGGGCGCCGCCTGGGAAGCTCTTGGCAGCCTGAAAGCACAGCTCTTTTCAGACGAGCCTCAGTTCAGCGTGCGGTCGCCACGTGTGGCGGTCTTGTTGACTGAAGAGAACAGACCTGAATTCACTCATTTCCTCGGCAGCCCGGATCAAACGGTACCTTCCACAAGGGTCATAACAGCAGGTTCTGCTTCCTGATCCTTCAGCGCTTCCTCAGCTGTTGCAAAGTCCTCTCCAAGGAGTCCAAACTCCTGAGAGGACTGAGTCAGTGAGCGTCCGACAGCTCCTAATATAGTCCCTTTTGCTTGGGTAGCTAGAGTGAGCTCCTATGAGTTGCATTCAAAGGATTGTCGCTGCTATGTTCCTTTTGCAACAGAAAAAAGAAGGCTTGGGCTAGATCAAGACCTTTTCACAGTTCTACTCTTAAGGGTGGAGTCAGAAAGTGGACTAAACCTTTGAAAGGAGTAACATAGGTCTGCATGTGGTTAGTTGAAAAAAATCTGCAACATAGAGCTTTGAGGGAAAAGAATGAAGTGCACAGAATATTTGTATATCTTTTCAAAATCACACATGTATATATATTTGTGGGCATGTCTATACAACTTCTGGGGTCCTTCCCTGGTGGCTCAGATGGTAAAGAATCTGCATGCAATGCAGGAGACCCGGGTTCGATCCCTGGTTGGGAAGATCTCCTGGAGATGTAAATGGCAGCCTACTCCAGTGTTCTTGCCTGGAGAATTCCAAGGACAGAGGAGCCTGGCAGACTCCAGTCCATGGGGTCACAAAGAGCTGGACATGACTGCGTGACTAACACTTTCACTTTCATGTACAACTCCTCAATGGAGAGAGACAGACCTGCTGAACAGTGGCGGCCTTTGGAGGACACAGGTAGGCGACGGGCAGCCCGCGTGCTCTGGGTTCAATGGTGTGTCTTCCCCGGGCTCACATATTGGCGCCCTAACCGTCCCCTACCCCCGCATCTGAGAATGCGGCTGTGCTTGGAGATGGGGGGGGGGTGTCTTTGCAGAGGTGATTAAATTAAAATGAGGTCATTCACGGGGCCCCTAGTCCAGTATGACTAAGGTCCTTGTAGGAAGAGGAGATGTGGACAAAGAATCATGCAGAGAGGAGGCTGGGTGATGGCAGGAAGAGGGCTACCTGTCAACCAGGCGAGAGGAACAGAGCCTCTGCTCACAGCCCTCAGGACAGACCAACCTACATCTCAGACTCCTGGTTCCTCTACAACTGCGAGACAATAAACACCTGTGGCTGAAGCCGCCTAGTCCGTGATGCTTTGTCAAGGCAGCACCAGCAAAACACACAGGGTCATTGACCAGAGAGGCAGACTTGTACCCGTCGTTTGATCATTGTTGACGACGTTGTGCTGGCTTCTGCTGCATGCGGGTGTGGAGCAGACATGAGGGCACAGATGGCCCCTCCCTCCGGAGCCGCCCTCCCGCCTCCCGCCCTCCAGCCCCGCCCCACCCCCCGCCCCTCCCTCGGGAGCCGCCCTCGCCCAGCCCCGTCCCCCGCCCCCCGCCCCGGCCCCCCACTCTCCTGCCCAGCCCCCCCTCGCCCCCTCCCGGCCCCGCCCCCCGCCCCGCCCCCCCACTCTCCTGCCCAGCCCCCCCTCGCCCCCTCCCGGCCCCGCCCCCCGCCCCGCCCCCCCACCCTCCTGCCCAGCCCCCCCTCGCCCCCCTCCCGGCCCCGCCCCCGGCCCCGCCCCCGGCCCCGCCCCATCCCCTGGCCCTCCCAGGGCGTCAGAGGGCCGGGCTGAGCCCCGGTGTCAGGCAGAGCTCCCGGCTGCCCGTCTCCCACACACTGCGTGTGTGTCCCCACTGCTCTCTCAGCTGGCCCCCCCTCCTCCCCTGCTGTGTCCGCAAATCCTCACTCTGTTCGTACGTCCGCATCTCTGTTCCCGCCCTGCAGATAGGTTTATCGGTACCATTTTTCTACATTCCATATATATGTGCTAATATACAGTATTTATTTTTCTGACTTACTTCACTCTGTATAACATGCTCTAGGCTCATCCACTTCATTAGAACTGACTCGAATGCATTTGTTTTTCTGGCTGAGTCGTATTCCATTGTATACGCGTACCACTACTTCTTCATCCATTCGTCTGCCGACGGACGTCTAGGTTGCTTCCACGTCCTCGCTGTTGTAAGCAGTGCTGCAGTGAACACTGGGGCAGGGTTAGGGGCAGGGTCTTTTTCAGTTACGGTTTCTCAGGGTATATGCCCGCTATTGTTACCTGTCATTTGAAAGGTTTCTCTTCTAAATGTTTTAATTATCTTGTGTGTGTGTGTGTGTTCAGTTGCTCAGTTGTGTCCTTCTCTTTGCGACCCCATGGACTGTAGCTGCCAGGCTCCTCTGTCCATGGGATTTTTCCGGCAAGATACTGGAGCGGATTACCATTTCCTCTTCCAGGGGATCTTCCGGACCCAGGGCTTGAACCTGCGTCTCCTGTACCGCAGGTGAATTCTTTGACCTGCGTGAGTCTTCAGGGAAACCCCTTTATCGTGTACATTTCTGTTTAAACATCAAAAAGTGGAAAGGTTAACAGTGAGGTCTCGGAGTCCCGCTTATCTTCCTGTATCCCTCTTCTTTCTTTCAGCACTCTCCTCCTCTGAACTCTTGTCTCCTATGAAGGGATCTGATCAGGATGAGCGATACCCTGAGAGCTCTAGAGCTAGGAAGGGAGAGCAGACTCATGACCTGGTTCTTCCCTGTTTCATCTGGATGCTGACTTCCTGGCCTTCTTGTTTAATGGTGGGAAGGCTCTGGTGTATATTAGAACAACTACAGGGTCGTCTTTATTTTATTCCTCTCTCTATCCTTATGTCCATTTCATTATTACACTTTATGAGGTTCCTGATCTGGAACAATAGATGTATAGTTCCTCTGTTACAAGCAACAGAAAGTGCACTGTATGGTCGTTAGCAGAAAAATAATCCATCCAAAGAAAACAAGGAATCTAACTGATTCCAAGAGAAAGCTGTAGAATCAGGTTTTGAAAAGGACCAGAGGTAGGGAAGGCTTAGGGGTGAGAGGACTCGTGGTCAGAGATGGTGTGCTGTTCCTTTGTTGTTATTGCTCTTTAGTAACTGATTGTGTCTGACTCTTTGCAACCCCTTTAGGATGTCACCAGTGATGTAAACCAGCTCTTTTTTTTAATGAATCATTTCCTTCAAGATGCCATGCTCAAAGGAAAAAGTTTCTAATAAGCTTAAGTTGGGTCATAAGCCCATCCTTGCTCAGGGAGGGCAGAATATTACTATTTTTCTCATATTCTCTCCAGCAGAGAAGGTGCTCACTGCAAAGCAGACTCAATATGCTTTTGCCAGAGGGAATCCTAAGTAGCAAAAGCAACATGCGAGTTCTCTTGGATGATAATTAATTTGTTTATTCCACAATGTGACAGTTATTCAACCACTGGCGGTATTCTCTGGAAAGATCTTTCAGATATTATAATCTCCTGGGGGCAGAGGCATAGTTTTCTTATACGGCATCCACGATGACAAACGATTAATAGGTGCCTAGAGTCAAAATGCAAAATAAATTTCGTTCCATTTTGCCTGGATAGCTTTCCTTTTACTTGTATGGGTCCCTTCTCTTGGTTTTACTTTTTACTGAAAAATTGCTTTTCTTTTTCAATGCAGCCCTTGCTGCATTGGCCAAATCTTACTTTATTCCTCAAGTAATTGAAAAACCTATCTAACACCCTCATCAGTGGGAAAAAAAAGGTAGGCTTAGAATCTTTTCCTTTCACTGATGCATTTACAGACCCAGTTAGTATAAGACAGATTTTAGAAACACTGTTCTTAAAGTTTAAAATTAAGTTGTTCAAAGGTACATGTAGCTATTTCATTATGTCTGATGGTAAAGTACATTGATGTGGGCTGTGGTTATGAAATTGCTATTTTATTTTTAGCTAATGAAAGTAGAAATTTAAAGTGTTGAAATTTGGGTCTGTATTTTAATCATGTTTCTCAAAAGCGACTTGGGTTGGGATTTGATAATTCTGTAGAGAGAATATGAGCTCCTGGAGTCCTGCAGACCCATGTATCCTCGTAAAACCCATGGTCATTCCAGGCATGGAAGATGTATCAAATGAGAGAGGGTGTGTGCAGACCTGGTTGAGAACATGTGTCAAGCTTTCAACAAACATAGTTCCCTTCCATCCCTGTCTTCTTTTTACATGACTCTGTAGAGGAGAGAGAGGCAACATAGTTGTGAGCAAAGGACTTAGGCTGAGACTTAAATTCAAAACTGGAATCTACCACATGCTAGCTATGTGGCTACTGGCAAGTGACTTAATTTCTTAGAGCTTTAGCATCTTCGAAAGTAAAAGAGGAGAGTGAAAAAGTTGGCTTAAAGCTTAACATTCAGAAAACTAAGATCATGGCATCTGGTCCCATCACCTCATGGGAAATAGATGGGGAGACAGTGGAAATGGTGTCAGACTTTATTTTGGGGGGCTCCAAAATCACTGCAGATGGTGACTGCAGCCATGAAATTAAAAGACACGTACTCCTGGGAAGGAAAGTTATGACCAACCTAGACAGCATATTGAAAAGCAGAGACATTACTTTGCCAACAAAGGTCCGTCTGGTCAAGGCTACGGTTTTTCCAGTGGTCATGTATGGATGTGAGAGTTGTACTGTGAAGAAAGCTGAGCGCCGAAAAATTGATGTTTTTGAACTGTGGTGTTGGAGAAGTCTCTTGAGAGTCCCTTGGACTGCAAGGAGATCCAACCAGTCCATCCTAAAGGAGATCAGTCCTGGGTGTTCATTGGAAGGACTGATGCTGAAGCTGAAACTCCAATACTCTGGCCATCTGATGTGAAGAACTGACTCATTGGAAAAGACCCTGATGCTGGGAGGGGTTGGGGGCAGGAGAAGAAGGGGACGACAGAGGATGAGATGGCTGGATGGCATCACTGACTCGATGGGCATGAGTCTGAGTAAACTCCGGGAGTTGGTGATGGACAGGGAGGCCTGGTGTGCTGCGATTCATGGGGTCGCAAAGAGTCAGACATGACTGAGTGACTGAACTGAACTGAACTTAGCATCTTCATTCAGAAAGCCAAACCAAAAATAATGATTTTTTTACTGTGATTGTGATTTTTAAGATCCAATGAGATACTTGCTGTGTCTTTTCTCTGCACATACTCAATAAACTGTAATTACTATTATTGGCAACTCACATGTTTACATGACTGACTCATTTCTACTGTTGACAGCAGATACTCTATAATACATTTAAAGCAGCTTAATGATTTGTTTCTTTAACCTGTCTAGAGGATTTGGTTCATATGAATACGATGGCTCTGATCTGAAACCACAGCAAACCGTGTAACCCACAATTTCCTAGAATGTTTCTGGAGCATACCCCTGCCATAGATGGAATAAAATGAGTCATTAGGAAAAGATTTTGTCTTCATACAGGATTGGGGAATTTTTGATCAACCAAATTTTATATACTCTCTTTATTACAGGACTTTTCAGAGCCTTTAGCAGACAAGCATGCATAGTGAGTTTCCAGAAACAAATCATGTAGGCAGAGTTTTCTAATACTGGTCTGTTTTTGACCAGTAAACACACTGTCATGGGATCAGGACTATTCAGAAACACTGTGATGGCACAGCTCTTTTACCACCCGCCTGTCAAGAGGCACACGGTGTGGTCATAACACAAAATCCAGCTTGCCCAGAGCAGCCACTGTGAATTGTGAATTTAATCTAGTTGTTCTTGAAAGCTGGACTTTTTTTTTTTTCTTCCCCCAAATTGAATTGCAGCCTATGAGGGAGAAACAAATGCTTCCCCGCTGCTCACACTCCTGCTCAGTCTGTAAATGTTAGGAAACGCCATAAAAAAGAAATTTTAATTCCTGCAGCAATAAATATGCAAATACTCATTTTCTCCAAATATGGCTAGGCATCATTTCCCCTCTTTCACCACCTCAGAGGCCCTAAGCGGGTTTGAATTTGTTGACAAAGCTTTTTCCAGCCATCTCGCTGACTTTTTCTTTTGTGTGCTACCAATCTGTTAGCCATATTCCCAGGGAACCTGTGTGGAGAGCAAGTGTGCTCTCCCCTCCTCCCCTCCCTCCCTCTCCCCTCCCTCCTCCCTCCCCCCTCTCCCTCTCCCCTCCCCCCCTCCCCTCCCTCCCCCCCTCCTCCCCTCCCTCCCCCCCTCTCCCCTCCCTCCTCCCTCCCCCCTCTCCCTCTCCCCTCCCCCCCTCCCCCCCCTCCCCCCCTCCTCCCCTCCCTCCCCCCCTCCTCCCCTCCCTCCCCCCCTCCTCCCCTCCCTCCCTCTCCCCTGGCAAGTCCAGAACTGAGTCAGTCTCAGTCTATGCTGTTGATATCTGTCATCCCCAGTTTAGTCCTTTGTTCCTAGCCTACCATTGATCTCCAAGGAATTTTGCTTGCAGGATATTGAAGTCCTATTTTTTTTTTAAACGTATGAAGTGTTCTAGTTTTCTCCATATTTCTGTGCCCAAGTGAATCGTAAGCAAAAGACAAAGAAAAAACATTTCAGGTATCTGTGAGTCCTCAGAAGTACAATGATGCTTCCATCCAAAGCTGAAGTTGGAAATAGGACAGGAAAGAAAAAATCTTGGGGAATAGAGTCAAACAGATTGCTCAAAGCTTGCACTTCAGATCGAAGAGCACCATTTTCTAAGGTTTGCTTCATGTGACTTGGGCAAGACTTTCTTTAGTGTCTTGTCCACTCATTATATTAAGTGATAGTATGTACATTTTCAGGATCCTCTTGGCGATGGGTATTATAGTAAGATATTGTCTTGTCTTTGCACCTATGGAAATAATTTGAGCTTCACAAAATTGAGACCAGGTTGGGGTGCAATGTAGATAGGGTAGATGATGGAAAAAAGCAAATTTTGCATGCTGGTGTTAAATCTTGCCCTGGGTTGCCCACCTGTGTACTTCTAGAGCCTAGGAGAATGGGTGGCACATAGTGAGTATTCAGTCACTATGTGTTTAAGGATCAGACGGATGCCTTCAGAGAGGTTGCTTCAGCTGTGAACACTTGAGCCGAGTATTTATGTGTGGAGTTGCATGTCACAGCTCAGTTATGCCATGACTAAGTGTAGCGTGATCGTTAACACCGGCCAGAGAGCTGAGAGAGGAAAGCCCAGGATGGCTCTGTCTCATCTATATGGTTTTGTGCAAGTTACCGAGTATTGCTAAGCCTGACTCGCCTCATCTCCGCAGTGGGGACAGTGAGAGCTTCAAGAGGTTTCATGCAATGGTTGCTGAGGACAGAGTGTGCGAAATACCTTTGCATAGTACCTGGCATGTACTAAGCATTCAGTAAATATTAACATTATGACTATAAACTGCGTATCAAGTGGGTTCAAATTGGATCAGTCCACAGTAACACCATAGGTCGCAGGATGCTCTGGAATGTAAACTGTGTGTGAAAATTGTAAGTACAGGCATTGAGTCCAAGATGAAAACGTGGCCTGTATTACACTGTCAATAACTCACTGCCCCGACCCTTCGCCCCACCCCTGCAAGCACGGTGACAGTTCATAGCGTGTCTCGTAGAAGGCTCTATAAAGAGTTATTTCACGACGCCGCTCTGGAGTAATGGTTCTTTTTTTTAAAATTTTTTTAAATTGGAGGATAATGGGTTTACAGTGTCCTGTGGGTGTCTTAGCCAGGCAGCAGCTTGAATCGTCCTAACTACACAGAGATCCTCCCCCTCCTGAGCCCCCCTTCCACCCCTCACGCACCTTCTAGGTCCTTACAGGCTGGGCTCCCTGTGTTACGCAGCATCTTCCCGCTAGTTACTTATTGCATACACGGTGGTGTGTGCGCGTCAAGGCCTCTCTCTCAGTTCGTCCCACCCTCTCCTTCCCCTGCTGTGTCTGCAAGTCTGTTTTCTATGTCTGCATCTCTATCCCTGCCCTGGAAATAAGTTCATCGGTACTATTTTTCTAGATTCCGTATGTATATGCATTAATGTACAATATTTGTTTTTTCTCCTTCTGACTTCACTATGTATAACAGGCTCTAAGTTCATCCATCTCACTAAAACTGACTCAAATGTGTTCCTTTTTATGGCTGAGTAATATACCGTTGTGTATATGTACCACAACTTCTTTATCCACTCATTTGTCAACGGACATCCGGTCGCTTCCGTGTCCTGGCTGTTGTAAACAGTGCTGCAGTGAACACGGGGGTACATGTGTCTTTTTGAATTGTGCTTTTCTCGGGGTGTATGCCCGGTCGTGGAGTTGTTGGGTCACACGGTACTTTTATTCCTAGTTTTTAAAGCAGTCTTCATACTGTTCTCTATAGGAGCTGTATCAGCTTACATTCCCACCAACAGTGCAAAAGGATGCCCTTTTCTCCTCATCCTCTCCAGCATTTATTGTTAGGTTTCTGACTAGTTTGAGGTGACACCTGTCCCCCAGCCCTCCCCGACCTGGGGACCTTCGGCAGTTATCTGCAGTCATTTGTGGTTGTCACGACTGCAGGAGTGGGGCGGCCGAGTGTGCTCCTGGCTTTTAGGGGCTGGCGGTTGGGATGCTGGTAAACACACCTTGGAGGACAGGATGGTCCTCTGGGACCCCAGAGGAAGAATGGGCCGTAGAGCCCAAACCTAGAAAGCCTGCTTTGGATTTGTGGTTTGAAAAATATGTGAGTTTTTTCAAACCCCTTGTCAGAGTCAACCATTTTCAAACATGAGGAATTTATAAAATTATTTTGAGAGTTTGAAGAAGGGTTAAGTCAAGTGGCCGGCCTGGCTGTGAGAACTGTCATAAGGCGACCGTCTCGGGGAGCCCCACCCCTGTTCCTCTTTCGGAGCACGGCGGCCAGGCTGAGGGGGCAGGGCAGGGAGCTGCAGTCTGACGAAAATGCCTCCCAAGGATCCCCTGCTCTGGAATGTCTTCAGTGAGGCATTTTCAAAAATTCAAACGCACTCACTGGTGACAAGATCCTAATTAACCCAGATTTCATTAAAAATAAAGAGAGCTATTTGCAGTGATGCAGAATTTCTTCATTAGATGGTAAAACAACCCTGTGAGGTAGGCCGATAAAGTTAATTCTGGGTAGTAATAGTAACAGTAGCAGCTATCATCAGCGGGAAAGAATCCGCCTGCCAATGCAGGAGATGTAGGAGGTGTAAGTTTGATCCCTGGGTCAGGAAGATTCCTAGAGTAGGAAATGGCAGCCCACTCCAGTACTCTTGCCTGGGAAATCCCATGGACAGAGGAGCCTGGTGGGATAGAGTCCATGGGGTCACACAGAGTCAGACATGACCGAGCACACATGCACGCACTCACGCACACACTGCATTTCTTGGCTGATGGCGCAGGAGTGGGATCTCAGGTCACCAGTGGGTGTGTTCGATTATTCAAATAACATAAACTGCACATGTCACATTGGGAAAGTTGCCCAGGGAAGCATAACAAAAAGTGTATCAGTGTTTTCACCAGGGACTAATTCTTGCAGAAGACAGGTCATCATGCTCTGATCGCATCGCCGGGATGTTATTATCGTAGCTTCCTCCAGGTATTCACTGCAAGAGGCATGGCGAGGGAGACAGATCTAAAGGCTGCCTAGGGAAACTGGAAGAAGAGCGTCCTGTGTGCCTGGTGTGTGTGTGCAGGTAAGCGTGTGTCCCCCATGTGCCTGTGTGTGCAGGTATGCCTGTGTGCCTGTGTGCGTGTGTGTGCAGGTATGTGTGTGTCCCCTGTGGGCCTGTGCATGCAGGTATGTGTGTGTCCCCCGTGTGCCTGTGTGTGCAGGTATGCGTGTGTCCCCTATGGGCCTGTGTATGCAGGTATGCGTGTGTGCCTGTGTGCATGTGTGTGCAGGTATGCGTGTGTCCCCTGTGGGCCTGTGTGTGCAGGTATGCCTGTGTGCCTGTGTGCCTGTGCGTGCAGGTATGCATGTGTCCCCCGTGGGCCTGTGCGTGCAGGTATGCGTGTGTGCCCATGTGCCTGTGTGTGCAGATATGCATGTGTCCCCCATGTGCATGTGCATGCAGGTATGCGTGTGTACCCTGTGGGTCTGTGTGTGCGTTCACGTGCCTGTGTGTATGTCCCCTGTGAGTGTGTGTATGTTTTCTCTGTGAGTGTGTATATCTGTGTGTGATGGCATGTGTGTGTCCATCTGTGGGTGTGTGCGAATACACCTGTGTATGTTCTGGTCACAGACCAGAAGCTACCTTCGCTCTGTAATTACATTGTCAGATGCAATAGCATTTGGTGAGCCTGACATTGGAATTGCCTTTGAGTTGATAATTGCTTGGCCCCGGAGCTGCCCCCGAGTCGAGTCTGGATGGATGATGTGGGGGTGCTTTTCCCTGACTCAACAGACCTGGGATGTAGACAGTGTCTGAGGAGCACGGCCTCCCTCACAGCCAAGAGAACGTCCTGGGGGAACCTCCCAGGCTGCCTAAGGGTCACCGAGCAGGGTCTGGTCCACGGGCTGGGCAGCCCCAACTCAGGACCATGCAGAGCTTTGTATCCTTAATTGCTACCCCCTTTTTACCTTTTGGTTCTCTGGTTTATTTTTTGGCCCAGTCATCTGATGATGGGGGAATCCAGGGAAGCAAGACACCAGAAATGACTCCGGTTGTTAACCTAATGATGCCCACACCTCGTCAAGAATCCTCCTGCATCATCTGATGTGACTGCCTGGCACCGGGGGCAGCGTGGGTCCTTCCCTGTTGTTGACATCTCCTAAAACCAAAGATGTTTCCCCTATTCATTCTGTGTTTAAATACTTTAGATCTCTCTGATGATGATTCCTTGGAGACTTCATATCCTATACACATACATCTCTCTATCCATTAACTAGTAATTCCTTTTCTAAAAACCTATTCTACAATTTTTCTCCCCAAATCCAGTAGGGTAGACCATAAGGACATCAACTTCACCATTATTTGTAACTCATTTCTTCATCCTATACATGTTTTTCATTTGTATTTCTCTATCTTTTTCTGGCCGTGCCGGGTCTTGGTTGCTGTGCGCGCTTCCTCTGGTTGCGGAGAACAGGCTCTCTCCTCTGGATGCGGTGTGCGGGCTTCTCGCTGCGGTGGCCTCTCTTGTGAAGCGCGGGCTCCGGCGCTCACGGGCTTCCGTAGCTGCGGCGCGTGGGCTCAGCAGCGGCGGGTGGGCTCAGCAGCGGCGGCCCCCGGCTCGGGAGCACAGGCTCAGCGGTGTGGTGCCTGGGTTTAGTTGCTCTGCAGGTGGGGTCTTCCCGGACCAGGGATCGAACTCGTGCCTTCTGCATTGGCCGGTGTATTCTTTACCACTGAGCCATCTGGAAGCCCCACAGATGTTTGTTGAGTACTTACTACCTTCAAGACTTTGGGGAACCAGCTGTAAATGGATATTTAAATATGTTTCTCTTTTCCTCACAGAGCTTATGGCCTTGTTGGGAAAGACGATAAACAGACCACTTCACTAAAATAGATAATATTCCATGAGAAGGAAATGACACGTGTGCCGGGGATGTACGTGTGATTTCCAGCGTGGCTGCCAGAAACGCCGTCCTGAGTGTTGAGATTTGGGTAAAGACCAGGGGGACTTGAGGAACGGGCTCTGGTGGACCGCTGGGGAAGAGAGGTTGGGCGGAGGAAACAGCATGTGCAAAGTCCCCGGGGTAGGACAGAGACTGGCATGCGCAAGGGACAGCGGGGTGACCCGAGGGGCTGGGGCTGAGGGAGGGACGTGGGAGAAGTCGACGGGGGTGTCTGTGTTACCCGGGGGCGCACGGATGCGGCAGCGGCTGCGGTGACCTTGGCCTTGACCTTGACCTTGGCGGTGACCTTGAGTGACACGGGAGAGAAGGGGACGGTTCTGAGCAGGGGTGTGATGGGATCTGTCTTATGTCGTGGGTGTTTAATTTTCACTTATTTTTTATTCTTGGCAGCACGGGGTTTTCCTTGCCATGGGCAAGCGCTCGCCTACCTGCGGCGAGCAGGGGCTCCTCTTCGCTGCGGGGCCCGGCGTCTCAGCGCTGGGCCCTCTCGTCGCGGAGCCCGCGCTCTGGGCGTGCGGGCCTCAGGAGTTGCGGTGCGCGGGCGCAGAAGCTGCGGCCCGCGGGCTTCGTGGCCCCGAGGCAGGTGGGATCTTCCCGAACCAGGGGTAGAAGCCGTGTCCCCTGCATCGGCAGGCAGATTCCCATCCACTGTGCCACCGGGGAAGTCCTGTCTTGTGCTTTAATCAAACCATACTGGCTGCTGAGCAGCGACTGGACGGCATGGAGGAGACAAGGGCCAAGGCCGAGAGCGGTGGCGGCCGTGGTGAACACCCCGCGGAGACACAAGGGCAGCCTGGGCTGGGACAGAAGACGGCGAGGCGGGGAGAGGTGGCCAGAGCGGGATACGCCTGCAGGTAGAGACCGCAGGATTTATAAAGTACCTGTGTGTCTATCAGGAGAAGAATTCTGAAAAAGCTACAGCATATGCATTCAATAAAATAATGAGATTAGAGCTATAAGAGTATTTCTATGTTATATAGTTGCATGGAAGTGTCAAGGTGAACAGCAATGGGATAGTAAATTTCCTAGGTTATAAAAATGCATATATGTGCTCAAATATGCTATTTCCATTTTTTAAAATCTGAATACAGCAAACTTGAACAGTAGTTTCTTCCAAGTTGGATAACTGAAACTGGGTTGTGGAAGGGAAATTTCCAATGTTACCTAGATTAGTTTTTGCAGGTTTTTTGTTTGTTTGTACATGCTAAGTTGCTTTCAGCATGTCCAACTCTTTGCAGCCCCATGGACTGTAGCCCACCAGGCTCCTCTGCCCAGGGGATTTTCTAGGCAAGAATACTGAAGTGGGTTGCCATGCCCTCCTCCAGAAGGTCTTCCCAACCCAGGGACCAAGCCCGCGTCTCCTGTGTCTCCTGCATTGGCGGGCAGGTGTTTCACCACTAGAAGCACCTCGGAAGCCCCTGTCTGTTTGTAAGCAGTGTTCCTTGCTTTTCACTGTTTTTTTTTTTTTTTTTTTTTAATAAAACATAAAGGGGAATATAGTCACCTCCCAAAGCTTATTATAAAGACATTTTTATAAAGACCATAACAAACCCCATGTCCCATAAAGCAGGCATATATTTTCAGAAAGGCTGTTACCAAGTTTTGGTTCACCATTTTTTCACTGTGGCCAATTGTAAAATGTTTGAGGGAAACAGAATATTTTATTTCTGTGTCTGACTCAAGATTTTCTGCTTCTCTGTGGCGACTGAGAATGAAATCGGGCATTGTTGGTTTGCAATCAGAATCCAGTACTTCAGGGGAGCAAGACCTAACAGCTTCAGCTGCCAGCAGTCAGAATGGAGATGGAGATACTTTCGGGAACTTGGCACTGATCTTCAATTCAGAAACTGCTCTTCTAGTGTAAGTTGGAGACCCTGTGAAATGAAACTGCAGTTGTTCAGGTCTATTTAAGTCTTCACGTTTATACATTCCATCTTCCAAGGATTTGTGGAGATCCCCGTAACACCGCCAATTGGTTAATGAAATGTAAGTAAGAATAGAGGCCGTGGTGTTGAAACCTAACCTTACCCCCTCTGGTCAGATCTGTAAAATCTTGGTGATTGCCTACTCTTTGCAGCCCCATGGATTGTGGCCTGCCAGGCTCCTCTGTCCACAGAATTCTCCAGGCAAGAATACTGGAGTGGGTTGCCATTTCCTGCTCCAGGGGATCTTCCTGACCCAGGGATCGAACCTGCAGCTCCTGTGTCTCCCGCTCTAGTTGGTGGCTGCTTTGCCGGCAGCGCCACCTGGGAAGCCCAATCAAGAAGATAGGCATTTGCTAATAAAGAGAGTTTTATAATTTTAGGGAAATCTGTGATGTCCAAATTCAAATCTTGTCTCTATGTTTGACTTTTTCTGAATGTGCAATTGACAGAAATAGCTATAATCTCTATTATGGGTAGTTCTAAAATAGTCAAAGATAATCTGTATAATGGAAGCTGTCATATTTCTCAGGAGTAGCAATAGAAACCATAAAATCATTTGCTAACTTTGAGTCCACTGTGATCAAATCATTTTTAAAAATATATGAAATCAGACATTCTAAAGGCTGTCACAAAATGCCACCAAGTCTAAATTTTCTTTTGCTTAAGGGCACTAGTGACAGGCCACAGTGCAACATATGGGCTTTCTGAGTTTGGAAGTCTGCCATCAGCAAGGCTGGGGCCGCCTGTGGATTTGCTGCCTCAGACTGGAAAAAATTGAATTGTAAAGAACATTGTTCTCCAGTCGCACCTTCCATGGAGATGGTGACTGCTCTTCTGAGTTAGTGCCAAGGAAGCGTTAGCCGCATTGACATTCTCGTGCTTATGGTACCAGAACACAGAAGAATCTAGATTAGTGGTTCTCAATCTAGCACAGTTTTTCCCACCTGGAGACACATAGCAATGAGTGGAGACATTTTTGCATGTCATGATTTGGGGACGGGGTCTTACTGGAATATAATAGAGACCATGGGTGCTGCTAAGCAGGCTCCCCGGGTGGCTCAGCGGTAAACCCGCCTGCCAATGCAGGAGACCTGGGTTCGATCCCTGGGTCAGGAAGACCCCCTGGAGGAGGAAATGGCAACCCACTCCAGTACACTTGCCTGGGAAATCCCATGGACAGAGGAGCTACAGTCCATGGGATCACAGTGGGTCAGACATGATGGATGGAGTGAGTAACAGCAACAACATACTCCTTAGCAGTGGAATGGTGTGATCTCAGCTGTGTTTTTCAAAGATGCCTCTAATTTCCCTGTGGACAGGTGCGCTGTATGTGGGCAGGCACTGAAAATTCGGTTATCACTCTAAGGCATGGGAGAAAAGATGGTGGTTTGAGTTAGAGGACAGTAGAGGTGAAGAGAAGCAGGAGGATACATACTTAGAGATCATCAAGGTCAATGATAGGAAGGAATCAAGAACGACTCAACGTGGAGCTTGAGCTGGTTTGTGAATGAAGTTTCATGTAATTAGAGGATAAAGTCCAGAGGGGAAACCCCCTTGAGAGTATCTATCACACGGGATGCAGCTCAGACTGGAAACAGGAGCCCTGCCTTCACCACACCAAGTGTCAGATGATAGTTGGAGTCAAGGAGGCAGTTGGATATATAGGGATGTATTTAGAGGGCAGAGCACTGACTCGGGCAGGGAGACACATTTGAAAGTCCTCTTAGAGGCGTGTTTAAGGATATGCCCTGGATGAGATGTTTCTGGCTAGGTAACAGAGAAGAGGGCTGATGATGCATCCTTGGGGCGCTGCTATGCCTGGAGGTGGAGTAGAAGCAGCACCAGAGAGGCAGCGAGAAAACAGAAGTGCGGAGACGCAGAGGTTTCGGAAGGACGGAGTGAGTGCGCTGCGTCAGTCACCGAGAAGGATGGGGAAGGTCCAGGGACCTCAGCAGCGTCGGGATCAGCAGTGAACATGATGAAACGGGCTCTGTGGAGTCTCAGGTGAGGAACCCAGGTGGGCGTCATCAGAAGGCACCCGTTGATACCCTAGGCTTTCTGATACCACTCATGTTTGACCCTTATGACTTGAGACACTAATAAATAGTTAAATAAGAACGAACAAAACCAATATGGTTTCACTTATATGAATCAGAAATTTTTTTCAGCTGATTTCATATATATGGGAACCATACTAGTAAATATCTTCCATGTGTTCATTTATTATTTAATTTTTAAATACAAATATATACAGGGCACTCCTCACACAGGTGTTACAGAGGTGAGGAAAGACACGCTGTGTCCTTTATCCTGATGAAAGGACAAGACAAAAAGAGATAATAACAGGTCACTTTGTAAGTTGTGTAGGCGCCTTGAGGGAAACAGTCAGGGTGCGTGAAGAGTGAACAATGGTGGGTGTCTCCAGGGTGGATGGGTTGATTCCAGGACTCGCTGAACTTGAAGGATGCAGACTCTGCCATGCTGGTTGCTGAAGAGTAACTGTGAAAAAAGGATGGCCCAGCGGTGTCGAGTCCGGCGAACCCCCGAGGGGGAAAGCACTTGCACATTTCAGAAGCACCCTGTGTGAGGGGCAGGTGCAGGATCGGGCTAGGGAGGCAGGCAGGGCCTCCTTAGGAGGGAACTTGAATATCCACTTGCTATTCATTGAATATCTTTCCAAAGTTGCCTGAACAACTATTTGTTTAAAAATAAACTTTTTTTTTTTTTGAGTAACACATAAATCAGAAAGAAGTATTTCGTAGTACAATATTCCTAGACAGCATTTTAGCAATTCGCATTAAAGAAATCTGAAACACTTGCCTACTTTTAGGCCAAAGATTCCATTTCCAGGAATTTAAGCTCAGGAAATAATTTTCCACATTCACAAATTGATATATAAGAATGTCCACTTGCATTTCTGAAACTCCTTAAATTCTGCACTTAAAACTAGTGTGGTGGTGATCGTGGCTTAGTCGCTAAGTTTTCGACTTTTTTTGTTTTTGACTCTTACAACCCCTTGGACTATAGCCGGCCAGGCTCCTCTGTCCATGGGATTTTCCCAGGCAAGAATACTGGAGTGGGTAGCCATTCCCTTCTTCAGAGACTCTTCCCAACCCAGGGAATGGGTTCTCCTGCATTGCAGGTGGATTCCCTACTGCTGAGCCACCAGGAAGTCTGCTTAAAACTAGAAGATGTTATCAAGTGTAGTTTGTATCTTAAGAGAGCTGATTTTTTTAAAAAGAAAAGAGTACCTGATGTAGCAAAATATTAAAAATAATCTAATGTTCATTAATATGAATTGGTTAATACCTTCTGGTCCATTCATACTCTCATTAGACAGCCATAACAATTTCTGAAATAGTTTATTTCATTGACATGAAAAAAATCCATAATATTTAGTAAGCAAAGATGAGTCAAAAAGAGCAAATATAATTTTATTTGTATTTAACTTAGAAAGATAAACATATCCTATAGATATACATATAAAACAGACTAAGAATAATTTTTTTTTCCTGAGTGTTGAGATTCTGGGTAATTTTTACTCACTTCTTTCTACTTTCCTTTATTATCTGATTTTTTTTTAATTGAGCATCATGAAGTACTTTGTGTTAGAAAAACACTAAAGTTTTTACTATGTTTAAACAGAACAAACTTTAGCAGCAACAAAAAAGGACATTTTTGTGAGTTAAGTGCTGCAGTTTAATCACATCTTTAGGAACCACTGAATACAGCCCCCACCTCATTTCAAAAGAATCGAGTGTTAGAATTAACGTCTACTGTGACGACCACCTGTTCTGGAAAACAGGCCAGATGGCGTTTATCTTCTCTCTCTGATGTGCTTTAAGAGGGTATTATTGGACCTTGTAGAAGCTTCTCGGCAGCAGTAGTTACAAAACATCTTTGCAACTAGGTCATTCCAATTATCTTTTAACAAAGAGGCAAGACATTTAAAAAATGTCTGTCTCACAACTTATCCGGTAGCTATTGAATGTGTTTGTCCAAAGGAGTTCATGTTTATATCCATCCTCTCGTTTTTCTTGGGTAGGGTGTTTTCATCCTCCTGCCTTTGAGTAGCTGACCCTGAAAGGGACGGGCCATGATTAAGACACGCCCACAGACAATTACACTACATGGTGGAAGGCACGACCAGGACAGATTGGTAAAAAAAACCATCGCATTGCAAGGTGAAGGGCATTTCCAAGGTGGTTGTTTTTAAGTCAAAGTTTACTGAAGGTGCATCTCATGTTCATACTTTTCATGGACTGAACTTGAGTAATCCTTTTTATTTTCGTAGCAGAAACATTCAAAGACCTCAGTCTAACACAGATGACCTTCCATTTATGTTGTAAATTAAAACGATAAAACCCAAGCCAGTGTAAATTGGTAGTCCATTTTGTTCAATGCTTCATCTTCTGTGCACAGATTATTTTTATTATGGATTTTCCATGCTACAGATTTTCTGACTACTGGACTGTTAAGAGGGGCTAAGTGACTCAAATTAGGCATGGTTTAATTGGTGACCATTCAACAAGTATGTTTTGAACACCTCTTGAAGTGCATACTTTCCAAATCCTGAGATTTGGTGTGGCGTATAGCAAAGGATTAAGCATTAAATTCCAGCTCATCTTTTTTAAAAGTTTCATGAATTTTCTTAAATGTTCAGGTATTGAGATGTATTTACATCTGAGATTTACGTCTCAGTCGGGTGTTTGTTCTGAAGTCTACACCTAAGGTGAAAAGCATGTTTTGTCCAGCATCACGTAAATCTACCTGTCCGGCGGGGTATGCCCCATTCGCTCAGGGACCCGGAAGTCTCGTCTCTTGTTGATTCCACGCTGTGTGTGGATGCTCAGTCACTTCCTGTCCGACTCTTTGCCACCCCATGGACTGTAGCCCGCCCGGCTCCTCTGTCCATGGGATTCTCCAGGCAAGGATCCTGGAGTGGGTTGCCGTGCCCTCCTCCAGGGGATCCTCCCAACCCAGGGATCAAGCCTGCATCTCCTGTATTGCAGGCGCTTTCTTTACCCACAGAGCCAACTGGGAAGTCCCTGATTCTACTTCAACTTCTCTCTTTTTCTAATCTAAAGAAATATTTTCCACTCTAATGGGTTAGAAAGCAGTGCTTTTATTCATCATTTATTTCCCCAAGCTTGTGACTCACTAGTTGAACGTCATTTAAAATATAATAAAGTCTATTCAATCGTATTGTTCCCTACAAAGGATTAATAATATTTTTTTGTTGGAACCAAAACGGCATGTTGTCAGGACTCTATGAAATTTAATTTACAGCTAGTAAGGTATTTGCTACTTCAGTCTTTATCAAACCATTTCCAAGTTCTATTTTTAATCCAGGTAACAGAACATCCATATATAATATAGTAGTGTCACATGTGTGTAATACACTGTGAGTAATTATACACATGTTAAAACATGGCTCAAAATGTTTTAACTGAGAGAAGTGCATGGATTGCTTATTTAACGTGAGTTGGGCTTAGCAACCAGTGATGTAGTAATTATATTTGGAGGAGAGTCAGGGTATAAAATGAAAATTCCAGTAGGGTCGAGAAACAGAGTTTAATATTTTAAAAATATTTTCTAGCCTCTCACACACTATCTGCCCTTGAAGGGTTCACAAACTCCAGGCAATAATCAGTCCCGTGCTGGCTTGCCCCTTTCATCATAGCCCGAGACAAGTGAGGGCTGCCACATTGCCTGGTTCTGCCCTTCTCCTGCGTGCCCGCTGCCATCCTGGCTTTTCTCAGACAGGGCACACTCCCCTGGACTGTCTCCCTCACTGGACTTTGCCTTGCTGTATTTCCCTAGGCCCTCCTTGATCCAGCCTCACCTACAGAGACCTGCTTGACTGTTTCTCATGGAGGTGACATTCTCCTTCCTTAGAAATTCCAGAGCAGTGGCACATGGATGGGGCAGGTCTGGATGTCTCACAGTGAGCTGGTAGCTCTTTAAAAACCTGTTTTCCAGGGTTTTCCCCTGGAGTCTGATAGTGGGTTCAGAGAAGGGAGTCATTGGGCATTTCTTGGGAATCTGTATTTCTAAAAGCTCTCCAGTTAATTCCAATGGACAGTTGTGCTCAGAAAATCAGAAACATCCAGAGATCTTGCTTACTGGATATTTAGCCCAGCCTCCCTGATGGTGTTCATTATCTTTTTAGTAATTACCTCATCATTGTAAATTGATTGTAAATAACTCAGAGTCAGGGATTATTGTTATTTTGCTGTGGTAGGTAATCAAAAAATCATTTGTTGTTGTTCAGTCGCTAAGTCATGTCCGACTTTTTGCAACCCCATGAACTGCAGCACACCAGGCTTCTCTGTCCATCACCATCTCCCAGAGCTTGATCAAACTCATGTCTATTGAGTCAGTGATGCCATCCAACCATCTCATCCTCTGTCACCCCCTTCTCCCTTCTCCTCCTGCCTTCAATCTTTCCCAGCTTCAGGGTCTTTTCAAATGAGTCAGCTTTTTGCATCAGTTGGCCAAAGCACTGGAACTTCAGCTTCAACATCAGTCCTTGCAATGAATATTCTGTACTGATTTCCTTTAGGATAGACTGGTTTGATCTCCTTGCAGTCCAAGGGACTCTCAAGAGTCTTTTCCAACACCACAGTTCAAAAGCATCAATTCTTTGGAGCTCAGCCTTCTTTATGGTCTCTTTAGGGTCTCACATCCATACATAGCTCTGACTATATGGACTTTTGTCGGCAAAGTGATGCCTCTACTTTTTATTTTTTTTTTTTATTTTTTCTTTTTTTGCCTCTGCTTTTTAATATGCTGTCTAGGTTTATTGTAGCTTTTCTTCCAAGGAGCAAGTGTCTTTTAATTTCATGGCTGCAGTCACCATCCACAGTGATTTTGGAGCCCCAGAAAATAAAGTCTGTCACTGTTTCCACTTTTCCCCCATTTGCCATGAAGTGATGGGACCAGATGTCATGATCCTAGTATTTTGAATGTTGAGTTTTAAACCAGTTTTTCACTCTCCTATTTCATCCTCATCAAGAGGCTCTTTGGTTCCTCTTCAATTTCTGCCATTAGAGTGGTATCATCTGCATATCTAAGGTAATTCATTATCAAATAAGGATTGATGGATGGATGGGTCTTAATGCACTGAACTCTTTCTAGGATTATTCTATGAGACATTATGAAATACTAATGAAATTAATGGAGTTCTAAGGAAAAAGTAGATAACGTTAATAACTGAATCCCTTGCATGCCACTAGGTGAGTGTTCATTTTCACTCTTGAAATTTTATTTAAAAAGAGCTATGATGCTCTGAAATTCCTCCATGTGTTTCTTCCAATCAGAGTAAATGATCTTTTAAAAACTTAAAAAATTGTTTCTACAAATTTCTCTCAAGTTATCTCTAAGCAAATAACGTTCAAAGGATTTTATTTTTAATGAGAGGAGCTTTGAATCAGAAAACGAATATGCAGAAACCAATTAACAGCCAGTAAATTAGAATAAAAAGAACTTTTCTACTATCAAAAGAGAGCTCTCATTTACATGCAAATATGTGGAGGGAAAAAACATTGTAAGCAGCAATTTATCTTTAATGGATAGCAGACCTAGACAAGAGACACAGATCAATAGTTTCTCAAACCCACTTCTGGTTAGAATGGCAAAGAAATGGGCCAGTATGCTTAAGGATGAACAATTTTAGTAATAGTTACTACATTACTATTTAGTAATCTTGCCACATGAGAAAATTTATTAATTTACCCAATTGGCATTTGTATGTAAATTGTTCATTAACAACCCTCAGAATAAATTTAGAATATCTAGATCCATAGATCGTCCATGCTTCTGTCTTCTGTACTGTGAGAGATGCCGTGTTTTTCAAGAAGAGGAACTACTCTAAAGACGAATGATTACAGATGGCATAGGGCCGTTGGGGCATTGAATGCTATAAATCTGCGCTTAGTGAACAACTAAGATACACATTTAATTATTTTGACATTCATAGAAGGCTAGGCCTATTGATGATTTAGTTGTGATTTTTAGAAGTTTCCCTAGTGCAGTGGTGATTAACTGGTGGTTTTGATATTAGTTAATGAGGGGTGTGTTTTGTTTCATTAATGGACTCTACCCATCCCTGTATCCCCATCTACCCACCACCCACCCGAAAGCCAAGAGCCAGCATTCATTATGGCGACCAGACTGTGTCACATGGAGGGAACGGAAGGATTTCTCATTTTCATTCTTCCCCAGCCTGGCGTCATTCTTTCCTTCTTATCTGCTGACAACTTTACATTCCGCTGTCAGTTTAGTAAAAAGCATTTTGGCAGGCAGTGTTTATGAAAGTCTGCAACAGCTAAGGAATAAACACTTGATCCAGGAAGAATTTTCACTGAAAATCCCTTACTCCAGAGCAGGTTAACTGCTCATGGCAGGGAACATTGTACCCCAAATCATTTCCAACCTGGTTATCTCAAACTAACAAATCAATTTTTTTCCTTGGAAAAACAAAATACTTCGCAAAACATGCTTAAGAATTGATCTGTAAATTCTATATATAATGTATAGTATGTGATGTATACATGAACGTTGAAACAGCTGTTATGCTATCTGCATGCTTTATATACGCAATACATGTGCAGGCGTGTGAGTGCTCAGTCATGTCTGACCTTTGTGACCCCGCAGACTGTAGCCCACCAGACTCCTCTGTCCATGGGATTTCCCAGGCCAGAATCCTGGAGTGGGTTGCCATTTCCTCCTCCAGGGAATCTTTTGGACCCAGGGATTGAACCCGTGTCTCTTGCTTCTCCTGCATGGGCAGGCAGGTTCTTTACCACTAGGGGCACTGCATATATATATGTACACACACACACACACGTATGTTGTTGCTTAGTCATTAAGTCATGTTCAACTCTTTGTGACCTCATAGACTACTGCTTGCCAGGTGCCTCTGTCCTCCACTGTCTCCTGGAATTTGCTTAAATTCATGTCCATTGAGTTGGTGATGCCATCTAACCATCTCATCCCCTGCTGTGGCCCCACTTTTGCCTTCAATATTTCCCAGCATCAGGGTCTTTTCCAATGAGTTGGCTCTCTGCATCAAGTGGCCAAAATTTTGGAGCTTCAGCTTCAGCATCAGTCCTTCCAATGAATATTCAGGGTTGACCTCCTTTAGGATGGACTGGTTGGATCTCCTTGCAGTCCAAGGGACTCTCAAGAGTCTTCTCCAACACCACAGTTCAAAAGCATCAATTCTTTTGTGCTCAGCTTTCTTTATATTCCAGCTCTCACATCAGCACATGAGTACTGGAAAAACCGTAGCTTTGTCTCTACAGACCTCTGTCAGCAAAGTGATGTCTCTGCCTTTTAGTATGTTGTCTAGGCTTGTCATGGCTTTCCTTCCAAGAAGCAAGCATACATATGATACATACATTTCATATACATTTCATGTATTACGTTCTTTGTTCAATATTTTCAGCCTATGCCATTCCCTTACTCAAAACCCTTTCTGGCCTCTTATCCCTTTGAGAATAAAATTTGAAGTCCCCACCGTGGCCTGTGAGGCCAGAGAAGAGATTTACCTCCTCATCTTTCAGATCCAGTGTTCCACTCCAGCTGTTATTTGTCCTAATTCAACCACACTGACCTTTTTAATTTTTTCCCCTTTTCCTTGAACTTGACAAGCTTGTTCTTATCTTAGTATTTGCACTACTAGGCTTCTCTGCCTAGAATGCTTGCCCTCGTGATCTTTCTATGGCTGGCTCTTTTCTTTTCTGTAAATCTAGCTCTTAGTAATTCCCTGGCTGCCAGTGGTTAGGACTCCACACTTCCATTTCAGGGTTGACAAGAGTGAAGATTCTTGGTAGGAGAATTAAGATCCCATAAACTGTGGTGCAGGCCAAAAATACAGAAAAAACAGCTCTCACCTGAAATACCACCCACTAGAGAGATCATCAGTCTTCCCAGGTGGGGCCGATGGTAAAGAACCTGCCTGGCAGTTCAGGAGATGTAAGAGATGCAGGTTCGATCCCTGTGTCAGGAAGATACCCTGGAGGAGGGCATGGCAACCCACTCAGTATTCTTGCCCAGAGGATCTAATGGACAGAGGAGCCTGGTGGACTACATCCACAGGGTCACAGAGTCGGACACGACTGAAGTGGCTTAGTGCACACCACACACACACACACACACACATACATCTTTAGAAGTCTCTCTAAAGGAGCTACCCTGGCCCTCACACCGGAGCACGTGACACCATCAGCTGGAGACAGTTTTAGAGCCTCCCATGCCCGGCGTTTCTGATTCAGGCACTTTGGCATGAGGCCCAAGAGGAGCATGTGAAGAAGTTCCGTGGTGCTGCTGTTGCTGACCTGGAGATTTCTTTGAGAACTGCGGCTCTAACACGTTGCGTGCGTGCTCAGTGACTCTGACCCTGTGGACTGTAGCCCACCAGGCTCCTGTGTCCATGGGATTTTCCAGGCAAGAATACTGGAGTGGGTTGCCATTTCCTCCTCCAAGTGCATTGCCTTCTATAGCTCCAGTACCTAGACTGATGCCTAACACCTAACAGGTATCCCCTAAATACCTTTTGACTCATTCATTCAATAAATCAATTTGCTACCCATTCGATGCCAGATGCTGGGTGAGGAGCCAGGGGACCAAGATTCATAAAGAAGATCCTTGCTCTGAAGAGTTCATGAGCTGTTGAGGAACACCACCCCCAACCAGCACACAATCCCGTGTAATGGGGTAATTGCCACACAAGCCACGGTCACCTGACAACATAAATGATCCTGGTTAAAGGCTGATTTTCCAACATTTGGGTAGAAATGAGTGAGTTTATGGAAGCATGTCCTTGATTGGTAGATTCATAACCTTTTAAAATCCTGTGTGCCTCTGGACATAAACATGGCCTTGATAATTGGGAAATGCTTAAGAGTGACTTGACTGGCAGTCTCTCAACAGAGCCTCATTAAGAATTTGCTACTTAAAAATGACTTTGGATGGAAAAATTGACAAAAATTTTTTTCTTATTTGCATTTAGGAAGCCTGGCAGAAATGAGTGTTTCAGTGTTAGCAATGGATTTTTCCAAGTTAATTATAAAACAAAACAAAACTCCAATTAAAAGAAAAAGAAATTTAGAGTTTTAATGTGACCGACAAAACAGAAATATTTAGACACAATATAGTTAGAACATATAGCTGGTAAACTTTAATCAGTTTTGAGGGAAATATGAAACCTTAGTCAAATCCATCTTGCCCTTTTTCTTAAAGATCAGCTGTGATTGAAACTTGACTACCTGTCTCCATTGGAAAGGACAGATCTCCTTACATTAGAGGTTACTACCTTTTTTCAGCCTGTGAACAAGCATTTTATTTCCTGCTTGGAAAAGGAAGACAGAAAGACAAATCATTTTGTAAGTAATCCCAAGAAGTCTTACTCTCTGGTTCCCATTTCCCAAATTAAGACTCTGTTTACTGTTAATTTTCATAAGGATAAACAAGTCGTAATGTTTTGAGTGCATCAGAGGTAAATAAAACCAAATTATATTACAAAATAAATTGGTGGAAAGATGCCTTTGTATTTCACAGCAATTAGCTGCATGATTGGTTATTGTTTTGCCTTGAGTTTTACATTCAGAAAATAAAATTTGAAAATTAGGTTGGGAATAATGCAAGACATTTGCTCCATTTATTACCAATTACTTTTTGAAGCCTGTACTTATGCATAACACTCTTTGAATTTCAATGTCATGAGCAAAATTCCTGGGATGTTTCATTTCAAATTCTAACCTGTGGAAGAAATTCATTAGTTGACAATTTACCTTATGACTTCAGGCTGCTGTAATGAGAAAGTGGCATTAAAAAAGTATTTGTTGAGCAATTGCTTTTCAAGGCCTTTGGTGTTTACAGAGCGTAAAAGATGCATATGTTTATGAGAGATGGTTCGTTGCAGATCAATTTAGGTACTCATATATTCATAGCCTCTGTGTTTTGGAAATTCTAATTGCCAACACCAAATTAAAGTCATCGATGTTTTAAAAAATGTGCTTACATTTTATTATTGCCATGTTCTGTATATTGGATTATAAATATTTATATACCCAAGTGGAAATATGTCTCTTAGTGGCTCTGTAAGGTAGATATATAGAAAAGAAGAATGTTTCCAACTCAAAACAACACCATCACCACCAACCAAAAAGCCACGCTCATGATTCAGTCCTTCCAAATCAGCTTTTGCTTTGTAGCATTTTCCTTGCACAGCTCCAGAAAACTCCCATAAGCAAAAAGTAGGCAAAGTAAATCTGAAGACAGCAGTGAGATGAAAGTCTTCAACTACTAGTACTATTTATTTTGTTTAGTTGCTAATTCGTGTCTGACTCTTTTGCAACCCCATAGACCATAGCCTGCCAGGCTCCTCCGTCCCTGGGATTTCCCAGGCGAGAACACTGGATGGGCTGCCACATCGTCCTCCGGGGATCTGGAGTCCCCCGCGCTGCAGATAGATTCTTCACCACTGAGCCATCAAGGAAGCTCAACTACCATAGCTTTGCTCAATAATGTATCGTGCACAGCGTCATGAAGATCTGACTTGAGAACCAATGTTCAGAAACATCAAAATGGTTGTTATGCTTTCCGTGTAATTTCCGGGGCTAATATTTCCGCTCCTGTAATGATTATTGCTTATGAAGGTTGCATGTTAATTATCTGACATGATTCACTCCTTTAATTAAGTGCCTCAAATAACTGCCAGATTCCCAATTCACTTCAGGCCAAATTCATCTATTTGGGTAAAACCAGGTGATGTGTTTCTGGGGACTGAGGGTTTGGGATTCTGCTGTTTCAGTTCATTTGAGGAAAAGCTCATTGAGAGGCTTTATCTCTCCCTGAGACTTCTAACACTAGCAGCAACAACAATAATCATAAAAACTGCGGCCATTGATACAGCGTTCACAGTATGCCGATGATTATGTGTCATCTCATTTAAAGTTTGCGCCAACCTGAAGAAGTTACTATGCTGATACTTCATTTTTAGGAATGAGACAAGGTGTAAAATTTTCCATAGCTTCTATAGTTCCTAAGTGGTGTTGCCAGCATTTAAATACAGGTTTTAACCTCAGAGCTTGGTACACGCTACACCACCTGTGACCTTATATTGTACAACCAGTTAGGGATTTCACTATAATCCAGGAGATTTTGGTTGGGTGATTTTGAGCAATTTTCAAACAATTTGCACCATATGTCTCCAAGTTTTATAAAGTTCAGGAGCCATTTGAAGGAAGAACATTCTTGCAGAACCCCTGTGTTGGCTTAAATTGCTTCTATTATAATGTTTTTTAATAAACAAGCCAAACTATGACAGTCTTCTTACTTTTATGTCTCATATACAACTATAAAACCACAACAGATTTACAAATTAATTTCAAATGAAACTCTAAAACCAATAAAACTGAACTGGAAGGCATCAACATAATAGATGTCATTATGTTTGCCGAATCCAAATTTCTGCTGGTAAAGTGAAAATGTGATAACAGCTAGAACCAAGGTTTTTTTAAGTTTAGTGTGCGAAAGAATCCATCTGCCAATGCAGGAGACCCAGGTTTGATCCCTGGGTTGGGAAGATCCCCTGGAGAAGGAAATGGCAACCCACTCCAGTGTTCTTGCCTGGAAACCCCATGGACAGAGGAGCCTTACTGGCTACAGTCCACGGGGTCACAAAGAGTTGGGCACGACTTAGCGACTAAACAACACCAACCAGGCCAAGTGTGGTTATAATAGTTCATGCCAGGCAGTTACTCCTTTCTCCCACCATTTTTAATCTATTTGAGCTGGTCATTTCTTCGATGGACTATGGCTTTTTATATCGTCTCTTGTTATGAGTGAATTGTTTACCTGCCAAGTTCACTTCTATTCCTCTCTTTGTAAAAGGAGAGATTAAATTATAGTGGCATAAACAACCTCAACTCAGTCATACACACATGCTTTCACACTGAGAAGGAACAGCGATCCTCAGGTGTGTGGTGCTGAGTGCAGACGTTACCGCTGCAGTCTCAGTTTATGCCCCCTTTCTGAAACACACAGGAAGAGTGCAGGTTCCCCTCTGCATGAAGCTAAGTGTAGGGACGGCATGATTTGGTCAAAGAAAGGTGAGCAGACGCAGTAAGAACCACTGCACAGTATCCCATATGCTCTTTCCAGCTGCAGACACCGGGGATACATTTTGATATTTCCATCCATCTGAAGCAGCCCCCATCACTCAGCCAACCCATGGCCCTGCAGTGAGAAGTAGACTCTGATTGTCTTCTTCACTGAGGTTTAGAAGGTTTTCATTATAGCAACATAACTTAATCTCATTTGACTGATGCAGAAATCATCCACATAATCCAGAATGCCCTGATGTTAATTTGGAGGGAGTTTTGTTACCATTTAACTGAAAGCATGAAATTCAAAAGATCCCTTGGGATCATTCTCAGCATTCCAGTGTATTCTCAAGGTTTCCTGAGAGTTCCTCAGTCTGAAGTTTGTAAGCTATTATTCTTTCTATCCAGACTGAATGAATCACAAACTGGAATCAAGTTTGCTGAGAGAAATATCAACAACCTCAGATACATAGATGACACCACTTTAATAGCAGAAAGTGAACAGGAACTAAAGAATCTCTTGGTGAAGGTGAAAGAGGAAAGTGAAACAGCTGGCTTAAAACTCAACATTCAAAAAACTAAGATCATGGCATCTAGTCCCATCACTTCATGGGAAATAGATGGGGAATATGTGGAAACAGTGGCAGGTTTCATTTGCTTGGGCTCCAAAATCAATGCGGATGGTGACTGTACCACAAGACTAAAAGACAGCTGCTCCTTGGAAGAATAACTATGACCAACCTAGACAGCGTATTAAAAAGCAGAGGCATCACTTTGCCAACTAAGGTCCATACAGTCAAAGCTGTGGTTTTTCCAGTAGTCATGTATGGATGTGAGAGCTGGACCATAAAGAAGGCTTGAAGAATTGATGCTTTTCAACTGTGGTGTTGGAGAAGGCTCTTGAGAGTCCCTTCGACAGCAAAGAGATCCAACCAGTCCATCCTAAAGGAGATCAACCCTGAATATTCATTGGAAGGACTGATGATGAAGCTAAAGCTCCAATACTTTGGCCACCTGATGCGAAGAGCTGACTCATTGGAAAAGACCCTGATGCTGGGAAAGATTGAGGGCAGGAGGAGAAGGGGACCACAGAGGATGAGATGGTTGGATGACATCACCGACTCAATGGGCATGAGTTTGAGCAAGCTCTGGGAGATAGTGAAGGACAGCGAAGCCTGGTGTGCTGTGGTCCATGGGGTCACAGAGAGTTGGATACGACTTAGCAACTGAACAACAATTCTTTCTATACAGTACTGCTCCTTTTATTTATTTATTTATGACACTTATTTTTGGCTGCACTGGGTCTAGTTGCCTTCTCCAGTTGTGGAGAGCGGGGGCTCCTCTCTGGTTGTGGAGCACGGCTCTGGGGGCTCACAGGATTTATTGGTTGTGGCCCAAGGGCTCATGAGTTGTGGCTCTTGGGCTCCAGAGGAGGGGCTCAGCAGTTGTGGTGCGTGCGCTCAGCTGCACCTCAGCCTGAGGAATCTTCCTGGACCCGGGACTGAACCCACGTCCCCTGCATTGGCAGGCAGATTCTCACCCACTGTGCAACCAGAGACGTCCTGCTCCTTCTTTTATAAATTACATTTTCCAATGGCACTTGGATATAGTTGCCTTTTTATTTAAAATTCTCTGAACAGTTATCCTCAGTGCCAGGGAACTGCTGTTTGACTCTAAATTGATTGGATCAAAGGAAATGCAATTTCCTGGCTGTCTACATCAGGCCACTTCATCTAGAGAAACCTTTTGTGTCTAGAACTTCAGAACACAAAGAGAGAGAGAACTGCTCCGCGCTGAGTCCTCACTCTGCTCCACACTTGAGTTGGGCGTTTGTGGTCAGCACTCAGGACCGATGGATCCAGCACCTACCTCCAACCATTCCTCCCTGGGAATCTGCATGACCACATTCAGAGCTTCCCCCTCCACCTAGCCGTGACCCTGTGATGCAGGCGGCCCGTCATGTCTGAGGCCATTTGGATGGGTTCTGGAACTGCTGCTGCTTCATTATAAAGCTGGTAGCTTAGTCTGGCCATTCCTCACTTCTTGCTCTGACCACAGTGGTATTAGCTGGAACCACAGCAGCTGCATTTTGAGTCTGAGGGAAAAGCCAGGAGACTTTCCCATGTGGAGCCACTGGAATAAGACCAGCAGCTGTCTAGTTCCATTCTTCTTGTTACCTAAGAACCACAGACTTCAATTCAGGCTGTCTGTACTCATCGTTGAAGGCAATCCCAAATGACATTTACCTGCATTTCCTCACTAAACCTCACAGAATGCAGAGAATGGTGTAGGGAAGGAGCAAATTAGCCAAGACCTCATGGTCAGGGTCAGGCTCTTTGCCCCAGGGCCTCTCTCGCCCTTGCCCCACATTTTGTAAATAATGATTATGTAACAGCTGAGCGCGCTTATAGCACTGCGCATGCGCATCACGGCGAACTCGCTTGGACACGGGCTACTTTTGTTATATAAGCTTCACCTGGAAAATCCCTGCGGGGCTGCGTTATGTTGTGTCTGCTGCTATGGCTGTTTGCCAGGGAGGAGGGAATAAATGCAGTTCCTAGGACGCTTCAGGTTTTCTTCCATCCTCTTAGGTCGGGCCTTGCCTACCATGGGTTCTGCGGACAGTGTGGACCGCGTGGACAGTAAGACTACCGCGTCATGGACAGGATCAGCAATCCAGACGGATATAGTGAGATTATACCCATTCCAGAGGTCAGAAAAAGGAAATCTAGACAGGTAAGTAAGCTTTTCTCTACACCATCTTCCTGGATGGTATCATGATCTAAGTTTATAGCTTAAGCTGCATGAAGAGGGGGCCTTGTTCGTCTTGGTCTCATCAGAGCTCATCATAATTCGTCATCATTATATCTGGTGACATACCGGGAATAGGCTTCTCAGGTGACTCATTGGTAAAGAATCCATCTGCCAATACAGGAGATTCAGCTTCAATGCCTGGGTCAGGAAGATCCCCTGGAGGAGGAAGTGGCAACCCATTCCAATATTCTTTCCTGGGAAATCCCATGGACAGAGCCTGGCAGACTACAGTTCATGGGGTCACAAAGAGTCAGACATGACTTAGCGGCTAACAACAACAGCAAATACCTGGAATATTCTCAGAAAAGTGTTAGATGAATTACCAAGGGTCATGCAGCATTAAGGAAGAATTCCAGTTCAGTATTATTCTATAGTCTTAACCCCATCTTGCCAACATGAATAGCTGACTCCCTATCAGAGACTTACTCCTAATTCCCTCTTTGCAGAAATGAGAGTTGTACAGATATACACCATAGGATTATCCCTTTGGGGGAAAAATATCTCTTAGGAAAAACCTACTCTACAAAAGCTTTCTCAACTTTACAAAAGCCATCACCAAACACTGAGATATTCTAATTAGCAAATTCCTTGCGGCATCATTCAGACACCCAAAGGAAAGAGAAGAGCCAGGGGTGTTTGGGAAATTTTCCTCAGGGAAGAGGTTGGGGGGGAGGAGGAATCTCAGCCTGCTAATTAAAAGGGTGAACTTGAGCTAAAGAGCCAAGTGGGACTGTTGTAGTAACGCCAGCCAAGTAAGAAAGCATTTCTCAGAGTTGCTATTCAGAAAGAAAACCTCTTGGTCTAGAAAGTGTTGCTTGTGATGCAAGATGCCAAGTCTTCAGGCCCAAGCTTGGAAGATTTTGAAGCGTTTATACCATGTCAGTCATCCCACTCCCCAGGCACAGACAGGGAAGATTGCTTATAATGTTATGCAAATAGCCAGGAGGGAGAAAAACACTAGGTAATTTTCTAGCATCATTTGTTAATGTTATTAAAGGTCATAGCAAAGAAAATAATTGGAAAGATTCACCCTAACAGTCATATCTCCCCTCATTACTTTTGGGTAGTTAAGAAAATTTTTTAGATTTAAGTAAATATGTCATATTAAAATCATGTGATTAGAATTCATTAAATATCAGTTATATGATCTTATTAGTTAGCTGTTGTTGTGTAACAACTCTCCTCCCCCAAACACAGTGATTCAGTGAGCATTTGTTATTGATTATGAGGCTAGGGGAACCAGAGATCAAATTTCCAACATCCGCTGGATCAAAGCAAGAGAGTTTCAGAAGAATATCTACTTCTGCTTTATTGACTACGCCAAAACCTTTGACTGTGAGGATCGCAACAAACTGTGGAAAATCCTTCAAGAGATGGGAATACTAGACCACCTGACCCGCTTCCTGAGAAATCTGTATGCAGGTCAAGAGGCAACAGTTAGAACTGGACATGGAAAACAGACTGGCTCCAAATCGGGAAAGGAGTACGTTAAGGCTGTACATTGTCATCCTTATATACAGAGTACAGCATTCGAAATACCAGGCTGGATGAAGCACAGCTGGAATCAAGATTGCTGGGAGAAGTATCAATAATCTCAGATATGCAGATGACACCACCCTTGTGGCAGAAAGTGAGGAGAAACTAAAGAGCATCTTGATGAAAGTCAAAGGAGAGTGAAAAAGTTGGCTTAATGCTCAACATTCAGAAAACTAAGATCATGGCATCCAGACCCATCACTTCATGGCAAATAGATGGGGAAACAATGGAAACAGCGAGAGACTTTATTTTTGGGGGCTCCAAAATCACTGCGGATGGTGACTGCAGCCATGAAATTAAAAGACTCTTGCTCCTTGGAAGAAAAGCTGTGACCAACCTAGACAGCATATTAAAAAGCAGAGACATCACTTTGCCAACAAAGGTCTGTCTAGTCAAAGCCAAGGTTTTTCCAGTAGTCATGTATGGATGTGAGAGTTGGACTATAAAGAAAGCTGAGCAACAAAGAATTGATGCTTTTGAACTGTGGTGTTGGAGAAGACTCTTGAGAGTCCCTTGGACTGCAAGGAGATCCAACCAGTCCATCCTAAAGGAAATCAGTCCTGAATATTCATTGGAAGGACTGATTTTGAAGCTGAAACTCCAATACTCTGGCCACCTGATGCAAAGAACTGACTCATTGGAAAAGACCCTGATGGTGGGAAAGACTGAGGGCAGGAGGAGAAGGGAACGACAGAGAATGAGATGGTTGGATGGCATTACCAACTCGATGGGCATGAGTTTGAGTAAGCTCCGAGAGTTGGTGATGGACAGGGAAGCCTGGCGTGCTGCAGTCCATGGAGTCGCAAAGAGTCGGACACGACTGAGTGAACTGAACTGAGCTGAATGAGGCTATGGATCAGACGGGTAATTTTGATCTTTGTAGAATTTGGTTGATTTCAGCTGAACTTATTGCTGTGTCATCTACAGAACAAGTCAGTGGCTCTGATGGTTAGATGGACTCAGTTGTATAGGGCTTTGTTGGCTGGTCCAGAATGGCATTGGCCAGAATAGTTGGACTCTCCTTGATGTCCTCTCTCATCTGCCCTTGGTCTGATCCAGGCTTGTTCCCATGCTGGCAGCAGAGTATGTGTGTGTGTGTGTGTGTGTGTGTGTCTGTGTGTGTGTGTGTGTAGGCTCTGTGTGTGTGTGTGTGTAGGCTCTTGTGTGTGTGTGTGTGTGTGTGTCTGTGTGTTTGTGTGTGTAGGCTCTGTGTGTGTGTGTGTGTAGGCTCTGTGTGTGTGTGTGTGTGCACACTCATGCATGCACATGCGCTTAGTTGCTCAGTTGTGTCTAAATCTTTGAGATCCCAGAGACTGTAGCCCGCCAGGCTCCTCTGTCCATGGGATTTCCCAGGCAAGAACACTGGAGTGGGTTGCCGTTTCCTCCTCCAGGGGATCTTCCAGACCTCGGGATGGAACCTGCATCTCTTGTGTCTCCTTCATTGGCAGGTGGGCTGTTTACCACTGTGCCACCTGGGAAGCCCACGGAGGCAGTACCCCTAGAGAGAGCAGAGGTGTTAGGGCCTCTTGATTGGTTTTTAGCACTCTTCATCTCACAGCTGCTGGTCATTCTTCGCTCAGCCCTGTGGAGTTTTCTCTGTGCCGACATAGCTTGCCATTCTGAAAAGCGAAGGGCCCCCTGTGCACGTATCTGGGGCTCTGTTCCCCAGCCGTCTCTCTTCGGGAACTCCACTGTGTGTCCTCCAGCAGCCGCTGCCTTCCTGAGCCTCAGTCTTCACCCCCTCACCTCGGTGAGATCACCGTGCTCTTCGCATCCTCTTTTTTTTTTTTTTAATATTTATTGATTTGGCTGTGCCAGGACTTAGTTGTGACAGGTGGGACTTGGTTCCCTGACCAGGATCGAGCCTGGGCCCCTGCATTGGGAGCGTGCAGTCTCAACCACTGCACCACCAGGATGTCCCGCATCTTGCCTTCTTGAGCTTCAGTCCAACCCGTGCTTGTCAGGCCAGAGCTGAGACTCAGCTGACGCTCCCGCTCTGTTGGCAGAGGTGATTAAGATGTGATTCTTTTTGGTGAATATGCTGGGTCACCTAATCACTCCTCTCTGCATGACTGAGAAGCCATTCAAATACTCAACATTTTTAGAAGTCAAATTTCACAGTGGTAGAAACAAACATGAAACCTAATTCTACTAAGTAACTGTTGCTATTATTTTTAACATATTTTAATAAGGAAATGGATTTACCTTAGACATTTTTTTCTTTATGTGTTTTCTTGACTTTGGATTAGAAATATTGTAAGTTTGACATTTATTCTGGGGCATACCCATCCTCACCAATTTATTCCTCCTTACAGTGCCTGCTGTGGGGATTATGCTTCTGAGACATCAAAAATAGTGTGATGGTGGTAGGTCTTTAGCCATAACTCCTAAAACAGCACCACACACACTGCAAAACTTAAGGATGTGAGGAGGAAGAGAGAGCAGTCCTTGCTTTTCTTATTCGTATTTGGGTTAAGTTTTTAATATAAGTCCTTACTAATAAAGTTCTTAATGGAAGCTAGCATACATATCTAGATAAACTGATTTTTTCCCCTTAACTCACAGTGAATTTAAAAATAATGTTTGTGACCCCAGGCTCAGCTTTTATGGGCATTTTTCAATTCACGGTCCAGTGAACAGAAATATGAATCATTTGCCACATCAGTGCACTAACGAAATGTTACATCACTAAATTGCTCAGAAATGGCCCCGTGCTCGTCCACGGACCATCATCACACACTCACACACACACACACACGCAGAATCATCTGTATAGGAAGGCAAAAATCTAAGTCCAAAGCTTGATCTGATCCATTTTCTCCTCTGTGAAGAAGACATCTCACTCCCTATGGAGAAGCACAGGGTGACGTGTGGTGGGGGTAGGTGGCAATTTCAGATTGATGGCCGACCGCAGCAAGAACACGGAAAGAAATGATGGCTGGTTCCGCTTATTAATCATTTCTCGACAGCCTGCCCTAATAGCACCATTTTTATAGCTTTGCGGTAAATTCTGTTTCCAGACTGCAGTCACTCAGTTATAGATCATCCGTGTTTGTAACAGTTCTCCCAATTTTCAGTACAAAATCTGGAATCAAGAAGGGGCCAGGAGAAAGCCAGGAGGCTGCAGGAATGCAGTTTCAACGAATCGGGAGCCTTCTGTCAGTTTTGATTTTGAATTAAATGCAAACACGATGATATTGAAAACACGACCAAAGGCCATTGCTTTTGAAGAGAAATAAAAGGTATGATCAGAGTAAGAGATAAGCCCCTTTGCTCACTGATAAGGCTGCTCCACGCCTTGTAATTTACGGTCGGCTCGCCTCATCCCCCTCTTGAGAAACTTGTATGTAGGTCAGGAAGCAACAGTTAGAACTGGACATGGAACAGCAGACTGGTTCCAAATAGGAAAAGGAGTACATCAAGGCTCTGTATTGTCAACCCTGCTTATTTAACTTATATGCAGAGTACATCATGAGAAACTCTGGGCTGGAAGAAGCACAAGCTGGAATCAAGATTGTCGGGAGAAATATCAATAACCTCAGATATGCAGATGACACCACCCTTATGGCAGAAAGTGAAGAGGAACTAAAAAGCCTCTTGATGAAAGTGAAAGAGGAGAGTGAAAAAGTTGGCTTAAAGCTCAACATTCAGAAAACTAAGATCATGGCATCTGGTCCCATCACCTCATGGGGCATAGATGGGAAGACAGTGGAAACAGTGTCAGACTTTATTTTTTTGGGTTCCAAAATCACTGCAGATGGTGATTGCAGCCATGAAATTAAAAGACGCTTACTCCTTGGAAGGAAAGTTATGACCAACCTAGACAGCACATTAAAAAGCAGAGACATTACTTTGCCAACAAAGGTCCGTCTAGTCACGGTTACAGTTTTTCCAATAGTCATGTGTGGATGTGAGAGTTGGACTATAAAGAAAACTGAGCACCAAAGAATTAATGCTTTTGAACTGTGGTGTTGGAGAAGACTCTTGAGAGTCCCTTGGACTGCAAGGAGATCCAACCAGTCCATCCTGAAGGAGACAAGTCCTGGATGTTCATTGGAAGGACTGATGCTGAAGCTGAAACTCCAATACTTTGGCCACCTCATGCGAAGAGTTGACTCATTGGAAAAGACCCTGATGCTGGGAGGGATTCGGGGCAGGAGGAGGAGGGGACGACAGAGGATGAGATGGCTGGATGGCATCACCGACTCGATGGGCATAAGTTTGAGTAAACTCCGGGAGTTGGTGATGGACAGGGAGGCCTGGTGTGCTGCGATTCATGGGGTCGCAAAGAGTCGGTCACGACTGAGTGACTGAACTGAACTGAGTGCCGCATTTGCAAGTTGCGCATGCACACATCCACCCAGCTAGCGAACCTGTTTCTGATCCTTGGCTGGTTGAGCCATGGGTTCCGTATCGTTGAACTTGGAGGGCAACTCTCCTAAGCCATCTTATGTAAGGAACTCGAGCACCCAGGGACTGTGGTGGGTCCTGGAGCTAATTCCCTAGTGATAGGGAGGCGAGTGGGTGTTGGTAGATGGTTTTCTTCATAGAGGAGTTAAATGATGAAGGCAGTCTTGGTACTGAATTTGTCTTCCCAATGGTACATATAGAATCCTTATAGATTCTGTCTTTCTGGTGGTGTCCTGTCCCCCTTCTCAGATCAGTTTCCATCTCCAGTGGAAGATTGTTTCTGTTGCACTCAGGCCCGGTGTAGGCGGAGTTCACTGATAAAGCACCTGGACGGTCTCTAGATTCTAGAACCTGCCGTGAACGGTGCTCCTCCTCCCCTGGCCTCAGGATTCTGAGTGCGGTGCCCCAGCTCGGGGCCCTGTATCACTGTAACCGTAAACACCATCCTTGCTTGACTGCTCACTGCACCAGGCTCTCTGCACAGGCACAGACGTGTTCCCTCCTAAATGAGGCGGGTGTGTGAAGCTCCCGGGAAGCTCTGCAAGACGGCGTTGACTGCGAACAGGAAGGCAGGAGGGGGTGTGACCTGTGCATCGAAGGGCAGGTGCCCCTGTGGGCCACTGGGGCTCAATTCATTTGGGACCCAGGGGGGAGTATGCATAACCAGCCAGGGCTGTCCCCGAAGAGGCCAGGAAGCGGTGGCACTGTTTCAGGGTCATTTCTGGGGACATCTTCCCCAGTCCGGCTCTGTCTCATGTGTGTGCCAAGCAGGTGCCCAGGCAGGAGACGCCCACCAGGCCGAGAGAAGGCAGTCAGCTGTAGGTGTGGATGCAGCAGGCTTTGCTGGCCTGCAGAGTAGTGGGATGATGTGAGCGGGCTTTGGGCAGCGTCTGCTCTGGCCTTTCCCACCATCTCCTTAATCTTGCCAATGCCTGTGAGGTCTATCCCACTGCCTCCATTTTACAGACAAGCAAACCAAGGCTGGGGGTTGGTGTGACCTGCACACGGGTGGCAGAGTTACGACTCAGACTTGAGTCTGTCTGTTTCCTGAACCCCTGCCGATAACCCCCGGACTATACCACCTCTCCTAAGGCCACATCGCCTCTGGCCAGCCCTGTAGCCACTACATCCATGGCCAGTACACACACAGAAGTGAACTGTCTGCCTGTCAGCTTCTCCAGGAGCCATCCAAGATGTCCAGAACGCATCTTCACCACAGATACCATCCGAAGACTTCCCGTCTTCCATTTTCTCCTCAAAATGTCTTTATTTCCCTCCAAATATCTACGTGGCTCTTCTCTTTAATTGCTTCAGGCCTTTACTCAGATAATGCCTTCTCACTAACGCCTTCAAAACCATCCCATTTACAAGCTTGAATTTTAAAGCATGTAAATTGGTGTGGCCACTACGGAAAACGGTATGGGAATTTCTCAAAAAGCTAAAAATAGAACTACTGTATGACCCATCAGTACCACTCCTGGGTATTCAGTTCAGTTCAGTTCAGTTGCTCAGTTGTGTCTGACTCTTTGTGACCCCATGAACTGCAGCATGCCAGGCCTCCCTGTCCATCACCAACTCCTGGAGTTCACCCAAAGTCATGTCCATCGAGTCAGTGATGCCATCCAACCATCTCATCCTCTGTCGTCCCCTTCTCCTCCTGCCCTCAGTCTTTCCCAGCATCAGAGTCTTTTCAAATGAGTCAGCTCTTCGCATCAGGTGGCCAAAATATTGGAGTTTCAGCTTCAGCATCAGTCCTTCCAATGAACACCCAGGACTGATCTGCTTTAGGATAGACTGGTTGGATCTCCTTGCAGTCCAAGGGGCTCTCAAGAGTCTTCTCCAACACCACAGTTCAAAAGCATCAATTTTTCAGCACTCAGCTTTCTTCACAGTCCAACTCTCACACCCATACATGACCACTGGAAAAACCATAGATTTGACTAGACAGACCTTTGTTGGCAAAGTGATGTCTCTGCTTTTTAAAATGCTGTCTAGGTTGGTCATAACTTTCCTTCCAAGGAGTAAGCATCTTTTAATTTCATGGCTGCAGTCACCATCCGCAGTGATTTTGGAGCCCAGAAAAATAAAGTCTTGACACTGTTTCCACTGTCTCCCCTCTATTTCCCATGAAGTGATGGGACCAGATGCCATGATCTTAGTTTTCTGAATGTTGAGCTTTAAGCCAACTTTTTCACTCTCCTCTTTCACTTTCATCAAGAGGCTTTTTAGTTCCTCTTCACTTTCTGCCATAAGGGTGGTGTCATATGCATATTTGAGGTTATTGATATTTCTCCCAGCAGTCTTGATTCCATCTTGTGCTTCATCCAGCCCAGAGTTTCTCATGATGTACTCTGCATATGTTAAATAAGCAGAGTGACAATATACAGCCTTGACGTACTCCTTTTCCTATTTGGAACCAGTCTGTTGTTCCATGTCCAGTTCTAACTGTTGCTTCCTGACCTGCATACAGATTTCTCAAGAGGCAGGTTAAGTGGTCTGGTATTCCCATCTCTTGAAGTATTTTCCACAGTATATTGTGATCCATACCGTCAAAGGCTTTGGCATAGTCAAAATCCCAAAACACTAATTCAAAACGTTGCCTGCACCCTTGTGTTCATAGAAGCATTATTTACGATTTTCAAGGTATGGAAATAACCTCAGTGTCCGTCAGCTGATGACGGGATAAAGAAGACGTGGCGTGTGTATGTATCTATATATTCTCTACCAGCTCCCAGGCGGCTCAGTGGTAAAGAATCTGCCTGCCTGTGCAGGAGGTACACGAGATGAGGGTTCGATTTCTGGGTGGGAAAGATCCCCTGGAGGGGGAAATGGCAACCCACTCCAGTATTCTTGCCTGGGAAATCCCATGGACAGAGGAGCCTGGAGGGCTACAGTCCATGGGGTCATAAAGAGTCGGGCACGCGTGAGCAGCACATGGGTACACACACAGACACACACACAGACACACAGACACTCACACAGACACACAGACACTCACACACACAGACACACACACAGATACTCACACACTCACGCACACAGACACACACACGCACACACACACACTCACACAAGACACACACACTCACACACACACTCACAAACACACACAGACACACACACTCACACACACACACTCACAAACACACACAGACACACACACACTTACACAGGCATACAGACACACACACAGATACATACACTCACACACACAGACACACACACACACATGCACACACTCACACAGACAGACGCACGCACACACACATGCACACACACACATACAGATACACTCACACAGACACACACACACACTCACACTCACACACACACAGACTGGAACACTACTTGTGCTGTGCTGTCCTTAGTCACTCAGACATGTTCGACTCTTTGCAACCCCGTGGACTGTAGCCTGCCAGGCACATGGAATACTACTTAATTAGCCATAAAGAAAAAAGAAATTTTGCCATTGGCAACAGCGTGGATGGACTTGGAGAGCTTTGTGCTTGGTGAAGTAAGTCAGATGGAGAAAGACATACTGTATGATATCACTTATATGAGGAATCTAAAAAATGCAACAAACTAGTAAATATTAAAAAAAGAGGCAGACTCGTAGATACAGAGAACAAGTTAGGGGTTACCAGTGGGGAGAGGGAAGGGAGGAGGGGCAAGAGCGGGGCAGGGGACTGAGGCGCACCCTCTCAGGTGTCAGCTATGCCACAAGCACACACCGGAGCACACGCGTCAGAGCGCTCTTCCCCTCCTGACCCTTCCGCCTCGCTCGGGCATCTCCGCTCAGGCGTCGCTTCCTTGAGGAAATCTTTCCTGACACCACTGCACGCTCTGCTGCTGTTCTGGATCAGATTCCATTTTCACAGACTGTTTCTTTTCAACATGACGTTTCTCTTACTTGGATGCCAAGCTCTCATTCCCGTGATTACGTGATTATTCAACCTCTTCTTCCTAAACTGAAAACTGTCCTCATCTTTATCCCCACCGTCCCTCCCTGGCCGATGCCAGCCTGACCCGTTCCTCAGGCACCAGCCTCTCAACGACAGCAGCGCCGCCCTGACCCCATCCTGACAACCTCCTGCTTGTGTGCAGTCGCGTCTGACGCCTTCCAGCCCCACGGACTGTGGCCTGACAGGCTCCTCTGTCCATAGGCCTTTTCAGGCAAGCGTACTGGAGTGGGTTGCCATCTCTTCCTCTAGGGAATCTTCCCGACTCAGGGATTGAACCCCCCTCTCCCGTGTCTCCTGCCTTGGCAGGCGGATTCTCTACCCGCTGAGCCATAGGGGAAGTGCCCTAACCATAAGCATCTCTAAATACAATATTTTTCACTATAGTGGAGATCACCCTAGGGATGCTGAGGGCCAAGCCACAGAAGATTTGAAGAGAAGGCTCTGTTTTGCTTTTCAGTGAGCTATTTCCTTCCTCAGCAGAGCTGAGCTAATTTGTTAGATCCTGGCCTCAACTGCACCCATCAATAATTAAGTAAAGTATCTCACAGACCTGCATCTTTGGATTTGCTTTTGAATTCCTAGAGGGGGAAGGCACTTAATGAAACAGTCAAAGAAAAGTCACTTATCCTTCAAGTTGCATTTCAAAGAGACTTTGAATGAGCACATACAAGATCACCAAGGCAAATGATGTGTTTGAGGAGATGCAGTGATTGGATTCAGCTCCTCAGATTGTACATAATGCATTTAACTTCTTACAGAACAAAATATGAATTGAAAACTAAACTCAGCTTTTCTGTTGAGATGTGACTATTTTTTTCATAAAGACTTTCTATGACTTTATATAAGAGTTGATAAATATCTTTAAAAAAGTATTTAAATATTTATTTATTTCGCTGCACCAGGTCTTAGTTGCACATGGGCTCTTCGATCTTCATTGTAGCTTCAGTTCAGTTCAGTTGCTCAGTCGTGTCCTACTCTTCTCAACCCCATGGACTGTAACACGCCAGGCCTCTCTGTTCATCACCAACTCCTGGAGTTTACTCAAACTCATGTCCGTTGAGTCGGTGATGCCATCCAACCATCTCACCCTCTGTCATCCCCTTCTCCTCCTGCCCTCAATCTTTCCCAGCATCAGGGTCTTTTCCAATGAGTCAGCTCTTCGCATCAGGTGGCCAAAGTATTGGAGTTTCCACTTTAGCATCAGTCCTTACAATGAACACCCAGGACTGATCTCCTTTAGGATGGGCTGGTTGGATCTCCTTGCAGTCCAAGGGACTCTCAAGAGTCTTCTCCAACACCAGAAGCATCAATTCAGAAGCATCAATTCTTCGGCGCTCTGACTTTTCGCTGTGGCGTGCGGGGTTTTTAACTGTGGCGTGCAGACTCTTAGTTGTGGCATGTGGGATCTAGTTTCCCGACGAGGGATCAAACCCAGGCCCCCTGCATTGGACGGTGGATTCTTAACCACTGGACCACCAGGAAAGCCCCAGGAACATCATTCTCCCTTCTGCCTGGGATAATACTGATTGCCCTTCTCTTTGGCCTTACTTCCTGCCTCTTTCCCCCTGCAAATCAATTCCAAACATTTGACTAGGGCTGTGTATTTATCCCTTACCAAGAGCCCCCTTCGACCATTTTCAGACCAGGTCTTCTTTTGCTTCTGTCGAGTAGACTGTAAGTACATACCCTACTCTTGGCTTTGAATCTGCATAATACATGTGCGTGATGGGATTCATTACATTGAACATGTAAGCCGATGGTAGTTTGCAGAGCCATATGTTTACATATCATGTCTGAAGTCAAGCTGTTATCATCTTTATTATAGCTCAAAATGATCTGCCATTAAATCCATCCATCCTCCATGTGTCTGGTAATAAAGCTTTCTTGGAATCATATAATACTTCAGTCTCTACCATGAGGCATTCCTGCTGTGGCTGGCTGGGTGCAGAGGGTGAGGGTTACTTGTTTATATGTTCTGCTCCCAGAGCGGCAAGCCTTGCCTTTGAGCTGCACACCCTGAGAAGGTCCAGCTTTTGTTTGGGTGGAAAGCCAAGTCAATAGTTACATCAAGTGATTAAATACAGCGTGGCGCTGCCAGCCAAGGGTCAGATCATTAAACAGGGGGCACGCGGAAAGACAGCTTTAGAATAATACAAAGAACGTATTCATCTGAGAATAAGGGGGCCAGAATTCTTGTTCTTGTTGTGCAGCAGGTCACTCTATGACTTGTTCTCTCTGCTCCATTTTCTCATCTGTTTTATATGGAGATAAATCTGGCAAATTCTAAAGCCCTTTTTATATACAATTTACAAAATGTATTGGGAGATTAACCAGCTCTTTTGAATGCATCCAAAAATAAATGTTAATAGATGGAATTATTTTTGATGTTATGCAGTCACTAAAATAGGGGTTTTTAAAGAGTAAGTAATGACATGAGTCACTATGCAAAAAATAATTCCCCGAACCATAGATTCCTGGCTTTTTTTTTTTTAAAGAAAATATATGCAGGTAGGAAAAGAGGGACAAAGATTTTAGCAGTATGTATTTCTGGATGATTAACCTATTGTGATTCTATTTTTATTCCTAAATTCTGTTTTTTTCAAGATTTCCAAAATCTGTCAAAATTTCCTTGATTCCTTCTCATCGCCTCTCAGATCTGAATCTTTGTGAGATGTCCAGACCTTGATCTCAATTATGCAGACCCACACTCCTTCCCACCTTCTCACAGTAAATGTTTGTAAAATCCTCTTACATAGCATGAAGTGAAATTTGTCAGTAACATAACTGTACATGTAAGATAAATACAATGCTGTAACTATAATGAGAGAGAAATAAAAGTAAAGTAAATCTTGATGAAAATAACACGCCTTTTAAAATATAAATGCTTGAACTTGATGACCCTAGAGGTCACAATGAAATCTCTTGACATTTGTCACAGGTGGAAGCAGCATGGACTTGGCAGCTTCCAGTACAGGCTGACTCAGATGGGTGGACAGTAATTCAGGTACCATGATCTGAATGATTATCGGGGGTAGATAGGATTTTGCAAAAGAGGAAAATTTAGTAAATTTCCAACAAAACAGAGTGCAGGCTTGTCTTGATTGTCACAGTAGTTTTATGTTTGGGAAAGTCACTGAATATTAGAATTCTACAAAAATACATTGTGTTCCTATGTAGATGAATTTTAGGTTCTAATCCCAGTTCACTTTAGCAGGGTTTTCACTTGTAAACGGTATTTGAAAGTTAGGCCAAAAAAGAAAAAGGGCAGAAGGTAAGACAGTTTTCCCTTGGGCAGGACGGTCTTGTGCATTGCAAGACTCTTGTATTTCAGGCTGATTCCCTGATTCCCTAAATCAGCTCCTTGTTCCTTGAGCATGGCGTGTTGAGTCATGCCTCTGGACATCTTCATTTTTAATCATTACTCTCGGCTGCGCTGGGCCTTCGCTGCTGCTTGCAGGCCTTCTCTGGGGCAGCAGGCAGGGGCGCCTCTCTGGGTGAGCTCCGCGGCTCCTCGTTGTTACGGACACAGGCTCTGGTGTGCGGGCCCCAGTGGTTGTGGCATGCAGTGGCCCCGCAGCATGTGGGATCGCCCTGGACCAGGGACTGCACCTGTGTTCAACTGGACCTGCTCTGGCAGGCGGATTCTTCACCACCAGACCACCAGGGAAGCCGCCTCTGTGCTTCCATATGTACCAGTCCCTCTGTCTGGGGTGTCCCACTTCCCTAGCTTCCTATCAAAATACCTTTCCGTTTCATCAAATCTGAGATGCCTTTGATGTCTATGATGTACCATGATTTGTGCCATCAGGAAAGAAAAACGTGCTGCCAAGAAGTCTAAGGCATGCTATTGTGTATAAGTTGCGTCCCAATTTCTGAGACATAAAATGTGAATGAGAACGTGCATTTGGAACAATGAAATCTGGTCTTTACCCATCCGAGTCAGGCTGCCTTAAGTGAAAGTCACTCGGTTGTGTCCGACTCCGCACCTCCCTGGACTATGGAATTCTCCAGGCCAGAACACTGGAGTAAGTAACCACTCCCTCCTCCAGGGGATCTCCCCAACCCAGGGATTGGACCCGGGTCTCCCGCATTGCAGGCGGATTCTTTACCAGCTGAGGCACCAGGGAAGCCCAGGGAGACCGTGCCTGAGTATCTGTGATCCAGCCTGGGCCAGGGCCTCTGCTCAAGCACCGGCTCCGCCACTTAGAGTGATGGTACTCCCTCTCCTTCACGCTTCCATTGAGGTTAACGGGTGCGTTCTCAGAAGACCCAACAAGATAATTCCTGTAAAGCACCAAGCTCGGTGTCTGCCACAGCAGGAAACCCTCATGACTGTTCTATGTATTATTATTAATGCATGACTATTCTATGTAATATTACCAATAATGGGCAGTTGTCACATCACCTTCACTGTGGATTGGTCCCAAATTCTCTCAATCAGAATTACCCCTTCCTTTTGGGAGTCTTGCATCTCCATGCACCATACCCTAAACCTTGCTGGTTATCAAGAAGTTCAGCAAGGTCCCTAGACATCTTCAAGACACATTTGGAAAAGAATATTGACGTTTGTGTATATTGACATGCAAACATACATGCAGACACACACATACCATGAAGCCTTGAAAGAAGTCACTTAATTTCTGGAAATAGTGGGTAACGTTTACTCACTGCTGACTCCAGGCCAGGTGCTGTGGGAGCACTCCCCGGGCGTGATCTTTAATCCCAGTGACGATCCTTTGAAGCAGACACAGCACACTCCTAATTCACGAGGAAGAAACTGCGCATTCGCTCACGCAGCCGCCGGGACAGAGCTGGGCTGTTTCCCAGGGTCTCTTGGTCCCAGAGCCCGAAAGTGAACCTGTGACGTATCTTTGTTCTTTACATCGGTGTCAGAACCAAGTCTATCATCAGCTGGCTTGTCTTGCGAGTTTGTGTGTTTTCTCCCCCATCTCCCCGCGAAGACGGTTTGCTCTTTCACATCCGGGGATTTTAGCTACAACAACGTTTGATCATTTTTTCCCCAGCAACTTCTTAATGCTGCACAAAGCTGCATTAGAAAGAAAGGAAGATTTTCTATCCATAATTTTATTCCCAAACAGTGAGCCAGGAAGCAAGAGAGAGTGAGGAGGTGGGGTTTTATGGATGCACTAAGGCCCTGTCTGTATGGGGATGAATTCTGAAAAGAAAACTGAACTAGCGCTCTGAGAAAGTGGGCGTGTGTCTTTATTACGGTAGACATGTGGCTCCTCCAGGTAAACAGCTGAGCCCTGATTCCTCTCTGAGGAGCCATACAACCGTGCAGTTCTGCATCTGATGGCCTGAAGTCAGGAAACCAAAGGCAAGATTTTTGTGGGGGCTTTGTGGATTCAGCCCCTCTCCTGCTTCCTCTCCCCAGTGATGCATGGTCCTGAAAACAGCAAAGATGATGGAAATTGTAACTAACAGCTTAGTAAATATGCAGGTCATTTTTTCTTTCTTATTGCTTTGGGAAAGATGGCATTACAAATTTGCCAACTCATTTTTTTTCCCCAGGCAGTGAAAGCAAAACTATTTGTTGAAGTGTGTGGAGCTGCCAAAATCCTGCTGAGTGGCCCCCAACATCTGGAATTCAAACTGCTGCAAATGCAGGGAGCAAGAAAGCTATTCTCCTGCTGCTCCCGGCAGATAAAGTCATGCTCATTAAGGCTTAGAATGATATCCAGGGATTCAGTTCGACTGTGAGAATCGCTATTGTCTTGTGAAAGCCTTGCCTCATGCTACTGAAATCTCATCAAAGAGCATGAGATGCTGTCTAAAATAAGGGTGATGTTTCCCTCTGTATATACGTTCTCAATTAAAGGTACTTTTATTTAAACACACAGCCATTTGATATACAGAACCCAGGCAAATAAAAATTTTTAGTTAGCCTGTTACTCAGGTGGCCCTAGTAGTAAAGAACCCGCCTGCCGATGCAGGAGACATGAGAAACTCAGGTTCAGTCTCTGGGTCGGGAAGATCCGCTGGAAGAAGGCATAGCAGCCCACTCCAGTATTCCTGCCTGGAGAATCCCGGGGACAGAGGAGCCTGGTAAGTCCGTGGGGTCGCAAAAGAGACACAACTGAGTGGCTCAGCACACAAGCACAGCTCAGTGGGCAGGGTCGGATTATCTCCCTGTGAGCTAAGCAAAGGCAGTCACAGTCGGGCAGGGGGCAGAGTCCCCTGAGACAGGCGCTAGGTATGAGTGTAATAACAAAAGCAATGGAAAGCAAGTCAACGAAACAGCTCCAACGTGGAGTCAGAACTGGCTTCTCCCTGGATCAAGCCCAACAGTGGATTTCCACAATGATGAGCCTGTTGTCTGCAGCATTTTTACATTTCTTTTCTATCATCAATATGACTTCCCTGGTGGCTCAGACGGTAAAGCGTCTGCCTACCATGCAGGAGACCTAGGTTCAATCCTTGGGTTGGGAGGATCTTCTGGAGAAGGAAATGGCAATCCACTCCAGTATTCTTGCCTGGAAAATCCCACGGACAGAGGAGTGTGGTGGGCTACAGTCCATAGGGTCGCAAAGAGTCGGACATGACTGAGCGACTTCACTTTCACTTACTTTTCTGTCATCAAAGATAGATTAAATTCTGTTGAGTATATATATGTTTAGTATTTTGCACATGTATTTGAATTATTTCATCAGTTTTAACTCCTTAAGTTCAGGATGGCAGCTGCTCCCTTCGGGCCGCCTGCGGGCCCCGGCCCTGTGCAGGTGCTGGTGGAGGCATCTTTAACCGATGACAGGGCTCCTTCCTCTGGGGCTTCCATCTGACTTCAGCGTCCAAGCCACTACTAAAAACTGGACCACACTGATGCTAAATACGGAATAACATGTTTCTGCCATCAAATTAATCGATAAGATTTTGCACAAAGAATATTCAGTTCAGGGCTAGATAAACAGAATTCTGTTGATCTTATGCAAAACTGTGTTGCATGGATTGTATTTCAGCTGATATGTCTTTTATATGATATTAGCTATTTCCTCAGTGTTTATAAAACTGATCAAAACTCTGCAGGCTGCTGGTGAACTTAGGCAATGTTAGTAACATAAAGAAACAATCCATGTATTTTAAAGGGTTAAATGAGATTAACTTAACATACTATATTTGTTGTTGTTCGGTTGCTAAGTTGTGTCCGACTCTTTGAGACCCCATAGACTGTAGCACGCCAGGCTCCTTTGTCCTCTGCTATCTCCTGGAGTTTACTCAAATTTACATACATCCACTGAGTCAATGATACTATCCAACCATCTCATCCTCTGTTGCCCCCTTCTCCTTTTGTCTTCAATCTTTCCCAGCATCAGGGTCTTTCCCAGTGAATTGGCTCTTGCATCAGGTGGCTAAAGTCCTGGAGCTTCAACATCAGTCCTTCCAATGGATATTCAGAGTTGATTTCCTTTAAGATGGACTAGTCTGATCTTTCTGTCAAGGAACTCTCGAGAGTCTTCTCCAGCACCACAATTCAAAAGCATCAGTTTTTCGGTGCTCAGCCTTCAAGGGTCCAGCTCTCATGTTCATACATGGCTACTGGGAAAAACATAACTTGAACTAGATGGACCTTTGTTGGCAAAGTAATGTCTCTGCTTTTTAATATGCTGTCTAGGTTGGTCATGGCTTTTCTTCCAAGGAGCAAGCATCTTTTAATTTCATGGCTGCAGTCACCATCTGCAGTGATTTTGGAACCCAAGAAAATAAAGTCTCTCACTGTTTCCATTGTTTCCCCATCTATTTGCCATGGAGTGATGGGACCAGATGCCATGATCTTAGTATTCTGAATGTTGTCACCTCAATAGCACCATTTTAATCTTCCATAAATGTCACATCTTTTCTATAGAACTAATATATTGATAACTTTATTAAGCACAGCTAATGTATTGTTTTCCTTTTCCACATGCTAAAAAAAAGATCATCAGTTAGAAAATATGATGCCATATAAGATTCCATTCATAGTAATAAATTTATATACATATATACACACCTGATGATACATTTTTGTTTATTTTATTTTTTAACTTTTTATTTTGTATTAGGTTCTAGTCAATTAATAAACAATGCTATGATTGTTTCAAGTCAGCAGTGAAGGGACTCAGCTATACATATACATGTGGGAATACATTTTTTTAAATGCAGGTTTAAAAAAAAAACAGATTTTTAAAACAAAACTTTTCAGAGGGACCTAAAATAAAACAGGAAGAAAAGAGAGTAATGGTTACTGAAGTAAGGCAAATTCAGCAGACAGAATGCTTATCTAGAAAAGATCACCCACCAACTCCTATTCATTAGAACGTGAGCTCCAATATGCTTGACTTATCAGTGGTTGATTCACTGAGCCAAGTCCTGGCCAATGAGACACACTCTGGCAAGTTTGTTAATAGGCATGATGTTAAGAAAAGATCGGAAGTACAGAGTGTAGGGAGGAATGCGTTAACTTTTATCTCGGTCTCTCAAAGGGATAGCTGTCTTAATAGATTAAGCCTGTATTATTTGTTAAGCAATTTTTCCCGTGGAAACACAAGATGAAAAAAGTGAAAAGTGCAGTTCTGGACTGTAGATCCGTCTCTAAGATCTATTTTTATGCTCGCAAATAGGGAATGATCAATACCACGCTCAGCAGCTGAATTCACTGTTGCGGCTGCTGTGGCTAGAACGAGTCAGTGTCTCATCAACGTGTCTGCTCATTAAGTTTTTCCCTCCTAATCGCGTGGCTGGACTGAGATTCAGTAGCGATATGCGAACATAGCATCTACTCACCGGCAGACCTCGGAGAGGAGGAGCCGGGAAGAGCAGCCCCGCTGTGTGTCTCGGCTTTGAACAGAAGCGAGGGATATTTTTAAACCAAAAGTGAGAAAACGACAACTCCAGCTCTGCCTCAAACCGAAGGCATCAAAAGCTGTTACGATGTTTGAGTCTAAAAAGGAGAAAATGTGGGGTCCTTTATTTGTATTTATTTATCTATTGGACTATTACTGCTTTACAACGCTGCGTTAGTTTCCGCTCTACAACAGTGCGGATCGCTCCATGCGCACACAGACCCCCTCCCGCCGGAGTCCCTGCCGCCCCCCGCCCACCCCGCGGGGCCTTGGCACGGCGGCTCCCGCTGGCTCTGTCTCACACGTGGCCCCCTACCCCACCCCCCCCAGTCCCTGCCGCCCCCCGCCCACCCCGCGGGGCCGTCCGGAGCTCCGAGCTGGGCTCCTGTTGCAGGGCGGCTCCCAGTGGCTCTGTCTCACACGTGGCAGTGTCTTTACGGCGTGTCCTCTTCCCCACCCCTACCCCTGGTGGTTTTAATCATTTCTGACACATTATTTCACAAAGCTCTGTTTGTTATAAGCCGTCCACGGAGGCTTACTGTCCACAGCTCCGGTGAGAGCAGGAGTTGGCACACTTCCCGTAAGGGCCAGAGAGGAAGTGTTGAATGCCTTGCTGGCCAGATGCTGTCTATCAGAATTTCTGAGGTCTGCTGCGGCATCGCATAAGCAGCGATAGACGATAAGTAAATGCATGGGCATGTGTTCCAATAAAACTTTATTGACAGTTACTGATATTTCAGTTTTATATAATTTACATGTGTCACGTTTTTCTTTTGATTTTTTTTCTCCAACCATTCAAGATGTAAAAAATATGCATATTTAACCTCTGAGCTGTGTTAGATAGAAACCCAGATTTGGCCATCGTTTGCCAATCCCAGGATGATGGTGGTCATTGGCTAGCATTTTGTCAAAAACTGTCTTGGAGACTGAGTGTTTTTTAGGTGTCAGGAACCAGGCACTGGAGTTGTTCAGTTGATTAGTGGTGTCCAACTCTTTGTGACCCCCAAGGACCGCAGCACGCCAAGCTTCCCTTCACTATCTTCTAGAGTTTGCTCAAATTTGTGTCCATTGAGATGGTGATGCTATCTAACCATCTCATCCTCTGCCACCCCCTTCTCCTTTAGCTTTCAATCTTTCCCAGCATCAGGGTCTTTCCCAATGAGTCAGCCCTTCGAATCAGGTGGCCAAAGTTTTGGAGCTTTAGCTTCAGCATTAGTCCTTCCAAGGAATATTCAGGGTTGATTTCCTTTAGAATTGACTGGTTAGACCTCCTTGCAGTCCAAGGGATTCTTCAAGAATCTTCTCCAGTACCACAATTCGAAAGCATAAATTCTTTAGTGCTGGGCCTTCTTTATGGTCCAACTCCCACATCTGTACGTGACTCCTGGAAAAACTGTGGTTTTGACTATACGGACTTTGGTTGGCAAAGAGATATCTCTGCTTTTTAATATGCTGTCTAGGTTTGTTATAGCTTTCCTTCCAAGGAGCAAGCGATTTTTAATTTCACGGCTGTAGTCACCATCTGCAGTGATTTTGGAGCCCAAGAAAAAAAATCTGTCCTTGTTTCTACTTTTCCCCATCTATTTGCCATGCTACTGCTGCTGCTAAGTCACTTCAGTCATGTCCGACTCCATGTGATCCCATAGACGGCAGCCCACCAGGCTCCCCCATCCCTGGGATTCTCCAGGCAAGAACACTGGAGTGGGTTGCCATTTCCTTTTCCAATGTGTGAAAGTGAAAAGTGAAAGTGAAGTTGCTCAGTCATGTCCAACTCTTAGCGACCCCATGGACTGCAGCCTACCAGGCTCCTCCATCCATGGGATTTTCCAGGCAAGAGTACTGGAGTGGGGTGCCATTGCCTTCTCCGCTATTTGCCATGAAGTGATGGCAAAAAAACAGATGCCATGATCTTAGTTTTTTTTTTTTTAATATTGAGTTTTAAGTTAGAGCAGCATTATTGCCTTGCTCTGCTTCTTATTAGTCATGGCACCGTGGGTCAGTTATTTAAGGTGCCTAACCTCAGTCCTCTCATCTGTAAAATGGGGATTTAAAAAAAATAATTGGTTTGGCTATGTCAGGGCTTGGTCGATCATGCGGGGTCCGTGCTGTGGCCCCCGTTCTGGTCCTGTGTGTTCTGTAGCTGTGGTGCAGAGGCTCCGTAGTCGTGGTGAGCGAGCTTGGTTTCTCTGCGGCATGTGGGATCTTAGTTCCCCGACCAGGGATCAAACCCAAGTCCCCGGCGTTGCAAGGAGGTTTCCTAACCTCTGGATCACCAGGGAAGACCCCTGATGATCTAGCTTGTAAGGTTGTTGTACAGACTCAGTAAGTGTAAGAAAGAGCCACTGATTACTGGAATAAATTAGGTGATTATGTTCAGATTGTTTTCTTGGAGCGCAATGTGCAGTCTGGATTCATTTCTCATGAACCTAGCATAGCCAGCTTTAGCTGGAGGCCCACGTACTTCGGGGAGGCTTGGAAACAGAGGAGGCTTTTGTGTGAGTTCTGTTTGCCTTGTTATATTAGGAGCATCCTCTGAGCCTTATCAGCTCATCCAGGGGGCATACAAAGCAGTGAAGGTCACCGTGGCTGACTGTGGGCGCTCAAGGACTCGGCAGCATGTTGCAGCCTCATGTGGCTGCTTAAGAGCCTCTCAGGGCTTCTGCAGAACAGCCCTTGACTCACATCCTTGAAGCTAGGCTGGTCATTTGTTTGCGGAGAGCTGTGAAGCCAGGGAGCTTAATCCTTCGCCCACACTCTAACAGATGCGGGCATGGCCTTACAGGTCCTCCACCGAAAGTAGGATGGAACTGGTGTTTTAGCCAAATGGGGCTGGACTGGGGGAGGCCTGTAAGAAGCTCTCCAGGGGGGTCTGCCAAGGAATACCTCACAGGGAAGGTGCACAGGAGAACTTCAGGCCGAGCCAGTGGGTGCCGTAGCTAAGCTTTAGAGACCCAGCTCTCATGCGCAGCCTCATCTGCAGATGGCTCACGTGGGGTCCCAGGGCTTCACCGGGGTCTCACACCCTCCTCATGAATGGCCTTGGCTGTCCTGCTTTGGAAGTAGTCCTCACCTGCCAAAATGTGTTTCTGTCATTAACGTTCATGGCGATTTGTGTCATACACCTCTTAACCACCTCTTAGTATTTTCCTTTAAAGTTGCATGTTTTAGAAGACAAAAAAGGACACGAAGTAAGGTCCACCGGAAGGTGAATGGATAAATAAACTAAGGTAAATGTGTAAGGGACTATGGGCTTCCCCAGTGTCTCAGCAGTGAAGAAAAGAATCCACTTGCAATGCAGGAGGTGAAGGAGACATGGGTTTGATGCCTGGCTTGGGAAGATCCCCTGGAGGAGGGCGTGGCAACCCATTCCAGTGTTCTTGCCTGGAGAATCCCAGGGACAGAGGAGCCTGGCGGGCTACAGTCCATGGGGTCACAAAGGGCTGGACATGACTGAAGTGACTGTGCACACATGCGTGTGTAAGGGAACATGATGCAGCAGTTAAGACGAAGGAACAAGAGCTACCTGCATCATTATTGCACACTCAGTGTCGACTTACACAAATCATTAACGGTGAGAAAAAAAGCAAGTTGCAGAAGGATACATACAGTTTGACACCACAAATACAGTGCTTTGGGGACCAAAAAAGTCTTTTTTCAAGACTTTTATCAACATTAATATTACAATTTTAAAATATTTTGATCATTCTATTATAGGCAAAAATGATTTCTTGTTTTCATTTGCATTTCCCTGTGTTTTCTTGGACATGTTTTTTCTTCTATGAATTGCTTGTTTTCTATTAGAATTTTCATCTTTTCTTACTAATCTTTGAAAGTTCTTTATACACCAGGAATGCAATTATTTTGTTTTGCTTTTTAATTTTAATGTTATTGTTCAGTCACTCAGTTATCTTTGACTCTTTGCAACCCCATGGACTGCAGCACACCAGGCCTCCCTGTCCTTCACTATCTCCCGGAGCTTGCTCAGACTCATGTCCACTGAGTTGGTGATGTCATCCAACCATCTCATCCTCAGTTGTCCCCTTCTCCTCCCGCCTCTATCTTTCCCAGCATCAGGGTCTTTTCCAATGAGTCAGTTCTTCGAATGAGGTGGCGAAAGTATTGGAGCTTCAGCTTCGGCATCAGTCCTTCCAACGAATGTTCAGTGTTGATTTCCTCTAGGATGGACTGTCCATAGGAGACCTGAGTGCCCACGGGACTCTCCTGAGAACCCCCGCCCCACTCTGAATTCACCCCCACAGGCTGGGTGAACGCTGGTCCCCCTACTCTAGGTTCTATGTCAAAAGGGCTGGTGTAAATGCTACAAGAATTATCTTGGGATTTACAGTTTAGCCTGTCCCAGGCTGGTCATTCAGCCAGCTGGATGTTTGAGATTGATTTTCAGTGTATGGCCTGAAGCTGTCCCCTTTCCCCAGTCTGCCATGGACCATTCCCTCTGTCGTTCCGGGCGGTACTCCTCTTGTTAAAACTCTTCTCTAAATACTGGTATCCTTCAAGGTCTGTTCTCTTCCACTCGAGTAGTTGAACATGGAAGCAGGGAAGACTTTCCAAAGGTCATACCCTTGTGATTAGCATCCAGGTAATTCCGTTAGTGAGTGTTCTGTGCTTGCAACTACAGTGAAACGGCCACGGCCCTCCTGAAACACACACAGCCTGAGACAGACATAAGATTGGCCTACCTGATTTGCCCAGTTCTCCTGAGACCAGCTCTTTCTCCTCTCAGAATTTTGCATTACATGTGTATGATGACTTTGACTGACATTTCCTACTAGAGAAGCGTCCCCAAAGCAAACACATTCTCTACTTATTTCTGTTTGCAAATCTACTTCTTTTTCACCAGCTATCATGATGGGGTATTTCAACAGGCATGTGGAACTGTCAATATACAATAAATACAAGTCAGAAGGCAGACTAACGGCAGGTGAGAGAGAACTTCTGTATGTGCTGTGTAGAAGGCAGAAGGGAAAAGGCAAGCATTTAAGTCAGACCTCCTGGAAATATTTCACAGAAGTGGGGTTTTGCAGCTATTGGAATTTCACTAAACCAATAAGAGGAGGCTCAAATCATCTAGTTCAAAGACGGCCAGACTTTTCCAGGAAAGGGGCAGCTAGGAAGGATTTTGGAGTCACACAGTCTCTGTTCTGACTCCCCTTCTCTGCCATTGTGGCAGGAAAGCAACCACAGAGGGCACGAAAGAGACGGCCGAGACTGTGCGCCAATAAAACTTTATTGACAGTGACAGGTGCTGGGCCAGATTCAGCCCAAAGATGTACTCGAATGGTGTCTGAGCTAGTTTATGTACATCATACAGAGCAGAAGATATTTGTTTTAGCCCACAACCTGAAAAGTGTATACCTTCCATAGCTACCTTCTTTTGGGGGGTGGGGGGGAAGTGGTTTCTTTCCTTTTTTAAAATTTGTATTTATTTACTTGGTGACAGGTCTTAGTTGTGACGTGTGGACTCTAGTTGTGGCATGCAGGCGCAGTTGCTCCTTGGCATGTGGAATCTTAGTTCCCTGACCAGGCATTGAACCTGAGTCCCCTGCATTACAAGGCAGATTCTTAACCCCTGCACCACCAGGGAAGTCTCTCTTCCTACTTTTAAATTTGATCAGTAGCCTGTCATATTTGTGTCTTTAAATACTATCTTTTAAAGTAGCTCAACTCATTGTACTATTTCGAAATTGCCAAGTTGGCTTTGATTTTCGTTGGCATGCAATCCTTCCATATTTCCAAGAACTGCCAACATCCCTAAGAAGTATTCTTTAATGAAAACATCAATAGTGAAATAATAAGTTCTCACTTTGAAAAAGTTCAGCAGTGGCATTAATGACTCTTAGCTGGGGTATCAAATATTGGAAGGATTAAAATTTTAATTGCAGCAATGATAATGGTACTATTTATTTAGCATTCATTATGGGATTGGCTCTACTAAACCTTTGTGCCTTAAAAGAGATGGCTGTTATTATCCCCATTATAAATTTGAAGGAATAGAGTATCTAAGCTTTTAAGTGATATGTGTAATGCCCATATACATCTGAACATAAAGTTCAAGAGGTCACGCTAGATGTGGAATTGGCTTTGGGTGTCACTGAACAAGCAAATCAACTCCCCATCTCTCTTTCTAACTGAAAGTAAAAGGTTGATCTCATTGATCTTAATATCTCTTTAAATATCCTTGTTTGAAATAACATCCAGTCACTCAAAAGCAGCCATGTGTTGAGCATTGCTCAATTCTAGTAACACCAGTATTTCTCTTTAGACTTTTCTTTGTAGAAAGAAGAAACTGTTATTTCTTATAGAACACAGGATGTATTTGACTACCCCAAAGAAAAGAACCATTGTTATAAAGACAATCAGTTTAGTTCAGTCACTCAGTCATGTCCAACTCTTTGTGACCCCTTGGACTGCAGCACGCCAGGCCTCCCTGTCCATCACCGACTCCCGGAGTCCACCCAAACTCATGTCCATTGAGTTGGTGATGCCATCTAACCATCGCCTCCTCTGTTGTCCCCTTCTCCTCCTGCCTTCAATCTTTCCCAGCATCAGGGTCTTTTCCAATGAGTCAGTTCTTTGCATCAGGTGGCCAAAGTATTGGAGTTTCAGCTTCAAATAGCTTTGACTATATGCACCTTTGTCAGCAAAGTGATGTTTGTTTTTTAATATGCTGTCTAGGTTGGTCATAACTTTTCTTCCAAGGAGCAAGTGTCTTTTAATTTCATGGCTGCAGGCACTATCTGCAGTGATTTTGGAGCCCAAGAAAATAAAGTCTTTCACTATTTCCATTGTTTCCCCATCTATTTGCCATAAAGTGATGGGACCGGATGCCATGATCTTTGTTTTTTGAATGTTGAGTTTTAAGCCAGCTTTTTCACCTTCCTCTTTCACTTTGATCAAGAGGCTCTTTAGTTCCTCTTTGCTTTCTGCTCCAAGAGTGGTGTCATCTTTATATTTAAGGTTATTGTTTTTCTCCTGAAAATCTTGACTCCAGCTTGTGCTTCATCCTGTCCGGCATTTTGCATGATGTACTCTGCATATAAGTTAAGCAAGCAGGGTGACCATATACAGCCTTGACATACTCCTTTTCCAATTTGGAGCCAGTTTATTGTTCCATGTCTGGTTCTATTGCTTCTTGACCTGCATATAGATTTCTCAAGAGGCAGGTAAAGTGGTCTTGTATTCCCATCTCTTTAAGAATTTTCCACAGTTTGTTGTGATCCACACAGTCAAAGGCTTTAGCATAACAAAGTAGATGTTTTTCTGGAACTTTCTTGCTTTTTCTATGATCCAACGGATGTTGGCAATTTGATCTCTGGTTCCTCTGCCTTTTCTAAATTCAGCTTGAACATCTGGAAGCTCTCGGTTCACGTACGGTTCACGTACTGTTGGAGTCTAGCTTGGAGAATTTTGAGTATTACTTTGCTAGTGTGTGAGATGAGTGCAATTGTGTGGTTGTTTGAATGTTCTTTAGCATTGCCTTTCTTTGGGATTAGAATGAAAGCTAACCTTTCGAGTCCTGTGGCCACTGCTGAGTTTTCCAAGTTTGCTGGCCTACTGAGTGCAGCACTTTCACAGCATCATCTTTTAGGAGTTGAAATAGCTCAGCTGGAATCCCATACATCCACTAGCTTTGATGCTTCCTAAGGCCCACTTGACTTCACATTCCAGGATGTCTGGCCCAGGTGAGTGATCACACCATCATGATTATCTGGGTCATTAACATCTTTTTGTGTAGTTTTTCTGTGAATTCTTGCCACCTCTTCTTTATATCTTCTGGTTCTGTTAGGTCCATACCATTTCTGTCCTTTATTGAGCCCATCTTTGCATGAAATGTTCCCTTGGTATCTCTGGTTTTCTTGAAGAGATCTCTAGTCTTTTCTATTCTATTGTTTTCCTCTGTTTCTTTGCATTGATCACTTAGGAGGGCTTTCCTATCTCCCCTTGCTATTCTTTGGAACTCTGCATTCAGATGGGTGTATCTTTCTTTTTCTCCTTTGCCTTTCACTTCTCTTCTTTCCTCAATTATTTGTAAGGCCTCCTCAGACAATCATTTTGCTTTTTTGCATTTCTTTTCCTTGGGGATGGTTTTGATCACCACCTCCTATACAATGTTACAATCTATGGGAATTTCCCTGGTGGTCTGCTGGTTAAGATTTTGCACTTCCAATACAGGAGGCATGGGTTTGATCCCTGGTCAGGGAACTAAGATCTCACATGCCATGGGGTGTGACCAAAAAATAAATAAATAAAATTAAAAGGAAAAAATATTTATTATAGATCACAGCCAAAAGAATAAATAAATAAAAGGAAAATGAAGAATATACGTACTGTGGGTCACAGGGCTTGAATATAACCCGGTTTTGAGTTGTGTGTATTAATGTAGCTAGCGATGATATATCTCCAGGATTTTAGGTGGGAGACTTCAGGTAAAAGGAAAGCTATAGAGGAACTGAAAATATTTAATTGGAACATGAGTGTTGGAAACAAAGTTCCCCTTATGCCAAAAATAAGCTCTACTGGATTAGTGAGCAGGAAGCAATTAAAATTTTATATATTTGTGCTAGAGCCAATCTGTGCAGGAGTTTTATAATTGCCAGCAACAGCAACCACATATGGCAAATGTAAACCACAGGGAATTTACTAGAATAGTGTGGAGCCATCAAGTTGGAAGACTCGCAGAATTAAAAGGAAACTTGTCCACCAGACGTGGGATGGCCCAGAACCAAGGGTCCAGGAACATCCATATCTGGAGTGACCTGGCTGCAGATGACAGCAGCGTTTTCATGTTTTTCTCTCTCTCTCTCTTTAAAAGATACATTTGTATATTTATTTATGGCTGTGCTGGGTCTTTGCTGCTGCCCGGGAGCTTCTCTCCAACTGAGGCGCTGGGGCTCCTCCCCAGCCGGGGTGCGGGCTCCTCCCCAGCCGAGGCGCGGGGGCCTCTCCCCAGCCGGGGTGCGGGCTCCTCCCCAGCCGAGGCGCGGGGGCCCTCCTCCCAGCCGAGGCGCGGGGGCCCTTCTCCAGCCGAGGCGCGGGGGCTCCTCCCCAGCCGAGGCGCGGGGGCCTCTCCCCAGCCGGGGTGCGGGCTCCTCCCCAGCCGAGGCGGGGGGGCCCCCCTCCAGCCGGGGCGCGGGGGCCCCTCTCCAGCCGGGGCGCGGGGGCCCCCCTCCAGCCGAGGCGTCGGGGCCTCTCGCTGCCGGGCTTTCTCTCGCTGTGGAGCAGGGGCTGCAGCCTGTGCAGGCGTCCGTGGCTGCCGCTCGTGGGCTCCAGGGCGCAGGCTCGGGACTGTGGCGCACGGTCAGTTGTCCCACGGCACGTGGGATCTTCCCGGACCAGGGATCGAACCCACATCCGTTGCATTGGCAGGTGGATTCTTTATCTACCCACCAGGGAAGCCCTTGTCACTCTTTTTATCAGTTGTTAAAATTAAAATCCTGGGAGGAAGCACCCTATGGTGAAGCTTATTCACAAGTAACTCCTTTTCTCAAGGCAAGAAAATGTTTCCCCCCCCCCACACACAATATTCCCTAGAGGGAGGCAATGGTTTAGGATTAGCGTACTACCAAGACTACATACAAATGCGGAGAGGAGTCTCCCCGAAAAAAAAAATAGAATGAGCAGGCAAAGAATGAAGTGGCCCTAAGAACGTTGCTTTTAAACCATCAATTTCTAAATAAGTTCATGCCCGGTTCTTGGATTTATTCAGTTAAATACCAGATGAGAACCAGCATGTTCCATTTGGACAAATCTGGCCTTAGATAATGAGCTTTTACCTTTCCAAATTATTCCTAACGTGCAAAGTAGATTTCTGATTTCTCTGTCCCAAACAATAGTAAGATACAATTATGTCCTGTTAAACACCTGCTAAGTTAAAATGAGATGGGTGGCGGAAAAAACGTGGAGTTGTGGAATGCTGCTGTTGTGGGAATGTGGAATTGATTTTCATTACATTAAGACCCCAGACAAGGGTGTCTATCTCTGCCTCCATTCCAGGACAACTGGCCATTGGATGAATGTGATGTAGAATTAAGGATTTTTATTCTACCCACAGCATTTTCCTCACTAATGTTCAATGAGTTTAATGCCATGCAAGTGAGGTAGTATTTGATAATTAATCAAGAACTTCCTTTGCCGCATCTACTTCAAGGTGGAAGTCGTCTACTTATTCAACATTTAATGAGTGACTACTGCATGTCAGGTACTAGGCCAACCCCAGGGTGTTACAGGAACAACAAAAAAGTCATAGTTTCAATACTGGAGAAGAGTCTAATCAGGGAAACAGATATGCCAAGTGTCGTGATGGAAGCGCAGCTGGACATATATTACATGCTAGAAACTCATAGAATAGGATCATAGCCCAGTGTGGGATTCCCACCTGGAGTTCCTAGAAGACAAAAATATAGCACAAGGGTTTTCAAAATATGATCCGTTGACCAGCAGCCTAAGCCTCACCTGGGAACTTTTATAAAGGCAAAGTCTGGGTGCTCCTCCAGACCTCCTGAATCAGAAACTTTGGAGTTCAGCCCCAGCAATCGTAGTTCTAATGAGCTCTCCAGGTGAGTAATGCTGATGCTTGTCAAGTTCAAGAGTCGTGTCGATACATCAAAACTGCTGAGAGGGCAGGCTTTCCTGGTAGATCAGTGGATCTCAGTTCTGGCTGCAGGTTAGAATCAGTTGGGGGAATTTTAAAATTCCTCGATGCTCAGACTCAATCAACTCTCACGGCTGGGGCATGTGCTTCTCTCTATATGTATACACAAAAATACATATTTTAAAAATGTCCAAGTGATTTAAATACTAGACTGAAGTTTGCCAACTTCAACCTTCAATTACTGACTGTCTCATAAGTGACAAGGGGCTTCCCAGGTGGCACAGTGGTAAAGAATCTGCCTGCCAGCGCAGGAGACACAAGAGATGTGGGTTCGATCCCTGTGTTGGGAAGATCCCTTGGAGCAGGAAGTGGCAACATACTCTGTACGTTTGCCTGGAGAATCCCGTGTGCAGAGGAGCCTGGCGGCTTCAGTCCATGGGGTTGCCAAGAGCTGGACTTGCTGAGCGTCTGAGCACAGCGCACAAATGGCAAAACAGTAGGTAGGGCAGACGCGGACAAGGAAGAGAAAGAGGAGCAGCAGCGTGTTTCTCAACGGTGATGGCAGACGATGATCAGGGGGTTACAAGTGCAAAGAGAGAATACAAGGAAATAATGAAGCAAGAAAGGGGGAAACGGGGAAGGAGCAGCAAAAACTTACTGAACTGTGCGCTAGACTCAGGATCTCATTATTTCATTCAGATCTCACGACACTCCATCCAAGCAGTTGACATAAGACCCATTTTAAAGATGAGAAAACTGAGATTCAGAAACCATACGTAGTTCATCCCAGCTATGACACTGTAAGTCACAGAGTCAATAGTGGCGTGAAGTCATCCACCTTCTGGTTCCCAGGCCCTTGTTTGCTGTCTGCAAGGTGGTGGCAGGCCGGTGGCCAGCCAGATTTCCTGCCATCAATCCGCCCTTCTGGGAGTCCCATAGTCGTGTCCCCTTTTCCCGACCCCGTGGACTGCAGCCCGCCAGGCTCCTCTGTCCGTGGAATTCTCCAGGCAAGAATACTGGAGTGGGTAGCCATTCCCTTCTCCGGGGGATTTTCCTGGCCCAGGTCTCCTGAATTGCAGGCAGATTCTTTACCATCTGAACCACCAGGGAAGCTCATGACCAGTAGATTTAGTTGCATTTTCTACTCTCGGGTGTTTGAGACCCAATGAGGAGAGAGAAAAATCAACATAGTCTTGATTATTTGTTTTTCACCCCACAGAATTATCAAATTTCATATTAAATTTTATTGGAGTATAGATGCTTTACAACACTGGTTAGTTTCTACTATAGCAAAGTGAATCAGCCATATGTACACACATCCCCTCTTCTTGGGGTTTCCTTCCCATCGGTCACCACAGAGCTTTGACTACCGTTCAAACCTACCGACAGTAGGTTCTCATTAATTATCTGCTTTATTCATAGCATCAATAGTGTACATATGTCCATTCTAATCTCTCAATTCATCCACCCCTGCTTTCTCCCTTGGTATCCATACATTTTTCTCTATGTCTGTGTCTCCATTTCTGCTTTGTAAATAAGATCATCTATACCAGTTTTTTCAGATTCCACATATTTGTGTCAATATATGATATTTGTTTTTCTCTCTCTGACTTACTTCACTATGTATGACAGTCTCCAGGTCCATCCAGGTCTCTACAAATGACCCAGTTCTGTTCCTTTTTATGGCTGAGTAATATTCCATTGTATGTAAGTAGCGAATCTTCTTTATCTGTTCCTCTGTTGATGGTTTAGATTTTGTGTATAAGTGCCTTGGAGCAAACAAATCCAGCTTGCTCTGGTGGGAAGTCTTCATTTGGAAAACGTGATTTGAGTCAGGTTTGCCAACCAGTCCCATCCTTTTCCCTGTAGGAAAATTATACACATAAATGAAGTTACAATGTGAATATTCTTGGATTCCTTGGAAATATGTACATGCAAATTACACAGGTTGCAAGTAACATGTTATGATTGACTAAATCAGGTGTTTTATTCGGCTGACGTTGGAGGTGAACATGTAATTCTGAATTTCTGGATACATATTTCCTAGCACCTTCCTGCTATGAAAACATTTTCCAGCACATCTGCTTCAGCAAAGTGTGCTTGCAGCCTTATCCGTGGTCACCTGGTGATTTGATCAGTAATCAGCTAGAGTGAAGATGATGTGAGTAACTTATTACAGGGCAACGAAGCATGCTTAGAATTTATTACCTCCTGTCCTTGCAGACGTGAAATATGGGCGAGCTTATTTTGTAACACCTTGAAATCATTTCAGAGGCAATAGATTAGTCAGCTTCACTTAGCAAGCAAGCAGTGTCGATCATTTGTCACTTGTAGGTGGACTTTTTCTTCCTTTTCCCTCGTTGTCCAAAGAACATGGTGATTTAAGGCGAGACAAGTTTCAGGACTGACTAGAAGGGCTGATGCTGAAGCTGAAGCTCCAATACTTTGGCCACCTGATGTGAAGAGCCGACTCATTGGGAAAGACCCTGATGCTGGGAAAGATTGAGGGCAGGAGGAGGAGGGGACGACAGAGGATGAGATGATTGGATGGCATCACCGATTCAATGGACGTGAGTTTGAGCAAGCTCTGAGAAAGTGATGGACAGGGAAGCCTGGCATGCTGCAGTCTGTGGGGTTGGTTGCAAAGTGTCAGACACGACTGAGTGAATGAACAACCACAGCAAAGTCTGGGGATTCATTTCCACTCTCACAGACTCTGTACCTTGTCCACAACTGGGACTCAGAAGACTGTGCAAAGCAGTCAGATTTCATTTGCCACAGATGGTGCTTTGACCGTGCTGACAAAATGTTATCTGTGTGCTAAATCGGTATCCAAATCTGGCCTCCTGACAGAATTGACTTGAACCTACAGCAGAAATTCAGCAAAAAAAAAAAAAAAAAAAAAAAAGAAAAAGAAAGAAAGAAATAGAATGAACAACCTCTGGATGAACAACCATGGAAATCCTTGCTTACAGCACTTAGAGTGAGAGTTGCCCGTTCTATTCCTGGTTTCCAAAAGTTGGGCCAGTGAAGATCAGACAACCATCTTTTATATTTGTCAGTAGGCTGGCAGTTCCAAAAGACAAAAATATGACTCATACTATTTTCAGTAATAATTTATTGGCTGATGGAACAGAAAAGTTCAGAGTCATCTTTAGGCATGGCTGAACTCGGGTGCTCAGACTTATTTATCTGGATCTCTTCTCTTTGCTTTATTCTGCTTGGGCTTTCGTCAGGCTCTTGAGTCATCACAGCAAAAGGCCCTCCAGCAGTTCTAGATATACATCCTGTTAGAATAGCAACCCCACCATAAAAAGAATTTCCTTTTTATAATGATTTCATCAAAATCTTCAAGTTGTATCTCGCTGGTTTGGCCTGTGTACACTCCTGAACCAATGTGGTATCCAGATATTAATTTAAAAAATGCTCTGACTGGACTTGCCTTCATCATATGATTATTGCTGAAGGAACGTAAGTAGATTCAATCTCACATAGACGATATGGACTAAATTAAGGAAGATTTCCTTCCAAAGGATGAAGACAGGTTATTACTAAAGCCATCCTCATTAGTATAGTGAGTATCCCCACCTGTCACATGGAGACCAGGGTTCAATTCCCTGTTGGGGAGGCAACACATCCCTTTGGGTTTCCCAGGTAGTGCAGTGGTAAAGAATCCACCTGCTGATTTATGAGACACAAGAGATGCGGTTCAATCCCTGAGTCAGGAAGATCCTCTGGAGGAGGAAATTGCCACCCACTCTGGTATTCTTGCCTAGGAAACCCCATGGACAGAGGAGCCTGATGGGCTACAGTCAATGGAGTCCTAAAGAGTCAGACACGACTGAGCACATACACGTTAAAGAACAGAGGGAGGGTGATGGGCTGGAAAAGTCAACCAACCAGCCAACAAAAGTGCCCATCTGTTGAGAATGGAGATGGGAAGTCCATTAATATCAAAACCATTCGCATCCCCAACAGTTTCTCTCTTCAGGTCTCTAGCAGAACAGTCAAACTATGACCACTGTATCCACCCTTGGAAGAGGACCTCAGAAAGCCACTTTCCTTACGATCTCAGTGCCTGCCTTCAAAAGAGGCTCAAACAGTTCAGCTCAGTATGGACCTTACATCAAAAATTACCACAAGGTCCTTGCCTTTGATTCTTGATGACGACACTGGATGTTACCGGCGACCCTGACATATTCTAAAGGAAGAAAGAAGTTCTAGGGTTCACGTAAGGGATTTTGAAACTGTTTAAAGACAGCTTGAATTTAAGAGTGCTTACATTTTTAACCACCAAACTGAAAAGAGGAGAAATGCTGGTTTTAAATTTTAATGTTAGGGAAATAGGCTCTGTCAGGAGGTGTAAGGCCTCACGGCCTGTGGAAGAATGTGAGCACATTCAGACTCTAAATTCCCCCTAAATGTCACAGGAGCCATTTTACATCAGTCACGTGGAAAATAAAGAAGGAGATAGTGCAATTTCCAGGAGGAAAACTGTAGCTTAGAAGTTATACCTTCCCTGTCCCCATATGGATTCTGCATTATACTTGTGAATCTCAGAAGCCAAAGGGTTTATTCGAAAGCTCAAAGATGTGTGCCCATGCCGCAAAGCTGGGATTTTAATTCTTTCTCTTGGAAGATGAATATGAAAGTAGGAGAGGTTTGAGAAAGATGAAAAGACGAATTGAGTTTCAAAGAAGAAGGTGACCCTAAAGTTTAATACTGTGGCTCATCTTTTAATTAAATAAGGATTCAGATATACACTTATTATCAATGAGGACATTTCAAAGAGAGATGCTTCTCCTTGAAAAGGGGGTAATATACCTAGCCCCTATTATTTATTTTCTGCAATTCCTTTAGTGGTCGTAAAAGGGGACCTATAGAAAAATGACCCCCTCAGTGTTCTCATAGCACTTTGATCATAGGCCTGTTATAGAAATTCATTCATTCACTCACTCACTTGTTTAAGAAATATTTATTGAGTATCAGCTATAGTCCAGGTAATGTGGATTCATCAAGGAACAAGACAGACAAAGCTAGTGCTCTCCTAGAACTGACAGTTGAGACCCAAATAAAAACAAATACACAGGGGCTTGCCTGGTGGTCCACTGGTTAAGAATCTGCCTTGTGATGTAGGGGACATGGGTTCAGTCCCTGGCAGGGGAACAAAGATCCGGCACGCCACAGAATAACTGAGCCTGAGTGCCACAGGTGGAGAATCTCTGCTCTACAACGAGAGATGCAGCAAAATAAATAATTTTTTTTTTAAAAAGCAAGTAAACAAAGCAGATATACAAGATAATTATGAAACAACTAATCCAGTTTCTATACTGTTACTTTAAGAAAGGAGAGGGGAGTTCTATTCTAGATTTAAAGTGACATAATCAAATGCAAACTGTGGGCCTTGATTTGATTCGAGGTTTAACATACCCATTGAAAAAGATGACTTGGAAACAACTGGAGGAATTTGAATGTGCCCTGGGTATTAATGATGTTAAGGGGATACTGGACTTCCCTGGGGCTCAGTTGGTAAAGAATCCGCCCGCAAAGCGGGAGACCCGGGTTCGATTCTTGGGTTGGGAAGATCCACTGGAGAAGGGATAGGCTACCCTCTCCAGTATTCTTGCCTGGAGAATCCCACGGACAGAGGAGCCTGGCGGGCTACAGTCCATGGCGTCACAGGGTCGGACATGATTGAGCAACTTTCATTCACTCACTCAGGGAACGTTTGTGTACATGTTTTCTGTATGTGTAGTGCAATTATGAAGCAAAATGTCTTTAGTTTTTTGAGATTTATACTAGTGTATACACAGGGTAGGGTTTCCCAGGTGGCGCTAGTGGTAAAGAACTTGCATGCCACTGCGGGAGACTTGAGGCACAAGTTAGATCCCTGGGTGGGGCAGATCCCCTGGAGGAGGGCACGGCAACCCACTCCAGTGTTCTCGCCTGGGGAGCCCCAGGGACAGAGGAGCCTGGCGGGCTACAGTCCGTGGGGTCGCAAAGAGTCAGACTTAGCACACACACACACACACACACACACACACACAGGATAAAATGTCAAGATAGCTGCAGCTTTGCTTAAAACTGCATGTGTGCTAAATTGCTTCAGTTGTGTCCGTGTCCATGGGATTCTCCAATATTCTCAAGAATACTGGGTTGCCATGCCCTCCTCCAGGGGACCTTCCCCACCAGGGACTGAAGCTGCGTCTCCTGCATTGCAGGTGGATTCTTTACCACCCAGCCACCAGGGAAGCCCTTGCTTCAGAGTGTTCAACAATAAAAAGGTAAATTTAAAAATGGCACAGAATTAAATCTTGTTGATGGGTGTACAAGACTCCATTATGATTGTCTCACTACTTTTCTGTGTGCTTGGACATTTTTGTAATCGACATGCAAGTTCTGTTCATTATACCATGTAAGACAGAATCAGAGGCTGAGATTAAGTGATGAATTGGCTGTCTTGAGTCTGAGTGGTCAGGAAAGACACAATGAAGAGGTGACTGGGAGGTGACTTCCAACGTGAGACCTGAAGGAAGAGAATGAGTTGGCCTCATTAAGAGCAGAAAGTATTTCTGACAAAGAGGACAACGTGTTCAAAGACATGGTGACTTGATCTCAGATAGCATTCATCATAAGGAATCCAGTTAAAAACAAAAGCTATTAGAACTAGAAAATAAGTTAAACAACGTTAAATTAAACAAGGTTGCAGGGGACAGAATCAATACACAAAGAATAACTATCTTTAGCAATAAAAAATCCAATAGCAATAAAAAGCAGTATACAAGATATAGTGAATAAAAGATCCAAGGAGGAAATTAAGAATTTCATTTGTAATAGCATCAAAAGAACAAAGTTCTTAGAATTTAACAAAATAAGTGTAAAACTCACAGTCTAAAAACTGTAATGCATTGTTGAAAGTAACTAAAGGAGGTCTAAATAAATGGAGAGGCAGCTCTTGCTTATGGGTTGGAATTCAGAATCTTGTTAAGAAGGTGGTCCTCTTCACATTGGTCTATAAATTCAATCCTTGGGCCACTATAGCTTGTTTTCATCAGAGCTCTGTACTTTATTCAGCAAAACACTTTCCTAAATAAATGATTAAATCCAAGTATATTCCAAAGATGAATAAATAGTAGAAGCAGTAGTATATGATTGAATGCCAATGTTAGAAAAAAATTGAAAAATGAAGTTTGTATTTTCAAGATGGACTACATGAATACCAAACAAAAGTATGGTTATCACATCTAAATAAAAGTCCTGATTTCATAAAACTTTGCATATTGATTTTATTCATTCATTAGCTTCTAAATAATTTTTTATCCAAAACAGCATGTAAGTAATTACAAATATTCCATGCAACAAGATTTTATTAGGCATTTATGTGCCAAATACTCTGTTAAAAATAGGAGATTTAAAAAAAGATAAGGCATAATCCCTCTCCTCAAAGTTTCAATGATTTGTACACATTTTTAATTTATCTCATGTTAATAGCTCACTGACTAGCTTATCCATCTTGGGCAAGTTAGTTAACATCTTTGTGCCTGTTTCTCTCTCTGTGTGTGTATATATTAGTTTATTATGGAAAATTTCAAACGTACACCAAAGTAGAGAGAATTATGTAATAAACCCCCATACATCTATCAACCAGTTTTAGTCATTTTCAACCAAATGTATTTTTTTTCTTAATGTCCTCTCTTTGCCCCTTATCCCTTAACAACTGGATTGCTTTGAAAGCCATCCTGGACATCATATTGTTTTCATCTGTCAGCACTTCCTTATTGCTGCTCAGTCACCAAGGGATGTTTGACTCTGCGACCCCAAGGACCCTAGCACGCCAGGCCTCCCTGTCTATCACTGTCTCCCGGAGCTTGCTCAAACTCACGTCCATTGAGCTGGTGATGCCATCCAACCATCTCATCCTCTGTTGTCCCCTTCTCTCCCACCTTCAATCTTTCCCAGCATCAGGGTCTTTTTTAATGAGTCAGCTCTTCGCATCAGGTGGCCACAGTATTGGAGTTTCAGCTTCAACATCAGTCCTTCCAATAAACACTCAGGACTGATCTTTAGGATGGACTGGTTGGATCTCCTTGCTGTCCAAGGGACTCTTAAGAGTCTTGTCCAACACCACAGTTCAAAAGCATCAATTCTTCGGTGCTCAGCTTTCTTTATAGTCTAACTCTCACATCCATACATGACCACTGGAAAAACCATAGCCTTGACTAGGCAGACCTTTGTTGGCAAAGTAATGTCTCTGCTTTTTAATAAGCTGTCTAGGTTGGTCATAGCTTTTCTTCCAAGGAGCCAGTATCTTTTAATTTCATGGCTACAGTCACCATCTGCAGTGATTTTGGAGCCCAAGAAAATAAAGTCTGACACTGTTTCCACTGTTCCCCTATCTATTTGCCATGAAGTGATGGGACTGGATGCCATGATCTTAGTTTTTTGAATTTGAACTTTAAGCCAGCTTTTTCACTTTCCTCTTTTACTTTCATCAAGAGGCTCTTTAGTTCCTGTTCATTTTCTGCCATTGAAGTGACATCATCTGCATATCTGAGGTTATTGATATTTCTCCCAGCAATCTTGATTCCAGCTGTGCTTCATCCAGCCCAGCGTTTCTCATGATGTACTCTGCATATAAGCTAAATAAGCAGGGTGACAATATACAGCCTGACGTACTCCTTTCCCATTTTTGAGCCAGTCTCTTGCTCCATGTCCAGTTCTAACTGTTGCTTCTTGTCTTGCATCAACACTTCCATAATCATAACACGATCATTAAATGCAGAAAATAACAAAAATTCCTTAATTTTATGAAGTATCTAATCAATCTTAAAATGTCTCAGCATGTGTCACATTTCTTTTTAAAAATTTTATTTATTTTTTACTTGTTTGATTCTGGCCGCGCTGGGTCTTCACTGCTGTGTGCGGGCCTCCTCCAGCTGTGGCGAGCAGGCGCTCCTCTCCGGGCGCGGCTTCTCGTTGTGATGTCTGCTCTTGTTGCAGGGCACACACTCCAGGGCCCATGGGCTTCCGTAGTGTGGCTCCCGGGCTTCGTTGCCCTGTGGCTGTGGGATCTTCCCAGACCAGGGATCGAACCTATGCTTCCTGCACTGGCAGGCAGATTCTGAACCATTGGACCACCAGGAAAGTGTACACATTTTCTTTTTAGATGATTTTTTTTTTCCAAATCAGAATTCAAAGTCCACATGTGCGCAAATTCACTTCCCACTCCCTCTTCTCGCTTCCCTCCAACCTGGTTGGAGAAACTAGATTGTTCTGAATCACTGCCATCGTGGATTTTGTTGGTTGCTTCCCGTGGCGTCATTTAAGAGGTCACACTGTCATTTGATATTTTTGTAAGTGGAGTCGAGTTCCCTCTTTCCCATCCCTGGAGAATATAGGTAGGAGGTGGTGCTGCCTTCAGCATCCCAGCAGGAAGAATAGGATATCTGGTGTTGTTTGGGTGATGTTATGATTGACCCATCCATTATGGAGTTCCTTACTGGCTTTTTACCTTAAAGTATTCATTATTTCAGTAGGCTTTGAAAGTGGCTCAGTGGTAAAGAATCTGCCTGCCAGTGTGGGAGACACATGAGCTATGGGTTCGATCCTTGGTTCAGGAAGATCCCCTGAAGTAGGAAATGGCAACTCACTCCAGTATTGTTGCCTGGGAAATCCCATGGACAGAGGAGCTTGGTGGGCTACAGTCCATGAGGTCACAAAGAGTCAGACAGGACTGAGCACGCACGCATTGAAAGTGGCAACTTGTCCCATCCTAGTGGTCTTTCTCTGTGTGTGCGTGGGTTACCTGTGACTTTTCTGAGCTGAACAATTTCCCTGATCTATTGTATGGTCACCGTGAAGTGCAGTTCACAGAGGACTGGCAGGAAAAGTGCTTGATTATTTTCCCTTCAGTTCAGTTCATTTCAGTCACTCAGTCGTGTCCGACTCTTTGCGACCCCATGGACTGCAGCACGCCAGGCCTCCCTGCCCTTCTCACCAACTCCTGGAGTCCACCCAAACTCATGTCCATTGAGTCAATGGTGATGTCATCCAACCATCTCATCCTCTGTGGTCCCCTTCTCCTCCCACCTTCAATCTTTCCGAGCATCAGGGTCTTTTCAAAAGAGTCAGTTCTTCACATCAGGTGGCCACAGTACTAGAGTTTCAGCTTCAACATCAGTCCTTCCAATGAACACCCAGGACTGATCTCCTTTAGGATGGAATGGTTGGATCTCCTTGCAGTCCAAGGGACTCTCAAGAGTCTTCTCCAACATCCAGTTCAAAAGCATCAATTCTTCAGTGCTCAGCTTTCTTTATGTTCCAACTCTCACATCCATACATGACTAGTGGAAAAGCCACAGCTTTGACTAGACGGACCTTTGCTGGCAAGGAAATGTCTCTGCTTTTTAATATGCTGTCTAGGTTGATCATAGCTTTCCTTCCAAGGAGCAAGTGTCTTTTAATTTCATGGCTGCAGTCACCATCTGCAGTGATTTTGGAGCCCAAAAAAAGAAAGTCTCTCACTGTTTCCATTGTTTCCCCATCTATTTGCTATGAAGCAGTGAGACCAGATGCCATGATCTTAGTTTTCTGAATGTTGAGTTTTAAGCCAACTTTTCACTCTCTCTTTCACTTTCATCAGGAGGCTTTCTTTGCTTTCTGCCATAAGGGTGGTGTCATCTTCATATCTGAGGTTATTGATATTTCTCCCGGCAATCTTGATTCCAGCTTGTGCTTCATCCACCCAGCGTTTCTCATGATGTACTCTGCACATAAGCTAAATAAGCAGGGTGACAGTATACAGCCTTGACGTACTCCTTTCCTGGTTTGGAACCAATCTGTTGTTCCAGGTCCAGTTCTCACTGTCACTTCTTGACCTGCATTCAGATTTCTCAGGAGGCAGGTCAGGCATTCTGGTATTCCCATCTCTTTAAGAATTTTCCACAGTTTGTTGTGATCCACACAGAGTCTTTGGCAAAGTTTATAAAGCAGAAATAGATGTTTTTCTGGAACTCTCTCGCTTTTTCAATGATCCAACGAATGTTGGCAATTTGATATCTGGTTCCTCTGCCTTTTCTAAATCTAGCTTGCACTTCTGTAGTTCGCGGTTCACGTGCTGCTGGAGCCTGGCTTGGAGAATTCTGTGCATTACTTTCCCTTAGTTTACAAAGATGATGAACTAAGGTTTCTTTTTTCTGTTTAAATGATTTTAGTATTATTTTTTTGTATTATCATGAATGTACTTTTTATTTTTTCATTTATTTTTATTAGTTGGAGGCTAGTTACTTTACAATATTGTAGTGGTTTTTGCCATACATTGACATGAATCAGCCATGGATCTACACGTGTTCCCCATCCTGAACCCCCCTCCCCACTCCCTCCCCATCCCATCCCTCTGGGTCATCCCAGTGCACCAGCCCCGAGCACTTGTCTCATGCATCCAACCTGGACTGGTGATCTGTTTCACCTTTGATAATATACATGTTTCGATGCTCTTCTCTCAGATCATCCCACCTTTGCCTTCTCCCATAGAGTCCAAAAGTCTGTTCTATACATCTGTGTCTCTTTTTCTGTTCTGTTCTATACATCTGTGTCTCTTTTTCTGTCTTGCATATAGGGTTATTGTTAACCATCTTTCTAAATTCCATATATATGTGTTAGTATTCTGTATTGGTGTTTATCTTTCTGGCTTATTTCACTCTGTATAATGGGCTCCAGTTTCATCCATCTCATTAGAACTGATTCAAATAAATTCTTTTTAATGGCTGAGTAATATTCCATGGTGTATATGTACCACAGCTTTCTTATCCATTCGTCTGCTGATGGGCATCTAGGTCGCTTCCATGTCCTGGCTATTATAAACAGTGCTGTGATGAATATTGGGGTGCACGTGTCTCTTTCAGATCTGGTTTCCTCGGTGTGTATGCCCAGGAGTGGGATTGCTGGGTCATATGGCAGTTGTATTTCCAGTTTTTTAAGAAATCTCCACACTGTTCTCCATAGCGGCTGTACTAGTTTGCATTCCCACCAACAGTGTAAGAGGGTTCCCTTTTCTCCACACCCTCTCCAGCATTTATTGCTTGTAGACTTTAAAAATATGGAACGCTTCACGAACTTGCATGTCATCCTTGCGCAGGGGCCATGCTAATCTTCTCTGTATCGTTCCAATTTTAGTATATGTGCTGCCGAACTGAGCACTGACTGAAGGTATTTTTAAAAAAATTTTATTTTTAATTGAAGGATAATTGCTTTCAGTATTGTCTTGGACTCTGCCGAGCATCATGAATCAGCCGTAGGTATTGTAGGTCCTCTCCCTCCGGAACCTCCCTCCCATCTCCCACGCCGCCCCATCCCTCCTGTCAGAGAGCCCCAGTTTGAGTATTTTAACACAGTTGTTTTTCCACCCCTTGTCTTTTTTCCTTTTTCTTCCTTTTTTGAGGCTTAATTCTTTTTATCTCTGGCTGAGGGGAGCTTGTTCAAATCACTCCTGAGTCCTTTGGACATAATGTCAAGAGTCTCTTACAGCTTTCCTGGTTCCTGGCACGAGGCGTTCCTAACTCCGCGTGTACTTTGCCTGCCCCAGACCTGGCACGTGCTGTTTCTCCAGACAGCCCTAGTTCTCGGCATCTACAGGCTGGTCTCTGTCTCTTGGCCTTTTAGTGGACAGAGATAGGGTATACACTTAGTTCTTCAGAAAAAAGTAAACCATGAGTTTATACTGCTATTACCCATTTAAACTTGTGGTTACAAGATTTTTATTTAATTTCTTTGATTTTATATTTGAATTTCTTTACTTTTATGATGAAAAATCCTGGTTACTAGCTACTTCTTTGCTTTAATTTTCATCATGTTTATAAATGTGTATCAGAATAATAATATAGCTATTTGCATATATATGATTAATCACACATTTGTGTGCATGTCTGTGAGAAAAATAATACCACTTTATTAAAACATCTTTGCCCTTATAGTGTATCCCACTAAGGATATACTGTCAAATTACTGTGTTTTAAAGTCATTTAGAATAATTTCTGAATGTTTGGTTAAGCCACAAATCAATACTCATTCGGTTGCTTTGTTGTATTTTGCTTTCATTTTAGGTTTTTTTTTAAAAGACTTTGTTTTATAACTGTGTAAAAGTTAAATTGATAAATCAAGAAATATCCAGAGAATTTTAGCTTTCATCCCTGCCCCTTGACCTATTTTTTCCTTTGCTTTATGGATTATCTTTTATTTTTAACATTTCTGGTTTATCCTTTCACTGTATATTTATATTATCAGCAAATGTATGTATATGTATATGTTTATATTAGTGTAATGCTCATTTCTTAGATAAAATGTAGCTCCTCTACGTACTATTCTGTATCTTGTTTTTCTTTTCCCCACTTAAAGATATATAGAGCCTGCTATACAGAGTGGAATAAGTCAGAAAGAGAGAAACAAATACCTTATTATGTATTAATGCATGTATATATGGGATCTAGAGAAATGGTCCTGATGAACCTACTGCAGGGAAGGAGTGGAGATGCAGGTGTAGGGGACGGACTTGCGGACACGGTGGGGGGGGCCGGGGGGATGAACCGAGAGAGTATCATCACACGCACGCCGTCAGGTGTGAGACGCCAGCTGCTGAGGGGTGTCTGCAGCACTGGGAGCCCGGCCAGGTGCTCTGGGATGACCTGGGTGGGGGGAGGCTCTGGAGGGAAGGGATATATATATAAAATTATGGCTGTTTCCCATCGTTGTATGGCAAAAAACCAACACAAAATTCTGAAACAATTTTCTTCCAATTAAAAAAGAAACAAAATATATTCTGGAAACCGCTTCACAGCATCATGTTAATAAGGTATTCCCTATTTTTTCAGCCGTCTCTTTGCGCCCTATTATGTGGACATTCTATTGCTTATAAATCCTGTCTCTGCAGATAGCCATTTGTGCTATTTCCAATCTCCCACTATTTCAAATAGGGCTGCAAGGAATAGCCTTGTCCGTATGGAGGTTTCATTTGTTACTGCTCTTTTGGTTTTATCTGGTTTCAGTTTTTGCTGCTGTATCTTTAGGATCCATCTCTAGAAGAGGAACTGAAAGAGTGAAGGGTAGAGGCATTTGCAATTGTGCTCTGCATTGATAAATTCCACATGTTACTTTCTTATCCTACCAGCAATGTATAAACATTCTTCTTTTCCCACAACTGCACCAAGAGGTTATTTTTGTCACCCTGATAGGGGAATGAAAGTGATGATGTCATGGCAAAATGTCATGTTGTGAGAGCTGTTTCAGCGAACCATAGATCTTCCCTAACACCGGGCTCCACTAATAATTCACAATAAAACAAAGTGAGTAGAAGCAAGGAGATAGCATTCTTCTCTGCGGGGACCTCAAACTATCAGATGCAGCTTCCAAAAAGTGTTCCTCTTGGCTCCAGTGCAACTGGTGTCAGTGTCAGAATAAGATGGTAGCGACCACGTGTGTGACTCAGGTCGGCCCAGAGGAGCTCCTAGCGACCACGTGTGACTCAGGTCAGCCCAGAGGAGCTCCTAGCGACCACGTGTGTGACTCAGGTCGGCCCAGAGGAGCTCCTAGCGACCACGTGTGTGACTCAGGTCGGCCCAGAGGAGCTCATAGTGACCACGTGTGACTCAGGTCGGCCCAGAGGAGCTCCTAGCGACCACGTGTGTGACTCAGGTCGGCCCAGAGGAGCTCCTAGCAACCACGTGTGTGACTCAGGTCGGCCCAGAGGAGCTCCTAGCGACCACGTGTGTGACTCAGGTCGGCCCAGAGGAGCTCATAGCGACCACGTGTGTGACTCAGGTCGGCCCAGAGGAGCTCCTAGCGACCACGTGTGACTCAGGTTGGCCCAGAGGAGCTCCTAGCGACCACGTGTGTGACTCAGGTCGGCCCAGAGGAGCTCCTAGCGACCACGTGTGACTCAGGTTGGCCCAGAGGAGCTCATAGCGACCACGTGTGTGACTCAGGTCGGCCCAGAGGAGCTCCTAGCGACCACGTGTGACTCAGGTCGGCCCAGAGGAGCCCATTTCAGGTTTACAGCTTCTTGGTTTTTAGACTTTGTTAGTTACACAAAGAGAGAGGCTGTGCAACTCAGCTTCCACTTTCTGGACTTCCTTGCTCCTCACATTAACACATTCCAGTGGTTTGTTTATGACAAGCAATCTTGATAGATCAGCTATATCCTGGTAAAGGTGTTAGAATGTTTAAAAAGAAGTCTGAGGTAAATCCAAGAAGGGGCTCAGGGGAGTCCCAGGTTTGCTGTTTTCCTTCCAATTATCATATCTTGGCTATTTTATCCCGAGTCAAGATTAAGCACCTTGTCTTCAGTTTTCCATCTGTCTGAATTTTCTCCTGTGAACCATCTGTTCACATGCATTGCTTCTTTTCCTGATAGCCTTGTGGTGGCTGCTAGCTTACTCCCTGAGTTGTCTCTGTCTCTTTTGACCCCATGGACTGTAGCCCACCAGGCTCCTTTGTCCATGGATATTTCCAGGCAAGAATACTGGGGTAGGTTGCCATTTCCTTCTCTAGGGGATCTTCCTGACCCAGGTATCGAACACATGTCTTCTGCATTGCAGGCAGATTCTTTAGCAACTGAGCCACTAGGGAAGCTCTCTAATAGCCTCAGTTCAGTTCAGTCACTCAGTCACGTCTGATTCTTTGTGAACCCATGAACTGCAGCACTCCAGGCTTCCCTGTCCATCTCCTACTCCTGGAGCTTGCTCACACACATATTCAAGGTGAAGGGGAACTAAAGATCCTCTTGATGAACATGAAAGAGGAGAGTGAAAAAGTTGGCTTAAAGTTCAAATTCAAAAAACGAAGATCATGGCATCCAGTTCCATCACTTCATGGCAAATAGACGGGGAAACAATGGAAACAGTGACTGACTTTATTTTCTTGGGCTCCAAAATCACTGCAGATGGTGACTGCAGCCATGAAATTAAAAGATGCTTGCTCCTTGGAAGAAAAGCTATGACCAACCTAGACAGCATATTAAAAAGCAGAGACATTACTTTGCCAACAAAAGTCTATCTAGTCAAAGCTATGGTTTTTCCAGTAGTCATGTATGGATGTGAGAGTTGGACCATGAAAAAAGCTAAGTGCTGAAGAATTGATGCTTTTGACCTGTGGTGTTGGAGAAGACTCTTGAGAGTCCCTTGGACTACAAGGGACTAGTGTCATCTGAATATCTGAGGTTACTGATATTTCTCCCTGAATTTTGTACCTCTAATTACTTCTGTTGGTTGTATCATGGTTCCTTAAATTAAAAGATGAAACAGAAATTATATTTATCTCTTAATCTTATTGTACATATTAAATGATATTAAATATATAAAATGATTAGAGCAGTGTCTGAAATTTAAATTGCACAATTACTTATTTAATTTAGCTGTATGTGTATATACATATATATGAGTCTTCTCTGGTGGATCAGATGGTAAAAAATCCACCTGAAATGTAAGAGACCCCTGTTTGATTCTTTGGTCAGGAAGATCCCCTGGAGAAGGGATAGGCTACCCACTCTAGTATTCTTGGGCTTACCTGCTGACTCAGATGGTAAAGAATCTGCCTGCAATGCAGGAGACTAGGTTCGATCCCTGGGTTGGAAAAGATCCCTGGGAAGATCCCCTGGGGAAGGGAATGGCAACCCATTCCAGTATTTCTTGCCTGAAGAAACCCATGGACAGAGGAGCCTGGCAGGCTGCAGTCCATGGTGTTGCAAAGAGTCAGACATGTCTGAGTGATTAAGCATGCATGCATGTATATGGTTGGATAGCATCACTGACTCAAGGGACATGAGTTTGAGCAAACTCAGGGAGATAGTGAAAGACAGGGAAGCCTGGTGTGCTGCAGTTCATGGGTCGCAAAAAGTTGGATATAACTTAGCGACTGAGCAACAACAAATATATATGTATCTCCATGTGTTCAGTGAAATATTTCAGAGTTAAGCAATTCTTTCCAATAGCAAGCGTTTTTACATCTGCAATTTGGAATTATGAAAGCCACAATCACTTTCTGAAGAGATCAGTATTTGCAAAACTGATCATGTGTCACCTTCATAATTTTTGCCATCATCTGTGTATCCTACCACTTCTAGTTTTCTTTAGTATTTTTCTTTAAATGAAAAAGTTTCTCTATTTTCTTTTAAATGTATATGTAAAGATATACATATAAATAAATGCAGATTCTATATATAGTGTATCTTTCTGTGTTACATATATTAAAATAAAGATATTGTTTTTTTTTAAACCTCAACACATGAATGTGTTTCATATCGCACATGGTGAAAAACATTAATGAATTTCTGCTTTAGACAAGAGCCTCCTTCTTACCATCTCAGGTGACTGACAAGCTTATTTTTAAACACTTCTTGAGTAGGTTTTATAATCACTCTTAATTATAGCTAGAATGTAAATTTTTAAAAAGTGGGATCTTTGGTCTGATTCACTGATCCATACGTGTTTTGGAATTCTTTCATTCATTCAGCTCTTCTGTCTTTTTCTTCAAGTCCTGCTCTGGGGCTAACATGGGTCTTGTCATGATGTGTTTAAACTACTGTGGTTTAAATTAGTGTCCATTCGGTTGAAAAAATGGAAGAATTGGGAATTTTGGCTCTCTTCTAGAAGATTCATGAAAAAAAATTTGGATTTTTTTTCCCCCCGCAGCTAGCTGTGTTACATTCACATTTCCCCTTCACTTCTGGAAGTTTCCCTATAGATTATTTTTGAATCATGAGGTTTTAAATATTTGCAGTGGGTAACTCTGATGCTATCACAATATAATTAGAAATATAGAAGTGTGGGGTAAAATCCAGCTAGGGTATATTTGGCTTTCGTTTGATCTGCAACTTATATAACTAGCAATAACCCAGTCCCCAGATGCTAAATGTTGCCTGTAATTAGAAAGGCCCACTTTTATAATTGATGGTTAAAATGACTCTTACTGGTGCTTAATGGGCTTCCTTTAGGTGTTCTTATCATAAGGAATGTGTAGGCTGCCTGTTTATGCCTTTCAAAGATTCCCCCAAATCGTTTTAAGAAAATAAGGTCACTTTATAAAGCACAGTTCTCTTTTGTTCTATTTTGTTAAATGACATAGTTTGTAAGTTTTCAAAGTGCCATCTGCATTCTATAATTAGAGCAGTATATTTTTCTTCCAAACATTTGTCAAATTAAGGATCCCAAGGTCTCAGGCATAATTTTTCACATCTTGTGCATAATGCTGGAAGCTTCTGTAGGTACCAATTCAAGATGAGGATAAGACATTAGTAGGAAAAGCAAGATTAAAAGAAAAAAAAGTGTTAGACTTGGGGGAAATGTGTGAGTTAAAGTCACAGAATCAGCCGTGTACTCACTGGGGAGTCTCTGAATCTCCCCAGCCTTCCGTTTCTTCTCTGAAAGATGGGAGTCATCAGGCAGGTCAGAAAGGTGTGTCGGGACTTCCCTGGCGGTCCAGTGGTTAAGACTTTGTCCTCACAAAGACCGGCGCTGAGCAGGGGGTGGGGTTTGGTCTCTGGTTGAGGAGTTAAGACCCCACATGCCTCTCGACCAAAATCCAGAACATAAAACAGAAACAGTGCTGTAACAAAGTCAATAAAGATTTAAAAATGGTGCAGATTAAAAAAAGAGAGAGAGAGAAAGGTGTCTTAAAGAGACGAGGGTGCAATTCAACAGACTCTTTCCTCAGTCTCTATCATAGCTAAGGTCCTTCCTAAGTGTATGTGAGACCAAAAAATAGGATGAAAGCCTGTCTTTAGGGACTTTGTAGTTTGTTCTCAATGACAGGAATATAAAGATAATTATGTTATAATATAGAGAGGCAGAAAGTGTCAAAATAAACATGGATGAAAGACCAAAAGATAAATTGATAATTATTTCTTCATTGATAAGTTGATAATCGTTTCTTCATTAATTCATTCACCAAATATTGACTTTGAACCATAAATGTCTAATAAAACTTGTAATCTCAAAACAAGTCATTTATCCAAATATCAACAATGAAAAATGTATTTTTCTACATGTTTTGTGGGCTTTTCTCAGCCTCCCAAGATGCCCTTCAATCCCTGTGATGTGTTATCTTCCACAAGGAGCCTGAGTCCTGGTAGGCATAGTTGTCAAGGGCATGTTTGAGATTAAAAACAACCCATTTCCTGGAAATTCTCTGCAAAATTCACAAGGGCTACCTTTAAAGCTGAAAGAATGCCCACCATACAGTATTAGCAAAAAAAGTTAAGGTAGAATATTGTTTACAGACTGCTGAATGTCCACAAATAAGCACGGGTTTGAGAAGGGCTTTAGGCTTACATTAGTTGCACAGTCCTGCCTTGAGATAGCAAATGACTACAGCGTTTTGCTTCTTTAATATCCTGGTGGAAAAGCATAACATTCACTCATTCAACAAAAGGCCAGCTTCAGGCACTCCTGCTGCAAAATTTTCAGCAATTAACAAGATAGATCTCACATCCTAATGAAGGAAGGGGAAAAGCATTAAATTCTGTTTCAAAGAGTTATTTCCTTATTGATGGGGTGCGGGGTTTGCCTTGCGGCGCGGCTTTCTCTAGTGGCGGCGGGGGATGCCCTCCCTTGCGGCGCGCGCGCTTCCCGCTGCGGCGGCTTCTCTCGCGGCTCCAGGAGCGCGGGCTTCAGCAGTTGCAGCACGCGGGCTCGGTAGTTGCGGCTCGAGGGCTCTGGAGCACAGGCTCAGTATTCCTGGCGAGCTGGATTAGTTGCTCTGCGCCATGTGGGATCTCCCCAGCGAGAGATCGAATCTATGTCTGCCTCCTTGGAAGGTGGATTCTTAACCTCTGGGCCACCAGGGAAGTGCCATTAAATTCTTACCTGAGCAAAAAAATGATGATTGCAGGAAGTTGTATGAAAACAAAAAACAAGGGAATAGAGTACTTGGTAGAGGTAAATCTTGATAGAGTGATAAGAGAGAGTCTCTCCAAAGGAGTGCATTTTAGGATCTGAATGATGAGAACTAGTGGGCCATGTGAAGATCCATCAAGGAAGCATGGCTTGTAGCATTAATAACAGGTAAAAATGCCCAAACATTGGAATGAACTTGAATTACTCAAGGAGCACAGTGAAAATGGGAGAGTTGATGACTTGGACTAAAAAGGTGATGGAGAGGGTACGGGCAGGAATTTCTTAAATGGTTTCTGATTTCAAAAATGCAAATCTGGCTCCTGTATAGAACATGAATTGAAACAGGCCAAGAGTACCATGGGGACTGGTTCAGGCGCTGTTGCTGTTACATGGTAAAGAGAGTGTGACGGTTTGGTGTGGGGGGAAGCCATGAAGATTGTCAGCTTACGGTGTGTTAGACATTGCGTTCATGCTTCAAGAACATGAAAACCAGCAGCACTCTGAAAAGGTAATCACTTTACGTTTCTCAGGTGAGAAGATTGGAGCTTAGAGAGGGTAAAACGTTGCACACAGTCACAGAGTTGGTAGACAGCAGACGACACTGACTTGGTCAAACTTCAAAGACCTGCTCCTTTTTAAATAATAATTTTATTTGTTTATTTTTGGCTGTGTTGGGTCTTTGTTGCTGTTCACGATCTTTCTCTAGTTGCAGAGAGTGGGGGCTACTCTGTAGCTGCGGGGTGTGGGCTTCCCACGGCAGTGGCTTCTCCTGTTGTTCAGAGGCTCAGCGGCTGCAGCTCACGGGCTCAGCGGCTGCGGCTCACGGGCTCAGTAGATGCGGCTCATGGGCTCAGCGGCTCATGGGCTCAGCGGTTGCGGCTCACGGGCTCAGCGGCTGAGGCTCACGGGCTCAGCAGATGCGGCTCAGGGGCGCAGTTGCTTTGCAGCATGTGGGATCCTCCTGGACCAGGGATCCAACTTGTATCCCCTGCATTGGCAGACGCTTATCCACTGCACCACCAGGAAAGTCCCAGAGACTATGATCTGAGTGCTGAGACACCAGAACTTCAACGAATCGGTTGAGGTAGACTTTCATGCAGGCGTGATGGGAGTGAGACCACAGTCTGAGGATGGGGCAGAACCTGCCTCTCCCTGAGGGGAATATTTTGTCCACAGATCTGTCGACAACTGTGAAGGGCCTGAGATTTTATCCTACTTGCGAGTGAACAGTTTCTTGTTTCCTAGGAGGAGACACGAGGTTCTTGGGACAGAGACAAAGGACTTGAGTGTGGACAGCAAGTGGCCTGAGCGTCTTGTTTGGTTGGGCTCCCGCTGCCCTCCAAGTCCCGCAGGGGTGAGGAGAGGAGGCATTCCCAGGCCCGAGCGGCTCAGGTGGGTTTGCGTTACAGCTGAGGAGCCCTGAGCTGGGGAGTCCGCCGGTTACAGCAAACTGTAAGCCAGCCTGCTCGCTGTCTGGAGGGGAAGTTACCTCATCCTTTAAAGTTGCTTGCTGTGAACAGAACCCTGAAGTGTGACCTGGGTGAAGAGAAGTCGGGGCCTTGCATTCGTGGCACAGCCACGAGAGTATGGAGGAGTGCTTCAGGGCCCACGGCAGCTGCCCACCCCCCACCCCTCCTCCCCACAGGGTCTACAGCTCACCCCAGTGGGAACAGAGCCACTTACTCGGGACTGATGCAGGAATTTGTCCCAAATTCAACCCTCACACTGTTTTAGAAAGATCTGGGAAATGCATCAGAAACCAGAGTCTTGGGGTAAGAGATTTGAATGCTTTTGGCTGCAAGTAAACGAAGCAGAGACATTACCAACAAAGGTCCGTCTGGTCAAGGCTATGGTTTTTCCAGTGGTCACATATGGATGTGAGAGTTGGACTGTGAAGAAAGCTGAGCACCAAAGAATTGATGCTTTTGAACTATGGTGTTGGAGAAGACTCTTGAGAGTCCCTTGGACTGCAAGGAGATCCAACCAGTCCATCCTAAAGGAGATCAGTCCTGGGTGTTCATTGGAAGGACTGATGCTGAAGCTGAAACTTCAGTAATTTGGCCACCTCATGTGACGAGCTGACTCATTGGAAAAGACCCTGATGCTGGGAGGGATTGGGGGCAGGAGGAGAAAGGGACGACAGAGGATGAGATGGCTGAATGGCATCACCGACTTGATGGACATGGGTTTGAGTAAACTCCGGGAGTTGGTGATGGACAGGGAGGCGTGGTGTGCTGCGATTCATGGGGTCACAAAGAGTCAGGCACGACTGAGCGACTGAACTGAACTGAAGGGAATATTGGCACAGTGGTAAAGAATCTGCCTGCCAATGCAAGAGATTGTGGGTTTGATCCCTGGGTCAGTAACATGCCCTGGCAAAGGAAATGGCAACCCACTCCAGTATTCTCGCCTGGGAAAGAAGAGACGGAGGAGCCTGGTGGGCTACAGTTCATGGATTGAAAAGAGTCAGACACAACTGAGCATACACACGCACATAAGGGAATATCCACCTTTTAGGGTCTTATAGGGGTTTCGTTTCCTCACAGAAAATGAAGGTATGGTGAAAGGTGATTTGCTGGTGATGATTCAGTGGCTGAAGAAATACTGGGGCCCCAGGTCCACATTCCTGCGATTCTCTAAACTTTCCACTTGGTATAAGACAGACCTGACTCATCTGAGCGTGATGTTCTTATTCAATCACTTCCAAAGCAAGGAGGAGGCAGGCAGAGTACTTCTTTTCCAACACCATCCCCTTGTCAGGGGTGAAAATTCACTGCTTCAGGAATCCCCAGGAGATTTCTGCTTAGATCTCATTGGTCACAGATTGGTCACATGACCACCCTTTCCTTCCCGAGGGACCTCTGCCAGACATGTGAATAAAACTGAGGTTCTGTGACTGAGGAGAAAAGGAGTTTTTCGTGTTTGATTGTCACACTTGTACCCCAGTTCGTTTCTGGCATTTAGACAAGGGCTCCAGGCAAGAAGGATGGAGTGGAAATCCCATAATCATTGAAGCAAGCCGTGGCTCTGTGGGTGGTTCCCCAGGGCAGCAGGGAGGAAGCATTCTGTCTTTCACACCAGCCTGGCTTGGCGATAGCTACGGAGCCTGCCAATTAATTTGGCAAAGACTGCCCTTCGGTGAACTTTAAATAAAGAGCACAAAAGGGGACAAATGGGAATTATTTTGTAATCTGACTCAAACCTTGCAGGTTCCTGAGTCACTGAATAGAGCGAGGACAAGGTCTTCTCAGCATATGCCGTCAGCCGGCCGGAAGCAGGAGGGAGCAGAGGGAAAGCTGTTTGTGAGCCTGGAACCTGTCACAAAAATCCCAAACAAGCAGAATGAATGCTGCGTCTCTCAGTGGGCACCACGGCCCGAGGTTCGGCAGTCTGCTTGCCTGCAGGTTTAGTCAGCGTTATTCTCCTCAGTTTTTAATAGTATTCACCATATTGACAGTAATTTGCAGGTTTTTAAGTTCTGCATATGTTCCCACAGAAATAATCCTCCTTTTTTGCTTCTCTGAGACCTTGTTCAGGAAACACCTGAGCCAAGCAAAAATAATAAATAAATAAAAATGTTAAAGCTGTGCATTAATCAGAAAATGTCTTTGGAAATTTCTCCAGGCTTTTACACATCAAGTACTGCCCCCACTGAAATGGCAGTGGCAACATCAGGAGATTTATTGCTACGAATTGGAATCATAATCATGGGATGTTTTTCACTGAGAATTATTTTACACTATTAGGTCTCTGGATATATTTTTTAAAGTTTAAAAAATAACTTCTTGGGTTCTTTTCCTAGAAAAAATAGCACATTTATTTATCATGCAAAGAGTTTGTTATTGTAATTTATTAGAGGTCTTAAGTGTACTGTAACTGTGACTATGTTTTTATATGGACAGCTGTGTGTGTGTGTGTGTGTGTGTATAGGAAATCTCAAAATGACATCAAGGAGGAATCCTATAGACAACTGGTTCAAATATTGGCCCAAATAATAATATAGTTCCAACCAGATAATTATCATTGTAGATCTGGGGAGCCTGGCAGTTTTGAAGTCAGACCTCGGGCTTTCAATTCCTACCCTGTCATTTGATCTTGGGAAAGTGACTTCAGTTCTCTGAGCCTCAGTTCCTTCATCTGTTGGTTGAGTTAATAACAGCAAATAAGAGTAATATTAATAGCAATAACAGTAATGATGATGATGCTGCTGCTGAAACTAGTTAATAGTTATTGAGTGAGGGGCACTGTTCTAAGTGCCTCTCAAGTATTGTTGCTGTTTAGCTGCTAAGTCACGTCCAAGTCTTTTGCAACCCCATGGACTGCAGGCTCCCCTGTCCATGGGATTTTCCAGGCAGGAACACTGGAGTGGGTTGTGTATTGAATCATTAATTAATTAATTATGAATATTAATAATTATAGAGGCTTGTGAGGATAAGATGTTATGTGTCTAACACACTACTTCACACACTATAAATATTTTAAAATATGTACAGACCAGTTAGGCATCCAGACCCAGACAAAGAGCCCCGGGCTGTACTAGTTGTTTCATTTTAGAGGCAATGCCAAGGTGTTCTGGGCAAATGATTTTCTTTCTTTTTTTTTTTTTTTTGGGCAAATGATTTTCAAAGTATATCCTGCCCTGCCAAAATGCACAGAACACCTAACAGCATAGGACCTCTGGTCTAGATTCTTTTGTAGTAGAGCCTGAAAAACTTCCATGTGTTTGCATATTTCCCCTGGTTGCTCAGTGATAAAGCATATGCCTGCGCTGCAGGAGACTTGGGAGATGTAGGTTCAATCCCTGAGTCAGGAAGATCCCCTGGAGAAGGAAATGGCAACCCACTCCAGTACTCTTGCCTAGTGAATCCCATGGACAGAGGAGCCTGGCAGGCTACAATCCATGGGGTTGCAAAAAGTCGGACACCTTAGTGATGAACAACAATAACTGGATCTTTCTGGTTTGAACCACAGAAGTTTAAATATTTGCACAACAGACTGTTTCAAGAACGTTGCGGAGGACAGTCACACCGCCTGCTGCTGCCGTCCCAGATCGGCTCCTCCTCGCCCCGCTGGCGGTTTCCTCTCCCGGGTCTGGCGCACAGCAGTGCTGGGCAACATCCGAGGACAGCCAGCAGGCCCGGCAGGGAAGGTTCCGACGGGCTTTCTGAGCCCCCTGCTTTCAGCAGAGTTGCTGAGCCCTCCCCTGTCGACTTTGAAACAATGAACGCAGAAACCTGGCTCCCCCCTTTCATTGATTCATTTAAGCGCTACCCCTTCTCCAGGGAGCACAGAGGGCCGTCTCTCGGAGTCATTCAGATCACACACATTCTGAAATGTCTAAAAGCTGCAGCGTTTCCACGTGCATCTGATAAAAAAGCTTCTCCTCTCACCTTATCCCATGAGACCCAGCCTGATCCCGACCTTGCCTGGCTCTCAATTTGCATCACTGTCGCTGCCTCTCTGCTCCAGTCCTCCTGCCTTATTGCCTCTCATCGAAGGAGCCAAACTGACACCGCTGCAAGGCCTTCACTCTGCCTGCTTGCTCTTCTCTACCTTTGCCTGGCTTGTTGTTGTTGAGTTGCTAAGTTGTGTCTGACTCTCTGTGACCCCGTGGACTATAGCCCACCAGACTCCACTGTCCATGGGATTCTCCAGGCAAGAATACTGGAGTGGGTTGCCATTTCCTTCTCTGGGGGATCTTACTTATCCAGGGATTGAACCCATGTCTCCTGCATTGGCAGGTGGATTCTTTACCTCTGAGCCACCACGGAAGCCTTTCCCTTGACTGGTTCAATTTACATATTTCCATCACACTGAGACTTTTCATATCAACTCGACTTAAAGTAATTCCCCTTCTCCAATGCCTGGAACAGGGCCAAACACATAATAGGTGCTAGTACTTAATTAATTTAAATCACATGAAGGATGCTTCTATGATGTGCAAATTGCTCTCTTTTAAAGAAAATATTTAGGTGTATAATTAAACTCAAGGAGGACTCATGAGATTTTAGGTGATCTCTTGGAAGGCATAGAATGGCTAACCTTTAGAATGGTGCGTTCCAGTTTAAGTAGGTCCAGGAGCCAGGCAGGTAAGCAGTGTGAAGTCAACCTAATTTTAAAGGAAAGAGAAAGGGTGAGAGGTGTGGCTTAACTTGAGTGTTATCCCTGACCTCAGATAATCAAATTCAGTTTAAAAAGTTAAGACAAATAAAAGCCGTAGCCTTAGCCGTGGGTTCAGCTGACTGGTTTCTAACCCTTGACGTGCTGCTTCCTCTGCTAAGAGCCTTCCTTCACGCTCTGTGTGTGTTCTTTCACTTACCATCACTCTACCCTGTAAGGGAAACGCTATGATTGACATCCTTTATACAGTCAGCCTTCGGTATCTGGGGGTTCTTCATCTGCAGATTCAACCAACTGGACTGAAAATATTCAAAAGAAGAAAAAAAAGCCAGAAAACTCCAAAAAGCAAAGCTTGAATTTGCCAAACCCCCCAAATTATTTGCATAATATTTACATTATATTAGGTATTATCAGGAATCTAGAGATGATTTAAAGTGTACTGGAGTATTTTATTTATTTTATCCCTATGTATCTTATATCAGGAAAGTACAATTTTTAGAGTGGAATATTATTAAAATACTAATGCTGGACAAATAGACTAAAATATCATTTAAAGGTTGTCCATAAGCTGAGACAGTGCTAAATTTTTGGACAGACGACTGAAAAACAGCCTGCTAGAAGAGAATCAGGGCAAAGGATTGACCCTCCTCTGCTTGGCAAGTTGCTGTTATTCAGTTGCTCAGTCCTGTCTCCTCTCTGTGACCCCACGGACTGTAGCTCTCCAGGCTCCTCTGTCCATGGTGTTCTCCAGGCAAGAACACTGGAGTGGGTGCTTAGCAAGTTACATGCAAGGAAAAGATCATGTCTGGTCACTTTGTATTTCATAGAGACCTGCAATAGCACAGAATGCTTTGCAAAATTTTTTCCTCATGTGTTATCAGCAGGTCCCTTTGGAAAATAAAATAATGCTTAATTCTTAAAAAAAAAAGATTATCCATATAAAATAAAACAAAAGTTATTTGTGAAGCAAAAAAAAAAGCAAAATGAAAAGATAAAGTATACCGAAAGATACATGTAGGTTATATGCGCCATTATATAAAAGGGACTTGAGCATCCCTGGAGTTTGGGGTCCACGGGGTCTGGAACCAGTCCCCTGAAGTTACTGATGGACTACTGGAAATTCGGTACTTGAGGTTTATAGAGCAGGGCGGACCTTTTCTGTAAAAGGCCTGATGGTAAATATTTTAGGCTCAGGGGTCTACACGGTCTCTGCTGCGGCCACTCAGCTCACAAGCAGTCACAGCCTTTATATCAACACATGCGTGTGGCAGCCTTCCAATCCAACTTGCTTTATAGAAGCAGCGGGCTGGACTTAGCTGTCTATAGTTTTCCAACCTCTCTTCTAGAGCGTAGGTAAATTGCTAGTATTTAAAGAGCTAAATGGCAGCCAGGTTTTGACCCACGCTTGTCCCGATTTTCAGATGCTAGGTTTACTGCCTGTGCTTCCTACTGGCCTCCCCAATAGGTCAGGGCCCCCACAGCTTTTAATAACTAGAATGCACGTTTACTGACTGCTTACTACACACCAGGCGCTGCTTAAGGGGTCTGTGTGTATGTTCAATGATTTAGTTCTTATGGTGTTGATGGAAGAAAGTCTTAGTCACTCAGTCGTGTCCAACTCTTTGAGACTCTGTAGTCTGCAGCAAGCCAGGCTCTCTGTCCTCCACTATCTCCCAGCAAACAGGAGTTCGCTCAAAGTCATGTCCATTGAGTTGGTGATGCTCTCTAACCATCTCGTTCTCGGCCATGCCCTTCTCCTCCCACCTTCAATCTTTCCCAGCGTCAGGGTTTTTTCCAGGAAGTTGGCGCTTCGCATCAGGTGGCCAAAGTATTGGAGCTTCAGCTTCAGCATCAGTCCTTCCAGTGAATATTCAGCATTGATTTCTTTTAGGGTCAAAGTACCAGCAACATTTTTCTCCCTTGATTTTGCATGCTAAGAACTTTTTACACTTACAACAATACTATAAGGAGATACTTTTATTTCCCTAATGGGATGTTTGTGGAAATGGAGGCAGATTTTGTGCCTCTTCCAGGATCTTGGAGGTGGTGGTGGCTTAGTTGCTAAATTATGTCTGATTCTTTGTGACCCCTGGATTGTTACCCGCCAGGCTCCTCTGTCCATGGGATTCTCCAGTCAAAAATACTAGAGTGGGTTGCCATTTTCCTCTTCAGGTGATCTTTCTGACCCAGGGATTGAACCCAGTTCTCCTGCATTGCAGGAAGATTCTTTATTGACTGAGCCACTAGGGATGCCCAGGATCTTAATGCTGGTAAATGGTAGAGCCAAGATTTTAAAACTGAAAGTTGGGATCCTGCTCTGTGCTTTTAACAAAGATTTTCTTCTGCCGCTCATGTTATGTATTTGCTTTTGCTGAGGTTAGCAAGCTGATCACTTACAGTCATGTGGATTAATTCCTCGTTTGAATCTATGTTGTTTTATCCATTTTAGTTCATCCTTTATTCTCTCCTATGTTACCTCTTGTAGGTAACAAAAAGACTACTTAAAAAAGAGCATTCATAAGGTCAAATTCCTTTGAAATGCTGTGCCATTTAAGGTAATTGTTCCTAATATTTTAGCTTCTAACCCAAAAGTCAGGCTTGCTTTGAATGAAAGGTTAATAACCAGGAATCTCAACTGCACAGTACATCAGGGCAGATAAATGACTACTTGAACGGTAATGCAAAATTATAGCCTAGTTTAAGCCCACTGGGTTTGTTCTTGATTCTTAGACCAACCTTGCCAAAGGTTAAATGGAAAATTAAGGAAAAGACAAGTTTATCTCTTGGCAAATTCATGTTTCACCTTCTACAGCTTGCAGGACTTGATTGTCATGGCCAACATTTGCAGCAGAACTAGACTTGTAACTGGAGAGTTGCAGTTGTTTGCTATTTGACCATAGACTGACTCAGGGGATAAAAGACATGGACTTAGTCCTATTTTATTCAATAAATTAGATGTAAAATCTGGGGGAAAGGGTTGAGTCTATTCATGTATATTTGTCTTTTTAGGGCTACTGTGACAAAGTACCACAAATTGGGTGACTTAAAGTAACAGAAATGTACTGAGATAGTTTTGGAGACCAGATGTCTGAAATCAAGTTACTTGAGAGTCAGAGCGAATCTTGCCTTGCCTCTTTTAGCTTCTGGCGTTTGCCTGCAATCTTCACTGTTGTTTGGCTTATAGATGCGTCATTGTAACTCTGCCTCTATCATCATGTATTTCTTCCTTCTTCCCCAGTAGCATTTTGGACGCCTATTTTGGACCTTCGGGGGCTCATCTTTCAGTGTCCTATCTTTCTGCATTTTCATACTGTTCATGGGGTTCTCGAGGCAAGAATACTGAGGCGGTTTGCCATTCCCTTCTCCAGTGGACCACGTTTGGTCAGAACTCTCCACCAAGACCCGTCCGTCTTGGGTGGCCCCACACAGCATGGCTTGTGGCTTCATTGAGTTACACAGGGCTGTGATCCATGTGATCAGTTTGGTTAGGTTCCTGTGATAGTGGTTTTCATTCTGGGGGCTGTGGGATCGTAGTTCTTGCTTCTTCTATCTGTCCTCTGATGGATGAGGATAAGAGGCCTGTGCAAGCTTCCGATGGGAGGGACCGGCTGTGGGGAAAGCTGGGTCTTGCTCTGGTGGGCAGGGCACGCTCAGGCCATTGTCATGTAGCCTCTCTGCCTCGATTGCCCTTAGCTTTGCCCCGTGTGTCTCTGTCTCTGAGCCCCTTCTCCTTTTCTTACAAAACCACCAGTCCTGTTGGGTAATGAGCCCACCCTACTTTATTTGGACTCATCTTCACTAATTACATCTATAATGACTGATTTCTAAATAAGATCACATTCTAAGGTACGAGGCACTAGAACTTCAGCATATCTTTTGGGGGAAGACAAAATTCAACCCATAACACCAGGTTTCCATGTTCTCATTTGTTTTAGGATGTTAAAATTATCTTCTCCATAGTAATGCTAAAGGGAGGCTAATGAAATTCAAGTCCTTTGAGGAAAAGCTACTCCATAATTATTAAACAAATCACTGCGAGACTTACCCAAGAGATGAGGACATATTCATGGGGCAATCTTTATGAAATCTGGAATTTTTTTACACCCAACCAAGTTCTCTTTTTACAGGAGCTGGGCTCCCCACAGTGTATTTTTAACCAGAATAATAAATAACTTCAAAATAAGTGAGATATACACAAAAGGATGATAATTCCTGACCTAGATGTGATTCTGCAGCAAGTTTTAGAAATTGCTTTCTTTATTTATAAACTGGATATTTGTTAAGAGAAAACCAGTTTCTCCCCAGACATACAAAGAAGTGTTTCGTTTGTTTGTTCTGGAAGAAAAGGCAGTTTTCATTAACACAGACCATCCGTATTTGGCTTTTTCACTGAACGCATAGAAAAGAATATCAATTCAGACAGTAATTTCATAGAGGATGCAGGAAGTCCTCTTGGGCTTCTCAAGAAGTGAAGTTCATATGAAATGGGAAAACAAAAGCTTCCATAATCTTTTTTGGGGTGTGTTGCTCATTCACTCGCTTATTTGACAAAGAGAGAGCCCACCTGATTAAGGCAGAGACAACGAAGGAGCAAAGATGTATAAGATGTGGTCCTTCCACTCAGAGAACCCACAGGTGAGCAGAGAAAAACGTAAAGAAACAGCCAAAGTATGGTACGTTCTGTTGAAGACGTATTTCCGAAATGCTGCGGATACAGCTGATGCCATTGAAAGGAGCCAGGGAACGTGTTCTTGAGGCAGGGACAACAGCAGGGAATGTGACTGTGTAAGGCTGAGGAGTATAGATGCCATGCTATTTTCAATGTGTGGCTGGAGTGTAGAGCGTGAGGTGTGTGGATGGTGAGACAGTAGGAGGTGAGGTCCGAGGGGTAGGCTGAGCCATTCTGCAAATATTCTCTTATATGTTGATCCAAAGAATTTGAACTCTGCCATGAGAGAGAGTTGGCTTTTTTCATTTCCTCAATAATGTTTTTCTGAAATTAATCTCAGTCTGTTATATCAAACTTTAAGTATAAAAAAGTATAAATATGAAAATTAAAGTCACTTTTAATCTTGACATTCAAAGTAAAGCTTTTTGTGTTTTATGTGTATTTCTTGGTCTAGAGAAGTCCATGGACTATATAGTCCATGGGGTTGCAAAGAGTCGGACACGACTGAGAGATTTTCACTTTTCACTTTCACTTTGTCTTTTAAAAATAATTCAGTAGGGACTCCCCTGGCGGACCAGTGGCTAAGCCGCTGTGCTTTCAATGCCGGGGGCCCAGTTTCCATCCCTGGCCAGGGAACTAGATCCCACATACTGCAACAAAATCCCGTCTGCTGCAACTCAGACCTCATCCAGTCAAATAAATAAATAAAAATAAATATTTTAAAAATATGTAAGTTAACATAATGTATTTAATTTTGGTTTATTATAATGTGAAAGTAGATAGGATTTTTGTCTCTCTCATTTTCTTTTGTCACTTAACTTTATATTGTGGACTTTGTCCTGAAAGAATTTTTTCTAGATAGTCTTATGATATATCTACATTTTACAAAGTTTAACCCTGGTAGCAAGCAGAGATTTCTACACTCGAGGATAACATCAAGGTGATATCAGTCCAAAACTTGAACTCCACTATTCCTAGCTATAGAATTGATTCAGTCTTGATGTATTTCAACTTGTCATGTGATTCACAGAAAAAAAGCCAATGGTTCATCTTTTATGGAATTGTATACATTTATTAAAAAATATAAAGGGGAAGTGATACATGAAACACAATCTTGAAAAAGAAAATATGGGTGTAGAAAAATAGCAGGTTTGAAGCAGTGCACTTATTTTCTGAAAATAAACATTCCTGTTTATTTAAACGTATAGTCTGAGTATGCTAACTATGTGTGCTTTAAGCCTAAGACTTCCATAAACTGCATCATTATAAGACATAAGCTTTATTGACAGCATTGCAACAATCTCAAATAATCTGTCTGGAGAACAACTCTTGGATCAAAATAACATCATAGTACACATGATTTTTTAAATTTATCCTTGAAATTTAAGACAATAATACCATTAGAAGGGATCAAAATAGGCTGAGTGGGCAGGAAATAAAATAACTGCACAGGAATGTGGGCTTGGACAGTGTCCCCTGCCTCTTGTCTAACTCTAAAATAGCTCAACGCTTTTAATGTGAAAAATCAGAAGTCTGTTGCATTTCAGTGATATTCAATAACATCCACAAAGTCCACTGAGCCAGAGAATTCACAAATAGTTAAGATAATCAGAACGATTTTTTAAAAGTTTGGCTTAAGTTGGAGGCTATCAACTCTGTTTTTTTTTTTTTTCAACTCTTTTTTAATTCACCATCTCAAAACAAAGACCATTCATCTATAATGACATGTATCTTCAAGGATAAAGAAGAATAACTTAGGCATCTAGAGGGAAAAACCACATAATCTATAAAGAGACAAAATTCAGGCTGGCTGCAACTTTCTCTTCTGGGAGAGAGAGAATTTGACAGCCCTGACCATTTTTGAAAGATAATTTCCAGGAAGAGGTACACTCATGACTTACATACAGATTCAAAATGAACATGTACATTAAAGATTTTATTGTACTCACAGGAGGGGCCCAGGCTGATATTATAACTGGTTCAAAGAGAAAATCAGAATAGCACTGAGTAAAGGAATGCTGAGATGAACTGCAAGCAAAGACAAAACCCGGGGGGTGCAGTGGGTGGGGGAGTGAAGACAGTCTGAACCTCTTCCCAATAAGACATGCTCGGCACGTCTATCAGTTATCACAACTGCGACTTGTAACAGCTCAGGGTCAAGGATCAGAGTTAGAGTCAGCCAACAGAGAGTGTGCTGTGGAGCCCGAGTTGTGTTCCCTGGAGCACTTTCTCTGGTCCAGTGTCACAATGGTGAACTACCTCTCTTTGCCGAGTGATCTTCTATTTCCCATTATGCCAGTCATCTACAATATAAACCCAGAATTAAATGAAATGATTCCCGCCCCCCCCCCTACAGATTTAGGCGTTTAAAAAAAAGATTTAAAAAAGCAAAAATCTAGGCCAACACTATTACTGTTAAAGGGCGAGGAACAAACACATTCCCGCTGCAGTCCAAGTTCCGTTAACCCAGGAGCTTCAGCTCTTTGGGTCACTGGTAGTGATAGATCCTGGTGGGTTGTTTTGGTTTTTTGTTTTTTTTTTAAATATTTCTTTATTTATTTGGCTGTGCCAGGTCTCAGCTGTGGCTTGCAGGATCTTTAGTTGCAGCCTGGGGGATCTAGTTCCCTGACCAGGGATCAAACCTGGGCCCCCGGTGCTGGGAGGGTGGAGTCCGCCGCTGGACCACCGGGGAGGTTTCCCAGATCCTGGTTTTTGAGGTCTGGAGCTTTTATAATGACTTTAGCCCTCTTAAAAAGATGTATATAAAATTATGAGAAAAGCTTTAGATATAGGGCAAATACTTACAATAAGCAAAGAAAACATGAAATAAGTAATAAACCATTAAAAATCATGAGTCACAATTGATTTTAAAGCTGACTTTAAAAAACCCACACATGTCACAAAGTCCAGAAAAATAATACTTAAAAAAAAAAAAATTTAACTGATTCACCCCTCTGTAGTACTCTTTCCCTACATTTTTTTTTTTTTTGTGTGTGTGGGCATATCTTTTGATATCACTGATATCATTCTTCTGTTTCTGTGACAGGGATTTTGCCATATTATTTTCTAGCGAGAGAACTGGAGGAAACTTGGGTTTTTCTTCTACTGTGGTTGGCTGTTTCTGTTTTGTGAGCAGTTTCGCGTGTTATTTTGTCTGGTTCACAGACGCTGTCAGGACAGGACATGTCAGAGGGGCTGAGATGTGATTTAATACGCCGCTACTCAGCTTGTCCACTGTGGATTTAAGAATTCTGAAGTTCTCACGAGTGAGTGAATGTCGCTCAGTCGTGTCTAACTCTGCGACCCCATGGACTGTAGCCCACCAGACTCCTCTGTCCATGAAATTCTCCAGGCCAGAGTACTGGAGTGGGTAGCCGGTTCCCTTCTCCAGCGGATCTTCCCAGCCCAGGTCTCCTGCATTGCAGGCGGATTCTTTACCAGCTGAGCCACAAGGGAAGCCTAGTTCCCATTGAAAGAGGAATGAGAATGCAGGGTGTATTAATTGTTGTGCTAATTGGTTTTAGTTGCTAAGTTACGTCCAACACTTGAGACCCCGTGGACGGTAGCCCGCCAGACTCCTCTGTCCATGAGATTTCCCAGACAAGAATGTGGAGTTGTTGCCATTTCTTTTTTCAGGGGATCTTCCCAACCCAGGGATCGAATCCACATCTGTTCTATTGACAGGTAGATTCCTTATCACTGCACCACCAAAGAAGCCCAAAGAGCAGCTGTCTAATTTAATTATGTGTAGACATTTTGCTCTTACAAAACTTACAAGAACACAAAATTATGTGTGTCTGTGTGAACGTATTACTAGTAAGCCTTCCTCATTTCTCACTGTATCCCCAGTGTTTTGCCCATTACATAGATGATAAGAAGCATTTAATAAATCTATGTTTAATGATTAAATGCTTGATGAGCAACATGAAAGGAAGCATATATTTATCTAAGGATTCTTCGGTGCCCTCAAGGGATGCATGGACATATAGAAAATACTACCCAGAAGTAGTTTTGTTTATTTGCTTAGAATGGTTCATTTCTTGTAGAAACCTGTATTTATTTATTTACTTTTGGCTGCTTGGGCTCCTTGTTGCGGTGACGTGTCTTGCAGTGGAGCTCGGCTCTGGGGTGGGCTTTAGTTGTGGTGCACAGGCCTGACTGCCCTGCAGCATGTGGGGTCTTCCCAGACCAGGGATAGAACCCGTGTCCCCTGCACTGACAGGTGGATTCTTAACCGCTGCACCACCAGGGAAGTCCAGAAGCATTTTATTTTTTAAAAATAGGTATTCAACTTATTAAAGTTGTGAAAGGAAAACGAACTCTAGCTTAGTCTTGAAGCATATCACACTAATCTATTATTCTAGTTTTAAATCCTGCGGATATTATTAGTGACGACTTCTAATGGATCTTTGACAAATATTGGGCCTTTCCAAGCTAGAACATCTCAAATATTTTAAACAGCTTTTAGAAAGTTAATCTATTTGCTCTAAGTACCCCGAAGAGACTGAATTAATGAAAACAACCTTCTAGAGTAATTCTCAAGCCTTTTTCATTTACTAATGTTTAAACTTACAAAAATTTAAAGTCTTTTTTCTTAAATAGTTTCAAATGCATATTTATAAAGTGCGTACAGATTCAGTATTTACAGGGAAAAAAATGTTAATGCTATGAGTTTGTTACTCTCAAAATTTTTATACTTAATTTTAAAGTTTATTGTGTTCATATTTCAGTAATATAATTAAGCTTTCAATTTACTGGATTTATTCATGACCAGAGATTACATTCAGAAAGCTACCTGGGTTTTTAGTGACTGTTCTGCTGAAACTCATTGAGATCTATTTTATAGTCTACTGGTCATGTCTGCATAATTCCAGGATGTGATCAAATTGCCTGATTTCCCAAATTCAAGTTATACATATTTGCTAATTCATACAGGGAAGCCTGGCATGTTGCAGTTCATGGGATCGCAGAGTCTGACACTAACGAGCGACTGACAGCAAGTATCTGTTTACTGGGCTTCCCAGGTGGCGCTAGTGGTTAGGAACCCATCTGCCTCCCAATGCAGGAGGCACAAGAGATGTGAGTTTGTTCCCTCGGCTCGGAAGATCCCCTGGAGAAGGGCATGGCAACCCACTCCAGTATTTTTGCCTGGAAAATTCCAGGAGACTGACAGGCAAATTTTAATTTGCCTTAAAATTCCTGGGGCTGCAAAAAGGAGGCACCTGAGCACTTGCACACGTGTCTGTTTACAGATTCTGTAACTTTTACCCAAATCACTGATTTGATTTGGTTTTTGCTTCTTTTTTCCCCATCTTGAAGCACATATCAGTCCTTGCTAACTTAGACTTATGAACACAGTAGAATTATAAAGACATATAAATATAATTTCTACTCCAGAATATAGCATGTGGAGTGCTGGGTTAGATGAAGCTCAAGGTGGAATCAATAGCCTCAGATATGCAGGTGACACCACCCTAATGGCAGAAAGTGAAAAGGAAATAAACAGCCTTTTGATGAAGGTGAAAGAGGAGAGTGAAAAAGCTGGCTTAAAATTCAACATTCAAAAAACTAAGATCATAGCACCCAGTCCCATCATACCATGGCAAATAGATGGGGAAAAAATGGAAATAGTGAGAGACTTTATTTTCTTGGGCTCCAAAATCACTGCAGTCATGAAATTAAAAGATACTTGCTCCTTCGAAGGAAAGCTATGACAAACCTAGACAGTGTATTAAAAAGCAGAGATATCACTTTGCCAACAAAGGTCTGTATAGTCAAAGCTACGATTTTTTTTCAGTAGTCATGTATAGATGTGAGAGTTGGACCATAAAGAAGGCTGAGCACTGAAGAACTGATGCTTTTAAACTGTGGTGCTGGAGAAGACTCTTGAGAGTCCCTTGGACAGCAAGGAGATCCAACCAGCCCATCCTAAAGGAAATCAGTCCTGAATATTCATTGGAAGGACTAATGCTGAAGCTGAAGCTCCAATACTTTGGCCTCTTTGCAAAGAGCTCACTCTTTGGAAAAGGCCCTGATGATAGGAAAGATTGACGGCAGGAGAGGTGGATGACAGGTGGTTGGATGGCATCACCAACTCAGTGGACATGAGTTTGAGCAAGCTTTGGGAGATAGTGATGGACAGGGAGGCCTGCAGGCATGCCGCAGTTCATGGAGTCGCAAAGAGTCGGACACGACAGAAATACTTAACAACAACACCAGCAACAACCCCAGAATAAACACTTGCCCATTCAGTGAGCTCGTTTTTAAAATAAATATTTTACTTATTTACTTGTTTTATTTAAAATAAATATTCTCAAATTCATATAATTGAGGTGGTGTTAAGAATGATATCCAGCAGAATTCTGTATCCCTCACGTGGCCTTTGTCTGATTTGCATTTAAGCTCATGAGGTCATTCTGATGGCAGAAAATGTAGGTCCTCTTGCTAAAAATAAAATCAAAGACACCTTCCTGCTACCCAAAAGAATGAATCGAAGAATTTCAGAGAAAGAAAATGACAGTTTTTTTTAAACTGTCAGTGATCAAGAGAGGTGCAATTTAATAATAGGGTTTAAATGTAATAGTAACATTAAATTTCAAAAATAATTTTTAAAAGAGAAGGTGCAAAAAATGAAGAATAAATCTATGGATCAAAAATCTCACATTATATAGATGCTATGTAATAGATAACAGAAGAGGTAGAAAGGAGCTGATATAAAACAAAAGTACTCAAATTTCCATCATGGATGTTTATGTATTTATACAATCTAATACAAATATCAAAAATAATTATTGAGAGAGCATGTATAATGTAAAATCATCATATTTTTCATTATATTTCCATATTATATCTTATTATTGAAAAAAAACAGGAGGGGGGTCAGGTTTCAGGAAAATAAAAATTGCTGGCATCTTTATCTTCTACAGAAAGTTCGACTTCAAGAAATTTTGACATAGAAATGAAAAATACATGCATAAAATTATAAAACTAACTGCTGAGGGAATAAAAATAAGATAGTGTTGACAGCTGACTCCCCAAAGAGACAGACCATCAACATCACCTGCAGATCCGACAAAGGCGAGTTCATTGTTCATGGCAGTGCTGAACAGAGGGCAGTCTCGGAGCATCTCTAGATGGAAAAGCCCAGAGTGGGAGAGACCTTGAGGGCATTTTGATCTGATTTAAGGTAGATCTTTCAGTGCAGGGACCTGAATGGGATTTTGCAAAGTGTGCGGTATGATAGTTGAAGATTGATGGATGCAGAGAAGTGAAGATTTTGAAGTGAATCTATAGTAAATACACAATAATTTGGTGAATCCACTTGAGTAATCTGTTATTTAATAGGCTTCTGTTCCTTGTACTGAAGAGAACAAGGTGAATAGTCTAGTGTTCAGATACATGGATTTTCAGCAAGCTCCTGAAAGAAATAGTAAAGGTTTGCAACTTCATTTTCCCGGGCAGGAATTTCCTGGCTTAAGAGAGTCATGTTAAAGTAGACAGGAAGTTGTGTTGGTGTAGATGGTATCAGGTATCAACAACATGTTTTTAAAAATCAGCCTTATTAAAAATTAAAAAGCTTTGTCTATAGCTTTTATAGACAAAAGGCGGAAAGATGAATAACAAAATGAGCATAAAATCAGACAACAGACATTAAGAAGATCAAACACAACAATAAATGTTAAAAATGAAAGTGGATTAAGCTATCTGAGGAAAAGATGCGTTTAGCTGTGTGCCAATCGAAGCCTCATGCTCGTCTCCGTCGTGTCCGAGTCTTGTGACCCCCTGGACTGCAGCCCGCCAGGCTCCTCTGTCCATGGGATTCTCCAGGCAAGGATACTGGAGTGGGCTGCCATGCCCTCCTCCAGGGGATCTTCCCGACCCAGGAATGGAGTCTGCATCTCCTGCATTGGCAGGCGGGTTCTTTTCCACCCGTGTCTCCTGCACTGACCACAGATTCTTTACCCACTGAGTCACTTGGGAAACCCTCGCCCAACTCCAAAAAAATACGGTCATATGGTGGTTGTGGTGGTTTAGTCGCTAAGTCATGTCCAACTCTTGCAACCTCGTGGACTGTAGCCCGCCAGGTTCCTCTGTCCGTAGCATTTCCCAGGCAAGAATACTGGAGTGGGTTGCCACTTCCTCCTCCATATGGTCATGTATCTTTATGCATAAAATCAAAGAGCATCAAAGTACATAAATCAAAAACTGTTGAGGCAAGAGAATGTAGGAGGAGGAATAACTCAGGATGAATGAGTGTATGGGTCTGGGTTTAGGGCTCGAAGAGATGCCGGTTCTTGAAGCCGTGAGCTGAGGGTGCAGGAGTTGCTGTCTAGCATTCAGCCTCTGACCCAGGTGGGGAAGTTAGATCTCTGACAGACGAGACGCGGCTGATGGAGAACAGGGCTACTATAGCAGTGTCCACACGGAAGAGAAGGAACTGGATTTCGATCTTCCACGGCACCCCTCTCTCCCAATAACATTATCATTTGTGATGAGTTCAAGACTTCACTGTGGAAAGTAAAACTTTAAAACTTGTGGAAGAAAATAGAGTGTGTTTGACGTTAGGATCCTGAAGGATTTCTTAAGACACAAAAATGAAAAAAATGACCCATAATTTGACTCCAATGAAAATTTAAACTTCTGTTTAATAAAAGACCCCATAAAGAAAAAGAAAAGACAACCCCAGACCCCTTTGATAACACACTGACAAAAATTTGTTGTCTGGAATACATTAACAAAAAAATTCCTATGTGAAAATATGGGCAAAAGACATAAACAAACATTGCACAGAATATAAAACGTGGATAGAAAGTAAGCATATGGGGACAACGCTCAACCCCATCATAGTCAGAAAAATGAGGATTAAGATCTCATGCTGATGTCCAGGAAGTGAGGAGTGCTGGAGCCGGAGGACGTGCAAAGGCCCTGAGGCAGGCTCCTGCTCGGCTGGTCAGGAAAGAGCAGGAAGGCCAGGGAGCCAGACAGAGGGAGGCAGAAGATGAGGACAGAGACGGGCAAGGGTGCAGACCATCAGTTTCTGTGTCACGTAATGCAGTCCTTGACTTAAGAGACTAGCAAGGTAATGTATAAAAATAATAAAGAGGAACATAAACATATAGCGGACACCACTGATAGGAGTGGCAAACTAATCTTGAGAGAAAAGGTCAAAGGGAGAGCGAAGTAGATGTTTTAGATAATTCAATATTTAAAAAATTCAGACCATGTTTGTTAAGGTATCTGCTAGACTCTCTATTAGGAACTAAGGGTTCAAAGATAAGGAAGAAGAAACTCTGCCGTAGAAGGTGTCAGGTGTCTTAATAAATAATTATAAAAATAAACAGAAACAAGTAATGAGCTGTTCATATGTGATGTTCACAATAAAAACAATGTGTGTTTGTAAACTTATGAAGACCCAGTTTTTGGTCACTTCGACCCTTTTCCCCCAATTTCTACACTGTACAGCGCTGTAGCCAGAGGAAGTGCAAAGGCCCTAAGGCAGGATCCTGCTTGGCTTGGTGGTTGATGCTGTTTGTTGCCAATTTACATCTGAGAAAACAGCTACAGGGGAGACTAGATGTCATTTGTTAGAGCCGAGTTTCCCATGTTCCATGCTCTTGGCCTGTGGGGCTGGATAATTCTTTGTTGTGAGGCTGTCCTGTACACAGTAGGGTGTTCTGTAGCATCCTTGGTCTCCACGTACTAAAAGCAAGCAGCTCCCCACCCTCAAGCGCTGTGAAAACCACGACGTGTCTAGACAAATGTCTCCTGGGTGGCAAAGTCAACCCCATGGCGAACCACTGGTTCAGCAACAGAGTCGGGGTGAGGGTGGAAATTCAGACCAAATCTGCTCAACTCCAAAGGAGATAGTTGTTGATTGTTTTTACAGAGTTCTTACTGTAATGAACGGTGCCTTTCTGTACAGCTCTCTCGTGAGCACTGTCCATTCATGTTTAACATTCATGTAAAGCAACGCAGCTACTACGAATGGTTTGCCCTGGAGGAAGATACAAGGGAGACCGCAATGCAGATGTTATTTTGATTTTCCATTGTTTGTTGAACATCTCAAGACACATGTAATATCAAATAACAACCTGCATCTCATTCATTCATCCAGCAATGCTGGGCGTTGCACCAGGCACTGAGGCCCTCCATGGACAAATTAGAAAGATCCTGACTTGTGCTCAATCTACTACTGGGGGTCGGAGAACAGACAGGAGACCCAATAGTACATCATGAGACAAGATAACTTCAATTTCTACCATGAGTTTTGGAAAAAAAAAGTTTCCAAGGGAAAGTGTCTTGGTTGGAAGAAGGGAGTTAATTTGGACTCATATCAAGGAAGGCTTCTCAGAGGAGTTGATACAGGCTGAGAAATCAGTGATAAGAGTCAGCCATGTGAAAATCTGAAGAGTGTGTGGCAGAGAGGAACAAGCAGGCACTAAGATGCTAAGCAGTGAGTGAGTCTGGCGTATTTTGGGAACAGGAAGAAGTTCTTGGTGGACAGTGGGGGTTGAGCCAAGGTAAGAAGCACGTGAGGACCTGAGGCCATGCATGACCTTGTAAGCCAAAGGATTTTATTCTATATGCAAATGGAACATGACTTTGTTGAAGCCACTTCAAAAGGAAGACCAAATGTTATCTTTCTCCAAGCTAAAATACCAGTGCAGGGTCCTACATCTTCTTGCTTCTATCATTCATAGTTACATGTTTGCGATTATTTAAATGGACCCATGTGAGACTTAACGTTTGAAGCCAAGGGAAATCAAAGAAATATTTAAAATATATTAGTTTAGCTTTTATTCTCACTGCAGAACTTCTGCAAAACCAACTTTTTTTTTTTTTATTACTCTAGCTCCTTAGAAAGTCTACCGAGCATTTGATTTCATTAAAAAGAGCCCACAAGCATCTATATTCTTTAGGAATTCTGATGTTGAGCGTCACTGGATGTCAGTGATTTTTAGATTTTTTTTTTAGGAAGATATTACTGTGATGATCTTATTTCAGGGCCAACAATCTAATGTCTATTACTTGTGAAGGGATAAAATAGAAATAATTTAAGTGCCCAGCAATGAAAAAAGAGAAATAAAATGTATTATTGTTATATGATAGAATACAATTCAGTAGTTTAATGACTAGATCTAAGTGTATCAAACTGTACAAGTCTCCATAGAAGGAGAAGGAAAAAGTAGGCTATAGTCAAATATGTATATAAAAATACATTTCCCCCTAGATTTATTGAGATACAATTGACACCTAATGTAGTATAAGCTTAAGGTACACAGATGCTAATTTGGTACATTTATATATTGCAAAGCGATGACCTCTGTGGCACGGCGGTCTGAGGGGGCACGAGAAGCTTGGGGGGACGGTGGGCACGTCCATTATCCTGGTTGTTCACTGTTGCTGTTCAGTTGCTAGGTCACGCCCAACTCTTTGAGACCCATGGACTGCAGCACACCAGGCTTCCCTGTCCTTCCCCATCTCCTGAAGTTTGCTCCAACTCATGTCCATTGAGTCAACGATGCCATCCAACCATCTCATCCTCTGTCGTCCCCTTCTCCTCCCACCTTCAGTCTTTCCCAGCATCAGGGTCTTTTCCAATGAGTCAGCTCTTCACGTCAGGTGGCCAAAGTATTGGAGCTTCAGCTTCAGCATCGGTCTTTTCAATGAATATTCAGAGTTGTGATAATTTCACAGGGTGTACACATTTGTCAGAACTGAAGAAATTTTATGCTTTATTATATTTGTGCTTTATAGCTGAATGTCAACTATACCTCAGTGAAACTATGAAAATTTATTATGGTTGGCCATTGGCATGAAAAGTTAAGTTGGTAGAAATTTTCCTTCCTTACTAGGGCATAAAGTGGTAGCATCCCTTAAAATTAATGGCATCTTAAATTTCATCAGCAGCAATAATGCCTTTGACCTGAGATTCTGGTGGCTGAACTTTATGCTATTTTCAGCTAAAAACATGCTAAGTGATACGTTTTGGAAATACTGGAAGGGGATAATGTTGGAAGACTGTGGATTTGGTTTTAGCCATGTTAAGACTGGGATGGCAGGAACTTCCCTGGTAGTCCAGGGGTGAAGACTCCAAGCTCCCAAAGCAGGGGCCCCGGGTTCTATCCCTGCTTGGGGAATTGGATCCCACATGCTGCAACTAAGTTTGACTCACACGGGAATGAAGACTGAAGATCCAATGCACTGCAACCAAGGCAAGGTGCAGCCAAATAAATAAATAAAAATAAGTTTTTAAAAGTCCTCATAAAAAAAACCACACCAAGATTGGGATGGGAGGAGGACCATTGTCCCAGTAACTTTCTAACTGGTCTCCGTCCTCTCAGGCTTTCTGTGGTCCAGGCCCCACCAGGCAGTCTTTCTGCCTTTGCCATAGACTGCCACCTTAGCCTGGCTCCTGCCTGCCTGGGATAAAACAGGCCTTCCCCTATGGTCCCTTCTCTTTGTGAAGCCGAGGTCATGTGGCTAAGCTCTGGCCAATGAGATAAAAGTGGAATTGATGCGCGCAGCCAATTCTAATCATCCGTCTAAGAAAGGAGTTCCTAAGACTGCAAATGGATCTGTCTGTCATATCTTATTGTAAATGCATCTGGTTTTTGCTGCCTTATAATTCATCGACACAGAAGCCCTGTTTTCGAAAGAAAAACAGACTAGACTCAGTTTAGCTGCATCTTTTGAGTGACGTTAAAACGGCGCTCCTCTGGATGTCAGCGCGGTCCAATGGCTAATCCCGGTTCTCAAGCAGGCTCCGTCGGTGTCCCTGGACAAGCCAGTTATTCTTTCTGCTTCAGATCCTTCAGCTGTGAAACGTGGCTAATACTGCAGGCCTTGGGGGTGCTGTGAGGATTAATTAACGCTGGCAGAGCACTTTGAACAGGACGTTGTCCTCTTTGCACGTTTTATCCAGGGACTTCGACAAACTGTACCAGTAAGGCTGGTCCCATTTATCTCTGTTTTCCAGATCAGGTTATAAGGCAGCAGACATTAAAACCTTGCTCAAAGTCGCTCAGTGAACTGGGGGGTGAGGGCCCAGAGGAGACCTCTGGAATGTTGGCTTCTAATCTTGCAACAACCACTGAAACACGCTTTGTTTTGAAAAAAGGCTCTATAAATGCCCAACGCCTTTGTCACCTAGTTCCTTCTCTCGGGTCTCTGTCACGTGCTGGCCTAGACTTTCCTGAGTTGTCTTTGCGCTGACCTACAAAGAGGAGGCCTCTTCTCATCAGAAAAGAAACATGAGTATCTGGGAGAAGGTGAAGGATCACCAGACTCAAAATGTGTATCACAGACAAGTTGACTGGAGGTTTCTGTTAGCTTTGGTGTCCTTGCTTAAAGACTTCACACGTGAGGTCCTCCTCTGCAGAGAGAAAGAGTCACTCTTTATCTTCTTTAATTGTATCTGGAATTTATTTTAAAAAACACGCACAGGAGAGAATTCACAGCTTCAGTAGTTCCCTTCTGCCACAGATGACCCCTGCTTATATTTCAGTACAGATACATTCTACCCGGCGCGGTGTGTGAGTGTGTATATGTGTGTGTGCATACCTTTAACACAGAAAGCAGGACCGCAGCAGCACAGGAGCAGGCCTCTCCTCCCCCGCGCGTCGTCTCCCAATTCAGCCCTCTGGTCAATCTGTCCACCCCTCACCTTCCCGGGGGGCCAGGTCCTCTCTCTCTGCCCTTTGCTGTTCAGTCGCTCAGTCGTGTCCGACTCTCTGCGACCCCATGGACCGCAGCACGCCAGTCCTCCCCGTCCATCACCATCTCCCGGAGTTTACTCAGACTCACGTTCCTGGAGTCGGTGATGCCACCTGGCCATCTCATCCTCTGTCGTCCCCTTCTCCTCCCACCTTCAATCCTTCCCAGCGCCAGGGGCTCTCCCCGTGTCTCGTGGAGAACTTCAGTCACGTCTTCTGCTCCCGCTGGCCCGTCACCCCGTGAGGGCAGAGCCTGGTCTCTGTCTCTCTGCTCCACCAACACCTCGGGGCCAAGGAAGCCTGGCTCGCATATTTGTGGAACGAACAAATTAGAAGGGTCTCTCCTGCATCCATTCCAACGCTTGCGATGCGGATTTGTAACAATGCTGAAATGTCGCCTTTCCTGTGGACTCAGTTTCGGAGGAAGCCTCTAAGGTGCAGGGGAAGGGTGGGGTGGGGGCCCGTTTAGAAAACCTTCCGAAGCCAGGGTGCGGGGCATCTGCGCAGAAGTGACAAAACCAGTGACCAAAAAATGATGGTCCAGTGAGGGCTCGGATGTTAATGAAATGCACTGATAGGTGTGAAATTATGCACCAAAGAAAGTCACGTGATGCTAGGACCAGGAGCGAGCCCCCGACCCCCGTGGAAGATGGGGGCTGCAGAAATGAGGGAGCTGAGCCAGGAGGTAGTAGTTTGGAACCACTTTGCTTGCCCTGGTCGATCACGCTCCTCCAGCCTAAAGAGGACTTTGTGGGCAAAGAAATTCAAGGAGGAGGCGTCCCTGCAGACAACTGTCCTCTCCCCACGGGGCAGGGAAGAGGGGAAGCTTGTCCTTACTTCATGGCAAGGGAGCGGTTTTCAAGAGATTCGCTCAGCAGGCTGAGATGCGGGTCCCTGTGAGTGGGGCAGACATGCGGGCTGCCCCGGACCCCCTCCTCAAGAGTCTGAAGGCGGAGGTCCGCGGCTGACCCGTGGCCTTGAGCTCAGGGCAGCCCCGGGGGGAGCGGAGCACTCAGAACCGAGTGAGCTTTCCCGTGGGCCGCTGCGCACAGGCGGGGAACAGAGGCGTCAGGAGCACACGGGGGGCCCACCAAAGCCGGCAGCCCTGGGATCTGCGGGTGTGTGTGTGGGGGAGGTAAAGAGCAGCCCGACTGAGAAGGGGATTGAAGGTGAGCTCTCGGCAGGTGCATCTCTAGTGAACTCACGAAAACTCGGAGACAGAACGAGCAGCCTTTATATGCCTGCAGCCCCGAAGGCATCCGGCCCCAGGCAAACCTTGGGGCAGGCAGGACTTCTCAGTGTTGCAGCCTCTCCAACCCTGGAGGTCTCCGACGCCTGCAGTTATTACCTGGAAGCAGAGGCAGAAAGTGAAGACTCCGCTCCCAACCCCGGTGACCTCTCAGGTCTGAACGGACTGTCGGAAAAACACTGAGAGCTGTTGGTGTTCTGTGGCTGCCAGGCTGGACGGGTGGCTGTCCGTCTTCCCCTGAGGTGTGGCTGTCTGTCCCTCCCCTGGAGGGGTGGCCGTCAGTCCCCCGGGAGGTTCGACTATCCCGTCCTTCCCCTGGAGGGGTGGCTGTCCATCCCCCTGGAGGGGTGGCTGTCCATCCTTCCCCTGGAGGTTCGACTGTCCTGTCCTCCCCTGGACTATTTTCCTCATCAGTCCCTCCTCCTCTGGGGTTGAAACACACGCTCCCTAGCTCAGCCGCTTGACCTTGCCCAGCTCCTTCCTGAATCATGGCTCTTCGGAGCGCCCTTCCGCTGGCTGGAGTGCCCATCCCGGACATTTCACAGCGCTTCTTCTCTTCTTCCCTGTCTTGGCTTCAGTGCCACATCCTCCGAGAAGACTACCCTGATTCTTCAAGGAGGACCGCTGCTTAGCGCCCTCATAGCACTCCACTCGCTCCGATCGCCACCTGCAGCTGTTGACGTTGTTTCCTCCCTCGTTTGTTCTCCCTCCCTGGGTCAGAAGCTCCCTGAGGACTGGACTTTGTGCGTCTGTATGGGGTGTGTGGGCATGCACGCAAGTGTGGCAAGGCTTAGGACGGACACTTTGCTCATAGCAGGAAGGGGCAGGGAAGCAAGCGATACCTGAAGCAGAGCAGCTCCCACGCTTCCCCCCACCTGGTTTCAGCATCACCTTCCACGTCACCCCCCTTTAGTGGCCTGAGCCCTGGGGAGGGGGCCCGAGGCCGAGCCCCCCTCCCTCCCGCCACAGCCCCCTCCCCCTTGTTGGCGCGGCCTCACCTTGAGGGGCCAAGGCTGCACATGTTTCTGTGACACTCCCACCGAGAGCAGCAGGCCACGGGGCCAAAGCTCAGGTTACTTTTGGTAAAGATTTTGGACACGTGCCATTTCGGCCTCTGCCCTGGTGCTGGGTGGCACCCGGCGAGAGAACGACCTCTTTTAATGAACTTGGGCACCTGCTCTGGCAGAGTGCAGAAACCTCTGGATCTTCTGCTTGGAAGAACTTAATAATGATGGTAATAGCAATAACAGTAATTGGCTGAATGGGATGCAGAGAGCAAGGCATGAGGTGTTCGTGTTCAAGTTAGAGTGGATCTCTGCTCTGAATGTATTGAAGTAGGCAGCCTTCGGGCTTCCCTGGTGGTTCAGATGGCAAAGAATCTGCCTACAATGCAGGAGACCTGGGTTTGATCCCTGCATGGGGATGATCCCCTGGAGAATGGACTGGCTACCCACTCCAGTGTTCTTGCCTAGAGAATCCCATGGACAGAGAAGCCTGGTGGGCTACAGTCCATGGAGTCACAAAGAGGCCTTTGGGTTAATTCCTGCCTCTGTGAGGCTGTGGTTATAAAGTTCTATTCCAGCGTGTGATAGTTTTCTTTTATAGCAAGATGTCCAAGTAGCAGAGTACTGTTACCTGTGTTCCATTTCACACTGACACTCCTTTCATTTTAGTTATGCTTTTAATAAGGACAGTGTGGTGGACTGGATGTGTCCCTCCAAAATTTAAAAGTTGAGTTTCTCTCCTCCCCGCAGTGTGATGGTCTCTGGACATAGGTCCTTTGGGAGACGATTAGACTTAGATGAGCTCATGACAGTGGGGCCCTCGTGAATAAGATTAGAAGATGCTTTTAGAAGACAAAGAGAGACCAGAGCCCTCTCTTCCTCTCTGGCATGTGAGCACCTAGCAAGAAGGCTGCTGTGTGCAAGCCAGGAAGAGGAGTCTGCAAGCACTTGATCTTGGACTTCCCAGCCTCCAAAACTGTGAGAAATAAGCCTCTGCTGTTTAAGCCACCCCGTCTACATATTTTGTTATAGCAGCCTGAGCTTAGAAAGGTGGTAGTGTCAGCTTTGGGACTGGAGGAGGCAAGAAGCTCCTAGAAGGGGTGGTTTAAGGAAGCATTCACCCTCAGGGTCTTGCAAATGGAGATTCAGCACTCGGTAGCCTGGAGAGCAAGTGCTTCCTTAAATTTTGCACAGTGTCCCATTCACTTCACCCTAGTCCAGGCCCTGGGGAGCATGCTGTTTATACCCCAAACCAAACGGGCTCAAATAAATAAGACAGAATAAAAAAAAGTAGATCTCGTCAGCGAGACGCAGAAGAGGTACAGTTCTGGCGTGAGGAATGATTCTATCTCTAGCTCTGTCTCCTCCTGCTTTCTCCTGTCTTGGATTTATTCTTGACTGGGCTCCCATTTTGGAAACAATATGGCCACGTAGCTGTGCATCTCAGGGAAGGTTTTGATTGGCTCTTCTGGGTCACGTGCCCATCTCGGTGCCAATCCCCGCGTCACAGGTGGTGTGTGCTGATTGGCCAGACTCGATCAAGTGTCCAGCCCAGGATGGGTGAGACTGTGGCTCCTGCAGAATCACTCATGGTTGAGACAGAAGTGATTCCCAAGTGACAGCGATTAGACCAGTTTGGACCTGAGGTCACCTTCCCCTTTGTCCATAGCTTTCTAGAAAATGCCACAAAAATGTTTGGAATTTTCTCAAGTAATCTATGCCCTCTAGGTGTGTCTGTACACAATTCAGTTGAGATTCTTGAGGCTTCAAGTTGTACCGTGGGGCCATAAGCAGGACTCCTTTGATTGCAAATGACAGAATACCTCAGTCTGAGCTGGTTTGAGCAAAAAGGAGATTTATTTACTTAGTGCAATTAAACAGCCCAAGAGTGGCTCTGGTGAGGTAGAAAATGCCAACTGACCCAGGAAACACCAATTCAATTTTGTTCTTTCAGAATTAAAGCCATGTCTGAACAGAGACTATATTCCCCATTCTCCTTGGAGACAGGTGTGGTCTTCTGACAACGTATCAGTCAGTGGAACGTAAGAGAAAGAGGTTTGAAATATCTGGATGAAATTTTTATTTGGAGGATGTTTTCCATCCATGCTCTCTCCTCCCTTCCTGGGAAGTGGCAGTTAATTACACCCAAGGATGGAAACCATGTCCGCAGCTGACCCACCTGCCTGAGTCCCTGAATGACCTTTTGGGACTGAGCTACCTATCTGCCCATCTGTTTTGTTCAATGAGAGATAAATCAACTTTTACCCAATCTAAATCATTGCATTTTGGGCTCTAATTGTAACAGCAGCTTCACAAGTATTTATAACATAGTAGTCTCCTGGGGGTGGGGTGGGCTACCTGGACTGCAAGGAGATCAAACCAGTCAATCCTAAAGGAAATGAACCCTGAATATTCATGGGAAGGACTGATGCTGATGCTGATGCTGAAGCTCCTATACTTTGGCCACGTGATGTGAAGAGCTGACTCACTGTAAAAGACTCTGATGCCGGGGAAGATTTAAGGCAGGAGGAGAAGGGGAGGGGAGAGAATGAGATGCTTGGATGGCATCACCAACTCAGTGGGCATAATGGACATGAATTGGCACAAACTCTGGGAGATTAGTGAAGGACAGGGAAGCCTGGCATGGGATCCATGGGATCGCAGAGAGTCTGATACCACTTAGTGACTGAACAATAACAACAGGTTCCTGGGGTGCTAGATCAGGGGGTTCCAAATGGTACCATCAGGATTTGGTTTGCTTCTCTAAATCTCTTGGTCTGCTTCTTCTGTGTGGCCTCCACTCCCAACGCTTCTGGGCTCTGTCCCTCTAGACTCTATTTCAGCCAAACACAGTATGAACCTTTGGCCCAGTAGTCATCAAAAGTAACATATCTTTTAACGCACCAACTTAGGTCGTGTGTCCATGTCTAAACCAATCAGTATGTTTGAAAGAAGGCAGTGTACAAGGCTGCTCCCCTGTGCTGGTGATTACACCCCAGGTAACAACAGTGCCCAGTACTGGAAGAAGGTTATTTGCATGCTATGGAAGCAAACAAAAATGGGTACATACGAAGTTCTAAGTGTTAAAATTGAGTTAAAAGCAGGGATTGAAATAATGATTTTTCTGTATCAGACATCTCTAGTGAAACTAAATTGTGTGTGGCTGTGTGTCTGACACGCACAGTTATACAAGTTGTGTACTGTGCAACTCTTACAAGCACTATTTACATTGTGCATCTCTGAGAATTACTACTTTCCCTTCAGCAGTAGGTCTCCAAACGATTTTTTAAATCATTTCATCCTCTTTTGGTGAGAGATTTAAACTTAAAACATCATTTTCATTGAATGACAACATGATGACAGAGCTGGTGGTTTACTGTATAACAAAAAGAGTGCTCCCTGTCAGAAGATTTGATTTTTGATGGTCCCAATTTAGTCTCCATTCCCCTATGACACATTCTAGGGTGATTCTCTTCTTTAATTGACACCCATCAAACCAAGATGGCTCAAAGTCAGTGTTCCCAGAGAGAAAGATTCCTATAATCTTAGAGTTGAAAAACCTTTGAATGTCATCAGGTCAAAGAATCCACTAAATAAATGAATCCTTTCCTCAATAGCTCTGAGCAAAGGTCACCCAGCCTTCATTCAGTAACCTCCAGGGGACAAGACCTGTCAGATTTCTGACTCCATCTTTGCCTCTGTGGACAGTGCAAGCGATTGTAAAGATTTTTGGAAATCAACCAGTAACCTCCCTGCCCCATGACACCTGCTCTTCAGAAGGGATATGTTGTTATTGTTCAGTCACTAAGTCATATCTGACTCTTTATAACCCCACAGACTGCAGCATGCCGGGCTCCTCTGCAGTCTCCTGGAGTTTGCTCCAATTCCTGTCTGGTGAGTCAGTGATGCTATCCAGCCATCTCATCCTCTGCTGCCTACTTCTCCTTTTGCTTTTAATCTTTGCCACCATCAGGGTCTTTTGCAATGAGTCAGGTCTTCACATCAAGTGGCCAAAGTACTGGAACTTCAGCACTGGTCCTTCCAATGAGTATTCAGGGCTGATTTCCTCTAGGATTGACTGGTTTGCTCTCCTTGCAGTCCAAGGGACTCTCAAGAGTCTTCTCCAGCACCACAATTCAAAAGCATCAGTTCTCCGGTGCTCAGTCTTCTTTATGGCCCAATTCTCACATCCATCATGACTACTGGAAAAACTGTAGCTTTGACTATAGGGACCTTTGTTGGCAAAATGATGTCTCTGCTTTTTAATATGCTGTCTAGGTTGGTCATAGCTTTCCTTCCAAGGAGAAGGGATATAGGGCAGTGTTTATCATCAGCATTGGTGGCGTATCCATCTCCCTTCTGGTGGAACCGGATTCAAATCTCTTTAATTCCTCTGAGCTTCAGTTTCTATAAAATGTGGCCCGTAGTTCATTTTCCTTTAGCAGCATTAGCGTATTGCCTAATGCGTTCCAAGCAGTGATCGCTGTTATCAAGTCAAACAGGTTTCAGGAAGGCCGTGCAGCCAGGGCCAGGTGGATGTGCAATGGGTATGAACATGGCTACCGCCAGGCTCAGGAGGAATAAATAGGGTCCTGCTGTTCACATAAGCGGGCTACCTTATGAGGGAGGGGACCTGTAGGGTATATGAGAGTTTACATGAGTCTGGCTAAGGGCTTGGAGGGTACCTGACACTAAGGATTTTTTCAGCATCTGCTCTGGGCCAGGTTTAGCGGGTACAGGTATTAATGAGGCCAAGGGTCAACCTCTGGGACTCACAACCGGCCGGGAAAGACAGGCTCAAACAAGCAAAATGTGGAAAATGATATCACCGCAGGCTAGGTCCAGGATGCCAAGGAAATCCGAGGAAGCAGGCAGCTTAAGCCAGGACACTATCCCTCCCCTCCTATGCCAAGGTCAAGGCTAACCAGGGCAACACCCCCCCCCCCCCCCAACAGGCGCACGCACAGCAGAGGCAAAAGCGAATCCTTCTCGGGAGAGAGCTGGGGGCGCAGGGAGCGGAGGGGTAGACGGGCTGAGAAAAGTGAGGTTCCCTCTCCACCTGAAGGGAGCTGGGGATCTCCGCGGGAGTGGGCGAGGCGCGGGCGCGCAGGGCAGCTCGGGGTCCCGGGGAGGGGACGGGTCAGAGGACCGGATCGGGCCAGGTAGGCACGAGAGGTGTGGGGGGAAGAGTGCGCCCTCAAGGTTGTCCTCCTGCGGACGGCCGGCGGCTCCGCCTGCCCCCTCTCCTCCCCCCACCCACCCCGAGAGGCCGGGCTGGATCCCTGAGCGCCGCCCCTCCCTCCCCCCCTCCCCACCCCTCCTCCCTCCTCCCTCCCTCCTCCTCCCTCCTCCCTCCCTCCTCCCCTCCTCCTCCCCCCTCCTCCTCCCTCCCCCCTCCTCCTCCCTCCCTCCTCCTCCTCCCTCCCTCCTCCTCCTCCCTCCCTCCTCCCCTCCTCCTCCCCCTCCTCCTCCCTCCCTCCTCCCCTCCTCCTCCCCCCTCCTCCTCCCTCCCTCCTCCCCTCCTCCTCCCTCCTCCTCCTCCCTCCCTCCTCCTCCTCCCTCCCTCCTCCCCTCCTCCTCCCCCCTCCTCCCCTCCTCCTCCCCCCCACCGACCCGCAGAGGCAGGGCTGGATCCCTGAGCAGCACCGCCCCTCCTCCGGGCAGGCCGGCCGATGAGTCAGCTGACGCGGGCGCCCCAGCCGCTCCGGCTCCCCGCGCTCCCCGAAGTGGCTGCGAGCCGGCCGCCCACTTCCAGGCTCGGGGACGGGAAAGTGATGCGCGCCTCCTGACGCCGCGCGGAGCCGCCGCCGCTCGGTCTGCGCTTTCGCCCCCAGCCCAGCCCAGAGCCCCGTCTTGACCCGAGGCCAGTTAGGGCGCGCGCTGGGCGTGGGGAGCTCGCCGGCCGCCCGGGATGGCCTCCAGTTTCAATGACATCGTGAAGCAAGGCTACGTGAAGATCCGGAGCCGCCGCCTGGGGGTGAGTGTGGACCCTCCCTCCCGCCTCCCGACCCCCGGCCAGCGGCCCTGGGGGTGCCCGGCGCGCCTCGCCGCGCCTTCCCGGCTGGAGCGCACACCGGGGCAGCCGCTGGAGCGGCTCTCGGGGTGTCGCGGGTCTATCTTTGTCTCCCGGGTGACTTGGCTTTCCGTCGGTGGCCGCGTGTCCGCCTCGGTAGCCTCTGGAGCCCATCGAATGGAAATAAATATTTCTCGGTAGCCATGGGAGTCGGCGCCGAGGAGCCCGCGCGGGGGCGCCGAGCCTGCCGGGTGCCCCGCTGCCCCCGCCCGCCGCCAACTTCACTCCAGCGGGGGTGGGGGACGGATTGGCCGGGTGAGGAAGGGCGGACGCTCCGGGTGCGAACCGGCTCAGTGACCCCCGACCCGGGAGAGACGCATCTGCCAAGAGAAGGGCTTTTTTCGGAACTCCGGGCGGTGGACAGTGACCCAGCCCCGGCCCAGGAGCTGGCGAGGGCGCCGTGGGTAGATGTCCTCGTCCTGAGCCTGGGCAGGGGGCGTGCTGCTGTCGTACACCCGGGATGCCACTGGAGCGCTGTCTATTTAGGGCGGAACCGAACACCCGGCCCAGAGCTGGCGCTCTCTCCTTAAACATGTACTGAAAGGAAGGATGGAGGAACCGGAGGGCACCGGTGTGGGCAGATGTCGGCGCAGGGATGGGTCCTCCTTTAAAACTCCCTCTCTGTGGCCCTTCTCCTCCCTTCATTGATGAACTTCAGAGAGAACTGACTCTGCTTCTCTTTGGGCTTGAGTGATGGCTAAGGAATTCTTGAGGGAGGAAGAGGATACCGGAGTGATTTTTTTTTTTTTAATTTCAAGCTGCCTCATTTCTCTTTGCTTTGTGTCGGGTGCTGTTGCTACTTTTTTTTTTTCGTTGTGTACTTTGGGGCTAGGGGGTTGGGGGGGGGGTAGAAAAGTTTACTTTGCTAATGTCTGAAAAAATGGTAATGTCAGGAATGGCCACAGGGATAACTTGAACATCTTTCTCCACAAATACATGTCACTGGCACTGTTCTCTTATCTGATCTTTGGGCTTGCTAATGCACCAGATAATTTTACTGGAAACTGAAATTTCACCATGTTAAACAGCTATACAGGAAAACATGCTGATGGGAAATACCCATAACTATTAGAAGTTCTTACCTGGTTTGTTTCGGTCTTTTGCTTCCTTTCTTCCTTCCTTCTCCCTTTTCTTCCTCTCTTTCTTTCCTTTATTTTCTTCCTTTCATTCCCTGCTGGTTACCATGTTTTAGCAACTATGTCCTGTGTAATTGTGAATATGCAAATATATAATTAGGGAGCAATGTAAGATAACTCACCGGTCCCTATCAACTGTGAGTTTCCTTGGTTTTCTTCTCTGCCATGCAGACATTCTAATCAACAGGAACAGCTTTTGTTAGGGTACTTAACAAGGGTCAGAAATAATAGGAACTTTTTATTTTTCATAACCTTGTGGGCCAGCCAAGTGTTACAGTGTTAAAAGAGCATTTGAAAACACCATTCTAATTTTAGATTTACTCCATCATGTCAGTTGAGGAAATTGATGAGACATCCATTCTGTGCTAGAGAGCATTCCAACAGAAAGAGGATGTGAATTATTAATGTACAAAATGTGAATTATTCATAAGGATCAGTTTATGCCAAATTGTGACACATGATGATTTATTTGAAAAGCTAGTTACCATAACTTCTAGTTTATAGTAATTGAGACTTTTTTCTGTGATATTAATACTGACATAATGTTGTCCCATGTGTGTGCCAATGTTTTTGGACAGATATACAAAGGAAAGGAAAAGTAGTTTACTTTGCGTTTACTTCATACTTTATAGTATTTTGAATGCCAACAGAAGTGTACTTGCTTAGGATTTATTCATTGTATCTGTGTTAATACTCAAATAGATTTTGGAATATTTATTGAATGATGGTTATTGTTCATGGAGAGAAAAGGTCAACAATAATCAAAATCTAGTTTTATTTGTTCAGTTTGGTTTTATCACCAGTTTAATTTTGAAAAGTGTTCTAAGTAGTAAAATTTTTCATTAGAAACTGAGGAGGCTGTCGGAAACACTGCAAGGTAAAGTTTTAATGGAGGCATCAAGAAGAATGCTTTGGGAACAGCATAGGGACCTTCAGTCTAAAGGAAGAAATGTTAGTGGAGCTGATCGAGGCAGAAGATAGCTTAGAACAGCCCGCAGCATGTGTAAGTCTCAAAGAGTGGTAGGGCTTATGTTAGTACACTGTAGATGCTCAGTTCATGCACGCTGAACATGGATTGAACTAAAAGTGGATGCCTGACTTTGCAATTCATAACCTCTTGAGGAACTGATATGACATGGTGGCTTTATTAATGGAATCCAGGCAAGTGTCTGAGGATTAGAACCGTGTTTAGGAGAGTTTATAATTAAACAAGAAAACAACATTTCATGGTGAGCAGCTGTTGTACCTAGGAACACCCCTGCAGATTTGGAGAAAGAAGAAAAGAGACAAACTCTCCTTCTGTTACTTGTTAGCTTTGTGACCCTTGACCTCTCTTGGCCTCAGTTTTCTTATGTGTATAGTGAACAGTGTTTAACGATGTAGTGAACTTTGGATAAGATAACATCTGTGAAAATGCGCTGAAAGCATACAGCTCTGGTTCTGATTGCATCATTTCTTTGGTATAATTAGAGATGAGTTAGGCTTGGTGGAAGGATATGGGAATTGTTGATTTCCTTATCTTTCTATCTAGAAGTGTCCAAAGGCATACATGTTTATGCAGTTTTCATTGGATGCACTTTTTACAAATATAATACATATAAGTGATTTGTGATTTTTTTTTTGTTGTTATTTAATACTGATTTATTTCTCACAAGGGACCAAAAAAGTATATGCTGCAATCCTGTGGTGCCGTCTCCAAGGGGCTTATGTCACATTCACAGACTTGATTATTACTGAGTTCCTTGCCCTCACTTGTGTGTGCGCTAAGTCGCTTCAGTCGTGTCTGACTCTGCGACGCTATGGACTGTAGCCCACCAGGCTCCTCTGTCCATGAGATTCTCCAGGCAAGAATACTGGAGTGGGTTGCCATTCCCTTCTCCAGGGGATCTTCCCAAGCCAGGGACTGAACCTGCGTCTCTTACGTCTCCTCCGTTGGCGGGCGGGCTCTTTATCACTCGCGCCACCTGGGAAGCCCTGCTCCCACACACATTTGTAGTTATCCCCACTAAAACACAGCATGCATGCCACACACACACAGACACACAAATATAATACATTTAAGTGATTTTTCAACAAGGCATGAGACATTCTAAGACCATCCCTGTTCAGATGGGTCTCAGTGAGTGATGTCTTCACGTCTTTACTCTCCAACCTCATCTCCGTTGGAGCTGTCCACTTGGGCCCTGGGGGCTGCATTTGTTCAGGAATGTCGATGGCGCTGCTTTGGGGGGTGGGGAGGGGTCTGTCCACAGTTGTTTGGCAAACCCACTAAAGGCATTAAACGTGTGTTTTTAGAGGAATGGTGAATCGGGTGATTTGCACATCATTAGCGATGGACCTGGGTCTGAGCAAACTCTGGGAGATAATGAAAGACGGGGCAGCCTGGTGCGCTGCGGTCCATGGGGCCGCAAAGAGTCGGGCGTGACGTAGTGTGTGAACAGCAACCACGGCCTCCCGTGTGGCTCAGGCGGCCTTACAGACTGTGCTCACTCGGGTTCTTCCCGTGCAGCGGACAGGGTTGCCCAGGCAGGAAGTGTCAGGACATGTCCACCCAGCAAGTCTCAGGGTTTAGACTCACACCTGTTTACTTTATCTCCATGCAGTTCCCCTTGATGATTACTTGATTTTATTTACTTTTTAACATTCATTTATTGATTTGGCTGTGCTGAGTCTTAGTTGCAGCCTGTGGGATCTAGTTCCCTGACCAGGAATCGACCTCAGGCGCCCTGCATCGGGCGTGTGGAGTCTTAGTCACTGGACCCCCAGGGAAGCCCCTGGGTGGGTGGGTGTGTTGGGGAAGTCCCCATTTGCCTCTCAGCAGCATCTCTGCTCACCTACCAAGGAAGGGCCTCTTCCCCCATCAGCCTACATCTTCATCTGGTCGGCTCCTAGTCTCAGACTTAATATATCCAACCACCCATTGTTTCATCCCAGCCGGCTTCTCCTGGAGTCTGTATCTCAGCCACTACAGGTCCCGGTATTTCAGCTGCCCTGGTGAAAATCAGTCAAACAATCAAACAAGCAAGCAGCAAAGGATCAAAACTTCGTCTCCTTTCTCGATCCTTCCCTTATCTCTTACCACCACAGCCAGTCCATCACGAGATGCTGTAAGCTTTGTTTTGGAAGTATAGCTAGAGTCCAATGACCTCTCACGCCATCTGCCACTACCGCCCTGGCCCAAGCCCCCAAATATTGTCATGCCCTCCTGGTTTATCTGCCTCGCTGCTCAGACCACCAAAGCCTTTCCCTGCGACCCAGAGTAACGGCCTTACCGCCAGCTCCGAGGTCCTGTGCGGACTCAGAGTGTCTCTCTTGCTCCTCCCTCCGTCCGGAATACTGTTCCAGCAGCTTACCTCTCTCTTCACCTCCTCCAGCCGTTCTGCAAGTGCCGCCCTCTCATCGAAACCTTCCCGCCCTCTGGTTTCGCCTCTTCCCTCCTTCTGTCCCCGTGTCCCTTCCATTTTTTCTCTCTAGACTCAGCATCCACTTACCCACTGATCTGTCTGTAGGTTTTACCTGTTGATTGCCTATATCTCCCAAATAGCGTGTGGAACTCCATGAGGGCTGGGACTTCTCGTTTAATTGTAGCCGAACCCCAGTGCCTGGAACAGTTTCCAGCATGGAGACGCACCTGATGAAGGTTTAATGTGTGAATGAATGAATGAATGAATGAATCCATCATTATAGCTGAACCCCAGTGCCAGCATGAAGAAAAACTTGAAAATGTATTGGATGAATGAATGAAACCATCAGTTATAGTTGAACCCCAGTGCCTGGAAGAGTTTCCAGCATGGAGAAGTGGTTGATGAAAATTTATTGAATGAAGGAATGAATCCATCAATTATAGCTGAACCCCAGTGCCTGGAACAGTTTCCAGCATGGAGAAGCGCTTGATGAAAATTTATTGAATGAATGAATGAACCATCAATTATAGCTGAACCCCCCAGTGCCTGGAACCGTTTCCAGCATGGAGAAGCACTTGATGAAGATTTATTGAATGAATGAATGAATCCATCACTGTCTCCTGGCTTAAGAGCATGGGCTTTGACATGAGACTGTTAAAATCCCAATTCAGCGACTAGTTATGTGACTTTTGGTGAGTTATTTAATATTAAGAAGCCTCAGTCTTCTGTAAAAATAGGGAGGCTCCTAATATCCGCCTAATAGAAGATCCTCATGAAAGGCTTAACACAGTGCCCGACACAGAGGAAACCCAACCAGTTCTCATTTCTGCTCTCCTTACCACCAGTGCTGTTGGAGGGTAATGATGCTTCTGTGGTGGTGGCATGCCTCTTCTACTGTGATAGCTCTCATCCTCAGAGAACTCACTCTTTAGTTAGGAAAACAGATGTAGCACCTGTGAGGTAGTTACTGTGCAACCACTGATGCTAGGTCATGGCCAGGGGTATTGGCCATTGTATAATTTTCCCTGATCTTTAGATACGTGGCAAAAATGCCAGGAACAGAGAAACTTACCTGTATACAAATTTGGTTTGAGCAAGCTCATCAGACAAGAGCAAAACTGTTAATTTGAGGATCTTTTTCCGGGGTGGGGGAACTGGCAGGTTAGATTTGAAAAGTTGGTTAAATTTTAGGTGGAAATATTTTCTTACCCCTTTCGTTTCTCAGTTTCACCTGACCCAGTATGCCAGAGACGTTTCATTTTTCATTTAGGGTTTTAGGATGCAGAGATGATCAGGAATCTGTGCATTTTTTATGATATCATGGCAAAGTTATATTCCTTACTAACATTGAAATCATAGGAATGGAATAAATTAATCACATGCCACCAGTTTGGTCGCTAAGTCGTGTCGCCTCTTTTGCGACCCCCTGGAGCGTGGCCCGCCAGGTTCCTCTGTCCATAGGATTCTCCAGGCAAGAATACTGGGGTGGGCTGCCATTTCCTCCTCCCGGGGATCTTCCTGACCCAGAAATAGGACCTGTGTCTCCTGCTCTGGCGGGCAAAGTCTTTACCACTGAGCCCCCAGGAAAGTCCTGCCACCAGGAAAGTCCTGCCATCAGTACATGAGTGTGTATACACACGTGTGCACACAAGCACATGTAATCATTCAGTAAGCTCCATGAAGCACCCTTTTCCTTCCTAAGGAAAAGAGACTTGGAGGCTGACTTCCTGTAGTGAAATTTATGGTCAGACACTCACCTAAGACTGTTTGGCTTCCCAGGTGGCACTAGTGGTGAAGAATCTGCCTGCGATGCAGGAGACCCAGGTTCCATCCCTGGGTTGCAAAGATCCCCCGGAGAAGGAAATGGTAACCCACTCCAGTATTCTTGCTGGGAAATCCCATGGACAGAAAAGCCTGGTGGGCTACAGTCCGTGGGGTTGCAGAGAGTCAGACACAACTATGCATGCACGCGCGTTCACACACACACAAGAAGACTTAGTGTTCCCATTTGAATCAGCCTCACTGGTTTTCATGTCAGAAGTTCTTTCCAGCTGGTATTTTAGTCATCTTTATTTGATCGTCATTGTGGATAAAGTCAGCCTTTAATCATCAGCCCCAAAACTGATTTAAGCAAAGAATGGCCAATTTAGTGATTTTGTGTGTAGACATAAACCAAATTATGGACATGATCATTTCCCCCACATCTGCCAATGTATTTTTTTATAATATTCATGAGATGACTAGAAATATTTATTTTTTAAGCAGTTTTGTGGATCATTATCTTTGGTATTTTAAGAATTCAGTTTTCATTCGGGGTATATTTGCTTTCATTTATTTTAACATGCATCAGATGTTTATGGAGTGAATACTCGTGTTAAGAAGCTTAGGGAACACTACCCTAACTAAGACAGATGTGGTCAACATCCGTGGGGAATTGACAGTCTGTTTTGGGGCTGGTGTTATTAACATGAGATTAATATATTCACTCTAGTTAAGGAAGAATTTGTCTGAGCAACAGGTCAAATATTGAAGTGAAAAGGTATCTTCAGGTCTTTCCTTGTTTCATTTTTATGAAACGAGGGAGGGGAAATTTGATTTTCCTCTTACTCTAGGAATTTGATTCTGATCGGGTGGAAATCAAATCTTCAGGGAATCTAAGCCAGGAAGAGATTAGTCTGCCTCCATCCTGCAAACGCCCTGTTTCTGTGAAATTCAAAATGAAACTAATTGTTTAGAAATGCCACAGACATATGTGAATGTGGAAGTTAAAATAGCTTCCTTCTAGAATGCAGATGCCTGCATTTTGGATGAGGTTTTTCAGAGCAGTTGGCAGGCTGTGTTTATTTTATGAGTGTTCTAGTCTGTCGGTGCCCTGGGTCTCAGAGAATAGAAGTGTTAGCTGTGTGCGCCATGTTATGCAGAGGGTGCAAATGATTGTCCTCAGGTGATGCTTCACAGCTTTTATGGGATTCTTAGAGAAATCTGGACTTCTGTGTCCCCAAACCTCTCACCTCCCACCCTCCAGATTTCCAAAACAGTGAAGAACCACTGTCTCATCTTTTTAAATTAGAATTTTAGGGACTTTATTGGTGGTCCAGCGGCTCAGACTCCAAGCTCCCGTGGCAGGGGGCCCGGGTTCCACCCCTGGTCGGGGGACTAGATCCCACGTGCCCCAGCGTCGTGTTCCCGGGCCGCAGCTAGAGATCCTGCCTGCTGCAGCGACGACTGAGATCCTGTATGCCGCAACTGAAACAAGCTGCAGCTTAAAAAAAGGCCAGACTTTCAGCTTTTACATAATCGTAGGTTCACGTGAGGTGTAAGAAATAATACAGAGACAGCCCATGCCCTTCCCCAGCTTCTCCCAGGGGTGATGTTTTTCAGGTCCCCAGTGTCGCAGCAGGATCCTGGTATACCACCGAGGCGCAGGGCGTCGCCCACAGCGGGGTCCCCCCTGTTGTCTTTTATAGCTGCCCCTTCATCCCCCCGCCACCCCCGCCCCACAGCCCTAAAGCCCTGACAACCGCGAATCTGTTTTCCATTTCTGTGGTTTTATCATTCATCGTTTCAAAATATTATAGAAATGGAACCATGCAGTATGGAATGTTTGGAATTTTTTAAACTCAGTATAATTCTCTAGAATTGTGGTGGTTGTCGTGGGTTCTGTGGGTGTGGATGGTGGTTGTTGATAGTCGCTCAGTTGTGTCCGACTCTTTGCAACCCCACGGATCACAGCAGGCCAGGGCTCCCTGCCGTTGTCATCTCCTGGAGCTTGCTCAAACTCATGTCCATTGAGTCGGTGATGCCATCCAGCCATCTCGTCCTCTGTCGTCCCCTTCTCCTCCTGCCTTCAATCTTTCCCAGCATTAGGGTCTTTTCCAATGAGTCAGCCCTTCGAATCAGGTGGCCGAGGTATTGGAGTTTCAGATTCAGTACCAGTCCTTCCAATGAATATTCAGGGTTGATTTCCTTTAGTATTGACTGATTTGATCTCCTTGCTGTCCACGGGACTCTCAAGAGTCTTTTCCAACACCACAATTCAAAAGCATCAGTTATTTGGTGCTCAGCCTTCTTTGTGGTCCAGCTCTCACATCCATACATGACTACTGGAAAAACCATAGCTTCAACTGTAGGGACCTTTGTTGACAAAGTAATGTCTCTGCTTTTTAGTACATTGTCTAGATTTGTCATAGTTTTTCTTCCAAGGAGCAAGAGTCTTTTAATTTCATGGCTGCAGTCACCATCTGCAGTGATTTTGGAGCCCAAGAAAATAAACTCTGTCACTGGTTCTGTTGTTTCCCTATCTATTTGCCATGAAATGATGGGATCGGATGCTATTCCTTTTTCCTTTTAATGCTAAGCTGTAGTCGAGGGTATGGATGTGCCATAGTTTGTTTAGCTGTTCATATATTGAGGGATATCTGGGGGGTGTTTTCCATTTTAGGCTCTTATGAATAGGTTGATGTAAATATTTGGGCTAGGGTTTTTGTGTGAATGTAAATTTTCATACCTCTAGGAAAACGCTCTAGGGGTACCATTGCTGTGTGTATTGGTAGTTGCATGTTTAGTTTTATGGGAAACCGCCAAACTGGTTTTCACATTTTGCATTCACAGCAGCAGCATGGGAGTGACCCAGTCTCTGCATCCTTGCAGCCTCTGGGGTTGCCCCGTTTTTTGGTGTGTGTCTCGGCATAGATGTTCTCACGAGTGACGCTGATCCCTCCTTGTCACGCTGAGCATTTCTCATGTTCCACTTTGTCGTCTATAGTTACATTTTGGGAAAAGGCCTGTTCATATCTTTTGCCCATTTTCTAATTGGGTTGTTTTTTAACTGTTGAGTTTTGAGAGTTCTTTGTATATTCTTGATATTAATCCTTTTCAGACATGTGATTTGCAAATATTTTCTCTTACTATGTAGTTTATCATTCTTATCCTTTTAAAAAGGTCTAGCACAGGGCAGACGTCTTTAAGTTTGATGAATTCCAATTTATCAGGTTTTTTTTTTCCTTTTCATAGTAATGCTTTGCCCAGCCCAAGATCCTAACTATTTTTTCCTACTTTTTCCCCGAAATATTTTATAGTTTTACCTTTTACATTTAAGACTGTGATCCGTTTAGAGTCAGTTTTTATTTACGGTGTGCATTTTGCGTGAAGGTTCGTTTTCTGCCTCTGGGTGTCCGGTTGCTGCAGGACCATTTGTTGAAAAGGCTGCCTTTTCCCCACTGAACTTGTTTGCGCTCTCTGTTCCTAGTCCTCTGTTTAATGCCACTGTTCTGTGTGTCTCTGATGTGCCTTGATGTGTCTGCATGTGTCTACATGTGTAGCTATACTGTGTCTTGAAGTGGGGTAGACTGGTTCCTCCCACTTTATTTTTCTTTTTTGAAATTGTTTTTATTCTAAAGTTGAAATGATAAAGCTGAAAATTCAATCAACATATCATGGGGAAAAGGTAAGTTTATTGAATCAAACAGATACATAGTAACTAATATTCCCAATCAACATTTTTATCAACTCGCTCAGTCTTATAAGTGGGTCTGGCTGGGAGGAGGAATGATAGAATAGTGTCTTGGCCCACAGTCGGTGCTCAATGAACATTTAAGTCAATGAGTAAAACCCTGAAATAGCATCTTGCATATTCATTTATGAAACGGACAGAAAGCCTAGCCTCTCATGAGTACACATACTCAGAAATCCCAAGAGTTTTGTAAAATTCTATTGAGTGGTGTTTGCTGGCAGCCCTTTTGCAGCATCCACGCTGCAGTCCTCGGCGCGGGACAAAGGTGGAGACAGGCAGCCTGGCTGGAATGAGAACGGCCTGACTCCCCCGTCCTGCTGCTGGCCGGCCGCTGTGACTGGCGCGTGTCGCTGACCTTCTCCCACCCCAGCTCCCGCTGCAGCAGAGATGGAGGTGCCAGGGTCTGCCCTCCTTGCTCCCCCGTCCGCCTCGGAGCCAGCAGTGTGGCGGCGGCCATGGAGAGCCTGCCGAGCACACTCCACCTCCCGTCTAGCCCAAGCTTGGTCTCCAGGGTGCCCCACTGTCGGCCTCCTGAGCGGAAAAGAGCAGAGAAACGTGGGATGGCTCTGCTGCTGTGAGCTGTGTCAGACCACAGAACCGGAGCAGGTGACTCCAAAACTTTCTAGATTTATGATTTACTTTGGGTTTACAATGTTGAATTTCTGACCAAAAAAAAAGAGAAAGAAATAGATGTTCTTTACCTACAACAAAAAATGGCTTTTGCCTGTATCAATTCTTTTTAATTTACTGGTATTTCACACTATATGTACATGGTTTAAAAAAAAAAGCAAAAAAGGATCAAATGAAGAGGAAAGTTCTGTCCTACTCCAGACTTGTCTCCATTTCCAGGCAATTCTAGGTGGATTCTTGTGTATTTCTATGGAGATATTCATATGTTAGGCATATATAAAAATGCATGTGTTTTTGTGTGTGTATAACTGAAAAGCAAAGGAGAAAGGGAAAGATATTCCCATTTGAATGTAGAGTTCCAAAGAACAGCAAGGAGAGATAAGAAAGCCTTCCTCAGAGATCAGTGCTAAGAAATAGAGGAAAACAACAGAGTGGGAAAGACTAGAGATCTCTTCAAGAAAATTAGAGATACCAAGGGAACATTTCATGCAAAGATGGACTCAATAAAGGACAGAAATGGTATGCACCTACCAGAAGCAGAAGATATTAAGAAGAGGTGGCAAGAATACACAGAAGAACTATACAAAAAAGATCTTCACGATCCAGATAATCACAATGGTGTGATCACTCACCTAGAGCCAGACATCCTGGAATGTGAAGTCAAGTGGGCCTTAGGAAGCATCACTACGAACAAAGCTAGTGGAGGTGATGGAATTCCAGTGGAGCTATTTCAAATCCTGAAAGATGATGCTGTGAAAGTGCTGCACTGAATATGCCAGCAAATTTGGAAAACTCAGCAGTGGCCACAGGACTGGGAAAGGTCAGTTTTCATTTCAGTCCCAAAGAAAGGCAATGCCAAAGAATGCTCAAACTACCGCACAATTGCATTTGTCTCACACTCTACTAAAGTAATGCTCAAAATTCTCCAAGCCAGGCTTCAGCAATATGTGAGCCGTGAACTTCCAGATGTTCAAGCTGGTTTTAGAAAAGGCAGAGGAACCAGAGATCAAATTGCCAACATCCGCTGGATCATCAAGAAAGCAAGAGAGTTCCAGAAAAACATCTATTTCTGCTTTATTGACTATGCCAAAGCCTTTGAATCTGTGGATCACAATAAACTGTGGAAAATTCTGAAAGAAATGGGAATACTAGACCACCTGACCTGCCTCTTGAGAAACCTGTATGCAGGTTAGGAAGTAACAGTTAGAACTGGACATGGAACAACAGACTGGTTCCAAATAGGAAAAGGAGTACGTCAAGGCTGTATATTGTCACCCTGCTTATTTAACTTATATGCAGAGTACATCATGAGAAATGCTGAGCTGGAGGAAGCACAAGCTGGAATCAAGATTGCCGGGAGAAATATCAATAACCTCAGATATGCAGATGACACAACCCTTACGGCAGAAAGTGAAGAGGAACTAAAAAGCCTCTTGATGAAAGTGAAAGAAGAGAGTGAAAAAGTTGGCTTAAAGCTCAACATTCAGAAAACTAAGATCATGGCATCTGGTTCCATCACTTCATGGGAAATAGATGGGGAGACAGTGGAAACCGTGTCAGACTTTATTTTGGGGGGCTCCAAAATCACTGCAGATGGTGATTGCAGCCATGAAATTAAAAGACGCTTACTCCTTGGAAGGAACGTATGACCAACCTAGATAGCATATTAAAAAGCAGAGACATTATTTTGCCAGCAAAGGTTTGTCTAGTCAAGGCTATGTTTTTTCCAATGGTCATGTACGGATGTGAGAGTTGGACTGTGAAGAAAGCTGAGCACCAAAGAACTGATGCTTCTGAACTGTGGTGTTGGAGAAGACTCTTGAGAGTCCCTTGGACTGCAAGGAGATCCAACCATTCCATCCTAAAGGAGATCAGTCCTGGGTGTTCATTGGAAGGACTGATGCTGAAGCTGAAACTCCAGTACTTTGGCCACCTGATGCGAAGAGGTGACTCATTGGGAAAGACCTTGATGCTGGGAAAGATTGAGGGCTGGAGGAGAAGGGGACAGCAGAGGAGGAGATGGCTGGATGGCATCACCAACTCAATGGACATGAGTTTGAGTAAACTCCGTGAGATGGTGATGGACAGGGAGGCCTGGCGTGCTGCAGTCCATGGGGTCACAAAGAGTCGGACACGACTGAGCAACTGAACTGAACTGAACTGAACTAATTTGCTTTGCACGTTTGGCTTCATGTGATTTAGTACTGTTACTCTATCTTTGTTCTTTTAACTTATGTTGGAGCACTTTTCTGAAATTTTTATGGATTTCCAATATTCATTTGGGCTTCCCTGGTGGCTCAGCTGGTGAAGAATCTGCCTGCAATGCAGGAGACCTGGGTTTGATCCCTGGGTTGGGAAGACCCCATGGAGAAGGGAAAGGCTACCCACTCCAGTATTCTGGCCTGGAGAATTCCATGGACTGTATAGCCCATGGGGTCACAAAGAGTTGGACATGACTGAGCGACTTCACTTTCACTTTTCACTTTCACGCATTGGAGAAGGAAATGGCAGTCCACTCCAGTGTTCTTGCCTGGAGAATCCCACGGACGGGGTAGCCTGGTGGGCTGATGTCTGTGGGGTCGCTACCCGTTGGACATGCCTGAAGTGACTTAGCAGCAGCAGCAGCAGAATTTTGATCAATTCATCTAATATTACTTCAGAGAGGGTGTCGCAGACATCCTTCCACTGAGAGTGCTCAGAGTCGTTTTTTTCTGCCAGTCGTCCCTTGAGCTGTGTTTAACCCTGTGTGTGTGTTCAGCTTCAAAAGGATGTTCTCCTGCAAGGATGTTCTTTTGCTTGGTCCCCTGCTCGCCAAATTTATTCTGCTTGCAGCAAATTTATTACCTAGTAATCCCATCCAATCCTATCCTACCTGTACTTTAAAACTCTCTAATGCCTTTTCCTTACCCATAAATATTCTGCAGTGTCCTCAAGACACTCTGAGAAATCTGCACCTGGCCATAGCTCATCCCACCCAAACCAGTGCTCAGATCAGTTTACCATCCCCCTCGGTGCTCAACCAAACCTGCCCACTTGAGTTCCTCCATTGGCCAAGCTCTCCGTCTCTGTTATTGCCTTTATACATGCTTTTTCGTTGACTAGAAAATTCTTCCACTTGCTTTTATTTTCTCTACTTTCTCATCCTGAAAGTCTCAGCTGGGATGTTGCTGATCTGGAGATGCTTTTCCCAACACCATCCCACATCTAAATGGTGGAAAAAGCCACTTGGCACATGTATTTTTTAGTTCAGTTCAGTCGCTCAGTCATGTCCAACTCTTTGCGACCCCATGAACTGCAGCACGCCAGGCTTCCCTGTCCATCACCAACTCCTGGAGTCCACCCAAACCCATGTCCATTGAGTTGGTGATGCCATCCAACCATCTTATCCTCTGTCGTCCCCTTCTCCTCCTGCCCTCAGTCTTTCCCAGCATCAGGGTCTTTTCCAGTGAATCAGCTCTTTGCATCAGGTGGCCAAAGTATTGAAGCTTCAGATTCAGCATCAGTCCTTCCAATGAATATTCAAGGTTGATTTCCTTTAGGATGGACTGGTTTGATCTCCTTGCTGCCAAAGGGTCTCTCAAGAGTCTTCCCCAACACCACAGTTCAAAACCATCAATTCTTTGGCTCTCAGCCTTCTTTATAGTCCAGCTCTCACATCCTTACGTGACTACTGGAAAAACCATTCCTTTGACTATAGGTACCATTGTTGGCAAAGTAACGTCTCTGCTTTTTAATATGCTGTCTAGGTTGGTCATAGCTTTTTCTCCAAGGAGCAAGCGTCTTTTATTTATTTATTTTTTTGTGGGTGTGTTTTTTAAATTCATTTAATTTTTATTGAAGAATAATTGCTTTACAGAATTTTGCTGTTTTCTGTCAAACCTCAGCATGAGTCAGCCATTGGCGTCTTTTAATTTCATGGCTGCAGTCACCATCTGCAGTGATTTTGGAGCCCCTCAAAATAGTCTCTTACTGTTTCCATTGTTTCCCCATCTATTTGCCATTAAATGATGGGACCGGATGCCATGATCTTAGTTTTCTGAATGTTGAGTTTTAAACCAACTTTTTCACTCTCCTCTTTCACTTTCATCAAGAGGCTCTTTAGTTCTTCACTTTAAGGGTGGTGCCATAAGGGTGGTTTCATCTGCATATCTGACGTTATTGATATTTCTCCTGGCAGTCTTGATTCCAGCTTGTGCTTCATCCATCATGGCATGATGTACTCTACATGTAAGTTAAATAAGCAGGGTGACAATCTACAGCCTTGATGTACTCCTTTCCCAATTTAGAACCATTCTGCTGTTCCATGTTCAGTTTTAACTGTTGCTTTTTGACCTTCATACAGATTTCTCAGGAAGCAGGTCAGGTGGTCTGGTATTCCCATTTCTTTCAGAATTTTCCACAGTTTGTTGTGATCCACACAGTCAAAGGCTTTGGCATAGTCAATAAAGCAGAAGTAGACATTTAAATTCATTAAAATCAAATAAAATTCAGCATGTTCAGTTCCTTAATGGTGTTAGCCGCTCTCACATGCCCAGGAGTGACAGCTTTGCTAGTGGCTCCCGTGCGAATAGGACGATTCCGTCGTTTCTGAGAATTCTGTTGGATGGTGCTGCTCCAGTTTCTCCACAGCACTCGTGGCTGTTTTAAAATAGTGATTGAGAACTTCCCTGGTGTCCAATGGTTAGGAATCCGCGTGCCAGTGCAGGGGATGCAGGTCCCATCCTCCTTCCAGGAGCTAAGAGCCCACATGCCCTGGGCAGCTGAGCCCACGTGCCACAGCTCCCGAACCTGAGTCCCAGAGCCCGCGTCCCGCAGCAGGAGGCGCCCCCGCAGTGAAGCCCGGCCATCACAGCTGGAGCGTGGCCCCCGCTCGCCGCAACTAGAGAAAGCCTGTGCATCGCACCCAAGACCCCGTGCATCCAAAAATAAGTGAGCAAATACACAGTTTTTAAAAATGGAAAAACATTACTGTTAAGAATGTGTTACCTTAAAAAAAAATATGTGAGTGAACGTATTGTTTTGATGTTTACCCTCATTAGTTTGTGAGCCACACAAGGGTACAGCTTATTCTTGTCTTGCTTCCTGCTTTTTTTCTTAGAGTTCAATAAGTATTTGTCGAATGAATGACTGAGTGAATTGAAGAATTCCTCCAGGCTCTTAACTGTATCATTCTGCCATATTGATGAGAGTCTTTCTGGGAAGGGGCTGGACACTTCATGATTTTATCCATGCTTCAACATTCCCGTGAGATACCTTAGCAGGGCCCTAATTCTTTCCCTAGCATCGTCTGGGATTATTTTTTCTCGTTGGACTTGACATTTCGGCATCCACTGGCCAGCCGTGGGAAGCTTGCCTGGGGTTGGGCTGGACCAGCGTGTTGGCGCTGTGTTGAGCCTTCCATCTGCACCGCCTCTTCAGGATGGGGCCTCTCGACCCCCTGGGAGTGCTGAGCGTGTCGTAGACAGCTCGCAGACCAGCCCTGTCCTGATGCTGAAAAGAGCGGCATGCCCGAAGCCAGGCCCCTTTCCAGGGCATGTCCTGCCTCCAGTGACTGCCCCAGCTTGGGACAGCTCTGCAGGCGGCCAGCTCCCGGGGTGGGGTGGGCTGGGGGTCTTCACGGGGCACAGTGGACAGAACATCACAGCTGACCTGCGCCTCTGTGGCTTCCAGAGCCCTCCCAGGAGACTTCCTGGATGCAGATCTCCTTGAATCTGCTTCCTGCTAATAAACTCAATTTGCAATTGCAAACCTGCAGCTCAGTCTTCCAAAGAGGGAGCCAAGACCTTTGGCAAGAATGCGTTTTGCTTGATTTGCTGGCCCATGGTTTCTCCCTGTATTTTACCCAGTGTTCTCAACACCCAAATGGTTCTTTAGTTCACTTTACATAAAATGAAAGTTTGGTGGCTTATTTCGTTTCTTATGTTGTTAAGATGCGCCGGTCTCTTCAACAAACTCATCTAATGAATGAATTAGGAAATTACTGCCACTGGTTCGTTACCCTGCATTTGGACTCGGTAAATTACTAATGCCAACCGTGGTCTTCTCTGAGAGGAAGAAGCTCCAGACGAACAGCAGGCAAGGATTGTATGCATATTGCTCTATCTTTTCCTGCAGGAAAGGCCTGATTACAGACAGTCTTTTTCCTGAGTACCACTTTGGTGGTGGTTTAGTCACTAAGTCACGTCCGACTCTTGAGATCCCATGGAATGTAGCCTGCCAGGCTCCTCTGTCCATAGGATTTTCCAGGCAAGAATAGTGACGCGGGTTGCCATTTCCACCTGTTTACGCCATTATAAAAGGAGAATTCCGATTATAACTAGTTGTCGCCAGAGGGAGGGAAGATGCTGTTGTCTGTGGATTTGATTCCATTTTAATCCTGGACGGGGCATTTGGCCATCAGGTAGCCCACTCACGGAGAGGAGAAAATTTGATTTTTCTTCAAAACTGTCACTTTCACTGGGCAACTGTGAATTTCTGGAGAACATTTGTAGCATCAATGGAGTTCCAGAAGATATGCTGACTGGCAGATGTTTCGAGATCGATTAAAGATTTAGAAAGAAGTTCGTTTCCCCAGGCTACTGGACTACCTTTTAATGAGATTGACAGTTTTACACGGGGGACTGAAAAACTTCTTTATCATACAGAAATAAATTTCTGAAGTGAAATCCATTTGAGAGAGATGGATACAAGATAAAGTGTGTGAAGCAGTTTCGACATTTTGCTGGCGTTTAACTTTGAAGTTTCTTTTTCAGAGATAGGTGAAGCTGGATCTTTCAAAAATGAAAAAGATCATTTTGTTAGACTAATATCTCTAATATTAGCTCAAAGAATGGGTCAACTCCCTGCCAGTTGAGGTGATGCATTCTGGAGAATTTGTAATCATGACTTTAGTTGGGCATTAGGCGTATTGAGTTAGAAATTAGCAGATTTTAGTCTTGTAAAGGTTCAAATGGAGAAAGTCGTTGGCGTGTTAGCTGGGGAATGACTAACAGGGAGACTGTCAGCGTCATTAGAAGAATGTATCTTACTCTTCTCTGAACGAGAGGAGCAGGCAAGTGAAGATCATGTTAAATTTAAGGGACCACATATAAAAAAAGAACAATATCAGTTCAGGCTTTGAAACCAGAGAAAGGAGAAAAGGTCTAGGATAATTAGGCCTTTGTGGTGTAAAGAGATCTGATGTTAACTCGTTTGATACCTGTATCTAACTGATGGGATAACTGAAGCCAAGAGTGATTTCATGACTTCTTATCCCTCAGAAATCATATTTTTAAGCTGTGAAATCCACAATGTGAAATTATCCTGATATATTGTTAAGTGTGCCAAAAAACAAGTGGCAGAAAAAAGAGAAATTTTGGCACAGAGGTGTGCACATAAGTTTTTGTGTGTGAGCATAGAAAAATGAAGAAGGGGATAGCTTCTGGTCATACATCTTGTGTAGCAGCTGTGCTTCCCTCTAAGAAGTGGGATGCTGTGGGTAAAGTAAGATGGGTGGTCATTTGCTTTTTAAATTTTGTGCCTTTAAGTTTGTTTACCCATTTGTTTGTTTTTAGTGATGCACATTTGTACCTTTTGTAGTACAATAAAAATATAGTATCATGACCCTAAGTGGCCAGACGTGGAGGACAGTGGTTGGAAGATGACTTTATTTTTAATGAACATATTCTACTTAATAAATTAAGAATTCATTCTCTACGTGGCAAGGGCATATCCTCATATATTGTCTTATCCTGAAAGACAACATCCAGTAACTCCACTGACTTTTCCTCTGATGCCTCTCTTTGGAACACGGGAGAGTCACAGATCCTGTTCATTCCTGTGTGAAGTCATCACATGGGATTTCTACTGTGTATTTTCTTTTGCAGGAGAGAAAGCTTGGCCATGTGACTTTCTGCACCCTAGCGTAATCATTATGGCTTTGCCAAAAACATTGTAAGACACCCTCACAGTTAGAATGAAATGTATTTTCCTTTCGTGATCACTATTAATGTTTGAATTAGGACTGTTGAAAGCCCAGGGTTTCAGCAACATCTCACAATCATAAACTGGTAGAATTACATGGTCTTTTTACATATCATATTAAGTTTATCAAGGGAAGAGCAACAACTCTAGTTTGTCAAGAGAGAAAGATGGGATTTGAACTCTATATTCAAATATTTAAGCTCGGCAGGCAGCTTCAGCAGTGACAGAAGAAGTGCCTTTCACCCTTTGGAGAAAGGTGAGAAGGAAGTTGGGTCAGGTTTTCAGAACAAATCAAGCTGATCTGGAATTTCAGTTTATCTTGATGATCTGTTCACTTCCGATGTGCTGTATCGTTTTGCAGGTGTTGATGTTTGCTTTTAGATAACAAAATTACATCCAGTATTTCAGAGCCATGTTCTTGGTGAACTGTGTAAACTGTGGAGCCCAAATCCTTTGTTTAGGATAATAATAGAACTCAAGGAAGAATCATGTCCCTTCGAGCTAGTTTTGTAAAGATTTGTTTCCAAAAGCTATTGAATAGTATTTTTGTAGGTTTTGACCCTCCAGCCAAATAACGATTTTTCTGTGGAAGAATAAAGCCAGCTAATTGCCATGTCAGTGTGGTTGGTGGTAATTTGTAGAAATGTAGAAATATTGATAGAAATTATTAGGAACTCTATGAATCAATATAGTGAATTTGGACCTAACAATAATGTCTGGTTCCAATATGATTTGATAATAGTAGGGCACTTAATAATAGTTGGTGCCATTAGGCAAAGCTGTATATACACATACAGGGGAATTAGTTGTGACTCATGACCGCATTTTATAAATGAACAAAGTAAAGGTCAGAGCAGTGACATAGCTTGTTCTAGGTCATACGGCCCAGCGAGATGAAAGCAGGATGAACTTGGAATTGAGCCTGGGCACATTTCATGGCCTCTTGGAACAGCGTTTACACGACTGAGCAGCTGAACATGTTGGTGTTACTCCCTTTGGAAGGGGAGTGAAGATTCTTCAATGCCATGTTGTATTTTCTGCATTCGTCTTTTTGAATCTAACACTTTAAGGCAGGTTTTATTAGCTTCATTTAAAGTTTCAGGAAAGTCAGGATCAAAGAAGCTAGAAGTTGTCCAAAAAGACAGAAATGGTCAACGACTGAGCAGCTTTGAGCTTCTCTCTCTGTGGTCCCACTGTCCATGCTAGTTCTGTTATTTACACCCACACGGAGGCAGGGGGTCCGGGTGGTGTACGGACCAGAAGGTGTGTTGAATCGCACGTCACTCCCAGAGACTGCTTCTGGGGTGTTCTGCTTCTGCTGCAGTTACTTTGCTGCTGTTGAGCCGGTATTAGTGGAATGAATGCTAAGTGGGAGGAGTCGCCACTTCCATCACATCTGGCCACCTTAAAAGGGCCTTTAGTGTTGCTAAGATTAAGGCACAGAGAGCTGAAGTAATTTACCAAGGTCACACAGACAAGACACCCACCTCTGTTCCTGTGGTTCATCCCACTACTTGACTGAGTGTACAACACAATGGTGAGATCTGGGTTTGAATTCATTCTCAAACCTGTATGATATACTATCTTTGTCCTCCTTTTACAGGTAAAGGATTTAGGCTTATAGAGAATGTGTAATCCAGGCAAGATTGCCCTGCTGGTAACAGGAGATGCAGGAGGTTCAGACCATGCCTTTCTCTGCTTAACCTGCAACGCAGGTCCATAGACCCAGTCTTTAAAATTTTGATATTAGTAACAGGACTAACTAGATGTTTTGAGTTACTCCTGTAAAACTGCCTCTTTTAGATATTTTTTTTGCACTACTTTTTACCTGATGCTCTGAAAGTAAGAAATCTTGAAGTTGCTAATGAGGAAAAGAGTAAGAAATGGATTTGAATGAAATCAAAGTGAATGTCATACAATTAACTGACTTGAAAACCAATGACAGGAGAGTGCGGCTGGGTGTCTGGGCAGTCTTTGTGAGTTTATTCATTCCTTTAGAAAAAGAGACTAATAGTCTAAAGCTGGGCTCCATATATAGGATCTTCAGAAGAATTTTAGTAACCAAGATCATCTCATTCAATATAAATTTGAACACGGGACACAAAAGGGACAGGAGAGACCACGTTGATGGCAATAAATGTCTTTCCTCTTTGCACTGTTACAGTTTTGCTAGGTTTTCCATTATTTTTCCTGGTAATAAATTACGTAAGCCTAGTACCCCAACGGCAGCCTGCTCCAGGGTTCTCGCCTGGAGAATCCCAGATTCAGAGGAGCCTGCGGTTTGTGGGGTCGCACAGAGTCGGACACGACTGAAGCGACTTAGCAGCAGCAGCAGTACCCCAATACAAGGGTGCTATTTTAGTATATCTCTTTCCATTTTCCCCCGTGCTTCTAAAATTTTTCATGGTTGCAGCTATTATATATTTATAATGTCATATCCTGTGTATGTTTTAGAATGTGTTCTATACATTTTCCCAAATGGTTACATAATCTTTCAAACTATAATTTTAATGTCTATAGTACTCTGTTGAGTAGGTACATAATCTACTTGATAGTTAAAACAGTTTAACTGTTTCTAATTCAAATAATGCTCAGGCTTACATTTTTGACCATGGTTTAGATTACACCTTAATAACCGTGTGCTTATGAGGCTCGAGCATTTAAATATTTTTATGACCATTGATCTACATTGTGAATTCACTTGCCTAAGATCCTTAGCAGTTTATCCTGCTGTCAGCGATGTGTGCAGGGATAAAGGCCAGTTTTTAAGACGAGAAATCCAGCAGCCTGCCACAGATGAAGCTGACGTCCTATTTGTTTCATGGTCTTCCATTCACTGATTATAGAACATGGCTCTGAATCCTGAACTCAGTAATAAAGTCATAACCGCAGTCCTCCGTGTAAATTTCTGCCCTTAGCATGAAGATATAGACATTGTTTTGTGATATCCTTCGTTTAGACACTCTGAAGATTCTTTAGCTCAGTTAGGAATTTCACCATAGAGAAAAATTAGATATGCTTTTTGCGATGGACATGAGTTTGAGTGAGCGCCAGGAGGTGGTGATGGACAGGGAGGCCTGGCGTGCTGCAGTCCACGGGGTCGCAAAGAGTCAGACGCGACTGAGCAACTGAACTCGCGGTGGTGAGCTCTGCTGTCTGCAGCCCACTGGGAACTACTGCCAAATGAGCTCAATGACCGTTTTGGTTTCATTTGTTCCAAAACTGGAAAGAGGATCTGTTTCTGAATTTTGAGCAAATTTGAGTTCCTCAGCTAATACTCTGAAATGCAATTTGTTTGTTATACTTGCTGACAGCGGAGGGCATTGGATTTGGTTTTGCTCTTTATTAATTATATTCCATCGATAAAGCAATTTACATCTGTGAAGCTGGAAAAGCTAATCAAGAGAGAGTGTGCTCTTTCTAGTGAGTTCTGTCCTCGTGAGTGACCCTGTACCCCTGGCTACTTGTGGTGTGTGTGGCTCTATCAGAAACCGCATCAGCGGCTGAGACCTGTTCCGTAATCACTGCACCAGTGACCTGGGCTTCCTGGTGGCTCAGGCGGTGAAGAATCTGCCTGCAGTGCGGAGACCTGGGTTCGATTCCTGGATCGAGACGATCCCCTGGAGAAGGGAATGGCCAGTATTCTTGCCTGTAAAATTCCATGGACAGCGGGAGCCTGGAGGTCTAAGGTCCATGAGGTGGCAGTGTGTCGGACACGACTCAGCGATTAGCACACACACACCAGTGACCTAATTATTCCTCTAGTTTAAAATATTTGATGAGTGTACATTCATTTGTAGGTCCTTGCATTCATTTATTTAATCCCTTTTGTTGAGTGCCGACTATGTGCAAGGCTTAGTTCTTGGTGCTAACAGATAAATGGTGAGTCAAAGGAAAGTATATTAATGATAAATGTGCTCATTTAACCTGTGGTTTTAATATTATTATAATGATTTCATGCTATTTAAATGAAAGATTTTATAGGTATTCACATGGCATAAAATTCCAGCATTAAAAATTAAAAAATAGTACACAGCAAAAATTCTTTCATCCTGTTCCCCAGTATTATCCAAATAGGCAATCAGTGGTATAGCTTCTTATGGCTGTTATTTTTTCAGCCGTATTTCAGGCATACATCAACATATACATATATAGATAAACACATATATGTTATTTTTTGCACTCCTTTCCCCCACATATTTGGTGTATATACAATATACTTTATTCTGCACTCACCCTGTGTTACTTAATAAATTTGGAAATCTCTCATCATTACTTAAAGATCAATTTAATTTCTTTCTTTTTCTGGTTTTCATGGTTTTCCACTGTGTTAAACATTTTGTTAATTTGGAATTCTTAAAGTTATTATCTCCTTTATTACTATTATTATAAATAGTATTGCAAAGAACAGCTTTGTACATAGTTTTTATCCCTTGAGGTCTTTTTTCTTTCTGGCTGTGTCAGGCGGCCTGTGGGATCTTCGCTCCCGGACCAGGGATCGAACTGACGCCCACTGCACTGGAAGCGCAGTCTTAACCGCTGGCCACCAAGGAAGTCCTAGAGGTTTTTCCTTAGTAAGTGAAATTGTGCTTTTAACACAGAGTGATTTTTTTTTCTGGCTATTGAAAAATATTTTTCAAATCATAGCCTGTATTGATCCCCAGTGTGTAGAATGCTGTATTTGTGTGGGAAAGGAGGGGAATGAGGCTGTATATTTGCATTTGTATGTACATGCTAGTATTTGCATAAGAAGCTGACTGTCCTTGCAAATAGGTGACTGGTTCAGGGGAAATAAAACTAAGAGGAAGGAGCTAATTAATAAATAGTCAATCAACCAGTAAATAAACACAACTGAATAAATACATGAGTAAATACAATTGAAATCATTTAGAAATTTGAACCATATGAACATATCACTTTTAAAAATAATAAAATTTCAATTTTAACTATAAAGGTAAAAAATGAAGGGTAGTTCTCTGTTATACTGCCATTTTCAATCTCGAATATGAATGGCTTTCTTTTTAGAATGTTGGTACCATCAAGTGAAATATGTCACAAAGGACACTTGGTCATGGGGTTTGTTCATTGGTAGGATCTAATTCATGGGTTTGCTGCTTTCACCTCTAGATCTTTTAAAGAAAATTGTATTAGAATATGGTTGATTTACAATATTCTGTTACTTCCTGCTTCCGGTGGAGTTGGGTTGAAATGGGATTGTGAGACACAGAGGGTGTTTAGACCCATAGTCTTCAAATTTTTTTGACTATGTAATTCATTCAATTAAAAAAGCCACTCCTGGGATTTCCCTGTCAGTCCAGTGGTTGTGACTCTGCGCTTCCACTGCAGGGGATGTGAGTTTGATCCCTGGTCGGGGAACTCAGATCCCATGTGATGTGCGGTGTGGCCAAATAAAAAAGTAACTCTTAATGTTTTAATACATATTCTTTATATAGGGGCTCTATTATCAAATCATATATAGCAGCATTATATTTTAGAAAAATTTTTCTTATTTATTCAAGATACACATAAGTAAACACAAGTTTTAGAATGTTTTCCTTCACTTCACTGAGCCCTACTGTGGAAATGACTCTGCCAAGCAAGGGGATTGCGCGGGCAAAGGCCTGAAGATATAATAAAGCCTGACCCACGTGCAGAATAGCAGGAGCTCAGCGAATCTGGAGCGAAGAGTGTAGGTAGGGAGCTGGGGGCCATGATGCTGAGGAAGCAGGTAGGATCATTTCTGGAGAGCTGTGCGAGGCTTTCATGAAGAGTTATCGGCTGTGGGGACGATTTTGTTAGATACCCAAATACCTGTATGATGAGAGGTTGTGTGTGGGTTTTAAGCTTGAGAGGGTATCCGGCATTTTGGTAAGCACTTTGCATTCATTTGTCTTCACTTCGCAATGCGAGGTGGTGACGAGAACATTGGTTATTAATGAGAGTAGTCTCCTTTCTCTCCTCTCCACTTTCTCTAATTAATTCTGTAAGTTGAACTCATGCTGGTGGAGACAAGAGCTTTGATCACAGAGAGAAATTTCATTCCAGGACAGATGGTACTGGATCCCTACCGCCACGGCTCCAGAATACCCACACACTGCCTGGGGTCCATCCAGTGAAAACTGCCCAGTTATACCAAGGGGTAAAAATGTCCACCAGAGGCTTTCAGACAAGAGTATGGACAGGTCTTTTTTTTTTTTTTTTTTTTTTTTTAAATACTGATTTACCGTTCCTTTTACTTACTTACTTTGCTTACACACAATTTCCTGGAAATGATTTTACTCTAAGAAGCAGAATTATTCCTTTTTCTTTACTGGAAGATTCTCTCTTCTGAATTCCTTGATGAGGAAGGCTGGTGTGCAAGGGGCTGTTTCTTGGTCTGCAAATGCTCAGTAATTAACAGTCACACTTTATGCCTAATCCTGAAATATGTGTAAGTGAAATAACATTTTTAAAAAGCCTATTTTAAATTTCACACTTGTTTAATTTTTTTACCTTCTGATTAGAATTGAATAGAATAAAGCCGTTTCATGATAAGTTTTCTGGTCATGGTGAGGAGAGGTGTTTTATTGCTAATCTCTTTAAACCACAACCGGAGACGTATACTCAGAAAATCACTTTATATTAATGGCTAATTGGAAAAGCAGACAACACTATTAGAACATGGAGAGAAATAGCATTTTTGCTTTCAAAGTGGATTCAGTATAGGATCCCATGGCCTGGTATCAGAGAGGACATTTCTCCTTCCTGATTTGCAGGAATCCCTGCTTTGCTTTACTTTGGTTCGCTTACATCACCCTGGCTTGTGCTGGATTGAAAGGTTACCTGGCTTCGTGCAGTCCCTGGACCAGAACTTACTCTCCCTGCTCAGCCATTGGGAGCACAGCCCTATCAACAGATGCATCCACTTGATTTCACTTCTGGGCTTTTGGAGTTGAAAGAGCAGCCCATTGCAATGGACGTGTCAGTGGGCTCACCAAGACTAGCTTGAGACGCTTTTTGGCCATGGTGTTCACAGGACAATGCGGAATAATAGCGTTTGTGTCCGAGGATGGTCAGAGCTGTTGGACTCCAGAAACCACAGCAAGTTACAGCTCCCATTTGGTGGACATTTTCTTTATTTAAAGTTGAAGTATAGTTGATTTACAATATTATATTAGTTCCAGGTGTATGGGAAAGTGATTCAGTTATATACATATATATTTTTCAGATTCTTTTCCATGATAAGTCATTACCAGATATTGAATATAGTTCCCTGTTATACAGTAAATCTTTATTGCTTATCTGTTTTATATATAGTAGTTTATATCTGTTAGACCCATACTCCTAACTTATTCCTCCCTCCTCCCTTTCCCCTTGAATAGTATTCTTTTTTATTGAAATCTGCACTTTGATTTACTATTTCAAAAAATGCACACTTAAAAAAAAAGAAATATGCTATGAAGGGTAAACTCTGTTTCAGTGATACTGACTTGATTTTGGCCCTAGTCTTTGCATAATTATTGTGCTGTGGTTCTGGAGAAGGCGATCATAAGAGGTTCTACAGCTAGAAGTGGAAGAATAGGATGTAAAGTAATTAAGGAAGCAGAGAGGAACAAAAGTGAGCTTTTGTGTGGTGCTGAGCATGTTTCAGAAATTTTGCATCAACTGTTTGTTCCTCCTAACCAGCCCGTGATACAAGTTTGTTTCCTGGACTCTATTGGACATCAAATTGACACTCTCTTCCCCCTCTTACTCACCAGCAGATCCCAGGTTGTTTGGGGTCATGATATACCCAGCTAAACTAACCACGTTTCTCAGCTTCTTGGCTGGGGCTCAGGAACCAGATGGAGTTAATGGTAAAGCCCTGTAAAAGGGGGCAAAATCAACCGGCAACTTGTCTCTTACCCTTTTCTCAGAGTGTAACATGGGGTTCTAACAGGAGGTTGAGCAGCCACTTTAGGACTATAAGTGGACAAGCCCCAGAATTTGGTTTCCTGTTATATTCAGCTGGAATACAACTCCCAATAAGTAGATAATACTGTGTGTGTGCTCAGTCATGTCTGACTCTTTGTGACCCCATGGACTGTAGCCCGCCAGGCTCCTCTGTGCATGGGATTTCCCTGGGCAAGAATGTTGGGGTGGGTTGCCATTTCCTTCTCCAAGGAATCTTCATGACCCAGGGATCAAACCCCTGTCTCCTGTGTCTCCTGCATTAACAAATGAATCCTTTACCACTAAGCCACCTAGGAAGCCCAAGAATAATAGTAATAGGAGTTTATTGAGCTTTAACTGAGTGTATACTGTCTGTCAGGTAGGGTGCCAAATAGTTTCTGTTTATGATTTCATTCACCTTGCCTTATGATCCTTACTACAACCATCGAGTTAATTATGGCTACAATGATCTCCCTATTTTACGAGTAAGGAAATTGAAGCCTAGAGATTATAGGTAACTTGTCCTTGAGTGGTTAAGTGTGAACACAGGTCTGTTCCACAGCAAAGCTTCTACTCTTAAGAAGATAGGCTGACTCTTTATAATGAGCTCCTGTTATACTGGTAGGGAAAACTGAATGAAGTAATAAGCTTAAAAACAGATAAGCAAAAACTCTGCTTCCTAGGACATGTTCATAACTATATTCAATTTCAGGAGAAACATGGCAATCATATATTCCATTTGACAATATAAAGTGCAGAAAAGTTAATTAAATCCTTTTATTCCAAATCTTAACACTGGTCAGAATCTGCCTGAAGTCAAGAATGGCCTCTACTCTTTGGAAATCTAATCCCAGTTCTTACTACCACTTAACTAGTTGTAGGCTGATACACTAGTAGTGGAATTAACTTAACTGCTCCTTTTCATTGTTCATCATGACCTTTCTACCACTGATGACCTTGTAAGTCTATCCATTTTACCTCCGCATCAGCAACAAAGACTTTTTCCTGGTGAGAGCGATGGCCCAGTGTAGAGGAAATACAGGCTTTGGTTTCAGAAAGCTATGTTGAAATGCCATGTCTGCCATTTCAGTTTGTTATTGAGTTACCTAACCTTAGAGCCTCAGTTCTATAAAGTGAAAATAATCATGATACCTAGACAGTAGAGCTGTTGTGAGAATTATGAGAATTAATGGGTAATTGTCAGATAGTAGATGATCAGTGAATATTAATTTTAGATTACTGACATCTAGTAACTACTCAAAAATGAGCAGTTCTTTTGGAGATTGTTGAAGATATTGTTTCAAAAAGTCAAAAACTCAGAAGCCCTTAAAGCAGCTTGTCCCATGAATAAGTGAAGAGGGCTGGGTAGGGATTCTGGGAAAATAACACCTGCCCTGCTTCAAGGAAGCAGTCACTTCTCACATCCAGCCCAGGGATCCAAGTTTGTCAATTGCAATTTTTCTTTTTTTAAATTTATTTTTAATTGGAGGATAATTGCTTTACAGCGTTGTGTTGATTTCTGCTGTACAGCAGTGTGAATCGACCGTAAGTATACGTAAATCCCCTCCTTCCCACCTTCTCCCCAGTCTCGCCGCTCTAGGTTGTCATAGAGCACAGGTTAAGCTCTCTGTGTTATATTAGCATCTCTCCACTAGCTAGCTGTTTTACACATGGTAATGTATATATAGGCCTCCCAGGTGGTGCTAGTGGTAAAGAACCAGCCTGCCAATGCAAGAGACATAAGAGATGAGCGTTTGATCCCTGGGTCAGGAAGGTCCCCTGGAAGAGGAAATGGCAACCCTTTCCAGTATTCTTGCCTGGAGATCCCATGGACAGAGGAGCCTGGCGGGCTACAGCCCAGGGGATTGTAAAGAGTTGGACACGATGGACGTGAGTTGGAGCAAGCTCTGGGAGTTGGTGATGGACAGGGAAGCCTGGAGTGCTGCCGTCCATGGGGTCGCAAAGAGTCAGACACGACGGAGCGACTGAACTGAACTGAACTGAACTGAAGAGACTTAGCACACATGCACAGTGTGTATGTATCAATCCTACTCTCTCAATTATTGCAATTTTTAAAGCAAAATCAGAAGTCCAATTCTCTGTGAAACTTGATTTTCAAATATTAGTTCATTTATATATTTTTAAATGCTCTGTGAGCAAAAAAAAAATCATATTCCTTTGCAGGCTGCCATCTTGCCATCACGGATCATTCATTTATTTCACTGATCCATTCAACAAGCTGTGGAGAGGTAACGTAATTCAGAAGTGAGTCACAAAAACGACTGCAGAGTAAGACTTTCAAAGGAAGATAAAACACACTGAGGTTATTAATGTTGGAGAAGAGTGGGCTGTGGGTTGGCTAATTAATAGTTTTCAGATACATGAAGGCTTTTAAGCAGTCGATGTTGACTAATTATCTTCTGTCTTTCAGAGAGTAGAACAAAAAGACAGTGGATTCATTTTAAGGAGAATCACTATGATGAAATAAAATGGAAAAATTCTGCATGCTGGGACTGATTAAGTTTTCAACAGAATAGGGGAACAGGCTGTGGACCTTTATTTTGTGAAGACTTAAAAAAATAGGCAATGTTATTGGGGGGAAATGTGTGTATAATTTGAATGATGTTGGAATGACCCCAACATCTGGAAAGCTGAGACTGCAGTTGCTTATCCTGAAGGGATTTAATTAGCGACACCCAACCTTTTGCACTCAGCTCACTGCAAGGTGCAATTCAAGACAAGTCCGTAAGGATTTTGGACTTCTGATTACTTGAGAGTCTTCTGCCTCTCCTGTGCTGTAACTGCTCTTGTTACTGGACACGTGCATTGAATAGAGGGCTCCTTTCAGAGATACAGACACGAAGTTTCCCCTGGGGAAGTCGTACCTTCCAGCTTGACGGATGCCAAGTTGACACCTTCCTCCTCTTTCGTTATTCTGAATAATTCTGCAGAGCCCTCCTCACTTCGGTACTGCTCTGGGCATGAGAATTTGCCTTTTCCACTTGTCAGAAGATGTCAAGAGTTTCTCGGAGCCCATGGCCATACTTCAGTTTTCAGGCAGAAGGGGAATTCCAAGGGTTCAAGAAATGGCAGCAAATCTCCTCTAACTAACTTTGGTTCAGGTGTGCTTTAAAAATTCGAAGCTTAACAGTCTTAAATATTCTCTTTCCTTTTGCTGAAAAGCTGCAAGTTATTTTAAAATATATGGAAGGTTGCTTAGTAACTATAGCTTCACTGGCTGTGTAAGAGAGGTTTTTTTTTTTTTCTTCTCTCTTTCTGCTACAGAAGGTCTGTCAGGGAATAGTCTTGGGAAATGAGGTTCATCGAGAAATGAATGAAAAATAAGACGTCTTTTGGGAGTTTGGGCTCACATAAAACTGACATTAGCAGGAACATGTAATGTTAGCTTTGTGTTTGAGGCAATAAATAAGTTCAAGAAAATCATCTCATTTATCTTTGCTTATGCTGAATAGTTTGAGTAACGTGTGTTATAGTTGAATTGTGAAAATACTGTATTTCACCTTTCTGTCTGTCTCTCCCTTCTCTTCTCTCTCCTTCTTCTTATCTTAACTCTGTTAGTCTGCTTAGGCTGCCATGAAGAGTGCTGCAGACTGGGCAGCTTAAACCACGGAAATCAGTTTTCTCCTGGTTTTGGAGGCTCAGTTCAAGGTGCCGGCAGGGTCGCTGTCTGGCGTTAAGGACTCTCCTTCTTGCTGATAGGTGGCTGCCTCCTGCTGTGTCCTGACATGGGCTTTTTTCTGTGTTGGCAGGGAGAGAGGGATCTTTGGTGTTTCTCCCTGTTGTAAAGACACCAATCCAGTTGGATCAGGGCCCCACCCTTATGATCCCATTTAACCGTAATCACCTCCTTAAAGACTCAGTCTCCAAATACAGTCACATTGAGGGTTGGGGCTTAACATGTGAGTTTGGGGAGGACACAGTTCAGTCCATAGAAGTTGTGTGGGTAATCTTATATTCTGTGGACTCAGCTTTAGGCTTTGAGATATGAAGAGTTAATTATAATTGACCTCATGAAGTGAAGTAAAAGTTGCTCAGTCATGTCTTACTCTTTATGACCCCATGGACTGTAACCCCACCAGGCTCCTCTGTCCATGGAATTCTCCAGGCAAGAATACTGGAGTGGGTTGCCATTCCCTTCTCCAGGGGATCTTCCCAACCCAGGGTTCGAACCTGGGTCTCCTGAATTGCAGCAGATACTTTACCATCTGAGCCACCAAGTTTCAATTGACCTTGTAACTGACTTTATTTCTCATTTGACTTTTGCTTCTTTTAGCCTAGTGGGAAACAACCACCAATCAAGATGATCAAGATGTTTTTACTGAGTCAGTCCAGGTTTTGAACTGACTTATTGAAGAGCTGAATGTTGAACTTTGCAGAGTTCTACGGGGATTCTGGGAGTTTTGTGAACTTATAGTAGTACTTGGTGCATAGTTTGAGACCCAAATATTGTTTGTCTTCTTCTTTCTTTCTTTCCTTCCTTCTTCTTCCTTTTTTTTTTTTTTTAACAGCCGTTTGACATGGAAAGAAGGAAACTGAGGGAAAATGCAGTTTAAGTTAATAGAACCATCAGTACCTTTTGGATTAGTACTGCGATGTGGGAAATGCATTAGTGCTGTGATATAGGAAACCTAGCTCAATTCATTTAACAAGTATTATTAGTTACCACCTCTGAGCAAGGCACATGTACTCAGGATATTAGGATGAACAAGATAGCAAGGTCCCTGCCCCTAGAACATTCCTCCTCAGTTTATTAAGCCTCAGTCTTCTAAAAGCACAAGGGTGTTAGACTTTGAAACAAGTGTTTTTCAGGGAAGGTAAAATGCATTCATAGTTTAACAGAGGGCAGGGCTGGTTCACGATGGTTTTAGGTATGGGGAAGGTGCGATATGGGTTAGGGAAAGCCAGCTGCCGTCTAACCTTGCAGAGGGACCATGATGATTTTCTTTGTGTTCCTTTCTACTAAATATTCTTCCGCATTCTTATCGGGAACACGGCCTTGGAAGGGATGCACAGGTTTTCTGTGTTCCTTTGAAGCCCTGTGCTGGGATCACCCTTCCTTCTCGTCTCCGTGTCTGACTCAGGTTCTCACTTTCTGTTCAGCTATTGCCCCCTCACTCTGATTGGGGAAAATATGCTACTGTAATATTTTATTATTAACTTTAATTATGTGAATAACGCATAGGACATTATCATTGTAGGAAGTTAAAGTGTTAAAAATAAGTGTCCTTTGGCAATATCATCCTGCTTTTAACTCTTTACCAGGGGCAACTGTTGTTATCAATTACTACATATGGTTTCTAGGCGTTTGCATAAATATGTACATCCATAGAAATATTAGTTCTTTGGCATGTGAGTTCTTTTATTTAAATGATATCCTGTATGGACTGCACTGCAAGATATTTTACTTAATTACCCAGAGAAACACATGTGCATAAGCAGAGGTATAGTGTGACGATTACTGCATTGTGGCTTATCGTGGTATAAATTAAAAACAGCATGTAAGTTGGGACTTCCCTCATGGTCCTGTGGTTGAGACTTCGAGATGCTGGTCCAGGGGATGTAGGTGCAATCCCTGCCTGGGGAAGGAAGATCCTACAAGCTGTGCAGTGCAGCCAAAAGATTTAAAAAGAAACAGCAGAGAAATCCATTAATAGAGGAGGGGCCAAATAACTATTAATTATGCTTACTATGGGGTTCTATACAGCTTCTAAAGGAATGGAGGACATATGGCATGAAATGCACACGCACGTACTGACATAGAAAGAGCTTCTCTGCCTCATGTCCATGTTTCCATCTGTTCATGACACAAGACTGGGAGCTGACTGTGGCTCAGATCGTGGACTCCTTATCGCCAAATTCAGACTGAAACTGAAGAAAGTAGGGAAAACCACTAGACCATTCAGGTATGACCTAAATCAAATCCCTTATGATTATATAGTGGAAGTGACAAATAGGTTCAAGGGATTAGATCTGATAGAGTGCCTGACGAACTATGGACGGAGGTTGATGACATTGTACAGGAGACAGGGATCAAGACCACCCCCAAGAAAAAGAAATGCAAAAAAGCAAAATGGCTGTCTGAGGAGGCTTACAAATAGCTGTGAAAAGAAGAGATGCGAAAAGAATAGGAGAAAAGGAAAGATATACCCATCTGAATGCAGAGTTCCAAAGAATAGCAAGGAGAGATAAGAAATCCTTCCTCAGTGATCAGTGCAAAGAAATAGAGGAAAACAACAGAGTGGGAAAGACTAGAGATCTCTTCAAGAAAATTAGAGATACCAAGGGAACATTTCATGCAAAGATGGACTCAATAAAGGACAGAAATGGTATGCACCTACCAGAAGCAGAAGATATTAAGAAGAGGTGGCAAGAATACACAGAAGAACTATACAAAAAAGATCTTCATGACCCAGATAATCACAATGGTGTGATCACTCAACTAGAGCCAGACATCCTAGAATGTGAAGTCTAGTGGGCCTTAGGAAGCATCACTATGAACAAAGCTAGGGGAGGTGATGGAATTCCAGTGGAGCTATTTCAAATCCTGAAAGATGATGCTGTGAAAGTGCTGCACTCAATATGCCAGCAAATTTGGAAAACTCAGAAGAGGCCACAGGACTGGAAAAGGTCAGTTTTCATTCCAGTCTCAAAGAAAGGCAATGCCAAAGAATGCTCAAACTACCGCACAATTGCACTCATCTCACACGCTAGCAAAGTAATGCTCAAAATTCTCCAAACCAGGCTTCATGTGAACCATGAACTTACAGATGTTCAAGCTGGTTTTAGAAAAGGCAGAGGAACCAGAGATCAAATTGCCAACATCCACTGGATCATTGAGAAAGCAAGAGAGTTCCAGAAAAACATCTATTTCTGCTTTATTGACTATGCCAAAGCCTTTGACTGTGTGGATCACAACAAATGGTGGGAAATTCTTAAAGAAATGGGAATACCAGACCACCTGACCTGCCTCTTGAGAACTCTGTATGCAGGTCAAGAAGCAACAGTTAGAACTGGACATGGAACAACAGACTGGTTCCAAATAGGAAAAGGAGTACGTCAAGGCTGTATATTGTCACCCTGCTTATTTAACTTATATGCAGAGTACATCATGAACAACGCTGGGCTGGAGGAAGCACAGGCTAGAATCAAGATTACCAGGAGAAATATCAGTAATCTCAGATATGCAGATGACACAACCCTTACGGCAGAAAGTGAAGAGGAACTAAAAAGCCTCTTGATGAAAGTGAAAGAAGAGAGTGAAAAAGTTGGCTTAAAGCTCAACATTCAGAAAACCAAGATCATGGCATCTGGTCCCATCACTTCATGGCAAATAGATGGGGAAGCAGTGGAAACGGTGGCAGACTTTATTTGGGGGGCTCCAAAATCACTGCAGATGGTAACTGCAGCCATGGAATTAAAAGATGCTTGCTCCTTGGAAGAAAAGCTATGACCAACCTAGACAGCATATTAAAAGGCAGAGATATTATTTTACCAACAAAGGTTCGTCTAGTCAAAGCTATGGTTTTTCCAGTGGTCATGTATGGATGTGAGAGTTGGACTGTGAAGAAAGCTGAGTGCCAAAAAATTGATGCTTTTGAACTGTGGTGTTGGAGAAGACTCTTGAGAGTCCCTTGGACTGCAAGGAGATCCAACCAGTCCATCCTGAAGGAGATCAGTCCTGGGTGTTCATTGGAAGGACTGATGCTGAAGCTGAAACTCCAGTCCTTTGGCCACCTGTTGTGAAGAACTGACTCATTTGAAAAGACCCTGATGCTGGGAAAGATTGAAGGCGGGAGAAGAAGGGGATGACAGAGGATGAGATGGCTGGATGGCATCACCGACTCAACAGACATGAGTTTGAGTAAACTCCGTGAGATGGTGATGGACAGGGAGGCCTGGTGGGCTACAGTCCATGGGGTTGCAAAGAGTCGGACATGACTGAGTGACTGAACTGAGCTGACTAAAATTGGTGAGTCCCTCCTGTCTTAGACTGGGAGCATCTGGAGGATAGGACTTGAAATGTTCATTTTTGTCTTCCTAAGCTACCTTGGCTCCAAGTGGGCTTTCAATAAAGGCTGTTGAACGAGTGAAAAACATAGTAGATGAATGACTGAGTGAATGTGTGATTCTGAACAAATAAGAGAGGAACTAATGCATAAATACATTTTGAAGATATGAAAATAATTAAGTTATTACAACTGTCTTATATAGTGAGTTATATATAGATTCAACGTTCAGAAGCAGAAATTAATTGGAGAAACATTTGTCGAAAATTGTACCTTTAAAAAGTTTTAATGATACATAACATTACTTTCCTATTGCTGTAGTAACAAATGATCACAACTTAGTAGTTTAAAAGAACAGAAATTAATTTTCTCACAATTCTGGAAGTCAAAAGTCTGAATTGAGCTTTAAGGGGCCAAAATCAAGGTGTCAGCAGAGCCTCCTCTGGAGGCCTTAGGAAGATTGTCTCCTTGCCTTCTCTGGCTTCTGTAGGCTGCTCCTAGTTTTTGACTCATGGCCCATTCCTTCATCCTCAGAGCCCTTCACTCCAGCCTGTTCCTGTTGTCACATCTGCTTTTTCTAACTTTGTCTCTTGCTTGTCTCTTATAAGGATGCACTTGATTACACTGTACCCACCTGGATACTCCAGGGTGATTTTCAGATATCAAAACCCTTAGCTTAATCAAATCTGGAAAGTGTTAAGATCATATCTGCACAGGTCCTGGGCATTACATAGTGGACATCTTTAGGGGGACGTTTTTTGTGTGTCTGTCATAGAATATCTTCTTGCTATTGACTGTTCGTGCTTTGAGATCTTATGATGGAAGGCATCCTCTGTCGCTTCAAATGCAAATTGAGAGAGTTTTGAGTGTATGTTCTCTGTTGCTTGTTCCATTTCAGAAGTAAATTCATTCCCCGAGCAGACAAATCATTCTTCATGTTGCCCCTAAAAAGAGACATGGTTCAACCAAAGAAAGCATGCCAAGATGGACCCAGTCCCTCCTGCTCTGCTGGTCCCAGAAACGCATGCTGGTCTTGCAGAGAAGGCAGACCGCCGGCCGTCAGCCAGTTTTGTCAGGCGATGGCGTGTGTCTGGAGTACGCGTCTATGCAGCCCCGAGGTGTGTGTGACCGGGTAATGCAGAGGACGCTTCTGTGCTGTCCATGGTGATGGTGGTGGTTTAGTTGCTTAGTTGTGTCCGACTCCTGTGATCCCGTGGACTGTAGCCCGCCAGGCTCCTCTGTCCATGGGCTTCTCCAGGCAGGAACACTGGGGTGGGTTGCCGTTTGCTTCTCCAGTGCAGACCGTGGTGTGGTGTAATCGGGTAACGCAGAGTGTGATTCTGTGCAGTGCCGTGATGTTGCGGTGACCGGGGAATGCGGGGTACGCTTCTATGCGCTCTGTGGTGTTGCGGTGATCGCGTGATGTGTTAGCTGACAGAATCATCCCTGACACAATCCATCTCTTTCTGGCTCGAGTTATTTCTGACCCTTAAAGTAGACCGGGGAGGTCAGAAGGAAAGGTGTGTATAATAGTGAAGTGTTAGCTTGCAGTGCGTCTTACACCCTTAGGCTGAAGACAGCTTCTCAGCGTCCAGCTCCCACAGTCCCATTTCCCCTGTGTGATTCCTCGGTGGGCAGAGGTGTGTCTCACCATACAACCCTGTTACAGTGGGAAGAGAAGCTGTATTTAAATATGCGTGTGGAGAATCCATTGTCAGCTACAGATACATATTTAATTACTGTAAGGGAGAGAAAAAAACGGAAATTTAAATATGATATGGGGGTTGATTTTATTCAAATCAGGGTTCTACGTCAGCCTAAAAAGAACTGAGCAGTGTTGTTTAAATGATTGCCTCTTAGGAGACAGTATGTGTATTTGTATCTATAGCCCTGCTTTATTTAAAGAAAGAGGCTTTTTGCAGCAGATGGAAAGACAAGCGAGAGGGGAAAATCATTTAAATTTAACCCTTTGGAAATACTCTAGCTTGGGGACCGTCTACTGTCTTCTTTGGGTATGGTAGAGTATGCTGTTGTATCTGAGCTGTGTCTCCGTCTTCTAACATCCTGGGCTAAGAGCGTTATTGTTGCAAACCCAGGTCCCTCCCAGTGACAGAGAAGGGCCTCCAGCTCAGATGGTTTGTCTCCAGATGTGTGCTCTACACTCACCCAGGGTCTAGCCTCACAGTAAACAATGAAAAAATTAACATGGATATTCATTCATTCATTCAGTTACTAATGAGGTCGTTGTTCTTGTTCAGTTGCTCAGCCTGTCTGAGTCTTTGTGACCCCACGGACTGCAGCACGCCAGGCTTCCCTGTCCTTCACCGATCCCCAGAGCTTGCTCAAAGTCATGTCCATCGAGTCGGTGAGGCCATCCAACCGTCTCATCCTCTGTTGTCCCCCTCTCCTCCCACCTTCAATCTTTCCCAGGTTCAGGGTCCTTTCCAGTGAATCAGCTTTTTGCATCAGGTGGCCAAAGTATTGGAGCTTCAGGTACTACTAGCTCTGATCATTTTCTACTCCTAGAACCCTTCTGACACCAAATATTCATGAGGCTTTCCAGCATCAACCAATTCCCTCTCTCCGGACACCAGCTCAGTGTTCTATGATTCAGTTTATTTCTGACACTGTGTGTGCTGCTAAGTCGCTTCAGTTGTGTCCGACTTTTTGCAACCCCACGGACTGAAGCCCGCCAGGCTCCTGTGTCCATGGGCTTCTCCAGGCAAGAACACTGGAGTGGGTTTCCGTGCCTCCTCCAGGGGGTCTTCCCCACCCAGGGATCGAACCTGCCTCTCTTACCTGATGTGCCGATGGTGATGATGTTGGTGATGTTGATGAAAAGGCCTCACAGGATTACACCCTTACGTTTTGCCCAGCACCGTGCTGAGCACGGCACACACGTGAGCTCATGGTGTTCTTGCTGATCCTCTGTGACAGGTGCTATTGTAGCTTCATTTTTTCATTTTATGTTTGTGTCTATCTATTCACTTGACTGCACTGGGTCTTCGCTGTGGCACGCAGGACCTTTTGGCAGCGTGTGGGATCTAGTTCCCTGACCAGGGATCGAACCTGGGCTCCCTGCATTTAGAGCACTGAGTCTTGGCCACTGGGCCACCAGAGAAGTGAGAAGGTTCAAGTTTAGTGGAGTTAACGAACGTGTCCAGGGTCGTCTAGCAAGAAATCGGCTCACCTGGTACTCCAGTGTGGATGTGACTGACTCCCAATGTGTGCTGTGTCTTATTCACTGTTTTCACTCTGCTGTAGTGGTTTGATTGAACTGCATTTTTTTTTCTTTTTTTTTTTGGTATCAAGAGGTCAGATGTTATGAAGATTAAAAGAGATGTAATTTATGTTTAGTGTTTAGCATCCATCCCATATAAAATGCTACACAAATATTAGGCATATAAATAATATTAGGTCTATTTCTTTTACTTATAAACTATTTAATATAATCTTTATTCCTTCCAATCTTTATTGCCTTTAGCATTTCATACCATCCTGAAATGATTAAATTATTTATTCTCTATCTCTATCGACATCCATATAATTGAAGATGAGAGAATGACAAGACCTCTGTAATGTCCACAGAAAGTCAGAAAGTCTTGATTTAGGTCAGAGTTTCAAGTTTGAATATGATGATCTCATTTTTTCAAATAACTAGCTTATATTTTAAGCCAATACCATTAGACCTGTAACACCATCCTCTTGTGATTTAGTAAAGAGAAATGGGTTGCTTAAACATGATGCTTTGCTACTTCATTTCAAAGTGAATGATGCATTCAGGAACAGTATTTGTGAATTTGTCTCTATACTGTGAGATAACCAATTTGTCTGACTTTTATCTTTGAATTAATAGTTGTTTTGGCTTCAAGGAAATGTGATGCATTAGACATTGAAGATTGTCTGTGGCAAATCTTCCTGGTAGGCTTTTAGTAACACTCTGTTTGAAACTCTCAAGAGAGAATCCTGGCGTCTTTGCATTTTGGGTTTTGGAAATCAAGTGTGTCCTCAGTTCTGTGGAGCAGGTAAGCGCCTACGGAGGCTCGTCGGCGTGCAGCCTTTGTCCGCTCTCAGACTCTTGCTGCTCGTGTTTTGGGGTCCTCCTCCTCCAGTTGATGGGACCGAAGACGTCTCAGTGGAACTCCTAATTCAACTCCATCCCCCCAGCTGCTCATGCGATCCACCTTCGGTTGTCCTCGACCCTGCTCTTCCTCTCCCATTTGTTCGGCAGCTCCTTAGCAAATTCTATTGGTTCTAGGTTCAAAATATATCTAGGATTTAGTTCTTAGTAAAACTCAACATTCAAAAAACTTAAATTGTGGCATTCTGTAGCATCGCTTAATGGCAAATAGATGGGGAAAAAGTGGAAACAGTGACAGATTTTATATTCTTGGGCTCCGGAATCACTGTGGATGGTGACCTCAGCCATGAAATTAAAAGACGCTTGCTCCTTGGAAGAAAACCTGTGACCGCCCTAGATAGCATATTCAAAAGCAGACACATCACTTTGCTGACAAAGGTCCATAGAGTTAAAGCTTTGGTTTTTCCAGTAGTCACGTCCATGTGTGAGTTGGACTACAAAGAAGCCTGAGAGCTGAAGAATTGATCCTTTCGAACTGTGGTGCTGGAGAAGACTCTTAAGAGTCCCTTCAATCCTAAAGGAAATCAATCCTGAATATTCATTGGAAGGACTGATGCTGAAGCTGAAGCACCAGTACTTTGGCCACCTGATGTGAAGAACTGACTCATAGGAAAAGACCCCGAGGTCAGGAGGAGAAGGGGGCGATAGAGGATGAGATGAATGGCAGCATTGGCCCAAGGAACATGAGCCTGCGTAAAGTCTGGGAGATGGTGACGGACAGGGAAGCCTGGTGTGCTGCAGCTCATGGGGTCAGCTGCGAAGAGTTGGACACGACTGAGCGACTGGACAAGAACAGTGCTGTGGGGCGTTTGCGCTCATCGTCGGCTTGGGTGTTTCCTTGCGTATGGCCACCGCGCTCCCTCGCGTCTCCGGGCCCTTCCTTGGGTTGCATGACTCCTGTCAGAGGGCCCTCCTGTGAGCAGCTTCTGACAGATCCGGTGTCTTCTCCCGTTGACCTCGTTCTTCATTTTCTGGTTTCACGTCGCTTGTGAGCAGCGGTGGTGCTCATTTTTATGATGCAGCCTCTGACACCACGTGTGTCCAGCACCACCCACGTGTCCAGAAACTTGGTTCAGTTCAGCTGCTGCCTCCTGGAGTTAGCACAGACTCCAGAGGTGAAAGCCTTGCTCCCAGGAGACGTCCCTGCTGGAGCTGCCAACCGCAGGGGGGATGCCCGGTCTCCCCACCCTTCTGCAGGGCCGACCATAACCTGCTGTTCTCCCAACTTTCTTTTCAGGTTCAGTAATTTGCCTGAACAACTCTCAGAACTCAGAAAAACACTTTTCTTGCATTTCCCTGATGGTTATAATGGATTCAACTCCAGAACAGCCCGATGGGAGAGATGCCGGGGGCAGGGTATGGGAGGGGGCTGTGTGGGACTCCTGTCCCCTCTCTAGACCTGCCACCCTGCCAGCACCTTGATGATCTCTCGATCCTTCAGTCCTTGAACCCTGCCCTTTTCTATGGAGGATTCGTTATGTAGGCATGATTGGCTAATTCATTGGCCATTGGTGGTTGGACTCTGTCTCCAGCCCCGTGCCCTCCCCAGAGGTGAGGGCTGGGTGTGACTGCCCCAACCTCCCATTGCAAGCCTGCTTCCTTTGGCTCATCCACCTCGTTAGAATACATTTAGGATGAAAGGAGTTAGTTGTGAGCAATAAAAGATGCTTCTCAATTCCTGTCTTTCCCATCACTCAGGAAATTCCAGATGTTTTAGGAGCTGTGCCAGGAACGGGAGACAAAAGCAAAATGCATATTTCTTATTAAACCACATCTGCCAGCCTGCTTCACACTCTTCTTAGATGTTGCCTGCCTGCCTGCACCAGCTAGCATTAAACGCCACTGGGCCATGTGCTTCTGAACCGTGGTGCTGGAGAAGACTCTTGAGAGTCCCTTGGACTGCAAGGAGATCCAGCCAGTCCATCCTAAAGGAAATCAGTCCTGAGTGTTCATTGGAAGGACTGATGCTGAAGCTGAAACTCCAATACTTTGGCCACCTGCAGCGAAGAACTGACTCGTTGGAAAAGAGCCTGATGCTGGGAAAGATTGAAGGCGGGAGGAGAAGGGGACGGCAGAGGATGAGATGGCTGGATGGCATCAGCGACTGTGGGGTTGCAGAGCCGGACACGACTGGTTGTTGAACAGCGGCGGCGGCACGTGACTGTTGTCGGTTTTGTTACCACTCTCACTCAGCACCCGGGACAGTGCCTGGTGCAGCACCGACGATCAATATTTATTGAATGAGTTGCTTAATTGATTTAAATCTAATATTTAATTAACAGAGTGATGGAGGCAAAGATGAGTTTATACATCTTCCATGAGACTCAGAACCCAAGAAACAGGGAGAGAGAAGAAAGTGATTTTCTAAAGAGCTTTCTGGTTTGAACCTGAGTCCTTCCTGGTACTGTGTTTTCTTTCTTTCCATTGGAAAGTTCTTGAGCTTCTCCTGTCTCCTGAAAATAACCCCCTATTACAAAGCAAGGTTTTAATGGATTTTCCATTTGTTGAAAGCCAGAGTATCTTGGCTCATGCAACTCTTTGTAGAAGAGTAAAAGCAGTGGGCCTGGCACATGATAGGTGCTCAGTAAATATTTTCTGAAGCATGAATGATTCCCTAAAGACAAGAAGCTTGTATTTCCCATTGGCTAGAGGGAGAGAGTGCCGGCAATGTGCTGGCTAGCTGGTGTGGGGCAGAACTCGGAAGCTCGTTTAGACACTCTGAAAGGAGACACGAGCCACGGCCTCTTTGAGGGCATTTCACTTCACACGCCAGTGCAGATGTTACAGGATTAATTAAATACATGTCTCTAAGGCCAGCGTCAGGGACCAGACTCGTTCCGGCTGCAGAACTGAAGCTCCGAGATTCAGACCTGCGAACTGGCGCTGGTGCTGGACTCAGGGCTGTGAAGCAGGCTTAGCCACGGTCCAGCCCTCTTACCTCCTCTCACCCACCCCCCGCACCTTCTGAGTCTAGCCCTGCTTGCGTCCCTTCCATCTGGAGGTGGTGGAGGGCTGAGGGAGGAAAGAGCCGGGAGAGGCGAGGAAGGCCCACGGAAGGGCAGTCTCGGGTTGAAGAGGGAGCCGCATTGATGCTCCAGCCGGCAGGCGTGAGGCTAACGATGCCGCTTGGCTGCAGTCAAGATGCGACTTGGAGTTCTGTGACTTCACCCCTTTGTCCTTGCGGTTCAGTCCAGTTCCCTTGCTGACATGGCGATGATGTGCTGGGTCCTCCAAGGTGCAATGAAGGATTAACAGGACTTGCCCTGGGGAACCCCAGCTGCTCCCAGAAACCCCAGTCTCCGCCCTTCTGATCACATCATCTCACTGGTGATCTGATTTCAGTAATATCTGTTATGGTAACTCAGGTGACTCAGGGGTAAAGAACCCGCCTGCCAATGCAGGCCATGTGGGTTCCATCCCGGGGTCAGGAAGATCCCCTGGAGGAGGAAGTGGCAATCCGCTCCAGTGTTCTGGCCTGGAGAATCCCATGGACAGCAGAGCCTGGCGGGCTGTGGTCCACAGGGTCACAAAGAGTCGGACACGACTTGGTGACTGAGCAGCAGTCGTGGTGACTAGGGTCACTGTTCGCCATCCAGACCTGCCTTCCCTCTGCAGCTGTGCTGTGGGGGCAGTGAGGTGTTGGTTGTATTTTCTCCATTACTCAGCACCGGGGAAACGGAGACGTAGGGGAGGTAGGGAATTTATTTGCCCCAGATCACACAGAAGAGGGCTCGGTTTCCTGCTGTGAGTCCTAAAGTGAATTTACACAACACATGTCGTGTCTTGGCATTTGGAGTCTTCCTCTCTCTTATCTTCTGTAATAACTGATTTTCATTAAGATAGTTAGCATACTCTTGAGCTGGCAGCTGAGATTTATCTATATCAGATTAAAAACCAGACCTTCAAAAGAGAATGAACAAGATTGGGTTTTCGTTGCTCTGTAGCTTTTAATTTGCGGCTGCCTGGTTGCAGTTAGCCTTCAGCCAGGGGACAGGCCTCTGGAGAAGCACGTGAATCGAGGATGGTCCTTGGCGGGTGACGGTCACTGTCTGGGGGACGAGCAAAGTTCTTGCTCTGCTCACACGTTCAGTACTCCAGGTGGCGTCGTTCTGAACACCCAGGTTATTCATAGCGGGTCGGATCGTGACTGTCGCTGCCCTGAAAGGAAGCGTTTTCCCCGAGGGTGTGAGGCCGGCTCATGGCTCCTGGGCTCAGTGGAAGGTGGAATCCTGCTCTCCTGGTTGGTTAGAAGCCGTCCTGTCAGTCATTCTGTTCACGGTGGTGCAGGGGCCAGAGGGACTGGGGGCTTCTCCGGGGGCACGGTGGTAAGGGACCCGCCTGCCGGTGCAGGAGACTCTAGAGGCGCGGGTTCCCCCCCGGGTCGGGAAGATCCCCTGGAGAAGGACATGGCAACCCGCTCCAGTGTTCTCCCCTCGGAAATCTCATGGCCAGGGGAGCCTGGTGGGCTGCGGTCCACGGGGCCGCAGAGTCAGACTCGACTCGGAGACTAAACCGTGACAGCGAAAAAGATGATGATTTAGGCAGGCCTTTCATCTTTACTGAAATCATAGCGGGGTCGGGTTGAAGTTGTATTCCGGTCTTCTGACGCGTCCCATTTGGTGATGCGATCTGTTACTGAAGACTTGCCTGCAGATATGGGGCCAAATACCAAGAACCAAACAGCCTTTTAGTTTTCGGGGTGCGCACACGGGTGTGCGATATCGTGTCCTTTGGGCTCTCACCACTTTCCCTTCCTAAGTTTTGCTTTTTGACTTTGGCTGCTTCTCCCAGTCCAAGTTCACACTTCTCTGATCTCTGGTTGAGGAGCCTGTGTCAAAACAAACCCCACATTCTTTTTTTAACCGTTTCCCACATTCCTCTCTCTTTAGCTCTGATGAGGTCAGCTTTCAGAATTGCCAGCCTGACAGTTTCCCCTTCTTGCATTGATTCCTTGGGATAAAGACAGACTTTAAAGAGCACTTTTCGTCCGAGCACTTTCCTTCTGTGCATTGTGAAGGGCGAGGCCCGAAGCTGGGACACCGGCCGTCTGGCGCCAGGGTTCCTGGAGTCCTGAGTGGTGAACATTCAGGAAAGAGATGAATTTGTTCCCTTTGATCCAGAGCTGGTTGCCGGGGGGAAGGCTGGAAAGGGAAAGAAAACGTAGCGACCGACTACGCGGGTATTAGGAATGTTAGAAATAATGATTTTCTCTTGAAGACTGGGACTTTCTTGCTGCAAACTTGTGGTCTGATTGTAAATCAAGTGAGAATCTAGCACACAGTACGCTTGGTGAGACACACACTCACAACTGGAAGCACAAAAAAGATGTCCAATTGCTGGATGCTTCCCGAGCCACGTCATTAAATCACGACTGTGCTTTTCAGAAATGCCTGGAGCAAGTCCATCTTCCAATAATAGATATCTTTTCATGCACATGGCTGTGTCTGAACTCCCAGAGAAAACTGTGGGGCTGCCTGTAATCAGAAAGCAGCCTTTTTCCCCTCTTGCTTTCAGAACACCAGTGTGAAAGGTGAGTGCAATTTCTTACTCAGAGGCGGAAATGTTTTAAAAATCAATTACTGAACCGCAAACAGGTACTGTCTCTGAAATAATGAGATTTTATTTATCAGAGACAGTGTTTGTTAAGGTGCATTTTGCCTGGTCTTGTCTCTTACGGAGATGTGGTTCAAAATAGTTGTGGTTTCTGTGTGCTTCTGACAAGGATGCTGAAATAATTGCACTTTCAGCAGAAAGAGCAATCTGGAAAATTTCCCTGGTTAATCTTTCTCTCAAAAATGGAAAGCTTGAGCAACTTGCCTGAAACATGGATTTGGTCTCTGAATGATACCTGAGATATGTTTTACCTAAACAATTGCAACTGTAAGTCCAATGGGAGAATTCAGGCTCTGTGGTTCCGAATCTGCCTTCTCTCTGAGAACTGGCTTTAAAAGTTTTTAATTTTATTTTGTTAATCTACTGGCAATATAGGAGACGTGAGTTTGATCCTTGGGTTGGGACGATCCCCTGCAGAAGGAAATGGCAGCCCACTCCAGTGTTCTTGTCTGGGACGGCCCATGGACAGAGGGGCCTGGCGGGCTGTAGTCCTTGGGGTCACCGAGAGTCAGATGTGGCTTAGTGACTGCACGTTCTCCGCCAGGTGATAGCTTTGGGGTTGAGTGATGAAGACCCATCATAAGTGCGTGTTTCTGTGCTCAGGTTTTATGAAGCTTCCTTAAACTTGCAGTTCCCTGGCTGCTCCTGAGATGGACACCCTGAGCCCCCTTCCTCTTATAGGACCCTCTGTTGTCATGGCATCCATGGCTGGAATCAGATCCAAGGGCAGACCTCTCACGTTGCTGTTATTAGACGGTACACGCTCCAGTAACTTGCTGTGGGGGATGCTAACCCCCAAAGGCCTTTTGTCAGTTTCCCAGAATTTAAGCTGGGAAGCAGAGTTGCTTGTCTAAGAGCAAAATAAAACTGAATGCCTTGGGAAGGCACCACTGAGTAGAAATAGATTTTTTTCCCCCCCAGAAACAGCATTTGAAAAAAGAATTTAACAAAGTGGTTAACGGATGTAGAGGAACAACTTGAAACTTTAACAATGGAAAGCTATGCATTCATTCAAAAGAATGATTTGTTTTGAAGTGAAAACTAAAGGAGTAAGTTATGGAATGTAATGCTTGGTATGATTCTCTTTATTAACGCATGCATGCATGCTCAGTAGCTTCAGTGGTGTCCAACTCTTTGCAACGCTATGGACTGTAGCCTGCCAGGCTCCTCCATCCATGGGATTCTCCAGGTAAGAATACTGAGTAGGTTGCCATGCCCTCCTCCAGGGGATCTCCCTGATCCAGGGATCAAACCCATGTCTCCTGTGTCTTCTGCCTTGCAGGCGGATTCTTTACCACTGAGCCACCGGGGAAGTCCCTTATTAAAACATATGCATATTTAAATAAATAGAAGGGTAGGCTGATACTACTTTTTGAATTAGGTTTGTCTGCCTATACCTGAAAACTCATAATCATAGTGACTTACTAAGTAGAAATTTAGTTTCTTCCTTAGAAAAGAATTCAAAGTTCGTATAATAGTTCCAAGATCATCAGGAAAGCAGGTTTCATCTATATGTCTGCTCTGCCATTCTACTAGGGGCTTCCAACCAAAAGGTTACCTCATGGCCCAAAATGGCTGCTGGAGCTCCATGCATCATACCTCTTACACAAAAGTAGGAAAGGCCAGAAATGCAAAACAATTTTGACAGTACACAAAACTTCTTCTATATCCTTGGTCAGTATGTAGCCACCTGGCTTTACTTAGAAGCCTAAAAAATATAGTCCTTCAGGTGGAACATTGCCTGGGATTTTGTTGCTGTTTAATAAAAAGAGAATGGTGATTGGGTGGTCACTTGCTAGAATGGCCAAATGGCAGCCTCCTGTGCTTCCATATCATCAATTGCCTTAAATACACATTTTTTATTTAAACAGTAAAAAAAATTAAGGAATGCATATTTTTAAGTAGGCTCCCCCGGGGGCTCAGTGTAAAGATCCTGCCTGCAGTGCAAGAGATGCCAGTTCAATCCCTGGATCGGGACGACCCCATGGAGAAGGAAAAGGCAACCCACTCTAGTGTTCTTGCCTGAGAAATCCCATGGACAGAAGAGCCTGGAAGGCTACAGTCCATGAGGCTGCAGAGTTAGACATGACTTAGCAACTAAACAACAACAAGTATTGTAAATAGAAGGAAATAAAAATATAAGGAAATACATGGTGGCCCAGGAGTCCACGATTAGCAGCGTGAGAGAAATGAGAGTTCTCTGGCTTGTAGGACCTGTCTTTCAGCATCAGAGCACCTGGGCGTGTTGAGCAGATCGTCCTGTCACGACCCAGCACTGGGCTCCTGACAGTGTCAGGTGAAAGCACGTTTAGACTTCAACTCAGTTTATATTCCATCGTTTTTTATCTGTACCAAGCCACTCGCAAAGGTAAAATTCTAATGAAAAGGACTAATTCATAGCTGTCACTCAGCTTCCTAAAAACGACTCCAGCATTTGGATGTTCAAGGCTGGAACCATAATTACACAGGTGACCTTTGAACAACGCAGGTTTGAACTGTGCTGGTCCACTTACATGCAGATGCTTTTTGCAGTAAATGCATTAATACTATAGTACTATGCAATCCACAGCTGCTTGGATCCATAGCTGCAGAACTGCGGTGTGCAGGGCTTGGTTGTAGAGTTTTTACAACTCTACAACTCAATGTTTTTGACTGGCAAGAGGGTTGATTCCTCTAACCCCAGAGTTGTTCAAGGTTCAGTTGTAATAAAAACACTAACAGAGATTAAATGCTTCAGTGAGGGAAGATCATCTAATGGACAAGAGTGTGGGTTCTTGAATCAGAATTGCTCTTACGTCTTCTTTAAATATCTTAAACCTCAATTTCTCACCTCTAAAACGGTAATAATAAGAGTTTCTCTTTATACCATGGGACTGTCATAAGAATTTAAGAAGATAAGCCCATCAGTGACTGGCCACTAGTAAGTGCCCAAGGTCAAGGTGATGACATTTTTGTTGCTGGCACGCTGCGTCAGGCATATTGTAGTTATTTTGAATCTTACCCCCAAGTTCCACAAGTCTATAAAGATAGTACTTATTTTTTAAAATAACAACTTTATGGAGATACAGTTCATATACCATAAAATTCAAGCTTGTGAAAGTGTACACTTCTGTGATTTTTGGCACATGCACAAGGCTGTATGATCATCACCATGATCTAAGTTTAGAACATTCTCATCACTCCATAAATAAATCTCCTACCCATTGGCAGTCACTCCTAATTGTCCGTTCCACTCAGTCCCTGGAAACCAGTAATCTCCTTTCTGTTTCTATGGATTTGCCTCTTTTGGACATTTCATGCAAATGGAATTAATGTAATATGTGATCTTTTGTGTCTGGCTTCTTTCACTTAGTAAAATGTTTTCAAGGTTCATCCATGTTGTAACGGATATCAGAACTTCTTTCTTTTTCTTGGCTGAATAATATTCCGTTGTATAGATATCCCACATTTCCCCCCTCTTCTTCAGTTGATAGACATTTGATGGTTTCTGCCTTTTGACTATTGTGAATAACGTTGCTATGAACATTTATGTGCAAGTGTCTGCGTGGACATGTGTGTTCACTTCTTCTAGGTATTCACTTGGCTTTCTCACTTAGCAGTCACTTTTGGAGAAGACAGTCATTTTAGTGGATGTACAGTTGTCTCAGTCTTGTTACAACTGACTTTCATGTTTTACTCTGCCAGCTCCCTAATGGCATTCTAGGTGTTTCAGATCTTTGGCTTGCTTTTACAAACAGTGCCACAGTGGGTACGCTTATTACACAGTCATTATTTCACACATGTAAGTGTATAAGGGTAAAGTAAACCTTTGCAAGTGGAATTGCTGGGTCAAAGGATGTGTACAGTTTGGGGAAAGATCCTGCGAAATTGCCCTCCTTGGAGAGTGTCCAAATTGTAGCCCCATCTGTTATAAAGACCCTGGGGAAGCATTTCTCTCTGGACCGAGTGCAAAGAATTGTTCTGACTTTACTCAGCAATTGTTCTGTTTTTGTCTTACAGAGAACGTGACTTATAATTCATCAGGTGTCTAATTTATTACTTGCTTAGAGCCAACTTTGTGGTCCAGCTTCATTAGTATATGAAATTATATTATGGGTTTTATTTTAGTGTCTTTATTTTTGCTCATCTTGTAGGATTGGAAGAGTGTTACATTGAATCTTAAAATTCTCATTCGGATGAGTCTTGAACCAGCATTGATTCCAGTTGTAGGATCTCAGAGCTCCGAAAGGCTGAAACTGTAATAGAACCTGGCTTGTAAGGCAGGGAAGCTGTTAAATTTCGGATGAGTCTGAGTAGACTCTATTATAGTGAGGACACCTAAGGAAAAGTTGATATTATAGGGGAGAGACGTCTCCAGCTTTGCCTCATTTCATGACTAATTGGAGTGAGAATGCTGTTCCAGCTTTCTATGCAGCCTCCTGTTGGCCTTGGGTACAAGCGGGATCAGAGTTGAACCTCTTGCTGCCACGTGTTACTACTGGAGATGGAGTCTTGGGGGAGCTGGTTTCCAGTTAATTTCTAGTGGAAAAGCTCCCCTTTCTTCATATCCTTTGTAAAAGCAAAAGCATTTCCAGTAAGACTTAGTAGAGACAAGTTTATAAGAAAGCAAAATATGAATTCTGTTGGCTCTACTGTCTTAGTTATCCTTTATTTTACTTTACTGAAGTATAATTGATTTATAATGTTGTGTTAGTTTCAGATGTTCAGCATAGCAATTTGAGTTTTTGACAGATTATATTCCATTCTGCCGCTGCTGAGTCGTGTCCGACTTCAGTTCTGCCCGACTCTTTCTGACCCTGTGGACCGTAGCCCCCAGTCTCCTGTGTCCGTGGGATTCTCCAGGCAAGAATACTGGAGTGGGTTGCCTACTCTCCTCCAGGGGACCTTCCCGACCCAGGGGTTGAATCCGCATCTCTTAAGTCTCCTGCGTTGGCAGGCAGGTTCTTTACCATTAGCGCCAACTGGGAAGGCCTATGTTCCATTATAGGTTATTACAAGATAATGGGTGTAATTCGATCGTATTTATTCTTGAAGTTAGATATAGATTCATTTCTTCATTTCATTTGGGAACTATTTTGATGTGTGCTCACCATGATCCAATAATTGAAGCAGTGCAGAAAGCAAGCACTGCCCCTCTCAGAACTTACAGTCTAGAGAAAAAGAGAAAATTCAGTAGTTACCGTGAAGTGTAGTTTGTTCATGATGGTGGAAACTCAGAGTGCTCTGGGTGTGCTGCGTAAGAGGGGCCTCTGGCAATTCATTCATTCGGCAGTTGTTTATTGAGTTCCTGCAGAACGGCCAGCACTGTGCGAGGGCTGAGAATGAAGCGACGACGAATATAAAGTCTCTGCTAAGGGTGTCTGTCTTGATGAAAGGTTGGTTATGGGCCAGCCATCGTTCCAAGGTGCTTCAAATGCAGGAACGCGGGGGATCCTCCGGGATGAGTCCTGTGACAGTTGGTTATCCCCTGAAGAAACCGGGTTTAACAGCTTGCCCGCGGCCACACAGCGTGTCCATTTTGCGATCAGCCTGTGAGCCTGGCTGGGCTGGCTTTTATCTCCGGGGTGTTCACCATTCTCCTCCAGTCGCCTGTGTGCAGTGCTGGGATCCGGCTGCACTGGTCCCCCCTGCGGCGCGGGCTGCTCCTTGGGTCGCCTGCCTCTTCCTCCTGCTGCGCGGGCTGGTAGGATCCTCGTTCCCAGACCAGGAAGCGAACCCACGCCCCTGGCATTGCCAGGCGGGTCCGTCCCACTGGACGGCCAGGGAAGTCTCCAGGTTGGCTCCGGAGGCTGTGCCCCTGACTTCTGCTGTCTGTGCTTCTTCGTGTGGCCTCTGTGTATATTGGTTTGATGCTGAGGTTGACGGGAAGTGACCATTTCCTGGAGGATTTGACGTGACACGTGGAAGCTAAGGACGCATGTTGGAGGGTGTGAAATGGGAGGGTTGACACAGAGGCATTCCCCTGAGGTGCCGGAAAGAAGGGGGGATGGTTCTGGCAAAGAAGGGAGCCTGGTGGTGTAGAAGATGGTAGGACATGTGTCCAGCCTGGGTCCCAACTTCCGCGTCTCCGGCGGACTCGCGGCTTCATGTTTGGGGACTGCCACTGTTCACAGCCTTTGCCGTTTCTTTTCGTCCTGATTAATCTTCACCGTGCCGCTTTTTCTCATGTTTTCCCTACCTTGATCAGCAGTGACTTTTCTAGCAAGGCTCATATTTGAGCAGGGTGCCAGGAGGCTTGGAGCCCTGCAGTCTGAGTGGCAGGTCCTCTGGCTCCATCCAGCCCTCCTGCCCCAGAGCTAGTTACTGCCGCCTGACTTCAGAAATCCTCTGAAGTCTGAAATACGTCGTCCTGGGACTGCGGGCATGTCTCAGCTTGTTAGGATCTGTGTTTACCTGACCCTAACAATATCCTATCACGTTAAGAGAAATGTTTGGGCATCTCGATGTTTGGTTTTCAACGTGACAACACTTGGTTTCAGAGCACTTTATGATTCATCAAACAGACTTAACTTTGGTCAATGAGTCCTTCTAGATCTGGGATAAAGGCTTTAATTTTGAGAAGACTGTTTACCTGATGTCTTCTTTTTCTCACCTTCAACACTATGGACATTTTAGGGCCAGATAACTCCTTTCAGTGGGGGCCGGCCCTGGTGCTGTAAGATTTGGCATCTCTGGTCTCTGACCCCAGGCACTACTCAGCATCTCCCCAGCTGTGCCAACTAGACTTGCTTCCAGACGGCGTCACGTGTCCCCCTGGGGACGCACTTGCTGAAGTTGAGCACCGCTGATCTAATCACACCGATCTAATTGTCACCTACAGGCCTCTGTCGTTCAGATGTAGGTTGGCTTTTTAACCTGGATGGTATAGAGTAAAAGGCCATTTCATGACATTTTAATAATCTGATATTTAGACACTTTTCCCTAACAGTCTGTAATTAAATCAATACGAACAGGGCTCCCCTGGTGGTTCAGTGGTAAAGAATCCGCCGGCCAGTGGAGGAGACCCGGGGTCAGACCCAGATCTGGGAAGATCCCATGTGCCTTGAAGCAGCTAAGCTCTTGCGCCACAACTACCGAGCCTGTGCTCTGGAGCCCGGGAGCCTCAGCGACGGAGGCCTGCACATCCCAGGGCCCGGAGCCACAGTGACTGAGGCCTGCACATCCCAGGGCCCGGAGCCACAGAGACTGACGCCTGCACGTCCCAGGGCCCGGAGCCTCAGAGACTGAGGCCTGCACGTCCCAGGGCCCGGAGCCTCAGAGACTGAGGCCTGCATGTCCCAGGGCCCGGAGCCACAGAGACAGGCCTGCACGTCCCAGGGCCCGGAGCCTCAGAGACTGAGGCCTGCACGTCCCAGGGCCCGGAGCCACAGAGACTGAGGCCTGCATGTCCCAGGGCCCGGAGCCACAGTGACTGAGGCCTGCACGTCCTAGAGAGCAGCCCTCGCTCACGCAGCTGGAGAGAAACCCAAGCAGCGCTGAAGACCCAGCATAGCGAAAAGTAAATTAGTTAATTAATTAACAAAAAACTTTCAAAGCAAAACCCATCTTTCTGGTGCTGTCAATGTCACATCTCTTCACAACAAGAATGCTTTCTGAAAGTCTGCCTCTTTATTGTAAATTACCCCTGACACTCTGAAACAGTTTCCTCTGTGGCTGCCTGGGTTTCCTCCCCTTGGATTCCTGGCTGAGACTGTTTTACGTGACTCCTATCCTTCACCCTTCCGCTCCTTTCTGGCAACATCTGTTCCAGGTGTATGTGTGTTTTCAGACTGCTTTCTTAACCTTGGGATTCATCTCTCTTCCTTTCTTAGAGAGTGACGTTCAGATTTTCTGTACGAAGGCCTCTCCCGGAATGACTTTTACTCAGTACTGTCCCTGACATGGGGAAGTTTGGAGAGCCAGCCGTGCTGAGATGTTTCTATTTGAAATCATGATAGTAGCTTAACTTCAGAAGTAGCATTTCTAATGAAAACTCCCTAATTGGGAATTTAAAAAAAATTTTTTTTTTTTTTTTATCATGGCAAATGTCTCTCCAGCTTGGTTAGAGCCTGTTTCTAATTATAGGAAAATATTTGCTTTAGTCTCTAGGGAATTACAGTCATCTTGAGGGTCTGTGGTTTTAGAACAAAAACTCATTGATGTTTAAAAACAGTGATGTGCCAAATGGCCACCAGAACCTTTCTTCATGGTATTAGATAATGGCATTTTGCAGGATGCGCTTTTTAAGGACAAATGTGGTTTTAAATTGTTTCTTTTCAAAGAATGTCTGTCAGTATAATTTGAATGTTTGCTCTACATATTTTGAGGTTTTTTTTTTTAATACTGTCTTGTATAAAGATGTTAAGGCTTTTTTTTTGAAATGTGAGGTCCATTCTGAGGTACTTTGATATCTAAGGGCATCATTTATGAAATTGTGGAAGGCTCATGAGTGCTGAGTATGGATTTTCCTATTTTTTTAATTTGCTCATTCATTTATGCGCTCAATTATTTAAAAGGAATGAGAGCCTATACTCTCTTAGGTCCTGAGAATTCAAAGTAAGACAAAATATGATTTTTTTTTTTAATTTTTAGAAAGGAAGGTAAAACATAAATATGCAGACGAATCAGTGAGCAAGATGATTTCAAACACTGAAGTTGCAAGGATGGGGGAGGAGAGTGCTTTGGATTTCATAGGTGGGATGTGTTTCTGAGCAGGTGGCATCATGGTGGATCATGAGTATATTCACGGCCTCCGTTACTTTTGGGACCTTTACCTTGAAATCTGACTGTCTCCATCTGCCCTGACTCTGGGCTTGTGAGATGAACTATCAGCAAACTTGCCCCAAGCAGGGCTTGTAAAAGCGTTTTACGTGGAGGCTGTAAAAATATTTACTTGCTCCTTCTGGGATAAGTGAGTAGACGCACTTTCCTCTATTTCCTTTGCTAAGTACAACTGTAAACTCTGGACTCTATGTATAACTCAAACTAAGAAGGCTCTGAAAGGTGGAGAGAGGGCAGACGGGCTGGAGACCTCAGCGTCTGAAAACCGTGTGGCTGTGTCCAGCGCATGTGGGATCTTCGTGCCCCAGCCAGGGATTGACCCACGCCCCCAGCAGTGGAAGCACAGACTCTTAGCCACTGGGCCACCGGGGAGATCACGAGAGGTCCTGGCTTTCAAGGACCAACATAGTGGTTATTTCCGTAGGTTTTCGTTTTGTCTCATATGTTTCAAAGCTGTAGCTAGAGAAGTCAGCACATCAGAAATGCTAGTGGGTACAGAAGAACCTCCCTTCCCCCAACAAAAAAATTTTTTTTTTCTGATCCGAGGACCAGGAAATAGCCCAGCTGAGCAACACAGAAAACTTTTAGAAAATATCTCTTCTGATATCAGCCAAGCACCACAGAATAGACTGGGCCCCCACCCACCTCCGTGCCAGCAAAGGCTGAGGAAGAAGTCTAGACTTCCATCCTTATGCGCTTCTGTGAGTGAAATATTTCCCTCTGCCTTCTTAGGTGAAGTACCTGGGCATTGTGAATTAAACTGACACAAAGATAAAAGTTTTATTTATATCTTCATATTTCTGGGGACTAAACAGAGAAACAAGTGAAAATCCAAAGAAGCAGGCTTGGGATTTTATTTTAGTCACTCCTCTTCCTAAAAGTCCTCTATTTGTCCCAACTCAGATTTGTGTTCAGCCGGTTATTTTCCAGGCAGTGCCCAGATTCATCACTTCTTTCTCTCCTTTCTGTCCCTTTTATTTTTCCCTCTCTCAAGTCTCCGTCTCTCAAAGTATCAAAAAAAAAAAAAAAAAAAAAAAGAAAGAAAGAAGGAAAAGAGAAAGAAACCCAAATACTCTGTTACAAAAGAGTTTGGCCATTTCTTTCCTTTTAAGAAATATTTATTAATTTTGTTGTTATCTGACTGCATTGGGTCTTAGTTGCGGGACACTGGATCTCCATACATCGTGGAGCATCGATCCTTGAGGCACACGGACCCTCTAGCTGCAGCCGGGAGGCCCCTCGCTGCTGTGCCCGGGCTTAGCTGCTCTGCGGCAAGTGGGATCTTAGTTCCCCGACCAGACATTGAGCCCACGTCCCCTGCATTGCAAGGAGGATTCTCAACTGCTGAACCCCACGTAATGAAGGCCCCTCAGTGTCAGCGATTCTCCTGCCTGCTCCGTGGAAACATGCCCCAGCTAACCCGGGGAGTCTGAGACCATGCAGGAGCTCAGTCACCCCAGGCGAGCTCCAGACCGCCCTGCCGTGACCGCGCGCCTGAGCGGGAGCCCTGCCTAAAGGAGCCAGGTCCGACCCGCGGAGCAGCCTCATCCACCCTCAGGTTCACCAGGAGTGAAACACGCCTGTTCTCTTGGGCCTCTCAGCTCCGGGGTGATCGGTTATACAACAGTCGCGAAGTGACGGGGGAATCTCATGTGAGACCTGGAGGAAGAGAAGGAGGCAGCCCCCCGAGCAGCAAGGGGAAGAGAGTTCCAGCACGTTCTCTCCTCCCTCGTTAGGGAAGCGTGGAGCTTGGAGGCTGGGACTTCAGTGGTGGGCAGGACGGTCTGAGCAGCGGGCAGGTCAGCCTGTGGAGAGCCAAGCTGAGAAACGGGAATTCGGTGTCAGGGATTTTGGTTTGGTGCTCACTCACAGACTTTTGGAAGCCGCAACGACATCATTTCTTTTTTTAACTCGGCCAAATACTTGTTAGGAACGTCCTACCAAACCACGGCGTCTCGCCGATGCAGTCTGTGGCTGTGATGGCCACAGGCTGGGCCTTGTGCTCGGGCCAGGGAGACTGAGTTATCTGTCTCAACACGGGAGGAAGCGAAAACCCAAACTTACATGATGTTCACAGAGATTTTTATAAACGTTAGCTGATTCAATCCTCATATTAATTATGTGTGGTGGGTATTATTATTTATTTATCCTCATTCCACACGCAAGAAAGTGACTGTGTCATTTCTTCAGTCCTTGGACCAGGGCCTGGAGCATAGTAGCTGCTCAGGAAACATGTGTGAAGTTAATGAATAAATGGGCTCCCCTGGAGGCTCAGACAGTCAAGAATCTGCCTGCAGTGCAGGAGACCCAGGTTCAACCCCTGGTTTCGGAAGATCCCCTGGAGGAGGGCATGGCTACCCACTCCAGTATTCTTGCCTGGAGAATCCCATGGACAGAGGAGCCTGGTGGGCTACAGTCCATGGGGTCGCAAAGAGTCGGACACGACTGAGCGACTTTCACACACTTCACAGTGAGTACGTGAAGGAACCAGAGTGTGTGTTGCCCTTGTTTGCAGGCAGATCACTTCTCGGCTGGGTGGTATCACTTCTCGGCTGGGTGGTATCACTTCTTGGCTGGATGGTATGAGCTGCTGACCTCTATGAAGTGTCTCCCAGGCAACAGAAGCCCTTTAAATGTACTGACTCATTCCATTCTGCCAATAAGCCTGTAGGGAAGATGGTGCTATCACTGTATTTAAAAGTGCAATAAGATCTTGTATCTTAGGCTTGTGTATACAATATATACATAACTGACTAGTCCTCATGTTTAGTAATAGAATGTTTATATGTAAAACTTAGGTGTTTGACAGGCATGACAGACTCCTTATGTCCGCCGTTAGATTCTGCATTCTCCCTGCAGATCCTGGTCCCCTCCCAGGCTTGCTTGCTTCGCCGATGGAAACTCCATTCTTCTACTTGCTTGAGCTAAAAATCTTGAAATCATCCCTGGCTCGCATCCTTACCTCTAGCCTCATCCGTGAATCTTGTTGGTTCTGTTCTCAGAATGTGTCCTCACTTGGACCCCTTCTCATCTGCTTCTCCACTTCGATCCCGGCTCAGGGCACCATGAGATTTATTGCAGCAGCAACCTCCTAGCTAGTTTCCTCGATTCTGCCTTCAAGTCCCTGCCGCGTACTAAACATAAATTGGACTGTACGACTTTCATCCAGAAGCCTTCATCTCCCTTCCCATCTCACGCAGAGGACAAGTCAGAGCGTCTGCAGTCAGGCCCGTACGGCCTCACCCCTTCTCCCAGCTCTGGCTTCCCTGGGATTCCGACGGCTCATCGTGCCAGGGCGTGTTTCTGTCTGCAGGTGCGTCTCCTGCATCGGCAGGCAGATCCTCTCCCACTGAGCCACCAGGGAAGCCCACGTAACCTGTTATTGCCTGTGTACTACAAGACACACGCTCACAGATGCACCTGTGCGTCTCTGGTCATCACGCCGCGTCTGGAGGCCCAGTGAAGGCAGCGGCTTCCTCCCCTCTGTTCACAGCCCCGTCCTCAGTACCCGGACAGTGTCTGGCACACAGTAGGTGCTCAATAAGGGTTTGTTGATGAATTAATGCAGGAGTTCCCAACCTCCCGGCTGTGGACCAGTACCTTCAGATCAGCTGTAGCATTAGATTAGAAATAAAGTGCCCAATAAACGTAGTTTTCTTGAATCATCCCAAACCACCCCCCCTCCACCCCGGCCCGTGGAAAAATTCTTTTCCACAAAATGGGTTCCTGGTGCCAAAAAAACGTTGGGGACTGCTGAATTCATGAGTGATATAAGCTCTCCAATTTTTTGTTTGAACAGAATGCCCACCCAGTAGTCAAGACTCTCTAGCATTTCTTTAGAGTTGTTTGGCTTTTTTCTTTAAGGCTGCTTAAAAATAGAAGCTGAGTGAGGACATGCAACTGTGTGCGGCTCTTCAGGCAGGGCTCCCGTCCGTCACTTCTCTGCCTCCTACTTCGTGGATCTGTCCGGGGACAGAAGGAATTGGGGAGAGCAGGAACAGAGCCATCACCTTTCCCTTTGGCTCTCCACTCTGCATTGGTCAGCTTTGTCCGACAAGGGAAGGGTCCCATGTGTGGCCAGAATGTTGATTCCATGAGAATTTTTCCAAATAATCTCGTATTGCTTGTTTGATCACCACTAAAAATATATGTGTATAGTTCTAAGTAGAGACCATATAAATGAAGAAATCAACAAAATAAGGCAAAAGAGGTAGGGTGGGGCCAGCTTTTGCAGGTTCTAGAATCTCTCGTTAAGACTTGGGTTTGTACCTCAAAGGCAACAGGCGGCCTCAGAAACGTGTTAAGCTGTGGGTTGCTGTGGTCACATGAGGGTTTTAAGGGTCACTCCAGACGCGCTGCAGAACATGAGACGTGGCAAGAGAAAGCAGGGGACGCTGAAGCTCAGGAGGCGGCGCTGAGATGAGGGTGGTGGTCCCTGCGGCGGGGCTCGGGAGGCGGGGGGCTCGGGAGGAGGGGGGGATGCTCCAGGTTCAGCCAGAAGGTGAAATACACAGGACTCAGTGACCGATGGATTGTGGTAAAAACTAGTTTTCAAAGCAGTTAACTGTTCGTATCGTGACTCTCGTACAGATGTAGAAAGAGCACGTGCTGAAGATTCTAGTTGACTCATTAATTAAGTGAAAGAACAGCACAGAGTATTGTAACTAGTTCTAAGGGGAAGCCAGAGAGCTCACACATTTGTATAAGCAGCGTAGTGAAATGTGTGCTCCAGAGGAGGCTGAGCCAGCTCCACGACGGGGGCGGGCGGGAAATCAGTGAAGCCTCTACTAAAGGGGATAGAATTTGCATCTTTATGGACTAGAATTATTTTACATTTTTACCAGTGATCTACAGTTTAGGGTTGTAGACTGTTTCCCTCAGAATCAGAATCAGATGATACCGGATGTGTGTGTCTAGAGAATGCATAGTTTTCCATTGAAACGGATATTTTCCCCCCTGGTGTGTGTGTGTGTGTGTGTATGTGTGTGTATGGGGGAAAGATGGAGTATATATATTAGAGTAGAAACAGATTAAAAAGCAAGGACAACCTATTTTCTTACTTAATAACTTACTTAATAGCACATTCTATGGTATAAATATTATTTTACAACATCATTTTTAATGATGGCAATTTCCAGTTTACAGACATGCCATAATTAATGAAGCCAGTCCCCTGGAAGACTTACAGTGCTCTCAGTTTTTATGCCAAAGAGCCCTATTCCCATATGTTTGTATATTTCCTTAATTATTTCCTTAGGGGGAAAGTTCCTAGAAATAGTATTTTCAGGTCAAAGGGTAGGCATAATTTCTCCCCTGGAAAGGTTGTGTTAATTTACTTTGACGTCAACAGAGGGCTTGCACAGCTAATTTATTGCCTGTGGATGCTTTTGAAATATTTTTAATCCTCTTTATACTAATTTTATTTTATGATTAATTATCTCATTTTGCTGGAATTTTTCTTTGTACTGAATTTTAATATGTACCTCGGTACCCACTGTGCAACCTTCTCCAAATTAACGTTCTTTCCTGACAAATGAAAGGTGTATATAAATGACAGGCATACAGTCGTGTTGTTTGCTCATTAAAATGACTTTTTCTCCTCATAAAATATGTAATTCTGAACCAGCTCGTTATTTTGGTGAGTGTACAATTCAGTGAAATCACAGAATTCTATTCTTCTTCCGTCACCTTGTGGTTCTGGCGGTAAAGAATCTGCCTTCAGTGCGGGAGACCTGGGTCCAGGCATCGGCCTGCAATGCAGGAGACCTGGGCGGTGGGTCTCTGTGGCCGGGAGCCGGGGGCCATGTGCAGGCTGGGTGCTGACTGCATGCATCCACAGGGAGCCGGGGAGCCGGGACGGTGGTTCCTGCAGCTGTAACCGGTGAAGAGCGAGCAACTCCAGGTCAGACAGGGAAGGCAGGCCACGGAAAACCCAGAGCTTACATGAGACACTTACCATATAGTCAGAAATATTTGGCACAGTTGAGTTTCTGAGCTGCGGTCAGGGATCCTGAATACTTTGTCACTTAAGGAGAGGGTGGAATTCTTTTAAGAGAAAACACATCTTACAAACTGCTAGGCTTGCGGTCCCGGAATAGGGTCTTCAGACCTCAATTGCAGAAATACTCCATTAAAAATGTTCACTCTCGGCCAATGCTGGGTGCCAGGGAACTTAAAATCACAAATGCAAATGTCACACTGAAATAGCTAGACGGTAAAGTTGTCGTCCAGATGAAAGAGCATATGGTTACAACTAAATGTCTCTTTATAGATTATGATAAGCATGAAAATCAACTTCTTACAGACAGCTCGACCCTCAGCAGAAGTTTGAGCGTCTCTAGGAGACCAACTTTTCTGGGAAAATCCTGGAGGAATGGTTAAGAGTTTTTTCTCCAGAATCAGGCAAACCAAGGTTGGAATACTGGCTTATTTCTCTAGTTTCATGCCCTTGAGTAATAAATACACAGTGAGGAACCTCACTAAGGTCTTATTTCCTCATTGTAAAATGGGAATAATAATGGCCTGTGTTTTATAGGGCCGTTGGTAGGTTAGTTGAGATAATGCACAAAAAGGAATTAGCATTCTGCATGCACAAAGGTTTTGGCTGATACTTCGTGTTGATATTAACTCCCCAGATAAGAAGAATATTTGACTTGTTTTGGAGAATAAATAAAAATAGGACTAGATTGTGAGAAATGAGGCTAATTTAGCAGTATATGACTGAGGATATATGATATGGCTGAGTTGGAGAGAATGCCTGGTTCAGTTCAGCTCATTTCAGTCGCTCAGTCGTGTCCGACTCTTTGTGACCCTATGGACTGCAGCACGCCAGGCCTCCCTGCCCATCACCAACTCCTGGAGTTGCCTGGAGAAGAGGGAAAATTGTTGTGATTACAGAAATTAGATTCTGGCAGAACAGAAAACAGTCCTAGCTTACCTCCCCCCCCACCACCGCCTCCCCACCAAATACACCTTCCCTCTGTGAATTGTGGCTGTTGTTGAGTCATTAAGTCGTGTCCGACGCTGTGCGACCGCGTGGACTGTGGACCGCCAGGCTCTCTGTCCGCGGGAGTTTTCCCCGGCGAGGATGCTGGAGCGGCTGGCCACGCCCTGGGTGGGTGCTGAGGACTGTGTCATGTGCTTGCCTGTTGTTGCTCGGACAGTGGCTTGTGTGGATTGGCTTGTCCGAGTCCAGGACTTGAAGATATTCTTCAACTCTGCAATCTCAGATCAGTGTGAATTCACCTATAATGGTGTTTCTGACGTTACACCCCTTCCCCTCCCCACAGGGGACACTCGGCAGTGTCCGGCGGGGTAGGAGAAGCGTGATTCCGGCATTCAGCTGAAGCCCAAACAGACTCCAAAACACCCCACGATGCACAGCACAGTGCTCCCCCCCCCACTAAAAAATAATGCTGTCTAAAATGCCGGTTGTGCTGAGAACACAGAAGCCTAATATATAGCAGGTGAGATATTTCAACATAAAGTTATTCTGTCATCAGATTGTCTTAAGAGTGGTGCTAGTGGAAAAGAACCCACCTGCCAGTGAAGGAGACATAAGCGACTGGGGTTTGATCCCCGGGTCGGGAAGATCCCCTGGGGGAGAGCACGGCCACCCATCCAGTATTCTTGCCTGGAGAATCCTGGGGACAGAGGAGCCTGGCGGGCTACAGTCCAGGGGGTCCATAGGGACCCAACTGACGTGACTTAGCATGCAGGCATGCATCGTTAGCATTAGGATTACCTCCGCTTCCTGTCCCGTGAGACTACACTTTGCTGTCACAGTTGGGAGAACAAAAGCTTCAGTTAAAGAAATCAGTGAAAGAAAAATGTTAACTAAAAAATACTATAGATGGTCTGTAGATGTGTTATATAAAATATGAAGAAGCTCATTGGATGAATTAACTTAAGAAGGAAACGCTGCCCTCTGCTAGTAAGCAAACGAGATTATTCTCAAGCTGTTGTCCTTTGACGCGTGTCAGTCACTCCAGCTCCTCTCTGCGTATTCCCACCTTCAGGGAGTCCTCCTGTTTCGCCTCCTCTGACCAGTTCTGAAATATGGAGCACAAGTTTGTAATTCCTCTGTTCTTGAGACCAAGAGGGTAGGGCAGGTGAAACGGGTTTGCTGTGGTTCAGCTGACCTCACTTTCACCGTCACTGAATCTCAGGACGGCATCTCCCGCCGCTCCATGCCCAAGGCCCCTGTCCTCACCGGACATCACGCACTCAGAGGCCCTCACTGTGGGCGGAGCAGTTGCCGGAGGAGTTTTTGTTGGCAGTCCCTCTGGGGAGCACTAGGTTGTCTGGAAGTCTTTATGAATATTCATGCCTTAGTTTGCAAATTAGCAAGCAAAATTCCTGGGGAATGTGGTAAACAGCCAATTTGTCTGGCCCCACTCTGATGCAATTGACCTTGGCTAATCTCTAGGAATCTGCATAATTAACAATTATCTTGAGTGAGGCTGGACCACTGCTTGAGAATCACTCAACTCCCTCTTTTCATAAGCCAAGTGTTGGAGTTTTCCTTACCTCCTGATGAGCCAGCATGTTTTAATCTGTTCCAGGGTGATTTTCCAGCCAGGAGTTATAAACAATATTTATATAATACAGCCTGGAGACCCAGGCGACTCAGTGGTAAAGAGTCTGCCTGCAGTGCAGAAGACCTGGGTTCCATGCCTGGGTCAGGAGGATCCCTGGAGCAGGCAATGGCAGCCCACTCCAGTGTTCTTGCCTGGGGATCCCACGGACAGAGGAGCCTGGCGGGCTGCAGTCTGCGGGGCCGCAAAGAGTCGGACACGACTGAGTATAGAGCAGCAGAAGCAGCATGCAGTACAATAATTTGTATAAATTTATTTTTACAAATTATTTACTTTGTATAATTTGAATTTATACAATAGTACTTCGGCAGTTATTTGATTCTAACACTGCACTTTTGCTCTTACTGCTTAATGGAACAAAAGAAAAACAAAAATCCTATGAGAGTAATGTGGATGAATTGAAGATGGAAGTCATCAGGCCTGCTTAAATTGAGGAATCTTTAGCTTGTGTGTGACAGACTTCAGACAGAAGCCAGACAAATGTGGTTTGATCCTGAAGAAACTGAGTAACTTTGTTTTAAAGTAGAAATGCTGTCATTCAAGATTGGGTCTGAAAGTAACAGCATAATTTAGAAATATAAAATATCCTCTTTGATGAAAACTTTTTTTCCCCGTAGTATGCATATTTCTTGCATACCTTAGCATGCCGTCTCTAACACATTTTCATGGCCGCGTCCAGAAGGAAGGAGCTGAGAAACCTATTTTCCACATCTTTTATTTTAACAATCAGAGTGACAGCCATTCCCACTGTAATTACAGTCCTCTTTCTGGTGGTTAGGTTTTAAGGAAGCCAGTGATCTCATCTGTTATCAGACACCAGTGTGATATTGGTAAGTCTTCTCTTTGCCAGCCGTAGCCCTCAACATGTTAATTTCCATGGCTGATTCTCCATCCTGAAAAGGATTCTGTGTTTGAACTCTTAACAATGACTCTTGGCATTTGATTTTCTAAAGTTACTTAGTCTAGTGGTTAATTAGACTTCAGCTTGATAGCAAAAGAAATAGGTAACTGTTTTTAGATTAAGCTGTAATTTTTGAGATCTTGGTTAAATATCTCTGCACTTTTCTGTTAAAAATTTATAAGTGTTTTGTTTTAAGATAATTGTAGATTCACTTTTGGTTGTAAGAAGTGTTACACAAAGATCCTGTACTCTTTAACCAGTTTCCCTGGTGGTGCTATCTTTGAAACAACAGCGCAGTATTTTTTAGGTTTATGTATTTAATTTATTTATTTGGCCGAGTCGGATCTTAGCTGCAGCACGTGAATGGACCCTCTAGTTTGGCGTTCGGGCTCAGTAGGTGCAGTACGGTGGGGTGTACTCGCCCCAGACCTGTGTGACCTTAGCTCCCCGACCGCGGATCGAATCCGAGTCCCCTACATTGCGAGGCGGAGTCTTAACCCCTGGGCCCTCAGGGACGTCCCCAACAATGCATCGTAACCAAGACAACGGTGTTGATAGAGTCAGGACACAGGGCAGTTTCAGCGCTGCCGGGACCCGCCCGTCGCCCGTATAGACACCCCCTCCTCCCTTCTGTTCCCTGTCCCACAGCCCTCACCCCTGATAACCACTGATCTGATTCCATTTCTATACTTCTGTCATTTCAAGAATGCTCTCAGTGCAGCCGTACCGTATGTAACCTTTGGGTTTGGCGCCACTCTGCTACCCCCCCCACTCGGCATTATTCTCTGAAGACTCCTTCAGACTGTATTTATAGCCGAGTGCCATCGTACAGGGTCACTGTTCCCCAGATCGTCTGCCCGCTTACCTGGTGGAGGAGAGGTGGCTGGGTGCAGTTTTGCACTGGTACAAATCCAGCTGCTGTGAACATTCTTGGTCATGTTTTTTGTGTGTGGGGAGTTTGCATTCCTCTGGCCTAGGTTCCAAGGAGTAGAACTCTTAAGTCCTATGCTGCTCGATTAGTTCTTTAAGGGGTTGTACATTTCACATTCCCAGCAGCAGTGCGGAAGCGGCCCCGTTTAGTGGCATCCTTGTCAACATGTGGGGGTACAACCTGGTAGGTGTGCGTTTCACTGTGGGTTTAATGTTTGTGGTTGTGATCCACAGTGTTTCTCTGTGGTTTAATTTACATCTCCCTGAAGGCTTAATGACGGCGAGCATTTTCTCATGTGCCTCTCGATCACCTGTGTGTTCTCTTCGGTGAAATGTCTCTTGTCCATTCTGTGAATGGATTGTGTGGCTCTTTAATGTTGAAGTTTGAGGACTCTGTGTATTCTAGATACTGATCCTATGTCAGATACATGGTTTGCACATTTCCTCCCCCCCCCCCCCCAGCTTGTCTTTTCATTCTCTCAGTGGAATTTTTCACATAGCCAAAATTTTAAATTCTGATGAGGTACATGTGGCAACATTTTCTTTTATGGATTAAGATTTTGGAATGAGGTCTAGGGCTTCCCTGGTGGCTCAGTAGTAAAGAACCCACTTGCAATGCAGGAGACCCGGGTTCCATTCCTGGGTCAGGAAGATTCCTTAGAGGAGGAAATGGCAATCCACTCCAGTATTCTTGCCTGGGAAATTTCATGGATAGAGGAGCCTGGCGGGCTACAGTCCATGGCGTAACAAAAGAGTCAGACGCAACTTAGGGAGTAAAGAACAACAATGTGAGATCTAAGAACTCTTTGTTCAGACTGTGTTCCCAAACATTTCCTTTTTCCTCCCTAAATATAAAGATTTATAAAAGATTTTATAAAGATTTCAGTCCATTTTGAGTTAATTTTGTATGAGTGTTTTGGGTCAAGGTTTTTTTTTTTTTTAATTCCCTATGGATATTCAGTTTTTTTGGCTTTCCTGGTGGCTCAGATGGTAAAGAATCCGCCTGCAATGCAGGAGACCTGGGTTCCATCCCTGGGTTGGGAAGATCCCCTGGAGGAGGGCATGGCAACCCACTCCAGTGTTCTTCCCTGGAGAATCCCCATGGACAGAGGAGCCTGGCCGACTGCAGTTCCTGGGGTCACAGAGTCAGACACGACTGAGCAACTCAGCACACACATTCAGTTTTTTGAGCACCGTTTGTTTAAAAGGCCACCCTGTGTCCACTGAATTACTTTTCCGCTTTTGTCTCCATGTTTTTATGACCCTTAATGTTTTACAGTGTTAACTTGGACTGCACCCCATCCTGGCAATCATCTTTGAGTCTCTGGGTTGAATTTTCTGAAGGAGAATGTGGTTGGTGTTCACTGTCGTTTATGAGCTAGTCAGTCCGCTGTCTGGCCCAGCTCCTGACCATCGGGTATGAGGAACGTCACACAACTCACAGGGACTGTCCCTTCCGAGGTCTTCTCGTCTTTAGTGTCTATCAGGCTGTGATCTCCGTAAATAAGGGTGTTTGAAACTAGGGTGTGTGCCGTGAAAGCTTGTCTTGTTTGTGCTGATTTCGGGTTTTTATCTCTGGGACTTTTTCTGAAATGCTGTCAAAGAATGAAGATATGTGCCTCTAAATACTTATTTTCTTTTGATTCCAGTGATTTTCTGAATGGCATCATACACCCATTGTGGAATCAGTTTGGGGTTTTAAAACTTTGTTTTCCCAAAGCAACATCACGTTTATGGTTTATGAATATTTTACAGGTGGAAACATCAAAAAGAAAACATTTAAATGTAAATGCCAGTAGTATCTGAGTCAGCTGTGATGCTGAGTGCAGTCTTTTTATTCCCTTCCAGATTTATCAACGATGTTGGTTAGTATTCAAGAAAGCGTCCAGCAAAGGTCCAAAAAGACTGGAGAAATTTTCTGATGAACGTGCCGCCTATTTTAGGTGTTACCATAAGGTAAGACTCAGTTATTGTAGCTTTCCAGAAGTCTGTTCATAACTAGAGAACTCACGTTCTTTGAGTCTGAAAACTTGTCTTGCTTTTTTAACCACGTTACAAAAATTACTTTTTCCAAGGACATAACATCTCTAAAGGACATCTACTAGCTCACTGTTTGCTTTTTTGGCTGTTGTTATTTGTCTCCTCTGTAGCTTATTCATTCTATTGTTTTTTAAGATTTATTCCTTAGTTTTGTGTTTTGGCTGTGGCGGGTCCGTGGCTGCCCGCAGGCTTTCCCTAGCGGCGAGCGGGGCTCCTCTCCGCCGCTGTGTGTGAGCCTGTTATTCTGCGCCTCCTCCTCCCGTGGAGCGTGGCCTCTGGGGCTTGGTGGTTGCAGCTTGCAGGCTCTGGAGTGCTGTCTCGGGTCGGTGTGGCCTCCGTCCACGCGGGAGCTTCCCCTACCAGGGGTCACACCAGTTGCATTGCACGGTGGATCCTTAAGCACTGCACCACCGGGGAAGCCTCCCATTTTATTGTTGACAGACACTTAGGTTTTTTTCCAGTTTTCACCTATTATGACTCCAGTTTTTAAAAAAATTTTATTGGAGTATCTTTAAAAAATTTTTATTGGAGTATCGAATCTTTCCTGGTGGCTCAGAGGGTAAAGCTTCTGCCCGCAATGCGGGAGACCCAGGTTCGATCCCTGGGTTGGGAAGATCTCCTGGAGAAGGGAAAGGCCACCCACTCCGGTATTCTTGCCTGGAGAACCCCATGGATGGAGAAGCCTGGTGGGCTGCAGTCCACGGGGCAGAAGAGAGTCGGACACGACTGACGACTCCACTTCCCTTTGTGGTGTGTTGGTTTCTGTGGTCCAGGCTGAGTCAGCTCTGGGTGCACACGTCCCCTGTTCCTGGATTTCCTCCCCGTTTAGGTCTGCAGAGCGCTGAGCGGCGTCTCTCGTGCGGCCCACTCAGTTCTGCTTGGTGTCTATTGTGTTCACATCATCAGTAGTGTGTGTGTGTCCATCCCAGCGCCCAGCTCACCCCCCACTCCCTCCCCGCTGGGCATCCATATGCTTGTCCTCTGCGTCTGCATCTGTTTCTGCTTCGTAAACCACTGTCTGCCGCTGTGGTCCAGGGCTTCCCTGCTGGCTCAGTGGAGAATCCGCCTGCAATGCAGGAGATGCAGGTTTGATCCCTCGGTTGAGAAGATCCCCTGGAGGAGGAAATGGCATCCGGTTCCAGTACTCTTGCCTGGAAATCCCCATGGACAGAGGAGCCTGGCAGGCTACACAGTCCATGGGGTCCCCAAAGGTCAGACATGACTGAGTGATTAGCCAACAGACCACGGTGGTCCGAGCCACCACGCTGCCTAACCCCCAGCCCTCCGGAGTCTCTTTGAGACGCTCATATCGCATCATGATTCTCTGACTCAGAACCCTCAGTCGGGTTGATATAATGGTCCACCCATCACACGTGTGACTTCTTGCTGCCTGTTTAACTTCAGTTTCCCCAGTCCCACTTGGCCCTGTGACAGGGACCCTGGGCTCTGCACTCTCAAAAGATAGCCAAGCACATCCCTTCTTTTGAATTTCCTCTTCCCTCTGCTTGGAAGGCTCTCCTTGCAAATATCCACATAATCACATCCTTACTTTGTTCATGTCAGTGTTCAAGGCCCTTGCCTGCCCTCGTCATTTGAAATGAAGCCCTTGGGCACCCTCCCACTCCCTCTCGCTTTGTTTTTAGCGCTTATCATCCTGCATACACACTGCTTAGTTATTTCTTATTGTCTTCACTACAATGCCACCAAGAGCAAGGTTCCCAAGGGCAGAGATTTTGGAGTCGGAAGTACACCTGCTTCTACTCCTTACCAGGGCCGAACATAGCAGGCATTTTTTAAACTTTTTTTTTAAATATCAGAGATCTTTATTCTTATTTGTTTTGTTTTTATTTTATCAGGTCTTGGTTGTAGCACGCGGGATCTTCAGTTGTGGCCTGTGGGCTCTAGTCCTGAGCGGGGATTGAACCCTGGCCCCTGCGTTGGGAGTGCAGAGTCTTAGCCACTTGACCGCCAGGGAAGCTGCTCTTGAAACTCTCGGTTGAGAAGATAGGAGTGTTATCAGCAGAGGACAGGGAATGGATGCGGATGTCTGTGCTTCACTCTTTTATTAGCTCATCAGAAAGTCTTGAGGCATCTGAAACTAGGAAAAGGAATTCTGATTGGAGGAGATGCAGTGCATGGTGCTGGGAGCAGAGAAAGCCAGGACTGGGAAGGTTTATGAGAACAGACTCAAATGTAGAACCAGAGTGGACTGGGAAGATGCCCCTTGCACGGGAAACACGCCAAGGGAGTTTGAGGACAAACTTGCCCTATTTCCCAGACTCCTGCCTGCTGGCTGTGGAATTTAATATGTACATCTTTGGGGAATGTGGTAAGCCACAGTCTCTTTCATCTGTAATAATCATTAACCAAAGTTCAAAGCATCAGAACGGAAGAATTATCTCCATTAAGCCTCCAAGCCCTTGATGAGTTCCTGTAGCCGATTCACCCTCCTAACTCTTTCAGATCTGATACATTTAATATTAATCTCTCAGGGGCATATAAAAAGCTGGAGTAACTCTGAGATATGCATTTTTTATCTAAATGCTGTGTAATTTATGAATCTTGATAATAAAAATACTAGGGTGATAAGTAGCTTACCGTGACTAGATTTCAGAGTTTATTTGAATACAAATAAAAAGCAATTTCCACAAGAAAGGAAGCACTGTATATTATGCTGTTTGATCAGTTCAGAGATGGTGTGGCATAGACACCCGTCTCTCCTGTAGGAAATCTGTGGCATGTGTGGAAATGAAGTGCTTCTTTGTTTCACTTTTAAAGATAGTATAATGGGGTGGGGGGAACACACCAGTTTTACATATGTGATTCTTTTTAGTTTTTTAAAAAGGAAATTGGCCGTAGAATTTTAAAACATGGTGCTTTGCTCACTGACAAGGTAAGTAAAGGTGCTCTCATACAAAAACTGGAAAATAAATATATGACTAATGCCCAGACAGCCATTATCTTCATGTCTTTACCTCTTTCGTGAAGTGCCCCTCAAGCCCCAGAGCTGTCAGAAGCGGCTGTGAATTTGATTAACTGTAATTGTAACAATATTAAGACTCCAGTGACTTTATTTTTTCTTTCTTTCTTTCTAGTTTCATTGAGAAATGATTGACATGCATCACTAAGTTTAAATGTAGGACTCCAGTGACTTTAAATTTTGTTCCTGACCTTCCCATTAAATTCTGGTTTATTGCTCTCACTCAGCAAATCCAAACGGCCCACACGAAGCAGAAGGGGTTGAGAGTTTCTGTGCATACTTTTACTTTTTTGGTGTGAATAACAATTGGGAGGAAATCTAAGTAGAATGATGGTCAACTGTTGTTTTTGAGACCAAGGCAAATAGCATGGTGGGAAGTATGCTGGCCCTGGGTTTGGGAAGCTTGCTTTCTCTTTTCTCTCTTTTTTCTTTTGTTAATTAACCTCACTTTATTTATTTATTGAAGTGTAGGGAATATACAATATTATGCTGGTTTCAGTGTTTTTTCAATTATTTTTATTAATTAGTTACAGACTAATTACTAACTTATTAATTATGGACTGGAGCTTGGGGGTTGCAAAGAGTGGGACGCGCAACCTAGCAAGTGAACAACGACACAACAGTATTGGAGTGTGTTGACTTACGGTGTGTGTTAGTCTCAGATGTGATGGCCATGGCTCAGTCACCAGGTCATGTCCGACTCTTGTGACCCCGTGGACTGCATAGCCCGCCAGGCTCCTCTGTCCGTCAGCAGAGTGACTCTCTTACACGTACGCACGTCTCCACGCTGTTTTAGCTTTGCTCCCCTGTAGATCACTGTGGAGTGTTGAGTGGGGCTCTCGGTGCTGGGCGGCGGGCTCCTGCTGGCCTCTATTTTACGTGTGTGTGTAGCCTGCGTGCAGTCACTTCCAGCCTCTCGATTTACCCCCCTCCCCCTTGGTAACGGAAAGTTTGTTTTCTAGGTCTGTCACTCTGTTTCTGTTTTTATAAAACTCTTAGAGGAAAACAAAGGCGGAACACTTTCTGACATAAATCCCAGCAAGATCTTTTTTGATCCACCTCCTAGAATAATGAAAATAAAAACAAAAGTCAACAAATGGGACCTAATTAAACACAAAAGCTTTTGCACAGCAAAGACAACCATAAACAAAATCAAAAGACAGCCCACAGAATGGGAAAAAATATTTGCAAACAAAGCGATCGACGAGGGATTAATCTCCAATTTTTAAATACACAAACAGCTTACGCAGCTCACTATCAAAAAATAAAGACAACCCGATCAAAAAACGGGCAGAAGATCTAAATAGACATTCCTCCAAAGAAGACATAGAGGGGGCCAAAAAGCGTGTGAAAAGATGCTCAATGTCACTGATTATCAGAGAAATGCAAATAAAATCAATAATGAGTTAGCACCTCACACAAGTCAGAATGGCCGTCATTAAAAAATCTACAAACAATAAATGCTGGGGAGGTCTGGAGAAGAGGGAGCCTTCCTACACCATTGGTGGGAATGTAAATTGGTACAGCCACTATGGAGAACAGCATGGCGGTTTGTTAAAAAACTAAAAAGAGAGCTATCATATGGTCCAGCAATCTCCCTCCTGGCTTATATCCAGAGAAAACTATACTTTGAAAAGATACATGCACCCCAGTGATCATTGCAGCACCATTTATAAATACAATAGCAGGACATGGAAGCAACCTAAATGTCCATTGACAGATGCGTGGATAATGAAGATGTGGTGTATATACACAATGAAATATCACTCAGCCATGAACGGAAATGAAATAACGCCACTCGCAGAGACATGGACGGACCTGGAGATTGTTTTACTAAGTGAAGGAAGTCAGACAGAGACAGACAAATATCAGGTGATATTGCTTATATGTGGAATCCAAAAAGTGACTCAGCATTTCTCCAGATTCTCCCCTATTACAGGTTATCGCTACACTCTTCTTGCTTATCTGTTTTATACGTAGTGTTGATAGTTTGTATCTGTTAATCCCAAACCCCTGATTTGTCCCTCCATACTGACTTCTTCCCTTCGGTAACCACAAGTTTGTTTTCTATATCTGTGAGTCTGTTTCTGTTTTGCATAAACATTCATTTGTATTATTTTTTAGATTCCACATATAAGTGATATCATACAGTATTTGTCTTTCTCTGACAATTCATTAAGCGTGATATTCTCTAGTGAGTGAAAGTCACTCAGTCGTGTCTGACTCTTTGCAACCCCATGGACTGTACAGTCCATGGAATATCCAGGCCAGGATACTGGAGTGGGTGGCCTTTCCCTTCTCCAGGGGATCTTCCCATCCCAGGGATTGAACCCAGGTCTCCCACATTGCAGGTGGATTCCTTACCAGCTGAGCCACAAGGGAAGCTCAAGAATACTGGAGTGGGTAGCCTATCCCTTTTCTGGGGGATCTTCCTGACCCAGGAATCGAACCGGGGTCTCCTGCATTGCAGCTGGATTCTTTACCAACTGAGCTCTCGGGTTCATCCACATTTCTGCATATGACGATCTTTCACTCTTTCTTATGGCTGAGTAATATTCCATTGTGCATAAACCACATCTTCTTCAGCCAGTCAAGAAGGGTGCTTGGGCTGCTTCCATGTCTTGGCTGTTGTAACTAATGCTCCTGTGAACAACGTAATCCCCGTGAGATTCCTCCAAGTTGCTGTGGTGTGATCTTCATCGTCCCTTCCTGTTTATCCTAAGCAGTGTTCCACAGTGTGGATGACTGCAGCTGATTACAGTCCCCACTGAAGAGCATCTTGGTTGTTTCTAGTGTTTTATTATTATGGATAAAGTTTATCTTTCTGGGATAAACTCCCAAAAGTACAACTGCTGGGTCATATGGTGGCTGTATGTTTAGTTTTACAAGAAGTTGCGAACCTCCCTTACAGAGCAGCTGTGATTTTACATTCCCACCAGCAAAGAGTGACCGATCCAGTGTTCCTGCATCTTCATCAGCGTTTGGTGGTGTCACTGTATTTACTTTAGTCGTTTGATAGTCACATCTCGTGGTAGTTTTAATTTGCATTCCCTCATGTCTAATGATATTGAATGTATTTTCTTGCACTTGAATTGCTGTCTGTGTATCTTTTTCTATGAAATATCTCTTTATGTATTTTTACCAATTTTTAGTAACTTTTTTTTACAAGTGAGTTTTGGGTATTTTTTTCTATAGTATAGATTCCAGTCCTTTGTTAGATATGTGGTTGCAAATATTTTCTCCTTTTCCATAGCTTAACTTTTCATCCTGTTAACAGGATCTTTTGCAGAACAAAAGTTTTAATTCTCATCAGGTCCACTGTTTGAATTTTTACTTATATGAATTGTGCTTTTTGTGTCAAGTCTAAGAATTCTTGGCCTAGCCTTGGATCCTGAATATTTCTTTTCTAAAATTTTATAATTTTAGGTTATAAATTTAAGTTAATGATTCATTTTGAGTTTAATTTTTGTACAGGATGTGAGACGTAGGTTGAGTTTCATTCCTTTTTACCTATGGTTGTCCAATTATTCCAATACTCTGTTGTTAAAAAAAAAAAACAAACTATTCTTTTCCCACCGAATTGCCTTTGTACATTTACCAAGAGCTATTTGGGCATATTAGCATAGGTCTATTTCTGGGTTTTCTGTATCATGTTCTCTTGATTACTGTAAATATACACTAATACTTAATATTGGGTAGAAATGAATGCTTGCAGTTATTCTTTTTTTAAAGGTCGTTTTAGTTATGCTAGTGCTTTTCCATAAAATTTTAGATTTGTCTGTGCTTATAGAAAACCCATGTTAGAATTCTGAATAATTATATTAAGCCTATAAATCAAATTATGGGAGAACTTGACATCTTTTCTATATCAGATCTTTCAATTCATAAACATGGTTGCTCCATTTATTTGGATTTTAAAAACTTCTTTCATCGTCATTTGGTAGTATTCAACCTCTGTATCCTATACATGTTTACTTAAGTTTATATGTGATTATTTCATTTAATTTGGATTAAATTCAAAGCCCTTTTGCATTAAACTCTTGTGTAAACTTGTCATCTTTGGGCTGTAATCAGTGAAACAGTCATCTGGTTTAATTTTTTTTTCTTGCCCCACAATTATTTGAGTAATCATTTGAATTGATTAGTGGTCCTTGCATTTTGGGAAAAAGCCTCAAGTTTTGAGGCCCTATCAGAATGTCATCTGTGTAGTCTGGCACTGATCTGTTTGCTTGACTTAGTCATGTTCTTAAGCAATGTACATGTGCAGGCAGGGAAAAGGAACAAGACAAAAACAGACTTAGCTACAAAGTTCATTGAATGTAAATGCCTTCCCCCCCATTCATATGCATTTCTTACATGAATTTCTTAAAAACTTGCATCCGGAGGACTTATCTATGTGATTTCACATTTGTGCTTATGTGGAAACACTCGACTGTAATCCAGGTACACACAGAAGCTCTCTGTTGGTGATGTCAGACAGAGAAGAATGGGTTTTCTTAAGTCAATAAAAAATGAGTCAAATGGTTTTGGGTGTGGGAGAAAGTACAGGATATTGTTGACCAAAGGGTGATGATCCGTCTACCTCATTTTACAACTTTTTGCAGATTTTTTTTTTCTTTTTCGTATCACATTATTTTTAAAAATTATAGGTATTGTACATGTTTCTTGTAACAAATGTATAAACAATTCTGAAGTGCATGGAGTAAAAAAAAAAAAAATACTATTCTGGACCCTATTCCCTGTCCTTCAGAAAAAATACTAATGGGTTAATGTGTACTTTTCAGACCCTTTTTTTCTCTGTATACAAATAGAAACAAATTCTCAGACATATATAGATCACATTTTTAAAGCAAAAATGCAGTAATTCATTGCATATTATGCATATTGTGTTTAAGGAGACCATAATTAACAGATTTCCCCCAGGACATTTTAATGAGCCTGTAGTTCTTACATAACTTTTAGTAGTGACTTCTTTCACATTCATAATTATTTGGATTTATGAGGTAGAATAAATGGTCTCCTTAGTTATGCCCTTTCTCTCATGCTTTGACTATCATTCTAAGTCAATAATTAGTGGCTACACCTCATTAATTTAACAGATCCAGAGTACCCTTTAATATTGATATACCACAACCTGTAGAAAATACCCAAATTAATGGGCAAAAAAATTCTAATATTTTATAAATTAAATTCTACTATGGTGAAAAACTTGTGCAAGTATCTTTGTATGCTCATGCAAATCTTCTTGAGAGGAAAACTCTTAGACGAGGGATGGTCAGCTGATATCCTGTACCTTTAACATTTTGTAACTACTGCCAAATTGTCTCCAGATAGATTATCCAAAATCCCACACCCAGGACCAGCTTAGGAAAGTGTCCTTCACCCCAGACTCCATTCTCTCTGTAAATTTCAGATGCAGACTTTTCAGTGTAAGTACCCTTTGGTGTGAATGTGGCTTTTTATTTTTAAAAAAGACGGAATGAACAGATTATTTCAGTTATTTCACGTGTACAAATAAGGCTCCACTCTTCAGGGCAGACAGTCCAAATTTATACCTCGGACAGGCTGTAGTCCAACTTATTTTAAGTGACCAAGGGCATGTGTATATATTTGGAAAGAATGAAACCCTCTCTTGGGGCTGGGATTTAACTGTCTAGGCTGGTTCTTTCTTAGGGAATCTTTTGTAAAATGTTTGCTTAAACTGCTGTGTTCCAGGTCCTGAGGGGAGATTTGTGGATAGAAATGTTTTATGCTGACAGCTTTTGATTAGAACTGGGAATGTGTCTCCTTTTTATCTGCCCTAGCATTCTGGCATTGCATTAAAACCATTGGTACTTTTTTTTTTTTTTTAGGAAAGACAATACGAAACACTTAAAATGTTTGGAACACATTATAAGAAGTCCTTAGGAAAATTTTAATGGCAATATTAGACTTTTTAGAGTGCTCTGAAAAGTTCAACTGATAATAATGTAATAACAATAATAATCATGTAATGGATTGTTTTATTAATCCTGTACTTGGGAAGACATTATAGACCCAGAAATGTATTGCTTTTACATGACTTATTTTCAGAGGCAACCTACAGAAGTTAAAGGGATTTATGCCTCTTCATTTTCCGGAGGATAATGGCTTTATTTATTTATTTTTTTAGAATGAAATAATTTGAAGCTTCTGCAGAGCTTTGCAATTTGCATATACAAAGTGAATTGCTCACTGAATTCATTCAGTGCCACAAGGGAAAAAATAATTAGGATACAGCTTACAAAAGCAAGGCAGAAAAATTGCCTTTTAGGTAGCAGTCTCCATTTCACTCTGTAAACATAAATAAATCATCATCTGTAAATTACCATCAGCAAAAGAAGGGGAAAAATTGGAAATCAAATCCTTGTTTTCCTAAATGGCTTTTGACTTTGCAGCACACCAGCAACATATTTAATATTCCCACACAACGTTGACTAATTGCATTTCTGACAGAATATACCAGCTCCTCAAGGCAGTGTACTTTTAAAAAATCCAGTTGTATTAATCTTCCCTTGAAACACCAGAAGAAATTTCAGCAGTTTCTCTGTCTAGTTACAAAATAATCCATTTGGAAAATTGAATTGCGTAATTTGTAGTTGTTTTCCAGTTGTTAATGCAAACCTATATCAGTAGCAAGTTAAACTTTTAAAGTATGGCCACTTTGTTAATTGCTGGCTGTTAAACATTTATTTCAATGAATACTATCATTTATGATGAATAAGACATCTGGAATATGGCTTTAAACAGCCAAATTAATTTGCCAGTTGTTTTTTTTTTTTTTTTGGAATTCCTAATTGGATGGCATACTTAAAGATCTATCAGAGATTTAGGAGTGTGCTGAATATCGCTCTTTCCTTTGAGGGAGTCATAGTGCTGGGTTTTTGATGCTCAGAGACTTAGGAAACAAGAACTGCAGAGGAATTAAGTAGCTCTTTAGCGCTCCCTGTTTTTCCATCCCTCCCACCCTGAGCTAAGCTAAGTCATAACTGCTTACTGCCTGGTTGTCTCCTGACCTCCCCGGACCTTGTTTCCACCCCCCCGGTCATGTTCCCATCCGTCCCTGCAGCTGAGGGCACGTGTATGGCCAAGCCAGCGGCACGCTGCTCAGCTCCAGAGGACGCCATCCTCATCAGTTCTGTGTGAACAGCACACTTTTTTAGTTGCGTGATGCATCAGCCGTGTCCACTTTCCACTTTCGCTCTGACAGGGTTTTTCCGCGCTCTGCGCTGTTGACATTTTTGCTGTGGAGCTGGCCTGTTCATTGCAGGATTTTAGCAGCATCTCTGACTTCTACCCCCTCGATGCCAAGAGCACCTCCCAGTTTTGGCAACCAAAAATAGCCCTGGACCTTGTGGAGTCTTTTCCTTGGAAAGGAGGAGGCGAGTGCAAGGTCTCAGGCTCTCCCGGGATGGAGAGCCAGTGGCTTGTGGTGTGTAGATGTGACCCCTCCAGGTGCCTGCTTTAAGCCTCCTCATCGGTGCTCTGCGGACCTCATGAGTCACAGCGACTCCTGCCGGCTGCTCCCCGAGCCCCTGAGCCCCGGCCAGCTGCTCTCGCTTCGTACTTGGTCTTCCTGTCACTGCCTCACTCCTTCCCACCACTTTCCCCCGTATTTCTATCCTGCCAATCTGCAGTTTCGAGGTTGCGTGGGGAAGTTTTGGTCTGGAAGTTCATCTCTCCTTTCTGAAACCCTTGCTCACCCTTCTCAGCCCACTTTAGGGATGACAGTGCCTCCCTCAGGGGTGATGGCCTTGCCGATTCTTTTCTGGAGAGCCATGTGGTGGCGTTCGGTGGTTTGCTGGAGTGTCGCATCAGATCATCCACGTTTGAGTCCCAGCTCTGCTGTTTGCAAGCTGAGTGAACACATTCACCTCTGATAGTCCTGTTCTGTGTACAACAGGAATTTCACAGCTAGTCAGAAATGTGAAAAATTAAACAACACAGTCAATATGAAGTGCTTAGAACCCCGAATCTGGCATATAAATAAGGGTCTGCCTGCGTGGGGGGCTTCCCTTCCCTTCCCTGGCGGCCCAGTGGCCAGACCCCCGTCTTGGGAGCGCAGTCTCAGCCACATGCCCCAGCTAAAGACCCAGTGCAGCCAAAGAAGTGAATTTTGTTCTTGTTCAGCCACTAAGTTGTGTGTGACTGCGACCTCATGGACGCCAGGCTCCTCTGTCCTCCGCTGTCTCCTGGAGTTTGCTCAGATTTATGTCCGTTGAGTTGGTGATGCTATCTTACCGTCTCACCCTCTTCTGCTCCGTTCTCCTTTATTTATTTTTTATTAACAGAAATAAATGAATAATTTTTTTTTTAAAGAGTCTGCCTGCCTGGAATCAACCCTTGCCTCTGCTCCGGGTCAGGAACGGTCCGACCCCGGACATGTTAACCGGCTGCATCTCCGTCTCCTTTCCTTTATGATGAAGATGGGGGGACGCGGGGCTTTCGTTTGCCGGCTCTTGTTGAGGGCTTACACGTGGGAGGCCCTGAGCCTGGTGCTGGAGACGGAGCAGAGAACAGAGCAGGTGCCACCCGCTTCTGCACTAACATAAAGAAATCCTGTAAGTAAATGTACAGGGTGCTGGCGTGACCGAGCAGTGCTGAGCAAGAACGAGAGCCGGGCAGAGAGATGGGCGTGTGGGCTGAGGGTGTCGCAGTTTCGTTTTGTTCTATTTTGCTGGCCTGTCCGCATGTGGGACCTTAGTTTCCTGACCGGAGATCCGGGCCGCGCCCCCTGCATTGGAGGCGCCCAGTCTTAACCATGGACCGCCGGGGAAGTCCCCCGTTGCAGTTCTAAATAGCGTCGCCTGGATGAGATGATGTTTGAGTCACTGACGATGGGGCAGGTTGAGACTTCCTCCTCGAGAGGAAGAGTGTTTCCAAGCAGAGGGAGAGTAAACCCAGGTGCTCTTGTTTGGTGGGACTGAAAAGACCACAGAAACGAGAGGGACGTCAGTTGGACTGTGCACTGCCTGTGTCTTAGCACCGTGGTGTCTCCCCCGCAGAAGGCCCTCTAGCATCACAGTGGGCTTCCCAGGTGCTCCTGGTGAAGAACCCGCCTGCCAGTGCAGGAGATGTGAAGGACGCGGGTTCGATCCCGGGGTCGGGAAGATCCCCTGGAGGACGGCACGGCAACCCACTCCAGTATTCTTGCCTGGAGAATCCCATGGACAGAGGAGCCTGGGGGGTCTGTGGGGTCACAGAGTCGGACACGACTCAAGTGACTTAGCAGCGGTTTTTGGAGGAATATTCTGAATGTTCTGAAGAACTGTCCACTAGATAAGCAGGAGCTGGGTGGAGACTTCACTGTGCAGCTTTTCATTTCTTCCAGCTACTGGGAAGAAGTCCATTTCTCTTAGAGCAGCACAGAGTGTGTGGGAGGGGTACGTGTGGTTGGATTGTATCTTGAGGAAAGTGAATCAAAGTTTGTTCAGACTGATTTTCAGGCAGCGCTGTCCAAAGTAATCACACGCTAGAGCCGGAAAGCACACCGCCCCCGAGGCAGCCTCGGTCATCTGCTTTGGTGCAGGAAAGGCAGCCTGGACTGCCTTCAGCTTCTGCCTGGAGCCTCTGCTGAAGGAAGGATGCTTCATTGCGAGGCACGGGGATTGAAGGGCCCTCATCAGATGGTCTGCATGTGCCCCCGAAAGGCTAAGACACAAAGGATCCCTTCTCAACAGGCTCTAGAAGTGTGACCTGAACGGGCCGCCATATTCACCAGTGCATGGCTTTCTTCAGATCCTCAGCGACCGCAGTTAGAACCTGGCACTGTGGTCACGGCCAGCCGCCTGTCCTGCTGAGATGCCTGCAGAGAGACTGAGGATGGTGTCAAGTCACAAGTGGCTTGGTTCCCTTCTTGAGTAAGCTAGCCAGGCGTGCACACCAGCTCAGGTACTGACAGATCCAAATTAAACACCGAGGATGTGTGTGTGTGTCAGGCGTGTCCTGCTCTTTGTGGGCCCATGGACTGTAGCCCGCCAGGCTCCTCTGTCTGTGGGCTTCCTTAGGCAAGAATACTGGAGCAAGTTGCCATTTCCTCCTCCAGGGAATCTTCTCAAACAGGGATCGAACCCAAGTCTCTTGCATCTCCTGTATTGGCAGGCGGATTCTTCACCACCCGCGCCGCTTGGGAAGCCAGAAATGGAGGAGGATGTCCAAATATTCAAAGGGTGTATGGTGGGTGCTTCTGTCAACTAAACATGCAGTAAATTCCCGATAGTTGAACTCGCTCACCTTATTAAATGCCATAGTCCACGTTTTTAAAATAAAGGACTAATCACAGGGATTCTAGTAATATTCATGACCTGAGTTTCCTTGTGGGAACAATTCAGGTATCCTGTGTCAATATTTATCTTGACTTTGACAATCACAAATACATGGGCTTAGGTTGACAAACCAGTTGGCCTAAAAAGAAAAGCATTTTGATGCATATGAGAGTCTTCAGTGGATGCTAAGACAATTCTCTCAAAGGTGATTGGGAAACAGGATATTCACATAATGCCAAAGTATTGCCCAGCGTGGATGCATCTCATAGACATGATACTGGATATAAGAATTCAAACATAGAATAACACGTGTGATGTATTTCGGTTTATATGTTTATATAAAGTTTTCTAGAAGGAAGAACTAAGCAGTGGTGATGGAGGTAAGAGCGGTGGTTTTATCTGTGGTCAGTACTGATCCAGGAAGTGATGGCATTAACTGAAATGTCTGTACGTCAGTCTGAGTGGCGGCTACCCAGGTGTGCACACGCGTCAGGGTTCACGGGGCTGTGGTCTTGAGATTTCTGTCTTTTACTGTTTGTGCTTGATCCGTGGGACCTCATATTTAGATTCCTGCGCTTGTTCCAAGCCGACTTTCACTAGAGCTGTAGTTTGGGATGCAGACCATGGTGCCATATGCACACACGTGAAAGCAAGTGGTTTTTGAAAAGCCGAGTTTTCTTCAGCATCTTAAAGTCTGAATAGGAAAGATGAGTTTAGTTCAGACTGCCTTCTTTTGAGTTGACAGGTACTTTATTTTTACATAGCAATTTAAGATTTACATTTCTTTTCTTTTTTCTTTCTTTCAAGATACAGATTATAACTTGCAGAAATATCTTTAAAAGTTTCCAAAACTGTTTGCATCTGTAGTTTTATTCATTTGCTCATTTATCCAGCCAGTAACTTATTTATTCATTTACTTTTAATATTTTTTAAGGAGCACACGAGGTGGAGTATACTGCTAGAAAAAAGCATACATCTGTAGAAGCCAGAAGTTCTAGATTTGATTGTGTCTCTATCCTTCCTTCTACCTGAGAAATCCTAATTAAGTCTCTTCTCTCATTCCCACTATTCATCCTCATAATGAGTTTAATAATAGTACCAAGGACGTTATACCATCCTGAGAATTTAGTATTACGTGCAGCCATTCAGCATTCTGCAGTTGATTGAAAGAAGCAGACCTCCTTGAGAAGCGGATTTATAACTGGTGCGTAGGGTGAGATTCATTTCCTCATTTAATTAGACTAGTTCTACTTTTATATGATGGTGACCCTGTAAGATTTCCTTTGAAAAAAATTTTTAAAAACCAAGTGATTCAACCACTAAATTAAAACTGCTAACCAGTGTTCTAGTGGCTTATTATGTATTTGACTAGGAAATCTAGTCCCCTTTGTACTAGAAGTAATATAGTTATACAGTGGGGTTTAAGAGAAAAACTCTATGAAAATTCTTGGCCAGAAGGAAATCAAACGCAGGATGTATTAGCCAACTTTTGCTTTGGCAACAATTCCAAAATCTTAGCAGCTTATAGCAACACATCCTTACCTTCTGCCCTTACTGTTTGAGGGGTCTGGGTTGGCTGTGGGTGTGTTGAGCATAGCTGGATTAATTTGACTCAGTTGCAGTCCATCTGTCTGTACATCCAGGAGTAAGGAGGGAAATGAACTCAAGGAGAGAACTGAGTTACACATACTTTTAAAGCATTTTCTAGCACATATCAGCTCACATTCTATGAGCTAAAGAGAGTTGCATGACCAAATCCAAACCATTCGGGGAAAAGTCGTGTGGGCAAGGAGGGAATGAACAAATAAGTCAACCCGGAAAATGAAGGTTAGGAATTCCCCAGGTGGCCCAGTGGTAGAGAATCCACCCGCCAATGCAGGGGACGTGGGTTTGATCCCTGGTCCAGGAAGATTATACCTGCTGCAGAGCAGCTAAGCCCCTGCGCCCAACTCCTGAGCCCACGCGCCCCGGAGACCGTGCTGGCAACGAGAGCCGGCGCCCTGCGGCTGGAGCGCCCTCGGCAGCAGCAGAGGCCCAGAGCAGCCGGAGATAAAGATGAGCAAAGGAAAAAAAGAGAACGAAAGTTGCCATGAGGTACAGCATTTGCCTTTGGTCTGATTTGAAATCCCTCCAGATTCTAAAGAGAATCATTTTTTGCCAAGTCTTACCTGCACTCAATCTTTCCATCCTCTGCGCTCGTGAACATACTTTATGTGTCAGGAAAGCTCCTATTTAGGGTTCATTATCTCTTACCAGAGGAATTTTCAAGGAACCATGATCTTCCATGAATTCTGAATGAGTCCAGGAATTGAATATTGCCCAGGGTTTATCAAGTTAAGCCTGAAGCTAACCTGGGCTTTGAAAGTAAACAGCCAATTTCTAAAGAAAATCGAGCATTTCAAAGGTCCTCATATTGACATTTTCAGTAAGCCGTACACATGTTTCTGGTCTTCTTTGGCTCCATTTTGGCCAAAATGGATTAGATTTTAGCTCCATTTCAAGAGAGAAATCTCTGGAGTCAGAAAGCTTAAATACATCCGAGAAAAGGGAAAGGAAGTTTAGAGATTGAGAGGTCACAGATTAATTGGAAAGAGTAATCAGGCAGGTAGCAGTCCAGATATAAACAGAAGTAATTTTGATTGTCTATCCTTGTCACTTGTTGCCTTAGCATGAAGATTCTATAAACGGGTAGGTAAAAATATTTAAACTCTATATACCATTTTAATCACAAAATTTGACTTCTTTTACTTTTCTGCTCGATATCAAGACCCTCTGTTAGTAATGAACATTTGTACCTGGATCTGATATTAGCTGTCTTTTGGAAACTGTTCTTTCTTTTGACTTTTAAATCATAATTCTCACTGATATCTCAGATCTGGTCATGAGGCTTGATATGCTTTGTTGTCTTCTTCACTGAGGATGTGCGGTTGTGAAATGGACAAAAACGCATTGGAAACAAATGGTCCTATTCAGATGCGTGACCTCCGGGATGTCAAGTGGGCACCAGATGGTATCTATTGTCATGCCCCTGCCGAACAAAGGAGAGTTCTTCCGGCTGACTGTCGACCTTTAGGACACTGGTTATCACCTGGACTGTCAAATTCGTAGAAATTTAAATGCAAGTCAGTTCATAACAGTGGTGTTAGATTAGGAGTAATTGATGGTGTTCTTCCTAATTTTTAGTCCTTTTTCGTTTATTCATAACTGTTTGTTGTGATGCTTGGATGGCATCACCGACTGGATGGACATGAGTGAGTAAGCTCCAGGAGTTGGTGATGGAACGGGAGGCCCGGCGTGCTGCAGTCCACGGGGTCACAGAGAGTCGGACGCGACTGAGCGACTGCGCTGAACAGAACTGTCGTCATAGTCTTGTTGCAGGGAAAAGCCAGTTCTGACTCCAAGTTGGAACTGTTTCTTTGACTTGCTTTTCGTTGCTTTTGTTACTATAATCACATATAATGGACTGTCTCACAGAATTCTGCCCCTCTGTCTGACCATTAAACTAAAATGCCTTTGTTCAGAACCCTGTCCTCTTGTGGATGGCAGGAAGAAAGAAATTAGCACCTCCTCTGCCTGAGGCTTGCCATTCTAGGAGCTGTTTGCGAGATTAATGGCCCTTTAACTCTGCTCCCTTCCTCCCCCATCTCAGATCTATCAAAGAACCCGGCATCCAGACCCTGATAAGATGACTGTTCTGAGACATTAGTTCTGCCATCTTCTCCGTCAGCCAGCTCTCCCCTTGCCTCAACACCGAGTCTCCAAACACTGGCCTGTCATGAGACTAAAAGTGCGACCCCTACTTGGTAATAGTATCACCTTTACTCCTATTTACTTACTATTTTGCTTGAAATCAGATCACTGCTTCGTTTAAATAAATTCACTGTAAGAGAACATTTTCTTACTACCATCAATAGAAACTAGAATTGCTTGCCATGAACAGTAGATAGCGTTTAAAAAGAAGTACAAGGGGATAGAAAATGATATTTTTAAGGCTGAAGAATATCCCATTGTAGGCATATACCACAGTTTCTTTATTCATCCACCAGAGGACATTTATGTTGTTTCTATATCTCAACTATTGTAGGTAATACTGCAATAAAGACAGGAGTGTAAATACCCACGTCGAGGTACCGTTTTCATCTCCTTTGAATATACATCCCCAAAGTGGGATTGTTGGACCACATGGTACTTCGTTTTTAATTTTTTGAAGAACCTTCATTTTTTTTTTTTTAATAGCAGCTGCATCATTATACATTCTCACTAACAATGCACAGTTTCCATATCTCATCCCTAGTTAATAGAACAGTGCTTGATAGAGTAAATTTTAAAAGTAAATGAATGAATGAATGAATGAGTAAGTGAATAGTAAATAGACAGATATTTTGATGAATGAAGGGATGCAGGGAAGATTCTTGAGAAGGGAGTGTGATTCTCCTACAATTGTGTATAAGTGGTTCTCCTTGATGTTAGGTCTTCTCAGGTGGTTCAGTGGTAAAGAATCTGCCCACCAATGCAGGAGATGCTGGTTTAATATCTGGATTAGGAAGATCACCTGGAGGAGAAAATTGCAACTCACTCCAGTATTCGTGCCAGGAGAATCCCATGGACAGAGGAGCCTGGTGGGCTACAGTCTATGGGATTGCAAAGAGTCAGACATGACTGAGCATACACTTTTTGATGTTGTTACACTTTGAAGAACTTTTTACATTTTATCTGTGAATCTCTACACAAAGACAGCATAATTCATGTATAGTTTCAGTTCAGTTCAGTTGCTCAGGCCTGTCCGACTCTTTGCAACCCCGTGGACTGCCGCATGCCAGGCCTCCCTGTCCATCACCAACTCCTGCCAGGCCTCCCTGTCAGAGCTTGCTCAAACTCATGTCCATTGAGTCAGTGATGCCATCCAACCATCTCATCCTCTGTCATTCCCTTCTCCTTCCGCCTTCAATCTTTCCCAGCATCAGGGTCTTTTCAAGTGAGTCAGTTCTTCGCATCACGTGGCCAAAGTATTGGAGCTTCAGCTTCAGCATCAGTCCTTCCAATGAATATTCAGGACTGATTTCCTTTAGGATGGATGGGGTGAATCTCCTTTCAGTCCAAGGGACTCTCAAGAGTCTTCTCCAACACCACAGTTCAAAAGCATCATTCTTTTGGCATTCAGCTTTCTTTATAGTCCAATTCTCACATCCATACATGACTCCTGGAAAAACCATAGCTTTGACTAGATGGACCTTTGTTGGCAAAGTAATGTCTTTGCTTTTTAATATGCTGTCTAGGTTGGTCAAAACTTTTCTTCTAAGGAGCAAGCGTCTTTTAATTTCATGGCTGCAGTCACCATCTGCAGTGATTTTGGAGCCCCCAAAATAAAGTCTGTCACTGTTTCCACTGCTTCCCCATCTATTTGCCATGAAGTGATGGGACTGGATGCCATGACCTTAGTTGTCTGAATGTTGAGTTTTAAGCCAACTTTTTCACTGTCCTCTTTCACTTTCATTAAGAGGCTCTTTAGTTCTTCTTCACTTTCTGCCTAAGAGTGGTGTCATCTGCATATCTGAGGTTATTGATATTTCTCCCGGCAATCTTGATTCCAGCTTGTGCTTCTTCCAGCCCAGCATTTCTCATGGTGTACTCTGCATATAAGTTAAATAAGCAGGGTGACAATATACAACCTTGATGTACTCCTTTTCCAATTTGGAACCAGTCTGTTGTTCCACGTCCACTTCTAACTGTTGCTTCTTGACCTGCATACAGATTTCTCAGGAGGTAGGTCAGGTGGTCTGGTATTCCCATCTCTTGAAGAATTTTCCAGAGTTTGTTGTGATCCACACAGTCAAAGGCTTTGGCATAGTCAATAAAGCAGAAGTAGATGTTTTTCTGGAACTTTCTTGCTTTATTGGTGAACCAACAGATGTTGGCAATTTGATCTCTGGTTCCTCTGCCTTTTCTAAAGCCAGCTTAAACATCTGGAAGTTCACAGTTCACGTACTGTTGAAGTCTCACTTGGAGAATTTTGAGCGTTACTCTGCTAGCATGTGAGATGAGTGCAATTGTGCGGTAGTTTGAGCATTCTTTGGCATTGCCTTTCTTTGGGATTGGAATGAAAACTGACCTTTTCCAGTCCTGTGGCCACTTCTGAGCTTTCCAAATTTGCTGGCATATTGAGTGCAGCACTTTCACAGCATCATCTTTTAGGATTTGAAATAGGTCAACTGGAATTACATCACCTCCACTAGCTTTGTTCGTAGTGTTCTTGCATAGTGGAAGAAAGAGAAAATCTAGAAAATTATAAATATAATCTATACAATTCAGGAGAGAGTTTTCCTTAAGTTTTTGAACATGGGAGGGAAATAGCTTCTGGGTGATCTGAAATTTAAGGATAAGACAATAAATTTATACTGAAGGTGAACTGAAGCTATTTGATGCACTTGGTACTGAAAAGTCACCCCTTTGAGACAATGCTGAGGGTCTCATATGGTCATTTTTGATGGTCAATTACACTGACGTCTCCCGCATTTAAAATACTGCTCATATTTAATGGGAATCTGAGGACCTATGAAAATCTCTGTTTGCTCCCAAAATAATTATTTAGGGGCCAATTATATCTTTGGAAAAGAAATATTAACAAAAAAAATATGTCCTTCTCTATTTTTCTCATTTGTAGAGAGGAGTGATGTTAGGAATATGTATGTCTCATTAAAGTTTTTATGTGACTTATAAGTACATCTACAAATGTTAATTCTCCTAGTTATCACTTTAACATGTATTTTGAAGAAGATTCTATATGAATTAAAGAAAGTTGCAATTCTTTTGACAGTAAGGTGTGGATTTGCTCAGGTGTGTATATGTGTGTGCATGTTCATGGCGTTGAGGGACTAAAGCTGTTGCTTCAGAACCTGATGGTCTGTGGGACTTCTCTGGGGATTCAGTGGTTAAGACTTCACTTTCCAGTCCAGGGAATGAGTTTAATCCCTGTTTGGGTAGCTAAGATCCCACATGCCTTGTAGCCAAAAAGCCAAATATAAAAGAAAAACAATGTTATAATAAATTCAACAGAGACTTAAAAAAAAAAAAAGGTCCACATTAAGAAAAAGAAAAAAAAAAAAAAACCTTAAAAAACGACTGTGATGATCCTTGTACACATAAAACATAACCGTCCCAGCTCCATGAACATTGACTCACCAATCCGGAGCAGACCGTTGGGTTTCCTATTATCTGAACCAGTTTCCCAAATGGATGTTTGTGGGCTGACTGGCGTTCTCTCTGCATTCCTGACCCTTTAAGTTGCTTTCTCCTTCCTCTTTGCCTTTAATGGATGTTTAATGAAATGACACGTTTCAAGGTCATTGCTGAGTCTGAGGCTAGGGTGGACTGCTCTTTTATCTCAGCAGAGGTCAGAATAGAACCCAGGCAGTCGGGCCCACGCCTCCGCGGGAGACCCCTGTCGCTGGCGGGCAGTTTTGGCTCCTCCTCCTGTGGGGTCACTGCTCCTTGCCTCTGGACGTTGACGTTGAGTTTGTGCCCTCCAAACCGCCGTCCCTGTCTCCCCCAGCCCTGTGGAGCCCCTGCAGTCAAATCCCACTGGCCTTCAAGGACTCCTAGTCCCCATGCCGGATCGCCAGGCTCGGAACCTTCCCAGCAGAGGGAGAACCTCTCTGGTGTTTCTGGGCTCTGGTTGTGGGTCTCCCCCTCGGCAGGTATGGGGTTTGATTTTACCGTGATTGCGCCCCTCCCGCCATCTCGTTGTGGCTTTTCGGTGTCTTTGGATGTGAGTGATGTTTTCGGTGGGTTCCAGCGTCCTCCTGTCTGTGGCTGGGCCCCAGCTAGTTGTGGTTTGGGTGCGCTTGCAGGAGGAGGTGAGTGCACATTTTTCTACCCTGCCGTCTTGAACCTGGAATCAGACTTGGTTTTTAAAAAAGATCGTCTGTCTCCCCTCCCCACAGCTGTCCAAGTGCCCCTGTTCATGGTAAGGCTCCTTTTTACTTTTTCACTAAAATATATTGGTTTCCCACAAAGCTGCTTTCTTCCCAAAGCTGACTAGGGTTTTAAAAACGGTAACATTAAATAATAAGAAAAAGATCATCTAGATGCTGTGAATGAATAGTCAGGACGGACGTGAAGAGACTAGTCAGTAGTTGGGGCAAGATGGTAGTAATGGCACAGAAATAAACAGGCGTCCCTGGTGGACGAGACAGTCGAGAATCTGCCTACAAAGCGGAAGACCTGGGTTCAGTCCCTGGCTTGGGAAGATCCCCGGGAGAAGGGAATGGCTACCCACTCCAGTATTCTTGCCTGGAGAATTCCATGGACAGAGGTTCCTGGCGGGCTACAGTCCATGGGGTTGCGAAGAGCTGGACACGACTGAGCGACTAACACCTGTACTTTCAAACAAGAAATGAGTGATTGCGTCTGGTGAATGCTGAGAGGCCTGGTGCAGCTGGGGAATGAGATAAGCAGAGTTAACCCGGTAAAGAGTTCACAGGTTTTGGGAAACTGTGTTGTCTTTTGGGTTGCTATTAATACACCAAAAATACTATAAACCGGGTAGCTTATAAACAACAGATATGTGTTTCTCACGGTTCTAGAGGCTGGGAAGTCCAAGGTCAAGTCACAGGCAGATTGGGTGTCTGGTGAGAACTCACTTTCTGGCTCATAGAAGGCATCTTCTAGCTACGTCCTTACGTGGGCGAAAGGACAGAGGAGATCTCTGGGGCCTCTCTTATACGAGCACTCATCCCACTTACAGGGCCCACTCGCATGACTCCATCAGCTCCCTAAGGCTCCACCTCTCAACGCCATCCCCTGAGAGGTGCTATTTCAATGTGAGAGTTTGGTAGGGCCACAAACACTTGGTCCATAGCAACTGTTGTGATATTTCGGTTTCATGCTAAGAAATTTGCATTATCCTCTTCAGAAAGCCAATGGAGGTTAAGAGGCAGGGAAATTAAATAATAGGGTTAGGGTGTGCATAAAACGAGATGAAATTCAGTCACTCAGTCGTGTCCAACTCTTTGTGACCCCATGGACTGTAGCCCGCCAGGCTGCTCTGTTCATGAAGTTCACCAGGCAAGAACCCTGGAGTGGGTTGCCATTTCCTTCTCCATGGGATCTTCCCGACCCAGCGATCGAACCCAAGCGTCCTACACTGTAGGTGGGTTCTTTACTGCTTGGGCTGCAGGCAATAGAGGGCATTTCTTTTCTCACCTGCTTTCTGAGCTAGACATGTACCGAGTTTAGAGTAACAGGAGAGATGGCGCGACCTTACTGATGGCGAAGATTGGTGAGGGGCTCCGTCTTTTGTGTAACAGGCTAAGAGCAGCCTAAACTTGTCCGTGTGGAAAGGTTGTTTGTCTTGTAATATTCCGCCTCATGGCTCAGTCAATAGTAGAGAATCTGCCTGCTAATGCAGGAGATGCAGGGCCCGTGGCAGGTTCCATCCCTAGGTTGGGAAGATCCCCTGGAGAAGGGAATGGCCACCCACTCCAGTATTCTTGCCTGGGAAATTCCATGGACAGAGGAGCCTGGTGGGCTACAGTCCATGGGGTGGCTAAAGAGTCAGATGTGACTTACTCTGCCCTGAAGCCACCTCAACTTTCTCCCCTGGAGGACCCAGGGATCCCAGCCCTGGAGGCAGCAGGGGTCTGGATGTAACTCAGTGGGGGTGGGCATTCTGGAAACACAGTAAGCCACAGCCCTTGTGGCAGGGGAATGGTTTTTAAGAGAGGTGAAGGGACCATGAGATGGTGGAAGAAAGAGAGATGAAGAGAATGACTGCTGGGGAAAGGAGAAGATGGCGCCGTGCAGAGCGCCCTGACCCTGGAACAGTGGCCCCATAGCCACGGAGGGGCTAGGAGGAAATCAGCCTTTAAGAATCTCAACTCTTGTCTCTCGTTATCAAAGGACGAGGTCATCTAGTTATGAACTGGACCACCTCTGCCTGCTCTTCCTCAGTGTCAGTGTGTTTAAGATGTTTGAGCTGGGAGTACTCTGAAGGGATCGGGTATTTGAAAATCTGTCCCCATCGATGTCATGAGCCCTGTGGAGAAGGCAGAGTCCTTGGCGGGGGTGGATAGAAAACGAAAAGGCCCGTGACTCAGCCATGAAAAGGGATGAAATCCGGTCATCTGGAGAGATGTGGATGGACCTCGAGTCTGTCATACAGACTGAAGTGAGTCAGAAAGAGAAGACTATATTAACGCATGTGTGTGGAGTCTAGAAAAATGGTGCAGATGAACCTACCTGCAGGGCAGGAATAGAGACGCAGCCTCCAGCGTGGACGTGTGGGCACCGAAGGAAAGGGGGCTGGGGCGGACGGAGAGCAGCCCCGATGGAGAGGTGTGGAAACAGCGCGCTCGTGGGCACCGGCCGTGTGGACCGGAGCCCAGCTTGGTGCTCTGGGGTAGCCTGGGGGGTGCAATCGGGTGGCGGGGGGAGACTCCCGGGGGGGGGTTAAGTGTATGCGTACAGCTTATTCACACTGTAGCAGTCACACTCAGTCCACACTGTGTATATAGAAAACAAGCACCTACATTGTGAAGCTCGGAGGCTGTGCCACCTGTTAGCCTTCAGAGAAATCTAGCAAGGGGAGGCAACTTGTGAACTTCCTTGCTAGGGCACTGAGGTGACCCTGAAATGACTCATCGCCGGACACACTCTTCTTTCTGGCCAGCCCCCCCTGTGTTCCCCTGGACGTGCCTTCTCCCTTCTGCTCGGTTGGTGGTGTCCGTGGGGAGCTTGCTTTCTGTCCCCTAGCTCACCGTGGTTCCTCTTTCAGGTTACAGAACTCAACAATGTGAAGAGCGTAGCTCGACTGCCAAAAAGCACCAAGAAGCACGCCGTCGGGATTTATTTCAGTGATGACACCTCCAAGACCTTTGCTTGCGAATCAGGTTTGTCGGCGGAGGGGGGGCCTTGGCTCTTTGCTCCCCAGCGGGCACCGGGCAGCCGCGTTCATCTTTGGCGTCTCCGCAGATCTTGAGGCTGACGAGTGGTGCAAAGTCCTCCAGATGGAGTGTGTGGGGACGCGGGTCAATGACATCAGCCTCGGAGAGCCTGACTTACTGGCCACTGGAGTTGAGAGAGAGCAGAGTGGTATGTAAAGAAAACCCTCTCCTCTCTTTTCTTAAACTGTTTTTTCTCCCTTTATAGTGAAACATAAGACATCTTGTAAAACTTTTGAAGTTATAAAAGTGTATAAAGGAAGAAGTAAAAATAACCCTTTATTTCACCTAAACCTAGGTTAGCATTTCCGTGTGTTTCTTAATATGTTTTTGGTGATGAATAGGACTGTATCTACACTGATAATATCAGCTGGAAGTTATGAGAAACCTGCTGTATTTCTGTGTCATTTTTCTTTGGAAGGTGCAGCAGATCATTGAATTTTCCCAGCAACCTGTGATATAAGTACTGTTACCTTCCATTTACAGATGAGGAAAAGGAAGCTTAAAAGAGCTAAAGATCTGGCTTCAGGTCCAATAACTAGGGTTTGATTCTAGACCCATAGTCCTGGGCCTGTACTTGTAGCCTACACGTTTTACAGTGCAGTGGGTTTTTGTCTTACTTTTCTTCTACTTAAAATTTTTATTGAACACTTTCCAGTGTTTTTAATAGAATCCAGACTTCCTGAATGTTTCATCAAGAGTAAACCCACCTAAAATCTGTGATTTCTTTTTTTTTCAACTAAAACACTTGAGCCAACTCTTTGAGCTCAACACTCAACCTGGGACTATATCACGATAAATAATAATGACCAAAATGTTCATGAACACTTCAGTGAAACTCAATATGGATTTTCAGTATGAGTTTGGAGGCAAGAAATCATTTCTTTGTCTCCAAATGCCTTGTAATAGGATAGACTGACTCCTAGAGCTCTGCACTAGCCTGTTGACTTGATCTACGAGGATATATCACAGCCGAAGAGGCTGGATGTCACCTGGCTTGACTATGAACACGACAGAGCTGGGATTGTGCTAACCCCTTCTATGGGTTCACAGTTCAATTGTTAATGAGAAAAATGCCCTCCCTCCCAACCGGAACTATGTCTTCATGACATGTTTACAGTTGGCGACTCTTTCAGATGCACCATGTCTGCCATAATCCGTCTCCAGGGATGTGCTATTTGATAAAGTCTGAGACGTGCTGGCTGATTCAGAGGGGCCTCTTTACAGACTGGGAAATTGAGCTGCAGAGAGGTGAAGTCATTAACCAAGGTCACACAAACACGCCCCAGGCTTTTCCCTCCAAAATCCACTAACTCAGAATGCTCTTGAAACCAGAGAGGAAAACGTGACAGCTTCTGATTATTTTTTTTAGAGTGCCCAGATCAGCACTTGCCTTTCACACTTTATATTTGCAAAGCTGTATTCAGAGAGTGCCCCAAACTGAATTCATGAATTGCCTGTTCCTAGGAGTTGGGCTTCCCTGCTGACTCAGATGGTAAAGAATCCATCTGCAGTTCAGGAGACCCGTGTTTGATCCCTGGGTCAGGAAGATCCTCTGGAGAAGGGAATGGCAACCCACTCCAGTATTCTTGCCTGGAGAATCCCAAGGACAGAGGAGCCTGGTGGGATACAGTCCATGGGGTGGCAGAGTCGGACATGTCTGAGTGACTAAGCACGTCGGGAATTGCCCTTCTGGTACCAATTTTCTGAGCCTCAGTTTCCTGTTCTGTCAAATAGGAATAAGAATACCTCTGGTATATAACTACTAAGGTTTATAACAAAACTCAGCTCTGTCTTCTGAGGTACTTTGCAAGATTAATTGTATGACTTAAAGTTACTGTAATTAAAGTAGTCACTCTTATCAATGTTACTGTTATTCTTGGACAAGGTAATTACAGAACTTCCAAGTGAGTGAACTGGGAAAGATCTCTGTTATTGCTGTTGTTCAGATGCTAAGTCATGTCCGAGTCTGCGATCCCATGGACTGTCTTACTTTTTGCTTATTGATGACAGTCTTTCTTATTTTAGAACTCTCCAGGTAGAAATTTACTCCATTAGAGTTTACTTTTAAAATAATAGTTACTAGAAAGCAGCAAACGTTTGCTTATTGGGAGTTTGAAATAACTTAGAAAATTTGCAGAATAGATGCTTGAATACATTTGTAAACATAATCTTGACACTCCTATTTCTTAAACTTAACTAAAATCTATGAAAATTCTGTTGATTTTTTATTAATTTAGAATACCAGTGATATTATCCACTATCTTCTCAGATGCAGGCAATCTATTGTAATGGCAAATAGATAAAAATGTGTTTGCTATAGTAATAATATTTTTGTTCATAATTCATTCAAAATTTAGACTCTATAACTTCCCAAATTAATGAATTTTGTAGAAATGTAACAGAAATACCATGACTGTATCTGGAGGGATGAAAATTCAGTTGCAGTAATAAGCCAAATAGTTTATTCAGAGTAATCATGGTGAAATTTTAAGTCACACAAATAAGCAAATGAATATTTCTTTCCAGTATTTGGCTAATGAGAGCTCTTTGTTAAAATGAGTCCAAATCCATTGAAATTTTTCCAAATTGTTGGTCAGTTAAGTGCATAGTACTAGTTTTATTTAAATAATTTGAGATAGAATAGTGTTATGAAAATTATCAATTGATCAATATAACTTTAATATCAATAAACCATGCAACAATGATTTTGCACCTGCACCTTTTGTGAACACAAAAGTGTGGATGTAATTACCAAGTACTTGGCAGGAAAAAAGTTTTTTTTAATGGTTTCATTGTTAGAGGCTCTTACTGGCATGCAAAATTTTTATTATGCAAGCTAAAATATTCTAAAAATGATCTTTGCTAGTGTAAATAGTGTTGCATGTACACTGACCACCAGACTGTATCTTTCTTATGTTATTTAATGTAGTCTTCATTTAAAAAAGCATTTTCTGGAAGTGTTGATTTATGAGAAAGGTTTATCGTCCTGAATATTCAGCCAAAACCTAGAATAAGAGCTTGAATTGTTTTGAAATGCCTCTTTGTTCCTACAGCATCTGTGATGTTTTATTCCTGGGGATTTTAGACTAACCTTTTGTTTTTCTCCCAGAGAGATTCAATGTGTATTTGATGCCATCTCCTAACTTAGATGTACATGGCGAATGTGCCTTGCAGATTACATATGAGCACATCTGCCTTTGGGACGTCCAGAATCCCAGAGTCAAGCTCATCTCTTGGCCGCTCAGCGCGCTGCGGCGGTATGGGCGAGATGCTGCTTGGTTCACCTTTGAGGCAGGGAGGTGAGTCTCGTGGCTGTTTGTCTACGTTTTTCCTCGAAGCTCACGTCACGTGAGGCCAGGGTTTTCCTGCGAGCTCCAGCATGAAGCACACTGTAGGGATGCCTGGACCTGTGACTATACGATGCTGTGAACGGTGTGGTGGCGGTGTAGTCGCTAAGTCGTGTCTGACTCTGTGACCCCACGGACTGAAGCCCACCAGGCTCCTCTGTCCATGGGGTTCTCCAGGCAAGAACCCTGGAGTGGGTTGCCATTTCCTCCTCCAGGGGACCTTCTGGACCCAAGGATCGAACTTGTGTCTTCTGCATTGCAGGCGGATTCTTTACCAACTGAACCACTGTTCGTATATTCAGCATGGCTTTGTTTTCCAGGGAGGGGGCTAATGTTTCATGAATGTGATGTGAAATTTTCATTACACGGTTTGAGCCCATACCACAAACTGACGTTGAAGTAGGTAGCAGTGCTAAAATTGTACTCTTACGAGGTTATGCTGGACAGAGGCCAACTTCCTGGTTTTGGGAAAGCTTCTCTTTGGACATGTATGTCTCCTCACTGCACTAATTGTGGTAGATTATCACATTAGGGGCCGTTGACATTTTTCAAGTTGCAGTTTATTAAGTTTAATCTACTTTTCTCACAAGGTAATGAATGACACTAATATGATGAAGAGATTGATTTCACAACCTGCTTATTGCAATACCTAATCAGCACTTTGGAGGCTTTTCCTGTTTCCTTTTCGAAGTTAATTTTGGAGACAGAAGGGGGCACAGTAATATGTGGGTTGATCATTAGCTACATACATGTTAGTCTAATCAGCATCTTATTGTCATTCTTCTTTCCTCAGAATGTAGGCTCTTCTTTTGGAAACTCTGCAAATTAAGTTTTATATTTTAGAATTTTAAATGACTGAAGTTTAAGAAATACAAGTTCTTCTGTATATGGCCTGATTTTAAAGTTGAAAAAAATCAACTTGTGACTTTAAAAGGGTTTTGTTTTTTGGATTATAAACTAGACAGTTCTCCCCTCACAGGAGTATGGTACTTGACATAATAAGAGTAATGACATGACTTCTAAACACCTAAAACCCCACTCCGTGTGAATATGTCACAGTGATGCTCCGCTCACACTAATCTGCTCACCTCACTATAAACAAAGCCCAATTACTTAAAATTCGCTTTTCAGAAATATGATGGAATCAGTGCTCTTACAATTACGCCAGAAAGTGCTTAAGGCCTTCTGTCCCATGCGGCTCTTCTCTGGTCTGTTTACATTTTAAGAACCTGGAAGTGGAAATGATGTAAACACATCAGTGAGTCTCTCAGAGACACAAAAGTTTTTCATCAGCAAATAAAACTCCAATCTTTAGAGCAGTGGCCTTAAGTCAGAATCACTTGTTTATTACCCTTATGGGGAAATCTTGATAGAAAGTCAAGAATTTGTTTGGGAAGGTGGGTATTTCTCCCTGTTTTGGTGTCAGAAATCATTTATTATCAATTTTAATATTTTTGGTCATGCCTCGCCACTCGTGGGATCTTAGATCCCCAACCGGGGATTGAACCCATGCCCCCTGCGGTTAAAGTAAAGGGTCTAACCACTGGACCACCAGGATTCCCTCCATGAACTGTAACCAGTGAAATATGGATATGAAAGGTGTTTTGTCATGGAAAGTAGACCTTTCTGTTGACTTGCAGGAGAGTTCTGCATTGATCAACATGTTAAGGGCCCATTTTTGGCAGCATTTATTCCAAAATTCATATTTTTCCATTTTTGATTCACTCTATTTATAGGAAATAGTAATAGGAAAAGTGTATTTATGACTTGTGTTGTCATTTTCTAAAAGCTGAAAACAGTAGACCTTTGTAGTATCTCATGACTATCTCAAGCTTTTTTCAAATTATCTGAGTCTTCCAGGTTTTTTAATATTCTCATAGCTTGCAAAAGTTTAACTTCATGTCGACATATAGCAGAACTGCTAGGAAACTAGGAGATTATTTTAAAGACATATTTCTCCCAAGTATGGTAGGTTGAAAACCATAGAGATTTTTAAGCAGGGGTGTGTGTGTGTGTGTGTGTGTGTGATCATGTAAGCATGCAGGGAGGTGTGTGTGTATGTGTGCTATTACACACCTGCTTACACACATGCAAGGGTGTGTGTGTTATTGTGTAAGCATGCAGGGGTGTGTGTTGTGTTATTGTGTGTGTTGTGTTATTGTATCTGTTATTGTGATGTGTGTGTGTGTTCTGTGTATGGTATTGTGTTATCGTGTGTTATTATGTGTGTGTTGTGTTATATGTGTTATTGTGGTGTGTGTGTTGTGCTATTGTGTGTGTTGTTGTGTTGTGTGTATGGTATTGTGTTATTATGTGTGTGTTATTGTGTGTGTGTGATTGTGTGTGTTGTGTTACTGTGTGTGTTGTGTGTGTGTGCTGTGTGTATGGTATTGTGTTATTGTGTGTGTGTGATTGTGTGTTGTGTTATTGTGTGTGTTGTGTTATTGTGTGTGTTGTGTTATTGTGTGTGTTGTGTTATGTGTGTTATTGTGATGTGTGTGTTGTGTTATTGTGTGTGTTATTGTGTTGTGTGTGTGTGCTGTGTGTATGGTATTGTGTTATTGTGTGTGTGATTGTGTGTGTTTTGTTATTGTGTATGTTGTGTTGTGTGTGTTGTGTGTATGGTATTGTGTTATTGTGTGTTGTGTTATTGTGTGTGTGTTGTGTGTATGGTATTGTGTTATTGTGTGTGTGTGATCGTGTGTGTTGTGTAAGCATGTTCATGTTTTGTAAGTAATAGGACAGAGGTGGCCCTTGTGGATGTGGGGAGAGAATACTTAGCTCGGGTATAAGAAGTGGTGGAGGAAAAGTGAAAATATACTGAAGACATGAGTTTCAAAAATATTCCAGTTGTCTTTGGCCACAAGGCGTAAACACTGACTTGGAAAATGAAAGCGCTTTTTAGTTCGTGACTTTCATCGCTCTGTTCTGTCCTTTTGGACATTTCGTCCCAAACCTCCGGTGGTCAGATACTGTGACACCCACAGCTTATCCCCACGGCGTTGTGCCTCGCGTGTTGTGGGACCTGGAATGTGTGTTGGTTTTGAGCAGCGTTCTTGCTCAGTGGTCGTGCTTGTGGGGCAAACCGGAGACCGAATGAATGATCAGAAGGACAAGTGCTGGGACTGCTCTCAGGACCCGACTCCTTCCTCAGACAGCGTGCTGTGTGCATAAGGGGCCCTGGTTTGGGAGTCAGAGAAACCCTAGGGTCTGATTGCTATTCTTTTTTCTGTAAACACTAAGTGGGAGCTATTTATTTATATATATATATTTTTGACTTAAACGTCACAGCCGTTTATTAGGTCAGAAGTCTAGGCACAGCATGGCTCAACTGGTTCTTTGCTCTACGATTCTCAAAAGCAAGATTTTCTCAAGGTTCTGGGGATAAACCTGCTTTGAGCCTCATTCAGGTTGTGGGCTGAGTTCAGTTCCATGTGGTTGTAGGACTGAGTTTCCTGTTGTTTTTTTTTTTTGTCAGCTGTCTGCACCTTCTAGAGGCTGCCCACACTCTTTGGTTCATAGTCCCCATCCTCCGTCTTGAAAGCCAGCAATGGAGTCTTATCTGTTTTTTATTAGCTGTTGACTGTGGACGAAGTGTTTAACTTCCCTTTTATGTTTATCTAAGTAATTAACTTCCTTTTGGGGTGATTGTAGGTAAAAGCAGCGATGCATATAGATGACCCAGAAGGTGCTGGGCTTCTATTAAATAGTCTCTTTGAGATTTTGTTATAATAACTTTTGGAGCAGGACTGGATTTGCAGGATTGAGACAGTATCAAATGCAAGGTGATATTACCATTTTATATTTTGCCTAAAACTCAAGTTAGATGAATTTTTATAGTTACCATCAAGATGCTCACGATAATAAGATCATTCATGTTCCCCCAAGTGTGAAGATTTCTTATCTGCCTTGCTTTATTAGTGAAGATAATTTTTTCCCTTGGCTATTTTTGGATGTGTTCAAAACAAGGCAATTTCATATTAACTAAGATAATTTTCTCCTTGTCTTACACTGACAGATGAACAGGAGTTAAGTCTCTCTAGGCAGGTGGTTTTCACATATCCAGCATGCATCTGGAAAGACATCACAGCGTTCCCCTCTGGGACACAGGGAATCTTCCGGAAGAGCTCGGGCAGAATTCTGCTCCGTCTGGACAGAACCTGTGTTCAAGTTGAAACTAAGTGTTGTTCCTGTTGAATGGCCCATTTTGAGGCACCAAGGCTGACAGTGGGGTGCGTGTAATAAGCTAGGCTGGGAGTTGCAGAAATGAAATTGGAGTTAATCTCATACTGGTTGTGGGACCCTGAGTCAACGAGCTGACTCTCTGACTTCCATCAGCCACCTGTGAAATGAGTATAATATTCTGTCTCTCACAAGATGACTGAAGATTAAGCAGAGGTGCACAGACGGGCACCTGGCATAACTCCTGGCAGGCACGAGGCAATTGTATCAACCCAAAGGGACGTGAAGAGAAGAGAAATTCACCGACCCTCAGAGCCCAGTGCAGGGAGTTCGGCTGGCTTCAGGCTCGGGGTGACCCAGAGGCCAGATGAGGATCCTAGGTTGTATCTCATAGTCCCGCTCCCTCTAGATGGCTTCACCCTGACTCCACGTGGGTCCTCCAGGAGCCTTGGCATCTTCTCACACCATCAGCCAATAGAAGAGAACTAGATTCTTATCAGAGGTTGACTCCGTGTCAGGAACTGCTTTGAGGACTTTCTGGAAGGCATGCAGGGTACAGATAGAATGGTGTGGTTCTTGCAAAGCCGGAAGGAGGTACTGACACTATTGGAAGACATGTGAAGTTTAAAAAAAAAAACCTAACAAAATGTGTCCAACAGAGTATTTAATTATTGCTCAAAGCAATTAAAGTAAGTCAGTTATTTGACTATAATTAGCAATATCACTCATAATGGTGCTGAGACACAGAACAGTGGTTCTCAACCAGGGGGTGATTTTGCCCCCAAAGGACACTGGGCAATGTCTGGAGACATTTTTAGTTGTCACAGCATAACCTGTAGAGAACAACCTCCCACAACAAAGAATTGTCAGGTCCAGGCTCTAGCAGGCATGTCAACCATTGAAACGGTTACTGATACTTACGGAGCCCTTACTGTAAGGAAGGGGCTTCCCTGGTGGCTTAAAGGGTAAACAATCTGCCCGCAGTGTGCGAGACCTGGGTTCGATCCCTGGGTTGGGAAGATCCCCTGGAGAAGGGAAAGGCTGCCCACTCCAGTATTCTTGCCTGGAGAAGTCCATGGACAGAGGAGCCTGGCGGCTACCGTCCATGGGGTCACAAAGAGCTGGCTACGACTGAGCGATTAACACTTTCACTTAACTACGGTAAGAAAGTTGTTGCATTAAATGTGTTATACGCACGATACCATTTAAGTCATTTGCTGGTCATATAAACCAGGGGATGTTATTATTCTCATCCTAAGAGGAAGCTTGGGCATCTGCGCAACTGATCCAAAGGCACCAGAGCAGTGAGTAAAACGTGGATTCAGAAACACACTCAGGTCTTCTTACTCCCCAACCCTAAGATCCCTAAGAAGGCTAAGTGTCACAGCTCTACTAGGTTGGGCTGGTTCTTTCTCTTAAATAATTATGTAAAATTCACTTTTAATCAGAGGATAACTGCTTTACGATGTTGAGCTGGGTTCTGCTATACAACGGCGTGGACCAGTCATGAGTTACATACATCCCCTCTAGCCTGGTTCTTGGACTTCCCAGGCGGCTTGACAGCAAAGAATCTGCCTGCGGTGCAGAAGACTGGGGTTCAGTCTGTGGGTCGGGAAGATGCCCTGGAGAAGGGAAGGGGCACAACAGTGTTCTTGCCTGGAAAATCCCATGGACAGGGGAGCCTGGCGGGCTGCGGTCCATGGGGCTGCACAGAATCAGACGTGACTGAGCAGCTAACACCTCCACAGCCTGGTTCTTAATGAACTTGCAGAGCTAAGGAGGGGAAGGCATACTGCATAGCCAGCACTCGTGTGTGCGTAAATTATCTTAGTTTAATTCCGGAACCTCCTGTTTGTCCTTCTGATTCTGAGTGAGGCACTTTCAGTCAGGATCATTCATCTCTCAGTATCATGACCAAAGGTGGTTAAGAGTCTTCTAGATTCCGTTTATCCCTCTCTTTTCCAATGTGGGCAAATCTAACCATACCTGTGTTTTTTGTTTTTTTTTTTTTTTAAGAAATCCAGAGTTAATATATAATCGATAATAAAGTGCAATTGCACAGTTAATTACTACTCATTGCCCCCAGAGATAAAGAACAATTAGCCTATGGGGAGGGTGGGAGGCAGGGGAAGGGACACATTGCTTATTTTATTTTTGAGTGTTTTCTAGTCTTCTGTTTGTTTCTTTCCACTTGGAAGCCCTGAAACATCAGTGAAGCAGATCAGACTGGCAGGGTCTCTGATTTTTTACGGGAAGATCCAGTTGACGTGAAGTTGTAACTGCAGTAGCGTGCCCCACGGAACTGTTCTTTGAACGTTACTATGAAGCATGGTGCCAGGTGCCCAGTGTTTCCCTGTGAATTTCACGGCTGGCTGCCCAGTTCCCACGCCCAGCGTCAGGCCCCGCCCCACCTCCTGACTGATTTAAATGGACGTGCTGGGTTCAGCGCCTGCGAGGATGGGGGGAGATCAGGTCATGTGTGGCGGGACACGGTGGATGATTACCACCCCGGGCGCCTCTCTCTACCAGCTGAGGAATGTCTGTCTTGTGCTTTTGACATCATTTTAAGAGAAACTTTGAAGTTTGCCAAGAATATGTGAAAATTGACATTGCGTAGACACATTCTTTTCCTTAAATGGAGTGCACACATTTATGAAAAAGGCTTTTTTGGATGTAAAGCCATCTGAACAGTCTTGGAAAAGAAGTCATCTGTGTCTGGTGTATATCACTCTAAAAACAATAATAATTGGTAAAACGGTCTGTTTTAAGAGACTATTTAACATTTCATTGAAGAAGAAAATTTTGTCTTCCTCTAATTGATGAGTTTAAGGTTAAAAAGGACCATTATTCTAACATAAGTCTTTGGGTGTTCTCTGTTTGTCTTCTTGATCCTAAGCTACTCAGTCATCTCTCACTTCTAAGTATTTTATAGAGCATATATTCTTTCTTCCTAAAGGATTGAAAGCAAATAGCAAATAAAATGCACTCCGTGTTTCCTACCATGTTGAATAGAGAGCTGTTAAATTTTTTTAATTGGGATATAGTTGATTTACAGTGTTAGGCTAGTCTCCGGTGCATAGCGAAGGGACCCTGTTATATTTGTACATTGAGCCACAGTTTCTTATCCTTTTCCCCCACAGTCATTGTTCTGTTTAGTTGCTCAGTCGTGTCCAGCTCTTTGCGACCCCAGGGACTGTAGCCCTCCAGGCTCCTCTGTCCATGGGATCTCCCAGGCAAGAATACTAGAGTGGGTCGCCGTTTTCTTCCCCAGGGGAGCTTCCTGATCCAGGGATCAGACCCGCATCTGGTGCGTTGGCGGGTGGATTCTTCACCACTGAGCTGTCAGGGGAGCCCACGTAGGCCGTTGCAAAGTACGTAAATATGCTTGATCCACACAGTCTTGCTCAGAAGAAGCGAAATTCTTCTTTTGAAAGCAAACAGAAGCTATAGTTGTACTAATACAGCCATTCATTCTTCATTAGCATTGATCTAAGAAGTAATTATAAAAGTGACATGCGTTTTAAGTATTCCACGAGTGGAGGCATGTGTGAAACCAGAAGGGACAGTCCCCTTTGTACGCAGGAAGTAACCTCTTCAGTCATCATCTTTAGTAGGTCATTCATCACTGCACGTCTGTTCTCTGCCAGACACTGTGCTAAGCGTTCGGGTGTGAACACAGACAAGGCCATTGTAAGACGCTTAACCAAGTCCCCTCTATCTCTGAACTTCTATGGTTTTAGTATATGAAATCCCTAAAGGAAAGGGTGACTTTCTTATGATCTTTGGGAAAAAAACTGGGCACTCATCAATGCTTCCAGTCTTGTGGCCATCTTTAAAAAAAGTTAAGGTGTATTTTTAAAATTTATTTATTCATCTAGCTTTATTCAGGCATCAATGACATAGAACATCATTTAAGGCTAAGATGTACAAGGTGATGATTTGATATATGTATGTCTTGCAGAAGGATCTCCATGATAAGGTTCCTTAACACCTTCATCACCGGGTTACCCAAAGAGTGTGTGTGGGGGCCGGCTGCTTGCTGCTGAAAAGCCAATAGGCCAGGCTGGTGGAAAGGGAAGTCTGCTGTATTTCAGATGCCGGCAGCTGTGGGGGGCAGTGAGGGTGGTGGACGTCTGTCCAGCCCCTGCTGACACTCAGGGCTGAGAGCTTTGACAGACGGCACTGGGGGGCGGGCGTGCCGAGCAGCGCGGTCACCTTCTTGTTGGCCATCGGTGGCCTGACCAGCAGCATCTTGACTGTCTCACAGTCCATCTTCAGTTCCAGGGTCCGTTTGTTCCTGTTTATTTGTGGCCCACTCTCTGAACTGTGGCCTCTCACGTCCTGGGTACCGTCTGGTCATCCTTTAGCTAACTTCTCCACCTGAGGTTTTGGAACCTATAAGACAGCTCCCAGGATATGGCCCAGAATATCATCTACAGCCCTTGAGAAAGAATTAAAGGTCCTTGACGATGCTTAATGACTGCATTATTATTGTTTAGTCTCCTTTGACTGTTTTCCTTTGTTTCAGCATTTCTCACTTTTCTGATTAAACGTATTCTTTGACTAAAGTTTCCCACAGACAAAAGGCAGGCAGAGGCCATGGCCGGAGGTTGGGGGGCAGGGACCATATGGTCCTGCTCCGTTTCAACCTCACATAATTACCCCTTTTTGTGGTGGGAACACTTATGATCTGCTGTCTTCCAGGTATGCAATACAATATTTCCCACGATGGTCCCCACGCTGTACGTTAGATCCCCAGGACTTACCTTCCAGCTGGAAGTCTGTACCAGCATCTCCCGTTTTTCTTTGCACCAACCCCTGGCAACCACCTTTCTATTCACGGTGTCTATGTGTTTGGCTGTTTTAAGATTCCACATATCAGTGAGATCACACAGTATTTGTCTCTCTTTCTCTGACCTATTTCACTTAGCATAATGCCCTCAAGGTCCATCCACGTCACGAATGGCAGGATTTTCTTCTCTTTTTTGTGACTCAGTAATAGTCCAGTGTGTTGTTTTCTTTATCCATTCATGAGTCAGTGGCTCTAAGGTTATTTCCATGTCTCAGCTACTGTAAATAATGCTGCAGTGAACGTCAGAGTGCTGACGTCTCTTTGAGATAGTGATTTTACTTCCTCTGGACATATAGCAGAAGTGGAATTGCTGGTCTTTTGGCAACTCTGTTTTTTGAAGAAGCACCATACCGTTTTTCACAGTGGGAGTACCAATCTACATTCCCACCCACAGTGCACAAGGATTTCCTTTTCTCTGCATCCTTGTCATCACTTGTCATCTCTGGCCTTTTTCACAGTCGCCATTCTAACAGGTATGAGACTGTATTTCATTGTGGGTTTGATTTCCCTGATGGTCAGTGATGTTGGGCATTTTTCACCTGTTGGCCATTTGTGTGGTGAGACCGTTTTGTCACAGGTGCTGGCCCACTAGCGTATGTGAGCGCTCTATATATGACAGTGCCTCAGGGTTCCAGTAAAGGGCTAGTGAGGATGAACCACCCCTTCTTCCATCACACACTCCCTGAGTGCACCCTAGGAGCTAGTGTGCCTCCAGACAGCGGGGATGTAGCAATAAATGAAACTGCTGTTCAGTTATGAAACGTACCCTCTAGAGGAGAGGAGATACAGGCAATAGCAAACTTTAAGAAAAAGTAAAATAGATGTTAGGATATGTAAGCCCCATATGAAAAATAAGGTGATAGAAAGTGCCCGAGGAGGGTACGGTTTTAAGAAGGGCGAGACGACTGGCTCCGCTCGGTCAGTGGCGTATGAATGAAGGCCTGAAAGGGCGAGGGAGTGAGCCACGTGGAATCTGACGGGAGGGGAGTCTGGCACACGTAGGCGGTGCTGAGGGGGACGCGCGTGGCGGGAGCGTGCAGATCTGAGCCAGGCGGCCGGCAGGGCCGAGCGGGAGAGGTGGAAGGGAAGCGCCGCGTGACGGAGGCGGAGACGCGGCAGGGCCAGGCCCTGCGGGGCCCGGTGGCCACGGACAAGAGTCTGGCTTTTGGTCCTGATCACGTGGGAGCCACGGGGGCCCGCTCGGAGCTGGGCAGCCGCACAGTCTGAAGAAACGGTCCTCGAGGCCGGTCTCACTGCCAAGCCAGCTGCAAGTCCAGGGGTTCCTGCACCACCCAAGGTGGGACCGTTTGCTGGGATGACTCAGAATTCACTGAGAGTGTGAAGTTCATGGTTCATTTCAGAGACGGATGCAGACTCACGTCAGCCGGGAGAGGACGGGCAGGCGGTGGGGAGCAGGGAAGCGGGTGATGTGGAGCCAGGCCTGTGCCACCTTCCCGGTCTCAGCTTGTGACGGTCACACGGAGCTCGGCCAGCCAGGGACGTGCCCCGACCTGCAGCAGTCAGAGCTTTGGCTGGCCCTCTGTCACTCGCGTGATGGACTGAGTCGTTGATCGCCCGGGTGGGGGATCTCCATCTCCAGATGCACAGATGCCATGTGGCCCAAAGCTCGTTCTAAACCACATTGTTACTCTTTGCCTGGTCAGGAACCCCAGGCAAGCCAAACCCCTGACCTCCCAGGAGCCCATGGTAAAGACCAGAACTCTTTCTGGACAAGATTAAATTCTTGACTTAGGAAAAACAAGGCAGGAGGAGAAGGGGGCGTCAGAGGATGAGATGGTTGGATTGCATCACTGACGCGTTGGACGTGAGTTTGAGCAAACTCTGAGAGATAGGGAAGGACAGGGAGGCCTGGCATGCTGCAGCCCATGGGGTCCCAAAGAGTCAGACCTGATTGAGCGACTAATTAATGACAAGTTCTCGGCCACACAGGGAGTATTAAGCAACGAGGTGACATGGTCTGGTTTCCTTATTTAAAACTAGACTCTGTCTGGCTAAAACCAGTTAGAGGAGCATCCTGGTGATGCTCAGGGGAAGGGGCCGTGTGGCTGTGACGACTCTGGTAGCAGTGAGTGAAAGTGGGCTTAAGAGTTTTGAAGCTGAAGCCCAAGAAAGTTACTCACTGGTTGGATGCGGGTTAGGAGAAAAATAGAGGAGTTCATAACCCCTCAGAAGCAGCTGAAACTGCAAAGCTTCCCAAAGTGGGGGTCTGTGGAGGTAGGCTGACAGTACATCAGTTTTGGACACATTATCGTCAAGGCTTGTTCAGCAGTTTCCCTATACTCGCTTTTCATCTCATTGGTATTAGTAAAGCTAATTAGTAGTGCTGGAGAAGAGTCTTGAGAGTGCTTGAGAGTCCCTTGGACTGCAAGGAGATTAAACCAGTGAGTCCTAAAGGAAATCAATCCTGGATATTCATCAGAAGGACTGATGCTGAAGCTGAAACTCTAATACTTTGGCCACCTGATGCGAAGAGCCAACTCATTGGAAAAGACCCTGATGCTGGGAAAGATTGAAGGCAGGAGGAGAAGGGGGTGACAGAGGATGAGATGGTTGGATGGCATCACCAGTTGGATGGACATGAGTTTGAGCAAACTCTGGGAGATAGTGAAGGACGGGGAAGCCTGGTGGGCTGCAGTCCATGGGGTCAAAAAGAGTCAAACACGACTGACCAACTGAGCAATAACACAGTATCTTTGAGTTTAAAAACTGAGACTAGCATTTCATTTCCAGCCGGCTCCTTATAAACTGCTATATCCGGAGGGATGAAGAAAAATGCATCCTTGACAGAAAGACTTAGATCGAGATCTTGGCTTAGCACGAGAAAGCAGAAAAGGAAGAAAAAAGTCATCATCTTTCTTTGACTTTGTTTCCATGTTAAGTGTTTAAGAACAGATACGAGTAGTAAACTATTACCCTCTCTTATTCTAGCCATATCTGGCTTTGGATAGTTCCTTTTCTCCCCCACAAACCTCCAGGCCCACACACAGCAGGGTTAGAACATACATCTGCAAAGCAATCCTGATCATGTCTGTGTGCGTGTAAGGGGACTGGTCACAGGAACTCTGGTGACGCTGAAGACGGAACCCGGGAGAGAGGACCACAAATAGCAATGCAAGCTTGGGACTGGGCCTTTGTCTTCACCCTGATCGCTTGGTCCTTAAGGTGTTGCTAACACTTTAGGACAGACACCGGTACTTCCTGGAGCTGGAGAAACGAAACACAGGATGTTTCCCACCATCGTCTCTGGGGTTTCTTTTACGGACCATCTTTTTAAAATTGTGTTTCTTCATTTTTGGCCCTGCCGGGTCTTCCCTGCTGCTTGCGCTCTCTCTCGCTGGGCGAGCCGGGGCTCCTCTCTGGTTGTGGTGCCAGGCTGCTCATCGCGGTGGCCCTCTTGTTTCGGAGCGGGCTCTGGAGCGCGGGCCCTGAGGAGGAGCAGCAGGAGGCTTTAGCAGCCGTGGCTCCCGGGCCCTGGGGCACAGGCTCAGCAGGTGTGGCGCGTGGGCCTGTTTGCTCCGAGGCGTGTGGGATCTTCTTGGATCAGGGATCAAACTTTTGATCCCACGTCTCTTGCCTTGGCAGGCAGGTTCTTTACCACTGAGCCACCAGGGAAACCCCCTCATCATAATAGTTTTTAATTCAATGAAAGTGGATTCTTTCATTAAAGGGAAACTTCATCTCCCTGAGTTCATGATTCTGGTCTCAAGGAAGAGGTTTCCACTGCTGTGCTCTCAGGCGCCTGCCAGCCTCAGGCGTGAACGCCACCGGCCACACGCCTTCCTCTCCCAGGCATCTGACCCTCACATCTTCGCTGTTGTCCTGGGGTGCAGTCACCCGCGTTTCCTTCGGGGCTGTGGTTGTGTCTCTTGTGACGTTTTCCCCGAGGACCTCGTCTTCATTGGCTTTGACGTTTTAAAGAGCTCAAGTAACAGCACCCAATCCTAATTAAGTGTTTACTTGATGTCAGGTCCTTTGCTAAATATAAAACAAGATTTCCCACCGTCCTCTGAAGTTTGGGTGAGTTTATTGCTCACATTAGAAATATGAGGCTGGCTTCAAGAGGCCAGAGGACTTGCCCAAGGTCACAGCATCCGAGGGAGCTGGGACAGGGAGGTCCTGTCTCCTGCGGCACCAGAGCAGGACTCTGCAAACTGGATGTGATCTCCCCAAAACGCGAGGTGCTTTTAGGCGATAGAGACACCGTGTCAACTGAATGTGACTCTTCCAGGGATGGGGTCATTTTCTTTCCAGTTACCTTTTTGATTAAATTATAGAGAAACATTTCAGTGGGTTGCCTGCATGTCTTTTCTTTCCTCTTAATAACAAATTCTTCCCTTTATTAGGAAAGGGAGAAGTAACACATTTCATGCCACATGTCTTAAACAGTGCCTCTTCTAACAGTTTCTAATTTACCTGTGTTACTGAGAGGTAATATGAACCAGTCAATCCTAAAGTAAATCCACCCTGACTATTCATTGGAAGGACTGATGCTGAAACTGAATCTCCACTGCTTTGGCCACCTGAAGTGAAAAGCCAACTCATCGGACAAGGCACTGATGCTGGGAAAGATTGAAGGCAAAAGGAGAAGGGGGTGGCAGAGGATGAGATGGTTCGACAGCATCTCCGCCTCAGTGGGCATGAGTTTGAACAAACTCCAGGAGAGAGAGGAGGACAGGGAGGCCTGGCGTGCTGCAGCCCATGGGGTCAAAGAGGCTGAGACACTCTGACCAGTAACTGAAAAGTAAGCAAACTCTCAGCTTGAATCTTTGACAGGAGGCCCTAAACAGACGGTGATGACTTACTAGCTTTATTTTCACTGTATTTATGTTCTTGTCTACTTTCAATTTATGGCAGAGCCTACTGGTTCATGATATGGATTTGATCATTCCATTTACAACATATTTGTTTAATAGAAAAAAAAAATGAGTTGATTTAAAATATTGAGTAGGAGATACAAAGGTTTGACAAGCAAGAGAAAGTTGTGTATTGATGTTCACAGAGCTGTCCCCTGCTCAGAAGCCCGAGTGGCGTGGCTTGTGTCTCCCGCGTAGATTCCATGTGTCAAGGAGGCCTGGGTCCAGTTCTCAGTAACTCCTTTCCTAGTCCTGCCTGCTGTCTCCTCATCTATGCTGCAGTTACTTTGTTCTCTTGCTCAGTTGCTAAGTCATGTCTGATTCTTTTGTGACCCCATGGACTGTACCCGCCAGGCTCCACTGTCTGTGGGATTTTCCAGGCAAAAATACTGGAGTGGGTTGCCATTCCCTTCTCTAGGGGATCTTCCCGACCCAGGTATCGAACCTGAGTCTCCCACTTGGCAGGCAGATCCTTTACCATCTGAGCCGCCAGGGAGGCCCCCTACAGTTATTTATTGGGCAACAGATATAGGCCAAGGCCTGTGGTGCGTCCTGGCGGAAAAGCTGTGAGTGAGTCAGAAAACAGTCTCCATCCACGGGGAGCTTCCATTCACATGCTTTGTGCATTCCTTGTGTGACATCTAATACTTTTAATAAATTCAGGTGACAGTCACTATCATTATAGTTACTTTTCAAATGGACAGTGCAGGCCTAGGGAGGTTTATGGACACGCCCCAGGCCTCAAAGCTGGTGAGGGGCAATCCCAGCGAGGTAGTCTGGAGCCCAGGTCTTTACCTCTGCCAAGCCTCTTCTTCCACACTGCCTTGATACGTACTTAAAGTCGCGTATATGAAGGAATGAATTTCCCAATACTTTCTGAGCTCTTGATTTTTCGATGGATTCTTAACCAGGTGCATAATCTATGGTTTGGAGTAGCAGACATGGCATTTAGGCAAAGTAGTTACTGAAGACATCAAAGCTCTAAGTGCTTCTGTATGGACACAGTGTTCTTGTACCCAAATCCTTGTCCTCTCGAAGGGCAGAAGGTCCAACTTAAACTCCTTATTTTTCTTTCTTTGGGTGTCCGTCAGCTGGTTTCTGTTAGTGTATGGCCATCAGAAAGAGTGCTGGGGCATCTGGGACATTAGCTAAAGTGCCCAAGGTCACAGTCAGCAGGTAGAGAGGAGTCGGGACTGTTAGTAGTCCCCACTTGTGCATTTGCAGGTCTGCGGCGGGTGAACGGGAACATCTTTGCCCCGTCTTGTGTCTTCTCTGGAGCTGCGAAGGGACGCGGCCCTACGAGGTTATGTAAGACCATCACTGCTTTGATGTGCTTTTCTCTTAACTTCCTTTCCTTTCCTCCCCCCTCTCCCATTTTCTTCTGACTTGCCTTGGGGAGTTGGCCCATTATTTTACTGAAGGCCCCCAGCAACAGTTTTAATGCATTGTAAAGCTGCTTATGAAACAGCGCCAAACAAATCTTTTGGGTTGGGGGCAGAGTGTGAATGAAATAAAAGAGCTTTTGGGTGGAGGTTCGCAGAGGCCTATGGAAGAGCCTCTGAGGTCAATTTTTGTTCATTATCCACACTTTCTGGGCCACACTGACCCCTGAAGGGCATATGCCTTTGAATGTACAGATGAATGCAGTGCAAACCAAAGGCCTAATTTCTGGTCTATTTAGAGGCCTTGAGTGCATTTTCATCCCCTTCATGCAAACTGGTGGCCTTCTTGCCAGATATGGTCCTTAAGTGGCATTTTGACATTGGAGGTTAAAAAACAGCTTAAAGAAAATGGAAAAAATAGCAACATTAAAAATTCAGATTATTTCCTATAAAAATTCAAGACTTCTGGTTTCTCTTAAATAATCAGAAGTGTGACTGCTCTGGTCTCATATTTCCCGTGTAAATGCCTGACCGTCTGTGAAGCTCTGTGTCGTGGGAGGTCTCTTGTCTCCATTCATTCACGTTCTTCGTCTAAACCCCGATGGAATTTGAGGTTGTGACTCCTGTTACTTTCTGTAAGTGGTGAGTGTGTATGTATAAGTGTGTGTGTGTGTGTGTGTGTATGTATGTGTGTGTGTGTGTGTAAGTGTTTGTATGTGTGTGACTGTGCATGTCTTTCAGATCCTTAGGTGAGGGCAAGGAAAGTCTGTGTACTTTCAGGAGTACTTGATGCTCTGTTTTGATTTCATTTACTTCTGATCACAATAATCATTGAATCAAATGTCACTAAAGAATGGTTGTGGTGGATTCATGAAGTTAACCAAAAGCAGACACTGGATAAAAGAATGATTTTTTTCAAAGAGTTTTTGCCAATTAGTGAATCATAATATAAATTAAGCACTTCACCACTAGTCTTAAAAGCAGAAGAGAAAACATCAGCATTTTATAAGTTGACAGATGAATAGATAGCTAGATGACACCTAGATGATAGATTAAATAGATCAACAGGTGTATTTGGTCATAACCTAAACTCTGTTACTGTGGGTTGCAATTACAAAAACCTTAGAGCCACTAGATCATCAAGTTTTAGAAACAGAGTTGCAGGTTTGCTATTATATGAATCAATCATCCTGTAAGTATTTCCCAGTTAACAGGAAACTTCATACTTTCTGAAATCAGGGTTGACATCTAAGTAAGTAAATAAATGATGACCTCTGCCCTAAAAGATACAGAAGGCCACTTCTTTCTCTTAAATAATTGATTGCAGTTACCCTTTTCCTAACAAGGTGTATTTCCATATTTGGTGGGAAAAAAGTGTGAAAAAAAAATTAAAACCTTGCAGAACTAAGTGCCAAGTAGCAGAGTCAAATTTACTTGGGTCAAGTAAAGAGTGGATAGCAGTGAGGAGGGAAGTATTTTAGGAAGTCTTCAGGAGCAAAATGGGACTTGAGTAAAAATGCTTTGAATTTTAGTTTTTAGTTCTTTGAATTAAAATAACAATTAAAATCACATGATCAACCTCATAAGCTAGTTTTTATGTTAGCTTGTTGAAAGAGCCTTCTAATTTTTCTCTTTCTTCTTAGATGGTCCATACTAGTGAAATTCAAGCCAGCAGGTTTTGACCAATTAACATACTCTGTGCTATGCATGCTGAAGACTGCCATATGGCCGGGATATTGAGCCAACTGTAGATAATTAGATGAGGATAAATCTTCCTTTTTTTACTGCACTAATTGCATAGACTGGAATAGATAAAATCATTAACAGTAGTTTGGGTTGAAAATTGGTTTGGTTTCCATGCTGTGTTAAAAAGTTCTTTTGATGTGAGCCTATCGATGTAAGCAAAACTCGGGCAGTCAGGCCAGTGTTCAGTTTTTAGTAAGAGTCTCAGCGGTGGAAGGAGAGGGGTTGTGTCTTAGAATAACCAAGTAATTATTAATAATTGTAAATAATGTAATAATTGAATAGTGTTCTTTAAAACAAAAGCAACCTCTTAGTTTACTGTTGATATATGTATGTAATTAAAATCAGAACTGTAAAAAAGTATCCTTTTGAAAATTATCCAACTCTTCAAAAATATTAAGAATAATTAAACACATTCATTAATTATGTATACCCACACCACTGTATATATGTGTATTTTATGTGTGTGTATACAAATATATATATATATATGTACTCTTGCAATGCAGGAGACACAGGACACATGGATTCAGTTCCTGGATCAGAAAGATCCCCTGATGAAGGAAGATGGCAACCCACCCCAGTATTCTTGCCTGGGAAGTCCCATGGACAGAAGAGTCTGGTGGGCTATACAGTCCATAGAGTTGCAAAGAGTCGGACACAACTGAGTGACTAAGCACACGTACAAAACACAGACACACACACCCGCACATGCACCCCCACACACGCACACACACACACCCCACCCACATGCACACACACATGCGCACGCGCGTGCACACACACTCACACGCACACACACACATGCACGCACACACACACACACACACATACAGTAGCTAAAACACACTGGCTTCTGGTCTAATTATATGTACCATTCTTCCTTATCAATACAATTCATTTGTTTTTTAACAGCCTGAGGTAGAGATGATTCCCCTCTTAATCCCTAACATTAATGATGAAACCCACGTGTCTTTCCTTGAGTTCCCTCCTTCTCTTACATTCCACGCATTAATTCAAGTTATGTCTATTTAAAATACTCTTGGCTACGTTTGGTTTATCACATGGAGTGAAAATCTGGAGTAAAATTGGATTGATGATTTTGGAAAGCAGAGGTGATTTCAGAAATAAAATCATTCTGCAAGCCATTGTCCGTAAGGAGGATCAGGTCAGAATCTGAGAGTCATAGAATGCTTTCTCACCTCTGAGCTGGAAGGCACCGTTTCTGGTGAGTTTCCGAGTTGCGAGCTGTGGTGGGAAGGCCTTGCCTGGCGTCCTCTTTGACAGTCTTGGGAAGTAGAGGGGTTGTACTAAAAGTCCAGAAGCGATTTGTTCATTAGCCTTCAATAAAACCTTCAGGATGAAAAACACGGGGCACCAACACGTTGGCTCGAGGTGATGGTCCCCTGCCCGTGTGTCTGTATTGGTAACAAGTTGTCGCACACTTTGATTCCTGTTAACTCCATTCAGCACATGTGAACGGGAATCCTGATCTCATACAAAATCAGTGAAGCTGATCTTGGGCTGTTCCAGGCTCTGGGAGCATTGAGCTTGGAGAAGCTGGTTTTCAGAAGCTCTCTGCTTTGTTTTCACAGGATGTGTGAGACTGGTGAAGGGCTGTTTATCTTTCAAACGCGAGATGGGGAGGCCATCTACCAGAAGGTCCACTCGGCCGCGCTGGCCATAGCGGAGCAGCACCAGCGCCTGCTGCAGAGCGTGAAGAACTCCATGGTGCGTCTGGGGCCCAGCGCGCGGCGGGGTGGTCTGGAGTTTCTGTGCTGAAAATGTGATCAGTGTTCTGGGGGCAGATGCTTTCCTCCTACGCTCAGCAAAGTGTTACTCGGATGACACGCACCCTTGGAAAGCTCCAGAGCGTCACTTGGGAGCACGGGAAGCATCCGCCCGCCTGTCATCTGCTCACGCACTGGATGCCTCCCTTGCAATGCGTGTGTTTAATCGGTGCATTCCTGCAGCAGAATGCTGTCCACTGAGTTATAAAAAGCAAGTGTATTTCATTCTCACTGGGAGACTGAGAAGTCTGAGAGCAGGGTGCTGGCGGATTCTGGGGGGACACTTCCTGGTTTGTAACTGGCTGTCTTTTTACTGTGTCTCAAATGGCAGAAGGGTGAACGGTCTCTCTGGGTTCCCTCTTGTAAGAGCGCTAAGACCATTCATGAGGGCTCTGCCCCCAGGACCCAGCCCCTGCCATATGCCTGACTGTCTAATAACATCACTTGGGGGCTAAGGTTTGAACATATCAATTTGGGGATGGGAACACAATATTCAGTCCATTGCAGTCTGCATATATATACATTGAAATCCATTTGGCTTATGTATGGACAGCTATAGACACAACTCCATGAATTATCTACCTCTGAAAGTGAGAGTCGCTCAGTCGTGTCCGACTCTTTGCAACCCCAAGAGTATACAGTCTGTGGAATTCTCCAGGCCAGAATACTGGAGTGGGTAACCTTTCCCTTCTCCATGGGATCTTCCCAACCCAGGGATCAAACCCAGGTCTCCTGCATTGCGGGCAGATTCTTTACCAACTGAGCTATCAGAGAAGCCCATATATACTTATAAGTGTAACAGAAGTTGTAATTTCAAATGTCAGCAGTGGTCAGAGAGAAAATGTAAGTGAGAGAAGAGAGCCGAGAGGAAACTCACGACCAGACAACTGTTGACATGAGATCATGGTTTCTGTGTAGGAGAGTTCTTGATTTTTTTTCTATATAAATCAAGACTTTGAGTCTGTATAGTATCTTCCAGTTTGTAAGTGTTGGAAGTTAATTCCACTTAAAACCAACAAAAATCAGTAATACTTTGTAGGACAAAGAAAACCTATTTGTAAGACTCCATTCTGCCCACGGCCATGTGTTTGCTGTCTCTAGGGGGTAAACCTTCATAGTCAGCAGTGTGTAAAGACACCCAGGGACTGTGCTTTGTATGGAGAGTTGTGATTAATGAGTTTCTTCTTTACGAACAGTAAATTTACAAAATCTGAAGTGAATGTGCAACAGTTACATAATGCAACTCATGAATTGTGACTGCAAACACATGCATAGAGAGTCACATCTGGGAAAGAAATCTGCAGAACCAAAAGGAACTGGGTTGGCATGGGAAGGTTAAGGCAATTTGAAAAGTCTGTGATTTAACCATGTGGGGTGGTTGGATTTAAAGAGGGGGCAAGCATGCCAGTAATATGATCTGTCCCAAAGCAGCCAGGGATTATTCCCTAATGACTTACGCGTGCTGTGATGTGGGATTTTAGAGCAAGGATCAGCAAATTTTTAATACAGGGTGAGATAGTAATATTTCAGGCTTTCTGGACGAAGACAGTCTCTGCTACAGCTCTTTAGCTCTGCCATTGCAGAGCAAGTGATAGCATAGGTCATGTGGATTCAAATGGACATGGCTGTGTTCCAAAGGAAACTTTATTAACAGACAGTGAAATTCAAATTTCACTTGATTTTTCACATATCATGAAATATTCTTCTGATTTCCCCCTCAACCATGTAGAAATGTTCCTTCTGAACTAATAGAGTCTTGGCATCCATTTTCCCATATTCTTCCCAATTCTGGATATTGCAGTAGAGGTGGATAAATGCATGGATGGATGAATAGAAAGAAAAAGGAAGAAGGAAGAAAAGAAAGAAAGAAAAGAAGAAGGAATTCAAGTCATTTTGAACTTACAGGGCAACATGTCACTGCATTAAAACTGTGAGCTTCTCAAGATGCCTTTAAATGTCTGAAGGTTTTTTTAAGATTACCTTTTTGTAAAGCCATCAATTAGCATAAATCCGTCTGTACTTGAGAGGTTCTGCACGCACATGTGTTTCCATTTATAACCTCATTACTTCCACTAAAAATTAATCAGAAATATGAGTAATTCGTTCAGATCATCCCTTTGCAAATTTAACTGTAATATAATGTTGTTTGCTCTTAATTTGCTGTATGCTTAACAAGCTCTATGAAATGAATGTGATTTTAAAAGTAAAAACATCCTGTTTTAAATGGAAATGAGTAAACTTCAAAATGGGATCTGAATCTCAAGGGAGTTAAAACTGGGGATTGCAGAATGCTTAAAAATCAACATCCTTGAATCGATCTCTGATTAGGGGAGAAAAGAGATACTGTGCTAAAATGAAATGAATTGAGATGATGCTATAATATTTCAGTTATAGTCTTGCGTTTTCTGCTCACTGGGAGAGGGTCTGTAGATTGGGTATATTTCTACTAGGCATTGCCATTATGCCACTACTGGCTGGCATCTCTGAGATAGTCAAGGTCATAAATGGAGAAAGATGGTGAAGCTAATCTCATTAGGCAGCCCTAAACCTAAATCTCAATGACAGTTTGCTGCCGCTGTTGTAAAACTCCCAAGACAGAACGCTTTACCCATGACAGTTTGAAATTGCAGCCTTGTGTGAATGGTTTGAATCAGACTTATGACCCTGAATCCCAGAAGTCATAAAGAGGAGACATGTGAGCCAGATAGTAATTATTATTTATTTTATTATCATTACTGTTATTACTGTGATAGGCTGAATAATGGCTCCCTGAGGATCTTCCACATCTTGATCCCTGGAGCTTTTGAGCATTATCTTCTATGGCAAAAGGGACTTTGCCATTGTGATTCAATTAAAGCTCCTGAGATGGGGAGATTGTGCAGGATTATTCCAGTGGCACAGTGTCATCACCAGGTCCCTGTAAGAAGGAAACCGAGGAGTCAGAGTCGGACAGAAGTGACGTGGCCATGAAAGCAAAGGTACAGAGAGAGATTTGAAGCGTCTACCCTGATGGTTATGGAGACAGAGGAGCTAGGACCCAAAGGTTACCGATGACCTCTAGAAATTAGAATGAGGAAGGACGTGGACACTCTCCCGGAACCTCCAACAGTGACCAGGACAGCAGGCGCCGTGAGTTTAGCCCAGTGAACCTTATTTCAGACTTCCAGCCTCTAGAGCCATTGGGGATATGTCTGTGTTGTTTTAATCCCAAGTTGTGACAATAGCCAGAGGTAACTAATACAGTTACGATTGTATTAGTTACCATTGTAATACAATTATTAAAATTATAATAATGTATGCAATTTTATACAATTACAATTTTATTAGTTATAGCTGTAGTCACTGTTGTTATTCAGCGTGTCCAGCTCTTTGCAACCCCATGGACTGCAGCACGCCAGGCTTCCGTGTCCTTCCCTGTCTCCCGGAGTTTGCTCAAACTCATGTCCATTGAGTCAGTGATGCCATCCAACCATCTCATCCTCTTTCACTCCTTTCTTCTCTTGCCCTCCATCTTTCCCAGCATCAAGGTCTTTTCTAATGAGTCAGTTCTTCGCATCAGGTGGCCAAAGTATTGGAGCTTCAGCTTCAGCATTAGTCCTTCCAATGAATATTCAATTCAGGGTTGATTTCCTTTAGGATTGATTGGTTTGATCTTCTTGCTGTTCAAGGGACTGTCAAAGGTCTTCTCCAACACCACAGTTCAAAAGTATCATTCTTGGCATTCAGCCTTCTTTATGGTTCAACTCTCGCATCCATACATGACCACTGGAAAAACCATATCTTTGACTATACGGGCCTTTGTTGGCAAAATGATGTCTCTGCTTTTTAATATGCTGTCTAGGTTTGTCATAGCTTTACTTTCAAGGAGTAAGTGTCTTTTAATTTCATGGCTGCATTCACTGTCTGCAGTGATTTTGGAGCCCAAGAATTACAATTACAATAATTACAATTATAATGATGAAAATGTGTTGCGTCTCTACTCTGTAACAGACAATAATGCACGGGCTTTGTGTGTACTTTCTGACCATCACAATGACCCTTGGATCAGAGGCCTAGTGCTACCAGCTTGGAAGTAGCAGGGCTCAGATTTGGATCAGGTGTGCTGGGCAATCCCCACTTCACGCTTTTTCTCAAAATCAGGCATGTTTTCTTTGCCCTACGTGAGATCTGCTCACTGCCGTTAATGGCTGACACTTAAAAGTTAAGATATTTCACATAAAACTCCATTTCTGCATCATCTTGAAAAGGGAAAAGGTCCCGCAGCTCTCACCCCGACGTGGCCACCGTCGGAGCCGCCCCCCTTTGGGGGTCCGGGGTCTTCAGTTCTCCGAGGCCCCCGCCTCCCCTGGCCCCCGGCAGGTGACTCCCGGCGCTGTGGCCGGTGAAGTCCCGCCTGTATCACTACACGTGTCCGCTTCCCGCTGCTAGGTGAGAAAGCCACGAACTGCGCCCCAAAACAGCACACATTTATGACGTCATAAGTGGTCGCCGCGCGTCAGGAGTGCTGACGTGGCTCACCTGGGCCCTCAGCCTCGGATTCTCACAAGGCTGAGCTGCTCTAGGCCCGGGGGCCCCAGCCTGCGGGATGTCATGCCAGATGGTCTGAGGTGGAACGGGTGTAATGATGACAGAAAACAAAGTTCACAATAAATAGAGTGACTTAAATCACCCCTCCCCCCAGTCCACAGAAGGTTGTCTTCCACGAAACCGGGCCCTGGCGCCAGAAGGGTTGGAGGCTGCGGCTGTCGTCTTATCTCAAGGTTAGATTGGGGAGGGACCCGCTCACAACCTCGCCGGTTGTCGGTGGACGTTAATTCCTTGGGGCTGCAGGATTGCGCCCCAGTTTCCTGCTGGCTGGTGGATGAAGGCCGTCCTCGCTCCCAGAGGCTGTCCTCCGTTTCTTGCCGTCTTCCTGCTTGTTTGATCAAAGCCAGCAAAAAAGACTCCCCTTCACCCTGAGGGCCACGACCCTATGTGGCCCCCGTGTGGTCGCGACATCCCATCACCCCACAGGGGCTGTTGGCTGGAAGCGAGTCACAAGTGCTTCCTGCGGTCGAGGGAGGGAACCCCAGAAGAGAGTGCACGCACGGAGGAGGAGACTGGGGGCCACCTCGCTGTCTGTCTCCAGAGCGTGCAAGCTTCTGGAATGCCGTTCAGTGCTGCTACTTCATGCTGTTTTGCTAATAATCCTGTTTGTTTATAAAGCCTCTGCTAAGTGACGGGCTCTTCAGTAACAGCAGCCATACTGCTTGTCCAGCCGGACACTTTCCTGACCTTTTCTCTATAATCATGACAGTGTCTCTGTGAGGTAGATTCATTCACTCATTCTCATTCATTTGTTCACTTACCAATGTTTACTGAGGATGTCATCTGCTTTGGGGCCTCCGCAGTGGCTCCGTGGTAAAGAATCCGCCTGCCAATGTAGGAGACGTAGGTTCGACCTCTGGGTTGGGAAGATCCCCTGGACAAGGATATAGCCACCCACTCTGGTGTTATTGCCTGGAAAATCCCATGGAGAGAGGAGCCTAGTGGGCTGCAGTCCATGGGGTTGCAGAAAGAGTCGGACACGACTTAGCAACTTCAGCAACAACAGTCTGCTGTTTGGTGCTCTCGGAGATAGTGGTAATCGACAGGTAAAGCCCATGATCCCACGGGACTTATCATTCAAGGGAGGATTATTCATTTCATGACCCTTGACCTGGAAGGAATCTCTCCAGATGCTACAGATGAGAAAACAGATGCTCACAGTGGTGAGGTCACTTGCCTGCAGCTGTAGAGCTCATTACTGCTGGGACCAGGGATGCAGGATCTTCTGTGTGGTTCTTTTTTAAACTTTTTATTTTATATTGGAGTATAGCCGATTAACAATGTTGCGATAGGTTCAGGTGCGCAGCAGAGCAACTCAGCCTTACACACATGTATCCATTCTCCCAGACCCATGAGAGGGTAGTTTATGTGGTTCTTAAATGTCTGCCTGTGGCCACAATGCCTTACTCTTCAGAGGGTTTTAAAGCCCTTCTGTTTCTCTTATGTCCACACTGTCTTAGCATTTTCAAATTACCCTGAATATCAGAGTACCTTTCAGAAATGCATATCAACTTGGAGTATATCTTACAAAATTACTCTTACAACAAACCCCGTTTCTTTTGGTGTTTTCGGCACCAGATAGCTGTCCTCTTTCTCGTAACTCTCCCCTCTCTGTTTGTGAATCCAGTGTGCTCTGATTCACTCTAAGGATGGCGCGGAGGAGGGTGGGTGGGCCTGGGGTGTTCGGGGAGGACTGACTGGTGATGAGATGGGGTGGCTGGAGCTGTTTGCTCGAGAGCTGGCAGCTGCCTCGCTGGAGCGGCGACAGGGAGACTCTGTGGGGACACTTCGGGACTTCCCTGAGCGCCCGGCTATTTTTGCCACCTTGGAGATCAGTGCTATGAGAGTCTAATTTTGGAGTGAGGAGTGGCAGTGTGTGGGAGGTCCCTCATTCCTTGACCTGGCCTGTCATTTTTAGAATTTCCTTCAAGGCGAGAGGGACGCGGTGGAGAGTGACTGCAGTCTGGCGGCTCCCTGGGTGGCTGTAGGTTTGGGCTCCCCAGGGGTGACATTGAGGCCCCGGAGTGACGCCTCCCCCTTCCTCTGCAGGCCCGACTGTGCCCCCAGGTTTGAGAGTTTAATCCAAGCTGTTTCTGCATTCCCTCTGTTTTCATTTGCTTGTTTAACTGATAGATTTATTTCCATGTTTGGTTTTGCAAATAAAATTTGATAATGAATTTGTAGAATTCAAGTGAAACTCTTTTACAGTTCTGCAAACCAAAGTAATTTATATTCAGCCTCATTTAAAAAATTATAGTCAGCACATTTTTTTAAAAAATACGGAAGACATCAAAGAAAGCATAGAATCAATTTCACTACTTCTCAGACTGAAAAGTCTGAGCTTTTTGTGCAGGGATTGTTATTTGGGGACTGTTATGCTGGGATTTTTATGCGGGGACTTTTATGTATGAGCAAGCTTTTCACGAATTTGTCCCCATCCCTCTATCCACAGAAAGTCAGTTTTTGCCTCTTTTTGTGTTTATAGACTCTGGTTAATTGGGTTAGCTTACAGATTCTTTTTTTTTCTTATAGCTTTTTTCTTAAAGCGGTTATCAACTTTTTTCCACTCCTAAAATAAATCCTTTTTATATCCTGGTAATATTAATTATAGCTCAAAAATATTTTGTCAAATACCTATCTATTGCTTTCAAAGTAGATCTCATAGAGGGCATAAAATAAATTGTGAAAAAATCTTTTGCATCTTTAAAGAAGCTTGAATTTAGATAAGTTATGAATTTAAACCCTTCAAAACATGCAACAGTATAATCCTGTGATTCAATTTGCTGTAGTCCCTTCAGAGGGCAATTTGTCCCTCTGATCAGGATTAAACTGATCAGAATTGAATTCAGGGACTCCCCCGGTGGTCCAGTGGTTAAGACTCCATGCTTCCACTGAAGGGGTCACAGGTTCAATCATTGGTCATGGACGTTCCACATGCCGAGGTGCAGCCAAAACAATGAAAACTTCAGGCAGCTCTTTACTCAGCCACAGAACTTCCAGGGATTTACCCTAAACATGCACCAGCAGAAGCAAAGATAATGTGGACACGCCTGGAGGGAGTCACACAGATGAGGAAAGGCAGGACAGCAGGCAGAGTGGACACACTCATTCCCACCCTGACCCTCACACGTGCTTTGTGAGCCCTGAGAGTGGATGTGTGGCAGGAGACTAATGTCCCGGGTTGTGTTGGTTACCTTTGGCGAGCGGGACTGTGACTCGAGGGACTGGGAGGGGGCTTTTACATCAGTGTTTCACTGCATGTTTTTCTCTAACAATAATTTTTTTAGACTGTCTACATAATTTTTAGAAGTTTATTCACTTCTGGCTCTGCTGGCCCTGTTGCCTCGAGGGCTTTGTCTCTACTTGCGGCGAGTGGGGGTGGCTCTGAGTGTGGTGTGGGGGCTTCTCTTGCAGAGCGCAGTCTCTAGGACACGCGGGCTCCAGTAGTTACATCTCCCAGGCTCTAGGCACAAGCTCAACAGCTGTGGCAGCCGGGCTTAGCTGCTGCTCTGCTCGGGGGATCTTCCTGGACCAGGGATCGAACCCATGTCTCCTGCAGGACGCTCTACCGCTGAGCCACCAGGGTAGCACCCATAATTATTTATAGAAACAGTAGCTGAACGTCTGGCCTGGGCAGAATGAGCTGATACACCTCTGAGAAAGAGGAAGGGCTCGCCCCCTGAACTGTGTAGCAGTGCTTGGTAAGAAAGAATAGGTTTTGAAAGCTTGGCAGGGATGTTTCCAGGTGCTAGAAATGTGGTCTCCATCAAGGGATAAGATGATCTTTGTGGAGAAGTTTGTGCCTGAGCTGAGTTTCCGGATGAACCAGAGGCAGCTGTGAGCGACTGCTGCTGGAGATAATGGTGAATTTGCTTCGTGCCAGGAGCTCTGCTGAGCACGAGACACCTTATCTTGACTCTTTAGCTCGGCTCCACTCACGTGGGTACTGTCAGCCCATTTTTATAGCCAGCGAGTCTGAAGCCTGGACATGCAGATTGAAGTGATGGTGCCAAGATTTAAACCCAGGTGTTTGTAGCTCCAGTATCTACAGGTTAGCTACTGGGCTCTTCTCAGCAAAAATTAATTTTTTTTCCCCTCTGAATTCATTTATGTCAAGATAGAATGCAGCTATTTGAAATCATGGAACATAGTATCAACACAGAATAAAGTTGTGGAATTGAATTGTTATATTTCATTTATATTAATAAATATATTCAAAGGAGCAAATGTAGCTTTTAAGATTTATTAAGTTACTAATGGCACAAGTACCTACGAGTTTCTAAGTTAAGAGTGATACTGCTTGATTTTCAAGTTAAAAGATAATAATAATATTTCAATTGGATGGCAGCAAATGCAAAAGCATGTTTTGAACTATATAATACATGTAAGGTGCCAGGTACTGGTGGCTCAGGGGTAAAGAATCTGCCTGCCCATGTAGGAGATGCGGTTTCGGTCCTTGGGCCGGGAAAAGCCCCTGGAGAAGGAAATGGCCTCACACTCCTGTACTCTTGCCTGGGAAATCCCATGGACAGAGGAGCCTGATGGGCTACAGTCCGTGGGGTCACAGAGAGTCAGACACGATTTAGTGACTAAACAACAACACTATGTAAGGTATTGGCACAGATGGTATTTTTAAAAGACTGAATTAGTTCCCTGTGTTTAAAGTGGAAGATTTCACATAAAACACATGGTTCTGGCTTTTGAGAAAACGAGAATATCTGGTGATCCTGTTCCTGCCTGAGTCAAAATTGAATAGCAGCTCTCATTCTGAGATGCTGACTGCTCTTCCTTTTTTTTTTTTTTTTTTAATTTTATTGACTTATTTTATTTCTGGCTGTGCTGGGCCTTCATTGCTGTGGGGGCTTGCTCTTGCTGTGGCGAGCGGGGGCTGCCCTGTGCCTGCTTGGGCTTCTCATTCCTGGGCTTCTCTTGCTGTGGCGCACAGGTAGGCATGCGGGCTTCAGGAATCACAGCACCCGGCCCAGTGGTTAGGGCACAGGCTCCAGAGCCCAGGCTAGGGCCTGTGACGCCCGGCCCAGTGGTTAGGGCACGGGCCCCAGAGCCCAGGCTAGGGCCTGTGACGCCCGGCTCAGTAGTTACCACACGGGGGCCCCAGAGCCCAGGCTAGGGCTTGTGACGTCCGGCTCAGTGGTTAGGGCACGGGGGCCCCAGAGCCCAGGCTAGGGCCTGTGACGTCCGGCCCAGTGGTTACCGCACGGGGGCCCCAGAGCCTAGGCTAGGGCCTGTGACGTCCGGCCCAGTGGTTACCGCACGGGGGCTCCAGAGCCCAGGCTAGGGCCTGTGACGTCCGGCCCAGTGGTTAGGGCACGGGGGCTCCAGAGCCCAGGCTAGGGCCTGTGACGCCCGGCTCAGTGGTTAGGGCACGGGCCCCAGAGCCCAGGCTAGGGCCTGTGACACCCAGCTCAGTAGTTACCGCACGGGGGCCCCAGAGCCCAGGCTAGGGCCTGTGACGTCTGGCCCAGTGGTTACCGCACGGGGGCTCCAGAGCCCAGGCTAGGGCCTGTGACGTCCGGCCCAGTGGTTACCGCACGGGGGCCCCAGAGCCCAGGCTAGGGCCTGTGACGTCTGGCCCAGTGGTTACTGCACGGGGGCTCCAGAGCCCAGGCTAGGGCCTGTGACGTCCGGCCAAGTGGTTAGGGCACGGGGGCTCCAGAGCCCAGGCTAGGGCCTGTGACGCCTGGCCCAGTGGTTAGGGCACGGGCCCCAGAGCCCAGGCTAGGGCCTGTGACGCCCGGCCCAGTGGTTAGGGCACGGGCCCCAGAGCCCAGGCTAGGGCCTGTGATGCCCGGCTCAGTGGTTAGGGCACGGGCTCCAGAGCCCAGGCTAGGGCCTGTGACGCCCGGCCCAGTGGTTACTGCACGGGGGCTCCAGAGCCCAGGCTAGGGCCTGTGACGCCCGGCCCAGTGATTAGGGCACGGGGGCTCCAGAGACCAGGCTAGGGCCTGTGACGTCCGGCCCAGTGGTTACCGCACGGGGGCCCCAGAGCCCAGGCTAGGGCCTGTGACGCCCGGCCCAGTGGTTACCGCACGGGGGCCCCAGAGCCCAGGCTAGGGCCTGTGACCCCCGGCTCAGTGGTTAGGGCATGGGCTCCAGAGCCCAGGCTAGGGCCTGTGACGCCTGGGCTTAGTTGTCCCACGGCATGTGGGATCTTCCTGGAGCAGGGATCGAACCTGTGTCTCCTTCATTGGCAGGCAGATTCTTTACCACTGAGCCACCACGGAAGCCTGCTTTAGCTTTCTGCAGTTCCTGTCGTTTATTGCTGTCTCTGGGCCTCTGGAGGGGACAAGGCCCTCTGTGTCACCATCATCTCGGGGCTTGGCACAGGGTTCACTGACGTTTTGCTGAATGAACAAAAGAGGGTCGAATAGATTTTATGAGCACAGGGAAGAAGAGAAACGAAGCCAGAATCCCAGATCCCATCTCCCCTCCAATGCCAAACACGGCCCAGGCTCCAAGTGAGTCTGCTCTGAGAGGCCGCTGGAAACAGTCCCAGAGGCTATCAGTTTCCGTGTACAGCTAGGCAAGGAGGCATAAAAAGTTACAGAAGCGAAGGGAGGGGTCATTCTACTTTATGCACACGGCTGAGAATCCAGACGGCTCTGAGTGAACGGATGCAAATCACTTTGCTTCCATGAAAATAACCATTTGAGCGCATCTGGAGCTCACCAAAATGCTGTATTTGGAAATTTGGCCCCAAACGCTGGATTCCACCAACGGTCTCTTTATCAAAGCTGTGGGCGACAGTGCGGGCGTCGTCTCAGCTGGAGTTCTGCTCGCCAAGTGGTGTCACAGCTGCATTTTTTCCCTCCGCTGTCTTTCTCTCTTGCTCACATTGTCGTCTCTCTCCTTCTCTTTTGTAACACTCAAGGAGTAAGCCTCTGTCCACTCTCTCCTTCACAGTTCAGTCATATTCTGTTATGTCTCAGTAACATTTCGATGGTGGGAACACCCTCGATTTTGCTCCAAGAATTAGAACAAGGGCAAGAGCTGGAGAAAGCTAAGACAGCTCTTTGAGTGGTGCCTGCCAAACATCCGGCAGAGCTGGCCAGGGTTTGGTGGTCCAGGGGAGCAGGTTTCCTTGGAAAGCCCAGGCTGGCCACCTGTCTTGCAGACAGTCGATTTCCACTCAAGAGAAGTGCCCTGGGACGATGGGGCTCCGGGGGCCAGCAGAGTCCCTGCGAGCTTCTGTCCCTCAAGCCCCCAGGGGCCTTTCCAGCTCCGCGCGCCTCCTCCAAACAGCTGTCATTTCTCTAAGGTCTGGACTTTCATTTCCACAAGAAAATGTATTTCCAGACTTCAGTGAACAGGATGTGAGCCCATCCTTAAGGTCTTCATGACACCCTCAGCGCTTCCTCAGGAAATGCACCGGGCTCCACTCTGGGTCTCGGCTCTGGAGGAGAAGGCCAGGTCTCACGTCCTGGCCGGCACTCTTCCCAACCCTGTGTCCTTGGGCAGGTCACGTCACCACCTTTTCTGTGTGTCCCCCCTCCTGTGAAAAAGGAGGTTGTGTTAGCAGACACCTCGCTGGGGGGGTTAAAGCGTGAGATTTGCCGACATCGTGGCTGCAGCTACCAAATACAAGACACCCCAAGTTGTTAATGCTGACGGGGAGCGTAAATGAACTCGACTCCAACACATTTTTTAAAAATGTTTTTTGGGTTATAATCAGTTTACGATGTTGTTAGCTTCTGCTCTACAACGAAGTGAATCAGCTATATGTAGGGTGTGATCCCTGGGTCAGGAAGATCCCCTGGGGAGGGAAATGGCACGCACTCCAGTGTTCTTGCGTGGAGAGTCCCATGGACAGCGGGGCCTGGCGGGCCGCAGCCTGTGGGCTCGCGGAGAATCGGCGTGGCGGGGACTGGGCGCACGCCCTCCCTCCTGAGCCTCGCTCCCGCCCCCACCCACCCCGGGCGTCACAGAGCGCGGGGCCGAGCGCCGCGGGCTCAGCAGCGGCCCACTAGCTGTCTGTCTTACACGTGGGACTGTTTATATGTCAACTCTACTCCCCCATTTCGTCCCACCTAAAGTTTTTTTTTAAAAAGAGACTCTTGGGATAAAGCAGAACCTCTTAGCGGTCTGCTGAGGTGGAGGTGGGCAGGGCAGAGCAGGCGGGCGTCCCCCGAGAGCCGTCCTCTCTGGACTGTTGGCACATCGCTTTCATGGGAACCGTGAGCGGGAAGCGAACACTGTTCGGCAGGTGGGAAAACAAAGAATGCACAGCACCGGCTGAGTCAGAGCGGATGAGGCTGCAGCGGACGGGGGACCAGAGCGGCTCCTCATCCACGGCCTGGTTTGTGCATTCTGTCGAGCCCGCCAGCGTGCCCGCCCGTGACTCAGTCATTCAGCAGCTTTTACCAAGTGCCTGCCGTGTGGTGTCGTGCAGATCACGCCCTGTGCGGGTGTGTGAGCGTAGATGAGGCGGCTTCTCCAGGGAACGAGAGCTCTGATCGCAAGCGGCTCTGCTCTCCTCTGTTGAGGAGGTGGCTCCGTTGTGCGTGCATGCAGTAATGGGATCCCAGCTGGGCTCTGACCTGGCGCCCTGGCCATTTACTATACAAGGCGGAAAAGGCTGCCCTCTCCGGCCTTCTTGCCGGGGAAGGTCCATGGACAGAGCAGTCTGGCAGGTTGCAGTCCCTGGGCTCGCAGAGTCAGGTATCACTCAGCGAATAAACACATGCACACACACCTGGGGAACAGAAGATCTGTGTTTTATCTATTTTTAATTTCCAGCTCCCAGCAGAGTGACTGGCATATAGATGATGCCCAGGGTATAGAAATGCATGCCGTGAGGGAGTGCATGAATCAAAGCGCCAAGTGCAGAATTCGCTGAAAGTGGTAAGGGGATGCAGGGTGCAGGCAGGGGGCGCGTGAGTGGAAAACCAAGTTTGGAGGCTTCAACTCATGGAGGGACAATTTAAGTTGGAATGAGCAGCTCCATCTGGCCTGGTGCCGCTTTATTTTGTTTAATTTTCACAACTCTCCTTGGAGATGGAGGTTGGTTTTTGAATTCTGTTTATCTTTACATAAGTACATGTATGGAAAATTTAACTAACTGCAAAAATATGATCACATTGGTGGTGATGTGTGCTGTTTCTGATTTTCCTTTTTATTGTTGGTTTCCATGCCCCTTTCCCCTGTTTAGCAACTCCTGAAGCTTAAAAGTATGTCCTTACTTTTCCACGCTTTCCTCTGTACTCACCTCATGCTATGTAGAAATCTATACCTACACCCAGAAGATTACGTACACACTTAGATACCTACACAAGATATGAGTCTCTGGGGATCCTTGTTGGTTTTATAAAATCATGATCATTTTACACATTTAAAAAACTGCACCCTAGTTTTCTCACTCAGCAATAAGTACTTAATGGGAATAATTCAAAGTCATGTAGCATAGGTCTGACTCGGGTTGGCAAACCATGGCTGATGAGCAAAATCTAGTCTGTGCCTGTTTTCATGAATATGGTTTTATTAGAACACAGCTGTCCTCATCCATTTTTATATTGTCACGGCTGCTTTTGCATGGAAACAAAGGAGGGGGTTCTTAGCCACCGCAGAGACTGGACAGCCTGCAAAGCCAAAGGCCATTAATATCTGGCCTTGACAGAAAAGTTGGCCAACCTTGGTCTCATTCATTCTTTTTAATGGAATACATTTTATTAGCAGTACGATCAAGTCCATTTCACAGAGGGGGATCAGAGGCTCCATGGCTCACAGTCAGCAAGTGAAGAGCCAGGACAGGACCAGGAAGCCCAGGATGTGTGTCATTGGGAACTGAAAGGCTGAAGGACGTTTGGAGGCTCTGGTAGGAGAGAGAGGCTGTCTAGGGCCCAAGTGTGAGTGTGGTTGTGGTGTGAGTGGAGGTGAGAGGTGTGGGATCAGGAGAGGGGGCCCTAGGGGTAGTGGTTCTCCGCCTTCCGTGGGAAGCAGAGTCCCCGAGAAGGCTCACCCAGCCCCAGGCGGGTGGGCTCCGCCTGCAGGGTTCCTGAAGGTCTGGGTGATGCGCTGGGATCTGAATGTCTAACAAGTTCTCAGGTGATGCTGACGCTGGCCCAGGGACCACACTGTGAGAACAACGACTCTAAAGTGACTGAGAATTTGGCTCCTTGGTCCCTGGAAGAGATGACAGGGGAGCTAGAGCCCAGTGTGCGACCGCGTGCTCTGATACCCTTTATACCCACAGAAACCCGCAGGCAGACTTACATCAGCGATCGTTCAGTGACCATCCATGGTGCTGAGAACACAGCTGTCAATACAGGCGTAACTGCCTGCCGGTCTTCACGTGCATCTCAGCACGATGTGTTCATGGGGTTTCATTGTTTATGAAAGAACACGTGGTTGCGCTCTCGCTGGAGAAAGCTGCCTCCTCTTAAGACCTCTTTCCTCCGCCAGCAGGGGAGTGCGCCTGTCCAGCAGGCGGAGGAAAGGCGGCTGTGAGGACCTCTCTGCGGACCTGTGTACACCTCTAGGACGATTTGCCCCTTCTCATCAACCTGCAGTGATTACAGGACTTGTCCCCCTGTGATTACAAAACTTCTTCAACAGCATCTGTACCTCCGTTCCAGAGGGGTTGGTTCCCAGCACTTAGCATAGCAATTGGCATTTTAAGCGGTTTGTATTGATTAAATGAATGCGCTTCATCAAGCACAGAGAATCCCAAAGAATGCAACAAAGGTAGTTATCTCAATGAATTACTCCCAGCACGAAACCAAACAAGATATATCTGCTAGCACTTTACAAGGGTGTTTGATATACCTTAGAAATATAGATTTATCAAACTGGGTAAATAGATCGCATGCTACACAAATACACACTTGATTTTTATGTCTTAAAAAAATATTGTCTAAGACTGCTGTTCTCTTTTAAAAGAGACATTTGATATGGATTTTGTAGGAATAAACTTAATGATTTAAAGCTTCTGTTCAAAGCATGTTTACTGTTCATGAGGTATTTGGAGTACTTCTCTGGTTAGAATTTTGAAATTATGTTTAAGCTTTGTTGGGAGCTCTTTTCTAGTCTCCTTTCAGTTTCTCCTTGGTTTCACTTTCTTGTGTCATCTGGAGAGGATCAAGGGGGTTGGGGTTGGGGAGGAAGGGATCTATAAAGTGACAGTGTGTGAAGTGTGAAGAGATTTCTTCTCTACAAGCTTGTTCTTGCAGGAGTGGGGGGTACTTACACATTACTCAGTGCTTTATTCAAAGTTTCAAAGTTCTTTAATGCATGGAATGGTATGCAACAGAGGGTGGGAGCTATGATTTCTCTTGAGACTTCAAAAGAAGGCTTTTGGATTAAAAGATTTGATTCGCACGTGGTAGAAAATGCAAATGGTACAAAAGGATGCACCGTGTGTAATCAACCTCTTTCCCGTGCTTAATGCCTCTTTGGTCCCCAATTTATGTTCTTGGAAGTGAACACTTACCAGCTTCATTTGCATCCTTCCAGAACATTGTATCACTTAATAGATACAAATGTATCTATTTATTAATAGATTCATTCATTTTGAGTACCACACCCTCTTAGGAAGCAGTACAGCAAAGAACAAGAAAGAGTCCTTGTCTTCAGAGAGTTTGCTCATTATTGTGGGTGATGAGATGATCATCAATAGATAATAAACAAAACTGTATCAAGAGTTGGTGAATGCTCTGGGGATGGCAGTGTAGAGGGGGAGAGGAGGAAGGGGATGTGTTGCTCTGATGAAGCAAGACGCTGGCAGAGAGAGGAGGGAAAGAGAAGTGGAAATTTCCAAGGGCCAGTTGTTCTAGGCAGAGGGGACCATACTTGCAGAGGTGCTGAGGCAGCTCTGTTCTTTGCTTGTTCAAGTCCAAAGCCATGACTTTGAAACATGAATGAGAAGAGGGCTAGAAGGTGTTGTCCAGAAATAAGTAGGTGCCAAGTCCTAGAGGACCTTGCAGTCGTGGTCCAGACTTTGGATTTTGCGTGCGGTGAGTTGGTAAATCACCGGAGGGTTCTGAGTAATGGCCCAGTGCTGTCTTTACTATTGAAGGGGGCACTCTGGCAGCTGTTTGCAGAAGACTGGGGATGGTTGAGGCGAGAGTAAAGGACGAAGCCAAGCTCAGGACTGTTTCCATCATCAAGGCATCCAGGAGAGCGCTAAGGATGTGGATTGGATGGTGGGGGGGTAGCGGGTGGAAAGTGGAAGCTGGGTACGTTCTGAAGAACAGGGTTTGCTGATGGCTGGACTCTCATGTAGGATAGGGTGTAAACAAGGTGCTCCCGAGGGTTTCTCTTCTTTAAGCAGAGCAGTGGGTCAAATGGAAGAAGCATTTACCCGGAAGGGGAAGAACTGCAGAGAGTGGAGCCTGAGAAACGATGCCTTGGGTTTGTTTGTGTTCAGGGAGAGCCTAGCTCTGCTGGGTCCCAGGTGGCTCAGATGGTGAGGCATCTACCTGCCATGCAGGAGACCAGGTTCGATCGCTGGTTCAGAGCCTGCTGGACATTTGGTGGAGGTGGGGAGCAGGCTGTGAAATACAGGACTCTGAGGCTTCAGGAAGAGATCAGAGTCACAGATACACGTTTGAGAAGCGTCAGAGTGGATGGATGGTGTTTAAATCTGCCCCAGTGATGAGTTCTCCCCATGAACACGCATACATAAGTAATTGCAGCCCTTTGAGGTTAGAATTGTTTCACATCACTTCACAAAAGAACTACATTTTGCTTTTTAATGACTAACCTGTTAGTCTGTTGCATAGGTATACAGTAATGTGAAGATAAGACTGCTTCATTTAAAAATAATAAAAAAATTACCAACCCATCTACTTTTCTGAGGTTAGTCACATTTTAAAGTAATTTTTGAGTCAGTCTAAAATTCAATTTGGCATGTAAAATAAAATTAACATTTTAAAAATTAAAAAATACTGGTCATTGGAATAATTGTAGTAGAGTGGGTCTTAAAAATTATAGTTAGTAGGGAAAAAAATGTTATAAAAGGAGATTTGGTCACAATTTAGTACCTCCATCTTATCTGGTAAATTTAAAATGGTTAGGAAAATGAACAAGTATAGTGCAAACAAAGTACGGGCTACGATGCAGACATTAAGATGACAGCATAGAAGATGGCAGCATTAGGAACATTAGGATACATTTACAATATATGAAATGAGAAAAAGCGGACAGTGTGACACTGTACACACTATCCTATGCTCAGTCTTTCATTCCTGCCTAACTTTTTTCGACCTCATGGACTGTGGCCCGCCAGGCTCCTCTGTCCATAATTTCCCAGGCAAGAACACTGGAGTGGGTTGCCATTCCCTTCTCCAGGGGATCCTCCTGACCCCAGAGATCAAACCCAGGTCTCATATTGCAGTCAGATTCTTCACTGTCTGAACCACCAGGGAAGCCCCATTAATGACTAAAGGAGGTTAAATAACCAGCCTGGAGCCGGACCATTATTAGCGGCAGATCCAGACTTCAACCCGTTTCCTGACTCTAGAGTTGGGCTCTTAACATAGTGGAAAACTTTTCCCCAGGTTGATTGATCCAAAGTGGATGAATGACATAGGACATGAATGCATGTGCACATGCTCGATCCTGTCCAATGCTTAATTAGACCCCATGGACTGTAGACCCCACGCTCTTCTGTCCTTGGGGTTTTCCTGGCAAGAATACTGGAGTTTGTTGACATTTCCTCCTCCAGGGGATCTTCCAGACCCAGGGATCGAACCCAAGTCTCCTGCATTGCAGTTGGATGCTTTATCACTGAGCCTCCAGGGAAGCACTAACATAGGACAGTGGTTCTCAAAGTGTGGTCCCTGGAGACCAGTACGATCTGAATTATCTGGAAACTTGGGGAAAATGCAAATCCCCCGTCTACAGTGGGGTGGGGACCGAAATCTGCATTCTGATGAGCCCTCCAACTGATTCTTGCTAAAGCTGGAGAGCTCACAGGATGGCTGACCCAGGGGCCAGAAAGCATAGGTAGCGTCTCTTCTCACATGTCATTTCCATAGGAGGTCAGTAGGCAGGAGGTGAAGGCATCGTGCAGGAGGCCCGGCGGGGACCGCGCGTGAGCTGAGGGCGGCGTCACTGGTGCAGCTGGGTTTGGGTGGAACGAGAGAAAGACTGAAATGTGGGTTTCTTTTAGAACCTCGTTTTACTTTTCCTCTCTTGGACTGAATCGTTCCTTCTGATTCAACTTTGCCCACATGTTGTGCTTAAAATACCCAGAGAAAATAAGTTGCTTTATATATGCGTCCCTAAACTGAGGCTACTACCAGAATCAGAGGAGCTTTGGAAGCCTCTCAAGCTGAGCAGACACTCGGCGTCGATGTAGCTGTGATTCACAGCACAGCCTCATTGTTGACATCGTGTCCCTGGGCAGCGACTTCAGGACGCGGTGGAGAGAGTGGAAATCACGGGTGGTTTGCGTACGCAGGGAGGCCCCACGGGAGTTAACTGGAAGGCGCAGCCCGTTGGCAGCTTAAGAGTCTGACGAGGAGGGGTTGGGTCTTGAAGTCATCGTCTGTTTTGTGATGACTTGTGCTGGCTTCTGAACGGCTCCAGGACGTGCCACAAACACAGTGTATGAGCGTCCTCGTGGTGGCTTATGGCAGCAGTTACCTCCTGTCGCACTGGTCGCTTCTGCAGAACACAGTGCTTTGTTGTGAAACCAGATGGAGCCCAGGGAAGGGCGGCCTGGTGGTGTGTGCTGTGCTGTGGCTGGGTCTTGTTGTGAAACCAGATGGAGCCCAGGGAAGGGCGGCCTGGTGGTGTGTGCTGTGCTGTGGCTGGGTCTTGGCCCCCGGCCCGCGCACCTGGTGGCAGACTCATCAAAGGGACCCCCAGGCAACAGGGAAGCGTGAGCCAGGCCAAGGGAGGGGGCGGGAACCAAAGGGCGGCTGGCACACAGTGGTCCTCAGAGGGCTTTCTCTCCCAAGAGGGTGGCTACGGTTTGCCAATTATTAGGAGAAACGGGGCCTTGACAATGAGCACGTCCCTCACTGGGTTTTGGGAGGTTTTTAAAAGAATCTGTCTGTGGTGTTGACTGTGACAGCAGTGGGGGACCATGTTTCAGCCAGTTTTTACTCAAATTTAAGTTTGACTTCCGCTGCGACTGTTTGGCTGCTGGTGGTGGTGGTTTAGCCTCTAAATCGCATCTGACTCTTTGTAACCTCGTGGACTATAGCCCACCAGACTCCTCTGTCCATGGACTTTCCCATGCAAGGATATTGGAGTGCGTTGCCATTTCCTTCTCCTGACCTAGAGATCGAACCCCCAACTCCTATATTGGCAGGTGGATTCTTTACCACTGAACCACCTGGGGAGCCTTTGACCAGAAGTAGCCACCAGCTACCTCATTACATCCTACTTTATAAAAAAGAAATAGTCCATATACTACTATCTGATTTTATTTTTTTGAGGACAGCTATATTGAGACATAATTCACATACCATATGATACACCCGTTTAAACCATACAATCCAGTGGTATTAATATAGTCATGGAATTGTGAAACCATCACCACAGTCAACTCCAGAACATTTTCATCACCCCAGAGAGAAACCCGTCTCCTTATCCATCATCCACCCAGCTTTGGGCAACCACCAGTATACTTTCTCTGCATTTTCCTGTCCTGGACATGGCATATAAATAGAATCATATGCTATGTGGTCTTTTGCAAGTGGCTCTTTCACTCAGCATCATGTTTTCAACTTCTCCATGTTGTGGAGGGGAAGCTGGTGGCCCAGAGGTAAAGAAGGTACTTGCCAATGCCGGAGTGCAGGAGACAGAGATTCGACCCCTGGGTTGGGAAGATCCCCTGGAGGAGGAGATGGCAACCCCCTCCAGTATTCTTGCCTGGAGAATCCTATGGACAGAGGAGCCTGGAAGGCTACAGTCCATGGGATCGCAAAGAGTCGGACAGGACTGAGCGCAACTAAGCAAGCATGCATGTTGTGGCATGCTTCCGGACTTCATTACTTAAAAAAAATTATTATTTATTTAGTAGGTCGTGGTAGCAGCATGCAGGGTCTTTAGTTATGGCATGTGGGATCTAGTTCCCCGACCAAGGATGTAACCTGGCTCCATGCACTGGGAGCTCCGAGTCTTAGCCACTGGACCACCAGGGAAGTCCCTAGTGCTTCATTCCTTTTTATGGCAGCCTGTTTCTTTTTCATTTGTTTGGTTTTACTGTCATCTCTCTAGGAAGGGATTTTCCACGGGAAAGGAGACTGGGAGGTTCAGACACGAGGGGGTACGCGTCCCGTATCTCAACAGTCATCTGGAGCACAGCTGGGTGGGAACCCCGGTCTCCTACCCCGGGATCAACCCCCAGCCACCCCCAGCGGCACAGCGCTACCTGTGTCCTTGAAACCCCACCGGCTCCATCCGTTGATTATCTCAGGCCACCGGGCAGCATCAGAGCTCACTCGGACTGGGCAGGGAAGAGACCCCCACACGTCCTGTCCTTTAGGGGAAAGTCTGGGTGGTGAAGTCCGAGAAGGTATGTGTTTGTCACTCAGAAGCTCTGTCTTTCTCCCCTGGCGGGATCATGAGCCGACACTCTCGCAGAACGAATAAGCGTGCTGAGTGGGACCCCCTGCTTCTGCTAATCACGTGAATGGCAAAGTACAGAGTGACTCCGTCTTGTCACCATGTTCTCCACAGCCCCGAGAACCACATTCACTTAACCTGGACCTAAAGCTTCAGCAGGAACTCAGCTCCAGGCTGATTTGCTGGGTTGATTTAAGATTTATTCCCTGCTCCCTGGGCAGGGCTGGGTTCTCTGGCTCATTGATTCCTCCATCCTGTATTTGTTCAGCCTTTGGGGGTCCTAACAGTTAGGTGCTGGGGACACAGAGATGAAAGATATAATCTCGTGTTCTCGGAGCGCATGGGCTACAGGAGGAGGCAGGCTGCAGTCACAACAGTGAGAGGATCAGAGTGAGAACAGGTCTGTGCGTGCTCAGTCGGGTCTGAGTCTGTGACCCGTGGACCGTAGCCCGCCAGCCTCCCCTGTTCATGGATTTCTCAGACAGGAATACTGGAGGGGGTTGCCATTTTCCTCCACGGATCTTCCTGACCCAGGGATCTCTTGCGTCTACTGCGTCGGCAGGCGGGTTCTTTACCAGCTGAGCAGCCGTCTGTAGGAGCGCCTGGTGTCGTTGCTGGGGGAAGCGTGGTCAGGAGGTGGTTCCTGAGCTGCCTTCTGAAGGGCAGACAGCTGTCAGCCAGGTGAGGAGTCGGGGAGTCCTCAGGCCTAGGAATCAGCATTTGCTATAGTGAGCTATAGGTGTGAGCTCACGGGTGGGTGGAAATGGCAGGACTCAGCGTGTGGCTTGGGCCCGGCCATTGTGCAGAGAGGTGATGGAGGGCTGGCGAGCTGAAGTCAGAGGTGAGGTCCCTGTGGCAGTGAGGCGGGTTGAGGGGAACCTTCTGGATCAGAGGTGGGTTCCCTGCGGCAGTGAGGCGGGGTGAGGGGGAACCTTCTGGAATCAGAGGTGGGTTCCCTGCAGCAGTGAGGCGGGGTGAGGGGAACCTTCTGGAATCAGAGGTGGGTTCCCTGCGGCAGTGAGGCGGGGTGAGGGGGAACCTTCTGGAATCAGAGGTGGGTTCCCTGCAGCAGTGAGGCGGGGTGAGGGGGAACCTTCTGGAATCAGAGGTGGGTTCCCTGTGGCAGTGAGGCGGGGTGGGGGGAACCTTCTGGAATCAGAGGTGGGCTCCCTGCAGCAGTGAGGCGGGGTGAGGGGGAACCTTCTGGAATCAGAGGTGGGGGTCCCTGTGGCAGTGGGGTGGGGTGAGCAGGGAACCTTCTGGAGTCACGTAGGGTCCCTGTGGCAGTGAGGCGGGGTGAAGGGGAACCTACCGGAATCAGAGGCGGGGTCCCTGCAGCAGTGAGGCAGGGTGAGGGGGCACCTTCTGACTGGTGCTTCATCGCATGACTTCCCAAGTCTTCTCACACTTTGAGAATTCAGACATTTTTGCAGTGTTAACTAAGAAGACTTTTCTTAGCACTTTTCTCCAAAGACAATTAAAACGCTCCTTTCATAAAATTAGATGTTCTTTCAAAGGTTTGAGGAAGAAAGAGACCAGGCTTTGTTAATTTTCTCTTTGACACATGACATCAGTGCCATTTTATTTTTGTTCCTAAATAAGCATTCTAAAAATATAATCAAACCATGCTGGGCTGCAGAAATATGCTCACAGTAAAGTAGTGAGTAATTTGAAGTGATGGCTACTTCCCAAATATTTTCTTTGTATTAAAAATATTATTGTCTTAACTATAATTCCTTTATATTAAGAAAAGCAAATAATCAGTACCTTGAATATTTGGTTCTTTTCCTCTCTTTATTTTCTTGTACTCCATGTTCATGAGGCTGAATGTCACCACAAGTCACTGGTAAATTGGTTTTTTTGTTTGGTTGGTTTGTTCTGGTTTTTACTTTTAAACTTCGAGACTTTCATTTCTGCAGAAGTAGAAAAACAGCCACAGAACTTTTCTTCTAGCCATTGTTTTCAACTGTTTACCCTTTAGATTTGACAGGACATGTTTAGGAAAAAAATGTCCCCACAAAATCTAGTGCTATATAATTACTTGGACACATTTAGATAATTGTGCTGCTGTGGTAAAGAGAGAATTCAATCCATCACATGTTAATACAAGATGTATGTAAATTAAAATTGTCTTTGGAGTTGGTCTCATCGGGCTTCCCTTATATAGCTTAGTTGGTAAAGAATCTGCCTGCAATGCAGGAGCCCTGGGTTCAATTCCTGAGTTGGGAAGACCCCCTGGAGAAGGAAATGACAAACCCACTGCGGTATTCTTGCCTGGAGAATCCCATGGACAGAGGAGCCTGGCAGGCTAATGTCTATGGGGTCGTAAGAGCCAGACACAACTTAGCAACTAAACCACCACATCAACTCCAACGAGTTTTGGTTTCCAGGGTGTGAAGTCTTGTATTATTTTGGCTTTGTTGAGTGAATGTGCAGATATTATGCCTGAGACTACTATGTTAGTGAGACGTATAGAGTGGGGAGTTTTAGAAAATCTTTTGGTGGGCATTGCAGTTTATGCTCATCGTAATAATATACTTCATTTTCCCTGTTTCTGGTTTGTCTAGGCAAGTGCTAAGCAGGCATCATCTCACTGAACCCAAATGGATAAATATTTAATACCAGCTTTTCTCAGATGAGCAGTTAAGGTGGCATTCCACTAGATAGAATGGTCTGCAGTTCACTTTTCCTTGATGGTACAATATGTCAGTGTTTCCTTTTCAGTTGACGTAAGTCTGCCGTCCTCTGATTTGCAGTTGCCAAGTACTGCAGCATGTCTCTGCAGTTAGCCAGGCCGTGAGACATGGAGGCTTCTGTTGCCCCTAGTTTTCCGTGAGTGCAGGCTGTCTCCTAATGCCCATTCTTGTCTAAATCCATCTATTTCTGGACACATTTTTATAAGACTGGGGTGGGTCATTTGATATTCAAGCAACTCCAGGACATCAAAGAGTCACTTCTGTGTTATGACACAATAAAAGGATGTCATGTTTGTGTCCAGATCAGGGCTTGGGGAGGGGAGGCTGGACAGCTGCCTCAGATCACACCCCACCCTCTCTTCTTCTTGCCTTGTCCCTGTATGCTTCTCGTCACGCCCCGCTCGTCCCGCTAAGCTGTCTTCTCTCAGAATCGTCCCCCAGTGTAGTCGGACAGACAACCGACTCCCCCCCCCCCCACCCGAGGACCTGGAGCCTCACACTGTATCTTTTAGGATGGATCCTCTTAGATACTTGGAGCCAAAAGCCACAGCTTCCTCTGTCCCCGTCAGTATCTGGAAGGGGATCAGCCACTTGGGGAAGCAGACAGAGTTTTTCTTCTGCTGGTGATAGCGTGAGTGCTCAGTTGTGTCTGACCCTGCCGCCCCATGGACTGTGGCCCACGGGGCTCCTCTGGCAGTGGGATTCTTCAGGCACGGATACTGTAGCGGGTTGCCATTTCCTCCTCCAGGGGTCTTCCTGACTGAGAGAGGGAACCAGAGTCTCCTGCATCTCCGGGCTTGGCCGGCAGATTCTTTACCACTAGCGCCACCTAGGAAGTCCCATGCTAGTACTAAAACCCAGCTCCTATCAGCTTAGACTGAGAAGTAACCGGCTGGTTTAAGTGAGAGGTCTCCGGCTAGCCTCTGGGTTCAGGTAGGAGCCAAGGCCTCCGTGGAATGTGTCAGGACTCTCCCTGGCTTTCTTCCTCAGAGTAGTGTCCACTGACTGCCTTGTTCTTTCTTACTGTGCCAGGACAGACCCCAGGCCCATCTCCTGTCCCCCTATCAACCCCACGAGGAAGCTCCTACATTCAACTCCAGAAGTATCTCCTCTGTACCTACCATGTCAGGAAATAATCTAGACCCTGGGATTCAGCAATGACTGAAGCAGGCAAACACCCTTAACTTACCTCTCTTGCTTGTCTCTTCCACTAAAGTTCTAATAAATGTCCCCAGGGATTGTGTCTTACTGGCCTGACTCGGGTCTCTGGGCCACCCCAGAATCCGTAGTGGGGTCTGCCCACCGTGACCAGGTGGGTTGAGCTGAGTCGCGGGAAGTTCTCGCCCGGAAAATCAATGCGCTGCTGCCAACGTGCGAAGAAGCGGCGCTGCCAAGTCAGCAAAGCGACAGTCGTGCTCCCCGACGGGCCAGCCCACCGGCTCCGCATGGCCGGCTCCGCGGCCCTCGAGCTCCCCGGGTGGGGCTCTGTGGGTGGAGGGCTCCCCGGGTGGAAGGCCCCCCGTGTGGATCTCCCTGGATTGGGGCTCCCCGGGTGGATCTCCCCAGGTGGATCTCCCCTGGTGGATCGGGGGCGGCTCCCCGGGTCGGCCCTCGCAGCCCCGGGTTGCTGACTTGCGCTCTGTTCTCCGTCGCAGCTCCAGGTGAAGATGAGCGAGCGGGCCGCCTCGCTGAGCACCATGGTGCCCCTGCCTCGCAGTGCCTACTGGCAGCACATCACCCGGCAGCACAGCACGGGGCAGCTGTACCGCCTGCAAGGTGAGCGGGGCGGGGCTCTGGGGCGGAGGGCGGGGCTCCGGGAGGGGCGGGGCTCTGGGCGGAGGGCAGGGCTCTGGGAGGGGCGGGGCTCTGGGGTGGAGGGCGGGGCTCTGGGGCAGGGGGCGGGGGCGCCGGGAGGGGGCGGGCTGAGCCCTCAATGATGCTGCGTCCCCACAGGTTGGTCCCCTTCCCCCCAGAGCCCCATGCTTCTGAGGCAGGGGCCACGGGCTGCATCCCTAGTTAGGGCCCTGAGACCCCGCCTTTCATGCGGGGAGGGCAAAAAACGAAACATCCTCAGGGCAATCTGGACAGAGGAGATGTCACATGAAGGAGACACTCATTTTACAATTCTTATTTTTACTAACCTAACTCCCTTTCATCAAAACAAGTCAGCGCTCATCAGAAGTGACTGAAGACTAAAGGCCTTTCCAGGGCCCTGACGGTGTAGTAATAATTTTTAAAATCTTCAGCTCAGAGCAGATGTTTTATATGCTGTTAGCATATGGCTTGTGCGCGCCTTGGGTTTATAAAGCTACCTCTGACAGTGTCTGCATCTGTCTGCAAAAAGAAAACAACTCTGTTTTCCAGCATATACACAACTTCTTCAACCATAACAACAAAAAATGCAAATTTACCTGCATGCAAAAAGCCCATATGGTTGGAAAACCATACATATAGCTGAAAGAGTCTGGGATCATCACCAAGGACTAGTGACCCACTAATTCCAGAAAAACAGTGGTGATTATGTTACCTCTAGACATGGAGCAGAACAACACAAAACATCCACAAAGGAGAAAGTCACCTTTGAGAAGTTTGTGTTGTTTTTGTCAAATACAGCAAGTCACAGACCAAACAGCTCATCAGAATCGGACTTGGGTTTGCTCAATCAGCCTTAATATTTAGGTTTGTTATTTATTATCTTTATAACCCAACACTCAAAAGTAATGGGACTCAGGCAGACTTTGGATATATATTAGCTTCCCTGGTGGCTCAGAGGGTAAAGCATCTGCCTGCAATGCAGGAGACCGGGTTCAGTCCCTGGAGAAGGAAACGGCAGCCCACCCCAGTCTTCTCACCTGGAGGCCCCGTGGAGGGAGGAGCCGGCGGCTGCCGTCCTCGGGCCGCAAACTGAGCAACTGCACTTTCACGTTTGGTTCCAGACCATCACAGTAAAGAGAGTATTGAGATAAAGCGAGTCCCATGAAGTTTTTTGGTTTCCCAAAGCATATAAAAGTTACGTTTACATTAGCCTGTGGTCTCTTAAGTGTGCAACAGCTTGTATGTCTAAAAAGATGCACATACCTTAATTAAAAAACACTTTATTGCTAAAAAATGCTAACCATCATCTAAGTCATATAAGCCTTCAGTGGTCGTAGTAGTAACATCAAACATAACCAATCACAGGTCATCAAAGCAAGTATAATAATAATGGACAAGCTGGAGATATTTTGAGAATTACCAAAATGTGACACAGAGACATGAAGTGAGCAAGTGCTGTTGGGGAAATGGTTCCAACAGATTCACTTAGCGTAGGATAGCCACAAATCTGCAATTTAAAAAATATTTAGGGACTTCCCTGGCCATCCAGTGGTTAAGAATCTACGCTGCTTCCATTATAGGGGGCATGGGTTCCATCCCTGGTTGGGGAACTGGGATCCTGAATGCTGCATGATGAGGCCCAAAAATACTCAATCAAGATAAATATTTAAAAGTTAACAAAATGCAGTATCTGTAAAGCATAATGCAGTGAAGGAGAAAACGTGGTCTGCCTGCATTACTGTAAAATTAAGTTCAAGTTTATTGGTATAGATTTTACAAATGAACACAGTAGTAGTACTTACAAGACAGTAATTTAAAGATAGTGATTGCTTAGTTTCTGATGAAATAAGTTCCAATGATAATAAAAAACAAGTCACGGAATTCCTGCAGAGATGAGGGATTATCAAACTTTGTGACTGGTAATTTTATAGGGTTTTCAAGGTGATTCTGTTCTAGCATTGAAGATGATAATCAAAACTATGATTGTTTGTTACATAGTATAACCTTCATTGAACCCAAGCTTCCCATAGAATTCTTACATTTTTCCTGTTTTGACTGCACACTAATACTCAATGAAATATCCTATTATCTTAGAATATTTCTGTGCACAAGAATGGCATTGTAATTGCTTCAGTGTTTGTTTTTTGCTTTATGTTTTGTATCAATTATTTCATCAAATTATTTGTTTTCACATACTTTTGTTACCTGTGTAGGAATTAATGTAAATGTATTTTATTTTGATACTTAATTTATAACCAATGTTTCCGAGATAGTACCTCATCAGCATGTTCTACGTAGATTTGTCTATATTTGTTTTATCTTGGGATTGCTTTTTAGTCACCAGTATTCATTGAGATACGGGGCTAATATGTGCTGTGTATATATTGAATAGCTTGGAAACTTAATTTACCACTAAATTTGATAGATTTTTTTTTTTTATAATGTTCAGACTATAGAATTATCTCGCGTCTCAGGGGTGGTCATCCACATGACGAATAAATGGGAAACGTTCACCTGTCCCACCTATGAGGCCTCCTAGTGGCTCAGCAGTAGAGGCCGCCTGCAATGCAGGAGACTCGGGAGACACGGGTTCCACCCCTGGGTTGGGAAGATCCCCTGAAGGAGGAAATGTCTACCCACTCGAGTATTCTTGTGAGAAGTCCCATGGACAAAGGAGCCCGGCGGGCTATAGTCCTTGTGGTTTTAAAGAGACAGGACTGAGCAACTGAGTACCCACACACGCATTCCACCTGTTCCACCTGCCTTTCTTCCTCCCTTCTGCCCACCCCCAGAAAAAAAATGAAATTGAGAAAATGAGTAACATCATGGCCCTGTGTGTGTGTCACATGATGAGATTACACAGCTCATCGTATCTTCTTGTTTTGTTGGTATCCATGAGTTGTAATTCCTCTGGCCAATTCACCTACCCTAATGTATTTCAGACTGATTTTTTTCTGACAGATCCAGTGGCTAACCTTGGAAATCATACAGACCTTTATGAGGGAATTTATCCAAGAGATTTGAGAAATTTTTTCCTCTCCAGATTTAGTGCTAGAGAGCCACCTACTGGTTGATGTTTGGATTTTCCGCTTTATTATTGCTGTGAGGAAAGGAGCGTGCTGGGTCTGACACGCCCGCGTACACTAAGATGTGTTCATCTACCTTTGCTGCTTCCTCCACCCCATTTTCCAGTTTTCAAAACTAAATTCTCTTCTCTGCTTAGGCGTTTACAGAATTAACATGTGAGGTTCATCGTGAGAACTGGGAAAAAATACATGACATAGAAGCACTCAACCGTATGTTGAGCCCTGTATTCACAGAATTCTAATGAGAATTCATTGTATAAAGCGAGTCACCTTTTTCCAGTTGTCTTCTATGTTGTCCTAACCCTGGTTGATATCACCCTCCTCCAAAAAAGCACTAGGATCCAATAATTGGGGGCAGAATCAGTCTTTTAGTCGCTCAGTCGTGTCCGACTTTTTGCAACCCCGTCGACTGCAGCATGCCAGGCCTCCCTGTCCATCACCAACTCCCGGAGTCCACCCAAATCCATGTCCATTGAGTTGGTGATGCCATCCAACCATCTCATCCTCTGTCGTCCCCTTCTTCTCCCACCTTCAGTCTTTCCCAGCATCAGGGTCTTTTCCAATGAGTCAGTTCTTTGCATCAGGTGGCCAAGTATTGGAGCTTCAGCTTCAGCATCAGTCCTTCCAATGAATATTCAGGACTGATTTCCTTTAGGATGGACTGGTTTGTGCTACATGTTAAATTCTTTAGGAGATTCAGAAAGCAAATCCGTATTTTCAAGACTCTGAGATGTCCTTCAGTAAAAAAACAAATCTGTTTAATCTTGGTTAAGCCAGAGCTCTGCAAATTTGAACATGCAATCTTCTCTCTCCTTTTTTTTTTATATAAACTAATGTTAATATACCAGTAGTAAAGTGCCAGGTTTGTTCCTTTCAAGGGAGACAGGACATACTCACTGAACATCTTTATAAAAGCTGTTGTTTCTTGAGGACCTACTGTGTTTCTGTCTTTGCACTAGGACCTTGATGTGGTGGTGGTGGTTTAGTTGCTAAGTCGTGTCTGATTCTTCTGCGACCACATGAACTATATTCTGCCAGGCTCCGCTGTCCCTGGGATTTCCCAGGCAAGAATACTGGAGTGGGTAGCCATTCCTTTCTCCAGGGGATCTTCCCAACCCAGGGATTGAACCCGGGTCTCCTGTGCTGCAGGCAGATTCAGGACCGACTGAGCCACTAGGAAAGCCGGAACGCAGTATGCATGATCCCATTTAGTCTGCAACGCAGCTCCTGGGAGTATTTTATTCCCTTGTGCAGCTAAGACACAGAACTTAAAGGAATTCAAACTACTAATTACACAGAATTTCAAATTACTAATTTGAAGTTAGTAATGTGTCCAGGATCACCTGTGTCGTGGAATTGAGGCTTTCCTCTCTCCATTCATTCATTATTTGATAAATGTTAGTTGAGCATCTGTTTTATGCCGAGCATTGTGCTAGTTGATGGAGCCACCCTGGGGCTCCTACACAGGCTTGTTCCTGTGTCCTACTGGTTATAGTCGGAAGGAGAGCCACAGTCAGTAATTACACATGCGTATTTAATTTCAAATTTGGTCCATGTCATATTGAAAAGGAAGTGTTTGTAGTAAAGAATGGTAAAGCAGAGTTGTCAGTTTGGAGAGGAAGGTGACAAAGGGACTTCTTTAGAGGGACCATTTACCCCAAGACCTGGTGTCTGAAGAGAGGAGTCCTGTCAATAGCCAGGAAAAAGCCTTATCCACAGAGAAATCAACATATGCAAAGGCCCTGGGGCGGGAAGGAGCCTGGGTGTTCGGAGAGCAGAAAGGAGGTGGTGTGGCTGGTGCTTAAAGACTTTTAGGAGAGAGCTGGGTGTGTCCAGCCTCTTGGCCATGTTCTTCTTAAACTCCCTCACCTTCTTTAAGTTAACATCTTAGGAATTCTGGCTTAATCCTAAGGCGCTGCATTTCTCAACATGTTTAGAACCCTTCTGTAGAAATTGCCTCTGAAGGGTGTCCCTTGTTTCAAAGCAAAAATGAGAAAAACATAGGCATGTGTATCATTGATCCAATGTGATTTTGGATAATCTTAGGAAATCAAGGAGCAGCATCAGATGTCTGTCTCACTCTATGGGCGCCCTCCTTGTCGCCTTTCCTGGCTCATCTGGCAGCAGTTAGAGTTGGCCAGAGACTCCATTTCAATGAAGGCAGAAACTGAGACCCTTGGAAGTCAATACTTGCCTGAGATCACATGGCCAGTGGGTGGACGGGCTGACGTAAAATTCCAGTGTTCTGAATGCTGGTTTAGGCGCCTTTCTTTTATTGTATATGCTTGCCTTTGGGTGCAAATTATGCCATGGGGGTGTTTCCAAAGTGAATACCATGTGATGGAAATAGCTCCTCCAGAGGGTTGGTTCCAGGTCGTGCAATTTACATTTTTATATTAAGGAGGATAGATTTTTTGAACAGTGATTACTTTGGAAGGCTTAACCTTGGATTTTCTTTCTTTTTTTAAATTTATCTTTTATTGAAGTATAGTTGGTTTACAATGCCGTATTTATTTCTGCTGTACCGCAGAGTGATCCAGTTATACATATATGTGTATACATTCAGTTTTGTACACACACACACACACGTGTGTGTGTGCCAAGTCACTCAGTTGTGTCTGACTCTGCGACCCCCTGGACTGCAGCCCGCCAGGCTCCTCTGTCCATGGGATTCTCCAGGCAAGAATCCTGGAGTGGGCTGCCATGCCCTCCTCCAGGGGATCTTCCCGACCAGGGATGGAAGCCAGGTCTCTTACGTCTCCTGCACCTGCAGGCAGGTTCTTTGACCCCGGCGCCTGTGTCTTCTTTAACACTCTGCTCCATTATGGTCTGTCACAGGCATCGACTGTGGCTTCCTGTGCAGTACGGTGGACCGTGCCTGTCCCTCCTGGATAGAAGCGTTTGCCTCTGCTCACCCCAAACTCCCACCCACCCGTCCCCAGCCTCCCCCTGACAACCCCAGTCTGTTCTCTATAACGTTGGTTTTTCAGTATGAATTCTAACACAGCTACGTACACTTGTGCATCTTGTAAGGGAGAAGTAGCTTAAGATCCCAGCAAATTAGAAAGATGACAAATAAGCCGGGGTCTCACGCTCGCGTGTCTGTAGGGGCCAGGAGGACACGCCAGTGTGGGCGTGGTGGGCTCCCTGCTAAAGGGAGAGTGCAGGCCGGGGGACGGGCCCTCAGCCCTTCTGCAGTTACTCAGACATCGACAGCGATCCCGCGTGCTCAGCCCCGTGCAGGCCAGGGAACGGGCCCTCAGCCCTTGTGCAGTTACTGAGATTTCTGAGCGATCCCGCAAGCTCAGCCCCGAGAGGCCAGAGGACAGGGCTTGGCACACATCGTGTGCACAGGCCAGTGCCAGCGTGTGACCTCTGTGTGTGACCTTTGCACGCATGTGGGTGTGTGTGTTGGAAAGAGAGTTGAATTCATGTGTAAAATGACTGGGAAGCTGGAAGGAATGACCTGTAGTGATTGGGATATTTAATATTGTAACTTCTCTAGTAACAGTCACTGCTATATGTACCAGTGACTGTATGACTACATACATAGTTTTCTTATGGTTCAGATTTGAGGCTTGCAAATGTCTGAAGCCATGACTTCCTATGTCAGAAAGAGACTAGACGGGGCCGTGACGGAGCCCAGGGCTGCTGGGATGAGGAGATGCAGCTTAGGGCGTGGGGCCAGCGCCACCACGAACCTCCCTGCTCGGTCCCGCGTTCCGAGCGCGTGTTGGTGGGGCGGGCATGCTTTGCTTCGCCGGGGTGCCATTTCCCTGTGCTGTTAGACCGGCTTGATCTCTGAGTTTGGTTCCAGGAAGTCTGAACTGTGGTGCAGGTTTTGCTTTGTTCGCTTCTGAGGGCTGTTCACCTCATCACCTGATCTGCATTGTAAATTCCTTTTTGGTGTGGTAACCCTTAGTCGCTTAATGTAACGAGCCGACTCGTTGGAAAAGACCCTGATGCTGGGAAAGACTGAGGGCAGGAGGGGAAGAGGACGACAGAGGATGAGATGGTTGGATGGCATCACCGACTCAGTGGACATGGATCTGAGTGAATTCCGGGAGATGGTGAAGGACCGCGGAGCCTGGCAGGCACAGTTGACGGAGTCGCGGAGTCAGACTCAGCACCTGGACCACAGCAACTCAGCCAGCAGATGGCCGCAGAACGCCCCTCGTGTTGCTCAGGTCCAGCGCTCCGTCCACAAGGATTGGCCAGCTGGCCTCCTGCGCGTCCAGCTGCTGTGTGTTTCTGTTCACAGCCTTTCATGGGAAACTCCGGAGGAGGCCATGGCAGCCCACTCCAGTACTCTTGCCTGGGAAATTCCGTGGACGGAGGAGCCTGGTGGGCTGCAGTCCATGCGGTCGCGAAGAGTCGGACACGACTGGGCGACCTAGCAGCAGCAGCAGCATGGGAATCCTCACGCCCATTCCTTACGGATTAACCGGTTGCTGCTGTGCTGCAGGCAGTGGAGTTAGGCAGCTGCTGTGAGACCATGCTCTGCAGAATCTAAAATACTTCTTGTCTGGCCTTTTATAAAGTGCACCAGCCCGACCTGTGTCACAGCAGAGACTCACGGTGGCCTTGTGTGACTTCTTCCTGACCTGGCCTTCCTGACGTCTTCATTGTCCTTGGTTTGGAACTTAAACCTGAAATAATAAAGGCGGTGTGTCTTTTAATAGGTCCTCCTATACTGCAGGATTTCCTACCGATAAATACAATATTGTCTTATTTCTGGCCTGGTTTCCAAAAGGTGTTCTCCCCAAAAGATTCCCCACTCTTGATCGTGTCTTGTTTTCCCTAAATCTTCCGGGTGTAGGAGTTAGTTGATAAAGATAAAATGTTAAGGAGGAGGTTGTCCCTAATTGCTCCTGGTTTGATCACGTTGTTGTTGGTTAGTAGCTCACTTGTTTCCAACTCTTTGTGACCCCACAGTATGTAATTGCCAGGCTCCCCTGTCCTTGGGGTTTCCCAGGCAAGAATCCTGGACTGGGCTACCATTTCCTTCTCCAGGGGATCTTCCCGACCCAGGGATGGGACCCGTGTCCCCTGCATTGGCAGGAGGGTTCTTTACCACTGAGCCACCTGGGAAGCCGGGTTTGCACATAGCCAGTGCAAAGGCCACAGGCAAGTGATGCATTAATCACACTGTCTTTCAGGACTCTCCTTTGCATATCCTTGTGAGTAGCCTCTGGCGGGAGAAACATTCTGTGTCCTATGTTACTTATTTCTATTATACAGAAACTTGTGATGAGCTAACCTGGTTGTGGGCTTTATTGAAATGTAACTGCTGATTTTAAATCTCTTTTGGAAAAGGTGTCACCAGCCCTCTGAAGCTTCATCGAACAGAGACTTTTCCCACCTACCCATCTGAGCACTGACGGGGCTGGCAGGAATCGCCTGGTGACGCGGGTGAGACGCGTCAGCCACAGACCCCCCGGCCGGGCAGAGGGCGCCCAGGACGCCGTGCCGGAGAGCAGCTCCCCGTCCTGCCCACCTGCGTGGTCCTTGGGACACTCTGCAACACTCTTTTTCTTTTCTTCCTGTCTTTGTTTTTTCCCCTTTTCTTCCTTAAAAAAAAAAAAAAAATTAGCATACTTGAAACCTGCTCTATAGATATCGACCTTTTGTTCCCTCTTTTATGGCCGGACAGAAAGGAACTGACGCCGCTAAGTGGTTTTTCTATTGTAGATCCCGTGTCCCCTGCACCGCCCTGAGTTTATCCTTTTGCGGATTCTTGTGATTTCTTTTCCTTCTGAGTGTTTCAGTTGTGTGACAGTACTGACAATAAAATGGCTCTTAATTATTTGTTATTTGTTCATACTGTATTCCTCAGTTATTAATATTATGGTTCTGCTTTACTATGGGCCATCATATTTTATTATATCCCCACTTAGTTAAATCAGTGCTTTGACTCAGTATGACCTATTACATTAAGAAGTCACCTTTCTAAGAACCCTTTATATTATTTACCAGGGTTACAATTTCTTACACCATCTCCCCTCTCCCTCCCTTTTAAGAAAGCTTTTATTTTGTTCCGTGTACCTTCCGAAAACGTTTTAAAATAAAAGATCGTTCTTCACCCATGTGGTCTTGGGCTTCTGGCTGTGTGGATTTCTCGGTATCTCCAGTGTTTCTGAGGTGTGTGAATATCTTCCTTGTGAGCCCTGAGCATCGCATCTGGTAGACCAGCCGTGTGTGTGTGTTCACTCATTCATTCAGCTATCTGTGCTGAGCGTCTGCTCTTCCCAGGGCCCTTGAGGCAAAGTCAGGAGACGAAGAGATAGAAGGCACAGCCTCTGTCACCAAGGACCTTACATGCAGAGGAGTGTGATGAGGAAATAAGGACATAATTCCAGTACAGTGTGGTATCTGCTAAATGGGCCCCCAGAAGTGATGTGCTCCTAAAGGGATGGTCACTCTGTTCCCTAGACTTGCCCACTGGGAAAAGGCCAGATGGGAATTGAGTCTTGTGAGCTTCTGAGGCTAGAATTGCTATAAAGCTGTATGAGGGATGGTCTGTCTTGGTCTCAACTCTATTCTCAGTAGCGTTGCCAGATAAAATATAGGATCCAATTAAATTTGAATTTCAGATACACAATGAATAATTTTTTTAGCATACATGTATTGCATGGGATGTGATTATACTTAAAAATGTCCGTTGTCTAGCTTAGATTAAAATTTGACTGGATGGTCTATATTTTTCGTTACTAAATCTGGCAATCCCATTTTCCAGACCCTAGAACATAGCTCATGCTTAAGAAATATACGTTGAACCCATGGATAGAGGAATAAACCCTGATCCTTGGCATGGAATTCTTTCTACAAGGGGAAGCAAATTAACATTGATTGCATATGTTCTCAGTGCCAGGCACGGGGCTCGGTCCCTCCAAAATGATTATTGTCACTGGGGGGGAAAAGTGTTTTTGCTAAGTCCCAGGAATGCTCCTTCCAAAAAGTGCATAATTTCCTAAAACAGAGATTGACCAATGAAACCCCCAAGGTCTTGCTGAAATCCTGCCTCCATCTGAGGTGGCTGGGGTTTCCAGGGACACTGCTGGTTGGATGTATTTTTCTCGGGGGTGGAGAAACCCTGGGGGAGGAGGATTGAGTTCAGCTGAGAGTTAATGAGTGGGTGAGGGACACAGGAGTGACTTCGCGCTGGTGGTTCTGCGGGGGCGCACTTGGTTCTGTGTTCTTTTCGCATCCTTCTCGTTCACCCTGCTTCTCCCAGACGTATTTCTGGTCATCTTTTAAAAATTTGGTTTGCCACACACGTTTGATAATTCGCTCACTGTTCATTTTTCCTGACTCTATCTGGCTCTTAAGTTTTTTTTTTTTTTTCTTTCTTGTTGAAAACTATCTCATAAGAGGTTCTCCCTGATTCCCAGGGCCTTGGCAGCCAGCATGGGGGATTAAGTTAAAGAAGTAGATAAAGGAAATGGAATTAAGGAAATAATTATAATTTTAATGAAGTCGGGATTGTTGAAGCAAGTCTACAGCTAATGAGAGTGTGAAGAAATGTTGCTGAATGTAGTTAACTATAAGCTAGAGACTCTTTCAGGACTTTTCAAAAAAGAAACGTATTGACAAAAAGGAGTTAGAGTTCTATTAGATTCTCCTAACAGCTTCTATTTATTGTCTCTGCTGTTCTTAGAGCTTTACTTGTGTTATCTAACTTAATTCAATCCTCAACAGCTCCATGAGGTAAGTATAATTATTGTTCCTGTTTAACAGATAAGAGACTGGTCCTTAAGGAGTTTAAATAATCTAAAAATATGCCTAAGATCTCTTACTCTGTTAAAAGTTAAACCGAGGCAGATTAAAACAGTTTATCTGGGGTACTTCCCAGTGGTCCAGCAGTTAAGACTCCTGGCTCCCACTGCATGGGGGTGGGTTCAAACCCTGGTCCGGGAACTAAGAGCCCAGAAGCCTCATGGCATGGCTTTAAAAAAAAAAAATTTACTTGAGTATCCATCTCTTGGGATCAGACTGCTGCTGCTGCTAAGTCGCTTCAGTCATGTCCGACTCTGTGCGACCCCATAGACGGCAGCCCAGGAGGCTCCCCCATCCCTCTGATTCTCCAGGCAAGAATACTGGACTGGGTTGCCATTTCCTTCTCCAGTGTGTGAAAGTGAAGTCACTCAGTCGTGTCCAACTCTTCGCGACCCCATGGACTGTAGCCTATCAGGCTCCTCCATCCATGGGATTCTTCAGGCAAGAGTACTGGAGTGGGTTGCCATTGCCTTCTCCAGGGATCAGACAGCACCAACCAAAGATAGTTAGAAAAGCTCGACGGACAGAAGCTGGTGGGGTGGGGGGTGCGGTTTTTATAGAGAATACATGAAGGCAAAGCAAGGAAATCATTTGACTGTGGCTGAAGTGGTTGCCTTATCTGGGAAAGACTAGTTGGCTGTTTGTGATGGCTTGTTCCTAAGTTTCATTTTCTTGAATTCTAGTGCATTGACTCTGGCTTACGTTTTTGCTTTGCTTGAGTAGGCCACCAAGGACCACCCCAGTCCAATGGCCTTCCTGTTTGATTATGTCAACAGCTACTCAATGAGAGACACGTTTGAACCCGGGCTCTGCTTCACGAGACAGCTCTGTCAATTGTGTGTCCCTCACCCACGCTGCTTTAGACGGCAGCAAACATTTTCTTACTCTGCATAGAAGTTAAACAAGCAGGGTGACAATATACAGCCTTGACGTACTCCTTTTCCTGTTTGGAACCAGTCTGTTGTTCCATGTCCAGTTCTAACTGTTGCTTCCTGACCTGCATACAGGTTTTTCAAGAAACAGGTCAGGTGGTCTGGTATTCCCATCTCTTTAAGAATTTTCCAGAGATTATTGTGATCCACACAGTCGAAGGCTTTGGCATAGTCAATAAAGCAGAAATAGATGTTTTTCTGGAACTCTCTTGCTTTTTCAATGATCCAGTGGATGTTGGCAATTTGATCTCTGGGTCCTCTGCCTTTTCTAAAACCAGCTTGAACATCTGGAAGTTCACAGTTCACGTATTGCTGAAGCCTGTCTTGGAGAATTTTGAGCATTACTTTACTAGCATGTGAGATGAGTGCAATTGTGCAGTAGTTTGAGCATTCCTTGGCATTGGCTTTCTTTGGGATTGGAATGAAAACTTACCTTTTCCAGCCCTGTGGCCACTGCTGAGTTTTCCAAATTTGCTGGCATATTGACTGCAGCACTTTCACAGCATCACCTTTCAGGGTTTGAAATAGCTCAGCTGGAATTCCATCACCTTCACTAGTTTTGTTCGTAGTGATGCTTTCTAAAGCCCACTTGACTTCACATTCCAGGATGTCTGGCTCTAGGTGAGTGGTCACACCATCGTGATTAACTGGGTTGTGAAGATCCTTTTTGTACAGTTCTTCTGTGTATTCTTGCCACCTCTTCTTAATATCTTCTGCTTCTGTTAGGTCCCTACCATTTCTGTCCTTTATCGAGCCCAACTTTGCATGAAATGCTCCCTTGGTATCTCTAATTTTCTTAAAGAGCTCTCTAGTCTTTCCCATTCTGTTGTTTTCCTCTATTTCTTTGCATTGATCACTGAGGAAGGCTTTCTCATCTCTCCTTGCTGTTCTTTGGAACTCTGCATTCAAGTGGGCATATCTTTCCTTTTCTCCTTTGCTTTTTGCTTTTCTTTTCACAGCTATTTGTAAGGCCCCCTCAGACAGCCATTTTGCTGTTTTTGCATTTCCTTTCCATGGGGATGGTCTTGATCCCTGCCTCCTGTACAATGTCGCGAACCTCCTTCCACAGTTCATCAGGCACTCGGTCTATCAGATCTAGTCCCTTAAATCTATTTCTCACTTCCACTGTATAACCATAAGGGATTTGATTTAGGTCATACCTGAATGGTCTAGTGGTTTTCCCTACTTTCTTCAATTTAAGTCTGAATTTGGCAATAAGGAGATAACCTCTGATATGCAGACAACACCACCCTTATGGCAGAAAGTGAAGAGGAACTAAAAAGCCTCTTGATGAAAGTGAAAGAGGAGAGTGAAAAGTTGGCTTAAAGTTCAACATTCAGAAAACTAAGATCATGACATTTGGTCCCATCACTTCATGGGAAATAGATGGGGAAACAGTGGAAATAATGTCAGACTTTATTTTGGGGGGCTTCAAAATCACTGCAGATGGTGATTGCAGCCATGAAATTAAAAGACACTCCTTGGAAGGAAAGTTATGATCAACCTAGACAGCATATTAAAAAGCAGAGACATTACTTTGCCAACAAAGGTTTGTCTAGTCAAGGCTATGGTTTTTCCAGTGGTCATGTATGGATGTGAGAGTTGGACTGTGAAGAAAGCTGATTGCCGAAGAATTGATGCTTTTGAACTGTGGTGTTGGAGAAGACTCTTGAGAGTCCCTTGGACTGCAAGGAGAGCCAACCAGTCCATTCTAAAGGAGATCAGTCCTGGGTGTTCATTGGAAGGACTGATGCTGAAGCTGAAACTCTAATACTTCGGCCACTTGATGCGAAGAGTTGACTCACTGGAAAAGACCCTGATGCTGGGAGGGATTGGGGGCAGGAGGAGAAGGGGACAGAGGATGAGATGGTTGGATGGCATCACTGACTCGATGGATATGAGTTTGGGTAAATTCCGGGAGTTGGTGATGGACAGGGAGGCCTGGCGTGCTGCGGTTCATTGGGTCGCAAAGAGTCGGACATGACTGAGCAACTGAACTGAACTGAAACATTTTCTTTAAAGGGCCAGAATATAGATATTCTAGACTTTCAGAATTGCAGAAAAAGGCATAGACAGTGATCCTCAAAGGAGATGCATGGCCATGTGCCAATAAAACTTTATTTACAGAAACAAGTGACAGGCTGGAGTCACCCCCACCGCACTTGCCAATCCCTACGCTAGATCCTCAATACTATCTTTTATCAGTTTCAGGGTTTTGGTAGAAAACATGAGAGATTTAAACACTTTCATCTCTGGCCTTAAATAAGAGAAATAGTGATTTGAAGTTATTTTGAAATTTCTTTTTCTAATCCTTAACCTCCTTGGTGAACACCAGAGTGTGAGAAGGGGTAACATTTCAAAGCTGTGCTGGATTTGTACATAATCCAAACTGAATTCTTAAGCGTTTCCACCAACATTGCAAATAAACTGAAATCTAAAGATTAAACTATATAGTTTTACTTAGAGTTGTTTCTATTTTAATTGTATGATGAGAAAAGTGAGTTTTTCTTTTTTGGCAGAGGTGTTGTGAAGGGGGTGGGGGGTAAATTTTGTCTTCCCTTTTGCATGCTTATTTTAGGGCTGAAAAAAGACCTTTGGGGCTTCCCTGGTGGCTCAGATGATAAAGAATCTACCTGCAATGCAGGAGATTCTTCTGTCTCTGGGTCAGAAAGATCCCCTGGAGGAGGAAAGGGTTTCGCACTCTAGTATTTTTGCCTGAAGAATCCCATGGACAGAGGGGCCTGGCAGGTTACAGTTCATGGGGTCGCAGAGAGTCAGACTAAGCACGCAGCACGCACAAAAAGACCTTTTACCTAACTTAGAAGGCAGAATGATGCAGTAGTTATTAAAATGCTTTCCAGGTAAGACAGCTTTGGTTTCTGTGCTTCATTTATTCATTTATCAAGTATTTATTCTCTCATCTCTGGATATCCCAGGCTTAGTGGTAGCTGCTGAAAATACGGTGTGAATAAAACAAGCAGTGTGTCTGCCTTCACAGTGCCTGATCCAGAAGCCAAATTATTTAAGCCAATTGCTCAGGAAACAGAAAAATCTAAGGAGAACATCCCTTTATATAAAGGGGCATTTTATAGTTTTTTAGGGGAGACGCGGACAATCTTGACCTTTCAGAGGTACTGAAAGATACAGTTGGTACTGTACCAACTTTTAATAAAAATTTTTCCTTTTAGCCCCAAACAAAGTAAGTCCATTTTGCAATTCCCACATAAACTCAGTACTTTCATTCCTGTTGACATTTTAAGTTCTTTTGGTGAAATGTTGGAGGTAAGGCTGCCCATCTGATGAAAGTCAATAGTGGCTGATTTCAAAGCACAGTTTTGGCTCACCCAGGGGATTTGAATCAGCCAAGGCAAGACCAGGTGATGGTCAGTTGCCTCCACTTGTGCTGAAGAAGATAGCTCCACCCACATTCTGCTGTTCGAGCTTGTAATTGTCAGCTGTTGGCTAGAGATGCTCCTCTTGTCGGTCTGAAGCGGAGCCGATGGATCTCTTTTCAGTCGGTATCTCTGGGAGATTCCAGTGCGGGTGGTGTACCTCCCATTTTAAGAAACCTTAAGGAGATAGACTTGGGGCGAGTTCCCATCACGGGAGACGGGGCGCCTGGAGTTCTCAGCAAGTGTGCTTACACGGGACACCCCCGGGGGTCGGCAGGAGGGGCTGGGAGCCGGGCAGGTACCGCCGGGATTCCCGCTGCAGGCCACGCGCAGGCGGAGCTGTAGGGAGACGGTCGGGCGGTCCTGAGTGGCGTCCAGGGTTTCTGTTAGACTTTCTTTGTTGCCATAGCAACTAACGAGGCGCCTCAGTTTGACCTTCTTTATCTGGGAGAGGCCTGAAGGGCATGGACTGCTCACACTGTTGTTTAATAGGAAAAAGCCAGCCGGGCGCTGCGGGGAAAGAGACAGGCTGCGAAACAGCGGCTGCCGGAGGAGGCCGAGCCCCGAGGTTGTTAAGGGCCCAGCTCCGAGCCGCCACTGCCCTCCCCCCCCCCCCCCCCCCCCCCCCGCCCCTGTTCTTTCCTCTGATTGTAATAGTTGTGCCGTGTTATTATCTTTGGCCTTTGGTAATGATGAGTTCGCCTCCTCTGCTGAGAAGCAGAGGTTGCTGGGGTGGATTTAAGGATGTCAGAGGTGGGTAAGGATTGCTGTTTTTGCCGAGTTTTGACCTGGACCGTGACTGCCCCTCTTCGTGGTCTGTTGTGTTGACAAGCTGTGTTTATTCCCTTTCTTTACACGGGAAACCCCAGGAGGCCAAGGACGAGCCTGATTGTTTTTCAGTAGGTAGCTACCCTCCCTTGACGCACCCAATGAGGCCCACATGGGAGGCTTGTGTAGCAAGGGTCCTAAACTCTGGCCAAAGCGTCAGTCAAGTTTAACTGGAACACCGCCAGCCTGTTTGGTACCTACCTCTGCTTTAGTGCAACACCCGCAGAGTTGAGGGTGGTGTGAGGGGCCTGAGCCCTCCCCAAGGAAGGTCTGCAGAGTCCTGCTCCGTACGAGCCCTGCTTTCAGGAACCAGCGGCCCCTGGTCCTGCAGGCATCCCTCGTCACTGGCATCACCTGTGAAGCCAGCATTCCCCGTGGAGGGAACGCGGAGCCCGCCCCTGAGCCGGGCCTGCGCCCTCTCACTGCAGGGGGCATTGTTTCTGTCATTCTTTTGGCCTCAGAAAACCTTATCTTCCTCCACTCTTGCAAAACCAACGCTTCCTTCAGACGTTAATTAAAACACCAGGCTCTGAGTTCCTTCCCGAGACCCCCAGACCAGACGAAGCCCCCAGCTACAAGCTTTTAAAGTAGTCGGAAGGGTCCCTGCACAGCCCTAATTACTGTGTGTAATGACAGTATCGTGTGCTGACCGGATTGTCTGCCTTCTCGGTGTGTCTCAAGCTCCCTGAGGGCAGGAACTCTATTTAATTGGCTAAGCTTTGCCCCCGCCAACACCAAATAAAATCTCCAACTTAGCGGGTGCTCAATAAAATAAATGGAAAGTGAGATGGCAACAAATACATCATTAAATCACAGGATTGGGCAACACAGGTTCTCCCTCGGAGGAGCAGTACAGAGAGCGCCAGGAGCCCCGACTTTCCGGGACCCCCGTGCGGGCCAAGTGCAGCCCTGACATCATCTCTGCTGGGTGATGACTCGAGTCAGGTGCGTTACCTCCACCCTTCTGGTTCCCAAGCTGTGTGCCCAGGCGCCCCAGGGACGTCATCGTGGTGCTCTGGAACATGTTAAGATTTTGCAGGAAGCAGTGACATTTAACCTCTCTTGGACCCTTGGGAACTACTAGCCAGAGGCTGTTCCGTTTCAACATTCGATCACATTGAGTTCATTTCCATGACATCATGTTTGTGAAACTGGGTTTTTGGCAATAAAAAGCAAATGTACTGTGTGAATGGCTTCCCGGGCGGAGCTGGTGCTGCAGAACCCGCCTGCCAATGCAGGAGATGCAAGAGACCTGGGTTTGATCCCTGGGTCAGGAAGCTCCCCTAGAGGAGGGCACAGCAACCCCCTCCAGTGTTCTTGCCTGGACAGAGGAGCCTGGTGGGCTGTGGTCCACAGGCTCACAAAGAGTCAGACACCAGTGATGTGACTTAGCACGCATGTACTATGTGAATAATCAGTGTGAGCCAGGAGATGAGGGTGACTGTAGGTGTCCCATCTCATTCCCAGGTTTGAGGAGCTGCACTGCCCAGTCCCCTTAGCAAGTCAACTCAACGTCCCCTTAGCAAGTATTGTGGTTAAGAATAAGATTAAAAATGTTTTCTTTGTTTTTTATTTAGAGGTATTTTTAAAAACGGTTCCTAATTTGTTAGGACAGCTTAAATGGCTTGGAACATACAGCTTAACAAATGGAACTGCTAAGCCTTTCTTTTGACCTAAATGTGTTACAGAAAACTCGCTGAGCGACTCGGGGTGCTGGAACAGAGAAAGGTGAGGCGCTCTTCTCCCCCCCGCCCTGCCTCGCAGCAGCCCCCGTGCAGGTTCCCGGCCCCGAGTCTCAGGCTGCAGGGCCGGTTTCGTGCGTACAACCTGTGTGGTCACACAGGACTCCGCGCTCACAAGGCGGCGTGTTTAATTTAAAACTCTGCTGCTGCATGGCTTAATGGTGCATTGGTTTGGTTCAGTGGATCCTTCACACGTTTATCTCTGCACTTGTGTTTGTGAGTGAGGTCCGATGGGACAGTGGAGTGTGTGTGTGAGCGGAGGAGGCGCCTGCAGTGTGTTCACTGGCTGTTCCTCCGCGCGGGGTTTGCATGAAGTATTCATAATCCAGCAGGACCCGAGGGGGCCTTTCAGAATAGGCCTTCCCTGTATCTTGTGCTCTGGCTCCTGTCTGATGGACCTCGTTGTTCTTGCTCAGTCATATCCAACTCTGCGACCCCATGGACTGCAGCACGCCAGGCCTCCTGTCCATCACCAACTCCTGGAGCTTGCTCAAATTCACAATCCTCGAGTCGGTGATGCCATCCAACCATTTTGTCTTCAGTCATCCCCTTCTCCTCCCACCTTCAATCTTTCCCAGCATCAGGGTCTTTTTCAATGAGTCGGCTCTTCACATCAGGTGGCCAAAGTATTGGAGCTTCAGCTTCAACATCAGTCCTTCAGTGAGTATTCTAGGCTGATTTCCTTTAGGATTGACTGATCTCCTTGCAGTCCAAGGGACTCTCACATCCATACATGACTACTGGAAAAACCATGGTTTTGACTATATGGACCTTTGTTGGCAAAGTAATGTCTCTGCTTTCTAATATGCTGTCTAGGTTGGTCACAGCTTTTCTTCCAAGGGGCAAGCGTCTTTTACTTTCATGGCTGCAGTCACCATCTGCAGTGATTTTGGAGCCCCAAAAATAAAGTCAGCCACTGTTTCCATTGTTTCCCCATCTATTCACTATGAAGTGATGGGACCGGATGCCGTGATCTTGCTGTAGAGAAGCAGAGCATGCTGAGAAGGGCTATGAACGACCCAGACCCCACGGTGGCGCGCTCACTCACCTCGAGCCAGACATCCTGGAATGCAAAGTCAAGTGGGCCTCAGGAAGCATCACAAAGCCAGTGGAGGTGACGGAATTCCAACTGAGCTCTTTCAGATCCTGACACGTGATGCTGAGGTATCTAGATAACCACATTTGATGCAAGTTTCCTGAGATGTTTTGCAAATGTGGAAACTGCCTCCCCCACCCCACCACCACCACCACCAAAAGGAAGATGTTAACTACTTGATGGGCATGAGCACACAGCCCCAGGCCTCCTGGAGCCGAAGGGCTGATAGTGTGAACCCCTGTGACAGCGTCTGTCCCCTCACATCAGCCAGTCGGAGAACCGCGCACAAGCTGCTCCCACGTCCTGTGACCCCCCCCCACACACACACCCTCCCTGGCTTTTAAAAACGCTTGGGCTGTGTAGGGCAGAGCCACCATCTCCTTGCATGGCCCTGCAGTCAGCCTTTCTCTGCCAAAAACTCCGTGTCTCTGGTCTCACCATGCGTCAGGCACGCAACTGGCATTAACACTCGTGCCCGTGAACACAACTCCCAGGGCCCCAGGGCGCATGAGGGTTCTGGGGTCCCTAAAGCAGGCAAAACACCAGGGTGGCGCACCCACCGCGGGGTAAGCAGGGCCTTTGGCTGCCCGGGAGGCTTTCCCTCTCTGCCCCAGAACTGGCCTCCCCTGCAGAAGTGAGGCAGCGGGGGTCCGGGAAACGCGGCCAGCCGAGGGGCCCATCAGGTCCTTTCCCACGCACGGTCCTTCCAGTGGGACCGAGAAGGAAAAGGAAACGCGGGCAACCATGGCTCTTTCAGTCCCTCCTCACTCATCGGGAGGCCAAGCTGACTGTGCTGGAGAATGTCCGTGTATCAGGAGGTGGAATAAAAGCAAGTGCGTCAGCTTCGTGCAATCTTTTCCTGTTCTGACAAGAGCAAAAAGCATGTATGAAGTATAGAGACTCCTTGGAAAAGACCCTGATGCTGGGAAAGACTGAAGGTGGGAGGAGAAGGGGACGACAGAGGCTGAGTTGGTTGGATGGCATCACTGACTCGATGGACTTGAGTCTGAGCAAGCTCCGGCAGTTGGTGATGGACCAGGAGGCCTGGGGTGCTGCAGTCAGTGGGGTCGCAGAGTCGGACACGACTGAACATCTGAACTGAACTGAGCTGAAGCTGGGTAGGCAGCATCTCAAGAAAGCCTGTGAGCGCTGCTCCGAGGTGGCCTGGCGGGAGCCGGGTGACACGGAAGTTTTGCAACAAAGGGCAGGTTGTCCAAATGTCAAAAGATTGTTAATTCCAGAAAACCAAATACCTCAAGGATTTTACGGCTTTTCTAGGTACAAAAAGGGCTTCCCTGGTGAAAAGTGAAGTCACTCAGTCGTGTCCAACTCTTTGCAATCCAATGGACTGTAGCCCACCAGATTCCTCCGTCCATGGGATTTTCCAGGCAAGAACACTGGAGTGGGTTGCCATTTCCTTCTCCAGGAGATCTTCCCGACCCAGGGACTGAACCCGGATCTCCCACATTGCAGGCAGACGCTTTACGGTCTGAGCTGAAGAAGGAATTCATAGGGCCTGGACTCCATCTCAGGCCTGTCTGTGCTGATCATGCGCGGCCACCTCTCCAGTGGACTCTGAACTCTGTGCTTAGCGCCTGTGGGAATGACAATGGAAGGATAAGACCCCCCCTCTGGGCAGGGGAATCTTGAAGAACAGGCACTAATCACCCCTGCCTCAGGACACTATCTATCAGAATGTAAGCACAAGCTTATCAGTTATTAACTATTTGGAATGTAACTGCGGGCTTATTGATTATTGACTGTTTGAACACATAACACGTGAATGATGGGGTTATTGTAGTTGTATTTACCCTTCCTTTGTTTATGTAAGTCTCAAGGGAATTGGGGTAGTGGGTTTGGACACATGAGGTATAAAAGATTTTCACAAATGCTGGACGGGGTCCTTGGCGAAGAGGAGACTCTGCCTTGGGCCCGCCGGTGTAACAAACTGCACTCCACTATCTGCATTGTCCTTCTGAGTGAGTTTGTTTCCCGGAAAGCGTGGCTATAACATTTGGTGCATTGGCCGGGAAACTCCTCACTTTGAGGAGACAGGTCTCATTTGAGGCCACCCCGAGGCTTTGTGGCTTGAATCTCCTAGAGGGGGGAAGGCGCCTCGCCCCTCTGGAAGAATTCAGCCTTTCAAAGCCCGGTTTCTTCGCTTTGGCAGGTAGTGGACGGCAGCAGGGGAACTGAGCGCTCAGGTGAGGAGGAGCCCACCCGGCAGGGTGGAAGAGGGGGCCTGATCACCCCCCTGGGAGGGACTAGAAGGAGCGGGGACCCGCAGGAGCCTGGAATAGGCAGGTGGCGATTGCTTGGTACACAGGTCGACGAGCGCGCTAGGGTTTAGGAAGGAAATTTGTGAAGGACATTTAGGAGGTGTGTCCACACCATCTCGGGGAAAATTATTACCAAGCGATCGCCAGGGGATTTTTAGGATAGGAAACTGGTCCTTGTATGCTCGTATTCTGCCCTCCCCTAGGAGGTGTCCCGTCTGCTGTGAGATTCTTGACCCCCTCAGAATTCTTAGGCTAGAAGGAGGGGGAAACAGAAGTGAGTATGAATTGGCTTTTCCGGAGATGGCCTGGGACATGAGATATTTCCGATGGTTCTGCTCAGACTCAGGATGACCCCACAGTCCCGAGGCTATTCTCCGCACGAAATTGTGTATGGGAGGCCTCCTCCCATAATAAAACAGGTGTCAACAAATTTGCCTCAGGTAAGGGGGGATAGGATTTCACAGCAGATGGAACTGGGTAAGGTAATAAATCGGGTAACTAAGTTTGTACAAGAAAGGGTGCCGTTCCCCCTTGGGGAACAGATTCATGAGTTTACACTTGGTGACCAAGTATGGGTCAAAGACTAGAAACATGATTTGCTAGCCCTTTGGTGAAAGGGCCCTTATGTTATTCTAACTACCCCTACTGCAGTTAAAGTTGCAGGTATTGTCCCTTGATCCATCACACCAGAGCAAAGAAGGCATACCACGCTGACCCGGAGGACACCGAGTGGACCACCCAGAAGGACCCCACCGACCCACGGGGAACCAAGATCATTCTGAGGAGGAAGAAGAAAACTAGGTCCCAGACGAGCCCTCTACAAGATGGAGCTGGGTAAACGACTCCTGCTGCTCGGCCTCACCAATGCAATTCTGAACTTGGGTATGTGGGGCTATGCCCCTGTCAGTAATAGACAGACTCCCCTGGTGGGTATCATTACTCCGTTATGGGGACTTTAACAACGGAAAGGAACTTTCCTCTCTCTCACCAGCCATAACCTTTCTTTGCCCTCTGGTGTTAGAAGAAGCCATCAATGGGCCAGGGACATAGGGTTACATTTAACATGAACACCAGCCTTACGGAGATAACAAAGGCTTATACCTCATATATGAGAATTAAGGAGGAAAAAGGCTCTCTTACAAAAGGGGGACAGGCCTCCCGGTGCCTTGAGCAGTACTACCAGGTCTGGGATGAATATTTCTGGATGACTCCTGAGAAAGGACAGTTGATTGCCCCTGCTACTATTTGCTGGGAACAAAAAGAACAGAAAGTTGGATTTGGAGACCATCCCCTAGACCCAAAAGAATTGTTATTTGTCCCCTGAACAAAGTAAACAAATCTTGGAAGTTACCTATCACCCCAATCAGTCTGCTCAGTGGCCCGGTTCCGACTGGAAATATAATCCTGGAATCCACTGGGTAGCCCCCAATGGGACCCAGTGGCTCTGTGGGCTTAACTTATGGCCATGGTTACCAGTTGGCTGGGTGGGGCGTTGCACATTAGGATTTGCTTTCGCCCATGGCAGAATTAAGCCTAGCCTACAGCAGCCTCCAGTAAACCTGCCTTATCTGCATGCAAGATGGACACGATCTGTGTTCCAATGGTATGACTATCTTGCTGCCTTGTTTATACCCTCTGTAGGGACAACGGATATCATGGTTAAGGTAGAGGCCTTAACTAATTTCATTAAACAGGCCCTCTTAGACAGTACTAAAGCCATTCAAGCTTTGAACGAAGAACAGATTCAGATGAGGAAGGCAGTAATTCAAAATAGGATGGCATTAGACATACTCACAGCAGCCCAAGGAGGGACTTTGGCGAATGGTGTGTACATCCCTGATCTGTCTGAAGATGTATCTGCTGCCTTGGAGGATATGCAAAATCAAGTGAAAGCCATGTCTAATGAACTGTTGTTATAGTAATCTTGATCATATACTGCTTTGTGGACCCTGCTTCCTACAATGCCTTGTGAATTTTGTAACCCAGAGGTTGATAGCATTCTCTCATGTGGGTGGCAGGAGGGCTAAGGTACAATACATCTCAATAAATGATGCTCGTTATGGAAACTAAGAGCATCAAGAGGGGGGAATGAAGAAGGAATTCATAGGGCCTGGACTCCATCTCAGGCCTGTCTGTGCTGATCATGCGCGGCCACCTCTCCAGTGGACTCTGAACTCTGTGCTTAGCGCCTGTGGAAATGACAATGGAAGGATAAGACCCCCCTCTGGGCAGGGGAATCTTGAAGAACAGGCACTAATCACCCCTGCCTCCAGACACTATCTATCAGAATGTAAGCACAGGCTTATCAGTTATTAACTATTTGGAATGTAACTGCGGGCTTATTGATTATTGACTGTTTGAACACATAACACGTGAATGATGGGGTTATTGTAGTTGTATTTACCCTTCCTTTGTTTATGTAAGTCTCAAGGGAATTGGGGTAGTGGGTTTGGACACATGAGGTATAAAAGATTTTCACAAATGCTGGTCGGGGTCCTTGGCTAAGAGGAGACTCTGCCTTGGGCCCGCCGCCGTAATAAACTGCACTCCACTATCTGCATTGTCCCTTCTGAGTGAGTTTGTTTCCCGGAAAGCGTGGCTATAACAGAGCCACAAGGGAAGTCCACACGTGCAGGTGGCTCAGTGGTAAAGAATCTGCCTGTCAATGCAGGAGACACAGACTCAACCCCTGGGTCAGGAAGCTCTCCGGAGAAGGAGACGAGGAGAAGGAAAAGGAGAAGATCACTCCAGTGGTCTTGCCTGAGTCCCATGGACGGAGGAGCCTGGCGGGCTACAATCCCTGGGGTCCCTAAAGAGTCATTCACAACAGAGCAACTAGAAACAGCAGCAGCGTGCGGAAGACAGGGAGCCTGGCCTTGCTGAAGCCCTCCGTCCCGCGTGCCCCTCGGCTGCCGGAGCCGGCGCCCTGGGCTTCCACACCCTCAGGGCTTACTGGTCACAGTGGCGGCAGCCGCTGCTGACTGTGACCTCCTTTGTTTACTGCTACGGCAGGAAGCACCCCGTTTCTCAGAACACCGAGGCCCCGGTCTAACCGCACTGGGCCCCCAGGTCTGCGCCGGTCCCACGCAGGAGACGCTGCATAAGGGAAGGCAAGCTGAGCGGGCCTGCGCGTGAGGGTCCCATCGACTCTTCCTGCCTCTTTACTGCTTCCACTGGTGGTTTCCACCCAGGACCGCTGCCCGCCGTTTAAACCTTCCAGTCCAGTCATTTAACAATCAGCCTCTGTTGCAGACGAGCCCTGCAGCTCCTATTTTAAGCAAATGCCCCAGGCCAGTCACAGTGGCTGCACAGAGCTAGACGCAGTAGAATTATTTTCCTCATCATTGAATTTCTTTTAAAGTTGTACCTTCAGAACAAAGAAAGAAAGAGAAACATTTGGTTATCAAAGGAAGCCAGCCCCCAAATTTACTCTCTTTTAGCTGTCATGCAGATTTCAAGCCAGAGGCCTGGCGGGTTGGCTTTGAAGATAAAGATCACAGTGGCATCCTTGAGAGGCTTCAGTGGGGTTTCTGATGATCCTGTGATTTACTTGGAGATGGAAGAAAAGAGGGAGAATGTTAGGAAGAACTCTGGAGGCAGAATGATGGCTCTGAAGGCACAGAGGCCCAGTGTCTTATTCTGGTCCTCTCTGCCTGGAGGAAAGGTGGGTTGACAGGAAGGGGTCAGACAGGGCTAGACCAGGATCTCCTGAGTGCCGTCTTTGTGATGGCAATCCAAGTTCTTGAGGGTGAAAAAAGAGTTTTATCCGTAAGTGAAGCTTTGGTAAATGTTACATCAATCCTGAGGGAAATCAACCCTGGATATTCACTGGAAGAACTGATGTTGAAGCCACAATACTTTGGGCACCTAATGTGAAGAGCTGATTCATTGGAAAAGACTGATGCTGGGAAAGGTTGACGGCAGGAGAAGGGGGTGGCAGAGGATGACATGGTTGGATGGCATCACCGACTCTATGGACATGAACTTGGGGAAACTCCAGGAGAGAGTTGCGTTCAGAGGAGCCTGGTGCCCTGTAGTCCATGGGGCTGCAGACAAACATCAAACCAGTTTCTTTACTTTGCAGACATCGTGGAACCTTGCGTTTAGCAAATGTAACAGCCAAGGCTGGGCTAATAGGATGCAGGGTTTGTTGTATTTTTGTTTCTTGTGTGTGTGTGTACTAATATTCATAACATGAGACACTTTTTTTTTTAGTTGCAACATGTCTAAACCAGCTTGGCTGGTTGTTGCTCTTTCTGCATCACTAGTTTCCAGAACAGCTGGAGGGCAGAGTTGACTCCACATCCCCTTCTACAAAAACACAGCAACAACTCTTCTATCCATTCGGTTAAGACCAAGTGTAAGTCATAGCTATGAAAACTTTGAAAATTGTAAAAATGATTCATCTGTGAGGCACTTTCAGAGTCACTGCCAAATGTCCCCGGGGGGCAAAACTGCCTCCAGTTGACACCGGTGGAGGAAAGCACAGGTGCAGTGTCTCTGCCCGCCGATCCGCTCCTCTCCCGCCACTGTGAGATGGAAGAGCTCGTACATAGCAGGGATGCGATGGAGCAACGGGCCTCCGCTCGCGTGGCGGCGGCTTCTGAGGACCTCAGGGGAGGCAGGGGCTCGGGTCTCAGAGTCGGGCTGCCCGGGGCTGAGTCCACCTCCGCCGCTTCTCTTTCAAAATATGCGTTTATCTGGCTGCGCCGGCTCTGAGCTGCAGCAGTGGGATCTTCATTCTCCGTTGCGGCGCGGGGGTCTCTCAGCTCAGCTGCAGCAGTGGGGTCTAGTTCAAACCAGAGACCAAACCCAAGCGCCCTGCAGTGGGAGAACAGGGTCTCGGCCACCGGAACAGCAGGGACGTTCTCAGCTCTGCTGCTCCTCACTGCATATCTTGCATATGTAATATGTAACAGCACATTTGTTGGGGTGTGTTTGTGTGTGCGCACAGTCGTGTCCGACTCTTTCTGACACTATAGACTGTGGCCCGCCAGGCTCCTCTCTCCATGGGATTTTCCAGGCAAGAATACCGGAGTGTCTTGCCATTTCCTTCTCCAGGGACCTTCCCGACCCGGGGATTGAACCCGCATCTCATGTCTCCTGCACTGGCAGGCGGGTTCTTCACCACTAGCTTCACTGAGTGATTTTAAAAGTTTGCACCTCTGTTTTCCCTCCCTGTAAATTGGGAATAGTCCCTTCCTCTTGGAGTTCTTGAGAAGACAAAATCTTACGTGTAAACTGTTAAGAGGGGGCTGGTACAGCATTGCCACTCAAAGAAACGATGGTTTTGTTAACGATACGCTTTCCCTTGGTTCTAGGCCTAACTGAGCCGTTAGGTATTTATTTCAGTGGTGTTTGGCAAATGCTATCAGCGTCAAAACCTTGCAGGGATGTAGTCTCGCTGTGAAATTTCTGTGGATACAATGTTTCTAGTTGGTGGAGTTTTTGCATGAGGTTAGGGCCAAGGCCTCCACTAGACCCAGGAGGTGCAGTGCCTGGGCTCGGTGATTCTTTCAGAGGCCCGTAAAAATCCTTCCCTTTCTTATAAATTAAACAGAAAAATCCAACCTGGATTATATGGGTTTATACAAACCCAGTCATGTAATACAGTTTTCAGTAGCATTTTCTGGAGGAAGGAGTCCACGAAGGCAGAAGTGTTTATTGGCCCATGAAAGTCATCATGTCTGGAATACCACCTTAGTCCAAGGAAGAATGGTCTCATTGCTTCCCGCTCATTTTCCGTTCTCAGATCTTCGCTCTGTGGATACAGGAACATGCCCCTATTCAACAGACAAAACAAGGGAGGCTTCTGAGTCCAACAGAACCGGGTTTGAACCCTAGAGTACTTTAAGCAAATGTTAAAATTTCTCTTGGCATCCATTTTATAAAAATGGATGGATCCATGTGTTTATTCAACAGTGATTTGAAGGCCCACCGTGTAGCAGGCAGCCTGCAGGGCGTTTATCTTTGGAGAATTAGAGGAGCTGACGCATGGGGAGCCCCGTGTCTGGCACTCAGTTCGGGTTTTAACTTCCTTGCCCTTGGCGGTGAGCTCCAAGCCTCGGCGCGGTCCACTGTTGCCGTCGCTCTTGCTGTGTGAAACTTGGGATTCTTCTCAAGGTGGGGTCCTCCTGCCTGTTTAAAATAGCTGTGCCAGATCTCCACCGCTGGGCACGGCTTTCTCCAGTTGTGGCACATGGCCTTCTCATGGGGGCGGCTTCTGTCCTCAGCGCACCAGCTCTCGGGAGGGCGGGCTGCAGGAGCTGTGGCCGACGGGCTCCGTGGCCCCGTGGTGTTTGGGATCCTCCTGGACCAGGGCTTGGATCTGTGTCTCCTGCATTGGCAGGCGCACTCTTAACCACTGGACTACCAGGGAAGCCTGACCCGTCTACCTTTTGCAAAAGCACAGTTCTTTTCACTGGAATCTAATTAAGGCCCAGTGCTTCTGCCCATAATCATCACTGCGATGTCCCAGCATCTCTTTGCTAATGATTTTGTCCTGTGTAAGTGTCTGTATGACTCATTCTCTAAGCACGACCATCAGAGAGCGTGAAGGGTACGATAATTCAAAGACCCACTGAACCATCTTTCGCTGGAAGAAGCTGTCAGAATTTCAGACCTGCCTTATATTTTGTTGTTGTTGTAGAAATCTTTTTTTTTTTTTGCCTTCTTATAACTCTCTTACAGATCCATCTGTGAAAAAAAGCGATGTATTATTAGAAGAATGTGTATTTCCCCCTTATAATATACCGTGCCACGCCAGAGCACAGTGAAGACTCTGTAGTCGGTTATGAAAGTGCCAGATATAATTTGTATGCAAATATCTGATGCAAAGGAGGACTTTTTCTTTTATTGCAGGCAGAAAAACACAGCAAGTGAATTTTTGACAAACACAGGATAGATCCTGCTGAGATAAGAAAACATCTTAATGCAAAGCTGCCTAGAGAGAAGAGGAGGAAATGTCTCTTGTGTGGACTTATTCATTCCGTATAAGAAACAGCAGTGCTTCTTTTCTCTAGGAGACAGAGCCTCAAGATGCACTCCATTTGTGCCCACACCCACCTGTTTGCTCCCTGCCTGGCTGAGGAGTCCCGAAGACCCACTGGGGAGAGCCTGAGTGCCCATGTACCCGCCCGCCCTGGGCAGGGACGGCACATGGAGGCCCCGGGTGCCCGCGTACCCACCCGCCCTGGGCAGGGACAGTCGCACAGATGCCCTGTTGGTGCGGGGCAGGTTAACTCCACCCTGGCCAGGTCTCCGCCTTCCTGCCATGTGTGGGGAGGGGGCAGTGGCCTGGGATGCACGTTCACGGGGCCATCCTTGTGACGGCATATTCCTTTTCTTATCTGGGCTGTGATCAGATGGTGCCTGAAATGTGCCCAGCAGTGCACAGGGCATTCGCTTTAAGAGAGATGGTGGTGAAGCTTCAGACACACCCAGCTCGCCATTAAACTCTGTTTACAAATAATTCAGGGGTGCCAAGAATGCCCAAATCCCCCCAGATGCACTCCCAGTTTGTTTTCTAATTTCTCTCTTCTCAACGTGCTTTTTTGCTTAAAGCTGAACTTCTGCAGGGGAGCAGGGAATAATAATTCAAGTGATCCTATTCTCTGAGTCAAAAAAGTCCAGAGTAACACACGTAGGCACACTCATTCATGTATTTATTCGTTTCTCAAATGCGACGGACAACCTCGGTTCGTGTCCAGCATAGTATTAGATGCCTGGAACTGCGCAGAACTAGTGCACGTAGGTGGTTTTCTCAGCAGCCTAACCCCATGTGGGGGACGCGTCAGGATGGAGGGCCACGGCCAGCGCTCCTGGTGGTCGCCTCTGGGCGCGGCACTCGGGGAGCCGGCCTGTCTCCTGTCCTCGCTGAGAAGCCCGCCGCCCTCCTCACAAGGAGCTGGGGAAAGGCCCCTCCTGTGACCCCTGCCAGAGGGGATGCTCTGTTGGGGGCTCCTCAGAGCCTCTCGCGGGCTTGCTCACTCAGCCGTCAACACGGGCTAATGATGACCAGTGTCAGACGTGCTGGGGACGCTGGACCTGGCGAGGAACCAAATGGGCACAGTTCCCGCCCTCGCAGGGCGCACAGTCTGGCTGGGGGAAGCAGAGCGGGCGGGGGGGGGACGTTTGTGTGCACGCCAGCTCCAGGTTGCTGCCTAGAAAGCCAAGTGGGGCAGGAGGAGGGGAGCAAGGAGGGTGCTGCGACTGTGAGCAGGGTGGTCCAGGACGGTCACAGAGGAGGTGATTCTGAGTGGGATGGAGGGGCCCGCTGGGGAGCATCGGGGAACACGCGAAGAAACGCAGGCGTGGGGGAGCTTCGGAGCAGGGCTGTCCGAAGACGGGAAGTGGGGGCGCCGCCTCACTGGAGGCAGGGGAGTTTGCTGGGGAGACATGGCGGGGTCAGGGTGCCGAGGACCACTGGGGGAGGAACGAAGTGGAAAAGACTCGGTGGGGGGGGGGGGGGTGCGGTCCAGACGGCGTCTCCTTTGTCCAGAATCACAGAGCAGGGGGTACTGGTGGAAGACGTCGATTTCCAGCCCCCGAGAGCTGAAGGGTGTGTACTTGGTACACCTCCAGCGCACGTGTTGGAGCCGGAGGAGCCTTCTGGCCTGTCTCTGGGCGGGCGTGCGTGCCTGAGTCTCTCTGTCACGGCCTGTGAGCAGCTCAGCCGCGTTTTACTGGTGAGTTTGAATCAGGAGTCACTGGATACCCAGAGTTCCCAGCACAGACCTGAGACACGACCGGCGGCTTGCATCCCTCACCCACGTCTCGCCCGGTCTGACGGGGCGTCTGGCGCTGCCCCTGAGGACGCAGCCATCCCCTCAGGGCACAGGCTTGTCTTCACATCTCTGTCCACACAGCTGTGACTGCCGCTCACATGGTCTTTCCTGCCAAGCTTGGAGGAAAGGCCAAAGTCCTCAGGATGGCCTTCAAAACGCCCTACATGGCCTGCCACACCGACATGCCCGGCCCTGAGTTATTTTTTTAATTGTTGTTCAGTCGCTCAGTCATGTCCGACTCTTTGCGACCCCATGAATCGCAGCACGCCAGGCCTCCCTGTCCATCAACAACTCCTGGAGTCCACCCAAACCCATGTCCATCAAGTCAGTGATGCCATCCAGCCATCTCATCCTCTCGTCCCCCCCTCCTCCTGCCAAAATCCCTCCCAGCAGCAGGGTCTTTTCCAATGAGTCAGCTCTTCACATGAGGAGGCCAAAGCACTGGAGTTTCAGCTTCAGCATCAGTCCTTCCAATGAACACCCAGGACTGACCTCCTTCAAGATGGACTGGTTGGATCTCCTTGCAGTCCAAGGGACTCTCAAGAGTCTTCTCCAACACCACAGTTCAAAAGCATCAATTCTTCAGTGCTCAGCTTTCTTTATAGTCCAACTCTCACATCCATACATGACTATTGGAAAAACCATAGCCTTGACCTGATGGACCTTTGTTGGCAAAGTGATGTCTCTGCTTTTCCTATGCTGATTTTTAATATTTTAAATATCTGTATTTTCTCATTTGGCTGCAGTGGGTCTCAGCTGAGACACCAGGATCCCCACTGCGTCATGTAGATCTCTCTCTGTGGCCCTAGTTGTGGGCTTAGATGCTGCTGAGCAAGTGCGATCTCAGTGCCCGACCAGGGATGGAACCAGCAGCCCCTGCATTGCCCGGCAGACTCTGGACCACTGGGTGAGGAGGGCAGCACCCCTGGCCCCCCGCCTTCCCTTCTTCACCCTCTCTTTCCTCTCGGGCGTCTGTCTCTCCTGAGCCGGCCCGCCGCGCTGTGGCGGGACCTCTGCACTGGCCCCCGTTCACTGCTCTTCCACAGTCAGCTTCCATCCTTGATTTTCCTGACTTTGGGCAAGGTCTTTGTTCAAAAGAACCCTTCTCAGTGTCTTAACCTGAGCATGCTAATTACAGATGACTACCGCCCATTCCCTGGCCAGTCCTCTGACCCCCAGCACTCTACACTGTCTTTTCCCCTGTGGTACCTAGCTTTTTAAAAACAAACAAACAAAAAAACACCATAAAAATTAATTCCTTTCTCATAGTTTCCTTTACTGCCTTCCCCCTCTTTGCTCATCACATTCACTGCTCTATCCTATGTCCATCAAATGCCCAGGAGAGGCTTGTTGCGTGGAGGGTGAGTCCCTGAGTGGGAAAGACAAAGAGCAATGCACAGAGACGGCACATGTAGGAACCATGGAGCTGTGTCCGTATGCATGTTCACACAGATAAACATACGTGTGTGAGCAGTGAAGGCATGCGTGTGTGTGACGTGAGTATGTGTGGACACACACACCCAGCTCAGAGGGAGGAAGTGTATCAGACAGCCTAGGCATTGGGCATTAATATCCGGGTTGAGGGTGTGGAGTAAATTTAAGTGTATTTTTGGTGAATGTCAGTTCTTATCATCTAATTTATACAGTGGATAAAGAAACACTTTTAAAATCTGGAAAAAAGTCCATAAAGTCTATAAAATACAGGTTCTTTGTTTTTGCTGGGGTGTTCCCTCTGACTTTGATCTTTACCAAGCAGGATGCTTGGTTGAAACTTCAAGTGCAGGCGGCTGTTGTGAGGCAGCTGAGTTTGGCTTCACGTGTCCACGATGGAGTCTGACGGGCTGGGTCTGCAGGCTAAGCAGACCCCCTGGCTCCGGGAAGTGCCAGTCCAGGCTGCTCATTTAGGCAGCGATGTTACTGAATTCAACAGCCTCTTCTGATATGAAAACCCCTGTGATCACCAGACTAGATCATTATTAGTTTGCTCTTAACTCCCTTTCAGCTGAAAATCCCGCAGCTCAGCTTCCTGGAATTAAACAGTTTAGTTTTGTTTTGTTCTTCTTTGTTTTCTGATCTAAAGAGCCAGACAAGTGCATTGTTGAAAATCCAGAAATTATATAAGAGTGGAAAAGAAACTGTCAATACAATCAGCTGTAAACTTACCTCTCGTGGATGGCCATTTTCTCATTTTAGTGTTTTCTCTGCCTAGATGCAGAATCCATGTTTGTTTCAAAAATCACAGCTATACCTTAAACCGTTAATTTTTTCACTCAAAATGACAATCTAAGAATTTCTGGATCATGAAAGAAACTTGAAACATGCTTTTTGCTGGTTTCATTGTATTCCAATATATTAATTTTCCATAAATTAATTACTGCTCTTCACCCAAACATTTAAGTTGTTTCTAGAAAGTTTTCATTTTAATTGGAGGATAATTACTTTGCAATGTTGTGATGGTCACAACAATGTGAATCAGCTCTAGTACACACATACCCCTCCCATTGAGCCTCCCTGCCCCTCACCCCCTGGGTCGTCAGGGAGCAGCCGGCCGAGCTCCCTGCTCTGGACAGCAGCTTCCCACTAGCCGTCTATTCTATACACGGGAGGGCATATGCTTCAAGGCTACTCTCTCAGAAAGCTTATTATTAATGATGTCGTGATGAGCATTCATGAATATTCGTCTTCAGGTGTGAATCCCAGAAGTGGGACCAATGAGTCAAGAGTGTCTGTTGGTCACTTTCAAAAGTAGTTGAATACACCCGCACTAATTGTCTTTGCTATGCCGATTTGACTATCTCCTGCTGTGAATAAATATAACTATCAAGCAAAATAAGACAGACCTTTGAAGAGACTGGTCGTGGCTCCCCGGCTTGGAGGTGCTAGGGTGGAGCTGAAGAGGCCCGCGAGGTCTCTCACAGACGGTGCTCTCCTGCAGCCCTGGGGAGTCCCGTGTCTGAAGGACTTCCTCCGTCCAGGTAGAGAGCATTTGTGGGCAGTTCAGTTCAGTTCAGTTTCTCAGTCATGTCCAACTCTTTGCAATCCCACGGACAGCAGCATACCAGGCCTCCCTGTCCATCGCCAACTCCCGGAGTTCACCCAAACTCATGTCCATCAAGTCGGTGATGCCATCCAGCCATCTCATCCTCTGTGGATTTGTGGGCAAGAGGCCCCCAAACCCTTCCTTCTTCTGAAAGGGACACATTTAGCCTTGGGCTAACACCCTCTATCAGTTCCCCTGGAAACTGGATAAGCATGGCCCACCAGCTGTGTTAGCAGGACGCGTGGGTCAGGGCAGATGTGAGCACTGGCAGAATACTGTTGGGCCTGGGAGAAGCCCCGGGTGGACGCGTTTGATGAGAAGCCCTGCCTTGGGCTCCCCAGTGAGTGAGGAAGACTTGTCACAGGCACATCCCTTGCATAAAACTTCTACTCCACCTGAAGAGGAACGCCTCGTGGGCCCTCCCGGCTTGCTCTCTCTGCTGGCTTTGGTCAGTGGGGATCTTACGCATCTAACGATTTAACAATTCCAGACTGATGACCCCTGCTAGCTACAGCCTCAGAGTCATAGAGACCCAGATCCCAGATCTGTGTTCCCTCCATCAACTCACGCAACTGCTCTTAATCCCGTGAAACCTGGTTTCCTTATTTGTAAAACAGGGAGGCAGACATCCCCTCGAGTCTGGCCCCAAGTCAAGGTGTTTATAAACAGTAGTAGCAGGAACTGTGGTCATTTAATAAAAATGAACATTAATGCTACTCACCCGCTGTTTCAGTCAGGGCTGGCTCTGAGGACGTGGGGCCCATGCAGTCACTCAGGGCCACACTTGGAAGGACTCTGCTTTGTTGAATGCCTGCTGGGGCCACCCTGAAGTTCTCAGTAAAGTTCTCAGTAATGAGACCCACAACTTGGTTTTGCTCTGGACGCCACCAGTTATGCAGTTGGTTCTGATTACAGGATAAGATATGCCTGATGATGTTAAACATGGGCTTCCCAGGTGGCTCAGTTGTAAGGAATCTGCTGCAATTCAGGAGACCTGGGTTCAATCCCTGGGCTGGGAAGATCCCCTGGAGGAGGCATGGCAATCCACTCCAGTATTCTTGCCTGCAGAATCCCATGGACAGAGAAGCCTGGCGGGCTACAGTCCATGAGGTTGCAAAGCATCAGACACGACTGAGCGACTAAGCCACACTCGCCCGGCTGGCAGGCTCTATTTCAGCCAGCTCTGCAGACAGGACACTTCACAGAAAACAGTGAGTGTCCGGGGCTCCTGAGGGTCCACGTGCAGCTGCTCTTCCCAACGGGGTCCTCTCCGTTCGTAGCTGGTGGAAGGGGGGATCCTCTCATGCGGAGCCTTTCCTGTGGGTGGGGGAGTTCACTAAGCAAATGATAAGCTCCCCAAGTCTGGGGCTCTGGAGATGCCATATTAATACACCCCGCACGCCCATGGACCAGCGAAGAACGGTCTCAGCTTCGTTTCTGCGAAGCTCTGAATGTTGCACAGTATCACGGCTGCTCTGGCGCTCAGCTCTGCCTCTGACATTTCGTGTCCTTGTGAACTTCCACAGGACACAGCGATCCGTGTGCGGAGCACTAATGGTGCGTTTCTGCGGGCACCGCCGCCCTGAAGCCCTATCTGGTGTCGTGACCGTTGTTAGGCTCTGGCTTCCCGGGGAATCATTGCTCACTCCCAGAGAGAGGAGAGTCTGCTCGGAGGAGTTTGGGTGTCATCTGCTGAACTGGGCAGTTCTGGGCATTCCCTACTCCTAGCATGTTCTTCTGCCCTTCTTGGAAGGAATCTTCTAGAACACTGGTTCCTAACCCTTTTGACCTCCAACGTCACTCGACCTAGTCTAAATCGTTCTTTGTTACTTCCTTGATTCAAGGCACTAGTCACGTCCTTGACCCCGCCCACTGGTTCCCGGACCCTTGCCGGGCCCCGTGAGGGTCCTTAGGGGCCTCGGTCACTGGTTCCAGGGCCCTTGCCGGGCCCCGTGAGGGTCCTTAGGGGCCTCGGTCACTGGTTCCAGGGCCCTTGCCGGGCCCCGTGAGGGTCCTTAGGGGCCTCGGTCACTGGTTCCAGGGCCCTTGCCGGGCCCCGTGAGGGTCCTTAGGGGCCTCGGTCACTGGTTCCAGGGCCCTTGCCGGGCCCCGTGAGGGTCCTTAGGGGCCTCGGTCACTGGTTCCAGGGCCCTTGCCGGGCCCCGTGAGGGTCCTTAGGGGCCTCGGTCACTGGTTCCAGGGCCCTTGCCGGGCCCCGTGAGGGTCCTTAGGGGCCTCGGTCACTGGTTCCAGGGCCCTTGCCGGGCCCCGTGAGGGTCCTTAGGGGCCTCGGTCACTGGTTCCAGGACCCTTGCCGGGCCCCGTGAGGGTCCTTAGGGGCCTCGGTCACTGGTTCCAGGACCCTTGCCGGGCCCCGTGCGGGTCCTTAGGGGCCTCGGTCACTGGTTCCAGGACCCTTGCCGGGCCCCGTGAGGGTCCTTAGGGGCCTCGGTCACTGGTTCCCGGACCCTTGCCGGGCCCCGTGAGGGTCCTTAGGGGCCTCGGTCACTGGTTCCAGGACCCTTGCCGGGCCCCGTGAGGGTCCTTAGGGGCCTCAGGCACCTTCCTGGGCTCTCTGCCACCCGTTGGTTCTGTTGCAACTGAACCTTCATGAGGGCAGGGACTTGAGTCCTTTGTGTTCCCAGTAGTATCTGAGGAACAGTCAGCAAACATTGCTAGAACTGCCTCTTGGGAGCAACCCGGACACGCACATGCAAGTCTCAGGTCACCTGCGAGCTCTCAGATCCCGAGGTTGCTCACGCAGAAGTGCATGGACCGCAGGACAGACCTCCCCTCGGCACTCTCCTGCCTCACATAACCTGGTCTCCAGCACAGCTCTGCCAAGGGGAGCCCGGGCACCATTCGGATGTCTCTGCTGATGGTAAACTCACTACCTACTCGAATGTCTCATTGAGGGAGCTTAAAGCATTGGAGGGTGGATGGATGGAGGGTAACTTCACTCTGAATAATTTTTGTGCTATTGTTTTTATTTTGCTTTTGCTTCTGGCTGCACTGGGTCTTAGCTGCATGGCCTCAGCAGTTGTGGTGTGCAGGCTTAGTTGTCCTAAGACCTGTGGGATCTTAGTTCCCTGACCGGGGATTGAACTCATGTCCCGTGCCTTGGAAGCAGATTCTTAACCATTGGACACCAGGGAGGGCCCTTCATTGATTAGCTTTTATTGGGGGCCACAGTGTCAGGCCATTTTCTCGGGAAACAACGGTAGACAAAATCAAGCCCTTGTTCTCTAAAGCTGAGTTCCAACGGAGAAGGCAGACGATATTCAAATAGCGATCAACCCGTCTGGTACGATTATTGCAATGGAAGAGGTACGGTAGGTGGACAGCATGTGGCGGGGGTGGGGAGGAAAGCCTATTCTAAACAGACTGGGCAGGAAAGACCTTTCTGAGACCTGAATAAAGGGAAGGAGCCATGAGCAGTGTAGAGGGGACAAGACTTACAGGCAGAAGGAACAGCGAAGCTCTGAGACAGGAAGGCCAGGGTGGCTGTCGATGGGGGGTGGCCGGGGGGTCAGGGCCACAGGCCTTGAAGGTCCCCATGAGGGTGTGACTTTCCCTCAGGCTTGATGGGAGCCAGTGGAGGGCTTAAGAAGGGGATCAGACGGCCGTATTTTCAAAGGATCCCTGTTTGGTGACGAGGCGCTCTTGGGAAGAAGGAAAGTGAGGTGGGGTCTGAGGAGGGAACTCTGGTCTCCCAGGTGATGTTTGCTCGGATGTGTCTGGCTTCTGATCGGGCCAGCATCATCACTGCTGTTGCTCTCAGGTGGAAAGTTGTGTTTCCCCAAGGGGGAGGTGAGTGTCCCTGGTCTGTGTTATGACTCAGGATGAGTCTGGTGCTAAGTCTGGTACACAGGGTGTTTCCATGTACCTCCTTCCCTGGCCACACTGTTTACTATATGTGAATCTCTGTTCTTAACTCAAGAAGGCCATGTGTTACATCTCTAAATTTCTTTTCAATTAAATTAAATTCCTCTTTGGCCTCCGTCCCAGTGGACTGATTGGCAAATCTGTCTCAGCTACTCTCCGGGTTCCTTCTTCACCTAGACTGTACCAAGGCCCTGGGTTCTTCTGCTGAAGTACTAAGAGGTCTGGCTGGTCATTTCTGAAATGCCCCCCATTTCACCCAGCATTGTCCTCTGAGGTCCAGCAGTCATACTGACTCTGTGCAGTGCTGAGGGCGTAGAAACGTTTGGCTGGAAGTCCCTGTTTGAGATAGATCTTGTGGAGGCGGTACTCATCAAATAAGGGGCATAGTCTAAGTCAAAGGAGTTAATTTCTGACTGTGGGGTTTTGTTCATTTTAATTAAATCAACACTCTGCTAGTATCTGGAAAGACAGCAGATAAATAAATATGGGGTGTTTTGCTTGTGTGTTGTGTGGAATCTTGAATATTCCAGGCAGAAGCCTGGAGCAGCAGCATGCTTGGAGTTTTGACAATAACTAATCCTTATGGAGAACCAATTTACTTAATATACAAATGAGCAAATAAAATAAAAGTGGCTGCAGCAGAGTCCCCCATGACTTCTAGTTACCTTCATTGATCTTCACCTACACTGAGAAACACGCTCTAGAATTGAAGCTCCTTCGTGCGAACACAGTGGTAGGGGTTGGCACGCCACCTGGACCCTGGGCTCGGGAGCTTTCTTAAGGGAGGGGATGAGCCAGAAGGCGCCTGGGTCCCCGATGCAGTGGGTTCCCATGTCAGCCGTGAGGCGCTCCCGTGCGGATCTGTCCCTGGAGAGAAGCGGTCAGCCTCTGTCTCGCTGCAGCCAGAGCTCTCTGCCCTCCGTCTGGTGCTCGCCTGAGGTCCTTCACGGCCCCTCCTTTAGCTCCATCTTTGCATGTTGCAGGAGTCCCTGCTCTGAGTTTGGAGCTTTCAGCCTGCTGGGGAAGGAAAGATTTGAAACAGAGTTATTTCACTGAGAATGTATCACAGGTGAGCCTGACCAAGGATGCAAGAAGTGATGTCGAAAGGAGGATGGAGCGATGGATAGATGTCCTATTGCAGGGAACGGTAGCCTGTTGTCTCCTTACACAAATAAAGTTTTATTGGCACACCTCTATGTCTATTTGTTTCCGTATCATCTGAGGATGCTTTTGTGCTGTAAGCAGAGCTGAGCAGCTGTGACAGAGACCGTGTGGCTCAGAGCGGCATCTTGTTTCCACACCCTTTAAAGAAACGGATTTACCCGGCTCTGATCCTCAGGCGGCGGGAGATGGAGCGTGGGCGGGGCTGGGCAGGGAGAGCTTTTCGGAGTTAGGACGGGGCTTCTTACCGCAAACCCAGGCAACACGTCCGAATCTCACAAACGGTCAAATAACAGAAATAAAGCGGATCGTACGTTTGTGCGTTACATGGGCGATCCCAGAGAAATATGCCTTCCGCCTTTGTGTTTTGAATATTGGGCTACTGCTTATTTTTCCTACTTTTAATGGAGACATGGATATAAAAATATTTCTCAACTATAAGAAAAGCCCAGAGCAAGCATAATGATAAGTGGCAACTGAAATTCAGACCTGGTTTTAATGGTACAACAGTGTGGTGGGGACTGAGGGAAAACAGAAACATGCCTATTTCATGCTTATAGTGCCTAGCAGATAGCGTTTCTTTTCTTGTAAGAAATTATAGACATTCAAATTTTTATGTGGAATCTCCCAGTATTGAAGCAGCAGCTTTGGTTTTGTTTTTCCTGTGTGAACGTTAAAACTCAGCTACCTCCAGGCTGGGTTGTCCCTGTGACTTCCAGTTGGAGACCGTGGCATAGACATTTAGGAGGTTCAGAGGCGCAGACCTCAGACGATTAGGTTCTGACAGCCCAGGAGCATTGAGCAGATTCTTGTATCACGTTGTATATTTTGTGGCACAAAGGTGTTTGCATCGGGAGGCTGGAGGAGGAGGGGGAAATTCAAGGTGGCTGGAGAAGTCTCCGTGGACCCTCGGAGAAGACGGGTAACGCGCAGTGCTGGGCAGCTAGTTGCTCAGTCGTCTCTGGCTCTTTGTGACCCTGTGGACTGCAGCCCACCAGGCTTCTCTGTCCATGGGATTCTCCAGACAAGGATACTGGAGTGGGTGGCCATGCCCCTCCAGGGGGTGACCTCCTCCAGGGGGTGACCTCCTCCAGGGGGTGACATATGAGGCACTAAATAAAGGATACAATCAGAGTATCTAGTAGCAAGAAGAGACAGAAGACCTTGTCTGGATTCTCCAGACAAGGATACTGGAGTGGGTGGCCATGCCCCTCCAGGGGGTGACCTCCTCCAGGGGGTGACATATGAGGCACTAAATAAAGGATACAATCAGAGTATCTAGTAGCAAGAAGAGACAGAAGACCTGGAAAACCACAGTCTGGGAAGATGAGCGCTACAGAAGAACAGAGAAGGATTTGTAAGAGATTTGATCTCCTGGGAACAAACTGTATACGCGGGACTTTACAAGGCCAGCAAGTAATTTAAAATCTGTGCTCCTTCTGTTATCCACAGCTCCTCCTCTGCCAGTCGCTGACCTCTGCGCTCTGGTTTGAGTTGAATTTTATCTCCGAGTTGGTTCAGAAATTGCTGGTGGCGGGAGATCTGCCACTGGGTGGCGACATTCTCATTTGGAAAAAAATGGAAAGTCCAGCCAAGGAAGGAGCCACTTTCTGTTGAATGATGTCCGCCGGATTCTCTGATCACTGCCTGAGCCTGGGTTTATAGCTAATAAAGTAGAAACAGCTTACACAGTTTTCCTGTTTTATTTATCTTATGGCACTCTCCATAGACCCCGCCACGCCAAGCCCATCATATTTATTTCTGCAGCGACTGCTATGCAGACTGTATGCAGGGGAAACGTCTAACTGATTCCCAGCATCTTCTCAGCAAGCGCAGCCACAAGAGAGAGCGGAGAGCAGAAACCTGCATGCAGAGGCCCAGAGGACTTCCTGGAGGGCGAGGCGAGAAAGTGAGGTGCATCTCCCACCCCTGCTCTCCAAGGCGCACGGGTTTAGACAGAAGACCTGCTGCTCAAAGGCTTGTTTTAAGAAACAGAATATGCAATACCAAATGGTCTTTTTTTCAGCCTGTGTCTCTGGAGAAGCTCAGGACAGAGCACCCCGCCGAGGTGAAGGGCCGCTTCTGGTCAGCCAGGGGCGGAGGGCCAGGGCTGGGAAGGACGGACCCGAGGAGCTGGGAGGGAGCAGAGGGGAACCCTGGCCGGTGGCGTCTGTTCTGTCTCTCTTTGACCCATGGGAGGCGCCCCATGTGGATTTCCTCTGCCCTCCCCCGCCTCCCACGATGGTGTTGAATCAGGACAGCTCCCTGGGAGGAAAGCGCTCAGCCTTCCCTGCAGGAGGGGAGTCGGCCTCACAGGAGCCGGTTCACCAGCCAATGAAGCAGGAAGTGCCTGGAAGTGCTTGTCTGGGGCCAGAACCCACGAGGTGCTGGGCAAGTATCATCATTCCTCCCTGGCAGTCTGGACGGTGTGTGAATTAGATCCATCTGTTCACGCTCCTCGGGCTCACACGGCTCCTCTTCTGCGCCAGGCCCTGGGGTTGCTGAGATTTCCACCTCCCCCAGTTCCCTTTCCTCCCCCTTTCCCAGCCCTCCTCCCTGGCTGGGGTCTCCAGAAGCCTCTGCTCCTCTGGGGGGACTGACCCTCCTTCCTGGGCTGCTGGTCTCTTCCCCTTGGCCCCTCCTGGCTTCCGTCTCCTCTCCTCCTCGCGTTTGTGAAGAGGCAGTTCTGTGCGCTTGTCCGCAAACCTGCTGGATCCCCCCATGAAAAGTGGGGCAGAGCCCGCTCCTCTGCTGCACACAATCGCCTCTTTGAGGTGAACTAGACCCTGGCTGGGGTGGGGTAGGGTAGAGAAGTGGGCGAGGAGCAAGAGAGCAGACCAGGAGACCTGCTCCTGGCCTCAGGCCCGGCTAAAGCAGCGTGTGGCCTGCTGCTCTTTCTGAGAGGGGGCGGGAGGGAGGGGCGGTTCTGTCGGGGCCCTGGGGGCTTGGTCGTCCCCCTCTTGGCTGAGTTCTGCCCCAGGAGCGTCAGCTGTGCCCACCGGGCTGTGTCCCTTTGCAATGGACTTGGTCTGGGGGGCCTCGTCTGCTCTGCAGGCGGTTTTTCACCAGAGGTCTAGCTTCCGGTTGGCACTAGTGGTAAAGAACCCGCCTGCCAGGGCTGAAGACATAGGAGACATGGGTTCAGCCCCCGGGTCAGGAAGACCCCCTGGAGGAGGGCTTGGCAACCCACTCCAGCGTTCTTCCTGGAGAATCCCGTGGACAGAGGAGCCTGGCGGGCTGCAGTCCCTGGAGTCACAAAGATTCAGACACGACTGAGGTGACTTACCACAACGCCACTAGCTTCTGAAGTTTCAGCCGCTATGCCCATAGAGACCCCGGATGCAAAATCAGAGGCGACTTGCCCACGACGAAGAGCGTGCGGCCACCCGGCCCCCGTGCTTCCTCACGGGCCTGCTGCCTGAGCTGTGGCTCTGAGGCCCGCCGGCCCACCCGCTGAGGGCCTGGCACCTAGGACCTCCCCCGCGCGCTGACGGGGCCCTCTGCCAGCGGCTGGCTCTCTTCTGAGCCGCCTGCTCCTGACCCGGCGTTTCCCAGGCAGGGGTTCGCCGATGCGGCGTGCTGGACGTGGTCCTGCCCTCTCGGCAGGGGAGCTGGGTGAGTTGCTGCCTCCCCGTGTCTTCTGGCTCAGAGCCTTGTGGGCCCGGAGGCCCTGAGATGAATACAACAAGCTCCCGGTCACAGAGGATTCATGAGAATGGGGTGGGTTTGGTCAATAAGTGCTATGTGAACGGTGTGTTAGGTGAGGAAGCTGCTAGAAGGGAAACCAAAGGAGTGAGAGAGGTGGTCGGGGAAACCTGTGTGTTGGAAATGACGTGGGCGGAGAGCTGAGGGACTGAGTCGTGCAGTGATCCGGGAAGGAACCTGCCTCCGGCAGCGGGAACGGCAGGTGCAAAGGCCCTGAGGTGGGGTGGGAGGGAGGTGTTGGAAGAACGACGTCGAATATGAGTGGCTCTGATGACGTAAAAAGAAAATGGGAGAAAATAAGGCAGGTGAGATTTGGGGGCTGGGGCTGAAATCACACAGATTATATGGAGCTTTGCAGGTCCTAGCTTTTGAACTTCATCTTGGGTGAAATGTAAGGTTTTGGAGGGTTTTGAGCGAGGCATTATCTATTAGGTTGGCCAAAAAGTTCATTTGGTTAGTGAGTACATTATTTAATAAAGTTCTTGCTGAATATGAAAAACAGGTCTTTTATTTTTACTGAAAACTGAACAGACTTTTTGGCCAACCCAATATTGTGACTTCCCCATTTTAAAAGGCTGGTTCAATTTTCCTAAAGGGAAACATGGTGTGTGTGTGTGTGTGTAAATATATGCCTGAGTGTAGTCACATGTATATACACATATGCACGCATAAAGTTAGATGCATACCCTATACACACAGTTTGAAAATAGTTACAGTCTATGTCTGTGAACCCCTTTCCCACTGACTCTCTGCTGCACTCAGGTCCCGGTTCCTCGACTCGCCTCATCAGTAAGAGCAGGAAGCTCAGGTGGGAGCGGAGCCCGAGCCCCTCTGGGGCCGTGACACAGTCTCTGCCCGCTGGGCCGTCTCAGCCGTGCGTGGAGACCCGAGCCCTCCCCTTTCTCAAGTAGCAGCTCGAAGCTGGGGTGTGTGGGGTGGTGGGCAGAGGGTGGCTAGCACAGAGCGCCAGCCAGGGGACTGGGTTGTGAGACGCCGGTGATGCATGCCCGGCTCTGGAGAGAAGCGCTGGCAGAGCAGGGCGTCATCGTCACACGGAACCCGGCTTCCCCACGGACGTGGACTGACTCGAGAAGACCTTCTGCTGATAGTGAAGTCCTGTCTGCATTTTTAGAAGCATGCAGGGGAATAAAAGAAGCGATTTACAATGAGAACGCAGGCCTTTTCAGATAGAAGGTGTGTGTGCATGGGTGTGTAACGTTTTTAAAATGGAGATTTCTTAAAAAATAGCTCTTCTTGAAAACAGATGCTCAGCTTCTCCCACACACTGAGGTGACCTGGCTCTGTCTCATGGGTGAGTCCTCGGAGCATGTTTTGTCTAAACCAAGAGCCTGCCGGGCCTCTCTGGCTGGAAGTTCTAAGGCTTGTCTGCAAACCCAGGCGTGCTCCCAACACTAGCCTCTTAATGCACATTTACTAAGAATGGACCATGACTTCCTGGTGATGTTGACCTGATTCGTCTGAAAGCTTTTCAGGTGTATGTGGGGGAGAGTCTTAGGAATCATTCTTTGAAATCTCTTAGGGGATGAACCCAAGGGTTCTCCGATCGCTTTCACCTCGATTCAGATGTTTCATAAACCAGACTCGCCCTGCAGGAGTTTTCTCCCTGGTGCAGTCTGAACCAGCCCTGCGCAGGACACGGGTCACATGGGCTCTGTGGCGGCCCTTACATGAAGCCGTCGCTTTGGCTCACTAGGGGGCGAGCCCAAGGCTGTCTGGAAGCCGGCTTTGCTGACAGCCGCTCCGTTAGTTTTACGGCACCCTTGCCCAGCCGTGGGTTCTGGTGCCGTTGCCCCGCTGCCCTCCCTGGGGCCCAGGATGGAGTTCTGAGAAGGCCCCGTGTGCGCGTCCCTGTCCATGAGCCCCTCCGCTCTGCGGAGTCGGGGATCCAGCCACACAGATGCCACCCCTCTCTCGTCCGCCACATACCCACACGGTCGCGGTCTTGTGCATCCCTGAGCCCCTCACAGGCTGAATTCTACCTTTCATAGCCCCCAGACCCCACCCCATCGGGACCCATCCTCAAAGACCTTTCTGGGACCCCCACCACCCAGATTGCAGGCTGGGGTAGCGAATCAGAAACCTTGCCTTCCCCTCATTAGAACTTACCAGAGCCAGACCCAAATGACTAACTGAGGAACCAGTTGTTGAAGGCCTGTCCCTCCACTGGAATATTTGGCTTTAAAATAGCTTTGTGGAGGTATACTTTTTATATTATAAATCCACTCATTTTAGTACATTCATAGAATTGTGCAGCCATAACCCTAGTTCATTTTTAGAACATTTCTTTCACGCCCCCAAAATCCCTTGTGCCATCTTTAGTTCAACCTAATTCCCACCTCTAAGCCCAGGAACCCCCAAGGAACTGCTGATGCGGTTTCTGTCTCTCTGGGTTTGCCTGTTCTGGGCACTAAGACAATTGTGTTACAATGCAGTACAGTAAAGTGCTGGAGTCCACGGGGCCGCGGGACACGGGGTCACGAAGAGTCAGACACAGCTGAGCGACTGAACTGATCTGAACAATGAGGTTCAGTGCAATGCAGTACAATGCAATACAATGGGCTTCTCAGGGGAGCGAGTGGGAAAAACCTGCCTGCCACTGCAGAGATGTGGGTTCAGTCCCTGCATCAGGAAGATGCCCTGGAGAAGGAAATGGCAGCCCACTGCAGTATTCTTGCCTGGGAAATCCCATGGACGGAGGAGCCTGGTGGTGGCAAGAATCAGACACGGCTGAGCCGCTGAGCGGGCACGCACGGTGGCACCTGGTCCTGTCACCTGGCAGACGGCTCTGGAGCCGCTTCCGTATCGTGACCTGTGGTAGCAGCCTGTCCTCCACTAGAATTTCATCTCACTGGGGGCTGGAGCCTGACATGTGTGTCCAGTTCATGAATATTTATAGTGTGGGACACCTGCTACCTGCCACGTTCTGGGGATGGGCCTCCTGGGAGGGGGATGTGCCTGTCAGGGCCTTGCCAAATATTTATTTGGATGAATCCAATGTTGGATAAATGAATAATGATATAAGGTCCCTACAGATACCGGATGTCTAACCTCATGATGCTGAGGTTCTGGTGAGATCCCACGTGGGGCCCAGCAGGAAGGATCTGAGTCAGACAGAATGGATACTTCAAGGCTGAACCGGGGAGACAGACACGAAATCATCTAATTGCATTACAGCCTGGTAGGTGTGCAAAATAGCTTAGCCATGTTGTGGAAATTCTCAGTTCAGCTTTGCCCATAACTTACTCTGTGCCTTTGGCAAAACCACTTAACCTAGCAATCATTGCAATAGAAGAAATGTACTGAACGATTTCTAGATGTTTTTACATAAATTTTACATAAATTAGCCATTTGATCGTCACACTAACCCCATGTAAATTATTATTAAATAATCGCCATGACAATAGCAACACTGAGCGTTGTTACAGCATTCTTACTGTTATTACAGCAATTGTGTGACTATAATCATTATGTGATATTAATTATTACATGCCTTGAGCTGCTCTGCGCACTCTATTATTAGTCCTCATTTAATTTCCGCAGTAACGCTAGGAGGTGAGTACTACTACATTCACTGGATCGTAAGCCCCACGAAGCTTCACACACACGAGCTCGTTTGCTTATTCTTCAGTGCGCCTCCTACACTGGCAGAGTATTTAAGAATACCTGATTTTTTAAAAATTACTTTAATTGGAGGATAATTAGTTTGAAATACTGTGATGGCCTCCTGCTGTACATCAGTGTGAATCGGCCAGAGGCAGACCCGAGGCCGCTCCCTCCCGAGCCCCTCCCCCTCCCTTCCCCTCCCTCCCCACCCCTCCCCCCTCCCTTCCCCTCCCTCCCCACCCCTCCCCCCCTCCCTTCCCCTCCCCACCCCTCCCTCCCCACCCCACCCCACCCCTCCCCCGCTGTCAGAGCACCACTCTGGGTTCCCATCACCAGAAGTCACACTCCGGCTGGCTGGCTATTCCACACATGACAATTTGTATGTTTCAAGGCCCGTTCTCTCAAATCATCCCACCCTCTCCTTCTCCCACTGTGTCTAGAAGCCTGTTCTTTATGTTTCTGTCTCTTTTCCTGCCCTTCACATAGATTCTAACTGAATCAATGACTCTCCTCTATATATGCGGAAGCTAAAGCCCAGACTGTACCTGATAGAGTCCCCCCTCCATACCCGCAGATTCTGCATTTGTGGATCAGCCAAACTAGAATCAGGCCACAGTTGGTGGAATCCATGGATATGGAGCCCAGGGGTGTGACAGGGAGGGGGAATCCACTGAACCACAGCGTTTAAACACGAAGGACCGGAGCATCTGCAGATCTCAGTACCCATGAGCCTTCCTGAACCAGTTCTCCTGCAGACACCCAGGGAAGACTGTATTTCTCCCACGTCATGAAGGCTGTAGACGATCACCTTGGATGTGAACCGGGGGGCCTGAATCCAAAGGCCACACACCAATTTAAGGTCTCTCCCTGGCTCGTCCCTGAAAGGCAGGGCTATAATTCAAGTACAGGGCTGCGATGTGGCTCCATACAGAAATCTAGAACCAGAATGGACCTCGGAGACCATCACAGACAAAGGTAGCATTCTCCAGAAGAGGAAGCCAGACCTCACCAGTTTCAGGATGAAGGGCTGTGCCCCACAGCAGGAGAAGCCCTGCGATGAGAAGTCCAAGCTCCACAACTAGAGAAAGTCTGCACAGCCCAAAAGAAATGAATAAACAAAAATTCAAAAAAGAACGGGACGACTGTGACAGTCCTGGAAAGCTTTGCAGGGAAGGAAGAGGTCTCGTTAAAAACTCCCAAAGTTGGCATTTCTTGTGATTCATGTTCTTTTTTTTTTAACTTAAAAATACTACTTGTAAAAATTATACAAATAAAACAGGTTTATCACAAATAGTGGCATAAAACAAGTAACTTCAGATGAGTGCCACTCAGGATCAAGGAATTGCATGTGTCTGCCACAAAATGCAACATTTGACTAGAAGGGGGTTCTGTCTGCAGGTCCAGGCTGTATGTTTATAACTCCGGCAGCTAGACTGTGTGCTCATGGTTGACAATAAACCAACTCAAAAACACAAAAGTGAGTGGCAGCCTTCTTGGAAGCTGAGCATCAGAAGATGCCATGCGAGCATCCTGGGGTGGAATGATGAGAGAATTCGGTGAAAAGGTGGGTGAGCCCACCCAGTCTGGACTTCCCAGAGCCCACCTGCCACTGCAGAAGATGTGAGAGACGAGGGTTCGGTCCCCGGGTCGGGAAGATCCCCTGGAAGAGGACTTGGCAAAACCCACTGCAGTGTTCTCGCCTGGAGGATCCCCATGGACAGAGGAGCCTGGAGGGCTGCAGTCCATGGGGCCGCAAAGAGCCGGACACAGACTGAGTGACTGAGCATGCATGCGCACGCACACACACACTCACACACACACACACACATTCTCACACACACTCACACTCATACACACACACTCTCACACACACACACACTAAGGAAGACTAATGTGGTATTTTGAAGGCAGGTTTTAAAACACTTCTGTATTTAGTGATGTTGAGAAGTCCTTTCCATCAGAGGAGCTTGACTTTCTAAACACACACTGAGCATTGCTTCTCTACTTCCATTTTTTTCTAACCCATTTTACCCTCTATCATGATAATCCCTCTGAGTCCCAGAAGGGATTATTCAGCGAGTTTGTGGAACCCTCTTGCTTATTAATCATTTGGAATAAATGCCCTAGACTGAATTTGAGAAGAAGCAAGCTTAATGTACAGGGGTAGCCTGTACTAGTCTTCTGGCAATATATAATTCGCTGATTTGGGTTTTATATGGGCAGGGGGTAAAGATGGCAAAAAGAAGGAATACACATATCTTCTCTCTCTCTCTGTGTCTACCTATCTGAAGAGAGAGACGCTGAGAAGATCACAAGTTGAAGGTAGAACTAGATCTCTGGTCTTTTGAAATCTTATTTCTTGATGGATTTACAACTGTATTTATTAAAAGCAGACCTACGCAGGGAAGTTTCAGGCCATGTTTAAGGGGAGAAGGCCTTGGCCTGGTTCGTAACTTAAAACATTGGCTGGAGACTCACCTTGATTCGGATGAACTCAGACTTGGACCCTTGGCCGCTCTGAGTTCTGCCGTCTGTGTCGCCATAAACTTCGGAATGTCGCCATAAGCTCTGCCCTCTCTATCACGCAGCACGGAGACACAGGATGATAACCCGTTAGAGGCGCTGACAAGCACTCGGGGAATAACCTACGTCCGCGACTTCAGGAGACTCAGGTGTCACTGGCCGAGCAGAAAACGGCTCCCCTCCTGTGACACGCGCCAGCGAGTGCTCGGGGGCGGAGGGTGACGGGAGCCCTTCGGAGAGGACGGTCAGAGGAGGCCCCTTGAAGAGGCGGAAAGTAAAGGCGGAGCCTGCGGGGTAAAGTCGTTACGGCGTTCATCGAGCATGCAGAATCTCAAGAGTGGAGTCTGATGCATATGCTTGGAATGACATCTCCTATGTCTTTGTCCCCTTTCGTAATTATGACCCAAATCCTTTCACATACCCTTCAATTCCACAGCAAAGGAAGTTTCTCAAGTCCAAAACCCTATCTGCCCCTCCTAAGTCTCCACTTTTCAGACACTCTTTCCTTTACCATCAGCGTGCTCCTTGAGAGAGTGAGGTCCCGCTCTCGGAGCCAGCCCCTCAGGCCCCCTTGGCTGGCGGCAGCCTCCTCTGCGTTCTCTCCTTTGTTTTCAGAAGAGATCTTGCACGGCCGTGTGCGATGCAAACTTCATTTAGACCAGGTTCTGGGCGGAGCAAGCCTACAGCTCCTGCCATTTGCTTCGAAAATGGATTATTTCATTTACTTGTTTACACAGTGAAGCAAAATCAATCTGAAGTTGTTTTCTCCCCAGGACACGTGACTGTCCAATCCCAGTGGAAAAGTGCTTAAGCTGTGTGATCCATTGCTTAAAGTGGGACGGAGCATTTAATTACAGTTTAATTATCTTTGCAGATGTGGCGTTAGGTGGGGATTCAGTTGGTTGGTGGGCAGCTGCAGCATCTGGGTTTCCTGCTGCCTTTTTTTTTTGAGAGCAAACTTCTTTGTAACACAATCAGCTTTGCTGGTTATAGCTTTCCAAGCCCTATCAACTGAGAATTTCATTGCTTTTAAATTGCAAGGCTTTTGTTATCACTACAACTATGAACCAGACAGCCAAAACCAAAGCAAAATTCAAAAATACCAGCAGAGGAGGAGGACCGAGTCGTAGCTTTGGTCTGGCCCGAGTTACAGAGAATGCAACTTTCTGAAGATTATTTGCAACCTCTTTCTTTATCCATGATGTCATATGTTCATTTTTATTTACAACTTTCAGGTAACCATCTTTGATTAAAGTTTAAATGTGACTTCTGCATTTTTGTTGCTGAGGTGTCTGAAATTGTTCATATGCATCACACAAAGAAAGTAAAGACTATTTTCATAAAAGAAGAGGCAAGACTATAAGTGTTGCGTAGATGACTTCAGAATCTGTCTGCATCTGGCTAATAGGATAACAAAAACAGTTATCAGAGAGAAGAGGCAAAGAATACAATGTCATGTTGCAGAACCTGGGCTACATTTCTATTTGTAATTTCAGCCTGGTGTGCATTAAGGCACAACTGCACCATCAGGAGAGAATAAACTTTGTGGTAAGAAAGCTTTGGCTGGTGTCGCCTGATGGCAAGCTGCAGGAACTGAAGCTGAGCTTGTCACTTAAACTTCAGCTATGAGGGGATCATAAATTGAAGGCAGGGACAAAAAGCAATGAAATCTAAACGAATCCTCAAGATTCAGGAAAGACTTTTTTGGACTCCAGGCTCTGGGGAGATGTTTCAGCCAGCTACAACAGAACTGCTGGCAAAATGGTTTCTTTTTCTAGCTTCAGCTTTGAACTTGGCAATTGTGCTTGCAAGGAAGCTTCCCTGGTAGCCATCTGCTAAGTTATGTGGTGTGATTTGCCCAGAAAGTTAATTCTCAGGTGGCAGTCTTTACGTGCAGCTAGGTTGCCTTTATGTGTAATAACATTCGCAACAACCTGCCTCCAACTTATTCCTAGTGATACCCTGGGAAGGAATGAAGGCAAGAGAAGAGGGCAGCAGAGGATGAGATGGTTGGATGGCATCTCCGACTCAGTGGACCTGAATTTGGGCTAACTCCAGGAGACAGTGAAGGTCAGGGAAGCCTGGGGTGCTGCAGTCCATGGGGTTGCAACGAGTCGGACATGAAGTGACTGAACAACAGCAAGGAATCCATCAAAGAAGCTCCAGTACATAAGACAAAATTCAGGCGTCTGCACCCCTCTCACCCCTTGGACTTGCATTAGAAACCCAGTTATAGAGAAGAAAGAAGTGTTGCCTAGAGAGGCAGGAGTCCTCTTTTTTTCCTGAGTGCTGACTGTGCCAGCCAGGTAAGGGAGTTAACTTTCATCTCATGCCTACCTTGTAATGTTTCATCTTCACGATTTCCTGTGCGAGAAGAATGACTCCCCATGTTAACAGAGGGGAGAAAGAAGATTGAGGATCGGAGAGGCTCAGCACAGCTAAACCGTATGACCAGATATATTAGTTTCCTGCAGCTGTGAAAACAAATGCCCACAAATTTAGTGATTTAAAACACGGCAGATTTATCACCTTCAGTTTTGGAAATGAGATGTCCTAAAATCAATGTATGAGCAGGACCATGTTTTCTGGAGGCTCTGGAGAATTGGTGGTTGCTTTTTCTAGAGGGCAGAGCCCACCGCCCTCCTTGCCTCACATGAACCCCCTTCTTCCATCTTTAAGGGCGTCTCCGGGAGCTCGGATGGTAAAGAATCTGCTGCTCTGCAGGAGACCCGGGTTTACTCCCTGGGTCAGGAAGTGAAACCAGCAACCACGGTCTTCACACCTTTCTATCTCTAACCTGGGCTCTGCGGCACATCTGCCTCTGAGTCTCTGTTGGACCTACCTGGATGATCCAGTGTCTCAAGATCATTCCATCTCAGAAGGATTCTCAGCCACAGGGAGTCACTTTTGCTGCATAAGTTAACAGATTCGTAGGTTCTGGGAATTGGGGTGTGAGCACGTAGGGGCCATAATTCAGCCTGTCACACCAGGGCCACAGCAGTTAGAGTCAGGAGAGAGGAACAACCCCATTTCTGTGCCTATCTCTGGAAATCTCTGGATGTAAGAGTCTGTGGTCCAAAATTCTGTGAAAATTTCTCGGGCTTGTGCAGGATGATTCTAAAATGAATCGGTCTCAGTCATATTGCCTAATCTGCAAATTTTGGTTTCCAGTTTCAAAACTTTTCAACCAAACTTTTTTATTTTTTTAAAAAAAGCTTTATTTATTTTTTGGCTGCACCTCGTGGCATGCAAACTTTTCCAGACCAGGGATAGAGCCTGCGCCCCCTGCAGAGGAAGAGCAGAGTCCTAACCCCTGGGCCGCCTGTGCATGCACGCTCAGTCGCCCAGTCATGTCCGGCTGCTTTGCCCCCCCATGGGCTGTAGCCCACCACGCTCCTCCGTCCATGGGATTCTCCCAGCAAGAATACTGGGAGTGGGTGCCATTTCCTCCTCTAGGGGATCTTCCTAACCAGGGATTGAACCTGCATCTCCTGCATTGGCAGGCAGATTCTTCACCACTGAGCCACCTGGGAAGCCCCTAAATTTACTTTTTAAAAGTTGATTTAAATTAGTAACGTATCTGAGGACATTAACTGCAGCTGCCTGGGATCATTGGAACCTTCGATTTGGGTAGATGCAGACTTTGCTTGAGGCACCATCGCTGGCCCACTTTTTGCATGTCTTAAAATGCAGAAGTAACTCCACCGCCTCTTTTGCGATCTTCGCTCCCATCTTCTGCTGTTTCAGGCTCAAGAGTCCATGACTGACTCGTTATTTCTGCAGCCTCTTGTTACTACAATGTTTACATCTTCCAGATGCCTCATGCTGAATCTGGAGAATGTTTTCCTGGAAAGAGCAGAGACCCTGAAGAGCCTGAGTCCTGGAATCAGACTGCTGGGGCTGTCGTCCGGCTTCAGGCTCCATCGGCGTGCGCTCTGGGCAAGCATCCTAACTGCGCCTACGCTTCCCTTTCTTACCTCTGAAGAGCACTGAGTAAGGCTGCTGCCTGAATGAGACGCTTCTGCCGTGCCCAGGACCCTCGGAAAATGCTGACTCTTACCAGCGTCATCGACAAGGCAAGGCCACATTTAGCAGAGATGCTACCTGGGACAGAAATCAGCTTGCAGTGAACATTGCTTTCTCCTTTTCTTTTCAAACCCAGTGTAAAATGTAAAATGTAGGAAGTTCCCTGGTGGTCCAGTGGTTAGGACTTGGTACTTTCAGCTGCTAAGAGCCGAATTCAATCCCTGGTTGAGGAACTAAGATCCTGTAAGCTGCATGGTACACAAAACAAAATATTAATAAAATAAAATGTAAAATATATAGTGTTCAATATATGTGTGGGATGAATTGGGGGCAGGAGGAGAAGGGGACGACAGAGGATGAGATGGCTGGATGGCATCACCGACTCCATGCACATGGGTTTGAGTAAATTCCGGGAGTTGGTGATGGACAGAGAGGCCTGGCGTGCTGCAGATCATGGGGTTGCAAAGAGTCGGACATGACTGAGCGACTGAACTGAACTGAACTAAAATGTGTGTCTATATGTGTCCATACATCCAAATCCTTCTTCTGGTTTCTTTAAAGCTACCTGTTATGGTCGCTACCTTACATAAAATCAGTTTTACCTCTTTATTTATGTTCTCTGAACCTTTTCCCTTGGTTCAGATACATGACTTCAGTCTCTGCAGCCCCACCTGCCTTCCTCACGGGGTGAGGCTCACTGCTCACACGTCCCGGGAGGCTTGCTCAGCCTAGAACAATCTCCTGGTGTTTCTTTCCTGCCAGGAATCAGATCCCGTATGTGTAGAAAATAATAATTCTAAAGGTGAAGTAGAAGTGATGCATTTCCCTCCAGTTTTATGTGCCTTTCAAAGTTTATCATCAACTCCATGAGCTGGGAATGAGCAGGGCTCACGACGACCTGCACTCACGTCTCTTGCGGTGGGTGTGAGCCACAGAATTCTGGTCCCTGTGATCCAGCCCCTAGTGTCATGCCTGTGAATGCGTTTCCTTACATGGTTAAAGGGACTTTGTGGATGTAATTAAGGTTGCTAATCAAGTGACCTTAAAGTAGGCATCTTATCTTCGATTTTTTCCTGTAGTCATGTATGGATGTGAGAGTTGGACTATAAAGAAAGCTGAGTGCTGAAGAATTGATACTTTTGAACTATGGCATTGGAGAAGACTCTTGAGAGTCCCTTGGACTGCAAGGAGATCCAACCAGTCCATCCTAAAGGAGATCAGTCCTGGGTGTTCATTGGAAGGACTGATGCTGAAGCTGAAACTCCAATACTTTGGCCACCTGATGTGAAGAGTTGACTCATTGGAAAAGACCCTGATGCTGGGAAAGATTGAAGGCAGGAGGAGAAGGGGATGACAGAGGATAAGATGGTTGGATGGCATCACCAACTCAATGGACTTGGGAGCTGATGATGGACAGGGAGGCCAGGCGTGCTGTGGTTCATGGGGTTGCAAAGAGTCGGACACGACTCAGTGACTGAACTGAACTGAACTATCTTGGATTATCCTGATGTAATCACCTGAGTCTACAGCAGAATTTTCTCCTGCCTGTGGGCAGAAGATGAATTCAGAGGGGTTGAAGTAAGAAAAAGACTGGATGTGCTCCTTCTGATCTTGGAGATGGAGGCGCTGCAAGCCTAGGAATGTGGGATCCTATAGAAGTTGAGAATGAGTCCGGCTCAAATACCAGCAAGGAAGTGGGGACCTCAGTCATACAGTCACTTGGAGCCAAGTTTTGCTGGCAATCCGATTGAGTCTGGAGGTGGGTTCTCCCCCGGAGCCTCCATATGGGATCCCAGATGATGGAACCTTCGCTTCAGCCTGGCGAGACTCTGAACACAGCACCCAGATGAAGCTGCTGAGACTTCTGACCTAAGAAAGTGCGGGATGACACGTGTGCTTTTAAGCCTGGGGTCATCTGTCACAGCAGTGATGCAAATGTGGTGCAGGGGCTTCCTGAGAGTGGACATAGAAAGTGAGAATCAGCCCCAGACTTCACTCAGGGCTCCTGAGTGACTGTAATAGCCTCGGATTTTCCTCATATCTTTCCAATTGGATGTTTCACCCAAGTTTTTGGTCACTTGCCTCTTTAATGAAGTCAGAGGGGCCAAAGCAGGTGTAGAAGTGCCAGGGCCAGGAGCTGTCCTGATTCGCCAGAGCTGCCACTTTTTCTTTCTTTCTTTCTTTCTTTTTTTTTTTTGCCTTTTAAAGGGGACTTTTTGTTAACCATTATTTCCCAAATAGCAGCCATAGTCGAGTTTGTTCAGATTCCTGTAAAAGTAGAAATGGAAAACAGACTGCTTCTGAGATGGAAACGGCCCCCAGGAGGCCAGGGTGTGACTGTGACCTCTGGAGCACTCTTGTGCTTGCTCCAAGCTCCAGTGGATGACCTGGGTTGCAACTGAGGTCATAACACACCCAGATAATGGAGTTGGTGCACTCAGCAGAAACACGAGTTTGTGAAACTTCAGTCAATGTGGTTAATTTTAACAGATTACCCTGGCAGAGCCCTTTTCAGAGCCTGACTCATGACAGATATTCAATAAGTGAATGATAGAAAGTCTAACAGGACTATAGACAGACAAGACAGAAACACAGTGATGAACACACACAAAGTTCCAAGTCCACTGGAAGTTTAATGTTCAGTCAATAACCAACTCCACCTTGATTTTTGTTGGTATTTTATTCTTCAAGATAAATTTTCCAGGGAGGAGTTCACTGAGAGTTTAGCCCACCCCTAGCCCTTGCTGCTGATGTGGGAGAGTCTGCACCGCAGCTAGGACCTCGTCGGGTGTGGTGGGAATGGACAGGGCTGATGTCCTCGGGGAGCGGATGGTCCCGCAGTGGAGGACACATGTCTTGCTTCCCAAACACAATGCACCTTACGTCAAGATTCCCTTTTGTAACATCTTTATTAATTGAGGTTTTATGGTGGGGTGGAAGGGTTCCCATCTTAATCACAATTATTTAGGATTTCTGTACATGTCAGACCAGATTCCTTGAATTGAACAGAGGTAAAATGGTTCTTGTATATGCACCTGCAAGTGAGGATCATTGTCTATGACTAATTCACATAAGTGATGTTTGTTTTCTCCTCATATCATCAAAAGAACTCTGTGTGGTATAGACTTGCACACCCCATTTGGTGGAAAGTAGTAAAAATGCAAATATCTCCTTTGAAGTCACTCACCTGGTAACTGGTTTTATTAATCAAGAAGCTTTAGAAGCAAATGGGGGGGGAAATATCTTCAATCTGTATTGAGACAATAAAAGGAATTTGTTTGTGAAACTGAAAAACTCAGAAATAGATGCAGAGACCATATATGTATACTATATATCTATCTTTATATTTCTTAGTTCTTCTGGATTAGCTTGATTTGGCACACACATTTCATCAGAAGTTCTAATATCTTTCCAACCTCTCTTCATGTCTATAATAAGACTACTTTATTACCATGGTCCCATGAAAAGTCTTAGGATTCCATCTAGTTGGACTGCAATTCCAGTGCCTGAACCAACTTCAGAGAGATGCAATATGCTGATGTGGAAGATGGGATTTTCCAAGAATTAATGAAGAAAATGTCATGGAAGGGATGCTCCAGGACTTCCAAGGCTAAGTCATAAAGAGTGAGAGTGTTTTTGCCTGGGTCTCTGTCTCAGGGCGACCACCTTTGAAACCCCCACCATACTGCTTGGAAGCCCAGGCCACGTGGAGAGGCTACACGTAGGTGTTCTGGGCAATAGTTACGATCTCAGCTGACTGCAGGCACCAACTCCCGGAGGCATGATTAAGAGTTCCGGTGATTCCAGCCCCTGCCTTCAAGCCTGGAAGCTGTCTCCGTGGGTACTGAGTGGGTCAAAGAAGACCTGTCACGTTGAGCTCTCCCCATACTGCGTCTTTGTAGACAAACAGGCATGGTGCTCTCTTCTTAAGTCACTATACTTTGGGGGATTTGTTGTGCAACCAAACCATGGTAACAGAAACATTGATCATATCTGAGTTGCATGACCATCCATGGAATTGGAGTTGGGAAACTGCAGGGAAGAATGAACCTGATCCTTCTATAGGGGCAGAGAGTAAAGAGGAGGTTGAGAATAACATAAATATTGGGATGATGTAGCCGGTAGAAGGAGGATGATACTAGCAGACACATCAGACGCCCTTTACAGTGGTAAAGAAAGGCTTTAAACACTGTCTTCAAAATCCACGCTCTTTTCATCACAAGGCTCGCCTCTTCTTGCGTGGGCTGCCCACAGTCTAGTTGGGATAGAACATAGGCACAGATTGCAACATAACGTGAAAGGTGATTATCCTTTCCGCTAGAGCAGGTAATGGAAGATGGGCTGCATTAGATAGGTGTGTTCTGTTTTCCACACCAGGATAGTGGAGTCCAGTAGGGCTGGGGTGACCCTTGAGTTATGATTCCTTGCCCTAGTGTCTATATGAGGACCGACAGAACCAAGTCATATTTTATACTTTCATTCCTCACTGATGTAAGTTTTCATGTCAACAAAAGTGGCCTGGGTGCAGAAGGTACTGAGAAATGTTAATTGCATGTTTTGAACTTGGTTTCTACATTGTTTTACGCCTCCGTGTTGTATTTCTGCCCCCCTCCACCCCCCAGGTGGTCTCTAGCCGTCAGAAGCAGAGAAAGCACGTGGTGTTCGCACGACTTTTACTGCACCTGGGGGAAGGAGTGGCCACCACCGCAAGCTGAGACAGGAATGATTTGTTACGAGCCCCCAGATGGGAACAGGCTTCAGAAACGTCTTCTGATGGCTGCACAATGGCAGAGTAATTTAAAACATAACCAAGCATTCAATACTCCATTTGCTGATGGCAAGGTGCATTAGCACATTTTAGGGAAATCAAAATTCTTCCCAAGTTCTAAGTGGTTATCAGGTATCTGGGGAATATTTTTACACATTAAATATAATCATTGGTTTCCTGCTTGGAACCATTCCTTGAAAATTTGCTGGTGTGTCATCCCCATTCCAGCTTCTGTTGTAGCTTAGTCAGTAAAGAAACTACCTGTACTGCAGGAGACCCAGGTTTGATCCCTGGGTTGGGAAGATCCCCTGGAGAAGGGAATGGCAACCCACTCCAGTATTCTTGCCGGGAAAATCTCACGGACAGAGGAGCCTGGTGGGCTGCAGTCCACGGGGTCACAAAGAGTCGGGCACGACTAGGCGACTAACACTTACTTACTTACATCCCCATTCCAAACCAAGTTATCTTTGTACAAAAATAACTATTATATCACCTGCTTACAAACCCAAAACAAGCAAGCCTAAACAAAACATGGGTTCTCTGTCGCATAAAGCTTCTTTGAGAATCTGTGCAACCTTTCGCGTCTTAACTCCATCCGACTTACTAACCTTGTCTCCGTTTATGGCTGTCCACACTCCTCACCGCTCCACGGACACGGGCCATCTCAGGGATCTGTCACCTCGCCTGTGTGAACTCTTCCAGAGACACCTTCTCTTCATCATTCAGGGCCTACACAGCTCTTCAGTTTCCTAGACATAATTTAATACTGTTCATGTTGAAAGCACCAGAACTCTTTGACAATTAGATCACCTCTAACTCCCCTTCGTATGTCCAATACCCCATGCAGAGCATAAATTATATGATGGATGGATGGGTGGGTAGATGGATGAACCAATAGATGACACTTTGACCAACTGATTCATTGTCTGTCCTTTTATCAAGACTGCACTGTCTTGAATACTCCAGCTTTATAGTAAGTCTTGGAGTCAGGTAATTTAAGTTCCTTTGTTATTTTTTCAAGATTTCTTTGGATAGTCTAAGGTTTTTGAATTTCCATATAAATTGTAGAAGCAGCTTCTCAATTTACACACACACACAAACTTAATGGGATTTTGATTGTTGTAACACGTTAAGTTATCCAGCCCCTAGTAGTAGTATCTCTACTCACTTATTCAGACCTTTGATTTCTCTCAGAAATCTTCTGCAGCTTTTCATGGAGATGCCTTACATTATGTTTCCCCACCTCTTTCACTTCAACTCCCTTTGATGCCTTGATTCACTTAACCCTTCTTCTCTTTCTTTCTCCCCGTGTGTGCGCACGCACGCCCAGTCACTGGGTCGTGTCCGAGCTTAGCGACCCCCTGGACTGTAGCCCCCCAGCCTCTGTCAGTGGGATTTCCCAGGTAAGAACACTGGAATGGGTTGCCATGCCCTTCTCCAGGGGATTTCCTGCATTGACAGGTGGATTCTTCACCACTGAATCACCTGCGGAGACCCTTCCTCCCCACACTCCCCACTCTTTCTCCCCATCTTCCATCCAACAAATATATTTAAGTTGTGAAGTTCAGCCTGTAGACGGTGTCCAGGAACCCAAACAGGCCCCCAAATAAATCTGCATCTTTGCCATTTTTAAAAACGGCTATAGGACTCCCCTGGTGGTCCTGTAGTTAAGACTCTGCCTTGCAGTGCCAGGGTCGTGGGGTTCAATCCTTGGGCTGAGAACTAAGACCCCGCTTGCTGCAGGGCAATGGAGCCCACAGGCCACGACTACTGAGCCCAGGTGCCTCGGCCCGAGAACAGCTTGCTGCCGCCGCAGAGATCCCTGCAGATGCGCCACGACTAAGACCCGGGGCAGGCAAAGATGAGTATTAAAAGAAAAACAACACTGAAATGGCAGTCACGAGGTCTGTGCATGCGTGTTAAGTCGCTCAGTCGTGTCCGACTCTGTGACCCTGTGGGCTGTAGCCCACCAGGCTCCTCTGTCCATGGGAATTCCCAGGCAAGAACACTGGAGTGGGTTGCCATGTCCTCCTCCAGGGGATCTTCCTGACCCAGGGATCAAACCTACATCTCCTGCATTGGCAGGACGTTTCTGTACCACTAGGGACACCCGAGAAGCCCATCAAGAATTCTGCTTAATACTAATGAATGAAGATGGGATTTTTGAAAAATCCTTGGTAGCAAGCAGGGCTTCTAAAATTATTCTTTGGTTAAAAAAACTATTCAACATTGCTGTCATAAGTATTTCTCAACCTGAGCTCCATTCATAAGGATTTTAGGCTTGATTTTGTTCCAAACTTGAGTCATTCTAAACGTTAGGCTTAAGCATATGCAATCACAGTTTGTGACAGTCACAAATGGTCAAGTGTTGGCAATTTCGTATGTTCAACGAACAGAAAACGTTTTGCTATATGTACCTTTTAATGACTGTATTTACTTGTAGCAGACATTTTCAGTTCAGTTCAGGTCAGTTCAGTCCCTCAGTCCTGTCTGACTCTTTGTGACCCCATGGACTGCAGCATGCCAGGCCTCCCCGTCCGTCACCAACTCACGGAGTTTACTCAAACTCCTGCCCATTGAGTCAGTGATGCCATCCAACCATCTCATCCTCTGTCATCCCCTTCTCCTCCCGCCTTCAATCTTTCCCAGAATTAGGGTCTTTTCCAATGAGTCAGCTCTTCGCATGAGGTGGCCAAAGTACTGGAGTTTCAGCTTCAGCATCAGTCCTTCCAATGAACACCCAGGACTGATCTCCTTTAGGATGGACTGGTTGGATCTCCTTGCAGTCCAAGGGACTCTCAAGAGTCTTCTCCAACACCACAGTTCAAAAGCATCAATTCTTCAGTGCTCAGCTTTCTTTATAGTCCAACTCTCACATCTGTACATGACTCTTGGACAAACCATAGCTTTGACTAGACAGACCTTTGTTGGTAAAGTAATGTCTCTACTTTTTAATGCACTGTCTACGTTGGTCATAACTTTCCTTCCAAGGAGTACGCGTCTTTTAATTTCATGGCTGCAGTCACCATCTGCAGTGATTTTGGAGCCCGGAAAAATAAAATCAGCCACTGTTTCCACTGTTTCCCCATTTATTTGCCATGAAGTGATGGGACCGGATGCCATGATCTTAGTTTTCTGAATGTTGAGTTTTAAGCCAACTTTTTCACTCTCCTCTTTCACTTTCATCAAGAGGCTCTTTAGTTCTTCTTCACTTTCTGCCATAAGGGTGGTGTCATCTGCATATCTGAGGTTATTGATATTTCTCCCAGCAATCTTGATTCCAGGTTCTGCTTCTTCCAGCCCAGCGTTTCTCATAATGTACTCTGCATATAAATTAAATAAGCAGGGTGACAGTATACAGCCTTGATGTACTCCTTTTCCTATTTGGAACTAGTCTGTTGTTCCATGTCCAGTTCTAACTGTTGCTTCTTGTTCTGCATACAGATTTCTCAGAAGGAAGGTCAGGTGGTCTGGTATTCCCATCTCTTTCAGAATTTTCCACAGTTTGTTGTGATCCACACAGTCAAAGGCTTTGGCATAGTCACTAAAGCAGAAATAGATGTTTTTCTGGAACTCTTGCTTTTTCGAAGATCCAACAGATGTTGGCAATTTGATCTCTGGTTCCTCTGTCTTTTCTAAATCCAGCTTGAACATCTGGAAGTTCACAGTTAACATACTGTTGAAGCCTGGCTTGGAGAATTTTGAGCATCACTTTGCTAGCCTGTGAAATGCATGCAATTGTGCGGTAGTTTGAGCATTCTTTGGCATTGCCTTTCTTTGGGATTGGAATGAAAACTGACCTTTTCCAGTCCCAGACCTTTTTCAGTGCTGAGTTTTCCAAATTTGCTGGCATATTGAGTGCAGCACTTTCACAGCATCATCTTTTAGGATTTGAAATAGCTCGACTGGAATTCCATCCATTTTATGAATCGAAAAAGGAAACAATATCGTTCAATCTTTCCAGGTGTTGCACAAATCAGATGGAACCCTCTTCAGGTGGAGCTGGATGGCTCCTTTTCTCAGGAAGGACTTGAGAATCTGGATTAATTTCTCCCCTAATGTCTTCTTCCTTCTTCACTAGAAAGTATGAATGCAAATTGAAAGAAGTCTCTTATCAGAATGCATTTCCTCTTGTTCTTACCCTAAAAGATAAAGGTTAAATTTCTAACCAATTACATTTTGATTTTTAAAGTTTCCACCGATGACACAGCAAATCCTAAGCAGGCATTTTCTCTGTCCTTTTACCTCTTAAGGATGTAGAGCTTGAGGGAACCAGATGTGTGATCCAGAAACTTTGCAACTTTCAGTAAATAATATCAGTCCCATCATAGAAGGAAAGGATCTCAGTTCCAGTTTTGGATTTCAGTTTTGAATGAGGGATTTCTGCTTCGCAGACTTTAGCTGCAGCCCAGGGATGGTTTCAGACTCTGATGTTCTCTGAGTCTCCTACTCCCCAGAGATCTGAGATCACCATGGGGCTGAGGGCGGGGTGAACAGCACAGTCATCTGCTAGCAATGGCTGTGATGGATGACAAATTACAGAGTGCAGGGCTGGTGTCATCTAAGTTCAGTTTCCACACCTGCCTTTACAAAATCAGATTTAAAATGAGTACAAATAATAAAATCACTTGGAGAGATTCTAAAACATTTTGTCACTAAAAGAAGCTGATCATTTCTTTAAACATAATAATATATGATTATCTGCTCATGTCGGGGAAAAAAATCTGAAGAAGTCAGTGTGTCTGGGGAGGTAGATTTCTGATAAATTCATACACGTGAGTGGGGGATGGAAGTAGGAGAGGATAACCAGGCCAAATAGAAAGAAAAAACTGTCACAGATCCATCGACATATGTTTAGGAAGGCTAAAGGTCATGATGCATTAAAGCCTGGGGAAATATTACCTAAAGGGAAACCCGCTTTATAGTGATATGTGAGATGAGAAGATAAACCAGAAAGAAACCGCACTCCTGCTTGGGGCCCGGTAAGCAGCTAAATGATGGCACCGCCATTCAATCCCATTTTCTCTCAATTTTCAGATCAAGAAATCTGACCTTCAGTCTGAATGTGTCAAGCCAGCATCCTTAAGGGAGGAATTAAAGACAGACTACAACATTAAAATAAGTCTAGGTTTGGCCGACTTTGCTGTAATGGCCTAGAAATAAATAAATAAGCATCTGACCTTGGCAACCTTCCGGTCTCTGCAGCAGGTCCTCAGCTCTGCCGCAGCCCCAGAGCGGCCACGCAGAAACAGGAACGTGCCCGTGTGGCTCTGCTCCAGCCGAGCTTAATCTGCGGACACTTGAAATTTGAATTTCATGTAATTTTCATGTTGTTGGGCATGTTATTTTACCTTTTGTTTTTAAAAAGCGTTGGTAAATATATATATATATATATATATATATATATATACATATATATGTATATATATATTTTTTTTAATTGGGTTTTGAGTCTTATAAAAATATTTGTCCAGCCAGAGTTGGCCTCTGGGCCATATTTGCTGACACTGAAATAAGAACTCACTTAGCACTTTATTTATTTTTAAAAACATTTATTTGTTTACTTTTGGCTGCACAGGGTCTTAGTTGCAGCGTGTGGGCTCAGGTGCCCCGCAGCACATGGGATCCAACCTGCCTTCCTGCCTCGGAAGGTGGATTCTTAACCACGGACCACGAGGGAGGTCCAGAGAGCTCCCTTAGTCACTTTAAAAGTGAACTGTCTCTCTGCTATTTAAGAACGTCCACTAACGTCCTGCCCGACTTGGAGAGGTGACGAGGACCCACGGTCATCCACTCACACAGAGGGTATTGGCTGAGGGAAAGATCAAACTTGGAGGCAGGCACAGGTACTAATTTTCTGAAAGGTGGTGAATGGTCACTTCTGGGAACCACACAGCAGAATGGTTGAGCTCAATCACTGGCATATACTGGAACACGTTATTAAACAAGCAGGGACACTGAGAAGTGATTACTCCTTAGTGTGAGCTAACAAAAACAAATATCAAGCTTAAATTGGTAGATCAGATTATTAAAATAGGTGAATGGCATGGGCAGAGAATGGACTGAGCGTGCAGGAGAATATCTGACAGCACTCCACATACACTCCTGGGTAAAAGGAAGGAATGGGCAAAATGACAGCACAGTTAGAAAGGGTTGTGATTGTCTTCACCAAGGCCAATGCGTTTTAATTGATTAGTTTATACCGAGTTGGGTGTATAAGATGAACACTATGATCTTGTATTCCTAACATTTAAACACCTAAACACCAGCTCAGCATTCCAAATTGCCTTTTGCTTGAATGTCAATTTGATTACTAAAGCCATGCTGCTCACATTTTCAAATGACCCAAAGTGAGCAAAATCTTCCAGTGAGATCACACTGAAAAACACCTCAGTTCCTGAAATGACTGATTCAAGCCAAAGAAAAAACAACATGTGACAAGCATAAAAGTACAATTTTAATTAGGTTGAAATAAACTCCTTACTGGGCTTCCCTGGCAAACAATCCACCTGCCAATGCAGGAGACACGGGCTTGTCCCCGGGTCAGGAAGATCCCCTGGAGAAGGGAACAGCAACCCACTCCAGTATCCTTACCTGGGAAACTCCAAGGAAGAGGAGCCTGGGGGCCTGCAGTCCATGGGGGCGCAAAGAGTCACACACGACCCAGTGAACACACACACACACACACACACACACACTCACTCACCCTCTCATTAACAGGTATCAGTTGCAAAGTGCTTAGCATAACTGTTTTTGTTCCCTTTTTGTGGTGTGTATGTGTGTCTGTGTGTTTTATTTTTTAAAAAGGGGATTTGGTGAATCATAAACTCACTTAGCCAATGGTTTCCCATTTCTGCAGAAAGGTGTATAGTGTGCCTCTTTTTTCTTCCCAGTTCCTTGGGTTGCAATTTAGGAAAACACAAAATAAAAAGATCAGTGGGTTTGTCTGAGATTTGGGTATTTTTCTCACCAAGATGATAACTTGGAAACATTCTTGGTAACTATTCTGTCTGGTGAGATAACATTTTGGACAGTTTGGTTGGGTCAGGCTTCTATAACTTACTGGTTGCTCATTATAGCTGTCTGCTTTCTTAAGTGTTTGCTTAATTTCACCTTCAGCCCAGCTGTACATTAAATGTACCAGACCATCAGTGCCGGAGGCAACATGACTTGGCGACCAATGATGTGCGGATGCTGGTGAGAAAACCGAGAAACTTAGAATCTTGTAACTCACTTCGTAGCATCACACAACTTGTTTAACCTCTCTGAAGATAAGGGCTTCTGTTTAACAGAAACACATGTTTAATCAGGAACGGGGTGGAGGTGTCACCTTCCCCATATTCTTTCCTCTTAAGCCTCTGTGCCCCCAGCTCCTGGCTCTGGGCTCCTAACCCCCCTGGTAATTTCCTGAGTGATGGGGGGTGATCGGAGGGTCTTATGCAAAGCTAAAACTCTTGGAATTTTCTGGGTGACAGGAACATCCTTTGTATTAATGAGGTGACTCCTGGATAGTCTTAGGATGAGGCTGTTCACCAGAAAGATGGAATATGATTAGAAGTTTTGGACTTTCAGCCCCACTGCCATCCTCTGGGGGGGATGAAGCCCCCAGAGAAATTCCTAAAGTGCAGGCTACACGGAGCTTCCAGGTCGGCGAACACACCTACATGCCAGGAGTGTGGCTCAGCCCAGCTCCCCGGGGGAGGGGTCCTGCGCTAGGGACCTCGCCGGAGCTCACCCCACACCCTGCTCACGCGGCGGTCCCTCTGTGTCCCTTATAACTCTTCTTTGATAGAAAATAAACTGGTAGACGTAAGTAAGGGTTTCCCTACATGTTGTAAGCCGTTACAGCCAACTGGGGAACCAGAGGAGGGGGTGTGGGGACTCCTCACTGATGGCTGGTCTGTTGTTGCTCCTCAGCCGCTCAGGCGTGTCTGACTCTTGTGACCCTGTGGACCGCAGCACGCCAGGCCTCCCTGTCCTTCGTTAACTCCCGGAGCCTACTCAGACTCATGTCCATCGAGTCGGTGATGCCATCCAACCATCTCATCCTCTGTCTCCCCTTCTCCTCCTGCCTTCAGTCTTTCCCAGCATCAGGGTCTTTTCCAATGAGTCAGCTCTTCACATCAGATGGTCTGTAGAATGCAGTTAACATCTTTAGTGGGGGCAGTCTTTTGGAGTTAAACCCCCAAATTGTGAGGTCTGATGCTAACTCCAGGTAGATAATGTCAGAATTTAATTGAATTGTAGGACACCCATCTGGTGTTGAAGAATTGGCCAATGTGGGGAAAAGCAGAAGTAACGTGAACAGAAAAGAGCCAGTTTTCCTTTTATCTTCAGAAGTTTTCTCAACACAGGTAACGATCTGGAACCACATAGATCTGACATGGAACGTGAAGAGTGTTTGTCATGCCCGGAAAAGACGCTTTTCAGGATTCCTCCCCACCTGGGTCTGTAAATGATCTCTAAATTTTGGGCTCTGAATATTTTATCATGGTTCTTTGTTTTTCAACATCTCCTCACATTTCACACTTTAACAAATCAAATATATAGTAAATCCTTATGGTATATCAACATTTAAATTTTATTATTATTATTTTTTTAAGAAACTTCTGAAATTTCTAGGATAAACTTTGGGATTTTTGCAAAAATTCATCCTTCTGAGTCTCCTTTTGTACAGCCATTCTAAAATCTGAAGGCTAGTAACTAGAAAGTTATAGTCAATGTTTTATGAAAATCTGAATTGCAGAATTCCTCCTCCCAAAAGATGTGAAGGTCAATCAGTATAGCTAGGGGATGAGGCTAACTCTTATTTTAGGATGAACTGGAACATGAATTTCCCACTCTAAATTCAAGCTACCCTCTGTCCAGTAGTCAACATCTCTGCAATTCAGTATGGCAGCCACTCTCTGATTTCAGCTCATAGATGTGCGTTTCTAATTTGGAGACGTGAACAAAGCTTAATAAACTTCCCAACAGCCTTGCCATTTTCCACCCGGGTCCTTTCCCCCACGCTCCCACTCTCCGTGGATTTCCTTCCCACCTCGTTCCCTTCTGTCCCCTTCTCCTCCCCCAGCCTCTGTGGGTTCCGTTTGCTTGCATTCATCTAAGCTGCTGAGGTGTGTATCACTGTGGCATGCTCACAGAGGCACACACGTCTGTGCCTGTCTGCCCAGCTGTATGCAGATGTCTGTGCTTAAGATATACAAGGGATAGTTAGCAATGGCTTGAAATTACGTAGTAGCATTGGTTTCTAGCTCTTGGCCTTGTTTCGAAGAGGATTACCCCCTCCCACGTATCAGGCTCTGAGAAGCCCTCCTCTCCTCCCAGTGGGCCTCTCGCCCTTGCAGTATACTGTGGTGCAAGGCGTGTGCTGTGAAACGGGGTGGAGGGCAGGCCTCTCCCCAGTCTTGATGTTGACCTGTTTAAGGCTTTGCCAGATAAAATGCCATCAATATCATTTACAGATAATGGGACCAACACTCTAGGTCCAAGGAGGTGCATACCCACACCTCAAGGGGAGGAAGTGTTCATTTGGGAGGCTCACGGGAAGCAAGTTGTTTTGCTAAATTATCTACCTATATATCCACTTTCCTTGGTGGGGGTTCCAACACCCCCCTGGCCACTCCCCTAAGACCTGGTTAGGTTTTAGTTTGGGGGAATAAATTATACCACACACAAATCTCCCTCTGCTAATCTGACTACCCGTATATTACATTTACTGAGTGTTTAGGATTCCTTCCTTGGGAAGCAGTTATTTGCTGGAAGAAGTCTGCTCGATGCCAAAAGTCATCTTTTACAATTTAGGCGAATGGTGGCAAGATTTACAGTGTATTTTCTTTTTGACTCCTTCCAGCTGTCAGCAGCAGACATTCATCTTCTGTTTCCTGTTATAGGATCTGACTTATGACATCATGCTCTGGAAGTCTGCAGTGCAACTAGTGTGTTTTTTCTCTCTAACACACAGACATTATGCAGAGACCCTAGGGTTTCATTTTCATTTCATTTTTTAAGTCTATAGATGCTACCTACTCTGGGGGTCTCCTCCTACAGACTCTGGCATTGCCAGGGAAGCATTCTGATGGCCCTGAAGTGCATCGTAAACACACATCATCTCACGATGGATACTTAGGCCTCGGCTTGTGCGGGAGTGGCTTGTTCCCCCGGATGAGTGCAACACCGAGAAGCCAATGACATTTACCTCCACTAAGTTTCCAAAGCAGCAGGATAGAAATGTGTGCGCAATACCGCTCATTCACTTTTAAGGGATTCTTAGGTTTCTGGAACGGTGGCGTCAATTGAAGCCCCTTGCTCAGAATGTTATCTTTGACAAGAGAATAACACGGCAAGCTGTAGAACTCTTCACGGAAGATGAAGAAACATGGACCATTTGCTGGGGGACCAAGATGATTCTCAGCATGTCTTACTATCGTGAAGCATGGCTCTCTTAATACAGGGTGAGTGGGATGCTTGCTGCTACTAGGAAGATGGGGGTTTTGATCTCACATGGCCTCAGAGAAGTCAAGAGGACTTTAACAATGAGCTTTTAATGGCACTTCTAATGCCTAAGCTTGTTCTGTGACATGTTATCAATTCCCTCCCCCCTCGTTTCTAAGAAAGGATATGTCCAGCAACAGCTGAGGAAGTCTCAATGTCTCCATAAAGTAGGGCACCTTTTAGATTGATTAGGACATTGCCAACTTCAGGAGAAAGAAACCAACCCAAACTTCAGAACATAGCTGAAGAGCCTGAGGGTTGTGCTAGTTTCAGGCTTGCAGCTAGAGTTGAGACTTCCATGATGTCAATCAAACTCTTGTTGCTTCCTTCAGTGGGACTGATGCTATGTTAGCGTCCATGTGGCATACCACGCCTCCCACCGCTCCCCTCCAGGGTCTCCGCAAGGATGGTAAATAGGCTGCAGCACAAGCTTTGGATCAAAGTCTAGCCAGAACCGGGACACTCCGTTCTCCCTACTCCTGTAGAATTCCTGAGATCCGGTCTGATTGCTTTAGTTTCTGAACCTGTTACTAGGCCTGGAGAATGTGGTTTGCTGAATCCAGTGTTGGACCTCTCCTCAATCCAAGTAGACTCAGAGTGGGAGAAAGCTGGCTTCAAACAAAAGTCAGTTCTTTTATTGAAGAACCTAAAAGGTCAGCAATACACTGGTAGTGCTCATATTGCAATTCTCAGATATGGGCCGAATTCCAAAATTCATATGCTAAAGCCCTCACCCTCAGTAGCCTCAAAATAGGACCATATTTGAGATAGAGATTAAGTTAAAATAAGATTATTAGAGTAAACCCTAACCCAATGTGCCTGGTGTCCTTACAAGAAGAGGAAATTTAGACAAAGAGAGAAAAAAATAGCCAAGTATTTAAGCCACTGCTATTTTCCAGGAACTTAAATAAGTATCCCAGACAGTGCAGACATCATCTCCTCTCTAAGCATCTTGCCTTTTATATTAAGATTTTTGTCATTCTTTTTAATCCCCTCCCCCCCAAAGACAATAGTAGCTTGAATTCTTCAGGGCTTGTACAATTAATACAGAAAAGAGCTGAATCTCAAAGTCATGAAAGCAAATGGTTGAAAGTCAGTCTTTCCCACTCTTTGTATTTGGTTTTTATTCATTTGAACTTAGATCATGCAAATATTGCACAAAGTGTAATCTTTGGGAAAGAATTTGAATTGTCTGTGCCTGACATCTTTGATTCAGTGAAGGATCATTTCAGTTGTGGTTCTTGCTGTTTTATCAGCAGTATGAAGAAAATGTTTTTAGCTGACACAATAAAAAAAATATACCATTAAAAATAAATAATGCACAGTATTTTGAATCCTTCTTTCAAGACAAATAAAAATATCCTGTTTCAATTGTTGTAGCAGCTCTTTTAACTGCTGAATACTTGCTTCTCCAACTTCTCTGTTCTCCCTCCTCTCAGAAATTTGTCTGTTTCATGAAATTCATTCTTGGTCTATGTTTACACTGCTATTGTGTTCCATTAAATGTAGGATATCATTACAGCATGTGTCAGTCATCAGAAAAAACCCCAACTCCAAGGCTCTGTATGTGTGTATGCTAGCTCAATAAATGTAGACAACAGATGTAGCCGCCAGTTCCGCTTTCTGCCACTTTCCCAGTTCAATAAGAGGTCCAGATGGTTCCCTTTGCCCTGGTGTCTTGAATCTTGGTATGAAGATGCTGACTCTGCTGATCTTTCTCTGGAACCTTCCTTTGACCCATAGGGCCATGGCAAGCTAAGTGTCAATGGAGACCGCCTTGCATGTATCTGGCCATTTGGAATCCTGGGCCCTTTAACAGTTAAAAAGCATCTTGAAGTCCCTCTTAGCATTCTTCATGGAGAAACTGTCAAATTACATTTTCTCCTCTGCTTCTGACTGTTTATATGCTCCACCTGAAGAATCCCAGTGCTGGGAGAATGGTCATCTGGGCGTTAGCTCTGCCTTAGGAGGAGCCGGAGTCCATCTACCAGGAAGAGAGGAGAATCCAGCCGGAACTTAGAGTTTCCCAGCTCGTTCAAGAGAAACCAAGGCAACCAACAGTGGTGTTAACTAAAGAATTTAAGATATTAAAAAATAAAATTTAAGGTCTTAAATTATGTGTCCTATGGGATAAATGCAGTTTTGTTTCCTCTCTCTGGAAAATGCTTGCTCTTTAAGGACTGGTATTAGTGGTTTGTACTACTCACAGGTGTCTCAGAGAGGAGCCCGTGATGTGTGGAGGGTCGGTCACACCCTTGTGGTCCTTATCTACAAATAGCTGACAAAGCTCCCGGTCACAGTCAGCCAGACTCTGGGCCATGGAGCCATAACATCCAGCCATCTCAATTGGGATTAGATGTTATCTGATCCAGAAGTGAACAGCTATAAGGTAGGCATAGGTAGGCAGCCCAAATAATTTATGGTCAAAACTCAGGTAGCATAGGGGACTTCCTTGGTGGTCTAGTGGCTGAGACCCCGTGTTCCCAATGCAGGGGGTCCAGGTTTGACCCTGAATATCACAGCTGAGACTCAGTGCAGCGAAATAAATAAAATAAATATTTAAAAAAACTCAGGTAGTATAAAGAGGGAAAGGGCTGTTTGAATACTCAGCTGGGGCAATGGAATGAACTGAGATGAGCTTGGGCAGCGTCCACCCCCTGGTCAGTCTTCTAAACACCTTCCCACGTATCATTCCGTTCAATAAAACATGCTCTGATTACCCTTCTTTTGCATATCGGGAAACTGAGGCACTCAGAAGCTAATTGACTTCCTAAATTCACATGAATCTGGAGATGGTCAAGTCTGGGGAGAGGCCAGGAACCTTAGGGAGGGCCTGGGTACAGACCTCCGCACAACAAGGTGGCTGAGTGTTGGGGAGTTGATGACCAGAGTCTTTCTCTCAAAAGATTTGGCGTGGCAGGGACATGGAATACATTACAGGGGAGTAAAAGTTGTGGCCCACAGCAAGATGGCAGAGGAAATGAGCCTGGGAGGAGAGTAGAGAACGTGGGCAGCCGATTGTGTCGGAAGATGACCCAGTTCCCCAGGAAGGCTGAGGAAGACGAGAGAGAGCTCTGTGGCCGCCTGAGCATCCTAGGGCCCCTACGTTAGGACCATCCCGGTGCTCACAAACCCTGTCGTCTCCAGCTCTGCTACCCCAGGGACCGGAGCTCACCAGGCTCCTCCGTCCATGGGGTCCTCCAGGCAAGGATACTGGAGTGGGTGCCATGTCCTCCTCCAGGGGATCTTCCTAACATGGGGATCGAGCCGGGGTCTCCTGCACTGGCAGGCGGGTTCTTCACCACTGAGCTGCCTGGGAGGCCCCATTCCTGAACTCGCATCCCTGCCCAGAGAGTGGCTCCTTCCTTCCTTCCCCAGCACGTCTCCTCTGGTGTGTAAGCTCGGGAATGTTGCAGGTGAAATGTGAAGCTGGGCTCTTCGCACGGAGGGTGAGGAGAGATCGAGAAAGAGTCAGTCATCCCAGACGGTGCGGGGGCAGTTCTAACAAGCAAGGGGCAGACATACGAGGCTTGTCTTGGGCTCTGCAAGAAGAGTCCTTCTCTACACCCGCCGACAGAATCTTGAACGTTTATTGAGAGGTCTTGAAGGGGCTCCGGCGCGTATCCGGTTCCGATGGCCTCCACGCCGCCTTGCTCTCTGAGGGCTGTGTCTTCCCCCCGGTGGGCAGGGGGCGCAGAAGGCGGATTTCCAGGACGGGAAGGACCGGGAGCCTCTGATTGCCCAGGTCCAGCTCGGGGGTCCGCCCACGTCCCCTCAAGACCTCCTCCAGCATCTGAGGCCGCTGCTTTCTCCTGAGACTCGAAAGAGGCTAGTGGCCGCGGTGAGCTGTCCCAGAGACCTTGGTGGGCAGCTGCTGGCTGCTTTCAGAAAGCTGGGATTTGAAGTTTGAGGCCTGTGGTGAGAGGGAGTGAGCAAACTCAGCTGCCTGGCGAGCAACTGTGTGTAAATCGGGGTTTGCTAGCCTCTCCATTTATCACCCCACATAAAGCAGCTTTTTCTCTCTGGGGAATGGCCAACCAGTGTTCACATCGAACGCTCACTCCAATGGTCCAGTTGTTTCTGACTCATGGGGGAGTGTTGTATGCTAACGGTTATTCTTGAAAATGGGATTCATGAGGGTCTCTGAATTTACACCTCCCAGATATCATAGATTCCTGCTGTGAGTGGTGATATTTTTCTGGGGCCCCCTGGAGTTCTTTGGAGTTGCTTAAAGAGCACTGTGAAAACTTGCTATATTTCATTTTTAAAACTTATATAAGATATAATAGTTTGAAAACACCGATGAAAGCAAGCATGTACTCTAGTGTGTTTTAGACAAAACTGTCCCCGTCGGAGAGCAGCTTCTGCTGCCAAATTAACTTTTTAGTTCAGAACACAGACTTAGCAGCCAGAGTTGTTCAGTCACTAAGTCGTGTCCGACTCGGCGGCCCCATGGACCGCAGCCCGCCAGGCTCCCCTGTCCTTCACCGTCTCCCGGGGTTTGCTCAGACTCAAGTCCAGTGAGTTGATGAGGCCATCCAACCATCTCATCCTGTGTCACCCCCTTCTCCTCCCGCCTTCACTCTTTCCCAGCATCAGGGGCTTTTCCAATGAATCGGCTCTTCGCATCAGATGGCCAAAGTATTGAAGCTTCAGCTTCAGCCTCAGTCCTTCCAGTGAATATTCAGGGTTGATTTCCTTTCAGATTGACTGGTTTGATCTCTTTACAGTCCAAGGGACTCTCAAGAGTCTTCTCCAGCACCACTGTTCAAAAGCATCAGTTCTTTGGCACTCAGCTTTCTTATGGCCCAACTCTTACATCCATACGTGATAGCTTTGACTAGATGGACCTTTGTCAACAAAGTAATGTCTCTGCTTTTTAATATGCTGTCTAAATTGGTCATAGCTTTTCTTCCAAGGAGCAAGCATCTTTTAATTTCATGGCTTCAGTCACCATCTGTGGTGATTTTGGAGCTCAAGAAAATAGTCTGTCACTGTTTCCACTGTTTCCCCATCTATTTGCCATGAAGTGATGGGACTGAATTCCATGATCTTAGCTTTTTGAATGTTGAACTTTAAGCCAACTTTTTCACTCTCCTCTTTCACTTTCATCAAGAGGCTCTTTAGTTCTTCACTTTCTGCCATAAGGGTAGTGTCATCTGTATATCTGAGGCTATTGATATTTCTCCCGGCAATCTTGATTCCAGCTTGTGCTTCATCCAGGCTGGCATTTTGCATGATGTACTCTGTATACAAGTTAAATAAGCAGGGTGACAATATAAAGAATTCCTTAGATAAGCTCGATTTTCAACTTTGAAACAAATATCCCATTGAGCTTTGAACAACAGTGTTTGAAGTGTACCAGTTCACTCACAGGTGGGTTTTTTCACTAAGTGCATGCCGCAGTACTACCAGAGTACCATGCTGATCTGTGGCCAGTGGAATCCTCAGACATGAAACCCCGGAGAAGGAGGGCTGGCTTTGAAGTCGTGTGCTGACTTCTGGCTGTGCAGGGAGGTCAGCTCCCTTCACACCCCCGTTGTTCAGAGGTCAGTGGTATCACGACCTCACTCTCACTTTTTGGACGTTGCTATTGGTTGGTTGCTAAGTCGTGTCCAGCTCTGTAGCCCCGTGGACTGTAGCATTCAGAGCACGCCCCCGGAGTTTGCTCACATTCATGTCCCTGGGTTGGTGGTTGTGTGTAACCGTCTCATCCTCTGCCCTCCCTTCTCCTCTTGGCTTCAATCTTTCCCAGCCTCAAGGTCTTTTCTAATGCATCAGCTCTTCACATTAGGTGGCCAACGCATTGGAGCTTTTTGAAAGAGCTGACTAAAAACTAGTGTTTGCAGGGAAAGTTGAAAACCACTTAGCCTTTGGATCTACTTATGTGTACCACCAAGGATTCGCCTGATACTCTCTAGCACACAAGGAAAAAGCAGAAATCAACTGAATGACGAGGATCACAGCAGACTAAGCTACCATTTCTAATCATCAGTGTGAATATGGTGTGCTCTTCAAAATTTGCATTGCGTATAAAATACTTAACCTTTTTACTCTAAGTGTGTCTATATTAGATTTTTATTTTGATAACATATGGTTATACTTGAAAAGTGTATAAAGAAAGAAGAGAAAGACTGTTGGAGCTCCCTCATTTTTAATCTCCTATAATATTTTTGTCTGTTTTATGAAAGAGGAATCAATAGGGTGTGTGACACTTTAGGTACCAAAGTAAATTACGAGGTATCTGATTTTTTATGTGTTATTTTTGACTGAATTGGTAGTACAGGAATGATAGCATTTTATGTGTGATGCGTAGACTCAGCTGAGATACTAGTTTTTTTGATAATGCGTGTGTGCTCAGTCGCTCGGTCGTGTCTGACTCTTTGCAATTCCGTGAACTGTAGCCACAAGGCTCCTCTGCCCACGGGATTTTCTAGACAAGAATACTGGAGTGTGTTGCCACTTTCTAGTCCAGGGGATCTTCCTGACCCAGGGATTGAACCCATGTCTCCTGCATTGGCAGGTGGATTCTTTACCACCGAACCACCTGGGAAGCCCAGTTTTGTTGATATATTTGTAATAAAAATTTTGATTCTCGTTTTCAGTAATTTTTGGTTGTAAGTGATAGAAACCTGGTGCAACTTGATTAAATTCAACAGAGTGTGTGGGGCTCAGGGACCGGGAGGAGACACAGGGGCAGGGAGGATGCGCAGGTCTGAGGGGCTGGGAACTCTGAAGGTAAAAAGAACTAAAGTTATCTTTTTCTCTCTTAAGTATCAAGTGGGATTTCATTTCTGCCAGTCTCTTTAGATGTAATTGTTTTCTTCTGTCTCTGTAGCTAGGCGCCCAACCCTACCAATATTGAAGAGGAAAAGTTAAAATTTTACCTAACCTTCTTCTCCTTCTGCCTCTGTAACTCATCCTGCCCCTCGCAAAGTCTGGATCATGTAGGTCACATAGTCTCAGAAAGCGGGGACTTACAATACTAGGAACTGGAGTTTATCTCACCCACCCTTGTCCTGCTCTTTGCAATCGCTCAGCCCCTGCAAACCTGCTTATCATGCCTGTCCAGGTCAGACATCCCCCGCCCCATCCTGACCACTGCTCCCGCACGCATGTGTAAAACCCGTTAGTTTAAGCCAACCGATTAGCAGCTAGTGCTGCCCACTACAGCCTGTCTACAAAAACCCTGTAATCCCTTTGTTCGGGGCTCAGAGCTTGGAGTGTTAACTCCTCTGGGCCCGCCGGCGTAATAACCCTGTGTTCTCCAACTCTCCGAATATGGTGCCTGGTTTCTGCAACAGTATATCCCTTTCCAAATTCAGAGCCCAGGAGTGTCTCAAACCCAACTGCAAAATCTCTAGGGTGGGCACTCTGATGGGCCTGAGACCCTGGGTGATCCTGGGGCAGTGAGACTAGATGGACTTCTGCCCACTATCGGGTCCTGTCGGGAACAATCCTGTGAGAAGGCGGGAAAGAGCCTCCCCGTGGAGGAAGAGGGGCTGTGAGCCGAGCAGGAGGCCTGGCAGCCTCCAGTCCACCCGTCTGGGCGTCGTCTTGTCTGAACTTATTTTGTAATATCTATTTTTATTTAGCCGTGCTAGGTCTTTGCTGTGGCACGTGGTGTGGAATCTTTAGTGCAGCAGGGGATCCACTTCCCTGATCAGGGATCGAACCAGTGCCTCCTGCATTGGGAGCATATGCCCCTGGACCAGCAGGGAGGTCCTCTGGGCTCCCCCGGTGACTCAGACAACAAAGAATCTGCCTGCAATGCAGGAGACCCAGGTTCGATCCCTGAGTTGGGAAGGTCCCCTGGAGAAGGAAATGGCAACCCACTCCAGTATTCTTGCCTGGAGAATTCCATGGACAGAGGAGACTGCTGGGATATAGTCCATGGGGTCACAAAGAGTTGGACATGACTGAGAAACTTTTACTTTTTCACAAAAAAAAATTGAAGGCAAAAGGGGAAGGGGACAGCAGAAGATGAGATGCTTAGATGGCATCACCAGCTCAATGGACATGAATCTGAGTAGACTCCGGGAGGTGGTGATGGACAGGGAGGCCTGGTGCGCTGCAGTCCGTGGGGTCGCAGAGAGTCGGACGTGACTGAGCGACTGAACAACAGCAATAACATCCTGCCAGTGTTCACCTTCCACATGATTCCCTATTGTTTGATGAATAAGGCTGTTTATAATTTTCCTTTGTATGAGAATTGGGGAATTTAACATGTGGAATGTAAGTATGATAACTAAAGGTGTGGATTTTGCATTGAAACGGCTTGTGTTTCCATCTCAACCCCAAAGCTTCCTAGTTGCGAGGCCCTGACCTTTCTTTCATGTTCCAGAAACAGGAACACCATTACTAACTGCCCAGGGGCTTCTGTGAGAAGTGATCGTTTGAGTACAGGGTGCTCTTAAGACAGTTCACGTCACATGGGGTTCTCAACTGAGTTATCAGGCAAGAGATATTATAATTATGAGATTAAATATACTTAAGGATTTTTTACGTACTGATTGAATTAAAAATCAGGGCATTAGGGGAGAAGATATGTGACAACCACTGGGAGAAAAACTAGAAAGATGAAAAAGAGGAGGCTGCAGAGTAACTGCAGTCTTGTGATGACAAAAGAGAGGCTCAACCAAGTGGAACAAAAGGTCCAGTTAAGCGCAGACTGCGCAGCTTGTTCCAGACTGGCCTCGGTTACAGGCTCTTCTCCCCTTTTCCCCTTGCGAGAATCGTCACATGCATTATCCCCTCGCGAGAATCGTCACATGCATTAAACTCTCGCGAGAAGTGTCACATGTAAGTTAAGTAAACTGTAGTTAGGTAGAGCAGTGGTGTTTGACTGGTGGCTCAGTGGTAAAGGACCCGCCTGCCAATACAGGAGGCTAAGAGACGTGGGTTCAGTCCCGGTGTGTGGGGGGAAGATCCCCTGGAGAAGGAAATGGCAACCCACTCCAGTATTCTTGCCTGGAGAATCCCGTGGACAGAGGAGCCCGGCGGAGTACAATCCATGGGGTCGCAAAGAGTCGGACATGACGGAGCGGCCAGCAACAGAGCAGTGGGTATCCTGGCTAACACTGCTTTGGAAGAGGGCTGGGAGAAGTTCAAAAGGAGCTTGGGTGGAGAGCATAGGAAGAGATCAGAAGGGAAGATTGTAAATACAAGGGTTTGTTCGAAGGTGTTGCTTCCTCTGTTACAGCTGGGTGGGGGGACCCTGGAGCACCGTGTGGTGCGTATCTGTGTCTTGGTGAGTTTTTAAGCTGGTTTGAGCCCCTGGCATCGTGGCCACTTCTACCTTAATTAATTCTCCTCATTGCTTCTGGCTGCTCCTAAGGAAGGTCAAGCCTTGCTAAGGAGTACAGAAAGTCCACCTACAGTAACAGCAAAAACAATGGATGGTTTTAAATAAAAATGAAGGCTTAATTTGTTGGGCATATTAACATCTAAAGAGGTGGCCACCATTCTGATCTGTCGAGCAGGGTCCTTGACAAGGTGAGATGACCCCTGTCGAGTCTGCACAGGACAGACGTCCCTCCTCTCAGGGACACTCAGCCCGGGTTCAGGGCAAAGTCTTGGGAGCAAAGTGAAGTGTCTGAAATAAGAGCGTCTATGTTCCGAATCTAAGCAGACCATACTGTGTTCATCCCTGTTTTGACTTCTCCAATTTGCTAAGAGAATTACTGAAGCAGAACTGATTTCTGACCCTTGCTAGAATCAAGTGATGTATTTAATCATATGCATTTTGCCATCAGTTATTTTTATTCCTGTAACTGTTGTGGGTTGGCCCCGTGATAGTGAAACCCTCAGTCAGTTCAAATGACTCACTATGTAGGTTTTGCTTTTAAATAAGTACTTAAACTTTTAACTAATAGCAGAAATAAATTTTGCATTATTTCTGTGAAATAAAAAAATGGGCAAAATTACCTACAGATGTCCCCCTTTTTAGTAGAATTTAATTCAAATGTCGTTTTATTTTTCTTTGAGTTTAATAAGAACAAATGAACTCATTAAAAATGTTTTTGTTCGTTTGGCTTTAGTGATTTAGAGAAGATAAGCTTTGATAACAGAACATGTTTAGTTTTGTGCTTGTTAAAGCTTTGCTGAAAATATGGCTAAGCAACTGTTCACTTTTTGAGTTAATAAGTGTTATCATACTGTTGTTATATGGCTGAAACTATACTGGTGTTTACTAAAAGTCACGCTTTCTGAAAGACAGGAAACTGTAGACAGAGCCTGTGCCATCAGCCATCATATCAGAAGTTAGCAGAGAATACAGCATTAAGGATAATCTTTAAGAAAATAAGCACTGTGTCTTCTTCGTTTTTGTATCCCTAATAGTTCACATATTGCCTTACACATAGTAAATGCTCAAAATATGTATGATGTAGAACTGAACAGAACTGGAGCTTAAATCTTCCAGTCCTCTGAAAGTGAAACAGTAGACGCTCAAATTTTAAGACAAATTACAATGACAAATTACGAGATCTATGTTTTAATCGGGAAAGGCTGTACTATTTGAAATGTTTATATTGTTATAGATTTTGAGACCTATTCTGCAGGTTATTGATGAGAAGTTTATAACACTTAAAAAATAATTATGTTTATTTATTTATTGGCTGTGCTCCATCTTGGCTTCTGCGTGGGCTTTTCTCTGGATGCGGTGAGCTGGGGTCATCTCTAGCTTGGCGCGCAGGCTTCTCGTTTCAGTGGCGTCTTCTGGTGTGGACCACCCGCTCTGGGCGCCTGCCTCTGGCGGTTTCAGCTCCTGGGCTCCAGAGCACAGGCTCAGAAGGTGTGGAGCGCGGGCTTAGTTGCTCCGAGACACGTGGGATCTCCGTGGACCAGGGACTGAACCCGTGTTTCCGGCACTGGCAGGCAGATTCTTTACCCTGGGCCACCAGGGAAGCCCTTAGATCACTTTCTTAGTGTTTTCACTGGGTGTGATTTCCAAGAGAGAATGATCTTGCTCTGCACACGTGGAAATGATGTTAGCCTCGTTTAAAGGGGTCCAAAAGTCTGACCAAGCATTTCTTCCTTTTGCTATTTTAATGAAGCTAACATTTTGTGATATCATTAGATGATATTCAATTGATGCTGTAATACTTCACATTAATCAGAATTGAAGGAAAAGGTTAATAATGATAATAGCAAATATTATGGTAATAAGAACAATAGCAAATACACATTAAATCTTTCTATGTAGCAGCTGCTAAGCTTATGCACTTTACCTGGAGCCCTCATTTTGTCCTTATGACAAGGCCCTGCTGCTGCTGCTGCTGCTGCTGAGTCGCTTCAGTCGTGTCCGACTCCGTGCGACCTCATGGACGGCAGCCCACCAGGCTCCCCCATCCGTGGGACTCTCCAGGCAAGAACGCTGGAGTGGGTTGCCATTTCCTTCTCCAATGCATGAAAGTGAAAAGTGAAAGTGAAGTCGATCAGTCGTGTCCGACTGTTCGTGACCCCATGGACTGCAGCCCACCAGGCTCCTCCGTCCATAGGATTTCCAGGCAAGAGCACTGGAGTGGGGTGCCATTGCCTTCTCCGACAAGGCTCTGCTAGTGCCCCCTTTACAGATGAGCCCTCTGAGACCTCCTGAGCTTAAGTACTTTGCCTAAGATCTCACTTACGGTCAGTGTCAGATTAGAATTTAAATTCAGATCGTTTGGTCTTAGAAAAAGCCTTCTTTACTGCTAATTCTTTTTTTCATTTCCATCATGTATTGGTCTCTACTAAAGGTTCAGTAGGGCTTCGCTGGTGGCTCAGGTGTAAAGACTCTGCTTGCCCATGCAGGAGATGCGTGTTCGATCCTTGGGTCAGGAATATCCCCCGAAGAAGGAAATGGCAACTCACTCAGTGTTCTTGCCTGGGAAATCCCATGGACAGAAGAGCCTGTGGGGCTACAGTCCATGACGTTGCAAAGAGTCAGACATGGTTTAACGACTAAACAACAACAACAACAACAAAAGTCCAGTTTAAATTTATTCACTAAGCTCTGACAGGTTCTAGAGGAGAATCTGGCTTTTGAAGACCATAGAAACATAAGACTAGTTGGAAATAGGAACTAGATTTCTAATGGATTTTCAAGCACAAGGTTTTGTTCTTCTTTCATTTATAATTCCGTTTTAGTCTCCCCAAACCTCACTAACGAAGTACTTGTTTCCTGTCCTACATGTTCATGTTTTTTGGTTAAGTTATGAACTAGTTTCTCTATGGGCAGCCTCTCCCTGAGGGCTTGAGGGAAAAGATATATTTAGTGGTGGAGTGGGGAATGGATATATAGGAGATATATGTGTATATATGCCTTTGGATGGATTTGGGAATGTGGGCTTTGAATTATTGATCTTGCTTTGATATTGCAATGTACTTTCAGACAATTAAGATCCATGTGTTTTCTTCAGGGAATTTGATGAGCTGTGAATCCCAAATTCATTCTACCATTTAGGTAACAAGGAACATAAAATACAAAATAAAATACCAACAATGACTTTTTTAAGTATTGTGGTGAGCTAGGGAAAAAGTTGGCTGGCTTCCCTGGTGGCTCAGTGGTAATGGATTTGCCTGCAATGCAGGAGACCTGGGTTTGATCCCTGGATTGGGAAAATCCCCTGGAGGAGGGCATGGCAACCCACTCAAGTACTCTTGCTGGAGAATCCCATGGACAGAGGAGTCTGGTGGGCTGCAGTCCACGGGGTTGCACAGAGTCAGACACGACTGAGTGACTAAGCAGCAGCAGCAGGGAAGAAGTTACTAAGGCAGAGTTAGAAACTAATAAGGGATTATATATATGCATATAAAATATGTATATTTTATGTCTATATGTATATAAAGCACTAGTACATGAAATAACATTCACCATACTATATAGAGTACATTTTGATACTTCTAGAAAATTCTGATACTTTCAGTTATATTTTGCTTACATTTTATTTCACAAAATAATACTGTTATATCTTATCTTACAGTTGAGCATTAATAAGTTAGCAGAAAGTTTAAAAGAAAGTACAGTGTACATAAATATCCATGGTTTATCCATATATACCAATATCTTATTACCATTAAAAACAAATGCTAATGAGTTATTGGAATCTATGGGTCAAAAATATGGAAACATCTAAAATTGTTTTTTAGTATTTTTTGTTCTTCAGTCGTTTAGTCACGTCCAACTCTTTGCGACCCCATGGACTGCAGCATGCCCGGCTTCCCTGTCCTTTACTATCTCCTGGGGCTTGCTCAAACTCATGTCCATTGAGTCGGTGATGCCATCCAACCATCTCATTCTCTGTCATCCCCTTCTCCTCCTGCCTTTAATCTTTCCCAGCATCATGGTCTTTTCTAATGAGTCAGCTCTTTGACTAGAAATAAATGTATGCCAGCTATTTAGTTCAAAACCCATCACCTTTAGGATAACTTCAGAGCCAATAATAATTAGAGTCTATCTCCTCCATCTATAATACTGAGAGTTGACAGTTTGCATAAGACTACAACATGGCAGGGAAAGCTTATGGTGCCTGTATTTATTAAGGTGGGAAAGCAGAACTCTCCAATTTTGAAATACTTTTTAAAGAGAAAAAGATAAAATTATTCTTGGGGAAGAATTATTCAGAACTCTTCTGCTTGCACCTGAACCAGATCCTTCCTTAACTCAGACCAAGAAGAAGAAAAGAAAAACAAAAGGAAAACTCGTTATCTCTTATAATGTAAAAGACCTAGGGTAGACAGACCTCCAGCTGACTCTGTGGACTCGAATTCCCGCTGTACTGTGTGTGAGCGGGTCGGCTCCTTCTTTCTTCTTCCGGGAGTCTTTTTCCACACAGGGGCAAGATTGCTCCAGTTGCTCCAGAAATACTTTCTACCATCCTGTCAAGCAGCTACTGTTCCAAAATCCCATTCCCATTTTTATTGTTCAGTCATTAAGTCATGTCTGACTGTCTGTGACCCAGGGACTGCAGCACTCCAGGCTTTTCTGTCTTTCGCTGTTTCTTGGAGTTTCATCAAATCCATGTCCATTGAGTCGGTGATGCTATCTAACCATCTCGTCCTCTGCCGCCCCCTTTTCCTTTTGCTTGCAGTCTTTCTCAGCATCAGGGTCTTTTCCAGTGAATCGGCTCTTCACATCAGGTGGCCAAAGTATTGGAGCTACAGCGCTGGTCCTTCCAATGAATATACAGGGTTGATTTCCTTTAGGATGGATTGGTTTGATCTCCTTGCAGTCCAAGGGACTCTCAAGAGTCTTCTGCAGCACCACAGTTCAAAAGCATCAATTCCTTTGTGCTCAGCCTTCTTTGTGGTCCAGCTCTCACATCTATACATGACTACTGGAAAAACCAGAACTTTGACTATAAAGACCTTTGTCGGCAAAGTGATGTCTCTGTTTTTCAATATGCTGTCTAGGTTTGTCATAGCTTTTCTTTCAGAGAGCAAGTGTCTTTAAATTTTATGGCTGCAGTCACTGTTTGCAGTGATTTTGGAGCCCAAGAAAATAAAATCTGATACTGCTTCCACTGTTTCCCCATTTAATTTGCCATGAAGTGATGGGACCAGATGCCATGATCATAGCTTTTTAATGTTGAGTTTCAATTCCATGGACAATCCTAAAAACTGGGCCTTCATTTGCTTCACTTGAGTCATATGCCTGTCTCGGCACCCATTAGCATGACTGGTGGAATGGATGATACTGGTTGGCTGGGCTGGGTCATGTTCTTTAACCTTCATTATCTCCTTGGCAGCTCTGGTTGGAAGAGTTCTACCGAAACCACATGGACTCAGAGAGGCAGAACGGTGTTTCCTCTAAGGATAGTTAGTTTTCAGTAACCAGCAGGAGTAAGAGGACGGAGGACACACAAAAGGGATGCTCTTTGGAATGTGATCATCATGTGAGCAGAAAGTCTCTCCCTGGTTCATTGTTATGCAGCACCTGGCACATTTGTTAGCACTCTTTTAAAAGGAATTTAACACATGAGATTCTTTCTACATAAAACACAATTTCCTGCTTTCCCAATGCATTTTATTTCGTTGAAACTTGATTAGAGCAGACAGTGGATGGGAAGTGGTGTTGAGTGTTTTAGTCTTCAGCCTAACTTAAGGAATTTTGTCTAATGAACTACAATATTAAACAAATCAGCGTTATTACAGAAAGAGCAAAGAGCAGTGAGCCGAACACAATCTCAATTCCAGTATGGTCAGAGCCTTTGACTCATTGCCGTTGACCTTCTCAGGCTTTTGTCAGTCAATCCAGTTGGAAATTCTGATAAAAATCAGTATGTCACCATCAAGAAGACACTGAGGTTGAAATGACCTTTTTGGACTAAATAAATTAGAAAAGACAACAAAATTCGGCAGCATCCTTGACACAGTCACCACATGAAGGCTTATATGACCTTTAGTCTCCTGGCCTTTACCTCATTGTCCTCCAGCCACCAGATAATTTGCAGCTTCTGTTTCCCTGCTTTGTGAAGACTCCAAGCTTTGATCACATTTGAGGATGACAGCTTCTAGTTTTAACTGTTGTTGAGCTTAGTGTTTCTGGCTTGTGACAGTCTGGTGCTGTGGTGTCCGTGGATCTGGTGGTGGGGAAAGAGGTGGGAGAGGAAAGTAGCTAAGACATCACTTGCATGTTGGAATCAGGCATTCCAGAGATCAAGTCATGCTTCTGACACTTAGCACTATGTCTGGGCAAAAGACAATGCTTTCAAGTCTGTTTCCTCATTTGTAAAGTGACGATAACTACAATTCCTACCTGTGTTGTTTTAAGTGTTACGTAACAGTTCATTTTACCAATACTTAGCAAAGAGACTGGCTCATGGTAAATATTCAGACAATAATCAACAACTGAAAGTTGCTAAGATTAGAGTACCTTGCACTCTTCTAATTAAGAGTGTCATCAACTTGTCTTCAACTAGAATCATGAGATGGAGAAGCCGATTACTGATTAACTTGTTACAACAGTAGGGTGCATCCTCTTGCTTTTATTTCCACTGGGAAAGAGGTGATGGAGAACAGAAGTCAAGAATGGTATGATTTCCTTAATTAGATGACAAAGAAAGATAAGAATGGCAAATCAGGTTTATTAACATCACAGACAGAGACACTTCCCTCTGGGTGTACAAATGCTTTCTTAACTATCTTTTCTACATGAGTACTTAGGGTGGGAAGGGTTGATGTGAGAATCAAGTGCTTTATTCATCTATTTTCATGCAGACTCGAGTATAAAGTGAAGATAAAATGTAGTTTTCATTTACCCATGCCAATGGACAGCAGCCCAGAGGCTTCTGTCATCTACTCTAATTGATATTTGGCCTTGGAATGCATTATTCAGTTTGACTGTGTTTTGTTTCAGCAAACTCACCTAATTATGGTTTGTTGAGGCTCATGCTGAAACAACTGTGAATTTCCTAAGTATATCCCAATCAGCAGTGGGGAAAATTGGCCTAGAAAACTCTGCTTGGCAGAAGGATAATGGCAGACTGGGATAACAAACATAGCAAAAATTATTTGCATATGGATAATTGAGTCTTGACTGTAAGCAGCAGACATTTATGTTCTGTTGCTGGAATACTCAAGTACTTAGCCCTTTTTACCAAACAACAACAACAAAAGAAATCAGTAAAATAGCTTGGGGAACACCCAGAGACCACCTTAATGCTTGATGAGGTGTCTAGGTGGCAGCTGGCTATTTGGACTGTTCTCTTTTCACCTGAAAAATCATGGGACATTGCTTCAAATTTTTGATAAAAATTTCATGACCTATTTCAAAATCTCCTGAAGATTTTGAAATAGGTCATACAATTTATATATATTGGCTTCTCAGGTGGTACTAGTGGTAAAGAACCTACCTGCAAATACAGGAGATATAAGACCCACGGGTTTGATTCCTGGGTTGGGAAGATCCCCTGGAGGAGGGCATGGCCACCCACTCCAGTATTCTTGCCTGGAGAATCCCCATGGACAGAGGAGCTTGGTAGGCTACAGTCTATGGGGTTACACAGAATCTGACACAACTGAAGTGACTTAGCATGCATGCATTTTAGCAACTTTCATTTGTTGATTATTGTCTGAGTATTTATGACGTGCCAGACTTGCATGCATGTGTGTAAATATATAGATAGATAGATGTATAGATATGTATATATATATAGATATAGATATGTGTGAGAACCATGCATATTGCTTAGCACTTAAATTTCAATCTTTTAAAGGCTGGAATTCAGTTGACATTTTGTCTTCTTTTAGCATTAACCAAGATCATTTTTGTTGTCTTTCTTACGTTTCTGACACTACATTCATGTTCTGATGTACTTTTATCTTCTCAGAAATATGTGATTTTAGCCATATCTGGCCTAAAATTCAATAATTTGTTTCCAAACTTATACCTAACTGCTTTTTTATGATTGAAATATCATATCGATTGCTCAGTATATGAAAATCTCTCTTTGTTTTGTTTTTTTTTTTCTGTGCTCCATCTCTCTCTTAAGATAAATAGATGGTTTACATGGTCCTTTCACACATGTGGCTCCTCTGAATTCGAAAGTTCCACATCCAGGAATATCCCTGGGACTGTACGGTACTGTAGTGTTTACTACTGGAAAAAAACCCATGTGTATATATATACACCAGACGGTCGCTCAGCTGGTGAAGGACCTGCCTGGCAGCGCAGGACGCACAATAGGTGCAGGTCCATCCCTGGGTCGGGAAGACTCCCTGGAGAAAGAAATGGCAGCCCACTCCTGTATTCTTGCCTGGAAAATTCCATGGACGGAGGATCCTGGAGGGAGACAGTCCATGGGGTCTCCAAAGAGTTGGGCAGGACTGAGCGCACACACCCCTTACATCTCGCTCTGTCTCTCAGAGACATCTTTTCAGGAGAGTTTCACACACCGAATTGTTACTTGTTTTATTGTAGAGCTGTAATTTAAATCTAAGCCTACTCTTCTCTCTAGGTTGATTTTTCTCAATGTATCTCTCACATCCTTGGTAAATGTGAGCTGCATTTTTGTGGAGCTCAGACAAGACCTCAGAGGGCCTTCAATGACTCATTTTGTTTCCTTTCAGTTCTTTCTCCTACACTGTGTCAGAGGGAAACTTTCAGTTTGGTTCTAATAAGTATCAATCCCCCCTTCCCATTCATTAATCTTCATTTTTAAACATTGATAGGAGGCTTCAAGCAGTCAAAAAGGCCTGAGGAGAATTTAACTACCTTGCTTTATTTTCAGTTAAATTTTATGTCTACTTTCTATTGAGTCAAATGATGCTTTTTTTGCTTGTTTTTAATTTTTTAAAGTAAAATGTAAAGAGTTGTTAAGAAAAAATCAATTTTAGCAAAAATGTTTAAGTCAGTGGAAGTAAGTTGATATGTAAACTTCATAACAGCAATCTGGACAGGGCTGGATAATGAGAAAGACAATCAGAACCCACGATTTCCCTCTCTGACTTCCGGTAAACGCTGCTGGCCAGACGCGTGCCGACCCTTCTCTACTGGAGCAATACACTTCCCAGTTACAACGTCTGAGCTCTCTGTTTCTTCTCTCTCGTCCCCATGTCATCGTAGCTAGATTCTGAAGAGCCATAAACGTCAAATTCACGCACTGTGTTCATAAAGTCTTCCTTTATCTCATAGTTGAAATATTCCTTACTGTTCTCCCCAGATGATTTTCTGCTGGTGAAGTCATTACTGACTTTACAGTTCCGAGTAAACACGTTTATTGTCCGCATCTGGCACATCCCCACACCCTGAGGGCAGGGGCGGTGTCTGGTACACTTGTCTGCATAGAGCAGCAGCACCTGCAGTAGTGCTTTTGGGCGTCGGAGGGACCAGAAAAACACTTGTGGAATCAGCAAATCCTCGTGTGACTGAATAAAGGCAGCTGAGTAGCTGCTGGATTCATCGGAAACCTCACCGTTTTGCAATGACCCAGTCTCACCTTCAGTTCAGTTCAGTTGCTCAGTCGTGTCCAACTCTTTGCCACCCCATGAATTGCAGCACACCAGGCCTCCCTGTCCGTCACAAAGTCTCACCTTAGGATCATTTAAATTTTGCTTTCCAGAACAGCAAATAAACCAGATGTTCCAAGTTAATCCCCAAGGCTCTGGAAATAATTTAGGACATGAATTAGGAATAGTCAGAAACTCCAACAAATCATTTTTTTTTGTTATCATTGGTAGACTGATACATAGTTAATTTATTAAAAAGAAGATAGATTTACTCAGCCTTGAATTTTCTGGTATCAACTTTTCTCTATCACTCTCTCAAAGTATTTCCTTAAAATGAATAAGCATCAAACCTTCCTGGGTAGTGTGGTCTCACTGTGTTCTCTGCAAGGGGATGGAGCTGGTGGAAGAGAATGAAAGAGGAGACGGCTCAGCTTTGGGGAACCGTAACCGCTTTCCTGGTTGATCAGTATTGCAGATGTTAAAGACCCTGTAGCAGGGACTTCTCTGCTGGTCCTGCGGTCAAGACTCTGCCTTGTCAGGCAGGAGGTGAGGGTTTGATCCCTGCTCAGAGAGCTAAGATCCTGCGTACCTCATGGTTAAACAAACCGAAGCATAAAACAGAAGCGATGTTCTAACAAATTCAATAAAGACTTAAAAAAAAAATGGTCCACATGAAAAACCTCATTTAAAAAAGACACCACAGCAGAAGCTCAGTGAGTCCCGTTCTCTAACCAGCCCCAAATGGATGTGGCTGCGGATCAGGGATGGAGTTCCACTCCGCACAGTCAGTGGCTCTCTCTTTTAACGCTCTCCTTTGTTTCACTGCTGCTAAAATTTCTTCTCTGCTACTTTATCTCTTCCCGTCAGTAAGATGATTCCCAGAGCGCCTTAGGGTATAGTCGCTCTTCTGGGTGTTGATTATCTCTAGCTGCCCTCAGCTGCAGATATTTATTTTTCTGCAGACCTCAGTCTGCAAACAAAACCATGAACTCTGCCGCTTGTTATGGCAGTGGAGATCGAAACTGTTTTTCTCCTGAGGTGCTTCAGAGTCTTTAGCATCTATATTTTTTCCCTCTACATTTTCTGTTTCTCAAAAGTGAAATTATATGCCAGTGACTGTTTTTCCTGCTGCCTCACCCCCCAGGCAACCTAGACCATCAGATTTTTTAAATCTTTTTTCCTTGATCATTCCTGCAAAACCACTTATACATGAAGACTGCATTTCTGGAAGTGGCTGGTTTTAAGCCAAAGATGCTTGGAAAGCAATGAGTGTGTTTTCAGCAAACTGAGAACATCTTGAATTTAAGTACCATTTCAAGTTCTCTGAATTCAGATCATATTTTATCTGAAATTTAAGCTGCGCCATCTGCATTTATTCCATAGCTATTTCAGAATACTAATTTCTATCACCTCCACTTTTATTTCTAGGGTCACCTTTGTTTCAAATAAAAGACTGATAGTATAAGCGAGAAAATTCAAAATGAAACTTTTATTTCTCTAACGACCATCTGATAAAATATAATGAGTAGGAAAATAACAAGAGGAAGGAAGAGTAGTAGAAACAACTGGAAAAGCAATTTCTGAGTAATCTTCTTTTGGATGTTATTGCTTAAAATATGTACCTCCTACTTTATTCAGTAAAGTTTTGTCAGTGATACTATTTACTATAAATGTTTAGTAGTTACAGTCAGATGTTCACTGAGTATGAGAAAATAACATTAATAACTTCCCTTTGAAAGTCTGTTTATCACTTATGATTGTTTTCAAGTACATGAGATACAAACTCTACTAGAGGGATTAACTAAATGAGCATTTATTTTTCTCATATAGCAAGTGGGATGAAAAAGAAATCCATAAAACGTAGCTCTGTGATTCCATTGTGGATCTCCGTTGCATCTATAGCTCTGCCTTTCTTTCCACAGTCATATGACTTCCACTCATGGTCCCAGCGTGGCTGCAGAAGCTCTTGCCATCACATGCACAGTCTAAGCAGGAGGAAGGAGAAGGGCAAAGGGCACGAGTCAAACAGCAGCTGGATTTATCACCTTTTCAGGTAAACGACAACTTTGCTCGCAGTAGTTTCCCACCTGGATCTAACAGATGAGACCTCAGCCACGGGTCCGCCCATTGCTGTCGGGAAGTCTGGGGAGGTTAACCTTTTATTTGAGTGTATTGCTCATACTTCTGTGCTTGGTTGTGTCTGACTCCTTGTGACCCCTTGGACTGTAGCCCTACCAGGCTCCTCTGTCTTTGAGATTTTCCAGGCAAGAATACTGAAGTGGGTTGCCATTTCCTCCTCCAGGGGACTCTCCCAACCCAGGGATCAAATCTGCGTTCTTACATCTCTTACATTGTAGGCAGATTCTTTATCACTTGAGCCATCGGGGAAGCCCGAGTATATTGCTATTGAACAAATTCAGTGAAAAGATACTTGTCCACAACTGACAGTGCTTGCTTAACATATAAAACTAGCATATTGTTGGTCAGGGCAGAAAAAGCGCCGTCTTGTTCCAGGTTAGGTCACTGACTTCTTTTATTTAATAAAAGAACATGTCAGCAAGCAGAGGAAGCATAGGAAAAGCATGTTAGTGAGAAATACTGGCAGTTCCGTGCCAACTACTGCCCAGAGAGGAAATCTGAGTTAAAGGGCTCTGTGAAAGTGAAAGTCGCTCAGCCGTGTCCGACTCTTTGCGCGCCCGTGGACATCCAGTCCATGGACCTCTCCAGGCCAGAATCCTGGAGTGGGCAGCCTTTCCCTTCTCCAGGGGATCTTCCCGACCCAGGAATCGAACAGCGGACTCCCGCATTGCAGGCGGATTCTTTACCAGCTGAGCTGTCCTTTATATAAAAATGATAGTGTCCGTGTGTGTGTGTTGGGTGAAAGAGAACCAAGATGGCATCCAGTTTTAGTCTTTTGAAAGCTTTTATTCATGATGGCTGTGCTGGGCCTTTGCTGCTGTAGGGGCTTTCTCTAGCTGCCGTGAGCCGGATGCCTCTTCCTCGCGGTGTGCGGGCTTCTCACTGTGGCGGCTCCTCTTGGAGCTGTGAGCTTCAGCAGCTGCACCACATGGGTGCATATCCTCAGGAGCAGAATGCGTGGTTCCTGGGCTCTAGGGCCTGGGCTTCGTTGCTCCAAGGCACGTGGGGTCTCTCTGGGTCCTCCTGGATCAGGGATCGAACCAGCGTCTCCTGCGTTGCAGGCAGACTTTTTACCACCAAGCCTGCAGTTCACAGATAGCGATTGTCTGGCCTGACTGTCTGCTGGCTGTATGATGTTTTAAACAGACAGTCACTTAACCACACTTTGCCTTGGTTTCCTCGCTGAAACGGATGATCTTCTGGACCAAAGTGTAGTCGAGCTGCTCTGAGCGCTGTGCTCAACTTGGTCCAGACTGGAGCTTCAGCTTTCATCCTTGTGGAGCCCAGTTTTGGCAAGATTCCTGCTAAGTCGGCTTAGCCGGAATCTCCTACCCTTGGTATATGACCTCAATATCTGACAGAATTCCTCATCCCTCAGTAATATCTTAATATCTAATCACCCTGGCCTGCCCTTACCCGCCAGGGTGTGTGTGTGTGCGTGTGTGTGTGTGTGTGCGTGCGTGCTCAGCCGTGTCCAACTCTTCTGTGACCCATGGACCGTAGCCTGCCAGGCTCCTCTGTCCATGGGATTTTACAGCAAGAATACTGGAGTGAGCTTCCGTTTCCTACTTTAGGGGATCTTCTCAACCCAGAGGTCGAACCCATGTCTCCCGCATCTCTTGCAATGGTAGGCGGATTCCTTACCAGTAGCACCACCTGGGAAGCCCACATTTTAAGTGACTCAGAGAGCATTGCCCTAACCTCTTAATTTTGCATCCGCTAGCAAAGAGTCGGACACACAGCACACTCCCCCAACCAGTTCTCATCCTTGGCTGTAGATCCCCATTTTCTTTCGTCATATTCAAAACCAAGCCTGATTTTTTACTTCAAAATCCCACTGTAGTAAGCTCACTGGATAAAGCCTGTCTCACTGCTTTAACAAGTATTGTGAACAATTTTTTTTCTTTAACACTACCTGGTGGGATAGTTGTGATAAACCATTTAATATTTGCAAAGCATTTAGCACACTGTCTTTTATATAAGTGGTTATTAATTAAGTACAAAATCTGTATTGTAGAAGGGATTCATTGTTGTGTTTTTGTCAGACACCAGGTTCTATCTTTATCAGATCAGTATGTCCAATTCACCACTGTGGCCCCAGGTTCTGACATATTGTTAGAGTTCAAGCAATGATTGTTGAATTAATAAATAAACCTTAGCTGAAGCTAATACATTTGAGGGTCAGCTTGCTTTACTTATTTGTTGCATGAACAGTATTATGACTTCTATGTAATCTGCTGAAAGACTCAACAAGTGGACTTTCCAGTGTATACGACCCACTAAATACAGCAAAACTTTCCAGAGCAGTTTTCCATGGCATATTTATCAAATATCTTCTAATTATGACTGAATTTTGCCTGAGTTTGATTTTTACATGGCAACAAAGGGAATGTTTTCTTGTCTTCCCACCCCAAGTATTCACCATTCATTTGATAATTGGATTTTTCTTTGAATTGGTAAATTGGCATTCTGCTATCTATCTTGGTCTTTTGGAAATTTTTAACAGTGTTAAGTCTGAAGTTCTGATCATCTTGGGAAACAAGAAAAGAAGATTTAGGGAAAGTTCCAATAGTGATAGGTAGACAGTCCTCTTAAGTGATTTCACTAAACTCATTTTAATTTTCTGCCTTTTATTCTTCTTAACTAATTTACAAATTAAGTAAATAATTAACTTAGATCATTCTTTTTAGAATATAATCCAAGATCCACAATTTATTAGCTATATAATTTGGGAAATCTATTTAAGCTTTTTGTATCTCAGTTTCCGTGACTATAAAAAACAGTTTATGATGATGTGTGCTCTATAATAAGGTTAAACCCATTAATAAAATTAAGTTAGATACCACTAAATTAACCGTAGGCTCAATAATCATCTGTAATATTAGAATCATTTCTGGCATATAATAATTGCTCAGGAAAAAGAAACGGTGTCCATGTTTTCCAGCCGTTTATCATTTGCGACAGCTGTTTCTACTGTGCAGTTTACCCCAGGGGTAAACAAGTGGTCAGTTCCGTGAGAAAAGTGATCAGTCCCTGTAAGTGCCTTTTTTGTTTGTTTGAAATCAAAGATGGATTTTTTGACTGATTTTTTCAATGCAGTATTGTGAAACTGTAAACAGAAAGGCTGTATTTTAGGTTCGGCCAAAGGGACTGTTACTAAGGAGACTTGGAGAGGCCTTGTTAGCCACACGGCGGTTTCTATAGCTGTGTGTGACGTGTACTGCACGCCGCACTCTCCCTGTCTACGCTGCACGCTGGGTGTTACCAGAGTTACTCTGTGGTTTCCCCAGTGGACATCCATCACCGGGGCTTCCCAGGTGGCTCAGTGGTAAAGAATCCTTCTGCTAACACGGGAGCCGCAGGAGACGTGGCTTCGATCCCTGGGTCAGGAAGATCCCCTGGAGGAGGAAATGCAACCCACTCCAGTGTTCCTGCCTGGAGAATCCCGTGGACAGAGGGGCTTCAGACCGTGGGGTCGCAGAGAGTCGGACACGACCGGACGACTGAGCACGGGCGTGCAGGCAGATTGCAGGCCTGAGTTCCACATTAACCTGGAATTTATTCCTTTGAAAACTGCATTGCCTCAGGTATTCTGTGGTAAATCTATATCTGCACAATTAAAAAAGGAGATTTACGAAGGGAATTAGTAATGAAATGAGATAAACAAATAACAAAAAGTAAATGTTAAGCAACTTTATAGTGCAATGGGTTTTTATTCCTAGAATATACTAAAGTTTTTACAAGTCTCACCTAAAATGTTTAGCTTTTTTTTTTAACCTCATTTCCTTAGTAGTACTAGGAGAGATAGTTGAACATCGTAAAATTATAAAAATCTAAGTTCTAAGGAACATATAAATTTAAATTAATTCTTATTTTGTCTGTACTTTCCTCCTAATGTAACTAGTTCAGTGAGATTATAGTATATCCATTTAAAAATGCTATTTCCTTTTTTTCTGTATGTTTTCTAAAGGACATTTATTCTTGGCTTTCTTTTAGGCTGTGGACTTTAGGAGATCAGAAACTTTGAATTGCATCCCAAGCACATAGTGTTCATTCAATCAAAAGTTCACTGAGCAACAGATAACATAGAATTGGTGTTTATCCAATGTTTATGGAATAAATGGTGATAAAGTGTATAGAAAACTGAGAAAAAATATTAAAGGGGGAAATGAGAAATCACTGTTAATAACACCTTGCTAACAATTTAGTGTACTTTACTACCTTTTTTTAAAGTTGTGAATATAGTTTTAGATTTAGATGAGAGTAATTCTTTATATATAGAAATGTAAGTAACTATCTTTCCTTCTAAGCAGTTTTTAAATAAGTTTGAAGATTTTACTTTAAAAAGATCAATTGACAATGAGATTTTTTTGTGTTGAATTCATGTTACTGCAGACTTCAGATCTCAGATTGGAGACTGTGTACCAGTCACCTCTCTAGAGAGAGCTCCTGGTTTGCAGGAAGAGTCAACCCCAGTAGTCAGCAGGTATCAGATAATGTGTCCAAGGCTTCAAGATGAACTCAACGCAACCAAGTTAGCACTAGCTCTGACTTGAAAAACAGATCCAAACATCCCTTCCTTGTAATTCTCAAGTACAAAGTGTTCTGAATTTCAGTCTTTGGGTTTTGGTAGAATTGTGGTCCCAATTAACATGATAGTAAACTGTAACCTAAGCAGAGCTGGGGTAAGCGATGATCCTCATTCATATACTCAGAAATAGTAAGATGACTGATTACTGGGTCCGCTGTGTTATCTTTATAGAAAAGAAAAATTCTCAACGTGGAATCAACTTCTGCCTCTTGGGTTTCATGTAAAGGATTGTAGACTTGTATTCACTTGGAAAACACTTCATTTCTTAAATAAAAAGATATGAAGGCATGGTTGTTAAGAGTTGGGTTCCTAACGTGAAAAGCAGACAGACATAACCATTTACTAGTTGCAACTTCTTTAGAAAGTTACTGATTCTTTCTGTGCTTCAAAATCCTCTGTGAAATACAGTGAAGAACAATACCTAATTCTGATGCATGCAGGCTTATTGTGTGAATATACACAGAGTGCTCAGCATGACACTTTAGGAAGTCCTCACCAAGAACCAGCAAGGTGGGCCCCACCACACACGAGTGTTCTCGGGGCTTGCTGAATACAGTAATGAGGAAGGGGTTCCAGACTCCTGCTCAGCATGGACTTTGCTCATGAAATACTCAGTAATGTTGGGCAGATAAAAGGCTTCCTCTCAAAGTACAGATGTTTAAAAGACATACCCTAGGACATTCCACTCTGCCTCTCTGTTGTCGCCGTTGTTCAGTCGCTAAGTCGTGTCTGACTCTTTGCAACCCCATGGACTGCAGCATGCCAGGCTCCTCTGTCCTTCACTGTCTCCCAGACTTTGCTCAGATTCATGTCCATTGAGTCGGTGATGCCATCCAACATCTCATCCTCTGCCGCCCCCTTCTCTTTTTGCCTTCAATCTTTCCCAGCATCAGGGTCTTTTCCAATGAGTCACCTCTTCACATCAGGTAGCCAGAGTTTTAGTGCTTCAGCTTCAGCATCAGCCTTCCAATGAATATTGAGGGTTGATTTCCTTTAGAATGGACTGGGTCGATCTCCTTGCAGTCCAAGTGACTCTCAAGAGTCTTCTGAACAAATATTTAATATCCAGGTCAGCAAATATCCAAAGATTATCCCAGAATAATTAATAATTGTGATTTTGTAACCTGGTGATGAGTTTAACTGAGTATAATGATTTATGAATAACTTTTTGAAGAGGTAAAAACAAGGCAATGTAGGATTTCATTTTGCAACATATTCAAATATGCTTTTTCCTTATTAACCGTGCAATACCAAATGTTCATTGTTAAAATATTTCATGCAACATCTTAGTGTATAAGTTATTGATGAAGTCATTTGAATAGTTCCTTAGTTAAAATTCTAGTATGATTTTCATTTGGGGGCATAAGGTAGGGCTTCTTCTAGATAAAGCCATCTCTAGGTGGTCAGTTTCTCCTCTGGCTTTGCGTGCAGTTTTACGTAGCTCTAACACACACTGGCTCAGTCCTTGGGCACGCACACGCGGCTTCATTCCGTGTTCTCTGTGCGTGTGTGTTCAGTGGCTCGGTCCTGTCTGACTCTTTGCGCCCCAGGGACTGCAGCCCACCAGGCTCCTCTGTCCACGGGGTTCTCCAGGCGAGAGCACTGGGGGGCGCCGTTTCCTCCTCCAGCTGCTCCCCGAGGACCGTGAGAACATGTGCTGCAGTACTGCTCCTCTGTTGACAATTCAAAAAGATTCTTCTGAGGAAAGACAATTTTAAAGGCTGACTTTCAAAATGTGTTTTTTTGAATACCTGCTTCCCTTTATTTTCAATGTTCAAATTCTTAAATATTTATTCACTTTTGAAAATAAATGAAGTATTTGAAACATTGGTTTGTTGCTCCTTAAAAAATTAAATAACATTGTCTCTCTAGAAGCTTTTATAAATTGGGCTTGAAATGAAACATTTTTTAGTGGTTAGGTATTTACTTGTAATAGGTGTTTTTCTGTTTTAGATAAATTTTCAAATAACTTAGGGCAGCAACAACTAAAAACCTTGGATGAATTAATTTAAAAATCTAGATGGGATAAATGTTGGGTTTTTTTTTCACTTTGTACAAAGCTTTCTCACAAGTTATCCTAATGAATACTTAAATGATTCCTGATGTGATAAAGTTAAGGTTTTAAGAAGAAAATAAGAAGAAAGTCTCAGTGGACTTCATCTGTCTTCATGGCATCAGCTTAGTAGTCATTATTAATGCTATTCCTTGTGATCAACTTAAGAAGATTAACATTTTAACTGGGTCAAACCTCCTGTTAACTGGTAGGACAATGACATTAAATCAGACTTAGGGATTTGTGGTATAAACAGTAAAGCCACACGTTTTGTAATGAGGCATAGAATGGATACTTTGATATGGCTGCTTCTCTTGTAACCACATATTATATTTACTCCTGTGACCCTAAGCCCAGTATGTGACAAATATATATTTTTATTCAAGTTCATCTTTTCCAAATAGCTATTTTATCAATTATATATTTTTCTATTAAAATACCTGTAAATTTTATTAAAACTCAAAAATGTTTGCCCATCAAAAGGTAAAAACCAAGAAAGTAAAATAGAACAACCCACAGACTGGAAGAAAATATATGCAAATCAAATATGGAAGGGGCTTGTGCCTTATTATAAAATATTCCCTATGTTGTTTTAAAATTCTGAATAAGAAAATACAATATTCTGTTTTCCCTTCATTTATTCCTTTTCTGATGTTCTCCATTTCTTTGTGTAGATCTGAGTTTCTGATCCATGTAATTTTATTTTTTTTTTCCTGAAGAACTTCTTTTAACATTTGTTTCAGGGCAGTTCTGCTGCTGATAAAATCCCTCCAGTTTTTGCTTATCTAAGAACATCATTATTACTTCTTCACTTTTGGAGAATAATTTCTTTGGATCTAGAATTCTAGATTGGTGGAGTTTTTCTTTCTACACCTTAAACATTTCACTGTATTGTCTTCTTACTTGTGTGGCTTCTGATAAGTCTGCTGTAATTCATCTCTTTAATTCTTCTATAATGTAGTTGCTTATTTTTTCCTCCGGCTTGTTTCAAGGATTTATGTCTCGTTTTCTACAATTTGAATGTGATATGCCTAGATGTAGATTTTTCTTTTTTGGTGTTTATCCTGTTGGTGTTCCTTGAACTTCTTCAGTCTGTGATTGGGTGTCGTTAACTCTGTAATGTTCTCTGCCATTATTACTCTAGATGTTTCTTCTCCATTCTCACCTTCTTTTTCTTGTGATAATCCAGTTATACACAGAACACACATTTTGAACTTATCCCGGAGTTCTTGGACATTCTGTTCTGTTTTTTTTTTTCCTATTTACATTTTAGTTGGGAGGTTTTTTCATCAGCCTATTTTTAAGTTTACTGATTCTTTCATCATCTGTACCCAGTCTACTTATGATTATTAAAAAGCATTCATCATTTCTGTTACAGAGTTTTCTGTATTTCTAGCATTTCTTTTGTATTCTTTCTTAGATTTTCCATGTATCTGTTTACATCACCCATCTGTTCTTGCTCGTTGAATACGTTTTTCATTAGAGCACTTAGCATATTATTATAGTTACTTTAAATTCTCTATCTGATAATTCCAACATCTGTACCACATTTAAGTCTGATGCAAATGCTTGTTTTGTATACTCAAGACAGTGCTTTTTCTTGCCTTTTGGCCTGATTTCTAATTTTCTTCTGGACAGTCAAATATTTGGTATTTGGTAATAGGTGGTGATATATAGGTCCTTAGCGTGACGTCTTATGTTATCCTTCCTGTGAGTTGAGCTGTCTAATATTTGCTGTAGCCGTTAGGAAGATGAAAAGACAAGTGGGAGAAATACATGCACCATATAGCCAACAAAGGACTAGTATTAAAAATACATAAAAGCACTCAAAACACAACAGTAAAAAAAAACAACAGCTAGGTAATTAAAACATGGGCAAAAGACATGAAGAGACATTTCAATGAAGAAGATATAAGATGGCAAATACACATATGAAGATATGTTCAACCTTGGCTTCTTACAGGGGAGGGCAAGTTAAAACTACGGTGAGACACCACAGCTCCCCCCAGAAGGGCTGAAAGAGCGGAGGGCGGCGATGCCCCGCGTTGGCGGCAGGTGCGCGCAGGCGGTGTCCGCGTGGCGCCTGCCCTCGGGATGACTGGCCGTCCCAGGTGGCTCGGGGTGGCGGGTCCGCCTGACAGTGCCGGAGACGCGGGTTCGAGCCCTGGGTCGGGAAGACCCCCTGGAGAAGGAAATGGCAACCTGCTCCAGTGTTCTTGCCCAGGAAATATGGTGGATAGAGGAGCCTGGCGGGCTACAGCCCCTGGGGTCACAAGAGAGTAGGACACGACTTGGTGACTAAATCACAACAGCCGAGCATGATTCACCTGCCTGGTTAAGGGGTTGCTGGCCGCCTTCTGTCGGCAGAGGTACCATCTTTGGTTGTTAAATAGACGTGGGGACTTCTCTGGTGGTTCAGTGGTTAGGGCTTGGTGCTTGAATTCACTCCTGGGGGCCAGGTTCAAAAATGAGATTCCACAAACCACACGGCAAGGCCAAGAATCAATTAAAAAAATTAAAACAAGGGTGTGTTTTGTGGGGATATACTTCAAGATGGTGTAAATATTGATGGAGTACAATTTGAAAGATGGGAAGTGAGGGGTTAGCTAGGAGAATTCTGTTGGGAGGCATTTCCAGAGGAAGGAGGCCACACGTGGTGTCTCTGAAGCTAAGAATTTTTCCTTTGAGATGGAAAGTCCCAGTTCCAAATGCAGGTGGGAGAGAGAAAGGACAGATGAAGTGGAGCGGTGGGCAGGTTCAGTACCAAGCAGGATCTCCAGGCTGCAATCCGTGCTGTCAACATTTCAGGCTTTAATATCAGCACACTAAAGACAGTCCTAAGAGCTTTTAAATAGAGGAGGGATACGATCAAAAGTGAGCCGTGGAAGGATCTCTCTAGTTGCATCAGAAATGGAATGGAGGTAGGACAGGAGATACATTTTATATCCAACCCTGTGTCTAGTTGCAGCTTAATCTTGGTGTATGATATGACGTAGACGGGCTTCACAGGGGCGCGAGTGGTGCTCGCTTGCCAATGCAAGACACACAGGAGACTGGGCTTCAGCCCCTGGTCAGGACGATCCCCTGGAGGAGGGCAGCAACCCTCTCCAGGATTCCTGCCTGGAGAATCCCGTGGACTGAGGAGGCTGGCGGGCTAGAGTCCGTAAGGGTGAGACGAGTCGGACATGACTAAAACGACTTAACACACATGTAAGCATGATGTAGATAGTCAATTTTTTTTTTTTACTTTACAGATGATTCTCTCAGCATCATTTAACTTTTTAAAAAAGTCTATCTTGTTTTGAATTATTTTTACAAAGAAGGACCTTTTATTCACTCAAAAATATATATTAAGAGCCTACTACATTTCAGGGACCCCTGGAGAGACAAGGATACAAACAGTGATTAAAATGGCCAAAAATCCCTGCTCTGTGGAATTATAGCCTATATTTATTTTAGAATAATTAGATAATATAGAAAAGTATTCTGAATTTTCTTCCAGTGTTTAGTCTATGTGTGCAATTGTATGTATTTATATATTTTTATAGGTTTAAAAAAAACTATAATACCACAATGCAGAGAATAGTGCTATTAAAATTGTGATGTATATCGTTACAAACATAAATGCAATTTGATGTGTTCTCTTTGAAATGGTGTAATATATTTTATATTTTTTGTAACCTGAATATATTTATTCATTCAATATATTTAAAATGTCTTGCCAGATTCATAACTTTGTGTGCAATATAATTTTGATTTGCTCTGTAGTATTACATTGTATTACCATACCATAAATTACTTAACCAATCACAGAGTCTAATCTAAAATGTGATTGAGTTAAAGAAAGTCAATTGTTCTATAAAATGAAGGAAGAATATGTTTTTTTCTGGTGGCCCCAGAGTCGAAAGTATGGGCTGGTTCACGGGAAGTCAATTCACCTAGTGGCCTATTTACTGAAAGAAGGGAGGGAGGTCTCCAGTGATGGATATGAGAAGAAATGGGAGGAGTCACTGGGTACGGAAGACGCTCATTCTAGAACGTGGTGCCTTGGTGATCCAAGGACTGAGATGGCCAGCTGGGGTCTGGAATGTGGAACATCAACGACTTCAACAGATCCGTCACCTGGCGTTTAATGTCAAGCCGTCTGTTGCTTCAAAGCGCGCGTTGCCACCGGTGAAACAGCCGGCCAGAGGGCTTTGCCGTGTGGCTCAGGGGGCTCTCTGCTCGGCGACGCCCTAGCGAGGGGGGGGGGGGGGGGGTGGGAGGGGCTCAAGAGGGAGGGGACACTTGTGCACGCGGGGCTGATTCATGCTGGTGTGTGGCAGAAACCCACATAATGCTGTAAGGCAGTTATTCTCCAGTTAAAAAGAAATCTAAATGTTCTCCCAAGTGCTGAGTAGGTAAATGACACTTTTGCAGAGAAACGTGAACCACAGGCGCAAGTTACACAGTTTTAGCAAAACAAGAAGGGAAAAGGCAAAAATGTTAAACAAATAAAACTTAACACGTTGACTAAATTTTGAAGCACACAATTATTTCTTCTAGTATAATTAGCAGAAACAGTCTACACAATAAAAAAAAAAGAATCCACATGCATGCATAGACACACACACAGATTATAACATTGTCTGTTAAGACACCATTTACCATGGCTAGGCTCTGGAATCAGAAATGGCTGTTAGAATTTGGGTTCTGCCACTTGCTTGTTGGGTAATTTGGCACATGCCTCCACGAACGCTTCCCTGTGCGTGAGCCTGGAGTTAGCGTGATGATCTAGCAGTAAGGCTTCGGTGAGGGTTAAACGGAAGCATGCCTGTCACGGGCTGGGCGCAGTGCTGGCGTGTCAGCCAGAAGATGGAATTTAAGGTGATGGTGATGGGATGACGAAGCTCTCACTCTAAGGTCTCAGGGCGTATTGCCAGCCTGTCCTCTGTGAAGCTCGTATCAAACTGTATTTTCATCATGACATAGGAAAGATCATTTCCCTCCATGCACTCTGGAATCTATGGTTTGTAAATCATCAATGATTTAGACTAAAAATCAGGAGTCTATTTGGTGACTATGTATTAAACACCTACTTTGGCCAGCCATCTGGTTGATAAGAGTCAAGTATACAGACTCCACACCTGTTCCCATGGACCTTATGTCCTGGGGGAGCTGTTCTTTCTCATTAATCAGTTTTCTTGGTTTTGACTGCTCTGGGTCCTCACTGCTGGGCGGGGGCTTTCTCTGGCTGCAGGCCGCGGGGACTACTTTCCGCTGTGCTGCTCGGCCTCTCCCTGGGGTGACGTCTCTCGCTGCAGAGCCCGGCTCCAGGCCCGCAGGCCTCAGCAGTCACAGCACCTGGGCTCCGTACCTGCCCCTGTGGGCTTCAGTTGCCCCATGGCAAGTGGGATCTTCCCAATTCAGGGATTGAACCTGTGTCCCCTGCCTTGGATCCTTACCCACTGGAAGTATAGGGAGGTTCCTTTTTGCTCCCTGATTTATAAGGAGGGCAAGTGCTACCCTGCGAACACATAACCCTATCTTGTGGTAAGCCTTGGAGTTTACGCTGTATCGAATTCTTAGATTGCATGTAGCTTTCAGCCTGTGTCCATACTAGCCCCTAGAAGAAGTCTTGTGGTTTTCTCTCTCCACACACTGGGGCTACCTTCTTTGGAGAAAAGCTGACATTTCTGTGAGTATGCTTCCTCACCAAGTGGTTTAATGATGGTGTCTCAGGCAACAACATTTGCACTCACAGGAAGAGAAGAAATACAGCTGTGCTCGTCCCGTGAAGCTCAGAATTATTTATTAAGTCCCATGCTCAACACTGGGGAGCCGATCTTGATTCTATTTTTTATTAGTCCACGGGTGCACACTGTCACTTCAGTCATGTCTGACTCTTTGTGACCCTGTGGCCTGTAGCCCGCCAGGCTCCTCTGTCCATAGGATTCTCTAGGCAAGAATACTGGAGTGAGTTGCATGCCCTCCTCCAGAGGCTCTTCCCAACCCAGGGATCAAATCTGTGTCCCACGTCTCCTGCATCGGCAGGTAGGTTCATTAGCACTAGCACCACCTGGAAAGCCCTTCTTTTAGTCCAAAAAAACCTAAAATCTTCCTCAGCCACCTGGCCCCAGAGAGCACTTATTGAAACCTGTTATAGAATTTGGTATTCCTTAAAGCAAGCTGCTCTTCAGAGGCATTATTAACTGATTCCTTCCCTTTTGTGCTGCAATAATATATTACATTTGGTTTTGCAGTATTCATGTGTCACAAGCGTAAAGCTATGGGTTCTTCAAGGACAAGATTTATGTGAAAATTCGTCTTTGTATCACCAGCATTTAACATAGCTCTTGGGTGAGAATCAGAGTATATCTACTGAAATAAATCATTGCATTGCTTTTGCATTATTTTGGTGTTGTCACTCCCACTAAACTGGGAACAGCTTCATGATAGAGACTTATATTTCATCAGCTTTTGTTTCTCCACCCTCTATCAGAGTGTCTGCCACACAAAGAGATGTTAACAGACATTTGTGGTATTAAATGATTAATGAAAGGATATGCCTATCGAGGGGCTTCCCAGGTGGCACAGAGATAAAGAATTCATCTGCCAATGCAGGAGATGCAAGAGGCATGGATTCAATCCTTGGGGCGAAAGATCCCCTAGAGGAGGATATGGCCACCCACTGCAGTATTCTTACCTGGGAAATCTCATGGCCAGAGGAGTCTGGTGAGTACAGTCTACGGGGTTGCAAAGAGTCAGACACAACTGAGCAACTTCACGTGCGTGCACACCTACTGAGACCTTCATAGGCTTCCCTGGTGGCTCAGCTGGTAAAGAAACCGCCTGCAACGCAAAAGACCCAGGTTCGATCCTTAAGTAGAGAAGATCCCCTGGAGAAGGGCATGGCAACCCACTCCTGTGTTCTTGCCTGGAGAACCCCTTGGACAGAGGAGCCTGGTGGCTACGGTCCAAGAGGTGGCAAAGAGCTGGACACGACTGAGACCCTTAATTAGAAGCATCTCTTTTGAGATCATAGTCCCAGCAGGCCCTCCACAGGGTGGCCAGGTAAGGGGAGTTCCTCGTTGGCCCTGGTAACTCCTGTCCGTCACATGACAGCTGCTCCCTGAAGCCGTGTCAACCCCTCAGGCTCTCCTGTCCATGCTCTTCTGCACGAGGGCGCTCTCTGTGTTTAAACAGATGGAGACACACACATATAAAGTAGCCAACTATTTCCACGTGCCTGTGAGTCAGTTTACAAGCGCCTTTTAGTGTTAACTTGTCTGGGACAGGATGGGGAGAAGCAGGGAAGTCATTCCAACGTGCTCCTTTTGGATGCGCATTCAGGAAGGGGGGCCTGGGTAGCAAAATGGCAGTGGGTCCCAAGCGGAGAAGATGTGATGCTAAAGAGGGAAGAACATTTTAAAACATTTAGAAATTGATACCCGTGGTTGATAAGTATTCATGTCAACTTATCTAGAACATTTATTATAACTATGACAACTCTCAGGTGAAAGAGATTTTAAGACTGACATTTTATTCATTTATATTAAGAGCATGCCAGACACGGTTCTACGGCTTATCATAAATTACTCTATTATAGCCTTATAATGCCCCCAGGAGGAATATGTTGTTATTATAGATGGGGAGACTGCAACACTGGCAGATGAGGGGGCTTCCCAGTTTCATGCAGCTGATGGGTAAGTGAAAGTGAAGTTGCTCAGTCGTGTCTGACTCTTTGTGACCCCACGGACAGACTATAGCCTACCAGGCTCCTCCATCCATGGGATTTTCCAGGCAAGAATACTGGAGTGGGTTGCCATTTTCTTCTCCAGGAGATCTTCCCAACCCAGGGATTGAACCTAGGTCTCCCGCATTATAGGCAGAGGCTTTACAGTCTGAGCTGGTGGGTAAGTGAAGCAGGGTTTAAATCCAGCAAGTCTGGCTGCATAGACCAAGCAGTTAGCTCATGATATGTGTGGTCCTATGTATCAGATCAGAGGAGGTAATGGCAACCCACTCCAGTACTCTTGCCTGGAAAGTCCCATGGACGGAGGAGCCTAGAAGGCTGCAGTCCATGGGGTTACGAAGAGTTGGACATGACTGAGCGACTTCACTTTCACTTTTCACTTTCATGCGTTGGAGAGGGAAATGGCAACCCACTCCAGTGTTCTTGCCTGGAGAATCCCAGGGACGGCGGAGCCTGGTGGGCTGCCGTCTACGGGGTTGCACAGGGTCGGACACGACTGATGCGACTTAGCAGCAGCAGTAGCAGCATGTATCAGATGGATGAGACAGAGTGTGCAGGGAGACTACTGCATGAAATGTGCAGATATGAGAGCTGCACGGTAAGGAAAGCTGAGCGCTGAAGAATCGATGCTTCTGAACTGTGGTGTTGGAGAAGACTCTGGAGAGTCCCTTGGACTGCAAGGAGATCCAACCAGTCCATCCTGAAGGAGATTAGTCCTGGGTGTTCTTTGGAAGGACTGATGCTGAAGCTGAAACTCCAGTACTTTGGCCACCTGATGTGGAGAGCTGACTCATTGGAAATAACCCTGATGCTGGGAGGGATTGGGGGCAGGAGGAGAAGGGGACGATAGAGGATGAGATGGCTGGATGAGATGGCTGGATGGCATCACCGACTCAACGGACATGAGTTTGAGTAAACTCTGGGAGATGGCAATGGACAGGGAGGCCTGGCGTGCTGTGGTTCATGGGGTCGCAAAGAGTCGGACATGACGGAGTGACTGAACTGAACTGAACCACATGAAATGCTTCCAGTCATGCCTACCAGATGTGTAATGGGGCCTCGTTTTGATTGTTTTAATCAAAATGAACATGGTAATTATCCATATTTATTTAACAACTATTAGGAACATATCTTTCAGCTCTCCTTCAGGGCCATGTCTAAACATCTATTCCTCTTCGTCTTGAGCAGAAAGACATTCCTGGCTCACACGGTTGAATAGAACGTGGCAGATGAGGCTCGAAGCAGAGACTGGAACTGTCAAAAGTTACTTGCTTCTGTTTCTCCATCACTCAGTTCTGTATCTTCTCTGAGAAGATTCCGTCTTCTATCTTCTATCTTCTTTCAATTCCGTCCCTAGACAACTTTGCCTTTTATATTTGCAACATGGCTGCCAGGACAATCTGAGGCTAAGTGCTTCCAAGGTCAAATCCAGTGAGAAAGAGTGAATCTCCTTTTTCACCCAGTGTTTTTACTGAAAGCCCATCTGTTCACTTTGATCAGTCCAGCTTATATAAATGCCCGTCCCTGAACATGCTCAGAGTGGGTTTTTGGCTGATTGGTTCAGTCCTAGGGCTATTGTTCTGTTCACTCGCTAAGTCATGTTCGACTCTTTGTGACCCCATGGATTGCAGCATGCCAGGCTTCCCTGTCCTTCGCTAACTCCCAGAGTTCGAGCAAACTCATGTCCATTGAGTTGATGATGGACTCAATTCTCTATTGCCCCCTTCTCCTGCTGCCCTCAATCTTCCCCAGCATCAGAGTCTTTTCCAGTGAGTTGGCTCTTCATATCAGGTGGTCAAAGTATTGGAGTTTCAGCTTCAGCATCAGTCCTTCCAATGAACACCCAGGACTGATCTCCTTTAGGATGGACTGGTTGGCTCTCCTTGCAGTCCAAGGGACTCTCAAGAGTCTTCTCCAACACCACAGTTCAAAAGCATCAATTCTTCTGTGCTCAGCTTTCTTTATAGTCCAACTCTTACATCCATACATGACCACTGGAAAAACCATAGCTTTGACTAGATGGACCTTTGTTGGCAAAGTAATGTCTCTGCTTTTTAATACGCTGTCTAGGTTTGATATAGCTTTTCTTCCAAGGAGTAAGCATATTTTAATTTCATGGCTGCATTCACTATCCACAGTGATTTTAGAGCCCCCAAAAATAAAATCTGTCACTGTTTCCATTTTCCCCCCATGTATGTGCCATGAAGTGATGGAAACAGATGCCGTGATCTTAGTTTTTTTGAATGCTGAGTTTTAACCCAGGTTTTTCACTCTCCTGTTTCACTGTCCTCTGAGAACAGAACTGTTCTCTGATCATGTATGCTGAGGAGGGAAGGTGGAAAGATGCCTTTCAGCATCCATGGATACCTGGAAAAAGGGGAAATGGATGATGAAGAAGCAAGCTGCAAATGTTCCTTGCCAATTATGAATTTAATTTTTGTGGGAAAAGAATCCAGTACCCTCATAAACCATTCTGTAGGATCCTTGGAAGTTAATACCTGACCGTCCTCCCTTTAATGAGCAACATCTCGGTTTACAAAATTAATAAGCCACTGAATTGGTTTGAGGGTGAGTTGGATAGAAAATTTAATGAAGCTCTTCAGTGCAACACCTGTAGATTGTTTTTCTCATCCTCCTGCAGCAGAAAATGCTTTATAGAACTGAGGTGGTGATTATATGTCCAACCAGAGACAGGCAGTGCTACAATCAATTAAGATTGCCAATGGATTACGGAGGACAGACACAATGTGCTTTTCCAGAGCAGGTGAATCAATTTTCCACCTCGGTGGGCCAGAGCAGTAGGAAGAAATATTTCTGAGATATATATATATATATATGAAACTCCTAATATAGATTCATCTGGACCAGACTCTGTTCTCACTCATAGTCACTGTATTTTTGTCTTTCCGACTTCAGTGACTTGCAGTTTTTCTTCAGAGTTGAGTTCACTTAGGAGCAATCTGTTTATTCAAACGCTGGCAGAGGCTGGGACGAGAGGCATGGCGTTCCTCCTTCCACTCCGTCAGGGCCTGAGAGCGGGTGGTTGTGTGTGCAGGGAAGAGGGCGTCTGACTGAGGGAGCCAGAGAGGCGACGGCCTCTCCTCAGCAGTGCCCCGTGAGTCCAGGAGCTTCCATTTTGATATTTGTAACTTCCATTTTGAAAAGCATATCAGATGAGATGAACAGTCACTAGAACTGAGAAGCCCAAATCTCTCCCTTTAGAAAGAAGAGGAATTCTAGAAAAACTAAAGGAAATTAAGGGCTTCCCAGGTGGCTCAGTGGTAAAGAATCCGCCTGCCAATGTGGGAGATGCAAGAGACTCAGGTTCAACCCCTGGGTCGGGAAGTTCCCCTGGAGAAGAAAATGGCAACCCCCTCCAGAATCCTTGTCTGGAAAAATCAGTGGACAGAGGAGCCTGGTGGGCTGCAGTCCACGGGGCCGCACAGGGTCACACACGATGGAGTGACGGAGAGCAAGCAGGCACCTAGGTATCACTTATAGTAACGTGCTATCTCAAGAGAGGATCTGAGACATATCAGTGTGTGTGTGTGTGTGTGTCTGTGTGTCTGTGTGTGTGTGTGCGTGTGTGCGTGCGTGCTAAGTCGCTTCAGTCCTGTCCGACTCTTTGTGACCCATGGACTATAGCCCGCCAGGCTCCTTGGTCCATGAGATTCTCCAGGCAAGAATACTGGAGTGGGCTGCCATCTCCTTCTCCAGGGGTCTTATATGTATCATGACCTCATAATACAGGTCACCGGATGTTGGCAGACAGGCCCATTGTAAAGGATGGAGCGAGGGAGGGAGGGAAGGAAGGAAATCAAATTTTTGGCTAGAGAGGAGCAGTTAACAGCGGGCATGGGGAAAAGTGGGGGTCATGGTGAGGTCGACTGTGGTATTGGACTGCTTCCTTTTGAATCATTTATCATCTGTGGAACCTTGGGCAAGATGCTTGCTCTCTCTAGGGAATCAGTGTTTCCCTCTGTAAGATGGGTGAAATACAACCATATGTTTGTATGAAAGTTCAACGGACTAAAGTAAATAAGGTTTTGGTTCTGCATCCAACACATAAACAATGTTTATTACATGTTTTCTATCAGTATTTATTAACTGCATGTTCTATCCCAAGTTCTGCATTAAGAACTTTACTGGTATTAATTTTAAAGGCTCACTATGTGGAGGGTCTTATTGACTTCCCCATTTTTCAGGTAAGGGACATGTGATGGTGGTGGTTTAGTTGCTGAGTTGTTTCTGACTCTTTGGACCCCATGGATTGTCTCCTCTGTCCGTGGGATTTCTCAGGCAAGAATACTGGAGTGGGTTGCCATTTCCTTCTCTGGGGGCTCTTTCTCACCCAGGGATCGAACCCACGTCTCCTGCATCTCCTGTATTGCAGGCAGATTGTTTACTCACTAGCCACCTGGAAACATTAAAAAAAAAGAACCACCTTAGAAGTCCTCACCACTGCTGCTGAATTCTTTCCTTGAGCTCCGGGTTTTGCCACGAGCTGCTAGAGAGGTAAGATGTACAGTATGGGCACTTTCTCAGGCTGTGTATACAGTGGACTGGGAAAATGAATAGGAAAAGCTAAGGAATTACTGGTAGTTTAAAGAAAACTATGCTTTTTATAGAGTATGATTAGTTAACACTACAAAGCACTAAATACTCTTAATTGCTTTGTGTTTAACACTTCACGCATGAGTGCTAAGTCACTTCAGTGTCCGACTCTTTGCAACCCTGTGGACTGTAGCCCACCAGGCTCCTCTCTCCATGGGATTCTCCAGGCAAGACTTGCCATGCCCTCCTCCAGGGGATCTTCCCAATCCAGGGATCAAATCTGCATCTCCAGCAAACTTGTGCATTGCAGGTGAATTGTTAACCTTTGAGTCATTAGGGAAGCCGTAACTCTTTATAGGGGCGGTGGGTGGAACAATGTCAGCATAATTGAGCAGAACAGGCAAGCTATGATTCAGTTCTATGAAATCCTTCTCGCAAACTCCATAGCTGAAGACATTATGTTACCTCACAGTCTCAACTAGGGTGAGGCAGGCAAGGAGCCTAGACTGCAGACTTTAAGCAGGTGCTCACTCTTACGGTTTTTCAAGTGCTCAAATCTCTCATTTCTGTTGTTTCAGAAAAAACAAGAGTAATGGTATATAACAACACATATTCATTTTCCCTCAGTTTCTGTGGGGGTGGAGTCCCAGCTGGGTCCTCTGTAAAGCTATATTTAAGATGTCAGATAGGGCTGAGGACTCATTTGAAAGCTCAGCTACGGAAGAATGTACTTCTAAACTCACACCGTTGGCAGGACTCCTTTACTTGCCTCTGTGGCATCAAGGGCTTCAGTTTCTTGGACAGACTGCTAGAGGTGACCCAGAGCTCCTAAAGTCCTTGCTGTTTGAGGTTCCTCAGCCTTGTTGCTTCCTTCCTCAAAGCCATTGCAGGGATGAGGAGTCCAGCAAGATGGGGGCTGCACCCATTTATATTATTACATGTGATATAATACCACCATTACACAAATATATATGTAATATCACAAATCAGTGTCAGCTTGGGTTGTGCTCCTTTATTTTTGTGAGGGAAAATTTGATTCTAGTGAATAACAGGCCATTGTGGCCTGAAGACGTGTGTGCGGGAAGCCCAGCCTGAGGACAGGAAGTCAAAAGTGAGAAGAGGGCAGAGAATATAAATCAACAGATGTTTCGTTTACTAGAAGCCTTGCAAATATACTCTAAAGTATTAGGGTGTCTTCAAAAGTCTCTGACTGCAAGTTGTATCAGACTCAAGTCACAGTGATTCAATAAACAGACTTATTTTTCAAATACTAAATCTCAAGTTGAGGCAGCTTCTGCTTGGCCAGCTGAGAAGTTCAATGATGCTGTTAAGAATTCAGTTCCTTTCTAACTTTCTGCCTTGTCTTCCTTGGCACGCCATCTCACTTCCCTCATGATCACAAAGTAGCTGCAGGGGCTCCTAAACACACCATTGTTCAAGAGCAGAAAAAAGAGCGAATCCTGTCTGTTCTTGAACCTCCTTTTTCTAAGAGCTAAGAAACGCTTCACGAAGCCCTGGCAATGGATTTTCACTGTATCTCATCGGACAGAATTGGCTCATAGACCGCTTTCCAAGCTAATCAAAGAAAGAGGATGAAATTGCCTTAATTGACTCGGATCCTGACTTACCCCTGGGGCTGTGTCTGGGTCGCCTTATAGCTCTGAGTGGTAGGAATGTGAATAAAAACTACTGGAGCTATCACTGCAGGGCAGTGTATGCACGTGTGGGCATGTGTGAGACATGTGTGTGGTGTACGCAAAAGGTGATGGTTTGAGTTAGGAAACAGTCTTACACTATACATTCAGTGTATGAATGGTTCGTCGGCCCTCGAAAGGGATTTTGAAATCAGAGACAGGTTAAGTGGTGACTCAAGCACATACTGACTTAACCATCAATACTGGAACCTGCCTTAAAATATGTAAAATGGAAACACCAGTATTACCCACCCCTGCAAATTTTTGTGAGACTAAAATGCTAAGTGTTTAGCCCAGTTTCTGCTGCATTTTAAGTGGGCAGGAGCCCCCTATGACGATGGGGTAATGCCAATTATCATTGTTATGCTGTATCTTGAGGTTTCTCGCAGCAGGGCGCCTCCAGAGGGTGGTTTGGACTTGGCTTCCGTGGAGGGAATCAAATAATGAGCTAAGATTCGTGGCGGCTTTCTCAGGCTCACCCGCGTGCAGAAACTCTCCTTTCGTGCAAAACAAGCCCATCTCCAGAGAAAACCTCTTGGACACGGTATCACATTTCTCCTTCATTTAAAGCTTTTGTTGAGCTTTTCCAAATCTCCACTCTGAGTTCAACACAAACACCCTTGTGCTGGCATCCAGGCCATTCTTTACTTTTATGTGTACGACTTCTCCCTTGACAGTCTCATCTCCCGAGCCGAGTGCCGTGGGCGACTGTTCGTTTACGGCGCCTCTCGTCTTCCTTTCCCCTGCTCGTCTGGAAAAGATCATAAAATATTTGACCGTGGTGGCTGCTTAAAGCTCTCTCCGAAGAAGTAGTTCATGAAGTTTAATTAAAGGTTTTGGAAAACTTTAGCCTGGTTGAGGTTTGTCTAGACTAATGGAGAGATTATAATATAAAGAACTCTTGAGCATTAAAAAAAAAGCCAAAAGCCCCATTGGTCAGGAAGCAAACATTTAAAGACTGAAAATATGGTCCTATTAGTGAACCGACCCTTTTGTCAAGTCAAAATGGGATAAGGGTGCTATGGGGAGGGTGGGCATGACTCTAGGGAAGCGAGGATGGGCTGAAGGATCCAGCAGAAATCCTACAGGAAGGAGCCCAGCTATTTTGTCAGAACTTTTTCAGTGTAAATGACAAAAGCCCAACTCAAAGAGGACTGAGCAAAGACCGTGCATTGGTTCTTGATTAGATGATTGGTTCCAGCCTCCTGGTCCCCACCCCTCATTCCCTCCTGTTTTTTCAAGCTGACTTCCTTCTCAGGTGGGGGCTCCTGGATCCCATAATGATGAGCTATCAAGCCCTTTAGGTCTTTGCTGGGTCTTCTTAACAGCCCTGGAGGGTGCAGGGGTGAGGTCATTGTCCTATTGAGTCTGGGCTATTGTGACAGAAATGACAACCCACTCCAGTACTCCTGCCTGGAGAATCCCGTGGGCAGAGGCGCCTGGGGGCTGCAGTCCATGAGGTCGCAAAGAGCCGGATATGACTGAGCACACACCCACGTTACAACAGATCACCACTGCCTGGGTGGCTTAAATAGCTATCATTTATTTCTCACACTTCTGGAGGCTGGGAAGTCCAAGGTCAAGGTTCCGGCTCGTTGGGTGCCTGGGGAGAAGCCTCTTCCTTGTCTGAAGGCAGTGGCCCCCTTGCTGTGTGGTCACAGGGTGGAGACGGAGAGAGAGGTCGCTGGTCTCTTCTTTTTCGGTGAAAAGACAAAGTTTTAGCCTCTCAGTCATGTCTGACTCTTTACAACCCCATGGACTGTAGCCTGCCAGGCTTCTCTGTCCACAGGATTCTCCCTACAAGCACCCTGGAGTGGGTTGCCATTCCCTTCTCCAGGCGATCTTCCCAACCCAGGTATCAAACCTGGGTCTCCTGCACTGGGAACGCGGAGTCGTAGCCACTGGGCCACTGGGGAAGTCTCTCCCATGAAGCTTTTGCTTGAAAGCACAGGACACAATGCCGGAAGAGAGAGCGGGCCAAGCACTGGGGCTCCAGGCGCCTCCCAGGGATGCGCTCCTCGGGGTCCTCATTCTCTCGGGACCACTGCTCTTTCTCTCCCAGTAAAATCTGTGATTCTTACACAAATCTCGGCCTCGGGAAAGCTCAAGGCAGAAGTTCTCAGTTTTTAGCCAAACTGACCTAATTGTTGAGGTCAGTCATAGCATCAGTGGAGGAACTGGATCAAGGAGTGGCTGCTGGATTTTATGACTTTATTTAGCACATCACAAAGCCCACAGCCTTATTTTAGCCAGGAGTCACAGCCGGATGTCCAGAAGCCCCAGAGAAGAAGGGCAGAACTTTCTTAGCCTGGCTGTAAAATAGTCTCAGTTTTCTCATCAGTAAAATGGGGATAATAACAGCATCAATCCCACAGGATCAAACCGTTATAAAGTGGCTAAATGAGTGTTTATTTTAACTTTAAGAAAAATATACTTGTGATCTTAATTAGTTCTAAATGTCAGTGCAGCCTAGAAAGAACCCTACTATATGGACAACTAGATTCTAGTCTTGCCATTTTCTGGGAGGAGCAAACTTAAATTCCTGCCAGTCCACTCCATAATTTGGAGGAAAAGGGGATCAAATTTTCCTGTCATGGAGTGGACTTGGTGAGATGCCAGGTAAGCATTATCTATTGCAGAGTTTCTAGGAGGCACAGAATTTGCTCCATCAAAAGCAACGGCTTCGTCTGACGAGTCCTGAGCTGTTCTTTCTCTTTGACAGGAGGCGTGTTTTTCAATAGGTTTGTGCTTCGTGTGTTATCAAGCCTGTGATAAGTGTTTATCTCCGAGGAACCTACTCTATCCTCAGTTGTTTCCTGAACTTGAGCTGTATGGACAAGGCATCCTGGCCACTCCCAGCCCCTCCCCATCTCCAGTAGCTGCTAACTAGTCACATCATCCTGCAATATTCATGAATTTAATTCTGGGTGGAATATTTTGCCAATACTCGTGTAAAAGACAGTGCTTGAAACTTAGGTACATTGTCACCATGAAAATATCTGGGTTTTAACTGTTTTCAGCTTAGCTTTTTATCACTTTATGGCACTGAAATGATGAATCAATTAAAGAAATACTGAAGGGAGGGGATGGAGAGAATAGTCTATACATATATTTTTAAAAAAAGAAATGGATGGTTGTCAGCATTTCTCAAGATGTGAAGTGTTTTTCTCTCACATACACACACTATACGAATATGCAAATTGGACAGGCTTCAACCCACTCTTTTATATGAAATGTGGTAGAAAGGAGACTTACTGTATTATTATTGCCATTTTCTGAAAGGCCCCTTGGGAAGGTGTCTGCAGAACATACCTAGAGATTGACTATTTTCAATAGAGGAGATCCAGACCACGTGCTGAATCTGCAGGATTGGGGCTCTGGTCACAGCAATGACATCTCTGCCACTCACTTTTTTCCTAAATTAATTTTTCTACAGGCAGTTTTCCAGTTAACTTTTCTCTCGATGCAGTATTCCTTTTGTTTGTGAGGCGTGTTGTATCTAGGCATCTGAGCTGAGGTTGTGTGTGTGCTCCGCTGCTCAATCGTGTCTGACACTTTTGCGACCCCGTGGACTGTAGCCCACCAAGCTCCTCCATCCATGGGATTCCCCAGGCAAGAATACTGGAGTGGGTTGCCATTTCCTTCTCCAGGGGATCTTCCCAACCCAGGGATCGAACACCTGTCTCCTGCATTAGCAGGAGGTTCTTTACCACTGAGCCACCAGGGAAACCCGAGCTGAGGCTTTGAAGTTGTTGATAAAAAAAAGGAGTTTGAGCTTTCTCTCATGTCCCGATGAATGGGCCAGTTGTCAGCTCCAGAGCTGATGAGGCAAGGAGGGAGAACTCTGGCCTGAAACAACACTGGTATTTTGGATGTTGTGAGACACTCAGTGGAGCAGCATGATTTGGAAAATGGGAAAAGTCAGGGAAGACTTGCTTATAAGTAAACCATATTTCATCAACTCTAAGACGCCAATGATAAAAATATACCAATTCCTTTTACGTGCCACTAATAAAGAAAAAGGGCTTCCCTGGTGGCTCAGTGGGAAAGAATCTGTCTTCAGTGCAAGACAGGATTCGATCCCTGGGTCAGGAAAATCGCCTGGAGAAAGGAATGGTTACCCACTCCAGTACTCCTGCCTGGAGAATCCCATGGACAGAGGAGCCTGGTGGGCTACAATTCATGGGGCTGCATAGGGTTGGACATGACTGAGCAACTAACACTTTCACATTCACTTTCAAAAAAGAAGAAAGACGATGTCAAATGAATTTAATCTTTTTGAGTGCTGCATAATTCTGTATTCCTCAGAGTCTTGAGCTTTGTTCTGAATTAAGTTAAATGACTCATAAATACTTTGGTCTTTTCAAGTCTTTGTTTTTAACATTTCTAAGGTTGGTCCAGAGTAGATTTTGCCTGGGGCTGATTATTTACAGCTCCTGATTCAAGAGCCTTCTGAGTACTGTACCAAAGTCCCCACGAATAAGAGGGTTTTTCTAATTTCTGACCATTTCTGACCCGGCCTGAGTCCTGTTTTCTGTTCCCTCTGATTCTTTCCAAGGGAAATTTTCCCGTAGGTATTGGAATTCCTCTGGGGATGCTATTTGCAAACATATGGAGCTCCTATATAGGCCTTCAGGTGGAGAGTGTCTGTGTAAGACAGACACGGTTCCAGGAAGCAAGACAGAGAAATAAAAATGGTAGGACGAGAGGGCAAAGCACCGCCTCACTCATTGAAGCGCCTCAGTCCACTTACACATTTAAAAGTTATGTGAGCCAATGAATTATTCTTTCTTAGTCTTGAGCCAATTTGAGTTGGGTTTTTATCACTTATAAAGTGGCTCAGCTGGTAAAGAATCCACCTGCAATGCAGGAGACCTGGGTTCGATCCCTGGTTTGGGAAGAGCCCCTGGAGAAGGGAATGGCTACCCACACCAGTATTGTGGCCTGGAGAATCCCATGGACTGTATAGTCCATGCGGTTGCAAAGAGTCGGACACGACTGAGCGACTTTCACTTTATCACTTTTAAACTGCCGTGGCATGGTGAGGATGGTGGCGATGATGGCAGTTCTTGCTGTTATTCTGTTACCATGATAAGTGTTGCTATGCAATTACTGGACATGCTGGCAGCACGTTCAGGGAACTAAATTGCTTTCCTGCACCCCGTTTTTCCCCCACCAACAGTCAACAGTTTCTCCTGTTTCCAGGAATCGGATTTCAGTCGGCAAAAGACATTGTGCATGCTTCCATTTAAAGTGCTTCTTTGCTTCTCACTAAGTCTGCTGTTGCTGCTGCTAAGTCGCTTCAGTCGTGTCTGACTCTGTGCGACCCCATAGACGGCAGCCCACCAGGCTCCCCCGTCCCTGGGATTCTCCAGGCAAGAACACTGGAGTGGGTTGCCATTTCCTCCTCTAGTGCATGAAAGTGAAAAGTGAAAGTGAAGTCGCTCAGTCGTGTCCGACTCTTTGAGACCTCGTGGATTGCAGCCTATCAGGCTCCTCTGTCCATGGGATTTTCCAGGCAAGAGTACTGGAGGGGGTTGCCATTTCCTTCTCCAAGCACACTAAGTCTACCCTTTGCCAATACACCCTCACGATTTTTAGGCTTAACTAATTACTACACCAGTCAAAGCTCTTTGGATAAGATGCTAGAATCCCAGCTGCCTTAAAGAAGAATTGTTAATGAAGCCTTGGGATGAATAAAATATTACCTCTTCCATCACCTCTTTATAGGATGTCGGGGATTTCTTGTACTTTGAAAGTGGTCATCATTCATTAATGACAACGTGTTAACATTTAGATGATCATTTTGTGCTCTAACAAGTAACCAGGCTGGCGAGCCACAAAGGGAACACTGGTATTAAAGACGGGGAGCAGTCCTCCTGCCTGGAATGAATGACCCGTTTTCACTTGCTCCATATCAAACACCCACCAAAACAGAACATCCCTGCCGGTGCCTCCGAAGTCCAAGGTCCTCCTTGCCTCCTCAAACTTGTGGTTTAATCTGAACCTGAAGTTGCCTTTAATAAGATGGCCAGGTAATTTGCAGCTGCTTACGAAGGGTCAATAAAGAGCATTTACTCCCAAACTTAATCACCTCAGGGGTTTGTTTAAAAGTACATATTCCCAGAGCTTGTTAAAAGTTGTGGTTACTTGGTCCCTAACCCTGAAGATAGTTTTTCAGTAGGTCAAGGAGGGTTTCAGATATTTGAATTATTAATAAGCCCCTGCAGTAATTTTGATGCATGTGGTTGAGAACCATGCTAGAGCAAGGGACCTGGTTACCCTGGAGTGCGCAGAAAAGCTCAGCAAAGAGATGGAAGGAGAAACTGATTTTGTTTCTGGGTTAAGACCACTAACACGTATGTGTGTCTGCATATATGCATGTGTATGTATATGTAGATATAATTAGAATTTTCTTACAAGTTTAGGCAAATACATATTTAATTTAAGCACATATGTCTGGCAAATTGCAGTGACAAATTTAAGGAACCTGTCAGGCGTCTAACAGAGCAGGGGAACTGGGTAGGCATCACTCGTTTCTCTTCCTTCCCTGGTTCGATCGGCAGCTCAGTCTTGCCCTCACTGTGGGTGATCAGCTCTCTCCCATTTATTCACAAGCTGGATATACTGGTCTACACTCTGTTCACACTGAGTCCTGGCACCTTCACGTTTTAGCTGGGTGGTCTAGAGCAATTTGCTTACCACTTCAGCCTCGTCTGGCTAATTTGTAAAATAAAAATACTTCCTAATTTTCACATCATTCTTAATTGTCATTAACTTGAATAAGTTAATTCAGGGCTCAAAATTACATTTGGCACCCGGTAGAATTTCAGTTCCAGAAAAACATCTATTTCTGCTTTATTGACTACGCGAAAGCCTTCGACTGTGTGGATCACAATAAACTGTGGAAAATTCTGAAGGAGATGGGAATACCAGACCACCTGACCTGCCTCTTGAGAAATGTGTATGCAGGTCAGAAGCAACAGTTAGAACTGGACATGGAACAACAGACTGGTTCCAAATAGGAAAAGGAGTATGTCAAGGCTGTATATTGTCACCCTGCTTATTTAACTTATATGCAGAATACACCATGTGAAATGCAGGACTGGAGGAAGCACAAGCTGGAATCAAAATTGCTGGGAGTAATATCAATAACCTCAGATATGCAGATGACACCACCCTTATGGCAGAGAGTGAAGAGGAACTAAAAAGCTTCTTGATAAAAGTGAAAGAGGAGAGTGAAAAAGTTGGCTTAAAGCTCAGCATTCAGAAAACTAAGATCATGGCATCTGGTCCCATCACCTCATGGGAAATAGATGGGGATACAGTGGAAATAGTGTCAGACTTCATTTTTGGGGGCTCCAAAATCACTGCAAATGGTGACTGCAGCCATGAAATTAAAAGACACTTACTCCTTGGAAGGAAAGTTGTGACCAACCTAGATAACATGTTAAAAAGCAGAGACATTACTTTGCCAACAAAGTTCCCTCTGGTCAAGGCCATGGTTTTTCCAGTGGTCATGTATGGATGTGAGAGTTGGACTGTGAAGAAAGCTGAGCGCCGAAAAATTGATGCTTTTGAACTGTGGTGTTGGAGAAGACTCTTGAGAGTCCCTGGACTGCAAGGAGAGCCAACCAGTCCATCCTGAAGGAGATCAGACCTGGGTGTTCATTGGAAGGACTGATGGTGAAGCTGAAACTCCAGTACTTTGGCCACCTGATGCGAAGGGCTGACTCATTGGAAAAGATCCTGAGGCTGGGAGGGATTGGGGGAAGGAGGAGAAGGGGACGACAGAGGAGGAGATGGCTGGATGGCATCACCGACTCAATGGGCATGAGTTTGAGTTAGCTCTGGGAGATGGTGATGGACAGGGAGGCCTGAAGTGCTGCGATTCATGGGATCGCAAAGAGTCGGACACAACTGAGTGACTGAACTGAACTGAACTGAGCTAAGAGTTTTAGGAAGTATTAGCTCCCCATTATTACTATTGTGTTGTTATTCATAAGGAGTAATAGCTAAACAGAAATGGAACATAGTCAAGTATATACATACATATATGTACATATATTAATATATATGTACATATATATATTATGTATATGCATGTTTGTGTATATCTATCTTACATAGTATGTAGATATAATTATATTAGACTCAAGTAAAATTTTTAAAGTGATTTTCCTCTATGTTAGCATTAGTGACCCAAGTCTAATTTTTATTTCTGATACTAAAGATGTAAGTTTTAGTTACCTCTGGAAATCCGGTAAGACTTATGGATCTTTGACTTGAAATGCACATGAAAACTCTGCACTTGTTCACATACATGCAGTGAAAATGCAACGCATGTGTTGATGGGGCAGGTTGCTGGTTGTCGGGAGTGGGCAATCCATGGGTCCCGGGTTAAGAACCCCTGCACTGACCTCTGGGACCCTTAGAGGCAGGAGCTGTTCTTACACATATTGGTATCTCTGACCCCTGATACAGCGCCTCGCGCAGTGTCGCTGACACTCAGTGGCTGTTACTTCAATCACATAGCTTTTTGATTACTAGCAATTGATTATTGATTTTCACTTCTGTTGGAAGAGAGGAAATGTGAATAATTCATGGGAATTATTATTGTGGAACTTGGTATGTGCTGTAAAACATGTCCTAGGACAGAGCTTCTCAAACTTCAGTGTGCTCAAGAATCACCTGGGGCTTCCCTGGAGCCTCAGTGGTAAAGATGACGCCTGCAATGCAGGAGATGTAACAGACATGGTTTCATTTCAGTCTGCCTCAGTGGTAACGGGCCTGGCTGCAATGCAGGAGATGTAACAGACATGGTTTCATTTCAGTCTGCCTCCTTGGTAACGGGCGGCTGCAATGCAGGAGATGTAACAGACATGGTTTCATTTCAGTCTGCCTCCTTGGTAACGGGGGGCTGCAATGCAGGAGATGTAACAGACATGGTTTCATTTCAGTCTGCCTCAGTGGTAACGGGCCTGGCTGCAATGCAGGAGATGTAACAGACATGGTTTCATTTCAGTCTGCCTCCTTGGTAACGGGCGGCTGCAATGCAGGAGATGTAACAGACATGGTTTCATTTCAGTCTGCCTCAGTGGTAACGGCCCGGCTGCAATGCAGGAGATGTAACAGACATGGTTTCGATCCCTGGGTTGGGGAGACCCCCTGGAGAAACGAATGGCAACCCACTCTAGTATTCTTGCCTCAGAGTTCCACGGACAGAGGCGGCTTCAGGCTACAGTCCCTGGGTGTGCAAAGAGTCAGACACGACTGAGTGACTAACACTTTCACTTTTCACTTTCTAGTTACCTGTACCTTAAGTATAACATTAGAATCTTTCCCCAAAGTCTTGTTGCGGAAGAAACAAGCTAATGTAGATAAACCATCCCGCACAATGCCTAGCATACAGTAGGCGCTAAGAAGATACATTGTTCTTTGGATGGTGTGACTCAGACCCCTTCCTGTTTCCCGTCGGATGGTTCTTTAGTGACAGCCTTGATGCTGACAATATTATCACCAGCTGGGACTTGTTGATGGCGTGTAAGTTTCTCTTGAATAATACATCAGGTTCCTACTGCAGGATATAGCGGGAAGCTGACTATATGTAAAGAGACTGAGGGACTGTGACTTTTTTGAAGTAAACTCTTGGCCATGAATCAACAGTTGTGATCTCTCCAGTTTCTCACTCAGGCTTTTTGAAATTCTAGACAAGTCCCCATAACTTACTTTCTGCCTCCTGTAAAGTAAGGTAATATGGAATCAACTCATGTAAAAATTGACTGTTAAAACACTTGATGATTCAGTAGATATTTATTGAGCATCTGTAAGGTACTACTCCCTGTTGGAGACATAAGAAAGTTTATGTGATAAGTCTGCATTTAAAGAACTCTGTAATAATATGAAAGAAAGAGTTGCATTTTGTTCTTTTGTTTTATTCACTCATTCATCTGACACATACTTATCAAGGGCATTTTAGAAAGAATGATGGAGATAAATATGATATAGTCCTTGACCTCCTTGAGGAGATACAGATTCAAATGATACAGAACTGATAAAGTGTGAAATGGAGAAGTCTAGAGGATATGGCTGAAAAAGCACCAAAGATTACAAGAAATACAGAATACTAAACTTATACAGGAAATAAAAAATGCATACATTAGAATGTTTATGAAAATATATTACTATCAAGAATGTAAACTGAAGGGTAATTAGGATTTGGTCAAGTTGGAAGATGATGAAAAAAGTTCTCAAAGAGGAAAATAATGCAAACGTCCCCAAGCTAGTAATTATTTGCTAGGCATCGAGAACAGTGTGGGGCAAGCACAGGTTTTGTTAACAAAGAATTTCCTATCCATAGTGAAAGCAGGTAAACACATTAAAATTGAGTATGCTTAAAAACAAAGTAGAACTATGTACAGGTGAAAACAAAACACAGAGATGGAAGGATTAAATCTTTGTAATAGAGATTTTTTTCTTTTGGTGGATTTAGAGCAGGGGTCTCCAATCTCTGGGATCTGAGGTGGAGCTGATGCAATAATAACAGAAATGAAGTGCACAATCAATATCATGCACTTGAATCATCCTGAAACCTTCCCCCTCCTGCCCCCATCTGCGGATAAATTGAATTCCATAAAACCAGTCCTTGGTGACAAAAAAAACTGAGGACCACTGATTCAGAGGACTCAAGACAGGTTTCTTTTTTTAAAATTTTTAATTGGAGGACAATTGCTTTATAATATTGTGTTGGTTTCTGCCATACATCGTGAGTCAGCCGTAGGTATACACGTGTTCCCTCCCTCTTGAACCTCCTTTCCACATCCTACCACATCCCAACCCTCTGTGTCAAAGAGCATAGAGTTTGGGCTCCCTGCATCATATAGCAACTCCCACTGCTTATCTGTTTATTTTCTTTGGTTCCAAAATCAATGCAAATGGCGACTGCAGCCATGAAATTAAAAGACACTTGTTCCTTGGAAGGAAAGCTAGGACAAACCTAGACAGCATACTAAAAAGCAGAGACATTAATTTGCCAGCAAATGTCCATCTAGTCAAAGCTATGGTGTTTCCAGTAGTCATGTATGGATGTGAGAGTTGGACCATAAAGAAGGCTGAGCGCTGAAGAATTGATGCTTTTGAACTGTGGTGTTGGAGAAGACTTTTGAGAGTCCCTTGGACTGCAGGGAGATCCCACCAGTCCATCCTAAAGGAAATCAGTCCTGAATATTCATTTGAAGGACTGATGCTGAAGCTGAAGCTCCAATGTTTTGGCCACCAAAATATTGATGCAAAGAACTGACTCTTATGCTGGGAAAGACTGAAGGCAGGAGGAGAAGGGGACGACAGAGAACGAGATGGTTGGATGGCATCACCGACTCAATGGACATGAGTTTGAGCAAGCTCTGGGAGATGGTGATGGACAGGGCAGCCTGGCGCGCTGCAGTCCATGGGGTCGCAAAGAGTCGGACACGACTGAGCGCTGAGTGACTGAACAGCGGCAGCCTTGTTCTCCGTACGGTGATGCACATATTTCGGTGCTCGTCTCTCCATTTGTCCCACCCTCTCCTTCCCCTACTGTGTCCACCAGCCTGTTCTGCATGTCTGCGTTTCCATTGCTGCCCTGCAAATAGGCTCATCAGTACCGTCTTTCTAGATGCCATATATATGCGTTAGTATATGATATTTGTTTCTTTCTTTCTGACTTACTGCACTCTGTGTAATAGGCTCTAGATTCATCCTCCTCAGTAGAACTGACTCAAATGCTTTCCTTTTTATGGATGAATAATATTCTATTGTGCAGATGTAGCTCAGCTTCTTTATCCATTCATTTGAAGACAGGTTTCTTGGGAAGGTTGTATTTTATGGTTGAAATGAGAGTTTTCGAGTTGGACAAGAGTGGGAGGGTCCCTTCAGCAGAGTCATCAACACAGGGACGTGTGGATGTGCAAAACAGTCCGTGTCCTCACGGGTGAGAGTTTGGAGCTGCTAGAACCTAAGGGAAATGCAGGGACTGATGAGGGAAGAAAGCAGAGTGGCGGATACAGATCTGTTAGCAAAGGCCTCACGTCCCAAGCTAAAGAGGTTGGCGCCTGGAGGGCAGACATGGCGTGGGGACACAGGTTTACTGAAGGAAGGGAAATTGCCTGGGACAGCAGCGTGCCATCCTCTCAGGTCAGGTTCCCAGAACCAGATTTAGAGATGAGGATCCGTGAGGCCATCAGAGGAGGAACTGGTCAGGAAGTGTGGGAAGCAGAACACTACAGAGGATTTGGCGGGGGGGTGGGGGGGGACTGTGTGCTCAGTCGCTTCAGTTATGTCTGATTTTTTGTGACCCCATGGACTGTAGCCCACCAGGCTCCTCTGTCCATGGGGACTCTCCAGGCAAGAATACGGGAGTGGGTTGCCACGCCTTCCTCTAGGGGATCTTCTCAACCCAGGGGTGGAACCTGCGTCTCTTATGCCTGCATTAGCAGGTTCTTTACCACTAGTGCCACCTGGCTTTGGCAGTGGGGGGTTCTAAACCCCACAGACAGTATCCTCAGCGTGACCCTGCCGGGGACTCTAGAAGGTAGGTTATGTCTCAGAGTCATCCCAGCCTCAGCCAAGAGAGTTGAGCTTTTACACCCTTGCATGCGTCAGTCATTGGCTAAAGAGTGCGCTTGTAAAGACATTTAACCTTCCCGCTCTCTACTTCAGTGGGCAAAGTGGCTTCAGAGGAAAGACATAGAGGAAGGGGTTTGTGGGCAAAAGCATGCTGCAGCTAGACAGGTGTGGTGAGTGCCTCAGAGGGAACGTGAGTGAAATGCCACGAGTTCATTGGCGTTAAAACTAGTGGGTGCCAATGTTGGTCCATAAATGCAGGGCTGATCTCTTCTCTAGTACCGTAAAAATTTTCAATCTTAGGCAATTTGGAGATTCTTAATCTTCTATCTTGAGTTGTGTCTAAAACTTAGATCATAAAACACCAAGGCCTGGGAGGAGGAATGGACATCTTGTTCTGAGTGTCTGTGGAGACGTGCCTTGCCTGGCCTGTCTGGTTATCAGTTACCTGGCTACACAGGTAACCATGGAGACACTTCACCTCCTCCTAAGGTCGGTGAGCCTCTGCTGGCTCACTACCTCTTGGGCTGATGGAGTCTCTTCACGGTTCTACTCCATGCTGTTTGTGTGAAACCCTCACAGGGTGTTGTTTAAGTCCTGTGTAGACATGCACGCTATTGCTGCTGCTATTCTTGTTTTCCTATGGAGACATTCTGCCTCCCTGGGACTTTACCTAAGAAACAAGGCCCAGGACACCTCTGCTCTTGGATTTTCAAATTTTTTTTAAGAAAAGATTTATTTTTTGGCTGTATGAGGTCTTCGCTGCTACACGCAAGCCTCTCTATTTGTGGCCAGTGGGGGTCCTGGTTGTCATGGGCCTCGGGCTTCTCATCGTGGAGGCTTGCCGTAGTGGAGCACAGCTCTAGGGCGTGTGGGCAGGCTTCAGTGGCATGGCTCATGGGCGCAGTGACCCCACAGCTGGTGGGGTCCTCCTGGGGCAGGGACTGAACCCTTGTCCCCTGCATGAGAAGGTGGGTTCTTAACTCCCGGGCCACCAGGGAAGCCCTGGACTTCACGTCTTTGGGGAGCTGGCCAGTCTCCAATCTGTAAGAATACTGCCCACAGATCTTTTCTCCAGGACCCACAGAGAAGCCGTACTCAAATGATTTAACCTCCGATTTTCACCCTTCTGTCTGCACTGAGAAAAGCTTTTACTAGGGAGAGACGGACAAGTTATGCTCCCAATGTTTTTATTTTATTTATTTATTTTTTTCAGATCTTTCCCCATTTCGTTTATTATAGAATATTGAATACAGTTTCCTGTGCCAACAGTGGGTAATGTGTTCATGTCAAGGTCAAATTCCTAACCTTTCCTTTTGTCAATGTTTTTAAAAAAAGAAACCAGTGGGGGCTCTTTTTGTTCTTGTTCCTACCATTACATTCCTTTCCAGAGGCAACGAGCAGAGAAAAATACAGCAGTGCGCAGAGATTAAAGACAGAGGAGAGAAGAAAAATACTAGGGAAAATGAATGATAAACATTTCCAAAATGTTATCATAACACCCAGAGAGATAGCGGCAAGAATATTTTCTCGATTTTGCCCGTGATCTAAATTTCATCCCCCTTCCTTTTGTTTCATTTAATATCTGTACATGTCAGCCTAGACTTTGCATTAGAATCACTTGGGGCAGGGGGGCTATAAAGACATACTAGTGTCTGGATCCCAGACCAATCACATCAGGGTCTCTAGTAGTGTGGTCCAAATATTAGTATTTTTTCACCTCTGTGTTATCCCAGTTTAGGCCGAAGGGAGTGGGAACAATGGTGCTCTGGGTTTTTATTGCTTATAAATACTGCAGTGACAATGCCGGGGACAGCAGCTGGCCAGCAAACCTGCACACCCTGCCTGTCAACCCCAAGAACGGTCACACCAGTGGCAGAATTTCGGCAGAATTTATCAACTCCCATTGTGTTTCCACGTGAAGTCCCATCTGACGCCCAGCGTTCCCAAGAAACTTTTAGTTTCAAGCTGTATTTCTTGATTTGAATACATTCTTTGTCAGCTTTACAATCATTTAATGGTATGTGATAATATATTAAAATATTAAAGACGAAACAAATTCACACTGTTTCAGATTATATTACTAAATATGAAGTACTTACAGGAAAGGTAAAGCAACATGTTCTTCGCTTTGTGTTTGCTTATTAGCATGGAAAAATGGCTTTTTGGTCCAGAAGATACCTGAATGAGTCCATACAATGCCTTGATTAAAACCATGAGTGTTTTGTGGGGGGATAATTTTTAAAATTCTATTTATTTTTAATGGAAGGATAATTGCTTTGCAGTGTTGTGTTACTTTCTGCCAAGCATCAGCATGGAGGCATATGTCCCCTCCGCCCTGAACCTCCTCCCGTCCCGCCCCCCTCCTCCCTTCCCCCTCCCGCCCCCTCCCCACCCCACCCCTCTAGGTTGTTACAGAGCCCCACGTTGATTCCCCGAGTCATACGGGAAACTCCCACTGGCTGTCCGTTCTACACGTGGTGATGTATGTTTCCACGTTACACCCTTCACACCTCCCACCCTCTCCTTCCTCCCAGCCCACCACGTCCATAAGTCTGTTCTCTATGTCTGTGTCTTCACTGCTGTCCTGTAAATAATTTCATCAGTACCATCTTTCTAGGTTCCGTGTATATGCATTAGTATATGATATTTGTTTTTCTCTTTCTGACTTACTTCACTCTGTATAATAGGCTCCAGGTTCATCCACCTCAGGTGCATTTCTTTTCATGGCTGAGTAATATTCCATTGTATATATGCACCAGAGCTTCTTTATCCATTCATCTGTTGATGGACATCTAGGTTGCTTCCGTGTCCTAGTTATTGTAAATAGAACGTCAATGAACATTGGGGTGCATGTGTCTTTTTCAATTTTGGTTTCCTCAGGGTATATGCCTAGCAGTGGGATTGCTGGGTCATATGGTGGTTTTATTCTTAGTTTTTTAAGCAATCTTCATACTGTCTTCCATAGTAGCTGTATCAATTTACATTCCCACCAACAGCGCAGGAGGATTCCCTTTTCTCCACACCCTCTCCAGCATTTATTTTTATAGACTTTTTGATCATGGTCATTCTGACTGGTGTGGGGTGATATCTCATTGTAGTTTTGATTTGCATTTCTCTAATAATGAGCAGTGTTGAGCATCTCTTCATTTGTTTGTTAGCCATCCATATATCTTCTTTGGAGAAATGTCTATTTAGGTCTTTTCCCCACCTTTTGATTGGGTTGTTTGTTTTTCTAGTATTGACTTATATGAGCTGCTTGTATGTTTTGGAAATTAATCCTTTGTCAGCTGTTTCATTTGCTGTTATTTTCTCCCATTCTGAGGGTTATCTTCACCTTGTTTATAGTTTCCTTTGCTGTGTAAAATCTTTTAAGTTTAATTAGGTCCCACTTGTTTATTTTTGTTTTTATTTCCATTACTGTAGGAGGTGGGTTATAGAGGATCTTGCTGTGATTTATGTCAGAGAGTTAAAACCATAAGTTTTGAAACAGACAAACTCAGGTCCGAGTCTGGCGTCTGTGGCCATAGTCCATCGTGTGTCCACGTGTTGGTCATTTGCACACCTACCAAAGAAGAGACGTGGTTTCAATTCCTGGGTTGGGAAGATCCCCTGGAGAAGAAAATGGCAACTCACTCCAGTCTTCTTGCCTGGGAAATCCCATGGACAGAGGAGCCTGGGGACTACAGTCCACAGGGCTGCAAAGAGGCAGATACGACTTAGTGACTAAACAACAAAGCAAGGATTTTTGGAAGGATTCAGTGTGACAGGTTGATAGATCATTTGGCTCACAGTGAAGGCTCAAGGAATGGCTATCCTGTTTTTTACTCAGTTTTCCCACTGTGATACACATAAGCGCTTCCCCAGTGGCTCAGCGGTAAAGAATCTGCCTGCCAATGCAGGAGATGCAGGTTTGATCTCTGGGTCGGGAAGAACCCCTGGAGAAGGGAATGGCTACCCACTCTAGTATTCTTGCCTGGGAAATCCCAGGGACAGAGGAGCCTGGCAAGCATGGAGTGTGAAACAGTCAGACACGACTTAGTGATTGAACGGCAGCGACAGGGCGGGTATACAGACTCCCCTGAGAGCAGCATCGAGGGCACCGGCCGGCGCACGCAGCCTCCTGCCTGACCTCCCAGCCGTACGCCACGTGCGTCTGTTCAGAAGAGGACATACACACGTGTGCTGTGTACGCAGGCAGACATCTGACACCCGTGAGTTTCTTATGCGGCTCTAATCCTCAAACCACAGGCTGTTTCCAGGACTCCAGATTGTGTCCAACACTGATGGATAATTATCGCCTTTCAGAGCTGGGTGATCGGTGCCCAGCTGCGGAAATCTCACAGACACGTTTCATCCGAGGCTCGTTTGTCATGTCTAAGGAAAAGGGACAGAGTTTCCTCAGCGCAGTCGGCTGGCAGGCCGCCGGGCGGGGTCCTCTCGCAGGGCGCTGGCTCCAAGATTGATCCCCACCCCCAGCGCTCTCTGCGGCAGCCACAGGCCCGCGTCTTTCTCATTAATATTTGATGGCGAGCATGACGACAGCCGCAGAGTGAGTAAGTAGCAGTGAGTATTCCAGGTCAGGTGTGGACTCTATCATTTGCGGCATCAAAATAGGAAGGGCTGTGATCTGGGATGAAATAGGCTCATCGGATAAAAATGAAATAATATGGTAATAAGTTCTGTGTTAATTTTTAGAATCATAAACACATCTAGTACGGAGTGAGATCAAGTGAAAACAAGCCAAAACTCCATCCCAGGTGTGGCACATGGTTTACAAAAATGGTTAAATAAAAGGGCCTGCATGTTCCGTTTTTACCTGATACTGGTTCCAGAAAATGCAAAAGGGTCATAATGGAGGGGAAGGACATTCCTTGGCTGGAATTGTATTTTATTTGTCAGGTTTCAATGACGTGCTTACTTTAATGCTGGGCTTGCTGTGCTGGTATCACAATGAGGAGATGAATAATAATAGCACCAGAAATCTTACGCCACTGGTGTTAGAAAAACAGTAAAAAATAGTACTGAGTGTCTAATGCCTGCTTGTGTGTGCATGTGCGCTCAGCGGTGTCCAACTCTTTGTGACCCCACGGACTGTAGCTCACCAGGCTCCTCTGACCGTGGAATTTTCCAGGCAAAAATAGTGGAGTGGTTGCCATTTCCTCCTCCAGGGGACCTTCCCCACCCAGGGACTGAACCCGCATCTCCTGTATTGGCAAGTGGATTTTTTTCCCACCGAGCCACCATGTACCCTACTCTGACTAAATGTGCTTTATCTCAGTTGGCAAGGGTCCCTGCTCACTAGACGGAAATCTTCACATTAGAAGATCAGTTCTGCCTGGTGCATGCTCTCTGACGGCACACTGTCATGGTGCTTGTTGTAATCATATTTATTAATAGTGTTAAGTGTAGAAATCTTGTGAGAGGAGAATGGAGTGTTGTGAGCCTCCGGTAAGGTCAGCCTCCAAGCTGAAAAGTTACCTTGAATATCAGCCTGTGCACTGACTGAATTTGCAAACCTGAGCTTTGCGGTGATCTACCTACACTTTGGGAATTCCGTTCCTCTTTGCTCTGTTTATGGTGTTTGTTTCTTAAAAGCACCATCTAAATTTATATGAATTTAAGACAAATACAGCAACGTATTTGCAACAAAGGGCTCCCCAGGTGGTGTTAGTGGTAAAGAATCTGCCTGCCAAGGCAGGAAATGCAAGAGATGCGGGTTTGATCCCTGGGTCAGCAAGATCTCCTTGAGGAGAAAATACCAACCCACTCCAGTGTTCTTGCCTGGGAAATCCCGTGGACGGAGGAGCCTGGCGGGCTGCAGACCGTGGGGTCACAGAGCCAGAGACGGCTGAGTACGGCACAGCAGTGACTCTCCAGGGCCTGAGGAGTGGGGTCAGCGTCTTATCCTGCCTCGTTTTGTCTTCATCATCATCCACCCCAGGAAACTTTTTAGACATTTTCTCCTAATTGCTTTCCTGCGCCCCATAAAATTTTAGTAGCACAAAATACATGGAATATGCATTTTTGTTCTGTATATGGATGTCTGATCTACACAGAGGAGGAGTGAGATTGTTTTCATTTCCCCAAGGAACTCCCTTTTGCCCCTTTGGGGGTGATGTAGCTTCCACTGAGAATGCACTTCGTGGACCATGGGCTTCCTGGAGCTTGGTACAAAGACAGACTTGCCTTTAACCTTGAGGGCCTAGAACCCAGGGGGATGGAAGCGCTTAACTTAGGAAGACAGAGCTTTAACTCCGCTGCCAACAGGCCTGGGGAGGGGATGTGTGCTCTGGAGAGTGCCCTCCAGGGAGACCTGGCCTGGGGCTGCAGGGAAGACCTTGGGAAGAAAGAAGAGTTTGAACCTGGAAGCCCAGGGCGGAGGGCAGGGCCGGGTGTGCACGCGGAGACACCCTGAGCAGCGTTCGCAGCGGGGAGGAGCTGCTGTGGTGAGGAGCAATGGAGACTGGTTTCCTCACCGGAGTCTCTGCGAGTCCTTGGGCCTGGGGACTCCCAGGGATGGCCGTGCTGCTGGGCAGGCCTCGGTCTTCAGACCCGTGGGGAGCCTCTGAGACTTTTTTAAGTTAGCTTAATTTATTTTTGTTAGTTTAATTAAATTAAATTAACTAATTAAGTTAAATTATTTAAGTTAAATTATTTAAGTTAAATTTGTTGGTTTAATTCATTGGAAGGACTGATGCTGAAGCTGAAGCTGTAATACTTTGGCCACCTGATGGGAAGACCTAACTTGTTGGAAAAGACCCTGATGCTGGGAAAGACTGAAGGCGGGAGGAGAAGGGGACGACAGAGGATGAGTTGGTTGGATGGCATCACCGACTCGATGGACCTGAGTTTGAGTAAGCTCCGGGAGTTGGTGAAGGACAGGGAGGCCTGATGTCCTGCAGTCCATGGGGTCGCAAAGAGTCAGACACACCTGAGCGACTGAACTGAACTGAATTTATTTTTAATTTATTATCTTTTTATAGTTTATTCATTTATTTTCGGTTGCGCTGGCTTTTGTTGCATGCGTGGGCTTTCTCCAGTTGCAGTGAGGCTGCTTACTGAGGCGGCTTCTCTTGGTGGGGAGCGTGGGCTCTGGGCCGAGGGGGCGTCAGTGGGCGTGGTCCACAGGCTTAGTGGCTCGGCGGAATCTTCCTGGACCGGGGATCAAGCTCGTGTCTCCTGCACTGGCAGCGGGATGCTCATCCACTGACCTCCAGGGAAGCCCCGCTGGCGGGTTTAACACAGGAATGCTGAGACAGGCGCGCCGTGCCCTGCCCTCCCCGGGGCGGTGCAGATGACTCCAGACACAGGCTCAGCGCCAGGCTGCCGAGAGTCTGTACTTTGGCCACACTGTCCCTCAACCGCTCTGCTGGTGGGCTCCGAGCCATCTCAGACTCAGTGGGATGACGGCTCCTTCCGCCGCCGCCGCAAGCCGGACCTGCTGCACGCTGGGGCTCCGAAGGTGAGACGCCCCTCTGACAACTGCCTTGGGCTGCCTTTCACGCTTGTAAGCTGGCTGCGCACCTTACGTACCCTTATCCTTCCATTTCACGCTGTTTCCACTCCTTTCTGCAGCCCTGTGTTTGCTCCTAGCAGAGACTGGGCTGGAGCAGAAAGTTTTGGAATTTTCTCACAAACCCAACCTGCAGACGTGTACTGCTCCTTTCCATGATGTGAGTCCAAGGTGCCTGTGATGAGACTGATCCTGGACATAGAAATAGCTTCCTCTCCTTTCTCTCCCTTTCCCCGTGTTTTCTTTACTAAACATACTAACAGTTGTTTATCAGGTGCTGAAAGATGCACTGGGCTTCCCAGGTGACTCAGAGCTGAAGAATCCACCTGTCAATGCAGGAGATGCAGGAGACGCAGGTTTGATCCCTGGGTCGGGAAGATCCCCTGGAGGAGGAAGTGGCTACCCACTCCAGTATCCTTGCCTGGAGAATCCCATGGACAGAGGAGCCTGGCAAGCTACAGTCCGTGGTGTTGAAAAGAGTCAGACAGGACTTAGCGACTGAGCATGTATGCACACAAGATGCACATACACAAAGATGAATGAAATATTGCTCTTGTCTCAAGGAGATGTAATACTTCATGAAGAAAGAGGTATGGAAGAGATACCTGAAAATCTACCTGAGATACAACGTGAAAAGTATTATACAAGCTGCCTTAACTCTGAGGGTGTCTTATATAGCATGGTGACAGAGTTAACAACACTCTGTTCTATATTTAAAAGTTGAAAAGAGGATGAGATGGTTGGATGGCATGACCGAGTCAATGGACATGAACTTGGGCAAACTCTGGGAGATGGTGGGGGACAGGGAGGCTGGGTGTGCTGCAGTCCATGGGGTTGCAGTCAGACATGAGTTGGTGACTGAACAACAAGAGATTAGGTCTTAAAAATTCTTAGCATAAGAGAAACTTTTGTAACTATATGAAGTGATGGGTGTTAACTTATAATGGAGATCATTTTGCAATACATACACTTATCAACTCATTATGTTGGACGCCTTGGACTCATACAACGTTACACATCGATTACATCTCAACAGACCTGGAAAAAATACATATAGGGTGCATTGACGGTAACCATTTTGAATTCTTAACCTGTGTAATACCATCTTTCCTTTGCTCTCATTCTGTACTGGTACTTTATTTATAAAATGCTATTTTCAATGTGAATGATCACAAAATTCTGAGTTCAACATCTTTTCCATTTGCAGTTTTTCAGAAGGTCAAAGCTCTAAACTCTGTGGTCATTGAGCGCTGCTGTTTTCCAGCATCTGTTTCTGAGTGACTTTTGATACTTGGATGTTTATTTGTTCCTTTTAGGTAAGATGTCTCTTTGTGTGTGTATGTTTTCTTCTGCCTGCCTTTTCCTGAAATATTTTGAAAGTTTTTTCATCACCCTCATGCTGAATGTATCACATTTCTTTCTACTCAGTATGTTAAAAGTGCCCTTTCAGTCTAAGGACTTATGATTTTCTCCAGCCAGGGATATTCTAGTTTATCATTTTTTGATTATTTTCTCTTCCTCATTATTTCTGTTCTTTACTTTTTCTAACTCCTATTAGTTGAATTCTGAGTCTCTTGCATCTTTTTATTCATGTCTTAAACTTTTCTGTTTCATTTCTATCTTTCTTTTCCACCCTTCATTCTCTCATGGAGAAAACTTGTTCAACTTGAGCTTTTTCAAGTACATTAATGTGACTCTGAACTCTGCCCTTTTTATTTCTTAGTCTCTCCAGAGGATTTTTTTTTTTTTTTTTGCATCATATTTTCCATTTCCAAAGTCTCCTTTTAAAAAATGTTCTCCTTTCTTCCTTTTAATATAGCCTGTTCTTTTTTAAAAGGAGGCAGTATTTCTCCTGAAATAAATGAACGGCTTTCACGTGTGGGCAGAGCTTTCCTTTATGCCTTTTCCCCTTACACCCAGAACCAGAACATACACACCGCCCCTTTCCCAGGCTCCAGCACTCTCAAAGACCCTTCCCCAGGAAGGTCACCACTTTTCTTGAAAAACAGTTCTATTAAGGCCAGAAGGCATCTAATCTCACCCTCCTGTCTGGGGTGAGAGCTCCATCAGTCGTAGATGTTCTGAATGCTCTTCTCCAGTCAATTACCTGATGATTAATTATTCCAGTTGCCAAGGCTAAATAATAGAAGCCTTTGGTTTAACTTGAGAGTTGTGGGTCAAGTAAGGATTTCCGGAGGAGCTACATTTAAACTAAGGTTAGAAGGATGTGAAAAGCTTAGAAATCAGTTTTCAAGATCTACATCTTCTCTGGCTTTTCATGTCTACAATCACGTTCTCCTCCTCTGTGTGGCAAACACTGTTAGTCACCCACCTAATGCCCATGACCACTGCTTTGTCAGAAGAATCCTGACTTTGTTCAGGAAGACAAATGTGCCAGCCAGTAGTCTGCTTTGCTTTCTATTCAACTACCTTTAGAGCTGGAGAGATAAGGTCTTATGACACACACTTGGCTATTGAGATGTCAGTACAAATCCCTGGATGATAGTCCTTTTAACAAAAAATTTAAAAAGCCTCTCTAGGAGGGTTTGCCTCGTTGACACCCGGAACAGGGACACAGTGCCTGGAGGTACAGTAGCCACGGTGAAACCACAAGGATTAACGCCACACGGCATGCAGATCAGAAATGACGAAGAAGTCCTGATTTTTAGTGACATTCTTCAGCAGCTGCATGGTCCATGGAGATATTCCTTTAGGGTTTGTAGGGGAGGAAAGCAAACTCCCTCTCTTTGGCCACAGTTAGACTTCCTGTCCTGTCTAGTCCGTATGGCCCTAATGAACCACAGTAGTTCAGGTATCCTTGGCGGTGGTTGTTTAGTTTCCAAGCTGTGTCCGACTCCTTTGCAACCCTGCGGACCGTACCGCCAGGCTTCTCTGTCTATGGGATTTTCCAGGCGAGAATACAGGAGTGTGTTGTCATTTCCTGTCCTGGGGGTTTCCCAGCCCAGGACTGAACTTGTGTTTCCTGCATTGGCAGGTGTGTTCTTTCACACTGAGCCATCTGGGAAGCCCTAGCTCCCACTAAACTGCTCTCCCAGTGGTCCCCCAGGGCTGGTCCTCAGGCTGGCAACGTCAGCACCACATTCCAACTTACAGAAATGCAGGGCCTGCTGCATCCGATGCTCTGGGGAGAACGGGTCCCAGTAAAGTATATTTTGACAGCCTTGCAGGTGATGTTAAGGCACCCTGAAGTTTGAGAAGCACTAGAACAGAACAGTGATTCATCAACTGCTTGAGTTTAGGCTTTCTGTCCTTGACCTTTTATTAGCAGAATATCAAATATCGCTCAAGTGAAGTTACATATATACTGTTCCTCTTCGGTTAAATCAATCATCATGACTACCCGTTGCCTAATCAATAGAATAAAAGCATATGAGTCAGCTATTCAAGGTTGCTGAAAATATTCTTAGTCATATTCATTTAAAATTTTCTCTTATTTTATGTTTTATCAAATCACATGATTCCAGGGGAAGTGCTATCTTAGTTGCAGACAGAATACATACCCCACGCCCTCCCCCATCCAGCAATCTATACATCACACCACTGGTTTTCCTCATCCCTAACTGGATTCTTAGAAACCGTGGTCATTATTCATCAAGCATTGTAACCGTGACCGTCTTTCCAAAACCTGCAAAGGCTCTCTTTCTTTGGATCATGTGTGCCTTCATCTGTACCCCTTTCATAGCACTTTGAATTGTTGTTGTTTCATTCATGTGGTAATTTATGGAACTGAAGACGATACCTTGATAATTATGTTTAAAAGAATGTACCATGTAATTACAATTAAACAAAATAAAATTTTATGCATAGGTGCATCTTTGAAAAATATGTGCAAAACTTTCATCTAATCATTATAATTTTTATACATATGCATACTAAGTTATTATTGATTATTCATCTGGGACTCTGACACTGGAAGAATGTAATGATGCCTTTACTTGTCATCATGTTATTTGAAATTTAAAGATGATAAGAGATAGATTCCTTTAAAAAAGTCAATTTCACAATGACAGCATAGTAATTAACTTTTAAATTAGGCAAAAGAGACAGTTTTTTTTTCTTAAAGGAATACAGCAGAATATAGAAACGAGTCTCTTAAAGGCAATCATGGGGAAATCATTTTATTTCAGCAATTCCTTGTTAAAAGACTAACTTTTAGTTATAAAATTTATTCCACAATTTTAAAATTTCTTGATAAGTTAACATGTGAGATTTTTTCAAGGTGGGACAAAGCATAGCTTTAATTATATGACAAAGCTGTCTTTTTCATATGAGAATAATTTGAAGACTTTATAGAGAAGCAGTAATGTAGAATATTAGAAAAAAATACGGCATATACTCAAAGGATTACAAAAATTGGTATGTTTAACACATTTACCAACTTTGTAATGCAAATACATAAAGTGCCTGCTCATAAAAGCACTGATGAAAAAACTCATCTGTATGTTCTTAAGACCCACCAATCCCCACACCTTTTTTACCTTGCGTTTGCGTGCATGGGTGCTAAGGTGCTTCAGTCATGTCTGACTCTTTGCGAGCCCATGGACTGTAGCCCACCAGGTTCCTCTGTCCATGGGATTTCCCGGCAAGAACACTGGAGTGGGTGGCCATTCCCTTCTCCAGGAGATCTCCCCGACCCAGGGATGGAACCTACGTCTCTTGCATTGCAGGCAGGTTCTTAAATGACTGAGCTACTAGGGAAACCCCACATATGTCATATTACACATGCTTAAATTAAGTGGTTTGTTTTGTTATCTGTTTCTAATTGAAAGTTTCTGTTACATTATGGTCAGGAAATTTCTGCCTTTAGTTTCTGCCATTGGGATTTAACTGTGTGTGTATGTATGTGCATTTTCTTAAAATGTATTACATTTAGGAAATAATTTTTTATTAATTTGGATTGTTGAAAACAAACAGGTGTTCATTCCTTCATGTATTATTTCATTTAGTTATGGGAGAATCATGCATGGTTGGTCCCAGCTCTTTCTAGGAAGATTCCTTATGTAAAAACCCATGACATTTACATGTATGACTTTTTATCAGTTTAAAATTCTGGGTTGGTAATAACTTATAATTGAAAAGAATCTGAAAAAAAATATATACATGTATATGAATATGATAAGTACATATATATATAGAGAGAGATAGACCTGAATCTCTTGGCTGTGTACCCAAAACCAGCACAACACTGTGGATCCAACTATACTAAGTAAAAAAAATAATCAAGGAAAACAATTCTGTAGATCCTACTAAGTATCTGATTGAGTACTTTTTATTCTATGAATTTTAATAAGGATTGTTAATTCACTCGATTTTTTTATAACTGTCTTCTTTAGTTTTCTGTCCTTTTTAAAGAAAGTTTTTGTTATATTTGAATGTGTGTAGTTTCCTGTTCAAACGTTTCAGTGCCAAGTAAACGGAGAAATGGTGCTGTTTACCTTAATATTGCATGTCTTTCTTTTGTTTGAATCTGCCCACTATGTTTTACCTTTTTTTTTTTTTTTTTTTTTTGCCTCTAAGGCAGAAATTTCAGGATCTACCACTAGTAAACTACCTGGCTTTGAGAAAGTTATTTAACTTCTTTGCGATCCTCTTTCCTCACTTGCAACGCAGCCATAAAATAGTCTTATCTTGTGTAGTAGTTACTAATATAAAAAAAGGTAAAAATCTGTACAGCACTTAGGCCAGTGACTGCTGGGTATTAAGTGCTTCATAAATGCCTGTCTTTTTTTTTTTTTCCTCCTCTACCGTTTATTTTAGTTGTGTTTCCTATAATCAGCATTTGGCTAAACTTTTTTTTTTTTTTGCTTACAATCTTAGATCTTTTGTCTTTTAATAAGGCTGTTTGTTTTCATATTTATTATAGGTTATTTGGACTTACTTTAGCATTTTTGTCTGTGCTCTTATTGTGTATGTTTATGGGTTTCTCTGTTTAGCTATTTCCTATTCTTTGCTATATATATCAAAACCAAGTACATGTCAGTTACTCAGTCCTGTCTGACTGTTTGCGATCCCATGGATTGTAGCCCACCAGGCTCCTCTGTGCATGGAATTCTCCAGCAAGAATACTGGAATGGGTTGACATTCCCTTCTACAAGGGATCCTTCCCCACCCAGGGATCAAACCTGGGTCTCCTGCCTTGCCAGCAGATTCTTTACCATCTGAGCCACCAGGAAAGCCCATACCACCCATATAAAACATGATCTGCACTCTTGACTTTTGCACCAAGAAAGTGAAAGTGTACCCCCTCCCCCCGCAAACAACATGGCTCTGCTTTCCCTGGTCCCCGCCTCCTGACTCTCCTCAGTTATGTCTGGCTGTGCTTTCCCTGGTCCCCGCCTCCTGACTCTGCTCAGTTATGTCTCTGTATGGACTCTTCTGCTTTCCTTCCACTTGGAGGGCTTTTCTTTCATGTTGGGGCCACTGTCTGTATCTTTCTTCTACAACCACACATTCACTCTAATTTACAATGGCAGAGTATCTTGTAAATAGTTGGCTTATACTCTGTGGCTAGTGTTCTGAAGCGGATTACTTTCTATTTTTATGATTCTGGTCATTTGAATGAGAATTTGGGTAAAGAATGTAGGTAAATAGATGAGTTGACATTGCCATTTTGTGCTGTAACACATATGGTGTTTCTATTTCAATAAAACTGTTATTCCTCTTTCTCATTATTTCCTAATGGCATCAAAGCCTGCATGAGTATTGTGCTTTATATTTTTTCAGCTAATAACATAAGCAGTCCTCATGGTTCACACTGTTATGAGAGAAACCCTTCTATTAATGATCGCAGTTCAGTGTCTACTTTGCATCTGGCACGTGTCTCGCAAAGCTGTCTAGAAGTCAACACAGGTGTGCCTTTATAAAGGAAAAAGAAGGCAACCTGATCTCTTTCGATTACATTTATTCCTCGGAAGCAGACTGTGTTTCTCTTGGTGGTGGGCTCTATGTTCAAAGAAAATCTAATTTAAAATAACCTCCGTTTGCTCTTCCCTCGTGGACGCTGCACTTCTGCATGTGTTCCTTCACAGGCCCTCTTTTTAATCTCTATACCAAGGACTCCACTGTTCTTCTTCCTTGTAAAATAAAATATACGTATATGCTTTCAGAAAGTCTCCAAAAGGAGAAAACTTTGGGGAAGTGATAGTAGTGAGCACAGGCGATTCTTTTACATTCTCTTGGAGATTGACATGCTCCCCCAAATAAATGATCTGTTGTCTCTGCTTCTTCCTTCTCCCTTGATTTTCTTTCCAAAGCAGCTCCATCCACTGCGTGTGTCACCGGCTAATTAGATTCATAGACTGTGAATGTTAAAATGCTGCTGCTGTTGTTTAAGTTGCTAAATCGTGTCCAACTTTTTTGGGACCCCATGGATTGTAGACTGCCAGGCTCCTCTGTCCATGAAATTTCCCCAGCAATACTGGAGTGGTTATCATTTCCTTCTCCAGGGAGTCGTCCTGACCCAGGGATCGAACCTGTGTCTCCTGCATTGGCAGGTGGAGTCTTCACCACTGAGGCCCCAGGGAAGCATGAGTGTTGTAATGTTACTCTCCTAAGGCTTTCAGGGTCACTCATGGTAGATTAATATGATACAGCCATCTTAGAGTCTCACTACAGACTGCAGTAAGACTTTTATTTAGCAAGATTAAATTGGGAGGGGGGTATAGCGGGAGAGAAACCTGCATGCAGGTCAAGAAGTAACAGAATCTCACTTGAAACAACTGACTGGCTCAAAATCGGGAAAGGCGTAAGACAAAGTTGTACGGGAGCATCAGCTTGAGCATCAGTCCTTCCAGTGACTATTCAGGGATGATTTCCTTTAAGATGGGCTGGTTTGGTCAACTCTGAATAGTCACTGGAAGGACTGATGCTAAAGCTGGGGCTCCAATACTTTGGCCACCCGATGGGCAGACACTAATACTGGGGAAGATTGGAGGCAAGAGAAGGGGGTGGCAGAGGCTGAGTTGGTTAGATAGCGTCACCCACTCAGTGGTCGTGAGTTTGAGCAATTCTGGGAGACAGTGGAGGATAGAGGAGCCTGGCGTGTTGCAGTCCCTGGGGTCACAAAGAGTCAGACACGCCTTGCGACTGACCAGCAACAAAGAGCAGGGGAGAGGCTGAGAGAGCGAGCTTTGGACTAAGCCTGGCGTGACTTGCCCGCAGTGCTGCCGTTACAACCCCTCTGTGACTGTGCTGTGCTGAGTCGCTCAGCTGTGTCCGACTCTGTGACCCCATGGACTGTAGCCCGCCAGGCTCCTCTGCCCACGGGCTTCTTCAGACAAGGATACTGGCGTGAGGTGCCATGCCCTCCCCCAGGGGGTCTTCCCAACCCAGGGGTCACACCCAGGCCTCCTGCCCTGCAGGCGGACTCTGTGCCATCTGAGCCACCAGGGGAGCCCGGGTGTAAAAGCTTCCTGAGCTCAACGTCTCTTCAGCTGCACAGCTGGGATTATCCTCACAGTCTCTATCTTACATGTCTGTAGCGAGAACTAAAGGAGATTATGCACAGGAGTTCAGCGCAGAGCTGGGCAGAGAGCAATCTGCAAAGCTAGCAAACAGCAGCCGCACAGAGGTTTCTGCATTGTGTTTTATGTGACTGCGGCAAATTACCTTTTCCCTCACCACCGAATTCATAGTCTGGTGATTACCATCATGGTTAGAGCATGTGTGTTTCACTCTGGCTTTTCTATGTCCCCCTTTGCGGGTGCACAAGGGTGGCCACTAAATGTGCTTCCTCTTGGTGTTATCCACTCTTCAGGTCTAGTCCCTGTTCAAGACTACGCTCACTGTTGCCTCACCTTCTGAGAAAACCATGCATGACTTGGCAGACAGATGAGGTTTCGGGAAGAGACAACAAACCTGTATCCTGTCTCTCTGCACTATTCTTATTAATGCCTCTGGCCATCTACCCCAGTTCCTGGTTGAAGAATAAGCCAGGGAGGGTATCCATAGCTATTCAGTCCATTTTTGCCCCTAGAAAAATAAGCCCTGGTATTCCTGAGACCTCAGACTTTTTTCCCACAAAGCAGTGGCCAATGATTTGCCAGTACTTTATAAGGATTTTTAGAAGCCAGTCAACATGCATTCACAACACAAAAATTCTTAGGTTTTGGGGGTTAATGCAATCACTTGCATTGCCAACCCAAGTCTATGCTCTCAAGGTTTCATTCTCTGTCTTCTGCACGCGTTATCTCCCAAGTTCTCTCTGGACCATTTCCCACATGGCGCTGGTTGTTTCTGGGAAGAATGGTTTTTACTTACACATACCTTTTCTAACCTCTGTGTTATGAAGGGGAGTTCTGGTTGCTAAGGCCACCAGGAGTGGTGTGGGTGCTTCCAGCATTAGGTATCTTCTCCACTGGCTGCAACACCATGCGGTCTTTCTTACCGGCTTCTTTGGCTGTGTTGCTAAGTGTATGCTTGCCTGAATTCCCTGGCTTAATGCCTTCTTTTCTTATTGACTACATCCGGCATGCTGTATCCAAAACTAATCGTTCTGACCTTTTCACTGAGTGTCGTCATGTCTCTGTCTCTCTCTTAATTCTCTGACTTCTTTCTTCCTTTTGAAATACTTCTCCTTTCTCTCTCCATTAGTTCCACCAAAGATTTAATAATAGTGCATTAACAGATTGACTAGTTGACCTTGTAGAGACAAGCTGAGAGTATGTGACCTCACATATTGATAATTGGGTGACCTAGGGCAAGAACATCTTGGTTTAGCTTTGGATGCCTTCTTCTGAGCTTTGTCCCTATATTTATTTTATTTTATTTTAACTTTTTCTTTTGTATTGAGTTATAACTGATTAACAATGTTGTAATAGTTTCAGGTGAACGGCAAAGCCATACATATAAATGTATCCATTCTCCTCCAAGACCCCTTCCCATCCAGGCTACCACATAACATTAAGCAGAGTTCCATTACATGTGGAATCTAAAAAGAAATGATACAAATGAACTTGCAAAATAGGAAGAGACTCACAGACTTAGAGAAGGAACTTATGGTTGCTGGTGGGAGGGTTGGAGAGGGAAGGATAGTGAGGGAGTTTGGGATGGACTTGTGCCTTCAGCTGCTGAACAACTTTCTTGAGCCTTTTTTCTCATGGGAGACAATCCAGCTTTGATAAAAGGAAGTGCTTCTTTCCAGCTCTTTCTCAAGGCCGTCCCTTCTAGGGGTCATCCTTCTGATGTATATGACTAATATTTTTGTGCACTTTGCTGTCCCTACATTTAGACTATCCGAACAGCAGTATCTTTCTCCTTCCTCACTGCCGCCCTCCATCAGACTACTTTGAAAGGACAAGTAAGATGCTGCTTAATTTTAGTGTCCCCTCAGTCACCCATTACATCAGTTAAATGAGGGAAGGGTATCTTCTCATTCAACTGAGGAGGAAGGAAGCACGACCTATTTCAGTGCCAAAGTTTAGGGATTCATGAAAGACCTAGATTTCCTAATTCACAGTAAATAAACACACTTTCACTTCTTTGACTATATATGCAATGAATGCTTGACAATGGGGACTTCACGTTATTCCTGAAGAAGGTGGAGAAGAATCTATGAAGGAGGCAGCCATAAGAGATACAGAGAGGAATCCACGTTGCCCAGCATGCCACCTACCACTGCCTGCATCACAGATAGTAGCTAGACTCCTCTGTGCACAGGGTGAGGAATAATAAAGACCCACCACTATTATATGGACTCTTATCAGGCATCAGACTTTCTTTCAAGAGTCTCATTCATGTGAGACTTAATTTTAGGTTTTACAGATACTCCATGAGGTTGGAGCTAACTGTGATTGCCCATGGGCACATAGCATGCAAACACCATGGGTGGGATGACAGCTAATAGGGGTAACTCCACACTCCACATTTTCATATTGTACTTGGGATGTATGTTACAAAGAGAAAGTTTCCATCTTGAAAGTGAAGTCGCTCAGTTGTGTCCGAGTCTGCCACCGCATGGACTGTCGCCCGTCATGCTCCTCCGTCCATGGGATTTTCCAGGCAAGAATACTGGAGTGGCTTGCCCGTTTCCTTCTCCAGGGATCTTCCCGACCCAGGGATCCATCGCAGGCCTCCTGCCTTGCAGGTGGACTCTAGGAATCGGGTATTCTTGCGCCATATACTCACAGCACTCTTACAAAGTGAGAGGGGGGGAGGGATAACAAGGAAGACAAGAGGGGAGGAGGAGCAGCGGAGAGGTGTGTTTGCTACTAAAATAATAGTAACATTTCTCAGCCTTATGAATGTGGGTAACCATATCATGATAGTTACTGCTTAATCCTTTTGCCCGAAAGACAAACAAATATGTAAACAAAATGCAGCCCAAACCAAAAGACTATGTTGGCATTTTTCCTTCCCTTCTTTTTGTTATAACATTTTAAGTCAGTAATGAATTTCTTCTTTGATTTAATTAGAAAATCTGCTTCACTTCCAAGCTAACACTCAGGTAAGTGTCAAACTTCCAATTATACAAATTAAAATATGTTTGGAACCAATGTTAAAAACACTATTTGCATTAGGCTTTAATCATCATAAAGGAAAAATGTAAATGTTTCCAGGCGGTCCAACTACATAAATAATCATTCATTTCTTAAGTGCATGGTGGAGTTTTCCCCTGAGAAAATTCCATAACTTTGAGAGTAATGTAAGGGTAATTAATTACCAAAAAGAGATTAATACTGCATGCCAAGAATGATAACAAAATGCACAGAGGCCCTACAAACACAGTCTGCAGGCGGTTCAGAAAAGGAAATGTTGTGAAACGAACCTATTTAATTCACATTTCAGGCTTAGTTCACAAAAGGCTATTTCTCTTTTTTGTGTTCAATTATCTCTATTGAATCTCTATTCCACATCATCTGAATACCTGCAATACCTTATTATTGCCCTCATATTGCTCATAGTGTATCTCACCTAAACTCTCATCTCAGGAAATCCATTTAAGTCTTGTTGCTCCCAACTAATTTCACAATAACTCAATCATCATAGTTATCTGCTCAAAAACCTTCAATGGCTCTCCATTACTCTTGGAATACATTCCAGTCTTTTTGAAAAACATTTTATTTAATTTAATTGGTGGAAAATTGCTTTACAATTTTGTGTTGGTTTCTGCCGTACCACAACACAAATCATAATTATATATGCGTATGTCCTTCAGTCCCGAGCCCCGCTTCCCTCCCTGTCCTGCCCTCTGGCTCATCACAGACAGCCAGGCTGGACTCCGGGTGGTGCTTAGCGACTCCCGGCTCCCTGTCTCAGGCGTGAGAGTGTGCATACGTCGGGGCTAATTTCTCAGCTCCCCCACTCTCACTTTTCCCTGCTATGTTCACAAGTCCGTTCTAGGTTCATCAGCACCACTTTTCTAGATCCATATATATGTGTTAATATATGACGTTTGTTTTTCTCTTTCTAACTTACTTCTATCTGTATAAGAGGCTCTAGGTTCATCTATCTTACTACAACTGACTCAAATGCATTCCTTTTTATGGCTGAGTAACAGCCTTTAAAGGAAGATTCTGAGGTTCTTCATAAGCATGGTTTTGGCCAAATTTGTTCTTTTCCTCCTTCCCTTGCCACCAAGGCCATTGTTCACCAGCCCACTGTTCCCCAAATTCGACTGCTAAAAAAATCCACTGGGATATGTATGAGTTAAGACTTCAGATTCCTAGGCTTCTTCCCAGGAATCAGATTCTCTAGGAAAAGGGACTAGGAACCTACGTTATAACAAATGGTCCGAACCTTTCAGACAAAAAAGCTTAGAAACTGTTCTCAGCAAACCCGACCCTTTGCCTTCCCCTCAATGTGACCCACGGTTCCCCTTGTAGCTCGGTGGTAAAGAATCTACCCACAGTGCAGGAGAGAGGAGACGCGGGTTCCATCCCTGGGCTGGGAAGGTCCCCGGGAAGAGGAAGTAGCAAACCACTCAAGTAATCTTGCCTGGAAAAAAGTCCCATGGACAGAAGAGCCTGATGGGCTACAGTCCGTGGGTCGCAAAGAGTCAGATATGCCTGAGCACACACACACAAAACACAAACATGACCCAGTTTCCTTTCCCCAGCCCCCTGCCTATTGAAGAGCTATCCTGGTGGATGGTTCAGTTAGCATGGTCTTAGTGTGAGTTTTCCCCAACAGAGCATAAGACCAGACTTTGAAGGTAGGTGGCTTATTTGAGAGGTGATCATGGGAAGCACGTAAAGAGAATGGGAAGTGAGCCAGGGAAGGAAACAGGGGCCATGTGAGCACTTTTTAGCAAGGTTATCGCTCTGGGTATTGGCAACTCAGTTCTGCTGGCCCATCGGCAGCCTCTGAGAGGTGTGCGGAAATCCTTCTAGAACAGTCCCTCTGAAGTGTGGAAGTTTGGGCGTTTATCTACCTGCTTGGGTTCTCTTCTGCATAGGTGACTTCATGGGCATTAAATCCCTTGCTCTTCCTGCCAAGGGCCCCCGTGGCAGTGAAGCAGACTCTGGGGAAGGAATACTGAGTATTCTCCAGATGGGATTCTATCCGCTAGAGGGTAGCCTGGGCTCCTGTGGCACTGTCCCCTGCAGCTGCAGATCATATCCGAGGTGGGCCCAGGATGGCCTGGGGCCAGAGGCAGTCACTGCATGCGTCCTTTTCATTCTGTATTAGCTAGCTATTGCTGTGTAACAAATTTCCCCAGTAATGAATTATGTAGCTATAATCACACACATTTGTCATGTCATAGTTTCTGTGGATAGAGAACCTAGGTGTGGCTTAGCAGAGCCTTCCAGCTCAGGGACACCTCAGGTCTGGCCTCATTTCAAACCCTGGCTGGAGAGGGCATGCTCCTGGACTCAGCCCAGGGGATGTGGATGTTTCCTCAGGAGTAGCTGGACTGGAGGCTTCGGTACCTCATGGCTGTATTCCTGCGTGGGCTGCTTGCCATGTGGGCCTCTCCAAGGAGCTCTTCACAACACGGCAGCTGGCTTCATAGAGTGAACATGCAAGACAGATTCAGCCTTTTGTAATCTAATCTCAGAGGTAAGAGCTCTTCACATCTGTTGTATTCTGTTCATTACAAGTGAGTCACTAGGTCCAACCCACACTTGGGTGGGTAGAATCCACCATTTCCCAATTCTTAGGGTTATCTCTGTGATCCATTATCAGAATTTGCTAGGAATCAGCCAGGAATTTGTGTCATGATAAAATGTTATATTAAATGTTATTTTGGTGTTTTACCTGTCAGATTTTATATCTGCTTCTCCTATATTTGAAACTTCTGTAAATCTAAGGCACTACAGGATATATGGAAAGAACATTTGAATAAATCATTTGACACCTTTTTCAAAGCCTGCCCTTTTAAAATTAATTCATGTGAAATCCAGTCAAGAGATAGTAAGTACTATAAAAATTTAAGGTATGATAGTAAATATTTCATGCCACATAGGCCTGAAAGAAAATGTAAACCACTGTAGTTAGAAGATTTACCTAAAGCTTGTAGGGCCTTCCTGTTAAACTCTTTTTTCTTTTTTAAACCATCTCCACCTTATCTGGGAGGGAGGACTTTGAACTTAACAGCCTGAGGCCCTGAGTCTTGTAGGCTCTCAAATCCTCTCAGACTCAGTTTCATCTCCTATTCAGTGGGGCGGCCTAATGTGAACCTTGGGCTTTGCAGGTGGTGCAGTGGTAAGGAATCCGCTTGCCAGTGTAGGAAACCCCAGAGATGTGGTTTCGATCCCTGGGTTGGGAAGATCGCCTGGAGGAGGAAATGGTAACCACTACAGTATCCTTGAGTGGGAAATCCCATGGCCAGAGAAGCCTGGCAGGCTATTCAGTCCATGGGGTTGCAAAGAGTCAAACGTGACTAAAGTGCATGCATGCACGCGCACACAGGCACACACAGTGTGAACCTCAGAGCGTATCAATGTTGACTAAGCAAGCACCTGCTATGTGGCACCCTCTGAAAAGCACTCATCATGCTGCCTGCATAGTACCTGGCACACAGTAGGCATACAATAAACAGCAACTGATCCTGACTCTGTGCCCAAGGGGACGTTGGACACAATGTCCAATTCATTCTTAATTCACCATTAAGAAGAGCTTCTGAAGATCTTACTGGGGAAAGAGAAGAGCTAGGTTTACAGATTCAGTTCAGTTCAGTCGCTCAGTCGTGTCCGACTCTTTGCGACCCCATGAACCACAGCACACCAGGCCTCCCTCCCAGAGTTCACCCAAACCCATGTCCATTGAGTCGGTGATGCCATCCAACCCTCTTATCCTCTGTTGTCCCCTTCTCCTCCTGTCCTCAATCTTTCCCAGTATCAGGGTCTTTTCCAATGAGTCAGCTCTTCGCATCAGGTGGCCAAAGTATTGGAGTTTCAGCTTCATCATCAGTCCTTCCAATGACTATTTAGGACTGATTTCCTTTAGATGATATCTATATAAGGGACTTGAAAGAAATTCCCTGAGTGAAGAGTTAAGTTGCAAGCATTTATCCTTGCAGTTTGAAGAACTAACAGCAGGTGGAGTTCCGAGCTCACCCCGGGGATCAGTTATTCCACACCTGCCTATTGAGGGCCTCCCCATCCATGACATGCTGTCCTCTGGGCTCAAGGACCAGTGGATGCGAGCAGAGGCAGCACTTGGCAGTCAGGAGGGTCACACGGGAGCGGCGGGTGCAGACACACTGGGCCAGACATGGGTGCACAGTCGTGCCTGTGCCGTGAGAAGGAAGCAGAGACCAGGCGATGATGTCTGTGTTCACGGTGACAGGCTGGGGGGGCTGCCGGCAGCATCTGGAGGGTGCGGGACACGTCCTCCTGTCCGAACACGGCAGCTCAGAGCCTGTCCTCTGCAGAGAGCCTGCCTGGGCTTGACCCGTGGCTTCACCACTGACCCCCTTTGTGGCCCCAGCTATGTTACTCGGTCCCTTTGAACTTCTTCATCGGACATGTGGGAATAATTCCAGGATGTATTTTGTGGGGCTGTTGTGGGGATTGAAAAATTAATATATGTAAAGCATTTCGAAGAACCTGCAATAGTGTTTTGCGTCAGCTGATATCACTGTCGCTCTTGCTGATGTTGTGGCTGTTAACACTGTTCTTGTTATCATCATTGTTCTGATTGTCAACAGCAGCGGCGACACTCTGGTCCCTTCTACCTTTTTATTTTCTTTGGTCTCCACTGAATTTGAGGGACTTTCAGATGCATGGTTCTCATTTAAGAATATCCTGGGAAGTGTGCTGAAATGCAATTTGGGGGCCTGAGTTTTGGTTCAGTGGGTTGGGTTGGGCCTAGGAACTGACATCTTTACTAGGCACCTAGACTGCACTGTCAGAAATCCTTCCTTAAAGGTCAGAATCACGAAACGTACGATTTACGGAGACACTACCATGCTTTAGACCCTGGGCTAAGTGCTTTGCGCATACCATTTATAATCCTAACAAAAGCTCTGCTAGGCCACTATCATTATCCCGATTTGATAATGGGCAGCCTGAGGCTCAGCACAATCTGGACACCTCATTCCTGTTTGCTCCAGAGCCTGCCCCTCTTCCGCGGGCAGCGCTGCGCCACTCCGTGTAAGGTCCGCTCGGTCCCTTGTAGCCCGTTAGTCCCCAGCGTGACGCCTCCGCTGCTGAAGCCCGTGTGCCCGGAGCCCGCGCTCCGCCGCGAGAGGAGCCAGCGCAGGGGGAACCTGCACCCACAGCTGGCGCGCAGCCGCCGATCCTGTGACCAGAGAAAGGGGCGGGGCAGCAGCGCAGACCCAGACGGCCACCAACAGAAAGTCCCCCACTGGAGATCACTCGGCTGAGGACTGGGTGGGCTAGACCCAGGATCTCTAGGGAGGAGAAATACGAGGACCTCCATCTGGGAAATAAAACATTTTGTTTAAAAAATTTTCCAGCTTTATTGAGATATAACTGACATATAACATTGTCAGGCAAACAAAATTAAGAGATGTTCACTATGGTGGGATTTTACAGGAGGGATAGTATCAGAGGGGTATTTTGAAAGACAAAAGGCGTTTCCGACAGGCAGAGACACAGAAAAAGGGCCTGGCAAGGGGAACAGAAGGATGTGGGAAAGACCATGGCTTGTTTGGGGATTGCAAGGAGATTCTTGTGACAGAGGATGGTGTTTTGTCTGATTGGAGAGGTGGGAAAGACCTGGGTAATGAATGACACAGCAAGCCATGCTCCAGATCTGGTGGGGAGCCATGGAGAACTTTCAGCATGAGTGGAACATGGTTTTTAATTATATGGATGCCTACAGTGTGGTCGGAGGTGATGCTGATGTCAAGATTTATAAGATCTAGGCGACCAAAAGGACCTCACCATGAAACTTTATCTACTGTGTGTGTGTGTCTGTGCACACATGTGTCTCACAAGGATCCCTGTGTTCTTTTTTTTTTTTTTTTTAACAAAGATTCTTTTTTGATGTGGACCATTTTAAAAGTCTTTATTGAATTTGGTGTTAATATAATATTGCTTCTGTTTTATTCCTTGGTTTTTTGGCCACGAGGTATGTGGGATCTTAGTTCCCGGACCGGGGATCAATCCTGCACCCCAGCATTGTAAGGCAATGTCCTAACCACTGGACTGCTGAGAAGTCCCCCTCCCACCATATTCTTTCATAGAACTCTTTCTTTTATAATTGCCACACCTTTCATAAGCCTTTGGAAGCTTTGCCTTAAAAGAGAGCTACAAATGAACATATCAAAATCAACTCAAAAGTTAACCAAGGATTTGAAAGCAAAATTAACTTCTCACTAATGGTTGACATTTTTTTTTTTTTTTTAAATTGTCTTATCCTAAGTAATTCCACACATGCTTTCCCTTGACAAGGGAATCATTTAAAGTCACAGTGGAGTAAATGAAACTAAGATGCTTCTCATTCCCTGTCACTGACAGATTTTTAATCTAGTGTCAGAGCTTGAATATTCAAAATCCATTCTACTACCTCTCTAGTCAACCCTCTCTACCCTAGCACCTGTGAGGTTTTAGGAACATCAGCTTAAGAGTGAACATGTAACTTCTGATGTCCTATTAAAGCAATTCAACAACTGTTAATGTTTCCAGGATACCAAAGTCCCTCCCAGACAACAGGGGCTCCGAGATGAATCCAGCTTGTGGACCGTGCCCATCTAGTAAGTGCACTGATGGATGCTGTCAGGGTGCAGGTTTGGGGGAAAGAACTGTGCCCTGAGCCATGGAGCCAGATGGTGGGTTGAGTACCTACAGTTGGTATCATATGACTGCAGCACGAATTGCAGAGAGCAAAAGCAAGGAGATGCGCTGGGCAAATGTGATTCACAGCTTTGAAATCCACGTTAAAAAGAAGTATGGGCTTTATTCATTTTACCCTTAGAGCAATGGTCTCAGAGCCTTTGAAAAGAAAGGATTTCAGCAAAGGACTAACACCAGGTGGTCATCCTAGAAAATTCACTTTGATGGGTAGTAGGGTTACTAGTTGGAGAAGGCAATGACACCCCACTCCAGTACTCTTGCCTGGAGAATCCCATGGACAGAGGAGCCTGGTAGGCTGCAGTCCATGGGGTCGCTAAGAGTCGGACACGACAGAGCGACTTCACTTTCCCTTTTCACTTTCATGCACTGGAGAAGGAAATGGCAACCCACTCCAGTGTTCTTGCCTGGAGAATCCCAGGGACGGGGGAGCCTGGTGAGCTGCCGTCTGTGGGGTCGCTTAGAGTCAGACACAACGGAAGCGACTTGGCAGCAGCAGGGTTACTAGTGGGTTTCCCTGGTGGCTCAGCAGTAAAGAATCTGCCTGCAATGAGGAGACTCAAGTTCAATCCCTGGGTTGGGAAGATCCCCTAGATAAGGAAACGGCAACACACTCTAGGATTCTTGCCCGGGAAATCCCACAGACAGAGAAGCCTGGTGGGCCACAGTCCATAGGGTCACAAAGAGTCAGACAGCACTGAGCACACACACTCACACACACAGGGCTACTAGCAGCACACACCGAGGGACTGGTATGTTTTGAAAGTGTGCCCACTCCTCTAGGGAGACTGAAAAGCCTGGTGCCCAGATTTATAAATGGGAGAGGAAGAGTAAAGTCATAACAGGACAGCATCCTCCCTCCCCCACCAGCAGGCAAACCCTGCATGACAACCAGCCCTGAGGAATGAAATGGGGAATGCAGGTCCGAGGCTGCTGGAGACAGCAGTGATGGAGACAAGGAGTGATGGAGGCCCGAGCCCAGAGTGCAGATAGAGAATGCAGAGAAGACAGATTTGATCCGGCGCTGAGCTTCATGGGGTCTAGAAAGGTGAGGCAGAGTCACGAGGTTGGTGCCTCAGTTTGACCTGACCATCTCAGGATGTCACATAATAAATATCTCTAGGGAACAGTGTATTATGTTAACATTCAAAATCTCATGCTCAGTCATGTCCAACTCTTTTGGGACCCCATGAACTGTAGCCCACCAGGCTCCTCTGTGCATGAGATTCTCCAGGCAAGAATACTGGAGTGGGTTGCATTTCCTCCTCCGGGGATCTTCCCAACCCAGGGACAGAACCTGCAACATTCAAAATAGCATTTAGCTTAAAGTCTGGACCAAGATACACACATGTTATGTCATGAGTATGTATTCTGATTATCTATAGGAATATTTTCAAATGATTGCTAGAATATTCCTCAAGTCAGAATCAACTCCCCCGGCGACCGCGACCGCCCGCCCCCCCGGCGACCGCGACCGCCCGCCCCCCCCGGCTCCTTTTGATGGTAAAGTATTCTGTCTGGAAGCCACAGATGAGCATTTTGCGAGCCCTTCAGGCCAGTTTCCAGAGTCCTCAGCTTTTCCATCTTTAGCTGGACTGTGTGCAGCAAATCGGCGAGTCCAGAAAAGGAGTGTCCCTGATGCCAAATGCCACACTGATGGCGCTGCCTGGAGAGAGCTCACCTGTGTGGGGCCCGGCTCTGTGCCCAGGAAGGAGGGGCGGAGCTGAAGCGGGTTCCAGGACAACAGTGCCTTTCTGTCCTGCGCCTGCAGCTCCTCTTGCTGTTGGGCGGGCATGGTCTGCTCCCATCCCTCCAATGTGGCATCATGGGCATCGAGTGAGACGGGAACAGCTCCAGCTAAACGTTTTAAAAACACTACCTTTTATCCAATCCAACCATTTAATATAATGAAATACTATTTGTTGCCAAAATCTTGCCCCCCACCCATGTCCACTGGTGCTACATAAAAAAATATAGAGACAGAGTTTGGAGGAAATAGAGTGGCTTTCTCTTTGCAGGGTAACGGGGAATATACAGCAGGCTACTGCCTCAAGAACTATGCCCCCTCCCTTGGGGAACTTGTTGTTGTTTAGTTGCTAAGTCACCTCTGACTCTTTGTGACCCCATGGTCTGTAGACCACCAGGCTCCTCTGTCCATGGGATTTCCCAGGCAAGAATACTGAAGTGGGTTGCCATGTCCTCCTCCAGGGGATCTTCCTGACCCAGGGATCAAACCAGCATCACTTGCACTGCTGGCAGATTCTTTACCATGGCATCACCCGGGAAGCTCTGCCTGGCGAATAGGGAGAGCTTTTATATCCTCATGAAGTTCTTGTATATAGATACATTTTTTTTTCTCCCTGCCATTTTACAGCCAAAAGCTGGTGTCAGGAGGCTCAGCAACCTGGTCCCGCGTCCCCGAAGTTATTGGCTGTGAGCTTCTTCCTCTCGAGATGCAGAATCCTACAAGGAAGTGTAGGGGGAGAACTACGCCAGGTGCAGAATATAATCTACAGGGAGTCAGAGAGCACTTAGCTTTGTGAGGGACAAGTCCAGCTACAAGTGTGTGTTAGTAGCAACAGCTAAAGGATAAGCAAGATGGTTTAACTGTTGCAGACCCGTTTGACTGGTATGTGCCAAAGGCTGCTCACTCACTCTTGTTTTTGCTGCAATGATCCTCCTATGTATCACCAGCAAAGCCCATGTACAATTCCAGGGAAATCAAACTAGAATTGGGGTAAGAAAGTCCAATCTTTTCTTTCCTTTGTGCTTAGTCTGGAGTCACTGGCTCACAGGGGACTGTGTGCAGAGGCCTCGCACCCTGCATTCAGACCAGAGCTCCTGGTGCCACACGACCTCCCGCACCGGCTCCTGACGGCTCTGTGGGCAGAAGCCCAGCGGCAACTCTCAACTCAAGATGGCGGCCCCCAGCCACACGCAGAACCGCTCCCTGGCTGAGCGCTCCCGCGAGAACTCCGCCGGCCCCGCCCACCCGCCACGAGACCCCAAAACAGCCGGGCGCGCAGCCTGCCGGGAGAGCATGTGTATTTGAGCCCCAGCTCCTAACTTTCGGCTTTGTGGTCCAAGAGGAAGCGACAGCCGGCAGGAGGACTCTTGTGCATCCCCGTCTTGAAAAGGTTGGTAACAAACAAACAGATCTAGTTTCAGAGAAAATGAGCACCCTTTTCTCACAGCCTCGTGGCATTTCTTGTCTAGCCGATATCTCAAACGTGCGCTCCATTACCTTGTTTTCCACCTGTTTTTTTTTTTTTTTTTAGAACAATGATACCAATGTGGGCAACTGCAAAAGCAAAAACGAAAAAAAGGGTAAAAGAGAAGAAGAGATTTCTTTTTCTTAAACTGAGGTTTTTCTGAAGTATTTATTCAGAGTGGGCTTTTATTTCTTCAAGGACTAAAGGCCAAACTGACAGAATAGCGAAGAAGCACGTTCTTCCTCTCCTTGTGGAGTTCCCGACCTTCTGTGAGTGTTGATTCTTTTGGAAAATGAATTTGCTGTGGGGTTGAGAAGGCTGTACTGTGTCAGTTTCACCTTGAGAGCCTCCTAAATTCTCTAGGGAGAAGCGCGGGTCAGGATTCTCCTTCCTCCTAGGAGGAGGACAGGAGAAACTGTTGGGAAGTTCGTCAGAGTGGAGATGGCAAGCGCTAGACAGAAGCGCAGGTGTTTTGGTGTCACCCTCGAGTCAAGTACCTTCACCTGTTTCCATTTTGTTTGTGCAATTGTTTGAATCAGCAGCCCAAGCTGTGCCCCGGTGTTGTCGCCCTGACCAGTGGGAACAGGAAGCCAGCATTAGAAGCTGAAGGAAGGGTCACGCTTGCTCCCATTTGCTGTTATTGTAGTTGACACCTGCAACTCACTAGTCACTTTGGTTTCAAGTGGACACAGAACAAAAAGTGTTCAGTGTGGTTAAAGCTCAGTCTAGGCTGCTGCATTTACAATTGCCTTGTTATTTTAAAAATGGCTGTTTCTGGATTTTATTCTTTTCTCTTTATCTTGATTATTTTTCTCCAACGTGTTTGTCTACCATCAGTCGCCCTTGGGTGACTCTCAGTTGACTATACCCGGAAAACCTCTGCTGTAAGATTTCAGCTGGGCCTTTGCTGTAGGGGACAGATCTGAGGGTTGGAGGAGGTCAGGGAGGGGCGTGACCTCCAGTTCACCCTGGAGCTGGATCCCGGCAATTGGGGGCGGCTACCCCATCACCATCCTGGAAATCTACACTCTGACCACTGTCGCCACATAGAAGCTGTTAGAGGACGTGGCCTGAGGCAGGAAGGTGTTGGACCATCTGGACGATGTGCCTGGCTGCGCTCAGTCACTTCAGTCGTGTCCAGCTCCTCTGACCCCATGGACGGGAGCCCGCCAGGCTCCTCTGTCCCTGGGATTCTCCAGGTAGGAAGACTGGAGGGGATGGCCATGCCCTCCTCCAGGGGCTCTTCCCAACCCGGAGATCTAACCTGCATGTCCTGTGTCTCCTGCATCTCAGGTGGATTCTTTTCCACTGAGTCTCCTGGGAAGCCCCACTGTGTGCCTAGACCATATAAACTTAAGATTCTGGCAGGCACGTGTGGAGATATACTGTCTTCCAGATCCCCAGGACAGACTTCATGTGTAAGTTGCCTTTTTTGTTAAAACTGCCACTTCCCCATCCCCAGTGGATTTCTCTTTCTTCTGCCCCTCCCTGCCCTCTGCGTTCAGGGGCCAGTTTGCATACTGGTGGGAAGGTACGTTCAGGGCCTTAATATTTTAAACATAAGTGTAATGTGATAGAACAATGGCTTGAAAATGAAGAATGGAATGCAATCACTGACATAGGCCATGGTACACAGGGTTGTGATGTGGATAAATATATCTCGAGTAAATTGTGTCATTTTTTTTTTAGTTACAGGCTGTTGGAACAAAGGATCTCAGGGAGGCTGTTTTAATTTCCTGCTCCTAGCCTCTTGTATTAAGAATGATGAATCTAAGTGAAAAATCCTGATTAATTCAATGAATTATGGCTGAGGTGTACCTGTCATGAGAGTGAGAGCATGTTTTAGTCTGCTGATGTTTTCTAAGACAGTACTGTTCATTGAGTCTCCAGATTTATTTACCAGCACATTTTTTTGTGTGAGCATACCGTGTACCAGGCACCAGCATAAGAATATTGGACTAACATTCTATTGTTAAGCTTACAATTGCATTGGGGCATATTATTTTCTTATTTAGAACAGTAGTTCTTAGCATGGAATAATACTTGGGAATTGAGTTGAAAAATAAGTACAATTTCTATGTCTGTTTCCATATAAATAGGTCAGTGATTTTTTTTTTTTAACCAGTTTGGGAGAACACTTCTGGGGTGGGTAATTTTTAAAATAGTTTGAGTAGTATAAAGATGAGTTGATGTGGATGTGTGTATTTTGGAAGGTTCCTCAATGAAATTCTCATCCTTCGGACTAGCTAAAACCAAGATAGGAGAGGCCTATGTGTCTTCTGGTCAGAAAAGGCCGGCCATGCTTATTAAGTGACTACAATGAAGAAAAACACTCAAATTAATTTGAGACTCACCTAAGTATTGGCTCCCAGATTCAAAAACTGATTGATTGATGAACTGCTTCTCCTATGCATAGCTCTGTAAATTTGCTCCAGGCTAAATGGCAGCAGGACTGTATTTACTTAATTGTTATTATTTAGTCACTAAGTCCTGTTGGACTCTCTTTCCACCCCATGGACTATAACCGACCAGGCTCCTCTGTCCATGGGATTTCCAGGCAAGAACACTAGAGTGGGTGGCCATTTCCTTCTCCAGGGGATTTTCCTGACCCAGGTCTGGATGGTCTCCGGCGATGGCAGGCGGATTCTTACCACTGAGCCACCAGGGAAGCCTTTGTTGCTGTTTAGTCAGTAAGTCATGTCTGACTCTTTACAGCCCCATGGACTGTAGCCCGCCAGGCTTCTCTGTCCATGGACTTTCCCAGGCAAGAATACTGGAGTGGGTTACCATATCCTTCTCCAGGGGATCTTCCTGACCCAGGGATCAAACCCAGGTCTCCTGCATTGGCACGGGGATTCCTGACTTGTATAGTAGTTCTCCCAAAGAATAGCAATAGCCAGGAGGCTAGCCAGTATGGTGAAAATAAAATAGTACATCTTGTACATGATTTACTTTTGTTATTATAAAGTAGTGCCAGCTCAAGATTTTACTTACAGTTACTTTGTTGCGACCGCATCTTAATATGCTCTCCTGAGTGCATAGCGGTGAACTTCCCGCCTGTCTTGGGAACCCGAAGCCCTTGGGTGTGCTTCAGAAGGCACTTCCTGTGCGGTTGCATGTGTTCTTTATGGGTTATGTGACGGAGGGCAGGCTGAGAGTGATTTTCCTGGTTCCTTCATCCTGCAAGTGTGGTCCTAGGAGGCCGGGCAGTCTTGGTATCTCCATGGGATCTTGTTGGAAATGTAGAATCTTGGGCTCTTCTCTGGCCTACTGAATCAGAGTCTGCATTTTAGCAGGATCTCCAGGTGGATCCAAACATACATCACACGTGAAAGTTTAAGAAGCACTTATCTAGAAGGCCTTTGATGTTTTCTACATTTTGTCTTTTATTTGTCAGTTTTTTCAATGCAGTTTTTTTTTTTTCTTTTACATAGTAGTTCCTCCCTTTCCCTGCCTCAAAACAATTCAAATAGTCTTTGAAGCACAAATCATTTAGACTTTAAATGGGAAAGTAAGGGAGAAAGTGGTTGCATTTGGAAGTCAGTGTTGGATAACAGTAATTTTTGAAAATCTGAAATTTATCCATTTTAGAAGTCTAAACACAGTCCTGGTCCCAGAGATCATAATTCAAACAGATTACTTCATCTCTTTACCTGTATTCTAAAGAAAGAGATGTGTGTGTTTAAATGCATGTGTACATAGCTTCCTTAATGAAAGCTTTGCTGCAAAAGCACTTTGTTCCTAATGCATCCTTAAGTGAAGTTTTGCATTCTTAATTTTCCACTCAAGTAATTTAGAAACCATTAGTTAAAGTGGAACTCTAAGATAAAGTAGGATCCTTACAAGTTTAGATGGTTTCCTCTGAAGATTGCTCTTATAATTGTCAGAGAAAGATAAATTCTTAATTGCATTTCATTACATCTGGGTAGCAGATACATGTTTACTTTCCAGATACCTGTCTGGCAAAAGCGGAGGAGGATAGGCAATGAAGTGATACAGTAACATCAAGCTAACAGATTCCAAAGTTCTCCACCTGTCCAGCTGGCTGCTGTGAATCCCCTCTCGTCAGGACAGAAGCATTTCCCCCGTCTATCGACACCGCCTTTCTCCAGCAGTCGAGTCAAAATCGGTGTTCCTCTTTGTTCCTATTTCTCTTATAGTTTACTACACGCTAGACAAGAGAACAGTTGTTGCTCTTGAAGGTTAGAGATTTCTGTTGTCGCCTTCTGAAATTGGCAATCATGGACGATGTCGGCAGTACAGACAGAAGCAGGTGCCCTTTCTTCGTTTCTCTCCTCAAAAGTGTGGTTCTGCCTCTGGCTCTTTTTAAATCTCATTACAAAATCTTCTTCTTTTGTGCCTGAATGGTTTGATTTTTCTTTCAAGTTAGAGGTCTTCTAGAGAAAGTCTTTGAAGTACAATCAGATCCAAATTTCAAAAGTAAAGAGATATATTTTACTGATCTTAAAAAAGGAATTGTGTTCACAAATACTAATATTTGCCTAGGGCCCTTTCCAAAATGAAAGATTTGCCCACATAGATCAGTCTACATGGATGTTGTGCAGCTGTAATTTAATACTAAGATAACACTTCCTAACATATAGATCCTATGTAAGCTTCTCATATTAGCATCTGACTTCTTTCTTGTCTTTTTCAAGGTCATAAAAAGTGTTAGAAATTTAAGTTAGAAATTTTTCCATGGTTTTTAGTTTGAGGTTTTTGAAGAAAGGCTAGCCTGTATGATTTTTCTGATTATATATAATCTATCTTAATACTAGACAGCTATAGCAAATAAAATTCAGAGACTTTAAAAAATACAAATGAGGGGGAGCTTTGTACTATGAGCAATATTTTTCTGACAAATCTGTGATCTCTTGGGAAAGGAAATTGAGGTTAGAAGAATCTACAAAAAGTCTCCAGGCTGAAGTATTGTTAATTTTGGAGGGATCTGGGACAGACTGAGCTCCTGACCAGAGTTACGAATGTATTACTATTTCTTTTCCCTAGGCAAAAGGACTACACTTTCTTTGGATTGCCAAGGAGTCTATGTTAAAAAAAAAAAAAAAAAGCCACATGATTTACCCCTTGAATCATTCACAACTCATAAATCTCTGCTCCCCCTTTTCTTTAAATTATTTTACCTGGTTTCCATGCTGGTTTTCATTTCCTGATTTCATTGTCTGCTCCATCCTTAGCAATACCTGCTTGATGTAGAGGTATATAGATCTGTGCTTCCAAGAGAAGAGAGTTCTCCTTCATGGGTTTTGTGAATCACTGGTTACTATGAACTTTGTATGTTCTTTGTCTGTGCATATATGTAACTATATATCTCTTTACACATGTACATCTATGAATGAGCTTTCATGGCAGTGCTAGTGGTAAAGAATCTGCCTGCCAATGCAAGAGGTGCAAGAGACATGGGTTTGATCCCTGAGTTGGGAAGATCCGCTGGAGTAGGAAATGGCAACCCACTTCAGTATTCTTGCCTAGAAAATCTCATGGACAGAGGAGCCTGGTGGCACAGCCCATGGAGGCACAAAGAGTTGGGCACGACTGAGCACACTTACTACTACTGTGCGTACATGCATTAAATACTACACGTGTGCATGTCTGTAATATACACATGCACACATGTACGTGTGCATGCTAAGTCACTTCAGTTGTGTGCAACTCTTTGGACTGTAGCCCGCCAGGCTCCACTGTCTGTGGGATTCTCCAGGCAAGAATACTGGAGTGGGTTGCCATGCCCTCCCTCCCCTAGGGGATCTTCCCGACCCAGGGGTTGAACCAGAGTCTCTTAGGCCTCCTGCATCAGCAGGCAGGTTCTTTACCACTAGTGCCACCTGGGAAGCCCCCAAACACATAGATACATGTATGTACATAGACACATATGTTCACATTGATGCCTTTGTGTATTTAAGCATGTGTGTGTACATTTTATGCGTGTTTATATATAAATGCATGCACATATGTATATATTTATATGTATGTGCATGCATATCTGTATATGTAAATATGCATGTAGTATGTATTTATATATCTATATACCTATGTTTGTATGTATCTGTATGGTGCTGCTGCTGCTAAGTCGCTTCAGTCGTGTCCCAATCTTTGCGACCCCATAGACGGCAGCCCACCAGGCTCCCCTGTCCCTGGGGTTCTCCAGGCAAGAACACTGAGTGGGTTGCCATTTCCTTCTCCAATGTATCTGTATAGGTGAATATAAATATTCAGGTATATATATGCACACATATATAGTATGTGTGTATCCATGCATGTGCATATGTGTGTGTGCACATATACACATATCTGTATATACGTGTGTGTGTGTGTGTGTGTGTGTTTACACATGCACTATGGGGCTTACCAGATGGACCCAGTGGTAAAGAATCTGCCTGCCAATGCAGGAGACGTGGGAGACACAGCTTCAGTCCCTGGTTCAGGAAGATCCCCTGGAGAAGAAAATGGCAACGCGCCTGTGGGGAGAGAGCAAATTAGCCCAGGTGGCGTGTTCAGGCTCCCTGACTCCGCGTTTTGTAAATAAGGACTATGTAACAGCTGAGATCACTTAAGCGCTGTGCATGTCCTCCCGAGGTGCCTGCTGGGCCAGGGGCTCCTTTGTGCGGTAGCCCTCCGCGAGCTCCAGCTGAAAGGTGTTGGCCTTCCCCCTGCGCCCCGGCGGGGTCCATGGGGTCGGCCCTAGCGGGGAGGATGCGGCGCGGCTGCCTCCCCGGCTGGGAGGGGAGACGAGGGCGCGGCTCCAGCTGCCCCTCCAGCCCCGAGCCCCATGTCCGCCCCGGGTTCAGGGACAGCGCGGTCAGTGCGGTGCAGCGATACAGCTGACGTCAACAGGATCAGCACTACGCCACTCCCCTATGCTTGCCTGCAAAATCCCAGGGACGGAGGAGCCTGGCGGGCTGCCGACCATGGTCGCAGAGCCAGACACGACTGAGCGAGCGAGCACACATGCACGCACACACACGCAGCATGTGTGTCCGTATTTCTGTATTCATGGATGTGTAGGTGCTTACCCTTCTGTTGATACTTCGGCAGGGCCTCGCGGTAGTGCACGGAATGCGCATCGGAATGCGCTCCGGGAGCTGCGGCATGCAGCGAGCGAGCCCCCGAGTCGGGCGAGAGCCAGAGGGAGGAAGTTTGGGGCAGTGCCGCCCAGCAGTTGGTGGCTTCCCTAAGGTCAGAATTTCCTGGAGAACCCAGTTCAGTGGGTTGAGGTGAAGTGATGTTTTCCTCCGTGCTGTAAATCATAAATATCCAGCTGTTTTGCTGGTGTTAAACGGCAGCCGGAGACCAGGGTCCAGTTACCAGTGTCGGTCTTGCTCCGGCGGAGACCCGCTGCGAGTAGGGAGGGATGGGGATGGGATCAGCGATGGTTTCAGTTACCTGATCAATTTTTCTTGCTGGAGCATGATGTTCTATTTTCCTTGCCCAGACAGTCTCATTACTCAGAAGCTCTGAGGAAACATGCTTTTCAGCAGCTGTGAAATGTGCTGCTCCTTCTATGGAGAGCAGACAGGCGCGGCCGTCAGAGCCCTCCTTCCCCACCAGCTGGCTGCTAGATCTGGTGAGAGACAGGTCGCTTGTTGACACTGCTTTTCCTAACTCTTACTTTTTTTTGAATTTGAAAATAAATGTTTTCTTTTTAACATCATACATGTGAAGATCCCCTGGAGGAGGCATGGCAGCCCACTCCAGTATCCTTGCCTGGAGAATCTCATGGACAGAGGAGCCTGGCGGGCCACAGTCCACGGGGCCACAAAGAACTGGACACGACTGAGTGACTGAGCACACGAGAATAGTACTTGCCTCTCAGAGACATTGTGAAGATCAAATGAGGTGACGTGTAGGAAAACACCTTATCAAATATTCAATTTAGGTTCCTGTTGCTGTTATTGCTACTCGCAGTACTTACTACTGTTATGGTAGAACATGAGTTAGCAACAGCCCCCAGAATAGATTGAAACTGTTATCCACAAATAATTAAGGATTTTTAGCTCCTGAAAGTTATTTTATTTATTCATTCCAGACTCGCAGCTATTCAGTGACAACTGTGCTTCGCTTATAAACGTTTGGCCACCAGATGTTGCCTGTCTTATGTGTATGAGTGTTCTTCCTTTTTTCAGAGATGGATTTGTGGGTGTTACTTGTACTCTAAGTTGAAAAATAAAAGCCTATGTCAGAATAAGTGATTCAGGCTATTCACATCTCATTGCTATAACCTTGGGTGCATACTCAATTGAAAGAATGTATCAAGAGTCGATATTCTAATCAATCAAGCTATTGGTACCTCTAAAAAAAAATTAATGTTGGTGTAATTAGATTTAAAGGTACTGCAAAATGTTTTCTCCAGCCACAAAATAATAGAATCACCTCACAGTACAGGAGACAGATTGCTAACATCTTTATTGCAACCTGATCATTTCACATCACAGCATAGGCAGGGTGGTTCCTCTGACTTTCAGGAGGTTTTGTAGATGATGAATTTGATTTCTGGCAGTAATTAATCTTTATAGAATTATATAGGGTGCCTAAGAAATGGATTTTTTTCAAAGCTGCCAGATCTGAAATGATGAGAAATGTCCAAACAAGTGTACTTTTAAGCAAAACTGAGTTGGATGTATAAATTGTATGCTGAAGTACATGGGATCAGATACGAATTCAGGACTAGAGGAAAAACAGTGCATTTGTTTAATTTCTTCTAGTGCTCCTTTGAGTTCTTGTTAAGAGATGTCTGATAACTGCTCAAAACCATTTTATCCAACTCTTCAGGGCAGCTGATCTATGATGAGACAGAAAGAGGACCCTCCTTATAATTTCTCCTGACTTAATCGATTAAGTATGTTAATTACTCTACTTAAATTTTTCTCATGGTGTTGTTTGTTTGTTAAGGTGGATCGTTCTGGCAATTGATGAAAAATAGCTTCCTGCTAAGCCAGCATAATGAATATTGACGTTCTTGGCGTTTACAGCCAATAGAAATCACATTTTCAAGTCTCCATTTCCAAGGTGCTTACTTAATAAATAACTTCTCCGACCATCTGCACTACGGGGACACACTCTCTCAAAGAGTGGCATGAGTAAAGCTTGAAAATTGTTTGTGGATTAACGTCAGCATCTGTAAAGAGCAAATACTGAGGTTAGAGTTTGAATCTCCAAGACAGAATGGCAAGGGGAAGTGGGGCCTGGGAGTCTGGAGATGCAAGCAGGACAAATTCAGGCATCATTAACTTGAGATCTCTGCCCCTGCTGTGTCTCTGCATTAGAGGAACATTACTGCATTAGATGTGGCCTGCAATCCTGATAAAGATGCTAATTGAAAGAGGAACTTTTCTAGCACCTTTCCACTTTCCTCTATACCCTGCTAAACCTTTATCTTAGTTTAACAGAGAAAACAAACAAAAAACCCCCTAAGGCCTGAAAAAGATGATAGCAGGAAGAGGAAGCTATTTTTTTCTGTGTCTGTTACATAAACGTTGTCTTTTGGTAATACACATCTTTAAAAAATGAGGAGGAAAGAAAGCCCTTTAAAACACTTAAAAAATAAAATGACACTTTCCCGAGGAATATTATAAGTTTCATTCTCCAGACTTTGAAGCTCTCTTATGGGGCATTTTTCTACAAAGATCTTCAAATAACACCCCTCTAAAAAGCTGTCTCTCTTTGACAGTTCTAGTTTACCAATCCACGATTACTTGTCATATCTTGTTTTCAGTGTTCACGTGTAAAATGATAACCCCCTTTCCCCCTTCTTACAGCTCTCCTCTGAAAAGAAGTCTTTATGATGAGGTTTTGTCCCCACTTCAAGCCTTCTAGGATTTCACAGAGCTGGAGAGCCTCTGTGGATCTTGGATATCACCTTTGCCAAGCCTCATATACCCCAGGTAAGGAAAGTGAAGTATGTTTCAAGTCAGTTCCCTCCACTTACTTGTGCCTTCTGAGTGATTAATGCCAAGTTTAGAACTCAGGTTAACTGCCCTGCTCTTGGCTACCCCAGAGCTGATAGTCTCTTTTCCTAATTTCAGAAGATGAAGACAGCAATCCTTTGACAGCTTGCTGTAGTTCTGGTTCACGAATGTTTACTTTTCCTCAATTCTTTTGAAAATCCACTACGACCAGGGGGAAAGAGTTTCACTTTATAAAATACTGCAGCATCTTAGGTCCTTTGCGTTTGCTTTTTACATATTGCTGTCTTCTGTATCCACGATGAAGTGTACCTTTGTTCAAGAGGAAAAGTAGCCATTGTATCCACTTTTTCCCTTTCTATGTGGGAAGAACATTTGGTATGTGAAATACTGTTCGAAGTCAACATCAGCCTTGTGGTAGGAGAATCGCCTCCTGGCAACCTCAGCTACCCTTAGGGAGTAAAAGACGTTGAGCTTATCACAGACTCTCTAAACCAAGGCTCCCCAACTTGCAGGATCTAATGCCTGATGATCTTAGGTGGAGCTGATGTAACAATAATACCAGAAATAAAATGTAGAGTAAATGTAATGTACGTGAAAGTGAAGTCGCTCAGTCATGTCAGACTCTCTGCAACCCCATGAAAGGTAGCCTGCAGGTCCTCCCATGGGCTCTTCCAGGCGAGAATATTGGAGTGGGTATCATTTCCTTCTCCAGGGGATCTTCCCCACCCAGGGATTGAACGCAGGTCTCCCGCACTGCAGGCAGACTCTTCACCATCTGAGCCCCCAGGGAATCCTGAAACCACTCCCCCCACCCGTCTAACCCACCCTCTGGGTGTGAAAAAATTGTCTTCCACAAAACCGGTCCCTGGTGCCAAAAGGTTGGGGGCCCCTGCACTGAACTGGGCACTGAACTGGCTGAGGTCATCTGAATGGACTCGCTGAGTTACTGACGGTGGGGTTACTGCCTCATCAACACAGGGTTTAGAATTTCAGTGGCGTTCATTCTGTCAGCTGTTTCTTTTGGCGGACGAAGAATCAATGGTTGTATTTGTCAGTGCTTTTTATTGGTTGCAGTTGATAGAATTTAGACCTAATCTGAATGTGTATCTTAATCAAGCTGGCTAAACCTCAAAAAAAGGGAGTCTAAGAGCTGTTTTGGCTCTTGTAAGTTTAGACGATAGATTCAGGGGCTCGGATGATGCCGTCAGTCTCCCCTCTCTGTCTTCTCCCCTCCCCTTGGTTTTCCTTCTCTCGCTCTCCATGTTGCCAGCCAGCTTACGTTCCTCTTTACTCACTCTGGTGGTTTTTCAGTCACTAAGTCACATCTGATGCTTTGCAACCCCGTGGACTGCAGCATGCCCGGCTTCCCTGTCCTTCTCTGTCTCATGTCCATTGAGTCGGTGATGCCATCCAACCACCTCATCCTCTGTTATCCCCTTATTCTCCTGCCCTCAATCTTTCCCAGCATCAAGGTCTTTTCCAGTGAGTTGGCTGTTTGCATCAGGTGGCCAAAGTACTGGAGCTTCAGCACCAGTCCTTCCAAAGAATACTCACGGTTGATTTGCCTTAGGATGGACTGGTTTGATCTTGCAGTCTAAGGGACTCTCTAGAGTCTTCTCCAGCACCACAGTTCAAAAGCATCAGCTCTTGGGTGCTCAGCCTTCTTTATGGCTCAGTTCTCACGTCAGCACGTGACTGCTGTTGGCCTTGTTTAAATTGGAAATCTTGGCTCATGTTGGCCCTGTGTGCTCTTAAGTACAAGCATGCCATCTGGTGCATTCAGGTCCCCTCCCTGCTTCCTTGAAGCTGCTGAGAGAGTTAGATGGCAGTCCCACCGAAAGCTCAAGGACAGAAGAGTGGCCAGGGAGAGGAACTGTTACTGAACTAGGGGCTGGATGCTTGGAAGAAACTAATAATAATAGTTAAAAATAATAACATCAGTATCTAACAGTTACTGATGTCTTACTTCAATATGCCAGGAACTTTTCTAAGTGTTTAATAGCTAATAACTTATTTGATTCTCAAAACAGCATGAGGTATATATATACATATGACTTCCATTTATATCAATAGATGAAGAAGATTAATCACAAGAGAGATCAGTTGTACGTCATTATGATTTAGAAGCCAAGTGCATTTTTTTCCCTCCAGTATATCTTAATGCCCAGTACCCTTTCAACTAACATTCATTAAATCAATATTTGCTCACAACTAATTGGGAACATTGGGAAGTGAGAAAATACCAAGCTTATCTTTATGGCACATGCAGTCTAAGGGTGGAGTCAAAGACATCTTCTATCTAAACACATATCCTGTATCTAAATAATGACCATGTAATTCATAGAGAGAAGTGCTGCAAAGCAATCATGCCAGGTGAAGGACTGTGATATGGAGATAGCTAATGTATTCTCTTTTGGTTGTTCACAAGAGCTGTGTTAAGACTTCTGTATCACAAAGAAAGTTAGCTCACAGGACAGTGACTGCTCACTGAGGAAGGCCCCGCTGTCCCAGGCCTTCAAGTCTTCTCTCCCAGGTGGACGGATCTGCCGAGGCTGGAGAAGGGGGTGGGTAGAGAGGTGGGGATTCTTGAAGAACGTGTGTGGAATAAATGAATAACAAATAATTCAAATGTTGATGGAAAAAAACCATTTGGATTAGTTCTCATTTTGATTTTTTCTTTCTGATTTAAAACAAACTGCACTTAAAACACCAACCTAGAAAACAGCAAAAGTTGCTTATCATAAACTATAAATAATGTTTCTTTGTTTCAGACTGGTGCAGGTATATGAGAATATTTTCTTTAATTTTAAACTAGAATATTCATAGCATCAAATTTGAGATTTAACTCCTGCTTCTTTTAGGGTTTCATTTGAAACCTTGATATTAACCTTTTCCCAATTAAAACACTTGAAGCCTTTGGCTCATTAATGAGGTCCATAAACCATAGATGCTTCTTCCTCCGCAACACCCCGCCCCACCCTGCCCCATTTGGCAACTTAAATTTCCCACTAGTCAAAAAAAAAGTTAATTTGTATTAACAACCAGTTTCACAAGAGGCTGATTATTCAAAAATGGGCTTGGACTCTAACCAGAAAACTTAGAGTGCTACTTAGAGATCAACAAAGTATTAGAAAGCAAGAATACCAACTGAATCTGAAAATCAAAATATAAAGCATATTGAAAAATCTTCTGGAGGATAGAAAGGCCATCTTATCCATTTTATGTCTTTATCAAAGTGTCTGAATAATGCCTCCAATGCACAGCTTACCCCAGCTACACAGACACGCTTTTCTTGGTGCACAGAGAGCCATTAAATCTGTCAGAGACTAGAGGAGATTACTTCGCATTTCTTGGAAAAATTGACTTGGAAGGTCATTGAAGGCTAATGCACTTGGGCAATTATAGTGGGGAGTTTACAAATCACTCAGCAGTTATGTTTTAACCAGAAACAAAAAATGAATAAATCGAAGGATTGGGGTCTGCTAGATCTGTAGTTGTGACTTTCTGAACATGTCTCTGTGTGTGTGTGTGTGAATGATCAGCGTGTGTGTGTGTGTCTTCCTTTTTATTCTTCCTGATAAATGGCTGGAGATACAGAATAACCTGAAATAATTGCGGTAAGGTAGCAGTCACTATTCACTTGTCTCCATCTGCTGCATTAATTCTGATCAGATACAAACCCACTGAATAGACAGCAGGTGACAGATAGGAGTGAATGTTTTGTGTGTGTGTTTTGCTTTTCTCTTCCCCATCATATTTCCAGGGTTGTAAGTTTAAAGATAACGCTCAGTCGAATTCTGGAAATGTGTTCCTATAGGAGAAAATTTGAGCATGTCTCTAAGGGGTTCAGATTCTCTCATTTCTAAAGCCTAGAGATGTTACTTTTGCTTTCTGAAACATTGTAACTGGGGAACAGGAGGCCTGAAAGTTCAGGAATGTTTCCTTGTTTATTTTTCTCTTGATGCACAAGACAGAATAAAAGAATAATATATAACCTCTGGTCCTTTTTCTTCTTCATTTGATCTTTGTCTCCATTGTGAAACAAGAATATAATAAAAATGAGAAATTAATTGGACATCCAAAGAACCCTAAATTATGAGGGTGTAATTCTGAAACGGCAGTGAATATACATACATGTGGACACTGCTCTCTGAGAGGTGGTTTTGTTTTGGAACCTGAGTATAATTATTGCTTATTCAGGGCAGGAGCCAGGTCATTCTTCTCCCAAATGCCTAGAATGGAGCCTAGAGTATCTTAAACAAAATACCAGGACCTAAGATTATACAGCACTTCCTCCCGTGTGCCCGGAGGGCGTCCCTGGTCGCTCTGCAGTGGAGAATCCACCTGCAAGGTAGGCGACGTGGCGGGAGCCGTGGGTTCAATCCCTGGGTGGGGAAGGTCCCCTGGAGAAGGGAATGGCTCGCCACACCAGCATTCTTGCCTGGAAAATGCCATGGCTGAGGAGCCTGGCGGGCTGTAGCCCACGGGGCTGCAAAAGAGTCAGACACAGAACTCAGCGACTAGACAGCAACAGGGGCTCTGTGCCAGGCAGTGCTTGAAGCGCTGACACGTGCGATTCCTTCACTCCTTTAGAAGTTGCTTCTTTGCCGCGGGCGCCCTAACCCTAACCCTTTAGAAGTTGCTTCTTTGCCGCGGGCGCCCTGCCCCGCAGCTGCCCGCCTGCACTCCCTGGCAGTGCACGGGCAGCCCGCCGTCTCAGCCTGGGTGCATGCGCCGCTCCTTTCTCTGGTTTCTCCCCCGGGAAGCTTGCCGGAGCAGAAGGATGCACAGCCCTGGAGCAGCGGCCTGCGGGAGACCCCGGGGAACTGGAGGAGCCTCCTCTGCCCCCGTGGGGTGAGGCTGAAGCCTGTTTTAAGTGATTTCACAAAGGCCCTCTGGGGATTTCGCCCACAGGCCTGTGGGCAGAACTTGCTCTTCGCCTCCTGTTTATTGCTTTTCCCCTTCCCTGGCGTGTTCTTCACGTCCTCTCTCACTGACTCCCCGGCAGGCGCTCCAGACAGTCTACCAGCGCTCATGTCGTCTTTGAGTCCGCCTGTGGGTCTACCAAAGTTAGATATTCTTGCTCGTATAATTTTGTGACCTGAATGAATGGACAAATGAATGAACTTGAGAGATACCTAACTCTTCCAGGCCAACCAGAAAGTGTTCAATTTTTCATAGATTCTGCCTTTAAGTTAATGTACTCAGGCAGTAATGCAGCTGCAGTTGTTAATGAAGCAGTAGGGAGTTACACTTAAGCAGAGACACAGGAAGGAATAAATTAACTGAATACAAAACAATCACTGGAAAGATCTGGGTTAGTTTAACATAATTTGAGTCCAGTTGAGCTCCTGCTGAACACTGGCTACAGATACCTTCCAGCTATGTTTTTCTATACATTCCTATTGTCAAGAATTGTGTAAGACAAAGGAAGACTTTACTATGAAATGATGGATAATTGAGAGAAACCATTAGTAAGATTATTTTGATTCCTTTGAAGTATATTGAAAATGACCCATGAACTGGATATATTAATGATAACATTTATTTCTTGCTTTTGTACTTTGGGCTAAGGCCGTGTTCATTATTGATGGTGTATTACTGATTATTGGTTTCATGCATTTGTTATTATTGTGAGATTAGCAGTAACCTTACTTAGTTTATTCTGCTCCCAGAACTAAATTGGTGATTCTAATAGTTGTTTTGGTTCTGTTAGCACATGAAAACAATAACAGCCATCAGAAATTATGTAGGCTGACCAGTAATTGTAGTTTATTGAGGATCTCTATGTGTCAGATATTGTTCTAGACATATGTTGTCTCTTTTAGTTACCATAACACACCAAGGAAGTTTCTGTCCTGATTTTCAGTTCAGTCGCTCAGTAGTGTCCGACTCTTTGTGACCCCATGGACTGCAGCACGCCAGGCCTCCCTGTCTATCACCAACTCCCGGAGTTTACTGAAACTCATGTCCATTGAGTTGGTGATGCCATCCAACCATCTCATCCTCTGTCGTCCCCTTCTCCTCCCCCCCTCAATCTTTCTCAGCATCAGGGTCTTTTCAAGTCAGTTCTTCGCACCAGGTGGCCAAAGCATTGGAGTTTCCACTTCAACATCAGTCCTTTCAAAGAATATTCAGGACTGATTTCCTTTAGGATTGACTGGTTGGATCTCCCTGCAGTCTGAGGGACTCTCAAGAGTCTTCTCCAACACCACAGTTCAAAAGCATTAATTCTTTGGTGCTCAGTTTTCTTTATAGTCCAACTCTCACATCCATACATGACTATTGGAAAAACTGTAACCGTGACTAGACGGACCTTTGTTGGCAAAGGAATGTCTCTGCTTTTTAATATGCTGTCTAGGTTGGTCATAACGTTCCTTCCAAGGAGTAAGTGTCTTTTAATTTCATGGCTGCAATCACCATCTGCAGTGATTTTGGAGCCCAAAAAAATAAAGTCTCTCACTGTTTCTACTGTTTCTCCATCTATTTCCCATGAATTGATGGGACTGGATGCCATGATCTTAGTTTTCTGAATGTTGAGCATTAAGCCAACTTTTTCACTCTCTTTCACTTTCATCAAGAGACTCTTTAGTTCTTCTTCACTTTCTGCCATTTTACCATTTACCAATTTTATCATTTTACCAATGAGAAAACCGAAGCTCAGAAAAAAGTAGGATAACATCTTCAAAAACACCTAGCCTGTGCTCCTTCAGCTAAGTGTTACAGGAAAGCCGGTCTCAGGACATGTCAGATCTCACCAAGCATTTAGTAGCACTGCTGCTGTTTGGTCCGACGCTGAGACCCGTGGACCGCCCGTGGATTGCCCGTGGACTGCCCGTGGGCCTCCCGTGGACCGCCCGTGGACTGCCCGTGGACTACCCGTGGATTGCCTGTGGAGCCCGTGCCTCGTTGTCCTTCACAGGTCCTAAGAGCAGATAAGAATTCAGAGACTGTGTGTGGAGCTGATGCATAGTTTTGAATCCAGAAGCAAGCAGTAAGATAGTGGTGTTAACTTGATTAAAATCCTAATATCCTTTCTTAAAAAACAAACAAACAAACTAATATTCTTTTATTTTTTTCACAATGAAATCCAGGTTTCTTAAGTTAGTTCACAAGTTCTGCTGACATCTGACATCTGTTTACTTTTTCAACACTGTATCCCAATCAGTCATCCCTCTTTATCCATGGTTTTATAACCAGGAAGGGCTAACTTTGACTCCATGCTAAATCTGTTTCTTTGACTTTAACCTTTGTTTTTGCCATTTTTGTTATTATACATGCTAAATCACTTCAGTCGTGTCTGACTCTTTGCTACATCATGGACTCTAGCCCGCCAGGCTCCTCTGTCCATGGGGTCCTCCAGGCAAGAACACTGCAATGAGTTGCCAGGCCCTCCTCCAGGGGATCTTCCCGGCCCGGGGTGGAGCCCGCATCCCTGCCGTCTCCAGCGTTAGCAGGAGTGTTCTTTCCCACTGCCGCAGGCAGAGACGCCTGCCCGCTCGGCCTGGCCCTGACGCTGAAGCCCGTGCGTTAGCTCACGGGGCACCAGGCCCGATGGCCGGCACGCTTCAGTCCCCTGTGCAGGGAGAGGCGCTGCCTGTAGCCTGGCTCAGAGACGCGCGTTGGGAGGGCCGGAATCACAGCTGGCTACCGCATCCTTGTTCATCGGTGTGGCAGGAGATACCCCATTTCACGCCACCTGTGAAGTGACCGTAAGAGAGAGGAGTGAACCCGCCCCCGCCTGGTACTCGCCATTCTGGGAGACGCTTACAAACACGGCATGGTTTTACCTTGTTTTCTCCCCTCCCCCCACCTCTGATCCATAAAAAATGTGGCATCTAGGCCCCAACAAGATGGTTAGTTTGAGACTTTAGTTTGCCACCTTCTCGGTCGGCTGGCTCTCCAAATAAAGTCATATTTCTTGCGTCAACGCCTTGTCTCTTAGATTTATTGGCCTATTGTGCGACCAGCAGTGCAAACTTGGACTTGGTAACAGTTTCACTTTCTGTGGCCTCAGTTACCTGAGACTAACTATGGCCAGAAAATACTAAGTGGAAAATTCCAGAAATTAACAATGTATAACTTCAAAGCTGCATGCCATTCTGAGTAGTGTGTTGAAATCTCACACTGTCCCATTCTATCCAACCCAGGGTGGGAATCACGCCTTTGTTCAGTATACCCAAGCTGTACGTGCTGCCCCCCTGTTATTGTGGGAGGAAATACAGAGCATGTTTGTATGGGGTTTGGTACTGTCCCTGGTTCCAGGCATCCACTGGGGTCTTGGAACATTTCCCCCAGGAACCAGGGGGGAACTACTGTCCTGTCTCCTTGGCAGCCTAAGTGAATTTCTTTTAGTTCCCCCAAAAGCACAAGGCACATTTCACCTCTGGACTTGGACGATGTTGTTCTTATTGTCTCAGATCTTTTCCCCACTGCTGTTATTCCTCACCTAGCTGGATCTTTTATTATTATTATTTATTTATTTGCACTCAGGCCCTAATGAAATTTCATTTTCTTTTCAATTTCGATTTCCATCTCAAATCAGCAGGTCTTATTGATAGCACTGATTCCACTGGTGGAAGACCTCTGTGGCTGGGAGATGATGCCAGTCCATCGGATAATCAATGACCAGTAAGATTCCTGTGTTTGTGAACAGAGACATGGAGTCAGTAACCAAGGAAGTGAGAGGGGGTAGGATTGAGGAGATGCAGCTGCAGGGTGGTGGGGCTGCAGGACCACCGACAGGATGGGGAGACGGGTGGGACAGGCAGACAAGAGCAGAGGTGAGCGGTGCCTGTGGGCCTTAGAAGGTGGGAGCCATTTCCTGAGATTGATGGAATCAGTCGTTCAGCAGGAATACATTGACCCTCTCTGTATTTAACCCTTGTTTTAGGGGTTGTACTGCTAAACATGTAGTCTTGATGCTCACTGAGCTTTGATTCTAGATGGGGATGTGTGTGCTTAATTTCTCGGTCATGTACGACTCTTTGGACTGGAGTGCAGCAGGCTCCTCTTTCCATGGGATTTCCCAGCAAGAATACTGGACTGGGTAGCCACTTCCTTTTCCAGGGGATCTTCCTGATCCAGGGATTGAATCTGTGTCTCCTGCACTGCAGGTAGAATCTTTACCCACTGAGCCATACAGATGCTAAAATACATAAACTATATAACACATTAGATGGCAGTAAGAGCAGTTTCATCACTTCATGGCAAATAGATGGAGAAATAGTGGGAACAGTGGCTGACTTTATTTTTCTGGGCTCCAAAGTCACTGCAGTTGGTGATTGCAGCCATGAAATAAAAAGATGCTTACTCCTTGGAAGGAAAGTTATGACCAACCTAGACAGCATATTAAGAAGCAGAGACATTACTTTGCCAACAAAGGTCCGTCTACTCAAGGCTATGGTTTTTGCAGTGGTCATGTATGGATGTGAGAGTTGGACTGTGAAGAAAGCTGAGCACCAAAGAATGGATGCTTTTGAACTGCGGTGTTGGAGAAGACTCTTGAGAGTCCCTTGGACTGCAAGGAGATCCAACCAGTCCATCCTAAAGGCAATCAGTTCTGGGTGTTCATTGGAAGGACTGATGTTTGAAGCTGAAACTCCAGTACTTTGGCCACCTGATGCGAAGGGCTGACTCATTTGAAAAGACCCTGATGCTGGGAGGGATTGGGGGCAGGAGGAGAAGGGGACGACAGAGGATGAGATGGTTGGATGGCATCACTGACTCGATGGACATGGGTTTGGGTGGACTCTGGGAGTTGGTGATGGACAGGGAGGCCCGGTGTGCTGTGGTCCATGGGGTCACAGAGTTGGACACGACTGAGCGACTGGACTGAACTGCACTGAAGATCAGTGAGGGAAAAGCAGGAGGAGATATCTGGAAATGGAGGTGATGGCAGTTTTTTTTAAAAAAGGTTTAAGGTAATTGCTTCACTGTGAAGATGACATTTGAACAAAGGCCCAGAAGGGCTAAGTGAGAGGAATGGGGAAGACAAAACACTTTGTCCTGTGTTGTAGAAATTCTCTCTTGGGAACAGAATGAGTTCTGAGCTAGAATAAGGCCTGCTGGCATTAACACCATCCTCTATAGGGAAGTGGCTTGTTGTTAGAAAATTCATATTTACCCTGTGACGACGAGACATGAAAATGTTTCTGAGGTTTTCCCCTGATCTACAAAATAATGCAAATTTGCTGGCATTTTCTGATGAAGAGCAAAAGCTTTAGTTAGGATTTGAACCAGTGGCTCCAGGGACTGGCAATATCATTAAGTCAGATTTAAATCTCCTTAAGCCAGGTGCTTAATCCAGTAAATCCAGTCTTTAGTTTGCTAAGCTACCTTTCTGTGCCTGCTTAGGGAAATGATGTATGTTGGCTCCCAAAGGTTTTCTTTAAGTCAGAGCCAAGTGGAAGTCAGATGCCCCTGCAACCTGCTGTGAATAAGAACATGAATTCTTTCGTTCTGCTGGAATATGATTGTGACAGAAGGCATGGCAGAAGTAGAGTTGCCTGGAATCTGATTTGGTTCATGTTGTCATTTTCATACTGTTATTTAGGTCTATAATAGTCACTGGCTATGGAGTAGAGGGGAAAGGAAAAATCAGTGTACTTACAGATTTTGTTCTTTGGAAATCGTTGTTCATCTAATGTACACCCTGCTCCCCCGACTCTCAGTTTTATGTTTTCTTTTCTAACATTTATTTATTGAGGCTGAGGTGGGTCGGTTGCTGGGTGGGCTCTCCCCTAGTGAGGTGAGCGAGAGCCTCTTGCGTCGTGGGGCTCCTCCCGTGCGTCGCCTCTCCATGCAGAGCGCAGGCTCTGGGGCCCGCGGGCGTCACTGGTTCTGACCCGCGGGCTCAGCGCCTGCGGCTCCCGGCTCTGGAGCGCTGGCCCGGTGGTGGCGCTCAGGCTCAGCTGTCCCTGGCGTGTGGGATCTTCCCGGACAAGGGACTGAGCTCACACCTCCTGCACTGGCTGCACTGGGTGGATTCTTATCCACTGAGCCACCGGGGAAACCCTCAGCTTTCTCGCTTGACTAACACGTGACACATGTGTGTTTGGATTATAGCACAGGAGGGATCACAGACACTTTCAGGGGAGCCTGCAGCCAGCGTAGCTCAGTGAAGCAGTCAGATAGGAGGAAACAGACGCCGAAGTGTTACCGAGCCCAAGCTCGCTCTGCCCGTCACACGGCAGGCCAGTGCGTCCACGAGAGGAGGTGTTGAGGCAAGAACATGACTTTATTCAGAAAGCCGACTGACCGAGAAGGCGGCAGACCAGTGTCTCAGGGTGACCATCGTGCCCGGGGCTGCATGCCGGGTTCTTTTACAGTCAGAGAGAGGGAAGCAGTGAGGAGCTGAAGCAAAGGCAGAAGGGGGCGAAGGCGGCGAGGTGTAACGCGAAAGCGGGGAGAGGGCCGGGGAAGTGAGCTGAAGGGTCCTGGGTCTTCCGTCTCTGGGAGTGGCCAGCCGCCGGAAGGCGCGTGTTAATCTGCAGCTGCTCACAGGTGGGCTCAGTGGTGAAGAACCCGCCTGCCAATGCGGGAGGCCCAGGTTCAATCCCTGGGGTGGGAAGATGCCCTGGAGGAGGAAATGACAACCCAGTCCAGTATCCTTGCCTGGAGAAGACTGGTGGGCTACAATCCATGGGGTCACAGAAGAGTCAGACATGCCTTGGCGACTAAACAGCAGATCCAGGTGGGCAGGGTCAGGCTCTCCCTGGGTTGAACAAAGGCACTTCGGTTTACAGTCAGGGAAGAGGAGCAGGGTCCTCTGAGGCAGGCTGTTAGGGATGATTATAATAACAAAAGCAGCAACAAAAAAGCCAAAGAGACAGTTTTCAATACAGAGTCAGAATTGGCTTCTTCTCTGCAACAGAACTGCAAACTGACATCATCTTTTAAGCCCAGCCGGATTAACAAAGTGCCCTGTGCCTTCACAGTGCATGCCTGCTGGCCAATTTCAGGATGAGGACAGCGGGATTCTGTTTTCAGTTCCTAAAACCGACCCTCATTAACTATGTGACTTTGAGATTTCTTAAGCCTTAGTTTCTCCATCTCTGAAGTGGGTGTAATTTCTTGCAGAGTTTAGTTGCATAGGTCCAGTGAGGTGATGCCTTGTCAAATGTTAAGCACAGACCACTGAATGCGTGCTAAGTTGCTTCAGTAGTGTCCAGCTCTTTGCGACCCCATGGACTGTAGCCCACCAGGCTCCTGGGCCATGGGATTCTCCAGGCAAGAAGACTGATGTGGGTTTCCACACCCTCCTCCAGGAGATCTTCCCGACTTGGGTGGAACTCACATTTCCTGCATTGGCAGACGGAGTCTTTACCACTAGTGCCACCTGGGTAGACCCCTGACCAATATAAGCACTTAATAAATGATGAATTTCATTATTTCCATTAAAATTGGTGTTCATTATTTGCAACACACCATAGGAAAGGTTTGTTCCTTATTGAAAATTGTACGTTATCTGCAGCAAACCTTTTGTGCTGATTCTGATTTTATGGGATTTAGTCTACAACTCTGTAAGTTGTAAATAACCTAAGCAATACAAAATAATTCCTGTCCATTGATATGTAAATGAATTTTGCTTCATTCCCAGTCAAAGCTAGTTTTGGCACCCATTTTTAATTCATTTTAATGTTTTACTTCTTATATATTGTGCTGCTTTGAATTTTCCATTGAACTGGTTTATCTGCCTGCTTTGCTTATTTAACCAATGAATATTAAATAAAATCTGTAATGCAGGCTGATTTTATATCTGTATGAGATTCATGATTTTACCTGTTCTATAAAATTTTCCTTTAATGGTATAAAAAACTATTCAAAGGATTGTGAGTGAGAAAAGGAATCCTCGAGACCTGGGAGATCTGACTGAGATGTAGCCTTGCTGGGCACAGAAAACAGATTTGGTAGTAGATGTGGTAGGATTAAGTCCCCAGTGAAGGAAATGAAATGTGAGTTTAAGGAACCACTCTACCCTGGTGTTGATGAGTATGTTCCACTGAGGAGGCCATTCAGTAGATCAGAGTTATTGGAATTTCTTTCCTCCCTCTTTACTTCCTTCAGAGTACTAAGCCACTGAATAGCAGAAAAACATTCAATATTCCCGGTAAAATCCTTCTCAACATAAATCTATAAAGTGAGCAGCAGTTACCACTGCAGAAGCAAGTATTTGTCTGTGTTCCTCCCATCAAGGGATCATATGTTAATAATTTTGTCATTCTTTGCCACATAGGACCTAAAATATATTAGGGGTGAGGTATCTATTTACTGAATAAATGCAGAAATACATTAATTTGTCTGGTAAAAGCAAATGCTTTACTAATTAGAATTCAGTTGCCAATAATATGAACACAAAATATGTTCATGAGTGTATTGTCAAAGAAAAAATAATACTCATGACACTTGTTATCGATGATCAGAAAGACATTCAAGGGGTCTGACGGATGGGTGTGGGGACCACAGCCAAGGGGTCTTGGCAGGGAAGATGGACTCGACTCCAGATACACTGTGGCAGAGTGAGAACTTACAGCACGGGAGCAGGGCGGGGACCGGTGGGAAATCACTAGGAGGAGGCGCCAGGGAAGAGGGGGTGGTGGTCGTCGTTGTGGTTCAGCCACTGAGTCACGTCCGACTCTGTGACTCCACGGACTGTGGCACGCCAGGCTCCTCTGTCTCCGATACCTCCTGGAGTTTGTTCTGATTCATGTCTGTTGAGTCGGTGACGCCATCCAACCATCTCATCCTCTGTCGTCCCCTCCTCCTCCTGCCCTCAATCTTTCCCAGCATCAGGGGCTTTTCCAGTGAGTCGGTTTTCCCATCAGGTGGCCAAAGGATTGGAGTTTCAGCTTTAGCATCAGTCCTTCCAGTGAATATTCAGGACTGATCTCCTTTAGGATGGACTGGTTGGATCTCCTTGCAGTCCAAGGGACTCTCAAGAGTCTTCTCCAACACCACAGTTCAAAAGCATCAGTTCTTTGGCACTCAGCTTTCTTTGTAGTCCAGCTCTCACATTCATACATGACTACTGGAAAAACCATAGCCTCGACTAGATGGACCTTTGTTGGCAAAGTAATGTGTCTACTTTTTAATATGCTGTCTAGGTTGGTCATAACTTTTCTTCCAGGGAGTAAGTGTCTTTTAATTTAATGGCTTCAGTCACCATCTGAAGTGATTTTGGAGCCCCCAAAAATAAAGTCAGCCACTGTTTCCCTTGTTTCCCCCATTTATTTGCCATGAAGTGATGGGACCAGATGTCATGACCTTAGTTTTCTGACTCAGGAGAGGGTCAAAACAAAAATGTATGTGAAACTCCTAGTTTCCAGGGAGATGTCGCCACCCAGGCTCACAGGGGAGATGCCACAATTTTGTCAGGTTTCAGAACGGGCTTCCCAGGTGGCTCAATGGTAAAGAATCTGTTTGTCAATGCAGGAGATGCAAGAGATGCAGGTTTGATCAGGAAGATCCCCTGGAGAAGGAAATGGGAACCCACTCCAGTATTCTTGCCTGGAAAACTCCACGGACATAGGAGCCTGGCAGGCTACAGTGCATAGGGTTGCAAAGAGTCATGACTGGGCGACTGAACACACTCACACACACACACACACACACACACACACACACACACACATACACACACCTGCACACACTCACACCCCCAACGGGAGTAGAAAGCCCAGGGGAGGGCCGTTACTGTGTTTCTACAGGAAAGACAAAGCTGGGCAAATTAAACAGTGTAGTCTGGCTGGTGTGAGTCGTTCAGTGGGCTTTGGGCTGCAGGGGTGGCCCTGGTTCCTTGGCACTGGCCCCAGCGTGAATTGGGCAAAGGCATGCTGCTCCCTCCTGGGATGTGTGGCTCTGGTCTGGCTCATAGGACCAAGCAGTGCCCTAGTCTGGCCCTTTGCTCTAAGGATCAGCCAGCCCAGGGAGGGGCCTCTCCCCCCGGCAGAAAGGTTTTGTTAGGCGTTGAAAACTGGGGGCAAAAAGTCAAAATATAATATATAGAACATTTGAAAAGTATATAAACAACACACTGCTTTATATTATTTTCCTATTTGGATCTTGATATATTTTTGTGTAAGAATGGAGGCGAGAGTAACAAGGGAAGTGTTAGGGGAAGCACACCGACTGAAACCGCCCACCCTGGCCAGGCACCGCAGTGACCATTCGCATGAGCTGTTTCACGACAGGAGGTCCGGTGAGGAGCAGGGAACTAATAAGCCTCCACCAACCGCAAGAGATCGGGAAAGGTCAAAAGGAGACACTACACGTCCGACCACCTCCCAGAATCCTTCTTCTGGCATCCATCTTGGCTGAGCAAGGCCTGCACCACCAGGAAGGACTCTGAGTCAGAATGATTGGTGGAGGACAAGCCGGAAACTCATCCCATCACCATAAACCCTGAGCCTGCGAGCCACGTGGCAGAGCTGTCCTCCTGCTCTCCTGCTCACCCTCCTGCTCTCCACCCGGGCGCCCTTTCCCCATAAAATCTCCTGCTTTGTCAGTGCGTGCCTCCTCGGACAATTCATTTCTGAGTGTTAGACAGGAGCCCAGTTTCGGGCCCTGGAAAGGGTCCCTCTTCCTGCAACAAAAGGAGGTGGGAAGGGAAGGAGGGTGAGTCAGGCTTGTTAAACTTTCTAATAGATGCAGAACACACGGGATCTGTACTTCCTTGTAAAACCGCTCCAAAATGCAGGTTATGAACCTCAGATGACTGCAAAAATGCCTTTTAAAATTGCAAAAGTCTTGGGCTACAGGTAGAACTTTTTCTCAAGGACATTCATTGGTACTCTGGTTAGAAAAATGTTATAACTGTGACCCCAAAAATGTCGACTTTTATTGAAAGATTCGTTGTCATAATGATATTGTGGGGATTAGCCTTGCATCTCTGTTGGCTCCAGTTTGATGTCCTCATATCTCCGCTTAGATTGGAGATGAGATGGTGCCTGAGAACATGTCCCCTTCCAGGGAAGAGAAAATTCTCACCCTGGGCTTCAAAGATCATATTGGCTGTTTTCAAATGGTGTCAGTCTTCAGCAGTTCCAGTTCATTTTCTGCCCCACTGCAAGAACTTGCCCAAAATACCCTTTGGTTAATGGTAATACGATTCAAATGACATCTAATCAGAGTATTCTTGTAATTGATCTGATATTTGCAGGGACTTTTCCTAATCTTTGAGGATGGTTTGTAGCAAGGATGCTGCTGTCTGTTAGAATTAAATATGAGAAATGGAAATATTAGCTCTTCAATAACAACAGATTAAAAATCAGAAATTAGATATCATGCAAATGATGGTTCCTTTTTAATTTATTTCTTTGAAAGAAAGATTTTTATCATGGTGCAAACAAATAAAAACTTGAATATGTAATTAAGCACATTATGTAAAACTAGCCTGACTTTCCAAATTGTTTCCTCTTAATGAATTGCAAATGAGTGTATTTGCTTAGAGTATTTGGCCTGAAAAGTTTAAAATAAGAATTGCACAGTTTTTCTCCCTGGTTCTTTAAAGTCCAAGTGAAGATTCTTACTGCACACGCAGGAAGGAAGATGTAGAAGCTTGGTTGAAGTTTGCACTTTGTCTTAATAATTATTCCTTTTGTCTGGAAAGTGTGTGCATGCTAAGTTGCTTCAGTCATGTCCAACTCTTTGTGACTCTGTGGACTGTAGCCCACCAGGCTCCTCTCTCCGTAGGATTCTCCAGGCAAGAATCCGGGAATGGGTGGCTGTGCCCTCCTCCAGGGGATCTTCGCCATCCAGGGACTGAACCTGGGTCTGCTGCAGCTCCTGCATCGGGCAGGCAGGTTCTTTACCACTAGCATCACCTGGGGTGGACGTTTAAACCTTCATTTACTTTCCAAATTATCTTCATGCCAGGTGTTTTTTTTTTTTTTTTTTAATCTTTTTTCCTCTCTGTGATGTTGGAAATGAGAAGATGGAGCTCAAGTTGGCTTGAGGCAGTCGTCTCAATAGGATGAATGGGAAGAAAAATCATTTTCCCTGTACTCTTCTTGGTTCTTTGCTGAGACCCCCTGTAATAAACGACAGATTAACAGGAAAGAGAACAAACAAAAGTTTAATATCATGCACGCCTTCTGTATACATGGGAGACACCCAGGAAAACTGAGTAACCCGCACAAATGGCCCAAGCAACCACCTTAAATACCATCTCTAGCCAAAGTCAAAGGAAGATGTTGAAGTTGGGGTTGGGGCAGTTATGGGAGGTGACCAGGAAAAGCCCAGTAAACAAGGGTAAGGTGGTTATGCAGCTTTAAGTCCTTGCCTTCTCCATTGGTGAGTTTCTAGAGATTTAGAGCATCTTTCTCTTTCTAAGAGAGAGAGAGAGATCCTTTCAAATGGAGAATTCTCATATATGTAAATGTATCTTTGTTGTTGTCTAGTAACTAAATCGTTTCCAAATCTTTGCAGCTCCATGAGCTGCAGCATGAAGCTCCTCCTCTGTCCTCTACATCTTTCAGAGTTTGCTCGAATTCATGTCCATTGAGAGGTGATGCTATCTAACCATCTCATCCTCTGCTATCCCGCCTCCTTTTGTCTTCAGTCTTTCTGTTACAAAATGTCTCTTACAAAAGAGTAATTTCTACTTGGTTTTCAGAGATTCTTCTGTGTCTGCTGTTTCTTAAAAATAATCAGCCTGCAACAATCCTTATGCCAAATAGGCATTCTTCAGGGTGAAAAAGTCTGCTCCCCTTCAAGGGACATGTCTTGGATTATAGGTAGACGGAAAGGTGGTAAAGAACCCCCCTGCCAATGCAGGAGAAGCAGGAGATGAGGGTTCAGTCCTTGGGTCGGGAAGATCCCCAGGAGGAGGGCTTGGCAACCCACTCAGGTATTCTTGCCTGGGAAATCCTGTGGACAGAGGAGCCTGGCGGGCTGCAGTCATAGGGTCACAAAGAGTCAGACGTGGTTGAAGTGACTGAGCATGCGTGCACAGCCTCACTTTGGATACCCTGACCTCACCTCCTGTTGTTTGCTCCCATGTTTAATCGTGTCTGGAAAGAGGTGGTTCTGGCTTACTTAAAGAGAGAGGAGGAGGAAGCTGGTAGACAGACACAGAGGCACACAAACATACAGAGTTAGAGCAAGGCAAAAGGAGAAAAACAGGGACTAACAGGAGAGAGGAGGAGAAAGGGAAGAGGAGACACAGGGAAAGGAAGGAAGTGTGTGTATATATAGAGAGAGACAGAGTTTAGGATCGACAGGAGGAGAGATGTGATGACTGAGCCAAGGAGGGAAGATGGGAGCGTATACTGGGGGAGGATACAGTGTTAAAATAAGTAAAACATTAATAAACAGAAACCCCAATTAAATAGAGCCAGGAGACCTGAAAGGGGAGCGCTCACTGCCCACAAACATAGCAGAAACTAAGAGGAAGAAGAAAGACTCTTTTTCCTGGTGAACCAATAAAAACTATGGACCCTGTTTACTATACCCTCCTGACTTCCTTTTATTCCCTCATAAAAGCTTTCTTCTTTCCTTGCTGTGGGGGGCTTGCCCTTGGCTCACCATAGCTGCCAACCCCAAATTGCAATTCTTGGCTGAGCCAGGATAAACCCAACTTTGCTAAGGAAGTATTATCTGGCAGTCTGTTTGTATTAGGTCAACAGAGACAGGTTCAGAATGCAGCCACTTGTGTTAAACCCCACTTTAGCAAGCCAAAACTTAATATCTAAGCTAATTGCAGTTTCAGCTTCTCCCACAAGCAGAATTTTAAACCAGTGGGTTGGGAATTTCCTGATCAACACTAGTGAGGTCATCTGCCTGATTGACCCCAGGAACTTCCTTCAAATAGTAGCTGACCTTGTCTGAAATAATCCTTTCTTTTGTTTGTGACTTCCTTGTTCCACCCACTTTCTGCCTTCAAAAACCCTTTTTATTGGTATGAAAATCTTTTTAAAGCTAAATAAGCCTGCTGCCAGTTTTATAACTCAGGAATATTTCCTTAAGGACCTGGGAACCATCTCTTTGAAATGTAATCATTTAGGGAAGAGAGGGCCCCTACCCTCTAGCTCCCTGGGAAGGCTGGACCTTAACTTCAGCTGGTACCTGGCTTCAAGTAGCAAACCTCTTCAAGTCATAGAGTCATAATAAAGTTATTGTTCTTCCAAAGGCATTGGCAACAGAGGTGGCCACGCCACTTACCAAGTAACTTTACCAAGTAAACTTACCACTTACCAAGTAAACAAGGAGACCCAAGACCAAACCAGACCAGAAATAAACCTTTCACTGTGTGTGGCTCCTTGGAACACCATTCTACTTGCTTGATGGGATGCTGGCTAAATCATGAACTGTTGAATAGAGCCAATTCCATCTTCAAGTTTGCTCAGTGAATTTTGTTTTTTAACAAGAGAGGGACACTAACAGACAACAAGTAAAGTGGGAACAGTACCACTTCAGGAGAAAATAAGCCTGGCTCTACCTTAAAAAAAACAAAAACGAACGAGCCAAAACCCTTTCTTCTCTGACCTGTCTGTGAGCTTCGTAAACCGTGACACACTCATGAAGGGCGTGGGCTTTTCTTTCCGGGGCCAGAATCAGAAGTAATGAGTATAGAGCCGCCCGTCGGCTCAGCAGCTGACCGCCCGCGTCCTCGCAGGCCCTCCTACCCTCCTCTCCATCTCCACTGTGGAGGCTAATCTTCCCTCACTTGCGTCTCTTCTCCAGCTCCCGGGTTGGAAACACTGCTGGCTGACTGTGGCCCGTGACTTCGTCTTCTTGGAGAGTCACTTCTTTCCCCTGCTGATGGGAGTGGCGTGGGCACATCACACCGGTGGCAGTGAGTGAAATCCTGAGTGTGCCTAACTCGCGGTTTTATCCCTGGAAAAACGGTGACTCAACGTTGGTGTCTTCTCCACGTCGCCTACCTCTCCTCCCACTGCGTGTGTTCTTGTGTCTCTTGTGTGGTATTTAGCACAGCTGCGGAATTTTAGTGATTTAAAGCTGCAGGGGGCTAATGTAACAAAAGCTTAATCTTAAAAGTGTCTTAATTCAAAGAGATTTGGGGTGAAGGGCAGACAACTTTCGAGTCTGCTGCTTTTCCTATTATCTAACCATCTCTCCTCTGTGGCTTCTGATGACGGTACATCTAGTAATGACTTTCCTGTTTCATCTTTTGTTGTTTCTCTAGACTCAACAAATTGATTTTGAATATCTCCTGCATGTCCTCAGATTCCCCTTATAAGAATTCAGTCCTACTGCTATATAAAGTTTGGAAAGCTTAGACTCTCAAGGTACATTCTAAACTTACTCATAAAATGAGATTGTAAGAAGGTTCTCTAAAGAAAACTGTGGCCTTTATTGTCATAGAAAGAAGCTGAACTTTGGTGAAGATGGAGAAGCTATTGAAATATTGGGGCTTAGACAGTTCTTGTGAATTGCTCTGTCTACCCAGGTTTGAAACGGGCACCACTCACTAAAATCTCGCGGTTTGGTTGATGCTGAGTTACTGATATACTCCCCCAGGGTTCTAGCTGCCTGTGATAGCCTGTAATTTCAGGGTCCTGTGAGCTATGCAGCCAGGGTGATAAACTCTCTCCCTGATAACCTGATAATATGCGTTTTGATTTATTGATGATTTTGTGTGCCTTATCTCTTGTACCCAAACTATCAACTCTTTGTGAGTAAATGTTATTTGTTTTTATTGCTTCTGGATTTTCCACAGAACCTAGCAGCTTTCTAAGAGACTGTCAGGGATTCAATAAATACCTGTTGATTGACAGCTGATAACATCCTTGCTTTGAGGTCTGGAAGCTATGCATGCAAATGAGTTTTGATGTGCTCTCTGCAGCTCCCCTAAAAATCATACATAATGCCCAGGCCTCTTATGACTGAAGGTGTTTTGAAATGGTGCAGTGTTCACCTTGCCGTCTCAGCCTTCACGACAGCCCTGTTATCTGCGCAGGCAGCTGTATTCAGGATGTATAGCAAGAGGCTGGAGCGCAGGAGTTAGATTTTTGTTTCAACCTTGTGTTTATTGTCTGTTTGATGAGCCAAGGGTGTAAATATCTGCAGACTACAGGTAGGTTCCAAAATCAACACTTTTAGGGAGGAGTTAATGTCTGTCTTATTCATTCTGGTAATTTTCCAAGGATATTAAACTTGAAGCATTCTCTCTGAAGTTAAGCTAAGTTAAGCTCTGAGAGGAATTGATATGCGTGTGTTAGAGAGGTCAGGGTCTCTATTGTGAAGCCTGCCTCTGTGTAATGAAAAATCAAATTTGAATATTAAAAACATTAATTCAGTCTTGGCAAAAAACGGAACTCACTCCTCAGCTGTGTTGTCCTGCTCATGTTTAGTGATAAGACTTGGTGATGAGAGATGTTCTGTAGCCTCACTGGGTGAGTCTTTGATCGCTAAATAGAGCCTTTTGAGAAGCAGCTCTTCTCTAACCACACGCCATGTGTCTGCTCTGATCCTGTCTAAATAAATAGTTTGGGTGCATGGCTGGTGGTGTCCCAATCAGCTTTGTTTATGTAGCTGAGCCATCTTACAGCAGGCACTGGCTCAGAAATTGAATTTTACAGCCTGCAACTTATACTTTGCCGCATGGCAGTGACAAAGATTAGGGCCTTTTTTTCCCCCATAAGGAGACTACCTCTGCTGGGTTAAGCTATTATAATAAATAAGCAATCTGAGATGAATGAGAAAATCAGGGTTAGTGAGGCTTGGAATCAAGTGGGGAAAATGCAGTTGCTGGTGTGGTAGGAAAAACACAAATATGCACATACACATAAACTCTTGTAACTCCGCCTTCCTCTACTTTCTTGACTCACCATCCAAAGATAAAGGAAAGTTACATGCCCAGCTGTATTTTGTTCACAAGGAATTGTTGTGATGATCTAGAAGGGTGGGTTTTGGGGTTAGGAAGGAGGCTCAAGAGAAAGGGGATATATGTATACATATGGCTGATTCATGTTTTATAGCAGAAAGTTACACATATTGTAAAGCAATTGTGTGTGCTCAGTCATGTCTGACTCTTTGCAACTCCATGGACTGTAGCCCTGCAGGCTTCTCTGTCCATGGAATTTTCCAGGCAAGAATACTGGAGTGGGTTGTCATTTCCTATTTCAGGGGATCTTCCCATTCCAGGGATCAAACCCATGTCTTTTGAGTTTCCTGTATTGACAAGAAGATTCTTTACGCCAAGCGCCACCTGGGAACCCCAAAACAATTATGTTGCCCCCTATTTTTATTTTTATTTACTTCTAAGAAATAGAGAGCTAATATTACAATTCTTTGCTAACATAATCAGCTAAATTTGTTTTTTTAAACATCTATACAATTGATTTAATATGATCTTTTAATCAAGAGAATAAATATATTATCTTGGTATCATCATGAAATGTTCACTTTCAGAAATGGCCCCTTTGGGAATGGCCACATAAATATCCATTTGCTATACAAACTGGAGTTCTAAGACATAGTGGCTGGTTGAAAAAAATGAAAAAAAAAAAACAAAACTGATTTATTTGGTTGATTTTGCTTATAGGACTACCAAGATACTGATTTAATTTAAAATTTCAGTAAATTGACTTGCTGACATCATGGCATCATTTCACACTGGTATGTGCTAACTGAATCCTGTTCTGGAATTTCTTCTAGTTCTGCTGTCTTATACACAGACTGGGGTTATTTCAGCCCTTGAGGGTTACCCCAGTTATTACATTAGAATTGCTCAGGTGTTTTACCAGCATCTGTAAAGGACTGGTTGCTTTGATTACATTTAAAATATGCCTATAAAGGGAATGACTTCAATGTCAACTTTATTGATGGGTTAATCTACCTTTAAAAAATAGGGTACCCAGTAACATTTTTCAAAAACAGGGATCTGTGATTTTTAATAGAGGTTGTCTTAGCTCCCACACTGTGTTGATGTGGTATTTCAGTGATCAGGGCTCAGTTTTCTCAAGTCATTATGGCAGAGAATCTAGCTACCCAGGGTATATATATTCCAGTTTCAGCAGTTTAATTAGGATACCAGTGGAGCCTGTGGAGCAGCAGAGAGAAGGGGAGAATGGAGAGGCTGGGAGAGAGAAAATACCCATGGCTTCTAAAGCCTCTTACGCAAGCTGACCGTGCTAGAGGATTAGACTTTTTGGATAGCTCTTTAATATCTTATATAAACAGGGTTAGTGAGGATGAGTAAATCAAAACCAAACTCAAAAAACTTAATAATTAAAATCAAGGCAACCTGACAAGTTTGAACATCCATTTCCCTGTCTTTAAGAAGAAAGACCACAGTCTTGTGTCTACATTTCCACAGAGAGGAAATTATGCAGGATGGTTCTGAAGGGAGATTTAGGGGAGAGGAATTTTTCTGGGGGATGGGTAGAAAAATGCTGGAATCAGAGTGTTTTAGAAAAATTCCATGTGACTTGGGTCAAAGATGGGTAGGAGGGAGTTGGCTATTCTGTGATAAGAGGTTCTGCACCCAATGTGGTATGCTGGTAAAAATTTAACTATTGGCTCCTTGTAGAACCATATGGGCAAAATGAGATCATTATAGATTTATTGACATAAAGTGCATGTAGTGCCCAATATATTAATGATAAGAAAATGTACAATACACTTTGTTGTAAATTCCACATGACCAATTGAATCTCACAGAACATTTTCATTAGTTTTTGCTGAACTCTTGTATCTGTAGACAAATTATGATTGTAAATGACCTAGAAGTATAGTTCTAATATGAATGTTGAGTGATGCTTTGCAAAATATGGAAGTGAAAAGTTGAAAACGTGATGTACTTCACTAGTTTATCAAGGACATGAGAAACTTCTTTGCTGAACTGAATGATAGCTTTGTAAACTGGAAGGAAAATTCCTTGACTTTGACCACGGCTTTCTTTTCTGTACAGTGTGTGTGTGTGCGTGCGTGTGCATGTATGTGCATGTGCACGCGTGTGTCTGCGTGTACGTGCATGCATGTGTGCGTGCATCTGCGTGTGTGCGTGCATGTGTGTGCGCACGTGTGTGTGCGCGCACACGCGTGCACGTGTGTGTTCTTCACAGTGTAGTGGCTACAGGCCCGGCACGCCCACGTTTAGCCTGCATGGTCGGTGTGTTTCCCTTCTATCACTTTCTCAGGTCTGGAAATCCCGCAGGGCTTGGGGCTTCTGATTCCTACCCCCTGTGCCCCCTGCTGTCTGCAGTCTCAGACCTCTGGCGTGAGGACCCCGAGGGAGGGGCTGGGAGGAGAAGTGAAGCCGCTCGCTGTCATGTGGTATTTGCACTGTGCAGATAAAACCGACATAAGTAAGCTTTGCTTAAAGAAAAGTGAAGTATAATAAAACATTAGGTAATGATGATCTTTCTGTATTTACTACCTTTGTTTTTAACGTAAAGTTTGTATTATTTAACATTGAATGACATTCATGTTGGGATTCCCTGGTAGCTCAGTGGTAAAGAACCTGCCTGCCAATGCAGGAGACATGGGTTCGATCCCTGGGGTCGTGAAGATCCTCTGGAGAAGGAAATGGCAACACACTCCAGTATGCTTGCTTGGGAAATCTCATGGACAGGAGAAGCCTGGTGGGCTACAGTCCATGTGGTCGCAAAAGAGTCGGACACGACAAGTGAGAAAACAACATTCATGTTTAGCAGCCTGTTTGCAAAATTCCCGAAAAGCTAACCGTTAGTTCTTGTAAGCTTGCTCAGGCCAGCTCTGGCAGACTGCTGCCCAGGTCCCGTCCCGCAGGGTCCCAGACCCGCACAGGAACCTCTCTGAGCGGTGACTGCCCGGCGCCTGTACCCGAGGTGAAGGCTCCTACGCTGGGGCTTGGCTCTAACGTGGCCCAGCTGCCTGCTGCAGCCGACCACAGCGGCTGGACCAGCACGTCAGAAAGCAGTGTTTCGGTTCAGCACGAGCCTCCCCCAAACGTGCCGCTTTTGTACGAGGGGTATTTTGAGCTAGGGCTTCCCTGGTGGCTCAGACAATAAAGAATCTGCCTGCAATGGGGGAGACCTGGGTTTGATCCCTGGGTTGGGAAGATCCCCTGGGGAAGGGAATGGCTGCCCACTCCAGTGTTCTTGCCTGGAGAGTCCCATGGACAGAGGAGCCTTGGCGGGCTGTAGTGCAGCCTGGGTTGCAGAGTCGGACACGACTGAGCGACTTTCACGTCAGTGTTTTGAGTTTAAGGCACTTTAGACCCTGTAGGTTGAGGAAAAACTACATTCTGTCTCTCCTTTAAATACCTAGAATAATTTCAGTTGGGGACTTTTCCTAGAGAAAGAGTAATGACCAGAGGTAAATTTCATCCAATTGGCCTCATCTATAAGGCAGGTTAAGCATGGAATTACTAGACAACGGCTCTGCCCGTCGTCCTGTGAGTGACCTTCCTGTCCTTGGAAGTCCCCAGCTCCATCCAACCTAGACCTCATTTTAACTTTCTGTCTCTGAATCTCTCATGTGTGTGGTGTTCCTGTACATACAAAATTAAATTGAATATTTTCCTGTTAATTTATCTCACGTCAGCTTACTTCTTTGGCCAGCTAGAAGGGTAGAGGAATATTTTCTTCCTTCCTGACAGCAGTAACTGGGGTCAGTGAAAACCAGAGGTCTTCCCTGAGTTTGAATCTGGCCTGTGCATAACTTGTCACGGCTTCTTTTTTGGTGATTGAGTCCCAGTGACATCTGAGAAGGAAAGGTACCAACAACTTTAGCGTTGCAATATGTACCTATTCAATAGGGGAATGCTTGGAGTCGGTTTGAATTCCATTAGAAAAATAAAAATAGCATGATTTTTCTTATACCAAATGTGGCAGAGTAGAATTCGTACCCACTAAACTCATTGCAATATTTTAGGCTGAGGATGGCCATTGAATGGAAAACCCTGCCCTGAAAAGGGGAGTGGAGCACTGTAAGCCTTAAAATAAATCAACTGAGACTCTGGGCCCTATCACCCAACTCGGAACAATTTCAGCTAAGTTGACTATAAAAAAGATTTCACTGGAGTTGTAATATTGTTTTTATGCCCTGTATATACCTGCCGGCAGATAAAGAACAAAACCTGGAAGCTACATTGAAATGGATTTGATTAGGAGAGTCATAGATAAGGAAAGGGAGGAATGGAAGGGGCGGAAATGGTTATTATTACTTTTAATAGAATGTAGCTCTCTTAAATCAAGGCAGGAAGATTGAATCACACTGAAGTATTTATTTCTTCTCAAACATTTTAAATTTTCTAGTTAAAAATGTCACAATTTTAAGAGTCTCAAATATCACAGTGTATCAGTCCTTTATAACTATTTATAGACAATATTCAAATAACACTTATAGTGTCATAAAATTTTTCCATGACTCTTAGGACTCCACTATTTCTACTTAAAGTTCACACTGCTGGACACAGAGCAGTTTTTCACTTACTTTGAAATGTCTCACCATGCTATTAACACACACTTTAAAATTCAGAAGCAATTTTAGAGTAAAATCAGAGGAGCATAAAAACTATGGAAAATCTTGATGCAATGCTAAAACACATTGAAAGTTCAATTGAAATGGTTATTGATTGCCCAAAGTCCCAGATTATTTTATATTATCACAATTGGCTAATTGGATTTAACACTAAAGATTTAAAAAAAAAAATCCTTTATTCAAGCCAGATTGTGCTTGTTTACAACTGAATTCAGGCATAAATAAGCCCCCTTAATGTTAATTATCTAGTTTGTCCAATTTAGATGTAGGACATTTAATAGTTTATCCTGCTGTTGACATGCACTCAAAATCTGATCTAGACACTCTAATATCATCCAGATCTAGAAGGCTTTGTACCATATTTTAAAACATTTGTTGTTTTTTAATTTACTCAGATTTTTCAACAATTTATTTATTTAGTTGGAAGATAATTGCTTTACAATATTGCGTACATATGGTTTCTGGCATCCATCCACATGAACTGGCCACAGGCACACATGTCCCTCCCTCCCGTCCCCGTCCTGTCCGTCCAGGTGTCACAGAGCACGAGATGGAGCTCCTGTGTCACGCAGCGAATTCCCACCGGCTGTCTGTTTCACAAATGGTCACGTGTATGTTTCCAGGCTCCTCTTGCAATGTGTCCCACCCTCACCTTCCCCCTCTGTGTCCACAAGTTAATATAAATTAGCATATATAATATAGTAATATTTGTAAAACACGTTTTTCCTTTGGGACTAATTCTTAGTTTGCACCCAGACTGCAGAGTGAGAGCAGAGAGTCCCTGTATACCCTTTACCAGCTTCTCGGGATGTTAGTATCTCATATAGCTATTGTAGCGTTGTCAAAACTGAGAGATGAATTTTGTAACATTGTTATTAACTAAATTGCAGATTTTACACTGATTTCACCAACTTCTTCATTCATATTCTTGGTCTGCTGTAGAATTCAATCCAGGATCCCACATTGCGCTTAATCATCATGTCTCTTTAGTCTTTTCTGGTCTGTGTAGGCTTCCATTTTTCTTCTTTTTCATGACCTTGCCAGTTTTGAGCAGTGTTGGGTAGGCATTTGAAAACTGTCTCTCAGTTTGGATTACTGATATTTCTTGTGTGTTAAACTGGGATTATGATGTTTCTGGGTGAATTCCGTGGAGGCCATGTGTCCTCTTGACATCCTGTCGGGGTACGGGATATCAGTGGCCATGTTGACCTTGACTGCTTGGGTGGGATGGTACCTGCTAGGTTCCTCAGGTGTGAAGTATGTATTTTGCTGTTTCCATCTTCTGTTTTTAGGAAGTGAGTTAATCAGTCCAGCCTGCACTAGAGGTGGTGGTGGTAATAGGAGGGTTGTTGTTTAGTCACTAAGTTCTGTCCAACTCTTCTACGACCCCGTTGTCTGTAACCCACTAGGCTCCTCTGTCCATGGGAATTTTCAGGGAGGAATAGTGGAGTGGGTGCCATTTGTTTCTCCAGGGGATCATCCTGACCTAGGGATAGAACCCACATCTCCTGCGTCGGCAAGCAAATTTTTTATTTAACCACTGAATCACCTGGGAAGCTCAGTAGGAGAGTTGTTTTTGTTGTTTATTTGCTAAGTCATGCCCAGCTCTTTGAGACCCAATGGACTGCAGCATATACCAGGCTTCCCAATCCTTCACTCTCTCTCAGAGTTTGCTGAAACTCATGTCCCTTAAGTCAGTGATGCCATCCAACCATTTCATGCTCTATGGCCCTCTTCTCCTGCCTACAATCTTTCCCAGCATCAGGGCCTTTTCCAATGAGTCAGTTCTTCGCATCAGGTGGCCAAAGTACTGGAGCTTCAGGTTCAGCATCAGTCCTTCCAAAGAATATTCAGGGTTGATTTCCTTTAGGATTGACTGGTTTGATCTCCTTGCTGTAAGGGGTGAAATTAGGAATACTTTAAGGAAGATGTGCTTGTTTTTCCTTGAAAGGAGTTTGTCACTTGTGAAATGATTAAAAGTGATGAAACTCACACTTAGCAATTAAACTTTCACAATTTAAACATGCTCATCCATTTTAGAAGGAACAGAGACTAAGAGAAAATTCAGCAGGTGGGATGTTTTCCAATTCTCCATGTGAGGGGCCTCTGAAATCTTATTCTCCTGTTTTGATTACACATTCCATGTACAGTAAGGGTGTACAAGTCTTTATTCACTTACGTATCCTATGTATGCACTACTGAACTAATGTATTGTGTACTTTGGGAAGCATGCATAAAAGTAAATGTAAAGGATGTGCTAAAAGTCAGAATCTAGACAGAATAGCAGTCTCTAATATTTAAATACTTGGTGCGTTCCAAGCATTGTCCTAAACGCTCTTTCCTATTTTAATAAATTTGATCCTGACAAAAAACCTATGAAATCGGAGCTCTGACTCTGCACGTTTCTCAGATGAGGACCGTCTTGAGACAGGAAACGAGGTGCTTGCCCGGAAGTCCCCGCGTGAACGGGGGGTCGAGGCGGGTCCTGTCGGTGAGAGCTCGGTGCGTCAGCGCTGAGCTTCTCGGGAGCTCCTCCAGCTCTCCGCCCAGCCCGCTCTGATGCGTGTGCCGTCGGGCTCCGGGCTGTGTGCAGCCCGCTGCTGGGACCCCCGCTTCACAGCACGTGCCGGGGGGCCGCTCGGGGCTGGTGCTGACCGCCGTCTCGCGGCCGGTGCCGGCCTGTCCTGGGTCTGCCGGTGGGGGCTCGCCCGGCCCCGCCGCGCCTCTCTGCTGTGCCCCTGATGGGGACCCCGTCACGGCACGGAAGACCTTGCTTCTCTTTCTTAGCTTCGGGAGCGGCTGGCTCTTGCTGCCGCTGTGTCTCTGCTGTGAGCCCGCGGGAGGGACGTTTTTGTCCCTCGTTACTGCCTTCTGTGTGACGGTGACTCCCGGCTAGTTTTACAGTCTGAGCTGGGAATGGGGCAAGGATTGCTTCACACCGTGCTGGGAAAAACCTACTTCTGTCTGGGATGTCAGCGTGAAAATGATTTCATTGCAACTCAGCATTGTGGAAGTTCTTTCTGTATCTTGCCTTTAAGTATCTATCTCCCAGGCAACAGTTACTTGGATTATTATTATTGAATCACCTCATGGACAATAGGCTGTGGGTTGCATAGACTCATATCATTTTTTTCTACTTTAAAAAAGGCATGCAGTTTTTGCCTGTAAAAGACAAACATAACTGTTGGACACAATTTGGAACATACAGAAAATATAAAAGAGATTTGAAAAGCACATGTAACTCCTTTCAGCTGGAGATAATTTTATTAACAATTGAATTCATTTCCTTTCATTCTGGTTTCTGTATGAGGAAAATACTTATACATACATATGTATGCACATATATGTATACGTTTATATGTGTTTAAATTTGCATTAATAGTAAGGTAGGTTGTATTTTCTTTTAAAAATGATTTGTCAGAACAGTTGTGTGTTAGTAAACTTAAATCTGCTTTTGAATTGGTTTATTAAATCCACTTTTTTTTTTTTCCAGTTTTCAGTTGACATTATGTTTCTGTATTTCTCCTGCTTTTCTTGGTTTGTTTTATTATCATCTTTCTAATTTCTCAAGTTAGGCTGTCAGTTCAATGTCTGTTTATTATGGTTATTAATTATAACATTTAGAGCCATGGATTTTTATCTGATTTTATTTTTGGCCAAATGATATAAAATTTCATGTGTTTTGTTTTGAATGCAATTATATTAAATGGTCCATAATTACGGTTTTGGTTTCCTCTTTAATACAAAAGATTGTTGTTTTTTTAGATTTAAACTTTTAAACTGAAAAACTTTACATTTTAGCATAGTTTTAGATTTACAGAAAAGTTGTGAAGATTTTTCAGAGTTCCTACCTACCCCATACCCAGTTTCTCTATTATTAATGTCTTAAATTAGTATAGTATGATTGTCACAATTAATGAAACAATATAGTAGTATTAAAATCTCTATTCAGATTTCCTTAGTTTTTACCTAATGTCCTTTTTCTGTTCCAGGATCCTGTTTAGGATCTCAGATTAGATTAAGTGATGCTTCCTTAGGCTTCTGTTAGCTTAATAGGAAAGTAGTGAAAAGTGAAAGCGTTGCTCAGTCCTGTGTGACTCTTTGGGACCCAGTGGACTGTAGCCTGCCAAGCTTCTCTGTTCATGGGATTTCCTGGGAGAATACTGGAATGGGTAGCCATTCCCTTCTTCCCAACCCAGGAATCGAATCAAGGTCTTCCACATTGCAGGCAGATTCTTTACCGCCTGAATCACCAGGGAAGCCCCAAGAATACTGGAGTGGGTAGCCTTTCCCTTCTCTAGGGGATCTTCCTGACCCAGGAGTATGGAGTTAGGCTGGATTGATGAGTTATTGGGAGATTTTCAGGGTTTGTTGTTGTTCTTGCCATTTTAATAGCTGTGTGGGAGTATCTTATTTGAATTTTCATTTTCCTAGTGACATCTTTTCATTTCTCATTTTCCATGTATCAGTCTATTTAACTATCTCACCATCTATCCAGCTATCATCTATATATTTATCATCTTTTTGAGGTGTCTGATTTATTAATTGGATTTTTTTAAATAATTGAGTTTTAGTGTTTTTATATATTTGATACCTTGTCTTTTATTAGATAACCTGTTTTGCAAAAGCTTTCTCCTAGCCTATGGCTTGTCTGTTCTTTCTCTTAATAGTATCTTTCATAACACAACATTTTAAATTTTAATAAAGTCCAATTTATCATATTTTTTCATGGATAATATTTTTGGTGTTGTATCTGGAAACATCATCAGATCCAAGGTTACATATTTTCTCCTGTTTTCTTCTAGATGTTATATAGTCTTATATTTTATATTTTAGTCTATGATCCATTTTGAGTTAATTTTTTCTTAAGGTTTAAGGTCCATGTCTAGGTTTTTCTGTGTACAGACACAATACCTTTATCGAAAGGTGACCCTATCTCCATTGAATTTCAGTTGCATCTTCTTTTAAAAAGTATACTTTTATTGTATTTTGGCCAGATATCAATTATCATTGTTATGCTTTTTCATTTTTTAATATTTTGAGATTTTCTCTGTGGCCCTATATATATAAACAGTCTCAATTGTATTCTTTGTAAGCTGAAGTTGCAACTCTTCAAACAACATTATTATATTATTTAAATCATCAAGGTCTTGTTAATGTTTTACCTGCCTTCATATTTGTCAAAACTCACAGCTTCTGGCTATTAAATTATTTCAGACCATTTCTCCTGTATTCTAAAATTCTTCTTTATCTATTTTGATGTTTTATGAATTCATATCAAAATTTCATGAATGTATTTTATTATTGTCCCCCACCTGTGTTCATCATTGTTAGTTGCTTACATAATATCTGCCTTCTCACTTTTCCTAAAAGAATGCCAGTTTAAAAAAGTATATTTTCCAGAATCCCCCTGAACCTTGGGATGGCTTTGTGTAAGTATCAGGCCAAGAAAACATAAGCCTGATGTCACCTGGGAATTCTAGAGAACGCTTCTTTCTAGTACATGTGCAGTCTGTTGGTCCTTGCCCCTTCTTTCTTCAGTTCTTCTGAAGTGTACACAGGAAGCAGGCGATGGTGCACCTATCCATTATAAACACAAATCTCTTTCATTTCTACAAAGTTGTCTTCTATTTTTCCTATTTTAAAACTTCATCTTGTTCATATTCTTTCTTACAGCCTCCTGCTATTGCAAGTTGTGTGTGTGTGTGTGTGTTTAGAGACAGAGAAAAGAGGAAGGTTGGGGAGAGGAGGGGGCATGGAAGGAGAGAGGAGCCAGGGAGGGGGGAGAATCTGTGGGATCTGCCCCATGCTTTTGGATCCTTCTCTTTAAGTTTTATTCCATTTTAAATTTCCCTTGAGCTCTGCAGAGGTCCCATGGGCTTGTCTTACCCACAGGATTTTCAGTCATCTCTCATCTACTATCCAGGAGACAGGAAATGAGCATCTTAAGCAATTTATATTTCACCATTGATCTGGCAGTAAAGCATGAAACTTAGAGTGCAACTTTAGGGATCAGAAAATTGTGTTCTAATCCTGGCTCAGCCACTAGTTATTTTATCCTGAGCAAAAACACCCAACTTCTACTGCTCGTTTTCCCATTTGTGAAATGTGCACAAAAAATGGTACCTCCTGATACGGTTTGAGGAGCTTTAAGTGAGAAACTGCATACAGAGTCCCTAAGATGTGCCTGGTAAGTATTCAGTCCTAAATGTACATTTTGGTCCTACATTATTATTCAGTAGTTACTGGTTTATTAAGGAAATGGCAACCTACTCCAGTACTCTTGCCTGGAAGGTCTCATGGACGGAGGAGCCTGGTGGTCTACAGTCCATGGGATCGCAAAGAGTTGGACACGACTGAGTGACTTCATTTTTAGTAGTAATTGGAAAGTGAAGAGAATCATAAAGCCTAATACTTCCCAAATAACCAGTCAACTCCTTCTGATAAGATCAAATGCTAAATATTCCTGCAAATTAAAAACATAGTACACCAATGTCCACACCAGCACTGTGCACGGTAGCCAAAACTCAAATGTCCATCGGAGATGAATGGATAAAGAAAAAATGTAATGTGTACACAAATGAGGTGTTATTCAGTCTTATCAAGGAACACAATTCTGATACATGCTAATTGAAAACATTTGCTAAATGAAGTAAACCAGACACAAGAGGACAAATACTGTGTGATTCTACTTATATGAAAGTGAAAGTCGCTCAGTCATGTCTGACTGCAACCCCATGGACTGTTCTCCAAGCCAGAATCCTGGAGTGGTGGCCTGTCCCTTCTCCAGGGGATCTTCCCAACCCAGGGACTGAACCCAGGTCTCCTGCATTGCAGCTGGATTCTTTACCAACTGAGCTATCAGGGGAGCCCTTCTACGTATATGAGTTACCTAGAATGGGCAAACTAATCAAAACTGCAAGTTGAATGCTGGTTGTCCCTGGCTGTGGAGAGGAGTGGAGGAGGTCATTGTAGAGTGGGTACAGAATTCTTGCTTAGGATGATGAAGAAGTCCTGGAAGAGCTGGGTAGCGGTGGTGGTTGCACAACATTGCGAATGTACTGAATGCCACTGAATTTATCATCTTACAAATGGTTAAAATGGCAAAATTTACATTATGCTTATTTTACTATAATAAAAAACAAAGAAACGTTCAAAACAGAGTTCCAAGTATCATATGGATGTTTCATTTTTTATCTCTGACATTGAATGATCTGTTATTATGAAGTCTGTGTAAATTAATCCACTCTCAGGAAACTGAGAATATGCTGATTATTATACATTACATTTGCGGTCCTCACTATTCCTTGTATCTGCAGAGAGTCCTTTGCCATATTTAAAAGTAAGCAGTAGGCGGTGATGGGAGGTGTAGTGGGTGGCTCTGCACTGGGAGGAATTCTCCTGGCCGCACAACTTCCGAGGAAACAGAGGGTCTCACTTGCAGGAGCTCGGCACGAAGCTCACCTTCACTTGCTTGTTTACTCAGTCGTGGCCGACTCTGCGACCCCACGGGCTGCAGCCCACCAGGCTTCCCTGTCCCTCACTACCTGCCAGAGTGTGCTCAAACTCATGTCCGTCGAGTCGCTGATGCCACCCAGCCATCTCATCCTCTTGTTTCCCTCTGTTCCCTCTGCCTTCAGTCTTTCCCAGCATGAGTCTTTTCCAGTGAGTCCAAAGAATCAAGTGTCCAAAGTGTTAGAGTTTCAGCATCAGTACTTTCACTGAATATTTAGGGTTAATTTCCTTTAGGGTTTACTGATTTGATCTCCTTGCAGTCCAAGGGACTCTCAAGAGTCTTCTCCAGCACTACAGTTTAAAAAAAGCAAATCTTCAGCTCTCAACCTTCTTTATGGTCCATCTCACATCCGTTCATGACTACTGGAAAAACCATAGCTTTGACTATATGGACCTTTGTAACCAAAGTGTTGTCTCTACATTTTTTATACTGTCTAGGTTTCACCATAGCTTTTCTTCCAAGGAACAGGTGTCTTTTAATTTCATGACTGCAGTCACCACCCACAGTGGTTTTTGGACCCCAAGAAAGTAAAAGTCTGTCACTGTTTCCATTTCCCCCCATTTATTTGTCATGAAGTGATGAGACCAGATTTGAGTTTTTTGAATGTTGAGTTTTAAGCCAGCTTTTTCATTCTCCTCTTTCACCTTCACCTTGGTGAAGGCTCTTTAATTTCTCCTCGCTTTTTGCCATTAAGGAGGTGTCATCTTTATATCTGAGGTTATTGACATTTCTCTTCTTCTTTAGGCACCACATTTGGCTCTCTTGGAGCTTCTCTGCTGGCTCAGTGGTAAATAACCCCCCTTTCAGTGCAGGAGACACAAGAGACTCACGTTTGATCCCTGGGTCAGAAAGATCCTCTGGAGGAGGAAATGGTAACCCAGTCCAGTTCTTGTCTGGAGAGTCCCATGGGCAGAGGAGCCTAGTGGGCTACAGCCCACGGGGGTCTTAAGAGTCAGACACAACTGAGCGACTGAACACAGATGATGTTCTATGTGATGATGTTTGACTTTCTTACTGATTTCCACGAGCAGGAATATTGTGCACTGTGCATTAAAATGTACTAGTGTGGATCAAAGTAGGAAATTTTATCCTTAATTAGTATGAAATGAGCTTAACTCGGAACATCATAAAGCTGACATGTTATATGTTTCGGGATTAATCACATTTTCCTGTGTCTGTAGATTCAGAAATCAGAAATATTACATTAATAGGATTCTGATGCTCAGGTCTACTAAGGTGACAAGAAGATACCCTGCCAGTAATGAACAAAAGGCAACGTTCATAAAAATCTCTCTGTAATATTAGGAGGCTTGCTAGAGAGGGAAAGACAGTTACTCTGGGAAAGTGTGTGGTCATGACTGGAAAAATTAAAAGAGGAAATGCAATCTCATTTTCTTTGGAAATATGTAAAGTAAGGCATTTTATTGGGAAAAGATTTAGTCAGATTTACATTTTACTCATTAGAAATTTTTCCTATGAATGATATTAAAGGAATGGAAAGCATCCTATAAACTGAATGGGTCAAATATTTCACCAGAAAAGACTCAAACTCAGGTGAACATTTTGCCAATTCAAGGTGTGGTGGGAAGAGTCAAGTTTTTACTTATCTCACTGAGTTGATTTGCCTGGCTCGTTTCTTGGGAATTGTGCAGACAACCAATATTCAAGTTAAATTTATTGCTTTATTCAAGACTTTGGGTGATGGCAAAAAATATTATGGTAGCGTCACTTACATGTCTGATTAAAAGTTAGGGATCTCATACTGATTCATGATCCATCGGTTTTTTACATGATTCTTTAGGGTTCTTTCATTGTGGGGGTAAACACTGACTTGATTTGAGTCCCTTAAACCACTAGATTCATTTTATCTATATTATTCAGGAAGGCTAAAAGGTAAGATATGTAGTAATCTTTTCCTATTAGCCAATGGGCTAGAATAAGAAAAGAAAAAATACGAAGTATATACTTTTCTATAAGATACTCTTTGGGTTTTTTTTTTTGTTGTTGTTGTTAAAGTGAAACCCTTTCTGGGTTCTTGTCAGGTGGAACATGTCTGTTGATTTGAAACTTTTCACTTCAAAATATTGTACATAAATTATGTGATTGGGGAGTTTACTGGCATTCACTTGATCCAGTCTTTGCATGTAAAACAGTTGCTTTTCAAACTACTGACTATTAAACATGCATTGCTAGGTACAAATAATCTTTGAATAACAGGCCTCATAGGGAATCATAGCTCAAACACTTCAACTGATAAAATGCTAGCTACATTTTTTGAAAAAGAGAGCTTAGAAAATATTACAGGCAAGGAGGTGCCATTCCAAGTGTGGCTTCCAGGAGCCACAAGCTGAGCTCACGAGTGACTGATCTTCTGTGGCTTTCCTGGTGGCTCAGTGATGAAGAATCTGCCTGCCAAATAGGAGATGTGGGCTCGATCCCTGGGTTGGGAAGATTCCCCCGAGAAGGAAATGGCAAACTACTCCAGTATTTTTGCCTGGGAAATGCCATGGACAGAGGAGCCTGGCCAGTTACAGTCCACAGGGTTGCAAAGAGTTGAAAACGACTTAGTGACTAAACAACAAAATCAACAGCAAACTTTAAATAACAAAATGATTAGCGTTCTTGAGATCCAAAAAGCTACATGTGTGGCCCAAAAGGGAAGGGAAGAGTTTTCTCTGTTGGAAAGGATGTCAGATTGGTCAGGTGACTTCTTTGGGCATCTTTCATCAATCAGCTCCAATTTAAATAACAAATAGAAGCAGCGTAATTAAAAAAGAAAGAAAAGAAAATAAGAACACTGCTGTTGAAACGTAAGTCTAGGTTTTTCTTTACCAGTAGCGCCACCTGGGAAACCCAGTGAAATCCCTTAGTATAATGCTTTTATAGTCAGGACTCATTAAGTGTTAGGTATTATTAACATTACCCTCATGTATAAGTCACTCATGACACTCATCAGTTCAGTTCAGTCGCTCAGTTGTGTCTGACTCTTTGTGACCCCATGGACTGCAGCACGCCAGGCCTCTCTGTCCATCACCAACTCCTGCAGTTTACTCAGACTCGTGTCCATTGAGTCAGTGATGCCATCCAGCCATCTCATCCTCTGTCATCCCCTTCTCCTCCTGCCTTCAATTTTTGCCAGCACTCAGGGTCTTTTCCAGTGAGTCAGTTCTTCACATCAGGTGGCCAAACTACTGGAGTTTCAGCTTCAGGATCAGTCCTTCCAGTGAATATTCAGGACTGATTTCCTTTAGGATGGACTTGTTGACCTCCTTGCAGTCCAAGGGACTCTCAAAGATGGGCACAATAAAGGACAGAAACGGTATGGACCTAACAGAAGCAGAAGATATTAAGAAGAGGTGCCAAGAATACACAGAAGAACTATACAAAAAAGATCTTCATGACCCAGATAACCACGATGGTGTGATCACTCACCTAGAGCCAGACATCCTGGGTCAAATGCTAAGTCAAGTGGGCCTTAGGTCGCATCACTATGAACAAAACTAGTGGAGGTGATGGAACTCCAGTTGAGCTATTTCAAATCTTAAAAGATGATGCTGTTAAGGTGCTGCACTCAATATGCCAGCAAATTTGGAAAACTCAGCAGTGGCCACAGGACTGGAAAAGGTCAGTTTTCATGACTCTAGATTTTATTTTTCTGGCTGTCAGCTTTCCCATCTGAAAAGTGAGGAGGATGAAGTGGATCCTTGACTTCCAAACATACTTCTAAACATGACACTTTTCTTGAAAGGCGCTCACGCATTCATGCAGCACACAGCAGTAAAGCAGGTAGCACGCAGGCTGCTTTGGCTGGAGCAGCCGCAAGGGACGAGGGCCCTGCTAGCCCCGAGCGCTCCCCACCAGCAGGTCACAGAGGGGTTTCTGGAGACCTCTAGCGGCTCCACTGGGCGTAATTTTCAAACTCCTGGTTTTAAAGACAGACACGAGCTTAGATTTCCTGATTGCCATCTTTTATTTAGCTGTGTGTTCTTAGGTAGATGACTTTCCTTCTCTGGACCTCAGATTCTGCTTCTGTAAAATCAAAGCAGGGATGAAGAATAATTTGGGGAATGAAGAAGGTAGAAAATGTGAGGTGCTCCATGCCTGATACTGAGGAATCTGAATTCAATAAAAGGAAGCCAAAAACATCTGATCGCCACAGCTAACAAAGAAAATAGTGACTGTGATGATCAAGCTGCTCTCAGAAGAGGGTGAGTTAATTTCAAGTGTGCTTCAGTTTGGGTCTTGTCTCAAATCCACCAGAGAGGAAAGACAACAAGTTTTGTAAAAGGTTTTCCTTGATAAAAAGAACTTTCCATTTTCCTTTTGGGTTCATGCGTCTGTTTGAACTCAGGAAATTGAAGCTGAGGTTTTGTTTTCCTATCTCTAACTTCTGGGTTTATGTATCGTCTTCCATGGAGCCTTGCGGGTGAGTGATGTGACAGAGTTGGACTAAACCATTAATTTCTAAAATGCTAGTTTTTACTTTAGGCGTTGAACCTCTAAGTTCAATAAGCCCCTAAAGTTTTATCTCCCTCCCAAAGATTTTAGTTCTTTGTGGTGGTGTTTGGAAGAAACTGGGACTGGGAAATTCCTGCGTAATTCTCTTTGGGGGGAACAATTTTGTTGAGAACCATGAAAGTACTGGCAGGTTGAAGATCAGACCGAGTCATTGTATTGATTTTTTCATGTAGATTTTTTTTTTTTTTTAATGAGGATGAGTAATATCTCAAATCACCTACTGATCTTTATCTTCCTTTAAGTGATTCCAGGACTTAGTGGTCACATTATAAAAAGTGCAGAGTGCATTCCTGTAGAAGTAATAGGATGGGTGGATGTATGAATGGAGAGGTGCGGGAGTAGATGAATAAGCTGCTGTGGACAGACCAGAATAGAGCCAAAGGCAAGACGCTGAAACACTGAAATCCACCTGTTATATATGGCATATTGCTTACCAGTCAAAGACAGTTTGAGTATATTTGTGTGGTGATAACAAATGAAGCCTAACTTTTTCACATGAATTTTCACTGTTTTCCTATTTAGATTATAAGCACTTAGAGGATGAAAAGTGAAAGTGAAAGTCACTCAGTCATGTCCGACTCTTTGTGACCCCATGGACAATACAGTCCATGGAATTCTCCAGGCCAGAGTACTGGAGTGGGTACCCTTTCCCTTCTCCAGGGGATCTTCCCAACCCAGGGATTGAACCCAGGTCTCCGGCATTGCATGAGAATTGTTTACTAGTTTACCTTCCCAACCCAGGGACTGAACCCAGGTCTCCTGCATGTGGGTTCTTTGCCAGCTGAGCCACAAGGGAAGCCAAGAACACTGGAGTGGGTATCCATTCCCTTCTCCAGCAGATCGTCCCGACCCAGGAGTTGAACTGGGGTCTCCTGCATCGCAGGAGGATTCTTTACCAACTGAGCTATCAGGGAAGCTCAGAGGATGAATGTACCATCTAATTTCTCTTTTTCATACAAACTCAACCAATTTTTTTAAAATAGCTCCTAAAATGCGTAGGACTACATGCAGTGTTGAACTTGTTAGACATTTGAATAAATTAAAAACAATAAAAGAAGGCAAAATTATATTAGAAAATCTACATTTTGCCCTTTCAATTTTTGATTTTACCATTTAAAAGCAAAGAGTGTGTTTTCAGGCCACTGCTGCAAAGATCAGTGTTAACTCACAATGTAATTAAGATCCAAAGGATCATTTTGCATGAAAACACAGCATTAAAAACCTTCATCTCACCTTTTACGCCATGCTTCAATTCCGTGAAAGCCGTCCCTGGCAGTTTTGAATGGAGAAAGTTGAGTTTCATGTTGCTTCTGCTGTCCCAGTGATGGTGGCTTTTCTCAGTCTTAAATGGGTCTTCACGTTGGTGTTCATAATGATTGTCTCGGGTATTAAAGATGAAAAACGTGTTTGGGATGAAAAAAATGTCCTTTAAGCCACCTGGAAGGAGTGTCCTTTATTTATGCTTAAAGACAAAGTGAGGGTTGATTTTTCTCAGCAGTGGTGAAGTGTTTACCTCGGTGATTTAGAGATGCAAAGTCTCGGTAGTAATCACTTAGATACTGAAGGCTGATCTGTCAGCACTGATACAACTCAGCGTGGAAACGCAGATGGATTCAGTCATGCTAATGAGGTGGGGGCATTTTTTTTTTTTCCTTTTTTTCTGTATTTTACCTTTTTCTTTACTTGGTGCAGTTAACTTTTGTTGGTGAGAATATGAAATGTTGGATTGCTCATGTATAATAATCTTTCATATAAGTTACGCCTCTTAATCCTCACAACAGCCTTTTTAAAAAGGAAAATAATACTATTTTCATTTTGTAAATGAGCAAGCTAAGACTCAGAGAAGCTATTTTCCTAAGGATACGTGGTATGAGCACAGATCTGTCTTTAGGGTTTATACCAGCTACTGTGACAGATAAAAAAAAAAAATTTTTTTTAATGCCATCTTGTTTCAAAACATTGAAATAGAGTTTAAAACAGAGACTGCAATTCATTAGTTACACTCATAGGGAAAATCCAATGACTTATCTTTAGTATTAAAAAATTAATTCAACTTATACATAATAAGTACCATTGAATTTCTGTTACTCAATATGATGTTAGGTTCTGGGATGCAATGCTAAAAAAAGAAAGATACTGTTTCAGCAGTCCCAAGTGTTGTATAGTCTAGACCAGAAGTTGGCAAACTATGATCCACAAGCCAAATCTGGGCCCACAGCCTGTTTTTATAAATAAAGTTTTGTTGAACACAGCCGTGCCCATTTGTTCATACGTCGTCTGTAGCTGCCACTCGGCTTCCCTGGTGGCTCAGGTGGTAAAGATCTGCCTGCAACACAGGAGAGCTGGGTTCAACCCCTAGGTCAAGAAGATCCCGCGGAGAGAGGAATAGCTACCGACTCCAGTATTCTTGCCTGGAGAATTCCATGGCAAGAGGAGCCTGGCCGGGTACAGTCCAGGGGGTTGTAGAGAGTCAGACACGACTAAGCAACTAAAACTCACTTTTTTCTTCACGTAGCAGCTACTGTATAGCAGTGGTAGGATTCAGTAATTGGAACAGGGACTATATGGCCAGCAAAGCCAAACACATCTGCTGAGCTCTCTCCTAGACCAGCAGCCAGACATTTACAGTCAGATGGAGCATTCTGGAGGAGCTATTATTATCTGTGCTGTCATATTGATAGGGATTCTCCATGGCTAGCAGGGTGCGATGGAGCAGGTAATGGATAAGGCTCTTCTAGGTGGCTCAGTCAGTAAAGAACCCGCCTGCCAATGCAGGAGACCGAGGTTCCCTCCCTGGGTTAGGAAGATCCCCTGGAGGAGGAAATGGCAACCCACTCCAGTATTCCTGCCTGGGAAATCCCATGGACAGAGGAGTCTGGCAGGCTACCGTCCATGAGGTCACAAGATTCGGACGCAATTTAGCAACTGAACCACCACCAGCCTTTGGAAACCCCTGTGACAAGTCCTTGGGTGAAAGAGGATGTTTCCTCTGAGGACTCGAAATATTCAGTGTGAATAAGGGTTAGTGTCAGCACAGGATCGTGTGATTTTTATCATCTAAGCATACTGGTGGGATTCCCTATCACCACTAACCCATAGATGTCCTGGGTAAGCCTCATTTTGGGATTTTAGGAATTCTGGGGATTGGCAGGAAAGTCCTCACAAGGTGGTCAGATTGAAGGCTGGGGGAATCTGGTGTTGCCCAGGTGTCTCCATCCTAAGCCAACTGAACTAAGCATGAACTGGGCTAAGTCTGAGCGGAGGTGAAGGGGGTCCTGGCTCCAAAGACACTGCTGGGCTTTTCAGCAAGTCTTCAGATCTCACTCAGCCCCACCTTGGCTTGTGTGTGCTGCCTCTGCCCACCTCACCCCCACCCTGGGGTTCAGAAAGCATCCTGGGGTTCAGTCCCAATCCTTTCACTTGGGTGTCATCCACCCACATCTTTTCATCTCAAAAGATCTCAAAAATCTCAAATTTTTGTTGCCGCACTTCCAAAACTTAGTCCTTTTCCTTTCCTAAGAGACTCCAATTGTCCACTGAAGCTGGAGGTGGGATTATTGAAAGATAATATAGTATAGTGATTACAAGTGTGAATTCTGACATTTAAGTTTAAAAGCTGTGTGGTTAAGCAAGTCACTTAACCTCTGTGTTTCTCAAGGTTTAGCCATTCATTGAGGATCTACCTTGATGAGTTGTTTAGAGGCAGAACTGTCAACATACTTAGAAACCGGCTCATGGCAAATGTTGTATACGTGTGAGTTACGTTTGTTGTATCATTGACTCAGCACTCAGGTCCTCTTCCCAGAGGCCAGTGGCTTCAGACACTCCTGGAGACGGAGGATGATGGATGGCGTTCTGTTGGGGCTGGGCAAGGAGACGGAAGGAGTGTGTGCACGCGGCGGGGGCTGGAGGGCCTCACTCTCCTGGGGACCACGCACGGGCTCGCCACAGAATCCAGGAATCAAGGTAAATAACAGCTGCATGCAATATTTTAAATAATAAAAATGAATAGAGAAATTTTGTGATGAATAAAAATTTCCAAATTTTAAATCAAGAAGTGCTGTGTCAAGCCATCTTGGACCCTAAGGCAAAGGAAGGTTACTATGTGAGTGACAGGGATGTCCTACCTCTCTACTAATGTAGCATAAAAGGAAAAAAAAAAACCAGCTTAAGTGTCCAGAGTAGAAAACATTGAATATCCATAATTTGACTCTGCCTGGAATAAAGACTGCAAAGTGGTGAACACAGAGAGACGAAGCCAAGAAGAGAACAGCTGTTTGATCAGGCTTGTTGAAGATTGTAAGGTTCATGCCCCAAACAGAAGGAATCCCTGAAGGGTTTTAAGCTGGAAAATGTCATGAGCTAATTCTTGTGGGGTATAAATTAGGATTCAAATCTGTAGAACCCTAAGCCAAAAAAAAGCATATTTATTTCTTTGAAATCCAAAAATAATAAGCAGTTTTTAATAAAAGAAGTAAATCTATATTGTCTAATGAACTGATTTTGAGATCAAACATATATAAATGTAATTCTGTTCAACATACATCAAAAAAGAAATAAAAGTTGATTCAAACAAGCTTTATTTTTTTGACACTCCTCTACTTTGATAACTGCCAATTTTATGAGCATTCTTGCTTGAATACTTGTGAATAAAATTGAAAAAAAGGCTATTAAAAGTATTTCTGGATGATGCTAAGTCGATCTACATTTTAGAATGATATTTTTGGCAAGAAAGGATCTATGATATGTGGTCTTTTTTTGTTGTAGTTTGAAATTGCTTCATGGTAATTCTTTAAATTTTTCATTTAAAATGAAAGGTTAATAGTTATCCTGAATAGTTCTTGCAAAGTGAAAATGAGATTGGAAAGTTAAAATATAATTAATTTACTTTCCTATTATCCCTTCCACTGGAGGAATATTCATGCATTCTGAACAGATAAGTTTTAAAAGAGGCACTAAATTGCAAGTGTTCACACTTGGATTCAGTTTAAAAGTTAAAAGCTTTCAGACCAAATAAATTAGACAAGCATGCAGGATGACTCTCCATCTCAATATTAATGAGTTATAGTTCCACCTTTCACATCGTTTTGTTTGTAGTTTCAGTATCAGACTCAAAGGTCTTCTTAAAAGTTGCTATAGAAATACATTGCTATTTACTTACAATACATCAATTTATAGTTGTCCAAGTCTCAGCTATGGCCTTTCAAAATGAAGAGTGGTCTAAGTTTTGGAGACCTGACTGAGGAGATGATTCTGTAACTTGTTTGCCATCTCTCCAGCTTGTTCTCAGTGATACATCACTTAAGGTTCTCTGGTTGCAAGCAATGGAAATGTTATGCAAGAATATGGATATGCCCCTGGGATCCAAAGAAAAGACAAAAGTAGTGACATTGTTTAGAGGGAGCCGGCCAGTCAAGTGATCACAGTGGTACCTGAAGACAGCCTTTGTGAGATCCTTGAGGTAAAAAGATGGTAAAAAGATGAGATGCATTTAGTCTGCCTTTACTTTGTCAGTTATTTACAAATTACTACATGGCATCTGTAGATGAAGTTACAGTCAGATTTCTACTTGAAGATTTCATAAATTCCTGATAATTTCCCTACTGTTTTTCATATTACCAGATTTTTTTTTAGAGTATGAAAATAGGCATATTGTGCTCAAAATACTGAAGGGGGTTTTGAAGTGATTGGCTTATTTACTGATTTTTTTATTCACTCGACAAATAATAAATTGTTGGGAAGAAGAACTAAAGAGTCTCTTGATGAAAGTGAACAAGGAGAGTGAAAAAGTTGGCTTAAAGCTCAATATTCAGAAAACTAAGATCATGGAATCTGGTCCCATCACTTCATGGCAAATAGATGGGGAAACAGTGACAGACTTTTTTTAGGGGGGGCTCCAAAATCACTGCAGATGGTGACTGCAGCCATGAAATTAAAAGATGCTTGCTCTTTGGAAGAAAAGTTATGACCAACCTAGACAGCATATTAAAAAGCAGAGACATTCCTTTGCCAACAAAGGTCCATATAGTCAAGGCTATGGTTTTTCCAGTAGTCATGTATGGATGTGAGAATTGGACTATAAAGAAAGCTGAGCGCTGAAGAACTGATGCTTTTGAACTGTGGTGTTGGAGAAGACTCTTGAGAGTCCCTTGGACTGCAAGGAGATCCAACCATTCCATCCTAAAGGAAATCAGTCCTGAATATTCATTGGAGGGACTGATGTTGAAGCTGAAACTCCAATACTTTGGCCACCTGATGCGAAGAGCTGACTCATTGGAAAAGACCCTGATGCTTGGAGGGATTGGGGGCAGGAGGAGGAGGGGACGACAGAGGATGAGATGGTTGGATGGCATCACCAACTCGATGGACATGGGTTTGGGTAAACTCTGGGAGTTGGTGATGGACAGGGAGGCCTGGCGTGCTGCAGTCCATGTGGTCGCAAAGAGTTGGACATGACTGAGCGACTGTACTGAACTGTATGTCAAGTATTCTGCCTGAGAATATCACATAGATCAGGCAGATGTGGACAAATGGGAGAATGCAGATTAGAAACAATAAACAAGTTTTGAGAAAAAATATATTCAGAAGGTTATGTGCACTATAAACAAAATAAGACGGGGTAACATCTCAGAAAGTGGTGGTAGAGTTGTGGCACTAATTTAGGAAGGTCCAAGGCGGTGCTTTTGAGGGGTTGCTATCTTGAGTTGAGTCCGGAATGGTAAGAAGGAACTAGTCATGGAAAGGTGTAAGCAAGGAAAATCCCAGGCAAAGAACACCACCAGTGTAAGGGCTGCGAGGCGTGGATGGACCCTGCGTGGTCAGAGAATACCACCAGTGTAAGGGCTGTGAGGCGGGGATGGACCCTGCGTGGCCAGAGAACACCATGAGTGTAAGGGCTGCGAGGCGTGGATGGACCCAGCGTGGTCAGAGAATACCACCAGTGTAAGGGCTGTGAGGCGTGGATGGACCCTGCGTGGCCAGAGAACACCATGAGTGTAAGGGCTGCGAGGCGTGGATGGGCCCTGCGTGGTCAGAGAACACCACCAGTGTAAGGGCTGCGAGGCGTGGGTGGACCCAGCGTGGTCAGAGAACACCACCAGTGTAAGGGCTGCGAGGCGTGGATGGACCCAGCATGGTCAGAGAACACCATGAGTGTAAGGGCTGCGAGGCGTGGATGGACCCTGCGTGGTCAGAGAACACCACCAGTGTAAGGGCTGCGAGGCGTGGGTGGACCCAGCGTGGTCAGAGAACACCACCAGTGTAAGGGCTGCGAGGCGTGGATGGGCCCTGCGTGGTCAGAGAACACCATGAGTGTAAGGGCTGTGAAGCGTGGATGGACCCTGCGTGGTCAGAGAACACCACCAGTGTAAGGGCTGTGAGGCGGGGATGGACCCTGCGTGGCCGGAGAACACCATGAGTGTAAGGGCTGCAAGGCATGGATGGACCCAGCGTGGTCAGAGAACACCACCAGTGTAAGGGCTGCGAGGCGTGGGTGGACCCAGCGTGGTCAGAGAACACCATGAGTGTAAGGGCTGCGAGGCGTGGATGGACCCAGCGTGGTCAGAGAACACCACGAGTGTAAGGGCTGCGAGGCGTGGATGGACCCAGCGTGGTCAGAGAACACCACCAGTGTAAGGGCTGCGAGGCGTGGGTGGACCCAGCGTGGTCAGAGAACACCATGAGTGTAAGGGCTGCGAGGCGTGGGTGGACCCAGCGTGGTCAGAGAACACCATGAGTGTAAGGGCTGTGAGGCGTGGATGGACCCAGCGTGGTCAGAGAACACCATGAGTGTAAGGGCTGCGAGGCGTGGGTGGACCCTGCGTGGTCAGAGAACACCATGAGTGTAAGGGCTGTGAGGCGTGGGTGGACCCAGCGTGGTCAGAGAACACCACCAGTGTAAGGGCTGCGAGGCGTGGGTGGGCCCTGCGTGGTCAGAGAACACCATGAGTGTAAGGGCTGTGAGGCGTGGATGGACCCAGCGTGGTCAGAGAACACCATGAGTGTAAGGGCTGCGAGGCATGGATGGACCCTGCGTGGTCAGAGAACACCATGAGTGTAAGGGCTGTGAGGCGTGGATGGACCCAGCGTGGCCAGAGAACACCACCAGTGTAAGGGCTGTGAGGCGTGGATGGACCCAGCGTGGCCAGAGAACACCATGAGTGTAAGGGCTGTGAGGCGTGGGTGGACCCAGCGTGGTCAGAGAACACCACCAGTGTAAGGGCTGCGAGGCGTGGATGGACCCTGCGTGGTCAGAGAACACCATGAGTGTAAGGGCTGCGAGGCGTGGATGGACCCAGCGTGGTCAGAGAACACCACCAGTGTAAGGGCTGCGAGGCGTGGGTGGACCCAGCGTGGTCAGAGAACACCACCAGTGTAAGGGCTGTGAGGCGTGGATGGACCCAGCGTGGTCAGAGAACACCACCAGTGTAAGGGCTGCGAGGCGTGGGTGGACCCAGCGTGGTCAGAGAACACCACCAGTGTAAGGGCTGTGAGGCGTGGATGGACCCAGCGTGGTCAGAGAACACCACCAGTGTAAGGGCTGCGAGGCGTGGATGGGCCCAGCGTGGTCAGAGAACACCATGAGTGTAAGGGCTGCGAGGCGTGGGTGGACCCAGCGTGGTCAGAGAACACCATGAGTGTAAGGGCTGCGAGGCATGGATGGACCCAGCATGGTCAGAGAACACCACCAGTGTAAGGGCTGCGAGGCGTGGATGGACCCAGCGTGGTCAGAGAACACCATGAGTGTAAGGGCTGCGAGGCGTGGATGGACCCAGCGTGGTCAGAGAACACCATGAGTGTAAGGGCTGCGAGGCGTGGGTGGACCCAGCGTGGTCAGAGAACACCATGAGTGTAAGGGCTGCGAGGCGTGGATGGACCCTGCGTGGTCAGAGAACACCATGAGTGTAAGGGCTGTGAGGCGTGGATGGGCCCAGCGTGGTCAGAGAACACCACCAGTGTAAGGGCTGCGAGGCGTGGGTGGACCCGGAGTGGTTGAATGGAGAGCTCACGCAGGCTGGAGCGCAGTGGAGGGGCCGACGGTGAAGGGGACGAAGAGTGTGGCGGAGCTGGCGGCCATGTGCGTGCTGCCTCCAGAGAAGGTCAGGAGCCTCCAGCCTCCTTGGACTGTCACGTGCTCTCTCACCGGGTCCTCTGACCTCCTGGTAATTCTCATGCCTTCTGGAATCATGATGGACCAGTGATTCACAAAGGAATTGAGGGTAATTTAGGGAATCCTTCCAAGGATGTGTCCAATTTTCAACTCACAGATAACTCTGATTTTCTCCTTTTTTTTCTTAATCATTTGACCATCTAATCATATTTTTAATGGTGCTATTGGTCTTCCCAGGTGGCGCAGTGGTAAAGAATCTGCCTGTCAATGCAGGAGACACAAGAGACGCTGGTTCAATTCCTGGGTCAGGAAGATTCCCTGGAGAAGGAAATGGCAACCCACTCCAGTATTCTTGCCTGGGGAACCCATGGACAGAGGGGCCTGGTGGGCTATGGTCCATGGGGTCGTAAAAGAGTTGGACATGACTGAGCACACACACACACACACGATGGTACTATTAGTTTCTTTATTTTGGGCCACACCACATGGCATATGGGATCTTAACTCACCAACCAGGGATCAAACCCATGCCTCCTGCTTTGGAAGCATTGGAAATGCAAGGTCTTAACCACTAGACCACCAGGGATGTCCCTGTTTTTTTTTTGTTTTTAATTGTTATTATTAAATTCAAAACCATGAGAGCTTTAAGTTGAAGTCTGTGATTATTTCATGTAGTCTTATTTGTCAAGGTAGTATTACCTTTGTCTTATTTTTTCTATATATTTGTTTTTTTCAATATCCTTGAATTTCTGTGAGTATTAATTGTAAATTATAACTAGTGTCAGTGGAAGATTAATTTAGGAGACAGTTTTTCAAACTTTAATTAAATTTGTGTACTTTTATTAATTTACCATGAGGCTACAGCTATTGTTTTGAAGTTTTGCATCTTGTAGCATTGCCTGTACAAGTGTATCTATTTAATACATTTGATGCAGGTAGCGATTATGACAGATTTTCTTTATTCTTTCTAAACATCACCTGATACACAAAAATCTGCAGTTAGAATGGGATTAAGTTAATACCTTTTGCATATTTCTATCACTCAGGATGAGTTTTGGCCATGAGTAACAGAGATACAGAATAACCGTGGATTAATAAAAATAAAAGTTTCCTTCTCTCTTGTGAAAATTAAGAGGTAATCAACTGAAGGCTGGTGGCATATTCCTGATTCTTGAATTCTTATGGACTTAGGTCTAGGCCTTCATCAGTTTTAGACGATGCCCTGGTCTTCAGGGTACAAAACTGTGGCTAGAGCTCCCACCATTGCATCTATATTCCACACAGCAGAAAAAGGAGAGAACAGAAAAAACAGGAATAAATGATGAATATCAGCTATCATTTAGGAAAATTCCCCAAATACTCTGTATGATGCTTGTCATGATATCCAGTTTATTCATAATGTGTTCAGAAGGTTAAAAACTAGTGACAAGGGAAGCATAAAAGATGTATTTTTAAAATTATGGGCTGTCATATGTCCAGCTAAAAAATTTAGGGGTTCTTCTAACATGGAAGGACAGTGAAAGTCAAAGTGTTAGTCGCTCAGTCGTGTCTGACTGTGTGATCCTGTGGACTGCAGCTTGCCAGATTCCTCTGTCTTTGGAATTCTCCAGCAACAATACTGGGGTGGGTAGCCATTCCCTTCTCCAGGGGATCCTCTGACCCACGGATTGAACCCAGATTTCCTGCATTGCAGGCAGATTCTTTTCCATCTGAGCCACCAGGGAAGCCCCTCTAATATGGAAGGAGAGGAATGAATATTGGTGAGGGAACAGCTAGCACTCCAAAACAAAATTTTAAAGCATTAAAAGTTTCTGATTCCCTTGGAAATGAACCAGTTCAATGCATAATTTAAAAACTCTCTGAGTAAAGCTATAAGTATTAATTATCTTGTAATCTCTTAAATAGCTATGTGTTATTTTTCAATAAGTAGTAAAGAACATTCAGTGGAAAACTCAGGACATTTTTTCCCTGAAGAATAAAATAAGGAGAGAAAGAGACAGACTAAAATAAATAATGAGAAGAAATGGAAAGAGTTTTTGAAACCACAGATTGTGTCATTTTCCAGGATGGCACTAACTTTATTTTGCTCTATTCAATATTCAGTCAATATTCTGCTCTATTAAATTTGAAGTCCTGTTGTCTCTACTCAATAGCTGTGATCTCCCACAATGGCTTAAATTGGGATTAGTAGGGATAGCAGTTGTAGCAACAGTAAAATGATTACTAGTTGTACTAATAATATGAAATGGTTGGATAACATCACCGACTCAATGGATGTGAGTTTGGACTAACTCCAGGAGATAGTGAAGGGTTAGGGAAGTCTCACGTGCTGCAGTTCATGGGGTTGCAAAGCGTTGGACACAACTTAGTGATTGAACAACAAACTATTAGTATTAATGTTCAATAAAAATATTTACTTCACTGGTTATTTTGAAAAGTAAATTTATGTCAGGGCATTGATTTTGTATTTGAATTCAAAAATTAGCACAGGGATGCCTGTTCCACAAATCCTAGAAGCATCAACCTCATAAATCTTTGGCCCACGAAGACCTTTCATGAAGACATACCGCCTGTGGCCGGCCCAGCACGATGTTTCAGGCGGTGCTCTCTGCAGACCTGCTGGCAGGGTCTCTCCCACTTCTCCTTCTTTATTATTTTCCGCTGTGCATACCTCTCTCTGTCCCTCATTGCAGAGACTTATTTTTTGAACAATTATTAAATTTTGAGCAAATGAACAAAGGTTTCTTGAGCTATGAGTAAGATACTCTCCTGTGCTCTGTGGTTGGTAAATGAATGAGAAAAAATTCTCTGTTCTCAAGGGGTTTAAAAGTCTAGGATGGAAATGCAAATATATAATAATCATTATGATGCTCAACTTGATAGTCCTAGTCAGAAAGATGGTGGTAGCAATGACATACAATTTCTAAAATCCACATCAGTTTCCGTGAATAAAAACTTTATCTTTCAGACAAACTGCCAATCTATTGAATAATAATTTTATAGTTTGTGTGTGTGTGTGTGTGCTTTTGCTGATCTCCAAGCATTTCTATTTTTCTCTGCTGACTGCTCCTATATCCTAAAGGAAAAATATGTTAAGAGGAGCTAAGAGGGGAAATAGACTGATTTATAGAACAATTAAAATGTGAATCAGTGAATTGCCTATAAAAAGCAAATCATTTAGAAAACTCTAGCCATGTAGTTTTTTCTGAGTTGTAACATCACTATAGATTATTTTATTTGTGTTTTATAATGCATAATGCAGTATAGTGGCTTTAAATTACTGCTATATTAATTATCTATGGATGGTGATATTTTTCATATAAATAAAAATGGTTTTTACTATTAATGCATGACATAAAATCTTAGTTTCTGGTGTCAGTGCAAAAAGGAAACACTAAAATAAAACTGAGCTAAAATTAATATATTCAAGGAGTTTGGAAAATATGGGGATTTGGAGCTTACTAAATCGCTACACAAGTAGACACCTATGATTGGAACTTCAAGCAGAGAGAAGTATGAATAGCATGTTATCATTAGGATTAATGCAGAGGTTGGCAAATTATGGACTGAGGGCAAGATAGTGCCTGCTGCCTGATTTTATAAATAAAGTTTTATTGCAACACAGTTCAGAGCTGTCATTCACAGATTACCTATGGCTGCTTTTGAACTGCAATGGTAGAGGTCAGTTGTTGCAACAAAAATTATATTGCATGGAAAGTAAAAAACATTTATTCTCCTCTGACCCTTAATAGAGCTTGCTGATCTTTGTAATTGATTCAAGTTTTACGCAACCCAAGGACCTTAATTCCTTTTATTCTTTATGTCTGTCTAAACCTTTATATCTTCTAAACCTTCACTCGGTTTGTGGCTGCTGTTCAGTCGCTAAGTCGTGCCGGACTCTTTGGTGACCCCAGCAGCCCACCAGGCTCCTCTGTCCATGGGATTCCCAGGCAGGATCACCAGAGTGGGTGCCATCCCGTCCTCCAGGGCATCTTCCCAACTCAGGGATCAAACTCGAGTCTCCTTGGTCGGCAGGCGGATCCTTTACCACCGAGACCCAAGGGAAGCCCTTCCCTCAGCGTCCTGGCTCTTACCGTCAGTCTGGTTCAGGCTGAAGAGCCGCCGCCTCGTCCGGATCGCGCAGCCTCAGGCCCTGAGCCCGCGGCCGCCTGCCACGACATCTTCCTGTTGTGATGCCGTGTTTACTCAGGTCCTTCTCCTGCCTGAGATTACACTGCTTGTTTGTTTCCTTTTCCCCTCACTAGAATGGTTTCTACAGGAGAAGAGGGCTTGTCTGTCTCTTTCTCCCCCTTCACTGAATTCTGAGAGCATCATTCAAGTCCTTGTCGGGTAGAGACCAAAAGAGCCGGACGGGGGCGCAGTCGCTGTGGCAGCCATCTTGGATGTGCGCCCGAGGCCGTGATGACGTCTGTGCTCCGAGAGCTGCCGCGGGGCTACGGGGTGGGTGTAGGGGGTGTGTGGGTGTGCGCGTGCGCCCCGGCGCTGGTGGGGATGGTGCTCGACTTAGCTGCTTCCTAGGAAGTGAATTGCTCACTTCCTTCTTGAGATGTTCACTGTGAAGCTTTCTGGATAACAAGAGGTTTACGGAGCACCCCGTCAGAGTTATACATGAGTTCTTTCCTCTGTCACTTCAGGAGTGACCTTATCTCAGGGGTTCCTCATACACCTCTGCTGAGGTATGTTCGTGAGGGAATCTGAGTTGTGACCTAAGCTGACTGCCAGCTTTGTCCCGTCATCCCACAGGAATGGATTTGGAGAGCCCGGCTTTGTGCTACTCGGCTCATCTTGCTGATTAACTGACCTGAAATTGTATCCAATGCTTAATATTATTGCTTCCTAAGGTACTTTTTTTCAGACAATAGACATTATTAAATATTTAATTCAGCAATGGGAGTTCTGTTTATAGAATATTTATTAGATGCTTTTTCTGAAGGTTTTTTATCTTCAATTTTGCAACTGATAAATCTTATGACAGAGTACTTCAAATTGGCTGTACTTTATGTCAGCCGCCTTTTGTGAGAGGAAGCAAAAACGTGATAGAGGATTCATAAACTCAGCTGGGTAATTAGATGTGACCTAAGACGCCCTCTACTGTGTCCTCCTTCTAACCTTTCTAATACTAATACTAATAATCTGGCCATCCTGACTGTCCTTGCAAAAAGTTGCTGTTTTTCTTATTAGATTTATAAAGGAAAATAAAGTGGCTCACAGATCCTGTTCACCGAAGATCCTTGTAATGCCTTGAAGGATCATTTTGTTTATTTGTGCATTCACCAGATCTTTATTGAGCCATTTCTATGTGTTAGACTGTGCTGGCATGGGGTACAAAGTCCTGGGCTCAACTCTCATGAGGAATATTGCTCAATCTATTAGAGCTTTCTTTTAGAAATCATTTTCCATTACAAGGTTGATAGAGGCAAAATGAAATGGAAATTTGAAGACTATATGCAGAAAATGACAAGACATGTAGCATAATACATTTGATGTGAAAAGTCCTATCTGAAACCTACTGACATCTTGTTCCCCTCTTGCATCATCTGAATAAAAATGCTGAAGTATGTGTGGATAGAATGTGTAAAGATATAGTAATAATAGTGGATTTCCATGAGCACTATATGCTAAGTGCTCTGTGAGTGTTATTTCTCTATATTGCAACATTGTCCCATTTTCCAGATGAGCAAAGAGTCCTGAATAAGGTTGATTGGTCTGGTTTTAAGCCAGAGTCTTACTCCAGCGCTCTAATACCTCGTGCCAGCTCCAAATGCATCTGGTATCTTTAGGTGACAGAATGCAGTTTCCTTTTCACTATCCTGAGAAATATCCAGGAGTCCAAATGTTTTGATTTCTCCTCACATTGTTTCCTAGTACAGACTGAGCATGTGGAGAAAAATCTAAGCCGTGGCTCTCCAAGCTAAGAATATTGATGTTCCGCTGACCATGTTTGAACCAATGGAATGGTTCTTGGGGTGAGAAGCAAAAACAGTTGCCCCGTGTACATTCACACTGATAGGCACATACGTCCGATCCTGGATTCACCCAGGACATTTTATTTCAGTGGTTCTTGAGTCAAACACGAAGATGTATATTTTTAGTAAGTTAAAAATGGGGAGGCTGGTTATTTTCCCAGTTGCTTCCAGCAGATAATTGCCAGGCAGGCTGTGTATCTTAAAAGGTGAATATATAACATATTCCAAAGGGAAATGGGGTTTTCTGAGCTCTCCAGCTGGCTTTCAGGTGCCAGTGGTCCTACTTCCATGCTGTAGATATATCTCAGCTTCCTCAGTTGACCACCTATTTGAGAGATTTTAAATTTTCAAGGAAGAATTTTAAGAAAGCAATTTGAAGACACATCCTATTAATTTTAATTGAGAGTAAGAAAGTTGAATTTTCTCCACTGTGGGTTTATTTGCTAAAGTACAATACAATCCATGTCACCCAAGACAGACAAGTCTTTATTTTATTAAAGGAAACCTGAGGTTGCATTTAGAGTTTATTAGTAATGAAGTAAATATTCTGAAGTTTCTTAATAAGTGTATGTGAAGAAATAAGATATCTAGAGGCAATTACAGAGCTGGGCTTCAAAATTACTTTTATAAAAAAGAACAACATTTGTCATTTTTGTTTAAAATCTTGATTTATCACATTCTGAGCGGAACTTGAAATGTTGTGTTTTTATTTTACCTAACAAAATGCCTTGCCTGCAGGCAAACAGAATGTTGAATTAAAACTTTCAATACTCTGGGGCAAAATCTGCTGCTTTAATAAGAGACAAAGGCTCATTTGGAACTTTTTGTCATTACATAAACAAACTGAGCTTCCGTTTATCATGTTCATTGCTTTAATTCTGGGTGCATGGCATTGAGGAAGGAGACAGTTGCCAGGGCACACATGGCCTGCGATACGCGATAAATTTGAGGATCTGTCAACAGAGGCACTTGCTCTCACAGGTAATTGTCTGACTCTGTCTTCTTTCATCTGTAGCCAAGAAGATTTCAAATGGATATTGTTGAGAAATGTATCACTTTATGCAAATGGCTTTAAAGAAAAGTGAAGTAGAGCTCCACATAAATAGATACTATCAATGAGGTCATCTGTCTTAAAAAAAAAAATGTTCACCTGGATTGACTCCTTCTGCATGTCAGGCACCCTACAAAGCATGTCATAAGCATATTCTTCGAAAAGACCTTTTGATTTAGATATGATTGCTATTCTGTTTGACATAAAAAGAAACAGTAAGTCCAGAGAGGTCAACTGGCTTGACCAAGGTAGAGGAGATGGGCTTTTATCCTAGGAATTTGACTCAAGCTATCTACTAACATGTTATGTTGCTTTAAAAAAGCTATTCACTTATGTTGGCCGTGCCGGGTCTTCACTGCTCCGTGGCCTCTTCCTCTGGTTGCAGCGTGAAGCCTCGTCACTGTGGTGGCCTCTCCCGTGCCGCACGGGCTCCAGGTGCACGGACTTCAGTGGTGGCACATGAGCTCAGCAGTCGTGGTTCCAGGCTCTCGAGTGCAGATTCAGTAGTTGCAGCTCACGGGCTTAGTTGCTCTAAGGCACGTAGGATCTTCCCAGATCAGGGATTGAACCCGTGTTTCCTGCATTGACAGGTGAATTCCTTACCAGTGGACCACCAGGGGAACCCTGTGCTCCTTTTGATCACAGCACGTGCTGGGATTTGACCTTTCACTCCTGGTATGAGGAAGTAATGTAGCAGCTCAGAGGCCAGATTCTGCTACAGAAGGCCTCCAGCATTCGTCCAGGCAGGAGGCAGGCAGGTCACGGTAGGGGAGCTGGCAGTTAACATGCCATGGAGGTGTGAAAATCCTTCTGTTAGTATGACGGAAACACTGTTGCGTGTTTTATTGGCGTCTGTGTTTTAGGTCAAAGAGCAACGTTTTTTCCATGCATCACCTCATTTATCAGGGCCAGAAAGATGGTGAAGACTGGGAGCTGTGGCACGCTGAGCCGGGTAAAAATCTTGCCTGTACTGTGTCATCTAAATAGTTCACCATGGAAACCATGAAACCTCTCTTGGCCTTGATTTCTACATCTCCAAATTGGGTATAATTACCACCACTTTATAGAGTCGTTGTGAGGATATAAATGAGATAATATTTGCAAAGAAATTTGCAAAGTCCTCTATGGTTTTGATGAATGTTGTGTAATTGTCATCATTTGAGTCATCTTGTTATCACCTGTTAGCTTATGGCCATGCAAGGATGCCATGTGTTTGCGGCATAGATATGACTCTTTCACCATGTTAGTAGTTTGCATCTGAGAAGTGAAGATAACTGTGATTACTAAGCTACACACATTCAGTGCAGATTGAAGTAGAGAGTGGAATCATCTTAACTATAATTTAGCCCCTAAATAATTTGAGTCAGTATTTTCAATATTTATCCTTGGAAGTAAAAACAGTTTTGTTCAGTTTGATACATTTTTATTGAATACCTGTGCCAACGGTGAGTGGGCAAAGACAGTATTAACTCTCAATGAGTTTATATTCGAGGAAAAGAAAACAGTCACACTGATGCAGCCTTCTCTGTAGATCCACCCTTCTCTCTGTAGATCCACCCTTCTCTCTCTAGATCCACCCTTCTCTCTAGAGACCCAGCCTTCTCTCTAGAGACCCAACCTTTTCTCTAGAGACCCAGCCTTCTCTCTATAGATCCAACCTTCTCTCTAGAGACCCAGCCTTCTCTCTGTAGATCCAACCTTCTCTCTAGAGACCCAGCCTTCTCTCTATAGATCCAAACTTCTCTCTGTAGAGCCAACCTTCTCTCTATAAACCCAACCTTCTCTCTATAGATCCAGCCATATGTCATCCACTGATGAGCTCATACATAATAGGAAATAACATATACAGAGCAATGAACATATTCATCATCTAGGAAGACTCCAAAATGAGGATGATATCTGAATAATACTCCTGCAAATGCTTGAGGGGTTATAACTGGGGGAAAGGGCAATATTCTTTATCGACTCAGTTCCTTCCTTTATGTCAGTTAGCTGCCTGCTTTGTATCAGTCCTGATGCTAGGTGCTTGGGCTGTAAACGGTGAGCAAACCCAGAGATGATTCCTGATCTCATGGCACTCTAGTTGATTTGGGAAATGCATCAGATCTGTATTTTGTATGATTTTTATGATGACAGTGTAAACAGCATAGTGAAGTTGAACAGCAGTGGAATGCCAAGTGGAAAGAGAGGGTTATAATAATTTGAATGCTGCTTTATGAGGAGTTGAAACAAGGGATGGAGCTATGTTGATCTGAATTATCCAAATGTATCTGATTCTGGCTTCATATTTTCCTGTTAGTCTATATGTTACCCATACCCATATGGTATTTATTGAAGGAGAAGAGGTAAAATATAGCAGAGTGTTTTCTTGTCTACCAGAGGATTCAAATTTGTGGTTGTTTCCAAATGGTGTTTCTCAGAGAATAGAAATGGAAATAGAACCAACTCCCAATAATACAGAATAGATGAATCTTGAAAAATGAAACAGTGAATAATTGTCATGAAAATGACAGCCTGGGTTGCACACAAAGGGAGCAAATTCTAATTTCAGATTGTGCAGTCAGGCAACAGAGCTAAGCAGAAATGAAAGGCTTTGTAAGAATCTCATGTCATAGACTAATTTTGCACTTAAAACATCCGCCCACTGTAAGAACAGATAAGAAGTGCTTAACCTGAGCAAATCTGTATCTTAAAACTTTTCTGTGAGCTTCTGATAAGATGAATGAAATTCAGCTATTGGGCTCTTGGAAATTAGCCTGCTTGTCTGTGATGCTCAGTATTTAAAAACTGTGCGTTGAATATAGCAAACATCTACTGAGAATCTAGCATGCTGTAGGGGTCATGCATAATTCAAAATTGAATAAGACTTGGTTTATGTTCCTGAAGTTCTCAGAATCTACTATGGTGCAAAACATCAAGATCAAATTACCACGGTGGTAGAAACTGTGGGCTTTGAAGTAAGAATTCACTGGGTTCAAAGCCCACCCTTTCACTTAACATTAGCGTCCTTAAGAGCATCACAGGCCTTGCCAGTCATTCTCAGTTTTTCCATCTCCTTAATGAGAATGATATTAATACTGATTTTCCACACTGATTAACAAATGACCACAAATGTGGCTTAAAATGACACAAATTTTTAACTCATAATATCAGTGGATCAGGACTCTGGACATAGCTTACTCTGGGTCGTCTGCTTAGGCTCCCAAAAGGCTGAAATCCAGGTGCCAGCTGGGCTGTGCTGCCTTCCTGAGCCCAGGGTCCTCTTCCACGGAGTCAGAGTTATTGGCAGAATTAGTTCCTTGGTTGTAGGACTGAGGTCCAGCTTTAGGCACCGCTGTCCGCTGAGGCCTGTGCTTGACTCCCGGAGGCCCCCACAGTGCCTGACCTTAGCCTGTCTCACCATGACAGCGTATATTGGGTTGATCATAAAGTTCATTTGGGTGTTTTATAAAGATGTTATGAAAAACTCAAAGGAATTTTTTTGCCAACCAAATACTTTCAAAGCCAGCAGGAGACTCTCTCTGACCTCTAGACTCTTTTTTTTAAAGGAATCATCTGATAATCTCCCTTTGGATTAAAGTTAACTAGATCAGAAATTTTAATGATGTCTGCAAAATCCCTTCACCTTTGGCTAGAAGCTGTCTACCACATTTAGGGAAAGGGGTTTCTCATGGAGCCAGGAGTCACAGAGTGCATCTTAGAATTCTGCCTACCATATGTCCTTACTGTTATTCTCTTTATTTATTTATTTATTTTTTGTTATTCTCTTTAGAATTAAATGAGACAACCAGTGTATTACTTGGGATTTATACAGGCAGGCTATCCCTAAAATGTGAGTAACTTTAAAATGCATTATGTGATCATCTGCAGATGCAGAAGAATCCTCACCAAGTTGGTTTAGATTTCAAGGTTGTTGATGCCACACATATACGCTAAGACAGCATGGAAAGTTTTATTATTTATGTAATTGAGGTCCCTGGAAGAGGCAGGTGGTCTGAAATGGCTTGAGAGAGTGTGTGCGAGCACACGTGCACACACGTGCACACACACACACACACACACACACACACACACACACACACACACACACACACACACACACACACACACACACGCCTCAGTTCTTGTGATGGTTAGAGAATAGGGCCAGAAGGATGACTCCCATGCAGATGTGGCTGGCGTGGTTTGAATCTCTAGCCAACATCAAAGGTTGAGAGCACCCAGGTTCTCTTATCAGCTCAATGTGGGCACAAGAGGAAGTGGAGGGATACGGCTTAAAAGCTCCAAGCTGTCAAGCATCCAAACATGGAGTGGGACTCACCATTTCAAGGCATGAAAGCAGCCTTGCGGTTGCCGGCTGAGACCCACTGTGGGTCCACACGGTGAGATGTGATGCAGCTTTCCTCTGTCTTTTTGCTGTTCCAGCCTCGTTATCACCCTTCCTCCTTCAGGACCAGGATCACCGTTTAAATCATCATGGCTCCTGGGTCTGTAGCTTTTTATCCACATCACAGGCAGCTGGAAAAGGGAAATGAGTAAGACCATAAAAAACGGCTTTCACCAGCTGTATGCCCTTCATTTCACAAACGTCCTGAAAATTCCTCCAAATAACCCTTGATTCTGTCTTCATGATTATAAGGCCGTGAATTATTAGTAAGGCTTAGGAGCCACAAGAGAGAATAGGGATACAGTCTCTCAACTAATCCCAGGGCCAACCCTAATAACATAGGAGTTTGATGAGGAGAGGAAATCTCTTCTTAGATGTCAGTTACCTAGCCCAGTGACTGGCTTTTTTTCTAGAGATATCATGTATTTATTAATAGTACTCACATTGAGTTTTTTTTCTTTCAAATACACTTTTAACTTCTGAACAAGTTTAGATTTACAAAAATGTTAGAGATGGTAGAGAGAGCTTTTCTGTACTCATCACCCATAGCCTGCCCCCACCCCCCATCCTTCTCCTACCATCATCTCACAGGGTCTGGAGGACCTCTGCCAAAACTGACGAAGCTGGTGGTGGTGCATGACTTCATCATTCTCCAGGTTGCACTGGGAGTTCTCTAGCTTTCCTCTCACTCTCTCCCCCCTCACTGCATCATTCACTGGAGTTCTCTAGTTTTCCCTCTCACTCTCTCCCCCCCTCACTGCATCATTCACTGGAGTTCTCTAGTTTTCCCTCTCACTCTCTCCCCCCTCACTGCATCATTCACTGGAGGTCTCTAGTTTTCCCTCTCACTCTCTCCCCCCTCACTGCATCATTCACAGGAGTTCTCTAGTTTTCCCTCTCACTCTCTCCCCCCTCACTGCATCATTCACTGGAGTTCTCTAGCTTTCCTCTCACTCTCTCCCCCCCTCACTGCATCATTCACTGGAGTTCTCTAGTTTTCCCTCTCACTCTCTCCCCCCTCACTGCATCATTCACTGGAGTTCTCTAGTTTTCCCTCTCACTCTCTCCCCCCTCACTGCATCATTCACAGGAGTTCTCTAGCTTTCCCTCTCACTCTCTCCCCTCTCTCAGGACCCCTCACTGCATCATTCACTGGAGGTCTGTCTTCTCAGGTTTGTGACACTTTTTCCAATTTTTCTTTTTTAAAAAATGACCTTGACAGTTTCAAGCAGTCCTAGTCGGTTATTTCATAGACTCTTTCTCAATGTAAATTTTTTTGATGTTTCCCTATGATTAGAGTTTGGGGGACGAATACCACAGAAATGAAATGCTTTCCTTGTCACTTCATTTGAGGGCACAGAAATCCATCTGATAAAACTGTGATGTTCATCTTGATCACTGATTTGGCAGAGTGGTATTTTTCAGGTTTTTAAAGTTACTTTGTTTTCCTCTATTCATACACAGTTATTTGAAAGTGGGTTATTGGATCCAAGCCGTATTCAAGTCTGTGTGTGTGTGTGCGCGCCCATGTCTGAGACAGGGGAGAGAGTTAAGCTCCATTTTTATTTATATATATTATTTGTAATTTTTCAGTACAAAAAGATTTATCTCTTCTCCCTCACTTTGGATTCAACCGTTTATTTGTTTGAGTATAGACTTGTGCATTTTTTTTTATACTGGGTTGTAACCAACACTATACTATTTTGTTGTTCAAGTCATTCCAGTTTTGGCCATTGGGAACTCTTTCAGCTGGTTCCTATGACTTTGCAAAGTGTTCCTATACTTTTCATTTTTCAGGCACTCACTCAGTCTCTGTCACTCCAAATACTGCTCTTTCATCTTGTGTTTTCCCTGGTCCAATCCTAGAATTGGTCATTTCCTCATGAATCCCTGATTCCTTTTACTGGAGAACAGTATTAGTTGCCCCCTCTCCCCACAGGTGCACATTACATTGTATAACTGTCAGCTAAATACTAAATACTGACAATTTCTATAAAACTATGAAATCGATTATCAGTGGAGAGTTACAGTGTAATAGCAAGAAGCATGCTTTGTGAATCGTGTCGTTTGTCTGAGGGTCATCTTGTTATATTCTCCCACAACTCCCCAGCTTACGCAGAAGAACGTGAAGACTCTGATGGCCAAGGCCTTTGCACGCATCATATAACTTGTGAGTGGTAGAGACAAAACTGGAAACGATGTTTCCTAGCTCACTCACTTCTTTGATCACAACATTCTGCCTTCCTGAGGGACATTTCTAAAGGACTTGATTCCAAACATTACCATTATTTTTTTGTTGTTCACTGAATGAGTCACCAAAAATCGTTTGTTCTCGCCAGTACACTTGCCTAGAGAGTCCCATGGACAGAGGGCCTGGCAGGCCACAGTCCCTGGTGCCACAGAAAGCTGGACGTGACTGGAGCGACTTAGCACGGCACACGTGCACGTTGGCCGTATACGGCGCTTAGCTCTGGGGATCAGGTGACAGGGCGGAAAAGTTCTTGGCAATCATTTAGTTTACAGCATTGTGGAGATGAAAGTCAATAAATAAGTGAGAAAGTAAGTAAATAAATAAATAACTTCAGAGAGTTGAATTGCTGTGCAGAAAATAAAGTGTGCTGGAGGGTGAATGATGAAAAAGAGGCTGTGTATGCATTAGGAGGTGACATATGGAGAAGTCTGGTATAAATGGAATAAATGCATAAAGAGGGCAGTCTTCAAGGTCAGAATGGGCTTGGTATGTTCTGTGAAATTGAATGAAGACCACTGTGAATGAACTGAGGAAAATCAGGTGTTATATGGCAAAATATAAAGTCAGAAGTTTAGGAAAAGGTCAGATAATAAAGGGCCTCATATGGCATGTTAAGGAGGTTATATTTTATTTATTTTTCTCAAAATAGTAGAAGTCATTGAAACAGTTTTGGCAGGGGAGTAATGTGACCTGAATTTAAAATGTTTTATTCTTATAGTTGTGTGGAGAATATATGTCACATATTCCATCAAAGTTAAGATGGTGTTGATTGTAATTTTGAGATGTTAAAATTGGAAAGGCTAAAAAAAAGAAAAACAGGACCAGTGCAATTTTAAAATGCCATCAACTGATTGTAAGATGTATTCCAATTTCAGATGTGTTAAAATATGAAAAATATAGGTCTTAGAATATAGCACATAGAGAACTAGTTGAAAAGAGTGCTAGCAGGGAGGCAGACTGGCATTGATTACTGTCATGTAGGTGGGATATGTCAGTGGAGTAGGCTGGTGTCATTGAGATGGAGGTAGTTGACCAGATTTTGAGTGTAGCTGGAAGTTGAATGGGAAGAGGTTACTGGCAATTGAGATAAGGAGTGAAGGAGAGAGAATGACTTCCAGATGTATGGTTTGAATAGGATGGGTGATGGTACCTTTACTGAGATAGAGAAAGTTTTTTTGAAAAGTCACGATCATAACTTCATTTCTGGCCACGTGCCTAGTAGACTTCCAAGTGACCTTATTAAGCAATGATTGAATAAAAAAATCTGGATTCAGTAGAGATGGGGTGAAAGTCTATGATACTGATTTGGGAGTCATCTAGATACAGTGAAGTCATGGGGTAGATGAGCGTGCAGATAAAGAGAAAAGACTATGGAGAACACCGGAAATAAGCCTTGGCCAAGGAGGAGGAACCAGCTCAGGAGTCTCCAAAAGGGAAGCTTGCATGATAAATGGAAACTGGTCCAGAGAGGCATCACAAAGCCGAGAGTGTGGAGAGCAAGGGCACGGCTAACCAGGCAGATGCATCAAGACACTTTGATAGAGAAGAGGAATGACTCTGGATTTTGCAAGATGGAGGCCATCTGTGATATTCTAGACTTTTCTGGGTGTTAGTGTTGATTTATAAATGGGCTTTCCTGGTGGTTCAGTGGTAAAGAATCCACCTGCCAAAGCAGGAGATGTGGCTTCAGTCCGTGGGTCAGGAAGATCCACTGGCGAAGGAAATGGTGACCTAATCTAGTATACTTGTTTGGGAAATCCCATGGACAGAGGAAGCTGGCAGGCTACAGTCCATGGGATTGCAAACAGTTGGACATGACTTATCGACTAGACAACAACAACAATCTTGATTTATACCTTGGATGAGAATGTGTCATCTTTCCATAATTAGTAATGTTAACTATTAACTTTGACATGCTTTCCTTTATCTAGCTTTCCTCTAGAATATTTGCAGCTTCATTTAATAAATTCTGTCAGTGGGATGTTTAAAATTAATTAATTCTGGAATTATATGATCAAAATGACAAAATCACGGTATTGAAACTCAGACTTATTTTACATCAAAATTATTTATTATTTTATATAGTCAATATCTTTCTTTTTTGTCCTGCATAGGTTTGCTGGAGTCTTCAAATGTCTAGAAGAATGATTTCCCTTTGAAAATTTAACCACATTCTGAGTGTCTTAAGTTTGTCTAATTGTGATAAATTTTTGATTGATTATTCTCTAAGGGTTTTTATTTGTCTAACTGTGAGATATTCCTTATCATAAATTCAAATACAGATATCGTCATCAGGAAATGACGGCTTTATCCAAGTTACGTTGGGCTTCCCTGAGGTTTCAGACAGTAAAGAATCCACCTGCCAAAGAAGGATACACGGGTTTGATCACTGGATCAGGAAGATCCCCTGGAGAAGGAAATGGCAACCCACTCCAGTATTCTTGCCTAGAGAATTCGATGGACAGAGGAGCCTTATGGGCTATAGTTCCATGGGGTTGCAAAGAGTTGGACATGACTGAGCAACTAACACTTTCACTTCACTTTTTAAAATCCAAGTTGTGTTATGGGGAAGTAATTGTTTTAGACATGGTGTTTACTTCCACAGACCATCCACCATATCTTGGCAGAGGCGATATTTGAGGAAAGAAAAGCCTACTGTTCTGAGTTTATGAAAACTCTTTAATGTATATTTTTTGGTAAACTCTTTGTTTTAGAATAGTTTCAGATTTGCAGAAAATTGTGAAGATGGTACAGTATCTCTGTACTCCCATTTCCCCTTCTATTGACATCTTACATTAGCAGGTGATATTTATCATAATTAATGAACCAATATTATTGATATATTATTATTAGAGTACACAGTTCATTCCTATTTTTTTCCATTTATTTTTATTAATTGGAGGCTAATTACTTTACAATATTATAGTGGTTTTTGCCATACATTGACATGAATCAGCCATGGATTGTTTACCTAATGTCCTTTTTTAGTTCCAGAATATCCCACTCAGCACACATTTAATTGTTATGTCTCTTTAGGTTCCTCTTGACGATGGTAGTTTTTCAGATTTTCCATGTTTTTGATCATACTGACATTTTTAAGGAACTGTTCTGGTATTTGGTAGCATGCATACAAGAATGCTCAGTCATGTCTGATTCTTTGAGACCCTGTGGACTGTAGCCTGCCAGGCTCCTCTGTCCATGGCATTTCCCAGGCAAGAATACTGGAGTGGGTAGCCATTCCCTTCTCCAGAGGATCTTCCTGACCTAGGGGTCAAACCCAGGCCTCCCACATTGCAGGCTGATTCTTTACTGTCTGAGCCAGGGTGTCTGGTGTTCTTTACTAAGTCATTTGACAGTCTATACTGTTCGAATGGTATATACTGTTAAATAACTTGCAGCCGTTGCTGTTAACCTTGGTCACCTGGTTATGGCGGCGCTGGCTGGTTTTCCACAGAATCACCACTCTCTCTGCTCTCCTTGCTGTGCTTTTTGTAAGGAAGTCAGTATTCTCAGCCCATACTTGCTTCGTTGGCCGTTACACTCTATCCCACTGAGGACAACTTCTCCATGCATTATTTTGAATTTTTCTACACAGCAGATTTATCTCTTCTCTCTTGGCTGTTCATTTGTTTGTTCATTCATTCCCTCAATCAATAATTTGTATCGGGACAGACTCATGATGTATGTTTTGTACTCTGGGTTCTGAAACTTGACCAGTTTATTTTCGTGCCGAGACCGTCCCCTCTTTGCTATTAGCAGCTCTTCGGTGGCTCCTGTGTCCCTCTGACAGCTTCCATCTGTGCGTGTGGGTGTGTTGAGCACTTTGTTCCTTTCTGGCATTTCCCTGATCTTGGGCTCATGTTGTGTATTCACTGACCATCTCTTAGAGTTGGTAACTTATCCAGAGATACCCGATTTCTTTTTTTAATAAACATGGTATTGGAAACCAAGATCTAGTTGCTAGAAGTGTTTTTTGCTACTGAGATGTCATTTCTTCTAGGTGATCTCAGAAGACAGAAAAGAGATCTGGGTTAATACACATATCTATAAATATTTATTCATGTATATATACACACACACACACACATTTCTATATATAATTTCTGTATATAGATTAGGACAAGCATGCATCCCTACTGTTGTCTCAACTATAACATTTCTAAATTGTTCATCCTAGCCTTCTCCCATTGCTTATCTGTATATTCTACTCCAAAATTGAGAAACGTGACTCCCATCACCCATTGTTCATTTATATAATTGCCCAACAGACCCTGGTGCTGAGAAAGAGTGAAGGCAAAAGGAGAAGGGAGTGGCACACGGCGAGACGGTCACAGAGCCTCAGCAACTCAGTGGACGCGAACCTGAGCAAACCCCGGGAGACGGGGACAGAGGGGCCTGGCGTGCTGTAGTCCCCGGGGTTGCAAAGAGTGGGACACGACTTAGCGACTGAACAGCCACAAATTCTAGTTCATATATACAGCGGTTTCAGAATGTCTAATGTTAAAACTCTTTTCATATGTATCTATTTATTTCAACTTGTGCATCAAATGTCATTATAAAAGATTTCTGTCCTATGGTTAATCTATAAGCCAATGAGCATAATATATTGGCAGTAAGTCAATAAGAAGTAAATATTTTTGTTTTAATAATTATGTTAACAAATGTAATTAGTGTATATAGTTTTAAAAACTGGTAACGTATGCAAACAGCTTAAAAGGAGCATAAGCTAAGATTATTGTTGGCGGGAGCAGCATGCAGAGGTCCCTGCCTCCCTCTGTCCCATCCTGCTGCCTGTGCTCCGGAGGAAAGCTCTATTCAACGTTTGAAGGGTTTCGTGTGTATATGTTTGTGTGTGTGTTTACCGCAGTACCTCTAAATAGTATGCTTATGCTGCTTTTTCTTGATATAAACTTAAACCTGGAAATTTATATCCAGTAAGCACTCCTTTTCTGCTGAGATAAGTAAAGTTATCTTAGCCTTAGCTAATTGCCTCTTAAATGGATTCACAATCAGTCTTTCTGTGATTAGCCCTATCTACACCCCTTGCTTTCAAAAACACTACGTACCCCTTCATCACAGCCTCTTAACTTAAATTTGATATGTTGCTGCCACTTGCTCACCGGCTTCTCACGTTTCAGTTTGATTAACGTACTTCTTCTGTTCCTATCTTCTTCCCTTTCTCCTTGTTGTCAAAAGTCTGTGCCTTTTAAATTAATGCCATTGCAATTTTAGTGGGCTTGTTGAAGAGAGCAGAGTTAAATGCCTTCATTTTATTCACGTATGTTTATTTGGAAGTCAAAAGCCAATGTATACATTTCCTTCTGAGCACAGTATGAGATTTTGTAGAATGAGATTATTTTGCTGATTATAAAAGAAGTACATTTTAAATAATGAAAATCTTGCAAAAGAAAATAGTAAGTTTCTCTATTGTACTATCTTCCACCTCCTCCCCAACCAAGTTCCATGGCTTAGATGGCTCTTTTTCTGGATTGATTTTTTCCATTGTTACAATGTTTTTATTCACATTTCTTGATGATACATAGAAACCTATTTCATCTTCTTAAATTGCTGCATATTATTCTGTGGTTTGATTTCCCATAACCTATTAAAAGGGCTTCCCTGGTGACTCAGATAGTGAAGAATCTGCCTGCAATGCAGGAGACCTGGGTTCGATCCCTGGGTTGTGAAGATCCCCCAGAAAAGGGGATCCACTCCAGTATTTTTGCCTGGAGAATTCCATGGATAGAGGAGCCTGGCAGGCTAATGCCCATGGGGTCGCAAAGAGTCAGACATGACTGAGTGATTTTTAGACAGTTGCCAGCCAGCCAAGAGGAGCTACCCTACGTCGGAGGTAAGGAGCTGCGGCTACAGTTTGCTGGAGCAGCCATGAAGAGATACCCCACATCCAAGGTAAGAGAACCCCAAGTAAGACGGTAGGCGCTGAGAGAGGGCATCAGAGGGCAGGCACACTGAAACCATAATCACAAAAAACTGGCCAATCTGATCACAGGACCAGAGTCGTGTCTAACTCAATGAAACTAAGCCATGCCATGTGGGGCCACCCAAGACGGGCAGGTCATGGTGGAGAGGGCTGACAGGTCCACTGGAGAAGGGACTGGCAAACTACTTCAGTATTCTTGCCTTGAGAACCCCATGAACAGTATGAAAAGGCAAAAAGATAGGACACTGAAAGAGGAACTCCCCAGGTGAGTAGGTGCCCAATATGCTACTGGAGATCAGTGGAGAAATAACTCCAGAAAAAATGAAGGGATGGAGACAAAGCAAAAACAACACCCAGTTGTGGATGTGACTGGTGGTGGAAGCAGGGTTGATGCTGTAAAGAGCAATATTGCACAGGAGCCTGGAATGTCAGGTCCATGAATCAAGGCAAATTGGAAGTGGTCAAACAGGAGATGGCAGGAGTAAACGTCGACATTCTAGGAATCAGCAAACTAAGGTGGACTGGAATGGGTGAATTTAACTCAGATGACCATTATATCTACTAATGTGGGCAGGAATCCCTTAGAAGAAATGGAGTAGCCATCATAGTCAACAAAAGAGTCCAAAATGCAGTGCTTGGATGCAATCTCAAAAATGACAGAATGATCTCTGTTCATTTCCAAGGCAAACCATTCAATATCACGGTAATCCAAGTCTATGCCCCGACCAGTAACACTAAAGAAGCTGAGGTTGAACAGTTCTATGAAGACCTGCAAGCCCTTCTAGAGCTAACACCCAAAAAAGCTGTCCTTTTCATTATAGGGGACTGGAATGCAAAAGTACAAAGTCAAGAAACACCTGGAGTAACAGGCAAATTTGACCTTGGAGTACGGAATGAAGCAGGGCAAAGGCTCATGGAGTTCTGCCAAGAGAATGCACTGGTCATAGCAAACACCCTCTTCCAACAACACAAGAGACTTTACACATGGACATCACCAGATGGTCAGCACCAAAATCAGATTGGTTATGTTATTTGCAGTCGAAGTTGGAGAAGCTCTATACAGTCAGCAAAAACAAGACTGGGAGCTGACTATGGCTCGGATCATGAACTTCTTATTGCCAAATTCAGAATGAAATTGAAGAAACTGGAGAAAACCACTAGACCATTCAGGTATGACCTAAATCAAATCCCTTATGACTATACAGTGCAAGTGAGAAATAGATTTAAGGGACTAGATCTGATAGACAGAGTGCCTGATGAACTATGGATGGAGGTTCATGACATTGTACAGGAGACAGGAATCAAGACCATCACCAAGAAAAAGAAATGCAAAAAAGAAAAATGGCTGCCTGAGGAGGTCTTATGAATAGCTGTGAAAAGAAGAGAAGTGAAAAGCAAAGGAGAAAAGGAAAGCTACTCCCATTTGAATGCAGAGTTCCAAAGAATAGCCAGGAGAGATGAGAAAGCCTTCCTCAGCGACCAATGCAAAGCAATAGAGGAAAACAAAAGAATGGGAAAGACTAGAGATCTCTTCAAAAGAATTAGAGATACCAAGGGAACATGTCATGCAAAGATGGGCTCAATAAAGGACAGAAATGGTAGGGACCTAACAGAAGCAGAAGATATTAAGAAAAGGTGGCAAGAATACACAGAACTGTACAAAAAAGATCTTCACGACCCAGATAATCACGATGGTGTGATCACTCACCTAGAGCCAGACATCTTGGAATGTGAAGTGAAGTGGGCGTTAGGAAGCATCACTACAAACAAAGCTAGTGGAGGTGATGGAATTCCAGTTCAGCTATTTCAAATCCTGAAAGATGATGCTGTGAAAGTGCTGCACTCAATATGCCAGCACATTTGGAAAACACAACAGTGGCCACAGGGCTGGAAAAGGTCCATTTTCATTCCAATCCCAAAGAAAGTCAATGCCAAAGAATGCTCAAACTACCACAAAATTGCACTTATCTCACAAGCTAGTAAAGTGATGCTTAAAATTCTCCAAGCCAGGCTTAATCAATATGAACCATGAACTTCCAGATGTTCAAGCTGGTTTTAGAAAAGGCAGAGGAACCAGAGATCAAATTGCCAACATCCGCTGGATCATTGAAAAAGCAAGAGAGTTCCAGAAAAACTTCTATTTCTGCTTTATGCCAAAGCCTTTGACTGTGTGGATCACAATAAACTGTGGAAAATTCTGAAAGAGATGGTAATACCAGACCACCTGACCTGCCTCTTAAAAAACCTGTATGTAGGTCAGGAAGCAACAGTTAGAACTGGACATGGAATAACAGACTGGTTCCAAATAGGAAAAGGAGTACGTCAAGGCTGTATATTGTCACCCTGCTTGATTAACTTATATGCAGAGTACATCATGAGAAACGATGGGTTAGATGAAGCACAAGCTGGAATCAAGATTGCCAGGAGAAATGTCAATAACCTCAGATATGCAGATGACACCACCCTTATGGCAGAAAGTGAAGAAGAACTAAAGAGCCTCCTGATGAAAGAAGAGACAAAAAAAGTTGGCCTAAAGCTCAACATTCAGAAAACTAAGATCATGGAATCTGGTCCCATCACTTCAGGGCAAATAGATGGGGAAACAGTGGCTGACTATTTTTCTGGGCTCCAAAATCACTGCAGATGGTGATTGCAGCCATGAAATTAAAAGACGCTTACTCCTTGGAAGGAAAGTTATGACCAACCTAAACAGCATGTTAAAAAGCAGAGACATTACTTTGCCAACAAAGGTCCATCTAGTTAAGGCTATGGTTTTTCTAGTGGTCATGTATGGATGTGAGAGTTGGACTATAAAGAAAGCTGAGCGCTGAAGAATTGATGCTTTTGAACTGTGGTGTCGGAGAAAACTCTTGAGAGTCCCTTGGTCTGCAAGGAGATCCAGCTAGTTCATCCTAAAGGTGATCAGTCCTCGGTGTTCATTGGAAGGACTGATGCTGAAGCTGAAAGTCCAATACTTTGGCCACCTGATGTGAAGAGCTGACTCATTGGTAAAGACTCTGATGCTGGGAAAGATTGAGGGCAGGAGGAGAAGGGGACGACAGAGGATAAGATGGCTGGATGGCATCACCAACTCAATGGACATGGGTTTGGGTGGACTCCAGGAGTTGGTGATGGACGGGGGGCCTGGCGTGCTGCGATTCATGGGGTTGCAAAGAGTCGGACACAACTGAGCGACTGAACTCACTGACTGAATTTTTCATGAATAAGCAATGGTAGAGTGGGAATCTTGCACATGAAAAGTTGAGATTTGGATAAAAAAGGAAATAATGAAGACCAAACATATAACTGTTACTCGTAAGATTTGTAGTAAATTTCTTAAAAAAAAAAAAAGGCACATTTTCTGAGCTTATGTGGTACAGTGACATTTTTTGCAAAAGATCTTTTCCTAAATAGCATGATTCCAACTCACACAGTTTAAGTTTGTATTTTCAGTAAGAATAAAAGTAAAATGTACAGGAGTATATTCTCAAATCTGGTAAATCTACAACTATTTTAGCATACTTTAGAAAAATGTTTCTTTAAATTTTCACAGTATAAGCACTAATATTTCATGTTTCTTTAAATTTTCGCAGTATAAGCACTAATATTTCATGCGATAGTCTCTGATAACATAGCACATCACTGTGGTTACTTAAACTTCCTTGTGGCATTTTTATCATACCTAGTATTGATTTTCCAGCATTAGCACAGAGCAACCATCACTTATTGGAAGCTTGGAATGCATTATTATAGAATCTGAAAAGAGGTTAAATTGTAATAGCCTTGATAAATTACAAGGGACTTCCCAGGTGGCACAGTGGTAAAGAATCCACCTGGCAATGCAGGAAATGTGCGTTTGATCCCTACGTAGGGGAGATTCCCTGGAGGAGGAATTGGCAACTCACTCTAGTATTCTTGCCCAGCAAATCCCATGGACAGAAGAGCCTGGCAGGCTACAGTCCATGGGCTCCCAAAGCGTTAGACATGACTGAGTGACGTACACAGACACTAAAATGATAGCAAAAGAGTCATAGATTAATTCCTGGGGATTCATTTAACAAACACATTTTATACAGTAGTTCCAAAGGTTGGCAGTCATTTCTAGGTACTAGCTAGGAAATGGAGTCATCATGGAGCAAGTATGAAAACCAAGTTTGTGATTCATTCAATCAGTGTTGAAGTCAGATCGTACTGTTACTTGCCTCCTCCTTGAAAAATGACCCTCTAATTTAACAGTTTAAATTTTAAACATCTAATGAAAATGTGGGCACTAAAAGCTTAAGAAATCTGGTCTTGACTTGTCAGTTGTTCAAATGCAACAGTATGTTCTCCAGTTCTTGAGACACTAGAGCAAGAGAAATAAATCATTGGAAATGATTGGTGTGTATCATCTCAGGACCCAGTGTTGCTGGGCCGTGAATGACTGGCCCAGGTAAGTATTTTAGCATTCTCTCCTTCCAGTATAGTGATATAGAGCCAGCGATATAGTACAGAAGAATAACTAAAGATAGATTTTGTGAATGTATTTTGGGGGAATAATATCTAATACAGTTGATCTTGTTCTAATCCATCACATGCTCAGTTGTATCTGACTCTTTGCGACCTTGTAGACTGTAACTTTGCCAGGCTCGTCTGTTCATGGCATTCTCTAGGCAAGAATACTGCTCTAGTTTTAATGCAATTTTATGTGAATATACATCAGTTTAAGCTTAAATTCTTTTTTTTTTTTTTTTCAAAGAATTGGGTAGTGGCAGCTAAAACATTTTCACCAAAGTAGTCACCATTCCTTTGGGAAGTCCGCTTTCAAAAACACATTTCTGTATTTTTTCCACCTACCTATTTAGGGGAAAAAGGCAACCACTGTAAGAACAGAAAAGATTGTTATTTGAAAACGTTTTCTGGGTCTGTTTTCCTGCAGGAAATTGTGAGTTTATGACTAATTTCTGATTACTTAAGAAAAAGTCACTTCTTTAAATAACTTATGATAAAGTCCTTAAGGCAACTTCAAATGATGTTTTCTGGGAAGTTTGAGGGGACAACTTATTTTTCTTGCTTTACATAGTTTTATTTTTTTTTCCCATTTACTCTCATCAATAACATGTGGTATATTTCCCACATGAGATATTTTAAATTCTCTGTACATTTATTTGGAGATTTTGCTTTAAGGATCAAAAAAATCAAATCAGTGTTTTATGTTATGCCTTCAAGATTCTATGCCGAGTGCTGTGTGTGTTCAATTGTGCTCACTTGTGGTCCTCAAAGACTTTTCAATATAATCACAAAGTTGATGCATTATAGGCAGATTTGGAGAGGATGGGAGGGCTGGGGATGGGGAGTGTGGCAATTAAATAGCAACCTATTTGATGGTAGCCAATCACAACATGGCAGATACCATGACTTGGGGTGGATGATTATTGGCTAAATTGGATTTTTGTGCCCTCAAACTGTGTGTGTACTCAGCCACATCTGACTTTACCAACCCCATGGGCTGTAGCCTGCCAGGCTCCTCTGTCCATGGGATTTCCCAGGCAAGAATACTGGAGTGGGTTGCCATTTCCAACTCAAGGGGATCTTCCCCACCCAGGGATCCCACCTGAGTCTCCTGTGTCTCTTGCATTAGCAGGCAGATTCTTTACCACTGGACCACTGGGGAAGCCCTGAAATTCTGAAGATGCTAAATTTAATTGAGATTTGAATGTGATTATAGTCTTATTACCTTTCCTCTCCAGCTTCTAACTTTTAACCCAATGTCTCTGTAGTTCAAGGTTACTGTCTAATTTGTGCTGAAAATACGGTTTTCAGTGGTTGGGCTGTGTTAATAACTAATGCAACCCGTTACAAGGAGCAGACTGAGTTCTCAGGTGATGGCAGATTCTGAAATACAAATGTATCGAAACGCACATTTACAGGGTGAGGTAACCATTCTGCAGTTTTCTTTCTCATTTTGATCCGTCTGAAAGAAGTGAAAATATTCCTTAGTCATCATATCGGGATTTTCTAAGAAATGCTAGTTTCTGGCATTCTGCTCAGTATACATTGTATAATAAGGCATAATCATAGAGAAAATTTTCGAAAATCGTAGGTTCTTTTGAAAATTCCCTTTCTGTGTTCTTTAAAATGAAATACTAGTTCCCTTCTTACTGCTTTTCTTTTCTCTCCATGTGTAGAAGATTTTTTCTTTTATCTTGCACAACAGTGAATTTATTTGCTCTTTTATTGTTATCCTAAAGTTAAGTTTTCTTATCATTTGTTCTCAAAATGAATAATTCTCCTCTAAGTCCCTAAGGAAGTGAATTCATGCATGTTCTACTTGTAGTGAGTTTCTTTTACTCCTTGAAATTTAATTTTTCTCTTCTGGTTTTTTTACTCACAGGTAATCTTCTTTTACTATGCCTCGCCTAAGAGTCAAATTGATGACTTTTAAAAAATGATTTTTTCATTTCTCTGATAAATTCATGAGGCAACATTAGGACTTAAAGTTACAATTGTGATATTCTCATCAATATCTTCTTTCAGGACTTTTCTGCAAGTAATGACTTCTGCAGACCGTTACAGAGTTGGCCCATTTTTCTCTCCTCCTAGCACTCCTTACAGAGAAGGCAATGGCACCCCACTCCAGTACTCTTGCCTGGAAAATCCCATGGACGGAGGAGCCTGGTGGGCTGCAGTCTATGGGGTCGCTAAGAGTTGGACACAACTGAGCAACTTCCCTTTCACTTTTCACTTTCATGCACTGGAGAAGGAAATGGCATCCCACTCCAGTGTTCCTGCCTGGAGAATCCCAGGGACGGGGGAGCCTGGTGGGCTGCCGTCTATGGGGTCGCACAGAGTCGGACACGACTGAAGCGACTTAGCAGCAGCAGCACGCCTTAATTTATATTGCTAAAATACATATAACTACATGTTTAACAAACATAAATGGCTTTTGTTAAAAAATTGAAAATATCCCCTTTCCTGTATAATTGTTTAAACTTATGTTACCAATCAGCTTGTAATGGCTGAGTAAACAGTGAACCTGTTTTTGGAGGCTTCCTGGGAGATTACAGCTTTATTTCCAGTTTTGCTCTGATTTGTGTGATGACTAGTGAGCACAGTTGTTCGGCCTGGCTCTGTCACTCTTCTACACAGATATTCATTCATTCGTTCACTGAGTATTGAGTACCTATTATATGCCAGGCACTGGACTATCTTCCCTGGTGACTCAGACAGTGAAGATCTGTCTGCAATGCAGGAAACCTGGGTTCAGTCACTGGGTCAGGAGATTCCCCTGGAGAATGGAATTGCTACCCACTCCAGAATTCTTGCTTTGAAAATTCCATGAACAGAGGAGCCTGGTGGGCTACAGTTCTTGGGGTCACAAAGAGTCAAACGCACTGGACAAGCTGGACAGAAGCAGTTAACTAGAGTGATCTTGTTCCCCACCCCTACCCCCCAACCACCCCATAGGGGTTAATAGTTTATTTAGGGGGACAGTCTTAAACCAATACATAATCTATATAGCTGAACACACTCTGATTTTCCACTCAAGGATGATGCAAGTCCTTTACCCTGGATTGCCATCCATTTTCTTATTTCTCATAAATAATAGTAATTATTCCCACCACTTATCGAGAGGTTACAATTTGCCAGGGACGTGTCTTTTAATTGCATTAGCTCATCTGGTTCCCCAGACGCCCACTGATGGACTATCATTATGTGTATTCTGCATGGGGAAACTGAGTCTCAGAATGGCTGTCATCGTCCAAGCAAACTGGAGCTGAAGTCAACCCGGGGGGTCTGACACCTGCACCGAGGCTCTGCTGGGGCCTGAGTCAGTTCACATGCTCTTCCCTCTACTTCCAGGTAAAGGACCACTTCTTGCGTCTAATAACAGAGACCTTTTCCCTGCAGTCAATTCAAAGATCATTTTGTTTTACCTTTTCCCAAACTGTTAATTTGAGTTTTGGATAATTCTTCACTGGCCAATCATTTATTTATTTATTTTGTTCCTTTTTTATTTTGTGTTGGGATATGGTCAACCAACAGTGCTGTGATAGTTTCAGATTAACAGCAAAGGGACTGCAGTCATACTTGTACATGCATCTATTTCCACACTCCCCTCCCAGCCAGGCTGCCACAGAGCCCTGAGCAGATGTGTGCTCTCTGCAGGTCCTGCTGGTCATCCGTTTTAAATACAGGCGTGTGTATGTGCGGATCGCACACTTACCAGCTCTCCTTTCCCCACACTTCCCCTTGGCAACCATAAATTCATTCTGAACTTTTTACTCAGCCAATCAGCATATGTGCTGGTGCTGAGTAGCTTTCATGATATCCATGCCTGGCTGGGACTCGCTTCCTCACTGGCTCAGGACAGCATATAACTCAACACGGGTCAGTCAGAGGGCGACAGAGTGCCCTTTTCCCTGGGAGATTCTGAGAATGAGATGTTCTCTTTCAACCACAGTTTCCACCCTGGGATGATTTAAGCCTGAAACTGACTTCCTGACCTCATGTAAGATGTCTCGTGCAGGATGATCTGTGATGCCCTCTTAGGAAGGAGCTGCAGAGAGAGGTGGCTGGGATCAGAAGAGACCAAGAAGTCATCACCAGCTGACTTGCAGCACGGGTGCATCTACAGCCTCACTGCAGATGCTCGTTAGGAACAAACTGACTCTCACCACTTAGCCAGCACTTCTTGGCTTGAGAGCATAGGCAATCCCACAAGGCAGGGAAGCCATTTCTGTATGAACGCAGACACAGCCAGCCTGGGCCTGGGGGAGGTCTGGCTCCTTGCAAGCTGTGTTAGTGGTAATAAAGAGACAAAGGAAATGGGAGACACAAGGGGAGGCCTGTGATTGACACCAGTTCCCCCCCAGTTTTCCAGGGCCCCCACAAGTGATGCATAGATATGTGTAGCAATGAGGGTCTGTCACACTGTGTCAAAGGAAATGTCATCTGCAACTGAGTGTGGAAAGTTGTAAAGCTAAGGAAAACACACTTGGGATGCAATATCCATATCCAGGTTGGCATTAAATCAAAGCATATTAGAGGAGTCTTCACAGAAGAGAGGCCAGTCTGAGCGATGACAGTTTTTCTGGGTTCCCAACCAGGCACAAAACAGAGGAAATTCATATCAGCTTTGGGGAGGATTCATCTGTTGATTCAAAACCAACTGCCAAGCTGTCTTTGGTACATGACAGCTGGAAGAAATTGCCTTCTCAAATCAGTGTTTCAAATGCAGGCACTCAAACGGGATTGGTTAAAGAGGTAAGGAGGGTAAAGGACATGAAGATGTAGAGACCCGTGAAATGAGAGGCAGGCGGACTGAGAGGAGATCTGATGACGAAAACTAAGTGAACTTCAAGTGGGCAAGGCACCTCTGCAGGTTTCAGATTAGCCCCCTGTCATAAGTCGCTTTCTTACAGGACGCAGTTCACCCCTATATCAGCTCTGATAGGTTTACACTTGATTCAAAGCCATGTTCTTAAACTGGATTATTACTTTTATTTCTTAAAGCATTGGCTCAACTCAGGAAAAGGTAGATGCTCTCTAGTATTCGGACACTTGACATTGATAGTTTTTCTGTTTTTGTTTTTTTTTTTTTGCCAGTATCACTCTGGAATTTACATGAAAATGTGCCAGTTTTCACTTTAAAATCAGTGCTCCCAAGAGTGCCGGGATGGGGGATGGCAGCGCTGGCCTGCCGGCTATTGTGGTGCTGCCTCGTAATCGCTGTCCTACGAGACCTGGCTCGGTGGTGAGAGAACCCACCTGCCAGGGCAGGAGAAGAGACTCTGATTTGATCCCTGGGTTAGGACGACCCCCCTGGAGAAGGAAATGGCAACCTGCTCCAGCATTCTTGCCTGGAGAATCTCATGGACAGAGGGGCCTGGCAGGCTACAGTCTATGGGGTTGCAGAGAGTCGGACACGACTAAAACAAAAGCAAAAAAGAGCTCCGTGCAGAGCACTGCAACCTGGATTATAGTCGTAAAGTAAACAGCAATTTCTTAAAAATTTGTTTCTAAAGCATTGTGCCTTTAGCAGGTATAGAACAGCCTTCAGGGTTGAGTTATTCCCACGCCCTGTTCTGCTTTCCTGGTGTTTACTCAGCTGCACCCTTGTCTCTAATGTTCTTCCTCAGCCTGGATTATCCCAGGGGAGTAGAATGGCTGGAACACTACTGCAACTCATGACCACATACCTTCATCATCATCAAAAGAGAAAATGACTTGTCTCACAGCTTTGCAAAGTGGTCACACTTTGTTTTTAGAATCCATTCAGTAAATCTCTTTTAACGTGTCTTTGGCCCATATTAGGGCAAATGCCCCTTCCTGGCCTGTGGTTTTGGGAGGGTTATGTAATGATTTGCTTATGCCTGGGTTCTAGAACTATTGGAGTATGGAAGGGCGAATTGGAATTCCTGCTGTTCTAATCAAACCAATCTGCAAAGTTTTCAAAGGGATGCCTCCAAAGCGTGTGGCTCCTACATGGGAGGTACTGACTTAGTTTCCTATTCCTGCCATAACAATTACCACAAGATCGGCATCTTAAAATAACACGTATAGTAAATAAATAATGTTAATAATCTCACAAGCCTGCAAGTTGGATGTCTGGGCCAGCACAGCTCAGCTGGTGCTCTGATAGTCTCACAAGGTCAAAGTCAAGGTGTAGACAGCTGTGTTATCTTGTCTGGAGCTGTGGGATGAATCTACTTCCAATCTTGTTCAATTTGCTGGCAGACTTCAGTTACCCATAGTTATGGAGCTGAGATTTCCGTTTTCTCATTGATGTCAGCCAGTGCTTATTCTCAGCTTTGAGAGGCTGCCTATATTCCTTGGCTCCTGGCTCCTGTTTCCTGTCTGCAAAGCCAGAGCCAAGGTCAAATCTTGATTTGCTTGAATCTCTTTAAACGGAAATTTCTGTGGAGAACAGAAATACATGCTTATTTGCAATGCACTGATGCATATGTGCAAATAGATTGTTTATTCTCAGAGAAGAACTAACGAGAAGTTTATATACACATTAGCTCTCATCACATATATATTCACCTTTCACATTGCTCATGGGATTCTCAAGGAAATTTCCCCAAAAGAGAAGCAGAGAGTTAGCGCCAGTAGCAATAACCAAACCCGGGTCTACTGCATTGCAGGCAGATTCTTTACCGTCTGAGCCATCACAGAAGCCCCACAAGAAACAAAGTAAATGTTAATACTAACATTTTGCTTCTCTTGGTTAAAGAGAGAAAGTACCCCTACTTGTCACAGAAATGGATAACATCCTTGATGAATTCCTACACTTTGATTTATAACTATCTTATTATAGGTGAGGGCTTCCCTGGTAGCTCAGATGGTAAAGAATCTGAATGCAATGCAGGAGACCTGGGTTCCATCCCTGGGTTGAGAAGATCCCTTAGAAGAAGGCATGGCAACGCATTCCAGTATTCTTGCCTGGAGAATCCCCATGGACAAGGAACCTGGGGGGCTACAGTCCATGGGTCACAAAAAGAGTTGAACATGACTTAGTGATTAAACAACAAGTTCAGTTCTGTATACTGGGGAATTCATTTACATGCTCACAGCAGACGATTCTCCTCCCTGCTCTGCCAAAAGTGAAAAATAACCATAGTGGATTAAACAGCATAGATATTTATTTTTTTCCTCTAAAAGACATTTAGAGATGGTACGACAGGCTGGCATGGTGTTCTACCACTGTGCTGGTCAGGATTCTCCATAGCAACAGAACCACTAGGAAATACAGGCATTAGCTCAAGTGGTTATGGGGGTTGAGAGGTCCACGATCTGCCGTTTGCAAGTTGAAGAAATAGGAGAGCCAATAATATAATTCAGTACAAGTCTAAAAGTGTTGTAAATAATGTTTAGTAAATGTTTTTTGTATCACCAATAACTCAATGTTTCTGTCAAGAGAAAATGACAACAATTACTGCATCTACTATGTGGCAGGTACTTTTCTAAACTCTTTATATGAATAAACTCAAGTTAATAAATGTAAAGATGTTGTCCCATATTACAGAGTTGGGTGTTGTGGAGATAATAACTTTCCCACATTCACACAGTGATTTCAAGGGGAGAACAAGGCCAGAGTCAGAGGATTTCTGAGGTGCACAGCCCACACTGCTGCCCATCGAGTAGCGCTGCCAAATAAGCATAATTTATCTGTGGGTTTTTAAAGTAAGATGCGTAAATTACTAGATATGAAGGTAGATTGTATTAAATAAAGAGAAGGACCAGCATTTATTTTCTTAATTTCTCACACATGTTTTTGTGGATGGTGATATTGATGGGTATTTTGTCCTTCTTATTGTTTAAATATATACATGAGTAATTTGAATATATTTTTAGGGGCTTCCCATATTGAAAGGATTACTAAAGGCCAAACTTTGAGGAGCACTTCTAAAGTAAAATGTTCCATTCATTTATTTTTTCCAGTGTAGGCAGTAGACATCTATATTTTGGTTAATGTAATGAATTCAGTGCCAACAGCTTATTGGCATTTTGCTTGCTGTTTTTAACCTGTTCAGTTTAGGAGCCCTTATAGTATATTTTCTTCTAGAAAAGAACCTATAAATAATTTGGGATTTTGATATTTAGAGAATCTATGGTCATTTATTTTGGGGAAAAATGTTATGTTATTGATATTTTGCACATCTATGCATAACATAAAGAGATGAAGACCTGTACTTTTCTGGGAAATTGGAGATTCGTAAATATTTTGAACAGTGTGGAGCCTACCTATTCCCACATGCATATATATCCATACCTTATCAAGAGGCACCAGATATGGTATAAACGTGTTATACTCCAGCAAACTCTATATGTAACTATATAAAAGTTTCTTTGGTTGGGCCAGGTCTTGGTTGCAGCATGTGTGATCTAGTTCCCTGACCAGGGATCAAACCTAGGCCCCCTGCATTGGGAGTACAGAGTCTTAGTCACTGCACCAGCAGGGAGGTCCCTCCATATAAATTTATAGTAGAATAATGGAACAAGTGCTGACTTGGAATATAGTGCGGCATCACCTTGGCTTTTCAAATTATCATTGAGTAAAAATTCAATAGGTGTACACAGAGAATTACAGAAAAACAAGATCAATTGCTGACATCTTGTCACTTTATCTCTTAAATTTTTTTCTGTAGTGACATAAATTACAATGATAAGAAATGCATTTTAAGTCTTTTTAATCTTTGCACATTTGATGTGCCTAAAGATTAATTCATTTACAGTGCCTTTTCTTCTTCTTAATTTCATTCTCTCTCTCTCATCAGTGTTAGACTTATTATATTTCCTTCTCTTTTCTGGGCTGTTATTTTTCTTTGTCATTTTTGTTTTGGAAACTATAAAATGTAATCACAAGTTTCAATTGCTGAGGAAAAGAAGTTGATACTTTTAGTGATTTCTATTGTTTGAAGAGAATTAATTAACTAGATAAATTATAAATAGCAGTGTATGATCCTTTTTGAATTCATCAGAGAAATATATGTATGGTTCATAACAGGGATAGAAGCTGCAAAGATAATTCATCACACTTTAAGTGCTAAGTCACAGTACTCACCACCTTCCATTTTAAGTGAAGTGTGAAAGTCACTCAGTCATGTCCGACTCTTTGTGACCTCATGGACTTTAGCCCGCCAGGCTCCTCTGTCCATAGGATTCTCCAGACAAGAATACTGGAATGAGTTGTCATTCTCTTCTCCAGGGGATCTTCCCCACCCAGGGATCAAACCCAGATCTCCCACATTGCAGGTGGATTCTTTATGGTGTGAGCCACGAGGAAAGCCCTATGTTAAGTGGTTTCTAAATGACCAGTGGCCATTTATTTGACAGAAGTGCATTGACTGGATATAGATGCCTACTGTCCTGTTATGGGTAAGCATAGTGATGTTATTGATATAATCAAATGTCATCTGTGTCAGTGTACATGACTTGAAAAAGTATTCTTTCTTGATACAAACATACCTCAGATAAGTTAAGGAAATGGACATTGGCTTCAGACATTCAGGGTTCAAATTGTATCTTCACCATACACTTGATGTCTGTAATCTTGGGCAGTTTATTTGCCTGTGCTTTAGTATGCCAATCATTAACCTCAGAATAATTACTTCTTCTTCTAAACTATGACTATGAGTGTAAGATATATTTTAGTATAGGTATATGATGAGTATATATTGAAGAATCATTTATTGAACAAATGCTAAGTTTCAAGTTTTGTCTCAATATTTTATAGTGTGTATGCATTTTCTAACATATATTCCAGTCTGTAAGATTTTTTAAAATAAGAACTGGATAATACCAAACTATATACTAAGTCTACAATTAAATTGCCTAATGTTTTTTCTCTACTTATTTATTTAAATGAGTAATTATCAGTGAATTTCAGCTTAAACAGCCTGATCAGTTAAACAAATTAATAATCAAAATGATATAAAATGAACAAAAGCATGAACTTCATGAAAATGACAACACTGAAAAAAAAACAAACCCTGTTTCTCTGGAGAACCAATCAGAGAACACCAGAAAAAGCCACTGGCCCTTCCTCTTAAGACTGCACAGATTTGCTTAAGAGCTATGCCTACCCTTTAAGAGAGGTGACACTTGACATTTTCCCAGGTTATAAGTAATTTGGGTAATAAAGCTGTAGGGAAATTGAATTTGTCAGCATGTTAAATGAATTTGTCTCTCTGAATGTAATAAACTATGTTGGTGGAATGGATGATAATCTCAGGCATATTTTTCTAATTTATCAGAAAGTTATTAAAACACTTAAAAAAAAACTTTTATTTACTTCTTCTGTTTGTTACCAAGTGTCAAATTTAAAACTTTACATAAAGTCAAACATATTTTTGAATTTTTCCTAAGTCTCAGGATTATTGAGTAAGAGTATGTCATAGCCATTTCCACTTAAATGTGTTATTTTGCTATGGATGAATTCAAACTCTCCTGCCATTTGTGTTTTTGATATATTTCTACTTGATATACTATGATATATCTTGTTAAATGATATGTTTTGTGTAAGTTGCGAGTTTAATTCACTTTTGGAGTTAAGATACTTGGTTTGATTTTTGAAATAAGGTGCCTATTTGCAAACACTTCTATTTTTGCCTTAACACTAGTGGAAAATGCAAGTAACATAAGTTCCGTGGGAAGACTAGCAAGCATACTCTTTGGGTGCCAGACATATTTAAAGTGTTTTACATCAATGAATTTGTTTAATCCTTACAACAATCCTAGCTAATAAGCAATTATTATCATTCCCCTTTTAATAATAGATGAGCAAATTGATGCCCAGAGGAGTTAAGTAACTTGCCTAAGGTTACACACTCAGAAGGTTTCAGAGTTAGAATTCAAATCCAAAACTTTGGCACCAGAATAGGACATTTTACCCCTAAGACGTGTTCACCCTTAACTCACATATCCACCATGAAGGACTTGAGTTGTAGCTGTAGTGTATTATCTTTATTTTTTTTTTTAATTTTATTTTTTAGTTTATGGCTGTTTGGGTCTTTGTTGCTGGGAGGGCGTTTCTGTAGTTGCAGAGTGGGGGCCACTCTCCCATTGCAATGTGTGGTATATTATTAAAAAATAAAACTAAATGGAGGCAAATATTGTAAGCTGTTAAAATGTTAATCTGGCAGAGGATAAATGGGTGCTTGATATGTTATTTTTTGTTAAGATCTACTGTTGGAAATGTTTCATAATGAAGATGTTGAGAAGCTAAATTTCATATAGATGGGGCGTCGTCTGTGATTAGGTGAGGCCTTGAGCACAGTTAGTGTGGGGAGAGAGCAGTTTAGGCAAGGTGGCGTGTTCAGGCCTTCTCGGCCATGTTTTGTATATAATAATGTAACCGCTGGGGTCACATGGCGCTGAGCATGTGCTCCGTGCTGGGCCAGGGCCTCCTTTGTGCGGTAGCCCTCCACCAGCTCCACCTGAAAGGCGGCGGCCTCCCCGCTGCGCCCGGGACGGGTCCGTGGGGTCAGCCGGAGCGGAGAGGACGCGGCGAGGCTGCCGCCCCGGCCGGGAGGGGAGACATCGCGCGACTCCGGCGGCCCCTCCAGCCCCGAGCGCCGTGCCCGCCCCGGGTTCAGGAACAGCGCGGTCAGTGAGGACAGTGTGGCCAGCGAGACGGCGCCAGCAGGGAGAACGGCGGTGCGAGGTGGCGCAGTCGGCGGGACGGGCCCCTCAGGCTCCACAGAGGAAGGGGCGGGAGCCAGCAGGACGAGGCCCCTCAGAAGAGGCGGGAGCCCAGCGGAAGGAGGCCCCGAGGCCCCTCAGAAGAGGCGGGAGCCCAGCAGGACGAGGACGCTGAGGCCCCTCAGAAGAGGCGGGAGCCCAGCAGGACGAGGACGCTGAGGCCCCTCAGAAGAGGCGGGAGCCCAGCAGGACGAGGTGCCCGAGGCCCCTCAGAAGAGGCGGGAGCCCAGCAGGACGAGGTGCCTGACACCCCTCAGAAGAGGCGGGAGCCAGCAGGATGAGGCCCCCAAGGCCCTCTGGACGGAGGAAGCGGTGGCCCCAGAGCAGCCTTGGCGCCGCGGCCGCGATGCTGTCAGCGTGACGGGTGGGTGCTCACCGCTGCACTGAAAGGCGTTGGGGGCCAGGACAGCCACGGGCGTCGGGGGGCTTTGCTGCTCCCCGAGGCCAATGACGGCCCAGAGTCTGGGCGCCGCCCTGTGGGTGCAGACACGCGGGTGCGGACATGCGGAGGAGCTCAACGGCGCGCGCTGGGGAGGGCCCGGCCTGAGGAGCGCCCGGCCTGAGGAGCGCCCGGCCTGAGGAGCCGCGTCTCCGACGGCGACATGCGCGTGGGGACGGCGCTTCCGCCCGGCAGAGGCCGCTTACAGCAGGGAGTGAGGGGGCCACCTTAGGGCCGGGTGTGGCGAGTCCATGGCGAGCCGATCGTACACTCGGGCCGAGTGGGTCGCCTTGGGGTAGCAGTTTTGGCAAGAGCAAGGGGAGATGGCTTTTGCAAGGACACAGGGCGGGCCTGGCACCTGGGGGGTTTGCGGGTCCTTTCTGAGAGAAGGAGAGGGGCAGCTTGAGAGGCGGCATTCGGAAAATGTGAAAACCCCGAAGGGCGCCCCAGCTGGCAGGGTCCCATCTGGAGTGAAAGTCACTCAGCCGCGTCCGGCTCTTTGTGACTCCATGGTCTGTGGCCCGCCAGGCTTCTCTGCGCATGGGGATTCTCCAGGTAAGGATACTGGAGTGGGCTGCCTTTCCCTTCTCCGGGGGATCTTCCAGAAAGGGATCGAACCCGCGTCTCCCGCGTTGCACGCGAATCATTTACCACTGAGCCACAGCAGGTAAGCCCCGAGTTGAAGCTCCACTCTGATTGCTGATGAGAAGGCACCATTTGCAAATCTACTCCTTCACACCGGGTCCATACTCCACATTCAGAATAGAGAAATAATACTTCTCATGTTAATGTCCTAGGAAGAGGCATATAAAACCCAGGAGATTTTCTAGGAAAACCCTGACAAAAATAAGTTCTTTAGATGCTGTTTCCTCCCCCTTGAGTAGCTAAAATAAAAGTAGTTTTGAAAAATAAGTGAAGTTGACAGTAATATGAAAACATGAAAGTTTGTCTTTTGGCATGAAAAAGACTGTTGAATCTGGTAGCTTTTTTCCTTTTTAATGTAAGATTATACTGTAAGAACATGAGTTATCTGCTCTAAAGATTTAGTTGTATGTGCTATTAAGCTGGATTTATTGTGACCTTAGCTGACAAAATAAACAGTTCTGTTGTGAATAAGCCTTAACAAAATGGAAACTGAAAATGCATTAAGTGAATAAGTTTTTTAAGAATTATAAATTCAGGCTTCTGAAGAGTAAACTTAATACTCGGAGTTTTAAAACAGCAACAACCATTTCAAATGTGTTCAACAAATACTTCAGGATCGCACCGTCTTTATAACATCTCTCTTCAGTCTGTATTTACTTTTACTCCTGCTCTTTACAAACTAAGAAATGTTAGACTTTTTCCCCTAATGCCCAAGTTTTACCACTTACTTATTCTATTGACTTTAACCAATTTTTAATATCTTTTAGTCTTTTCTTAATGTCTTAGATGATGGTATTGTGCTGTAAAATCTAAAGGCGGGTTTAGTGCTAAACTTCTATGATTCTGGATGTTTTTGGACAACGAAAGAAATTTTTTTTTCCAGCTAGTCATGCTGCGCTGTTGTTGTTCAGTGGCCAAGTCATGTCTGACTCTCTGCGACCCGATGGTCGCAGGCTTCCTTGTCCCTCACCATCTCCCAAAGTTTGCCCAAGTTCATGTCTGTTGAATCGGTGATGCCATCCAACCATCTCATCCTCTGTTGCCCTTTTTGCCTTCTGCCTCCAGTCTTTCACAGCATCCGGGTCTTTTCCATTGAATTAGTTCTTCACATCAGGTGGTCAAAGTAGTAAAGCTTCAGCATCAGTCCTTCCAGTGAGTATTTAGGGTTGATTTCCTTTAAGATTGACTGGTTGGATCTCCTTGCAGTCCAAGGGACTCTCAAGAGTCTTCTCCAACACCAGTTTAATAGCATCAATTCTTCAGCGTTCTGCCTTCTTTATGGCCCAACTCTCACATCTGTACGTGACTACTGGAAAGACCATAGCCTTGACTAGACTGACCTTTGTCAGCAAAGTGATGTCTTTGCTTTTTAATACACTGCTGTGTTGTAGTTATCACAGAATTAGCCAAAGCCACTTCTGTCTTTAAGGAGAAACCATTCTGCCTGTGGAGTGAATATCTATTGAGTTATTATTAAATTTTATTTTTACCTGTTCAGCATCCACCCCCCCCACCCCCCACCCCAACTAATAACAAGATCCCAATTGATTTTCCACTGAGGAAGAATTCTCTCTCACCTTTGATCTGTGTGATTTGATAAGTAGAGTTGAGTACAGGAATTAGCTTTCGAATAGAAATTTATTTTTTCATTGTATTCCATTTGCCAGCCATGAGCCTCCTGTATTCGGTCAGTGAAACCTTTTTTGAGAATGTTTGTTGCAGCTGTCAGCAAGGGTTAAACACGTGTTCCACTAATGGCATTTAGGGGTTGTATATGCTTGTGTTGTTAGAGCAGAGTTGAGAGCTGTTGCTGGTGTCAGATGTTTTCTTGCAAGCTTTAGTTATAAGAATCAAAGCATTCACTTTTGTTCAAGCTACTTTGAGCTGTTTCTGTGACTCAAAACTGTGAGTTCAGACACATTCACTTGTATACACCTAGATGGTTGGAATCTGTGCAGACATAGGTGTTGTGGGAGGACTACATGTGACCGCCTCTCAGACCTCCAGTTGCTCAGCACAAGTCTCCTTGGGAAGCACAAGTCTGCAGGGAAACTGGAATCCTTCCTACTGACTCTGCTTCAAATCAGGCTTTCATCCTGTTCTAATTTCAGACTTAAAAGTCAAATATTTTGGGGGAAATGTGAATGTATTAGTTGGAGTTCTCCAGAGAAACAGGAAAAAAAGCGGGGCTTCCCTGGTGGCTTAGTGGTAAAGAATTCACCTGCCAATCCAGGAGGTGCAGGTTGGATCCCTGGGTGAAGAATATCCCCTGGAGAAGGAAATGGTAACCTCTCCAGTATTCTTGCCTGGGAAATCCCATGGACAGAGGAATCTGGTGGGCTGCAGTCCATGGGGTTGCAAAAGAGCTGGATGTGACTTAACAACTAAACAACAACAACAACATACACATGCACACATGATTGTGAAAGCTGCCCAAGTCCAGAGTCAGCAGGGTTGGCTGGTACGCTGGAGACCGAGGGAAGAGCTGATGCGGATAGAGTTAAAGGACAGTCTGTTGGCAGAATTTCCTCTTCCTTGTGAGAGTCAGTATTTTTCTTAAGACCTTCAGCTGACTGGATGAGACCCACTCACATTATGGAGAGTAAGCTCCTTTACTCAAAGTCTGCTGATTAAAATGGTAATCTTATCCAAAAATACCTTCACAGAAATGTTTAGGGTAGTGTTTGACTGAATGTCTTGGTACTGTGACCTAGTCAAGTTGACACATAAAATTAACCGTCACAGTAAATCAATTTTAAAATTTGGTATTTGATACAGGGAAGACAATATAAATATGTATGTAGATATAAATACTGTATGTATATATTGTGGTGTTGTTCAGTCACTCAGTTGTGTCCAACTCTTTGTGACACATATATATATATATATCGTATGTATATGGAAGCCCATATATAGTGGATCTTTCTGGCCAAGGAATCAAACCAGGGTCTCCTGCATTGCTGGTGGATTCTTTACCAACTGAGCTTTCAGGGAAGCCCATATATATATGTATACATGCATACATACAGTTGACCCCTGAATAACACAATGTAGGGGTGCCAACTGCCCATTGAAAACCTACCTGTAACTTTATAGTCATCCCTTCACACCTGTGGTTCCAAATCCATAGATTCAGCCAAACTGAGGATCATGCAGTACTGCTGTAGTATTAATTTTTTATATAAGGAACCATGTATAAACTTCTGTTCAAACCAGTGTTGTTCAGCTAGTGTACAGACACACAGATACACATGTATGTGTATGTATGTGTGCATTTTTATATATATTGATACATATATAGTTTATTAAATGAATAATAATGAAACAATACCTGTGAATTCACTGCTCAAACTAAGCACTATAATGCGATGGGTATTGGTCAGCCCACCTGTGTTCTTCCCCACTCCTGTTCTCTTGCCTTGCTCCAAGTTTTGAATTTACTGCACTCTTATATTTAAAAAATATTTTCTACTATTTCATGTAACTACCGCATATGCATATATCCTTAAATAACTCTTGTTTGTTTTTGAGCCTTCAAGAGTTGTGTTTGGTATGCAGTCATCTGTGACTTGCTTTTCTCTTCTTCATACTGTTTCTTAGACTCATCTCCATTGTCATGTGTAGCTGCAGTTCATTCATTTTCACTGGTGTATGAAATTTCACTGGGTTAATAGAACATAATACTATTTCTGCCAGTGCGTTTTCAATGGACAGTGGAGTTGTTTATGCCTTTTTGCTTTATGGGAAATGCTGTTCAAAATGTGCTTATGCAGGTAAACTTCAGAGATTCTCTAGGGGAGGAGGTATCAAATCCCTGGACCAGAAACATTGACATAGCATCACATGTGAGTTTGACTTAGAATCTCTGGTGGTGGGTCTCAGCAGTCTAGGTTTTTAGATGATTCTGAAGCTCTGTCAAGTGTGAGGACCATGGTCCTGGGTACACACTAGGAGTTGGTCTGTTCACTCTTTACTCAGTTTACTTTACTTGTTAAATATTTTTTCTCAGAATATCTCAGTTTTACCCCTCTTCACTTCCATGCTTTCATTTTTTATCTCCTTGGCTCAGAACCTCTTGAAATAGTTTATAAATAATTAATTTATTCCATCTTAATCTCTAAATCCTAATCACAAACTTGAGGGTTTCTATCTCTAGGATTAATTGACTTTCTTCTGTTTCTTTTACCCTTTTACATCTGTTGGTTTAAATATTTCAGGTTTTATCTCATATTTATTTTAATTTCCAATTTTCATTCTGCTCTAATCTTCTTGAGCATCTATTATTTCTGTGTTTTTCATCTTCTCATATGTTTTCCCCCCATATTCTTTTTTAATGGATTTCATTTTTACTCTTGGCAAGAAATGAGTCTAAAAATTTGCGAACTGAAGAGCTGACATTATAATGGCAAAATAATTTTGAGATTTTCTTAACCTAAGTTGCTTTAGCATCTACTTCTTCCTTCCCTTTTCTTACCTCCCCCAAATGAATTCCTATCCCAGTGAAGGAAATGCTTTAAAAAGTCATGGGTTAGGAGCTGTTGCAATATGAGAATTTCTCTCCTTTGAACCACATGGCTTACTGCCTAGTTGGCAACATTGATTTTTCTAGAACAATATTGATTGTTAACTAATTAGCTCACGTTCATTCCCTTTGGATGAAATTCTCTGTTCAGCTTACATGACTTGGTTCGGAAAAAATGATAGAATGCCTACCACCCACAATAGGCAGAGTAAGGGGGACTTTGGTCCCAGGAAGTTCACTCAGGTTATGTGTCAAATGCCTTGTGACATCAGAGAGACTGCCCCCAGTGGGTAAAAAGATGCCTAGAGGGTTCAGCAGACAGTGCATTTTCAGAATCTGTGATAGCAGAAGTCCTAGAATTTAGGATTCCAATGGGAAACATGAATTAAGGAACTGCTCAAACAAATTTTGTGTGCAAGAACTCTATTGGTATTTTTGATATAAGGGATAATAAATGACTGAATTTGGTAATGATGCTTAGGAGTTCTGCTTAAAATGAGTTTTGCTAAATACTAGAGCAGTACAGTATAGGGATTAAAAGCATGAACTCTGGAGGCAGGATCTCCTGACTGTGTCATTTTGGACAGGAGCAGCTAGCCATGAACCCTGCCAGGTGGGTGGCTTTGGGCAAATTGCTTAACATCTCTGTGTCTCAGTTTATTCATGAGTGAAATTGAGATAATAGCATAATTGTTTAAAACATAAAATGATTTAATGAATGTGAGATCCTTATACTATGCATAATAAATATGCTATTATTGTTATAATTAGATAATTTACATTTCTGTAGATACGTCATAAATAGCTCCTTGTAGTTCAGAAGCCATGACCTAGTCTTTGAAAAATCCTTATTTATAGCCAACACTTTATTTTAATATTATATATCTTACTTAATGGGAAAAGATGTTGATTTCTCTGGGAAAAATGTTTTAAAATAATCCATTAAATATTAACTTAGATTTTTATTTATTTGAATACATTATGAAGAACTGCAATTCTCCAGACATTACAGCTTAGACTTTACTAGCAAACAAAGAGCACGCGCACACACATACACACACTCAAATGTGCACAACTGCATTATGATTCAGTGTACTTGGTTCACAATGTAAGCACTAACACAAAGAAACGTGTGAAGTCAGAGTCCAGACTTAATTTTTTAATGGACTTTCAGATAATGACCTTAAAATATTTTAATGAAGGATGTGTATCAAGCCAAGTCATACACATTTGTGTTAGGGAATAATTAGGTTCATGAATAAATAATTCAAAATAATGACTCATGAATTGATGTGCATTGTAAACAAGCTGAAATTGTGGTCACCCTCCTAGAATTGACTTCCCTGGTGGCTCAGGTGGTAAAACGTCTGCCTATAATGCGGGAGACCTGGGTTCAATCCCTGAGTCGGGAAGATCTCCTGGAGAAGGAGATGGCAACCCAGTCCAGTATTCTTGCCTGGAAAATCTCATGGACAGTGGAACCTGGTAGGCTACAGTCCATGGGGTTGCAAAGAGTCAGACATGACTGAGTGACTTCACTTTCACTTTCACTTTCCTAGAATTGAAAATTAAGTGGTGGGCGCTTGCTCCAAGACCTGACCTTGTGTTCAATAAAAACATGAAATTAAAATGCTTGTTACTTGAAAGAATAGCTATGACAAAGCCAGACAATGTATTAAAACACAAGAGACATCACTTTGCAGATGTCTGTATAGTCAAAGCTATGGTTTTTCCAGTAGTCATGTACAGATGTGAGAGTTTAACGTAAAGAAAGCCGAGTGCCAAAGAATTGATGCTTTTGAACTGAAGTGCTAGAGAAGACTCTTGAGAGTCTCTTGGACTACAAGGTCAAACCAGTCAATCCTAAGGGAAATCAATCCTGAATATTCATTGGAAGGACCGAAGCTGGAGCTCTTAATACTTTAGCTACCTGATGCGAGAAGCCAACTCATTAGAAAAGACCCTGATGCTGGGAAAGATTGAAGGTAGGAGAAGAAGGAGATAACAGAAGATGAGATGGTTGGATGGCATCAGTGACTCAATGGACATGAGTATGAGCAAGCTCTGGGTGATAGTGAAGGACAGGGAAGCCTGGCGTGCTGCAGTCCATGGGGTCTCAAAGAGTCGGACACGACTTAGCACCTCAGCAATAACAACAAATTTTAAAAATAATTTTTTGGGAAAAGTTTTGTCCATTTTTCTCAAAATTCTCTAGGTGTCAACAAAACTTCTCAAGAAAAGTCAACAAATAGTTGGAGAAATGATCCATTTAAAGAGAGTTATTTGAGCATGTGTAAGAATGGGGCAGAGATGGGATTAGAGTGACTTGACTGCAGTGAGCTACCATAAACAGTCCATTCTAGGGCCATGTGCCATCTGGATCTCAAAGACAAGAGGAAGACGCTCCACTTGAAGCAACTGTCATTTCTCACCACAGCTATTTTCCATGGGTTTCAAGGGCTAGAAAGGGAGATTGGAAAACTAGTCCATCTTTCATGCCAGCTGTGATCCGTTGGTGGTGCCTTCCTGGATGGTGTTGAAAAGGAATCGGAAGTTAATTTTCAGGACAGAGTGCTACAGTCGATTAATTAATTCTGGCCTTGTGAATAGGGAGAGAGAAAAGGAGATTCAGCTCACTCATGTCAGCGTGGCCCTCTCAGGCTGGAGGCATTTATGGAAGAAAAATAATGATCCTTTGTTCAGCTCTGAAATAATCATGCCCATGGGCCTGGATAAATTTTCTCTGCTTTGTGTGTTGGTTCATATAATTGAAATACCAGCTTTCTCAGTAGTTTTAAAAACTAGATAGACTAAAACAAACAGCAATATGATCCTTACTTCCTAGCTGTTTATAGGTAAATGGGCACAGCATGTATCTGATTCATTTTTGTTTCTTTGCCAGCACAGTGCCTGGTGCATAGTAAGTGCCCATAATTTCTGGTGAATCATATATTCATCAACTATTTCTTACATGTATCAGATGCTGTATTTAGACTGGGAAGTGAATAAAGCAGAAATATTATGTACCTTAGTAGAGCTTGTGCTTTTGTGAAAGGGCTGGATGTGAAATAAGTTAGTACCCAAAATTTGATGAACATTAGGTCAAGACATTGTGCTTTGAGAGAGAGAATAATGGTGGGACCTGTGTCAGGATAAGGATTTGGGAAAAGCCCTTTGAGGGGAGAGATTTAAGTTGAAATTGAGGAATGAGTAAGAGACTAATTTTGTTTGGAAGAGCATTTCAGGCTAATGTGACAGCATGTAAAATATATGGAGGTGGAAAAAAGTTTGACGCAGGCTGAACGGCTGGCTTGGCTGAAGTATAGTGAGTGAGAGGAGTGTGCCTGAGGATGAAGTTGAAGAGATAGGTAGGACCAGGCTCTGCTGAACTTGAAGTCATACTAAAGAGCCTGAAATTGACTTCAGGAGCAATGGGAAGCCAGTAAGATCTGGAAGTGGGGTGAGTTGTGGAGTCTTTATTTGACTGATACTTTAAAAAGTCTCACAGCTGCTGGATGAAGAATGGGCTGAAGAATGGCTTATCTTGTGCGGGGGAGCTTGCCCAAGATGCGAGCGGCAGAGTGGGGCGGGCCGTCTGGCCGCAGGAGCTGTGTGCTGGCCGTTCTGCAGTGCATGGTGGCAGACCCTTAGAGGCTGCCCCTTGAGACGAGGCTGGGCTCGCTAGCTTGCCAGAGTCACCTCTGATCCCTTGGGTTAGGGTGACCGAGGGAGCAGACAGAAGTAGATGAGTTCCTGTACATTTGCCCAGTTCACTTACAGAAGTTCCCGGCATCGCGGGGGCACCGTCTTCATTTGGGTAACTTCGGCTCACTCGTTCTCTAAATTCCCTTTTCCAAGCTATAGGGAGCATCATTCTCTACCATTCAAAGACAGAGACATGCTGGAGATGAGGTGGGGAATATTGCCATTATCATTTTCACTTGTAGACTTGATCTACCAGCTAGAGGTGATAATTGCCCTGTAAATTCTTAAAGTGGTCCTCAGTACTACTTTCCCTAGTGGCTGCACCAATTCACATTCATGCCAACAGTGTAAAGGGTTTCCTTTTCGTCACATACTCACAATATTTGTTATTTGTAGGCTTCCTCATGATACCTACCCTGGCAGTTGTGAGGTGAGATATCACCAATGTGGTTTTGATTTGCCTTTCTCTGATGACTAGCGATATTGAGCATCTTTTCATGTGCTGTTGGTCATCTGTGTATCTTCTTTGGGAAAATATCTATTCAGGTCTTCTGCCCATTTTTTAATTAAGTAGTTTGTTTGTTTTTGATCTTGAGTTGTATAAGTTCTTTATTTATTTTGGATATTAACCCCTTATTGGTCAAATCATTTGAAAGTATTTTCTCCTAGTCACAATTTTCTGCCATTTGCAATAACCTGAATGACCTGGAGGGTATCATGCATAGTGAAATAGAAAAAGACTAATACTGTATGTCATCACTTATATGTGGGATCTAAAAAATGAAACGTATGAATATAGCATACTAGACACACATTGACAGGTTTAGAGAATAGGCTGTTGGTTACCAGAGGGAAGAGGGTGTGGGGGAAGGAGTGAAATGGGGTTGGAGATTGAGAGGTACAAACTACTGTGCATAAAATAGATAGGCTTACAGGGATGTGTCATACAGCACATGGAAATACAGTCATTATATCAGGGTGACTTTTAATGGAGTATAGTCCATAGAAGTGTTGAGTCTCTATGTTGTACACCTGAATTGAATATGATTATGTAAATCAATTATACTTCAGTTAAAAAAAAGTTCAGCTTATGCAGTGGATAGTCTCCAGAGATGAGGAAAGGTTTGAGAGGGGGTCAAAGTGTAATTTCCACCGTGTCTTCAGCATGACTCTGCCACAACTGGCTGGCTGCACCATCTCCCCTTTCTGCAGGAGGTTCCCCAGTTAGTAAAATGGTGAACATTCTAGAACACCCATTTGAGCATCTTTAGTGTAAGAAACAGCCCAGGTCCTTCAGCAGCCTTTCGATGAGTGTTTGGCCTGCATCTCGTCAATGCAGCTTAATAACCTTGTTTCATTCTCTCAGGGGAGTAGTATGCTAATTAAATCAGCAAGAAGGTATTGGGAGACTAAACTGCAACCATTTGGTCTTTGATCAAGACACAGGCTTTCTCAAGTAAGTTGGTTAGAGAATCAGACTTTTGTTGTTCACATTGCCAGCAGCAATAAAAATCCATTTCCCCCTCAACCCAGAGATGTTTAAATACATCTTAATTGTCCTGATTACTCTGAGAGGTTTTTTCTCATAAATTGGTTCCATTTAAAGAGCTGAGCACTTCTTGAGAGTGGTACGCAAAGCAAGCCCAACTGAACAAAGCCAGCTAAGAGCAATGTTGTTTTTATCTTTTTTATTAACTAGCTGTTTTCTTTCATTTTTGAACTAAGAAATAATGTCTATATATTGTAAAATATTCCGACTGCATAAGAGGTTATATTCTAAAGAGTAAGACTCCTTTTCTTGACATTTGAGTTCCCTAGTCTTCATTATGACTTCTTATGTCTCATTTCAGAGTTAGTCTGTACATGTACATAGCAGCTTGTATATAGACTGTGTATTCAGATGTATACAGACTGTGTTTAGACAGATGGATAGAACATCTGGCTTTTTTTTCTTTTTTTCACTCAAATAAGGGTTTCCTATTCTTCTCTTCTGCATGTTGCCTTTTCCACTCAACTAGCTTAGCCATTATTTCATGATTTTTGGTAATTTCAATATTCATGTAAATGAACCATCCACAGGGGTGAGCTCTGATGCCATAGGCTATCAGTGGTCTTCCTGATCATATTCTAGAGTAGACACTGTCATTGCCAATAATCAGAGCTCCACTTTATTTTGGGTTCCAGGATCTCACTCTCCAATCTCCATCTTCGTATTCCTACAACTCTCCCCCTTTCTTATCTGCTTCTGACAATTCTTGAGCCCCACCAGGGCCTGCTAACTGCTGGATCCACCACTGTAACCAGTCCTTTAACCCCTTGAATTTTACTTCCTTTTCTACCTGGAATTTAAAAATTTTAGTTGAAGTCATTAAAATTTACCTTCAAGTATGTCCTCAACTTTCTCAGCCTTCACTGTGCTTATCAGAGAAAACCTTATGAGATGTTAAGTTCAAATTTTGCCTGTTTGATGCCCAAATGCAGTCCACTAATGGATCTGACCTAAAATACATACTTGTCACTTCAAGCAGACCCTCTGTGTTGCAGACTCATTTACTCCACATTCTCTGAGGACCTTCTTTCTTCTCAAGCCTCAATACCCTCCACACCAAACTTGGCTGATGATGTTGCTATTCATTTTATCGACAAAATAGTCCAACACTCAGAGCTTTCAGACATCAATACCAGTCATCTGCTAAGTGGTAGTCTCCACAGTCTTGTACTCTGCTTTCCATCCGGGTACTGCACACCATCCATCTGACAATCCTGCTGCTGACATTGACAAGGCCTGGGGAACAAGGATGCTCGGAGGGTCTGAGTTCAGGTCCAGGGCCGCTTTTTCCAAGGTTCATTCTTCTCTCAACCGCAGAGCATCTCTGGAGGTGTAATCCATCCTCAGGAAAGCTGACTGGGGAAGAGGACCTTTACGGTCCCTGAAGCATATGCAACCCCTTTGAATAGAGAAATCCAAGATCTCAAGTTACATTTAATGCACTATGGAAGTGGGGTGCAGGTTCCTGGGGGGAGCATCTGTTGAGGGGCAGAGCCTGAGAACAACCAGAGGGACCCTGTCTCAAACCACGGAATGCCAGCCAGGGTCTCCAGGTGCGCGGATAAGAGCAGCGTGCCTGCCTGATCTGTGGTCTAAGAACACACCTCACTGCTGGTACAGTAGGTGTTACCCTGTTCCTGATTCAGTGGCCTCCGTCCAGGAGGTGTTCCCACTGTCTCCTGCGTTTGTGCTCTTCCTCCCTTCTCTGGACGGTTCTCAGCATGCACACATGCCAGAGTGTCTGCTGTCTGATAAAATAAAAACACGTTGCTGTGTAGCAGTAGGTACCTGAAGACTGCCTCCTAACAGTGTTTAAATTATTCATCAAACGGATGAAGGGACATGTTTACTACTGGCATGTCATTATAAAATCCTTTAGTGTTCCCTCCCTCCTTCTCACCGACCCCCCACCCTGGAGCTGGTGGTGTAGCTACTAAATTTGATACTTGAGATGGATTATGTTTTATCACTCCTTGCTCTATATGACAGAAACATTTTCACTAACTGTTGTGAAAAGAAACAAGTAAAACAATGGCAGAAAAGAACTACAGATGGGAGGAATTTTCTTTTATTATATTTCCTGTATATAAACATGCCAGAGGAAAAAATAAGTAAATAAGTATGTGTATAATAACAAGTGAAATAGGTATGAAAAATAAAACAGTAGCATAATAATAGTTATTAATTATATTAATACAAGTTTTAATGCATCAATGCATTTTAAAAAATCTGTGCCTGCCTGTTTGTCTCTTGTTGTGACAAATAATACCATGATGACTTCTCTTTATTAAGCAACTTTTTAAAAATTATAAGCACAAAAACTCCAAGTGGTCACATTTAAAAGGACAGACTTGAAGTATGACATGGTTTTTTGTTTTTTTCCCTTTATTATAGTCTCTGGGTGATCTGTGTTTATTTCACAGCTACTGTTTAAATGCAAGATTATGTAGTCCTACAGGGCTTGAGGACACAGGCTATGCCTGAGGCAAGCTTGAAGGGTTCCAAATCTTCAAGAGTTTATTCTTGGAAGAGATGCATGTGACTGAGTCTGTCTGAGTCCAGGGCCAGCTTATAACTGGAATTTCTCCAAATAAACTGCCATGTACAAAACAGTGTGGTCAAAGTCAAAGACATGTGAGAATTGATCTGGCTTTTAGTCTACTATTGTGAAAACATTGTAGAGAAGGTGGACCTCATGGACAAATTTTGAACAACCACTGAAGTCAGAGCCCCTTTGTCTTCCAGTGAGTGGAGAACCAAGGACTTTCTTAGCTGTGGAATGGAGATCCGATTTCTTTTTATTAGTTTTCTAGCGGATAAGAACTTTGAAATAATTTAAACGAAAGCGAGAAGTCCTTGGCAGGGCTCCGAGCTTTGGGGTGGAGGCCCCGTGCGGAGTAGCAAAGCCGGCGCCAGATCCGGGTCAGGGACGCAGACTCTGACCCCGCTCTCCCGCGTCCCGCCATCCAGCCCGGCTTTGCGCTCCAGCTGTCCCCGGACCCCAGTGCGGAGCGAAGAGGGGCCACAGCGGCCTCCCGCCTCCTGCCTCTGCGTCTCTTCTAATCAGGACACCATGCTCTAGCCCAGCATGGGACCTTGACCCCCCAGGCCAGATTCTCAGAGGAATGGCTCAGATCCATCTGGCTTGGCTCAGGTGTCCCCCGGAGGCCTCCCGAGCTGTGGCCAGGAGCAGAGCTCTCGGTAGCAAAGGCGATAGAGCTGTGGGTTGGTGAGGAGAGGCGCGACGGGTGTGCCGGGGTGGGGTGGGGGAAGAGGGGTAGGAGTGCAGACAGGACTCTCAGGGCCATGAAATACTCTCTATGATACTAGTTTTCTAAAATGTTTGTTTGTTTGGCTGTGCTGGATCTTACTTCCAGCAGGTGGGATCTTTGTGGGGGCATGCGGGACCTATTTCCCTGGCCAAGGATTGAACCCAGGCACCCGCATTCAGGGCATGGAATCTTAACCATGGAATTACCAGGAAGTCCTTGTATGATGTTATAATAGTGGGTATGTGTCATTGTACATTCTATCCATTTCTATAGAATGTGCAACACCAAGAGTGAAACTAAAGTAAACTGTAGACTTTGGATGGTTATGAAGTGTCAGTGTGGGCTCACCCTTGGTAAGAAATGTACCATTCTGGTGAGTGATGGTAATAAAAAAAGTGGGGTAGCTATACTTGTGTGAAGCCATGCTGTATGTGCAAAATTTATGTACTTCCCTTTTATTGTTGTTGTAAACTTAAAATTGCTCTGAAAAAAATGTCTTTACAAAAATTTGAGAAGTTAAACCTGAACCTTTAAAAAAAACTAGAAAGGAGACTTCTTAAGAACTTAAATATATTTGTTGTTTTCATTTTGAAAATGAATCTTGTCAAAAAAATAAAATTTTCCAACTAAATCTATTAATTCATGCCTAGGAAGTCTTAACATCCCTTGTCATCTTTATTTTTTAAAATATTGTAGCACTTAGCTGGTGCTTTCCATCTTTTCTCATCCCATTCCTAGGACTCCTGTAAATTCCTTCCCTATATGGAGATTACTGTAGAGAAGTTAAAATTCATCTCTCAGTTTTCTTTTTTTATTTTTCCCTCTAAGTACACATTGCACATTTCTTTAAGATTTCATACTGCTGCTGGGGCTTAGGGTCTTCCATGGCTTTATATCAAGTTAAGAGCAATAGATAATGAGTAAACATTTTAATATTACTCTCAATTCCAAAATGCTTAGCATTCTACTTACTCTTTTCTTTAAAAATGGGAAATAAAGTGGAGAAACATACTGTACACATAAAAAGAAATCTCGTCTATGACTCAGCAATTCCATTTCAGTGAATCTGTGATAACACAGTAAACAAGTAAATTCTCAATTATTATATATTAATGTATTATTACATTATTTACAATAAAAAATGGAAGCAATTTTAATGTCCCATATATAAAGTCTTAGTTGGAATAATTATGGTATTCAATGAATTACTCTAAAAAAAACAAAACAACATTGCCATCAGTGCTTACAAGAGTGTTTATGATTTTATGAATTGAATTTTATATTAGACACACATATATGACATATGTGTACAATACATGCAAGTACAGTGTATATAAATATTACAGTGATTGATCATATAAATCAGGATTTTTCTCTATAATGATTTTCTGCATTTCTCAAATTTTCTACAATAAGCATGTATCATTTCTGTAATCTGAAAGACATATTAGTTAAAACCTAACAAAAAAGAAGCCTGGTATCCTTTTTTGATATGGTGGTCTTGAAATTTCCTTCTAATAATGCAAGGAAAAGACTGTGTGTCATGTTGTTCTTTAAAAACAAAGCAAACTGAACCACTGGAACAGACTGGGCACATATATATCATGACGTGTAGTCAGTTCATGAGGTCCATTATTCATACACAGAGCTCAGAATGTACCCTGACATTCCTTAGCATCATCTGTAACTCATCATTCTTATGAATCTGTCATCACTTTTCTCAAAGGAATTTCCACTTCTGTAATGTTACTTTTTCCGTTATGCCTTATTTCCACCAAAATAGTAAGAGGACATAAAGTCTATTTCCTTTGCTTTGTATTCTCTGCTTGCCTGGAAGAAAAACTAATTAAATATGTTTTCCTTTATCTGATTTTTCCCCCCTAGGCATCCTGGAAAGTGGTCACAGAGACAGTTTTCTGGGACAGCAATTTCTGTATAGAAAGGACTTCCTCCAAACCACCTAAAATGATCAAAAGTTTATCCACATTTAAAAAGATCAAGAATGTGTTGGAACATTTATTTTTAGCTTTTGTATTTATTATTACCAGGATATGAAGGTAGTTGACAGAATAAGAAAATAGAAGTGGATAGAGAAGAAGGGAAAGCAGACCTCCTTCTTTCATTAAATTTTCATTTAAGATTATGTATGACCTCAGTAGACTCTAATACTGGGAAATCAATCAGTCTCTCTCTCTCCATAATCCTTGATAGAAATGTGTTCAATATTGAACTTTCCAACAAGAATGCAGGCTCCATGCAAGCAGGAACCAGGCCCATCTGGTTCATCTTTGGAATAGTGAGCGGCATAGGGTATGGTCCATAAATATTTGCTAAGTGACAGGTTGATTTTTGAGGCAGAAGTAGAAAATGCTGGTCAATTAGGAAAGCACTTGTGACCGATGTCAGAATAATCCTACATTGTTTTGTCTTGACTTTTATTAACTAATATACTGGCTGAATTTTTCACAGAGTGTAGGGCAGTATCAATAGACTTTCTTTTCTATTTAGAAATCCTTTCTTACTTACAGAAAGCCTAGTACAAAGAATGTTTCTCCTGTATATCGTGTGAGAGTAAGTTGCCCCATCACCACCGAATACTGTAGTGTGTGTCCTACATTATTCTACATAACACAGTACTGCCATCAAATTCAAGTCATTAACACTGACATATTACTACTGTCTAATTTATGCACCCTTTTCAGATTTCTTCAGTTGTTTCAATGATGTCATTTAGAGCAAAAGGATTCAATCCAAGAATCACGTATTGTATTGAATTTTTATGTCTCCTTCAATATGGAATATCTCCCAAGTCTCTCCTTGACTTTTGTGACATTGATTTGACAATTTGGAAACTTACAAATGAGTCTTTTTTTTTTAAATGTCTTTCAAGTTTGGTTTGTCAGATATTTCCTTATAACTTGCTGTTATGCATAGTTGGGCTTCCTTGGTTTGGTGGTTCAGGCGGTAAAGAATCTGCCTGCAATGCAGAAGATGTGAGTTAGATCCTTGGGTCAGGAAGATCCCCTGGGGAGGGCATGGCAACCCAATGAAGTATTCTTGCCTGGATAATTTCATGGACAGACGAACCTTGTGGGCTTCAGTCCATGGGGTCTCAAAGAGTTGGACACAACTGAACAACTAACACATAATTGGCAAGAATGTCACAATAAGATGACACAGATGTTATGACTGTGTCCTTCTCACTATCCCCTGTCAAGTGGTACATGATTCCAACTTGCCCCAATCCTCCTCGTGTTCACTTTCATCACTTCCCAATTTTTCCAGCCAAAAGATGCTCTTTTCCATTTGCAATTAATGTGTATTTTGTGGGGAGGTACATTAAGATTATATAAATACAAAATTCCTCATCAAAATTTGATGAGTAGTTCTATATCTGTTGATTTCCCTTGGCTCAATTTGGTGATGGTTGCCAAATGGTGATTGGCTGATTCCATCATTCTTTTTGCATTTATCAGTTGATGGAAAGCACCAATTAATTAATTTGTTTTTTACTTTTTGTCCCCTTCACCTATTTCTCCCACCTCTCATACCTTGTCTCTGGCAGTCACCAATCTGTTCTCTGTATCTAGGAGCTTATTACTATGTCGTTTAGATTCTGCAAATAAGAGAGGTTGTGGGGTATTTGTCATTTTCCATTCTGCTCCGTTGATCTGAGTGCTTGTTTTTACACCAATACTGTACTGTTTTAATTACTGTAGCTTTGTAATATATAAGTTGTTTATGCCTAGTTTTTTACTAGTCGGCACAAAATTCGCCAGATAGTCATATACCATAATGGAGCTAAAGACTAACATCCCTAGAAGCATTATAAACAAATTCAAACTTAGGTTAATGTGAGTAAGGATTTTCTAAGAAGAAAGTTTTGTAAATAAGTTGAACATAAAAAGGTAAAAAACATTCTGCCTGAATTTGCCACTCAGATGTCCCTGTACCTACTCTGGGGCAAAAAGGTTTGAGGGTGCAGAGATGCCAGAAATGACACTGGTTGAACTGCATTTGAAGGGAGGAAACAGCCAAAACTCACAGCATGTGGGGGCTGGTACACCTGGAAGAGAGAGTTTAAGTGAGGCACACCGAGGAATGCATAATTATTATAGCATGCACTAAATATTTGTTCAACCAATGGGTTGAAATATGTGAAAATGACAGTGTCATCCCTTGTTAATCAAAGTGACCCAGCCTTTGTCTTGTTTGCATTTTGGGCTTTTGTGTAACTGAAACACTGTAAGTCCCTTAAGTTCTTTTTATCATACATCTTGGTAATGCCTTTCTTTTTACAACCAGAACACTCTGTGCTTCCAATTCTTTACTCTTGTTTGTATATATACCCAAAGTTTATGACTTGCTGACTCAGATTCCCTCAGTCTGTTAATACACACTGGGGATAAGTTAGGGACTTTGAAATAATGCACTAACTTCTTAATGAATCCGGAATGCCTTGTCGGGATTGTTGGTTCTCTTGCAGTGTAACAAATGGCATCCTGGCAGGGTGATAGAGGCATTCTCTCCACAATTCCAAAAGAACAGTGGAAAGGCTGTAAAGAGACAGTCAATTGGTCTTTTCTGTTTAATTCCAGATGACTTCTGCTAACTGCTTCCATTTAAAATATACTTAAATAACCAAGTAATTTTAAATACAGAGTATATCTGTCTGTATGGGTGTATGTATATATGTGAGTATATGTGTATAAATATGTGTGTATATGTGCATAAAATCTCTCTCCTGTCTTTAGAAACTAATGCCAATTTAGGAGGATATATCTATATTAAGTAACAGGGTTATAAAAGAAATGTAAGAAGAAACATGAAAAAGCAACATCCACCATCATCAATATAAAACAAATGGAGCCAGTAATGAGTTTAATACAAAAATGTATGTTATCAAATCCCATGAATTTTCTAGGAAGATGAGGCCCCAGTTGGGCTTCTTATTGGGGTACAGTGCTGAAGAATCCACCTGCGCATACAGGAGACACAGAGACACAGTTTAGATCCTCCAGGAACATCCCCTGGAGGAGGAAATGGCAACCCACTCCAGTATTCTTACCTGGAAAATTCCACAGACAGAGGAGCCTGACAGGCTACAGTCTATGGGGTTGCAAAGAGTTGGACATGACGTATTGACTGAGCACACACAAGGCCCCGATTTTTCACAGGCATTCAATATAAAAGGAGAAATTACCTAGTTTACAGTTCTAAGACAAAAACAGACTAATTACTATGAAAGGTACTCACATTCTTGAGTTAAAGGGAAGACATATCTCGAGAGAGTCTTTATATGAGCTATATGCAATACATATTGTTCAGAGATGCTATTGCTCCTAAAAAACTTAAAAGAACTACTTAGTAAATATAATGGAACTTACGACGAAAATAAGGTTAGGCAAAGCATTCAAACCATGTGGGTATGTAATCAGAACAACAGTAAAAACAATACTAATTCTAGAAAAACCAAATATAAGTACAAAGATGTTACATCTTAATAAAGAACTATTACAGTAAGTACAGAATTTTGTATCTTTGAAAAGAAGTGAAGAAATCTCATTAGAAAAGAATGTAAGGTGGACTGAAGCTGCAAAATCAAATTCATAGATAAACAAATGCATTAAGGGTGGAAAGATGCGTACAAAAATCTTTTCCAAGACAGACCCCAGAAGTCAGTCAAGTGCAGAGGAGAGCGGCAGTGAACGGGCATCGCTGAGTCCCTCTGCAGCGCCCTGTGCAGTTGCGATGGGATGACTTGCAGCTGTGCTCTGACTCGATGTTCACACCTTCCTTCATTTCCTGTTTGCACAGGAGTTAATTTACGTTGCAGAACCAGGTATCATGGAACAGCGGACAGGCCTTTCTGTGTGATGCATGTATGGGTGTTTTAGGGCACCAAATGCACCACCTTCCAAAACGTTTAAGAAATTTTAATAAACAAAGGTTGTGTTTATACACACATAACTTGTAATTTAAATTACTTTTTTTGTGTGTCGTGTGGTATTCAGTTTACCGTTTACAAATCTGCGTAATAGATATTCTACTAAATGACAGGTTCACTGAAGTTTGGCAATTAGCTAAGTGAGGGTATTTGTCATAATGGCAAGTGGTGTGTTTTTTTAAAAAAAAGCATTGATATGATTTTTTACACTGTTTTTACTTTCAGCTGTTTTACATTGAATATGAACTGGTGAACTAGGTTGGGAGTGGAATACTATTTTTCTTAAAAATGGCACTATTTACAGTGCTTCTGTGTATTTCACTCTGTCATATTTGTATCACAACATTAAGATAAATAAGAGGAAATAAAACAATTTCAACTTGTGTGGTTTACTGTGAGATCTTCGATAATACTTTAGAATGCAGTAGGTTTTGGCAAGTTTCTCCCTAACAAGTAAAGATGGATCTTCAGGAAAAATCAAAGTTACTATATTATATGGTCTGTTGTGTTAACAGCACTTGAAGGAAAATGAAAATGGGTGCCTAGTCTAAATGTAAATGGCATATCCAATTTGGAAATAAATGACCATAGGATTGAAGAACTATTGAAATATATGCCTGCCTTGAGTTTGGCCATTCAATCCAATCTTATGAAGTAAGTGCTAAGATTTAGTAGTAGCACTTATCACTTTATGACTCTGTGGGAGCTCTGATATTATTTTTGTGTCCTTTCCTCTTAGAGGGAGAAAAATCACAGCACCCACAGAAATACAAATGCAGAGGAGCTGGAAAAATTAAGAGGAGGTTATGATTCTCAAGAAGTTGCAAATAATTTGAAATTCTGGCATTTTCCTCTTGGAATTAAGTTCTGAGACGAGATGCTGCATAGGTTAAATTTATAAATCTATGTAAGTTTCAGGTTCAGGAAGTTTTTTCTCACCGTCATTGTTTTCTCTATCCCTCCAACAAATTTCTTTTGAGAATGTGTCTCCCATATTGCAGAGAAATAGGAATCTGATGATTACAAGCTGACTGTAAGTCTTCCCAGGTGGCCTAGTGGTAAAGAGTCTGCCTGCCAGTGCAGGAGACATAGGAGACAGGGGTTCGATCCCTGGGGTCGGGAAGATCCTCTGCAGGAGGAAAGGGCACCCCACTCCAGTAGTCTTGCCTGGGAAATCCCATGGACAGAGGAGCCTGGGGGCTCCAGTCCAGCAGGTGGCAAAGAGACATGACTGAGTGCATATGCATGCCTGCACGCATGGCTGACTTTATCAGTCTAGAGAGATGAGTCACTCAGGGAGTTTTTAATACTCTTCTGCTTGGACAATTGGGAGTTTGGGAATTGGGGTTTCAAATTGGGCAAACCTCACTTAATATATTTTTGACATGTCAATTAGGAAAATGATCCTGAGCTATGACTTTCTCCTGTGCATTGAGGAGTAGTGACAAAATTATCGAAATCCTTGATTCTAAAATCTGACTGCCTGACTTCCAATCTTCATCTCATTGTAGGTTTGTCATTTTCAGAAGGTTACTAAATCTATACCAGTTGCAGTTGCCTCTGTAGAATAGGGAGGATTCTCATATGAACCTTAAACGATTGTAGTGAGGTGTGGATGAGACGAGGCACACAGTGTCCCTGATAAAGTACTTGGCACAGAGCAAACTCTGAATGCATGTTAGCTTTCATCTTCATCACTATTATTACTGCCCCAGCTGTAGGTCCAGGCTGCGGATAGATGACTTTATTCTCCCAGGGCAGTCAGGGCTACTCTGGAATGTGAGCACTAAAGAGAACAAGCTGTCATCATGTATCTAAAACTTAGAATTGCACACCACTTGTTTCTGGGTGTGTCTGACTGGGTTTGCATTACCCTACAATCAGACTCTGAGGGGTAACAATTTGCATGTGTGTTTCTATTGCTGAAAAGCATTTTATCAGCAAATTGTACAGAAATAGTCATCATCACAACAGGTGGACCAGCAGTAGAGTCACAGGATATTCACGAGCATCTTGGAGTTTGCTGAGGTGATGCCACTGTTGTGAGTGACATGGGTAAGAATATATGCCTGTTTGGATGGTTCTAAACAACTGATTGATTGAGTCAGTCAATACAGAATAGCACAATCAGCTGTTATTCTTTGTTTTTAAATTATCTTTTAATCCCTGGAGTCTCAGCTGGTAAAGAACTTTCCTGTTGAACCACTTTACTGTTACACAGCTTTACTGATATACAAAACTCTACCTTCATCATAAAAACAATCCAAATCACCAAAATGAAAGTGGCAATTTGAAGACAGATACATACCATGTTTCATTATGACTAATCAAAACAAATCACAGGATGGTAACAAATATCTTAATATTTCAGAATGAGTGCATTTAAAAATTAGCCTTCCTCAGAAATTGGCCAAATTGATCATTATTTTGTTTTAGATAAAGATACGTTCTAGGAGCTTTGAAAGTGAAAGTGAAGTTGCTCAGTCATATCTGACTCTTTGCGACCGCATGGACTGTAGCCTACCAGGCTCCTCCGTCCATGGGATTTTCCAGGCAAGAGTACTGGAGTGGGTTGCCATTTCCTTCTCCACGGAATCTTCCCAACCCAGGGATTGAACCCGGGTCTCCTGCATTGCAGGCAGATGCTTTACCATTTGAGCCATCAGGGAGCTTTACTGTTTTAAAAAAAGTAAATACTAGAAATACCAATTAAAATATATGTTCAAATCAGTATATTTTTGTAAAAAGTAGAGGCATTAGGTAAAAATTGTCTTTAAGTTTTTCTTTGCAAATTACTCTCAACACAATGTTTTGTTTTTATTTTCCTTTTCTGGTGGCCAGTTTTATTCTTTTAGCACTAAAGATAACCTCTCTCTTACAGACATCATCAATCTCTTTTCTCTTTCTTCCTCTGTTAAATTAGCCTAGTATTCTCCAATGTGGTTGAACTCAAACATCTACTGTCTTCTTGTGTGGCAGGCATAAGTATTCATGTAACATTTATACATTCTCCCATTCTTCTAACAAAGCCATGGTTTCACTCAGGGCAACAGTGTGGGGCTGCATGCACACTCTTCCTGGTTCCCTTGCAGCTAGGCTCCCTTGACCACATGCCGCAGGGCTAGCCACTGATAACGTGAGTAGAAGTCCTGCGGGCATTCCTCGGAAGTCCTTTGTTTTCCTGAAAGAAAATTACTGAGACTGGTGATGATCCTTTCTTCTTACTGCTATGATTGCTGATGCACTCAAGGTAAAAGCCCACATGCTAAGCACAGAAGTGAAGAAAGAAACAGCCTGCATCCATGATGACAGGATTTAAGCAGCTGCTGAATCAATAGCAACAACTATGTTATCTCCAGACTTTTTATTACGTAAGAGAAAGAAAAAAGAGGCCTTTATTTGTTTAACCCTCCAGGCATCAGGTTTCTGTGACTTGCAGCTAACCTAGCCATGTTCCTGCAGGCTCATTAATCTGTGCACAGCACTGAAGAAAATCAGCCTTTATTACTGGTCTTTATTTTAAGTCATGCTTATAGAATACATAAGATCACAGCTTTCAGTCCTGTTATACTTTCCTGGTAAGAGTAAGTTCTTTTCTTTCTTTTTTCATGGACCTTATAATCACTTGTCTCCTCTCTATCACCTGAAAAACTCACACTTTCTTTAGAAAATGCAAGCCTCCAGGAACATTCTCGCCAATCCTCTCCCATATCTACCTGCACTGTGCATCAATTCTCATCATGTTTAATCAGCCACAGGAGAAGATACACTCTTTGGCTTTTCTTAAAGGCAATCCTTCCATTTTTGCTCTGGACCTGCATCACCTCTGCCCTTCACTACGACGCTGCTCCTCTCTTTCCCTCCTTTTTCTTTGGCATCTTCAATTTGTCATTACTAGACCATTACTTGTGAAGGAAATGGCAGCCTGCTCCAGTATCCTTGCCTGGAAAATCCCATGGACAGAGGAGCCTGGTGGGCTGCAGTTCATTGTGTTGCAAAGAGTCGGGCAAGACTGAGTAACTAACACACAGTAGACCATTACAAGAATATAAAAATTTTAGTACTTTTCATCTTTGTAAAAACTTGCCTTCACACTTCTTCTTCCTTTAGCATCTGACCCATTTTCCTACTCCCCTTTCTATTCAGACAACTGGAAAACAATTTTTAGAGTGTGCCACTTTCTGAAGTTTTTTTCAAGCAGGATTATAATCCTGCTTATCTTCCTACCAGGACACTCAGCCCATCTCCCGATCAACAGCCTCTGTGTGGACAAACCCACAGGACTGTCCTTTTTTAACACATTGACAGCATTTGGTGCGGTTTACTAATCTTTCCCTGAAATTCTTCTTCTCAAAGCACTGCGTCTTGGTTTGCTTCCTTCCTTACTAGCTGCTGCTTTCTGTCATCTCTGAAACGATAGAACTCGTAAGGCTAAGTTTTACACTGTCTTTTTTGCTTATCTATATTTTCTCTGCAAATAATATTATCCCATAAATAGTAAAAAAGAATGTAAAATTTTACGTTAGTTCCTAATGACCTCTGCTCTGAGCTCCAGACCCATATACTGAAGTACCCACTGACGTCAAGTAGAAATCTAAAGACCGTCTCACATGTGACACATCCACACGAATGACACCTTCCTCCTCCATCTCTGCTTGGCTCCCAGTTTTCCAGTTTTCTCTCTCTGAAACCAGCACCATCATTAGCCAGTTCTTAAAGCCAGAAGCACGAAATTCATACTTGACGTTTCTGTTTTCTTAACTCTCTGTATTCAGTCTATCAGCAAATCCTGTTCCTTCCATCTTCAGAACCTGTCCTGTATACCTGCTTTACTTTTTTCTGTTACACAACATCCATAATAATCTTTTGAAAAGTGAAAGCATTCACTGTAAAGGCTGAAATTGAAAAGGATAGCTATACCAGTTAGTGGCAAGGCTGTGGAGCATTGAGCTTGCACACTTCGTACAGGCTTTAATTGGTAAAATGACTTTAAAAAGAAGAAGCATGGTCTATTAAAGTTGAAGATATGCCGCAGTTCTCTTCCAAAAAGCATCAAGAATGAGTGTATGTAGGCAGTAGAGACAAGGATGATGGTATTCATATCAGCAATGTTTGCAATATGCCCCCCCCCCAAAAAAAAAGATAAACCCAAGGTGCATCCACAGTGGAATGGATTCAAACATTAAATGGAGGGATAGACATGCAATGGAACACTATAGAACCATAAACAATGAATAAATTATTCAATTGCTTCATGCAACAACATGGATGGGAATTCATCCATGTTCTTGAACTTGCATCAATAATACTTATCAAAAGAAGCCAGACACAGCTTGATACAAAGGCAGTTCCACGTGTGTAAAGTTTACAAATCTGGAAACCTGAGCTATTGTGTTTATCAGTTCATCCTCAGGTGGGACAAGTGTAAAGAAAAGTAAGAAGTGACTACTACAAAAGTCAAAGTAGCAATTACCTATGAAGGGAAGGGAAGGTGGTTTTGAGTGACGGTGCGGGCAGGGGTGTTCTGGGATGCTGGCAAGCTTTGTACATGTTGCACTTGTTTTTACAGTGGCATACCACATCTGCATTGATGGTTTGTGTACCTTTCAGCATATGTGTTGTATTTTAGAAAAAACGCAGGTATGAAATATACAGATAACTTGCCTGAATGAAGCCAGTGCGTGTAGAATGAAGTCTGAACACCTTTTTGTGTCTGACAAGACCCTGCAGGAACTGGCTGGGCTCCTTTGCAGAGTCATCTTGAAGTCCTTTGCTGCTTGTTAACCCCCTGAATCTCACCTGCTGTCTGCCAGTGCCTTGGACATATCAGGCGCTCTTTCCCCACTGTTCCCTCTTAGAAAAAAACTATCCTCTGACTTTTGTTTGATGAGCTTCATCTAATCCTAAGTCTCAGGCTAAAATGTCATCTCTTCAGAGAAGAAATCGGTATAAAGCGTCTACCTTTTATCCTCTGGCATACTGCCCTGTTTGTTTTCTTCTCTGTGCCTAGCACAATTTGTGACTCTTCTGGTGCTACTTACTGATTTGCTGACGACATTCCCAGCTGTATTGGAGGTGCTTGGAAGACAGAGATGTTTCACTTGTTTGTTTGTTTATCATTGTGACCCTAGGGCTTGTCACCCAGCATACTTGGCTAAATATCACTGCAGGAAGGAAGTCATAGGTTGGCTTTTAGGAAGAGATCCTGTTTGATGACTTATTTGAGGAATATGAATGATTACATAATTAGACATTTTCTTCTTTGGTTCATTAGTGATTTTGAGTAATTAATTTTTTTCCATATCCTCTTTTCACACAAACACAAAATACCACATTGAAAATTGACCCCATTTTAAGAACAAAAGTGCTGTCTCCCAAAATGATTATACAAAATAGATAATGCTTCAATGATTATAAAGTCCTGTTTTTTTTTTTTTAATTTCTATTTTTTAAACTTTTTTAAGAGTTTGGCTGCACCGGGTCTTAATTGCAGCACGTAGCTTTAGTTCCCTGACCAGGGATCAGACCCCACAGCAAGAGTGTAGAGTCTAAACCCCTGGACCACCAGGGAAGTCCCTATTGAGTCCTGTTTTGAATGAGAGATGGTTAGAGCTAGGAAATGCATCAGAGATGACATAGTAGGGAAGGAAACTGAGGAGCAGTGAGGTGAGACAGTTTCTCTGTGGTGGGAGATTTGTTGGGAGAAGAGGGGGGAGGAGCAAAGGAGAGAAAAAGGAATAGGAGATGAACTAGAATCCCATCTGCCGCATCTGCCAGGTATGTGCGGGGTGAAGGTGAGGGCTGAAGGGGACTCAGCCAGCGTCAAACAGTGAGTGACACAAAGACACCTCTTGGCTGCCAGTGGACTCGTGTGTGTGTCTCCTGTGGACAGCGTCTAATTGCACGTGGGATGGGTCCAGTCATTCCTTTCCAGGCTATCTGTTTAAGAAGGCACAAAACAGAACTCTGCCTTTTCACTACGAAGCACTGACAGTGGTGCTGTATGCCTTAAGAAAGGCCCTCGCCTGTCCTGTGACTGTCTTCAGGGGACTGATACCTGTGTGAGACGGTCAGTGGCCGGGAGCCACAGGGCCGCGGGGCCCTGGAGTCCTCATCTTCAGACCCTGCCCGGCTTCTCTGCTAGGGCAGTCATCTAGTTCCCAGTCTTTCAGCAGGTTATGAAATCACAGGAGCTTTGTCAATCTATTTAAAACATCTGAATGCTAATGAAATGGCCCAGCACGTTAATTAGCCAGTCAATAGATCATTCAGTCTTAAAAGCTCACTTTCTCTTCTCTTCATTTATTTTCAAACAATTGAGCTGAAGCACATTAGGAATGATATCAGAATACTAATTAATTTCCAGTTCAGTAAATTTCCAGATAAGTTTTTCATATTCATATTTCGGAAATAATTTAAAATGTAATTGCATAATAATAAACTTTACCTCTTTTTCTATTAACCATAATGAAGGAAAAAACATGTTGATGCTATTTTTACATATACTTCAGAAATTTCAATAGAAGTGTGTTAATAACACTAAGTCAATAAAATGCAGTTCTCAAAGAGAACATGTCCTCATGTTAATTTGCTTAGTCACTCAGCCCTGTCTGACTCTGTGATCCCACGGACCGTGGCCCTCCAGGCTTCCCTGTCCTTGGGATTTCCCAGGCAAGGATACTGGAGTGGATTGCTGTTCCCTCCTCCAGGGGATCTTCCCAAGCCAGAGATCAAAACCTGTCTCCTGAGGCTTCTGAATTGCAGGCAGATTCTTTGCCTCTGAGTCACCAGGGATTGTTGTCAGAATTGATATCTTGTATAAAATGTCTATAAATTTAAATGGATAGGATGTCTGTTTTGTTACAAAATAAGATTGTGAAATCCAGCCATCAAATTTTATAGGACTTGTTTAAAGATGAATAATGTAATCCAAAATGTATTAAGAAAATGCCTTTTTTTTGGCCAAAGACAGAAAATTTTATTTGAAAATTCAACATTTTATTTACCCATTCTAAAAATAACTGGGGAACTTTGGGGAGAAAAACATCACTGATATTATATCTTTCTATTTAAATCAGTTTGCAATCAACGAACTATCATTAAAAGAGGATTAAAAATGACTAAATCAAAAGCAATATGTATATCAAGATTTGGAGACAGATTTGAGATTGCTACTTCAGTTTGTGGCTTTGCAACTGATGATGGTCAGGTAATATTTCCAGGGCTTAGCAAGCATTCCTAAAGAAGCTTATATACTGATGCGCTTCAGATACAAAATTACTAAAAATTTTTGACCCTTTTCTCCTATAAAATACATGTTTGATCATTTAATTCCTATTGAGGATCTGAATAGTACTACATACATTTTTATTCATGGTATTCTGATGCTGTCTTATATTGTTGGCGGCAATTTTAATGATGCGTAAAAGAAAAAGCACACAGAATAAAATGGGGCCCATGAATCTGTCAGCAAGTGTTATCATGTTTCATACAGTCTGTTTGTCCAGGCCAAATTAGTTCATATAACTTTAGTGTGTGTGTGTGTGTGTGTGTGTGTGTGTGTGTGTATTTGGTATGATTATTTATCTTGTGGCCATTCCTGGTGGCTCAATGGTAAAGAATTCACCTGTCAATTCAGAAGACACGGGTTCAATTCCTGAGTCTGGAAGATCCCTTGGAAAAGGAAATAGCAACTCATTCCAGTATTCTTGCCTGGAAAACTCCCATGGACAGGGGAGGCTGGTGGGCTACAGTCCATGGGGTTGCAAGAGAGTCAGACACAACTTAAGAACTAAGCAACAACATCCTTAAATGTTAGATTGTGTCATACTTTAAAAATAATTGGTTTTATTGAGATATAATTTATGACATAAAACTTATTTTTAATACTGATCACACTATTCCTTTGAAGTAGTCCTTTTGATAATGGTTTACTTGGAATTTGGTGGAGAGGAGGTGATGGAATTCCAGTTGAGCTATTTCAAATCCTGAAAGATGATGCTGTGAAAGTGCTGTACTCAATATGCCAACAAATTTGGAAAACTCAGCAGTGGCCACAGGACTGGAAAAGGTCAGTTTTTATTCCAATCCAAAAGAAAGGCAATGCCAAAGAATGCTCAAACTATCACACAATTGTACTCATCTCACACGCTAGTAAAGTAATGCTTAAGATTCTCCATCTAGGCTTCAACAATACGTGAACCGTGAACATTCAGATGTTCAAGCTGGTTTTAGAAAAGGCAGAAGAACCAGAGATCAAATTGCCAACATCCGCTGCATCATCGAATAAGCAAGAGAGTTCCAAAAAAGCATCTGTTTCTGCTTTATTGACTATGCCAAAGCCTTTGACTGTGTGGATCACAATAAACTGTGGAAAATTCTGAAAGAGATGGGAATACCAGGCCACCTGACCTGCCTCTTGAGAAACCTGTATGCAGGTCAGGAAGCAACAGTTAGAACTGGACATGGAACAACAGACTGGATCCAAATAGGGAAAGGAGTACGTCAAGGCTGCATATTGTCACCCTACTTATTTAACTTATATGCAGAGTACTTCATGAGAAACGCTGGGCTGGAGGAAGCACAAGCTGGAATCAAGTTTGCCGGGAGAAATATCAATAACCTCAGACATGCAGATGACACCACCCTTATGGCAGAAAGCGAAGAACTAAAGAGCCTCTTGATGAAAGTAAAAGAGGAGAGTGAAAAAGTTGGCTTAAAGCTCAACATTCAGAAAACTAAGATCATGGCATCTGGTCCCATCACTTCATGGCAAATAGATGGGGAAACAGTGGAAACAGTAGCTGACTTTATTTTCCTCAGCTCCCAAATCACTGCAGATGGTGATTGCAGCCATGAAATTAAAAGACGCTTACTCCTTGAAAGGAAAGTTATGACCAACCTAGACAGCATAGTAAAAAGCAGAGACATTACTTTGCCAACAAAGCTCCGTCTAGTCAAGGCTATAGTTTTTCTAGTGGTCATGTATGGATGTGAGAGTTGGACTATAAAGAAAGCTGAGTGCCAAAGAATTGATGCTTTTGAACTGTGGTGTTGGAGAAGACTCTTGAGAGTCCCTTGGACTGCAGGTAGATCTATCCAGTCCATCCTAAAGGAGATCCGTCCTGGGTGTTCATTGGAAGGACTGATGTTGAAGCTGAAACTCCAGTACTTTGGCCACCTGATCTGAAGAGCTGACTCACTGGAAAAGACCCTGATGCTGGGAAAGATTGAGGGCAGGAGGAGAAGGGGATGACAGAGGATGAGATGGTTGGATGGCATCACCGACTCGATGGACCTGGGTATGGGTGGGCTCCGGGAGTTGGTAATGGACAGGGAGGCCTGGTGTGCTGCGGTTCATGGAGTCGCAAAGAGTCAGACACAACTGAGCGACTGAACTGAATATGCTACTAAATATAATCTGCCAAGTTTTTATTAGGACTTTTGCATCTGTATTTATTAGTGAGTTGTATCTGTACTTATTTTATCTTTGTTGGGTTTTATGTAAGTATTATATTTAAGTATGACTGTAGAATCTATTTTAAAAATTCTGGATTAACATGTATGATGGGGATCAATATTTATGGGAATGATAAACAAAACTCATGAAGGTCCAGAATTATTGTGTATTTATGTATGTACAAATCATATGTGTGTGTAAAAACTCAATGAGTAGTACGTGAAAGATAACATTCTTTTTTAAATTTACAAAATTGAGTTTTAATAAAGCTGTGTGAATTTTGGTATTTTGTGTTATCTTATTAGTGATTAAAACCAATATTTTCAAATTTATTAATAGCACAGAACTTATATTTTTCAATAACATTTATAAGCCCTCACATGTTCAGTTTTACTTCTAATTTAAGTTCCTTTGATTTCTCCATCCCTCTTTTTTGACCAGAAAGAGAAATTCTTTAATGTTTGTTTTGCAGTCATTTCTTGAATTGATATGTCATGTATTTCTTTATCTGGGCTTCCCTGTGGCTCAGCAGTAAAGAATCCACCTGCAATATAGGAGATGCGGGTTCAGTTCCTGGATCAGGAAGATCCCCTGGAGAAGGAAATGGCAACCCAGTCCAGTATTCTTGCCTGGAAAATCCCATGGACAGAGGAGCTTGGCGGGGTACAGTCCATGGAGTCGCAAAGAGTTGGATACGACAGCGACTAAAACAATAGCATTTCTTTACCTAATGCACTAATTGGTCATTACTTCAATTCTTTTTTCTTGTTTTCTTTGGATAGATCATTCTTTTAAAATTCTTTTTTAAAAATTAATTTATTTGTTTTAATTGGAGGCTAATTACTTTACAATATTGTGATGGCTTTTGCCATACCTCGGCATGAATCAGCCGCAGGTGTACATGTGTCCCCCATCCTGGACCCTCTCCCACCTCCCTCCCCACCCCATCCCTCTGGATTGTCCCAGTGCAGGGGCTTTGAGTGCCTTAATTCATGCATCAAACTTGGACTGGTCATCTGTTTCACATATGGTAATATACATGTTTCAGTGCTATTCTCTCAAATCATCCCACCCTCGCCTTCTCCCACAGAGTCCAAAAGTCTGTTCTTTACGTCCGTGTCTCTTTTGCTGCTCGCACATGATATGCTTCTGGATAACCTGTTCATCAAGTTTGCAGAATGTGTCCTGTCAACTTTATGTTAAAGATCAGTCCACCAAGTATGATATACCTTTCATCTATATTCACCAGTTGTTAGCCCTCCATATCATTTTTGTTTTTTGAACCATTTGTGAGGAATTTTCAGACACCATGATCCTTGTAGACATATGTCATCAGTTTGTATTTACTAATTGAAAGGACATTTTTTACACAAATCTAATGACATTTATGAAATTCAGAAAATTTTTACCATTGTTTGAACCCCATTATCTAACATATACTCCATATTCAAATATTTATGATAATGTCCCACAGGACAAAGCTGTGTACTGTATTTTTCTATAACTTTCTAAATGCAGTATTTTGCAGTTTCCTTTAATTGATAAAAATTTCTCAGCCTTTCTTTGTTTCTCTTGAAATTAGTATTGTTAAGGAATATAGATCAGTTGTTTTGTAGAATTCCTTTTTTTATTTTTTCTGATTCTTATGATGGGATTCAGGCAGTGCATTTTTAACAGGGAGACTGTATATGTAATGTGTTCTTCTCAATGTGTTTCAATAGGAGGTGGTGTTGTTCAGTAGCTAAGTTGTGTCTGACTCTGCAGCCCCATGGTTTACAGCATGCCAGGCTCCTCTGTCCTCCACTGTCTCCGAGAGTTTGCTCGAATTCATGTCCATTAAGTTGGTGATGCCATCCAACCATCTCATCCTCTGTTACCCCCTTCTCCTCCTGGCCTCAAATTTCCCGGCATCAGGGTCTTTGCCAATGAGTCAGCTTTGCATCTGCTGGCCAGAGCATTGACGTTTCAGCTTTAGCATCAGTCCTTCCAATTCAGGGTTGATTTACTTTAGGATTTGACTGGTTTGATCTCCTTGTGGTCCAAGGGACTCTCAAGAGTATTCAACAGAAGTTACATGATGTTAGTCTCTTTGATTAGATTACATTTGCTCAGTTATAGAGAGTGTCTGACAGATTTCTGCACTATGAAATTACCTCCCCCTTCACTCACTCATAATTACTAAGTAATCTAGAGGAAGATGCTTTATGTTGTCCGCAGCAAGAATTTAACTTCCTTTGCTGATTTTTTCGCTTAATCAATTGCTGTTAAAGTCCTTGTAAAATAATGAATATATAACTCTTTCATTAATTCAACATTTATTAGTAGGATGAGTGTTTTACTGAAAAACAGAGAAAAAATAAAAAAAAACCCTTCCTTCCTCCTTCATGAGTGTGTGTATATACATACACATAAATATATATATGCATATATATGCACACATATTTGTATTGTAGAGATGTGTGGGTTCACTTTTATTCAGTATGTTAAGATCAACTGCTGTCATTATTTCTTGCAATGCTGAAAAATGTTCAGAATTATCATGAAACTCTCTATGCCCTTTTTGCGTGTCTCATTAACTTTTTTGACTGAATAGTTGATTCATAATGCTGTGTTGGTTTCAGGTGTGCAGAAAGTGATTCAGTTATACGTACTGTTTTCAGATTATTTTCCATTATAGAATATTACAAAATACCAGATATAGTTCCCTGTGCTATGCAGCAGGTCCTTGTTTATCTAGCTCATTTGTTTTTTTAAACAGTTTTTTTACATTTTGGCACAGACATTTGTTTTTAAAAAAAATCACCGTATATCCTTATATTTTGTCTGTCCTAGCCATGGAATCAACCATTTTTGTGTGTACTTATACACACTAAACATGATATAGGCACAAATTGTTTTTACCTATATGTGTATGTGAAATTATCAGTTCATACTAATGCTTCTAATTTCAATTCAGAGCTTCAAGAGTCTTCCATGAATCAGAAAGTGAGAAGAGGACAAAACAAAATGAGATCTGCCTTTTTTGGGGAGAAATGTATCATTTATAGGGGCTTCTGTATGCATTTCAGGGGCAGAATTGTTGTATGTGGATACCTCATAAAAAGCTTAAGAAATCTTGTTTTTTTGTAGAATGAATGCAATGTCCACTTACATTTCAGGGGCATTTCAGGGGCATTTCAGGGGCAGAATTGTTGTATGTGGATACCTCATAAAAAGCTTAAGAAATCTTGTTTTTTTGTAGAATGAATGCAATGTCCACTTACCAAAACTGGAGTTCTGGGTTTTTTTTCAAATTGAGATGCTTTTTTAAGAAAATTTATTGATTTATTTTAATTGGAGGACAATCACTTCACAACAGCATGGAGGCCCTGCCATACATCGACATGAATCAGCCATAGGTACACATGTGTCCCCCATCCTGAACCCCTCACTGCCCTTCCCACCCCATCCCTCTGGGTCGTCCCAGAGCACCAGCTTTGAGAACCCTGCTTCATGCATCCAACTTGCACTGGTCATCTGTTTTACATATGGTAGTATACATGTTTCAGTGCTATTCTCTCATATCATCCCACCCTTGCCTTCTCTCTTTTGCTGCCTTGCATATCGGGTTGTTGTTACTGTCTTCCTAAATTCTCTATATATGTGTTAGTATACTGTATTGGTGTTTCTCTTTTTACTCACTTCATCTGTGTAACAGGCTTCAGTTTCATCCACTTCATTAGAACTGACTCATGTGTGTTCTTTTTTATAGCTGAGTAATATTCCATTGTGTGTAAGTACCACAACTTCCTTATCCACTTGTCTGCTGATGGACATCTAGGTTGCATCTAGGACATAATGTCCTAGCTATTATAAACAGTGCTGCAGTGAACCTTGGGGTACATGTGTCTCTTTCAGTTCTGGTTTGCTTGGTGTGTATGCCCAGCACTAGGATTTCTGGGTCCCACTGTGGCAGTTCTATTTCCAGTTCTTTAAGGAATCTCCACACTGTTCTCCATAGCGGCTGTACCAGTTTGCATTCCCACCAACAGTGTGAGAGGGTTCCCTTTTCTCCACACCCTCGCCAGCATGTATTGCTTATAGACTTTGACAGGAGCCATTCTAACCGGTGTGAGAGACCTCATTGTGGTTTTGATTGCATTTCCCTAATAATGAATGATGTTAAGCATCTTTTCATGTGTTTGTTAGCCATCTATATGTCTTTTTTGGAGAAATGTCTGTTTAGTTCTTTGGCCCACTTTTTGATTGGGTTGTTCATTTTTCTGGTATTGAGCTGCATGAGCTGCTTGTATATTTTTGAGATTATTTCTTTGTCAGTTGTTTCCTTTGCTATTATTTTCTCCCATTCTGAAGGCTGTCTTTTCACCTTGCTTATAGTTTCCTTTGTTGTGCAAAAGCTTTTATGTTTAATTAGGTCCCATTTGTTTGTTTTTATTTCCATTACTCTGGTAGGTGGGTCATAGAAGATCTTGCTGTGATTTATGTCAGAGAGTGTTCTGCCTATGTTTTCCTCTAAGAGTTTTATAGTTTTTGGTCCTACATTTAGATCTTTAATCCATTTTGGATTTATTTTTGTGTATGGTGTTAGAACTAGTGTTCTAGTTTCATTTTTTTTTCACACGTGGTTGACCAGTTTTCTCAGCACCGCTTGTTGAAGAGATTGTTTTTTCTCCATTGTAAATTTTTACCTCCTTTGTCAAAGATAAGGTGTCCGTAGATGCATGGATTTATCTGTGGGCTTTCTATTTTGTTCCATTGATCTATATTTCTGTCTTTGTGCCAGTACCATGCTGTCTTGATGACTGTAGGTTTGTAGTATAGTCTGAATTCAGGAAGGTTGATTTCCCCAGTTCCATTCTTCTTTTTCAAGATTGCTTTGGCTATTCAAGGTTTTTTGTGTTTCCACGCAAACTGTGAAATTATTTGTTCTAGTTCTGTGAAAAATACTGTTGGTAGCTTGATAGGGATTGTGTTGAATCTGTAGATTGTTTTGGGTAGTATACTTATTTTCACTACATTGGGTTCTTCCAATCCATGAACATGGTATATTACTCCAATTATTTGTGTTCTCTTTGATTTCTTTCATCAGTGTTTTATAGTTTTCTATATATATAGATCTTTTGTTGCTTTAGGTAAATTTAAGAAAGAATAGAAGTGAACATCAGGTTGACAGCTAGCAGTCAACTGGCAGGAATACATGCAGGTTGTTACACTCAGTTCTGGAATGACTGTGGTACTTAACTCTTCATGCTTGAAGAGAACATGATCCTTTTTTATTTCCAATTGATAGTACTGTAACACTCCTTTTTAAAAATGTAAATAAATATAAATACAGTAAAAATTTTAGAAACTCTCACTGAATATTATAGTGTTTATAAAGTAGCTAAAAAGACATTTATTATAGCAAATACTCCTTTGCCTGTACAAAGTATGAGTTCTGAATCTAATGCATATAGCAAGTCCAGAAAGATGCTTTGGACTGTGTCAGTGTGACTTCTGACTCCTAGGTCATCCTAGCTCTTTTGTTTTTGTTGTTCAGTTGCTAACTCATGTACAATTCTCTGTGACCCCATGGACTTCAGCAATCCAGGCTCCCCCGTCCTTCACTAGCACCCCAAATTTGCTCAGACTCGTGTCCATTGGGTCAATGATTCTATCTAACCATCTCATCCTCTGCCACAACCTTCTCTTTTTGCCTTCAATCTTTCCCATCATCAGGGTCTTTTCCAATGAGTTGGGTCTTAGCATCAGGTGGCCAAAGTATTGGAGCTTTGGCTTCAGTCCTTCTGATTAATATTTAGTGTTGATTTCCTTTAGGATTGACTGGTTTGATCTTCTTGCAGTCCAAACGGCTCTTCTCACTCATATCCAGTTCTCCTTTCACATCCGGTTCTGTGTACTGGCTGTGTTCCATCTTTCCTCAGCTTTTCCAAGCCTTAGTTCATCAGCCTCTGAAGCAATAAAGCATTTAAGGCACCTGTGTTGTGTAAGAATGGCTTAATTCCCAAAAGGCTATATGGATGATCTCAATCTGACCCATATAAAACTGCAAGTGAAATAGATCATGATATTCCTATAAATAGAGGGAAGTATTTTATGCATTCCCTCATGAAATGTCTTATAATATGGCTTCTGAGGGTGTCCACCAAGTCTTTGGCTTATGAGTTGGAGAATAAGATTAAAGAACCAATGGGATAATAAGGTTGCATACCAGAGAGCCACATTTCAATCTGTGTGTGTTGACTTACAAAGTGATCCTTGGTGGAACTCCATTTATCAGTTAGAGAAAAGTCACAAAAAGTTTTCTGAGTGTGGGGAGGGAAGGAGCTAAGAGCAATCTGTTGTAATATCTGAAGTGACCCATCCGTTACATTCAGTGTCAGGTCACCATTTGTCCAATTCCCTCCCTAAATACATGTGTATTGTATGGAAGGGAATAGTGTGAAGTGAGGTGAAATGGGTGGAAAAGCATCACTCTACTTTCTTTTCACCAGAAAAATAATTCCCTGTTGAGATTATTTTCATTTTAAGAAAATTTTGAAGACATATGTCTCCTCTCTGATGTTCAGTCACAAATACTGAATATTTAGCATTTTGTATCCTGGGATGCTAACCCACAGACTAGTAGCTCTCTTTGATATTTTGGACTTAGCCATCATTTGACTGCCTTATGGTCATGGTCATGTAAAAATTAATACCCCAGAGTCAAACACTGAAACTCTAGCTTGCCTAGACAATTGTGATATACTTAACTAGCTTGGAGGTGACTTCATGAAAGACAGAAAATTTAGATCCACTACATTTTAAAACATTTAAAAAAATTGTGACCTTAGACTAATCTTGAGATTTTCTTGCCCAAAGAAAATAATTATAAATCATTTTATATAATTATCTAATTTATATAATTTATATAATTATATAATTTACATAATATATAATATATTTATATATAAATCATTTATATAATTATAAATCAAATTATAAAATCATTATAAAATAATATTTCCTGGGCTTTCCTGGTGGCTCAGTGGTAAAGTGTCTGCCTGCCAGCGCAGGAGACCCAGGTTCAGTCCCTGATCCAGGAGGACCCCACGTGCCGCAGAGCGGCTGAGCCCAAGTGCCTGAACAAGGAAAGCCAGCACAGTGAGGAGCCCAGGCACCTCCATGAGAGAGTCGCCCCCCTCCCCACAGCTAGAGGAGAGCCCAGGCAGCAGCAGAGACCCAGCACAGCCAGAGATAATAAATAAATTATAAAATGATATTTCTAAATGCTTGATACCTATGTAATTTTCCTGTTTTTGCCACACACGAGTGTGACAATGTTCTAGAGGAGTGTTTCCCAAAGTATGTTCCATGGAACACTAGTTACCCCAGACGCTCTATAGAACTGAAGGATTCTGGAGACAGATAAATTTGGGAAATACTGCAGACCATGTTCCTCAAATGGATATTCTTCTTTGCAGAGTTCTAGAGAAAACTTTATGTGTGAATTAATCTAGCATTTGGCCCTCGAGCCCAAGGACCACAGAGTGTCTACACCCTTTAGAAGCAGTAGTTTGCATAACAGCATTTGCAGAACACATGTTGGGACCTTAGATGAAGCGCTGAAGTTAATACCATTATAATGTTTTTAAGGCTTGTCTTTCCTACTTTGACTCAAAGAGAGAGCAGGTACCTTGCTATAGCTACTTAGCTATCTAAAACACTTAGACATTTTAAAAATATGAGCCATTACATTAAAATTTGAGCCATTGAAAAGCTTCAATAGAATTATTTTAATCATAATTTCTAAGAGTGCCCTAAGTGTTGGAAATGTTCCATATCCAATCCTGCCTTTTCAAATGATGACAACAAAACCTTAAATACCCAGCAAGACCCACAAATGGAGAGAATGGAGGCTGATAAAGAGGAATGCAAATGTCATTCTCAGCCTCAGCTATTGGGAAGCTTCTCTTTTGTGTGTTTTTGGACCAGTGACTCACAAAGGTCTCAAGGGAACCATCTGGATTTTGAGACTGTTGTAGAGTGATGGACGTCTGGGAGGCTTGGGGTGCCAGATCCTATGTTTAATGTGTCTCAGCACCAAGTCTGGCCAAGTCTCCCTTATGCCAGTTACCACACCCTCCTGATTCTTCGTCATGGCCCCTCCCACCATTCCTTTAAAATTTCTTTCTCCATCATCTACCCATACAAGCTCAACCGTGATAGTTTCCTCACTGCTGGGGACGCTTCTCACTGAAAACCTCCATTTTCAATCCTGCCTCTGCCTTTCACCTGAAGCCATGGCTGAAATACACAGATTGCTCCCTAGAGTTGACTGTGCCAGCTCCACACTCCACAACTTCCTGTTTATGTCGCAACACTAATGAGCTCTCTCTCTTGCCCTGCAACGAATCAACCTAATTTCTCGTTATTTTCCCACACAGACCACCTCAATCTGCTCTGTTCACCTCTTGCATGTATACTGCCACTTCGTGACCACCCCCCTGGTGTTTGCAGCCGCTGTTCTTTCCCTGTCAGATATTCTGCTTACCGCTGTCATAGCGCTGGGCCCACTTCAGCAGCTGCTGTGCAGTGGAGCCCTATCCAGTATTCATCCCCTTTCTTTTGATCATAGTGGTCCAGTTTTCTATTGAGGCAACTTCTCTCCCTTTTTTTCTTAAATCCTTTTTTCATTGTGTTTTGGGGAGAGCAATCAGTCCCCATTTCAAGAAGTGGTCATGGGATGATACTTGACTAGAGCTACCATGATTGGTTTGATTTAACACGTGATGCTTCTGGTCCAAAGAGAAATAGTCTCCAGACTTTTTATGGAACTATAGGGAGAGGTACTATCTCACCTGTCTTCACTCCCCAAAAAGGCTTTGCTAAATAACCCCACAGGATATAATGGGTTTCCCAAGCAGTGCAGTGGTAAAGAATTCACCTGCCAGGGCAGGAGACTCAGCTTCAATTTCTGGGTTGAGATGATCCCCTGAAGGAGGTAATGAAAACCCATTCCAGTATTCTTGCCTGGAAAATCCCAGGGACAGAGGAGCCTGCTGGGTTACTGTCCATGGGGTAGCAAAGGGTCAGATGTGGCTGAGCGCTCACAGACGCTCACAGAATGTAAGGCTATAGCTGCTGGTGCACAGCCTAGCGCTGAGTTAGGGTATCTGTCCCCGGTGGCCCAGCTGGTAAAGCGTCCGCCTGCAGTGCAGCAGGTCCTCGTTTGATTCCGGGGACAGCAAGATCTGCTAGAGAAGGGACAGTATTTATGGGCTTCCCTGGTGGCTTGGCTGGTAAAGAATCTGCCTGCAATGTGGGAGACCTGGGTTGGGAAGATCCCCTTAAGAAGGGAACGGCTGCCCACTCCAGTATTCTGGTCAGGAGAATTCAGTCCATGGGGTCGCAAAGAGTCGGATACGATTGAGCAACTTTCACTTTCACTAAATAAAACCCTCACAGAAAAAAAGCAGAGTCAAGAGATGGAGAAATATTTGGAATCTTGTATCCAAATACAAACTGTGCCAAAAGTACCCCATGTACTTTTCAGTAATTTGAATTGTGTTCAGTTAGGTTTCTGCCATTTGCAGGTGAGAGGTACAAATTAATCCAAGGACCTGCTTTGTGACAGGCTCTATGCTAGTTATTTTCATATCAGCAGCTCACCCAGATGCTGTGTTTTTAGACTCGACAACAATCTCATGCAGCAAGCATGATTACCTGTAGCTAGAGACTGAATGTTTTGAAGTGTTTCTCTACCATTTTTCTCCCTGTGCCTAGTTTTTCTAGTCTTTTCATTGATACATCCTTCTATCTTGATTTTAAAATCTATTTTCCAAAATTTTGTTTAACCTTCATATTTATTAGTAATACAAAAAGACACAGATGTGGGGAGGATAAAAATGTGTAATGCACAACTCCCTGCATGGAGATGTTTTTGCTTTATGTACTGGTTTGTGCATTTTGCTGTATACACTCACACACACATGCACACACCAGAACCTGGTAACACTGTTAGCCTCGAGATGTCATAAGCTGGACTCTAACCAGGTCAAAGCATATCGGGGACATCACAAATAGAAAAACTGCCATGCAAACAGTTTTGGTCATTTTTAGCCCAGTGGAGGGAGCTGGTTTGACACTGGAGACACAGCTAGTGCCAGCAGAATACGGCGCATAAAATCACATTTCTTCTCCTTCATGCCTTATGCAAACCAAGGAAACTGGTTTTATTTTCAATTTGGTAACAAAAAGGAACAAGGTGCTAATCTTTCAAATGAAGATGGAAATATTTTTCCTACAGACTGACTTTGAAACACTATTTCTAAGTGAGCTGACCTCAGGGAAGCAGCCCAGGATATAATTTTGCTGTCACATAAAACGTTGCATTGTGTCTTCGTCAAATATATTTTATGCTTTGACACCTCGCGCTCTCTCTCTGTCTCTCTCTTTCTCTCCTGCCCTGTGTTTCTCTCGGTCTCTCTCTCAGCAGTTTCACTGAAAAGAATTTCTTGGAGTGAAACTTAATCTCGGTAGGTGATTCAGTGCTTTCTCTAACTGATAAACACATGCAGCTCAACAGACAGCAAATGCTTATGGGCATTTAGCAGTGCCACCTCCTCCAGGCAAGGAAAGCGGCTGTGTGTTATAAAGAAGAAGGAAAAATAATAGAAACAAGTGTAATAATAAAGAAAAGACCGTTCTTTTTTCCTTCCTCAAAGAGATTTTTTTTAAAAAGCATATTAGGATGAACACTAGCTTACATAATAAAACAAGAGGTCGAAGAGGGGGGAAGGGAAAATAGCTGCCTTCTTTGAAGTCATTTATCTTTTTTAATATAGGAAAATGACTCATCTGGGTTACTTTTTATTTTTAAGTGAAATGGGGAGGGAAAAGGAACTTTGATGTAATATATATTAAATAACATTCTGTTAATTTTTGAGACTTCTGGGTGATTTTGTCTTCCTTCCTAGAGAAAAAACTTGATCTGGGATAAAAGACCCAAATTGCTTTTCTTTCAGACTCACTTTCAATTTATGTCAACTTCCATTGGAAGTGAGCTATCAGGAATAATGAAATTTGCATTTCCTCTCATCATCCCCATATCTAAGTGTATAATGATTATTATATTATGTTGTCCTGCAAATCTCTGTTCCAAGAAGTGATTACTGGATTACTGTCATCTTATAAGTGTAATTCCAAATGTGGCACCTTATTTTTAGAGAAGGAAAATCACTTCTCTATGAAACTATAATATGGGTAGAGATGTGGATGGTGAAATAATATTAAATGCATTATGGATAGGCTGGACTGTAATAAAGCCAAGGAGGCTTCTGATTCTGAAAAACAGTGGGAAGCCCAGCATAGATCAAAGCCTGGGTAATAGCAAACCCATTAATAGAGAAACCCACAGGGACTAGAGTAGAATGTAAGCTGATGCCACTCAAAGACCCAGTCTCTGTTTCTCTGCTGCCTCCGGTAGGAAGAAGTAAAAATGAGCTTTTCCTCTTCATTACCAGATCTGACGTCTGGGCTAGACTCAAGACTCCTTCCAGTTTTGCCACATGTGGCATGCTCAGTTTATCCCCGTTTTCAATTCCTTGAGGATTCAGAACTGTCATCGGGAAGAAGGAGTTAACCTCATTTTGAGTTGGATATTAGATGTGGTGCCTCTTGTCAATGACTGTCTCCACCTGACTTGACCCAGGGCAGATCATTGCACTTCTAGTTTCTTTTCATGTGAAGAGTTTAGAGGTCTTGCTTTCCAAAATTGTAAACCTTTGGGGCACAGAGCCTAACAAGATAAACCCAGATCATTGAAAGGAATTGTCCAAAATAGCTACTTAGAAATTAACCTGCTGCAAAATTTTTCTTTCTTTTTTTTTAATACACCATGTTGACTGTAGGAAAGGGTACAAAACATTTTCTAAGGCACGTGGCTTAGTGATCACCATTAAAAGACTCAGAATCCCCATTTCATCAACTTCCAGAGATAAATCTTAATACATTTTACTCCTGTGAAGGTAACTATAGTATACCTGGCAAATGACAATATTAATAAGAGTAATACTAATGACAGCAAGTATGTTTGGAATATTTATCATGATCTAGGTGTCGAGTTGTTAAGTATCATCTTCCATGTTTTTCTAACAACCCTACTAGGTAGTCTTTCCAGTTCTTCCCTTATTTAGGGAAAATGAAGCCTGAAGAAGTAACCCAGGATCTCACAGTTGGCGAGTGGCCGACAAGATTCAAACCTGCGTTGTCTGAGGATAAGTCCTTAAAGCTGATTCTTATGTAATCTGGATAGCATCACCGACTCGATGGACGTGAGTTTGGGCGAGCTCTGGGAGTTGGTGATGGACAGGGAAGCCTTGGCGTGCTGCAGTCCATGGGGTCACAAAGAGTCGGACATGCCTGAGCTATTGAACTGAACTATGTCAGTCTGCTTTAGCACATAGAAGGCACTAAAATATCTGTTGAAGGAATACATTGTGAGATATCTAATAATGGAAAGAGCTTAAAAAGCAGAAGCCTTTTTTTTTTTTTTTTTAACAGGAAATGCTAAGGATTGGAAAGTTATCTCATTGGGAAGCTGTACCAAGTGCAGGTGTAGCCTTTCTCTCTCATCTCTAATCAGCTCCAGCGGCATGGCAGGCATCAGAAACGGGATCTAAAACCCTGCAGTGTGTAATTATGCAAATATCACCATACTGGCTTTGTTCTCTTTTTTCTCCCCTTTGTTGTTGTTCAGTCGCTCAGTCGTGTCTGACTCTTTGCGACCCCATGAGACGCAGCACGCCAGGCCTCCCTGTCCATTACCAACTCCCGGAGTCCACCCAAACCCATGTCCATTGAGTCAATGATGCCATCCAACCATCTCATCCTCTGTTGTCCCCTTCTCCTCCTGCCTTCAATCTTTCCCAGCATCAGGGTATTTTCCAATGAGTCAGCTCTTCACATCAGGTGACCAAAGTATTGGACTTTCAGCTTCAGCATCAGTCCTTCCAATGAACACCCAGGACTGATTTCCTTTAGGATGGACTGGTTGGATCTCCTTGCAGTCCAAGGGACTCTCAAGAGTCTTCTCCAACACCACAGTTCAAAAGCATCAATTCTTTGGCACTCAGCCTTCTTCACAGTCCAACTCTCGCATCCATACATGACCACTGGAAAAACCATAGCCTTGACTAGATGGACCTTTGTTGGCAAAGTAATGTCTCTGCTTTTTAATATGCTGTCTAGGTTGGTCACAATTTTCCTTCCAAGGAGTAAGCATCTTTTAATTTCATGGCTGCAATCACCATCTGCAGTGATTTTGGAGCCCCCCAAAATAGTCAGCCACTGTTTCCACTGTTTGCTCATCTATCTGCCATGAAGTGATGGGACCAGATGCCATGATCTTAGTTTTCTGAATGTTGAGCTTTAAGCCAACTTTTTCACTCTCCTCTTTTACTTTCATCAAGAGGCTCTTTAGTTCTTCTTCAGTTTCTGTCATAAGGGTGGTGTCATCTGCATATCTGAGGTTATTGATATTTCTCCCGGCAAACTTGATTCCAGCTTGTGCTTCCTCCAGCCCAGCGTTTCTCATGAAGTACTCTGCATATAAGTTAAGTAAGTAGGGTGACAATATACAGCCTTGACATACTCCTTTTCCCATTTGGAATCAGTCTGTTGTTCCATGTCCAGGTCTAACTGTTGCTTCCTGACCTGCATACAGGTTTCTCAAGAGGCAGGTCAGGTGGTCTGGTATGCCCATCTCTTTCAGAATTTCCACAAATAGTCTCATATGTGCATCAAAAAAGAAGGTTTTTAAATCATTTTTCAATATTTGATAGCAAAAATCTAATAGACGCCTGAATGCCTACTGGGTGCTGAGCACTTCTGAGGTCTAGGAAGATGGGATCGATCAGTAGTTAATGGGCAAGATAGAAGAATCCCTGAGCTCCAGGAATTTACATTCTGATGCTGGAATGGAACCACTTTTACAGACTCACCAGTGTGATGGACAAATGTGTAACAAAACAGACAGAATTCATTTTAAAGCTCTAGGTGAAAAAAAAATATATATCTATTAAAAAATGTTTCTTCTCATTTCAAAATAAAGGCAATTAAAGATATAAATAGCTTCCCTGGTGGCACTACTGATAAGAACCCGACTGCCAATGCCTGAGACATAAGAGACGTGAGTTCGATCTCTGGATTGGGGAAATCCCCTGCAGGAGGGCATGACAACCCACTCCATTGTTCTTGACTGGAGAATCTCATGGACAGAGGAGCCTGGAGGGGACAGTGCATGGGGTTGCTAAGAGCTCGACGCGACTTAGCGACTAAAGAACAACAAAAAGGAAGAAAATGCATTTTTCTCCTTAACATGGCCCCAGGCCTTGGTGTTTGGTCTTTCCTCTCCTTAAAATGACATCCCGGATTTTTTCCTGGGTTGCTGCTGCTTATCCTTGCCATCCCTTCAGAAAGCTGTCCCTCCCCACCGGTCTTGCATTAGGTGATTTCTCCCTGACGCCAGAACCCACACCCACAACCACTGCCTCTCTTTCACACTAATCTGTGCATTTTTCTTCAAAATGCTTATCACTGTCTGAAGTCACTGTTTGGTCATTGATTTATTTCACGTGTTTGTCTTATTAATTGCTAGGATTTCAGTGCATCATACTCAATACATAATGATACATGGCAGGATGGATTTAAAATTTGAGAAGATGATGCATATTAACTTTTATGAAGTTAATGTTTTTGCACCCAATTATTTCAGAAAGACCATTCGTTGTTTTTTGGTATGAATCCCTCATTTCTCTGTACATGGACAGGGCCATCTGTTAATTTGCAGTTGGAAGTGTGTCCACAGATGGGTGTTAAATTATAGACACGACCAAGAAGACATGGCAGAACCTGTTACCATCCTCTGCCAATGGCCTTTTTAGCCTTCCTTTTAGAGACTGGACCAGTGATTCAGCTTAGAAGCCTCCACATAAATCAAATTAATTGTCTACAGTGGCTGTTGGAAAGCAGTTTTGTTATGCCAGGGAGAGGTTTTTTTTTCAGAACGTGAATTATCTTTGAGTTTTGAGGAAACCTGAATGTTCCCTGTGTCGTCAGATACAGGTATCTTGAAACCAAATGCTGGTGATTATAAAAGAGATTTCTGGAAGAGAAATTTATGTTTCAGTGTATACACCACGGCGGTGCTCTGGCTGCGAACCTGCAGTTTCCGAAAATTCATTTGACTCTCTTTTTCACAGAATGGTTCCTCAAACACATTGCAGATTTTGGTCAAATTGTTTTTCACTGCCAGTCAGATGGGTGATAGGAATCAGATTAAGCAGTTTGTCCAATTTTTGGCATCTTGAATGTTGGAAATAAAAATCATGCCAGGCTGCACTTAGAAGAGAAATTGCCGTCTGTGACACATGTCCACTAATTATTTTTCTTAATTTGGAGTTTGTCTTCATTTTTAATAAATGGAAAGGCATCACAAAATTTTCAAGCCTAATGGGGAGTGTAAAATACTTTATCAAAAATGCACACTGCTTATGGAAGTTTTGGTTGGTAGGTAGTATCATGGGCGTCTGTTGCTTTTTCCTGCTCATGTTTTATTTCCTATTCTAGAGTATCCCTTGCATTTTTTCTTGCAGGCCCACCAGCTCCTAGTCCTACCCTATGAGCTTCAGGTGTGACTGAGTCTAGTATTCAGTCCTCAATCTCAAGGGCTGGGTCCATGACCAAGGCTGGCCAGTCAGCATGTTCTAACCCAGACCTACGCCCTTTGATTCAGGGATGGACAAGTAACTCAATCTGGTCCCGTGCTTGCAGAAGCTACTAAGAGAAAGGCATGTTCGTTTTATTAGACTCAGAGCTGTGAAAGTATGAGTCTGGAGCATCAGTGGCCGTAAGATAGAGGCCCTGGCTTGAAAGCAAACACAACAGAATACAAAGGAGAATCACAAGATGTAGAGAGAGGGAGCCAGAGTAAGAAAGTCTGAGATACACATCTTTTGTTTTTCTTTTATGGTGGCACAACCACTTTGGAAAACAGTGTGGCAATTTCTTTTCTCTTCTCTTTTTTAAAATATTTTTTTATTTATTTGGCTCTGATGGGTCTTCACTGTGGCATGAGGGATCCTTAGTTGCATCATGTGGGATCTAGTTCCCTGACCAGGGATTGATCCAGGCTCCCTGCACTGGGAGTGTGTGGTTTTAGCCACTGGACCCCCAAGGAAGTCACCTGAGATGAACTTCTGATAAAAGTATTTGAATTATCTAACCACACTGAATGTGAGGCCCACCTCCCTATACTTTTTCAATTATTTCATTTTATTTTTTGCTTAATCTAGTTTGATTTATATTCCTGTCATTTGAACCCCCCAGATTGCTAACTGGTAGATTTGGACTTGCTAAACCCAAAGATAGCTATGTAATTCTTTAGAAATTTGGCGTAAGTTTTTCCTAGAATACATAAGTCCCTGAGACCCAAATTTTAGTTTAAGTACAAGCTCTGTAAGATCAGTTAATGAATATAGCTAGTTAGAGCGAAGCATGTCCATACTTTCTAAAGAAGATTCTAGGAGCCACATTTGCCAAGAGCTTTGTGACAGTTCTTGTTCAAAGATGAGGTGAAACCAATATTAGGGAAGCTCAAACCAAAAAGGAGGTTGTATTTTCACATGCATTTCCAATTTATTTCTAGCCGAACTCTGAAGGCAAGAAGAGGCTGATCACCGTATAATCTATTCAATTTCAATTTCAAAAGATGCTGCTGCTGATCAAAGGATACCCGTGAGTAGCACATTTCCATAAAATGAATTTTGACAACTTTCTCCTAAATGTGTGCCTTACTTTAGCTTTTGATGTGAAAGGAAAAATGGAGGTTGGCCGGAAAGATAAATGAAAGTGATACTGACAGTTCGGGGCTGCAAATAGTCTGTATCTTAGAACTTCTGTGTTTTTCTATGGCAGGCCTTCTACCTGGTGTTTTAATCTGGCGTGTTCACCACTTCTCATGGTTTCTTTAGAAGGGCTTTTATATTTCTTCTGAATGATGGATGTCTCAAAGAAACGCCCCCTCTGCCCCATCCCCAATTTAATCTCACAGAGGTCAAGGCAGCTGATCTTATTGTCTGGGGATCCTTTATATTTCTACAGAAATACATAAAATACTCTTACATGTGGTTACCTAGAATTCCACATGACTATATGCTTCAGATAAGAGTCCTGAAAGTAACTGGGCTGCACCGTTCATGGCGTTAGTATTTTTATACTGGCACCAAGGTTTGCTTCCTTATTATTAAGATAACACTTCAAATAGTAGCATATTAGTTTCTTATTTTTTTAAAAAATGATCTCAGTTATCTCCTTGACATCACCTGAAGGAATTTCTTGGTTAGCTGGCTTATTATTTGTTACTTTCTTTCTGAAGTTCACAACAAATTTGCCTTGATTATGTGAAAAGTCTAACTAGTTTGAGATCCAACTTATAGAGACACTACAATTGCAAAGCAGGCCAGGACTAAGATCATAAATTAAAAAATAAAGTAAATAAATGGGCTCTGAATCAAATATAATTTTAATTTTTGAATAGTTTACTTCTAGGTTGGTATCGAATGGGTTGTGAATTATTAATGGTAAATTTGCTCAATAAATATTAAGTGTTAGTTGCACATCATAGAATCTGTCCTGTAGTACTTCAAATTAATTTATTAACTTTAAATTTCCCAGTTTTTGACATCTCTCCAAAATTCAGAGCTTCTGTTCTCTGAGGCTAAGTTCAGCTAAACATATAGAACTGATTACAGTGATTGATTGCAAACCTTACTCCTCTATGGTAGTAAGAATCCTAGTAGAGAACTAGTGAGCCCAAATGAATATACGATCTTTATTTATTTGATTATTGGGTGTTTTAGTCATTTAAATCTGGTCTTGCTCCAGAAGGGATTTAAGACAGCGATTCCAGTAGAAAGGATGAATACCGTCTAGAACACATTACTCTCCCAACTCTATCCCATTCGTCCACCCCGTTTGTATAAGCTGTCTACCACTGTGTGTTGAAATACAGCAACTTAACAAGAAGCGTGCCTCATTATATAGTTCCTCTGGGTCAGGAGTCTAGGCACAGTGCTGCTGCTGTTCTGTCCTTCAGAATTCCATAAGACAGGAATCGAGACGTGCGCGGGGCTGCAGATTTCTCACAGCGGGACTAGGAGAGCACCTGTTATGTATTTAAGTCTGTGTTGGGACTTGGTGGCTTTGTGTGGGCTTTCTCTGGCTGTGGAGTGCGGGATCGGGAGTTGTTGTGCAGGGGCTTAGTTGATCCATGGCATGTGGAATCTTCCTGGACTGGGGATCGAACCTGTGTCCCCTGTATTGGCAGGCAGATTATCATCCGCTGTTCCACCAGCGAAGTCCTTGGCAGGTCTTTGAAAATTCATCACCAAGCTGACTCCTGTGGCTATTGGCAGGTCCCAAGTTCTCTTTTGTCTATTAGGTGGAATCATTCATTCCATCCATGTGAGCCTCTTCGTAGGCGTACTCACAACATGGGAACTTGGTTTTGCCAGAGTGAGGGCTGAGAGAGAGATGAATATCATCATCTTTCAGGAAGAAGCTGGTTTGGGCAGTGGCATCCCCTAACTTATTCCGTGCTGTATGTTAGAAGTGAATCAGCGGGTCCAGTCCACTTCGGAGATAAGAGAATTCCACAAGGATGTGACGAGCAGGAGACAGGAGAGCCCTGGGCACCATTTTAGAGGCTGCCAGTCTCATAGACCCAGGAGACCTGGGTTCCATCCCCGGGTCGAAAGATCCCCTGGAGAAGGAAATGGCAACCCACGCTAGTATCCTTGCCTGGCAAATCTCATGGACAGAGGAGCCTGGTGGGCTGCAGTCCAAGGGGTCGCAAAGAGTCAGCCACGACTGAGCAACTAACACACACAACCTTGGAAACTAGTGAGAGATGAGCCTCGAAATCAGACAGACCTGGGTTTAGTTCTACTCTTGTGCTGATTAGCTATGTGATTTGATCAAGTTTCTTAGGATTTCTCAGCCATAGTTTCTTCATGTATTAAATATGGAGACAGAAATTCTCCCTCCTAAGCTTGTAATGGTAATTTTGTGCAATAATATTAATAACAGCACATCAGACAATGCCTAGAACACAGTGAAAGTGAAAGTGACTCAGTCGTGTCTGACTCTTTGCGGCCCCATGGACTATACAGTCCATGGCCTTCTCCAGGCCAGAATACTGGAATGGGTAGCCATTCCCTTCTCCAGGGTATCTTCCCACCAGGGATCGAACCCAGGTCTCCTGCACTGCAGGCAGATTCTTTACCAACTGAGCCACCTGGGAAGCCCAGTACACAGTAAGGACTCAGTAAAATACATTTTTGTTCTGCTTCTCTCTTTTCCTTAAAGTCACAGAGCGTCTACCACCCTTTTAGCCTTGCAAGGTCTTCTGTGTCCCATCCGTGAGAGCACAGATGCTTCAGTGATCCTGTCCAAGTTTGAATCCAGGTTTTCCTACCTCCCTGCTGTGTGAACAAGGGCAAATTGATGTCTTTAAGACGCTGTTTTCCCAATTATTAAATGGAAAAAGTAAGGATTAGATAAAATGAAATGTGTAAAGGGTTTAGCATATACCTGGCAGATGATAATTAATTGTTGGGGTCCTTTAATGGAGCGGAACCTTGTGGTGCGGAGTCGACGATAAGAAAGTGAAAGAGAGAAAGAGAGAGAGAGAGAGAGACAAAAAAGACCCGGGGACCTAAGCTCTGATGGAGCAAAGGTGCTTTAATGATTTTTCTATGAGTATATATAGGCTGCAGTACAAGAAACTTCTTTTGGGAATGATAGAGATTAGAAAACCAAACGTACAGCAACCGTTACCAAGGGACCAAGGGGTAACGTTAGTCACAAGGTCAGGACACATCCATATCTCAAGTAAGGGGAAGGAGATTAAGCTGTTTTGTCCTAAGGAGAATGTTTACTAAAGGAGACCCATGCTTGCCTCACATAATGACCTCAGTCCCTGGGAGCAGTGTGCTGTTCCACTTGAAGAGGGACAAAGGACTCATGAGAGACAGCACGTAGGAATCCTCCCATCAAACATTCCCTGACAATTAATCAATATGTAGCAACTCATATTTACATCAAAATTATTATACAGTCAAAACTATGTTTTAAAATAATTTTTAAAATAATGTGGATGGAAAATATTGTTCAAGAAATAACATGGGCAGAAAATGTTGCTGAAGATCACACAGCACTATAGATCCTTGTAGGCTCACTGGAGAGACAGTGTGTAATGAAAAGCTATCCCCTCTTCTTGGTAATTCGTAATTTATTTTGAGTTTCATGTCTATGTGGGATGAAAAAACCAAAACCCATCTCTGTCATGGAACAGTGTTCCATTCCTATTCTTTGAGACAAAGAATGTAAAATAGTGATTTGGGAAAAAATTGTAAATCATGCTTCTTGTTTTATTGTTTTTCTCTCCATGTTCTGATCTCTCAACCTTTTGCCCCATCCCATCTTAAAGCTACCTACAAAAGCGTGGTTGTCTTAGAAAACACACTGATAAACGCGCATGCGTCACTGAAAACAATCTTCCACTTGCGGTTCCCTGTCAGTCTTGTCCAAGATCAGGATGAGACCGGTGCTGCTCTGAAAATAGACTCAGTGAAGCTGCCCTGGCTCAGCCCCCTCCTGTAATGATCGCCTAGAAGCCAGGGTATGGTCTGGAATTTTAAGGATGGTGATTCCTAGCCTTGTCTGTCTTCACTCTGGCTTGGCGATCAGGATGGGGTCACCTTTTGATTACCCAGGTTTACTGTCCCCTTATACCCAGCAGGGGCTGAGCTGTTGAAAATGGAGCTCAGGAGGAAAGAGAGAGACAAAGTGGATTTCTGTCAGCCACACTAGGGAATCACCTTAAATGCAGAACAATGTGGGTTAGTGTAGAGCCTCCTAAGATAATCTGTAAGCCACTTGCACGTTTCTTGTTCATCACACAACTCTGGGCACTGTGGTGGGTGCAAGCAGGCTTGCAGTTTATTTCTGTGCCTAAGTAACTTGTTTCTTTGAGTCTGTCTGTGGATGTGGAGCTTCTGAATTGAATCAAGAAAGGTAATTACTGATTCCATCCCACTCACTGTTCCCTGTGTGGAGCAGCTGGCTTTGAACTCTCAGTAACGGCATAAAATAAAAATGGAGGCAGGAGAGCAGAGGTGGTTTGCACACAGCCTCAGGAGTCAGACTGTGGGTTTAGAGGTGGCTCCCCAGCCCCCGGGGGTGGAGCCGGGGTAAGTTTCCCCATTGTTGTCTTATCTGTGATACGTGCATGCTAGCCCCAGAGCTGTGAGTTTCCTGTTTCAGCCAAGCAGAGAAAATGATGCTCTTCATGATTCCATAGTTCTTTATTATTCCATATAAAGGTCCAATCAGTGTTACTGTCTGTTGTTGTATGGAACTTGAACCACAGTTTTCATTTTGTGTCATCGATAAGCACTTCAAAAGAATTTCTTGTTAGATACCATGAGCCTTTGGCAGAATTGAGTTTTAATAATTGTCAAGGATTTTTGGCACTTACAACTGTTTCCTGAACATTCTGGTATTAGTATATTTGGACTTGTTTCTGTCATAATGCTTTTTGTGAATCACTCTGATCCCAGTTTTTATAAGCTTCTACTTTTCCCTTCTTCTACCTTTGCTAAAACGTTTCATTATTCCTTTATTATTCCAATGCTTTTTGTTTCTTCCCTACTGAAAGTTATAGATTCTGTTCCTGAGCTAAATCTAATATTACAGCCATTTGCAAATAACTAAAGGAACTTACAATATTTAAACTCTGATTACCACTTCACAAATACGTGTCTTTGTTCAGTATGTTATTTTCATCATTTAATCCAATAGATTAGACATTACTATTGCTTAGTATTGACTATGTTTGTTTAGCTATACCTATCTTTGTTAGTGTTTCCATTAATTCTTCATGCACCTCAGGTCTTGCTTCTGGGAAATAGTTTAGAACATAGTTTAGAACATAGGTATTTTAAAGTATACTCTTGAACATTTCTGTTAGAAGCCTGTTTATGGTAAAAGTCCCTTGTTTTTGTTTACATAAAAATCTTTTATTTCAACTTCTGTTCTTAAAATATAATTTCAGTGGTCTGAGCTATCCAGTGGAGAGTTAGTTTCTTTTAGTTTTTCCTCAGGTCCCTGTTGCTGTAGAGAAGCTGTCAGAATAATCCTTTCCTTGATTTGGATTTTGCCTTTTTACTGTGACTGCCGTGAAGATCTTTCCCCCATCTATTCTGCTTTCTCGGGTTCACTGCATTGTGTCTGCGTGAGATTTCTTTCCATTTATTTTTCTCTTTCTGGAATATATCTTTCTGGAATATAGTCAATATTTTTTCAAAATATTTTTACATAACTTTCTTCTGTCTTTTTGGGACTCTAATTTTTTTTTAATTAATTAATTTATTTTAGTTGGAGGATAATTACTTTACAATATTGTAATGCTTTTTGCTACACATTGACGTGAATCAGGCACAGGTATACATGTGTGGAACTCTAATTAAATTCACGTTAGATTCTCATTCTCTCCACATCTCTTAACCTCTTCATAATGTTCACCTGTGGCCTGCATTTTGAGTAATCATTTCAGATTTTCCTGTTCAATAATCCCTTTTTCTCACATGCCTAATTTGCTGTGTAATCACCCTTTATTTACAATTTTAATCTTTTTTTCTTTCAATTTTTAAAAACATTATTTTATTCCTTTCTTTTCAGTATCTACTTAGCTATGTTTGATTCTCTTACTAAATGCCCCTTGTCTTTCTGTTATTCCATAGCTTTAATTTTTTGCTTTTTACAAAGTTATTGGTATGGTACATTTCATAATCCCAAACGTGGAATTATTTGAGCCTGAATTTGCTTCTGTCGCTTCTAATGACATTCTTATGGTTTGTTTCTTTTCATATTTTGTCATCTTTGATTGTGAGCTCATGCGTATTAGATCTTAAATTTGGGAAACTTTGGACTTAAAATGAGGATGTATTTTTCCATAGAGGATTTACATTTTTTCTTAAGAAAAAAAAAATAGGACTTTCTACTCAGGTGAAACTTTAAAAAAAACAAAATCCTTTCAGGGTTCCCAGCTTAATTATCAAGTTTGTGTGTGGTTTTATCACATTACTCTTGGCCAAATGTCCAGAGTTCCCATCATGGCATTTATGTTCACATTTCCCCCACAGTGCCCTCTGCATGTCTTTATTTTTGGTTTCAGCTTGCGGTTTTTGTTCTGTGAGACTATATAACCAACACTGCTGGGAGGAACCTCTGTGATCTGTCCAGTCACGACTCTAGCACCTCATTTTGTTTGATTTTTCTCTCTCTGCTTTTGATATCAATACTGGAAAATGGAAAAAAGAGTCAAGAAAAAAATTGAAATTAATTTATATGAAAGTGAATGTGGTTAATAATTTAAACATTTGCTACTCAACCATCATTTGTGCATCAAGGCTTGTAGTAAATATTGGCTGAGTGTCTCCTTCGTAGGAGGCAGTAGCCTGGGTGCAGGATGCACGGTGGCAGAGAAAACAGATGTGGCCTGTTGTACAGAAAGATGAGTCACAAGCCATGAGTGAGAAGAGTGTTCTTTCAGGAAATAAGGAAGCTTTAATTTGCAGTTTCATTTTGTAAAGAATCCTTACTATGCCTATAAGTAATAATCTCCACCATTAGTGCAGAATGTTACAGAACAGAGGCAAGGTCCTATAATATTATTTTGAAGGGAGACCGCAAGTGATGGCATGGGATTAGAACACCTGGCCCACACCTCCCACTTCCTAGTGCTCAGATTTTTAGTCTTTCTTAACCTCTCATTCTCTTTTCATATGTAAACAGTGAAGATAAACATATCTATTTTACAAGGTTGTTGCAAGAAACAGAATTAGACAAATAATGTGGTGTAATGTAATAGCAAGCAAAGGTATATGATATCCCTTTATTTCATTCCCAGAGTTGTTCACATGCGTGAGAATTTTCATGTAAGTGTTTGCATCTAAGGCTTCCCTGGTGGCCCAGCTGTGAATCTGCCCACAATGAAGGCGGCCGCAGGAGGTGCAGTTTTCACCCCTGGTTAGGAAGATCCCCTGGAGGAAGGTGTGGGAGCCCACTCAAGTATTCCTGCTTGGGGAATCCTTTGGACAGAGAAGCCTTGTGGGCTACAGTCCATCGGGTCGCAAAGAGTCGGACACGACTAAAGCGACTTAGCATGCACGCGTATTTGGGTCTAAAACGCCTCCACCATCTCTGGTGAACCCTGGCAAGAATATCTTATGCTTTCATTGTAACAGTCAGGGTGATTCAGCAGTCTTTTCTCCTTGCCAGAACCATCTGACCCACTTGAATTTTAAAGGAGTGTGTGTCAACGTTCAGTCTCTTCAGTCAGGTTCAGCTCTGTAAGAGGAACCCATGGACTGTAGCCCCGAGGCGCCTCTGTCCTCGGATTTCCCAAACAGGAATACTGGAAGGAGCGGATGCCATTTCCTCCTCCAGGGGATCTTCCCTACTCAGGGATCTAACCCTCATCTCCTGCATTATAGGCGGATTCTTTACCGCTGACAAAGTTTAGATAATCTAAGATGAAGAAATAATCATTGATATCTGATTTTCACCATCTCCCTTTCCTTCTGCAAACAAAACAGTAGCAAGAACAAAATAAAACAATTAATTCCACGTAAGAAAAAACATGGAATAATATGTTACTTAAGCAAGATAGGAAAACTGGATAGAAGAAAATGTATAAATAAGATCCAGATTTATGCTTTTTCTTTTTCAATTCCCAACACCTAGCTTAGTATCTGGCAGCTTATAGGCACACAAAATTTATTTATTGAGTAGATTTAGAAGTGAAGCCAATGGAAAGCATTTCCAGTGAATATCTTTTATTTTATTTTTAAGCTATTTTTTGCTTTTTAAGGAGTCAGTTTAACATGCAATTTTGTTGATAGCCTGCCTGGGCTTTGGACGGGGATACATCTTAGATAAAGATTGCTGTGTGAGTTAGTACAAGTGATTTCATCTCTCTAAGCCTTTGTTTCTCTCTCAAGAGTTATGGCATTGGTACCTACTCACATGCTTGTGAAGTTAAAGATAATTCCTGTATCAAGCAATGGTATTCCTGTCTTTCTTTTTTATTTAGAACCGGCATCACCACCATCTTCACCACTGTTACTAATACCATATTTTCTATAGTTATTAATAGTAGCTGTTTTCTCTTTCTATATAAATAGGTATTTGATTATGATAGTGTTTGTGAGTGAGAATCTTTTTTTTTTGTGTGTAAGTATTCAAATTTTTGTGAACAAAGGAAAAGATACCTAGGATGGATATTCCCTAAGAGTGAAGAATAAAGACATGTCAGTTCTGCACCCTGGAACAGTGAGAAAGACAGCAGGACCAGATATTCTTACCGTGGTTGAAGCACCAAGTCATTATGCTTGAGGAAAGACAGATGACATGCTTTTAGCCAATTACCACATTTTGTTTCACCGAATAGGGAACCAAAGAGCTAAGATTAAGAGATAGATATTTTCCCCCTTAGGTCAAGTTAGGAAGGGAGACGAGAGAGTTGAAGCTGTTGAAGAGAAGAAAATCTTTGGGGAAAAAGACACATTTTTTATGAGGAATTCAATAATATATATTTGCCTTGTTGTATGTATCATATTTCTTTTCCCTGCCCCTCATAGAATCTTTAGTAAAATACTCCTTTCTGGCACCTTATAGGTTCTTATATATCTTGATCCCTTTAATTTCCCAGTCTTTAATATAATATTTCAATAAAGAATATAAGAATCTGGCAAAGTTTTAAAATTAAGGCAATTTAAAATAATATTAAGAATGAGGCTTTACTGAATTTTCAAGGGGAGGGCACGGAAAGAGGAGGTGGAACCCTGGAGAATTCAGGGAATCCTCATGCTCAAAGGAAATTAGACTCTGCTGCCAGAATCTTGATAATGTTCTAGCAGAAACTCCAAACTTACAGCCTAACATTTTAGTGTTAAAAGGCTACGTTCACCTCCTCTCACTCCTCTGTCCTCCCATGCCCCAGACGAAAATGTATTTCAAGACATTATCAGACATTATTTCTTGCATGTGTTTCTGCACTGTATTTAAAAACCATCATTATCCTCATACTATATATGAGAAAAGAAACTGGGTCTTAGAGAAAATAAGTAATTTCCCCAAATGCAGAGCTGGGATTCAAGCCAGGCTAGTCATTTCCAACCTTTTAAATACCATATTTTAGAGTTCCTTGGTTTCTCCATTCGAACATAAAGCAAAAAGGATGAATTTAAAAGCAAACAGAAGAGAGATTTTTAGTGGCTAAGGTAAAGGAGTAGGCACAAATGTCTGATGAGTTTATAGTATGACTTTGTGGAAATAGATGTAATTTGAAATGCAATTAAAAGAACCCGTGAATGAAATGAGAAGAGAATAGAAAATGATGCCTTCTGCAGGACACCAGTTGTGCATAACAGTGTCATGGATAAATGCCCATCTGATAAAGAGATTTTAATTAAACTAAATAATTTATTATCCATTATACTTCAATGAATTAAAAATAATATAAGATGCTTTATTTCTCTGAAGCAGAATTGTGTGCCATAAATTCAGCACACTGTGTGTTCTCAAGCGAGAAAATGTCCAGGTTAATAAAATGTAGGAGAAATAATTATTAATTTTGTTATATTTTAACCTTTGACACATTCATCCAAATACATTCCCCTGGGGTGGAGCTAGACTCCATTTTTTCTTGGAAGGGAATCGCATGAAAAGAAGTTATTTATAGAAAAATTTTAAAAATTAAATATGGGCTGGTAAAATAGTTAATTTGATGAAATATTCCTTTATATTTGAATGCATGTGAACATTCCTTTATATATATGAAATTTCCTGTACACATATATATATATATATGTATACACACACACACATATATATATAGCCACACATATGCACTATTCACATATTTATGTAGATAAATGAACATATATTTATATAGTTTCATGAAAGCTGCTGCATATGCTCTGTCAGTTTTATCCACCTTTATTTTTAAATGCCTAAATATTTGTAATTGTTAGATATTCAATAAAAGGCATATACAAAAAAGACATAAATGAAACATGAAAGGCAAATTAAAAGAAAACAAATACTGAAATTTTTCTTTCCAATTTTTCTCCTTGCCATTCTTCTCCATAAAGAAAACCACTGTTAATAATTTCTTGGGATTCATTCAGAAAAAACAATGTTCAAACTGGCATATAATGTTACATCTATTCTTACCTCTATATATTCTTCTAAATACTAATAATTGAGGTCAAATCAGGTATATTATTTTGAGCCTTACTTGTCTCACTTAAACTTTTCCCATATTAATATCCATAAAATACAGCTTGCTCTTTTTAACAGCTTATTATTTTTTTCTAGGAATATAAACTCTAGTTTATATATGTCTTCTGTTGAGGAATACTTTATTTCAAGTTATTTCCAGATATTTGTTGTTAAATCAGTGCTGTAAAGCACATCCATATGAGATTTATTAATAATAATTTCAGCAGTAGAATTTTTGAATGGGCAGATATAGGTATTTGAAATTTTAATCATTATTTCCAACTTGCTCTCTGGAAAGTGTTTATCAGTTTACAGTCACTGACCCTATTTTCCTGTATGTAACCAACACTGGGTATTTCATTACTATTTAACAAGACAATTTTTTAATCAAGTCGAGTACTGCAAACTTTTAGAAGCATAGTCACAACAGTTTCAAAAGTCACTTTTAAGAACTTGAAAGAAAAAAAATTCAGAAATTGATTTTCTTAGTTTTTCAGGATTATAGGATTCTTATGAGTTTAAGTATAAACACAAAGTATAATTAGTGTTTCAGCTATAAAAATAGCTAATTGAAGAAAAGATCATTTATAAAGTATTTAAAGCATTATTTTCTGATAATGGATATCATTCTAGGACATTATTAAAATATAGAAAATATTTTAAAAAGCACAATAAAACTGAGAAGCATACATAATACTCTCTTTTGAGAGAGTATATATTTTTTACCATGTACTTTTCATATTAAAGTGAAAGTGTTAGTCACTCAGTCATGTCTGACTCTTTGCAACACCCTGGATGTACCCTGCCAGGTTCCTCTGTCCATGGAATTCTCCAGGCAAGAACACTGGACTGGGTAGCCATTCACTTCTCCAGGGGACCTTCCTGACCCGGGACTGAACTTGGGTCTCCTGCACTGCAGGCGGACTCTTTACCATTTCTTGTTGCCTTCATTCAGTTGCTCAGATGTGTCTGACTCTTTGCAACCCCGTGGACTGCAGCACGCCAGGCTTCCCTGTCCTTCACCATCTCCCGGAGCTTATTCAAACTCATGTCCATAGAGTCGGTGATGCCATCTGACCATCTCGTCCTCTGTCGTCCCCTCCTCCTCCCCCTTCTCCTCGCAGTCTTTTCGAGCATCGGGGTCTTTTCCAATGAGTCAGTTCTTCACATCAGGTGGCCAAAGTATTGGAGCTTCAGCTTCAGCATCAGTCCATCCAGTGAATATTCAGGGCTGATTTCCTTTAGGATTCAGTGGTTTGATCTCCTTGCAATCCAAGGGACTCTCAAGAGCCTTCTCCAACACCACAATTCAAAAGCATCAAATCTTCTGTGCTCAGTCTTATTTATGGTCCAACTCTCACATCCATACATGACTATTGGAAAAACCATTGCTTTAACCATATGGACCTTTGTTGGCAAAGGATTGTTGGCAAAGGAATGTCTCTGCTTTTTAATATGCTGACTAGGTTGGTCATAACTTTTCTTCCGAGGAGCAAGTATCTTTTAATTTTATGGCTGCAGTCAATATCTGCAGTGATTTTGGAGCCCAAGAAAATAAAGTATCTTACTATTTCCACTGTTTCCCCATCTATTTGCCATGAAGTGATGGGACCAGATGCCATGATCTTAGTTTTGTGAATGTTTGAATTTTGGCCACCTTTTTCTGTTTCCTCTTTCACTTTCACCAAGAGGAGCTTTAGTTCCTCTTTGCTTTCTGCCGTAAGGGTGGTGTCATCTGCATATCTGAGGTTATTGATATTTCTGTTATCAATATCTGTTATTGATATTTCTCCCAGCAACCTTGATTCCAGCCTCTGCTTCATCCAGCCCGGCATTGTGCATGATGTACTCTGCATATTAGTTAAAAAAGCAGGATGACAATACATAGCCTTGATATACTCCTTTCCCAGTTTGGAACCAGTCCTCTGTTCCATGTCTGGTTCTAACTATTGCTTCTTGACCTACATACAGTTTTCTCAGGAGGCAGGTAAGGTGGTCTGGATTTCCCATCTTTTCAAGAATTTTCCAGTTTGTTGTGAGCCACACAGTCAAAGACTATCGTATAGTTGATGATGCAGAAGTAGATGTTTTTCTGAAATTCTCTTGCTTTTTCTATGATCCAGCAGATGTTGGCAATTTGATCTCTGGTTCCTCTGCCTTTTCTAAATCCAGGTTGAACATCTGAAAGTTTTCGGTTCATGTACAATTGAAGCCTAGCTTGGAGACCATTATAATGGAGATGACCATCATATCTACTACTGTGACCAAGAATTCCTTAGAAGAAATGGAGTAGCCCTTGTAGTCAACAAAAGAGTCTGAAATGCAGTACTTGGATTCAGTCTCAAAAATGCCAGAATGATCTCTGTTCGTTTCCATGGCAAACCATTCAATATCACAGTCATCCAAGTCTGTGCCTTAATCACTAATGCCAAGGAAACTGAAACCGAATGGTTCTATGATGACTTAGAAGACCTTCTAGAACTAACACCGAAAAAGTTGTCCTTTTCATCCTAGGGGACTGGAATGCAAAAGCAGGCAGTCAAGAGATACCTGGAGTAACAGGCAAGTTTGATCTTGGAGTACAAAATGAAGCCAGGAAAAGGCTAACAGGTTTTTCCCAAGAGAATGCGCTGGTCATAGCAAACACCCTCTTTCAACAACACAAGAGACAACTCTACACATGGACATCACCAGATGGTCAGTACTGAAAGCAGGTTGATTATATTCTTTGCAACCAAAGATGGAGAAGCTCTATAGAGTCAGCAAAAACAAGACCAGGAACTGACTGTGGCTCAGACATGGATTCCTTATTTCCACATTCAGACTTAAATGAAGAAAGTAGGGAAAACCACTAGACCATTCAGGTATAACCTAAATCAAATCCCTTTTGATTATACAGTGGAAGAGACAAATATATTTAAGGGATTAGATCTGATAGACAGTGCCTGAAGAACTATGGATAGAGGTTCATAACATTGTACAGGAGGAGGTGATCAAAACCATCCCCAGGAAAAAGAAATGAAAAAAGGCAAAATGGCTGTCTGAGGAGGCCTCACAAATAGCTGAGAAAAGAAGAGAAGTGAAAGGCAAAGGAGAAAAGGAAAGATATACCCATCTGAATGCAGAGTTCCAAAGAATAGCAAGGAGAGATGAAAAAGCCTTCCTCAGTGATCAATGCAAAGAAATAGAGGAAAACAATAGAATGGGAAAGAGTAGAGATCTCTTCAAGAAAATTAGAGGTACCAAGGGAACATTTCATGGAAAAATGAGCTCAATAAAGGATAAAAATGGTATGGGACCTAACATAAGTAGGAGATATTGAGAATGGATGGCAAGAATACACATAAGAATTAGACAAAAAAGATCTTAATGGCCCAGATAACCATGATGTTGTGATCATTCACCTAGAGCCAGGCATCCTGGGTTGCTAAGTCAAGTGGGCCTTTGGAAGCATCACTACAAACAAAGCTAGTGGAGGTGATGGAATTCCAGCTGAGCTATTTCAAATCCTAAAAGATGATGCTGTGAAAGTGCTGCACTCAATATGCCAGCAAATTTGGAAAACTCAGCAGTGGTTACAGGACTGGAAAAGGTCAGTTTCACTCCAGTCAGAAAGAAAGGCAATGCCAAAGAACGTTCAGAGTAAAGTCACTCAGTCGTGTCTGACTCTTTGCGGTCCCATGGACTATAGCCTACCATGCTCCTCCGTCTGTGGGATTTTCCAGGCAAGGGTCCTGGAGTGGGCTGCCATTTCCTTCTCAAACTACTGCACAATTGCACTCATCTCACACGCTTGCAAAGTAGTGCTCAAAATTCTCCAAGCTGGGCTTCAACAGTATGTGAACTGAGAAATTTGCCATTTGAGCCACCAGGGAAACCTGCTTTTTATATCCTCCTCTTTATTTTGACTGTGCTGGGTCTTTGTTGCTGTGTGGGGTTTTCTCTAGTTGCGTCCAGTAGGCGCTATTCTCTGGCTCTGGCGTGATGACTCCTTATTGCAATGGCTTCTCTTGTGGTTGAATACAGGCTCGAGCAGATGTGGGCTCAACAGTTGGGGTTCCCAGGCTCAGTTGCTCTGTGGCACGTGGGATCCTCCCAGACGAGGGATCAAACTCGTGTCTCCTGCGTTGTCAGGCAGATTCTTTACCACCGAGCCACCAGGGGAGTCTGAAGGTGTATATTTTTGAGAGAATTAAAGTATATCCTTTCTTTGCTTCATAATTTTGTATATATTATTCTATTTTTCTTTTCCCTATTTCAGATCCTGTCTATCTCTCTGCATATCTATCCAAGCAACAGACATATAACACACATTCATGTATGTATGTGCATGCGTATGACATCCGTTTACATAGATGAAAGGATCAGTAAGACAGGAAGGTCTGCATTTTCTTTTGAATCATCATTTCCAAGTGTACTTTGCTTCCTCTGGCTCATGCAGACATCCCAGACTTCAAGCTGAGTCTTAGAATTTCAGATCCAAGTCGGGTAAGATGAAGGGTTGCCCTTGCTGTTCAGTTAGTCCTGGCCAGCTCTCTTGGAACAACCCATGGACTGCAGCACGGCAGGCTCCCCTGTCCATCACCATCTCCCGGAGTTTGCTCAGATTCATTTCCATTGAGTCAATGATGTCATCCATCCATCTCATCCTCTGCCGTCCCCTTCTCCTGCCTTCAGTCTTTCCCAGCATCAGGGTCTTCTCCAATGAGTTGGCTTTTTGCATCAGATGGTCAAAGTATAGGAGCTTCCACTTCAGCATCAGCCCTTCCAATGAATATTCATGGGTGATTCCTTAGGATTCCTGGTTTGATCTTTCTTGAAGTCCAAGGGCCTCTCGAGAATCTTCTCCAGCACCACAGTTCAAAAGCATCAATAAGAACGGAAGACAGTACTCACCCTTCTTCATGTCCAACTCTCATGTGTATTTGACTACTGGAAAACCCTAACTATACAGACCTTCGTCAGCAAAGTGATGTCTCTACTTTTTAATATGCTGTCTCGTTTGTCATAGCTTTTCTTCCAAGGATTGAGGATCTTTTAATTTCATGGTTACTTCTGAGAGTCCCTTCTCCCTTGGTATTTATTTTAGGAGCATGCTCTTCTCCAACTCTTGCTACTTGTCCATTAGGAGTTCTGGGACATCTTCATGAAAGAAAAGAAGATCTGCTCAAGTAAGAATCCCACAAAGCATGCCTGATTATGTCAGTTAATGTGGCATTTATGAGCTTATAAACATGTAAAATAATATTCCTTAAAATACAGCACCTGCCTTTCAACTCCAGTTCCCTCTCCTTTCCTTACCTGATGGTAGACACAGCATAAAGAAGGATCTTGGAACTCTTTATGTTTATTTCCTCACTTCTCTACACAGTTTCAGCTTTTTCCTATTCACTTCACAACTGTATGACTATCATTGTGATGAAACCTGTTTAACCTCTGTTCTAAAGTTTTTTGCTTCACTTTGTTCAAAATGTCCTGCTCTGGGGAGCCAGTCTCAGAAAATTCTCAAGACTATTTCCCTGATAACCTGCTGTTTTGACTTGCCATGTTTGTTGTTAAATATAAGGTGGAAATAGTCTTCCCCACAGAGAGGGAACTAGGGGAAGGGTAACTATTTTACATTTATGGAAAGTTCCTTTCAAATTTATAATTTGTGAGTTGGAACAATGCATAAGTAGGGTTCCACAGGTGAGTGGTAAAATATGTCATTTGTAAACAGGAATGATTTTTTTGTTTCTGAGAGTAAACGAGAGCTTGTGCCCCAGCAGATGTTATAGGAGCAGACTGACAGATGGCCCAGTAGCAGAGAGGAGCTCTGCTGCTCGGGGATCTGGGTCACGTGATCTCCAAGCTGAGGTGCCCCCTGCCCTTTTCCTGATTCACAGAAGGAAGGAAAGAGGTGAACAAAGAGGGTCTGTGTTCTGTATTGTTTATCTATCCCTTGGTTGCCCAGAATGTCAGCGAGTTTACTTCAAAGACTGAAGATGCAAACATGTGGGATTCCAAATTCCACGTGTGGGAGAACAGGTTGCACCTTCAAAGTACAGTCTATTCAGAATCTCTGCAAACAATGGATTTAGGCTTAGAGGATAAGATACATGAAAAAGATACCAAAATTTAACTTAGATTTGTTTTGCTTTATTTTTACCTCATTGAAAAGGTTGTAAATGAATACAATTCTATCGTTAAATTAAGATTGCAATGTTGCTGTATATGGATATAGTCAAATAGGTGATCTACCATCCCAACATCATTCTTCCAAATTCTCTCCTCCCCCCGAAATAACCACTGTTAGTATCTCTGAAGTGCCTGCCACTTCCCTTGTGTATATACGCTGAGGGAGGAGATGGAGATACCACATACACACATGGCATATATGAGACGGTATTATAACAAGCCTCTGTAGCCTATCTTGTGTTGAAAATCTGTTCAAGTTAGTTCCTACAGGTCAGGCTCACCGGCTGTAAAAGCTTTGTGGCGTTCTGGAAGGGATATTGTTTAACCATATCTCTGGGCATTTAGGTTCTTTGCAGCATTTCAGTATTTTTATTTTTTAAATTTCCTTTCTTTCACTGCTCCTCTTGTTGCAGAGCATTGGCTCTCAACACACAGGCATCAGGCGTTGCAGCGTGTGGGCTCTAGGGTACTTGGGCTCAGTAGCTGTGGCTCAGGGACCTAGCTTCTCCGTGGCATGTGGAGTCTTCCTGGACCAGGGATCAGACTCGTGTCCCCTGTGTTGTTAGATTCTCACCCACTGTGCCACCAGGAGAGTACCGTCCCAGTATTTTAAGTGACGCTGTAATAATGTCCATGAACCCCGAGATGAGTCACTTCATGTCTCTGCATCCCGTTTCCTCGCCTGTGCCACGAAGACTTCGCAGTGCCTGCCTTACTCATAATAACATCTATGATGCGTGCTCAGAAATGTTTTTTATTCCCATGAAGCTGATGGTGGTGATGCCTCTTTGGACACACCTGTATTGTGTGCCTTAGAAGTGATTTTTAGAAGTAGTTTTATTGTGGAAAGAGTTTGCCTACAGATTTTGTCAGTTATTCTGTGTGTGTTGCTAAGTTGCTTCAGTAGTGTCCAGGTCTTTGTGACTCCATGGACTGTAGCCCACCAGGCTCCTCTGTCCACGGGATTTCACAGACTAGAATGCTGGGGTGGGGTGCTATGCTGTCCACCAGCAGATCTTCCTGACACAGGGATCGAACCCAAGCTTCCTGTGTCTCCTGCATTGACAGGTGGGTTATTTACCACTAGCGCCTCCTGGGAAGCCTATTAGTTACTTTACATTGCCTTCCGAAAGGGCTTTACCATTTGTAGTGGCTCTTTTGTATCAGAATAGCCAGTTTATACAGCTTTGCTAATGCTGAGCATTTTTGATCATTTTTTTTTCCAGCTTGATGGCAAAATACCCCATTGTTACTTTATTTTATATTCTTTTAATTGTATAAGAAAATAGTTTGTTTTTTTCACACTTCAGTTTCTTCAGTAAATAAATATGAAATTAAGGTAGTGAGTGGGTGCTTGGAAGGGGAGACTTCAGGAGCTTGAGAGAGAGAGAGCTGCTGCTCCAAGGCAGCCTTGCCCTAGCCGTCTTGCACGAGATGAGGAGGACGGCTTGTTGGATCTGCCTGAAGCACCAGGAAAGCACTGCTATTTCTGGGTAGCAGGATGAGGGTGGAGGGTCTGGATTGAAGATTTTACCTGACTCCAGAGCCCTGTGGTTCAGGGGCAAAGAATCCGCCAGAAATGCAGGAGTCACAGGAGACCCAGTTTCAATCCCTGAGTTGAGAAGATCCCCTGGAGAAGGGAATGTCGACCCACTCCAGTGTTCTTGCCTGGAGAATCCCGTGGACAGAGGAGCCCAGCAGGCTCCAGTCCGTGGGGTCGCAGAGAGCCACACACGACTTGGGGACTAAACAACAACAACAGGAGCAAGGATATCTTCCATTTCAGTGGACGATGCAGAGGTATTCTGCGTATTTACATATGTAATGTATACACCTTGACAAATTTGGAAGTAAGTATAGATCCATGAGGAGTTCCTTGGTAGCTCCGCTGGTAAAGAATCTCTCTGCCGTGTGGGAGACCTGGATTTGATCCCCTGGAGAAGGGAAAGGCTACCCACTCCAGTATTCTGGGCTGGAGAATTGCATGGACTACACAGTCCAAGGGGTCGCAAAGAGTTGGACGCGGTGTATGTGTGAGAGTCGGGCGACTTTCACACATACATCATGAAACCCACTATCAATGACATACACGCCTCCTCCTGCCGAAGTTTCCTTCCTCCCTCTTGATTTATTTACTTTTTTGTGATAAGAATACTCAAGGTAAGATCCACACTCTTAGAGAACTTTTAAGAACACAATGCAGTATTACTAACTGTCGGCACTGTGGTGTGTGACAGATTTTGTCCTTGCCTAACTGAAACTGTGTACCCCTGTCTGTCTGTTTTGTATTAGCCTTTACAGTGATTTTATAGTGATAGGTCATTGTGTTTATGTGCGTCTGTGGGTGATTCATGTCAATGTGTGGCAAAAACCACCACAATGTTGTAAAGAAATTATCCTCCAATTAAAATAAGTAAATTAATTTTAAAAGTTCACTTGTTGATTATTAACTGTATATATGTGTATTACTTTTCTTTCTTTGTTTGTTTTTTGTTTGTTTTTTGCCATTTGAAGTTCCTCTGATTTTGAACTATTTCTCTCTTCCATGTGTCTGCTGGATTGTCTTCTTTCTTACTGGTTTGCAGGAGGTATTTTTCATGTAACCTGGATATGAACCCTTTTCCAGTTCTGTAAATTGCCAATAACTCTGCCCTCTCTATAGACTGATTTTTAAATGATGTGCGTTTTCATGAAAGTACGTTCTTAATTTTCCCGTGATGGTTGGTGCTTGTTGTGTCCCTTTAAGAAGTGTATTCCCAATCAAAACAGGAAAACTGAGTGAAAGTTGATCCCAGAGGGTGGGAAATCAGTGGCATGTGACTAGTGGATTTCAAAATTGTTAATGGATTAGTAACTACTGTTTATTCACCATTTTGCCCCATTTTCAATGGGAATATATACTGTTGTCTTGTCTTGTCACATCATTGTATTTTAAGTGTGTGAGACACATAATCTCTTTTAGTTAACAGATCTCTGGATCAAGAGAATCTGCACCTATGGAAATTAATTTCTATCTGAACTTAATTTAGATGACAACCTGGAATCAGATTGAGCCTGAGACTGATTCTGTAACAGAGCTGAGAGTGTTAAAGTTCTAGGGTATTGGTATAGTTTGGTTTTGGAAGGAATGTGAATAGTTTTTAGTCGAAGGAACCGCCATGTTAGACTGTTTAATGCCCATAAGTTCCTCCTGAACATCTATGCTCATGTGCAATGTGATTTTACTGCTCCTCCTTATCAAGTCATCTCTTTGTTCCTCACCTTGACTTGGAGTTTGGTCATGTGACATGATTTGACCAATAAACTAGCAGGAAGTTTGACACTGATGTGATGTTTTATGCATTAGGGCTTTTCCTCTTGCAAGCCGGCTGTTGTAGAACAAAGTCTGTGCTACGTTTTGGTGAGGACGTGTGGAGAAGAGGGGCTGGGGAATGAAGAACCTTCTGGAGAATGGCCTGAGTTTCTAGCTGGGAGCCAACATTAAGTGGCAGACAGCAGTGCTGCGAAGCTTCCGCTGAACACAGGCTGTGAGAAGCCCCAGAAGATGCTGTATGGGATAAAATCATCACCCAGTGTGCTCGTCCAAAACATGGTTATGAGACATAACGCACTGTTTTTGTTAAAGTCACTGATTTTGGATTGATCAGTTATGCAGCAGTAGCTACTGATACACATGCCATTTTGGGAGTAGAGAAGTCTCAGTATCATGACTAGTAATTCTCTTTAATCAATTAACAAATCAACTTCAGTTCAAAACAACTTTCCAAAGGAACATTTGACACTCAAGGAAATTTTTCTAAACTCCGTCTGGGACAGTGGACACAGGAGGATATTTATATGTGAAAACTAATAATGGGTAAGTATATTGCATGAAGTTGTGCTGGTGTTCATTCTAATCATATGTACAAGGCTTTATCTGTGTCCTGAAACATATAAAACATGACAAACTTTTAGATTTCAAAAGTGTACCATCATTTTCAATTTTAAACAACTCATTCAGCAAATATATATTGAATATTTACTACTGTAATATAATTAAATTATGTTAAACATTTTTAACTTTTGACCCAGTTTGGAGGCTGTGGCTCAATGCTGGTCAGTTTTTTCCATGAGCCGCTGATTAAGGAGACGTAACACCCTCTGGTCTTATCGAGCTTCCACCCCCTCCAGGCACTATGCCTCAGCCCTGATCTCCCCAGTGGAACAACTAAGGGCAGGCCCTCTGCCTCAGAGCCTTTACAAAGATCAGAGAAGCCAGTCTGCCGGGCGGTCACAGAGCCTGGCTGGCCTCACCCTGCTGGTTATAAAGAAGCTGTCCTCCACAGCTCCAGCTGTCCAGCTCCCAGTCCCAAGGGGAGCTCCTTGCGTGGCCCTCCCTGGAAGGCGTATTTCCTTTAGCTGTAGGTCGCAGAGTTCTGCTTTCTCAATCCAAGTGTTAGTGTGCTGTAGCCCTCCATCAAAAGGGTCTTTAAATCTTATAAAACAATTACTGGCTAGAAATTTTTCTATGTGCTAGAAATAACATAGATTAAGTGAATAAGAAACGGTTCTCTCAAGTAGTTTTCCTTCTCATGGATTTGTGAGAGAGATGAAAACCAGGGGGGATGTTTGTATTACATTGGGCTGCCCGGGCGGCTCAGATGGTGGAGAGTACACCTGCAATGCGGGGGACTTGGGTTTGACCCCTGGTCGGGCGGATCCCCCGGAGGAGGGAATGGCAACACACGCTGGCACTCCTGCATGTGTGTGTGTGTGTGTGTGTGTTTGTATATGTACTATTTCATCCTTTATATATACACACACACACACATATATGTATACTATTAAATATTGGTCAGAAAAAGTCTAAACATTTTAAAGGAAAACTGAAGGTGGCAGTGACATGATAGACATGCTAATTAATAAAGTAAATTTTAAAGATTCACAAATCACAGGGGAAAATAATAAAAACAAATGGAAATTTCCAGTATATTTTTAAAAGTTAAATTGACCATTATTATAAAGAATAATACAAACCATGTGCAATTTTTTAAATTTCAAAACTATTAACATATAACACAAGAGTCCATTTTTAACAGTTAACTGAGTCCTTTTTACTGAAAGTGAAAGAATGATAAAAATTACATAAAGTAGATTGGGACTTCAGATCTGAAAAGTTAAGATATAAAGGACTGATTAGGTAAGATGTTCTATCTTCATTTTCTCTGACAGGTGAATAGATGTAGTGCTGAGCCTCACTATGAAACTTAACTTGAATTTATATGCACCAGCTGATATTCCTTTTCCCACTGTTCATTACCCTGGTAATTACAGTATTGACTGAAAGCTTAGTTTAATTTGTATCAATTATCCCAAAACCATTTCAGTACACGCTTTATTTCCTTTTGGATCAAAGCTTGCTTGAGAATGTTTTAAGTGTGTTTCTGCCCTTGAAGTTCATCTGTCAAACCCATTGAAGTTGTTGTGAACTAAGTATGAAGTGAATCCTGCTGGTGGGATGGGTCTTGGTTTTATATGCAAATAATGTATTTCCCAAGTTTCTAATGATATTTAGCTTTGCTCAGAATAAATTCTTTTTTCTTCAAAATTTAATGGATACTATAAAAACAAGTCAATATCTTGAAACAATAAGCTACATTTTTATCCAGTAAAAGTTGTGAATCTTCAAAAAAAAAAAATCCAGTGTGTTTAATTCTAAAAGGAAAAGACAATCATTTAAACCACAGTTTTGTTAGTTATTTACCATCAGTTAATCTCGTAATCCTTTCATCAGTATTTTGTACTTAGGCTTTACAGTAACCATGAAGAACTTAGCTTCCTTTTATGGATATGGAGATTAACACTTGGGTTGATTAAATGACTTATCCCTTCTGGTCACTCAGTAAGTGACTGATGAACAGTTGTATCTGACCACGGAGCCAGTATTCTCTGCACTTTTCCATGTTGTTTAAGGACTTTTACTTAGTTAACTGATAGGTTAGGAGGCAGGGGATAGTGTTTAAGGATTTTAGAAAGTGGGCTAAACCCTTCAGAACTAGGAAAGTCCTAGTCACCATCAACCCAAATTCATCTAGATTGAAGTCACTGATAGAAGTGGCACAGCCATTGAGTAGAAATGACCATCTGCCTAAATGAGTGACCACTCCCCCATCTTCCATCTCTGTCATGTTTGTATTCACAGGAATTATCATTTGACATACGATCTGTTTCTCTTGTCAGTATGTGTTTGACTATGCTGTATTTTGACCTCTGCAAAGCCTACATTTTTGAATGACTTTCTAAACTGCTGTCTCCAAAATCTACTGTAGTTTCAGGGATAGGGGAGTATTCATTAAATAGTTGCTGAATAAATAAATTAGCTAGGTGAATTATGTTGATGGATTTCCATTGCTAAACCAAACTTGCATTTCTGGGATGGACTCAATTTGGACGTGATGGATTATGCTTTTCCATATTGTTGGGCTTGATTTGTTGTTGTTGTGCAGTTGCCAAGTCATGTCTGACTCTTCACAACACCATGGACTGTAGCACGACAGGCCTCCCTGTCCCTCAGCATCTCCCAGAGTTTGCCCAAGTTCATGTCCATTGCATTGGTAATGCTATCCAAGTATCTCATCCTCTGTCACCCTCTTCTCCTTCTGCCTTCAATCTTTCCCAGCATCAGAATCTTTTCCAATGAGTTGGCTCTTCACATCAGGTGGCCAAAGTATTGGAGCTTCAGCATCAGTCCTTCCAATGAGTATTCAGGGTCGATTACCTTTAAGATTGACTGGTTTGATCTCCTTGCAGTCCAAGGGACTCTCCAGAGTCTTCTCCAGAACCATAGATTGAAAGCATCAATTCTTTGGCACTCTGCCTTCTTTATTGTCCAACTCTCAAATCTGTACATGACTACTAAAAAGACTATATCCTTGACTATATGGACCTTTGTTGGCAAGGCGATGTCTTTGCTTTTTTACACGCTGTCTAGGTTTGTCATAGATTTCCATTGTCTTTTAATTTCACGGCTGCAGTCACCATCCGCAGTGATTTTAGAGCCCAAGAAGAGGAAATCTGTCACTGCTTCCACCATTACCTTCTGTTTGCCATGAAGTGATGGGACCAGTTGCCATGATCTTAGTTTTTTTAATATTTAGTTTTAAGCTGGGTTTTTCATTCTCCTCCTTCACCATCATCGAGAAGTTCCTGAGTTCCTCTTTGCTTTCTGCTGTTAGAATGGTATCATTCACATATGTGAGGTTGTAGGTATTTCTCCTGGCAGTCTTGATTCCAGCTTGTAACTCATCCAGTCCAGCATTTTCATGATGTGCTCTGCATGTAAGTTAAATAATCAGAGTGACAATTAACAGCCTTGTCATATGCTTTTCATATATTGTTTGATTTAATTACTGACATTTGATCTAGAAAATTTGCGTCTAACATCACAAGGAAATGGAACGCTCATACACTGTTCATAAGCATGTAAAATAGTGCAACAGCTTAGAAAAACATCTATCTACTCCCACATGTGAACCAAGAGGAATAAAATCATATGATGGTACAAATGCTTGTACATAAACATTCGTAGCAGCTTTATATTTAATTGTGAAAAACTGGAGACCAACCGAATGTCCACCAATAAGTAAATAGCTAAACAAACTATGGTAAGTCTACAAGGTGGAATATTACTCAACAGTGAAAAGGAATGGACTGCTCGCATTGCCACAACAGGGATGCATCTCAGAGAAAAATTCCGAACTGAGTAATTCAGACAAAAGGTACATATTTAATGATTCTATTCATATCAGATATTACAAAGGATAAACTAATCTACAATGATAGAAGTGGATTAGTAGTAGGAGGTAGAGTGGTAAGAGGCATGGGGGAGCAGGATTACCAAGAGGCACAGCTTTCAGATACGACGAAACGCTCATCATCTGTTCTTACAGTCGTGCACACGTGTCAGAACCAACCAGAGTGTATCTTAATGTCTGTCAGCTACACCTCAATATGTTTAAAAAGGAAAAATAAGTAATTGATGCAGTTCAATTTTATCATGTTTTATATTAGGAAAAAAATCACTAGCTTCCCTAGAATTTGTCAGTTTAAAGATGAGTTTTAAATGAATTATCTCATTGTTTTATGAATACAATTAAGTCAGTAATAATGGTTGGAAATATATTTTAGCTAATACAAAATATCCACTTTTTTCTTTAAAAGGTCATTTTATAATGATTAGAGGGAGTTAGAAGCTTACATGTTACCTCATTATTGAATTTTTTTCTAGCCCAGATCAGTGCAATCTTTGAGAAGGACCAGGTAGAATAATAAGAACTTATTACCACTGACTTTTTCCACTACTTCTTTGTTAGCCCAATGAAATTTATGAGTAGAAAATGGCATTGGGTTTGAGTTGTCTTCAAGAATACAAACCATTGTTTAAAAACAAAGTCTATTCTCACATCTATTGATAATAGAAAATGCATACTTTCTGCAAAGATATATATATATATCTCTTTATATATACATATATATATATACACACACACACACTCACAATATATACAGTGTGTTAAATGGAATGTGATAAATTAGTTACAGTTTGTGAAGTATCCCTCTTCTGTTACATGGTCAAGAGTATTGTCAGAAGAATCATCCAAAGGGTACCTGTGTCTCTTCCCTCCTTTGGGAAGGATATTGCTTGGTGCTTTCCAGTTTGTGTGGCAGGACCTGACTTCCAGTTTCCCCTCATCTGTGACTTTGGATATTATTACTTGTGCACAACATATATTTATGGGACAAACTTAAAATAGACATTGTAATAAGAAGTAAAGCTTTTAGGGAAAAAAATCAATGGGACAATAGATCTTTGGGTAGAATCCAACAACAATTTATCTGCTTCAAATAATCATGTCTCTATCTGTCTTGGGTCCAAAATGGCTGCAAGCAATTAAGTTAGATAGTCTACCAATATACAAGCATATAAGGACAAGAAAAATAGAAGGTTTTTATTAATACAAGGATATAGGTTATTTTCTGACAGTTTTTCATAGGACTTGAGATTTTTTACCTATAATTAGTTGTTTCTTTTCTTTGAAAAACTGTTTTAACATCTCCAAATGATGGAGAAACCACAGAAACAATTTTTTCAAACCAAGTGCATCATAAAGTAGAATGTAGAATGCAAACCGTATATGATCACAGTTTGTGTAACTGTGACTAAAGCGTTTTAATTGGGAAGCCATGTTTAATGTGTGAAAGTTCAAGGAGCCTAAATGGATACATGTTCTGTCTTAGTTTTAAACCTTCATTTTTCTTTCCAAATTAATTCTCAACTTTGCTCTGTCCTTAAGGAAATGACGTTTGGTTACATAAGTCTCTCTTGGACTTCTGTTCCTAAGGAGATGGAGTAGACATACTTTTTCTTATTTCTCAGGCTAACCACTCTGAAAACTCTGAACATTTTATGTAAAAGAAATGAAAGAAGAATCTGAAAAGTGGCTAAAAAACACACTGACTGGTGAACTTAGCTAGGAAAAGCAACAGGGTAGTAAGTTCCATGGATTTCCTTTTGCCTCATATACCAGACTTAACAATGAACGTATTTTTTCCCTTAGGAAAAAAATAGAAAATCTTTGGGAATAAGACCAGGCAAAAAAAATTTTTTTTTTTCAGTAAACACCAAAAGTACACTTCCTAAAAGGAAAAAATGATAAACTGAACTTTGTAAAAAATTTTTAAAAAACTTGTGAAATCTCCTGTTAAAAGGGTAAAAAGCACTGTATTAGAAAGTGTTTACTGACTCTGATAAATTACATATTGACAAAAGACTAGTATCTGGAATACGTAAGGAACTCTCAAAACTTCAGCATTAAAAAATAAACCAATTAGAAAGTGGACAAGAGACATGGAGACTTTTCTCTGAAGAGAATAGACAAATAAACACATGAAAACTTGTTCAACTTTACTAGCCATTAGGGTAATACAGACTATTATCCTAGTGAAATATCACTATATATATATATCAGAATAAAGCAAAGCTCTAAGTAAATGCTGGTGAGGATGTGGAGATACTATGTTACTTGGTACAGACATAACAAGAACAAAGGCCAGCATTTGCTTAAAAAATACTAAGTACAAACTGTCATACAGCCCAATAACTGCACTCTGTATTTATCCCAGAGAAATGATCACGTTTGTTCACACAAAAATTTATATACAAATATTCATAACAGTTTTATTTATAATAGCCTAAAACTAGAAACAGCACAGATGTCCTTCAATGGATGAATGGTTAAACAGACTGAAAAACTTCCATAACATGGAATATGCAGTAATAAAAAGAAATTGACTGTTGTCACACACAGTAACCTGGGTGAATCTCCAGAGAATTATGCTGAGTGAAAAAGCCAATCCCAAATGGTTAGGTATAATGTGATTCTATTTCTATATCATTCTTAAAGTAGCAATCATACATAAATAGAGAACAAATTACTAGTTTCCAGGGCTTAATGCGGGCTTCCTAGGTGGCTCAATGGTAAAGAATCCCTGCCAATGCAGGAGACATGGTTCAATCCCTGGGTCCAGGAGATCTCCTGGAGAAAAAAATGGCAACCCACTCCAGTATTTTTGCCTGGAAAATCCCATGGACAGAGGAATCTGACAGGCTGCAGTCTATGGGGTCACAAAGAGTTGGAAACGACTGAATGAGCATGCATGCATGCAAGGGTGAATAGCTTGAGTGGGAGGGAAATAGATATGAATGTAAAAACAACATTAGGCATCTTTGTAGTGATGAAAATGTTCTGAATCTTGACTATATCAATATGATATACTGTTTTTGATGTTGTATCAATACTAGAGTTTTGCAAAATTTTGCCATTGGGAAAGCTGGGTCAAGTGTACATGGTATGTTTGTATTATTTTTTACAACTGTGTGTGAATCTAAAATGGTCTCAAAGAGAGAAGTTATAAAATATATATTTCTTGTCTTGTACCTTCTTTTGGGGCTTCCCAGGTGGCTCAGTGGTAAAGAATCTGACTGCCAATGCGGCAGAGCCAGGAGACATGGGTTTGATCCCTGGGTCAGGAAGATCTCCTGGAGTGGGAAATGGCAACCTGCTCTAGCATTCTTGCCTGGAAAATTCCATGGACAGAGGAGCCTGGTGGACTACAATCCATGAAGCCACAAAGAGCTGGACATGACTGAACATGACTGAGCAAGTGCACACACACGCGTGCACGCACACACACCCCTTCTTCTTGGTTCAGCTAATGGGGAAGCTAAGAAAATGATAAAGGGAAGGAGAAGTGGGAGGTCCAAGCACTGCTTTTCCTTTGTTCCCTGCATGGCCCCGTTGTCTTGTGTTCCTATCCAGGGAGTCTTTGTTCCATGATTCTCTGGGTTTTTGTATGCATTTCCTCCCTCCGTCTGTTTGCACTGACCTTGGGTAACACCTGTGTTAACTTGCCCTGGGCTGGTTAGTGTGGTTTTCTTACCCACTGCCCATGCGTGTGTGCTAAGTCACTTCAGTTGTGTACGACCCTGTGGACTCCAGGCAGGAATACTGGAGAGGGTTGCCATGCCCTCCTCCAGGAGACCTTCTTGACCCATGGATCGAACCCAAGTCTCTTATGTCTAACCTGCATTGGCAGGTGGATTCTTTACCACTAGCACCACCTGGAAAAGCCCATTCACTGCCCACAACTTAGTAAGGAAATCGTTGATTAAACTCTCCTCAATTTATCTCAATCAGAGAGAGCCCTGTGTTTTCTGCTGGTATGTGAACTCATGTGGTCATAGAATGTGAAGCTTGAGACATGTCAGTCCTGCATGCCTGTGTACACACATCATGTGGCAGGTGAAGTCCTTGCTGCCATGGACTGCAGGGAAAGAGAAGGAAATTCTAGCGGAAAGGGGAGGAAATCCACATGTGAATGAATAAGGTAATTTCATATAATGACATGAAGAAAATCTAATATTGTGATGGAGTAAGAAGCAATCATAGACATGGTTTGCTTCCGATACCACGGTTTGTGTATAACTCTCTGAGCAGGGAACATTTGAGCTGAGCCTTGAATTATGTGAAAATTCCGGTCATGCATAAGATCTGGGGGAAGAATTTGGGATGTCTGAGTACAAGAAAGTCAATCAGTTCATCGCGTTGACTGAGGAGAAATGGAGGTAAGCAGTGAGGCCTGAGAGTTAGGCAGGGCCCCTGTGGGCTTTGGTCACTATTTGTGGTACAACTTGGATCATATTCAATTTGAAAGGGGCAGTGATTAGAGTGTTTTCTTCACTATCCATTTATTTAATCTATTATAAGCAAGATTTTGCAGTGAAGTAGTGGGATTTTGCTGAATAAATATGTCGCTCTAGAATTCTAGAAGCTTGAAGTTCATTGAAAGAGATAAGATGAATATACAAACAGATACAATAGAAAGTTCTAGCTAATTTACATAATGATTAATTTTGTTCTAAAAAGAGCAAACCTTTGGGATTATCCAGCTGTCTGTCACTTCCACATTTTAGCCTAGTAATTGCTACTCTGGTGAGAACAAAATAAAGAAAAGAGATTCTTGATAAATGCCTTTAATTGTTTACAAATTTTTAAGTGTTTTACCTTTTTAGTGAAATGGAATCATCTTGGATGCCAAAATGAATCGTGAGTTAATGGCACCGCTGTCCCCTTCTTCCTTGGGGACAGCTCCTCGTTTTCAATACAGTCAGTGCAAGAGATGGCGTGTCTCACTGAAGGAACTGGTCCAGGGTTACTGACAGTTTAGATAGTAGTTCCTCAAATTTCAGTCCGTGAATCTCAGATAATTCTGAATTTTAAAACGTTTGAACAAACTCCCCAACCTTATCCCTGGGGAGTCTTACTTTATTAGTCAGTGTGTGTATGTTGCAGAGCAGGGTAGCAGAAATTTAGTTTTTAAGTTTCCCAGGTGATTGGAGAAGGACATGGCAACCCAGTCCAGTTTCTTGCCTAGAAAATCCCATGAAGAGAGGAGCCTGGCGGGCTACAGTCCATGGGGTCACAGAGACTTGGACACGACTGAAGCGACTTGGCACACAGGTGATTTGAAGTGCTCGGGTTTAGGAAAAAACCGTTTAGTGAACAAACTGGCAAGCAGCAAATCTAATCACATACTCAAAATTAGCACATCTTTAGGTGATTAACACTCTTTCTATACCTTGGTCTCTCTCTTTTTTTAATTTTAAACTTTTTATTTTGGTATTGTAGTATAGCCAATTAACAGTGCTATGATAGTTTTGTGTGAACTGTGAAGGGACTCAGACGTACACATGTATCCATTCTCCTCCAAACTCTCATCCCATCCAGACTGCCACGTAACACTGAGCGGAGTTCAAAGGTGGGAGTGTGGTGGTGTCCTGGCAGCACAGTGATGAGATGGGAAGGAGTGGGTGAGCTTGGAGAGGAGGATGGGGGAATCAAGGATTTCTAACTGGAGACCAGGTACTAACCTACATTCAGAAATGGAGTGTAAAGAAAACGGCTGGTTTCTGAGAAAATTATGCCCATTTGGCAGTGAGATATATGGGCATCCCGGCTGGCTCAAATGGTAAAGAATCTACCTGCAATGCAGGAGACCTGAGTTCTCACGATTGGAAAGATTCCCTGGAGGTGGGAGTGACAACCCACTCCAGTATTCTTGCCTGGAGAATTCCAGGGACAGAGGGGCCTGGTGGGCTACTGTCTATGGAGTCGCAAAGAATCCGATGTGACTGAGTGACTAACACACGTTTACTCTCTATGGGTTTAAATCCACGGTGACCTGTCAAGCATGGACAACTAGCATGGGTATTCTGACTGAGACTGTTAGCTCTCATTTAGGGTACATTTTCTCAGGTTCCCTGCAGCCAGCCTAGGATCCTGTAACTGTGTCCTGGCTAATGGGGGACAAAAGAGCAAAGCCACTGCCAGACCTGACTGTTAAAAACGCATCCCTGCAGGCTCTCCAGGACCTTCTCCTCAGCGACCCTGCAAGAGGTCGCTCCCAAGGAGGCATCACGACATAGACGGAAGTCCAACAGACTAGTGTCAGGCTTTTAGTGAACAGCAAATAACTGTTCTTCCTTTTTCCTCAGCTCTAGTTTAGAAGGACTCCAAAAAAGGGATTCTTGGGGTCCAGTGAACTGTCTTGCGGATTTTCCTTGGTTCTTCCTGCTTTCTGTAGGATGCGGCTGCCAGCCCACTGGGGGCTGGGCCAGGAGACAAACCTGAGAGATACCATCACTCCTTTCTCAAGGCCGTCCTTTTGGAAACTGTTCATTCTGAAGCCCATTGATCACGCCTTTTATTTCTATTGGATGGGTTTCTCCTGGGAGGGTCTGCAGGCTCCCTAAAGTGAAGTGAAATGAGTTGTTCAGTCTTGTCTGACTCTTTGCGACCCCATGGACTAATCAGTCCATGGAATTCTCCAGACCAGAATACTGGAATGGGTGGTGTTTCCCTTCTCCAGGGGATCTTCCCAACCCAGGGATCGAACCCAGGTCTCCTGCACTGCAGGTGGAATCTGTACCAGCTGAGCCACAAGGGAAGCCCAAGAACACTGGAGTGCAGACTCCCTAATCCCAAACATACTTCAATCATAAAATCTATAACCCTTATTACACTTGAATGAAATTATATATTTTAATCCAGTATGCTGTGGCACAGGGTTGCTAAATATGTGGCACCTTGACCAGTTGCCTCAGTGTCTCCTGGGAACTCCCTAGAAATACATATTCTCAGGCTCCACCAAGACCTGTTGAATCTGAGTGTTACCAAGCCATCCAGGTGACTCTGGAAGAGACTCCAGTTTGAAAACAACTGTGCTAGTGCTTATTTAATATTTCCAACATTTTTCCCTCCTATTTAAAATGAAGATTGCAAGGATTAAATTGGATAAAGCACACAGCATTGCAGCTAGCACATAATAGTGCTTGTTATTTTTTGGCAAGGTATAAACAACACACCCTCCCCTCGCCAAAACATACATTTGTGCCACAGCCTTTGGTAACATGGAACTGAATTCATTGTGCTATCAGGAAAAGAAATACATGGAGGGGAACCATAACTTCTCCAGCAGGAGGAGAACGACACGTTTGTTCTTGTGTGCTCTAATCATAGTACCAAAGAAAGACCAAAGTGACTTTTTGGTAAGGTAAAGGATTAGAAGAATGCGTAATAATTTCTCATAAAAGTACAAGGAAGCTGATATTAAAGATCTTTAAAGGGATACGTCTCAGCATGTTGCACTTTTATGTATGCAAGCGATAGAGAGACAGGTATAGAGCTGGAGGATCCGAGAATCCATGAGGCTGGTACTTTGATTAGAGGAAGGGCTACTGGAATCCAGGTAGGCACCCATCCTTTCCCTTTTCAATTTCATCCTTAAAAGTCGTACAGATCAGGCCAGCCCCGTTCACCAGTCCTCAACTACAAAGAGTTGGGAGATGGTACCTCAAGACAGCCCATCTTTTTCAATCATTTTGAAGGAAACTTCAGTGATAAAAGCAGATCTGTGAGCGGGTACATTTTAATTCACAGTTAACAAAAGAAACCATCTTCACTGTGGATTGTCAAACACCAGCCCATTAAAAAGCACGGTATCAGTGCAATAGGGGACGTTAATCGTGGCTGCATGTGCAAGTAGAACCGCCTGGTAAAAAGTAAATTGAACACGAAGAAGCTGATGCTTTGCAAAAGTGGAACAAAAAATGAGCAAAGAATACAAATTACTGGAGATAATGGTTGCCATGGCAATTGTTTGTCCAGAACTCAAACTGTGGTAACTCAGGTAAGAGTAATTGAAAATAAAAGCTCTTAGCAGACCTTCCCCACCTTGGTTTTGTTCCTGCTGCAGGCTGGGGTAGTATGACTAAGTATCCTTTCCTCGGCCTATGGAAGCCCCAACATAGTTGTAATCTGCTGAAAGAGAGGGTGATCTGCTGGGGTCCCTCTTAGAACTGCAGGTAGTTTCTGACATCCTTGGGGTTTGGTAAACACACCAAACATTTCAAGGTGAAGTGCTGTGGCCTGGCACAATTGTTCTGACACCCGCTCCCCAGGAGAGTAAGCAATCTTCTGTCATTAAAAGTGCAAAGCGGTGGGATTTTTTTTTTTTTTTTGATCAAGGTTGCAAAATGCTGGATGGGAAGAAGCAGCACACCAGCAGTGTTTTTCCCTCTGTGTGGCCGTCCTGCCCTTCCTCCCTTGTAATTACCCGTCTGTTTGCGAGGGAGGCGATGCTTACTGTGACATTTAGAAGAAAGGCACCTGTTTGTAGAAAGGCAAGAATCACCTAGTTTGCAGGTATCCTTGGCTCTTAAATTTGCCTTTCCTGACTCAATATAATGGGTTTTTCTTTTTCATAATCATATTGCTCTGACTGTAGACTTTTCAAATCCTTCTTTTCACCTCTTATATGTCATTCTTTGAATCAGCTTCTAGTAGGAAAGCTGTTCTTGGAGAAGAAAGCGAAAAAAAAAAAAAAAAAGGAACCATATGGGAAGAGGAAGAAGGAATGTGTAGAAAATAGTCTCTTTTCTCCTAAATTCTATAACCATGTTTTATGGCCTTTTCATCTTGCACGGTTGGTTGTTGAGAAATGGAACATTTGCATTTCAAGGTAGACAGAGGCTTTTACTGATGTCCAGTAACCAGGGAAACTTAATGAGAAGTTGCAGTGGTTGGATTCGTAACAACTTGTTTTCTGTGGTAGCCAGACAGCAGAAGGCTTTGTATACACAAACACAGAAAGTGCGCTGCTCGTTAGGTACCATATCTAATTAGCTAGAACCCAAAAAACTTCCACTAATGATATTTTCATGCCAGGAGAGTTTGAGAAACTGCACTTCAGTTTGGATGTTTTAAAACAGTAGGAATTGCCAGAAGTTATACACATAAATAATACAGCTAACAGGGATTGAAGATTAGAGCTCTACATCATTGAATTCTCACCACAACACTATGAGGTGGTGTTATCTGTTGTCTGTTGCTGCCGCAAAATAATTAGCACAAATTTAGCGGCTTGAAACAACATGCATTTATTATCTCACATTCTGTAGGTCTGAAGACCAACATAGACCTCACTGGGCCAAAAGCAAGCTGGGGTCGTCAGCTGTAACAAGTGTCCCATCTGGTGGGGAGTGTGGGTGATGAGGGGACGTATGCATGCAGGGGGAAGGGGGCAGATGTGGAATCTCTGTGCTATACCTTCCTTTCTATCTTACTGTGAACTAACTGATCAAACCAGTCAATCCTAAAGGAAATCAACCCTGAATATTCATTGGAAGGACTATTGCTGAAGCTCTAATACTTTGGTCACCTGATTAGAAGAGTGGACTCATTGGAAGAGACCCTGATGTTGGGAGAGACGGAAGGCAAAACGAGAAGAGGGTGGCAGAGGATGAGATGGTTAGATAGGATCACTGACTCAATAGAGATGAAATTGAGCAAATGCTGGGAGATAGTGGAGGACAGAGGAGGCTGTTGTGCTGTAGTCCATGGGGTTGCAAAGTGTCAGACATGACTTAGCGACTGAAAAGCAGCAACATAGAAATAAGATAAATATTGAAAATAAACATTTTTAAATAAATTAAAATTTAAAAAATGGAGGGAGATGATGGGGAGTTTCAAGAGGGGGAGTATGTGTGTGTACCTATGGCTGATTCATGTTGAGGTTTGACGGAAAACAGCAAAATTCTGTAAAGCATTTATCCTTCAATAAAAAATAAATTAAAAAATTTAAAAAATAAAAATAAGAGTAAAACTATGCCCTGAGTCCATCCTGGACCTTGAAGAGACACAGAGGATTCCTGAACCCAACCCATAGCCTGGAGCCCAGCTCAGACCAGGCAGATAAGGGAACCCCTGCTGGCCTGCAGATCTCTAAGTGAGAGAAGGATACACTTGCTTTTGTAAACCTCTGAGCTTTTGAGGTTGTTTGTAGAGTAACAGTATTATAGAGAGAACAGATTTACACTCCCACTCCCACTAATAATCTTCATGGACTAAAAAGCCATGTGTTTTGCAGGCAACAAACTTTGTTACCCTAGTCATATCTGAAAGGTGTCCAGAGGTCTTGCCATAAACAAAAATTGTCCCCAGGGATGACTCATGTCAACTGGTGGCTAAAAAGCCCAGTCTGATTCTGGAGAGGTCAGTATTGGGAGGCACATGTCAGAGAGACGTCTCCTATAACTCTTTTCTTAGACATTAACTTGAATCAGAATATGCCATTTACTTTGTAGTCCTGTCCTTGTTGCTAAACCCTCCCATGTGGGCAATGTTAATACCTGCTTCATTCAGTTGTTATGAAGATTAAATGAGAATACCCAGCACCTAAAATTCATAGCTCAATGTCCACTGCATGGGAAGAGATTAGTAAATGTTAGCTGTTAAATAACCTTGGAAAGACAAAGATGGTTACATTTGTTAATACTTTCTTTATTGAATCAATTTCTGCCAAAGGTATCACAGGTGTTTTATTCTTTTAAGAATAGTAATACTTGAAAAATAAGCTAATTGATGTAACAACCTTAGACAGATGGTTGGGGCTTACACAATATAAAAGAAAATATTTTTAAGTAAGGAAAAGAATCATCTATGTGATAACCTCAAAAAACTGTGGAAAAAGAAAAACGTGAATAATTAGCAAAATCATTCAGCACATACTATTTTACAAATAAGTATAAAGCATTATTTGGGTAAGTCAATTACTACAAACTTGGATATACCCCACTTAAAAGAAAAAAGCATCAATTTAGAATTCAAGTATAATGAGATTGTCACAACGTGAACCAACTTGTTGACATTCAGAGAATTCTCAGCTTGCTTGCCAAATTAATGGATTAGGCTCTCTCAACAGTGTTTGATTCAGCAATGTAAACCTCTTAAGAAAAAATAATTTGGATAAAGAAAGATACATGCTCAGTTGTGTCTAACTCTTTGTGGCCCCAAGGACTGTAACCCGCCAAGCTCCCTGTCCCTGGAATTTTCCAGGACAGTGGGTTGCCATTTCTGTGGCCCAACCACAAATGCTAAAGAGGCAAAGTTGAACGGTTCTATGAAGACCTATGAGACCATCTAGAACTAACACCAAAAAGATGTCCTTCTCATCATAGGGGACTGGAATGCAAAAGTAGGAAGTCAAGAGATACTTGGGGTAACAGGAAAATTTGGCCTTGGAGTGCAGAATGAAGCAGGGCAAAGGGTAACAGAGTTTTGCCAAGAGAACATGCTGGTCATAGAAAGCACCCTTTTCCAACAACACAAGAGAAGACTCTACACATGGACATCACCAGAGGGTCAATATCAAAATCAGATTCATAATATTCTTTGTATCCAAAGATGGAGAAACTCTATACAGTCAGCAAAAACCAGATTGGGAGCTGACTGTGGCTCAGATCATGAACTCCCTATTGCCAAATTCAGAAAACCACTAGGCCATTCAAGTATGATCTAAATCAAATTCCTTAAGATTATACAGTGGAAGAGACAAATAGATTCAAGAAATTAGATCTGATAGACACAATGCCTGAAGAACTATGGACAGAAGTTCGTAACATTGTACAGGAGGCAGTGATCAAAACCATCTACAAGAAAACGAAATGCAAAAAGGCAAAATGGTTCTCTGCGGAGGCTTTACAAGTAGCTGAGAAAAGTAGCTGGCAAAAGGCAAAGAAGAAAAGGAAAGATATACCCGTCTGAATGCAGAGTTCCAAAGAATAGCAAGGAGAGATAAGAAAGCCTTCCTCAGTGACAATGCAAAGAAGTAGAGGAAAACAATAGAATTGGAAAGACTAGAGATCTCTTCAAGAAAATTAGAGATGCCAAGGGAACATTTCATGCCAAGATGGGCTCAATAAAGGACAGAAATGGTATTGACCTAACAGAAGCAGAAGATATTAAGAAGAGGTGGCAAGAATACAAAAAAAGATCTTCACGACCCAGATAATCACGATGGTGTGATCACTCACCTAGAGCTAGACATCCTGGAGTGAGAAGTCAAGTGGGCCTTAGGAAGCATCACTATGAACAAAGCTAGTGGAGATGATGGAATTCCAGTTGAGCTGTTTAAAATCCTAAAAGATGATGCAGTGAAAGTGCTGGACTCAATATGCCCGCAAATTTGGAAAACTCAGCAGTGGCTACAGGACTGGAAAGGTCAGTTTTCATTCCAGTCCTAAAGAAGGGCAATTCCAAAGAATGTTCCAATACCACACAGTTGCACTCATTTCACATGCTAGAAAGTAATGCTCAAAATCCTTCAAGCTAGGCTTCAGCAGTATGTGAACTGAGAACTTCAGATATAAAAGCTGTATTTAGAAAAGACAGAGAAACCAGAGATCAAATTGCCAACATCCATTGAATCATTGAAAAAGCAAGAGAATTCCAGAAAAACATCTATTTCTGCTTCATTGACTACACTAAAGCCTTTGACTGTGTATATCACAACAAACTGTGGAAAATTCTTCAAGAGATGGGAATACCAGACCACCTTACCTGCCTCCAGAGAAATTTGTATGCAGGTCAAGAAGCAACAGTTGGAACTGAACGTGGAACACGGACTGGTTCAAAATTGGGAAAGGAGTTCGTCAAGGCTGTTTATTGTCACCCTGCTGATTTAATTTATATGCGGAGTACATCATATGAAATGCCAGTCTGGATGAAGCACAAACTGGAATCAAGATTGCCGGGAGAAATATCAATAACCTCAGATATGCATATAACGCCACCCTTATGGCAGAAAGTAAAGAGGAATTAAAGAGCTTCTTGATGACGGTGAAAGAAAAGAGTGAAAAAGATGGCTTAAAGCTCAACATTCAGAAAACTAAGATCAAGGCATCCGGTCCCATCATTTCATGGCAAATAGATGTTGAAACAATTGAAACATTGAGAGACTTTATTTTTTGGGGCTCCAAAATCACTGCAGATGGTGACTGCGGCCATGAAATTAAAAGACACTTGCTCCTTGGAAGAAAAGCAATGGCAATTCTAGACAGTGTATTAAAAAGCAGAGACATTACTTTGCCGACAAAGGTCTGTTTAGTCAAAGCTATAGTTTCTCCAGTAGTCATGTACTTACGTGAGCTAGACAATAAAAAAAGGCTGAGTGCCAAAGAATTGATGCCTTCAAACTGTGATGCTGGAGAAGACTGAGAATCCCTTGAACAGCAAGGAGATCAAACTAGTCAATACTAAAGGAAATCAACCCTGAATATTCACTGGAAGGGCTGATGCTGAAGCTCCAATAGTTTGGGAAGAAGGCAGGAGAAGGGGACGACAGAGGATGAGATGGTTGGATGGCAGCAGTGACTCCATGGACATGGGTTTGAGCAAACTCCGGGAGATGGGGAAGGACAGGGAAGCCTGGCGTGCTGCAGTCCACGGGGTCATAAAGAGTTGGACAGGACTGAGCAACTAAACAGCAACAACAGAGGGGATCTTCCTGACCCAGGGATCAAAGTGAGTCTCTTGAGTGGGAGGTGGGTTCTTTACCACTAGCGCCACCTGGGGGACCCCTCAAGAAAGATACATCAGTTAAGTTATTCCTGAATAGCAAAGCGCTCCACAGCTCAGTGACCTGCACCCACACGCCTTCCATTCCCGTATCCTGGGTTAATGGAGCATGGTGGTCTGCTGTACCTTCACTCCGTTTTCTTTGCTCAGCTGCGGGTTGGCGGGGATCATTCACGGGCTAGAGCATTGATTAGCATCTTCAGTAGACTCATTCTTTGTTCCACATGTTCGCTCATTTCCAGAAGGCTATACTGGGACTTTCTTGGTAGTTCAGATTTTAAAGAATCTGGCTGCAGTGTAGGAGACCAGGATTCCATCCCTGGGTTGAGAAGATCCCCTGGAGAAAGGAATGGCTAGCCACTCCAGTATTCTAGCCTGGAGAATCCCATGGACAGAGGAGCCTGGCGGGCTGCAGTCCAGGGGGTCGCAGAGAGTCAGACACGACTGAGTGACTAACACACACATAGTGGGTATGTTCCTTTGATGGTCTCAGGGTCCAGACAGAAACAGAAGTGTTTCAGGCTTCTAGAAAGCCAGGCTTGGAACTGACATTCCTTTCCACCACATTCTGTTGACCTCATTCAAGAGGGAAGTGTCTGAGATTTAAGGAGTGAAGAATACTCCTCATTCTTGATGGGAAGAGCTGTAAGGTCGCACAGTAGAGAACTTGGGTACAGAGAAGGGTGGAAAGCTGGAGACAATTTTAAGAGAAAGAAAGAAAGAGAAGTCGCTCAGTCATGTCCGACTCTTTGCGACCTCATGGATTGTAGCCTAGCTGGCTCCTCCATCCATGGGATTTTCCAGGCAAGGGTACTGGAGTGGGTTGCCATTTCCTTCTCCAGGGGATCTTCCTGACCCAGGGATCAAACCTGGGTTTCCTAAATTGCAGGCGGATGCTTTTCTGTGTGAGCCCCCAGGGAAGCTAGAAATTTATCACTAAAGATCCAGCCAGACTTTTCAGTGCAGCCTGTGGACAGGCAGAGGTGGCTGACCCCTGGCTCACACCTGTAGTGGACTGTTGTCATAGTTTTGGTTCTTGGGGGAAGCTCAGTAGGTTAAAAGAGTGGTTTCTTAAGACACCTGTGGTGCTTCCCAGGTGGCTCAGTGGTAAAAAAAAAAAAAACCCTCCTGCCAAGGCAGGAGACATGGGTTCAATTCCTGAGTCGGGAAGATCCCCTGGAGAAGGAAATGGCAACCCACCGCAGTATTCTTGCCTGGAAAGTCCCATGGGCAGAGGGGTCTTGCAGGCTACACTCCTTGAGGTCACAGAAGAGTTGGACGTGACTTAGCGATTAAACAGCAGCAAGGAGTGAGGAATCTTTTACACCTGTGCGAGAAAGCCTAACAGCAAGGGGGCAGAACAGATAGGCCTGTGTGTCAGATGCAGCATCAGGAGGCTCTGAGGCGCGGAGGGCAGCAGGGGGCACCTGCTGCAGAACTCGGGGTCTCTGCCTGGCGACGCCGTTGAGAGAAGGCGGCAGCCTTGCAGGCTGTGGTTTGGGGGCTACGGCCCCTCTGCGCGCTCTGAGAGCAGAGGTGGGGGAACGCAAGAGTGATTAAAGGCAAGGTGCACGATCCTGGCTCCCGGGACACTTCTCTAAGTGTGTGTGAGATAGCCTTAGTGGAATCCCAGAGGTAATTAATGAAAATATATCAGAAGTGAAAATAAAAAAGTGGATGTTATAAGAAAGGTATAGATAGCAGTAATAAGATTGATAGGAACTAAAGGGTTCCTCCCTCCCTCCTTCCTTCTTCCTTCCTTCCTCCTCCCCTCCTTTCTGTCTGTCTCCCTACCTCTCTCATCTCTTCTTTCCTCACTTTCTTCCTTTCTTTAACATCTAGGTACTGAGAAATTAAAACCTTTGAGAGGCACAAAGACAATTCATGACTAATCACTGGGCTGACGAACAATTGCAGTTTGCGTTTTATTTTTTTAAGTGAAGAAGAATTGTCCAAAGTTGTTTTTTTTTTTTAACTATTTTTGGAATATAATTGCTAAGCAGTGTTTGTTTCTCCTGTAGAACGTGAATCAGCTGTACATATAGCACGGATCCCCTCCCTCCTGAATCTCCTTCCCATCCCCACCGTCCCATCCCCCTAAGTCTTCATGGGGCACCAACCTGAGCTCCCTGAGATGTAGCAATTTTCATTTTAAGAAGAGCAATAATGAAATATGAGCTGTATCTTTTACAGATGATGATACACTTTGCATTTGGCTAATATTAATGTGTAGCTTTTGGTTTCAGTGAGAAAATGTGTTAGGTTCATAAGCAGGGACCGTCACTGTGTGGTGGAGATACTGCAGGAAGAGGAGCCGGTTGCTCTGATCTCTTTGTGGTCGGTTGTTCTGAGTCTCCATCCAGGGTCTCAGGGGGAGTTAACGAGTCAGCTTCAGGGTCTGTTTCATCTGATTTTATCCAGGTCTTAGGTGGATGTACAGTACTTGTGTTGTCAGGGAAGAAGATCCATAGATTTTATCAGTTTTTCAGTAGTCTTTATCTAACTTTTAAGCTTGAACTCATTTTCTTAATGTTAGGCAAACAAACAAAACAGACCAAGGACTATGCTCTAGTCTCTGCTCATAAGTAACAGTGGGGTCTTTCATAAGCTATTGAATTTTATGTGTCTCAGTTTCCATATATTTATGATGGGATTATTATTCTTTAACCCAGAGAATTGGGATGGAACTATGAAAAAAAAAGGGTAAAAATTTAAACTACATACAGAAAAGATCTCATGGTATTTCTGCTTTTCTATATCATGACCAAGCCATCTAGCCTAAATTACATGTGAGTCTCTACTTCTACTAGTTAAGTGCTTATCGGTTTCCAATTCAAAACATTCAGAGCCCAGCAAGCCCGTGGTCTGCAGCTTAAAATGTTCGATAATCATTGTATGATTTGATATCTTCACGCTGGGTCTCTTTAAAGTTGGAAAGGCAAACATTCCGGTTACTTTTTTGTCTCAGTTTAAACCTCATGAGTCCAGCGCCATCTCACTTTTCTGTATGAGATTGGTGGCACAGTGATAACAAGTTTTTTTCCTAGCAACTCAATTATTTTTAATGATTTACACAGATAATTACTGTTGACAGATGTCCAGATCCTGAGAGCATGGCAATATTCATTTCCAAGTCTAGTTTTATGTTTTCCATTGATTGAAGCTTTTGGCAATGATTAGCTATCAGAGACTGAGAAATGTCAAGGAAAAGTGAGAAGAGAAATAGACAGGGAATTGAGACTTAAAGATCAAGCAGAAAAAAAGTCCTTTAAAAAACAAATTTGTACAGAAAAGCAGAGATAATATTTTTGTATTGCCTGAGACTTTGGTTGAAAGTCAAAGAAATTGAATTCATATGACCTAAGCAGAGAAAGAATTTATCAATACTAATTCACATGACCTGAACATCTAATGTTGCCCAAGCTTTAGGCCTGGCTGGTTCTAGGGGATCGAAGGATTTTGAGAGTGTATCTTCCTTCCTGTCTCTTGGGTTTTCCTCTTTATCTGTTGGCTCCGCTGTAAGCCATCTCTCTCACTCTACTTAGGGCTCCCTAGCAACTATAGACATGTATTCCCTTGTAGCTCACAGTCCTAGTGAAAAGGGGGTTTTCTTTCTGACTGTTTTCTCTGAAGTCTTAGAATTAAGTTTTGTTAGCTTGTCTTGGGTATTAGACCCATGAAAGGCCCAGTTAATATGTGTGTGAGATAGAGCTGTCTGAATAACCAGATGTGATTCATATATCCACAACCAGAGCTAGGGGGTAAGGTTCACCCATAGGAATCGCATAGTACCCCGTAGGAAAAATTGAAGTTCAATTTCAAGACAAACAGGTAAACCCAAAACAAGAATGCTATAGTACTGTGCTTAAAAATTAGCTTGTAAAAATCATCTTGAGCTTTTATTGTCATCAAATATTAAGAATCATAAGGACTTTGGATTTTCTATATAAAATTTGCCTTTTCAGCGATATGAATTCTAAAACAGGACTTCAGAGGCTTATTCAGAATTTCACAGTGAATTTTGGGGCCAAGAAAGAAACCCAGGACTTCATATTTTTACCGTATTATCTAGAGATAATGATTACATTTGCAGATAGAGTCATAGTTATTATGTTTTACTTTGGAGTGAATCTTTTCCCCTTCTCTGTCTTTCTGTTCTCATTTCCTTCAATACATATTCATTGGAGACCTATTAATACTGTAATCCATGCCATCTTCTTCCAACTCTTTATTGAGAATTTGTTCTATGCTTAGCCTTGATTCAACATGTATTTGATAAACAGTTTATATTCCAATTATTGTACCAAGCACTGGAAATAAAATTACAGATAGCATATTCTAGAGGGGAAGAAGGACAGTTAATAAAATAATTAGTTATGATGAGTGCTTTTTTTGGGCAAATAACAGGTAAGATCTAGTATAAGGAAAAATGCAGATATGAAAGCTTAGCCTGAAAGATGAAAAGAAACTAGCTCAAAAGCCAGGAGGGAGAGTATTTCAGGGGGAAAGATGCTCAGAAGGACTGAACCTAGAGTTTCAAGAAACAGAAGTTTGGTTAGTGCTGCGGGAAGCAATTGGCCAACTTTGTAAACATTCCTGGCATCGTAGGCCAGACGGTCTCCGCTGCTCAGCTCTGCGGTTGTAGCTGAAAAGTGCCTGGGGCAATATGTGAACACATGGGCAGGCTTGCATTATAATAAAACTTTGTTTACAAACACATACGGAAGGCAGAATTCCCTTGGTCCAGGGAATGGAGGTTGAGAGAGATGGGAGTTGGCCTCGGAGGACCAGCAGGAAACGTGAAACCTGGAGGGGCATGATATCAGTGTAGAATCAACTTCTGTCTGGAAGGTCCTAGGTATTTGTTTAAGGTCATGATTTTAAGATAAGTTCTCTTCTTTCTTTTAAAAAAGCTATCATCAACATTCCAGTAGCAGGTCAGGTTGAAAGCTGTCTCTCCACAGTGGGGACTGGTATTAGTGGAAGGCATCTCCTCTCTGGCTCCAGTTATTTCCCCCATGTTTCTGCCTGGCATCAGGTCCTCCCACTGGGCTTCGGACTCCACCCTTTCCTTGGGTTGGACAGCAAGGATGGAGCATTACGTCCAGGTGAGTAAGAGGATAGCCGTGAGAACAGTGACAGAAACCAGTCCTGAAAAGACACGCACACTCTCAGCGTGCAAGGTGTGGTGACCGGAGACGTCCTCCGTGTATCTCTTCCTCGGGACTCCCCTGAAGCGAAACGTGTGACAAACTCTGTCTTCTGTTTTCCCAGTTCTGAAGCAGCCTTTGATTTGTATTTCAGTGGTGGTGGTATTTTTCTTACCATGGTAGTATCGCTTTGGAGACATCAATTGAGTACATCGTTTTTTCTGAAATTTTGAGTTTGGGAGAGAACTGTATTCGTATTTACTAATGGAACAGGGAAGGATGAACTAAAAGAATCAGAAGGACGCCTGATGCATTACAATCAAAAAAGAAAGTGGGTTTAATACAATTAGGGGCACATATAGTTCATTTTGGAGACTTCCCACAGGAAACAAATTGCTGGTCCACCATTCCAAGACCCTTCAATCAAGTCAAAATATATCCTGATTATCAGTAGTAGGGGTTGATTGGTACACTTTACCACCTTCCTGTTTAGCAGTTTGGGGAGAAAATGAAAGCAATATCGATGTAAAAACTTAGAACACTCATCAGCTAAAAACTGCTCATCAGAAGCATTGTTGTGCTAATGATACTGTTGAAATGGACTTGCCTGTCAAAAAGGGATGTCTTCCTCTGAACCAGGGAAGTCCACTCCTGCCGGAGACAGTTTCAGCAGAGCAGTGTGCTGGGCCCCTGGTGGGGTGCCCCACTCGCAGCAGCTGTCATTTTAAGCCCTTTCAGGTTCATGTGTTCAACCAGGTTGTGTCGAGTTCAAGAGGAATTTTATTTCTGTTTTCCCTCATGTGTAAAAGATGTGATTGTAATTCATCATGAAATATCAGTGTGTACTTGATTAATAGGAAACAGAGCTCACATTGTTTTTGGTTGTGCTGGTTTTCATGTATTCTGTGCCTTATTAATATTTTAAAGTAACTTTTCTCTGCCGTATGATAGTAATCTATGCTTGTTGATTTGGAAAATAAAATGGAAAAATTAGAGAAGTATAAAGCAATGCATGATATTTTCTTTGGGCTTCCCAGGTGGCACTAGTAAAAAACCCACCTGTTAGTGCAGGAGACTCACGTTTGCTCCTCGGGTCGGGAAGATCCCCTGGAGGAGGGCATGAAAACCCACTCCAGTGTTCCTTCCTGGAGACTCCCGTGGACAGGGGAACCTAGTGGGCTACAGTCCATGGAGTGGCAGAGTCGGACGTGATTTAAGTGATATAGCACGGCATGGCCGTATTTTCTTCAGTTAGCTGTTGCAATATTTAGTATAACTTTGTCTAGCATTTTTCTCTTTGTGTGTGTATTTATGAAAATGTATATAATTATTTCCTCAAATTTGCATACCACAGGTTATGCTGTGCATACACATTTATAAACTGTATCAGAAATGACATTTTCCATGAGCATTTTATACATTCCCCTTGTCAATAATGGTTTTGTAGTACTTGGATTGATAGCTGAGTCAATGTTTATTTGTTAGATTAATCATTTTCAGTGTTTTGCTGTTATGAAAACATTCCAGCAAATGTAATGATAGTATTTTTTCAATTATATTATCTTTTTAAAATTATATTTATTTTTAATTGATTGATGACTGCTTTACAATACTGGTTTGATTTCTGTCATACATCAACATGAATTAGCCATAGGTGTACCTATGTGCCCTTCCTCTTGAACCCAATTTGTATTATCTTAAGTAAGCCAAAACCCTCCTTATTCCTTAAACCATTAAAGAAAAATTTAAATGTAAATTTAACAACTTTTTCTAATGAAAATACATAGTTGACTTGAAGAGTTATTTATTAATACAAGTGAGAAAAAAGAAGCAAAACTTCAATAAATTAGAAACAAAGTTACATTTATTTCTTTCAGTTTTGTTAATTCCTCAATTTGTATATAGCTCATTTTATCAAATTTTGTTCAAATATTCCCTTTTCTCTCGATCACATGAGAAAAACAGTCACAATATGACTGAAATGAGCCAGTTGGCGTATTTTGAGAGTTTGTGAGCTTTGTTTTTATGTGTGCAAGCTGCATCCTGTTGGCAGCATTGGGGAAACGAAATGGAAAGTGTTTGCTGTAGGAAGTTGGGAATCTTAGGTTAGGGTGTCAGTTTAGCCTTTGATGATCATGAGTGAGTCTACTAAATTACAGTTTCCAAGTTTATTTAGTTAGTTAGCTATTTAGATGGAAGTATAGTTGACTTACAACGTTGTGTTAGTTTCTGGTATACTGCAAACTGATTCGGTTATACAAATAGATTGTATATTGTATATTATGTTCTGTGTACATGTATATTATTTTATACATTTTTATATATTTTGTATATTTATACTATTTTATAACATTATAACATGTTATAATATTCATAATATGTATTATTTTTCATATACTTTTCCATTATGGTTTATCAAAGGAGATTGAATATAGTTCCCTGTGCTATACAATAGCACCTTATTGTTTATCCATTCTATATCTAACAGTTTGCATCTGCCAACCCCAAACTCCCAGTCCAACCCTCTGCCCTCTCCCTTTGGCAACCGTAAGAGGTCTATGAGACTCTGTTTCCAAACTTACTAAATAAGATGATTACTGTGAATCCTAACTTGCAGACCAGGGAAAGGATCTAGAAAATAACGGATATGAAAATACGCTGTGAACAATTAAGCAGTAGACTCTCATTTATTCATTTATTATAAATTAAACTTTGATTTTTAAGATAATTAGATATTACCAGGCAGTTGTAAGAAGTAATATTGAGATACCATGTATTTTCTACTCAGTTTCCCCTCGAAAGTAAGATCTTGCAAAACTGTAAAACAATAGCATAATCAGAATATTGGCATTACAAATACAATTGAAAATCAAAATGTTTCCATCACTACAGGGGTTTGTTGTGTTGACATTTTATAGACCCATTTTCACCCCAGTAGCATCTCCATCCATCTCTGGCAGTCAACAACTAATGTTCTCCATTTCTGTAGTTTAGTTATTTCAAAAATGTTACAGAAATAAAACTTTTAAGACTTTAAAAAAATATTCAGCATTATTCCCTCAAGATTCATCATGGTTGTTGCATATATTAACAATGAAATTACATTGATTAATTTTTTATATATTAAGCTAGACTTGCATCTTCAAACTGTTGTCACAGTTTGGTGTATATTTTATAAATACCAATATATATATGTATTATTGTTGTTGTTGTTCAGTCACTAAGTCGTGTCCAACTCTCTGTGACCCCATGGACTGTAGCCCACCAGGCTCTTCCTGTATATATATATATTTAAAATATATACGTGTGTGTGTATATATATACATAATACATATATATATATATACACACACACACATATATAAGACCTTAAAATATAACGTATGAACAGCTGACTTTTATTGACCATCAATAACAGTATAACTTTGGAGTTTGGGATGGATAACTTTAAAACCTTGCTTCGCTGCCCTACCCTCTAAAAGGAATATGTTCTGGTCAGTGTGACTCTGAGTACCCTGACAGTGTGTAGCATTTTTGATGTATTCACAGTATCACCATCATCATTATTACTATCATGATCATCACCATCATCATTAAGGTGTACTATACATGAGGTTGAATCCAAACATCCATCCATCATCACATTCTCTATTAAGCTTCAGATCATTGATATTTACCAATAATATCCTCCATAGTCATCTTTCACATCTCAATTCTACAAATACTGAAGCGATTATAGAGTTTCTTTACTTTGCTCTGAAGTTTTCTGTTCATCAACTATCATGTTTTTTCATAATATGTCACCATTATACAGGCAATTGCTTTTTATTTTTTTATTTTTTTTTTTTTGGCAATTGCTTTTTAAATTTTTGTGACTAGTTTACTAAAATCCTTATTTTCATCCACACATAAAATAGGCAAAATTAAAAAAAATAATTTTGTTGGCTATTTACAAGGTAATCATTTAAATTTTTAAAAATTATGATTGTGTATCTCACTCGAAGATCATTTTTCAAATGATCAAAGAAAATTTAAGACTAATATAATGACTGCTTTAAAAGTTGATATGCATATAATGCAGAAAGAAAAAAAAAAGACTCAAATGTGACACTGACTCAAAACCGACGCTGGGAGACGTAGTGGATGGTTCCGCATAAGTAACAGGATCCTTCCTGCCGGGCTCATCTTCAGCACACACAATCTTATATCTTGGTAAAATGTGCAGAGTTCTGGGGCATGCTTATTCAGATCAATTGTGGATGATTAAAATAGAAAACACTGTATTCTCTGCTACCGAATATGTACTGAATAGATTTAGAAAAATAATTCAATTTTTAAATCACTCTAGAACTCAGTATTTCACCTACCAAATAACTTCAGAAAAAATTCTGAAAACAAGAATGGAAATGTATATTGAAATTTTTCATTTCCAGGGCTCTAGCATACTAAGAGAGGTTCATGCTTTTTTCAAATGGGAAGGGGCAACCTACTGTAATCTCATCAATTACTAACTTCTTTTGGACAAAACTTCCTTGGAAAAAAATTAGTACTGACTATTCAAATGTTCATGGAGTATAAAGCATTTTCATTGCAATGAATAACTATCTGTTAGAGTCTGGGAACTTAATTAAATGTCCTGAATTATAACTGTTCACTGGCTGGAAAAGTATTTTCCCTGAGATCTGTGGCTATCTCTCTGCCATATTTAACCTTGTAAATTTGAATGTGCAGTTTTGTAAATCAGGGTCACAATTATTTATATGGCAGTTGCTAAACTTCAATTATGGGCCATTGCTGGCACTATATTAAGTGTACAGATATATATGAAACTGAGCATTTAAAAGCAGTCTAAAAATGTCAGGTGAACTTTCTGTGCATTGCTACATGTTATCCTCACATACCATTTATTTGAATTATCTCATCAAAAATAGCTTCCGAAGAGGAAAGTTTGAGAAATTACCAGCTTTTTTCACAATGATCTCCCGATTTGGTGGAAGTCTTCTCTGTAGTTTGTCTCTTTTAATACCTTGAGTTGTTTCAGTCAACCTGCTGCCAACAGTTTCTCACCTGAGAACGCAGATTGTGCTGGGCAGTTCTCATTGACATTAATGTTAGTTTAAAAGCTGCCCCGTAGGTACTTCTTGGAAAATTTAGGGAGTCTGTTCTCTGCCAGAGCAATATTTCTTTAGGATGAAATTGAAATCTGGTTAGATAGTAAAAAGGACATTTCAGTTTAATGTCTGTGGAAAATTTAAGTGGGGACGTTTCTAACAGGATCTGCAGTCTATTTTCAGATCAGAAAAGTAACGTGGTGTGACCACCTGAAGTTAACAGGATCTGAATCTTTATGCATGAGTCATACTATGTTTAAAAGAAGTTGGAAAAAACAAATAGACGAACTCCTACTCTATGACCTGGGGCCCAGATCCAGAGTACTGTCTGGTTTTGTACAGTTCATAAGCTAAGAATAGTTTGTTTTTTTTTTCACTTACAAACATTGAATTAAAAATAATATTAATGATGTAAAATTATATAATATCTAAATTTCAGTGTCCATAAATAAAGATACACCATAGCTAAGAGTCTGTGGGTACTTTTGTATTATAACAGAGCTGAGCAATTGAAAGAGATACCATATCATCCACAATCATAAACTATTCACCATCTGACCCTTAACAGAAAATATATTCCTGGTATATTACCAAATTTGATATTTATGCTGTTTCCATCATCTAAACATCTTTCTATAATACATTGTAAATATTTTTGAAACTAGTTGAAATTTCATATGTAAATAACTTTGCATATTTATATATATTTTAATATTAGTTTGCTATGACAAGTGTGTTCTCTTGGCAAAACTCTATTAGCCTTTGCCCTGCTTCATTCTGTACTCCAAGGCCAAATTTGCCTGTTATTCCAGGTATTTCTTGACTTCCCACTTTTGCATTCTAGTCCCCTATGAAGAAAAGGACATCTTTTTTGGGTGTTAGTTCTAGAAGGTCTTGTAGGCCTTCATAGAACCGTTCAACTTAAGCTTCTTCAGCATAACTGGTCAGGGCATAGTCTTGGATTACTGTGATATTGAATGGTTTGCCTTGGAAATGAACAGAGATCATTCTGTCATTCTTCAGATTGCATCCAAGTACTGCATTTCAGACTCTTTTGTTGACTGTGACGGCTATTTCATTTCTTCTAGGGGATTCTTGCCCACAGTAGTAGATATTATGGTCATCTGAGTTAAATTCACCCATTCCAGTCCATTTTAGTTTGCTGATTCCTAAAATGTCTATGTTCACTCTTGCCATCTCCTGTTCAACCACTTCCAGTTTGCCTTGATTCATGGACCTAACATTCCAGGTTCCTATGCAATATTGTTCTTTACAGCATCGGACTTTACTTCCATCACCAGTCACATCCACAGCTGGGTATTGTTTTCACTTTGGCTCCATCTCTTCATTCTTTCTGGAGTTATTTCTCCACTTATCTCCAGTGGCGTACTGGGTACCTACCGACCTGGGGAGTTCATCTTTCAGTGTCATATCTTTTTGCCTTTTCATACTGTTCATGGGGTTCTCAGGGCAAGAATACTGAAGTGGTTTGCCATTCCCTTCTCTAATGGACCACATTTGTCAGAACTCTCCCCCATGACCCGTCCTTCTTGCGTGGCCCTACATGGAATGGCTCATAGTTTCATTGAGTTGACAAGGCCTTGATTCATGTGATCAGATTGGTTAGTTTTCTGTGATTGTGGGTTTCATTCTGTCTGCCCTCTGATGGACAAGGATAAGAGGCTGATGGGAGCTTCCTGATGGGAGAGACTGACTGAGGGGGAAATGGTCTTGTTCTGATGGGAAGGGCCATGCTCGGCAAATCTTTAATCCGATTTTCTGTTGATGGGCAGGGGGACCTGTGTTCCCTCCCTGTTGTTTGACCTGAGGTCAGACTGTGGTGGAGACACGGAAGACAAGGGCGACTCCCTTCAAAGGCCCCATGTAGACACTGCAGCTCTAAGTGCCCCCAGCCCTGCAGCAGGCCCCTGCCGACCACGCCTCTGCCAGAGACTGCTGGGCACGCACGGGAAAGTCTGGGTCAGTCTCCTGTGGGGTCACTGCTCCTTTCTCCTGGGTCATGGTGCACACAAGGTTGTGTTCGTGCCCTCCAAGAGTCAGTTTCCCCTGTCCTGTGCAAGTTTTGGTGGCTCTAGGGTGGGGTTAATGGTGACCTCCTCCAAGAGGGTTCATGCTATACCCAAGTCTGCTGCACCCAGAGCCCCTGCCCCTGCAGCAGTTCACTGATGGCCTGTTCCTCCATAGGAGACTCTCAAACACAGTTCTGTCTCAGTCTCTGTGGGGTCTCTGGGTCCTGGTGCACACAAGGAGAATGCACTGGTCATAGCAAACACCCTCTTCCAACAACACAGGAGAAGACTCTACACATGGACATCACCACTTTGTCAATACAGAAATCAGATTGATTATATTATTTGCAGTAAAAGATGGAGACACTCTATACAGTCAGCAAAAACAAGACCAGGAGTTGTCTGTGGCTCAGATCATGAACTCCTTATTGCCAAATTCAGACTTAAATTGAAGAAAGTTGGGAAAGCCACTAGACCATTCAGGTATGAACTAAATCAAATCCCTTATGATTATACAGTTGAAATGGTGAATAGATTCAAGGGATTACATCTGATAGACAGAGTGCCTGAAGAATTGTGGGTGGAGGTTTGTTACATTGTACAGGAGGAAGTGATCAAGACCATCCCCAAGAAAAAGAAATGCAAAAAGGCAAAATGGTTGTCTGAGGAGGCCTTACAAATAGCTGTGAAAGGAAGAGAAGCAAAAGGCAAAGAAGAAAAGGAAAGATATATCCATTTGAATAGAGTTCCAAAGAATAGCAAGGAGAGATAAGAAAGCCTTCCTCAGTGATCAATGCAAAGAAATAGAGGAAAACAATAGAATGGAAAAGACTAGAGATCTCTTCAAGAAAATTAGAGCTATCAAGAGAACTTTTCATGCAAAGATGGGCTCAATAAAGGACAGAAATGGTATGGACCTAACAGAAGCAGAAGATATTAAGAAGAGGTGTCAAGAATACATAGAAGAACTATACAAAAAAGTTCTTCATGACCCAGATAATCACGATGGTGTGATCACTCACCTAGAACCAGACATCCTGGAATGTGAAGTCAAGTGGGCCTTAAGAAGCATGACTACGGACAAAGCTAGTGAAGGTGATGGAATACCAGTTGAGCTATTTCAAATCCTGAAAGATGATGTTGTGAAAGTGCTGCACTCAATATGCCAGCAAATTAGGAAAACTCAGCAGTGGCCACAGGACTGGAAAAGGTCAGTTTGCATTCCAATCACAAAGAAAGTCAATGCCAAAGAACACTCAAACTATCACATTATTGCACTCATCTCACACACTAGTAAAATAATGCTCAAAATTCTCCAAGCCAGGCTTCAACAGGACATGAACTGTGAACTTACAGATATTAAAGTTGTATATAGAAAAGGCAGAGGAACCAGAGATCAAATTGCCAACATCCGTTGGATCATCAAAAAAGCAAGAGAGTTCCAGAAAAACATCTACTTCTGCTTTATTGACTATGCCAAAGCCTTTGACTGTGTTCACAACAAACTGTTGAAAATTCTTCAAGAAGTGGGATGACCAGACCACCTTCTCTGCCTCCTGAGAAATCTGTTATCAGGTCAAGAAGCAACAGTAAGAATTGGACCTGGAGCAACAGACTGGTTCCAAATTGGGGAAGGAGTACGTCAAAGCTGTATATTGTTTCCCAGCTTATTTAACTTATATGCGGAGTACATCATGAGAAATGTTGGACTGGATGAAACATAAGCTGGAATCAGGATTGCTGGAAGAAATATCAATAACCTCAGATATGCAGATGACACCACTCTTACGGCAGAAAGTGAAGAAGAACTAAAGAGCCTCTTGATGAAACTGAAAGAGGAGAGTGAAAAAGTTGGCTTAAAACTCAACATTCAGAAAACTAAGATCATGGCATCTGGTCCCATCACTTCATGGCAAATAGATGAGAAAACAATGGAAACAGTGACAGACTTTATTTTTTTGGGCTCCGAAATCACTGCAGATGGTGGACTGCAGCCTTGAAATCAAAAGACACTTGCTCCTTGGGAAGAGAAGTTATGACCAACCTAGACAGCATGTTAAAAAGCAGAGATATTACTTTGCCAACAAAGAGCATCTAGTAAAAGCTATGGTTTTTCCAGTAGTCATGTATGGCTGTGAGAGTTGGACTATAAAGAAATCTGAGTGCCGAAGAACTGATGCTTTTGAACTGTGGTGTTGGAGATGATTCTTGAGAGTCCCTTGGACAACAAGGAGATCCACCCAGTCCATCCTAAAGGAAATCAGTCCTGAATATTCACTGAAAGGAATGATGCTGAAGCTGAAACTCCAATACTTTGGCCATCTAATATGAAGAACTGACTCATTTGAAAAGACCCTGATGCTGGGAAAGATTGAAGGTGGGAGGAGAAGGGCATGACAGAGGATGAGATTGTTGGATGGTGTTACTGACTCAGTGGACATGAGTTTGTGTAAGCTCTGGGAGTTGGTGGTGGACAGGGAAGCCTGGTGTGCTGCCAGGAGCCCATGGGTTTGCAAAGAGTTGAACAAGGCTGAGCGACTGAACTGAATATTAGTTTTTAATCACTATTAGAAGAAGACAGAAAACAAAGTGTTAGTGGTTCAGTGGTGTCTGACTCTTCGCAAACCCATGGACTGTAGCCAGCTATAGCCTACCAGGCTCCTTTGTCCATGGCATTTTCCAGACAAGAATAGTGGAGTGGGTAGCCATTCCCTTCTCTGGATTATCTTCAGAACCCATATTTTGAACCTGCATCTCCTGCATTGCAGGCAGATTTTTTACCTTCTGAGCCACCATATTTTAATATTAGTTTTGATCATTATTAAAGATAGAGATAATTTTAATTGCATCTTTATAATATCTGCATTTTAAAACAGTTCTACAAATATGATATTTTCTTTTTCTACTGAGAAAATAATTAGACAAATATTTTCTATCATAAAATTGATACATTATTCAATGTGGAAAATACAAATGGTGTTATAAAATAAGAAAAAGGAAATTATTTAGAGTTTCACAGTTTAGAGACAACAATTTCAATTTGTACACAAATACATACATTTAGTGCCTAGAAGGGAATAAACAAGTACACATACTATCTTTGAAAATAGAGTAACAACTCAGGTAGTATTTATAATCTGCTTTTTATCTTAAAAACAGTCATATGCTGTTACAAGTTATACATTTTCATTCTAGAAAATTCAGAATATAAAAAGAGAAGATAAAATACATTGCATGGTCACTGGTCACAGATAAGCAATATTGAAGTGTTTATTATTTTGTTGTTTATCCCATCCATAAGTTATCTTTTTATTATAAATGAACATTTTTGTATATCTGTTTCCACAAATATGCAGTCAGATTTACATGCTACTTGGTAATTTTTTTCATTTAACATTCCATTACAAGCATTTTTTCTGTATCAGTAAACCTTTTATGTCATTTTAATGCTTGAAAAAGGATTTAAATATTCTTTAGCACATAAAGCATGAACATCTTTTACATGAGTAATTTTAAAAAATTAGAGCAACCTAAATATTTACCAGAAGCTATTATGACATCCATATAATTGCATAGTATGTAGCTGACATATTGTTTATAGATGAATGTTGATTAGCATGTTGTTGAAAGACTGATACCACCCTGTACCCTTGCTAGCTGGCATTCTTTTCCCTCTGTTCTTTCAATGACTGGCTCCTTATTATTATTCAACTTTCAGTTCAAATGTCACCTCTTCTGAAATACTGTCCCTTATCCCCTAAGCCACAAACTCTGCCCCAGTCACCCTCTGTCCCATAGTCCTGTTTCATTGCATCTTCTTTACGTCTTATAACCTTTCTTCCGTTATCAGAATGTAATCACTTTGAGGATGGGAAGTTGTCCTGTCTATTACTTTTAAGGATCTAGAACAATGCATGACACTTCTTCACTAAAATATGCTTCACTAAAAAAAGGTATATTCTTAGGTTTAATAAGTCTATAAAACTATGAATAGTACGCTTCCGTTAGTACAAATACACACATGCATGTGTGTGTGTGTTCTGCTTCGTGAGCACAGAGTGCTGGGTAGGAGTGGGCTGGTAGACAGACAGAAAGATAACTTCACATAACCACCTTGCCTAAACGCCGGACAAAAATGGATTAATGTTAACAGTTAGGGTCCTTTGTTGGCAGAATTTTACAGGACATATTTTTAATCAGATGATAATGTATGCTTGACAAGCCCAGCCTTCTTCAGGAGGTAATTTTGAAGCTCAACTTGCTGAAACCCCACTCTAAATGAGCCTCAAGTCATAGGCTGTGTCTCTGTGGCCCTGTTTGTTTTAGTCCACATGTGAAAGCAGTGCTCTCTCTCTTTTTTTTTTTTTGAGTCCTAGTAAGTGCCTGACACTTTACAAGGCTTGTATCAAGAAAATCAAACTAGAGACTTGTGGCTTTTGCCCTCATTTGTGATGGAGTAAAAAAAAATGGGTGAAAGATAAAGAATATCTGGGTGACGTATACATTTTCGGGCACCTGAAGAAAGGATATTTTAGAAAGTGACATCTGAGCTGAGAGCTGAGAGAAGAAAGGGAGTCAGCAAGGCTAAGAGCGATTCAGGTGGAGGAAATACTTTTTGAGGAAGGAAAGAACCAGTGTTTGAAGGGTTCAAAGAACCTCTGTTTGAAGAAGAAAGAACAGAGAGACAGCCACGTGTGCCAGGACCTTGGAGAGTGATGGAGAGGGTGGTGGGAGAGACTCCAGATCCTCTAAAATGGTAGAAGATGCTGCAGTGGGGAGTGTTTGATGGTCAGAAAGGAGGCCAAGAGGCACAGACAGAGGTCATGAAGTTCCTTCACCATCCATTAATGCAGAGCGTTCATTCAGAATCATGGGAAACGGGGGTTCACATAGCATGTCGCTCCCTGTGGAGGAATGGTTTAGCAGACCCTAATTTTCCATGAGGTAAATACTCCGGCTGCAGTTCAGGAGACTCAGGTTCAATTCCTGGGTCAGGAGAATTCCCTGGTAAGGAAATGGCAATCCAGTATTCTTGCCTGGGAAATCCCATGGATAGAAGAGCCTGGCAGGCTGTACTCCCTGGGGTCGCAAGAGTGGACACAACTTAGTGAGTAAGCCACCGCCACTATATCACTGCAGCAGACGAAAGAGAGCATCTGCTGCTCTACAAGTGTGGCTCAGCGGCTCTCACCGGCTTTTCTGGAGGTCGGCTTTCTTTCTAGAGACTCTGCTGCTTGAAATAATTCGGTGGAATTCTCTGATAGACCTGGCATGGAGGAAGCATTCTCAGGTCAACTACTTCTATTGGCATTTTTAACTATAAATGATTAACTAGTTCCTGAATCAAATTTAAAACAGAAAGCAAATATCCTCTGTATTCCCGTCTCTGGTAAATAGTTAACTATGAAATATATATCCTTCTATTTAAGGGCTTTCCTGGTGGCTCAGTGGGAAATAACCTGCCTGCCAATGCAGGAGATGCAGGTTCGATCCCTGGGCTGGGAAGATCCCCTGGAGCAGGAAATGACAACCCGCTCCAGTATTCTTGCCTGGGAAATCCCTAGACAGAGGGTCCTGGCAGACTACAGTCCATGGAGTTGCAAAAGACTTGGACGGGACTTAGCAAATAGACAACTACATTGCCTTTTTATTATTATTATATCACACTTGTGATTTAACTACTTTAAAATGTGCTTTACACACTTTTCTATGTAATATAAACATAGGAGCCATCTAGTGCTTATCTTCAAGTTCAGCATTATCCACTGCACCTGCCACCAAACTGCACATATGCGCGCACACACACATAGATGCACACACACAGAGATTCTTAGGGAAATAAGAGATTTTGCTGCAATTATCACAATAAGACTGAATGTTAAACATTTTAAATCATTTCTTTCCCCTAAAAAAGGGCAGTGCTCCTGATAACTTCCTTATCTCTGTTTCCTTTTGCTTTTAGCCCTTCTTTTCCCTTGCTTCTCTCCTCTCCTCGAGCTTCTTTCTATCTTATAAACACATGCTAGAAATTGCAAATCTGCTCTGGTTTTCCAAATCTTCAGGAGTTTGAAGAAAATTGAAAGGATGTATTGTGTAAAATTTCTATACCTCTAAAGTAGGTGCAGCTCCAAAAAGCCATATCTGTGAACTCTATTACAGTTTATGCAATTTTCTTCTAAAACGTCTTTAACTCTTGCTTTTCTACTTGTTTTTCTACTTATTTTCTACTTGTGTGCTCCACTTTTTCATCTTGATTCATATTATGTTTTTTTTTTGAAAGTCTTTCTCCTAACCTTTAATATCATCTTTTTTCTAATTTCAGTTTCTTTTCCTTATATTTTAGGATATCTCTTTGATCTAACTTTTCCTGTCACAGTATTGAGTTATTTTAAGCATTTAGTCTCTTGTTTCTGGTCTTGCATGGAGAATTCCTGTGGATGGAGAAGCCTGGTGGACGCGTCCACAGGGTTGCAAAGAGTCATACGCGACTGAGCGGCTAAGCACAGTACTGTCAGTAGAGCCTGCCTTCTACAGAAGGCCATACAGATGGAATCACGCAGTTAGGTGGCCTTTTAAGACTGGCTTCTTTCACCTATCAGTATGCACTCAAGAGTAATTTTTATCTTTGCATGAGTCTTGTCGCTCAGTCGTGTCTGACTCTTAGTGACCCCATGGACTGTAGCCCCCCAGGCTCCTCCGTCCATGGGATTTTCCAGGCATGAATACTGGAGTGGGTTGCCATTTCCTTCTCCAGGTATTACTGAATAGGAGTGTATTATGTGGATATATCGCAGTGTGTTTATCTGTTCACCCAGAGAAGGACTAGTGCCATTTATTTGATCTTTTTTTTAATGGAATGTTTTCTGACTCCTGTTTTCATTGAGTAAGTTGTCTTTTCGAAAAGGAAATGACAATCCACTCCAGGATTCTTGCCTGGGAAATCCCATGGACAGAAGAGCCTGGCAGGTTACATTCCATGGGGTAGCAAAAGAGTCGGATGCTACTGAGGGACTAACAACAAAACAGCAAGTTGTCTTCAGTTATATGAAGACAGCAAGCTCCAGAAATGGGTTTCAAATGCGAGTTACTCGTCATCTAACTCTTCTCTTGTTTATAAGAATTCATGCTTAGTCTCTCAGTGACGTCCGACACTTCAGGACGCTTTGGGCTGTAGCCTGCTAGGCTCCCCTGTCCGCAGGATTTTTCAGGTAAGAGTGCTGGCGTGGGTTGTCATTTTCCTTCTCCAGGGGATCTTCCCGACCCAGGGATCGAACCCATGTCTCCTGTGTCTCCTGTGTTGCAGGTGGATTCTTTACCTGCTGAGCTGTCGGAGAAGCCCCTGTTTACAAAGTACCTTTTATTCAAGCAACTTTTTCTTTGAAGTACCAGTAAGTTTTCCTTTACCTAATGACTTTCAAAATATATCATTCAATAATTCGCACTAACTTTATAGACTAGGACAGCTCTCATCAGAGCTTTGCAGTAGACTCCTTCTTGGCCCCCTCCCCCTATTCACACAGTTGGTAAAGAGATCTCTTAAAAGCATAAATGAGATTATTTTACTCAGCAGCTTGAAATTGCCCATTGGTTTCCCAGTATATTTGGCATAAAGTCCAAACTCCTCATCGTTGGTCATGAGGCTCTTTGTTACGTGGCCTTAAATGACCTTGGAAGCCGTATATACCTATTGATCTCTTTTGCTTCCTAAACTTAGGACAGAGCAGCTCTGTCACCAGGCTTGTTCTCACCTCCTCACTCCTGAAATGCCCTTCTCGTAAAACACCCTTTCTTTGTGCCCCAGATTTTCTTGCTCTTTTCAGTGTTCACTTCTCACCTCAGTGTCTCCTTTTGGCCATGCTTGTCCCCATCACTGTCAACTGCATCTCCATTTTACAGTGTTTCCATAGCACTCATCACAATCATAAATCATCTAGTTTATCCAGTTCTTATTTTTGTTATTCTTATCCTCTAGATTGGAATCTCTATGAAATGAGGGGCCTCATATGTCTCATTCTTGATTGCATTCTCAGTGCCTAGAACTGTGTAAATATTTGTTGATGGAATAGCTGTTTGCTTGGAGTTAGTGACCTCAGAGAGACACAGTCTCAGCTGAGCTCCATCGCCTGTGTCTAACTGGATTTTCCCCATCAGTACACCCTGAGAGGCAGCGCTGTCATACGCTTCCTACTCAGCTGAGCTGATGACACCTGCTTTAGCCAACAACTCCAGAGATCTGGAGAGGACCATGATAATGGTACATGATAGCACCACTCTCCATGGCCCCTGTTCTCCAGCATGTACCCCTTGAGTTAGGGGGCATTACAAGGATCTTCATTCTCATGAGTTGATTTTCAAAGTCATGTTGGGTTTTTTCTCAATCCAGGCATGGCTGTTAGTCTTGAAATTGTCTCACTTGTTTGAGTGATCTCCCCATGGTTCACACTGAGGATATACGTTTTCCCCCAGTTTTATATTTTTTGTGCTTTATAATGGAACTCTAAATGCACCAGTGTATGTGGCTACAAGTATGTGTGTGCTCACACTCATGCTTGTAGGTATTGGGACCTGTGGTAGGCATAATTCTGTAGGTGGGCCCAATGCCCTGCGCTCTCTGATGTCATTCTCATGGTTATCTTATAGATGAAAGGGATTTTGTGAATGCAGTTAATCAGTTGAATATGAGATAGGAAGATTATCAATGCTCAGGTATATCACATGAATCCTGTAGATGTGGAGTATTTTCTCCACCTGGCAGCAGAAGAGAAAGATTCAGGATATGAGAGGATTCAACATGGTTATTCTCTATGGAGATGGAGGAGGCCAGGGAATCAGCGCTTGAGAGTGGCCTCTGAGGTCTGAGAATGGCCCCTGCCAATGAGCAGCAGGAAACAGGACTCCCAGTGCTGTCAACGAAAGGAGCTGAGTGCTGCCAGCAGCCTGGATGGTCTTGGAGGCAGAGTCTTCCCTACAGTTTGCAGAGAAGAGCACAATTTTGCCAGTATCTTGATTTTGGCCTGTGAGGCCCATCAAGGCCACCTGGACTTATGACCTGTAGAGATATGAGATAATAAGTGGATATTGTTTCAAGCCGTAAAATGTGTGGTGATTTTTTTTTTTTTATACAACAGAAAACTAAGTCAAATATGCCTTTGTCATCATTTTCCCTAGGTAAAATTTTTTTTTACTATATTTCGGTTCTTTTTATTCTTGTTTTAGTGGAATCGATGTTTAGTTTTTTTAAAGAATATTTGAATAAGTGAGTTTTCCTTTTCCACACTGATTATTAGGTGTAACTGCCTAGTTTAACTTTCTATCAGCTGTCCACTTTTTGAAACTATTTTTGTTTAATAATGGTGTTAATGATTTGCAGATGGAGGGCCACTATTAAATGTCGCTGAAACGATTTTGGGTGATAAGAACTGACAGAGATGTGTGGCTTGTTTGTGAAATTTCCATGTCTTCTCAAATTCAATCTCACATTCTGCTCATTCAACACAGAAACTTTAGATTTTACATTTGTCTTTCAGTAGTTGCTCTTTCATTGTTCATTTGAGCCATGCGTTGCTTGTTTCTGACAAGTGCGTCTTTGGGTTCTGCTTCTAGTTTTGACAGTTATTGCAGAGAGGTGCCAGAATAAAGGGTCAAGAAATGCTTGTCCTAAAAAAAAAAAAAAAAAAAAAAAAAGAAATGCTTGTCCTTTAGTATAACACAGCTTTGGTTTTATTGAACTTAAGGTTGCTTTAAAAAGTTTTATAGAGGAATAAAAGTTCAACAGCTAGAGCGCTACCACAAGGAGAGAAGAAAATTTGTGGTCTGTAATTTCCCTTACTCGAAATAATCTCATCTTCCTGGTGTTCTGAGAATCTTAAAGCAAAGCAAGATGCATAGGAGCGAAATGATAACTCTTGGTCATTAACTAGCTGTGCATTGTAGGTAAATTATTTTTCCTCTCTGTGATTTAGCCTTGTTAGCTTTATTTATTTAATTGCTTGTGTTTAGACCGCACTGGCTCTTTGTTGCGCTCTCAGGCCTTCTCTAGCTGCGGCGAGCTGGGGGCTGCTGGTGGCGGCAGTGCGTGCAGGCTTCTGCTGTGGGGGGTCCCCTTGTTGCAGAGCACAGGCTCAGTGGCTGAACCACACCTGCGTGCGGACGCGTCCTGGGTCAAGAGCGAACCTGTGTCCCCTGCCCAGCAGACGCGTTCTTAACCACTGCACCAGGAAGGAAGTCCTGTGATTTAGCTTTTGCGTCTATAAAGTGACACAAATGTGTGAATTACCTAGGAATCCAGTGCTTCTTAAACTTTCACTCCTACTGATGGTTCTCAAGGTGTGGTCCCTGGGCCACTGGCGGAAACGCATTCCCGAGTCCCAGTACAGACTTCATAAATCAGAAGCCCTGGGGGTGGGCCCAGCAATCTGGATCTTAACAAGTCCCTCAGGGAGTGTCTGAGACTGACTGCCATTGTCACACCTAAAGTAACTTAGATTAGCCCCGGCATATATTTAGCAAATGTTAGTTGTTAAATTATAGAAATTAACTGGGGGGTGGTAGGGCATAGCTCAAAATGTATTTAGAAGCATGTGATTTGTTTAAAAATCCAAAGGAATTGTTTTGCATCTTTGCTTACTTTAATATAAATATGTCTAGAATTCCTTTCATAATAGGAGAAAAAGAGGTTTTCTCTTCTAAATCATCCTGTAAATTTAAGTAAAATGAAAGCTCCAGCAAGAAATGCGATATTGCTCCTATAGCTTTGAAGGTCCCCTGGCTCACCTCTGGTTACTGTCTCAGTGTGACTTGAGTTTGAGATGCAAGGGCCTGTGGACAGAGGAATCTTTCTGGACTGTCCAGATTTGGTTCCCCTTCTGATGACATTATATTGTCTGTTCCTCACGTTCTCAATGGGTCCTTGGGTCAAAGTCTCTGTCGGTCATCACAGCAGTCATGTTGGTGCTAATTTGAGATTTTTAGGAGTGGCTGGATGTCAGTTCAGCTCTCCTCCCCTGTTGGTGCCTGAAGCTTCACCATGAGAAGCAGTGTTCTGCGGCATTCTTGGTGGCGGTTTTCTGAGCTCTCTGTTGAGTCCCTCCCCCCTATAAATATAGATAGATGGAGGGATAGTCGCTTTTTAGTCGCGGAATCATGTCCTGCTTTGTGACCTCATCAACAGTACGTGAACCGTGAACGTCCAGATGTTCAAGCTGGTTTTAGAAAAGTCAGAGGAACCAGAGATCAAATTGCCAACATATATTGGAACATCAAAAAAGCAAGAGAGTTCCAGAAAAACATCTACTGCTTTATTGACTACACCAAAGCCTTTGACTGTGTGGATCACAATAAACTGTGGAAAGTTCTTCAAGAAATGGGAATACCAGACCACCTGACGTGCCTCTTGAGAAACCTGTATGCAGGTCAGGAAGCAACAGTTAAAACTGGACATGGAGCAACAGACTGGTTCCAAATAGGAAAAGGAGTACATCAAGGCTGTATATTGTCACCCTGCTTATTTAACTTATATGCAGAGTACATCATGAGAAATGGGCTGGAGGAAGCACAACCTGGAATCAAGATTGCTGGAAGAAATATCAATATCCTCCGATATGCAGATGACACCCACCCTTATGGCAGAAAACGAAGAAGAACTAAAAAGCCTCTTGATGAAAGTGAAAGGAGAGTGAAAAAGTTGGCTTAAAGCTCAGCATTCAGAAAACTAAGATCATGGCATCTGGTCCCATCACTTCATGGCAAATAGATGGGAAAACAATGGAAACTGTTTAGCAAGTGAAAAAAATAAACACACTTTGTTTTTTTTGGGGTTCTAAAATCACTGCAGATGGTGATTGCAGCCATGAAATTAAAAGACGCTTGCTCCTTGGAAGAAAAGTTATGACCAACCTAGACAGCATATTAAAAAGCAGAGACTTTACTTAGCCAGCAAAGGTCCATCTAGTCAAAGCTATTGTTTTTCCAGTTGGACTGTAAAGAAAGCTGAGAACTGGAGAATTGATGCTTTTGAGCTGTGGTGTTGGAGAATACTCTTGAGAGTCCCTTGGACTGCAAGAAGATCCAACCAGCCCATCCTAAAGGAAATCAGTCCTGAATATTCATTGGAAGGACTGATGCTGGAGCTGAAACTCCAATACTTTGGCCACCTGATGTGAAGAATTGACTCATTTGAAAAGACCCTGGTGCTGGGAAAGATTGAAGGTGGGAGGAAAAGGGGACGACAGAGGATGAGATGGTTGCATGGCATCACTGATTGGATGGACATGAGTTTGAGTAAACTCCGGGAGTTGGTGATGGACAGGGAGGCCTGGCGTGCTACAGTCCATGGGGTCGCAAAGAGTCAGACACGACTGAGCGACTGAACTGAACTGAGGCTTCCCTATCCTTCACTGTCTCCCTAAGTTTGCTCAGGTTCATGTTCACTGAGTCAGTGATACATATATTTGTATATCCATTGTATAAATATCTTTATAAATTATCACATAAATTATATATGTACTATTCATAATATATTATTAATATATGATATAATATTCAATAATATATATAGATATGTAAGCATAGATATAAAATGGTTATGTATGTATACATATCTCTAATGGAAAGTAGGGAGTGTCCATTTTGTAGGATTTTTTTTTTTTTTCAGTAAGTTATTTTGCTTAGTACTCCCATGTCTAACCAGATCCATTAGGGTCTGTTTAAAGAAATCAGGTTACGTTAAACTTACAAGGAAGACCACCATCTCTTTTCTCTTGAACTTGATGTATAAAAGCTTAGTAGAGAACTGACAAAGAAAGCAATGTCACCCCACTCCAGTATTCTCGCCTGGAAAATCCCATGGACAGAGGAGCCTGGTGCAGTCTACAGTCCATGGGGTCACTAAGGGTCGGACACCACTGAAGTGACTTAGCATGCATGCATGCATTGGAAAAGGAAATGGCAACCCACTCCAGTGTTCTTGCCTGGAGAATCCCATGGACGGAGGAGCCTGGTAGGCTGCAGTCCATGGGGTGGCTAAGAGTCAGACACGACTGGGCGACTTCACTTTCATTTTCACTTTCCTTCATTGGAGAAGGAAATGGCAACCCACTCTAGTATTCTAACCTGGAGAATCCCAGGGATGGTGGAGCCTGGTGGGCTGCCGTCTATGGGGTCACACAGAGTCGGACACGACTGAAGCGACTTAGCAGCAGCAGCAGCAGCAGCAGAGAACTGAAGACAGAGCTTCCAGATTTTGTTCCTGTTCCATAATCCATTACAGTGCTATACATTTTCTCTCTACATGTGTATCCCTGACTTTGATATCAATGAGCCATGGATTTGAATCCCAGTTTGACCAGTTACTAGGTCTATAATCTTGGTCAAGTTGCCTAAGCTCTGTGAGCCTAAGATTTTTCATGTATAAAATGTGGATAAGAACAGCTTGGTGACAGGGGAGCATATGAAGATATCTGGTACATGATAGTTGTTCAATAAATATAAACTAACGTGCTGGGCAACAGTTAGCAAAATTGAGATAGTATTGGCTGAGAGATTTTACTGTCCACACCGAGGAAGGTAGGATAGAAAGAAGGGATTATGGCTCCTTTCCTCACATCCCTTCCCATCGCATCTCATTCTGTTTCCTCAAGTCACATCACTTTTCATGTTATTTATCACACATGTCAACATCACTCTGAGTGTTTCGAGGTGATTTTAATTGCTAAGTTGTGTCCCACTCTTGCGACTGCATGGATTGTTGCCCCCAGGCTCCTCTGGCGAGAATACTGGAGTGGGCTGCCATTTCCTTCTCCAGGGGATCTTCCCTACCCAAAGATGGAACCAAGGTCTCCTGCAGTGCAGGCAGATTCTTTACCGGCTGAGCCTCCAGGGAAGCCCATTGACATCCCTCTGCATCGTTGAGGTTTTTGCTTAAATGCTGCCTCACCTGAAGCCCTTCCCTGACGAGTCTCTGCACCAGCCCTCCTGTATCAAGTCTCTCTTTAACACTGACTCTTTTTCTCCCTATGGGAGAACTTGTGTGTATCCCAGTTTGTATATTGACTGACTTTTCCTTACTTTTGTTGTTGTTGTTTGTTTTTGTTTCTCTTAGTACGAAGTCAATATGTTCCATGAAGGCAAAGATTCATCTTTTTACCTTATCCCCAATCAACCAAAACAAGGCTTAGTAGAAAATAGGGGTCTAATTCAGTTTATTAAGTGAATAAAGTGTCTGATGACTGAGTGAATGATAAAATTTATTCAGTGGGTCATGACACAGGAGTAGAAGGGTGATGAATCACGTCAGGCATTTACCTTTCCATTGCTCTCATTTCCTGCTGGGATTTTGAAGTGTTCCCAAACTATCTGACCTAACTATGGATCATGTATTATGTATGAGAGTTCTTGCATTACAGTGTTTAAGTGTGAGAAAATTCACATATATATACATTTCTATTTTTTTCCAAATAGTGGATTAAAAATATTCGGTAACTTACAAGCTGAAAATCATGTTCATACATCAATCAAATATGGCTCTTTGAAAAAGAAAAAAGGAGAATTTCAATTAAAAAAAAACTTATTTGTGCATTTAAAGGAAAATAAAAAAAACTTTCAATGAAAAATGCTCAGATATTGGTAATATTAGCACCAAAATGAAGCTCCCTTTACCGCTGCAAATATTGTAAGCATTTAAGCAATTCATTGTTGATATTGGCTATCCAGGCAAGTAGTGTTGCTCCAGATTGTTTATGGAAGTTTGATCATAAATGACCTTGTTTCAAGGTTGATAGTGGTCTCTTAATGATTTTCTGCTCTTTTTCAACGTGCTGGGAGCTTGTTGGGTCATTATACCAGGTGATTTTGTTAATTGGGAATTTTCTGGAAAGACTGTTAATAGTGTAAGCCATTAGTGGATCCGCCAGATAACACAGGGAGTGTCTCCTTTTTTTCCTCCCTGTCTGGCTTTGACCGTAACTGCAGGTTGGCTGGTTAGTGTCGCAAGTTGCAGTTTCACAGGAAGTTTTCAGCTGACAGATATGACTGGGGTGGTGGGATATGGCGCAAAGATGCCTTTCCATGGTTCTGTGGTGTGCTGAGACTGGGTAGAGGGCTGTCAGTCATTGGCTGGAATGTTGGAGTTCCTCTTCCAAGCAAGTCATGGCAAGAGAGATGGAGGAAATGGGTTGTTTTTCTGAACAGCAGGAGTATAAGCATGATGGGCAGGCAGTTCTTTTAATGAAATAGGTATTCAAATTGTATTTGGAAATATCCAAGTTTAAATCATGTAAGGTGAGGATTTCAAAAATTTTTGTATAACTCTTATTTCAAATTCTAGCTCTAAAATTTAGTCTAAACCTTATGTCATTGGGAAAATCACTTACAAATTTTCAGTGCCTCCATGTCTTCATCTTCTTCATCTGTGGGAACAATAACAGTATCTACTTTGGAGAATTGGTATGATGATTAAATAGTGACAGTATGTGTGTGTGTGTGTGTGTTGTGTGTGCGTGTATAATGGAAACTAGGGTGTGTCTTTTTTTTTTGGGTGTGTCTGTTTTATAAGATTTTTTTTTTTGGGGGGGTAAATCACTGTGCTTAGTAGATTCAACGGACTCCATGATTGATTGGATGTGGAGCGTAAACTGAAGGATGGTAATGGTTCTCAGAACTCTTGTTTGGCATTTGGGGGTGTAAAAGGATTATGAATAAAGAATGAAGACGGTTGTGAAAGGACAAAATGCGTATTTTGGTTTAGAAACCGTTCAGTTGGAGGAGAAGTGGAGTGAGGTCTGAACGAGAAGAAGCTGCTGACGTTCCCAATCAGGTTTACAAAGACATCTTTTCAGCCGTTTCCTTATCAAGAGTGGCCTCCACAGTTAACTAATAAAGTTAAATTTGCCAATGACACCAAAGTCTTCACAAAACTGAAATGTGAACCTGTTCTTCACCAGTGTTGGGAGGTGTTTGGAGGTCTGCTCTTTACATGGGTTCTGGTTCCAGTAAGGTGGTGCATCCATATGACACTTAGGTTAGAGGTGACTCCCTAAGGATACCTGTGTTCAAAGAAGCTTGACTTGGGTCTTCCCTGGCAGTCTAGTGGTTAAGACTCTGTGCTTCCATTGCAGGGGGGTGGCGTGGGTTCAATCCCTGGTGGGAGAACTAAGATTCCACGTGCTGTGTGGCAAGGCCAAAAAAAAAAGTTTGATTTGCCTCAAATCCTGTGACCATCAAGACAAGGTCAATAGCCCCACCATGAGGCGTCAAGAAGGGTAGGATGTGGTTGGTGACTTTCTGTGCAGCGAGGTTGCGGGGGTGACGAGCTGCCCCCACCATCTGGCGGTGCCCCCCGCAGGGTCAGAATGAGGGATCTTGCAGCTGGGACGAGACCGCCAAGTGAACCGTCTTGCTGCATGGACAGAACGCGTGAAGGATTTCACTGGTGCCTCGCTCTGACAGCTGCTGGCATCAGAAGACACAGTTTTCTCTGTTCAGCATTTTTTTTCAAAGAAAGCAGTTCAGTTCTTGGCGGTCTTATTTTTCCCCAGTAGGACACCATCCCCCTGCTATAAAGGTGAAGAGAAACCACGCCTCTCTGTTCTTGAGGGCCAGGAGAACCGCTTCCCAGGTGAGGATTTCAGTGGTACAGCTGGACGGCGGATCAGAGGGCACATAAAGAGAGCCACATACCATACATCCTCCCCGGATATAATAAATAGAAAAGAAGAGAGCTAGGTGCCCATGGGTTTCTAGGGATGAACCACGAATTGAGCAGGTATTTATTAACGTGCTGTGTGCCCAGAAATGCCGTATGGTCTCTTCACAGCAGTGAGGAGATGTAGGAAAAATGCAAGAAATGAGCCGTCTGCATTTTCGACTGTTAATACGGTCTCTGATATCACTAAGTAGATCTCTGGTTGGCTGCTTCTCTCATCGCTGCTGTTACCGCCTCCAGAGATATGGCTTCTTCTGTCTGTACCTCCATTGTTACCTCCTCAGTTACCCACACTGCCTTCCTCAGAGTTACTGTGAGGATTAGTGAGTATTCACTGAAGACTGAACATCTTATTTCTACTGTGGCCGTGACCTCAATGACAAATGTGCCTGCGTTTGTTTTACTGATTACCGTGGCTGCTTGCCTAGTTTTTTCTGTACGCCGTCTATCGCACCCAGACCTGTGTGCCTCTTCCCTGCTTAATCTTCACTCTTACTCTGTGACGTTGTTTATATGAATATCTCTACTTTCTAGATCAGAAAATTCTAGCAGAAAAAAAGTTGAATATTTTGCCCAAGTGGTTAAGGCAAGGAGTACCGTCCCCGGAACATTCAAAGTGCTCAGTAAATATTTGCCAATTGACTGATGAACTTTAAAGCTTATTTTTTATTATCTGGCCTTCTAGACAAAACAAAAGCCCTTAGTCAGAATTGTTCTGGATATTTTATTTGGCCTTCACAAGCTTGTTTTTCATATAAATTAGGAGACATCATTTTAAATTGAGAGAATTCATAACATACACAAACACAGTCTGAATTTATGAATTTTGTTGGGGAGAATTAAAGAAGTCGCCACCCTGATATTGTAGTGCTGAGTAGCACTCAGTCAGCTTCAGGTGGACACAGTATGTGTCCCCTGCTTCCCCAACTCAGAACCTGCGTTCATTCCACCTTGAGGTCTCAGGAGAAAAGCTCCATAAGACAGCCAAGCCTCACAAATGTAATTAGGAGGCGATGACTCAGAACGTAGCAGAGGATACAGATTGGGGCGGGGTTCAGCAGCACTCGACTGTAACGCAGACAGTCCGGGACAGAGAAATTAGAGAGCTGAGGTGGGCCTATGTCCTGAGGGGCAGGAAGGGCGTTGCAGCAGACGGGCGGCGTCTGGGCTTCCCCAGTGGCTCAGGTAAAGAAACCGTCTGCAGTGCAGGAGACGCGGATTCCATCCCTGAGTCAGGAAGACCCCCTGGAGAAAGAAATGCCAGCCCACCTCACTGTTCTTTCCTGGGAAATCCCATGGCCAGAGGAGACAGGCGGGCGACAGTCCATGGGATCACAAAGAGCCAGACACGATTTAGAGACTAGACCGCCATCACCAGCCTTTTTAAAGGTAGAGAAGAGGGGAAAAACTGTTTTGTATGCTGCCTATAAATAAAGTACACACCAAATAAGTTTCTCCTTAAGTTAAAAGCACAGTAACTTTTAGGAAAAGCTCTGAGTTGGTCCTAGTATTCACCAGGATTGGATTATTTCTTGAAACTCCTGAAATGGCCTGAGAGTAGGGGAGTGAAGCTTGAGTAAGCAGCTAGGCCCTGGGAAAACCCTGGGGACTCATTAGCAACACAGAGATTCTGAGAGCATCCCTGGGGTCCCACTTCCTGCCTCGTGGAACTGACTGCACTCTCCGCCATGGCCTCTGTCTCTTCCTCTCCCTTCTGGTTCCCGAGGCTCCCAGAGGGAGCAGTGGCGGAAACACTGGCAAGCTCACCGGCGGCTGAAGCTCCATTCCTGGCAGGAGACGCCCTCCAGGTCTCCGTGGCAGCTGTCCCTCTGGGCTCGCAGCGTCGAGGCCGGATTGTGCAGCCCAGCTTCCCACGGAGACAGGGGTCTCGCCGGCCATATGGTTACTGAACTTAGAGCCGCCGACGCGGAGTCTACTGACTTCAGTTTGTCCTTACCAGCCGGAGTATTTTCCTCCTCTGCACTCTACCAACCCATATGTGAACAGATAGAGCGTGCTGAGAAAAATCTGTGTGCTGGCATCAGAGAGACTTATGGTTGAGTCCTTGGTGTGATCCTGGACTCATTTCCTAAGCATCTAGTTCTTTCGTTATTGGTAAAATGGGGAGAATAGGTGTGAGAGGTCAATTAGACCAGGAGAGCTGCCAGAGCAGTGCCTAGCAGCTATTGAGCACCCGGAATTCATCATTTCACTGTTGTTGTCATTGCTACCACAAGGAGCTAATATGAGGCAAGAGAAAAATAAAAAGGAACACAAGGTCCCGAGGCCTCAAGGTGGGATGTCTGTGTTCCTTTGTTGCTGTTGTTCGGCCACTAAGTCATTTCTGACTCTGTGATCCCATGGACTGTAGCCCGCCAGACTCCATTGGATTCTCCAGGAATATTCTCCAATATTCTCCAAGAATATTGGAGTTGGGTGCCATTACCTTCTCCAGGGGATCTTCCCGACACAGGGGTCAAATCCGTCTCTTGCGTCTCCCGCACGGTTAGGTAGATTTTTCACCCACTGCGCCACCTGGGAAGCCCAAGCATTCTGATAGAGCTTGGCCAGTAGCACACCGCCTCGTGGAGAACTGCAATGCAGGGGCACGGATGAAAAGGCCGAGGAGACACCCATGTCAGGGCCGAGGAAAGAAGCTGTGGCTCTGCCTCTTAGAAATGGGAGTGGTAACGTCCTATCCTGTGATTCGGTGAGTCACAGGTAAAAGCGCCAGTGACAAGTGCAAATGGTTTGCTCAGCACCTGGAAAGTGCAGGGTGTGAACTTCTTCAGCAGCTGGCTGCAGGCTCCTCGGGGTGAGCAGAAGTGTGAATGAGACGGGGAGCAGCTGGCTGCAGGCTCCTCGGGGTGAGCGGAAGTGTGAATGAGACGGGGAGCAGCTGGCTGCAGGCTCCTCGGGGTGAGCGGAAGTGTGAATGAGACGGGGAGCAGCTGGCTGCAGGCTCCTCGGGGTGAGCGGAAGTGTGAATGAGATGGGGAGCAGTGGTGGCAGGAGCCACGAGAGGCTAATTGCTTTCCTGGAGGCGCTGCCTTCTCATCGCCTGGCTGTGCCTGTCCGCGCGGACACATCGTGCCACTCCCCGAGCGCCCCAGGCTCCGGGGCCAGGGGCGTCCAGTGGCCCAGCGTCGGGGGCGCCTGCGTCAGCCTGGCCGTCTTCCCCAGACCGCGCCTTCTCCAGTCAGCCGTGCAGGGTGTGGATGCTTCGAGCCATGAGAGATTTACCCAGACTCTGAAAGCTTGGGGCTGTCCATCGAAACAGACGTCATCATTAGTATGATGATTCTCTTTAATAATGACACAGCTCTGAGTTTTTAAAACGTAATTTTGTGCATTTGCTTTGGGCTGTGCTGGGTCTTTGTTGCTTCATGGGCTTTTCTCTAGTTGCAGAGGGCGGGGGCTGCTCCCGAGCTGCAGTGTGCAGCTTGTCTGTGCAGTGACCCTCTCGACGTCCAGCACGGGCTCTGTGCAGCGGCCCCTCTCGACGTCCAGCACGGGCTCTCTGCAGTGACCCTCTCGACGTCCAGCACGGGCTCTGTGCAGTGACCCTCTCGACGTCCAGCACGGGCTCTGTGCAGTGACCCTCTCGACGTCCAGCACGGGCTCTGTGCAGTGACCCTCTCGACGTCCAGCACGGGCTCTGTGCAGCGGCCCCTCTCGACGTCCAGCACGGGCTCTGTGCAGTGACCCTCTCGACGTCCAGCACGGGCTCTGTGCAGTGACCCTCTCGACGTCCAGCACGGGCTCTGTGCAGTGGCCCCTCTCGACGTCCAGCACGGGCTCTGTGCAGTGACCCTCTCGACGTCCAGCACGGGCTCTGTGCAGCGGCCCCTCTCGACGTCCAGCACGGGCTCTGTGCAGTGACCCTCTCGACGTCCAGCACGGGCTCTGTGCAGTGACCCTCTCGACGTCCAGCACGGGCTCTGTGCAGTGACCCTCTCGACGTCCAGCACGGGCTCTGTGCAGTGACCCTCTCGACGTCCAGCACGGGCTCTGTGCAGTGACCCTCTCGACGTCCAGCATGGGCTCTGTGCAGTGGCCCCTCTCGACGTCCAGCACGGGCTCTGTGCAGTGGCCCCTCTCGACGTCCAGCACGGGCTCTGTGCAGTGGCCCCTCTCGACGTCCAGCACGGGCTCTGTGCAGCGGCCCCTCTCGACGTCCAGCACGGGCTCTGTGCAGTGACCCTCTCGACGTCCAGCACGGGCTCTGTGCAGTGACCCTCTCGACGTCCAGCACGGGCTCTGTGCAGTGACCCTCTCGACGTCCAGCACGGGCTCTCTGCAGTGACCCTCTCGACGTCCAGCACGGGCTCTCTGCAGTGACCCTCTCGACGTCCAGCACGGGCTCTGTGCAGTGACCCTCTCGACGTCCAGCACGGGCTCTCTGCAGTGACCCTCTCGACGTCCAGCACGGGCTCTCTGCAGTGACCCTCTCGACGTCCAGCACGGGCTCTGTGCAGTGACCCTCTCGACGTCCAGCATGGGCTCTGTGCAGTGACCCTCTCGACGTCCAGCACGGGCTCTCTGCACTGGCCCCTCTCGACGTCCAGCACGGGCTCTGTGCAGTGACCCTCTCGACGTCCAGCACGGGCTCTGTGCAGTGGCCCCTCTCGACGTCCAGCACGGGCTCTGTGCAGTGACCCTCTCGACGTCCAGCATGGGCTCTGTGCAGTGACCCTCTCGACGTCCAGCACGGGCTCTGTGCAGTGGCCCCTCTCGACGTCCAGCACGGGCTCTGTGCAGTGACCCTCTCGACGTCCAGCACGGGCTCTCTGCACTGGCCCCTCTCGATGTCCAGCATGGGCTCTGTGCAGTGACCCTCTCGACGTCCAGCACGGGCTCTGTGCAGTGGCCCCTCTCGATGTCCAGCACGGGCTCTCAGGCACTTGGACTTCAGCAGTTGTGGTACTTGGGCTTAGTTACTCCGCAGCCTGTGGGATCTTCCCTGACCAGGTGTCAAACCCGTGTCCCCTGCATAGACAGGCTGGCTCTTTACCATTAAGCCTCCAGGGGACGCCCTGTTTATAGTTTCTTAAGGAACTTCCATTCAGGAAGCCAGTCCAGGGCTCTGTGATGACCTCGATAGGTGAGATGAGGGTGGTGGGCAGGAGGGAGGTGTGAGAGGGAGGGGATATTTGCATGTGTGTGTTAGTGGCTCAGCCGTGTCAGACTGAGAGCCTGACGGACTCTCTGAGAGCCCATAGACCTCAGTCCCCCAGGCTCCTCTGTCCATGGGACTCTCCAGGCAAGAATCCTGGAGAGTGGGTTGCCATTCTCTTCTTTGGGGGATCTTCCTGACTCGGAGACTGAACCTGGATCTCCTGCATTGCAGGCAGACTCTTGGCTGTCTGCGCCACCAGGGAAGCCCGATATATATGTATACACACAGCTGATTTACTTCATTGTATAGAAACTAACACAGCATTGTTGTGTTATATTCTAATTAAAAAGAAACTCTTCATTAGTAAATGGAAGGCTAAAGAATAAGGAATACAGGAGAATCCTTCTGGCCTTGACTCTCAAAATCTGTCAGGGAATAGAATCCCACAGGATTCTTCCTTGAACTGTTCGTATGAATAAGAGTCCTGGCAAGTGGTTCACTCTCTGTGACGGTTGGAGGAGCGAGGGAAAAGGGAGAGGGGAGAAAAAGAGCTCCAGATTTTTCTTTTATAGATTTAACCGTCTCTACCCCTGTTTTTGACAGCCTTTAGTAGCAGAACTCATCACAATGATTGTATCAAAAGTGGTTTTCCTTTTGCAATCACAGTAATGTCTCACCCACATCACTGTGCATCATTAAGCATTCGCGGTGGATGGGGCTTAGCAATCAAGTAGCCTATCCTTCATTTTACTGATGAAGAAAAAGGAGCCCAGGAAAATTAGGGAGGATTTGTAAAGCACAGAGCCCTGTTGACAAATACTGTTCCTATCTCCATTCCAATATGATAATAGCACCTTAGTTTCCCTCTTAGGAAATATTCTTTCCAATTCTCAGCACATATGTTTCAGGTAAGGCTTACCAGAACATTCCTGGCCTTGCCAACAAATTCCAAAGGTCCAGCAATTGGCATAGAACCCAGATCTGGCCCATTAGTGATTGGACTGGCTGTGTGCTTTGAAACAGCAGTTTCTGGAATTGACTTAGATATTAGAAAACGCAACTTCTTCCCTTCAGGTGGGGTGGCTGAGATGGTGGGGTACAGTCTTGGAACTGCCAGAGACTATTTGCTGACAAAACGGAATAACTCAGTAATGAAGCTAAGAGGACAGTCAGTGGAGAGGAGAAATGTAAAAAACTCATTTCTTTTAAAAAAATTTTTAGCTGTGCTGGGTCTTCATTTCAGCACACGAACTTTTTCTGGTTGCAGCCAGTGGGGCTGCTCCCCCTTTGTGGTGTGAGGGCTTCTCACTGCGGTGGCTGTTCTTATTGCAGAGCATGGGCTCTAAAGCCTGCAGGCTTTAGTATCCATGGCATGCAGGCTCTAGAGACAGGCTCGGTAGTATGGCGCACAGGCAAAGTTGCCCCAAGGCATGTGGGATCTTTGTTCCCAGTTCAGTTCAATTCAGTTCAGTCGCTCAGTCCTGTCCGACTCTTTGTGACCCCATGGACTGCAGCACACCAGGCTTCCCTGTCCATCCCTTTGTTTCCAGACCAGGGATCAAACCCACGTCCCCTGCATTGGCAGGTGGATTCTTAACCACTGGACCACCGAGGAAGTCCCCAAAACTCATTTCTGATGATATTATTGAGGCCCTGGATCATGGACTTCTTGGTATTTTCAGTAGCTTTGACAGTACTCTTTTTTGATAATTCAAGTCATTTTGAATTATATTTCTTCATTTGTAAATTAAAAAAAAATCCCTGAGTGCATTAGAGCTACCTGGATAAAGGGTGTCTGATCCTGGAGCAGGGGTCTCTCTCTCTCTCATGAAGAATAAAAGGAAAGACAAAACGCTGAGAAATACCAAAGGTCATTAATGAGTTCAACTACTTTAATTATGACCAAGAAACTCAGTTTATAGACTCTAAAGCAAAGATGTTCTTAAAATACTTAGAAGCAATAGGGAAAACCAATGAGCAGCCACATTATGCTTAATTTTAATCCCCAACCAAAAATGATCAGTTGTGTAAAATGTGTCTTCTCTTTTCAACTTGGCCTCTGATCTGTGAATGTGATGTTGAACATGTTCTTTGTCTTCTCTTATGTCTGGATGTCTGTTTCTGAATGGCAAACCACCACCAAACCGTGGGTTTTAAAACAATAATAGTCATTTATTTTGCTCACAAATCTGGAAGTTGACTGAGTCTACCTAGGCTTGGAAGCCTTCATGTGTTTGCAGTCAGATGTCGGTTGATTGGATAATAAACTTTACTCGATCTACTGCTTCAAGGATGTTCATCTTATCCAAAAGTTGCCTCATAGGTGCATCCAGAGTAATGTTTGACCAGACATCTGGGTGCCCTGTGACTCTGTCAAGCTGACACATTAAATTAGCCATCCATTTCAGTTCAGTCACTCAGTTGTGTCTGACTCTTTGCGACCCCCATGAACCACAGCACGCCAGGCCTCCCTGTCCATCAGCAACTCCCGGAGTCCACCCAAACCCATGTCCATCAAGTCAGTGATGCCATCCAACCATCTCATCCTCTGTCGTCCCCTTCCCCTCCTGCCCTCAATCTTTCCCAGCATCAGGGTCTTTTCACATGAGTCAGCTCTTCGCATCAGGTGGTCAAAGTATTGGAGTTTCAGCTTCAATATCATTAGTTAGTGAAGTCGCTCAGTCGTGTCCGACTCTTTGCGACCCCATGGACTGTAGCCTACCAGGCTCCTCCGTCCATGGAATTTTCCAGGCAAGAGTACTGGAGTGGGTTGCCATTTCCTTCTCCAGAGGATCTTCCCCACCCAGGGAATGAACCTGGGTCTCCCACATTGCAGGCAGACGCTTTACCATCTGAGCCATCAACATCATTACCTGGAGTCAAATGTGATCGCAGACAGGAACTATTTAGAATCATTCACTGTACTGAATTCAGCACTGTGAACTTGAGAGTTTCTAGAAGTCTGAATGGTTTGAACATCCAGACATCTGCATAATGTTTCAGTGTTGCTTACTCCAGGTGGCTCAGTGGTAAAGAATCTGCCCGCCAATGCAGGAGACACAGGGCACGCAGGTTTGATCTCAGAGTCAGGAAGATCCCCTACAGTAAGAAATGGCAACCCACTCCAGTATTCTTGCCTGGAAAATTCCATGGATAGGGGAGCCTGGTGGGCTACAGTCCATGGGGTCGGAAAGATCGGGCATGACTGAGCATGCACATATGTACTTGTACTTATAAAATGTTAGTGAGCATAAAAATACTGAATAAAATTACATGTGTGTGTATATATATATTATAATGTGTATGTGTGTAACACATATGTACCTTAATGTACTGCTTAGAATATTAATATTCTAAATCTATAAAATTTATAAAATGCATATACAATGATAGAATAGCATAATAAATCTTTTCATATACATTACCCAGCTTTGATCATTATCAGTATTTTTCAATGCATTTTCTACCCACTGTGCTTTAAATTTCTGCTCTGTTACTTTAAATCAAATCCCAGACAACGTGTCATTTTTGTGCAGGATCCCTCCAGGATGCATCTCGAACTGAAAAGGGGACTTTGTCTTCCCTGCAGAGCTTCAATTCCCCCATCACATCCAACATTTAAAATAAGCCCTTATATCATCTAATATTAAGAGGGTTCTAACAGTGATTTTGAACACACATGATTTTTATCTTATCTTCGCCAGTCATCTCGCCTAACACCCCCGTGAGTCTGCGATGGTGAAAACCTGGTGAGGAGAGCCCGAGGCGTGGATGAAAGCGCCTGAGGGGCAGGGGAGCAGCGCGGGCCACGCGTTCGTCTGTGTGCGTGGCGGACTCGAAGCACTTGCCGCTCTCAGAGAAACGGGGAGCCTGTGCGGGCCGTCCGGGCGGCAGACGGGTCCTCCGTCCTGCCGGCCTGCCGGTCCAGCGGGTGTCGCTGTGCTCCCTGCGCTCGGGACGGCCGCCGGCGCGCCCACGGCAGGCCTAGAACGTGCCGGTGTCTCTCGCTGCGAGAGAGACGGTGCTTTATAGATGGAACAGGCTGCCTGCCAGAGAAGATCGGATTTTCGCCTCTAATTGAGACAGCTTAATAACATAAGGGACGGTGCAGCGAACTTCTTAAAACTCTGGGCCGAGGCAGACTTTCTGCTGGGCGTCTGCCAGCCCGTTGCACCTGCGGCATCTCCCCACTAATATTTCAGAGTGTCGGTGTAAGTGGCCCAGGAGCCCCCTGCAGAACCATGGTGATTGCTGAGATGTGCCTAGACCAGCTGAGATAACAGCGCGCCAAGAAGCAGGGAAAATACCAACAGCTGGGGTTCATGCTACTAATTTTGTTTTCTTAAAAGTAAACTTTATGGAATGACAAGTCCCACTAAGAGCTAATCTGGAATTAGACAGCTACCAGTTCTTTCGCTGACCTTTGAACTCCTGTGTTCAGTCACTGTGTACATGGCAAATCTGTATCAGAGGATGGGCGCTCTCCCCTGCACCAGTGATGGGCGTCGTGCGTGCCGACCTCTCTGGGCGAGTCTGCCCTGAACGTTCCATCCGTCTCAACACCGGGCCCTGCGTAGAAGGGATTGGGCGTAGTTGGCATGTGATGTGAAATCCACTTCCTTTTCTACTTTGTTCTCAGCGCTCATTTTGTCTCTTTGGGGACAGGAAACAAACCACAGCGTGCCGACCACGTGGCGTGGTTGTTGTTCAGTTGCTGTCATGTTCAACTCTTTGCGACCCGGTGGACTTCAGCCCACCAGGCTCCTCTGTCCATGGAATTCCCCAGGAAAGAATACTGGAGTGGGCTGCCATTTCCTTCTCCAGGGAGTCTTCCCAGAACCAGGGGTCAAACCCACGTCTTCTGCACTGCAAGTAGATTCTTTACCACTGAGCCTTCAGGGAGGCCTGGTATCCCACGGTAAACAGACCAAAAATGACACAGAGCTCTGAACGGGCAGAGACGGTACAACTCTCATTCACCACTGTGCTTTTAGAACCAAACCCAGGGTCAGGAATAAGAAGCCGTTAAAAAATATGCATTTAAAAATTCAATGAAATTGAACAAAAGAAGCATCACATGTGCTATTGGAATCACATACCTAGGTTGATATGCCTACAGAATAAGAACAGTAGCAATGAGAATATAAAATAATCAATAGGCAGCTGATCCTGAACGAGTTCTGTGTGCAGGCACCGTGCTGATGCGTTTCCACGGACAGTCTCCCTGTTACTCCCAGCAGCCTCTGTGACAGATCCCGTTATTGGCTGCATGTCTCCAGTGGGGAAACTGAGGCTGTGTGAGGTTAAACAGGCCCCAAAGAGCAGCTGGACAACCCAAGTTCACTGTCTGCATGACTCCAGTCCACTGCAGCCTGCTGACTCTTGTGCATGAAGTTTGGCCAGTTCTAGGTGACCATGGTCATCTCTAGGTGTCTTTGTGAAATTTCTCTTACATGGCCATCTCTTCCTAAGTTGAAAAATATTCAATGTAATTTCACTCGTTGTGGTAGTAGTGGTGGTGGTTTAGTTTCCAATTCTTGTCTGACTCTTTTGTGACCCTGTGGACTGTAGCCCACCAAGCCCCTCTGTCCATGGGCTTTCCAAGGCGAGAATACTTGAGTGGGCTACCATGCCCTCCACTAGAAGATCTTCCCAACCCAGGGATCAAACCCACAAACTTCGTCTCCTGCATTGACAGCTGGGTTCTTTACCACTAGCAGCACCTGGGAGGCACATACGTGGTATACACGTGTGTGTGTGTGTGTGTGTGTTAGTCACTCAGTCATGTCCAGCTCTGCAATTCCATGGACTGTAGCCCACCAAGGTTCTCTGTCATGACTTTCCAGGCAAGAACACTAGAGTGGATAGCCATGCCCTTCTCCAGGGATCTTCCTGACCCAGGGGTTGAACCCAGGTCTCCTGCTTTGTAGGAAGATTCTTTATCATCTGAGCCACCAGGGCAGCCCATATATATGTATGTATGTGTACGTGTGTGTGTGTGTGTGTGTGTGTGTGTGTGTGTATAAAGAGAGAGTACACCAAGTGATACATGTACTTCAAAAATAAAAATTAGGGATGTTTCCTTTGCCAGGACCTAGCTACAATTATAAAAGGAGAAGTTTTTTAATGCTCTCATTAATATATTTGAATTTATGAAACTAAGCGTTATTAACTCTTCCGTTACAAATACAGTAGCGGTCAAATAGCCACTCTGTTTTTTCAGTTGACTGTCACTGAACGATGATGTAATGGCCTGTTGGTCTGCCTGCTTATCAGTCTGTCTACCTACCTTGCTTTTGTGAGAAAATACGCTAACTCCTTTCTATACAGTCATATGTGAGTGGTTACCTTGGAGAGACAGATCCTGTGCAGTCTCTTTTAATTATTCATACCGAACATGTGTAAGGGCTTCCCACGTGGCTCTAGTGGGAAGGAACGTGCCTGCCAGTGTGGGAGGTGTCAGAGAGGAAGGTTCCATCCCTGGGTCAGAAAGATCTGCTGAGGGAGGACATGGCAACCTGCTCCTGTGTTCTCGCCTGGAGATTCCCGTGGACAGAGGAGCCTGGAGGGTTATAATTCATGGGGCCAAACAACTGGATACAACTGAAGCGACGTAGCATGCATGTACACAACACATAAACTTTTTGCCTAAGGAACATGTTTTATAACTGTGGTACAAGGGTCCTAAAGACCTCCTGGATGGAAAGGAATTAATACCTAAGTGACACTTCCCCCAACCATGTTGGCCAGGGTGGTTTTGACCAAGCTCCAGTGATGGAGGAAGATGCTGCTATTGCTCAGATAAACTTGTCATGAGGAATTGCAGACGTGCTTTGAGTAGACTGAATAGTGATCCATCAGTGATGTCCGTGTTCTAAACTACTGGTGAATTTTACCTTACTTGACAAAAAGGACTTCACAGAGATAATTAAGAATCCTGAGATGAGATTATCCTGGGTTTTGCGTGTAGGACAAATGGAGCTTTGTGAGAGAGAAGCAGGAACATTCAAATTAAGAAAAAAAGGAGAGAGAGGGAGGAGATGAAATGATGGAAGGAGAGATGGGAGCTACATGGCCCAAAAATGCAAGCAGCATCAGATACTGGAACCCAGTGTAGGTTAAATTTATGTAAATTATACCAAGTCCTAGTAACTGCCAAGGCAGGAGATATAAGAAATGTGGGTTCAATCCCTGGGTCAGGAAGATCCCCTGGAGGAGGGCATGGCAAACCTCTCCAGTATTCTTGCCTGGAGAATCCCATGGACAGAGGAGCCTGGTGGGCTATAGTCCATGGGGTCACAAAGAGTCAGACATGACTGAAGTGTCGTAGCACACACCCACAGTTTGTGTGCAGTTTCTGGCTGTTGTGAGTAAAGCTTCTGTGGACGTTTATATTCGGGTTTTGTGTGAACATGGTCTTTTATTTCTCTGGGGTAAATGCCAGAGGAGCACTTGCTAGTTCGTATGGTAGCTGCATGTTTTGTGTTTTTAAGCAACCACTTGGCTGTTTTCCAGGGTGGCTGTACCATTGTGTGTCCATCAGCAGTAAATGAGTGATCAAATCTTTTTCATTATTTCTTGGTTACTATTTTTGTTGAGCTTCCCAGTTTGCTCAGATAGTAAATAATCTGCCTGCAATGTAGGAGGCCTGGGTTTGATCCATGGGTTGGGAAGATCCCGCTGGAGAAGGAAATGGAAACCCACTCCAGTGTTCTTGCCTGGAGAATTCCGTGGACAATGAACCCTGGTGGGCTACAGTCCATGGGGTTGAAAAGAATTGGACACAACTGAGCAGCTAATGCATATTTTTATTTTAGTCATTCTTATAAAAATGTTCTGATACCTCATTGTGGCTTCAGTTTGCATTTCTCTGACAGGTAATGTATTGAACGTCTTTTAAAGTGTTTGCTATCTGTATAGCATCCAGAGTGAGCTTCTTTTTTGGTATCTTTTCCTTATATTCTTTTTGGACCTTTGAGTGGTTTCTTTCTTTCTTTTTTTTTTTTTTTTTTTTTCTATTTTGTTTTGCAAGCTCTTTTTATATATCCACTGCAATTGTTTTCCCCCATAGGGAAATATTTTTTTTCCTCTTTTATTGCTTTCAAGATTGTTTTTTTTTTCCTTTGAAGTTTTTCAAATTTTAGCTATGAATGTTTTCATATGAAGTTCTTTTCATTTTTCTTGTCTGGGTTTTGTTTAGTTTCTTGAATCTCTAGGTTAATGTCTTTTGCCAAACTTGGGGAATTTTCAGAATAAAGATGCTTATTTCTTTAAGTCCTTTTTCAGCCCTACCCTTTTTCTCTTCTTCTCTAACTCTTATCACACAAATTTAATGTCTTTTGTATAGACCCAGCAGTCCCTGGTGCTCTATTTTTTTTTTTTTTTGTTTTTTTCCAGTACATGTTCTCTCTTTTGTTCATTTCTATTGTTCTGTCTATTGAGTTTTTTAGAGTGGTTATTGTATTTTTCCATATAAAAATTTCCATTGGGTTTTTTTTATATCTTCTATTTCTTTTTTAGAACTTTCTATTTTTTATTTGTTTCACTCATGTTTGTAATTGCCTTTGAAGCGTTTTTATGATGGCTACTTTAAAATCTTTTTCAGAAAATTTAATTCAAACATCACTATCATTTTGGTGTTGGCATCTATTGATTACTTTTTTTTTTTCATTCAGCTTGGGCTCTTCCTGGCTCTTGGTATGATGAGGGATTTTTAATGGAAAGTTGGACATTTTGTGTATTATTTTTTAAGACCCTGAATCTTAAACTGTCTGTTTTATCTGGAACTCCTAACCCTGTTCTCCCAGAGGAAAGGAGTGGTGACCTTGCTGCCATATGGGGTAGAAACCCAGGTGCTCCCAGTGGAGTTGGAAGTCCACACTCTCCGCATGGTCTCCTCTGACACTGCAGAGTGGGACCTTGCCACCTGCTGGGCCTTCTCTGATACCATCCCAGTGGGGAGGTTACGGTGACTTATGTCAGCATGCCAAAGGTAGAAAACCCACCTCCACAATCAGCATTTGCTGCTAGGGGTAGCAGTGAGGCCCTTATTTTTTCTGTGCTGTTTGAAGAGAGTAAAGCTCTTGTTATCTGAAAGTTTCCGGTCTCTCTAGGCTGACCTTATTGTTGACTTTGGATGGAGAGATCTGGCTTCTGTGCCTGTGGAATTTCTAGGTTGCTGGCCCTTCAACTCCACGTCTGGGAAATAAGAGGCAGAGAGAAAAGCCAGAGAACTTATGGCCATGTGGTTCCTCGGGTCCCAGTGTTCACAGCTGGTCTGCTTTCTTCCCTCCACCTTTCAGAATCTCCTTATGTTTGTTTTATAAATAGCATTTTGGGTTTGGAGGGAAAGATACATCTACACCATCATTGTGGACATTCTGGAAGTAGAAATTCCAGGCTCCTTTTGCAATGCAATACTGGAAGTGACATTCTATCACCTTGCTCTGTTCTGTTACTCAGAAGAAAGTCACAGTTAAACAGCTCACATCGAAGGCGTTGTTTTGCACAGTTACACAAGGGCATGAAGTTGAGGATGTGAAGGTTACTAAATGCAACCACAGGTTCATACGCGTTCACCTGAGCAGATACTGCCCATCAGTTTTGCTAAAGTTTGTGCTAACTTACATTCCTCATCGGCAATATGGAAGAGTTTCAGCTGATTCATATTGTTGCCATTACTTGGCTTTTAAACGTCTTTTGAAGAGTGTAGCTGTGTTGACAAATGTAGTTGATTCTCATTATTATTTTAATTTGCATTTCCCTGATGTGTTATCAAGTTTAACACCTCTTTATGTTTATTGTCCATTTATCTTTTTCCTCTTTTGTGAACTTCCTATTTAAGACTTTTGCTTATATTCTGGTAGACTGTTTGCATATTCATGTGTAACCGAAAGTGAGATCTTACTGCTCAGCTCTCAAAATGCCAATGAAGAGGCCAGGTTGGTGGAAATGCAAGTTTGCTTTGTTTTGGATGCCGGCAGCTGGGGCAGGGTTGGCGGATGCCCGTCCACAGGCCGACTTCCCTCACTGATGACCAATGGGTGGGACCTTTCATAAGCTAGGGAAGGGGGCTGCATTCGGAAACAGAACAGTCAGCTCTGACAGTCATCTTGAAATGGGTCACTGGTAGTCTGACCAGCATCATCGTGATTGTTTTAAGTACAGTTAGTCTTTAGTTCCAGTATAAGATTGCTCCAATTTCTTTGAGGCCAGCTCTCAGAATTGTGGCAGCTTATGTCATGACTACAGTCTGATCTTCATGTAATTAATGCCTTCCATCTGGGGAGGGTTTGGTATCAGTATGATAGCCGACAGGATATGGCTCAGAATGTTGTCTCCAGCTCTCAGTTCAGTTCAGTTCAGTGACTCAGTTGTGTCCTACTTTTTGCAACCCCATGGCCTGCAGCATGCCAGGCTTCCCTGTCCATCACAGCTCCCAGAGCTTACTCAAACTCATGTCCATTGAGTCATGGTGATACCATTCAACCGTCTCATCCTCTGTCATCCACTTCTCCCCCTGCCTTCAATCTTTCCTAGCATCAGGATCTTTTCTAATGAGTCAGTTCTTCACATCAGGTGGCCAGAGTATTGGAGTTTCAGCTTCAGTCTTTCCAATGAATATTCAGGACTGATTTCCTTTAGGACGGACTGGTTGGATCTCCTTGCAGTCCAAGGGACTCTCAAGAGTCTTCTCCAACACCACAGTTCAAAAGCATCAATTCTTCAGTGCTTAGCTTTCTTTATGGTCCAACTCTCACATCCATACATGAGTGCTGGAAAAACCATAGCTCTGACTAGACAGACCTTTGTTGGCAAAGTAATGTCTCTGCTTTTTAATATGCTGTCTAGGTTGGTCATAACTTTTCTTCAAAGGAGCAAGCGTCTTTTAATTCCATGGCTGCAGTCACCATCTGCAGTGATTTTGGAGCCCAAGAAAATAAAGTCTGTTACTGTTTCCATTGTCTTCCCATCTCTTTCCCATGAGGTGATGGGACCAGATGCCATGATCTTAGTTTTTTGAATGTTGAGTTTTAAGCTAGCTTTTTCACTTTCCTCTTTCACTTTCCTCAACAGGCTCTTTAGTTCCTCTTCACTTTCGGCCATAAGGGTGGTGTCATCTGCGTATATGAGATTATTGGTATTTCTCCCAACAATCTTGATTCCAGCTTGTGCTTCATCCAGCCTGGCATTTCACATTATGTAATCTGCATATAAGTTAAATAAGCAGGGTTACAGTATACAGCTTTGATGTACTCCTTCCCCAGTTTGGAACCAATCTGCTGTTCCATGTTTGGTTCTAACTGTTGCTTCTTGACCTGCATACAGGCTTCTCAGGAGGCAGGTAAGGCAGTTTGATATTCCCATCTCTTTAAGAATTGTGTTTGTTGTGATCCACAGTCAAAGGCTTTGGTGTAGTCAATAAAGGAGAAGTAGGTATTTTTCTGGAATTCTCTTGCTTTTTCTATGATCCAACGGTTGTTGGCAATTTGATCTATGGTTCTTCTGCCTTTTCTAAATCCAGCTTGAACATCTGGAAGTTCACAGTTCATGTACTGTTGAAGCCTGGCTTGGAGAATTTTGAACATTACTTTGCTAGTGTGTGAGATGAGTGCAGTTGTGTGGTAGTTTGAACATTCTTTGGCCTTGGCCTTCTTTGGAATTGGAATGAAAACTGACCTTTTCCAGTCCTGTGGTCACTGCTGAGTTTTCTAAATTTTCTGGCTCTCAAGAAGCTCTCGAGGAGCTCTACAGCTCTGAAGAAGGAACTAAAGATCCTTGACTATTCTTAATGACTGGGTTTTCCTGGTGGCTCAGTGGTAAAAGATCCACGTGCCGATGTAGGAGATGTGGGTTCAATCCCTGGGTCTGAAAGAGCCCCTGGAGAAGGAAATGGCAGTCCACTCCAGTATTCTTGCCTGGGAAATCTGGTGCCTGGTGGGCTATAGTCCATGGGGTCATGAAACAGTTGAGCACAACTTGGTGACTAAACAGCAACAATGGTTAATGACTGCATTATTATTTAGCTTTGTTGGGTTGTTTCCTTTCATTTCTATACCCGCACAATAACTCCTAAAATGATTTTTTGCAGTTTTCCAACCTGGGTAAATATAGCTCATTCTTCAAAATCAATTATTTGCATTTCTTCCTCAGGAAACCATCACTTATTCTTCAGCTGGCATAAGCACCACATGTACTAACGCGTCACCCATTCTTTAATTGTTTGTTCATGTCTATAACTTGAGCTCCTTGAAGGCAAGCCTGCATTTTATTTAGTTCTGTGTTCTGCACTCAGCATGGTGCTGGACACAAAGTGAGGTATCAGAGTGTTTAGGGAAAGACTGATGGATTAATTCATGGGTTCTCAACTGGTGGAAATTTTTACCTCGCACGGGACATTTGGCAACATGTGAAGGCCTTTTGGTTGTCAGAATTGGCATCTAGTAGGTAGAGGCCAGTGATGTTGCTATAATGTGCAGGAAAAGTCACCGAAACAAAATATTGATAGTGTGGAGGCTGAGAAACCTTGGGCTAACCGAATGAATGCTGAATGAATGAATTTTTCCTTTACTTCAATAATAAATCTGATGGGATTTTTTTTATGCCACAGGAAAAATGGGAAATGTAACTTTAATACACAGAATCCAAGAATGTCATTTGTCATTTGTCTGACTCTTTTTGTTCCTAAACTTTTCATTTTAAGAAAAAAAAAATAAAACCTCAGAGTAATTCTATAATTTAGGAATTTTGCAATATTCAGCATCATGAATGTCTTCATGTCATTTAAAGTAACTTGAAGCATAAAAGGGCTTCCCTGGTGGCTCAGATGGTAAAGAGCCTGCAATGTGGGAGACCTGGTTTCAATCCCTGGGTTGGGAAGATCCCCTGGAAGAGGGATGGCAGCCCACTCCAGTGTTCTTTCCTGGAGAATCCCAGGGACAGAGGAGCCTTGTGCGCTACAGTCCATGGGGTCCCAGAGTCAGACATGATGGAGTGACTCAGCACGGCACAGAAGCATAAAGACAGTGGCAGTATTTGCAGAAATCTTTTTTTAACCACATCACCTCATGTGTTAGAACTGAGGACGTCAATATTTGTTGAACACAACCATTATACCTTATTTTAATAGATTTCACAAGTAATGCTGCCTGTATTTGGAGAAGGCACTGGCGACCTACTCCAGTACTCTTGCCTGGAGAATCCCATGGATGGAGGAGCCTGGTGGGCTGCAGTCCATGGGGTCGCCCGAAGAGTCAGACACGACTGAGCGACTTCACTTTCACTTTTCGCTTTCATGCACTGGAGAAGGAAATGGCAACCCACTCCAGTGTTCTTGCCTGGAGAATCCCAGGGATGGGGGAGCCTGGTGGGCTGCCATCTATGGGGTTGCATAGAGTCGGACACGACTGAAGCGACTTAGCAGCAGCAGCTGCCTATATTCAGTTTCTACAGCCTGGTACAAAACTGAACTCTAACCAGTTACTCATGAAAAGAAACGTGCCCTACACATAGACCTTGTATCAAGTCTGTTGTGTTGGCCGTGTAGTCCTAGAGAGCCTCTGCAGTTTGGCTGATGTCCGTTCCTTTGCGCTCACTGAATAGATTGTTGCTGTTCAGTCACCAAGTTGTGTCCCACGTTCTGCGACCGCGTGGACTCAGCCCTCCAGGCTTTTTATTATTGCCAATTGTTCTTCTGGTGGTTTCAGTATCTCATGTCAGCTTGTTGACCTGAGATAAATAGATATTTCTTCAGCAAACATGCATTTATTTGGAACCAGCAGAGCATGTGATTTTAGGGTCTGGGACCATGAAGAGGCATGTACAAGGTCCCCCTAGCAAGGGAAGGAGAAGGCCTCTGTAAGAGCACCCGGGGAGCTGGGAGGGCCCAGTGAGCAGAGTCCAGGCTCCTCATTGGCTGCGTCTTTGCCGGAAGGAAGCAGAGGCGCCTCTCTCTTCCGGCTGGGCTCTGCTGTCGTGTCTGGCGGTGGTCTTGTGGTCTCTAACTCTGTTTAACTGAGGTTTCTGCTTATAACTTTTTAACAGAAGGCAAAAGGAAAGTCTTGAATTACTGAAAAAGCAATGCCTCCTGTCAAAATTTTCTGGTTAAAATTGCAAATACAGAAAGAATTTTTGACACAAAGTACCTCTAATGTAGTTAAAATTAGCTACCAAATTCAAGTTGTATTATGGAATAAATCAGAGTTCAGTGCTTGCCTATGTTCATGTTGTTACTAATTACCCACTAGTATTTCCACAACTGTTTGTGTTTTAGAACTAATTGAATTTTTAAAAAAGCATTCTTGGAATACAAATCAGTTTCTATTCAAAGAACTTGAAAAAAGAACAAAACCTAAAAACCGAAGAGATTTTATTTAGAGATGGTTATAAAAGAAATACATTCCGATTTTGTAATCAAGAGGAAAAATCATGTGGATATGCTAGGACAGCAACCGTTCTGTGTGTGTGTTTGTATTTTCTGAACTGATAGAAAAAACAAAAGGAAGGCGGGAAGGCAGGATGGATGAATATAAATAAAAATATATATGTGTATATATAAATAAATATTCCAGAGAACACACACATCCTATAAGCATATACTCATAAGTAATTTATTCTCTTGATCATTATGCTAATACATGCTTATTGTCAAAAATTTAAAAACAGAAGAACTGAATACAAAATAGCAAATGGAACATGATAGTAATCTAACTACTGAGCAAAACCATAGTTGGCCATGTTATATTTCCTTAGTATTTCTTCTGTGCAACTATTTCTGCAATAAAATGTATACATGCATTTGTATATTTATTTTATATCATATGACATATTCTCTACATACAATTTATTACCCTGCCTTTTTCACATAGTATATTATGAATAATTTGTTCATTCACTAAATTTTCTTTTAATGTAATTTTTAATTTATATCTAATGTTAAGGACTATGAGCCTGTTACATTACAATACTTTCACTGGAAATTTAGCAGGTTTCTTTTTTCACTTTTTATCATTGCAATCAGCAATTACAACTATACATAAGTTTTCTTTACAGATAAATTTATTTTCAAATTGAGGTCATACTACATTTTATTATCCTGATTTTTATGTGAATTCATTATATGCATTATAACAAGTCATAAAACAATTTAACAATTAATGACTGCATAATATTTCATGACATGATGCAAACTTTACACTAATTTTTTTCTGTGTATTTGAAAATTTATAGTGTTTCCAACTTATAGATAAGTTAAATGTGGATAATGTTATAGGTGAATCTTTGTATATATCTTTTATTATTGTCTTAGGACAGAGTTTAACAGTATGTGTCATTGTCCAAAGGTACAATCATGAATAACACTCTGTATATGTAGGATAATTTCCCACTAACTGGCATTTTTTTCAATGTTCAACATCAACAGTTAAAACACTTATATGTATTATTGCAAACACTGCATTTAATTCTAATAATAAATTGAAAGATAGAAAATATAATGTGTTTACGTTCATTTCTTTTGATTACAAAGAAGATTTGACTTGTTTTCAACTTTAAAAAACTTTTTATTGTTGTTTTTTTCTGTGTCATTGGTCTAACCATGTCTTAAACTTCTTTTATCAGTGGAGAACTTATTCTTAAATATTTCTGAATTTCTTGGATATTATTTGTTTCCTTTAAAATATTGATATTAAGTGTTTTCTTTGCAAAGTGATCAGGACATAATTTATTTATCAGATTTTACATTTTCCCTTTCTTTACTCATCTATGGGCAATAAAGACTTGTCCAGACTCTTTTGTAAACAAAGTGATTGGATTACCCTTGATTCAATTCACTGTCTGCTGTGTAAAATTATAAAACATTTCAAAGAAATGTGGGGCATTAAAATTTCTGCTGCAGTAGCTGAGCAACAAATGAGCAGAGTAGCATCTGGAGTGAGTTACAGTGTTCCTGCTTCAGAGCCGTACTCTTCCTTCTGAACAGAAATTTCAAATAGTAGGCTATCTGAGAAACAGCTAGAGAAACAGCATTCAAAAAGTAGTGTGGAATTCGTTTATCTCTACAATCATGGTGCTGTGTCCCCTTTGGAAATAATTGTCAACATCTGCCAGAGGTACATCTAGATCTGTTGTGCTAGAGTGTTTTCACCAAATGCCATCAACTATTTAATGTTTGAAGTGGTACAAATGGGTGCCTCTAATACAAGAGTTCAAAATTCCAGACACCATAGATGATACAGAGGAAAATTAAAAGCCCTCAAACTGTTGCATAATGCAGTGCTTCTCCAAGATTCACATAAGTCCACACTAGTCTGTGAAATGTTTCTCACCAGCTTAAGATGAGAAAAGGCTAGAAATTGAGAATCAGCCTTTACATACTTTTTACTTATTTGACTACCATACGGTATTACTGTGACTGTCAAATGTAAAGTTTAGGCTGTAATTATCGTATAATTTTATCTGAAAATTAAACTATGAACCAAAACATTCTATTTTTTTCTATTATAATAATTCTGTATGCAGTTGCTCAGTCATGTCTGACTCTCTCTGACCCACTGGACTGTAGCCTGCCAGGCTCCTCTGTCCATGGAATTTTCCAGACAAGGATACTGGAGTGGGTTGGCATTTCCTTCTCCAGGGAGTCTTCCCAATTCTGGGATCAAGCCTGCATCTCTTGCATCGCCTGCATTGGCTGGCAGATTCTTTACCACTGTGCCACCCAAGAAGCCCTTTATGACTATTATGTATGCTGTATCTCATAACAATTGTGTATGAGATGGTTGGAATGACATCACCCACTCAATGAACATGAGTTTGAGCAAACTCTGGGAGACAGTGAAGGGCAGGGAAGCCTGGACTGCAGTTCATGGCATCACAAAGACTTGGACACAATTTAGTGACTGAACAGCAACAACAAGATGCTATATCTTATTAATTGTTCATCATACTTCACAAAATAAGCTCCCTATCAAGTTATTCTCTTATTGTGCACTGTAAACTCTGTGTCCCAATTGCCCATTAACTTACTTTAAGTGCTGACCATTCCCTGATGCAGACCCCCTCACACACACAGGTAGCCTGCCCTCAGCACTCCTTCAGCACTTCCTGGAACGCCAAGGCGGCGGATGGCTGCGTCTGCTCTCCCGTGGCTCCCTGGAAGGTGTGTCGTCAGAGTGGGGCGGGTGGGGCGCAGGGGCCAGGGTGGCAGGCCCTGCCGGTGTCCCCCTTGCTGCCCCCTGGGTGTCTGCGCCGGCAGGAGGCACAGGGGAGGTGCCTCATCCGGGCCGGCCGGTGCTTCAGAGACAAGGGCGCTTCAGGGTCAGCTGCGAGCTGTTTCGTCTCTCAGCTCCGTAGGTTAAACAAACTGGTGAAAGTCTCTCCAGAATTCTGGTGATAGGTTGACTGTCTGTCATAGTTTTTGGTATCATCATTTTCTATGGTTGCAAATATTTTTGTAAGAGGAAATTGAGAAAACCTGAGTGATAGACTCCTGGCCAAAGACAGAAGCCATAAAGCTACTCCTTGCCTTTCAAATGTTACATGGTTGTTTTTTGTGTTTTTTTTTTTTAAGAGATTTCATTTTTGGTGCAGTGAATTATCCTGATTTTTTCCTTGTGATTGTTTATGTTTTTAATGAAGATCAGACTAATGTTGTCTTAGAGTTTCTAAAGTATCAAGATTATACTTATTTTAATATTTAATATATATATATGTTTCAAATGTCCGTTTTTGTCTTTGTTTGGTTAAGAACTGACATTAAACTCTGAGTCTTTTTTCCAAAATTTATTTAACATCTCTGCAATATATGGAATAAGCATTAACTTCCAACTAATCTGTGAGGCTAATTTATTGTTTCTCAAATTCTTGGTCTGTTTCTGAGCTTAGGCACTGATGAACGGTTCACGTCTCCTTTATAGACAGTTTGTTACTGTACTTTGTGATATGTGTTGTTAACACAGAAAAGTTTGCCTGACAGTAATATCATTCTTTTTCACAACTTCCTTGAATATTGCTCATTTACTCTAACAAACTTACGAGTTACCTCAACAAGTTAAAAGAATATTCCACTTATTTTTTATAAGAATATTCCACTCATTTTTAATTGAATCACATTAAACCCACACATTGCTTTCAAAAGAGTCATCATTTTTTACAACATTTAATCTTTACATTCAGGATGATGATATAGTTTTTCCATTTATTCAAATTTTCTTTTATGACCTTCAGTAAAGTTTTATGATTTCTTCAAAGCAATATGGTAGGAAATTGTAGTAGTTATTCCTAAGAAATTGTTGTATTTTCTTGCTATTTTGCATAAAGTCCAAATATATTCTCCAAAAGATTATTGATTTTAGTATGTGATATACATGAAGATACGTTTATTTTTCCATTTACATGAATGATGAGTGAGAGGCCTAAATTGCCTTGAGAATATTGCGGTTGGAACAGTTTGAAGAAGTTTCTGACTGTAGTGTTGATTATGGGCAGCACCCAAACAATAGAAGCCTCTGTCAATTCATTGAATGAAAATAGCTACCCTTGAATGCATCACAAAGAAAATGTCTCATTAGGATACATTGTTATTTAAAATATATTTCTAGTTAAACACTTTTGACTTCATTTACATTTTTGCGCAGACAGTGTCCAAAAGGGAATATATTTATACTCGTATTGTTGAACCTATGCATTATTAAAAAAAAAAACCCAGATCAAGAATTTCATGGAATCAAAAAAAAATTTTTTTTCATGGAATCAGGGAAATGTAGAACATCACTGTTTAAGGATGCTGCATTGCAGTTTCTGAATTTATTTCAAGTTTCTTTCTTATGAGGTCATGTTGAGTAGTGGCGCAGTGGTAAAGAATTCACCTGCTAATGCAGGAGACATGGGTTTGATCCCTGGGTTGGGGAGATCCCCTGGAGAAGGAAATGGCAACCCACTCCAGTGTTCTTGCCTGGGAAATCCCATGGACAGAGGAGCCTGGCTGGCTACAGTTCATTGAGGGGGGAGGGGGACGGGGGGAGTGTCAAAGAATTGGACATGACTGAGAACGCACATGACTGACTGTGAATAACTGAATCTCTGACCCTGGGGTTTATGATGCCAAAAAGCACCTTTGTAGACCAGGCTTTTCAATGTACTGTCTTTTTGTCTTGGACATCTCAATGCAGCAGCACTGTGTGTGGGGAGTTACTTATGAGAATTTTAATTATAGATGACTCTCAAGGAAATTATTATCAATTGTATCTGAGTATCTCAGTATTTCCTCTAAAATGCACCATAAGTTTTAGTATAAATGGATAGGTTCTGTAAATTCAGCTAACACTTGACAAGAGACTTGCAGCATCTTTAAAACAGCAGATCTTAATGAAGGCTTTGTCAGGACCCATGCAAAGTAAATTTGTTTCAAGTAGCAAAGAATTACATTTCCTTTTGTCTCTGTGTAGTCAGGCTAAAAACAAAGGGGGAATTGACTTGGGAAGTTAATTACTCGATTCTGCATTTGAATAAAAATCCCAGCCATATTGGCCTGAATAAATACTTGTTTGGTAACTATTTTAGGATATTAGGCTAATTATAGGTAAAGTTAAAAATCAAAATTTCAAAAAAGTTTTAAAATAAATTATTGCATCAAGAAACTGAATTCTTTGTTTTCAAAGCAGACACCAAATCTAAAATCTATACTATTTTACTATAAAAATACAAATGTTACTTTAGGGAAACCATCCTGAAGATGGAGAACTTCAGTGTTTTTTGATACTTTCCTTCTCCTCCTTCAAGAACAGGCCTGATTCATCTTGAAGAAGGGATGAGAGCGTAATCTACTCTTTTCTCATGTTCTCTGCGTGCTAAGTCATTTCAAAGAGTCTCTGACTCCTTGCGACCCTATGTACTGTAGCCTGCCCGGCTTCTGTGTCCATGGGATTCTCCAGGCAAGAATACTGGAGTGGGTTGCCACTTCCTCCTCCAGGGGATCTTCCTGACTCAGGGGTTGAACCTGTGTCTCTTAAGTCTCCTGCACTGACAGATGGGTTCTTTACCACTAGTGACACCTGGGAAGCCCTGTTTTAGCTGCTCTTCTGCTGTGTTGCAGTAAGGAGGAAGAAAGGGAAGATGGCAGAATTTTCCTCCATCACTTTGCTGGGTTTATTGTTGCAGTTTCTTGCCCTTGCAAGGACCAGTGCACTGTGTGGTCCACATAGAAAGCAGTTCTTTCTGCTTAATCCATCTGTCATAGGGTGAATTGTCATGTATATTGAAGTCCTTAATGTTATTAACTCAGAATGTGAATATACTTAAAAAGAGGGTTTTTACTTTATTTTTTTATAGTGAATAGTTAAGTCACAGAGGTACAGATTGAGATGCAGAATGTTTACGTGATCTCAAATGATTACACCACAAATTACTTACTAATTACCAAAATGGAATTGGGCGCTTGTAATCAAAAGTGCCATTAGTGGGACTTCTTGACATCACAACATTCTGTGTCTCTTGGCACAAGATGGTAAGAGATACAAGACATCACCTCAGTGGCTGATGCTGGAAATTAGGCATGGGGTCTTTAGAGAGGTAATCAAATCAAAATGAGATCATTAGGGTAGTCCCTAATCCAGAATGATAGGTGCACAGAGACAGGCACAGAGGGGGAAAGATGTGAAGAGCCAGGGAGAATCTGTGTGCAACGGAAGGTGGACTTACAGAGACGCCTCTGCAAGTGAAGGGATGGAAAATTTGCCAGGATTTAGAAGAGGGCAATGAAACAGATTCTTTCTCACAGCCTACAAAGTTACCGGCCCTTTGGATACCTTGATTCTGGGCTTCTGGCCACCAGAACTGTGAGACAGTAAATTTTTGCTGTTTAAGCCACACACTTCACGTGGCAGCCCCTGAAAACGAACACACCTTCTCCAGAAGCTGGTTCTCCTGCAGGGGGCTGGTGTGCTGGTACATGCATGCTCAGCCGTGTCTGACTCTTTACAGCCCTGTGGACGTTAATCCACCAGGCTCCTCTGTCCATGGGATTTCCCAGGCAAGAGTTCCGGTGTGCATTGCCATTTCCTCCTCCAGGGCATCTTCCCAGCCCTGGGATTGAACCTGTGTCTCCGGTGTCTCCTGCACTGGCAGGTGGCTTTTGTACCGGTGTGCCACGTGGGGACCCCCTCTTGAAGGTTACGACTTTGGAAAGCCCTGCCAAGTGTCTCATTCTGTCTGTTCTGTGACGTGAGCTTTCTGGGCCTGGGTTTGACTTCTTCCATCATTTCCTGATTCCTTCACAGGACAGCTCCTGTCTTCGGGGATCTCTTGTCTGGGTGGTGGCCCTGTTGGTAGGGTACCAAAAAGGAGGCTGAAGTCAATACTTTCCCTCTGTCAGTGTTTACTCATCCCTTGGGAGATTTCTACATATAAGATATTGAGGATGTAGATCATTCTACCGGTAAACATATTTGTAGGCAGGAGATAAATTTCAATACTTCATTCTTGCAACCTTCTTAATCTCTGAAAGTGCTTATTTTGAACCACCTCTCCATTGGAAGAGTCAGTGGTTTTTTCTTCCTCCTCAGAAACCCTCTACTTAAAAGGACTACATCCTCAAAGAGGTATAAACACCTAGCATTCCTCAGCCTTCTCGTACTGACTTGGGACTGGAGGGCTGAGGCTACCGGCAGGGCCCGGTTTTCTGCATGAGTCATGGAGCCAAGTGTGACGTGCCTGACACCAGCCTCGGAAAGCTTTCTGAACTTAGATTTATGGGGACATTGCTCCAAATAGCCTCAATTTTGGCCACAACTCCAAAAGAACAGGAAAAATGCCACTCAGTGTCTTATGTATGGATGGGGATCCTGTTATTAAACTTACACATTTTCTTTCCTTCACTCCGTGTCCTTCTCGCTCTTGAAAATACCTTCTTTTTTGATGTTATCAACATACAAAATGTTGTCTTAAAAAAAATTCTGGTGTTCCACATCCATGTAAGCTTTATGAAATCATGATCTCTTGGCGTTATTTACCTTTATATCTCCAGTGCCAAGAAGGGCACTAGCTCAATAAATATCTGAATATTGACCAAGTAGCAAGCAAGGAGCGGCGGCTGTACGGGCGCAGGAGGGCCGAGAGGAGCTACGCCACGTTCAAGGTCGGGAGGGCGGCCGTGAGGAGATACCCCTCCTCCAAGGTCAGGAGCGGTGGCTGCGCTTTGCTGGAGCAGCCGTGAAGAGAAACCCCACATCCAGGGTAAGAGAAACCCAAGTAAGATGGTAGGCGCTGAACGAGGGCATCAGAGGGCAGACAGACTGAAACCACAGTCACAGAAAACCAGCCAATCTGATCACATGGACCACAGTCTTGTCTAACTCAATGAAACTAAGCCATGCCATGTGGGGCCACCCAAGACGGTCGGGTCATGGTGGAGAGGTCTGACAGAATGTGGTCCACTGGAGAAGGGAATGGCAAACCACTTCAGTATTCTTGCCTCGAGAACCCCATGAACAGCATGAAAAGGCAAAAAGATAGGACACTGAAACAGGAACTCCCCAGGTCGGTAGGTGCCCAATATACTACTGGAGATCAGTGGAGAAATAACTCCAGAAAGAATGAAGGGATGGAGCCAAAGCAAAAACAGTACCCAGTTGTGGATGTGACTGGTGATGGAGGCAAGGTCCGATGTTGTAAAGAGCAATATTGCATAGGAACCTGGAATGTTAGGTCCATGAATCAAGGCAAATTGGAAGTGGTCAAACAGGAGATGGCAAGAGTGAATGTCGACATTCTAGGAATCAGCAAACTAAAATGGACTGGAAGGGGTGGATTTAACTTAGATGACCATGATATCTACTACTGTGGGCAGGAATCCCTTAGAAGAAATGGAGTAGCCATCATGATCAACAAAAGAGTCTGAAGCGCAGTACTTGGATGAAGTCTCAAAAATGACAGAATGATCTCTGTTCATTTCCAAGGCAAAACATTCAATATCACAGTAATCCAAGCCTATGCCCCAACCAGTAACACTGAAGAAGCTGAATTTGAATGGTTCTATGAAGACCTACAAGACCTTTTAGAACTAACACCAAAAAAGATGTCCTTTTCATTATAGGGGACTGGAATGCAAAAGTAGGAATTCAAGAAATACCTGGAGTAACAGGCAAATTTGGCCTTGGAGTACAGAATGAAACAGGGCAAAGGCTAATAAAGTTTTGCCAAGAGAACACACTGGTCATAGCAAACACCCTCTTCCAACAACACAAGAGAAGACTCTACACATGGACATCACCAGATGGCCAACACTGAAATCAGATTGATTATATTCTTTGCAGCCAAAGATGAAGAAGCTCTATACAGTCAGCAAAAACAAGACCAGGAGCTGACTGTGGCTCAGATCATGAACTCCTTATTGCCAAATTCAGACTTAAACTGAAGAAAGTAGGGATAACCACTAAACCATTCAGGTATGACCTAAATCAAATCCCTTATGATTATACAGTGGAAGTGAGAAATAGATTGAAGGGACTAGTTCTGATAGACAGAGTGCCTGATGAACTATGGACGGAGATTCGTGACATTGTACAGGAGACAGGGATCAAGACCATCCCCAAGAAAAAGAAATGCAAAAAAGAAAAATGGCTGTCTGAAGAGGCTTTACAAATGGCTGTGAAAAGAAGAAAAGCAAAAAGCAAAGGAGAAAAGGAAAGATATTCCCATTTGAATGCAGATTCCCAAAGAATAGCAAGGAGAGATAAGAAAGCCTTCCTCAGTGATCAATGCAAAGAAATAGAGGAAAACAACAGAATGGGAAAGACTAGAGATCTCTTCAAGAAAATTAGATACCAAGGGAACATTTCATGCAAAGATGGGTTCGATAAAGGACAGAAATGGTATGGACCTAACAGAAGCAGAAGATATTAAGAAGAGGTGGCAAGAATACACAGAAGAACTGTACAAAAACGATCTTCACCACCCAGATAATCATGATGGTGTGATCACTCATCTAGAGTCAGACATCCTGGAATGTGAAGTCAAGTGGGCCTTAGAAAGCATCACTACGAACAAAGGTAGTGGATGTGATGGAATTCCAATTGAGCTATTTCAAATCCTGAAAGATGATGCTGTGAAAGTGCTGCACTCAGTATGCCAGCAAATTTAGAAAACTCAGCAGTGGCCACAGGACTGGAAAAGGTCAGTTTTCATTCCAATCCCTAAGAAAGGCAATCCCAAAGAATGCTCAAACTACCACACAATTGCACTCATCTCACATGTTAGTAAAGTAATGCTCAAAATTCTCCAAGACAGGCTTCAGCAATACGTGAACCATGAACTTCCAGATGTTCAAGCTGGTTTTAGAAAAGGCAGAGGAACCAGAGATCAAAGTGTCAACATCCGCTGCATCATTGAAAAAGCAAGAGAGTTCCAGAAAAACATCTATTTCTGCTTTATTGACTATGCCAAAGCCTTTGACTGTGTGGATCACAATAAACTGTGGAAAATTCTGAAAGAGATGGGAATACCAGACCACCTGACCTGCCTCTTGAGAAACCTGTATGCAGGTCAGAAAGCAGCAGTTAGAACTGAATATGGAACAACAGACTGGTTCCAAATAGGAAAAGGAGTACGTCAAGGCTGTATATTGTCACCCTGCTTATTTAACTTCTATGCAGAGTACATCATGAGATACACTGGGTTGGAAGAAGCACAGGCTGGATTCAAGATTGCTGGGAGAAATATCATTAACTTCAGATATGCAGATGACACCATCCTTATGGCAGAAAGTGAAGAGTAACTAAAAAGCCTCTTGATGAAAGTGAAAGAGGAGAGTGAAAATGTTGGCTTAAAGCTCAGCATTCAGAAAACTAAGATCATGGCATCTGGTCCCATCACTTCATGGGAAATAGATGGGGAAATAATAGTCTAACAGTGGCTGACTTTATTTTTCTGGACTCCAAAATCACTGCAGATGGTGATTGCAGTCATGAAATTAAAAGACGCTTACTCCTTGGAAGGAAAGTTATGACTAACCTAGATAGCATATTAAAAAGCAGAGACATTACTTTGCCAACAAAGGTCCATCTAGTCAAGGCTATGGTTTTTCCAGTGATCATGTATGGATGTGAGAGTTGGACTATAAAGAAAGCTGAGCACTGAAGTATTGATGCTTTTGAACTGTGGTGTTGGAGAAGACTCTTGAGAATCCCTTGGACTGCAAGGAGATCCAACCAGTCCATCCTAAAGGAGCTCAGTCCTGGGTGTTCATTGGAAGGACTGATGCTGAAGCTGAAACTTCAATCCTTTGGCCACCTGATGTGAAGAGTTGACTCATTGGAAAAGACCCTGATGCTGGGAGGGATTGGGGGCAGGAGGAGAAGGGGACAACAGAGGATGAGATGGCTGGATGGCATCACCGACCAATGGGCATGAGTTTAAGTAAACTCCGGGAGTTGGTGATGGACAGGGAGGCCTGGCGTGCTGCGATTCACAGGGTGGCAACGAGTCGGACACGACTGAGCGACTGAACTGAACAAGCAAGTAGGTTCATAGATGGTGAAGGAGATACATCTAATTATTTTCCCTCACCAGAACAAACAAATGTAATAAAACAGAAAAGCAAATAATTATAGTCAGCTATATAACTAGATTATGTTTTTAGATATTAAATTAGGACATAATTTTTAATCCATATAATCCTTGTTATCCTAAAGCTTCAGTTCAGTTCAGTCACTCAGTTGTGTCCAACTCTGTGACCCCATGGACTGCAGCATGTCAGCCTCCCTGTCCATCACCAACTCCTGGAGCTTACTCAGACTCATGTCCATTGATGGACTCATGTCCATCAGTGATGCCATCCAATCATCTCATCCTCTGTCGTCTCTTCTCCTCCTGCCTTCAGTCTTTCTGAGCATCAGGGTCTTGTCAAGTGAGTTAGTTCTTTGCATCAGGTGGCCACAGTATTGAAATTTCAGCTTCAACATCAGTCCTTCCAACGAATATTCAGGACTGATTTCCTTTAGGATGGACTGGTTGGATCTCCTTGCAGTCCAAGGGACTCTCAAGAGTCCTCTCCAGCACTGCAGTTCAAAAGCATCAATTTTCGGCACTCAGCTTTCTTTATAGTCTAAATCTTACAACCATACGTGACTACTGGAAAAACCAAAGCTATGACTAGACAGACCTTTGTTGGCAAAGTAATGTCTCTGCTTTTTAATGTGCTGTCTAGGTTGGTCATAACTTTCCTTCCAAGGTGCAAGTGTCTTTTAATTTCATGGCTGTAATCACCATCTGCAGTGATTTTGGAGCCCAAAAAATAAAGTCTGTCACTGTTTCCATTTGGTATTCACTGTATCCCAAAGCTTATTCCCACTGAAATAATAATACTAGTCCTTTCAGCCTAAAATTAAAAAGAAAAAAATGGGTATAATTGCTCGACCTTGTTCATCAAAATTTTATCATTGTGAACACTATCACATAGCACATAGTATATTTGAAAATAAGAATATGCAACTCAGTGAATTGCTGCAAGATAGATACTCTTATAACTACATCCATGTCATGAAATGGGAAAAATATTATTATTTTTTTTCAATTATATAACTGCTTAAAGGAATTTTAAGGTATGATTTTTTTAGTAATGCATTTTCTATCAGGTGTATCCCATTACGGATATGTAGACAGCTTGCTCAGTTTTACAGTTAGCTGAAGAAGGAACAGTCTAGGGCCACGGGAAGATGAGGAGGAAATCTCAGAAAAAAAAAAAAAGAAATCCAGAGGAGAGAACAGACCTCAAATTCTGTATAAATTTCCCCCCAAACTCTGGCTAACCCTTGAAACATACATGCACAAGAAGAATACATAAAGGTCAATGAATTAAAGTGAAATTTAAGCTGCTCCCTCAAGAGACAGAGTCTGCAATTTGACTTCTACTAGTTTAATTCTCTGTTAAGACAAAATCATCATCAAGAAAAATAGCAAATTCCAGAATCTGACAGTGTGCTGTATGCAGTTCAGAATTGCTTGACATACAGAGGAACGGGGAAATAAAGAAAAAATATTCTACTGAGATCAACCTTAATCTGACCTAGAAGTGGCTTTTTTGGAAAGGAAAATTAAAGCTATTATAGCTTTGTTTAACAGAAGAAAGTAAAATATATTTGTGACAAATGAAAAAATAGGAAATATTAGCAGAGAAACAATGCTATAAAAACAGCCATGTGGAAATTCTTAAACTGAAAAATACAGTATCTGATATGAAAAATTAATTGTATTGGCTTAACAGTAGCATGGTGATGAAAAGGGAAAGAAATATTGAATTGAAATAGCACTCCATAAATATGGATTTGAAAATAGTCAAAATTTGCCACATACTCAATAAGACTTAAACTTGCTGTAAATTTTTATTTTAGCTAGTCTTATAGGTATATGTAAATATCTTAATGTTGCTTTAATTTGTGGTTTCCTAACGGCTAATGATGTTGAAAAGAAAGTTTCTGGTACTTATCTGCCATCCATGTATTCTCCTTGATGAAGCATCTGTTCCAGTCTTGTGCCCATTTTCTAATTGGATTGTTGGCTCCCTTACTTTTTTTTCCCCACAGATTTTTGTACTATTCTTATTTTTATTAATATTTATCATTTTTAAGTTCATTTAATTCTTTTTTAAAAATTACTTTATTTATTTTAATTGGAGGCCAATTACTTTATAATATTGTGGAGTTTGTGTTCTGAATACAAGCCCCTTGTTGCATTTCTTATCATCCCGAGTAGGAAAGCTGGCTTGAATTAGTGAATATACAATTGATGGAAGCAAAAGTTGCCTCTGTCTCTTTAAGGACTGTCTTGCTTGTGGAATTTCTAGGTTGATAGTTATTTTCTTCAGTACTGTATCTTTAAAGGCATTATTCCAAATTGTATAAAGCTTTAAATTATAATTTTTAACTGCAGGAAACCAATATCTTCATCATATATGATATTGGTTTGCTGCAGGTCAGTTCAGTTGCTCAGTCATGTCTGACTCTTTGCGACCCCATGGACTGTAGAATGCCAGGCTTCCCTGTCCATCACCAACTCACGGAGTTTTTCAAACTCATGTCCATCGAGTCGGTGATGCCATCCAACCATCTCATCCTCTGTCATTCCTGTCTCCTCCCACCTTCAATCTTTCCCAGCATCAGGATCTTTCTAATGAGTCAGTTCTTCGCATCAGGTGGCCAAAGTATTGGAGGTTCAGCTTCACCATCAGTCTTTCCAGTGAATATTCAGGGCTGATCTCCTTTAGGATGCAGTCCAAAGGACTTTAAAGAGTCTTCTTCAGCACCACACTTCAAATGCATCAACCCTTCAATGCTCATCTTTCTTTATAGTTCAACTCTCACATCCATACATGACTACTGGAAAAACCATGGCTTTGACTAGATGGACCTTTGTCAGCAAAGTAATGTCTCTGCTTTTTAATACACTATCTAGGTTGGTCATAGCTTTGCATCAAAGGAGCAATCATATTTTAATTTCATGGCTGCACTCACCATCTGTAGTGATTTTGGAGCCAAGAAAATAAAGTCTCTCACTGATTCCATTGCTTCCCCATCTATTTGCATGAAGTGGTGGTACCAGATGCCATGACCTTTATTTTTTGAATGTTGAGTTTTAAGCCAGCTTTTTTAGTCTCCTCTTTTACATTTCTCAAGAAACCCTTTAGTTCCTCTGCTTTCTGTCATAAGGGTGGTGTTATCTGCTTATCAGAGGTTATTTATATTTCTCCTGGAAATCTTCATTCCAGCTTGTGCTTCATCCAGCCCAGCATTTCTCACGATGTACTCTGCATGTAAATTAAATAAACATGGTGACAATATACAGCCTTGATGTATTCCTTTCCCAATTTGGAACCAGCCTGTTGTTCCATGTCCAGTTCTAACTGTTGCTTCTTGACCTGCATACAGATTTCTCAGGAGGCATGTAATGTGGTCTGGTATTCCCATCTCTTAAATAATTTTCCAGTTTGTTGTGATCCACACGGTCAAAGACTTTGGTGTAGTCAGCAGAGGAAAAGTAGATGTTTTTCTGGAACTCTCTTGATTTTTCTAGGATACAATGGATGTTGGCAACTTGATCTCTGGTTTCTATGCTTTTCTAAATCAAGCTTCTACATCAGGAAGTTCTTGATTCACATACTGTTGAAGCCTAACTTGGAGAATTTTGAGCATTACTTTGCTAGTGTGTGAGATGAGTACAATTGTGTGGTAGTTTGAACATTATTTGGCATTGCCTTTCTTTGGGATTAGAATGAAAACTGACCTTTTCCAGTTCTGTGGCCACTGCTGAGTTTTCCAAATTTGCTGGCATATTAAGTGCAGCACTTAAACAGCATCATCTTTTAGGATTTGAAATAGCTCAGCTGGAATTCCATCACTTCCACTAGCTTTGTTCATAGTGATGGTTCCTAAGGCCCACTTGACTTAGCATTCTAGGATGTCTTGCTCTAGGTGATTGATCACACTATTGTGATTACTTGGGTCATGAAGATCATTTTTGTATAGTTATTCTGTGTATTCTTCCCATCTCTTCTTAATATCTTCTGCTTTTGTTAGGTGCATACCATTTCTGTCCTTTATCATGCCCATCTTTGCATGAAATGTTTCCCTTGTATCTCTGATTTTCTTAGTAGATCTCTAGTCTTTCCCATTCTATTGTTTCTTTCTATTTCTTTGCACTGATCACTGAGGAAGGCTTTCTTATCTCTCCTTGTTATTCTTTGGAACTCTGCATTTAGATGGGTGTATCTATCATTTTCTCCTTTGCCTTTAGCTTCTCTCCTTTTCACAGCTATTTGCAAGGCCTCCTCTGACAGCCATTTTGCCTGTTTGCATTTCTTTTTCTTGGGGACAGTTTCGATCACCTCCTGTACAATGTTATGGACCTCTGTCCCTAGATCTTCAGGCACTGTCTTATCAGATCTAATCCCTTGAATCTATTAGTCACTTCCACTGTATAATCATAAGGGATTTGATTTGAGTAATACCTGAATGGTCTAGTGGTTTTCTGTACTTTCTTCAATGTAAATTGGAATTTTCAATAAGGAGTTCATTATCTGAGCCACTGTCAGCTCCCAGTCCTGTTTTTGCTGCCTGTATAGAGCTTCTCCATCTTTGGCTGCAAAGAATATAATCAATCTGATTTTGATTTTGACCATCTTTTGATATCCATCTGTAGAGTCTTCTCTTGTGTTGTTGGAAGAGAGTGTTTGCTATGACCAGTGTGTTCACTTGGCAAAACTCTATTAGCCTTTGCCCTGCTTCATTCTGTGCTCCAAGGCCAAGTTTACCTGTTACTTGAGGTGTTTCTTGACTTCCTACTTTTGCATTCCAGTCCCGTATAATGAAAAGGACATCTTTTTTGGGTGTTTGTTCTAGTAGGTCTTGTAGGTCTTCATAGAACCATTCAACTTCATCTTCTTCAGAATTACTGGTTGGGGCATAGACTTGGATTACCGTGATATTGAATGTTTTGCCTTGGAAACGAACAGAGATCATTCTGTCGTTTTTGAGACTTCATCCAAGTACTGCACTTCAGACTCTTTTGTTGACTATGATGGCTACTCTATTTCTTCTAAGGGATTATTGCCCACAGTAGTAGAATCAATGGTCATCTGAATTAAATAGTAATTTCTGTCTCTGTTTATATATCATATATATCTAATTGTTATTTTGCAGTAGGAGTTCAGGGTTTTCATATTAAGTACAAATTCAGAGAAAAGTGGTATTCCTGGTTTATCACTCCTCTCCTAATCACTACTTTCTTCTCCTATTGAAAGTGAAGTGAAAGTAGATTTGAAAGTCGCTCAGTCGTGTCCAACTCTTTGTAACTCCATGAACTGTACAGTCCATGGAATTCTCCAGGCCAGAGTACTGGAGTGGGTAGCCTTTCCCTTCTCTGAGGGATCTTCCCAACTCAGGGATCGCACCCAGGTCTCCTGCATTGTGGGTGGACTCCTTACCAGCTGAGCCACCAAGGGAAGCCCATGAATACTAGAGTGGGTAGCCTATCCCTTCTCCAGCAGATCTTTCCAACCCAGGAATTGATCCGGGGTCTCCTGCATTGCAGGCGGATTCTTTACCAACTGAGCTATGACGGAAGCCTCATTGCATAACTCAGATTTCTCAAGAAAGGCTTCCATAAGCTTAAACTAGGCACTACTTTCTAAATGTTCTATTTATACCTCTTGAAGAGTGGCGGACCTAATTTTTTTAAACCATGACTAGACATTCTGGGATGCTACAGTACTCCTTCATTTCCTCATCTGATCCATTTTGCTTGATTTCTACATCTGATGGGTTTTGCTCTTGAAAACCCACTTGCTAATTTGTATTTATTTTCTCTTCCTCCCTGTGTTTCTTCCTTCCAACTTCCCTTGTTCCTCTGAGATCATACCTCCCAATAAATCCTTTAGCCTGGAAGTTTTGATTCAGCCTATTTTTCTACAGAATTTGGCTAATAAAATTGGAAAGTGGGTTTTTGATGAAGAATATTGTTTTGCTGCAGTTGATAAGGATATAATCAAAAGTTATATGCTATTTGGCATCAGACTGCCCCTGAATTGACATGTGTGCCCTTCTCTTCACCTTCTTATGCCTTCTCACTTAGGACTCTGGTGCTCAATGTAATGTGGTGAGTTGTTGAAATGGAGCAGATGAGAAAACGCACGCTCAGGACACTTTCTCAAGGTCTTTGGACCCTCTCAGAGTGACCGCTCTAATACATATGTAGGAGGTGTGTGGGTCCCCCACTCCTTGCTGTCTGTGCATTATTTACTATTGGTGAGAACTGTGCACTTTTCCTTTGCGGAGCATATCAGGTCATTGCTTTTGATTCCCTTATGCTCCAAAGGGCATTTAAAAATAAAGCTTAATATTCAAGCTGAATGTTGATGCTTTGGGAGAGGAGAGTGGTGTGCTCAAATACAGCAGGCTTGCCATGAAATGAATTGCTAGGGTATTAAGCAGTCTTATTTTTTAGCACTTTTATTCTGCTTCTCCTAAGAGACGGAGTGCCTTACTCGTTTGTCATATTGGTGGAGATCTGACATGTATTTAAAGCTGTGCTGTTAGAGCTCTCACTCGTGTCCGCAAGTATTGACCAGTCACTTTTATCTGGCCTATATTTCCATGCACTCAAACTGAGGAGGATACAAATGTAATCTGATGTAAAACTCATTCTTAAATGGTTTACCATGGAAGAATTGGGGGAAGACCTGGTGACACACATGAAATAATTATATAACCCAAAACTGAGTACAGAAAAAAAAAATACAAAAAGAAACTAAAACTTTTTTTTTTTTTTAATGAACAAAGCATATCATGAGTGCTACCTGGCAGTCACAATGAGAAGAAATCTTTGAGGACTGAGGACTCAAATCTTTGAAGACTTTGAGACTTCTTAAAGGAATAATAATAAAAAACGACTGTTGCCTAAAAGGGGAAAGATATAGGCTGGTCTTAGAAAATAAGTTAGAATAATAGTGCATTCACAATTTTTATTCAGATTACTATACCTGCATTTTTGGCAAATGATAACAATATATCAAGGTTATGTATATAGTGGTTTAAGCAAACAGGAAGTTGTTTTTAGGACATAATAATAAGACTAGGGAAGGTCAGCCCTGGGTTGATGAAATAACTCCACAGTATCATCAATGTCCTAAGATCCTTCTGTCTTTCTGCTTCACATGTGGTTTTCATAAAGGAAATGGCAACCCACTCCAGTATCCTTGCCTGGAAAATCCCTTGGATGGAGGAGCCTGGTGGGCTATAGTCCGTGGGGTCCCAAAGAGTCAGACATGTCCGAGGCAGACACACTCACCCACCCACTCACCCACGCACCACCGTTTTCACCCTCTGTTCTTTGTTCATCCTGTCAAGATGGCTACTACAACTCCAGCTTCCCGGATCAGCAGCTGTGGATGTTATGAGCTCTGCTTCGCTCCCCCTTCAGGACGGGAGGAGAAGTGCAGATTTCTGCCCAGGAGCTGCCTCTGCTCAAAGCCACGTCTGCGTTCTGAGATGCCTCATCCGGCAGCCCCTGTCACGGGGCTCAGTCGTTTTGTGCAACATGAAATGACTCTGAAGGCTCGTCTCGTTTTTGAGCTCCTTGTGACTTTGTGTCTACCGTTCACACCATCTTGAAGCTACTCTTCTTCCTCTACCAGTCCTGCTTTCTTCTCTTGCTTCTACATGTTCGGATCCTCTGAGAACTCCAAATGATATTTCTGCACGTTGATTTCTGTTTCAGTCTGCTGTCTGAGTAGCCCAAGTTTTGATACGTTTTGAATAGAGATCGGGAACTTCCCTGATGGCTCAGTGGTAAAGAATCTGCCTGCCATCCCAGGAGACCCAGGCGACATGGGTTGGATCCCTGGGTCAGGAAGATCCCCTGGAGGAAGTAATAGGAACCCACTCCAGTATTCTTGCCTGGAGAATCCCATGGACAGAGGAATCTGGTGGGCTATAGTCTAAAGGGTTACAAAAAGTCAGACATGACTGTGCGACTCAGCACACAATCTTGATATAATAGGAAAAATTATTATGAGTATACTAGTCATTACCTAAAAATTACTAGGTACACTAAAGAGAGAATTTACCATCCACCCCCTATAAGCCAAGTATAAAATGGTGTGACCTGCATGGGATAGCAGCTGTAGGTCCTCAAAATAGAAGGAAGAAAAGAAAGGTCCATAATGAGTTTCAGATCTAGGTAGGATGTATTGGTGGTTCTGTGATGAACATATAATTCCACTGCCTGGAAACAACTTGACATGGCTCTTGGATTCTCCTTGAGGACACTTGATTTCTCAGGATGAGTGTCCTTTCCTTTACATAAGAAATATCTGGCACTTGTGGATTAATAGTTTACTTCGACTGCTTTGTGCTTATAGAAAAGGATAATTGGGCGTTTGGTTCCTCCTAATTATCATTTTGTTTTGTCCTGTCTCTGTCACGTTTAGTCTTACCCAGTACTAGTCTTGCAAATGCCATTTTCATTAAAAGTATCTGAACGTCCTGTGAATCCTGTTAGGTACACTCTATTAGTAAAAAAAGCCACCCTGACAAATCTCCTCAAGATAAGCCCTATTCTGCTGGAACCTGAGCTTCCTGTGAGACTGCTGTGGGAACAGGGCACTGTGATTCTTAAAAGCCCTTTGTTTAATGGAAAGAATCTGAAAGGCATGCTTTCAAGGTCTCTGTTTATTTTAGTTGCCTTCTTAAATCATTCAGAGGTCTTAATAAAGGGTTTGATAATTGCATTCTTAGCTTCATCTTTAGACCTGTTTTTGCCAGTGTCTTGGATTTTATCTTTCCCCAGAAGTCAGTCATTTCTTTCTTTCTTTTTTTTTTTTCCTTCAGTTTTAGCATTGTTTTCCATCTAAGCAGACTGGAACTGAGAAATAATTTGCTGTTTTTGAACTCAGACATTTCTGTTTCTTTATAGCATTCTTCTCGAGCTTATCTCTGCCCTTTCGCGTTCTGCTGTTGGCCGTGGGTAGAAGCAGGGGGCACCTTCAGGAATCTGCTTGGCGGGCCCTTTAGCTGGGCTGTCAAGCTTATTTTTTGCATTTTCCATTTTCTACATTAACACAGGCAAGACATTTTTTTTTTTTCTGTGACTAGCAAGGATCCCCTTTTCTCTATCTTCCAATGTTAGTTTCTTCATTTTATTTGCATGTCTCATTCCCAGCTCTCACGGACGGTCAGCTGAGACATGCCTGGTGTCTGCTAGCAGCCTCTTCACGATGCCCCAAGCTCCCTCTCACTGCCCTGTCTCGAGGCCGTTTCCACAGGCACTCATCTGTTACGGCAGCGCCCCACTCCTACCTGCCACATGTGTTACCATGCTACCTGAAGACTCAGAGGCTTCCAATAAGGACAGTGTTTGTTTTGCTGGAGAACCCTCACTTTGGGCCAGGCTCAGTGGGCATGGCTCATCTCCGATGCGCTCAGCGTCTGCAGAGGGCTCACTCACGCACATTTCAGCGTTGCGTGATAAACTCTACTGACAGAGGGCTCGCTCGCGCACATTCCAGGGGTGCATGATAAACTCTAGGAACAGAGGGCTCGCTCGCACACATTCCAGGGGTGCATGATAAGCTCTACTGAAAGGTGCACAGGGCACCTCTCTATGTGTCCCGAATTCCTCACTGTGTCGTGATGACAGGTTTGTGAGGGCAGGCCCTCCAAGATAAGGGGAGGAGGGAGAAAGTGAGAGAAAAGAAAGAGAGACAAAGAGACAAAGGGAGAGAGGACAACAGAAACAGGCAGAGAGAGAGAGGGGAAGGAGAGGGGACGTGGAAGGGGAGAGAAAGAGGAAAGATAGACAGAGACGCAGAAACAGAGGCTCACAGAGAGGCTGTGTCCACAGGAGTCACATGGCATCGTTTCTGTCAGAGTCTGTTGGGCAGAGCAGGAATAAGCCCCTGAGAAATTCAAGGGAAAGGAACTTATACTGTGACTCTCATGTGGAAGAGAGTTAGTTATGCTATAGGAAGAACATGTGGAATGAAATACACACACTTGCACATGCATGCACACATATATGCAGAGCGCAGAGCCGTCTTTAGAAAATCCAGGCTGCCATAAAATAATCATGTGGATGCAGCTGGTATATAGGAAATACTGTGTATTTACAGATTAAGCACAATTATTTTTAAAATCAGATAGAGGTGAGTTTAATTCCTGTGCCAGATGCCTACAACCTGTGGGGCAGTAACAAAGTGAAACAATGCTTGTGTTTCAGTTTCTTTAATTCAAACAGGTGTTCTTTTGGTGTAGTTAGCATGTCTTCTGGTATTTCCTTTCCCTTATGTCCTCTCTATCGTTTGGGTAACTGTGTCTTTGCATTAGGGTAGCTGCTCCTGACTATGGGCTTCCCCGAGAGCTCAGTTGGTAAAGAATCCACCTGCAATGCAGGAGACCCCAGTTTGATTCCTGCGTCTGGAAGATCTGCTGGAGAAGGGATAGGCTACCCACTCCAGTATTCTTGGGCTTCCCTTGTAGCTCAGCTTCCCTGATAGCTTGGTTGGTAAAGAATCCGCCTGCAATGCAAGAGACCCCGGTTTCATTTCTGGGTTGGGAAGATCCGCTGGAGAAGGAATAGGCTACCCACTCCAGTATTCTTGGGCTTCCCTTGTGGCTCAGCTGGTAAAGAATCTGCCCCCAATGCAGGAGTCCTGGGTTCAGTCCCTGGGTTGGGAAGATCCCCTGGAGAAGGGAAAGTCTACCCACTCCAGTATTTTTGCCTGGAGAATTCCGAGAACTGTATAGTCCATAGGGTCACGAGTCAGACACAGCTGAGCGACTTTCATTTTCACTCCTTAATATGACAACAGGTCTTGGGAAGGCTGTTAACAAGTCCACCTGTGCCGAGGAGGGCAGGGAGTTCAGGCTAAGCCACTGACGCTCATACTCTGGGGATTTGAGAATTAAGCACCGAAACAGACAAGAAAAGTGAGTTGAACTGAGTCATTTTAGTGGCAAGAAAGATGCAGCAAAGACTGTTGATGAATTCTTGACTGATGAACTAACCTCCCAAAGACCTGGTCACCCAGCTTTACCTTCAGTTCTGTGAGTTAATATGTAATATTTCCACAAGTGTCTTTTTAGGCTGAAATTAGGTAGTTTCGGTTTTAATTACTAACTCATGAGATGAAAGAATATAATCATTCCTACCTCATGGTACAGTTTTAAGCATTAAACAAATAAATCTATGTGTGTGAAGTCCCTGGTGCATTGTAAGGTGTTAAAAAAAAAGTTTATTATTAATCACAGTATTATCAAAAAGAGCGTGACATCTGCTGTGCACCCTTCCTCCTTCACTGCTTATCAGCTGAGTCAGCTGCAGTTGATGGTGGGGAAGCCAGCAGGCCTAGTAGTGATCCTCCAGCCGCCGTGGGCTCGGTCTTGTCTCTGTGTGGTCTTTATTCAGGGTCGTCGTTGAGAAGGGCGTGGTGGGTCTGCAGGCCCCGTGGGCTCTGCTCCCTGCACACAAGCCTTTCATCCCGCCTGTCACTCCATCCAGCTGCTGCTCTCTCTATATGGCTTTTCTTTTTTTTCTGTAGGAAAATGCTCTATGTTTGAGGGTAGCCGTGGTTACCGTTGTGAAGCAGGTGTGTCTCGCCCTCTCCAGCGTTTACCACAAAGTGAGCAGTTAGCCTTCTCCTTCTCAGGGAAACGCCGCATCCTGCTGAGTCCAGGGGAGAAAGAAGCCATGTCCTTGGGCCTTCTCGTGGCATCCTCTGTATGTGCTCACCCCTGACACAGTGCAGGCGGTTTCTGACAAACCAGGCATCATCTTACCCATTACAAGTTTCTAGGGATGTGTTTTATATAACACTGGATAGGATGGCCTCCAAGCATTGTGTATGATAATTCAGATGACCTTGAGGCATTTTTTATTTTGTATTTTTAATTAGGAAATTAGGCAGAATGCTGTCATTACCAAAGGATATTGGCAAGGGATCAATAATAAGAGAGCAAACAAAAGTTGTATGAAAAGAGGCAGAACTTCAAACTAATTCCAGGTTAAGAGGACACAGTGTATCATATTTAAACGTAGTGTTTCAGTGTCGATGTGGGGTATTATCCAGATTATTTAACCTCACTCTTAGGTTTGCACACAGGTTGAGTGTGTGGTGAGTCATGTCCGACTCTTTGTGACCCCACGGGCTGTATGTAGCTCTCCAGGCCCCTCTGTCCCTCCAGGGAAGAATACTGGAGAGGGTTGCCAGTTCCTGCTCCAGGTTATAGGAGGATAGTTATAATATCTGCCTCACAGGAGTCGTTGAAATCGTGGGTACAAAGTGATTAGCACGTGGCTTAAGCAGAGGAGACATTCGTTAAATCTTATTGTGAAACGTCTCATAAACACCCACGCACACATACAGCTGTGAGGAAAACTGCTAGTGTCTGGTGCAGAGCACAAACTCAGAGGCATTTGCTCAAGGAATAAACAAATGATTGACCCATAATCTCTAGAAAATAAACCTCAATTCTGTAAAGAACCAGGAACTCAATTCTGACTTGAACTCATGTGCACCTCCCTGATAAATTAGTAGAGATGGGGAGCTCTCTTCAGAGTATACTGTAACAAGTGGAATGTACTGAGTACAGTAAAAGTGTTATAAACATAGTGTGATAAACAGTATAATAGATATGCTAAATGAGTAGTAGAGTAAGTATAATAGTGTAATATAATAAATGTAACAAGCTTAGTGGTAGAATAAGTACAGGATGATACGTATAGTGACAGACTGCATCACTGATTCATACTCATTCCACCCCGTCTCCCTCTTCAGGGGTCTTAGCCTAGACTGTTCCTTGAGACTAGAATACTTACTCATGAACCTTTCACTGGGTTTGTCCCTTTTTACTATTTCCACATAAATGTCCCTTATGTGGCGTTTTCCTTTCGCCCTTCCCCAACAACCCCTGTCATTCTTTATGTGTTCCCTGTATCATATTTACCTCTTTTACCTTGAAGGTTTCTTTTTTTCTTTTTCTTTTCTTTTGTCTCTTTCCTCCTCTAGAATGAAATCTTCGCTTGATCAGCTCAGCTCTGTCTTCCTTTCATATCTGCCAAAACTATTTGAGTGAATAACTAATAGAGGGCCCATGAATACTTGGTGAATACATCAATCATCAAATTTGAATCAAGGAACTTTTTGTATTTATACCAGAGCACTTGGGAGAAAAATTAAAGATTAACTTAAACTACAGATTAGCTGTCAGTTCTTTCTATTTTATAAGGCTCAAGTCTTGTGTGAATTTATTTTGAACATTTTTCGTCATTTTTCAAATATCTTCCCAGAATAAATCCTAGTATACACCAGACTTCTCAGTTATCATAATTTTGGAATCAAGTTTATTTTCCTCCCAAATGTCAACTTCACTAGTGACGTATGGCATTTGGGAGCACAGCTGGAGAAAAACGGAGCTTAAAGTCTCCAACATTCCAGATGTCAAACAGCTGTCTCTTCATTTACAGGAATCTAAACGGCAAGTGTGTAATGAAAGTTTTAGGGAAGACTCTCAGACGTGGGGAAACAGAATACCAAAGTGACAAAACAGGTGTTAGACTAATTGTGGGGGAAAAAAAAGAAGGTAACACCACATTACTAAGTAGATCCTCTGCAATCTGTTGAGTAGCTAATCCCAGAAAAGGAAAAAATAAAAGCAGGCAATTTCCAAGCATCACAGTATCTGCAACTGAAGTTTGTGTCTAATTTATGTTGCTTCTGTAACTACAAGTGTAGCAAAGGTTTAAGGTATTTTTTAAGTGTTCAAATGCCCCATCACTTTAGCAGCTGTAGTTAGAGGTGTGTCTCCAGCCTCAGACCAGGAGAGCAGCAGAGATGCTTCTCTTCTCTCACTTCTCGTCCTTCCTGCCTTGGTTTCTTTCTTTCTTTTCTCTCTTCCTTCTTTCCTTCCTTCCCTCCTCTTCCTGTCCCTTGTCTTTTCTTCTCTTCCCTTCTCTTCTCATTAGGATGACTGAATTTTTTGTTTAGGATGTTCAGTTACCACTGCCTCTTCCTTGTTATCACCATCTTAGCACACCCAACAAAGTTGCCAGATGTCAGAAAAACCACACTGAAGACAGAGGGGGGAGTGTTGTCATCAGATCAGCAGCAATTACTAATAACTTTTGTATTAGACTGAGTGTAGATTTCCACCCTCCTGCTATTTCTCATAAGAACAGCATTATTCAGATGATGACCAAGGCTTTCATCAGCACTTTTGGAGGAGGAAGAAACCAAGAATATGCTGATGGGATTGAAAGTGACAAAGGGTTTTCTTCTCTGTGTTCTTCCCCTGTGTTGACCTCTTTAGAACTGGAGTCAGCAAAGTGAGTGAAAACCCACTGGACTATGAAGAAAGGTCTAGATTTCTTTCTGTTTTGTGACCTTGGACAAGGGTCACAGTTCTTGGGTCTCAGTTTTCTGATTTGTAAACTGGAGGAAGTTTGGGCTCCTGGTATACAAGAATGTTCTCCTTTGTAAATTGATTTTTTTCTAGTTCTTTGATAGACAAAATTAACAGTAATATTGATAAATATACCTTATGTGCTAGGCACAATTCTAAGCGTTAATTTAATAACATACATCACCTCTTTTAATCCTCCCAACAAAACTGGTTAGTCATATTCTAATATTGCCTTTGTTTCTAGCTGGAAAAATGTGAGGCACAGAAAAGTTAAGTGACTGGCTTGAAGTTACGTTCTGGCGTGAACATGGAGGAGAAGGCCGCTGTCGAGCTGCGTGTGTTCACTGCCTGATCTGAAGAGCCACTAAGCAAAGTGGAGATGTGACTTTGATTGTTTATAAGGAAACTGGAAAATGCAGAACAAATGAGATACCGGGTGGTTACCAATTCCTCTGCCACGAATATGAAGGTCTTTCATAAGATTCCTGATATGCGGTTACCACTCAGAAAATAGCCGCTGTTACTGTCATCGGCCTAATCACAATCAAAGCACTAACAGAACTTCATCACCCATCTTGGGGCACTTCTAAACTGGTGCTCTAGTTTGGATTGCAGCATTTGAACCATGGCGAATCAGAAACATACTATACTCTTCTCGCTTTTCAAGGAGCTGAGTTTCTGTCATCTCAGATTTGATTACCATTCCTGAGCTTCTTCACTTAGTAGCTGTACTTTAGCTGACTAGCTAGGCAACTAGCTGTACCTCACTTCCTTTATATAAAATAGTGATATTGCACGGCTTTCTCAGCACTGTTTGGAGGAATTTAATGAGATGATACTGTCAGAACAGGCTGGGTTATGTTCAGTAACAACTTTCAAACCTCAGTGGCTTACAGAGACTACAAAGATTTTTTTTTTCCCACTATGCCTCATGCCCACGTCAGTCTATAGGGCTTCTGCTCCACATGGGAGTTAATGGATTCAAGCTAATGGAGGATCTGACAGCTGAGGAGCCATCTGCCCTATAGAGGAGGAGACAGCTGTAGAGTTGCATATGTTCACTGTCTAATCTGCGTGCAGTCCACGCCCCAGCCATGCTTCAAAGTGGTCACATGATTTTGCCTATTTATTTATTATTTATTTTAAAGGGAGCATTCTTTTCTAAACTTTTTAAAATTTTAGTTTTAATTGGAGGCCAGTTACGTTACAGTATTGTGATGGTCTCCGCCACACATCAGCATGAGTCAGCCGTAGGTACGCACACGTCCCCTGCCTCTTAAACCCCTTCCCACCTCCCTCCACATCCCGCCCTGGCGGTCACAGCGCACTGGCTCTGGTCCCCTGTGTCTGCATATTCCCCTGGCTGTCTGCATATGGTGATGTGTCTGTTTCAGGGCTACTGTCTCAAACCGTCCCACCATCTCTCCCCCACTGTGTCCAAAGTCTGTTCTGTGTGTCTGCATCTCTAGTAAAGGCAGCAATGTTTCTTTTTAGTTTTGTTTGTTTATGGCTGAGCCGGGTCTTCACTGCTGCGTGTCGGCTTGTCTCTGGCTGTGAGTGGGGGCTACTCTCTAGTTGAGGAGCATGGGTTTTGGGGTGCGAGGGCTTCGGTAGTTGTGGAGCACAGGTTCTGTGGCTGCACGGCACGTGGGATCTCCATGGGCCAGGGATCGAACGCATGTTTCCTGCACTGGCAGGTGGCTTTTTAACCACTGGACCACCAGGGAATTCCGAGTTTGCCTAGTTATAAGGAAACTGGAAAATGTAGACCAAATGAGATGCTGTGTGGTTACCAATTCCTCTGCCACAAGTGTCAGGCTCTTTCACAAGATTCCTGATATGTGGTTACCACTCAATAAATAGCTGCTGCTACTGTTGATCAGGTGGATCAAGTGGTGAAGAATCCACCTGCCAATGCAGGACACACAGGTCCCATCCCTGCATCAGGAAGATCCCTTGGAGGAGGACATGGCAACCCACTCCAGTATTCTTGCCTGAAAAGTCCCATGGACAGAGGATCCTGTGCGCTACAGTCCACGGGGTCAAAAGAGCTGGACACGACTGAGCACGCACGCAGGCTTGATTACTCCTATCAGCCTAATTGTAACCAAAGCACTAACAGATTTTATCACCTGTTTTGGGGCACTTTGAAACGGGTGCTGTAATTTGGAATGCTCATGTAACTTTTTAAGTTACACTGAAATGTATGGAGATTAATGGAAACAATAGAGGATGAGTTTTTTGAACTCTACAGATGAAGTATTTGTTCTTCCTAGATCATAGGACAATTTGGAATAACCATTTAATTGTTCAGCTCTTTTCAACAGTTAATTAACTCTTACTTAATGCCCCCCACTCTGGGTAGTTTCCATCTATATTACTGTCACCTGTTTATAAACAATAAAAAGTTGGGTGTCGTCAAAAGAACAACTTACCTTCTCCTTGACTGATAGAATATAAATCATCTACATCCTCCTATGCCCCATCACCCTATTTAAAGGGTATTGCCCTTTATTATGACAGATTTTATGATATTTTGTGATGGCCAGCCATGAGGAGAAAAAGGTTTAATGCACTGACATCTAATTTTATTATCTCTGGTACTGATTCATTTTTTAGAAGCATGTCTTGACTTTGTGCCAGTTTAAGCATGAAGCTTTAAAATCTGGATGATGACAGGGTTGGGAATTAAACCTTTAAATCAGAATGGGGTTGGAAAGACAAATCACTAAGAGATTTCAGTCATTTAGTGTCCCTCCTAGCATGTTAATAAGTGGTGCTCACAAAATCAGAAGCATATCACTGCCTGTTCTCTGCAAGATGTATGGGTGTTAGATGCCATTTCAGAGCCAGATGATGAGTCCTTAACATTGGCTCAGCTTAGGGGAAGGGAACAAAGGTAGACTGAGTGCTTACTATATCCAAAACATCACGCTGGATTTTTCTTTTCTTATGTTTTATCACTCTGTCTTTAAGAATACTGCAAGGAGGTTACAACTGTCCACATGTTAAAAATAAAAAGTGGAAGAAAAATGAGGAAAATTTAAACCTGCTTCAGAAGTTGGCTCTCTTTCCGAAACACCTGCTGGCTTGCGCTTTGCATCTCCTGTTCTTTTTTGATGGAAAGGTCGTTGCCCAGATTTTGCATGACTGGCATCACTGGTCATTTGCTTAACACACATTCCTCGGCCTTGGAGAGTGACATTTCCTGTAGAAAGCTGAAGCCGCCTCTCTGCCCCCACCAACTGCTCTCTATTGCATCGTTCTGGGTTTGTGCACATTTCATACTAAGAAAGTATTTTGTTGTTTATGTGCTTATTGCTTATTATGCTTTCATCTTTAAAGTACAAGCTTATGAGGGAAGGGATCTTAAATTCACTTCTTTATTTCCAGAGCTTAGACGGCTCTCTGGCAAAGAATAATTGCTTAGTACTACTTCAGTTTAGGACTTCCCAACCATGATGGCTCAGACGGTAAAGAATGCGCCTGCAATGAAGGAGAACTGGGTTCGTTCTCTGGGTTGGGAAGATACCTGGAGGAGGGAACAGCTGTCCACTCCAGTATTCTTGCCTGGAGAATTCCATGGACAGAGGAGCCTGGCCGGCGACATACAGTCCAAGGGGTCGCAGAGTTGGACATGGCTGAGTGACTTTCAGTTTTACTTTCTGGTGGTACTAATAGTAAAGAACCCGCCTGCCAGTGCAGGAGACATAAGAGACGCAGGTTGACCCCTGGGTCGGGAAGATCCCTGGAGGAGGGCATGGCAACCCACTCCAGTATTCTTGTCTGGAAAATCCCATGGACAGAGGAGCCTGGTGGGCTATACAGTCCATAGGGTTGCATATAGTCAGGCACAACTGAAGCGACATAGCACGCATGCATTCATTTCAAGTTAATCAAGTATTTTAAGCTTGAAATACTGTAGCTTCAAAAAATAAACCTTTTACTTAAGATCACACATTATACAAACGGAAGATTCAGGTGCAGAACTCAGGCAGTAGCGATAGTCGGTAATGACAGAGTGAGTTACTTTTGAACCACTCACTGTTCCTCAGAACAATGCTTTGGATATATTAATTCAGATAATCCACACTAACAACACAAATATTTTTTTAATTTCCATTTTAGAGTTGAGGAATTTGAAGCAGAAAAATGAATAATTTGCCCCAAATCTCCTGGCTCCTTGTCAGCATTCATTATACTGTATTGCCGCCAAAGTTGTTGCTTTTAAAGTATCGTTCATTCTTTTATTTGACAAAATCTAAGAATGCTTTTTAGTCCAACCTTCTCTGCCCAGATAAGGGAGAAGGGAATCAGAATACAAGTTTTCACTTATCCACACAGAGTTTAATTCTCCAATGCTATGAAATGTAGTTTGCTTAACTATAGGCACTCATTGAATATTTGTTGATGTATAAATAAATAATTTCAATGATATATACTCATCAGTTCAGTTCAGTTCAGTTGCTCAGTCGTGTCCAACTCTTTGCGACCCCATGAACCGCAGCACGCCAGGCCTCCCTGTCCATCAGCAACTCCCGGAGTTTACTCAAACCCATGTCCATCAAGTTGGTGATGCCATCCAACCATCTCATCCTCTGTCGTCCCCTTCTCCTCCTGCCTTCAGTCTTTCCCAGCATCAGGGTCTTTTCCAATGAGTCAGCTCTTCGCATCAGGTGGCCAAAGTATTGGGGTTTCAGCTTCAACATCAGTCCCTCCAATGAACACCCAGGACTGATCTCCTGTAGGATGGACTGGTTGGATCTCCTTGCAGTCCAAGGGACTCTCAAGAGTCTTCTCCAATACCACAGTTTAAAAACATCAATTCTTCGGCGCTCAGCTTTCTTTATAGTCCAACTCTCACATCCATACATGACCTTATGGAGAACATTTATCGCAGGATCAGGGAACCTGGTTGGCTGATATGCTAATTGCTTACACTGTATCATTTTAGCTTTCTAAGATTTCTGACAGCTAGGGAGTTATTAACCCTCCTTAACCCTCTAAAACCTCAAAAAACTATGTGTTATCATACTTGTTTACATTCCCATTTTTGGTGAGGATTAAATTTATGTCTCTATTAGGAAGATTAGAGTCAGACAAAACTAGGTATTCTCCAGGTAATGGTGATACTTAAGGTGGTAGCTGCAGGAGTTGTGGGTTTCACTTTCCTTTGAGCTTCCATTTACTCGTCTCTAAGATGGGCAAACTATATAGCACATCTCTAACGGCAAAGATTTATTGAAACTCTTGTGTAGAGTTCTTGATGTGGTGCTAATTCACAGTGGAAAAACATGATGGAAGACCAGTTCTAGACAGCAAGCAGACTTTCTTTTTCACACTCCACGCTCTCAAGCCGCTGCTCATTCTCATGTAAGGGAGGTAGTTTAGGACTGAGCAAGGCCTCTGTCACGCCACTGCGCCCCCTGCTGCTGGGAGAGCGGTCCCGTCTCCGTCTGGGCTCAGTGCGCGGCCACAGCGCGAGGAGCAGGCTTGAGGAAGGCTGGCGCCCCGCTCGGCGTGCCTGACCCTGTGGCCCCAGGGACTGCATGCAGCCGGTGAGGCTCCCCTGTGCGTGGACCGCCCAGGCAAGAATGCTGGAGCGGCTGCTACTTCCTCCCGCAGGGGGATCGAGCCTGCATCTCCTGTGTTGGCAGACATATTCTTTACCACTGTGCCACCTGGGAAGCCCCCACGGAAGGCTAGGTCTAGACTTTACCTCTGGTTCTTCCACGTTTGAGTTGTGCGATCTGTGGAAGACCACAGGACTCCTTTAAGACTCAACAGTCTTTAAGGCTGTGGAGCGAAGTGGCGCCTGCGCGGTAAGGCCGTGGCGACGGGGAGGAAAGCGCTGCGCGCACGCTGCAGAGCGTAAGGTCTGACTCACAGTAGCTGGTGGAGAAGGGACCCGGACCCTGGTGCCTTTTACGTACAGATTCATAAGTGGAAATGCTGGTTGTGTCTCTAGTGTTGACCTTCAACTGGATACTCTTCTTTCTTAACTGCCTACTTCCTGTTCCCAAAGCTGTGAGTGCAAGGCAAAACCAAGACCTCTCCCTAACATTGCCTTCTGGGCACGTTGGTTGTGTAATCGTATTGACCTGTCACGCTGGCATCTTTAATCATTTTAAAGGTAGTTCTGACTTGACCATATTCTTGTTTAACTACCTTAAGCAAATTAATTAGCTTTGTGGAGCCCCTGATGCCATTAATTCATGGTCTATAAAACCTCAGACCTAATTGAACTTTTTCATATTGTATCTTTACTACCTGATATAAGTGTCTTTTAAATTATAAGAATTGCTGAAGTTAATGCCTTGTTAAATAGCTACATATATATTGAAGTATAAAAAATTTCCAAGATTGCAAAGTAATCAAAATATGGATTAAAACAAAGATGATTCTATTTCTCTTTTATTAAAACCTAAAAATACCAAGAGCATTGACTATGCAGCAGGCATAACAGAGGGTCTCATATTTCTAGCTTTTTGCAAAGAAGGTGTAGTCCCCTGGCAACACTGTGATATCTGAAATTTAACCAGTAAATATTTGTTAACTAAATATATATAAGCAAAGAAATAAGCTCTTTACAACCACCAAATCACAAGTATCACTTCATGCCCAGTACATGTTTATAATTGAAAAGAGAGATAATCACAAGTATTGGTGAAGATGTTGAGAAATTGGGAGCCTCATGTGTAGTTGGTAGGGATGGAAAGTGGTGGAGTCACTTTGGAAAGCAGTTTGACATTACTTAGCAATTCCATCCTCATGTGTGGACCCAAGAGAAATAAAAATACATGTTTACATAAAGCCTCTACACAAAAGTTCATAGCAGCATTGTTCATAATAGCCACAACCAGAAATAGCCCAAATCTTCATCAACCAGTGAAGAGATGAATAAAATGTGTTATATCCATATATTAGAGTGTCACTTGGCAACAAAAAATAATGAAGTATTGACTCTTGCTGAGCATAAATGAACTTTGATAACCTTATGTTGAGTGAAGGAAGCCAGTCATAGAAGACCACGTATTATATGATTTATGTATATGTAGTTTCTAGAATAAGCAATCTTTTAGAGCTAGAAAGTAGATTAATATATGCATAAGACTGTGGGGGAAGGAAGAATGAAGAGAGTGCTAATTGGTGTGGAGTTTCCTTTTGGAGTGACAACAATGTTCCGAAAGTATATGGTGATGATGGTTGCACAAGTCTGTAAATATACTAAAATACATTTAATTGGACACTTTGTGAAATATATGATATGTGAATTGTATCTCAACAAAGTTGCTTAAATTTTTTTTTAAATCAAATAACCAAAAAAAAAAAATTCTTAGAAAGTATTTGCAAGCCAACTTAAGAGGCCACAGGTATAATAGTCTCAGTACCAAAATGAATAATAAATGCAGTAAATTCAATACAGTACATATATTAAAAGCCCATGAATTCATAATGATATTTTGAAACTCATTTGTTTGTTTTAGAGAATATTAGGGAGCCAATTTATTATTCTAAAGTTAGGTAAATAAAGGGAAAAATCAAATGCTTAACCTATCTTTTCTGTTCAAATAACATCTTAGACTAACCCAAGCATTCATAAATGCCTCTCTCTGTAGGCGTATCCATCTAATGAAGGAAGAAGCAACTATAGAATTATAATATCAACATTTTGAGTGCTAAATTGCTTCAGTCCTTTCTGACTCTTTGTGATCCTTTGAATCATGGCCTGCCAAACTCCTCAGTCCATTGATTTTTTCCAGGCAAGAATACTAGAGTGGGTAGCCATGCCCTCTCCAGGGGTTCTTCCTGACCCAGAGACTGAACCCGAGTCTCTTATGTCTCCTGCATTGGCAGGCATGTTCTTTACCATTAGCACCACTTGGGAAGCCTAATTAACATTTTATATGTCCTTAACAAAATAATAAATATAGGCAATCTTCATCAACAGTCACTGATATATTAAAAAGAGATAATGCTATTAATGAAGTACATCCCAGTAGAAGTATGCAATAGTACCTACAGATTTTTTTCTTTTTTTGCCAAAGCAAATGAAGCCTCTAAACAGAGACATATATTTAGTGACATGATGGAGAGGCAAATAGTGAAATCTTGAGTGTGGGGATGCTACTGTATAGACATCCTAGTTTTATCAAGAAACTAATTTCAAGGGGGAAGATGGATGAGAAATGCTTGATTTAAAGAGAATTAAAAGACATATCAAAGTATAACATGTGGGCCTTGTTTCAATTTTAATTAGAAAAAGATAATTGTAAATATGTGTATTTGACTAACAGAAAAAGCAATGACTGGCTATTTTGTGGTATTAGGGGATTACTGTTGATTTTGTGTGTGATTGGTGTTGGTATCATGGCTATCTTTTTAAGAGTCCTTATTTTACTAAAGAGATATGTACTGAAATATTTTTGGCTAAAATTATATGATATCTTGGATTTGCTTTAAAATAAGGTAGTCGTAAGGTTAACTCAGTGTGAATATAGATCATACAGGCTTCCTCGGTGGCTCACCAGTAAAGAATCTGCCTGGATTCAGGAGCCACAAGAAATGTGGGCTTGATCCCTGGGTCAAGAAGATCCCCTGGAAGAGGGCCTGGCAACACACTCCAGTATTCTTACTTGGAGAATCCCATGGACAAAGGAGCCTGGCGGGCTGCAGTCCATGGGGTCGCAAAGAGTTGGACATGACTGAAGTGACTGAGCATGCACGTGTAAATAAAACAAGAATGATCACATTTGATAATTGTAGGTCAGTGATCCAATTATCTCCCAGAGGCTCTGACTATAAATATCATCATATTGGGAGGGAAGAGTGTTAATACATGAATTTTGGGAGGGCACAAATACAATCCAAAACACTCCATCTTTCTAAATAATTAATGCTTTTGCATACAGTAGTCATGTAAGGATGAGAGAGTTGGACCATAAAGAAGGCTGAGCACTAAAGAACTGATGCTTTTGAATTGTGGTGTTGGAAAAGACTCTTAAGAGTCCCTTGGATGTCAAGGAGATCAAGCCAGTCATTCCCAAAGGAAATCAACTCTGAATATTCACTGGAAGGACTAATGCTGAAACTCCAACGTTTGGGCCACCTGATGAGAAGAGCCGACTCATTGGAAAAGACCCTGATGCTGGGAAAGATCGAGAGCAGGAGAAGAGAGGGGGACAGAGGATTAGATGGTTGGATGGCATCACCGACTCGACGGGCATGAGTTTGAGCAACTCCAGGAGACAGAGGAGGACAGAGGAACCTGGCGTTCCGCAATCTGTGGGTCACAAACAGTCAGGCATGACCTTGAGACTGAACAACAGCAATGTAAAAAGACGCAGATGTATGGTTATAGCACGGATTGGCAGAATGTACATGGTGACCCAGATCATCCTGCTGTCTATGTTTGAATGATTTTTACAATTAATAAAGAATCGAAAACAGCTATTATTTCTAACACATGATAACTATATGCAATTCAAATTCTGTTGGCCATCAATGAAGTTTTATTGGAATGCTGCCACATTCATTGATTTACATGTTGTCTGTGGCTGCTTCCGTGCTAGAAGGCAGAGCTGAGTAGCTGTGATGGAGACTGTGTAGTCCTCAAAGTCTCGCCTGTTTCCTACCTGTTGACTCATGGCAAATTCGCTTCTTGCTGCCTCTTTTTGATTTGTAGGCAAACCTGAAGAAACTTTGGTTAAAGGGAAGAATACGTAGATCAGTGAGGTAATCTATAGGCCTGAAAACCAGAGTCAAAACGTTAGAAAAGTTTGATGTAAAATTCAAGTTATTTAAGGGTGTTTCTGTGTGTGTGTGTGTGTGTGTGTGTGTGTGTGTATGAGCTTGTATTTGAAAACTATGATGACCTTTGGCCCATAGACTATGAAATCAACAGCATCTGCCAACATTTATAGAAAACTGATATTGAAGGTTTGAGACTGCCCTAGAAGTAATTCTTGAATCTTCTCAAAATAGCTGACCTTCAAGTGTACTTGTGGCATTCCCACAGGGCACAGTCATTCTGTGATTAGGTAATGAATTAAAAAAAAGGGTGACTAAGCAAGGCAACAGTCATGTGTATCTTGGATTTGTGGGGGAAGAATTCTGAGATGGCCAGAAGATGAAACAAGTGTATATGTATCTATATATCTAGAAGGTGATATATGTATATATGTACGTGTGTATGTGTATGTATATATATATATGTATGGGGCTTCCCTGGTAGCTCAGTTAGTAAGGAATCTCCCTGCAGTGCAGGAGACCTGGGTTTGATCCCTGGGTCGGGAAGATCCCCTGGAGAAAGAAATGGCAACTCACTCCAGTATTCTTGCATGCCTAGAAAATCCCTAGGACAGAGGAGCCTGGTGGGCTACAATCCATGGGGTCACAAGAATTGGATGTGACTTAGCTCCTAAACCAGCTATAGGTACAGGTGGATATAGATATAGTTTGGCATTCCAGGCAAGGGAAATTGACTTAAAAGGAAGGAGAAACAGCTCAAAGAACTAGCACTCTGGCTAGAGTTGACTATAAGTATGAACAGATGGGAACAATGGGAGATGCACCTAGAAAGGCAGGCAGTAAGCAGCGTGAAAATGTTCAAATACTAAAGAAGGCAGTTGACATTGAGCAAGCCATAGGCTGCACTGATGATTTTAAGCATATGACCTGATGCGTGTCACGTTTTAGTAAGCTATGTATTCAGTAAATATGTTCTTTAAGGGTTCATCATAAGTGACATCTCTTTCCTGTGGACTAAAATCAATTTCTTTATCTCAGATGGGCTCAGGACCTACGTATTAGGTGAACTTGAAATTTGTGATTTTTTTACAGCTTATTGACTATGTCTCCCCTAAAATGAAGCATATTATTATAGGTGACAGGTGGTGCAAATATAAATGAGATAATGCATGTGAAGGCATTTGAAAAAATATAACAAGCAATATAAATATAAGAAATTGTTACTGTGCTTATCACAGTCACCATCATTATTATTATCACTGTGTTGTAACCTTCGGAGGAGCTGACATGCAGCGTGTACCCTCCTGTGTGAGCTTTGAACTTTTTATGAATTAGGATGAGTACAGATTTGGCAACACAGAACTTCCAGCCTGGAACTTATTAACCTTACTAATGTAATTGACCTAAAACAACATTCACAGTTAAAGCAATGGAGTTCCTTGGAGCAGTTGGTATTCTGACATGAGGGATGGTTTCTGTTCTATTAACCCAGGGAAGGCAGGAGAGAGAAAACATTTTAGTGATTTCCATTTGGAACCAGCTGTTCTCTCAACGGGAGATGGAGGAAGGAGTCAGGTACCCACTTGGCTGTCAAACCTGAAATTCCAGGATTTAGGACTCTGTGGCTCACCAGGAAAGAGGTGTCTTACTGGCAAAGGAGATCAATATACACTCCCAAGCTCTATTTCATATAAAAGGTTAATGGCAAAGATAATAGCTTTTTCTTTCCTTGGAGAGGAGAGAGGTGGATAACCTGATGATCTTATATAGGAAAAGACACAACAGTACAGAGGAGAAAATTTCTACACTAGTCCGGGGTGACTTACTAATCATGTGGGATAAAGAAGCGGTGGAGAAGGGCGAGCTCTTTATTCCATGAAGTAAATGTTATGGTGGCAAGAGTGAGAGGTAATGGAAGACGAGAAGGGAATACTTCCACCAGAGGGGGTTCTCGGGGGGCTCAGTGGTAAGAGTTTGCCTGCCAACACAGGAGACCCAGGAGATGCGGGTTCGATCCTTGAGTCAGGAAGATCACCTGGAGGAGGAAATGGCAACCTGATCCAGTATTCTTGCCTGGAAAATCCCATGGACAGAGGAGTCTGGTGGGTTACAGTCCATGGGGTCGCAAAGAGTTGGACATGACTGAGCACCCCCGCACACACACACACACGCACACAACTTAAAAAGGAAAGCCCGCCTGCGATTCTGGTCTCGTCATTTTCCCAGTCCCAGTGACGCACACAAACTTTGTCTCCCATCGAGTCCCTTTACCCTCCCTTGTTTATAATATGAGCATCTTGACTATTTTATCTACATATGTTTGGAACCACATTAGACATGTAGATATGATTTTTGATCCGACCATCAGCATAATTTAGCACGCTCTAGAGGAGAAGTAAAGTGTATTCCATTTATCCATATTCTTGCCTATAGTATTCTTTCTTCCTTCCTCATATTTCAAGATTCCTTATTTTATTATTTCCTTTCTGATTAGATAACTTCCTTTAGCTATTCTTCTAGGATAGTTCTGCTGGTGGCAAATTTCCTTGGTTATCCTTCGCCTGAGAATGTCAGTTTCTCCTTCACTGCTGAAAGATAGTTGTGTTGGATAAAGGATTCTATACTGTCAGTTATTTTCTTTCAGTACTTGAAAAATACTGCGTCATTTCTTTTTGGCCTCCACAATTCCTTATGAGAAATGCAGTTATTCGAATTGTTTCCACCTATATGTAAAGTGTTATTTCTCTCACTGCTTTTAAGAAATTCTTCTTTGCCTTTAGTTTTCAGAAATTTGAGTATGATATGTCCTGGTATAGATTCCTTTGGGTTTATCCTAGTTGGAGTTAACTCAGCTGTTTGTAACTGTACATTTTTGTCATTTGCTAAATTCGGAAAAAAATTATCCATTGTTTCTTCAAGTATTTCTTGATTTCCATCCTTTTCCCCTCTCTATCTGAAACTCTAAGGGCATAAATGTTGCATATTTTATTTGGTTCTGCAGATCCCCGAGCCTGATTCTTTCCCACTCTCTGCTCTTTCCTTTTGCTCAGATGGAGTAATTGCTGTTGTTCTTCCTTCAAGTTCAGTGTTTCTTTCCACCTCCCACTCTATCCTGACACTGAGTTAATTTACCGGATTTCTCAAGTTTTTGGTTATGGAACTTTTCAGTTCAAAATATTCTCCCTTGTTATGTTCTATTTCTCTACTTATACTATCTGTTTCTTTGCTGAGACTTTCAACTTTTAAAAAAAATGCTTCTAATGTGTTAGTAGGCTTCCCTGTGGCTCAGTGGTAAAGAATCTGCCTTCAGTTTAGGTAATGCGGGTTCGATCCCTGGATCTGGAAGAGATCCCCTGGAGGACGAAACAGCAACCCACTCCAGTATTCTTGCCTGGGGAAACCCCATGGGCAAAGGAGCGTGGCGGGCTACAGTTCACGGGACATGCAGAGGAGGACATTACTTAGCAGCTGAACAAGAACAACAAGAAGATGCTAGCAGTTGCTCACTGAGGCGTTTCTATGATGACTGCTTTTAGTTATTCTAACATTCTGTCATCTTGGTGTTGGCACTTATTAATTAATTTTTCTCATGAAGCTTCCTGCCCACACTCATCCCAGTGATTAACTCCTACCTACTGTTCAGGTTTTGAATATCACCTCCCATAGGTAGCTGCCCTTGACATTGGCACACGAGTCTGGGTTAAGTGCCACTCCATGTAGGCGTTGACTCTGCTTTCTCTTCCGTCAAAGCACTTATCAGAATATATTGTAGTTCATGTTGATTGATTGGTATCCCTCACTTGACTAAGAGCTATCTAGTCTTCATTGCAGTATCCAACATCCAGAACTACTCCTAGAAAGCATTGAGTGCTCAACAAATATTTATTGAGTAATTTGCTCCAAAATCACTGCAGATGGTGACTGCAGCCATGAAATTTAATTTAATTAAGCAAAGACACTTGCTCCTTGGAAGAAAAGCTGTGACCAGCCTAGACAACATATTGAAAAGCAGAGACCTTACTTTGCCGTCAAAGGTTCATCTAGTCAAAGCTATGGTTTTTCCAGTAGTCATGTATGGATGTGAGAATTGGACTATAAAGAAAGCTGAGTACCGAAGAATTGATGCATTTGAACTATGGTGTTGGAGAAGACTCTTGAGAGTCCCTTGGACTGCAAGGAGATCCAATCAGTCCATCCTAAAGGAAATAAGTACTGAATATGCATTGGAAGGACTGATGCTGAAGCTGAAACTCCAATACTTTGGCCACCTGATTCGAAGAGCTGACTCGTTGGAAAAGACCCTGATGCTGGGAAAGATTGAAGGCAGGAGGAGAAGGGGACGACAGAGGATGAGATGGTTGGATGGCATCACCAACTTGATGGACATGAGTTTGAGCAAACTCTGGTAGTTGGTGATGGACAGGGAAGCCTGGTGTGCTGCAGTCCATGGGGTTCCAAAGAGTCAGACATGGCTGAGCAAACGAACTCAGCTGAACTTATTTTACTTTGCTCTTTTTTATACCCTACAAATCGTATGTGGTCTCTGAAGTGAATAAATAGGCTTTCAAACATAAACTAGGCTAACTAGAAGGCAAAATAATAGATCAAAAACGTTTAAGATTTGTTTCCCTATATATTTGTAAATATTTTTTCTCCACTGTAACCTGAGTGCTCACGTGTCTGCAGAGGAGGGGGATCTCTGTGACAGCGCCACTGTGTCTCAGTATAGCCTGTGTGCCCTGCCTGCCGCACGGAGAGCCTGTTCCTGTGTCTTATGTATGGAAGACACGCTGTAAATGCTGCTTTAATTGCATTTGATTTGTTTGAATTTTACATCTACATAATTATATGCTTTGATATGCCCTTTGCAAATTGAGCCTGAATCACTGACAATAAAGGTGACTTTAGCCAATAGGCTCAGACAGAATGTGTTTTAGGTCAGAACAGGGTAAATGGTACTTGACTCTTCAGTTGCTGCTAGAGACTGTGTCCTGTGAGAACAGAAAGCCAAACTGAGGGCCTTGGATAAAGCCAGGATTAGGGTGAGGCAAGTGGGTCCCTCATTCTGGAGCACAAAATTTAAGGGGTAATTTTGGTACCCCACAATGGGTGAATTTAATTCAGATGACCATTATATCTACTACTGTGGGCAAGAATCCCTTAGAAGAAATGGAGTAGCCCTCATAGTCAACAAAAGAATATGAAATGCAGTACTTGGGTGAAATTTCAAGAGTGACAGAATGCTTTCTGTTTGTTTCCAAGGCAAATCATTCAGTATCACAGTAATCCAAGTATATGCCTCAACCATGAATGCCAAAGAAGCTGAGGCTGAACGGTTCTATGAAGAGCTATAAGACCTAGAACTGACACCAAAAAAGATGTCTTTTTCATCGTAGGGGACTGGAATGCAAAAGCAGGAAGTCAAGAGAAACCTGGAATAACAGGCAAGTTTGGCCTTTGAGTACAGAATGAAGCAGGGAAAAGGCTAACAGAGTTTTGCCAAGAGAATGCACTGGTCATAGCAAACACCCTCTTCCGACAACATAAGAGATGACTCTACACATGGACATCACCAGATGGTCAATACTGAAATCAGATTATATTTTTTGCAGCTGAAGATGGAGAAGCTCTATACAGTCAGCAAAAACAAGACCATGAGCTGACTGTAGCTCAGATCATAAACTCCTTATTGACAAATTCAGACTTAAATTGAAAACAGTAGGGAAAACCACTAATACCATTCAGGTATGACCTAAATCAAATAGATTCAAGGAATTAGATCTGATAGAGTGTCTGAAGAACTATGGTCAGAGATTTGTATCATTGTACAGGAGACTGTGATCAAAACCATCTCCAAGAAAAAGAAATTCAGAAAGGCAAAACGGTTCTCTGAGGAGGCCTTACAAATAGCTGAGAAAAGAAGAGAAGCAAAAGGCAAAGGATAAAAGGTAAGATATATCCATCTGAATGCAAAGTTCCAAAGAATAGCAAAGGAGAGATGAGAAAGCCTTTCTCAGTAATCAATGCAAAAAAAAAAAAAAAAAAAAACAGAGGAAAATAAAATGGGAAAGACTAGAGGTCTCTTCAAGAAAATTAGAGATGCCAAGGGAACTTTTCATGCAAAGATGGGCACAATAATGGACAGAAATGTTATGGACTTAACAGAAGCAGAAGATATTAAGAAGAGGTGACAAGAATACACAGAACTATACAGAAAAGATCTTAATGACCCAGATAATCACAATGGTGTGATCACTCACCTAGAGCCAGACATCCTGGAATGTGAAGTCAAGTGGGCCTTAGGAAGCATCACTATGAACAAAGCTAATGGAGGTGATGGAATTCCAGCTGAGCTATTTTAAATCCTAAAAAATGGTGCTGTGAAAATGCTTCACTCAATATGCCAGCAAATTTGGAAAAGTCAGCAGTGACCACAGGACTGGAAAAGGTCAGCTTTCATTCCAATCCCAAAGAAAGGCAATGCCAAGGAATGTTCAAATGGCCACACAATTGCAATCATCTCACACTCTAGCAGAGTGATGCTCAAAATCCTTCAAGCTAGGCTTTAGCAGTACATGAACAGAGAGCTTCCAGATATTCAGGCTGGATTTGAAAAGGCAGAGGAACCAGAGATCAAATTGCCAACGTCTGGTAGATGATAGAAAAAGCAAGAGAATTCCAGAAAAACATCTACTTCTGCTTCATTGACTCTGCTAAAGCCTTTGACTGTGTGGGTCACAGAAAACTGTGGAAAATTCTTCAAAAGGTGGGAATACCAGACCACCTTACCTGCCTCCTGAGAAATCTGTATGCAGGTCAAGAAGCAACAATAGAACTGGACGTGGAACAACGGACTGGTTCCAAATTGGGAAAGGAGTCCGTCAAGGCTGTATATTGTCACTCTGCGTATTTAACTTTTATACAGTGTACATCATCCAAAATGCTGGGCTGGATGAAGCACAAGCTGGAATCAAGATTGCCAGGAATCTTGACTCATTGGAACTGGCTCATTGCATAAGACCCTAATGCTGGGAAAGATTGAAGGCAGGAGGAGAAGGGGATGACAGAGGATGAGATGGTCGGATGGCATCACTGACCTATTGACATGAGTTTGAGCATTCTCTGGGAATTGTTGATGGACAGGGAAATCTGGTGTGCTGCAGCCCATGGGGTTGCAAAGAGTCGAACATAACTGAGTGACTGAACTGACTGAAATACTCAGAAATCAACCTAAATAGCAGACAGTGCAATTATTTTTAAATATCAAAACTAATGAAAAAATCCTAAAGACCAAACTTAGAATAAAGACAAGTTGCTATTGCTTCACAGTCCTTCACTGTTGTGAAATGGGGGCAATCATTTCACATCACCCCTCCTAGGCCATGTGGCCACCATATCTGCCACTGTTGACAGTGATACCCAAACAGATCAGACAGTGCAGTGCTTTGCCAGAAGTCATGGTTTTTATATTCAAGCCTTTATTTAGTTATTTTCATTCATTTTGAATTATGAGAAGACATTTTGTTAGTATATATAGAGGTCCCATAGTTTTTGGCAGGACATGGTCCTTGGAAATACACTAGCTGTTGTGGTGTAAGAAGCACAGGACAGCGGTGTGCCTGACTCTCACATCCCAGGGTTTGATATAAGGACAAGATCCAAGGCAGGAGGAGAGGACACGAGGCATCCACCTGCTAAGCCAGCTTCATGCACCAAAGGTTCTATGAAGTCAAGCAACGGCTACTGCCTGAAGCAGTTAGTTTTCCTAAAAGCAAAGGGAACTGAATTCAGAAATTTTCTTCTGGATGCAATTCTCCTTCCAGTTTCACCACACAACGCACATCAGTGACCCTACATGCTCAGTGAGTCACTGGATAAGGGGAAGGGGTGGTTGTTTACACTTTAAAATTTGTGATTGTTTAATTTAAATGCTTTATTAAGATATAAATAATAATCCCTATGCATCTACTTGACTTAAAAAGTAACTTATTACCCATCATTTGAAGCCTCTCTCTTCACTATTTACTTGTCACTCTCTCCCACCACATCAAGAGTTAACCACTGTCTTGGGTTTTTATTTGCTATTTCACTTCTGCTTCTGATGAGTAGACTTCCTCAGTAATAAATAATATAGGTCTGCATTTTTTTAAAAAAAAGCATTTTTTCTATGTATTTGGCTGAGTTGGGTCTTAGTTGCGGCGTGCAGGAATTTCATTGTGGCATACAGATTCTGATTTGCAGCATAGGGGATCTAGTTCTCTGACCAGGGATCGAACCTGGGCACCCTGCATTGGGAGCTCGCTGGACCACCAGAAAGTCCCAGGTTTGCATATTTTAAAATATATCTGTGGCATAAATTGTACATATTCTTCGGCAACTTGTTTTTATTTTCCATTGACATGAGGAAAGATATACTGTTGGCACATGTAGCTCTGGCACATTTAACTTCTATGTAATACTCCATTGCATCACTACTCCTAGCTATCTATTCTCCTATTGATAAAATTTTCATTTCTCCTGATCTTTTCTGTTATGCAAACCTTGCCACAAATGTTTTTGAACATGTCACTTTATGCAAGGCTACAACTCTGAGGACAAATGCTGAGTTGTGGCTATTCACATCACTGGCTTTAGTAGCTATTGCTAAACTGGTCTCTAAGGCAGTCATGCACATTTGCAGTCCCACCAGCAGTGTGTAAGGACTTCTCATGAGCCACATCCCTACCTAAAGATTGTATCCAGATATTTTGAGTTTTTGTTCAAGTGTTGGATATAAACTAGTGTCTCATTTCAGTTTTACTTTGTGTTCCTCTGATTGTGCGTGTATGTGTGCTCAGTCACGTTCACCTCTTTGCCACCCCGTGGGCTGCAGCCTGCCGGGCTCCTCTGTCCATGGGATTCTCCAGGCAAGAACACTGGGATGAGTTGCCATTTCCTTCTCCAGGGAATCTGCCCAGCCTAGGGATCAAACCTGCATCTCCGGCATTGGCAGGCAGGTCTTTACCGCAGAGCCACTGGGGAGTCCCCTTAAAATAGTGTCTGTCTTCAATTTTCCTTTGTGTTTCTCTGATTGCACTGTTTAAACCATCTTTTACATGTTTATTATTCATTAATATTTCCTTCTTTTTAAATTTCTTTTGTATATCCTTTATCCATTTTTGGATTGTACTTGTTTTTCTTATTGAGGTTTAGAAGGATTTTAAATTTTGCTTGCTAATTCTCTAGTGCTTTGTTATTGCATTCAAATATATTCCTCCAATTGACATTCTATTCTCAGACTTTAAATGTCTGTTGATGACAATTATAACATAGTCTAATAATCATAATTTATTATGATTTATGTTTTATTAGATTTTATTTTAAAAACTCTCTGAACCCAAATCATAAATATACATATTTTATTATTTCTTTCCGAGGTATTTAAAATTTTGTTTTTTACACCTTGATCTTCACCTTCCCTATATGTATGTTTTGTTCTATTTTTAAAAACTTTTTTGAATGATAGCTGATAGTCTAAGTACAATTCACTCTCAGATATGTGTGTGTGTGTGCGCGCGCTCAGCCACACAGTCAAGTCCAGCTCTTTGTGATCCCAGGGACTGTAGCCCGCCAGGCTCCTCTGTCCATGCAGTTCTCCAGGCAAGAATACTAGAGCGGGTCGCCATTTCCTTCTCCGGGAGATCTTCCCAACCCAGGGACTGAACTCTCGTCTGTTGTGTTCTCCTGCATTGCAGGTGGATACTTCAGCATTGTGCCGCCTGGGAATATGTTGTTGGGCTTCCTTTCCTATTCCACTGATCTCTCCCCAGGCCAGTACTGTACACTCTTAATTCCCATAGCTGGATACATGCTCAGGAAAAAAAAATTGCTTCACTTTCTTGGTCTTCTTCTGCACTGTCCTGTCTGCTTTGGTAATTTGTCGTATGTAAATCCTATAAGCAGTTTACCAAACTGCAACAGAAATGCTGTTGGAACTGTCATGAAATTGCATTACATTTTGATTAGTTTGGAGACATCTTACATTTTATGCTAATGAGTCTTCCTGTCCATGGAGAAGGTCTTTCTCTCCATTTATTTAGGCTTTCTACCAAGTTTGTCAATAACAATTTATAATTTTACCTAAAAATCATAGACACATTAGAATTTTTCTTGGATGCTCATAATTTTGTTTGCTGTTTTTAAATGTTATTTTTGGTTGTTACTGGCATGTAAGATTTTTTACTGAGACTGCACATGCAGTGGCCTTGCCAAACTATGTGTCTGTATATTAAAAGGCTACGCTCCCTGCTTTCCCCTGCTTTTCCCTCACAGCAGAATGGTGGAAAGCACTAGCTTTGAACAAACAAATGGATTGTGGAGGAGGGGGCAGGATTCCTCACTCAGAGGAATATTTGTGCAACTTCTTCAATTTTGGGGAAATTAAATGCCAGCTTAAACTATATTGCAGTCTGACACCTGGAAGAAATTACATAATAATCTCTCAGAACTTCAAGTTTTTTTAGTTATCTCTCTGCATCTAAAAGATATTAAATAGTACTGACTACTTATTGCATGAGCAAGCAATAAACCATTGAACATGAAATGCGTGGCACGCAGTAAGTTCTTCATAACTGTCGACTACAATGATGAGGACGCCAACGATGATGATGACGATGCTATTGGTTCTTGTCTCCACGACATGTTCCAGTCAATATAGAGTGAAAATATTTGTGCAGCTTCTTCAATTTGAGGGAAATAAAGTGCCAGCTTAATCTATATCAAAGTTTATAAACCTCAGTGATATTGACATGTTAGGTTGGATGCTTTTAGAGGGGAGGGTAAATGTCCTGTATATTGGGGAATATTTAGCTGTGTCCCTGGCCTCTGTAGTTCAGTTCAGATCAGTCCCTCAGTCGTGTCTGACTCTGCCACCCCATGGACTGCAGCAAGCCAGGCTTCCCTGTCCATCACCAACTCCTGGAGCTTGCTCAGACTCATGTCTATCGAGTCAGTGAAGCTATCCAACCATCTCATCCTCTGTCATCCACTTCTCCTCTTGCCTTCAATCTTTGCCAGCATTACGGGCTTTCCCAATGAGTCAGTTCTTTGCATTAGGTGGTCCAAGTATTGGAGCTTCAGCTTCAGCATCACTCCTTCCAGTGAATATTCAGGACTGATCTCCTTTAGGATGGACTGGTTTGATCTGCTCACAGTCCAAGGGACTTTCAAGAGTCTTCTCCAAAATCACAGTTCAAAAGCAACAATTCTTTGGCTCTCAGCTTTCTTTATGGTTCAACTCTCACATCCATACATGACTACTGGAAAAAACATAGCTTTGACTAGATGGACCTTTGTTGGCAAAGTAATGTCTCTGCTTTTTAATATGTTTTCTAGGTTGGTCATAGCTTTTCTTCCATAGCATCTTTTAATTTCATGGCTGCAGTCACCATCTGCAATGATTTTGGAGCCCAAGAAAATAAAGTCTGTCACTGTTTCCATTGTTTCCCCATCTATTTCCCATGAAGTGATGAGACCAGATGCCGTGATCTTAGTTTTCTGAATGTTGAGTTTTAAGCCAACTTTTTCGTTCTCCTCTTTCACTTTCATTAAGAAGCTCTTTAGTTCCTGTTGGTTTTCTGCCCTTAGGGTGGTATCATCTGCATATCTGAGGTTGTTGATTTTTTCCTGGCAATTTTGATTCCAGTCTGTGCTTCATCCATCCTGGCATTTCCCATGATGCACTCTGCATATAAGTTAAATAAGCAGGGTGATGATATACAGCTTTATTGTACTCCTTTCTCAGTTTGGAGGCAAGCCGTTGTCCCGTGCCTCTACAGTGTGAAAAGGCAAAAGGATCTGACACTGAAAGAGCAACTGCCCAGGGCGGTAGGTGCCTAATATGCTACTGGAGATCAGTGGAGAAATAGCTCCAGAAAGAATGAAGAGATGAAGCCACAGTGAAAACAATGCCCAGCTGTGGATGTGACTGGTGATGAAAGTCAAGTCTGATGCTGTAAAGAACAGTATTTTATAGGAACCTGGAATGTTAGGTCAATGAATAAAGGTAAATTGGAACTGGTCAAACAGGAGGTGGCAAGAGTGAACAATGACATTTTAGGAGTCAGTGAACTAAAATGGACTGGGGTGGATGAGTTTTATTCAGATAACCATAACTCATTCAGAAGGACGTATGCCAGCGTGCCCGTGGCTCCCAGGACTGTTGTGTTCATTGCCCCTGATCCATGCAGGCCACTGTTGACCCACACTTCTGTCCAAGACTTCTGGACATTCACGGGCAAGTCTGGCTCAGTCTCTTGTGGGGTCACTGCTCCTTTCTCCTGGGTCCTGGTGCACACAAGCTTTCCTCCCAGAGGCTGATGGAAAGAGTGACAGACTTTATTTTGGGCTCCAAATCACTGCAGATGGTGACTACAGCCATAAAATTAAATTTCTTGCTTTTTGGAAGAAAAGCTATGACAAACCTAGACCGCACATTGAAAAGCAGAGACATCACTTTGCCAACAAAGGTCCATCTAGTCAAAGCTATGGTTTGTCCAGTAGTCATGTATGGATGTGAGAGTTGGACTATAAAGAAGGCTGAGTGCCAAAGAACTGAAAGCTGATGCTTTCAAACTGTGGTACTGAAGAAGACTCTTGAGAGTCCCTTGGACTGCCAGGAGATGAAACCAGTCAATCCTAAAGGAAATCAGTCCTGAATATTCATAGGAAGGACTGATGCTGAAGCTGAAGCTCCAATGCCACCTGATGCGAAGAACTGACTCATTGGAGGAGACCCTGATGCTGGGAGAGATGGAAGGCGGGAGGAGAAGGGGACGACAGAAGATGAGATGGTTGGATGGCATCACTGAATTGATGGGCATGAGTTTGAGCAGGCTCTGGGTATTGGAGATGGACAGGGAAGCCTGGCGTGCTGCAGTCCATGGGGTCACAAAGAGTTGGACACGACTGAGTGACTGAAGTGGCCTCTACTGCTTAGATGCCACCCTTGCTCAAGTGCAGTAGTGACAACCAAAATATCTCCAAGCATTGCCAAAAACCCCTGGTGGCGGAGGGGAGCATACGCCCCCAAGTTGATGACGACTGATCTGTGTCACCTCCAGCCACTCTGTGATTGCCTCTGTCACTCCCGTAGACTCCTCAGGCTGCCCCAAAATGGTTTTCCTCACCACTCTCTCTGTCTCCATCCTGTCTTGTCTCTGCATGCCCTTCCCCTTGTTGAAGGTTGCAAGGCCAGGAGTGCCTATGGGCAGGAAGCCAGAAACTGCAAAGATCTGGCCCCTTAGGAACGTTTGACTCTGGTGTTGAAATCCGCATAGCTCTGCAGTCCCCGCAAGTGAGACTACCTGCCTTCTTTCCCAGGGCTAGCTGGTGCATGGTCCGCTTACCTTTAAACCCCTCTGCAACCCACTCTGTGTTCCAGTCTCCTGGGCTTCGTAAGCATAGCTTTTGGCAGAGAACCTGACCTTTCAAATTATGGAGTCAAGGCTCTTAAAAAAAATAAATAAATAAACTTGAACATAGCAAATCAGATTTTACTTTGAGATGAATAGCGAGGAATCCATGGAAAGAATTTCAGAATCCTGAATGGAACAGTTAAAAATAAAAGATTATTGAGAAAAAAGCATTGTCCTCAAGGAGGAAACGTAAGGGCCAGTCAGAAGTTTAGCAGGCGCTGGGGTGTGTTTGCTCACTTTAAATAGCGTAGAACACTCAGGGGCTTTACCTTGCCGAGGTGTGCGTGCAGTGCAGGGCAACAGAGATCGATGTGGCTCTTCTCTGGGCTGGGTTACTACTGTTTGCTAGTCACTCAGTTGTGTCCAACTGTTCGTGGCCCCATGGACTGTAGCCCACCAGGCTCCTCTGTCCGTGGAATTCTCCAGGCAAGAATACTGGAGTGGGGTACCATTTCCTTCTCCAGGGGATCTTCCCCTCCCAGGATGGAACCTGGGTCTTCCGCATTGCAGACAGGCTTTTTACCAACTGCGCCACCAGGGAAGCTACCACTGTGTCCTTAGAGGCAAACCCTGTTACGGAGGTGTCCTGGCTGACGAGTGCTCACCTCTTAAACAGGCTGGCTCCCCCCCCTTCTCTTGCTGGAGTCACAGTGGGTCAGGCGCTCACCTGCCCCACGGCGGGATCAGCTTCCCCAGCTTCTTGTCGACACTGCAGTCACCCCGGGAAGTTAGCAGTGAGGAGCAAGGCTCAGATAACAGACACGCTGCCTCTTCCCGGCGTCCGGTAGCTCTTTGCCCTGCACTGTCTGGTTCTTCCGTCTTTGTCTCTTATGCTCACATCCCCGTATCTTTTACCCGAGTCCAGACTTCCTCCTTAAAAAGAGCCTGAGACAATGAGGACCTCTTCTTACTTTGCAATTCTTGGAGGTCAGCACCCTGTCCACTCTAAATAAATCATCTGCATTTCTTTGTTGGTCTTCCCGCCCCTACCCTTCCCTGACCCAGGCTCCAACTTGACTTTCCTTCCCATGTAATCTGAATATTGAAACACCAGCTTCCATTGAGAGAACTATCAAAGAAAAATTGCACCGAAGATGTTAAAATAGGCAAAGGAGGCTATTCAAGACATTTGCCTGGTTTCAAAACTCTTTGCTTATCTCAAGGTTATGAAATGTACTCCTCCTACATTTTATCTGCAGAATTATTTATAACAGAAAATTATGAACACATGCAAAATATCTGGTTATAAAAACTGACTTAAAAACAATGCATATCTGTTGCATGTAATACTAGGTGGCCATTAAAAAACCTATTAAAATAATATGTGATGAAATGTGTTTATACTATACTAGTTGGTTGAGCAAAACAGGTTATAAAACATGTTGGGAAATATGATGCTTTTTGAAAATACATGCAGCATGAAGGCTGAAAGAATGCATACTATTTCTAAAGTAGTTATCTTTGAATATTAATATTATTATGTATTATTGGTAGATTATTATTTTCTTTTTGCTGGTATCTGTTTTGCAGTATTTGTACAAGCATATGTTCTTATTGTAATAAAAAGAGAAAATCTATTAAAACTAGGAGAAAGTAACACTAAATTTGAAAATAAATATTTTATCTCATTTCTTAGATTGTTAATGATAAAACATGATGTAAATACTAGTTATGATTTAACCAATACACCTGTTGTCCTCTCTGTAGGTGTTTATAGACACAAGCGGAGAGTGCAGGACAGGGGAAATAATTTGTTATTTTATCTATCAAAGCCAAAGTTTAAAAATGTTTGTGGGTTTTAATCAGCTGTAATTATCTGCTGCTTGCTGATGCCTGAGATTTTACCAACTGGCTATCGTCCAGTTTGCAATTGCATATTTAATTAGCATATCAATTTAATCCCATTAGCAAGCCTGTGCTATAGTAAATAATTCAGAAGTTTTTTCAACCAACAAACCCAGCCACACTAACTCTTCAGCTTCTAAGTTGGAAAAGGAGATCCAATGTGTGCGTGGCTTTCTTGAGTATGTCTTTCCTTTGGAAAACCATAGGGAATAATGTAATTGGCTAGATCATCTCACTGTGGTGACATGTGGGTTATTCTTCAGGCTATTCACAAATAACAGAAAGGCAAAAAGATCTTTGTAAATCTGTTGCCTAGAATCATATTACTTCCAAAATATCACCCTCAGTTTAAACTTTATTTGAACCTCTCAAGAGGTGACTCATTGGAAAAGACCCTGATGCTGGGAAAGATTGAAGGCAAAAGGAGAAGGGAATGGCAGAGGATAAGATTTTTGGATGGCATCACTAACTCAGTGGACATGAATTTGAGCAAATTCTGAGAGATAGCGGAAGACAGAGGAGCGTGGTGTGCTGCAGTCTGTAGGGTCGCAAAGAGCGGACTGAGCAACAGCAGAGACTACTCCCTTTAGGTTAGACTTCGGGGTTTCATTCCCTGAGTCTTTAATTTCTTCTAGAAATCAAGTTAAAAGTAATGAAAACTATCAATCCTGGGTCTTCCCAAAACAGGGTGATGCAGAGAATGCTTACAGCAATTAGCAGTGCCAACTTGATAATATGCATATATTCACTCAACAAATATTGTCCAGGCCAGATGAGTTGCTCTTTGTGGGAATGTGATGGTTAATTTTACTTGTCAGATCAGTTGACCTAAGGGATGAGCTTAGGTCATAGCTGGCAAAATGTTATTTCTGAGTGTGTCTGTGATCTGTGAGGGTGTTTCTGAGAGAGATTAGCATGTGGTTTGGTAAACTGAATAAAAGAGATCCATGCTCACTTTCTGACTCATCAGAGAGCTGAAGATACAGGGTGTTAGTAGAGTATGTGTGAAATAAAGAGAAAAGACTTAGTTTTATGCAGTGTTTTCACTGTCCTGGTAAGAACAAAACACATACGCATGTACGAACTACAAAATATCAGGTGTGTAATTTTGGTATTTCTGTACATGAACTAAATGCTTCTTTATTTGCATCTAAAGTTGGCATTGTATAACATAAAAAGGAATGCTAAAATTTATGCTAATAATTTTAAAGTTTGTTTCATTACTTTATTTTTACTTAGAATGACATTAAATAGTAATACAAACAAAAAGTACTATGATAGGTCAAGAAAGAGATCATAAAAGAAAGTGAAAATCTTTATATTTTAGTACCTGTAGCAGCACGTGTTTTCTGGCTTTACAGATCAGAGACCCTGTGTTTTTACTTTGTACAGGGACCTGCAAATTATGGAGCTCATCCTACCGGTTAGAAGCTCAAAGAGACTTTAATAAATAAACTGTTGGGGCTTCCCTGATGGCTCAGATGGTAAAGAATCTGCCTGCAGTGTGGGAGACCCTGGTTTGATTCCTGGGTCAGGAAGATCCCCTGGACGAAGGCATGGCAACCCACTCCAGTGTTCTTGCCTGGAAAGTCCCATGGACAGAGGGGCCTGGTGGGCTACAGCTCATGGGGTCGCAGAGAGTTGGACAGAACTGAGCAAGTGACACTCATACTAAGCAGGGAGCAGCTGGGAAGGACATGTCCTGACCTCTTTCCCTTTCCACTCTCTGATCTCCTTCCGGTGCCTCCTTGGCAAACCCAACAGGAAGCAGTCAGCGGGAGAGCCTGGGGGCTGCAGTCCCGTGGAATCATGTCCTCAGGGCGATAAGACAGGCCAGAGAAGAGCATGAGAAGGGTCTGGGGCAAGTTGGCAATAACAGTGGTGTAATCAGAAAAATAAGCCGTTGATTTTTCCCCCCAGTTCTTGGCACAGAGCTCCTAAAACCCTTAGAGTCCCCTTGATAATAAGAACACCTTGCATATGCTCCTGGCAGGGGAAACTAGATAGCTCAGGATGGGGTTGATCACCAGAAAGACCAAGACTGAGGCAAGATTAGAGAATTGTAGCTTTCAACCCCACCCACCCCAGCCTCTAAGGAGGGGAGGAGCTAGAGATGGAGTAAAACGTCAATGGCCAATGACTTAATCAATCATGCCTACATAATGGAACCTCCATGAAAACCCCGAAACAGTGGGCTCAGAGGGTTTCTGGGTTGGTGAACACACTGAGGTACTGGGACTGCGGGGCATCCAGAGGATGTGAAACCTTTACACCCCTTCCTGTGTGCTTTGCCCCGTGTCTGCTCCTGAGACATCATGTTTATAATAAGCAGGTACATATAAGTATTTGCTTGAGTTCCATGAGTCATTATTGAACCTTCAGGGTTATGCCATGAAGACCTATACATTTGTAGTTGACCTAGCAGAATGGCGGGTACCCTGGGTGCCCCATTTGCAGCTGCTATTTGAAGTAGAGGCAGTCTTATGAGACTGAGGTCTTTAATCTGTGGCTTTTCTCTGGATAGTTCATGTGAATATTGATCGTAATTGTTAGACATGCAGTTAGTGTTAGATAATTGATTGGTATTGGGAGAAAAAAAAGAAACAAGACGACACACTTTTGGTGTTAGAAGTGGTGTCAGAAAATGGCACCAGCCCATCGCCCTACCAATCGTCATCACTAGTACTTAGCTCTCCACTAAGCATGTTTTATTCATCTCCTTTCTAACCCTCATAGTGGGATTTAATGGACCAGCCATTGCCATCAGGAAATTACAGTTGGAGAGGTTGAAGTCATATTTTCTCTAAGGAACAGCTATTATGTGTCCGGTCAGAGTTCACACCTGTGTTAGTTTCCCACTGCTGCTGAAACAAATGACTACAAACTTAGTATCTTGAGGCAATACAAATTTATTATCTCACTGGGCTAAAAGCAAGGTGTTGGTGGAGCTGCGTTTCTTGAGGAGTCGAGGAGAGAATCTGTTTCCGTGCCTTTTCCAGCTTCTAGAGGCCATCTGCATTCTTCAGCTCATGGTCTCTTCCTCCAGCTTAAACTCAGCAGAGTAGCTGCTTCCACGTTGCTGTCTCTGTCTCCGTGTGTGTCTCTCTGTGTCTCTCTCTGACTCTGTCTCCTTCTTATAAGAACTCTTGTGATTACATTGGGCCCACTTAGATAATAAATGTTGATCTTCTCATCTCAAGATCCTTAACATAGTCATGCATGCAGAGTCCCTTTGGTCCTAAACATAGGTTTCAGGGATGAGAATGTGGACATTTTGGGGGAACCTCGGTTATGCCTATCACAACACCCAGCTCTCCCAACATCTTCCAATGCTAGATGCCAGACACTGAAAATTACTGCCATCTTGAATTTTAGAGCTCAGAGTGTTTTTTTTCTAAGCCCACACACTTTGAAAATTTTAGTTGCCAAAATTTGACTCAGTAGTTTTCAATGAAAATCTACATTTCTAACTTCTCTTCAAAAAAGTGGAAGAGTGATTTCTGCAGAGTAAGGACAGACCCTGGTGGCTGCCGCTTCAGCATGAGTCGGGAACTGTTCAGTCACTGTAGTCTTCACAGTTTTCTGTTATGTTCTCAACATGGAGGCCACATGTGGGTCGTTCATCACCTTACCCCTGGTCCCGGGACATCTGACTTTCCATCTCAGTCTTCTGTCCTCTTCACTTTCTTCTTTCCTACTCGTATCCATCAGGTGGAGTTTGAAAGAATAAGCAAGTTTAGCACACATGCCTGAAGGTGAATTTTCAGCTTTAAAAATCCAGATATTGCCAAAATATTTGAGCCCTACTCTGTCTAATTTGGGCTTAGGTAGGCAAATAAGAAAGAAGGCAAAAACCCCACATGTAGTGATGGCCTGGGTGTGACTATAATTTAGTTTGAAAGGCTTTTGAAAATCAACCTTCTCTGTGTCCAGTGGAATGAAATGGAGCTTGTTAAAATAAGCCTTTTTCAAGTTATTGAATGTCTGCCAGGAAGACACCCTATTCTGAAAACTCAAGCCTCCTCATGGTTTTGGAAGAGGAATGCTGCAGGCCTTGCTAAAGTAACAGATGCCCTGTTTGCATTAAGAGGATAGGGAAGGAAGTGTGTTTGCTCTTTGTTGTTGCCACACAATAATGTGTTTGCCATTGCCATTCTAGATTCAGTAGCCTTTAACGCACGCTGTTTTGGACATGCAGCTAATTTACACCAAGTAGCCCTCACGTCGATCCCACCTCTTCATCAGAAATGCTGGTGCCATGCTCAGTTATGTGGCCCGTGACAAGCAGAGGCATGGCAATTCAGGTTAATATACTGCTGCCGTTCCACAGTATGGCCCTTGCAGTCATTTCTAATGAAAAGCCATGCTCTGTGTCAAATTAATGTGCCATGGAGTTACGTTTTGGCTCAAAAGCAAAGCCAGATAACTAATCTCTGCCTCCCACTTATTAGCAGAAGGCTGAGCTCGTTATGGCCCTTGTAAACTGGCAACACACTCTGTAATGCTGCTCTGCTGAGCCTTGATCAGGAATAAGAGGCATCTTCCTGCCCTGGTAGGTTTGTTATTTATTTATTTTTTTTTTTTCGTTTTTGTCCATCAAGTTCAACGCAGAGACCAAAAAAAAAAAAAAAAAAAATCATCTTGTTGACCACCCCAAATTAGGTACCAAAATCAAAATGAGCACTTATATAACATATGCTTTATGTCTAGAACCTGTTTAGTCTTTTTTATGCTTATCTCTTACATAATAGATCTTGATAGAGGGAGTCTATGATATATAGGAACGTGTGGCCCCACAACAGGCTTCCCTGGTGGCTCAGATGGCAAAGAACGTGCCTGCAATGTGGGAGACCGGGGTTCCATCCCTGGGTCAGAAAAATCCCCTGGAGGAGGCATGGCAACCCACTGCAGTATTCCGGCCTAGAGAATCCCATGGACAGAGGAGTCTAGCGGCTGCAGCCCATGGGGTCTCAAAGAGTCAGACACGACCGGGCGACTAACACGCGCACTCGTGGAGCCGGGACACAAGCTTACGGCGCTCAGCAGATTTTTTTCTTTTGTGCTGTAAACCCTCCTTGCTCTTTATTCCGGAAACTTCACCTGCATTCCTTCCCTTCTCCCTCCAGGCCATGGTGGTGGACGCGTGACACAGATCAGTCCTGTAACAGTGCCGCATTCTTACTGTCATAAGAAGGATCCGGCAGTGGGCACACGACCCAAGCAAGGGCAACCAGAGCCCTCCTAGGAATAGACGTGCGTAGAATGATTTACAGGGAGTTAAGGCCCTTTTCCCTTTTCCTGGCGTGCAGTTGATAACATGTACATCTGGGAACACGAGTGAGGCAAGCAAAGTGCTTAGGTCACAGAACCTAAGAAAGTAGTCACGCTTAGGGTCATGCGGGTGCGTGCAGAGTTGGCGCTTAAGAGTAATGCCTCCGTAACCGTATGCCCTGAGCCCCGGCCTCAGGAGACTCAGCCCGAGAAGGTGTGAGCCTGCAGTGCCCTCCACTGCAGCTCAGCAGTGGAGCTTCAGCTTCAGCATCAGTCCTTTGAATGAATGCTCACGGTTGATTTCCTTTGGGATGGACTGGTTTGACTGGCTTACTGTCCAAGGGACTCTCAAGAGTCTTCTGCGGCACCACAGTTCAGAAGCATCAGTTCTTCAGAGCTCAGCGTTCCTTATGGTCACCTCTAACATCTGTACATGACTACTGGAAAAATCATAGTTTTGACTCTATGGACCATTGTCAGTAAAGTGTTATCTCTGCTTTGTGATATGCTGTCTAGCTTTGTCATAGCTTTTCTTCCAAGGAGCAAGTGTCTTTTAATTTCATGGCTGCAGTCACTATCAGCTGTGATTTTGGAGCCCAAGAAAAGTCTGCCACTGTTCCCACTTTTTCCCCATCTCCATGGAGGCACCCATTTCATATGAAGAGAAGGGAGTCAGTAAGCTGAGTGGGCCTCCCCTCACACTTGCAGGGCCCAAGACAAGAGGACAAATGCAGATCACAGAGCAAGTGTCAAAGGTTAAAACTGCATTTTTTAAAAGTTTTTTTTTTCATGTGGATCATTTTTAAGGTTTATCTGTTTGCTCCATTGGGTCTTGGTGGTGGCACGCAGGGTCTTCTTTGCGTCAGGCTGGATCTTTTTAGTGCACGGATGGCCTCTCTGCTTGTGACACACGGGCTCTGAAGCACACGGGCTTGGTCGCTCCACAGCGTGTGGGATCTTAGTTCCCCAATCAGGGATCAAGCCAGCGTCCCCTGCATTGCGAGATGATTTTTTATCCCTGGGCCGCTGGAGAAGCCCCTGAAGCTTTATTAATTAAGCTCTGCCGATAGCCTAGCTGGCATTTGTGCCCAGGAACCACCAGTCACTTCCATGTCTCCCCTTCGTGACCCCGAGGTCAAAGGGGCTGAACCCTCTCCTGACCTTCCAGCCTTGCTGCGTGGGAGCCGACTCCTATGAGCTGTCTCCCATGGGTGACTCGCTGGGGCTCAGTCACTGAGAGGCCAGGATGAGGGCCAGCAGGGAGGATGTCCTTCCTTCTTACCCACTTTCCTGACTTACAGCTGTCAGACTGTTCTAGAATAGCAGCCCTGGATCGCAGACAGGAGAGAAGGGCACAGGTGTCTGCAGATACTAGTCTTCCAAAAAACCCGCTTCAGGTTTTAGGATTTACATCAAAGCTTCCCATCTGTCTTGTTGTTCCAAGACAGGAACTCTAATTTTCTTCTCATGATTTCCTGTTCACAAAACTTGCCAAACTTTAAGAAGTTGCTTTTATAGAGTTGAAAGGAAAAAACAAAACAAATATTTCACAGGCAGGGCCCTGAAGGTGCTACAGTCTGTACAGACAAGGGACCTGAGGCTCAGAGACATTAAGATGTGTGGTCTCAAAGTGTGTGGTCTCCAGCACGCAGGGCCTCCTTAGGTGGAGCATCTTTAAGATGCTGCTAAAAAGAGGACCCCCTGATGTGGGAGGTTCTGAATATAAAGAGTCCCTTCTCTGAGAAAGTGTTATAGGGGAACCTTAGGGAAATCCCCTTTAAGGAGCTGAAGCATTTATTTCTCTCTTTATGATTTATTTTTTTGGGGGAAATAAACCTGATTTTTATTTGTTATTAAAGATCTTTGTGGCCTTTCTCTGAAAAGAGTTTCAGAAATACGAAAAAAACAAAAAAAAGACAATGCTATCTACAAATTCTCTTATTGCTCCTCATTGCTAAGGTACTATGATAGCTTACCTTTATATTAATCTATTAAAGATTACATAGAAAAAATTCTGTCAGCGTCCTCAATGAGTTAAGAGAGCTATGATTAGATTTTACCACTGACCCATAATTTCTTCCCAGATGAAAAACGAAAAGGCTCAGAACTTGTGTTTCTCGTTAGGATGGTTGACTTCGTGCGTAAGTGTGGCTGGACTGAAGATGCCAGAGAGCCGGTGAGGCACTGTTTCTGGCGTGGCTGTGACGCTGTCTCTGGAGGAGATTAATGCTTGCATCTGAGTGCTGGTCTCACCGATGCAGGTGGCCGTCATCCTCATCTCTTGAGGTCCTGCAGAGAACGAAAGGGCGGAGGAAGGGTGAATCTACTCTCTGCCTGAGGGGGGTCCCCCAGCTTCTGCCCTTGGACGTCAGCGCTCTTCAGCCTCAGACTGCCGGCTCCCCTGGCCCTCAGGCCTTCAGACTGGGGCTTGAGTTAGAGCACCTGCTTTCCTGGACCTCAGCTTGCAAACAGCAGAGGCTTCTCAGCTTCCATTGTCGTTTGTGCCTGTCCTTCATGATAATGTCTATCTTCGAATCTATTAGGCTTCAGAGGTGGCACTAGTGGTAAAGATCCACCTGCCAATGCAAGAGACTTGGATGTGAGTTCCGTTCCTGGGTCAGGAAGATCCCCTGGAGAAGGGAGTAGCAACCCCCTCCAGTATTCTTGCCTGGAAAATTCCACAGACAGAGGAGCCTAGCGGGCTGCAGCCCATGGGGTCTCAGAGAGTGGGACATGGCTGGGTGACTGAGCGCACACATCTATTTATTCATCTGTCTGTCTCACGTCGGCTCTCTGTCTCGGAAGAGCCCTGGCTAACACACCCGTCAGAACGATGATTTGCCTTGTGCGGACTGAAGTTTGACTGCCCTTGACTGGTATGTTTTTCACTCTCGACTTCTTATTTAGTTATTCCTGTTGATGTACTCATCATCCACTCTAGTGTCTGAACAAACTGGGTGAGCTCTGCTGTCCAGAACCCTGGAAACAGTGGGAGGATTCCACCTTCAAACTGAGAGCAGGTGAAACTTGAAGGATGAACAGGAGCTAGCCAGGTGAAGGTCAGCGGATGTCAGTGGAGGACGGAGTCCTTGCCAGACAAAGGAAACGTCAAAGAGGGCTGAAGGCAAGGAGGAGTTTAGCAAATTCGAGGTCCGGAAAAGTGTCTTCAAAGGGAAGAGTAAGAGGTGGAGGAGGAGGAGGGGGGCAGAGGAGGAAAGGTTGGTTAGGAGAGAAAGAGAAAGATTTGCTGAGGCTGGAGAAGTGGACGGAGTTCTGCCAAGTAGGAACTGCTAACCTCACCGGGGGAAGACCTTGCATATTACATTAAATGCGTCAGGAAATCACTGATGGGTTTTAAAGATATGTCTAATAAGATCTGGTTTAAGCGTTTTAAAACTCATTTTGTGATTGAGGGAGAAGCAAAGTGGATCCAGCTGAGATCCAGGTTGGATTAGGGTGATGACAATGAGTACATTAGAAATGGAATGACCTGCCTATCATGCACATGTAACATATTATGCATGTAGTATGAATAACATGTTATATAACATAAATGTATGTTTACATGGAATGAACTTCTATCTCTTGTGTCTGAGTTCTGGGCATATTTCTTACAGTCATTTTCTCTCCCCGCCTCTTTCTTTCTAAGCTGTTCAGCCCAACTTTACCCATGTCATGGAATAGGCCAGCTATGGTAGGAGGGCTGTTTTATCTTCATGTCAGATTAGAAGCACCAAAAGTTCCCTGGGTCACAGAACTGGCTTCATAGACTGTTGGAGTTTTAAAAATAACCCTGTAGACCAACTTGTGCATGAAATGAGCTCAAAGAAGAAAGAATACAGAGCTTTGGTAAATGTGAACACCCCTCAACCTCTCTACCATCCATGCAGTTTTAAAATGTCACACTCAAGACAGATCAAGAACAAAAGCTGTTTCTACACAAGGTAAGGCAGTGTGCACTAGGACAGTTACCTTCCCAAACCTCTCTGCAGCTTTGCCGGAATTACCTGTATAGTTTAGGCAAAAATATAATTATCCAGATTAGAATTAGAATACTGTGACTTTTACTTGCACATAGAAGTAGCCATTCAGAAGTCTTTGACATCTCTTTTCTGTTTCCATCTTTTTCCTCCTCCTAGAAAAAGCACTGGGAGAAATCACAAGAAACTCAAAATTACCTTATTACAATATTTATCAATCAAACACTTTGTCATGGATAGTGTTAACCAAAGCTCTAGCAGGATATATCATGGGATTTGGAAGTCTTTTCCTAAAGCAAACTTCATCTCAAAATATGAGCTTGTGCATGGTTTGATAAAATACTTCCTCCCTCACTGGAGAAGAATCCAAAGGCAAATGTAAACAGAGATAAAAATGAAGAATCATTTAAAGCAGAGAAATGCCAAATGACCAGCTTCTGTGTTCTGTGTTGGGAGTACTGAGTTTCCTGGTGTTCAAGAAAACGACTGTGCTCACCATAGTAGCACTGCCTGAATCCACCGAACGCCTTCTAATCGACAGGACTTTGTGCTTTATCAGTGTTCTAGTATGTGTCTGCCCAGGGAGCCTTTCATCCTTACAATAATTTTGTTTTGGGATGGTTAATTCTTAGGCCTGCAGAGTGGGGGAAGCATGTCATGTGCCCTGAAAAGTGACTGGCAGCATCTCTGGTCTCTGCCCATTAGATACCCACAGCACCCACCTCCATCATGAAACGCATCTCTAGGTGTTGCCAAGTGGCCTCTGGGGCAAAATTGCTCCTGGTTGTGAAACATGGTTGTAGAGGATGCTGGAAGATGTTTTGACAACCAAATCTGAGTTTCTTTGTGAGGAATTACCTCTGTTCATCAAGATAAATTCATGTGCCGGTTCTCCCATCATAAAAGCTGGCCTTACTGCCTGTGTGCTCACTCAGTCACGTCCAACTCTGTGTGACCCAGTGGACTGTAGCCCACCAGGCTCCTCTGTCCATCGGGTTCTCCAGGCAAGAATCCTGGAGTGGGCTGCCATGCCTTCCTCCAGGGGATCTTCCGAATCTAGGGATCGAACCTGCATCTCTTCTCTCTCCTACATTGGCAGGCAGATTCTTTACCACTAGCACCATCTGGGAAGCCCCAGAACTTTGTGACTCCTAGCAAACTGTTCATTTGGCTCTCGGCTCTGTGTATGGATTGGACAATTTTTATCTGAGCTGACTTGGTTTATTTCTGCTAGGCTCAGTACTGCCCCTGTGATCAGCTGGTGGCCTGACTAGGTCTCAGTGGCCTAGGATGTCCTCACTCACTTATTCGGTTGATGGCAAACTGTCGAAGGGACAGACATGCTGTGTATTCTCATCTACAGGCTAAAACTGGGTCTCTTCCTATGATAGGCACAGGCGTTCAAAATAATAAAAGGGTAAGCCTCAAAGAACAAGGGCTTTCTAAGCATCTATCTGTGCCATGTTGTGAATATTTCATTGACCAAAGGAAATCATACAGCCTATCCAGGTTCAAGGGCTTGAGAAATAGACTCTTGTTTCTTGATGGGAAGAATTATAGCATCACATTCCAAGGGATGCAAAAGGGAAGAATTAGTAGCCTCTTACACATTCTGTCACAAGTTTATTTGAAAAAAAATCATTCAGAGCTTGGAATTAGTTTTGAAGATCAGTTGGTTTAACATGTTAACTCTATTATCGCCAAACTTCTACTCAACAGGTTGTTAAGTGAATGTGGCAGCCATGTTTTGTCTGCTTTCTTTTACTACCTTGCCTTACGTGTTGTGAGTTTGCTCACACACGTTATGTGGTCTGCTATAAGCTTGGCTACTAAGTTAAAGGAGAGTGTAGTCCCGCCACCATCCTGATCATGCCTCCTATGTGGAGAATACCTTTTATATCAGTGATTTGTCTTGACAACTCAGCCTGATTCAAAATTCCCGCAATGCAAGAGGAGCTTGGATTTTGTGTGATTCTGAATAAATATTTTAATACTTTAGAGAGATTAGAATTATTTCCAATTTTCCATAAGGTCAGAGTTTTTAATATAATTGCATAATATCAGTTTCTCCTAAAATGTAGCCATGATGTATAATCACAGATAAAGCAAAAGTAGTTTTATTCCCAGTGCTACATTAAAATGAATTAATCTGACAGTATGAGTTTAGCACATTTGAGGATTGCAGTGTGTTATTGCTTGGTTTTTAATACTTGATGGGGCAGAACAATTTATTATAGCTTTAAAATAATTTAATAATATTTTAATGAAATTCAGATAAAACTTTTGCACAGTCCTTGAAATACCTCTGCTAAAAGGAACATAGTTTTAAACCCCCTGTTTTATATTTTGTCTCTGCCACAAGATGACAGATGTCTGGAGAAGAGAACCCCTTAGTATTGTGTCCTAAACTAGAGAGTAAAGATCCTCAGTATTTCCCTTAACTAATGTTTAATCAAATAACAAAGCATTAACAACTTGGTTAGTGGTGAGATAAGTTTTGTCCTTGATTTTTCTTTTTATGGTAAATTCTAAGTTAGGCACCATAAATAGCATCACTTATTAATTTATTCAGTAAACATTATTGAGTCCATATTATGAACTCAGATGCTGTGAAAAGTCTAACAGATACCAATAGGAATAATGAATAGTCTTTGTAAATATACAGCTCACATTATAGAAGTGGTAATAAATATAATAATTAAAATCACTATTAACACATGTATCATTAACACATGTATCACTGAAAATAGATCAATGAGACTTAGGTAATCAAGTGTCTCCTAGGTACTAGAATATAAGTCCCATGAGTGTAAATTTGTTCTCTACTCCACCTCCAGAGACCCAGAATAGTCCTTGGCACAAAGTCGGCAGAGGGACAATGTAGTCTGAATGCCAGGTCCTGAAGATGTAAGTTCTTACTATCAAGCAGCTTGATGGGCAAGAAGGAATGTCCACATGCCATCTTAGCAAAAAGTGATGACCGTTTTGAGAATGTTGCCCACTAGGACACAGACTAGAAAAGTTGAAAGCTGTGGTTCATTATCCACTGGTCATTGCTAAAACCAGTGCTCAAATCCTAGCCTTCCAAGTTGTTTTAAATAAAAATACAAAGTACAATAAATAGGGCAACTTAGTCAGAAGGATTGTATATCAAGGAATGGGGACATAGGGAATCCCCATTTAATCTGATCAATTTATGAAAACTATATCTCCCCTAAAAAAAATAAAATAAAATAAAATTCAGTGTTACTCAACAATGATTTCTCACCAACCACAATTTGTTTGTAGTTATTATTGGATTAGTCTGCAGATGCACATGAAGACTGTATTTAAATGTGATTTTAAACTGTTTCTGTTGCACGTGATACCTGAGCATACCTTTGCCTGACCAGTTTCACGCCAGAGGAAGCTAATTCATGTTGTCACTTTTATAATAATTACTGCATTTATGAGACAATTGGAGACTCAGTCTGGTACTATTTTCAGTGTTCAGGAAGAGTGTAATTTGACTACTCATTATATATGGCTGTCATAGGAAGTATGGAAACATTTTGGGATAAAAATTTTCAAAATCCAGTGACTTCATGTCTCTATTAAGGCGACTCTAAAATCTTAGAGTGTTCACGCCAACATCTGTCTAACCCAGGAAGCGAGTCTGTTCTGGTGAGAGAGCCATGAGCATGAATGTGAGCACTCTGCTGCGGGATTCTGGGCACCTTCTTTCTTGAATTATTGTTCTAGTGATGCCGAGTTTGCTGAGATAAAGTACCTTTGGGACTGGCTGAAACCAGATGTTGTGACATCCTATCCTTTTAGTTTTTGGAGGCTATTATTTGCCTGGGTTGGCACAATTGTTGTTGGTAAATTGAGAGTATTTATCTAGAATTTAAGTCACAAATCTGCTCAGTGATGCATATAGGAAAAACTCCCAGAGACTCCGGGTGTAGTCTGGGACAGCTGGATGTAAAAATGTCAACAGCTGTTCAGAATGCCTGACTTCAACACAGCATAAGTCCAAACAGAGCCCAAGATCATCTGTGTGTGTAAAAGTAACTAGCTGACGTGAAAGGGGTAACAGGAATTATCCAGAAAATATCCACAGTGATTGACAGCTAGTATTCATTTTTTGAGACCTCTTTCGCCACTTTTTTCCTTTTGAGAAGTGATACATCTTCTTTGGGCTTTCCCAGGGTGGCTTAGTGGCCAAGCACCCACCTGCCAATGGAGGAGACGTGGGTTCAAGCCTTGTGTCAGGAAGATCCCATTTTGTAGGAAATGGCAACCCACTCCAGTACTCTTGCCTGGAGAATCCCAAGGACAGAGGAGCCTGGCGGGCTGCAGTCCATGGGGTCACAAAGAGTCAGGCATGACTGAGCACACATGGACACACATACATCTTTTCAACAACAAAGGTAATCATGCCTCAGATGGTTAGAATGCTGAAGCAGAGACCTAACTGACGCTTCAGTCATTCACCCTTTGGTAAAAGCTTGAATAGCAGGTTAGAAAGCCAGGGCTGTTGACCTTTGAATAATATGGATTTGAACTGAGAGTCCACTTTTACAGATTTTTTTCAAGAATATACTGGAAAATGGTGTGTGTGTGGGGGGCAGATTTTCGACAATTTGAAAAACTTCACAGATGAACCACAGAAATTGTAATTTTTCCGTTTACAGTTCCCTCATAATTGAGAAGACGTGACTTAGCAGCAGCAGCAGCATAACTGAGAAATTGTGTATCAACCTGTGCATTTTTTTTAACACAATGATGTTCCCAACACTGTGTTATGATTATGACGGTGATTCTGTAAAATTCTGTGACATTCATTCATTCGTGTTTAGGCTAGGCTGTATGTATCTGTGCATGCTGGGTCACGCAGTAGGGTTTGACTCTCTGTGACCCCATGGACTGTAGCCCACCAGGCTCCTCTGTCCATGGGATTCCTCATGGACATGGGTTGGAATGGGTTGCCATATCCTGCTCCAGGGGAATCTTCCTGACCTAGGGATTGAACCTGTGTCTTCTGTGTCCCCTGCATTGGCAGGTGGATTCTTTACTGCTTGAGACACATCAGGAAGCCTCCATAGGCTAGGCTACCTGAGGCAACTGTCTCAGTTATACTAGGTGATCATGAAACAATCATACTTCAGCTTCTTCCTTATCAATTATCATTATACCTGTAAACAAATGTGAGTTTCTTTTTCACATTGTCTTTTCATTTTTGGTGTCTAGTGTTAGTAATACATATAACATCTACAGTGTTTTAAATCATATATAAATTTTGATGTAGGTACTGACAGACCACTCATCTTGTAAACAGATGACATAAACTCACAGTACAGGACGTGTAACTGTAGGTTTTCTTCCTTGTGATTTTCTTAATAATATTTTCTTTTCTCTGGCTTACTTTACTGTAGGAATACAGTATCTAATGTGCATGTGCGTGTGTGCATGCATGTGTGTGCTCAGTCGTGTCTGACTCTTTGTGACCCCATAGACTAACCTGCCAGGTTCCTCTGTCTATGGTTTTTCCCAGGCAAGAATACTGGAGTGGGTTGTCAGTTCCTCCTCCAGGGGATCTTCCTGACCCAGGGATTGAACCCGTATCTCCTACGTCTCCAGCACTGCAGGGAGAGTCTTTTACCACTGAGTCATCAGAGAAGTCTGATATATAATACATATGACATACAAAATATGCATCGACTAGGTTATCGGTAAGGCTTCTGGCCAACTGTAGGCTATTAGTAATGAAGTTTTGGGTGAGATAAAAGTTATATGCAGTTTTTCGATTGTGCAGGGGTCAGGGTCCCTAATCCTTGAATGTTTCAAGGGTCAACTGTATTAATAAAAGTTCAAAAGGAAATCCAGGGTCCAAGGGATCCATGATCCAAATGATTAAAAGCTAGCAAGTTTAGCAAACCCCATCTATACTTCCTGTGCCCATAGCAGGCAGTGCTAATCTATTAAACATGATTTACTACTGCCCTGAGGAGGCACACCTCTCAATCCCATCGTACACGTGCTAGCTCAGAGGGTGAGGTCTACTCACTACCCCTGGTCGAAAAGGAATTAGCTTAAGTGATTTAGTTCACTTTTCCAAAAAGACCAGAGTGTGCATCCATACAATGGCTGCCCTTGAATTTGCGTTTTGTCTTGTGTTAGCCAGGCTTCCCCAGTGGCTCAGCAGTAAAGCATCTGTCTGCCAATGCAGGAGGCAAGAGTTTGATTCCTGGGCCAGGGAAGATCCCCTGGAAGAGGAAACGGCAACCCTCTCCAGCATTTTTGCCTGGAGAATCCCATGGAAAGAAGAGCCTGGCAGACTACAGTCCATGGACTGGACAGAGTCAGACACGACTGAGCACACACTCACACTCACACTAGCACCAACCACGGGTGGGAGGCGGCCTTCTCAAACTCTGCTGAGGCTGTGGCCTCCAAATCAAAAGAAAGAGAATTTTCCAGTAACTCAGTGGCTCTCAACAATGGTTCTAAAAAAACAAACAAACAATGGTTCTGCCACTTTCAGAGAAATTGTGCATTTTACTGAAGTAGCTCTACTAGATTTAACTTATTCTGCTGACTTACATTACTTGGAAACGTATCTGTTTCCTATCATGTTGGATTCTATGAGCGTAGTTGAATCTCATTTATTATTTCAATAATAGGTGCTTTTATGTGTTCTGGAAATCTAAGAAGATGTTGTTCTTCATAAAACTCCATTACCTATGGGGAGAATGTGTTACATTCTGGATGAGACATTCTGTTACAAGCTGGCCCCTGAGCAAATGTTTTTGCAGATTATTTACAGACAAGTAACATTTTGCTTCTTCTGTCATTTACCAGTGAGCCTGTGACTCTGAACTGTCTGCCCTTTGTCACCATATTCATTTGTTCTTTTGTGAATTTTAATATCACCCATTTATATTCAGGTTTCTATCTGAATATAGCCAAGTAATTTTGGATCTTGTCAAATTCTCCTCTGTATTTCTGCTGTCACTGTTAATAATTCTTTTATTGCCATGTTATAACTTTAAAGATTATCCATCAGCAGCAAAAGACATTTTGTTTAATATGACCTGATCTTCAAGAGCTTTCTTCACAGTTTTCTTCATCTTTGGGGAAGAGTAGTATTGAAAATGGCCAAGAGCGTGAATGTGTTCTGCTGTTAAGCCTTGGTGGAGCGCCATGCACGCACTCTTACGGTCCTATGTAAGTTCAGAGAGAGGTTTTATCTTAAACGTAATTTTCGAGACTTCTTTTTTCCCGAATAGCCCGTGATTTGTAAATAAGTGAACATTGTTTCATATTATGCTGAACCAACCATGTTTTTTAGTTATATATATTCCATGTAAAATGTTATTTTATTAAATGCATTTATTTATTAAATATACCTCAAACAAATATGAAAATAAAATAAAAATATGATTGACAGGCTAATGTAGCATTTAAAATGTATTAAACAATATTAATGGTTGCTATTAATCAAAGTTTTCCCTGTTTTTTTCTCTTTAACATTGGCTGAAATTGGTTTGGAAACTTTATTATTAGATAGAAAGCATAAAAATGTTATCCATCATATAAATGTAATATCATATACTTGATATTTTTACTATTTGGAGCATTTTGTTATTTTCTTAGTTTCTGATTAAAATTTAGAGTAATATTTTTATTATGAAGATATCTGTTTATTATAGACTCAGTAGAAAATACAGAACAGTATGAAAAAAGAATGAGCTGAGACTTGTTTTCTTCTTTGTGTTTTGGTACAGATGTCTTCAAGGCACTTATGTAATAAAAATTTCAGCATGCTTTGCAATCTGTTTTCTAAATCCATTTACCTCGTTTTTCTTGGTCAGTATATCTGGGTCATTCTTTCTCCTTCCTTCCTTCCCCCACCTTTTCTTGCCTTCTTCCCTCCCATTCTTTTGTGCTGATTCTGGAGGCTAATATTTACTAGAGGTATTTCTTCTATAGTTATAAAGGAGATAGATACGACTTTGGTGTATGTGTGTGCATTTGTATGTATGTGGGTTTTTTTCAGAGTTTGCTCTCAAAGTTGTAGTAATTTTTGAAATATAAAATAGGGATGATATTACCTATAGTTTTTCTTTTTCTGGGATAATGGAGAAAAAAACCAGGATTATCTGTTCCTTCACTCTTAAATAACTTATTCTGTAAGTGCATCTATACTTGGCATAATAAAATAAACTGATAGAACAGAAAAGAAAGCCACAAAACATGACCACACATCTGTGAACTTTGTGTATTACACAGCCACCATTGTGGATTCCTACAGAAATAATGTGCTGTTTAGTAAATCAGGCAGAGTCAATTCTGCATAGAAACATAAAGTTGAATTTCTGCCTCATGCTAGATGCAAAAATCAATTCCAGATGGATTTATTGTTTAAATGTGAAAGATAATGCTTTAATTTTTAAAAGGAATCTTAGAAGAATATCTTAAATCATTAAAATAGGTAATTTTAAATTATAAATATGATAAAAATGAGAAATCATAAAGAAAATTTTAATGTTGGATTATATTAAGGACTGTGTTTCACCAAAAAAAAATATTATAAAACTAAAAAGACAAGCCATATATGAGAAAAGATATTTTCAAGATATGTAAACAATAAGAATTTGCATTCCAAAAATATAAGCAGCATCTACAAATCAACAACAAAAAGAAAGCATCCCACCCCATTAAAGGCATTAAAAAAGAAAATAGGAATGGTGATATTCTCTAAGTCTTTGGTAGTCATGCACACAAATCAAATCCACAGTGAGACAGCATGTGACACATATTACAATGGCAAACATAAAACAGACGAAACTGAGGCTATTTCTTTCTTTGGGAGTGCAGGTTGCCGCTGCTGCTTTGAGAAACAGAGTGGTGTGGCTTAGAGAAGTTATGGACGTGTGTGTGTGAAAACTGAAAATTTCAGCTCCTGCACTGAGAGAATCTCTCCGGTGTATTCACACGGAGACTGATGAGAGCACACTTAGAGTGGAGCTTCCCTGGTCATCTCACTTCTTTGCTCGTATTTGGCTGTGCTGGCTCTTGGCTGCTGCGGGGGCCCCTCCCCGGCTGTGGGTGTGGGGGCCCCTCCCTGGCTGTGGGTGCGGGGGCTCCTCCCTGGCTGTGGGTGCAGGAGCCCCTCTCTGGCTGTGGGTACAGGGGCTCCTCTCTGGCTGCTGCAGGGGCCCCTCTCTGGCTGTGGGTGCAGGGGCCCCTCTCTGGCTGTGGGTGCAGGGGCCCCTCTCTGGCTGTGGGTGCAGGGGCCCCTCTCTGGCTGTGGGTGCAGGGGCCCCTCTCTGGCTGTGGGTGCAGGGGCCCCTCTCTGGCTGTGGGTGCAGGGGCCCCTCTCTGGCTGTGGGTGCAGGCTCCTCACGTGGCGCTTCTCTTGTGGAGCATGAGCTCTGGGGCGCACGGGCTTCAGTCGTCGTGGCCCGTGTGTTCATCAGTTGTAGTTCCCAGGCTCCAGAGCACAGGCTCAGCAGTTGTGGCTAGGCGGCTTAGTTGCTCCAAAGCTTCTGGGATCTTCCCCAACCAGGGATCAAGCTCATGTCTCCTGAATCGACAGGCAGATTTTTTACCACTGAGCCACCAGGGAGGCCCTAGAGTAGATCTTTTTATAATAGCTAAAAATTTGGAAGCAACCCAAGTGTCCATCAGCCGTATAATGGATAATAGTAGATACACTTTTAACATTTAGACAATGGAACACCAGAAGAATGAAAGTCAATGAAAGTGAGGTGAAAGTCAAAAGCTTCCTTTTTACCCAGAGGGCTGGTGAGAGGGGAGAAATTCACAGAACACAATAATCTTGGAATATAATTCCATTTATACAAAAGATACACATGGCAAATTCATATACAATATTGTTAAAGTTATTTGTGAATGTGTTAAAACTGTTTTTTAAAAGAAAAGGAATGAGTTTAAATTGAAATGCTATATAAGAATCAGGACAGGCATTGCCTCCTAACAACAACATTTATGGAGGAACACACTGAGGGTTTCAAGCACACTGTCATTTTTTATATTTCTTAAGCATTTTGATGAGATCAGTGCTAATTTTTTTTCCTCTAATAGTTTTATTTTTATTATTATTTTTTTATTTTTTTTATTTTATTTTATTTTTTTATCAGTTGGAGGCTAATTACTTCACAACATTTCAGTGGGTTTTGTCATACATTGACATGAATCAGCCATGGAGTTACATGTATTCCCCATCCCGATCCCCCCTCCCATCTCCCTCTCCACCCAATTCCTCTGGGTCTTCCCAGTGCTAATTTTATTTTTAAAAATTTTGATATATATGTACTCTTTCGTATGATAGATATGCATATATATGTATGTGTATATATTTCATAGCTATGAAGTGTTGTGAGTGAAAGTGTTAGTCACTCAGTTGTGTCCAACTCTTTGTGAGCACATGGACTGTAGCCCGCCAAGCTCCTCTGTTAATGGAATTCTCCAGAAAAAAGTTCTGGAGTGGGCAGCTATTCCCTTCTCCAGGGTATTTTCCTGACCCAGGGATCAAACCCAGTTCTCCTGCATTGCAGGCAGATTTTTTACCGTCTGAGCCACCAGGGAAGCCCTGAAAGATGGAAGTGTAGTATGTTCTGTAGGTTTAATTATATATGATTTTAGTGTCTTTCATGTTGGTTGATATATTTGTTTCCTTCCCCCTTTTTTGCATCAAGTAACACTTTTTTTTCTACAAAATTTCCTAATATTTCACTGAATATAAATTCTAAATTGGTAATGATTTTTTGTCATCATTTGAAAATACTATTTTTGTGTCATCTGACTTCCACTATAGCCATAGAAAAGTCAGCTGTCAATCTAGTCCACTTTGTTTTGTAGGTAATTTTTTTATTCATTATGGCTATTCTTACACTTTTAATGTTTGGTGTTCTGCAGTTTTTACTACAATGGCTTAACGATTTATATCTGTCATAATATCTGGAAAATTCTAAGCATTTTTTCTTTTCATAAGTTCCTTCTGTAATTCTCTGTATTTTCTTTTGTTGGACTATGGTTAACCATGTAAAATTATTTATCCTGCTTGCTTTTAACTTTTTTGCCATATTTTTCTATTGCTTTCTGGGCATCAGTAGTATATTTATATTTATCTTTCAATTCCTTAATTCTCTCTTCATCTGAGATACTTATGAATAACCTATGCATTTAAAAATGTTCAATTGGAATGAAATTTCCCATTTGAGATGTATCCTATGCTTCCTTTTTAAAAAATGTATGTACAGTCAGTTTCCTTATTTCTAGTTAATATTTTTACTTGGTCTCCTGCTTCTTTAAGCATATGCAATGCATTTATTTTATACCCTGTATTCGATAGTTTCAGTGTCTAATACATTGTGGAGCTGACACCATTATGTGGTGCTTCTGCCTTCCTCCCTCCTTGTACCTGGTTTCCCTTTATTCTGTGATGTTCGGTATGGCCCCTTATTTGCTGGAACCTTATCTCTAGACTCCTGTGAGACTTGGTTTGAGAACCTACTACCTAGTGAGGACTTGCCTTTGTTACTGCAGCATTTGGAGGTTCTACTATACCAAGACTGCTCGTAAAAAATTCCTGGGGTTGAAATGTTTTATATCACACAGAATAAATGAATTCAAACCCCAAATCTATGTAAGGGCCAACTGTAGACTGCACAGAAAGGGAAGAACAGATCTTCCCTTTTGGGTGGTTGTTGTTTGGTCACTAAATCGTGTCTGAGTCTTTGTTACCCCACGGACTGCAGCACACCAGGCTCCTCTGTGTTCCACTACCTCCTGGAGTTTGCTCAAATTCATGTCCATTGAGTCAGCAATGCTATCTAACCATCCCATCATCTGTCTTCCCCTTCAATCTCCTTTTGCCTTCAGTCTTCCAGCATCAGGGTCTTTTCCAATGAGTTGGCTCTTTGCATCAGGTGGCCAAAGCATTGGAGCTTCAGCGTCAGCCCTTCCAATGAGTATGCAGGGTTGATTTCCTTTAGGATTGATTATTTTGATCTCTTTGCAGTCCAAGGGACTCTCAAGAGTCTTCTCAAACACCATAGTTCAAAAGTATCAATTCTTTGGTGTTCAGCCTTTTTTATGGTTCAACTCTCACACAGAGCCAAAATTGATTCAAATAAGTGTCTTTGACTACTCCTTTTGTGAAATGGGATGGGTTATTTTTATTTTAACCAATGAATCACTGAAGATACTGGAGATTCTGGAAGACACAGGAATCTCTGCTCCAACTCCTTGCCTTCCAAGGGATGAAGTACTCTCCCATCTCCCTTAGGGACTCTCAGCTACGAGCTTCTTGTGACTCACGAGACTGGCAGAAACTCTTAGGGCAGCTCCCTGTCCCTGGGTGTGTGCTCCAGTTCACATCACAGCTGTGTGTTTAAAGACTTTGTTAACACACCTTTTATTCAGCATTTCAGACATTTTGTAGCATGGGGATTTTAGAATATTTTGTCTATTTTTAGAAATGGGGTCAAGTCCCACATATATTAGAACCTAAGTCAAACTTTAAGTTTTAAAACTGATTTACTGTCAACTGTACTTAGAAGTGACCTCACACTGCAAATGAAAAACCAGGAGACGAGAAGAACTACCTGACATCTTTTCAAGAGCTTGATTTTTGCCTCTTGATTGGTTGCTTGTTTTTCAGTGGGATCTTAAGATGAGAGCACATCCTTGTGGGAGTTAGACTTTCTACAGATCGGTTTTGATGTAATGCTGGAGAAAAACAAAGTTCAATTAATGAGACTCTTCAGCTTGAGAGGCAAAACACAGTAGGGGAAGGACCCTGGGGCTTTGGAAAGCTAACAAAGTTGTACAGAACGCCGGGTACTTTTTAAGGCAGAGAAATCATGAAAGATTAGGGGAAGTATGGAGAAGAGATGTGGGAAATGATGTCAGCTGCATATTTCTCGGTTTAACGGATGGCTGACTATTCACATATCTGGGTTGAATACTTTGTGGTTTTATTGTTTATTTGTCGGCTCTGCTGGGCCTTCTTTGCTCCTCGGGCTTTCTCCAGTTGCGGGGAGCAGGGCCGCTCTAACCGCAGCGCACAGGCTTCTCATTGCGGCGGCTTCTCCTGTTGCAGGGCCTGGGCTCGACTCGGTAGCTGCGGCTCCCGGGCTCCAGGGCACAGGCTCCAACCAGCTCAGCAGTTGTGACCCACGAGCTTCGTTGCTCCACGGCATGTGGGAGCTTCCTGGACCAGGGAATATACCCGAATCTCTTGCACTAGCAGATAGATTCTGTACCACTGAGCCCCCAGAGAAACCCTGGATTAAGCATTTTAAAACAGGTTATTTTCCAATAATGCATAAATTTACTTGTGTGTAAAAGATAATTATTTAAAATTGTAAAATTCAGTCTCTTCAGATCAGAAATATTGATTTGACTCATATTTTCTTTATTAGCTGTGTAATTTTGATTTGTTTTGTTTTCAGAAGAAAATATGCAAGTCACTGCTTTGGAAATATGTAGGCCCTATTTTCAATCTAAATATTGTATCGAATCCAAAGTGAAAAAATGGGGTTCTCATAAAGATAGTGCAGTTTTTATCTGTGATGGGCTGTGCCAATATATTCAATTTAAAAAAAGAAAAGAGTAATTATCTATATCTTTTAGCCTAACAGGTAAAATAAGAAATTGTTAGAATAGAATGAAATTTCACCCAAACTCTGAAGCTATTTCAAACTCTAAATTTTCTTTAGCAGCATCCCATGATAAACGCAAACACAAAGGCAGCCTTGGTCGTTCTCCACCCTGCTTCTATTCCTCACTCAGACCTCCACTTTCAGTCAGATTCAGCCGCTTCCCACTCAGCTCCTACAGACTGTAAATCCTCCCTGTTGGGTTGCATAGCAACTGCCACTCAATCTCACCTGCAAAAGGTTAGTCCAACATTTTTTTTCCTTAATTTTTTAGACTCTAGAAATAAGCAGCCAGCTGGTAGCATTCTAAACAGCCGTTCAGATCTGGGTTGTAAGCACAGCACTGTTGTCTTCCCACTTGTGGCAAATAAAGGGATATAACAGACAACTCTCTATAAGGAGACAGGGAGTTTGAAATCCAGGTTTATCTCTGGCAGTAACTGGCCATATGACTGTAACTTCTCCTTCCCCTTTCCTGAGCTGTGTTCTCTCTCCTATAATGAAATATTTAAATGAGGGATCTTTTGGATTGCTTTCAGGTTGATGCTCCGGCAGTCACACGAGGAAAGGGTTGGTTTGGTCTCGGTGACTGTCTGTCCATTTTTAAGGCTGCCCCGTTGTTCAGTTTCTGGTGTCAACACTCCTGACATGTGTGCATGCCGAGTCGTGTCTGACTCTTTGTGACCCCAAGGACTGTAGCCCACCAGGCTCCGTCGTCCATGGGATTTCCCTGTCAAGAATACTGGACTAGGTTGCAATTTCCTCCTCCAGGGGATCTTCCCAACCCAGGATGGAACCCATGTCTTCTGTGTCTCTTGCATTGGCAGGCGGATTCTTTACTCACTCGGGAACCCCTCAACACTCTTGTCACTGTGTTCTGTAGGAGGAGAGGCTTCTAGAGGGCTCTCCGGGGGGATCCATTTATAGGGGTTAAAGCAGCGGTCCCCAACCTTTCTGGCGCCAGGGACCAGTGTCATGGAAGACAATTTTTCCATGAACCAGGGTGGAGGGTGTGATTTAGGGATGATTCAAGTACATTACGTTTACTCTGCACCTCGTTTCTCTTATTATTATGTCATGATGTCAGCTCCACCTCAGACCATCAGTCATTAGATCATGGAGGTTGGGGACCCCTGGGTTAAAGTATGCAACTCAACCTCTATGTCCTGATTAAATACTCATAGAATCTGCAAGGTGTAAGATTCAGGGGTCTATGCTTTCTATATGAAGGATGGAAAATTCAGAGTGATTATATCCATTGCTTAGGGTTCTATAGTATATAAATTCTTGGAATTTGCGCCTTAGGTAACCACAGTGCACCTTTAATCATACGTCAAGGTTCTTCCACTTGACTATAGTATCTACATATCTGTAAATATATTTAGATGTAGATATGGAGATAGCTAGAAAGATACTATTTTTCAGGACTCAGTTGCATTTGGCTAGGAGATAGAAAGCCGTTTCAATTTAGCTGAAGATGTAAATAAATAAAAATTAATTAATATTAATATTAGTTAAGGTAAATGAATGGAGAAGGAAGTGGCAACCCACTCCAGTATTCTTGCCTGGAAAATCCCATGGACAGAAGAGCCTGGAGGGCTACAGTCCATGGGGTCGCAGAGAGTCGGACACGATGGAGCGACTGACACACACAAGGTAAATGAAAGTTTCAGATGTGTATCATGTCAGGCTTCAAATCACGCCTTCTCCCTCCACCTTAAAACTCTGCTCTGCACGGCATTAGCTTTGTTCTAAGGCAGACACACCCCGTGCGGGGATGAGATGACAGCTAAATGCCAAGGCGTACATTCTCAGAAACCCCAGTGTGAGGACACAGCCTGCTGTCTGAAGCGCCCAGGGAAGGTGTAAGTTCTGCCCAGGGCCCCAGTGACCCGCGGGAAGTGGGTTCTCTGCCCTCAAGACTGGGATGCCTGCTCGGCCCTGAGCTGTGTGAGGGAAGTGTTAGCCTCGTGAATCACGAGGGTGGAAACCGTCAGGCGTGGGCCCTGGGCAGAAGCTCATGGTGCTGGGAGCCTCGTGAATCACGAGGGTGGAAACTGTCAGGCGTGGGCTCTGGGCATAAGCTCATGGTGCTGGGAGCCTCGTGAATCACGAGGGTGGAAACCGTCAGGCGTGGGCTCTGGGCAGAAGCTCATGGTGCTGGGAGCCTCGTGAATCACGAGGGTGGAAACCGTCAGGCGTGGGCCCTGGGCAGAAGCTCATGGTGCTGTTAGCCTCGTGAATCACGAGGGTGGAAGCTGTCAGGCGTGGGCCCTGGGCAGAAGCTCATGGTGCTGGGAGCCTCGTGAATCACGAGGGTGGAAACCGTCAGGCGTGGGCCCTGGGCAGAAGCTCATGGTGCTGTTAGCCTCGTGAATCACGAGGGTGGAAGCTGTCAGGCGTGGGCCCTGGGCAGAAGCTCATGGTGCTGGGAGCCTCGTGAATCACGAGGGTGGAAGCCGTCAGGCGTGGGCCCTGGGCAGAAGCTCATGGTGCTGGGAGCCTCGTGAATCACAAGGGTGGAAACTGTCAGGCGTGGGCCCTGGGCAGAAGCTCATGGTGCTGGGAGCCTCGTGAATCACGAGGGTGGAAACCGTCAGGCGTGGGCCCTGGGCAGAAGCTCATGGTGCTGGGAGCCTCGTGAATCACGAGGGTGGAAACCGTCAGGCGTGGGCCCTGGGCAGAAGCTCATGGTGCTGGGAGCCTCGTGAATCACGAGGGTGGAAACCGTCAGGCGTGGGCCCTGGGCAGAAGCTCATGGTGCTGGGAGCCTCGTGAATCACGAGGGTGGAAACCGTCAGGCGTGGGCCCTGGGCAGAAGCTCATGGTGCTGGGAGCCTCGTGAATCACGAGTGTGGAAATCGTCAGGCGTTGGCCCTGGGCATAAGCTCATGGTGCTGTTAGCCTCGTGAATCACGAGGGTGGAAACTGTCAGGCGTGGGCCCTGGGCAGAAGCTCATGGTGCTGTTAGCCTCGTGAATCACGAGGGTGGAAACCGTCAGGCGTGGGCCCTGGGCAGAAGCTCATGGTGCTGGGAGCCTCGTGAATCACGAGGGTGGAAACCGTCAGGCGTTGGCCCTGGGCAGAAGCTCATGGTGCTGGGAGTGGCACGGGTGGCTGCCGGGTGGACAGAGTATCACGCTCGCCACCAGTGTCTTCATTTTCCAAACCGAGACGCAGCAGCTGCCACTGTCAGACCCAGGGGTGAACACGGTGAAAGAAGCTCTGCGTTTTGAAGCCTCCTATTCTCTGTGTGACGTTGTTCAGCTGAGTTGACTGGTGTTGCGTTGTGGCACCTGTCTGTCGCCAGGCTGTACTCTGGTTGACATAAGAAAAAGATTCTTTTATAGAAATCCCCTCCTTCTTTGCCCTTCATGCTGTAGCTTTGGTATTCTCTCAGAAATGGAGCTGCACAGAAGGAGACAATATTATTTGTCAGCAGCAATATGGCAGGAAACCCACTGATTCTTCCAGTAGAATTTCCTTGAAATATCTTTAATGTCTTGCAAAACAATCCCAGGAAACTGGCCTTCTCCCTTTGCAGGAAGCGCTCTTCATCTCACAGACCTGGGCAGAAAGTTGACTTTTAGCATCCGTCTGTTATTTCCAGAAATTATTAACATGTCATCTTTCTATTGATATGAATTTTTTAGGAAGATCTAGTATTCTCTCAGGTGAGTTCCCAGGATTAACTTGTGAATGCCTCCACAAAAAAAAAAGAAGTGATCAAAAGCTGATAATTTTAGCTGATAATTTGAAAAGACAGTTCTATTTAATGACGATGCTGACGGAACAGATTTCTGTCTTTTAAACGAGAAGGGTCCATTCTCAGCAATAGAATCTGTGCTTTTCATTTCTTTTGTGGCTCCCTTAGCAAGCAGTACATACCTTGGTTCATTGCAAGAGCTAACTCAGCAAACTAGATTTCAACATTAGCAAGTGAGAGTCCATGTGAAAGATTCAAATTTATAGTGTATTTATTGCATATGCAAAATAATGTAAAACTGATATTGAAAGGGGAAAATGCCTCTCATTGCTGGTATGAAAAGCACAACTATTTCATTAGACCTTTCTTATTCCACAAAGTGGGTTTACTTTCCTTATTCCCAAGAATATGGTGATAGTCCTTCTTGGAGAAAGTTCCTGTGGACCTTTCCCAGTTATCCCAGTAGAGGCAGTGTTTGCTTCCTTTTTCTAATTCCGCTTTTCAGCAGGTAGCATAGGGCCTAATACACATTGCTTGTTTAATAAACATTTGTTGAGTGAATTAACAAGTGCAAATGAATCATTATTTTTATTTCGTGATTTGATTAGTTTCAGAGACTTGAGAATCCACTTATGGGACAGAAAACATCTCTACATTTACTGTGAGCGGAAATTATTTTGACAGGAACTTGAATAGGATATGAATCTCTTGGAAAAAAAAAAAAACATAGTTTACTCTTTGAAGCATAGTAACATGAATGTGTTTTTAAAATAAAAAGAATCAACTAAAAGAGGCCCAAGTCCCTCAAACAGTAAACCATATTTCCAACTGAGTAGTAACAAGTAGATTTAATTTATGAGTCCTAGCAGGTATCCCTGCTTCAGAGACTAATTGAATTTCACCCCAGTATGAATTTGTAGTATGAAATGAACAGGAGGCAGTAAGAAAAAGCAAAACTGACCTTAACACAGTGACCACATTGTATTAATACTTTCGGGCAGTGGAGATCACAGCTGATGAATGATCTGTAGGACAGCATAATTGTAGCTCTACTGCAGAAGTAGAAGCTTGATGTGTACAAAATAAAGTCTGATTAAGTGTCATCAAAATGACACCAATGGATGAATAGTCTAAATCATGTCATGTCGAGGTGAAAACACTAATTAGTTGTTCATTGTGTCATTAAAAAGAAAAAAAAAAGTGATACCTAACATGGTCAGTTGCCATTTCAATTATGAATGGGCATTCTTTTCTTGTTATACAGGGAGACTGAACAGCTGGTTTCTTAAACTGTTTTTTCCTGGCATCTGAAATAGACATTGTCAGTCAGAGAGTAGTTTCAGATTTAAATCATTCTGACCAGGTACTAGTAGATCCAGAATGGTAAATTATGATGGTTCGTTCATTAACTTCTCTTGGTATAAATGCATACTAATTTCAGACTCTCCAGGAAAATGCCTTCCTATAAGAATAATCTGTTTAAATCTGTGGGATTTTCTCCAAAGTTTCTCTAGAGGAAAGGGGCTTTGCTTGCTGAGAAGGCTGTGGCTCCAGCCCTGCTTCATTGTGGGGCAACAGGAGACTGTGCCTTCGAGATTTATCCTTAAGGTGAGAGGAATCAGAATGTTCTGACTCCACGAGTGTGGAGTGAGTTTGTCACCAGATGTTCACATGAGTAAAAGCTTAGTCCCAGCTGGTTTTATCTGGCTCTCAGGCTCCACATCTGCCCTGTTTTCCAGTTCCAAGTGCTCGTGCCATTGACCTCTTGGAAAATGATCACAATCTTAAACCCCATCTGGCCACTGGCTTCCTTGACACAATCGATAGATTCAGTTTTTGCTCATCTCTCTCTCTATCTGGATTCTTGTTCCATTATCTCCTTGTATCAATAAAAACTCTAGTTGTCAATGATAGGAAACTATTTTAAATTGTTTTAATTAAAAAAAGAGGACATTTATTGGTTTGTTTTTTCAGTTGCTCAGTTGATCCAACTCTTTGCGACCCCATGGACTGCAGCATGCCAGGCCTCCCTGTCCTTCACCAACTCCTGGAGCTTGCTCAAACTCATGTCCACTGACTTGGTGATGCCATCCAACCATCTCATCCTCTGTCGTCCCCTTCTCTTCCTGCCTTCAGTCTTTCCCAGCATCAGGGTCTTTTCCAACAAGTTGGGTCTTCCCATCAGATGGCCAAAGTATTAGAGCTTCAGCTTTAGCGTCTGTCCTCCCACTGAATATTCAGGACTGATTTCCTTTAGGACTGGTTGGATCTCCTTGCTGTCCAAGGGACTCTCAATAGTCTTCTCCAACACCACAGCTCAAAAGCATCAATTTTTCGGTGCTCAGCTTTCTTTATGGTCCAACTCTCACATACATATATGACTAATGGAAAAACTATAGCTTTGACTATATGGACCTTTGTCAGTAAAGTAATGTCTCTGCTTTTTAATATGCTGTCTAGATTGGTCAGAGCTTTTCTTCCAAGGAACAAGTGTCTTAATTTCATGGCTGCAGTCACCATCTGCAGTGATTTTGGAGTCTAAGAAAATGAAGTCTGTCACAGTTTCCATTGTTTCCCCATCTATTTGCCATGAAGTGATGGGACTGGATGTCATGATCTTAGTATTTTGAATGTTGAGTTTAAAGCTAGCTTTTTCACTCTCTTTCACTTTCATTAGGAGGTTCTTCCTTCCCACCAGCTTCTCAGGTGGCTCAGTGATAGACAAATCTGCCTGACAAGCAGGAGACATGGATTCAATCCCTGGGTCAGGAAGATCCCCTGGAGAAAGAAATGGCAACCCACTCCAGTATTCTTGCTTGGGAAATCCCATGGACAGAGGAGCCTGGTGGGCTTCAGTCCATGGGATCGCAAAAGAGTTGGACATGAATTAGCAAATAAACAACAATAGCAATGATTGGGGCAGAAGTTACACTCAGCAACCTCAAAGTACTGCTGCATAAATTTTGTGTGGGTTCAGGAATTCATTTAGATGTGCAGTAGGCTCACTAATTTCCCAAGTTTTCCATTTTTGCCAGATTCCTCCCCTCCTCTGCACTCAGATTAGAAGTCAACTAGAAACATGCAGGAATGTATAATTCTTCCATTCTGCTTGTCATTGTTTCAGTTGCTAAGCCCTGTCCTACTCTTTTCCACTCCATGGACCGCAGCACATCAGGCTCCTCTGTCCTCCGCTCTCTCCCAGCATTTGCCCGAATTCCTGCCCATGCAGTCAGTGATGCCGTCTAACCACCTCGTCCTCCGCTGCCCCTTCCTCCTTTCATTGTTGTTGCTGTTCAGTCACTACGTCGTGTCCGACTCTTTGTGACCCCATGGACTGCAGCACGCCAGGCTTCCCTGTCCTTCACTGTTTCCCGGAGCTTGCTCAAGCTCATGTCTATTGAGTCAGTGGTGCCATCTAACCATCTCATTCTCTCTGTTGTCCCCCTTTCCTCTTGCCCTCATTGTCCCCCAGCATCAGGGTCTTTTCCAGTGAGTCACCTCTTCGCATCAGGTGGCCAAAGTATTGGAGCTTCAGCTTCAGTCCTTTCAATGAACATTCAGACTTGATTTCCTTTAGGATTGACAGGTTTGATCCCTTTGTGGTCCAAAGGACTCTTGAGTCTTCTCCAACACCACAGTTCAAAAGTGTCAGTTCTTTGGTGCTCAGCCTTCCTTTTGGTCTAACTCTCAAATCCATACATGACTACTGGAAAAACCATAGCTTTGACTAGACATAGCTTTTGTAGCAAAGTAATGTCTGCTTTTTAACAGGCTGTCTAGTTTTATCATAGCTTTTCCCATTCTCATTATCTCACATTTAAATTTCTAACTGCTCTGTTACCTGCCCCAAGCTAAATCCACCATTTCTGGCTAGTGAAACTCTGGGCTGTCATTACTTAAGCTGGGAGGAATGGACACACCTTCAAGCAAGAAGTCAATAAATTCATCGTTCTTGGTAAAATTCAGTTGCCCATGAGTAAACACTTCTAATTTGGTGCTTGTGTTTGATCATTGTTCAGTTGTTTTTAAAATCACTTTGTGCAGTTTCTTGTCTGTTTTCTTTGGAGGTGAATTGCCTGAGCTTCTCATGCAGCCATACCAGTAGCAGAAATGAATACTTGAAAATGAAAAGTTAATGCCTTCACATGGTTGAAAATACAGTAAATATGTAGAGTACAGTGAAAAGTCTCCTTTTCAAATGTGCCTCCCTTAGCCTTCTTGGAAAGGAATCAATAAATATCAATAAATTAGTATATATCCCTCTAGAGATATTTTATATATATGTGTATATGTATATATATGTACACACACACTAGCATTTGTGACATGTATTCATTCTCTCCTTTTTTTCACAAGTTTCTCTGCCTATTTCTTTTCTTACTAGAATGTTTTGCATCCATATATAAAGACATTTGTTTTGTGTCTTTTGTTTGGACTGTGGTGGGTCTCTGTGGCTGTGCAGGGGCTCTCTGTAGGTGCAGTGTGAGGGCTTTTCACTGGGGTGGCTTCTCTTCTTGCAGAGCACTGGCTCTAGGGCTGGAGGCTTCAGTAGCTGTGGTGCACGGGCGTGCTTGCCCCGCAGCATGGAATCTTCCCAGACCAGGGGTCAAACTCGTGCCCCTGTGTTGGCAGGTGGACACTAAACCACTGGACCACCAGGGAAGTCCTAATGATATTTCTTAATTTTATGTCTGTTTTACCTAATACACACACATGCACACACACACACACACACACACACACACACACAATGTATATAATGTTTTGTATGTTCAGTGCTTACATTTAGATTTTAAAAATCTTTTGTTATTATAAAAATGCTTCACATAATAAAATAATAGCTAAATTAATTATATGTTTCTATGTAACTGTGTATCCAAATTTAGCTACTTAAAATAGCTTCCATGAATCAGAAGTGTCCATGAACCAGCAATTTCCATGAATCAGTTGGCGTGGTTCCAGCTGAGAGTCTCAGGAGCCCAGTGTCCAGGGCCTGGCATCCGCCCAGGCTAGAGAACCCGGCCCCGCAGGGCAGCGACCACCAGTCCGCACTGTTGTGGGCAGGGCTCTCAGCCCCTTGGCTGCACTGGTCTCTCCTTAGGGCTGCTTCGGGGTCTTCACGACACAGATGCTGGCTTTCCCAAAGTGACTGAGCCCAGAGAGAGAGTAAAGTGAAACCCACAATGCCTCCTGTGAACTAAGCTCAGAAGATACACTTCATCCTTCTTACAGTGTTTTGGTGATTAACCACATTCAATGTGGGAGGAGGTAACGTGTGTGCTAAGTGACTTCAGTCCTGTCTGACTCTTTGCGACCCCCTAGGGACTGTAGCCTGCCAGGCTCCCCTGTCCATGGGATTCTCCAGGCAGGAGTACTGGAGTGGGTTGCCGTGTCCTCCTCCTGGGGATCTTCCCAACCCAGGGGTTGCACCTCCAGTTCCTGCATTGGCAGGGGGTTCTCCACCACGAGCACCACCTGGGAAGTCCAGTGAGTGCTTGGCTTAGCTGCTCAGTCGTGTCCGACTCTGCAACTGCACAGACTGTGGCCCGCCAGGCTCCTCTGTCCATGGGGATTCTCCAGGCAAGAATACTGGAGTGGGTGGCCTTTCCCTTCTCCAGGGGATCTTCCCAAGCCAGGGATTGAGCCCAGGTCGCCCACATTGCAGGAGAATTCTTTACCATCTGAGCCACCAGGGAAGCCCAAGAATGCTGGCTGCTGCTGCTGCGGCAGCTCAGTCGTATCAGTCCTGTCCGACTCTCTGCAACCCCGTAGACAGCAGCCCACCAGGCTCCCCCGTCCCTGGGATTCTCCAGGCAAGAATCCTGGATTGGGTTGCCATTTCCTTCTCCAATGCATGAAAGTGAAAAGTGAAAGTGAAGTCACTCAGTCGTGTCTGACTCCTAGAGACCCCATGGACTGCAGCCTTACCAGGCTCCTCCATCAAGAATACTGGAGTGGGTAGCATATCCCTTCTCTAGGGGATCTTCCCAACCCAGGAATTGAACCAGGGTCTCCTACATTGCAGGCGGATTCTTTACCCCTGAGCCACTAGGGAAGCTCCACTGAGTCCTTATCAGGTACCAACTTCAAGGAGAAGGAGGGAGGAGACTACACCAGGGAATAAATACCATGAAGCAAAACTCATGTCCGAAGCTGGCTGAAACAATATGCATGTCTCTTTTTCTAAACCTATAGCTCTCTATTGCCATATCTGTTTTGTATCTGCCTATCCAACTATGTAAATTTTTTGCTCATGTATAAGGATATGTTCCTAGATGTTATTACTACATCAAATGGTATGTGCATTTGTAATTTTGTTGGACATTGCCAACATGCTCTCTGTAGGGTCCAACTTACTCACTTCCTAATGAGTAGTCTTGCTTAAATTTCTAGTCTCTTAACTTTATTGGGTTATTTTACACTGTTAGAGTTTGTCATACTTCCTATGAAGTATTGAAGCCTCTAAAACTGCAACTGTTAGGTTTAAGGGAAAAACTTACAGTAATGAAGCTATGTGTGAATTGCAGCTTTCTTAGCAATATATGGCACCTGAATAAATAATGAGTTGCATTTTGATCAGAGGAAAATTTAAGCTGTTTTTGTCAGAGAATTCCAAGACTGTCCTTCCAGGCTGTAGTTCTCAAAATGTGTTCACAGAGCACATGTCCTCTGAGAGTTTCCACAAGCAGAAGACAGAAAACATATTTAGGAAATATGAAGACTCACAAAGCACATTAGTAAACTAACAATTCTGTGAAGTCTTTCGGAAATTAAATCTACTCAATTTAATATTTCTCAAGGTTTCTTGACAACGAGACCTTTTATTTTTAACATAATATATATTGCAACAATATTGCATACGGTTTCCAATGGAACATGTTATGTGGAATTTTCTGACAAGGCATTCATTTCTTTTCCTTTTTAAAAAAATTGCAATGAAATTCACATATCATAAAACTTATTATTTTAAAATGGACAGTTCTGTGGTTCTTAGCATATTAACAAAGTTGTGCAATGATCACCACTTTCTGATTCCAGAATATTTCCATCACCCTCAAAGAAACTCCATGCTTACATAGTTTCACTCTATCCCCACCACCCTCCTATCCCCATCAGATCTGGAAATCACTGATATGTTTCTGTCTCTGTGAATCTGTCTTTTTTTGACAATTCATATAGATGATGGAGAAGGCAATGGCACCCCACTCCAGTACTCTTGCCTGGAAAATCCCATGGACGAAGGAGCCTGGTGGGCTGCAGTCCATGGGGTCGCGAAGAGTCAGACACGACTGATCGACTTCACTTTAACTTTTCACTTTCATGCACTGGAGAAGGAAATGGCAACCCACTCCAGTGCTCTTGCCTGGAGAATCCCAGGGACGGCGGGGCCTGGTGGGCTGCCGTCTATGGGGTCACACAGAGTCGGACACGACTGAAGGGACCTAGCAGCAACAGCAGCAGCAGCATGTAGATGGAACCATGCAATATATTGTTTTTAGAGTTTGGCTTCTTCTACTTTGCACAATGTTTGCAAGGTTCATTCATGTATCAGTACTTAATTCCTTTGTTTTTTTATTTAGAAAGCTTTGCTATTTTGCATTGAGAGAACTGAAACTTCATTAAACAAATCAGAATTGTGTATAAAACAATAGTGATTTTGTGCTAAGCCTTCAGCAGCAGATTTGTGTTGAAATATTTCATCTTCATTTTGATTCAGAGCTTTTGGGCTTTTAGGTTGCTGTTCCTTCAAATATGTGGTTTAGGTACAAATGTTTGCAGATGTTCCAAGCTTGATTTATTAAAATAGTTTCAGTACAAATCCCTTATGCAATTAAATGCCTATTCATGTGTTCTTTTCACAGTGAAATGTTGTTAACAAATAGTTCTAATATAATAGCATAATGGTTAAGGGAAAACTTGGGTGCAAGTGTCTAATAGTTACAAGCTGGTGTAAGTTTACAAAAAAGAGCATGTATTTTTTTAAACTCTGATTAAAATGCAGTGTGTGTACTTTGTGAAAAATTTGGAAAAGTACAAGCAGTATATATTACTTTTAATTCCAATACCCTACGATAAGAACTCTTAATAATTTGCCATTTTTTCCAATGTTCTTATTGTTATTAATCTTAAAAGTTCAGGAATTTCACCCCAATTTGTCCTAATGAGTGTCTCTTTTCATGAATTTTGCTTATTGGTTTCCTGAATAGCTTCCCATCACACGTAGGAAAGAATCAGTGCCAGCAGCAATGGGAGCAGCAGTACAGTTGTCACACTTGTTCGCTTTGATGTAAATAATTTGCTTAAAATGTTGATATTAATTTGTTTCAGTTTGTATTGCATCTTTGAGTTTTGAGATCATTTTAACCATTTAAAACAGAAAACTTTTAAAACAAAAAATAATTTGTGTGATTTACACAATCTACTTCTACTTTATTTTTTAAAATCCTTTAGTCCATTGATGTCCATAGAACGCATATTTTGTGGAAATCTTGATTATAACTGTGGTGTTTGAGAAGACTCTTGAGAGTCCCCTGGACTGCAAGGAGATCCAACCGGTCCATCCTAAGGAGATCAGTCCTGGGTGTTCATTGGAAGGACTGATCCTGAAGCTGAAACTCCAATACTTTGGCCACCTGATGCTGAAACTCCAATACTTTGGCCACCTGATGCGAAGAGCTGACTATTTGAAAAGACCCTGATGCTGGGAAAGGCTGAGGGCAGGAGGAGAAGGGGACAACAGAGGATGAGATAGATGGCTGGATGGCATCACCAACTCAATGGACATGGGTTTGGGTAGACTCCTGGAGTTGATGATGGACAGGGCAGCCTGGCATGCTGCGGTTCATAGGGTCACAGAGTCGGACACAACTGAGCAACTGAACTCAACTGAACTGATTATAACATATTCATTTGTGACTTTACTGAAATATATTTAATGAAAATATATTCCATGTTATAAGTATAAAGCATTTGATGAATTATGGATTTTATTTCTTATCTAAATAGAGTACACAGACATCTAAAATAAAAGTTAAATTTGATACTTTGGCAATTTGCAAATTCTCAGTCAATAAGTGCTTTAAACTTACATAATTCAAAAAATTGTCAATGTGGCAATATACTTGCCCAAATGTGAAGATAGATTACATGCTATTCAATACAGTATTTAATGCAGTGTTGTGTTGTTCAGTCGCTCAGTCATGTCTGACTCTTTGCGACCCCATGGACTGCAGCACGCCAGGCTTCCCTGTCCTTCGCTATCACCTGGAGCTTGCTCAAACTCATGTCCATCGAGTCAGTGATGCCTTCCAGCCATCTCATCCTCTGTCGTCCCTTTCTCCTCCTGCCCCCAATCCTTCCCAGAATCAGGGTCTTTTCCAAAGAGTCAGCTCCTTGCATCAGGTGGCCAGAGTATTGGAGCTTTGTATGTAAATATTCCAGTGAACACTCAGGACTGATCTCCTTTAGGATGGACTGGTTTGATCCTTGCTGCCCAAGGCACTCTCAAGAGTCTTCTTCAACACCACAGTTCAGAAGCATCAAAGAACTGATGCTAAATATTTAGACATAGGGCTGCAGGCATGTATTTATGTGATGGGATGGGGAGAAAAGTGAAGAAGTCAAATTGCTTTTAAGCCTTTTCTAGGAGATTTCCTATAACAAAGTGGCTACTAGTGTCTGGTGAAAGTGGTTCTGGCTGATGCAGAGATGAAAACGTGGAAGAATTGATGTGTATGTGCGTTACCCCCTGGTTCTGTCTGGGCCCTTTCACCCTCTTTTTCAAAATAGAAACAGTGTTGAGCGTACATGCATATCAGTCATTCTTATGCACTGCTCTGATCACTGCTACAACTTGGCCTCTCTCCACATGTTTATTGAGAAGACACCTGGGGAAGGTAACAGATAGAAGCACCAGGCGCTTCAGAGCTCCCACTTTAAGCTGGAGGAGTCCTTTCTAATTTAGTTTCTATTATCCCCACATTTATAATGTTACATTTCTTTCTTAAACAGATCGATTATGTTTTGGCTGTGCTGGGTCTTTGTTGCTGCTCTGGCTTTTCTTCAGTTGTGGTGAGCGGGGGTGGGGGCCCCCTTCAGGTGTGGTGACTGAGTGGTGGCGGCCCTTCCTGTGGTGACTGACTGGTGGCGGCCGCTCCTGTGGTGACTGACTGGTGGTGTTCCCTCCGGTGGCGGCCCCTCCTGTGGTGACTGAACGGTGCTGTCCCCTCCAGGGGCGGCCCCTCCTGTGGTGACTGACTGGTGGCGGCCGCTCCTGTGGTGACTGAACGGCGCTGTCCCCTCCAGGGGCAGCCCCTCCTGTGGTGACTGAATGGTGGTGTTCCCTCCAGTGGCGGCCGCTCCTGTGGTGACTGAACGTGCTGTTCCCTCTGGTGGCGGCCCCTCCTGTGGTGACTGACTGGTGGCGGCCCCTCCTGTGGTGACTGACTGGTGGCGGCCCCTCCTGTGGTGACTGACTGGTGGTGTTCCCTCCGGTGGCGGCCCCTCCTGTGGTGACTGAACGGTGCTGTCCCCTCCAGGGGCGGCCCCTCCTGTGGTGACTGACTGGTGGCGGCCGCTCCTGTGGTGACTGAACGGCGCTGTCCCCTCCAGGGGCAGCCCCTCCTGTGGTGACTGAATGGTGGTGTTCCCTCCAGTGGCGGCTGCTCCTGTGGTGACTGAACGTGCTGTTCCCTCTGGTGGCGGCCCCTCCTGTGGTGACTGACTGGTGGAGGCCGCTCCTGTGGTGACTGAACGGTGCTGTTCCCTCTGGTGGCGGCCCCTCCTGTGGTGACTGACTGATGGTGTTCCCTCCGGTGGTGGCTGCTCCTGTGGTGACTGAACGTGCTGTTCCCTCTGGTGGCGGCCGCTTCTGTGGTGACTGAACGGTGCTGTCCCCTCCAGGAGCGGCCCCTCCTGTGGTGACTGAATGGTGGTGTTCCCTCCGGTGGTGGCCGCTCCTGTGGTGACTGAACGTGCTGTTCCCTCTGGTGGCGGCCCCTCCTGTGGTGACTGACTGGTGGTATTCCTTCGGGTGGCGGCCGCTCCTGTGGTGACTGACTGGTGGTGGCCACTCCTGTGGCGGCCGCTCTGGTGGCGGCTCCTCTCGTTGCAGAGCACAGGCTCGAGGGCACTCCGGCTTCAGTAGCTGAAGCAGGTGGGCCCAGTAGTTGCGACTCCCAGGCCCTAGAGCTCAGACTCAGTAGTTGTGGCCTCAGCATGTGGCATCTTCCGGGATCAGGGATGGAACGCGTGTCTCCTGCATTGGCAGGCAGATTCTTTATCACTGAGACACCAGGGAAGCCCTTACATTTTTTGAGTTTACCTGCTTCTTCATCCTGTTTTACCTAGGCCTTCTCTAGTCTGAGGCAGAATGACTGTGCTACATGTGAATAGTCACACACTTAGGGTTTAAATGAATACAGATGGTTAACAAGTTAATGACAATTATACCGAAAGTGCACTTCCATTATGTTTTCATCTGTCTAATGGTGATTTTAAGAATCTAAATATGTTTAAGGAAAATTTCCGTGGCGTGTTTGATTAATTTTATTTTAATCACTGTTATCATAATTTAAACAAATTGATGAGTCTGTGAGAGATATCCTTCCAGGAGGTTATCAAAGGATCTTTACATACAAGTTTAAAAGTGGTTTTATACCATTTGGGTGTTAATGTTTTATCTTTTTAAAGTAGTACTCCATATATGTCAGCCCTAGGGAATTTCTTGCTTCTGTGTATCCAATCCAAAACTGATTTGTCTTTAAAATTTGAGCTCTAGCTTGTAGGCAGTAGCCACAAATGAACTGATTCCTTCCATCATAGCTTTGCATGCTCATCATCCTAGTCCATAAACTTTAGTCTATGCAATTAACACATGTGGCAATCCTCTGGACTGGGTGTCAAGGCTGCTGTGGCTACACCTACATAGGGTTTCACATCTGATGAAAGACATCATGTGTATGTGAAGGCTAAGGCTCCAGTCATGTCCAACTCATTGTGACCTCATGGACTGAAGCCTGCCAGGCTCCTCTGTCCATGGGATTCTCCAGGCAAGTATACTGGAGTGGGTTGCCTTGCCCTACTCCAGGGGATCTTCCCTACCCAGGGATCGAGCCTTTGTCTCCTGCATTGGCAGGTGGATTCTTTATCCCTGGGTCACAGGGAAGCCCCAATGACAGATGTCAGCAAAAGATAAATCTCGTCAGTTTTCCTATGGAAACACTTGTCTTATGTATTTATTCCAGAACAGGGAATAAGACAGGAAGGAGAATAAGATATGGAATGGACTCTCCTTTAAATTCAGCACTCTGAAGTTTATTGATGCCAGGAATTGAGTTCTGAGTTGTGCCACTTTGAGTTAAGGAGATCTATTTCTTTATAAAGAGCAACATAAAATAACCAGTTGCCCACTCCAGGTAATATATATATAATCAAGAGTTAACCTACATTGTATATATCTTCAAGGGGGTCGAATTCTCACTATTACTTGTATTAAAGTTTCATGATTCTAATTGAGAATCAAAGGAATTTCTGAGATTTTGTTTGCTTTATCTAACTCAATCTAAAATACCTTAAAGTAATGGCTTATAGTTTACATTTTCACTTGGTGTTAGAGTAATTGAGGGCTGTTTGTTCTACTAACCACTATGGTTATTTCCAGCCATTGATTATTATTTACATTTGAAGAAAAGGGTTTGCAATCTTTCCCTTCAAAAGAAACCACATCACCCAACATTAAAATTTGTTGCAGAAAGTCAATAAAGCTGGTGAATTCCCATATGTAACACCTCATTCTTCAGTTTCTCTTTGGAACTAAAACGGTTGGGCAGATATCATATAGGTCCTTCCTCATGACTTGTAGTGTCTGGGCAGCCAGGTTAAAATGATTTAAGACTATGTCTACGCCACTGACACTATTGTATTGGGGAGCAAGTGACAGCTGATTCTATAGTGTACTATGTATACACTGATAGAGTATCTCAATACTATCCTGGAATCAATCAAAATCTAAATGAAAATAAATTAAAAAAGTAGAAGTCACTCAGTTGTGTTCAACTGTTTGTGACCCCATGGACTGTAGCCCACCAGACTCCTCTGTCCAAGGGATTATCCAGGCAAGGATACTGGGCTGGGTTGCCGTACCCTCCTCCAGGGAATTTTCCCAGTCCAGGGATTTGAACCCGCATCTCTTAAGTCTCCTGCATGGGCAGATGGGTTCTTTATCACTAGCACCATCTGGGAAGCCAGAAAATAAATGACCGCTGGAAAAAGCAATCTTAACTGCTTATTTTACAGTTTAATGCATGTGTGTGTGCTCAGTCATATCCACTCTTTGTGACCCGTGGACTGTAGCCTGCCAGGCTCCTCTGTCCATGGGTTCTCCAGGCAAGAATACTGGAGTGGGTTGCCATTTCCTTCTCCAGGTATCTTCTCGACCCAGGGATCAAACCCTTGTCTCTTGCATCTCCGGCATTGGCAGGCGCATTCTTTACCACTGTGATACCTGGGAAGACCCTTTTATAGCTTAATATCAAACTTTTTTGTGAGGTGATTAAGTGAACATTATTAAATTTTTAACAGCACCAAAAAGTATATAGAAAAATTTTCTTTTTTCTTTCTTTTTTAAAATTTTTACTCTAGTCTCTCAATTCCTTAGTGCTGCTCTCACAGGCGAGCACCTTTGTTGCCATTTCCTTCATTCTCTAGATCAAATCTGTAAAGATGCATGTGTGTGTGTGTGATTCTGTAGATCATGTCTGTAAAGGTGTGTCTGTGATTCTCTAAATCACGTCTATAAGGTGCATGTGTGTGTGTGATTCTGTAGATCACATCTATAAAGGTGTGTGTGTGTGTGTGTGTGATTCTCTAGATCACGTCTGTTAAGCTGTATGTGTATGTGTGTGATTCTTTAGATCACGTCTGTAAAGGTGCTTGTGAGTGTGTGATTCTGTAGATCATGTCTGTAAAGGGGTGTGTGTGTGTGTGTGTGTGTGTGTGTGTGTGTGTGTGATTCTCTAGATCATGTCTGTAAGGTGCATGTGTGTGATTCTCTAGATCACGTCTGTAAAGGCATGTGTGTATGTGTGTGATTCTTTAGATCACATCTGTATAGATGTGCGTCTATGATTTCTTTAGATCACGCCTGTAAAGGTGTGTGTGTGTGTGTGATTCTCTAGATCACATCTGTAAAGGTGCATGTGTGTGTGTGTGATTCTTCATAGCACAAATGGGAGCAAACCACTAGGTTATAATTTAAGCACATTTTCATGTCTAAGGAAGTTAAATATTGTTTCATATTCTTTCATTTATGTACCTTATTCTTCTTAGTATTTAAAGAGAATTCATGAATGTTCTTTAACTTGTCATTCTTCTACTGGAGGATATTTAAATTATTGCTGGGATTTTGTGACTGTAAACCATAGCCCGCTATACATCCTTGCACAAGTCTTTTTAAACAAACATGAGTGAGTTTACTTTCCTAGGAAAATATTTTTTAATCTAAGAACATAATACTTGTATTTTTAATATTTCATGGAGCTTACTGTTGGAAGGAAAGTTATGACCAGCCTAGATAGCATATTAAAAAGCAGAGACATTACTTTGCCAACCAAGGTCCGTCTAGTCAAGGCTATGGTTTTTCCAGTGGTCATGTATGGATGTGAGAGTTGGACTGTGAAGAAAGCTGAGAACTGAACAATTGATGCTTTTGAACTGTGGTGTTGGAGAAAACTCTTGAGAGTCCTTTGGACTGCAAAGAGAGCCAACCCGTCCATCCTAAAAAGGAGATCAGTCGTGGGTGTTCATTGGAAGGACTGATGCTGAAGCTGAAACTCCAGTACTTTGGCCATCTGATGTGAAAAGCTGACTCATTTGAAAAGACCCTGATGCTGGGAAAGATTGAAGGCGGGAGGAGAAGGGGATGACAGAGGATGAGATGGCTGGATGGCATCACCGACTCGATGGACATGAGTTTGAGTAAACTTCACTAGTTGGTGATGAACAGGGAGGCCTGGCATGCTGCAGTTCATGGGGTCGAAAAGAGTCAGACACGACTGAGCGACTGAACTGAACTAACCTTTTCTGCATTTATAATTTTTATACCATTGCAAATATAACCAAAATAAGACCACAAGGAAGAGTGTGGCTTTAGTGACATAGGGATACATGTAATAATCACGATTATTATGTTTCAGTTATTTTGCTATTCCACTAAAGAACCAGCATCAGTGATCATACCCCTGGTCCAAATCAGAAAGTTTAATATCAGCCACCACCTGTATTAAATATCTATTGAATTCTTGCTGCCATGAGTCAGGATTAGTGTTTTACATACTTTATTTTATTTAATCCCCACAATATCCCAGAAAGCAATCACTGTTGTTATCCCTACTTTAGAGATGAGGAAACTGAGTCCTTAAAAAGATAAATTAAATTCCAAGGCCTCACAAGTATTGTGACTTAGACGTTAAATATAATAATGATATACATGCTAGAAAAAATCAGATATCAGGTTATACATAAATTGTTTTATATATTTGATGATTTTAAAAACATTTTATCAGTTTATATGAAATAAAAGATAATATTTGCCTTCAAATGTCATTCATTGATAATAATTTTGGAAATATGCCCAGGAAATAACACAAAAAGTTATTATTTCTATAAAATACTGTGATATAAAATATTGATAACACTTCTAAATTTCAAATAGAGTCCTTGTCTCTTTAATCACAGAATTTTTATCTTTAAGCATTTCAGTGACAGTATGAAGTTTCAGAATGTTCTCTTGAAATATATTCATTGCAGTCACTTCATCCTCATTTCATAATAGTCAAGACAATATCCATGGACATGAATTTAATTTTCTGAAGTATTTAAGATTGTAACTAATAAGTACATCTTTGTTTTCATCTACGTCAGCAGTTGGTACCAGTACCTTTTTTCTTTGTGTCCATGTAGATTTCATGCTTACTGCAGACCATCTGTGTGCATTTGGTTTTTTCCAATGTTACACAAGCTTTATAATGGAATCAAAATCATTCCACCCTCTCCTCTGTTCTTCCACCTTCCTTTTCATATAAACCCATTTGTTATCTCAGAGGGTGCTGAGAGACAAATGAATAAATTGTATTCCTTTGCCTTTCTCTGTAAGCAGTATGTTGGTCTTAAGGTACTGAGTTCTTTTTGTCATTTTTCACATCCTAGGAAGGCTTCCCAGGCAGCCAGCGCATAGAGTAAGAGACAGGAGTTCAATCCCTGGATCGGGAAAATCTCCTGGAGAAGGACATGGCAACCCACCCCAGTACTCTTGCCTGGAGAATTCCATGGACAGAGGAGCCTGGCGGGCTGCAGTCCATGGGCTGCAAAGAATTGGACACAACTGAAGTGACTTAGCACGACACAACAGCAGGAAAGGTCCAGAAAGATTCCCTTTGATCATAAATTAGATTCCAAGTAGACTTTTAATTGTGTCTATTTTCAGTGTCTATTTCAAGTCTCCATTTCTAGAATTTATGGTTTAATATAAAGAAATATTCTGTTCTGAACTTTAGCTGTTTGGTAGAGATGCAAATAACACTTGAATTAGCCATGAGCAGGGCATCAGCCAGTGGCTGTTATATGAATATGATATCAGTTAGTAGGAGCTGAATTAGAGTGACTCTGTGCTCTCTGAAGCAGGTAGCTTGGTGTCCTATGTGTATCACATTATTTAATCCCTTTAACATCATCTTGGAGTAGATTAATAATAATATACCAATTGTGCAGATGAGGAAGTTGAGGCTTTTAGAACTTATTCCCTGGATTTGCTTACAAGTGAAGTTGTAGATCCAAAATTTAAAGCAAGTTCTGTCTAAATTCACAGCCTTAGTTCCATCTGTGGCATCCCCTCTTTCTCTGACTCTTCTCTCTACCCTTCTTTCCTCTTTTATCCATCTCTTTTTTCCCTTCCCGTTGACCTGGGTTTGAAAACAAATAGTAACATCTATGGATAGAATCTCTATAAAAATGATCATAGTTCTGATCCCTGTGCAACAAAATAAAATGGAGTCTAGATACAGGAGCTTTTGTCCCAGGCTTTATACAGAAAGAAGGGCAAATAGAGAAAAAAGGAAGGAAAATAGTTCTGGCTTAAATAAGACTCTTGCCCAAGAGAAATTGCACTCATGTTTTGAAATTCTAACAGAAAGTCGCTACCAGTGAAAAATCCTCCTGTGCAATACGCTAGTAGAGGCGATTGATGGAGGTGGGCACCCACGATTCATTGCCCTAGTGATTCAGGTTCACGCTTTGTATTCATAGAGAGACACTGGTCCAGCTGAGGATGTGCTGAATCAGCTGACACCCATGCACACAGCACACAGAGCACGATGCGGGAAAAATAACCCTCTGGATGCCCCATTCGCAGTGCGGAGCAGGAGCCTGCTAGAAGAACGAGAAGGCAGGAATCACCTCCTTAAGTCATTCTGTCGCTGGTTGAAATACAGCTTTTAGAGTGCTGAGAAGGGAAGGGCCGTTGACTTAAACAGGAGGGGTAGATTCACGAAGGGCGAACTCGGGGGCTCTGAAGACCCGAGGAGACTCCAGTGTCCTGGAGTGTCCGTCACGCCCCTCCCAGGAGCCCTTTCACAGGTCTCACCACCGCCCTGTGCAGGGTGTCAGACTTGCTCCATTTCACAGATGGCAAAACTAAGGCCAGAAGTTGCGAAGCACTGTGTTCGTTAGCCTGCAAGACACCGGTGTGCAGTGAAAAGGGCTCTTCTTTGAAAAAGTAATATTAAAATCCTTTTTATTGTATATGTTTTACAGTTATTTAAAGGTACTTTACATCTGCTGGAATATGATAGGAAATCATGAGATAAAGGTTGTCAATAATATTCTGCCACCCTTGGGAAAATATGCAATGACAGAGTTAAAAAAGGGTTATTTGGTAGCAAGGAGCTCTGCTGGAACATAATGATACATCTGTGTTCTGAAAGGTTAGAGTTCCGTGAATGCCTCTCCCTTTCTCCCTTTCTTTTTTTTTTTTTAATTTAATTTAATTTTTTTTTTATTAGTTGGAGGCTATTTACTTCACAACATTTCAGTGGGTTTTGTCATACATTGATATGAATCAGCCATAGATTTACACGTATTCCCCATCCCGATCCCCCCTCCCACCTCCCTCTCCACCTGATTCCTCTGGGTCTTCCCAGTGCACCAGGCCCGAGCACTTGTCTCATGCATCCCACCTGGGCTGGTGATCTGTTTCACCATAGATAGTATACATGCTGTTCTTTTGAAATCAGTTGTATAGCTGTGTATCTCATTTTGTTAAGAGAGCTGCTGTGAAAATGTAACTGTTTCATAGTTACTGTTTAGTCTTGTGTTCCTGAGAAAGGACAGAATTGGAAATCATTATTTTGTGTTTTGGGCTTAGGTCTCAGGTGGCTCAAAGATAAAGATCCTGCCCACCAATGCTGGAGAGGTGGGTTCGATCCCTGGGTCGGAGGGACCCCCTGGAGGAGGAAATGGCAACCGTCTCCAGTATTCTTGCCTGGGAAACCGCATGGACGGAGGAGGCTGGGGGGCTACAGTCCATGGGGTCACGAAGAGCTGGACACGACTTAGCGACTGAGCACACACCCATTGGTAATTTGAACACAAGTTGTGTGTGTACGCGCACATTTTGTTGTATTGTGTACGTAGACATTCACATGCATACCCTTATGTTTGTAAGTTACGTGCCAGACAAAAATGTCATGGAGCGAAGCTCTCGTCATTTTCCCATTGGGACTCTCATTTGATGGCTAATATCACCTAGTCTTTAATGACTCTAAATAAGACTTGTGTCTCCAAGCTACAGCGTCATCATCAACATCACCAACATCATCGTCATTATTTTATTAATAGTAGCAAGAATTGGTCTAAAGCTTGTTAACAGTTAAGAACTGTGCAATGCATTTTATATTCATTTGATCATTTAATTAAATGCATTTCTTATATATTGCACTCCAAATAGTCTTACCTTAGTCATAAAGGAAAATATAAGTAAAGCCTGTCAATATTCAACCTCTAAATACCTAATCACTATTTATAGCTTATTAAACCTCCCAAATTCAACCTGTAATAAACAGTCATCATTTTTCTGATAAATATCAGAAATTTTTAAACATAACATAAAGCAAAGACTTAATTCTCAAACAAGTTTGAATATTAATTTATGGGCACCCTTAAATAATGACAGTGACCTATTCTGGCCTCTTCTATCTCTGCAAAGAAGCTGTGCTTAAATTGCAAATCATTTTTATCAGCCCATTAAAACATATGCTCCATTAGGCAACACTTGGCCTGCTTTCATTCAGTTTGTCCAGGTACTCGGACATTAAAGCATCATAGAAATAAATCCATCTATATTACTTTAGAAGGTTTCTCAATATAACGGGAGGAAAGAAATTATTTTTTAAGAGCTGGCTGAAGATTGAGCTGAAGGTTAGGGTAAAAGTAAAACAAGAATCCACTTACTATAATGATAGTTTCTTTTTCTTGGGAGAAAAATACCTCAGTGGACATGTTCTCTAAGAAAATGAGCTTTTTCCCTCTAATATGGGAGAAATTTATACAAAAAGCATGCAGTATTTATTGCTGTTTGCTCCCATAGAACCATCTCTCATTCTTCTGACAGTACCCCCGATTTTTATTTGGGGTTTCCCTAAACTGTTCATTTCTGTGTGCTTTCTGTTGCCTCTCGAGGCCTGAAGCTCTGACCCCTGCCTGAATCACGGCTGGCCTGGCAGTTTGAGTTGGCCACGGTCAGTCCAGTTATAAGAACTTTAGGGTTGTTACAGGTCCTTTAGAAAAGGCACCCTTTCTTTCCCACTATGCTTGAACATAAGACTACACTCACTGGCCCTGCTGCCTACCGCGTGGAGTCTAACTGTGGAGCCAGCACAGGGATACAGAACCAAGCCCTGGAGAGAGACGTCTTGCCCTCGTCACTCTGGGAAACCTTGCGCTCAGTTCCGTTTGGAATCAGCTCTGTCCTGGAACTGTTGATTGTGTGGTGCAGTCTGTTCCATTTTACATTAATTTGGCTTGGGTGTTTTGTCACTTGTAGATGATAACTCTATTTATTACAGTGATGGGATTTTGACTCTTTAGTGGATAGGGGAGATAGGAATTTGCAAAGTTGAAAGCTTGGGGGAGAGAAAAATGTAAAAGGAGAAGATTCTTGGTAGGAGGAGAAGGGTCCCGTGACATGGTTTTGGGTGGTAATTGGAGAAATAATACATTTCCTGTGGCATAAGGAGAGTGTGGACAAGCACACCCTTTGTAATATGTCATCTATTCTCTGCCACACTGACTTGTTGGAGATGGTGTGACTTCCCATATGCTTAAGAGAATGCTTTATGCCATTTCGTTGAAAATTAGACTGCATCAATATTGAAAAGAAACACTTTTAATTTCACTTTTTTAATATAAATATGACCTTTAAAAATTACTTGATTTCAGGGGAGGGGAAATTAAAAAAAAATTACTTGATTTCATCTAGGAGGAAAAATGAGAAGTTGAATAATTTTTTAAAAGTATTTAAGTACTTAACTAGATTTGACAAGCATTGCTGTAAAATTCTAAGTAATAGCATTTTTAAAATATATCAACTCATTCTGAATTGGATAGGTTTAAGGTTTTTGAGAGTTTCCCAGTGGTAAACAATCTGCCTGCCAGTGCAGGAGACATGAGTTCAATCTCGGGGCTAGAAAGATCCCTTGGAGCAGGAAATGGCAACCCACTCCAGTGTTCTTGCCTGGGAAGTTCCATGGACAGTGTAGCCTGGTGGGCTACAGTGCACAGGTTCGCAAAAGAGTCGGCCACGACTTAACGGCTCAACAATAGCAACAAAAGGGTATCTGAGCCGCCATCATCTTCTGCCTACTTTGGTGTGTGAAGAGCGGACCCAGGCCAGAACGTCCTGTTGGTGAAGATGCTCATCTCAGGAGTCATGAGGGACAGTTTGGCGGCCCAGCAAGCCAGTTCACCCACCTAGGCTCAGTTTTCCTTGCTGGGATAGCAGTAGAAGCTTGTGAAGGTGAGAAGAGATAAGGGACATGCGTTTAGAGTGGTGCCCTTGCAGAGCCCCTGGGAAACGTCTCAACCAACGTGCGCTGGCTCTTTCTATTGTGACTACCCTTTTCTTCCCATTAGATATAGGTTTTACAGGTTGGGAATTTTCATTATCTGGATTCCAGTGCAAGTTCTGTTACTGGCTTGCAATGTGACCCTTGGTCTTTTGGACTTTAATTTTCTTGTCTCTACAATGAGAGACTACAGCGTCTCCCATGTGCCTTCCAGATCTGAACTATCTGGGTAATCCACAGTGTCTGCATAGCTCTGGGTCCATGTGTCTTCTGTCTGTTAACACACAGCCTCTCCTTGGTAAATATAAAGAGTGAAGGCGAGTGTCCTGATGACTGCCTGGCGTCTGTTTGTTCAGCGTGTGTTTTTCCCAGGCGGCAAGCCGCATTCCACGTATTTTACACAAATACGGAGACGCTAGCATCTCCAGCCAACACTGTGAAGGCAAAAGATGGGCAGGAGGGCCCGGGCGCCGCAAAACCAAGACGCCTGCTTCCGTGTTCCACTCGCCTCTCTTCTGGGTCAGAGCTCCCACTTCCCTTCTGGCGCCTCTGATGCAACACGCGTGAGGCGCGAAGAGGACAGAGCAGGGCGGAGGCGGCAGGCCAGGCTCTGTCGGACGAGCTTCTGGGGAAGGCCACCTCCTTTAGAACTCTCCCATCGACTTCACTTCTCCCTTCCAACCCTCCCCTCTCAGGCCCAGCATTTCAGTAGGAGGAAGGGTTAAACCTTCTGTTGGTGAGCAAGTGTGAGTAATCACGTGCATTTAGTGAAGAGAGAAAATATTTTATTAGCAGACTGCTGCTGCGGAAAATTGATCTGACTGCTTTATGTGGGAAAGTAAATGTGTCCCTTTAACCTAAAGTTGTACATCACACTCTACCAAGTCCAGTTATCTTGACAAAAATGACTTACTCAACCACAGAACAACAGGGAGACTGAGGAGAAGGACTAGAGGAAGAAAAAGATGCTTCGAGATCTAAACCTTGGGTTCCCCTGCTGCAAGAAGCCTCAGAAGTGGAAGCAAACGGTGTCGTAGAAGGGGCGGGTGCTCTGGGAGCCCTGCCTGCAGAGCAGCACTGTGTTTCTCATGTCAGAAGTGTGTCCTCTTTCCGTGTCTGCTGCGCAAAGTCACAGTCTTGTTTTCACTTCAGGTGCATTATTTCCATCTGCTTGGAGGATGAGATGCGATCCCACATTAACTCGTTGCTGTTTAGTTTCTAAGTCGGGTCCAGTTCTTTGCGACCCCATAGACTGTAGCCCCCCCAGGCTCCTCTGTCCATGGGATTTCCCAGGCAAGAATACTGGAGTGGGTTGCCATTTCCTCCTCCAGGGAATCTTCCTGACCCAGGGATCGAACCCATATCTCCTGTCAACAACATAACACATCATTTCCATTCACTTGCAAACATGAGATGAGATCCCATGTTAACCACAAGTAAACATGTAAAACCCCATGTAAAACCAGATGTAAAAAAACATGTAAAACCACAAGTAAACATTCCTCAGTGGCTCAGCAGTAAAGAATCCACCTGCAGGTCAGGAGTTGCAGGAGACTAGGTTCGATCCCTGGGTTAGGAAGATTCCCTGGGGAAGGAAATGGCAACCCACTCCAGAATTCTAGCCAGGGAAATTCCATGGAAGAGGAGCCTAGTGGGCTACAGTCCACAGGGTCACAAAGAGTCAGACATTTCTTAGTGATTAAAAGCAGCAGCAACAACATATATGTATGCCTGCATGCTAAGTTGCTTCAGTCACGTAGGACTCTTTGTGACCCCAAAGACTGTGGCCCGCAAGGCTCCTCTGTCCATGGGATTCTACAGGCTGGGATTCTACAGGCAAGAATTCTGAAGTGGGTTGCCATTTCCTTCTCCAGGGGATCTTCCCAGTCCAGGGATCGAACCCTTGTCTCCTGTGCCTCCTTCATTGGTAAATGGGTCTTATATCACTGGTGCTGCCTGGGAAGCTCCACATATATGTATACACACACACACACACACACACACACACATACATGCGTGCATGCTAAGTCACTTCAGTCATGTCCGACTCTGCAACCCCATGGACTGTAGCTCTCCAGGCTCCCCTGTCCATGGAATTCTCCAGGTAAGAATACTGGAGTGGGTTGTCGTTTCCTACTCCAGGGGATCTTCCTGACCCAGGAATAGAACCCGTGTCTCCTGACTGCAGGCGAATTCTTTACCGAGGAGCTACTGGAGAAGCCCATATACATATCCATATATATGTGCATGTGTGTGTGTTCTGATTGTTTTTACTTATTCTAAAGTATCAGTTCTTAGGATCCTGGGAGACAAATTACAGCAAGGCAACAGATTGCTTCACAGAGTAGGGACTGCCTTCTGTCTATAGAAGATAGAGCTGCATGTCTTCATGGTCCCCACCAGACTCACAGTGCTAATTTGTACCATCTACGCAGGTTCTATAGATCCCAAATTTGCCCATTATTGATCTACTTGATCATGCCCAGTGGAGACACTGTTATGTTAATCTACCTTGACAAACTCCCTAATTCTATAAAACGAGTCTGGTGGTGAAGGCTACATGTGGACGTGTAGAGCCTGGATGAAATGTCAACAGGAATACAATCAGAGGAGGTCACTCTCCTTATAAAAAGATTAGACTTGAACACACACACACACAAGTGCCTGCCGGCAAGCATCAGAATACTAAACCGACAGAACAGAAAGTCTCGGTGACTCTGATAAAAACGGTTTCCATGCATCATCTCCATGGTGATGCCTGGTTTTTAAGGAGGGTGCTTTATAAATTAATATACCTAAGAGACAAAGAAAGCAAAGTATACAGACTAAAAGAAAGATTAAGAGGGCTTTGTTGGGTTTTGTTTTGCAACAGATCCTACTCTTCAGTAATATTGCTCCAAACCTTTGTGTCTCCTTTCTAAGAGACCAACAAAACCATTTCTTCACCTTGCAACTTAACAATTACATTGCTTATCTCTAACTGCCAGTGCCATTTAGACTTTCATCATAGTTTGCTTTTGTTAAAAATGCCTGAAATTCCAACAGAGCCTCGCTGGGAGCTTTTGATTGTTAGTATTCATCAGTTCAGAAAATTACCTTTTTTCCCCTCATTTTTGAATTGAAAGTCCAGCATGTAAATGGAATAATAATGTCGGGACAGGATGATTCCCAACTTTTGGCAGGTGCTATTTTTGAAGTTCCCAGCCTGATAACACTGCTTCCTGTTATTCCTAAATATACTTTATTTGAAATTATTTTGGCATTTTGTTATCCTTCATGAAAACCAGAATGGTTTTTGAAAATTGCTTTCCAGTTACCTGTAAGTCAGGAGTTGTTATCTTTTCTTTCTCCAAGTAATCAACATTTAGTCTACTTTTTCCTTTTACCTTGGTTTCATGATTTTTTTTTTTTTTTACGACTCAACATTTGTGGGCTATTTGGAGCTGAGTTTCTCAGAACTGTGATTTATTTGGGTTGTCCAAAAAAGTTCGTTGGGGTTTTCCATAAGATGTCATGGAAAGCTCAAATGAATACATTACTCAGTATTTTCCCCAAATAAGAACAAGGCCTAAAAGACACACACAGGGTTCCATTATGGTTAAATTCCCAAAGTTCATGTTTTAAAAAATGCTCATCTTGTCACCGAGTCCCAGCTCACCCTGCTCGCTGCATGGCAGGCCAGTGAATGTGAGGCACGAGGTGTTGTCAGGAGAGTGTATGCTCCTCGGTTCTTTGTCTCATCACAACAAAAGTTTGGAGTGACGGACATTGAAGCCCCCTCGGCAGGTCACAGCTCTCGGATCTTGGGCAGACCATGTTATAGATCTTAAATAAATCAGTGTTACAGCTCTATTTTATTTAGACGATAGCAGGAAAATCCGTCTTCGAGGCGTGAGGGCAAGTCGATCCAAAGACGGGAAAAGAGCACTCCATCGTGCAGGAGAGAGAAGAGGGCTTTGGCTCCTCTTTTTATATGTTTCTCTGTCCCTGGGCCCGTCTTATGTAAATTGGGCCAGCCAGGAGTGTTGTTTGCTTTACCTGAGGTTCTCACTCCGGTCCTCGGACCTTCCTTTGTTCTATTTTCGTGGGCGTTTCTCTTCCTTGTCTTTTAGCCACCGCCATTTTGGACTCCTTTTCCCTATTCTAACTACCTAACAGTGTCAAGGCAAGGAAGCAACTTTACTCGGAAAGCAGCTGCCCAAGAAGATGGCAGGCTAGCGCCTCAAAATAACCATCTTAGTGGTATCTGGATGCAAGCTTCTTTTATAGATGAGAGAGAAAGAAGCAATAAGGAACTAGAGTCAAAGGCAGACTAGAGAGGGAGAGACAATGGGGTAGTAGAGGGAAAGGGTCTTCAGTCTTGCAAAGCATCTCCAGGGAGCGGCCCGCCTTTGGAAGGGTAGTGTTCGTCTCTTCTGTTCACAGGCGGCAGGGACAAGCTGTCCTTCCGTGAGCTGAACAAAGGTACTTAGTTCACAGTCATGCAGAGGGGCAGGGTCTTCCAGGCAAGCCATTGAGTCAATGAAAAGCAAGTCAAAGAAAGTTCCCCACATGGAGTCAGAATTTGCTTCCTCCCTGCAACAGTGAGAAAGATTTACACAAGCATATACCAGAAAAAAAGAAATATGTAGGATGATCATTCTTTTTTTGTTGTTATTGTTCAGTCACTAAGTCTGAACAGTGTCTGGCTCTTTGCAACCATGGACTGCAGCACACCAGGCTTCCCTGTCCTTCACTGTCTCCTGGAGTTTGCTCAAACTCATGTCCATTGAGTCAGTGATGCTATGAGAACAAATTCATGTTAAAATGTCCAAGCCTTTCACAGAATGTTCCTATTTGGAAAGCTACTCTTTTTTTGGATTGTAAAGTTCCATAGATTATCCCTTGCCCTCAAATGCCTGTGTATAAATTTGTAACAATGGGAGAAGTGAGAGTGTCCTTTGAACAAGAGATGTTTCTCTCCTGCACCTGAGTTTCCTTAAGCAGGGACACAGTGCTCCTCACAATGATAATGGTTTGCACTTAAGCCGTTAGTTAGCCTTGCAGATTCCCCCCCAGTACCTCCAGAGACTTAAGCCCTGGTTTCCTGCACCCTGTTGTGCTGACATTCTTATGCAGAATTCTTGTTAAAAGCATTGTCATGCATTTCCAAGGGACCTTAAAAATAATGCATCCAAACCATCTTGCTACTATTTTCATGAGTAAATGCCAGCATCTGACCTTATCTCTTGGCTCCGCCTGGCAGTAACTTCTCCGCACCTCTTCACTAGGGGTATTGTCAGAGAAAAAGACTGCAGGGTTTTATTATTTAGGGAATTATTCCATCTTCCTCAGACCTTTTCTAGGAGGAATAATTCTACATGGGGATAAACAGAGGCAGATAAAAATGGGTCACTCCATAATGTAACTTTATTTATTTTTTCTCCATGGAAAACCAGAAAACAAATTGGGATATTGTAAACCCTGATCCGGGCATAAGTCAGTAAGAGGATGCTGTAGAAGGCAAGCCAAACTAGAGTTCATAACTGCCTGAAATAGAGTGAAAATGCTTCATGGTAAAAGCCATCGCCCATAGCTTTTGGCATCTCTGTACTCTCTCCGAAGTGTGGATTTATAAAGTTCACTTGATTATTTCCTGCCACTCTAAGTATAAATATGTTGTTCTTACTGGTTAAAGTTCTCACGTTTGTGAATGATTCATACACTAGAAGTAATAAGTTAGGCCCTGTCCCCATTGTTAAGGCATTTGTCATGTGCATCTAACAAATGAATGAATGCATTCATAAATCCCTGAGAACTACTTGCTTAAGGGGAGTTTGACTAGCCTGCACTTTTCTCTGGGCGTCTTTCTATAAACACTGAAGACAGTGCCACCGACTCTTCCCGGCTGTTGGTTGCATCTTGCTCATCTTTAAAACAATGTCATTATTATACATAAGTCTTCAGTTCATACATACCAACTATTTGATGTTTATACCACAAATTTGGGCTTCCCTGGTGACTCAGATAGAAAAGAATTCGCCTGAAATGCAGGAAACCTGGGGTCAATCCCTGGATTGGGAGGATCCCCTGGAGGAGGGCATGGCAACCCACTCCAGTATTCTGGCCTAGAGAATCCCCATGGACAGAGGAACCTGGGGGGCTACAGTCCAGGGGGTCTCAGAGTCAGACACGACTGAGTGTCTGAGCGCACACCATGAGTTTGAAAGACACAGACACGGGGTGGTTTGCATCCCGTGTGCGCTGCCTTCCTGTTTCCGCCCGCTGCCTCCCCTGTGCGCTGCCTTCCTGTTTCCGCGCGCTGCCTTCCTGTTTCCGCCCGCTGCCTCCCCTGTGCGCTGCCTTCCTGTGTCTGCCCGCTGTCCTCAGTCCTTACCGTCAATCAGGTATTCTTAACCAGGTAATGTGGAAAAGACCTTCTTCTTAGCATCTCTTGTTTCTGTCAGTTCTCTCTCCTTTCTTTGGGCTTCCCAGGTGGCACTAGTGGTAAAGAACCCGCCTGCCAGTTCAAGAGACATAAGAGACCCGGGTTCCATCCCTGAGCTGGAAGATCCCCTGAGGGACGGCATGGCAGCCCACTCCAGTATTCCTGCCTGGAGAATCCCTAGGGCACAGGAGCCTGGCGGGTCTCGAAGAGTCAGACATGCACACATCCTTTCTTCATGCAGACTCCTTCCTCATTCCATACTGTCCTGGTGAAGCCCACAGAGGTGGGTCAGTGACCTAGGTCTCGCCACCCAATAGCACTGCATATTTTTAGGGAAGTAATGCAGGCCAGGCTAATCTGTCTTTATCCAGAATGGTATTAACTGGAATTTGGGAGTTAAATCTCTGTAGCTCTTGCATCATGAGATATAAACATGTGTCCTTGAGACTATTATGGCCATCTTTTTAGAAAGTCTCCTTTAGGAGGGAGTAGAGCAGATCAATTCAAGGAAGCGTAGCTAAAAGAGAACTGGGGAAAAAATACACACACACACACACACACAGACTGAAGGCAGGAGGAGAGGGGGATGCCAGAGGATGAGACGGTTGGATGGCATCACCGACTGAATGGACATGAGTTTGAGTAAGCTCCAGAAGTTGGTGATGGACAGGGAGGCTTGGCATGCTGCAGTCCTTGTGGTTGCAAAGAGTTGGACATGACTGAGTGACTAAACACACACACACACACACATATATATTTGACTCTTGAACAGCATAAGGGTTAGGAGCAATGACTCTCTGAATGGTCAGAAATCCACGTGTAATTTATAATTGGCTCTCTTCATCTCTGGTTCCTGTGTATCCCTGGTTCTACATCCATCGATTCCACCAACCTCAGATTGGGTAGTACTGCAGTGTTTATTGTTGAAAAAAGTACCCATGTATAGGTGAACCACACAGTCCAAACCTGAGTTGTTCAAGGGTGTTTTCTCCTCCGCCTAGTTAGTTTATGAGTTAATGATCATGGTGAGTTGAGAAATGTATTGAGATTCTGTCTTTCATCAGCAACTATTCCGATATGACGAGACACATGGGGGTGGGAAGTGATTTGGGTTAGTCACAGAGGCAATTTGAAGTCATGCAATGTGTGGTGAGATGCTGGGTCAGGAATTAGGGACTGGTTTAGTGCCATACAGTCACGTGACACTGCTTAAACCACTGAACACCTCTGAACCTCAGTTTCCCATCCGCAAAGCCCTGTGATGGTAAATAAGCCCTTCAAAGCATTTTTACAGAGGCAAGAGTAAGTCATGAAAGGAAATGTGCTTTGAAAACTGCAAATAAGCTATATAAGTTCAAGCTCTTACTACTAAGAAGTAGCTGGTTATAAGGACTGCTTGATGTGAAAGAAGATTGAAGTGGAGGGAGGGAAAAGGCATCTTGCTGTTTGTTTAAAACAATATTGCTGTGAGGTGTTTACTTATCTGAGGTCACAGATCCCTGTGAGAGTATGATTATAGACATCCTCTTTCTGAACATCACCCACATATATAAAAAAAAAAAAAAAGAAAGAAACACTTTGAAGACAATTTCTGGTTAGTACAAATGAGGTTAAGAGACTCACTGTCTCTTTTAATTTGCTACTTGCTTGACTTTTCTCTCCATTGCTTGAATGTGAGCTTCATGAGCTCGCAGACTTTGACCCGCTCTCTGCTGCATCAGCACCAGCACCGGCTCATAGTGGGGCCCACGATGACATGCCGGACACGAGCGGGCTCTGATGTGCGCAGTGCAGAGCCAGCCTCATGGTGGCAAGGAGAGGAATAACGCCCAGCCCCAGGTTGAGCCATCTGGGGGAGGGAGGCCACAGGCGGATGAGCACATACCTGTTAAGGAAGTATTGATAGGACATACACCAGAAGCAAAGCATGCTGCACTTTAGACATTTTGCAGAAGAAAGAACAGGAGGTCCCGCTTGAGCAGGGCCTGCGTGTGGATTTCCATGGTAGGTGGAGGCAGGGAGCAAACTTGAGAACTGTAGAGTGGCTCAGGAAAAGTGTAGAAACATACGCAACAGTCAGAGGTTGAAAAACAGCTGCTTTTAGCTGCATTCGGCTAACTCATATGTGCTTTGTTGAACCCTCCTGATGTTTTTAAAACTGGGAAATTTCACTTAAAGACAAAAATCTCTGCCTTCTCTTGCAGAGTACGATGTGGCTCTTCTGACTCCCAAGCTGGGTTGGAGCCAGTAGCCAGTCCCTGTCGATGATGTCAGTCCTCCCCTTCCAACCAGTCTCCTTTCAAACCATCCACCCCCCACCCCCACCGCCGTGTGTCATTCATTTTTGGAAAACCTTGGTCGAGTCAGAGGAACCCTAGAGCACATCTTGTGAAAGAGGCATTTATGGAATGGCTCCTGGGGGGCATTCGTTACCAGGAACAGTCACTGTATGTTGAATGCTTGCTACTGAACACAAATAGAACTGAAGCAGATGAATGTAAAACGAATCAACTAAAAGAAACACGATGGAAAAATATGTGTAATTAGTGTGAATGACAGAAACAGACATAATCATTGTCAGTAAACACCCAGTAAGGAAGTTGCTGCAAATTATGCAGAGGTGATTGCATAGATGAGGGTGTCTTGGGTGATATGAATTGTCAAATTGTGGTGTTGGAGAAGACTCTTGAGAGTCCTTTGGACAGTAAGGGGATCAAAGCAGTCCATCCTAAAGGAAGTCAGTCCTGAATATTCAATGGAAGGACTGATGCTGAAGCTACAATACTTTGGCCATCTGATGTGAAGAACTGACCCACTGGAAAAGACCCTGATGCTGGGAAAGGTGGAAGATGGGAGGAGAAGGGGACGACAGAGGATGAGATGGTTGGATGGCATCACCGAATCAATGAACATTAGTTTAAGCGAGCTATGGGTGATAGTGAAGAAGAGAGGAGCCTGGCATCCAATACTTTGGCCACCAATGCGAAGAGCCGACTCATTGGAAAAGACCTGGATGCTGGGAAAGATTGAAGGCAGAAGGAGAAGGGGGCAGCTAAAGGAGAAGAACAGGGAAGCGTTCTAAGGGATCTGACATGACTTAGCAACTGAACAACAATCATTTAATTCAATGATTGTATTCATTCCTCATAAAGTCACCATTTCTAAGGTGTCCATTATCATGCTAGTTGCCCTCTCCATCCAAAAAAAAAAAAGAAAATCTAGGTTCCCATAGCCTGAAGCCAAGCACAAAAACAGACAAAGCAAAGGGGAAAGATTAAAAACCTCGGGAGCCAGGGCTAGAGGAAGAGAAAGTAATTTGCTTTGACCCAGGCAATAAATCTGCCGGGCAGTAATGACCATCTCTTGACACTGGTAGTGACATTGATCAAGTGCAGTGTCCCAGGCTGTTGCCCCCCTTCCCCCGAACCACAGAGCCTCTTCTGACTGTTCGCTTTGCTATTTATGAACAAATGTCAGAGAGCAGAGATAAAGGGACGATGCAAGTGCAGTGGCCTCTTTAAGTTAATGCGAGCCCTGATGGAAATCATCACAGATGCCATTCTGGGGGCCAAGGAAGGCACTCTTTTCTGCTTATGTCATTTTTTCACCTGTAGAAATGTTCCCAGCACTTGATGTTCAGGTAGTTTCAAAGCTTTCACTGGAACAGAGAAGTACAAACGTAGACCAAGAACTTTCCGCAGTTCAATCGCATTGGTGACTCAGCCACATGGCTGTGGTCACAGAGAGGAGGTTTATTGTCCTCATCTGAAAATCTGAGGGCAACACTTCCAACATGCAGTGAAGCAGATATTTTTCCCAGACTGATTTTAAGTAAGTCTCCTTTATATAAATTTTTGGATGTGATGTCTCTGATTTTTGACCCAATTGTGTTTTATTTTCTGTCACTTAAAATTTGTATGATATCCATAAAGTGGCATTGATCTTCATCTTGTATTGTTATTAATTATTTAATATGTACAAAGTATATTTATATCACATATATGAGAAAAATATAAACACCATATGTTCATCTTTCAGCTTAAGAAATTTTTACTAATACCTACCCCCCCCCACCAATCCCCATGATTCTCATGGATCCCATTTATCATTCTCTCCACAAACAAGCCATGATTACTGTGAAAACTGTGATTCATCATCCTGTTTTTCTTTGTACTTATACTGCATGTTTCAGTCCTGAGCATCATCATATGACTTAGCTCTGCAGGCTTTTGGAATGTCTCTAAGTGGAATTATGCATTATGGATGCTTCAGCTACTTTTCCTCCCTGCCCAACGTTGACTATTTCAGATTCCTTTATGTTGGTGTGATGGTCTGGGTGGGAGATCAGGAAACAACCACCCAAAGCCAAAAATCCAGCTCAGTACTTCTGTTTCATTATTTTATTTTATGCCATTTATTTTTTTAATGACCAGTTAGTTAAAAATGGTTTTTCTCCTCACATTTTTAGATGGTTATATTTTAAATAGTTACATAAATGTAATATCTATACATGTCCCTATATGTTATCCTCAGTTTTGCTCCTTAGTGGGTGAAGTCTAACACATTTACTTTTTGGCTCTAGAAGAAAACATGTGCTGACCTGTGCCCCAGCCCTTTAGGTTATTAATTCCATCGTAAGAAAAACGTGAGCTGTTTATCCATTTGGCTGCGGCAGTCTGGGCTGTGGTGCCCAGGATGCGCCTGCGCCCTGCGCGGGCTGCGCGGCAGGGTGGTCCTGCAGCCGTGGCCGCTGCCTCGGGAGTTGCAGCGTGTGCACTTAGTAGCCCTGTGGTGTGTGGGATCTTAGTTCCCAGACCAGGGGTTGAACCCCTGTCCCTTCCATTGCAAGCTGGAGTCTTAACCACTGGACTACCTGGGAAGTCCCGAGGATTTTTTTTTTTTTTTTTTTTTAGGAAAATAACTAGTCTCAAGTTGAAGGCCACTTGCTTGTGTCAATTTGTTTGCTATTACAAATGTTAAGGTGTAAATACTCTTGGGCCCGTCCTTGGGTCTACAAGTTTACAGTCTGTAAGTCTGACTATAAGTTATGTGCCTCTTCAGTTGTATCAAACAATGCTATGAGATTTTCCAGAACGGTTGTGCCAGTTTGTGGCCCCAGGAGCAGAGGCAGGGAACAGTGAAAGGAACTGTCTGTCTGTCTGTCTCCACTTTCCCCGCCCCATTTTGTCTCATGTAGCGCCCTGCTTGAGTGTAGGGTTCAAGGAACAAGAAAAATCTCCCATAGCTACATCCTCAGGGATTTCGGACAAACATAACTAAATCTCCTAGTAGCCATCATAGTTCATTTTACAAGATGGTTACAATATTCTATTAATTCATTATAAATGTAATTTTATTCAAAACTGTAAAAATACACTGAACTTTATATCCATGATATATAGGTATATACATTCATGGAATTCAAATGTTGTTAATATCTTTGTTGGTGTATGTACTTTTAGAAAATTAAAGAAACATTATCTAATTGTTTGCCAACTTACACGAAACTTAAAGTGACAAAATGAAGTTCCAGTAGAAATAGGAGTAATGTTAATAGTAGCAGTCTGTGCTGGATGAGCTGTGATTTTTGTTCAAGGAGACCAGAGAGGCTGAGAATCAGGTCACCACCTGTAAATACTGCTCTGTTCTCTGAATTGATTTCTAGACCATATTCTCACTCTTGGAGAAACTGTACTTCCTCATGGAAATGAGAGCCAATCCATCGTGGGGAAGGGTGTTTATGTAGATGGCTCTGTTTAGAAATACTGTTATAAAGCTAACCCAGCAAGTTCAGTTTCTCTCCTCAACCAGTGTATCTTTGGAATTATTTCTCTTGTGGATAAACAGAACAGAGAATAGAATTGGCTTCTCTTTGTGGGCATTCTTCCTCCAGGTACCCCCGAGTGCTTTGGTAATGAAAAGCAGCAATGTTGGTGACTTTAATGAAACATTGACAGTGATGCTTTCTTTTTCCTGGCATTACTGCAGAAATGGAGCTGATTTAGAGTCAAACGGCATGAGAAGAGATGCATTCTCTTAAGTTAATATACCTGAGAAGCATACGTGTTACGGATATGTCAGAGTTCTGAAACTGTCAATTTCCCATTATTCAGCGTGGTCAAAGAGTGAGACATCCTTGTTTATATTCAGTTATGTGCCTGTCTTCATGCCATCTACTGAATAACTGAAGACAGGGACTCTACTGCCTTCATCTGTATGTGACTGGGCATATAGATGCCCAATATTTTTATTGAAAAAAGATGTGACTAAATGCAGTAGATTAAATAAGTACCTGCTATATAGCGATTTCTGCTTTATTGATTACGCCAAAGCCTTCGACTGTGTGGATTACAATAAAAAATGCTGAAAGAGATGGGAGTACCAGACTACCTGACCTGCCTCTTGAGAAACCTGTATGCAGGTCAGGAAACAACAGTTAGAACTGGACATGGAACAACAGACTGGTTCCAAATAGGAAAAGGAGTACGTCAAGGCTGTGTATTGTCACCTCGTTTATTTAACTTATACACAGAGTACATCATGAAAAACACTGGACTGGAAGAAGCACAAGCTGGAGTCAAGATTGCCGAGAGAAATATCAATAACCTCAGATATGCAGATGACACCACCCTTATGGCAGAAGGTGAGGAGGAACTAAAAAGCCTCTTGATGAAAGTGAAAGAGGAGAGTGAAAAAGTTGGCTTAAAGCTCAACATTCAGAAAACTAAGATCATGGCATCTGGTCCCATCTCCTCATGGGAAATAGATGGGGAGACAGTGGAAACAGTTAGAGACTTTATTTTTCTGGGCTCCAAAATCACTGCAGATGGTGACTGAAGGCATGAAATTAAAAGACGCTTACTCCTTGGAAGGAAAGTTATGACCAACCTAGACAGCATATTAAAAAGCAGAGACATTACTTTGCCAACCAAGGTCCATCTGGTCAATGCTATGGTTTTTCCAGTGGTCATGTATGGATGTGAGAGTTGAACTGTGAAGAAAGCTGAGGGCCGAAAAATTGATGCTTTTGAACTGTGGTGTTGGAGAAGACTCTTGAGAGTCCCTTGGACTGCAAGGAGATCCGACCAGTCCATCCTAAAGGAGATCAGTCCTGGGTGTTCATTGGAAGGACTGATGCTGAAGCTGAAACTCTAATACTTTGGCCACCTGATGCGAAGAGTTGACTCATTGGAAAAGACCCTGATGCTGGGAGGGATTGGGGGCAGGAGGAGAAGGGGACGACAGAGGATGAGATGGCTGGATGGCATCACTGACTTGATGGGCATGAGTTTGGGTAAACTCCGGGAGTTGGTGATGGACAGGGAGGCCTGGCGTGCTGCGATTCATGGGGTTGCAAAGAGTCGGACACGACTGAGCGACTGAACTGAACTGACTGATGTAGCTGGCATGCTTCAGGCATAGAGTGACTAACCAGCTTAGAGTTCCCCTGTCTCGGGGAACTTAATGGTGGTCTACGAGAAGTGTCATGGAGCTGAATGATGAGAAAATCTCTTTTCAACAACAATACGTATAGAAAGTTGAATTTACTAGTAAAAATGAGTTGAACTGTTCTCCATTCTCTGAGCAAAAAGAAAACAACCATTGGAGACAACTAATTGCTGTGGCGAAGGCAGTGTCTATAGAGCCAAGCAAAGGGGCTAAGTTCACCTCCCTGGGTTGGCAATTACTGTGGCATTTCACAGCATGTGTTGGAAGAAGCAAAATGTTTGGATATGAATTGATAAGCATTGACGCTAAAGTGATCTCTTGAGCAAGTAAAGTAATAGAGTCTGTGAAAAGCAGCTTGTAATAATATTAATATGCTTCTGAAAAATGGAATCAACTGGCTCCAGTGCAGTTCATGTGGAAGAGGGGTCAGGCACATGTGGAAAGTAGGTATTTCAAGAAAGGCTAGACCTGATCTGATCAATGAGAACAGAGAAAATTTCCTTATCGCAGATTCTTAGGAGAAGAAAATAAAAATTGACATCAGATATCCCTAAATAGTATTTACGAAGTGCACACAGTCTTTAAGCCATTTACAGCTAAATGTAACAGCTAAACAGATTTAAGTCTCATTCCAGAGAGGAGGCCCATTCATTCCAAACATTGTTTTGTTTTGTTTTTTTCTACCATTAAGTCAAGAGTTAATGAGCCACTCCAAGTATTGTTTAATGATTTAACAACATCCATGAGGGCAGGGACCTTTTCTTATTTGCTTTCCACTCTGTCATCAGCATCCAGGATAATTTATTTATTCCACAAATGTTTATTGAGCATCTACTTCATGCCAGGCACCAAGAACCCCATCAAGGCATTGAGCAGAAGACACCTCATCTTCTCTCTTATTGGAACGTGAACTGTGAGTCTAGCGGGGATATTTCTGTATATATTCAACCAGTGAGCACTTGTTCACCAAGCTGACTCTTGTCCTAGACAGGAAGCTGAACACACTGTAAGAAAGGGATGGAAATTAACCAAGCTGATTATTAGGGAGATAAACAGATGGGGGTTTCTGGAGTGGAAATGTGCAAGAATATAGAACAGGATGGTGTTACAGAGCATGACTACATGGCCCTGTAGATGGGACTCAGGAGAGGCCCCAGAGAGAGATAACTTTTAAGCTGAGAAATCTGCATAACAAAAGTGAATCTGCCACCAAAAGTGCTGGGCCTGGAGGATTGAGGACCGACTTATTCAATAAATAATTAAATATTATTGTTTAATTATCATTATGTGAAGTGCCATGCTAATTTTTATAAGCGGCATTTCTCCCTCTTTGAGTTCATATTATTTTCATCTATTCTTTCTAAACTTCTATGGTTTTGAAAACGCATAAGCAAAAAAAAAAAAAAAAAAAAAAACACTTTACCAGTTTTCCCTCTAGACAGAAAATGCTTCCCATGTGCTTAGCGACTTTTGATAGTTTTTCTACCTCCTAATTCAGGGTAGTTGTTGACAGTGTTCTGAGGATAAGGTTTTGTTTTGTTTTGTTTTTTTCCTACTTCTGCCTTTAGGGCAAGCAATACCACCTTTTGCAATGTTAGTTTTTAATTTTTCTGGGTTCAAGATACCAAGACTAACTGGCATAATAAAGAGAAGAGAAGTATTCAGCAATTGACAATCACCATTTCAAAAAAATTAAAAGCTATGCTAAATGGATCATAACATACTCAAACACATGAAAAAAGTGCTTCAAAACAGCTGGGGAAAGATGTTTGTTTTTATTAAAAGTTGTTCAGAGGCATCATCATAGCGACAGAATCTTTAAACATCTACCAACACAAAGACCTGAAAAATAACTCTTCATTGATTTTTTTTTTACCTGCTGTATTTGATATATTCTGAAAGCTATTGGTGCTCTTTTAGCAAGGGCTTCTTCATATCTGCCAGATTTTATGAATGATCATTTTCTGCTGATTCAATCTGGGAAAATCCCTTCTGCTGAGACAGTCCCTAACGGCCACCTTTATAGTCTTCTCACTCATTTTATTCCTCAAGGGAACTTCCTGTTTCTCCAGTCTAAGCTCTGAGGATCTGAACAACCAAAAATAGCTTTAGCTGGATTTTCCTTCAGTCAGTCCTCTGCCAGGCAGTATGGATTTTTAGATCTCAGAGTTCAGAGAGATTTTCTGGTTCATATCACCAGAGGCCAGATCACGCAGACACAATATCAGTAGATTGTTGCTTCATTCAGACTAAAACTCTTGCCTTCTGCTTTTTCACTTTCATTTGTCAGGGCTCCTTCCAAACCTCTCCAATGCCGACCTCAGAGCTTCGGCTCTCTATACTAAGGTATGCCTGTGTGGTGGATTGAAGTGATCATGGTGAAACTTACATCACCTTTTCTTCAGACCGTGTCTGAAACCGATTCTGATTAGCTAAGGGGGTGCTCTCAGGAGAAGCCTGTAAGGATGTACAGGAAGCAGGATGGGGGCTGGGGGAAAGCTGGGGAAAGATGTGGTTTAGGTGCTGACTCAACTCGGCCTGATCCCGCAGGGAGTTCTGGAGCCAAAGGAGCACCAGAGTTGTCCCAGTTTGAGAAGAGGATGGGTTTTTACACTGCGGTAACCACCGGGCATTAGCTGTGGGTCCTCCCGGGGGAAGGGGGCTGCTCTTCATCAGGCATCTCTGGGTGAGGTGGGTCCTCTCGGGACCCGGAAGTTCTCCAAGAAGGGAGCAGCCAGGAGCTCTGAGGCCCCAACGACCCTGGTGACCTGGAGATGGGCACCCACCTCTGGAAAGGGGGTCCCAGCAGGGAGTCAGCAGTGTCTGCCACACAGGTCAGCACTGTGCCTTTGTTGTTGTTGCTTTATTTTTCCTGCCATCAGCCATTCGGGGCTGTGAGGCCCACTGCACAGTTTTCCCTTTGGAGTAAACAGTTACCCATCTGTTAAGTGATTCTTTCTCATCCACTCTTCAAATGGCTCAGCTTGAGTTTGACACGTCAAGAAGCTCCAAACAAAAGGCATAATTACCGAGGCTGAAGATGTCATTGATGACTTACTGTCTGCCGGGTTGGTCATGATGCCCTGGAATGGCATGTTGTGTTTGCCAGTGGAGGACATTTAAACAACAGTGAAGAATTTCCCATTAAGGAACAAAATGTTGATTTAAAGTTTCATGCTTCAGGTGAATCCCCCTCTGCCAGCCTCTAGGGAAAATGCACATGCTACTTAATAGTGCTCAGAAAGCAAACGAACGGCGAGAGCTTGGAAGGGGTGTGCAATCAGATGTGACGTGTAGATGCACACTTTCAATTCAGCTGTGAAAGGCTAATTTAAGGATGCCTCACTTGGCATCTAAGTTAGAAAGCTACTCAATCTTCCAATCTTCTTTTTTTTTATCGTGGTAGAAGTCACATAATACAGAACATAGTATCTTAGCCACATTTAACTGTACAGTTCAGTGCCACGAAGTACTTTCACACAGTTGTGCAACTCTCACCATCATCCGTCTCGGGAAGCTTTCACATTCCTAAACTGAAACTTTGTCTTCATTAAACACTAAGCCTCATTCCCTGCCCCCCCAAGCCCTGGTCCCTGGCATCTACCAGTGTATTTTGTGACTCTGTGAATTTTACTATTGTAGGTTCTTGGTTTAAGTGGAATCAAATAGCATTTGTCTGCACCCAGTGCGTATTTTAAGGTTAACTTAATACGTGTCCTACAAGGAGATCATGCCTTCCTGTTTCTTTCCCTGGGTCACACAGTAGGTTCTCACCAGTCTTCTTAATGTAGGTGGAGCAGCCACTGTTTATGAACTGCAGGGCCCTGGAGAATAAAAATACAAAAAACACGATGACAGTCGCCATCATTTAAGAATTGTTCTGTATGATGGGGGCACTGTGCTAAGGGGCCGGTGTGTCTCATTTAATAGTTAAAGAAACCCTGCGAGGGACACCTTACTATTCCTGTTTGCAGGTGAAGCAGCTGAGGCACAGGCAGGCCCTCCTGAGGGAAAATTGCCAAAGACGCGTGGACCACAGTCTCGGCCCTCACACAGCAGTGAAGGTAAGATTGCAAAGTGTGCACCCCGGCATATAGAGGCGTGTGATTAAGTCAGGTGGATCTAAGAGGATTTCCTTGAAATAAAAAGGAGGACAAAAACACCCTGGCCAGGGAGAATAGCAGGTGCAGAAACCCTGTGCCTGGGAAGAGCAGTGCCCCTGCGGCCGGCTGGAGAGTCAGGGCGGCCTGGAGAGGCACAGCTGAGCAGGGAGGCGGGGGCCAGAACACGCAGGACTCTGCTGCCTGTGCGAACAGGGTTTTCTCCACTGTAATTAGCAATGGAAACCCACTGAAGCACTGGAAAGCCATCAATTGTTTAAGTGGTGTTAAGGAGGAGAGCATGTGTTTGCCTGTTATGATTAGTTTTTGTTTTTAAAGGAGCCCCTGGTTTTAGAATGATGAGTAGATTGCAAGGAGTACAGAATAAAAGCATAAATTATGAACTATTGCAGGTAGACTGGGATGAATTCTGATAGTGGCTTTACTAGAGTGTTATTGATGAAGCTACATAGAAGTTTCATCAGAAAATTGATAGGCATTGATAATGGATTGGATGAAGAGTTACCCAGAAGAATGCTAAAGTTTATTCCTGGTTTCTTACTTATATGATTGTAAGAAGAATGTGAGGAAAGAAATATGGGATAAAGACCAAGTTTTCTGGGACAATCATGAGTTTGGTTCTAAATATATTGAATTTGAAGCGCTTTCGGAACAATAAAACAAGAGAGGACAAGCAGGTAGTAGGAAATACGTCTAAAATAAAACTCTGAACTAGAGACGGTCATTGAAGCGATAAGTGGGGATGAAACTTACCTAAAAGTACACAACGTGAAATAAGAAGACACAGAAATAGCCTTGAGTACTCTAACATGTGGGGCTTCCCAGTGGGTTTGGGGCTTCCTTGGCGGCTCAGACGGTAAGGAACCCACCTGCAATGCGGGAGATCTGGGTTCAATCCCTGGGTTGGGAAGATTCCCTGGAGGAGAGCATGGCAACCCACTCCAGTATTCTTGCCTGGAGAATCCCATGGACAGAGGAGCCTGGCGGGCTACAGTCCCTAGGGTCACAGAGAGTTGGATATGATGAAAGCGACTTAGCACGCATAAACACACTCTCACATTTAGTCACTTGACAGACAAGCCTCAGTAGATTACCACTTGTGGAATGAAGACTTCATCAGTGAGTTGAAGAAATGATATTCTTAGTTTGTTGTCGGGCAGAATAAACATCTGGTAAAATTGTCAATTATGGATTCCTTTCCTTAACTTCTTGTTTGGACAAGGAACTCTTCAAAGTGAGGATGAGAGAATTTGTTTCATTCATAAAGCAAAGGGAACATTTTTAACAGAAAGCAAATTTATGTTCTTCTTGGTCCCTTTTAAAACTTCCACGTTCTTGATGAAACACAAATTTCTCACCAAGCACCATAAACAGCACACCAACCATAAGATCAGCCCCTCTTTGTCTAATGATGATTCATCTCTGACCAGTCATTTGCCAAGAATCCCAAGGCATCTCTGAAGAATGTAATTGAAAACCTGAAATAAAGTATGACTCCTGTGTTACCAATTAGAGCCAAAGAACCCAAGAGCAAGCTTATTAAATCTTCTTTGACGGAGAGCAGGCAACCATCTGAACAAACATGCCATCTGAAATACACAGTAGCCTGAGGCTCCAACGGAGAAGAAATCCAAAAGCAACAAAAAAGAGCATCTGTAGCTCACCCGGGTGATTGGGATGAATCTGTCACCTCTTCCAGGTGTAAGCTACAGCCGTCCCTGGGCAGCCTCGCCTGCGTGTCACCCGGTCGACAGGGACAGACCAGGTTTCTTTCTCGCTGTTCACTGGGCTCACTGCAGACAAATAGCCTGGCGAGGTTGCAGTTCATGAAAATAATACTCAGCAGATTAAATCTGTTGCACACGTGCTATCTTCCAGATATGCTCAAGAATACGGTGTGTTTTATTATTTTATTTTTCAAGTAAATATGACAAAAACATGAAATTGTCTTCTTAACAGAGGCTTAAGCTTAAAAATTGAAATCCCAGATCAATGGAGGAAAAGCAGTGTTTTTCCAGCTGGCCAGCTCAGTCATAGTCTACCTTGCAGAGAGACTTCAGGCTGTGCACTCACGTCTTCTTGCCCCTGTAGCTCTCCTTTAAGTTTTTTTTAAAAATTTATTCTATATTTTTAAAATCCATCTTTGTTTGACTGAGTCAGGTCCTAATCTCAGCACCCGGGCTCTCAGGCTGTGGCGTGGGGGCTGAGTGTCCCTGCCCCGTGTGGGGTCTCCGTTCCCTGATGCGAGATCGAACCCACATGCCTTGCAGTGCAAGCTGAATTCATAACCACTGAAATTGTTAACCACTGTAAAAGTCCCTATCCTTTTTTTAAATCTTAGTCCCTCAGAGGCTTGTTGGTATGGAGATCGTCACCAGGCTCCCTTGCCTCCTGACTTAGAGTTGAAGCGGCTGATGACAAGTGCCTGCCCAGTCCCCGGCAGAGAGAGGAGTCAGGCGGAGCTGTTCCGTTGTCCTGGCCTCCGGGTTCTTGTGGGTGACGCCTCCTCTTTGTCACAGATCAGCACCGCTCCCACGGCGCTCTCTGTCTCTTGGGTTGGAAATCTTCTCCTTCTCTTGCCCTGTCACGCCTGTGGACTGACACTATAACCCCCTCTGTAACCAGCCCCTAGGTGCCCTGCTATTCCTTACAGCTCCCCTACCCTCCCCCCACATCTCTGCCTGTAGCCCCTTTATGGAACCACATTACTTCTCTGAGGTCCCTGACCTACGTGGGGTAACACATATCACAGCCAAGTCACTCTGGAACCTCAAATCAGGAATTAAAAACAGAGACCAAGTAAAATGCCTTAGAAGGCTGCTGATGGACAGAAGCTAACTCAAGTTATAGTCACTGTTAAAGGTGTCTCTCAGTTCACAATGACCTTCCTTCTAGAGGCATCAGCTCACTGGGATGTGTTCTAGACCCAGTGCGTCTACGTGGTAACTTCTCCTGTATCCACACTTAGCTGATGTGACCAAGGGAAGTCACATGATAAGGGTCAGTCAGGCCCTTTTCCTGGAAACTGCCGCAGGTCAGTTACTGAGCTGTGGGTTAATCACCCGAGCAGTGAATGAAGTGGGAGTCCAGGCAGAGACTGCAGCAGCACAGAGCGCTTCCAGGGCAGCGCCTTCCCGCCTCGGCCTCGCTTCTCCCTTGAACAGAGTGGTTGCCTCATCTGTAAAATAAAACCCTCCATTCTTTTCTGTTAGCCAAAACTGGCTTCTGTTACCTGCAACTAAAAGAGCCCTAACTGATCCATTAAACAACAAACGATGCTTTTCAACCGGCAGGAATGAGGCGGGTACCTGTGGCTCTGTTCCAGCGTCAGTCTAATGGAACTTTCTGCAGCGATGGAAATCTTCTATAAAGCCTTAACTGCCAGAGCAGTACCCACCAGCCACATGTGGATAGCAAACATGTGAAATGTAGGTGATGTGATTAAGGACGCTTTTGTTTTATCTTATTTTAATAGCCACATGTGGCTTGTAGCCATCATATTAGACAGCTGAGCTCCAGACTTTCGGGTTTTCCTTATTTTTGTGAAGTCAATTTCCAGAGAAGCCTGGGGGTTGAGGGCTATCTGCTGGCAACACATGCCACACCAGAAGAAACAAAATCAGTCAGCCCAGCAGAGGGATCTCTGCAGCGTATTAAAGCAGCCAGGACACTGTCCTCTCAGCCCTCAGACGGAAAGCCTTAGAGTTATCCATCATTTCTCTCTCTATTCCATCCCAGCTCTGCCTTGAAAGTATATCTAGAATTTGACCTTATTTGACACCCCTACTACTGCCATCCTTATTCAGACCACCGCCCTCTCTCATTTAGAATGAGTAACATTCTTACTGGTTATTAATTGTCCTGTTTTTCTCTGTGTTCTGTATGCTGTGTGCATGCTCAATTGCTCAGTCATGTCCCACTCTTTGCAACCCTAAGGACTGCAGCCTGCCAGGCTCCTCTATCTATGGCATTTTTTAGGCAAGAGCACTAAAGTGGGTTACCATTTTCCTCCTCCAGGGGATCTTCCTGACACAGGGATTGAACCTGTGTCTCCTGCATTGGCAGGCAGATTCTTTACCACTGAGCCACCAGTTTATGCTAGAATATCTTAAAACATATGGTGGCTACATCACTTCTTGCTCCAAACTCCAAAGTTTTCCCATCTCATTTAGGGTAGAAGTCAGCATTTCTAGAGCTTTCTACAGGGGTCATGCCCTGTCTGTCCACAGCAATTCTGACACTATTTATTATATATGCTCCACATCAGGTCCTCTAGGCACCCCCTGACGAGGGAGTTTGAAGTAGACTCTGTGCCCATCTGAGAATGCATACTGCCTGCCTTCCTATCAGGATTCATCCTTCATTCTACCAGGCCTCTGCTCATATGTCACCTTCTCAGCAAGGCCTTCTCAGACAACCTCAGATTAAACAATGATTCCCCTATCCCTACCATTTCTCATCACCTTCCTGGACTAAGCAGGGAGATGCTCTTCCTGGGGGAAGCAAATGGGCAGTGAGTGAACCTCCACGGTCACCCTTAGCAACTGGAATTCATGAAGCCACGTGAGGCTGGACTAGGGGCCACTAGCCTTCACCCGTGCCTCCGGTCAGCAAGACTCCCATGGAGAGCTGAGCCTGCACCCAGCCTTGGCAGCAATCAAGCAGAAAGAGGGAGGGTAGGTGGGTGAGGTAGCTGATAATCGGCTTTCTCCTTCCTCCAGTGGATGCCAGGGGAAGCTACGACTCCACCTTTCCCAGCGTCAGTGAGGCGGGTGAGGTGTTAGGTGTCTTCCGCTTGGTCCTTCTCCTACCCTGATGTCAGCCGAGCCTAGTGGGAAGCTGCCCTTCCAGTTGCACGTGGAGGCAGTTAAGCACCCGGGAGGGTGTCCGCCAGGCTGGTGGGGAGTTAAACCTCCACCTCCCCCTGCCGGCAGTCAGCGCTCCACTCTTGCTGCGGTGCTGACAGGGAGCAGCAGGAAGCCACACAGACACACCACGTGCACCTGGCCTGCGCCTCAGCAGGGGGGACTGTCTGCTACAAACAGGAGGTTAAATAGCATCCGGGATCTTACAACATCAACATTTTACAGGTACGATGGAAAATCACTGAGACCAAGAAAATAATAACTTGAGAAAATCAGCTGGTACCAATACTGATAGGAAAAGGATGCTGGATTATTTACTAGAAAACAAATGAATGTAAATAGTACAAACATCTAGTAAAAGGTATCTCCAGGCTTTGATGATTTGATTAGGGAACTCTACTGAGCAATCAAAGTACTAACATGAATTCTACTCACTGTTTCAGAAAACAGAAGAGGAAGAAACATGTCCTAATTCATTTTATGAGGCTAGCATTGCTCTGAGACCGAAGACAACAAATACACACAGACCAATAGGTAAAGTGATAGATCAGTCTCTCATTGACTTAAAAAAAATCTCAATAAAATATTAGCAAATACAATGAAGCAAAATATAAACGAAATTATATACCATGACAAAGCGGGATTTATTCCAAGCATGTAAGGCTGGTTCAAATTTGAAAGTAAATCAAACTGGAGTTTTAAAATTATGAATTAAATTTTCATTAGTAATTATTGTGTTTAAATTTTCCATATCATATTGGGTATGTAGATCACAGTTTGTGCTTTTGATGAATTGATTCATTCCATCTAAATTGTAAAATGTCCTCATTATACTATTAAATGCCCTTACTGTCTTTTCAGCAGTTATAGACTCTGTAGTGATTACCGTTTGTTTCATTCTTGATATTGGTAATTCATATCTTTTTACTTTTAATCTTTATCAGTTTTTCTAGAGAATTGTTAGTTTTTTTTTTCTTTACCTGAAGCACCAGCTTTATTTTCCCATTGACTTTGTTTTCCTGTTTTTAATTAATTGCCTAAATCCATCATGTATGCAATAAGGAGACTGCCATATTTTGATCACTTCAAATGATGAAAATTTTGAAATATGAAGTAGCAAGTAAAATAGAAAAATTAAAAGTTTGTTGATCAACTAAAGTTCTAATTAAAACCTAAGCCTATACTCCTATTTATGACATTCTCTAACATAAATTTAACACTATTCTTTGTTTCCTTTATTTCTAACTAGACCTGGGTAGTTTGTAACAGGAAAAAGGCAGTTAAATCAATTGAATGGTGTTAATACATCTCAAACATCTCAATTTGATCTTAGTTTCTTTTCATTTGTTTGGTTGTACTTAGGTAAATAATTTCCAAATATTGCATATATTAAAAACAGTGCTTTTTTAAAAAAGATGTCAGGGTTAAATTTTTAATAAAAATAGAATCACCTTTAAATTTTGTTTCCTCAGGTAACATCTTAATCATCATGTTATTTAGGATTTTCCATTTTGATATAAACAAAAATTTTGATGGATAGTTAATATAAAGAATTAGATGCAACTTCTAAAAGTAGTTTTTAGCAGTTTTTATTCGTGGATTTTATACTGCAGACAGGAAAAAAAAAAGAAAGAGTAGCAATCAAATTTCTTCACTTACCATGGTGTTAAAATGCAAATGGAAGTGGATTTAATACAAAGCTTTCTGCCCTTAAGATACAGTTTGATATGCGAGAAGAGTCTCTTACAATAACTCTAGTAAATTAAAACATTTGCAGACTTTAGGGCATTGTGTTGTAGCTTAGTTTAATTTTACTGTAAAAGACCATTAAGCTCACTATAGAAAGCTGATCTTTATGAGTTGTTTTATGAATGAGACATAAATAAATGAGTAAACATTGAAACTAAAAGTCTAAGCTTTAAGTGGCATGTAGACATATTTAAACAAAAACAAGAGAAATCTTATTGTGATTGGTTCTGTTGATCTCTTCTGTCTTCTGAACATAAGATTTCTTAGAGATACAACAAGTTATAAATTCAAATGTATGGGATATTTTTTAATCACACAATGATGTTGCAAGCTTATAAAGCATACGGCTTTGAAAATGAAAATCTACATTCAAATATTCTGTACAGTTTTAACATTCATATATTATAAAGAAAATCATGCTAGTGGAAGCCACTTCCTGTCAAGGAAATAGGATGCTGAAGTAATTACAATGCAGCTGAAATGCCCAAAGATATGGAATAGTAGAGAAAAAAGATGATAGCAGTAGAAACTTAGGAATAAATAGATCAGATTTTCAGAGCCCTCCTAGGAGAAGGTGAATTCAAAGTATAGCTATTTCCTGATTATTTGAGAGATGAGCATCCAATTTATAGATTCCATGGGCTAGGGCTGGAGTGTGAAAGGCTTCTAGTAAATTGCTTCAGGCAAAACTCAACTCATCAGTCTTTTTATCCAGCAAAACCAGATTAACATTGAAATGAAAGAAACTGGAAAGAAAGAAAGAGGACAAAACGAGAGTCTACAGTCTTGGAGAAAAGAAGGGATAAGGTGGAGTGTAAAGATTAAAGTATAAATGCTTAGGACCCCCTTGGTGGTCTAGTTGTTAAGAATCTGCATGCTGACTGTTTATAATAGCCAGGACATGGAAGCAACCTAGATGCCCATCAGCAGATGAATGGATAAGGAAGCTGTGGTACATATACACCATGGAATATTACTCAGCTGTTAAAAAGAATTCATTTGAACCAGTCCTAATGAGATGGATGAAACTGGAGCCCCTTATACAAAGTGAAGTAAGCCAGAAAGATAAAGAACATTACAGCATACTAACACATATATATGGAATTTAGAAAGATGGTAACGATAACCCTATATGCAAAACAGAAAAAGAGACACAGAAATACAGAACAGACTTTTGAACTCTGTGGGAGAATGTGAGGGTGGGATATTTCAAAAGAACAGCATGTATACTATCTATGGTGAAACAGATCACCAGCCCAGGTGGGATGCATGAGACAAGTGCTCGGGCCTGGTGCACTGGGAAGACCCAGAGGAATCGGGTGGAGAGGGAGGTGGGAGGGGGGATCGGGATGGGGAATACGTGTAAATCTATGGCTGATTCATATCAATGTATGACAAAACCCACTGAAATGTTGTGAAGTAATTAGCCTCCAACTAAAAAAAAAAAAAAGATCAGGGTGTAGTGAGGACAGTGAGAGAAATTTAAAAAAAAAGAATCTACATGCTGGTGCAAGGAGACACAGGTTCAACCCCTGGTCCAGGAAGATCCACATGCCATGAAGCAACTAAGTTGCTGTCCCGAAACTACTGAATTCCACACACCCCAGAGCCCCTGCTCTGCAAGAAGAAGCCCTGGGCTGCAACTATGGAGATGGCTGCACGCAGAGTTGAAGACCCAGCACAGCCAAAGATAAGTAAATAAATAGAACTGTTTTCTAAAAACAAAGGGTAAATGATTAGAGTTCAGTGTGGTTAGCAGGGACAAGATTAGGCTGTAAGCCACTGGTCCATTTTATAACCATCACAAGTATGCATATGTTCTTCACAAGACTTCAGTTATAAACACTGCAGACATAATTTTTCAAGCCAGATAATGATTTTTATCTCATATAAGATACACGTTTATTCATTAATTCAAGGAGTATGTATTAAGCATGTACTGTGTGCCAGACCCTATTCTAGGCAGTATGGACACAGCAATAAAGACAAAAAGCAGTGGCCTTTGGTGGTTGATAAGGGGAGAAACATAATAAAACAGAAAAGCAAAATACATAGTGTGTTAGAAAAATGGGACTGCGATGGAGAAAAACATCCGAAAGAGTAGATCAGAAATTCCGGGGTGAGAAGAGGTGCATGCTTAAATAGTGGTCAGGGCTGCATGCAGTGAGAAGGTGACCTCTGAGTCAGGAGCTGTGGGTGAGAAGGAGAGGGCAGCGTGGGTTTCTGCTGCTGTTGTGCAGTCACACAGTTATGTCCGACTCTTTGCAGCCCCACGGACTGCAGCAGGCCAGGCTTCCCTGTCCTTCACCATCACCCAGAGCTTGCTCAAACGCATGCACACTGAGTCAGTGACGCCATCCAGCCATCTCATCCTCTGCCGACCCTTCTCCTCCTGCCCTCAGTCTTTCCCAGCATCAGGGTCTTTCCCAATGAGTCAGCTCTTCGAATCAGGTGGCCAAAGTATTGGAGCTTCAGCTTCAGCATCAATCCTTCCAGTGAATATTCAGGACTGATTTCCTTTAGGATGGACTGGTTGAATCTCCTTGCAGTCCGAGGGACTCTCAAGTCTTCTCTAGAACCACAGTTTGAAAGCATTGGTTCTTCAGTGCTCGGTCTTCTTTACGTAGATTTCTGTGCATGGCCTAAAGCAGAGTGTACCTGGAATTTTCTGAAATAACCAGTGTTGGTGACTGGTGAGGTCACATGAAGGAAATGAGGTCATTTAGGATGCTGTGGGCCTCCCTCCAGGCTTGGCTTTTTTTTTGTTTTTTTCCTGAGTGATGTAGGAAGCTCTTGGAAAGTTTAGGTTACAGGACTGTCTTGACAAGACTTACATGACAGCTGCTCTGCTGAGAATAGGGGCTTCCCTGATGGCGCAGCGGTAAAGAATCTGCCTGCCATCGCAGGAGACTCAGGTTCAGTCCCTGGATCAGGAAGATCCCCTGGAGGAGGAAATGGTAACCCATTCCAGTATTTTTGCCTGGGAAATCCCATGGACAGAGGAGCCCGTGGGGGCTACAGCCCATGGGGTCACAAAGAGTTGAACTGAACACACATGTGTATGCTGAGACTAGACCCTCGTGGTGGACACAGACAGTAGTGCAGCCAGGACACCAGTTCTGCCATTTTCAAGAAGCTCACATTCATGAAACTCTAAGCGCCTCAATCCCCTCTTCTATGAATTAGGGATGCTTGCATGCTAAATTGCTTCAGTTGTGTCTGACTCTTTGCAAACCCGTTGACTGTAGCCCTCCAGGCGCCTCTGTCCATGGCATTCTTCAGGCAAGAATACTGTTGCCATTTCCTACTCCAGGGGATCCTCCCAACCCAGAGATTGAACCCACCCATGTCTGCTGCTTTGGTAGGCGAGTTCTTCACTACTGAACAACCTGGGAATTATATTGGCAAGCCATTATATCGGCAACTATTTGTTAATATTATCATTATTGGACTAACACAGACAAAAGATGATGGTTGTGTCAACTACACTTCAAAGAAGTGATGAGATTCTGGATACACATTTAAAAGTGAAACTAATGGGATTTGCTGATCAATTGGATAGGAGCATAAAAAAAAGAGGATGACATCAAAGCTGGTTTCAGTAACTGGGTTTAGTGTCTACCAGGTTGGGCAGGGCACTTTAGAAGAGCTGGAACTCTATCAGGAGCTCAGTTTGACTTGATTTTTGTGATGCCTTTTCCTTACCCTAAGGAGAGCTTGAGTGAGCAGCTGCATGTCGATGGGGGCCCTCGCTGAAGCCTTAGCCCACGTTGTTAGCCGTCCATAGATTACCATGCCCATCATGCATTCCATAATTAGCATTAGTTTATGTGGATCTCCACTCATATGTTTAACTGGCCAATGTGTTTATACTGAAATATCATTCGATATTAAAAAGTCACAGCACAAAAATGGTTTCTCAGTACAGTATAAGAATCACCACTTCCAAACCAACCGCACAAATCAGTGGAGACAGCTAATGGTCCTTGCAGCTGCTGCAGAATCCCAGTTGCTTTTGGAATTTTCTATGTTATTAATGTAATAGCAGCATTTACCATTATCTGTAGCATGCAATTATGAGCACATCTCATCAGTCTTAACCAGCTTCATACTTGAACTTATTTCCATTACTGGAAACATTTCCATTTCTAAAGTCACCAGACAGGGAGTTAACGGTGACTTGAGCACATTTCCTTCCCCGGCCAGAATGTGGGTGTTGCTGATGCTCATTTGGTGCTGGATGAGGAAAGCCTCTTGGACCTGTCAGTCCCTCTGTCCCTTCCCTACCCATCTCTAGTGTAAGTAGAAACAGATGTTGCAAAAATAATAACAGTTAAAATGTATGGAGTCACTTATGTCCTACTGGCTATACTCAAGGTTTTCCATTTTTAGGAAAGAAAACTGAAGGCCTTTTTGACCTTCGAGCCTGCGGCCCTCACCGCCCTCCCCACCACAGTACAGGACCCCAGGCCCCAGCCCTCCTGTACTCCTACTGCAGACCCCAGCGTCCCATTCTCCTTCTTGCTTCCTGGCTTGCTTTTGTCTAGTTGCTTCCCAAATGGCACTAGTGGTGAAGAACCCACCTGCCAGTGCAAGAGACGTAAGAGATGGAAGTTGGATCCCTAGGTTGGGAAGATCCCCTGGAGGAGGAAAACAAAACCCACTCTAGTATTCTTGCCTGGAGAATCCCGTGGACGGAGGAGCTTGGCGAGTTATGGTCCATAGGATCACAAAGAGTCGGACAGGACTAAAGCGACTTAGCAGGAACGCAATCGATAAATTGTGTCCATGTGTTCCCCATCCCGATCCCCCCTCCCACCTCCCTCCCCACCCGATCCCTCTGGGTCTTCCCAGTGCACCAGCCCCGAGCATTTGTCTCATGCATCCAACCTGGGCTGGTGATCTGTTTCACCCTAGATAATATACATGTTTCGATGCTGTTCTCTCGAAACATCCCACCCTCGCCTTCTCCCACAGAGTCCAAAAGTCTGTTCTGTACATCTGTGTCTCTTTTTCTGTTTTGCATATAGGGTTATCGTTACCATCTTTCTAAATTCCATATATGTGTGTTAGTATACTGTAATGGTCTTTATCTTCCATGGCTGATTTGTGTCAACGTATGACAAAAACCACTACAATATTGTAAACTAATTAGCCTCCAACTAATAAAAATAAACGGAAAAAAAAAAGATAAATCGTGTCCAAATCTTTGCAACCACATGGGCCAGAGTCCACCAGGCTCCTCTGTCCATGGGATTTCCCAGGCAAGAATATTAGAGTAGGTTTCCTTCTCCTCCAGGGAATCCTCCTGCTTTCCAGTGGTCATTTTTAGATGGGATGAAAAGTGTACAGAATGGTCAAAGCTTAAACCAGGAGAATTTTCTCTATTTCAGGGACACTTTTAGATGGTCCGACAATGAACAGTCAGTGGATAAAGAGAACAGGGGTGATGCAGAACAAAATTAAAAGTAGACAGGTCTGTGTATTATCTATGGGTTTTAGTTTCTGGTCTTTCCATTCAATAGACTGTGTTCTTTCTAGTGGCCAGAAGTCAAGGGGTTGCATAAAGCTCTTTAATTCCCTCTTAAACAGCTGGTTTGTTTTGTGGACTTCTATACCTATCACATCTCACGGATACCAATCCCCTAAATATGAGGATTGAAAACGTGGAAAGTGCTGATGCAAACCTGATCCACCGGAAAAGAGACTGGCAACTTCCTTTCTTTTGGATTAAGTTAACGGTGTATATTTTCATCTGAAATAAGTCCTGTTACTGACTTGGGGCGGGGGGCGGGGGGGGGGGGTAGGCCTTCAGGAGATTTAAAATATCTTCAGGAGAGGGGAAGACTGTATTTTATTGGGGTCAGATTAAATAATTTAGTGAGTGGTTTTACTTTTCTTTCTGAAAGAAAGAAACAAAAGATAATCCCTTTGGCTGTCCTCACTGATAATAAATACTCACCGTGCCAGACAACACTGCATTTTGTTCGTTCACAGTGAAGAATGGGTCTCTTGCCCGGAATGTCAGGGTGACCTCCCAGGATTTGAATTAAATTAATTTTAAGAAAAATTCTAATATTTAGAATTAGCTCTTTATTAGAAATAGATATGAGCAAGTGGTTGATTAGGTGCATATATTATCCTCTGTGTGGCTAGATAGATGCCACTCCTGATTATAGGATTAAAGAATTGTTTCGGTCACTTTTGTTTCCTTTTAGGAAACTGTTTCCCAAACATACAACCTAGCAAATATAGACACATAGAAAGGTGAATATATTATCTCAAAAAAGAGCTAGCAGCCAAAGTGAGACCAACGACCATGGTGTCTCAGCCTCTCTGCACCGATGGGGCTGCTTCTGTAGCCCAGGCTTGGCCTTGGATGCGGCTGCTGCTCATGTGATGCGCCTCCCAAGCCTGGTTCCCTAGACTTCTCATCACCTCTGTAACTGACAGTAGGCAACCGCTACACGCCTTCTATTCCAGTAACCAAGAGCTGGTTCCTACAGTTTTCAACTCAGGATCTGATCTATAGAGACTTTGTAGGTATTTACTTTAAATTTACTTTTCTGATTATTAAAAGAACCTGTGCTAAATCATAGGTTACAAGAAAATATATGAATGAAAGAGAAAAAAAAAATTAACTATAATCCCACCATCCAGATATAACAGATTTTAACATTTTAGTGTATATCCTTCTCATATTATTTTTCATACTCATATATTTGCTAGTCTTCTGCCTGCTTTTTGCTTAAAAATATATAACAAACAATTTTCTACTTCAGAAACACTGATAACTTTGTTCTTTTTCTTTTTAGTGGGGCTGGGGGAAAGGATGTGGGATTTATTATAAAATTCTGGCTTCAACTGAAGTGTAATATCTTTTTCCACCTAGCTTTATTGAATTATTAAGAGATATACAGTTAAATATAAATTTTTATCACTATATATGGGAAGATGTATATGTATCATGGATTCTCATTTGGGAGTGGTTTTGCCATCTGGTGACATTTGGCCGTTTCTGGAGTCATTTATGGTTGTCAAAACTGGAGGGTGTTCCTGACAGCGGGTAGGGATCCGCGGTGCTGCTGGGCATTCCACACTGCACAGGAGAGCCCCACAATAGAATCGTCTGGCTCAAGACGGCAGGAGGACAAAAGCAGATTGCTGTGTGTACACACGTGAATTTACCACCCGGTTCCTTACTGTGCGTTTGTTTCCAACTTTTCAGTGTTATGATTAGTGCTATTATAAATACCCTTTGCACACACACACATCTTTCCACACATTTCTAATTATTCCCTCTAGGTAAATATGTATAGTTAGAATTGCCAGACAATAGAGACAATGATTTTTAGAGTTGTTTTTTTTTTTTCTTTTAATAAACACACCCAGATTCCCATTCTAAAGAGTTTGTACCACTTAATACTCTCCTCATCAGCTGGAAACCCTGTCGCTTCCATATCTTTATCATAACTATGCATGGCTGTTTGTAAATTTATAAATAATTGAATATTTTCTGGGAAGAATATAATTAATTTTGTATGTATTTGTTTCACTACTGGCAAAGTTGAAACAATAGTGTTAAAAATGGCTTTTCTCACTTTAATTATAACGCCATTAGTATTCAGTAAACATGATGTTGGCTGTTGATTCTAGAACTGTTTAAGTTTAATAACTGTAAGTTGGTGTTGACCATTGGACAAATGATCTTGTGAGTGAATTAATCTTTCATTCTATGAATGAATGTCAAGGCCATGTGAACTTGAGTGAGTCACCCTCTCAAGGACTGTGTGGGTCCCACACAGATGAGATAAGGGAAAAGTGAAGATTGAATGGAGAGTTAATTTCCTCAGTTGGGGTACCTGGGAGAATTTGGAAGGAACTGAGTAGCAGGGAGTCTGGAGACTTTTTAGTAAAGCATTTTTCCTAGTTATCTGTTGCAGCCCAGTATCTATATGTGTTTGTAACAGGTTGATGATGATGAGAGATGTCATGTATTGAACACGTGTGTTTCAGTTAACTATTTTGGTGTGTCTGAAAAGCAAAAGCGGGATGAAAGATATGCGTGTGTGCATTGGTTAGGGATTTGTACGGTCTCGGGTGAGACGCGGCTGGTGGAAGCGGGCTGGCTCTTTCTTGTGGTGCGTCATAGTTTAAGGTAAGCTAACTGCAGGCCGGGTAAAGCCTTGGCTGGGATCTACTTGTCTGTCTTTTATGTGGTCTCTCGTTATCTACAGGGATAAGGTAGATTTATTTTCATGGTGGAGACATGGTTCAAAGAGAAAACAAAAGCATTCAAGAACCTCTTGAGGTGTAGGTTTGAAAGTGCTACGCCTTTACTCTTGCCCCATTCTGCCAGCCAAAACAAGGCAAAAGGCTACGCCAGGGTGAGAAATAGCTTCCACCTTTTGATGGAAAGAGCTACAGAGTCACAGGGCAAAGGGTACAGATACAGGGAAGGATGGTGAACTGCAGCTATCTAAGCAGTCATCCTACCATAACTTACCACGTGGCAGGCTGGACATTAAATGTGTGTGTGTATGTGTGTTTAATCCAAAAGTCTTGTATGACTCTTTGTGACCCCATGGACTGTAGACCAACAAGCTCCTCTGGCCATGGGATGTTCCAGGCAAGAATACTGAGGTGGGTTGCCATTTTCTTCTCCAGGGGATCTTCCCGACCCAAGGATCAAACCTGGGCCTCTTGCATTGGCAGGAGGATTCCTTCTGGACTGAACTACCAGGGAAGGCATAATATAATTGCAGAGTATTATCTATATTATATAAAATTATTATATTATATTAGCCTACATATTAATTTAACAGTCACAAAATATAAAGCCAATATAATATCAGAAAACCTATCTGATGATAATTTAATTACCACAGTATATAAAACTATGACAGATCTAGACAGTGTATTAAAAAGCAGAGACATTACTTTGCAGACCAAGGTCCGTATAAAGCTGTGGTTTTTCCAGTAGTCATGTGTGGATATGAGTTGGACCATAAGGAAGGCTGAGTGCCGAAGAACTGATGCTTTTGAACTGTGGTGTTGGAGAAGACGAGAGTCCCTGGGTCAGCAAGGAGATTGAACCAGTCCATCCTAAAGGAAATCAGTCCTGAATATCCATTGGAAGGACTGACACTGAAACTGAAGCTCTAATACATTGGCCACCTGATGCGAAAAGCTGACTCTTTGGAAAAGACCCTGACACTGGGAAGGATTGAAGGCAGGAGGAGGAGAGGATGATAGAGAATGAGATGGTTGGATGGCATCAGTGACTCAGTGGACGAGAGTTTGAGCAAGCTGTGAGAGATGGTGAAGGACAGGGAAGCCTGGTGTGCCGCAGTTCACGGGGTTGCAAAGAGGCAGACAAAACTTGGTGAGTGAACAACAGCAGCACAGTGCCAGCACAATGTCCGTGTTCCTATCTGATGAGTCTGGGCGGGACAAATGGAGTGGGACCCTGGCGTGAGAAGAGACCGTATCTTTGTAGAAGATAGAGAAGGGGCTCTTCTATTTTCTATGCTGTGTATTTCTAAATCAGAGAGAAGATAGCAACTTTCATAAGTTTTCTTTATCAAATGGTTAAGTATGTTAGAAACATTATGCAGTACATTTCTGTTCCAAATATTTCCTTTATCAAAAATCCTATGTAGTAGCTGTGGTGAAATTTTAACTTCAGTTGTAGTTGCAAGCTTATATTTACAAATTTCTATCAGTAATTAAATATAATTTTGGAACAGGCTGATATGAGAACTACTTGTCAGGTTCTATCTATTTAAAGTCAGAGAGTCTTTGATACGGAACTTAGTGTTGGCAAGTCCTCCACTCCAGAACACTCCCCCGAGTGGAGCTTGCGCCTGGTGGGATTCTTAATGAATTCTTTCTTCTGTGGCAGCAAAATCTGCCTTAATCCTTCCCGTGGGTCACATGTGATCATCATGTCTGGTAGCACATTTCCCCATCTTTGTCTGTTCCCTCACTTTGCTCTAGTTTTTTCTTTTTTTTTCTTTTAATAGTATTTCTCACATCCTTTTCATTGTATCCGTTTTGGTTTGTTTGTGAACTATTTGTTTTCCCCGTTAGAATGTGGACTCCACGAGGCCAGGGACTTGATTTTGCTCACTACTATATGTCCAATGGCTTGAATGGTGCCCAGCACATAGCAGGCACCCAGGAAACATTGCTGAATAAATAACTGCTCCTTCTCCACACATTAGTCCTTGTTGTATAAGATTTTATATTGCTACTCAATGTGAGCATAGTCCACAGCTGTGACAACATTGCCTTCCATGTGTTTACCGAAATTGCTGGAAGAATGTTGAACAAAACGGAGTTATATTAATATAAAGAATAGTGTGGAAGGTATGGAAGCTCCTGTCACTGAGATACTGGAAAAAATCAATATATCAGTTGTTATTCAAAGTTACTAATGTCTTACCCCCACTTTGAGGCTTCCCAGGCAGCTTGGCTATAAAGAATCCACCTGCCAAGCAAGATACAGCAACCCACTTCAGTATCTGTGTGTGCCTACAGAATGCCATGAACAGAGGAGCGTGGTGGGCTACAGTCCATGCGGTGGCCAAGAGACCTGACTTACCAGCTGAGCAAGCATGCACCTTTAATCCAAGCTGTTTTCCTCATAATTAAAAATAAAATGGAATCTAGATAGAATAAAACATGACTAAAACTAGTAATATGTATGAAGAAGGGATCAGTGAAAATTAATGGACATAAGATCAACCAAAGAAAGACATTCACAGAGTAAAACGTCAGATGTCCATCCCGGGGGGCGGCGGGGATCGAAGGGTCCTTCTAAGAGAAGCTCTGTCTCTGTTGCAGAGGTGTGTGGTTCATCAGATTCAGTGAGTCATTAAACATGCAAACAGGCATTATTACCTGCGCTTATTCTGATGCTACAAAACCAAATAGCCCTCTGATCATTTTGCTTTTGTCGGAGCTTGCCTGCAGGGAGAGAATGTGCAGTCAAGCTAGCGTCCTGTTTACCTGATGATTTTATTCTCATTGGAACTCAGTAGTTGTCATTCTGTCTCTTTGAGCTTTATCAGTGTGGTTTGGTATCCACAAGTCAGATCAGCTCCAGAACAATAACAAGAGCATGTATCTGAGTTTGGAAGGCTGAATTCGTCATTCTGGACAGCCAACTAGCCCTCCTCATCAGAGGTACTAACCGTTCTACTGGGTGTGGAGTGCTTTGAATGTATTATTCAAATCAGGAATCACTTTACAGATGTTCCCAAAGCAACCCTCTGGGATATTTTCATCAAGAAATCTAAGGGTTTTTTGTTTTTCCTCCCAAAACAAACACATGTCAGAAAGTGATTGAAAGATAGCACAGAATGTGTATCTTGGTCCCAGGATAACCCCAAAATTTATTTCCAAAAAACAGCTGATGTATTCATAGAAAACGTCATGAATCTTTCTCTCTGATTTTTGTGTTTTTGTTTACTATGGATTATTTCTTGGAATTTTGAAGCACTGTTTTTCAATTAGTGAAATTAATGCATACCTATTATCTTTACCTGCACACGACTGTGAAATCTAATGGCCAAACCCTTTATGTGCAGGTTCTCATTGCAAACACCATTTTGTTTCTTCCCTTCTTTTATTCTTTTTTCCCCTTGTATTAAGTGACACAAAAGAGTTGTGATCCGCTCTGGGGAAATGAACGTGTTACCTGCTTGATGCAATGCACAAGCTTAAACTTTAATGGATTCTTTAAGAAAGACCAGTTCACAGCCAGAATTCTTTTATCCCACAATGGTGACAAGGAAAGAGGAACTGAGGATTTTCGACAGTGAAGAATAAGAAATATGGGAACTTTTTCAAAGGCTAAGATGATGTACAGGTTCTAAAAATATTTCATTTGCATTTAAAATATGCCCTTCTAGTCTAGAAAGGAATACACATTTTTGTTAGATTTTAGATAATTATACTGACATATTGGTGCCTTTAAAAGTCACTGGCCATTTATTATTTAGAAGAAAATAGAGTGGATTTAGGTATAAACCCGTGCATGAATGTATCAACATAGTGAGAAATATTAGTCATTTTTTCCCTTAGGCTTTCAGTTGAATAATAGCAGCACACTAAGTTATTTTTATAGCTTGTTTATTTAAAAATTAGTACTTCTAAGGCTGAAGTCAAAGGTTTTCTTCCACTGGTTTAGGTCAAGCCTAACTAATTCTAGTACAGTCAACTCATGCTTTCTTCCATTTGTACACACATCAATGCAAGTTGAGCCAATAAATAAGTGAATAAATTAATTTTGTGTGCTTAGTATGGCCAGAAGGTGTAGGTGAAGACATAGAGAGGTTAAAATTTGATCATCACCTTTGAGAAGCTTTTAAGTCAATTGTTATGGCAAAGCCTGGGCTTTGGGTCCAGTAGGAAAGATGTGGTGAGGATGAAACCTGGATTTACCATTCACTGGTGGGTCCTTGATTTTGGATTTTCCTCCTCTATGAAGTGAATTTTTAGACATGTTAAGATGAAATAAAATAATATATTTAAAAAAATCTAGCTCAGTTCCTGGCATAGATAAGCATTCAAAGGTATGAGCTCTGACCTATATAACCATTGATCACTCTATCCATTTTTTGATCCAATGTTTTTCAGTTGTTAAGTTGTGTCCGACTCTTTATCACTGAAGCACACCAGGCTTCTCTGTCCTTCACTATCTCCCAGAGTTTGTTCCAACTCTTGTCCATTGAGTCAGTGATGCCATCCAACCATCTCATCTTCTGTCACTCCCTCTCCTCCTGCCCTCAGTCTTTCCCAGCATCAGGGTCCTTTCCAATGAATCAGCTCTTCACATCAGGGGGCCAGAGTATTGGAGCATCAGTCCTTCCAGTGAATATTCAGGACTCATTCCCTTTAGGATTGACTGGTATGATCTCATTGATGACCAAGGGACTCTCAAGAGTCTTCTCCAACACCACGGTTCAAAAGCATCAATTCTTTGGTGCTCAGTCTTTTATTGTCCAGCTCTCACATCAATACATGACTACTGGAAAAATGATAGCTTTGACTATATGGATCTTTGTCAACAAAGTCATGTCTCTGCTTTTTAATACTCTGTCTAGGTTTGTCATAGCTTTTCTTTCAAGGAGCAAGCATCTTTTAATTTTATGGCCACAGTCACAGTGGTTTTGGGGCCCAAGAAAATAATATCTGTCACTGTTTCCACTACCCCCCCCATGTATTTATCATGCAGTGATAGGACTGGATGCCAGGATCTTAGTCTTTTGAATGTTGAATTTTAAGCCAGCTTTCTGCCATTGAAGTGGTAGCATCTGCATGTCTGAGATTGTTGATATTTCTCCCGGCATATTGATTCCAGCTTGTGAGTCACCAGCCCGGCGTTTCACAGGATGTGCTCTGCATATAAGTTAAATAAGCAGGGTGACAATGTACAGCCTTGACGTACTCCTTTCCCGATTTGGATCCAGTCCATTGTTCTATGTCTGGTTCTAATTGTTGCTTCTTATCCTGCATACAGGCTCTCAGGAGGCAGGTAAGGTGGTCTGGTAGTCCCATCTCTTTAAGAATTTTCCACAGTTTTTTGTGATCAACCCAGTTAAAGGCTTTAGCATACTGAATAAAGTAGATGTTTTACAATAGACATATATAATATGGCACTATGTTATGCATCAGTAACATAAAGATGCCCCTTCATGGATCACTGCCTTGTTGTGGCAAAGAGGCTTGCATAACTCAGTGAAGCTATGAGCCATGCCGTGCAGGGCCAACCACAGTGGATGGCTTCCAGCAGAGAGTTCTGACAAAACATGATCCACCGGAGGAGGGAATGGCAAACCACCCCAGTATACTTGCCTGGAGAACCTCATGAACTGTACAAAAGGCCAAAGAGATAAATGACACCAAAAGATGAGTCCTCCAGCTCTGAAGGGGTCCAATATGCTGCTGGGGAAGAGTGGAGGAGAATTACCAATAGCCCCAGAATGAATGAAGCAGCTGGGCCAAAGCGGACATGACGCTCAGTTGTGGATGTGTCTGGTGATGAAAGTAAAATCAGTGCTGTAGAGAACAGTATTATATAGGAACCTGGAGTGTTAGGTCCATGAATCAAAGAGAATTGAACATGGGCAAGCATGAGATGGTAAGAATAAACACAGGTTGAATGCAGAGTTCCAAAGAATAGCTAGGAGAGATAAGAAGGCCTTCTTCAATTAACAGTGCATAATAATAGATGGAAACAACAAAAGGGGAAAGACTAGAGATCTTATCAGGAAAATTAGAAACATCAAGGGCGCATTCTGCCCAAAGATGGGCACAATAATGGATAAAAATGGTAGAGACCTAGTAGATGCTGAAGAGATCAAGAAGAGATGGAAAGGATACATGGAAGAACTGTATAAAAAAGATCTTCATGAACTGGATTACTACAATGGTGAGTTAATCACCCAGAGCCAGACATTCTGGAGTGCATTCAAGTGGGCCTTAAGAAGCACTGCTGTTAATAAAGCTATGGATGCAATAAAATTCCGGAAGAACTATTCAGATCCCTAAAGGATGATGCCATCAAGGTTTTGCATTCATTATGTCAGCAAATCTGGAAGACACAGCAGTGGCCCCAAGACTGGAAAAAGTCAGTCCTCATCCCGATTCCCAAGAAGGGTAGTACTAAAAAATGTGCTAACCGTCAGACAGTTGCACTCATCTCCCACGCTCATATGGTCATGCTTAAAATCTTGCATGCCAGGCTTCAGCATTATGTGAACCGAGAACTTCCAGATGTCCAACCTGGGTTTAGAAAAGGAAGAGGAACCAGAGATCAAATTGCCAACATTCACTGGATTATAGAGAAAGCAGGGAATTTCAGGAAAAAAAAAAAAAACAACCTATCTCTGTTTCATTGACTACACTAAAGCCTTTGACTGTATGGACCATGACAAACTAGGGAAAGCTCTTAGAGAGATGAGACTACCAGACCATCTTACCTGTGTCCTGAGAAACTTGTATGTGGGTCAAGAAGCAACAGTTAGAATCCTGTATGGAATAGCTGATTGGTTCAAGATTGAGAAAGGAGTAAGGCAGGGCTGTCTCCTGTCACCCTGTTTGTTTAATCTACATGCTGAGCACATCATGAGAAATGCCAGGCTGGATGATTTATAAGCTGGAATTAAGATAGGTGGGAAAAACATCAACAACCTCAGATATGTGGATGACACCACTCTAATGGCAGAAAGTGAAGAGGAACTAAAGAGCCTCTTGATGAGGGTGAAGGAGGAGAGTGAAAGAGTCAGCTAGGACTAAATATTAAAAAAACTAAGATCATGGCATCTAGCCCCATTACTGCATAAAAAAAGAATAGAGGGGAAAAAGGTGGAAGTAATGACATATTTCTTCTTCTTGGGCTCCAAAATCACTGTGGATGGTGACTGCAGTCATGAAATCAGATGATTGCTTCTCAGGAAAGCGATGACAAGCCTAGATAGTATGCTGAAAAGCAGAGGCATTACTCTGCTGACAAAGGTCTGTACAGTCAAGGCTGTGGCTTTCCCAGTGGTCACATACAGTTGTGAGAGCTGGACCATTAAGAAGGTAGGACACCAGAGAATTGATGCCTTTGAACTGCGGTGCTGGAGAAGACTCCTGAAAGTCACCGCAGAGCAAGGAGATCAAACCAGTCAATCTGGAAAGACGGATGGTGCAGCTGAAACTTCAGAATTTTGGTCATCTGATGAAAAGAACTGATTCATTGGAGAAAGACACTGATGCTGGGAAAGACTGAGGGCAGGAGAAGAGGGCAGCAAAGGATGAGATGGTTGGATGGCTTCATGGATGCAATGAACATGAACTTGGGCAAACTCCAGGAGGTGGTGAGGGACAGGGAGGCCTGGCATGCTGCAGTCCATGGAGTCGCACAGAGTTGGACATGACTGAACAAAAACAAAATACAAAGATGAATCATCCCCTTCTCTCTATGGGTCTAATGAGGGAACCCAAAAACATTGCTGATAGGATAAAATTTTCATTATTCAACTAAAAGCACATTTATAGAAAATTTTTACTCTAGCTATTCCATATGACATATGTCTGTGTCATGGAATAATTAGATAAAATAATAGAATGAGAAAGACGGAAGCTAATAATTACTGATTTCATGCTATATGGCATATACTTGCAATATCTGATCTCAAATATTGTCTTAAACAACAATGAAAAACAAATCACCATGAGGTCCATGTAAAACTCCTGTTTTACACATTGGGAGATGAGGCTAATCAGTCACAAAAATAGCTATATCTGGAGCATAAACTTGGTTGTGTTTGCAGCAATACTATAAAATTTATAATTGCATGGCAGCCGTTAAGTTTTAGAGAAGTTGAATGAAGCCATGAGGAAATGTACAATGACATAATTCAGTCATCTTTTATTGAAGTGTCCTAGGTGAGGCCCTAATCTAGTGGTTCTCCAAGATAACAGTCAATGTTTATGAGGTTAATTCTTAGCCCATCCTTCTGATAACTGCCCTTCAGGCCCTAATCACATGGTCTCTATGGAAGATACCATATTCTTACATGACTCTATTATCCTGTTCACAATCAATTGTTTCAAGGATGAACATGACCCATGCAAGTGAGTCCCATTCATAAGACTTGGTCTTAAGAGCCAGCCAGCTGAGATGACTGTACCTATGTTGCTATTGGCTCAGTCGGTAAAGAATTCACCTGCCAATGCAGGAGACGCGGGTTCAGTCCCTGGGTCAGAAAGATCCCCTGGAGAAGGAAATGGCAGCCCACTCCAGTATTCTTGCCTGGGAATCCCATGGACGGAGGAGCCTGGTGGGCTGCAGTCCACGGATCGCGGAAGTTGGGCGCAGCGACTGAATCACCACAGCCTGCAGCCAAGTCTCTTCAGTCGTGTCCGAGTCTGTGCGGTTCCGTGGATCACAGCACACCAGGCTCCTCTGTCCGTGGGATTCTCCAAGCGAGAGCACTGAAGTGGGATGCCGTGCCCTCCTCCAGGGCATCTTCGTGACCCAGGGACTGAACCCATGTTTCTTATATTTCCTGCACTGGCAGGTTTAGGACTTGGTATAATTTAGATAAAATTAACCTACACTGCGTTTAGTAAAAGGAATCCATAGTTTCATTTAAGTGAAAATTTCAGATCAGCATTGGATTCGTATTAGTGTCTGAGACAGTCAAAAGATGTTCACAGCCCAGTTTCTCCCTGTATTTGCTCCATGGTGGAAACTTTACTTTCTAACTTAATTTGATAGAAACCCACAATTCCAGACGTTTTCCTTTTGATACCAAATAGTGCAGCAATTTCAAACCTCATATTCTTAAGCTATATAGTCCAGGGGAGAAGAATCTTCTAGTAGTCCTCAAATATTGCTTGGCATTCTTTCTCTTATTTTAGTCCAAATCAGTCCTTATGTACATTCCTATACTAATCACTGCGCCTAAGGTTGGGATAGATGAGTGGGATGTAAGATTAAGCTAGTTTACACTTATCTGTATGTAAACCTAGAGTCGTGGATGTGCTGAATACTTACAAAATGTCATATCTGGATATGGAATATAGATGGAAAGTTTTTAAAAAATCCAAAGCACAATTGGTAGGAAAAGTTTAGGGGAAATGAATGCTGAAGAGGTGTATATGTTATATATATGTCTTTATGAATATCATACATATATAATTATGATTATATATTTAGGGTGAATTTAATTGTTCAGAAGGTGAAGAATCTGCCTGCAGTGCAGGAGACCAGGTTTGATCCCTAGGTCAGGCAGGTCCCCTGGAGAAGGCAATAGCCACCCCCTGCAGTATTCTTGCCTGGAGAATTCCATGGACAGAGGAGCTTGGCAGACTTACAAAATATCACATCTGGATATGGAATATAGATGGAAAATTTTTTAAAAAGCAAATCACAGTTCGTAGGAAAAAATTAGGGGAATTGAATGCTAAAGAGGTATATATGTTATATATTTGTGTCTTTATTTATTATGTGTATGTATTTGTAATCATACAATCTACGTTTGTATATGTAACTAGGTACAAAATCAGATTTGATCCAGATCTGCCTGGTTTCAATCCCCGTCTTTTTATAAGTCACAGAATCCTGCTGATTAATTTAACCTTATCTTTCTACAAAAGGAACAACATAAAGGCATTTATTGGAAAGTTATTAAATAGCTCACAAAATGGAAGTGCTGAAAAGCGAGGCCTTATGAGAGAGAAGAATAAGCAAAATCAGGGAGCCTTAGAAATGGAATCACACAGTCAGTTTCTTTTCAGTTCTGCCACCGACTCTCCATCCCTTTCCAGAAATACCCAGATGTATCATGGCTTTGTCTGGATGATATGTCTACCCTTATAAGGGGGTATTGGTCCAAATACCTGCAGCAGTTTGGATCCACATGAAATAAAGGATGGAGTGTTTACCAAAGGAAGGAATACAGAATAACTTCTCCAAGTTGTCTGTAAAGCCCCATCTTCCCTACACAGTTCCTGCCCTTTTGAGCCTTTGAACAGCCATTTTTTTTTTTTTTCTTTTAGAACAGCCATTTTTGTGAGAAAAATCAGGCAAGTCAACAACTGAGCTGAAGTTATTTGCAGTTTTCATACTGTTTGGCCACCTGGTGTGAACAGCTGACTCATTCCCTTTCGCTGATGCTGGGAAAGACTGAGGGCAGGAGGAGAAGGGTGCGACAGAGGATGAGATGGCTGGATGGCATCACCGATGCGATGGACATGAGTTTGAGCAAGCTCTGGGAGATGGTGAAGGACACAGGAGCCTGACTCTCGCAGAGAGTCAGACATGACTTAGCAGCTAAATGGCAGCAATAACACCAAAATACTGTTTGTTTCACTTAGATATATCCTCAGAGCTTCCTCAGAGCTATTATGTTGAACTTAGTATATTTGTGTATTTCAGTTTACCTTGGGTGGAAGACATGCTAAGTCATGTTAGAAGCTTCCCTATCAAACTCTTTGTATAATAGATGCCTGAATGCAGGCAATGAGAAATATCTACCATTCACAGTTCCCCACTATTGCTTGCATTGATGCCAGTGATAACATTATGTAAAAATCACCTTGACAGATCAAAATAAGCAAAGCTAGTTCAGAGTGCAGAGAGCTGAAAATACCCTCTAGCAGTCACATCCTGAAACTGCGGGGCTTAGAAAAGCAAAGGCACATCAAAATTAAATAAAATAAACCATTTAAAAGGTCTGATCTTACCACTGCATTTTTCAATCCCCAAACCAGACAGTCTTTAAATAAAAAGAACTAGTTGGTAAGATTTTGCTGCTTTCAGAATGCTAAGATTCAAAACTGAAATAATTGCTATATTTTGGTGACCTTAAACACATACTTGAAATCATTGTATATGTCAGATTGGTATCTCAAAAGATCTATGTAAATCAGAGTATATTTAAAGTATCCTAGAGTTGCTGTTAGTAAAAAATAAAAGTATTCATATAAGTCAAATGATGAGCCTCTAATTGAATTAGTTTTTAAATATTTACTTGAGTTTTGATGGTCCATCATTTCAAATGTTTCATGTTACCCTTCCTTTCTGATCCTTCTCTCTCCATTGTCTTTTATTTATTTATTTAGCAAATATTAATGCATGATACTATCCTAGGTGTTGGAAATAAAATAGCAACCTATCAATAATCTCTCTCCCCATGAAATGACAGTCTAGTTGGGAGAAGAAAGACATTAATCAAATAATCAAATGCACACATATATACATACATAATTATAACCAAAAAAAAATGCAGTTTGTCCTGAGAATATAATTTGGGCTGCCTCATCTATACCGGGGCACCAGAAAGACTGCAGGACGAATGGCATTTTTGCTGCGACCTGAAGCATTGAGAGGAGTTAAGGAGGCAGGCGGCATGCTCACACATGTGGAGGAGATGGAAGAACATTCCAGACAGAGGGGACAGCATGTGCAAAGATGTGAACGCCACGAAGAGTAGCTTCCTCTGAGAGCCTGAGAGAAGGCCGTGTGGCCAGTGTTAGGGTGTGAAGGAAGAGGGGGCTAAGATGAGCTTGGGGTGAGAGGTCGGGGGAGAGATCACGGGAGCACGAGAAAGCCTGGAAGGCGTCTAAATGGGGAAGGAAAACAGATCTCTTGCATTCTAAAAGATTTTTCTAGCTACCTGGTAAAGAAAGCACTGGAAGAAAGCCGGAGTAGATGCAAAGAAAAGCAATTTGGTGTCTACAGCAGTAGACCAGGTAACAGAAACAGATTTGGGTTTCGGTTTGTCTCTATGCTCAATCCCTTTGGTCACTTTGCTTAACCAGCTAGAGCTTTATTATTCTTACCTGTAAAATGGAAATTAAGATAAATATTTCTCCAGTATGCTGTCTGTGAAGACTGAGATGTAAGATATAGAAAGTGATTACCATGACACATAGGAAGTCTTCTATCACTATGGCATACTAATTTTTAACCTCTGGTAAGATTCCTTTGTCGGAGATCTACTTTGATGTTGGTATAGCTATTTCTTTCCTTTTATTGTTGTTTAATTGCTCAGTCATGTCCAATTCTTTGTGACCCCATGGACTGTAGCATGCCAGACTTCCCTGTTCATCATCTCCCGGAGCTTGCTCAAACCCACGTCCATTGAGTCGGTGATGCCATCCAACCATCTCATCCTCTGCCGTCCCCTTCTCCTCCCGCATTCAGTCTTTCCCAGCATCAGGACTCCTTTCCAATGTGTCGGCTCTTTGCATCAGATGGCCAAAGTGTTGGAGCTTCAGCATCAGTTGTTCCAATGAATATTTAGGGTTGATTTCCTTCAGGATCGCCTAGTTTGATCTCCTTGCTATGCAAGGAACTCTCAAGAGCCTTCTCCAGCACCACAGTTAAAAGCATCAATTCTTTGGTGCTCAGCCTTTTTTATTGTCCTGCTCTCACGTCCATACATGACCATTGGAAAACCATAGCTTTGACTATATGGACCTTTGTCAGCAAAGTAATGCCTCTGTTTCTTAACATGCTGTCTAGGTTTGTCATAGCTTTTCTTCCAAGGAGCAAGTGTGTTTTAATTTCATGGTTGCAGTCACCATCCACAGTGATTTTGGAGACCAAGAAAATAAAGTCTGTCACTGTTTTCATTGTTTCCTCATCTATTTTCCATGAAGTGATGGCACCAGATGCCATGATCTTCATTTTTTGAATGTTGAATTTTAAGCCAGCTTTTTCACTCTTCTCTTCCACCTTCGTCCTTTAGTTCCTCTTCGTTTTCTGCCATAAGGGTGGTTCCATCTGCATATCTGAGGTTATTGATATTTCTCCCGGCAGTCTTGATCCCCACTTGTGATTCATCCAGCCCAGCATTTCACATGATGTACTCTATGTAAGTTAAATAAGCAGGGTGACAATATACAGCCTTGAAGTACTCTTTTCCAAATTTTGAACAATATTGTTCATGGTTCCATGTTGTTCCAAGTCTAGTTCTGTTACTTCTTTACCAAAATACAGTTTTCTCAGGAGGCAGATGAGGTGGTCTGGTATTCCCATCTCTTTAAGAATTTTCCACAGTTAATTGTGGTCTACATTCAAAGGCTTTAGCATAGTCAATAAAGCTGAAGTAGATATTTTTCTGAAATTCTAGCTTTTCCTATGATCCAGTGGATGTTACAATTCAATTTCTGGTTACACTGCCTTTTTAAAATCTAGCTTGTATATCTAAAAGTTCTCCATTCATGTACTGTTGAAGACTAGCTTGGAGAATTTTGAGCATTGCTTTGGTAGTATGTGAAATGAGTGCGCTTGTGCAGTCGTTTGAGCATTCTTGGGCATTGCCCTTCTTTGGGATTGGAATGAAAACTGACCTTTTCCACTGCTGTGGCCACTGCTGGGTTGTCCAAATCTGCTGGCATATTAAGTGCAGCGCTTTAACAGCATCATCTTTTAGGACTTGAAATAGCTCAGCTGGAATTCCATCACCTCCACTGGCTTCGTTAGTAGTGATGCTTCCTAAGGCCCACTTGACTTCATACTTCAGGATGTCTGGCTCTAGGTGAGTGATCATACCATTGTTGTTATCCAGGTCATTAAGATCTTTTCTATGTAGTTCTTCTGTGTATTTTTGCCACCTCTTTTTAATATCTTCTGCTTCTGTTAGGTCCATACTGTTTCTGTCCTTTATTGTGCCTGTCTTTGCATAAAATGTTTCCTTGTTATCTCTAATATTCTTGAAGAGATCTCTAGTTTTTCCCATTGTATGGTTTTCCTCTATTTCTTTGCATTGATCATTTAGGAAGGCTTTCTTATCTCTCCTTACTATTCTTTGGAATTCTGCATTCCTTTTCTCCTTTGCCTTTTGCTTCTCTTCTTTTCTCAGCTAAGACCTGAGAAAAGAAGAGAGGGCCTCCTCAGGCAACATTTTGCCTTTTTGCATTTCTTTTTCTTGGGAATGGTTTTGATCACTGCCTCCTGTATAATGTTACAAACCTCTGTCCATAGTTCTTCAGGCACTTTGTCTATCAGATCTAATCTCTTGAATCTATTTCTCACTTCCACTGTATAATCATAAGGAATTTGATTTAGGTCACACCTGAGTAGTCTAGTGGTTTTCCCTACTTTCTTCATTTTAAGTCTGAATTTTGTGATAAGGAGTTCATGATCTGAGACAGTCAGCTCCTGGTCTTGTTTTTGCTGACTGTATAGAGCTTATCCATCTTTGGCTACAAAGAATATAATCAATCTGATTTTGATATTGACCATCTGGTGATGTCCATGTGTAGCGTCGTCTCTTGTGTTGTTGGAAGAGGGTGTTTGCTGTGATCAACACAGTCTCTTGGCAAAACTCTGTTAGCCTTTGCCCTGCTTCATTCTGTACTTCAGGGCCAGCCTTGCCTGTTACTCCAGGTTTCTCTTGACTTCTGCTTTTGCATTCCAGTCCCCTATGATGAAAATGACATCTCTTTTTGGTGTTAGTTCTAGGTCTTATAGCTCTTCATAAAACTGTTCAACTTCAGCTTCTTTGGCATTACTGGTTGGGGCATAGACTTGGATTACTGTGATATTGAATGGTTTACATTGGAAATGAACAGATCATTCTGTCATTTTTGAGATTGCACCCAAGTACTGCATTTTGGACTCTTTTTTTTTTTTTTTGACTATGAGGGCTACTTCAATTCTTCTAAGGAATTCTTTTCCACAGTAGTAAATATAATGGTCCTCTGAATTAAATATGCCCATTCCTGTACATTTCTTTCCTTTAGATTAGTATATACATGTCATAACTTGTTTTTATCCTTTTGCTTATATCCCATTGGTGTGTTCACATTTAAAATAGATTTCTTGCCAATTTATGTTTGGTTTTCCTCCACTCCATGGTTCTGGTTAGAAGCTCTCCTCCTGCTGGGAAGCCGGGACAGTCACGGAGCTTGCGTCCTTTGTCTCCTGTCTCATGAATCGTGCTTCCACGTGATCAGATCCTGTGCTTTCTCCAGTGTCCTTAGACAATCCTTTTCTGTATTCTGTCTCGTTTTCTGGCAGGAGGTTACATTCTGGGTTCTTCACATGCATAAGGAAATGAAAGTGATGTGATGTTTGACCAGAGACTTGAAGGATGATGCATTTTGTATTTTAGCTTAGTTATAACCAGTATTTTTTAATTTTGAATTTCTTTGATCTCTTGAGCACCTACAGCTCACAAAAGAATCAAAGTTATTTTCTAACTAGTTTTAAGTTTCTAGTTCCATCCATCTGACATTGATATTGACATGACATTCTCACAGTGGCTTCAGGATTCTGTAACTTCTAAACATCATCAAGCAAAATGGTTATTCTGGTGCAAAGAAAATAAAAATCTCATAAAAATCTTAAAATAGGATGTTATTCAGTGCTTAAAAAGTTAATGTGTAGGCCACAAATATATAAAATTGATATTGGGGGAACCGTCAAAGTCTCCTTAGAATACTTTAAGATATTTACAAAGCACTTTATTAATAACAGCACCTCCTACTTGATGTTTAATAGCCCAGGCCCTCAAATTATATGTGTGTGTGTATATATATATATATCACTAGAATTAACATCAGTGAAAATAGTGCCTAGTATGCAGTCTTTTCCTGTTTTTACTTTATTCCATTTCCTTAACCCTTCAGATGGGCTCAAATTCTTGGTTGCAGCAAGGCCAGAGAGAGCAGTGTAAGCAGTATTCTTGTAGAATATCCAGTTGTCCCAGCTCATCCACACTGGCTACCTGAGAGGGAACCCTGTCTGCCCTGTGCGATCCCCAGGCAAAGCAGGAACGTCACTGTGATGGTAAAACACATGTTTACCTCTTCTGACTTAGACGAGCCGTGGAAGGTGCTCGGGAACCTCTTGTGCAGACAGGCCAAGCAAAATTTCTTTCCCAACATTCTACTTTAATTGCAACTCCACTGCTATTGCATCATTGGCCTATGGAGTAAATTCTCACCAAACTCATTTCCGTCCTTCTGCTAAAATGGAGCCTGACTAGCTCACATGTTGTTTTCCTCCAGATTGGTGTTTATTCCATAGTTATGTGGTTTTTCTCATTTTGGTGTCTTTAACCTCAGGAGAAGACTCAGTGACCAGAACAGACAGCAACAGGAGCTGGTAGAAACTGATTATCTTCACCAAACTCCCCCTGAGCCTTCAAGAGAGCTTGCTTTTGTTTTCACAGATGTATCAAGATCATCAGGCCTTCTTCCTTCTTAATACATTACTATCAAATAAATATGAAAATTCTTCAGGTTTGTCTTGATGATCAGAAAAATTTAACAGAGCATATGATATTAGCTTCCTGTGGATGGCATAATAAATACCACAAACTGGGTGGCTTAAGACAACATAACGTCTTTTTTCTCATCGTCCTAGAGGACAGAAGTCTGAAATCAAGTTGTCATTGGCAGGAGTCTTGGGTTCAATCTCTGGTTCAGGAAGATCCCCTGGAGAAGGGAATGGCAAGCTACTTCAGTACTCCCACCTGGAGAATCCCATGGGCGGGGAATCCTGGCAGGCTACAGTTGATGAGGTTGCAAAGAGTTGGACAAACTGAGTGAGTACGACTTTCACTTTCAAACCTGTGTCGCACATGGAATCTTTCACACTCCGATATCCCTCCACGTCATTATTTTTCTCATTTTCCCCAAATACCAGTGTTACTTCTCGTACTGTGTACATAAGTATGTGTTCACCTATAAGCTGCTCTTATTCTCATGCTAACGTGCTCAATTTCACGTGTTACTCACTGGTTCCATGCAGATTGCTAGACTGACAATCGCGAGAATTATCTTTTCAAAGAATTACATTTTTATTCATAACTGGCCAAAGTTCTTAATTTCCGTCTCTTTTCTCTCTGCTATTATCTCTCAGATCTCTCCTTAGGAGTTCAGATTTTTTTCCCTGTCATTTTTCTTTGTTCGTTTTCTTTATTTCCCTATAATAATTTTCCTGTGAAAATGCACCTTTTCAATGTGTGCCTGTAATGCTTTCAGTTCAGTTCAGTTCAGTTCAGTTCAGTCGCTCAGTCGTGTCCAACTCTTTGTGATCCCATGGACCGCAGGACGCCAGGCCTCCCTGTCCATCACCAACTCCCGGAGCTTGCTCAAATTCATGTCCATGGAGTCGGTGATGCCATCCAACCGTCTCATCCTCTGTCATCCCCTTCTCTTCCCACCTTCAATCCTTCCCAGCATCAGGGTCTTTTCAAATGAGTCAGTTCTTCACATCAGGTGGCCAAAGTATTGGAGTTTCAGCTTCAGCATCAGTCCTTCCAATGAACATTCAGGACTGATTTCCTTTAGGATGGATTGGTTGGATCTTCTTGCAGTCCAAGGGACTCTCAAGAGTCTTCTCCGACACCACAGTTCAAAAGCATCAATTCGTCAGGGCTCAGCTTTCTTCACAGTCCAACTCTCACATCCATACATGACCACCGGAAAAACCATAGCCTTGACTAGACGGACCTTTGTTGAGAAAGTAATGTCTCTGCTGTTGAGTCAGATAATGTAGAATTGGATGTGATTGTGTGTGTTGTGATGTATGATATGAGATATGTATTTGCTCTTCAGTCCATTTCTCATGTAGGGCTCCTAAAACTCTGTATATCTCTCCTTCTGGTTGTTTCTGAATTATAGTCTTTTAAAACATTTGTCTGAGTTCTCTGAGTCATTTTAACAGATTAATAGAACCTGAGGCGTGGCCTTGGGGGTCATCTGCTTTATAGCCAGTTGGTCAGAATTTTAGGTAACAACCTGGACTTGTGACTGGCATCCTGCGTTAGAGAATGTCTAGTTTGTGGCTGATTGATCAGAAGCACAGGTAACAGTCTGGGTTTGCCACTGGCCTCTGGAGTGTGAGCGAGGGAGGCTGCAGTCCTGTCGGAATGAACCTTTAACCTGTACAATCAGATGCTATCTCTGGGTAGACGGTGTCACAACTGAGTTGAATTCTTGGACACCGTGCTGGTGTCTGCAAGTTGTTGGCATAAGGGGAAGACACAGACCTCCACGTTGCAAGTTGAGTCTCAGACAACAAACAGATCATGATAAAGACAATGTCTTTCCCAAGCCTCTTGTGCAGCATCTGTCTGGGAAAGAAATCATAAATTATCCAGCCTGGGATCGTGAGTCACTGTATCACTTAACCCTAACTCCTCTCTTCCTCTAGTACTTACCATCTTATTTCTTCTCTCCTAAAACTCAAACTGATGTCTGCAAAAGCCATCACAGATGACAGTCTGCAGTGGAATAAGGGAGGACCATGTGCACTTAGGAACATGTCTTTTCTCTTCTTTGTGTGGCATCTCAGTTTGGGCCTTTTGTTTGTGCTTTTGTGGGATTTGGGGGGTTCTTGTCAATGAATGCTGCATGGTCTTGGGAAACTGAGTCCTGAAGTTAGATAGGATAAGCCAGAATTGAAGCTCTTACGGTGATGACATTTCTCTTGGAGGTGACTTACCTAACGGCTTCAGACCCCACCTTAAAGATGACATGGGGCAGCATTGGCGTGGAGTTTGTAGTGGGAGGGAAGTAAGTCATGGCGTTCTTTCTTTCTCTCTTGTTCTTTGACTCACCTTTCCCCTTATTCACTGTGTAATGCCTACACTTTTCATTTTGAGTAAAACTGAAAAATGTATGAATGATTGCTTTCTTAGGTCCCTCTGTCTAACGTCATTGCCTGCCCTGCCCCCTGCTGACTTGCTACCTGGAAATGTTCTTTCTTAAAATCACTGAGTCCTCCTGCTTCTCACTGCCTTTACTCCTCCTTCTATTTGAGGGCCTCAGCCCCTCTTTTTTGAGATTTTTATGACACAGTCAAATACCAGCTCCCATCCCAACTGCCAAGTCCATCACTCTATACCATATCAGCCTTTTAAATGTCGCTTTAAATGTTCACTTATCTTCTTCATTAGAATGTAAGCTACAAGAGCGGCGAGATCTGTGATTTATTTGTTGCTATCTTCTCTCCGTTCTGAGGTGAATGTGCAGTACATAAAGGGTTCTCCAAGAGAGTGTTCTCGGAAAATTAAATCTGTACCCCCCCGCTTCTCATTCTTATAATAATGAGGAGTGGAGTGATGTGCAGCCATGTGTAGACAGTAGAATTCAATTAAAAGGTTTCCAATAAGAACTGCAGTAAGGTAACTCTTCACTCTGCTTCACCTCAGTCTTTGAGTGTGAAGCAGACAATGGAAAACGGATTAGAAACCTCCGTCCAGACCTGCTAGATTGACGCAAGGCTGACTAGGATGCTGAATTTAAGGAAGAACTTACTCGCAGAGCTGTGCAAATGGGGACCCTGTAAGTGAGTGGCCCTGGGAGTGAGCGTCGTCTTAAATTTTGAGTCATAGGTCTCTTGCTTGCTTCCTCATAGCCCTAACCCTGACTGTATTTTACTGAGGTCAATTTGGGAACTTAAAACAGGCTCCTACAATGCTGGATGGAGGTTTGTGACATTGTACAGGAGATGGTGATCAAAACCATCCCCAAGAAAAAGGAATGTAAAAAGGCAAAATGGCTGTCTGAGGAGGCCTCACAAACAGCTGTGAAGAGAAGAGAGGTGAAAGGCAAAGGAGGAAAGGAAAGGTATTCCCATCTGAATGCAGAGCTCTAGAGAATAGCAAGGAGAGATGAGAAAGCCTTCTTAAATGAGCAATGCAAAGAATCAGGAAAACAATAGAATGGGAAAGACTAGAGTTCTATTGAACAATATTAGAGATACCAAGGGAATGTTTCATGCTAAGACGGGCACAATAAAGGGCAGAAATGGTATGGTCCTAACAGAAGCAGACAATATCGAGAAGAGGTGGCAAGAATACACAGAAGAGTTATACAAAAAAGATATTAATAACCCAGGTAACCACGATGTTGTGATCACTCACCTAGAGCCAGACATCTTGAAGTGTGAAGTCAAGTGGGCCTTAGGAAGCATCACTACGAACAAAGCTAGTGGTGGTGATGGAATTCCAGCTGAGCTATTTCAAATCCTAAAAGATGATGCTGTGAAAGTGCTGCACTCAATATGCCAGCAAATTTGGACAACTCAGCAGTGGCCACAGGACTGGAAAAGGTCAGTTTTCATTCCAATCCCAAAGAAAGGCAATGCCAAAGAATGCTCACATGCTAGCACAGTAATGCTCAAAATTCTCTAAGCCAGGCTTCAACAGTATGTGATCAGAGAACTTCCAGATGTTCAAGCTGCATTTAGAAAAAGAGAGGAACCACAGATCAAATTGCCAACATCTGTTGGATCATAGAAAAAGCAAGAGAGTTCCAGAAAAACATCTACTTCTGCTTTATTGACTACGCCAAAGCCTTTGACTGTGTGGATCTCAACAGACTGCAAAATTCTTAAAGAGATGGAAATACCAGACCACCTTACTTGCCTCCTGAGAAATCTGTATGCAGGTCAAGAAGCAACAGACTGGTTCCATATTGGGAAAGGAGTACGTCAAGGCTGTATATTGTCAGCCTGCTTATTTAACTTATACGCAGAGTACACCATGAGACATGCTGGCCTGGATGAAGCACAAGCTGGAATCAGGATTGCAGGGAGAAATATTGATAAATATTGATAACCTCAGATATGCAGATGAGACCACCCTTATGGTAGAAAGTGAGGAGAAACTGAAGAGCTTCTTGATGGAAGTGAAAGAATAGGGTGAAAAAACTGGTTAAAACCAAACACTGACAAAGCGAAGTTCCTGGAATCCGGTCCCATCGCTTCACGGCAAATAGATGGGAAACAATGGAAACAATGAGAGACTTTATTTTCTTGGGCTCCAAAATCACTGCAGATGGTCACTGCAGCCATGAAATTAAAAGTCGCTTACTCCTTGGAAGAAAAGCTATGACCAACCTAGACAGCCTATTAAAAAGCAGAGACTTTACTTTGCTAACAAAGGTCCATCTAGTCAAAGCTATGGTTTTTCTAGTGGTCATGCATGGATGTGAGAGTTGGACTATAAAGAAAACTGAGAGCTGAAGAATTGATGCTTTTGAACTGTGGTGTTGGAGAAGACTCTTGAGAGTACCATGGACTGCAAGGAGATCCAACCAGTCAATCCTAAAGGAAATCAGTCCTGAATATTCATTCGAAGGACTGATGCTGAAGCTGAAGCTTCAATACTTTGGCCACCTGATGCGAAGAACTGACTCATTTGAAAAGACCCTGATGCTGGGAAAGATTGAAGGTGGGAGGAAAAGGGGACGACAGAGGATGAGATGGTTGGATGGCATCACCGACTTGATGGACATGAGTTTGAGCAAACTCCGGGAGATAGTGAAGGCCAGGGAAGCCTGGTGTGCTGCAGTCCGTGGGGTCCCAGAGTCCAACACGACTGAGCAACTGAACTGAACCGAACTGATGTTCCAAATATTTCACAGGGTGTGGTTATACTAAAAATTCATTTGATGTTTAGCTGAAATTCAGATGTAAGCATACATCCTGCTTTTTTATTTGCTGAACCTGACCACACCTACCTGGAGGTTTTCTGGGGTTAATGATCTCATGATGGTTATGTTGTGGCAGACTTCACATCAACAATGATATTGTAGGAGGATGATTTCATCTGTCCTGTGAACAGTGAAAAGCCGAGTTAGGGTTCTCAGTCATCACTGCTGTGCTGTTCTAGTCTCTCCAGCCCTCTCGATTTTCTCTGCATTGAGAATATATCAGATGAAGCAAACATTACCACCTGAAGCTTTTATAAAATACTGGAAACTTAGAGTTTCTCAAAGCAGACAAGCCTGCTCTAACTGTTTGAAAATTTGGTGCATTCACTAATAAAAGACCCCCAGAGATTTGTGCTCTATGGCCTAGAGTGGACCGAGCAAGCCCCTTTGTTCCATTAAATTCTTTCCAAGAGGCTTAAAAATAGGCCAGATGTGCAACTTATTGAGAAAACCACCTTTAACACAGATTGTGTTATGGTTCCCGGAAAGATAGCAATGCCCTTTGGGCTTGGGAGAGAGGATTTCAGTTAGAGTAAGATATTTGCTTTTCTTCTTTGAGTATCAACTTACTGAGCCTTTCTCAGAGCAAGAAATGAATGTATGAAGGTAGAGGAATTCAGTTCAGCCACATCAGATAGGAAGATGCATCCAGGGTAATTGAATATCCACAAGATGAATTCTCTATGATAGGAAGAGAGTAGTCATTTATCAAAAGGCAGTGTGTTAACAAAATCTAAAGAGCAGAAACAATAATCTAGCATCTTGTAGTCAAGAAGTAAAGGCAATGGTTATCTTGAAATGAACGAAGTAGCAAACAGCTGTAAGGAAGACAGAAACATCTTAGATACATCGGCATCAGTATGGTCACTTATCTGAATACTACAAATACAGTGGGAGTGTCAAGGAGGGCATTACCCTATTTTAGTGGTTTCAAACCTTGCTGAAATATCAGATCAACAGATATATTGAGGTGAATTATCCTGGCCCTCAGATCTGAGGATCTATGTTTTATGTCTCCGTGAGGAACTCTGATATGACACATTTGGGGATATAGTCACATTTATTTATTTACCCACTGACATAATAAATGGCAGGAAGCTTGCATGAGTGCAAGCTAAGTCACTTCAGTCGTGTCCGGCTCTTTGCGACCCCGTGGACTACAGCCCACCAGGCTCCTCTGTCCTTGAGATTCTCCAGGCAAGAATCCTGAAGTGGGCTGCCATGCCCTCTTCCAGGGGATCTTCCCGATCCAGGCATCAAATCTGCACCCTTGCATCTCCTGCACTGGTGGGCAGATTCTTTACCACTAACACCACCTGGGAAGCCCCACCAGAAAACTTATCAGGTACCAAAACTGTTCTTGGTTTTTTGTCGTTGGTTTGTTTTTCCTCATTTCCAGCTTTCATAAATGTCCATTCTAACGGAGAGAGAAAATTCGAACAAAAATGAATAAAGAAAATAAAAACTAACAGTATGGTAGGGACTTCTCTGGTGGGCCAGCGGTTAAGACTTCTCCTCCCAGGGCAGGGGGTACAGGTTCAGTCCCTGGTTGGGGACTAAGATCCCATATTCCTCGTGGCCAAGACAGCAAAACATAAAAACAGAAGCAATAGTGCAATAAACTCAATATAGACTTTAAAAACGGTCCATGTCATTGAAAAATAAGACAAATAAATACCGTGACAAAGCGTGATACTTGCTGTAACAGAAGGTAAGCAGGAGGAGAGTGTGTGTGCTGGAGGAGTGTGGATGCTGTGTTGAATGTGGAGGTAATGGAAGCCTCTGTGGTGAGACAGGGATAGAAAGAGCAGTCCAGACCTGAAGGCCCTGCACCGTGAAGCAGGAGTGGATTTCGGAAGATTCCTGGAGGAGCAGGAAGGGGAGGCAGTGAACACGGAAGGGAAGCGTGGAAGGTGAGCCTGAGGGGCACCCACGGATCACTCATCCAGGACCCTGCAGGCCGATGACGAGGTTGGATTTCACTCTGTGGAAAATGGAACGTCACTGTAGATTTAGGACAGGGAAGTGATCTGAGCAGATTTTATTTTAAAATCTCACCCTGGTTGTAGAAATTAGGGACACCGAGTACGCAGCTAAGTAGTTATCCAAATGTGTAGCGATGCTGGCTTGTGCCGAGTGGATAGGAATGGTGGAGGTGAGAAGTGGTTGGTTCAGGACATGTTTTTAAAGGTCAAGCATCAGAAGGACTTGCTGATTAATTGGTTGTGGGTTATGAGGGAAAGGCAAGATTCCAAAGTGACTGTAAATGTTTGGGATGACAGCTTGACCGAAGGAGATGCCAGTGTCAGGGTGGTGGACTCACTGAGAGTTGCAGGCGTGCTGAGTCTTCGGGATTGGTTTTAGATGTATCATGTTTGGAATGCTTCTGAGACAGCCAAGCAGCAATGTCCCATCAGGCAGCTGAAGCACAGAGAGTCAGGTTTAAAGCAAGATTTCAAGACTAGAAATATGGAATTTGGGAATCATCAACATATAGAGAATTTAAGTCATGAGATTTTAGGAAATTCATGTAAATGGAGAAGAAATGGGATATAAGATCAAGCCTTGTTGTGGCTAAAAAACAAAATTTAGAGATAAGTTAGATGATATAAAGGTGTTGGCATTTTGGGTTGAATGGTACTTTACTATTCAAGACAAGTGTGAGGATTGTAGGATGCTTAGCATCCCTGGGTCTGTATATTAGACACCAGTGTCACCTGCTAATTATTGTGACAGCAAATACAGCTCCATATACTTGCACGCCACTCCAGAGATGTGTCCTGGTGAAAACCCTTGACTATATGGTTATTGAAATCAGTAACTGGCTTCAGAGATTTTAGTTTCAAAGATTATGTTTCAGATATACTTGCATTAATAAAGTATATATTATGAAGGGTTATGGTATTATGGAATAAAAGAAAATTTGTTTGCTAACATTCTCCCAGGGCCAAGAAAATAAAGCAAGCTCAGAAAAGCATTAAATCCACTCTTAGCATTTTTGCTACTTAACCGGGATTAACTGATTAATTGATTCCTGTAATATCCTTTGTAAAACATTCAAAACATAATAAATGCTGGATTAGTGAACAAATTTTGGTAATCTAGCACACTTCCCAGCACCCATCCCCACCTTAGAATTATATGTGCAGGTGTTTTTTCTCAAATCTGTTCTGTAAATTGTCCATAATGTCATAAGTACACTTTTAAAATTCGATATTATTTACATATAAAATAGGGCTTCCCTGGTGGCTCAGATGGTAAAGAATTTGCCTCTGATGCTGAAGACCTGGGTTCAGTCCCTGGGTTGGGAAAATCCCCTGGAGAAGGGAATGGCTACCCACTCTAGTATTCTTCCCTGGAGGATTCCATGGACAGAGGAACCTAGCATGCTGTAGTCCACAGGGTCACAAGAAGTTGGACATGACTGAGTGTCAAACACACACATACAAAATAAATGTTATTTAGTGCATTATTTCAAGATCATCATTTTGTCGAGCATTAGTTCCATGAGATGGTATCTATCCATTTATTTCTGGGGTGATGGTAACGTTCTGTGTGTACCTTAACAGGGGTTTGTGGTACCAGATGTATGTATCCTGTGTGCTGAGTCTCTCAGTCATGTCTGACTCTTTTGTGACCTCATGGACTGTAGCCCACCAGGCTCCTCTGTTCATGGGATCTTTCAGGCTAGAATTCTGGAGTAGGTTGCATTTTCTCCTCCAGGGGATCTTCCCAACCCGGGGATCAAGCCTGTCTCCCCCATCTCCTGCATTGCCCATGTCTCTTTGCTTCTGAGCCATCAGAGAAGACTGGATGTATACATTTGTCAAAACCCCACCTCTAGAGCTAGCTCCTTTTGTTTTTCCTGACCTTAGATTATTTTTAGCTGTTCTGTGTCCATGTGTGTGTGGCGGCAGGGGCGGGGGCGGGGGCGGGAAGCGGCATTCAGTCATGTCTGACTTTGTGACCCCATGGACTATAACCCACCAGGCTCCTGTGTCTATGGTTTACCTGTTCTATAATTTTGCATAAATTGAATTTCACATGAGTTGCATCCTATAGTTTGTACTCCTTTGGTGGAAGGTGTCTTTCACTCAGCATGTTTTAAGATTCATGGGTGAGGTTTTAAGATTCATTAAGTGTATCAGAAGTTTATTACTTTTTATTGATGGACAGAGTTTCATTGTGTAAATAAGCCACAATTTCTTTCTGTACATACCTCTTTGTGAGCATATATTTTCATTTCTCTTGGGAAAATACCCAGTTGAATTGGTCCATTGAATAGGTGTATATATAGTTTTAGAAGAAACTGCCAGAATTTTTTCCAAAGTGATGGTATTATTTTAAATTTGCATTACAAATTTACATTCCCATTGTAAAACATGGGAAAGTTCTGATTGCTCCATATCCTTACCAGTGCTTGATGTTGTCAGCCTCATCAGTTTTAGCCCTTCTAATGGAGGGTGTAAAGGTATTTCTTTGCAGTTTTTATTTGCATTTCTTCAATAACTGTTGATACTGAGTATTTTTCACTTATTTATTGGCCATTTATATATCTTTTTTTATAAAGTGACTTCAAGAATTGACCCACAGAAATCTGTTCAGCAACTCTTTAAAAGCTGAGTTGCTATAATAAATTTGCCTTAGAAGAGTTACTATCAGTCAATATTGGAGGGAGTTTGTTTATGTAATACCCACTAGTCAAAAAGGAAGTTATTTAGGTATATGTTTAAAAATAATTATAGAAGATCACAAATACTTTTTTTCTCTATTGACTGAGTAATTAAGCTGGTTTCCACTGAAAGTTAATTAATGCACCATGCTTCTGGAGAGCAATATTTATGTTAGTCAATGCATATAATTATGAATTTTAATTGTAAAAAAAAATAGAAACCCCAAGACACTTATTAACTTAGGTAACTTTTCTGCTACTTTTCAATTATGTAAAAATAATTGAACTTTGTTCAAGAAGCAGTATCCACATATTGTTCTGATAAAATACCTTAAGTCTGACATGCTTTGCTCATTTTATGTGAAAACCAATTCATAATAAACACACAGCTGGGTATGTTCCTGAATGGGTACATCATACTTTTCATTATACAGAAAAGAGACTGAAACTCAAAGTCAAGAAATACAATCTGTTAGATCACTAAGTAGTCATCCACTCTGAAGAAGCTGAGGTGATACGTAAAATACCTATTCCGATAGTAAGAAACCAGAGTGCAGTTTGTTCATCATTATGGAGCAAATAAATCTAGTCTCTGAATCTGGATAGCGGCCATCCGAGATTTTCATTTACATAAGTATACTTTTAACCTCACAAATAAGATAATGTCTACATAATTCAAAGGAATAAAAAACAAAAGAAGGGATTCAACTCAAACTTTGGTCAGCAACCATTTACCTACAAGCCTTTCCAAGATGACAAAATAGTGTCGCTCAGTCATGTCCAACTCTTTGCAACCCCATGGACTATACAGTCCATGGAATTCTCCAGGCCAGAATGCTGGAGTGGGTAGACTTTTCCTTCTCCAGGGGATCTTCCCATCCCAGGGATGGAACCCAGATCTACCCCATTGCAGGATAATTCTTTACCAGCTGAGCCACAAGGGAAGCTCATGATTTATAAAATAATGTATTTAAGTATCAGGTGCATATATACAAAACAAAAAACATTATCACAACTTTGCTGAATAGTCTCTTTTTCTTATGTTAAATTTACTGTCAACCTGGTTTGGGCTGCGATTGGAACAAAATCACCTACTACCACTCTAAACAGCTTCCCACTCTCCATGATAATACTGTTTTGCAACTGGTACTTGCTAGAGTAAATCTACCTTGAAACAGCTGACTTGTCAGTCAGTACTCAGGGAGGGTCAGCCCTGCAAAGAGAAGGCTCCTTGCAGTGTAACAGCTGAAGTCTTTTATACATGTGTGCATGCTGAGTTGCTTTAGTCATATCCGACTATTTGCAACCCCATGGACTTTAGTCTACCAGGCTGCTCTGTTCCGTGGGACTCTCCAGGCAAGAATACTGGAGGAGATTGCCATGCCCTCCTCAAAGTCTTCTATGAGGCTTATAAATTAATAACATAATGTGTGAAGAAGGCTTAAGCTAAAGGAAAATAGATTGTTGTGTTTCGGTGAGTTTTCATTCGTTGTTCTGTTGGTATGTGTAACTGAGTCTTGTTAAGTTTGCACTTACTTACAATACTGTGTGATGTCTTTTGGCAGAGAGCAGACCGCTGTATTAAGTCAAAATAAATATATTCAAGTATAGACTCTGCGGTACTCAAAATATGTCCTTGAGTCAAATTCACTTCTACTAGAGTTTATTTTCTAGTTCCTGGGGATAGCATTTGCCCCACTGATCTCCACAGTGCTCTGAGGTTATGAAGGAGACAGTGGACATGAGAACATGCTTTCAGAAAAAGTGCCATCAGACCATCCTTGATGATGCCCTTCGACAGTTGACAGCTGTCCATTTCCAACGTTTTTCACTGCTCCTACCATGACCCCAGAGTGTTGGAAATGTTGCTCATGAAAACATCGTCCTTTGTGACTTCACTGTCACTGCCAATGTCTTATTTAGATGGGCTCCGGTTTGTGTAAACAGCCCAATAAATAGTTTATTTGTTCTGAATCTTTCCTCTGGGAATTCTCTTTAGAAGTACAGCCTAGCATCTCATTTCAAAGAGGGCAAGGAAAACATCAGCCACGGAATGACTGCATTTTCTAAACGTACAGCTTAAAAACATCGCATCTGGCGTGCCCAGAGACACATCTGTCTGTGCAGCTGTAGAGCTGGGTCGCGCCTTCACGCCCAGGCGGCTACACTCACGTGGGGTCCCTGTGGCTCCTGCAGGGTCTTCCTGGGGTTTGCAAACAGTAGCCACAAATGCTCTTTCTTTTATAATATCTACCTTTTGATGCTAAAGATTCTATATTAAAGTAAAGCAAAAGTAGGTTTGTGTATCTGAATTTCCAAGTTGATTACTGCTGCTGAAGTCTGATAAACCGCAGTTACAAAGCCAGGCCAAGCAGGTAAGTAATCAAAGCAGCAACGAGCGCACAGGCACTCTCTTCTGCTGCCACATCAGAGAGCAGCACGCAGAAGCCCTTCTGATTGTTGGGTTTCAGCATTAGAGGCAACAGCTTTCTCAGCCCCCTTAGAAGACAGAGATGAGAAAACGTCATCTGATCCAGAAACTCGAGTTACAGCTACATTTTTTTTGATCAAGAATGAATAGGGAGGCCTCTCAGGTGGGGTTCAGGAGCTCAGAGAACAGTCTTTTTCCACGCTAAATGCCCTGCAGCTGCAGTCAGCAGCGCCTTGGGCAAGGAGAAACATCTGGTGTTCTGCTTCTCGGGCTGCTCCCGGCACTTCGCTGGCAGCCCCTGATCCTTCCTTCCTGACCTGGGCAAGTCACACTCACCCGGAGTCACAGAAGAGGCATTACAGGTTCCCACCCACTTCTTCAGTTATGCACCCGCTGTCTATCTGTTATTGTTCTCAAATGTGATCTGTGAAGGTAGATTTAAATTTATACTACTCATTGTCATATGAGTATCCTGTTATTCTTAATTTGGCCATTCATTTATTCAAGGAATGTTCATTGAGAGCCAACTTGCCTGCGTTTATTGATGGAGATGTGTAGATGCAGAAGGTGTGGAGGTGCGGCAGACAGGACGCCCTCCCAAGCGTCGGTGCTCTCACACACGCATCCCCACGGGCACTCAGACACGCCTCGCTCTGCTGTGGGGGCAGGCTTGACCACCGCTTTTGTCTGAGCAATTCCAGCCGAGGCCCAGTTTATATCTTATCTCTCAAATGAACCTGTGGGCTCATTCAAGCCTTTGTGCATAGTTTTTAAGATGTTTTCAACCCTTTCTCTGGTATATAGGAACTCTGGGGAGCCTGAAGTGCAGAAGTGCTTGCAAGGCCCTGGGGGCCTTCAGAACAGGAAGGTCAGTTCTGGATCAACGGTGTCTCTATCATCTACTCCATTGTCCATGGTAGACACTGGTAAGAGTTTAGCTCACACTTCCTCACTGAAATTTAGCACTGCCTTTGACCTGTTCATATCTTCCTGGAGGCTCAATGGGCTTCCGGGGAAGCTCAGCTAGTAAAGAATGAATCTGTGATGCAGCAGACCGCAGTTTGATTCCTGGGTAGGGAAGTTCCCCTGGAGAAGGGATAGGCTACCCACTCCAGTATTCTTGGGCTTCCTCGGTGGCTCAGCTGGTAAAGAATCTGCCTGCAATGCGGGAGACTTGGGTTTAATCCCTGGGTTGGGAAGATCCCCTGAAGGAGGGCATGGCAACCCACTGCAGTATTCTTGCCTGGAGAAACACATGGACAGAGGAGCCCGGCAGGCTACAGTCCAAGGGGTCACAAAAGAGTCAGACACGGCTTGGCTTAGTGACTAAATAGCAATTGACCTTTTTGTAATGTACTGCTGCTCCTGGCAACCAAATAAACCAGTTAGTACTGACCCAGGATAGCCCCTTATCTTCTCCATCAGAGGGCAGACAGAATAAAAACACACAGAATCACAGAAAACAAATCAAACTGATCACATGGACCACAGCCTTGTCTGACTCAGTGAAACTATGAGTCATGCCGAGTAGGGTCACCCAAGACATATGAGTCGTGATGGAGAGTTCTGACAAAATGTGGTCCACTGGAGAAGGGAGTGGCAAACCACTTCAGTATTCTTGCCTTAAGAACCCCATGAACAGTATGAAAAGGCAAAATGATAGGACACTGAAAGATGAACTCCCCAGGTCATTAGGTGCCCAGTATGCCATTGGAGATCAATGGAGAAATAACTCCAGAAAGAATGGAGAGACAGAGCCAAAGCAAAAACAGTGCCCAGTTGTGGATGTGACTGGTGATGCACGTGAAGTCTGATGCTGTAAAGAACAATATTGCGTAGGAAACTGGAATGTTAGGTCCATGAATCAAGGTAAACTGGAAGTGGTCAAACAGGAGATGGCAAGAGTGAACACTGACTTTTTAGGAAGTGGTGAACTAAAATGGACCAAAATGGGCATATTTAATTCAGATGACCATTATATTTACTACTGTGGGCAAGAATCCCTTGGAAGAAGTGGAGTAGCCCTCATAGTCAACAAAAGAGTCTGAAATGCAGTACATGAGTGCAATCTCAAAAATGACAGAATGAAGTCTGTTTATTTCCAAGGCAAACCATTCAATATCACAGTAATCCAAGTCTATGTCCCAACCTCTAATGCCAAAGAAGCTGAATGCCTCTATAAACTGTGGAAAATTCTGAAAGAGGTGGAAATACCAGACCACCTGACCTGCCTCTTGAGAAACCTGTATGCAGGTCAGGAAGGAACAGTTAGAACTGGACATGGCACAATAAACTGGTTCCAAATAGGAAAAGGAGTACGTCAAGGCTGTATATTGTCACCCTGCTGATTTAACTTATGTGCAGAGTACATCATGAGAAACGCTGGGCTGGAAGAAGCACAAGCTGGAATCAAGACTGCCGGGAGAAATATCAATAGCCTCAGATATGCAAATGACACCACCCTTATGGCAGAAAGTGAAGAGGAACTAAAAAGCCTCTTGATGAAAGTGAAAGAGGAGAGTGAAAAAGTTGGCTTAAAGCTCAACATTCAGAAAACTAAGATCATGGCATCCGGTCCCATCACTTCATGGGAAATAGATGGGGAGACAATGGAAACAGTGTCAGACTTTTATTTTTTTGGGCTCCAAAATCACGGCAGATGGTGATTGCAGTCATGAAATTAAAAGTCGCTTACTCCTTGGAAGGAACGTAATGACCAACCTAGACAGCATATTAAAAAGCAGAGACATCACTTTGCCAACAAAGGTCCATCTAGTCAAATCTATGGTTTTTCCAGTGGTCATGTATGGATGTGAGAGTTGGACTGTGAGGAAAGCTGAGCACCGAAAAATTGATGCTTTTGAACTGTGGTATTGGAGAAGACTCTTGAGAGTCCCTTGGACTGCAAGGAGATCAAACCAGTCCATCCTAAAGGAGATCAGTCCTGGGTGTTCATTGGAAGGACTGATGCTGAAGCTGAAGCTCCAATACTTTGGCCACCTGATGCGAAGAGTTGACTCATTGGAAAAGACCCTGATGCTGGGAGGGATTGGGGGCAGGAGGAGAAGGGGATGACAGAGGATGAGATTGTTGGATGGCATCACCGACTAGATGGGCATGAGTTTGAGTAAACTCTGGGAGTTTGTGATGGACAGGGCGGCCTGGTGTGCTGTGGTTCATGGGGTCGCAAAGAGTTGGACACAACTGAGCGACTGAACTGAACTCACTGATGAAGACCTATGAGACCTACTAGAAATAAAACCAAAAAAGTTGTCCTTTTCATCATAGGGGACTGGAATGCAAAAGTAGAAGTGAAGACATACCTGGAGTAACAGGCAAGTTTTGCCTTGGAGTGCAAAATGAAGCAGGGCGAAGGCTAACGTAGTTTTGCCAAGAGAATGCACTGGTCATAGCAAATACCCTCTTGAAGCAACACAAGAGATGACTCTACACTTAGACATCACCAGATTATCAATACTGAAATCAGATTGATTATATTCTTTGCAGTCAAAACTGGAGAAGCTCTATACACTGAGCAAAAACAAGACCGGGAGCTGACTGTGGCTCAGATCATTAACTCCTTATTGCCAAATTCAGACTTAAATTGAAGAAAATAGGTAAAGCCACTAGACCATTCAGGTATGATCTAAATCAAATCTCTTATGATTATACATTGAAAGGTGAAAGTTGCTCTGTGTGACACCATGGACTATACAGTCCATGGAATTCTCTAGGCCAGCATACTGGTGTGGGTAGCTGTTCCCTTCTCCAGGGAATCTTCCCAACTGGGGGATCAAACCCAGGTCTCCCGCATTGCAGGTGGATTCTTTGCCAACTGAGCCACCAGGAAATCTGAAGAATTTTGGAGTGGGTATTCTATCCCTTCTCCAGGAGATCTTCCCAACATAGAAATCAAACCGGGGTCTCCTGCATGGCAGGTGGATTCTTTACCAGCTGAATTCCTAGGGAAGCCCCTCAATTATACACTGGAAGTGACAAATAGATTCAAGGGATTAAATCTGACAGACCAAGTGCCTGAAGAACTATGGACAGAGGTTCATGACATTGTACAGGAGGCAGTGATCAAAACCATTCCCCAGAAGAAGAAATGCAATGAGGCAAAATGGTTGTCTGAGGAGGCCTTACAAATAGCTGAGAAAAGAAGAAAGGGGAAGGCAAAGGAGAAAAGAAAAGACATATCCATCTGAATCTGAGTCCTAAAGACTAGCAAGGAGGCATAAGAAAGCCTTCCTCAGTGATCAATGCAAAGAAATAGAGGAAAACAATTGGATGGGAAAGACTAGAGATCTCTTCAACAACATTAGAGATACCAAGGGAACATTTCATGCAAAGATGGTCACAATAAAGGACAGAAACAGTATGGACCTAATAGAAGCAGAAGATATTAAGAAGAGGTGGCAAGAAGATACTGATGAACTACACAAAAAAGATCTTAATGACCCAGATAATCACAAGTGTGTGATCACTCACCTAGAGCCAGACATCCTGGAATGTGAAGTCAAGTGGGCCTTAGGAAGCATCACTACGAACAAAGCTAGTGGAGGTGATAGAATTCCAGCTGAGCTATTTCAAATCCTAAAAGATGATGCTGTGAAAGTTCTGCACTAATATGCCAGTGAATTTGGAAAGCTCACAGTGGCCACAGCACTGGGAATGGTCAGCTTTTTTTCTGATCCCAAAGAAAGGCAATGCCAAAGAATGTTCAAACTACCACACAATTGCACTCATCTCACACTCTAGCAAAGTAATGCTCAAAATTCTCCAAGCTAGACTTCAACAGTACATGAACTGAGAATTTCCAGATGTTGAAGCTGGATTTCGTAATGGCAGAGGAACCAGAAATAAAATTGCCAACATCTGTTGGATCATCCAAAAAGCAAGAGAATTCCAGAAAAAATATCTATTTCTGCTTCAGTGACTATGTTAAATCCTTTGATTGTGTGGATCACAACAAACTGTGGAAAATTCTTCAAGATATGGGAATACCAGACCACCTTTCCTGCCTCCTGAGAAATCTGTATGCAGGTCAAGAAACAACAGTTAGAACTGAACATGGAACAATGGACTGGTTCCAAATTGGAAACTTTGAGTACATCAAGGCTGGATAGTGTCACCCTGTTTATTTTACTTCTATGCAGAGCACATCATGTGAACTGCTGGACTGGATGAACCACAAGCTGGAATCAAGATTGCCGGGAGAAATACCAATAAACTCAGATATGCAGATGACACCACCATTATGGCAGAAAAGCAGAGAAGAACTAAAGAGCCTTTTGATGAAAGAGAAAGAGGAGAGTAAAAAAGTTGGCTTAAAGCTCTACATTCAAAATACTAAGATCATGGCATCTGGTCCCTCACTTCATGGCAAATAGATAAAGAAACAATGGCAGCAGTTCATTTTCTTGGACTCCACAATCACTGCAAATGGTGACTGCAGCCATGAAATTAAAAGACACTTGCTCATCAGAAAGAAAGCTATGACAAACCTAGACAGCATATTAAAAAGCAGAGACATTACTTTACCGACAAAGGTCTGTCTATGAATGTGTCTGATAAGCCTTAAAGAAATCTGAGCTCTGAAAAATTGATGCTTTTGAGCTGTGATGTTGGAGAAGACTCTTGAGAGTCCCTTGGACTGCAAGGAGATCAAACTAGTAAATCCTAAAGGAAATCAGTCCTGAATATTCATTGGGAGGACTGATGCTGAAGCTGAAGCTCCAATACTTTGGCCACCAGATGTGAAGAACTGACTCATTGGAATAGACCCTGATGCTGGGAAAGATTGAAGGCAGGAGGAGAAGGGGACGACAGAGGATGAGATGGTTCAATGGCGTCACCGACTTGGTAGACATGAGTTTGAGCATGCTTTGGGAGCTGGTGATGGACAGGGAACTCTGGAGTGCTACCATCCATGGGGTTGCAGAGTCAGACATGACTGAGTGACTGAACTGAACTGAGCTCACCCAGGAGATGAAATCTATGTGTTATCCTTGCTTGGAATTCACTAATCTTCTTTTATTTTGACGGGACCATGATCCTCATCCATAACTAAGTATTCACAGTGCCCACAGATGCAAAGCCTCATGACATCACTGAGGTTTTATTCATTTGGATCCCAGGAGGCACCATTGTCATCGGTATTGAGCTCTGACTTCATTTTAGGAGAAATCTAATCTCTGTAAAGTTCATCTGTAGCCACAACTTCCACAGCTTCAAGTCCTTTTAAGCTTTGGTTTTATGCTCACACTCAAGAATCTCCAGCCTTTATCACTTACTGTGCGTTAGCAAGCCAACCAAATAACACCAAATTTGTTTAATTATTGTTCAGCATTCAGTTTAATATAGGTTTTTTGGATGTGTTGGAGGGGAGGGTCTCTATTCCTTAAAATCATTCAGAGACCCATGACCTTTCCTCTAGAGTATTGTTATCTTACAGGGGCTCAGGGTCATCTACCAGATCCACTCCATTGAGCCAGTGAGAAAACAATGTGGGAATCATGTGTGTGTGTTAGTCACTCAGGCGTGTCTGGCTCTTTGCAACCCCATGAACTCTAGGTTGCCAGGCTCCTCTGTCCATGGAATTCTCCAGGCAAGAATACTGGAGTGGGGAGTCATTTCCTCCTCCAGGGGGTCGTCCCGACCCAGGGATCAAGCCCTGGTCTCCTGTATAGCGGGCAGATTCTTTACCATCTGAGCTACTAGGGACAAATCATACATACTGCTTTTAAAATTTGAGGCCCTGGAAGTCCATATGCATCATTTCTGCCACATTCCACTCACTTAACTGCAAGGGACGCTATGATGTAGTGCCTGATAATTTGACTAAACTAGATAAGCTATGCTTGATGACAGATAAATTCATGGGTTCTTTTTTTTTAATACGAAAGCTTATTTCACTTTTGCAGAAATTCTAATACAATGAGAACAGTCTATAAACAGTTTGAGCAGTACTCTAGGACAGTTTGTCTCAGTATTCAGGATGCTTTTCTCTCGTGGGTCTGCATGATGGTCTCCATGGTTACTCCCAATGGGAAAGGAAAAATGTAAAGGTATACATTGGGTTTAAATGCCTCAACCTGAGAAGCAGGACATCTCACTCTGCCCACATATTTTTTGCCTAGAAATAGTCACATGACCTTGCCTTGCATAGGGGCTAGGAAGGAAGTCTTCACATGCCCAGGAAGGAGAGGAGACCAGGGTGGTCACTTGCCACCCTGCCACATGGGGACAAAAACGTGCTGTTAGAAGGAGATGGAAGTAGAACGTGGCAAACACACAGCATTACAACAGCCACAAGGCATCTCTTCTTCTTCTCTCATAATGTCCTACAAGATCTCGAGGGTACGCATACTCCAGTATAATTTTAATAAGCACCAATTGCTAACTGGCATGTAATTAGAATGTAATTTTTAAATAAAGGAACTGGTAATAATGTGATTTTTCAAAAAGTGACTTTATTCCCAAGCATATCCTGGTTTCAGAGTTGGAGTTTGAAGGTATGCACAAGAGAGGAATTTCTTGGTCAAAAATGAGAGGAATCTAATTTGAATAGCCATGAGCCAACAAAAGGATTTCATTGGCTCATGCAGTTGAAAGATCTTGGCATAGCTATATCCAGGTGCCTAAACGGTAGTGTCATGAATTTGCAGGATTCATTCTCAAACAGGCCACTCTTAAGCTGTGGCAGGTTACCCAGCAGGAGCTCTGGGTCACCCCCGGAAGAGAGAATGTGTTTAGCTCAGTGATTGTAGCAAAAGTCAGACAGCAAACACTCACTGGACCGCACTGGGGTAGCTGTGCACCCATTTAACTGATCACAGAAGAAGCAGATAATAGAACTGGCTGGGTTTGAAGTCAGCTGTTACATCATCCCCATCTAAGCCACAAAATAAAGATGGGAAGTGAGTAGCTTCCCAAAGGAAACTACTGATTGTTGTTACAAGAAAACAGAACCAGAATACCACCCCTCCCCCAGTTTCCCACTGTGTGATGCAAAGAGGAGGAGGTCGCCTTGCTGTCTAATTAGGTCCTCGTGGTGATCCTGCCCTTTAAAAAAAAGAAAGAAAAAGCTACTCTGGCCCAGAGTCTGATCATTAGATTTGCAGGTCTAAAAACCTCATTTGTTATTGCTGTAGGTTATCCTTGGTCTCTGGGATAATGACTTGTGCTAACCTACCTCAGAGACTGAGACATAGACTAGAACTCTGGCCTGTTCATTGTCCGTAAAAAACATAACTTCTCACTGGACCAGCAGATTTGAGCTACACTGAACAACAGCTTGTACACATGAGAAAGTAAACTGAAACCAGTAAGGAATTAGTTAAGCATGAAGTCAGACTCAGGGCATTAGTTACATCAGGACATGCTGTGACAGATAACTGTTATTGCTCAATAAGCGCACCTTGGAGTCATAACTTACCTGCTTAGGAGACTCACTCAAACAGGTCACCTTCACACTCATCTCCACACCCCTAGCAAGTTCTGGGTGACTTTTGTTAAGTTTTGCCTTTCTGACGCTTAATTCCTGTCACTGTATTTTCCCAGGAACCGTTTCCTTTCACTGATACCTTATTTAACTGAATTGTCTTCATTTGCTTCTTGATTAGTTAACAGTCCATTAATAATTACTGTATCTTTATTTACTTAGGCAAAGTGTCAGAAATCTCAGCTTAAGTATCAATCACAAGTGTTCAAATAGTCTCTTCTGAGAACTCTGTGGAATTTCCAAGCATCTTAATGGGTTAAGCTCTTTAAAATCAATATTGTGAGGAGAAAATATTTCCTGGATTTTTACATTATCAGAGTCTTGCCTTTATTCCTGGAACTGTGCAGACCACATTGGTGAAGTTTGTCAATGAGGAATATTTTCTTTTTATATTGAAACAAGTTCAAATTAAGTATGTAAAACATGGCCATTATTTTGAAATCATGTCACACTCACATCAGATCTCGAGAGTAGGGTAAGCAACTTCCCTTTGTCTTTCTCCTACATTCATCCAGTTGTCCATGTTTTGCCCACCAGCTCTTTCAGTCTCTCTTTATGGGGTAAGTTCAAAACCCAGTGTCCTCCCTAGATTCTATAGAGTACGTGTCCTAAAGGCAAGGATTTTTTACATAGCTACATAATGACAATCAAATTAGAAAATTTAGCATTGGAACAATGCTATTATTTAATCAACAGCTTATTTAATTTTTTGAAATTGCTCCAAAGATGTTATTTTTTTAAAAATTGCCTTCTCACTGGTTCAGGTTGCGTCCACTATTATTATGCATTGGATTTAGTTTTCTCTTCTTTTTGGAATTCTTTATCACTGAACAGCTGCATTGCCTTTCTCTGTCGTTGCTGATGTGGATATTTTTAGAGAACTTTTGTTTATTCACTCATCTTTGGCTGTTCTGTGTCTTTGCTGCGCCTGGGCTTCCTGTGGCTGCAGTGGGTGAGGCTCCTCCCTACTGGTGTGCGGGCTTCTCTTTGCGATGGCTTCTCTGGTGTGGAGCGTGGGCTGTGCGGAACGGGGGCTCCAGCAGTCATGGGCTCTGTAGCGGTGGCTCCCGGGCTCCAGAACGCAGGCACAATAGCTGTGGCACATGGGATTCGTTGCTCCAGGGCACGTGGGATCTTCCTGGATCAGGGATGGAACCCCTGTCTTCTGCCGTGGCAGTGAATTCTTGACCACAGAGTCACCAGGAAAGCCCTGACCCAGACATTTTTGAAAGGTATAAAACTAGTTTTCTGTAGAATGTCCCTAAAATTGGAGTTTTTCTGATTTTTTACATGATCAGATTCAAGTTATATTCTTTTTGTGCATCTTGCTCTGTCTTATTTACTGCATCATGTTCAGATGCCCATGGTAGTGTCCCAGTTTTGATGGCAATATTGATCTCTACTTTAATATTGGTTTATATAGTGTCAGTGTTAAGACGGTGTCCATCAGATTTCTCCATTGTAAAGTTAGTTTTTCCTTCTGTTTGTAGTGAAATAATTTAGGGAGTTTTTTTTTTTTTTTGAGATTATGTACATATCCTGTTTCTAATATCTGCATCCTCTTTTACTCCTCCCTGTGCATGCTTGCATGCATGCTAAGTCACTTTGGTAATGTCTGACTCTTTCGTGACCCCATGGACTACAGCCTACCAGGCGCCTCTATCCACGAAATTCTCCAGGCAAGAATACTGAAGTGGGTTGCCATGCCTACTTCCTGGGGATCTTCCCAACTCAGGGATTGAATCCATGTTTCTTAGGTTTCCTGAATTGGCAGGCAGATTCTTTACCATCTGGGAACCCCTTCAGTTCAGTTCAGTTCGGTTGCTCAGTCATGTCCGACTCTTTGCGACCCCATGAATCGCAGCACTTCAGGCCTCCCTATCCATCACCAACCCCCAGAGTTTACTCAAACTCATGTCCATCGAGTCAGTGATGCCATCCAGCCATCTCATCCTCTGTTGTCCCCTTCTCCTCCTGCCCCCAATCCCTCCCAGCATCAGGGTCTTTTCCAATGAGTCAATTCTTGGAATGAGGTGGCCAAAGTATTGGAGTTTCAGCTTCAGCATCAGTCCTTCCAATGAACACCCAGGACTGAGCTCCTTTAGGATGGACTGGTTGGATCTCCTTGCAGTCCAAGGGACTCTCAAGAGTCTCCTCCAACACCACAGTTCAAAGCATCAATTCTTCAGCACTCAGCTTTCTTTCTAGTCCAACTCTCACATCCATACATGACCACTGGAAAAACCATAGCCTTGACTAGACAGACCTTTGTTGGCAAAGTAATGTCTCTGCTTTTTAATATGCTATCTAGGTTGGTCATAACTTTCCTTCCAAGGAGTAAGCGTCTTTTAATTTCATGGCTGCAATCACCATCTGCAGTGATTTTGGAGCCCCAAAAAATATAAAATCTGACACTGTTTCCCCATCTGTTTGCCATGAAGTGATGGGACCGGATGCCATGATCTTAGTTTTCTGAATGTTGAGCTTTAAACAAACTTTTTCATTCTCCTCTTTCACTTTCTTCAAGAGGGGCTTTAGTTCTTCTTCACTTTCTGCCATAAGGGTGGTGTCATCTGCATATCTGAGGTTATTGATATTTCTCCCAGCAGTCTTGATTCCAGCTTGTGCTTCTTCCAGCCCAGCATTTCTCATGATGTACTCTGCATATAAGTTAAATCAGCAGGGTGACAATATACAGCCTTGACGTACTCCTTTTCCTATTTGGAACTCCTTACTCCTCCCAATAAATTGTGTCAAATAAGCACACATATTCTTAATCCTTTTGACATGTGAATGAATGGAAGCCAATGAGTTAAAAGAATTGCCTTCACATGTACTAGAATTGGGATTAGAACCCAGGTTTTACATTTCTTTGTGTGACATTTCTCCCACTTTTTGTACAAAATCCTGGTCACCTGCTCCACTGCTTTGGTACATGGTATTTTATATTTGGAACAACTTTGGAGGGTCAATTAAACCTGGGACAGAACTGGACTGTCCCTTGTGGGCTATGTATTCTTTGTAAAGTTTTATAAAATTTCTGAATCTTAACTTATTCTCCATAAAAAGAGATATTACTCAACTTTCAATGTTGCTTTGGGATTAAATGAGACAATACATTTTTCTCAGGTACTATGTAATCATCTATAATGCAGTAAGTGGTTAATAAATGTGGATTATTTTTCCTCTTGATCCCTTCAGTTTGTTGTTGTTGTTTGTTTGTTTGTTTGTTGTTTTTTAAATGAATGGCATTTGCTAGGGCCTCTCTATATTCTGGGGATGTAGTCATGAGGAAACTCAGTTTTTGCTGAAATGGAAAGAAAACATTCATCAACAAAGTGGATTTGTGGGTCTGGTAGGCATGTGGGAGAAGAGAGATCCAGGAGAAGAAACAAGATCAGAGGACCTAACTGGCCATGTTCTTGACATCCTTGAGGAAGAATAAGGAAGTCAGTATGGCTGGGGTAGAAAAAGTGAGCCAAGAATGAGAAGGATGTGATCAAAGAGTTGGTCAGGGGCCAGATCGTGTAGGTCAACATCAGAGCTGGAGATTTATTCTTACGGAGATGAAAGACACTGTAGGATTTGAGGCAAAAAAGTAATGTGTTTCTTTTCCTATTTTAAATGAGTCACAGCTGTGTGTTGAACTGTGTCAGCCAATAAGATATATTCAAGTCCCAATCCCCAGTGTCTGGAAATAAGGTCTTTGCAGATGTAACCAAGATAAGGTCATTTGAGATTAAAGTAGGCCTTAATCTAATATAACTGGTGTCCCTGTATGAAGAGGGAAATCTGAATGCAGAGATGACGACCATGTGAAGAATGAGGCAGGAATTAGAATGATGCATCTGCAGGCCGAGGGGCACCAGAGCTTGCTGGCAGCCACTAGAAGCTGAAACGGCAATGAGGGATTCTTCCCTGGAAGCTTTAGAGGGGCTGCAGCCCTGCCAGCATCTTGATTTGGACTTACAGACTCTGCAAGTGTGAGGGAGCATGCTGCCTCTGTTTTAAGCCACCTAGTTTGTGGCAGTTGTTGGCGGCAGCCCAGGTTATAGAAGATTATAGAGGGCGGATGTGGAAGCGGGGGGCTATGAAAGACCACGGCGACATGAACCAAAGCAGTGGAGATGGAGGTGCAAGATGCGGCCAGACTGTGGCCGACAAACTCTACTTGCCATTGGACTAGGGGCCCAAACCAGGAACGCTTTCCAGTAAAGGATGTGTTGCTGATAAAACCAGGGACACCAGCCAGAACCTAGGCCATGGGCTGAATGAGAAACGTGAGTCAGCAATGACTCTGAGATTTTGACCTGAAGTCTGGGATGAATAGAGTCAACTGTTTACGAGATGTGGAACACCATAGAAAGAGGGGCATGGAGGAGAAAATCATAAATTCAGTTTGAGGTCTGTTAAAATTTTAAATATCTCTTAGGTACACAGGTGGAAATGTGAGTAGACAGTTGGATGAAGGAGCCTAATGTTCAAAGGGAAAAGTTTGATGTACATGTATATACTGAGTTGTTATTTAATAATGATATTTAACACCATGACTGCATGAGATCTAAAACCTAGAGGATGAATGATAGAGAAGGTAATGAGTCCTCCATATTCTCCTAATAATTATTAGATCCGCAAACAATAGTAGGTGCCTGTGTTTATATTTGCTGGTTGTTTGAAGACGAGATGTTTAAACTTGTACAGTCCTGTCATTCAGTCGTGTTCCATTCTTTGCGACCCCATGGACAGCAGCACGCCAGGCTTCCCTGTCCATCACCAACTCCCGGAGTTTACTCAAACTCATGTCCTTCAAGTCAGTGATGCCATCCAACCATCTCATCCTCTATCACCCCTTTCTTCTCCTGGCTTCAATCTTTCCCAGCATCAGGGTCTTTTCTAATGTCAGCTCTTTGCATCAGGTGGCCAAAGTATTGGAGCTTCAGCTTCAGCATCAGTCCTTCCAATGAACACTCAGGACTGAGCTCCTTTGGGATGGACTGGTTGGATCTCCTTGCAGTCCAAGGGACTCTCAAGAGTCTTCTCCAACACCACAGTTGAAAAGCATCAAATCTTCAGCACTCAGCTTTCTTTCTAGTCCAACTCTCACATCCATACATGACTACTAGAAAAACCATGGCTATAACTAGATGGACCTTTGTTGGCAAAGTAATGTCTCTGCTTTTTAATATGCTGTCTAGGTTGGTCATAACTTTTCTTCCAAGGAGTAAGCGTCTTTTAATTTCATGGCTCCAGTCACCATCTGCAGAGATCTTGGAGACCAAGAAAGTAAAGTCTCTCACAGTTTCCATTGTTTCCCCATCTATTGGCCATGAAGTGATGGGATTGAATTCCATAATCTTAGTATTTTGAATGTTGAGTTTTAAACCAGCTTTTTTTACTCTCCTCTGTCACTTTCATCGAGAGGCTCTTTAGTTCCTCTTTGCTTTCTGCCATAATGGTGGTGTCATCCGCATATCTGAGGTTCTTGATATTTCTCCTGGCAATCTTGATTCCAGCTTGTGCTTCATCCAGCCTGGCATTTCTGATGATGTACTCTACATAGAAGTTAAATAATCAGGGTGATGATATGCAGCCTTGATGTACTCCTTTCCCAATTTGAACCAGTCTGTTGTTCCATGTCCAGTTCTAACTATTGCTTCTTGACCTGCATACAGATTTCTCAGGAGGCAGGTCAGGTGGTCTGGTATTCCCATCTCTTTAAGAATACTCCACAGTTTGTTGTGATCCACACAGTCAAAGGCTTTGGCATAGTCAATAAAGCAGAAGTTGATGTTTTTCTGGAATTCTCTTGCTTTTTCAATGATCCAATGAATGTTGGCAATTTGATCTCTGGTTCCTCTGCCTTTTCTAAATACAGAAGCAAAAGATGTTAAGAAGAGGTGCCAAGAATACACAGAAGAACTATACAGTAAAGATCTTAATGACCCAGATAACCATGATTGTGTGATCACTCACCTTGAGCCAGACATCCTGCAATGTGAAGTCAAGTGGGCCTTAGGAAGCATTTCTATGAACAAAGCTAGTGGAGGTATGAACATGAGAACATAATAAATTTTGATAAATTGAATCACACCTTTGAAACCATAAGAGTTTAGCTCTTTACATTGGTAATGCTCATTGTTGGGGTCCTGGGGAATTAAATGTTAAATTGCTGCCCCTCAGTCTCTTACATTCTCTTTCCATAGCTCCAAGGCAAGGTCCAGAATTCTTACTTTGTGAAAAGTAAAGTAAGAAATTGTAATTCAGGGAATCACAAGCTACATTTTTAGAGACACTTCTTTGACAAATCTCTGTAGTTAGATTTTCTTTTGTAGTATTCACACCAAATTTTTATGTTGTGGATGTTGAGGTTTTGTGCATTTGATTTCCTGAAATTGTGCCATTACCATAGCAGCTGCCTGAATCATATAAACAATCTCAGGATGACAAGTGTGTATAAAAATGATGTCAGTATTTCTGAATTTGTAAATCTGTCTTGAACAGAGAAGCTACAGTATAATCGGTGAGTGATGTATGGTTCGGGCTTCCCAGGTGGCGCTAGTGTGAAGAACCGGCCTGCCAGTGCAGGAGATATAAGCGACGCGGGTTCGTTCCCTGCGTTGGGAAGATGCCCTGGAGGAGGGCACACCCTCCAGTATTGTTGCCTGGAGAATCCCGTGGACAGAGGAGCCTGGTGGGCTATGGTCCACAGGGTCGCAGAGTCAGACACGACTGAAGCGACTTAGCACACACGTGCAGTGATGTCCGGTTGGTGGGAAAGAGTCAGAAGGATGAGGGCCGTCTCCTGTCTGGCCATCCTCAGCATCAGACAGCCTTCGCATCCATCCTGCACACTTAGAAGCCCAGCCTGGAAACGTAAGGGCCCCATCTCTCCTTTTGATACTTTTCCCGTCTGCTTCTTGTGTCTCTTTGAAGTGTGCTGGCTCTGTTTTACCTATAGCTCTAGTCATTCCAAACTGATTCCTAACCAGAAAGGCAGCATGACTCCCCTCTAGCTCTGTCTACGGGTAGTTGGCCCTTTTTATGTTAATATCATTCCCCATGAAAATATATAAAAATGTGGTACAGCGACAGCAGCCTGTCTGCAACTTCAGTTGCTCTAAAATGTTCTTAATGCTCTCAATTAGCTAATTACAGCCTGTGCAGGGTTAGAGGAGTGTTACAGGTCAAAGTACATTGTAACCACTATGCGGGGAAGAGGAGATGTGAGCATTTCTGATTAGATTTTAGAAACGTGTCCTCCTTGTAACGATAATTGTAGAACTAGCATTTTTAAAAAGAATGACAATTAAGGAGAAAGTATTAAAAAAAAGAAAGTAAGAAAAAAAATTGAGAAAAACATTTCTCTCAATTGAAAGATTCTTTAAAAATGTCAGAATTATTTTTATATCACTTAAATATTTTACCCAAAACTCTACTAGGATAGTGGAAAGAGACTACGCTTCCTGTGTTGAATCAGTTTTGCACCTGGGTCAAGAATCAGACTTTATATGGAGCTACTCCTGAATCCTCTGTTTCATTGATCTATGCATCTGTTCTTTTGCAAACACCACATTGTCTTGATTGCATAGCTAAACAGCAAGTCTTAAAAATAACTTGGTGTGATCCCTCCAACTTTATTCTTCTTTTACAAAGTTAATCTTGATATTCTAATCCCTTTGCCTTTCTATATAAATTTTAGAATCAATTTATCTATTAATATATCTGCAAGGAATCCTCCTGGGATTTTTGACCATAATTGCATTAAAGCTGTAGATCAGTTTGTGGAGAGGTGACATCTTTACTATGCTGCCTCTTCCATTCTGTGAACACAGAAGGTCTCCATCTATTTTGGTCTTCATTGATTTCTTTCATTAGCATTTTGTAGTTTCCAGCTTACAGACCCTGTGCATGTTAGATTTATATCTAATATCTTTTATGCTTTGGAGAGTGATTGCAAATGGTAGCAAAAATATTTTAGCACTAAGTATCAAACATCTATGTAGCCCTTTGAAAATACAGGAATTTGTTCTTACATTTCCCATTTTGCAGATAAAATATATAAGGACAAGTGTTCAGAATCTACTGTTCTAAATACAAGGCCCACCAAATGTATAGGATTGTGTATCTTTCACTGACCCAGAATAGAGTCTAATATGTACTAGGCACTATAAACTTGCTGAAGGAATGAATAAATAAATTTAAAACCTTTTCAGATGTTTTCAATTGATGTGAATGTGATGGTGAATCACTGACACAAAAATATCCATGAATTCTTATACATATTACTTCTCAAAATTTCTCTACAGGGTGGGACATGCCCCAAGGAAATCTTAGCAGAACATCTGAGAGAATAACTATGGGCTGAAATTGCTCTGCAGTGTTAAGTTCTGTGAGAGTCTAGAGTGTAAGCTCCTTGTCCATTAATGACGCTCGCCGGCATCTGGTGCCCTCGGTGGGACACAGCCGCAGCGCAGTGGACGTTTGTTGAATAATTAAATGTATGGCTGAGGGAAGGAGTAATTAAGATAATAAAAAATATATGACCTCTAACTGTTCAGCATGGTTTATATCATTGAGTTCTCTGCATCCAGAGATATGGTTTTAATTTTCAAGTTTGGATCATCATATATTATTTTTTTAAATTAAACTGATGAGTATATATAAGCATCCCCTAAGTCATTAAAAATTCTTTCTATTATATATGATGTTAATGGGTAGACAATATCCATTAATATTTCTGTAACATATTATGATACGAATAGTCTACCATTTAAAATAACAACATCCCCGGTGGCTCAGTGGTAAAGAATCCGCCTGCCAATGCAGGAGATGCAGTTTCCGTCCCTGGGTCAGAAAGATCCCCTGGAGAAGGAAATGGCAGCTCACTGCAGTGTTCTTGCTGGGAAATACCATGAACAGAAGAGCCTGGCAGCTTACAGTCTATGGACTTGCAAAATAGTCAGAGTCAGCTTAGCAACTAGACAACAACAAAGTATATGTTATCCTCTGATTTTTCACATCTGTCATTAATAATTACATAAAATATGTATATATTTATGTTATTTCTCTCCTTGGTATACCTTGGTGGGAGAATATTTATTGACTTAATAGGCAGACATATTTTAAGATAAATGATGCATATGCAATATGGCTCTCCCAAAAGGATTTTCCAGTTAATCTTTGCCAAGAAGTGTTAGGGTGTTCTGTATCTTAGACTTCAGCCAATGCTGGGAAACACTGTTGTTTCCTATTCAAAAGTTGAAAATGAAGTCTTTTGCTTTCCACTCTTACTTCTCCAGTAACTTAGAAAGATAAACATTTTCTCTTAAGTGCACTGACATAGATGAGGAAGTTGTTTTCAGCGTCTGTGTGTCCCTTTAACCCCGCTTTGTCATGCTTGCCTCAGAGAAGTGTTTGCACATTGGCAGTTGCAGGGCTTCTCCTTATTTCCCTCCTTGATGTACGTATAATTCTCACTAGAATCTTTCTTTCGAAGCTTAGATGAGGGCTGTGATTCACATATGCCTTAAAACATTCCTGCAGGCATTGCGGGCTGCTCCTGGCGTGTGTACTGAAACATTGTGAGTTGGCTGAACTGTTGGTTGGGAGAAGGTGGAGAGCAGACAGGACAGGAGTGTGGTGTGTGCAGAAGAAGGTTTATGTGAGCAAGCGCCACTAGAGGGGCAGCAAATTCCGCGTGTCTGTCTCGTGGTCTGTGTCCTAGGCACAGGGAGGGAGAACTAGAAAATATGTCGGATGTAACATTTTATGGTTTAAAAATACAAATACAGAGACTCATCTTATTTCCTGTGGATAGATTTAGGACCAGCTTGACAATGTTTATTCATTTTATAAACTGAATAATTTAACTTCCTTTTATTAGTTTTGGAGTTTCTACATAAATATCTACACTTTCACTTTTGAATACTCTCATGACTGATGAGCGAATACTAGGAACTTCCCTTTAAAATGAAGAGAATATGTTAATTTAGGAAGCTTTGGGGTTTGTTTCCAATAAATAAAATTTTGGAAATCTTAAAAGCCAAATAATCTTTTGGATGAATTTTCCACAGAAGATACCTATTTAACTAGAAATACAAGCATGTATGGATGGGGGGATTGTTAATCTATTTGGAAGTGAACCATTCAACAACCGTAATAGCCTGGAGCCGTGTTCAGGAGCAACCATATTCTAGAAATAGGAACAAAATAATGGCTCTGGAAATGAAAGCGGGGTGAAGACACCGCCTTCATCCTGACGACACCAAAGCCCTTTTCCTAGAGGAGCTCTGAGGTGCTGCAGTGAGACTCTGCTGCCTGTCAGCTGCGGGGTGACTCCCCACGCCCGCGCCAAACTCTTCCCTTTCTCCCGGGCACTTTCGGCTTCCCACTTGCTTATTTCAGCTCTGTCTCTAGTCCTTGGATCTCTGTATTTCTATCCTTCTTTATAGGCAGTTCTCAGCTATTCAGAACTACCTGGAGACTCTGTTCCTATCTCTGCATTGTCCTGTGGATTTAAAACTTCTCTAAAAACATAGTCTGAGAATACAAAAAAAAAAAAAAATACTATTTTTTCATCCTAATGGAAGCCCTTATAAAGATTTGATAATATGACCTAGCCTGGTCTTGAAGCTAAAGGGTTATTTATGATGTTTAACTTGGGCTAGAATAGTTTCACCAAAACCGGCATAGGGTGACATGTCCACAGAGATGACGAAACTTCAGATGCAGGGCTGAGGGCGATAAGGCTCAGCTACCCGTCTCCACAGGGTCATTCTGGTTTTTGGTCAACGAACACACTTCTGAGCAACATTTAATTTTGAGACATTTCTTCATTAAACCATTCATTCACCCATCTCAAATTCAGCAGACATGTAGTTGAGTAGGTCTAATGCGCTAGTCCAATGCATTGGAGTAGTATCACTGACCATCCTTGTGTTTCAAATACAACAGTGACCAATACTATCTTCCTGCCCTTGAGGTGCATTTAGTCTAATATAGTTACTTACAAATGAAAAATATAAGTGAATGTTATAATGAGTAAAAGATATGAGAATGATAAATAAAGAGATGTGGAAGTTCATGGAAGGATGATATTTTTCATGATTGTGGATATCCACACAGAATTAAGCAAAAAGGGTGGATTCTGTGAATACACAAGTTAGGTATGGGAGGAACAGGGACATTTTAGTGAGGGGAAATGATAATGATTGTACAGAAACCAGAGGACAGAAGCATACTGGGAATAGGTATATGGTCCAGTTTGACTAGAAAAGAGTGTTGAATAGATGAAGAAAGTAAGAAGATCAAGATAGAAAAAGGTCAACTGGTAGAAGAATAGAGTCATTTTGACTATGAATCTTAAGAAAACAATGGAAAACATTAATAGTGAAGATCAGAATGAAGGTTAAAATGTTCCCAGTAAAACCTCTTCTGGATCCCCTAAGGCTAAAAAGGATAAGTGAAAAGAGTCATTTGAGATGTACAGGAAACCCAGAGAAAGCATTATCACAAAAGATCATTTCTGAAATTGAGACTATTAAGTAAAAAGAAGGTAATCCCCACTTCCATGGAAGCGGTAAGAAAATAGGCACAACTGGCCTAAGTTAGGGATATTTATTCCCATACTTACATTTTACATTAACAGTTCTTGACGTGTGATACATAAAGAGATTAATAGAATCTGATTAAAATATAAAATCGGCTTGGAGTGGCAATGCAGAAGGAAGAATGGATTTCATTGTAAATAATGTAATTTAAAAATTTTAAGGAACCTGTTTGTGCATCTTCCATCACCTCCACTACCCACCCCACTACTTGGATATTTTTTTCAATAAAAAAAAAATAACTTGGGAGAGTAACTGAGTTACTATCAAAGGGAAGTGATTCCGGCTGTTAAGAAAGGCACTCTGCAGTGCCAACCTCTTATTACTAATGATCTCAATGTAATGACAAAGAGCTGCCTGGGCTGGAAGTCTCCTCTTTGAGGAGGAGGAGGAAAGAAAGAGCCTGCTGTCCACGCTGCCTGTGGCCCAGCGGGGGATGGGGGCCGGGGCTGGGGCCGGGAGGGGACAGTTTCCCAGCGGCTGAAATTCCCTTCTTGTATCTTTAGACACAGAGGATCATCAGGTAACAGCAGCAGAGCAGGAGGAGGAGCCTGGATGCCCGGTGCATGTGAGCGTCTCGGCACCGTGCGGACCCAGCCGCCAGGACTGGACTCTGCTCTTCCGATACGGGCTGTCCTCGGGACGCGCCTGCGCCAAACATCCGTGTGCTGGCAGTTCGCGGGATGGAAGCGCGAAGCGGCGGGTTTCCTGCCTGGGTGTGCCATCCCTCACCGAGGATTTAGTGTGCGCTTTAGGGCAGTTGTAAACCTATATGCAGGTCAGGAAGCAACAGTAAGAACTGGACCAACAGACTGGTTCCAAATAGGAAAAGGAGTACGTCAAGGCTGCATATTGTCACCCTGCTTATTTAACTGATATGCAGAGTACATCATGAGAAATGATGGGCTGGAAGATGCACAAGCTGGAATTAAGATTGCCAGGAGAAATATCAGTAACCTCAGATATGCAGATGACACCACCCTTATGGCAGATAGTGAAGAGGAACTAAAAAGCCTCTTGACGAAAGTGAAAGAGGAGAGTGAACAAGTTTGTTTAAAGCTCAACATTCAGAAAACTAAGATCATGGCATCCGGTCCCATCACTTCATGGCAAATAGATGGGGAAACAGTGGAAACAGTGGCTGACTTTATTTTTCTGGGCTCCAAAGTCACTGCAGATGGTGATTGCAGCCATGAAATTAAAAGACGCTTACTCCTTGGAAGGAAAGTATGACCAACCTAGACAGCATATTAAAAAGCAGAGCCAAAAAAAAAAAAAAAAAAGCAGAGCCATTACTTTGCCAACAAAGGTCCACCTAGTCAAGGCTATGGTTTTTCCAGTGGTCATGTATGGATGTGAGAGTTGGACTGTGAGCAAAGCTGAGTGCTGAAACATTGATGTTTTTGAACTGTGGTGTTGGAGAAGACTCTTGAGAGTCCCTTGGACTGCAAGGAGATCCAACCAGTCCATCCTAAAGGAGCTCAGTCCTGGGTGTTCATTGGAAGGACTGATGCTGAAGCTGAAACTCCAGTACTTTGGCCACCTGATGCGAAGAGTTGACTCATTGGAAAAGACCCTGATGCTGGGAGGGATTCGGGGCAGGAGGAGAAGGGGACAACAGAGGTTGAGATGGCTGGATGGCATCACCGACTCGATGGACATGGGTTTGAATAAACTCCAGGAGTTGGTGATGGACAGGGAGGCCTGGTGTTCTGTGGTTCATGGGGTTGCAAAGAGTTGGACACGACTGAGCGACTGAACTGACTGAACTTGGGGCAGTTGCTCCAGGAGCAGATGAGAAGGTAGGGAAGGAGCGAGCAGCTCCCGGAGACCACCGATGGCTCAGAGCCAGCAGAGGGAGGGGCTGGCGAAGACGTGCCATCTGAAGGTAGCCAGCGGATTCACAGGTTTGAAGAATTCTACGGTGAGACTTGCTTCCTGCCAGGGGTGGAAAAACAAGAGGAACTGAGGGGCTTTTCTGAATGCAGCTTTGTTTTCTTAATGAAGTGGAAGTCTGGCACAAAGATGGTCGGCTCGTGCTGTGTCCTCGCAGAATGCTCGGTTCTGTTTGCGTGGTGAGCTGGCCAGAGCTCAGACACAGACCCTGAAAAATAACATCATCTGGTCTGATGAAAGTCCGATTTCCTTCCAATAACTACATGAGCAGCCACTATAGATGCCTATTTCTGTGTTTCTTTCTGCTCATTAGACAGTGTACTCATTGAAAGCAGGGGGTATATTCATCTCAGGATTCATGCTGTCTGGCACAGTGTCCAGCATGGAGAATATAAAAGCAAATATTTAAAGAAAGAATGGCAAGAGGGATTAAGGGCTTAAACGTATCACAGGTCTATGATCAGTTTCTGGTGTCTGATCACCTGAGATGACAGTGTAAATGATCAGTACTTTGGGGACCTTGTGCAGAAGCCTCGTGGCTCTCAGAGAAGCCACACTGTAGCAATCACATAAGTATATGTGTTTCCAGGCGAAGAGGGGCGGCAAGAGGCTTACCAACTGCACAGAAGTAAGTTACCCCTGAACACAAGGAAGGGTCCAGATTTGATTATGCAGACTTCCCACCCTTGGTTCCTCGTTACACGCATCGCACACCCTAGGCCCCTCGTCATGATCTGTAATGCCCGTGTGACCCAGCTCCCTCTTCACACTTAGCCTTGCCCAGACCACTTCCTCTCCAGATCTTTCTGCTCTGACCATACTGGGAGCCTTGCTCTTCTTAGAGTTTTCAAGCTCATGACGATTTTATAAACTTTGAATTTGCTGTGATTTTCTCTGATTTTAAATATTATCCCTTAGGCCATTACATGGCTGCCTTTTTATCGTTAGATCTCAGCTTTGCCAAGGGAAACGTTCGTTGACTAACCCATCTAAAATCCCCTCACTAGGTTAGTCACCTTCGCCCTCCCTGACTGATCTTCTTCATGTAAGTACGTGAGAATTTCCATCTTTCTTGTCTGCCCTTGCTGATTGCAGTGTGTTCTCTTCGGAGGTGAGGTCATGCTCACCTCATCCTTATCTATAGTCCTCTGAATCTAGAAGACCCGCAACAGAGTAGGTGCTCAATAAACATGTGGTGGGTTTTTTAAATGAAGTAATTAATTAATTAAAGAACAATAAGTTGGGATAGACGGGCATGCCCAGGTCCTTAACCCTGAGGAGGTTTCTCCCTGCCAGTTGTTGGCTAAAGAAACAAGAACAAACAGTAAAACGAAAAATCCAGTGAAAACCAGACAAATTAACAATTGAAAACATTTTGGCTAACTACCCAAAAAATTCCCAAACCAACACAAAAAAGTCAGTAACTCCTGCTTTTATTTAACGTATTGCTGTTCTCTCTTCCTGTTGAAGACTCACATCTTGCCCGAACTGAGGGCCGTCTTCAGCTCTTTCAGCCACCACTGGCTTTTCCCAGGTTTCTTCTCTGCCTGCTAAGTTGCTTCAGGCCTGTCTAACTCTGTGCAGCCCTATGGACCACAGCCCGCCGGGCTCCTCTGTCCAATTCACCGCAAGAACACTGCAGTGAATTGCCATGCCCTCCTCCAGGGCTTTTCCAGACCCAGGGATCAAACCCTCATCTCTTACGTCTCCTGCATTGGCAGGCGGGTTCTTTACAACTAGCACTACCTGGGAAGCCCCATTTCTTCCACCCAGAGTAATGCTTCCTCCACAGATCGACCACCACAGCCTTTCTGTAGATATTACAGCCATTTTCCTCCCAACAGGAGGAAGAACAGCTGTCTTCTCACAAGGGGCCCCCAACACTTCCAAGGTGGCATCTTTTTTTTTTTCCTTTCCAGCAATGTAAATGCAATCTAAGGCACACAACAGAAGCAGCGCCAGCCAAGTCTGTTCTTGTCGGCCTCACAAACAGCCTTCTTATTTGCTAACTGCAAACATGGTTTGAAGCTGCTGCTGCCGCCAAGCTGAAGTCTTCGGGTGTCAGGGTCGAGTGATTGAAAATTCCCGATTACAGGCAGACGGGGATGAAGAGTTGTTCTGAGTTCTTGCTCATCGGCTAAAAGCCTCTGGCCAGAAACAGCTCTCTGTATGAAGGAAAGTAAATTTCTTCCAGAGCTGAAAATTAATGTGTTTTGAGGGAAATCTTAGCAGGCTGTGTGGCAGAGAACATGGCTTAAGGGCCTGGGGAAGGCGTGAGGAGTGTGAACGAGGAGTCATTTCTTAAACCAGAGAGGTCTCAGTCTGACAGCAGCTGAGACTGGGAGCACTAAGACTTAACTGCTCCCACTGTGAGATGGGATTAGTTTGCCTTTGCAGAAAAACGCCTCTCTAGGTTGATCACAGCTGTAATTTAACCATATCACATTTAATGTAAGGGTTCTGTTCTACCTGACACTTTGAAAACCTGGGCCACACTTCCTTGGACCTGGAGGTGCCAGGATTCTGGTTGAAAATTCAAAAATGTCAGGACCTTAGCTGGGTTACTGAAATCTCTTCATCAACTGTTCTTAAATTACAGCTCCATGTAGGAAGAAGAAACAGGAGCACATTACGTGTACTCACACTTCCTCAACATCCAGCAGATGCACACATGTTCATTCATTCAGCTATTAGAGATTATGGATTGAATTCTTTCTGACACATGTTAGGTGGTGGTTATGCAAAGTGTCTGTAGCGATTCAGTAACATGGTCCCGGCTGTCAGCCGCCTTGTATTCCCCCTGGGGAAGCAGAGCAGACGCTTAGACAAATACTCCTGATGAAATGTGATGAGCCCTACAGTGTGGGTAAATACCAAGTTTTGGAGAGCTCAGATGTTGGAGTGATTTGCTGTGCTCACTCTTGGAGAGGACTTGACAAAATCACAGAAGTTAAGTAGAATGAGATTTCTAGATCTAAATTGGGGATGGAGGGATTGAATAAGTGATTTTCTAAATAAATAAACCCCAGCAAACAAACATCTTTAGAGATTATTAGTTCTAGGGGTAAAGTTGTGGATGGATCCCTTGAAGAATATGATGAAATGTTACCTTTCTCACTCAAAAAATAATGCCCATAAACACACAAGTTTTAAAAACTGTGATTCCAGGGAGGTCACAGACGGCCCCAGAACGGGTGCAGGTTAATACTATCGGAATGTGCGACCCTAAATTCCCCTAGCTCGCTTTCACCTCTAAAGCAGTGTTTCTCACGTAAAGCCTTGAGAAAGCTGCCTTAGAAACACCTGGAATGTTTGCTTAGAATGCAGATTCCCTAAGCCCCGTCCCAGATCTGTGTCTCTAGTGTGGTGTTCAGGACTCTGCATTTCAACAACCACAGTTGTCTGATTCTGCCCAGTGAAAACTTTAAAAGCTCCTGGAAGTTCCTGGTGCATACACTCTAAATCCTTGAGCATTCCGGTTTATTTGGATTCACTCTGACCCCTCCCTTGTGAACTAGGCGTGTTGTACCATCTACATCTGCAGAGAGGCTTAGCGGAAAGTCACCTACTTAGGATAATCTGATCCCCACCCTTCCTGTGAGTTCCGTGCAGTGAATTTCAGCTTTTGACAGAAAGCACTGTTTATGCCTACCTTGTTCTCATGGATTTGTCTCATCTGCCTAAGAAGATTGCAAATTCCCTGGACTGTTGAGTCCTTGCTTCTCATCTTCAAATGGCTGGGCATTTGGCATGTGCTTAATAAGTATTTATTCATTGCTTATAGAGTCAATGTCCTTTTCTCTTATTCCTTGAACACAGCTGGTCAGCCTCACTGTCATTCCATGAGGGTCCAAATGGTTTCTATTTGTCTGTTTTTTCTTTCTTTCTTTCTTTTTTCTTTGCATTTTGCTTTAGGCTCGTCTTGCACACTCCTGTGTCTGCATCATCTGGTCTGTTTTACGAAGAGATGTTTTGTCAGATTCAGCTTTGCTTCCCCGTCCCTGGCCTCCCTGTGGTTCTTTCACAGAAAGCCCTTTGTCTTCAACAAACAGCCTCTAATCTGCACGTCTTCCTCTGCACTCCAACAGGGCTGCCAGGTGACCAGCCCAACGCCACCCTTGGTGCAGCTGTGGGGTGGTCCAGAGCAGTGGGCGGAGATTGTGTGTGCAGTTATCTTTCTGATGGGCCCTGGGTCCAGCATGCTTGGGAGGGCAGTCACAGCACAAACGTTTGCCTTGCGACTGGGAGTCCCCGAAACAGCTCCTGCTGACTGATGATAACTTGCATAATGACATGGAGGGTTCAGATGCTGCCAGGAGTGAGGGAGACCCTGTGAGCTCCTAGCGCAGGCCCTGTCTGCCTAGCCAAGCCCTTATCTGTCAGCGTGCAGGCAGCAAGCCCGGCAAGAGCCAGAAGGTCCGGGTCCAGGGGCGCCCGTCACACCCCTGACGGCTCATACTCAGAGGGGGCGAGAGAGCGGGAGGCTGTCCGCTTACAAATGCACTAAAATCTGCACACGGCGCTCAGCGACGACGCGGAGCCTCCGCATCGGAGTCTCAGGGTGGGGTATACTAGTATCTGTCTGTCTTATTGATGAAATGGACTGCATCATGGAGCTAGTGGAATTGGCTTCTAGAAACATTTCCTTTTTTTCCCCCCATCAACCTTGCCTCTTTAATGGCTTTTGAGAAGTGAGCAACCAGACTCCACTTTCTGTTAGGACTTCTTCGGGTTTTTTTTTTTTGCTACATATTTTTCTAATTTTATTATTTTTAATTGGAGGATAATTAAATCACAATATTGTGATGATTTCTGCCATACATCAATATGAATCAGCCACAATCATACACATGTCCCATCCCTCTTAAACCTCCCTCCCCATCCCGACCCTCTAGGTTGTATTAACACGTATGCATGGAGTCGAGAAAGATAGCATTGGCGATCGTATTTGCAGGGCAGCAAGAGATGCAGACACAGAGAATGGACTTTAGTCACAGTGACGGAAGCAGAGGGTGGGATGGCTTGAGAGGGGAGCACTGAAACACACACATTCAGTTCAGTTCAGTTGCTCAGTCTTGTCAGACTCTTTGCGACCCCACAGATCACAGCACGCCAGGCCTCCCCGTCCATCACCAACTCCCGGAGTTTACTCAAACTCATGTCCTTTGAGTCGGTGATGCCATCCAACCATCTCATCCTCTGTCATCCCCTTCTTCTCCCGCCTTCAATCTTTTCCAGCATCAGGATCTTTTCCAATGAGTCACCTCTTGGCATGAGGTGGCCAAAGTATTGGAGTTTCAGCTTCAGCATCAGTCCTCCCAATGAACACGCAGGACTGACCTCCTTTAGGATGGACTGGTTGGATCTCCTTGCAGTCCAAGGGACTCTCAAGAGTCTTCTCCATCACCACAGTTCAAAAGCATCAATGTTTCAGCGCTCAGCTTTCTTTACACTCCAACTCTCACATCCATACATGACCACTGACAAAACCATAGCTTTTCTAGAAGGATTTTTGTTGACAAAGTAACGTCTCTGGTTTTTAATATGCTGTCTAGGTTGGTCATAGCTTTTCTTCCAAAGAGCAAGCTGCTTTTAATTTCATGGCTGCAGTCACCATCTGCAGTGATTTTAGAGCCCAAGAAAATAGAGTCTGTCACTGTTTCCACTGTTTCCCAATCTATTTGCCATGAAGTAATGGGACTGAATGCCATGATCTTCATTTCTTAAATGTTGAATTTTAAGCCAGCTTTTTCACTGTCCTCTTCCAATTTCATCAAGAGGCTCTTTAGTTCCTCTTCACTTTCTGCCATAAGGATGGTGTCATCTGCATATCTGAGGTTATTAATATTTCTCCCTGCAATCTTGATTCCAGCTTGTGCTTCATTCAGCCCAGCATTTCTCATGATGTAGTCTGCATAGAATTTATATATGCAGGGTGACAATATACAGCCTTGATGTACTCCTTCCCCAATTTGGAACCAGTCTGTTGTTCCATGTCCAGTTTTTCACTGTTGCTTCCTGACCTGCATACAGATTTCTCAGATGCAGGTAAGGTGGTCTGGTATTCCCATCTCTTTAAGAATTTTCCACAAGTTTGTTGTGGTCCACACAGTCAAAGGCTTTGGCTTAGTCAATAAAACAGAAGTAGATGTTTTTCTGGAACTCTCTTGCTCTTTTGATCATCCAATGGATGTTGGCAATTTGATCTCTGATTCCCCTGCCTTTTCTAAATCCAGCTTGAGCATCTGGAAGTTCTCTGTTCACGTACTGTTGAAGCCTAGCTTGGGGATTGAGCACCACTTTGCTGGTGTGTGAGACGAGTGCAGTTGTGTGAAAGTTTGAACGTTGCTTATTTGGCTTTGCCTTTTGGGATTGGAGCAAAAGCTGAGCTTTCCCAGTCCCGTGGCCACTGCTGGGTTTTCCAGGTTCGCTGGCATTCTCATTGCAGCACTTTCACAGCATCATATTTTAGGATTTGAAGCAGCTCAGCTGGAATCCATCACCTCCACTAGCTTTGTTCATAGTGATGCTTCCTAAGGGCCTCTTGATTTAGTATTCCAGGATGTCTGGCTCTAGGTGAGTGATCACACCGTCATGGTTATCTGGGTCATTAAGATCTTTTTTGGATCGTCCTTCTGTGTATTCTTGGCACCTCTTCTTAATATCTTCTTCTGTTAGAACCATACCATTTCTGTCCTTTATTGTGCCCATCTCTGCGTGAAATCTTCCCCTGGCATCTCTAATTTTCTTGAAGAGATCTCTAGTCTTTGCCATTCTATTGTTTTCCTCTATTTCTTTGCATTGATCACTGAGGAAGGCTTTCTTCATTCCTTTCTCATCTCTCCTTGCTATTCTTTGGAACTCTGCATTCAGATGGGTATATCTTTCCTTTTCTCCTTTGCCTTTAGCATTTCTTTTCATAGCTATTTATAAGGCCTACTAAGAAAACCATTTTGCCTTTTTGCATTTATTTTTCTTGGTGATGGTCTTGATCGCTGCCTACTGTACAATGTCATGAACCTCTGTGCATAGTTCTTCTGGCACTCTATCAGATCTAATCCCTTGAATCTATTTGTCACTTCCACTCTTTAATTTTAAGGTGTTTGATTTAGGTCAGAGTTCAGTGGTCTAGTGATTTCCCCTACTTTTTTCAATTTAAGTCTGAATTTTGGAATAAGGATTTCATGATCTGACCCTGCAGTCAGCTCCCAGTCTTGTTTTTGCTGGCTGTATAGTTCAGTTCAGTTCAGTTGCTCAGTTGTGTCCAACTCTTTGCGACCCCATGAACCGAAGCCCACTAGGCCTCCCTGTCCATCACCAACTCTCGAGTCCACCCAAACCCATATCCATCAAGTCGGTGATTATGTAGAGATTCTCCATTTTTGGCTCCAAAGGATATATTCAATCTGATTTTGGTATTGACCATCTGGTGATGTCTACACATAGGGTCATCTCTTGTGTTGTTGGAAGAGGGTATTTGCTATGATCAGTGTGTTGTCTTGGCAAAACTGTTAGCCTTTGCCCTGCTTCATTCTGTACTCCAAGGCCAAACTTGCCTGTTACTCCAGGTATGTCTTGAATTCCTACTTTTGCGTTCCAGTCCCCTATGATGAAAAGGGCATCTTTTTTGGTTTTAGTTATAGAAGGTCTCATAGGTCTTCATAGAACCGTTCAACTTCAGCTTCTTCGGCATTAGTGGTTGAGACATAGACTTGGATTACTGTGATATTGAATGGTTTGCCTTGGAAATGAATAGAGATCATTCTGTTGTTCTTAAGATTGCACCCAAGTACTGCATTTCAGATTCTTTTGTTGACTATGAGGGCTACTCCATTTCTTCTAAGGGATTCTTGCCTACAGTAGTAGATGTAATGATCATCTGAATTAAACACCCATTCCAATCCATTTTAGTTCACTGAATCCTAAAATGTTGATGTTCACTCTTGCCATCTCCTGTTTTACCACTTCCAATTTGCTTTGATTCATGGACCTAACATTCCAGGTTCCTATGCAATATTGCTCTTTACAGCATCGGACTTTACTTCCATCACCAGTCACATCCACAGCTGGGTGTTGTTTTTGCTTTGGCTTTGTCTCTTCATTCTTTCTGGAGTTATTTCCCACTGATCTCCAGTAGCATACTGGGCACCTACTGACCTGGGGAGTTCATCTTTCAATGTAATATCTTTTGCCTGTTCATACTGTTCATGGGGTTCTCAGGGCAAGAATACTGAAGTGGTTTGCCAGTCCCTTCTCTAATGGACCACGTTTGTCAGAACTCTCCCCCGTGACCCGTCCTTCTTGGGTGGCCCTACACAGCATGGCTCATACTTTCATTGAGTTAGACAAGGCTGTGGTCCATGTGATCAGTTTGGTTAACTTTCTGTGATTGTGGTTTTCAGTCTGTCTGCCCTCTGATAGAGAAGGATAAGGGGCTTATGGAAGCTTCCTGATGGGAGAGATTGACTAAGGGGGAATCTGGGTCTTGTTTTGATGGGAGGGGCCATGCTCAGTAGATCTTAAATCCAATTTTCTATTGATGGGTGGGGCATATATATAACCATATGTAAAAAGCATACACATTGCCATACATAAAATAGATAATCCATGGGAATTAACTGCATGATGCAAGGAACCCAAAGCTTCCACTCTGTGACATCATAGAAACATTTCTTAAAGATATTTCTTATGATCCCAGAGCCTAAGCCACCCACCCTGTTTGCTCAGTTCAGTTCAGTTGCTCAATTGTGTCCGACTGTTTGCGATCCCATGGACTGCAGCATGCCAGGTTTCCCTGTCTGTCACCAACTCCTGAACCTTGCTCAAATTCATGGCCATTGAGTCATGAATTGAGTTGGATGGTGATGCCATCCAACCATCTCACCCTCTGTTGTCCTCATCTCCTCCTGCCTTCAGTCTTTCCCAGCATCAGGGTCTTTTCCAATGAGTCATTTCTTCACATCAGGTGCCCAAAGTATTGGAGTTTCAGCTTCAGCATCAGTCCTTCCAATGAATAGTTAGGACTGATTTCCTTTAGGATGGACTGGTTGGATCTCCTTGCTGTCAGACTCTCAAGGGTCTTCTAAAACACCACAGTTCAAAAGCATCAATTCTTCGGTGCTCAGCTTTCTTTATAGTCCAAGTCTCACATCTCTATATGACTACTGGAAAAACCTTAGCCTTGACTAGACCAACCTTTATCAGCAAAGTAATGTCTCTGCTTTTTAATATGCTATCTAGTTTGGTCGTAACTTTTCTTCCACAGAGCGAACGTCTTTTTATTTCATGGCTGCAGTCACCATCTGTGGTGATTTTGGAGCCCAAGAAAATAAAGTCTGTCACAATTTCCATTGTTTCCCCATCTATTTGCCATGAAGTAATGGGACCAGATGCCCTGATCTTAGTTTTTTGAATGAACACTGTTTGTTACCTTCCCATAGAATTTGGCTTACTGTTGTGAAAAAACTATATAGTCTTTGAAATTAAAATGACCTTCCAAATGGTTAAAAATGGCAACAAAAAATGGCAGACTACCAGTGGACAATATTCTGCATCAACGTTTCTCAAATCACTCTATCTCATTTGTTGTTAATGCTACTAATTATTCAAAACCCTTACAGCTTCTGCTGTGATCCTAGCGGGTTACCTTGCCTACAGTCTGACCCTGCTCTACTTTTCTTTCCATGGGGCAGAAAGATTTCCCAAAGTCATCCAGGATCAAGTTATTCTTTTTATCAACTCTCTTTCGTTGCCTTTGGAGGAAAATGTTGAAAATCTCTGTTATAGGGGGTACATGATGTTTCTCCTGTTCTCTCTAAATGCAGGTAAACAAAGGGGTCTCTCAGCATCTGTGTGATCAGGCTTTTTCCTACATCTCCACGTGCAGAGGACTGTCCACTCTTTATCCCTCACCTTGTTCCTTCCGCCCTGCCTGGCCTGCCTTCTGTATTGGCAGACCATTGCATTCATCACTTTGAATTCTGTAGAATGTTAAGTCATGAAAGGCATTAACTGAAGCTGCTAAAATATTTGGTCAAAAATTTTTGAGAAATTTGTGATTATTAAATCACACTATCTTCCTAAATTCTCTAAACACCCTATTCTGAAAAATAAAAAATCAAACAGCTTTACTTATTTGACCAAACATTTCTCAATCATAGCTGAACTCAGAATATGTATTTTGGATACACACCTGGGTGAATCTGTTTCACAGGTCAACAATCTGGAAAGAAAATCACTCTTAAGACTCACTGTATCCTGGTCTCTCTTTTGCCCTCTCCCATCCATACACTGGGGCTTCCTTGTGGCTCAGACGGTAAAGAATCTGCCTGCAATGCAGGAGACCAGGATTCAATTCCTGAGTTGAAAAGATCCTCTGGAGAATGGAATTAGCTACCCACTCCAATATTCTTGCCTGGAAAATTCCACGGACAGAGGAGCCTGGTGGGTACAGTCCATGGAGTCACAAAGTCAGACATTGCTGAGTGAATAACACTAACTATACATACATTGATGTAAAATCTTCTGTTTTCCTTATTGCATGCACCCATCACCCTTAGTACAGTGCTCTGACATTTGCCTATCTCAAGATTTCCTTTGGATGTAATTTACAAAATCCAAATTCGAATTAGTTTTCATAGCTCGAAGAATTGGCAAATGGTGAATTTGTCCCTCTTAATTACCACCCCCAGGAGATATTTGACAATGTCTGAAGATACTTTTGTTGTCACAACTGCAAGAAAGTGGGTGCTACTGGCATCCAGGGCCAGATAGACGTCAGTGCAGGACAGCATCCCTTACCATCACCAGGAGGAAATATTGAGTTTCTCTTTGTCTGAAATTCAAATATAACTGCTGTTCACATGAGGTTCACTTATATTTAGTTCTATAATCTAATGGAAGTCTTCTTCACTAGTTTCAATCAGAAAAATACACAAGAATGTATTTAATTGGCCAGAGTTTGAGCATGTGTTTACTACAAAATCCCTCCCTCTAGATGTTTTAATGATTTCAGCATAGGGAGGAACACCTCCATCTTTGGGCAGATGGCATGAGATCTGGGGGTGGGATGGGCAAAACTGTATTAGTCAGACAGAGGAACATTTGTCATTCTTTCTTGGAATTCACATCCTTGTTTTAAAATAGAAATGATAATTTATTTCATAAAACATCATTGTGAGGCATTTTTGATGCATGTACCGAGTCTGACAGAATGCTTGACATAAGAGATTTTTAACAAATGGTAGGTAAGATTTATAGATCATTTTAATGTTTTATTGTGGTAAGAGCACTTGACCTGAACACTTACGTGCGCTGAGCAGTGCCGTTGGCTGCGGGCACGATGTTGCACGGCCGGTCTCTGACTCTTATGTCGCTGCCGTCTGAGGCCCTTCGGAAAGCAGCTCCTTCCTTTCCCCATCCCCTAAGCCCTGGGAACCACCTTTCCACTCTCTATTTCTATCTAGTTGACTATGTTTGAGATTTCATATGAGCAGAATCATACAGTATTTGTCCCTGTGTCCAGCTAACTTCACTTTGCATAATGTCTTCTGGGCTCATGAATGTTGTCATATATGGCAAAATTTCCCTCTTTTTCTAAGGTTGAGGGATGTAACTGTGTGTGTGTATGTGTGTGTGTGTGTGTGTGTGTATGTACGTATATCAACTTTTCTTTATCCATTCATTATCAGTGAACGTTTAGGTTGTTTCTATATCTTGGCTGTTGTGAATAATGCTTCAATGAAGAGGGGTGTGTGTATATTTCTCATAGAACCTTATTTCAGTTCTTTTGGTCATATAGCCAGAAGCAGAATTGCTGAATTATCTGGTAATTCTCTCTTTAATTTTTTGAGGCGTCTCCATGCTGTTTTTCAAAGAAGCTGCACCACTTTACATACCCACCAAGTATATGAGTCCCAGTTTCTCCATATCCTCTCCAACATGTGTTTTGTTCTATTTTGATTTAAAAACAGACATTCTAATAGGTGTGAAGTGATATCTAATTGTGGTCTTGATTTTTATTTCTCTGATGATTAGTGATTCTGAGTGACTTATCTTATACCTATTAGCCATTTGTATTTCTTCTTTGAAGGAATGTGTATACAAGTCCTTTGTCCAGTTTTAATGATTATTTGAATTTTGCTATTGAGTTGTTGGAGTTCCTTGCATAACTTGGATGTGAATCATTTTGCAGATAGCTCCTCTCAGCCTGTGGGTCGCTTTCTTGCCCTGTTGGTTGTTCTCTCCATCTGCAGAAGCTTGTTGGTGTGTGTAGCCCACTTGCCTAGTACTGCCTTCACTGCCTCTGCCTTGGGTGTTGCATTGATTGCTAATTATTAATGATGATGCTGGTTAGAATACAGATAATAAAGCAATATAAACAGCCAATGCCTGACATGAAAAAACTAAGTATCATGTGTAGTCCAGCAATCATAATAGAAAACAGTATTTTGCCTTTGGTTTCAAATTTTAGTTTTGAATATCAGCAACTGGGCTTTTAAATTTGCTTGCTACAGAAGTATACCACAAGCTGATAAAATATATCTTGTAGCTGTGGTCTCAGGAGTTCATTTAAAATTGTGAAATATACACAGTTTGAAATATATGCTGTCAAGATAGCATTTAAATTCTCACATCAATTAAGTCTAATTATTGAGTGAATGGTAATACTTTTTTCAACAATGTGAAAGTTAAAACTCATTTTCAAATTAGAAGGTAACACCTACTCTCTGTCAATCAGTCCAATATTTATTTGAGGATCTGGGTAGGAAAAAACAGATTAAATATACTAATTTAAAGTCAAGTGTTTCTTATATTTTGAGCATTTTACTTAGACTATACATGAATCTTGCTTTTTAAACCAGTGGCAAACCTAAAACAGACCTTTCTGAAACTCATGAACAAGGTCTATTTAAAGATGCCAAGCATATTTGAATTAAAGGTAACTCATAGACTTGGGAGGACTTCCCTGGTGACTCAGTAATAAAGAATCTGCTTGCCAGTGTAGAAGATGTAGAAGATGCTGGTTTGATACTTGGGTCAGGAATATCCCCTAGAGATCCTCTAGAGAAGGAAATGGCAACCCACTCCAGTATTCTTACCTGGGAAATCCCATGGATAGAAGAACCTGGTGAGCTACAGTCCATGGGGTCCCAAAAGAGTCAAATATGACTTAGGGACTAAACAACAACATAGGCTTGGGATGGCAGAAGCATCCCATCAGTTGTTGTGAACAGGCAACAAATCTCATTGCTATATTCTCTCCAGCTATATTAAAAATGCATTGTATTTCCCCTGTTTGATATGAGCTATGGTGAAGAACTATAAAAGGTAAGCAGATAAGCACCTGGCTACAGAGATTGGTGAGCGAGGAAAATCTTACCATGACAAAGAAAACCATGTTGTTGGGTATAAAAATAAACAAGTAAATACACATGGGATAATATTGGGTGGGCCAAAAAATTCATCCCAGTTTGCCATGAGATGCTATGGGTAAACCCAAATGAACTTTTTGGCCAACCCAATACATAAAGAATATTCCAAGCTTCATCCACTGTTCTACGGGAGTACCTATACTGAGCTAACACCTTGCTTACTGCAGTATGGATAACATCATAAGTGCTGTGCAGTGTAGAAACAAAAGCGTCAGAAATGGCCAGTGTGAACCATGTTTTCTGATGATGATCAATAAATATGGAGCGGGCTCAATTTTATGTTCAATTTTACTTTTAATAAAGACATGCAACAAATTATAAAGAACAAGTACTTATGGGTCCTACTACCCCACGTCATCACTCATATGAATAAACCATCCTGGGCTATAACCTCTCCAGCCATACCTTCTCCCTGCTGTTTCCCTTCTTATGACTCGACACAGGTTTCCAAGGTTTATTAATGTTAACATATGTAGCTTAAAGGGCTTCCCTGGTGGCTCAGCTGATAATGAATCTGCCTACAATGCGGGAGACCTGAGTTCTATCCCTAGGTCAAGAAGATCCCCTGGAGAAGGAAATGGCAACCTATTCCAGTATTCTTGCCTGGAGAATTTCATGGACAGAGGAGCCTGTCCTGGTGGGCTACAACTCATGGGACTGCAAAGAGTTGAACACAACTGAGTGACTAACACTTTCACTTTTTTCATGTAGCTTCACATGAACCTATATTCATATAACCTATAACTTAAAGAATCATTAATATCTTTATACTTCTTCTCAATATACCAGTCACTATGCTAAGCCATTTTATTTTTTCCAGTTTATATAAACGTACAATAAACCTCATAATTGGTATTATCTTTCCTATTTTCTTGCATATTTGAGAAAAAATGAGTCTTAGAGAATATAGACAAATTGCCAGGATCATACCCCAAAATAGAAAATAACAAATCACATTCAAATATTCAAGAATATTTTGGAGGATAAGTGTGTGTGGTTTTTTTTTTGGGGGGAGGTAAGTTTCCATGTTGCTTTTTCCATACATCTCACCCTCTCCTACCCTCTCCCCATGCCCATAAGTCTATTCTCTATGTCTGTTTCTCCATTGCTGCCCTGTCAATAAATTCTTCAGAACCATTTTTCTAGATTACATATATGTGCATTAGAATATGATATTTATCTTTCTCTTTCTCACTCTCTTAACTCTGTATAATAGGTTCTAAGTTCATCCACTTCATCAGAACTGACTCAAATGTATTCCTTTTTATGACTGACTAATATTCCATTGCACATATGTACCACAATTTCTTTATCCATTCATCTGTCATTGGGCATCTAGGTTGCTTCCATGTTCTAGCTATTGTAAATAGTGCTGCAATGAACAGTGAGATACATGTGTTTTTTTCAACTCTGGTTTCCTCAGGGTATATGCCTAGGAGTGGGATTGCTGGGTCATATGGAGGTTTTATTCATAGTTTCTTAAGGAATCTCCATACCGTCTTCCATAGTAGCTGTATCAATTTACATTCCCACCAACAGTGCAAGAGCATTCCATTTTATCCACACCCTCTTTAGCATTAATTGTTTGTAGACTTTTTGATGATGGCCATTCTGACCAGTGTGAGGTGATATTTCATTGTGGTTTTGATTTGCATTTCCCTAATAATGAGTGCATTAATAATGAGTGCAAGGAGATCCAACCAGTGGGAAAGACCCTGATGCTGGGAGGGACTGGGGGCAGGAGGAGAAGGGGACAACAGAGGATGAGATGGCTGGATGGCATCACCGACTCAATGGACATGAGTTTGAGTAAACTCCAGGAGTTGGTGATAGACAGGGAGGCCTGGCATGCTGCAATTCATAGGGTCGCAAGGAATCAGACACGACTGAGCAAATGAACTGAACTGAATGATGAGTGATGTTGAGCATCTTTTTATGTGTTTGTTAGACATCTGTATGTCTTCTTTGGAGAAATGTCTATTTAGGTCTTTTTCCCACTTTTTGATTGGGATGTTTGTTTTCCTGGTATTGAGTTGTATGAGCTGCTTATATATTTTGGAAATTAATCCTTTGTCAGTTGTTTCATTTGATACTATTTTCTCTCATTCCAAGGGTTGTCTTTTCACCTTGCTTATAGTTTCCTTTGTTGTGCAAAAACTTTTAAGTTTAATCAGGTCCCAATTGTTTACTTTTGTTTTTATTTCCACTACTCTAGGAGGTGGGTCATAGAGGATCTTGCTTTGATTATGTCATTGAGTTTTCTGCCTATGTTTTCCTTTAAGAGTTTTATGGTTTCTGGTCTTATATTTAGATCTTTATTCAATTTTTAGTTTATCTTTGTGTGTGGTGTTAGGAAGTGTCCTAATTTCATTCTTTTATATGTTGCTGTCCGGTTTTCCCAGCACCATTTATTGAAGAGGCTGTCTTTGCCCCATTGTATATTATTGCCTCCTTTGTCAAAAATAAGGTACCCATAGGTGCATGGGTTTATTTCTGGGCTTTCCATCCTGTTCCCTTAGTCTATATTTCTGTTTTTGTGCCAGTACCATACTGTCTTGATGACTGTAGCTTTGTAGCATAATCTGAACTCAGGAAGGTTGATTCCTCCAGCTCCACTCTTCTTTCTCAAGACTGCTTTGGCTATTCAGGGTCTTCTGTTTCCAAATGAATTGTGAAATTTTCTGTTCTAGTTCTGTGAAAAATGTCATTGGTAATTTGATAGGGATCACATTGAATCTGTAGATTGCATTTGGTAGTGTAGTCATTTTCACAATATTGATTCTTCCTACCCAGGAACATGGAATATCTCTCCATATGTTTATGTCATATTTGATTTCTTTCATCAGTGTCTTATAATTTTCTGTGTACAGTTCTTTGTCTCCTTAGGTAAGTTTATTCCTAGATATTTAATTATTTTTGTTGCAATGGTGAATGTGATTGATTCCTTAATTTCTCTTTCTGATTTTTCATTCTTAATATATAGAAATGCAAGTGATTTCTGTGTATTGATTTTCTATCCTGCAACTTTCCTAAATTCACTGATTAGCTCTAGCAATTTTCTGATACTATCTTTAGGGTTTTCTATGTATAGTATCATGTCATCTGAAAACAGTGAGAGCTTTGCTTCTTTTCTGATCTGGATTCCTTTTATCTCTTTCTCTTGTCTTATTGCTGTAGCTAGGACTTCCAGAACTGCATTGAATGATAGTGGTGAAGGTGGACACCCTTGTCTTGTCCCTGATCTTAGGGGAATGCTTTCAGTTTTTCACCACTGATAGTAATATTGCTGTAGGCTTATCATATATGGCCTTTACTACATTGAGATAGGTTCCTTCTATGCCCATTTTGTGGAAGGGTTTTAATCACAAATGGGTGCTGAATTTTCTCAAAGGGTTTTTCTGCATCTATTGAGATGATCATATGGTTTTTATCTTTCACTTTGTTAATATGGTATATCACACTGATTGATTTGCGTATATTGAAGAATCCTTGCATTCCTGGAATAAACCCAACTTGACCATGGTGTGTGAGCTTTTTGATGTGTTGCTGAATTTTGTTTGCTAAAATTTTGTTGAGAACTTTTGCATCTATGTTCATCAGTGATATTGGCCTGCAGTTTTCTCTTTTTGTGTTGTCTTTATCTGGTTTTGGTATCAGGGTGATGGTGGCCTTGTAGAATGAGTTTGGAAGTGTTCCTTCCTCTGAAATTTTTTCAGAGTTTTAGAAGGAGAGGCATTAGCTCTTCTCTAAATGTTTGATAGAATTCTCTTGTGAAGCCATCTGGTCCTGGGCTTTTTTTGGGGGAGAGCTTTTTGATCCCAGCTTCAATTTCAGTGCTTGTAATTGGGTTGTTCATAATTTCTATTTCTTCCTGGTTCAGTTTTGAAAGATTGAACTTTTCTAAGAATCTGTCCATTTCTTCCAGGTTATACATTTTATTGCCATTTAGTTGTTCATAATAGTCTCTTATAATCCTTTGTATTTCTGCATTGTCTGTTGTAACCTCTCCTTTTTCATTTCTAATTTTGTTGATTTGATTCTTGTCTTTTTTCCTTGATGAGTCTAGCTAAAGGTTTGTCAATTTTGTTTTTCTCAAAGAACCAGCTTTTAGTTTTATTAACCTTTACTATTGTTTCTTTCATTTCTTTTTTATTTATTTCTGCTTGGATCTTTATTATTTCTTTCCTTCTACTAATTTTGGGTGTGTGGGTTTTGTTGTTGTTCTTTTGGCAGTTGTTTTAGTTGTAAAGTTAGGCTGTCTATTCGATGATTTTCTTGTTCCTTGAGGTAGGATTGTATTGCTATAAACTTCCTTCTTAGGACTGCTTTTGCTGCATCCCATAGGTTTTGAGTTGTCTTGTTTTCATTGTCATTTGTTTCTAGAAATTTTTGGATTTCCCTTTTGATTTCTTCAGTAACCTGTTGGTTATTTATAAATGTGCTGTTTAATCTCCAAGTGTTTGTGTTTCTTACAGATTTTTTAAACTGTAATTGATATCTAGTCTCATAGTGTTGTTGTCAGAGAAGATGCATGATACAATTTCAATTTTCTTAAATTTACTGAGGTTTGATTTGTGACCCAAGATGTGGTCTCTCCTGGGGAAAGTTTCATGTGCACTTGAGAAGAAGGTGTATTCTTCTGCATTTGGATGGAATGTCCTGAAGATATCAGTGAGATCCATCTCAATTAGTGTATCATTTAAGACTTGTGTTTCCTTATTAACTTTCTGTTTTGATGATCTGTCCATTGGTGTGAGTGGGGTGTTAAAGTCTCCTACTATTATTGTGTTACTGTCAATTTCTCCTTTTATGTCTGTGAGTGTTTGTCTTATGTATTGAGGTGCTCCTATGTTGGGTGCGTAGATATTTACAATTGTTCTGTCTTCCTCTTGGATTGATCCCTTGATCATTATGGAGTATCCTTCCTTATCTTTTGTAATCTTCTTTATTTTAAGGTCTATTTTGTCTGATATGAGGATTGCTACTCCAGCTTTCTTTTACTTCCCATTTGTATGGAATATATTTTTCCATCCTCTCACTTTCAGTCATTTTTTTTTTTTTTTCACTTTCAGTCTTATATGTGTCTTGAGGTCTAACGTGGGTTTCTTCTAGACAGCATATATATATGGGTATTATTTTTTTTTTATCCATTCAGCCAGTCTGTGTCTTTTGCTAGGAGCATTTAATCCATTTACATTTAAAGTAATTATTGATATATATGTTCCTATTGCCGTTTTCTTAATTGTTTGGTGTTGATTTTGTAGATCTTTTTCTTCTCTTGTATTTCTTGACTATATAAGTCTATTTAATATTTGTTGTAAAGCTGGCTTTGTGGTATTGAATTCTCTTAACTTTTGCTTGTCTGAAAAGCTCTTTATTTCTCCATCAATTTTGAATGAAATCCTTGCTGGGTACAGTAATCTTGGTTGTAGATGTTTCCCTTTCAGTACTTTAAATATATCCTGACATTCCCTTCTGGCCTGCAGAGCTTTTGCTGAAAGATCAGGTGTTAAGCATATGGAGTTTCCCTTGTATGTTACTTGTTGCTTCTCCCTTGCTGCTTTTAATATTCTTTCTTTGTATTTAGCCTTTGTTAGTTTGATTAGTATGTTTCTCCCTGGGTTTATCCTGTATGGGACTCTTTGTGCCCCTTGGACTTGATTGACTATTTCCTTTTCCATGTTGGGGAAATTTTCAGCTATTATCGCTTCAAAAATTTTCTCATACGCTTTCATTTTCTCTTCTTCTTCTGGGACCCCTATTATTTGAATGTTGGTGCTTTGATATGGCCCCAGAGGTCTCCGAGACTATCCTCAGTTCTTTTCATTCTTTTTACTTTATTCTGGTCTTCAGAAGGTATTTCCACCATTTTATCTCCCAGCTCACTGATTCGTTCTTCTGCTTCAGATATTCTGCTATTGATTCCTTCTGGAGTATTTTTAATTTCAGTAATTGTGTTGTTTGTCTTTGCATGCTTGTTCTTTAATTCTTCTAGTTTCTTGTTAATTTATTCTTGCATTTTCTCCATTTTGCTTTCCAGGTTTTGGATCATCTTCACTGTCATTACTCTGAATTCCTGTTCAGGGAGTTGGCCTGTTTCCTCTCCATTTACTTGGACTTCTGTGTTTCTCGCTTGTTCCTTGCTTGTTCCTTCATTGTGTAGTATTTCTCTACCTTTCCATTATTTTTTTTTAAACTAACTGTTTGAGGTCTCCTTTTCCCAGGCTTCAAGGTTGAATTCTTTCTTCCTTTTGGTTTCCACCCTCTGAGGTTGGTCCAGTGGCTTGTGTAAGCTTCTTACAGGGTGAGGTTTGTGCTGAGTGTTTCTTTGTTTGTTTTTCCTCTGATGGGCAGGCTGGGTGGGATGGTGATTGTCTGCTGATGACTGGGTTTGTCTTTTTGCTTTGCTTGCTGTTTAGATGAGGCGTCCTCACAGGGTGCATTGGTGGTTGGGTGATGCCGGGTTTGTGTTCAAGTGGTTTCCTCTGTGTGAGTTCTCACTCTGATACTCCCTAGGGTTAGTTCTCTGGTAGTCTAGGGTTTTGGAGTCAGTGGTCCAGTCCAAAGGCTCAGGGCCTGATCTCTTCAAAAATACTGTTCTAAGCTCAGCTGGACCTGCTGCCTTGGTTAAAGCCACATTGGGAAGCTCGCACCATGTAAGACCACAGTCTCCTCGCTGCCCCCTTACTCCTCCATGCCCCTGCTCCAGCAAAGGCCTGACGTGCACTGTCTTATTAGTTATACAATGTACTCTCTATTCTGGTTTTTCTATGAAACAGAAAAAGTGATTTAATATAGTTGAATATTAGAGATTCCCATTTCACACATTGAAGTTTTCAGGTTTAAAGAATTAACAAGACCTTATTGTTGTATGTTGAATATGCATGCGACTCCATCATAAACATTTTACTGCAGAAAGTGGGAAAAAGAGAATGCTACTTGACTGTTTCACCCTATGAATATTCAAATGGCTGTATATATGTAATTTCATGAATCCTCTATATTTAAGTCCACATTTAACTGGGATGGTTCACCATTTGTAAATTTGTTTTATTTAACACAAATATTATACTAAAGCCACTCCTCCTATCCCCAAGTATAGCCCATTATTAAATTTTGATGATCACTTCTTATGTTTACAACAGTCACCTTTTAACAATTCACATACATCTAAATTGTGTACTACAGAGTGTTTTAAAATTATTAAAGCCAATTTAAGAAACTACCACTTGTGACAGCAAAATATACAAGAACTATTAATTCCTCAAAGGTGTACATATGAGAGGTTGTATTAGAATTTTGTCTTGATTGTGTTAATATTTTCTTTCTACCTTTTCCCAACCCCCTCTCCCCAAAAAGGAATTTTCAGGGTGAAGTTTGGGTACATACGTCTACCAAGCTATATATTAATAAATGATTCACTCTGGCACCAAATCTGTGTTTATAAGATACAGTTAGATGGCCATCTGTGTAATTTTCACTATGTCCTCTGTAAATTATTCATCTCTTTTCTAGGTAGAACAAAATATGTTTTCAAAATATATATGAAACAACCTCCTTTTCTTCATGAGAAAGGAACAGAATTTAAAGCATTGATTTTTCCTTTCAGTTCAATACTTGTTCTTTTTCTGAAAGAAAGTTTCAAAAAGTCATAGCAATGGAAGCAAGAGGACTTGAGTTGTTTTTCCTGTAATGAAACTTTACTTAACCCACCTTAACCCTCAAACCACCTCCCACTGTCAGCATCGCAGCCCAGGCTGCCAAACGTAGTGAACTCACCAGTGAGCAGAGAGACTGGGTTCTCTCAAGTCCCTCTGCCCACGCACCTCCCCTCACTTATTCTTTGGTGCCTGCAATTCTGTCATTTAATATTCTTGTTTTCAATTAAAGAGCAGGTTCTTTTTTTCTTTTCTGTAGTATTTTTATTAATTTATTTTGTGGCTGTTCTGGGTTTTTCACTACTGCATGGGCTACACATTGTGGTGGCTTCTCTCATTGCACATCATGGACTCAAGGGCATGAGGGCTTGAGTGGTTATGGCATGGGGGCTCATCTTCTTGGATCAGGGATCGAATCCATGTCCCCTGTGTTGGGGGTGGATTCTCAACCATTGAGCCACCAGGGAAGCCCAAAGAGTAGTCTCCAATCGGCAGCCTCTGGGTATCAAAAGGTTGACAAAGGTACTTATCGAAACGGAGTTCTTAGCAAAGTGACTATACATATTAAGGCTTCTATACAGTAAGACTAAATTATAAATGTGTTTGTTCGACTAGGGATTTACTGTCTCAAAGTTGAGCCACGCTTTTCAGCCTCCACACTGCTGACGTTTGGACCAGTTAATCAGTTTGTCTCTGGGGAAGCATGCTCTCCTGTGTACTGGAGGATGTCCAGCGGCATCCCTGGCATCCACTGGATTCCTCTGGGACCCACCGTCCCACCTCCAGCAAGCTGACAAATGGAAATCTCTCCAGACACTGCCTCGTGTCCACTGAGGACAGATTGCCCTGGAAAGCAGATCACTCCATTTGAAAATCGGTGAACCAGTCTTCATAAGAAAAATGGACTGGAAACACTTCCTCTTTATGCCTTTATTTAGAACACAAGCATCTTGTGGGCAGAGAGCTTGTTTTATTCAGACCATGGAACTTGGTCTGCCATATAGCAAGAGTTGGGTAAATATTTGTGAAACTAATGATCGATTGAAATGTCCAACACAAATGATGTTCCATTCATAAAGTAGAATATTATTCAGCTATTTAAAAATGTTTGATGTTTAATATGTCCATTAATATGGTTCAATGCTCATGAAATATTAAGTGAAAAAGCCAATTATAAAAAGTATGTCTCATTCATTCCTATTCTGTTGTATGAAAAAAATGTCCATCTTGAAGTGTATGCAAAACCTGTTGTTGTACTAGGTGGCAGGATCGCATGCTGTTTTTATTTCTTATATTTAATTATTGCTTATCGTGTGCAATTGTTTTTATTATGCAGAGTTTGGGTGCCAGTTTACAGAATATATAATAAAGAGCAGAGTAGGGCAAACACACCAGAGAAAGTCCTTTCATAATTTTAACATCTGCATAACAAGGAGCTCTAAATACACTAGATTTCTGACCTGCAAGGAATTAACTTTTCTCTATAAACCTGCTCTGGAGAATTCCTGTGTTTCTAAAACTCATTATTTGTGTGACCATTGTGGTACTGGGTACCATGGAGATCCAAGAGAAGTTTAGAATCTCAGTACTTGCAAGTTTAAAATCTAAATGGAGAAATAAGACCTATACACGGGACACTGTCAAAACAAAATAAAACAATATTTAATGAGATGTTAAATTGTGTGCTATGAACCATGCTTTAGAATTTCATGGAGGAGCGGTATCAAGGAATTAGTCTCTTGGAGAAGAGGGGACTTGAGCTATCCAGGGTCAAGGAGACTCAGATAAAAGGAGAACGGGAGGGACATTCCACGTGGGGAGAGAAGGCAAATGTCTCAAGAGCTGGGCACGGCTTAGCAACTGAACAACATGAATGAAGCCACAAAGGGAAGAGGAGTTCAGGTGGAAGGCATAGGCGGCTGATCTCATGGGAACAGAGAGGTGTAAGGATCACCTACAAAGAGAGGTGGAACTGGCGTCTTGGGAGAGACAGTACTTTGTTAAATAGAAATGTTCCAGGCAGAGTTTTCACACCTTTGAGCCCTGACCTCAGGTGGTAGAGCATCCATACTTAGCAGAGACAATCGTACACAGACCACAGACGGCTTTCAAGACGTGGGGTCCCATAAGTTTTACCCGTGGGTTCTGTTTCTCCACTGCCCTGAGTGACACTCAGCCCCTGGACCAAGGAGCGACTGGCGTCTCCCCAAGCGCCCCCTAGAGGCTGACGGTGAGCCAGCTGAGAGCTGCCCAGGCTCTGCAGCCCATTTCCTGGTGTTGCTGAGCTGGCCGTGTTTTCCCTCCACCTCCTGCTCAATCCCGTGTTGGCTTGGGCTGTGCTCAGTCGTGTCCAGCTCTTTGAGGCTCCATGACCTGCATGAAACCCACCGGGCTCCTCTGTCCATGGGACTTCCCAGGCAAGGATACTGGAGAGGGTTGTCATTTCCTTCTCAGGGGATCTACGCAATCCAAGGAAGAACTGTCTCTTGAGTCTCCTGCGTTGGCGGCGGCGTTCTTTATCACTAGTGCACCTGGTGGGTGCTGGGTGCTAAGTCGCCTCAGTCATGTCCCGCTCTTTGCGGCCCCATGGACTGAAGCCCACAAGGCTCCTCTGTCCACGGGATTCTCAGCTGAGGATACTGGAGTGGGTTGCCATGCCCTCCTCCAGGGGATCTTCCCGACCCAGGGATCGAACGCAGGTCTCTTACATCTCGTGCATTGGCCAGGCAGGGTCTTTAGTACTAGGGCCATCTGGGAAGCCCGAAATCACCCAGTTTCACATGATGTCCAAAAAAGCCTGAGACCCGTGGGAGAGCAGACTCTCCAGTCAGATGCACTGGATTCAGACATATGCTGTTCCACTTGCTGGGTGCGTGGTTTGCACAAGTTTCTCTGATTCTCAGTTTTCTCATCTGTAAATAGGGCTATTGGTGGATGAGAGGGATAGGTTGAACTGTGTCCCCCAAAGATGTGCTGAGGCCCTAACCCTCTGAGGAGGTGCCTTCTGAGCTGAGAGATGGTGACTGAGAACCAGCCAGGCTGAGATCAGGAGGCAAGTGTACCACGAGGCAGGTGTGGAGGGGGAGACTGTATTCAGGGAGAAAAGGGGCCCTGGGACTGAGGAGGACAGAGAAAGTCCCGGTGATTTAAGTCCAGGGTGCACGAGATGCGTTCAGAGCTGAGGAGTCGGACTGGGAAAGGCCCCGGGAGGTCAGTTGCCGCAGGTTGGATTTGAAGGTGATGAAAGGCATTTGGATGGTTTTCAAGTGAAGGAAAGAGAAAGGAGAGAGCCTGAGGGGAGGGAAAAAAATCTAGATTCCAGAGAGAGGATTCTTCTCCAAGGAGGTTTACGCTTATAAATTAAATATTTTCAAGCAATTCGGTCTCCTGCATGGCTGTAATGTGCATTTATGAAGATGGTCAAGCACAGAGTTGAAGAGAACAGAATCCAAACTGCGTCCTGCCCTTTCCCCAGCGAGGTGTCAGCGGCAGCCCTGTCCTGTAAGAGGGGTGCCCTGGGCAAGTTGCTTGTATTTAAGCTTCAATTCCCAGTCTCTAAAATGAGACTTTACTCCTCAGATTTGTTATCAGTAAAATGGGAAAAGGAGAATGTATACTCTTACGTGTATTGTTGGCATTAAATAATTTAGCATCAGTAAAGTGTTTTGCCCAGTGCCTGGCACAGTAACTGTTTACTACTGTTACCGTTGTTATTAGTATTTTATATCCTTAAATATCAATGTGTACTGTTTTCTAATTTTCATTTTCTTTTGGGTGACTTAGCTGTTTCCATCTTTCATCTTTTGGATTTTTGAGGATTTTCTATTTTTAACTTGAGATATTTATAACACTTCTTATTTGACATTCATACTGATTATCTTCTAATCTTGAATCTTTTATTGTATAAACATTTAAATATTTTATTTGACCTAGTTATCATTTCATATATTCTTCTGTGGTGTCAAATCTGAGAGACATGTTATAATCATTCTTCCAAAGAACTGTGTGGTTTTCTGCTAATTTTTAAATGACAAAGTAACTACTTATATACACCATTTGAGGGTTTGAGTTTATGCATTAAAATAAACCATTGTCTTGCCCCCCTTTTCCTGATCACAAAGTTACCTAGTTATCCCAAAACCACTTAAAAAGAATATTGTTTTAAAACAATTAATTAAAATGAGGCTTTACTAAGACAAGCCATTACATCAAAGCCTGGAGCCTAATAAGCGCCTTAAATGTCAGTGATTTTATGACAGCGCTGCCTCTGTCACCAACACTGAGACCGTGTCATGGCAGATAGCTTTGCACATGGTACTGGCAAGATCTGAGTTATCTAGGGGGAAGTAGGGACCGCAGTTAACTTTTCATAATTACTTTTCTCAATGTTGTACCAAGGTTTTTGCATGTAGTAGGGAATCAATCAATATTTGTTACATTGCTAAAAGGAAGAATGCAGGTAGTCAGTGAGCATTTGCTGAATTTCTTAGCTGAACCACTTACAAGCTGATTTCTGGTCATCTGTGCCTCATGGATGGTATGTCCTTTCATGAAAGAAAGTGAGTGTTAGTTACTTCAGTCAGTTCTGACTCTCTGCGACTGCATGGACTGTAGCCCACCAGGCTCCTCTGTCCATGGGACTCTCCAGGCAAGAATACTGGAGTGGGTTGCCATTTCCTTCTCCAGGGGATCTTCCCGACCCAGGGTTGGAATCCGAGTCTCCTGCATTGCAGGCGGATTCTTTACCATCTGAGCCACTAGGAAAGCATGTCCTTTCATATGTATTCTCAATTAGATGACAGTCTTTTCAAGGCCCATTTGAATTAAAAATCATGATTTTTTTTTTTTAACGTTCTATGGATGAGAAACCTTAGGGTGAAATGGAGGCTGTAGCTTGTCATGTAAAGATTTTGTATCTATCTGAGACAATATACTTTTGATAAAATGCCTCTACTTATACAGGACCATGGCTGAGTTGCATAAAATACCCATACATATTTCATATTATCTAAGCCAAGGCTTCGGATTGAAAAATGAAGGTTGTGCCGTCAAACTCAGAATTGGGGCAGACATTGTGATACAGAATCTGTCGACAAACAAAATTAATGTTCGCAGAGTGAAGGGGACACAACAGTGATGCAAAGATATCTTTGAAAAGAAAGTCCATAGCTCAGCAGTGTCTTGCACATAGTAGGTAGCTGGTGAAGTTTGCCGAACGACCCTGACCACAGACCTCAGCAGCAGAGAGATGTAAAGAGCTTTGGTGACAAAGATAATAAACAATAGTGTTATACAATGTTAAAACAAGTATGCCTTGGGGATGAGATAACTCAAATTCAGACTGTCCCATTCCAAGTTATGTTTTCTCGAGCGAGACACTTATTCTATGTCTCCACAGGAACTTAGCCATGTAAGACTCTGTGAGCCTGTTGCCAGCATCTCATTGGAGATGAGTATGAGCACCTGGTAAGGATCCCATACATATTACTTGTCAGTTCTGCTATTGTTTTTATTCTTATTATTCCATGTTCCTCAGTTCAATCACAAGCATTATATTTCACACGAAAGAGTAGGAAGGGGTTTCCAGTTCTGCCATTACAGAGTTGAGGGTAACATGTCAGACTCAGCACCACCCCACCGCTCTAGAACCAGAACACTGAGAAATCTGAACCTATGAATCCAACTCAACTCACTGACAGAAAAGGGGAACATTATAGAGTCATCACAGTAGGTGAGGAGACACATTCAACAAGATCAGAGACTTCCTCAGTCTGTTAAGATTTCATGGTAGAAACCTGTGAGAAAAGTCTGTGAAACTCTGTAAGATTTCATGATGGAAATCTATGGCATATACAAGTACCACAATACCTAGTTGTGAGACTGAGCAATATCCTCTGAAAACAGAACAACGCAGAAATATCTGTTCTTAACTCTTTGATTCATCTTTGTGGAGGAGGCACTAGCCAGTGCAGTAGGGCCAGAATAAATAAATACATAAGCAAATACTTACAAAAATAAAAAAAATTAAATTGAAAAATAAAAGCTATAAATTTAGAAACAAGTAAAAGCATCTTCTTTTGCAGATGACATAATGGTTTATATAGATATTCCTAAGACTGCTAAATCTAATAAGAAAAATTAACAGGATTGCAAGATCCAATTGTCAATATATGAAAAGAAATTTTATTTCTCTATACATCCCAAAAGTTGGAAGATATTTTTAATTACCAATTCCAAGAGCATCAACATTTATAAAATAATTAGGTATACATTTTATGAAAGATGTACAAGAACTTTGTACTAAAAACTACAAAATGTTGCTGAGAAAAAATTAAGGGGAACTAAATAAATTAAGAAATATAGCTATTTTTTTTCGTAAGACTCCATATTGCTAATTGCTAAATGCATCTATAAAGTCAATGCAAACCTAATTGCAATCCCAGTGGGTGATTTTGTTAATTTGGCAAAGAGATTCTAAAATTTATATAGAAACGTAAAAGATCTAGGCTTTGACCTATTTTGAAACAACACTTTTAAACACTGAAAACAATATTCATTTTAAATAAGAAAATCTTTTCACCTCTCTCAGACTTGCCATTATTCTGTGTACTTATCAAGGCAGCGTGGCATTGGCACAGACAGAGGTGAGTGAGGCTATGGGTCTGAGTAGAGAATTCAGAACAGACACATACCTGAACATGGTCAACTGATTTTTGTTTTTTGTGGGGAAAGATACTAAAATGTTTCAATGGGGGGAAAAAAAGTCTGTTCAACAAGTGAATAATTGCATATACATATGGGACAAAAGATGAACTTCAATGTCTACCTGACTCATAATGTAAAATTTAAATGAAGAGAGACTTAGACTGAAACATGAGCAAAAGCTAAAAAACTTTACACATAAAATGTTAGAATATGTCTTTAGGACCTTAGGTTAGACAAATATTTCTTAGGAAACAGAAACACTATCCAAGCAAAAATTTGATAAATTTGACTTGTCACTAGACATTTTTAAGAAAATTAACATGCTTCTCCTTGCATGCCATAAGGAGAATATATTCAGAATAAATGAAGAAACACTAAAATAATAATAAAGAAGCAAACAAACCAATAATAAACTGCAACTAGGTATTTTAGCCAATATGTGCATGAAAAAAAATGCTCAATATTATTAACCATCAGGGAAATACAAATTAAAAACCACAATGAGACACCAATGAACTTTTTAAGTGGCTAAAACAAATAAACAAACCATCTGACCATCACTAGAAGCTGGCAAATGTACACAGCAACTGAAATTCTCTTATGTTACTGGAGGGAGTATTAAATTATGTAACCAGTTTGAAAACAGTTGGCACTTTCTTGTAAAGTAGATCATTCACCAGTTCTGTGACCCTACAACTCCACTTTTAGGTATTTATCCCAGAGTAAAATGTTCACATAATGAGTATTCAAGAATGTTCAAAAAAAAAAAAAAAAAGAATGTTCATAACCACTTTAATCATAAGAAAACATTTTAATGTGGTATATCCATTCAATGGCTTGTTGCTTAGCAATAAAAAGAACAAAGTGACAGATACCACAACATGGATATGTCTCAAAAATATCCACATACCTTGCCCTGTTTATCTCTTCCATTTGGCTGTTCCTGAGTTATATCCTTTTATAATGACTCAGTAATCTAGTAAATAAAATGTCTCTCTGAGTCTATGAGCCACTCCAGCAAATTAATCAAACCCAAGGCGGGGTCGTTGGAATTTCCTATCTGTAGCTGGTGGGTCAGAAGTGCTTGGACTTGCTGTTGGCACCTGAAGTTGGGGTGGAGGGGGCAGTCCTACAGATCTGGGCTCCTAACTTGGGGGATTTGATGCTTTCTCCTGCTAGATAGTGTCAGAATTGAGTTGAATTGTAGGACACCCAGCTGACATCAAAGAATTTTTGAAGATAGAAAACTTTCCCCACACTCATATGTTGGAATTGAGTTCTAAACCCCTTAAGTTGGAATTATGCACTTAACATGTGTGCATTTCAGTCTGTGTAAATTTGCATTTAAAAAATAAATACAAAAGTGTCATAAAACATCATTATCTAATTCCAAATAAGACACTTTTATAGACCATTCTAAAATTTAATAGTGTTGTCCATAAAGAAGGTAAGAGTAATACTTACATTCTATAGTTAATCTTAGATTTCAGATGACTTTCAGTTCAGTTTAGTCACTCAGCTGTGTCCGACTCTTTTTGACCCCATGAACCACAGCACGCCAGGCTGCCCTGTCCATCACCAACTCCTGCAGTTTACCCAAACCCATGTCCATTGAGTCGGTGATGCCATCCAACCATCTCATCCTCTGTCATCCCCTTCTCCTCCTGCCGTCAATCTTTCCCAGCATCAGGGTCTTTTCAAATGAGTCAGTTCTTCACAACAGGTGGCCAAAGTACTGGAGTTTCAGCTTCAGCATCAGTCCTTCCAATGAACACTCAGGACTGAGCTCCTTTGGGATGGACTGATTGGATCTCCTTGCAGTCCAAGGGACTCTCAAGAGTCTTCTCCAACCCCACAGTTCAAAAGCATCAATTTTTCTGCGTTCAGCTTTCTTTATAGTCCAACACTCCCATCCATACATGACTACTGGAAAAACTATAGCCTTGACTAGGTGGACCTTTGTTGGCAAAGTAATGTCTCTGCTTTTTAATATGCTGTCTAGGTTGGTCATAACTTTCCTTCCAAGGAGTAAGTGTCTTTTAATTTCATGGCTACAAACACCTCAGATGGCTTTAGAGTTCACATATTCTGTTAAAAGGGCAAGCTTTACACTCAGGGTTAGTTATTATTTCCATTTGTTTTCACCAGGAAAATATAGAACAAGCTGCTGTTGAAGTTCATTCTGTTTATCCTATATTCTCTAAGAAAAGTGAAATAAAACATTTCTAATATGGTGCATTTAATAGAAATGCTAATAAACATATCTTAACAAAGTGTTTTAAATAAATATTTACCCAGAAATATTATATACATAAGAAAGAGTTATTTTGTGTGTGAGTGTGTGTGTGTGTGTGTGTGTGTGTGTGTGTGTGTGTTAGTTACTCAGTTCTATCCAACTCTTTGTGATCCCCCTGCCAGGCTCCTCTGTCCATGGGATTCTCCAGGCCAGAATACTGGAATGGGTTGACATTCCCTCCTTCAGGGGTTCTTCCCAACCCAGGGACTAAACCCATGTCTCCTGCATGGCAAGCAGATTCTTTCTGTCTGAGCCAGCAGGGAAGCCCCAAGAGTTATTTTACCTAAGTTAATTTACATGGTAACATCATGCTAACCCTTAAATGTGCCAAAATGTTTTTATTAATGCTTTATGCCAGTCACAGTAGGTGCCATGAGATAACCTCAGTGTTTCATTGACGAATAACCCTGTAAACTTGTAATATTACCTTCTCCAACTCTCATTTTGAATGTGGAAACAGAGGCCCTCAAGCTTTACAGAAGCTGAATTCATGACTCTGAGCCGGTTCTCAATATCTGCTTATCTACCTGTCTAAGTGGTTAGTAACTTAACTCCAAGCTAAGTGAGTTAATCAGACTTAGGAGTGTTATCAAGTACATATAGATTTTTGTTTGCCAAGGTCCATGGGCATGGAAAGAGAGCTGTGTTCTTGCCTCTTTGAAAAGCAGAGAGTTAGGTTTATCAATTCAGAAGGGCCTGTGTTTCCAGTCTCTAAATAAGAGCCTGTTGACAAATGTCATATCATTGTGGCAAAAAACTTTCTTACAATGCCAGATTCCTTTGTTTCATCCTCTTGTACCTTAAATAGACTGGTACATTTAGGTACTCAAAATCAAATCACTGGAAGATGTTACATAAAAGTCCCTTGGTGCGTTCCCTTCCCTTCTTGTTAGAATGTCAGCACCCAAGTCTCACCTTGGAGAGTGTATTGTTTGCTGGATGAGTAATCTGGGCCAGTGAGTGATGCTTTCCCTCATTCCTGCCTCCGTCATAGAGGATGAAGCCACTGTTCCCTCAGAATTCAGTACCTGGAGTCTTAAAAATGATGCTTTTCTTTATGAAGTCAAACAGTCGCAAGTTAGTGATTTTTCAGGTTCAAATTATGACCCTCAGTAAACCTGTATGGCATTCCTGAGAGGGCAAAACCTGTTTTCTTTTTCCCAAATGATGACAAGAAAACACTATTGAATACCAGGAAAGGCAGAATTAATCAAATGTTGGTAGCACTGAAAAAGGAAAAAGAAAAGAAAAACAAACAGTTATTAATTATTGAGCATTTTACATGCACTACCTCATTTATCTTTTCATTGGTAGTGGAAATATTGCCATTATCGCAGATAATTGTGGCTCAGTTCAGTTCGGTTCAGTTCAGTCGCTCAGTCGTAACCGACTCTTTGCGAGCCCACGAATCGCAGCACGCCAGGCCTCCCTGTCCGTCACCAACTCCTGGAGTTTACTCAAACTCATGTCCATCGAGTTGGTGATTCCACAGTGACCTCCGGTAGCATGCTGGGCACCTACCGACCTGGGGAGTTCCTCTTTCAGGGTCCTATCTTTTTGCCTTCTCATACTGTTCGCGGGCTCTCAGGGCAAGAATACTGAAGTGGTTTGCCAGTCCCTTCTCCAGTGGACCACATTCTGTCAGCCCTCTCCACCATGACCCGGCGCTCTTGGGTGGCCCCACACGGCACGGCTTAGTTTCACTGAGTCAGACAAGCTGTGGTCCTGTGATCAGATTGGCTAGTTTTCCGTGATTATGGTTTCAGTCTGTCTGCCCTCTGACGCCCTCTCTCAGCGCCTACCGTCTTACTTGGGGTTCTCTCACCTTGGACTCGGGGTGTCTCCTCACGGCTGCTCCAGCAAAGCGCAGCCGCTGCTCCTTAGCTTGGACGAGGGGCGTCTCCTCACGGCCGCCCCTCCTGACCCTGAACGTGGAGTAGCTCCTCTCGGCCCTCCTGCGCCCGCGCAGCCGCCCTCCTTGGGTGTAGGGTAGCTCCTCTCGGCCGCCGCCCCTGGCCTCGGACGAGGGGTAGCTCCTCTCGGCCACGCGGTGCGGCGGCTCAGTGAGGTGATATTAAGGGTTTCTTGGGTGGCTCAGTGGTAAAGAATCTGCCTCCCAAAGGAGACACAGGAGACACATGTTCTATCCCTGGGTTGGGAAGATCCCTGGCGTAGGAAATGGCAACCCACTTCAGTATTCCTTACTGAGAAGTACTGTGGGCGGAGGAGCCTGGCAGGCTACAGTCCATGGGGTCACAAAGAGCCGGACACAGCTGAGCACACAGGGTGATATTATCATCACAAAATCGCTCAGATGCTAAGAGGTACATTGGGGGTTTTTTTTTGGCCATGCCTCAGAGCATTTGCAGTCTTAACTCCGCAACCAGGGATCAAACCCATGCGCCCTGCAGTGGAAGCATGGAGTGTTAACCACTGCATCACCAGGGAAGTCCCTGAAATTGGGATTTAAACTTAATTCATTTTTGACTCCATATCCCTTATGTGTGAACATTTAGTCATTTGAAGGATTTCCTCAAAACTCACTTCTTCGCTCTTTTCTCATAAGCTTTTTGATTCTTCTTCACAGAAAGTTATTCTTAAATAGGGAAGGGAAAAATAACATGCACCCTCAGGAGCCAACGTTGTCGGGCCCTGTTTTCCCGCCCGTGGTTCTGCCCCCTCCCCAGCTTTCTCCACTAGACTTCCGTTCCATGAGCTGAAAACTCCTGCTGATAAGATAGAAGCTGTTAATAATGGAATTCAACATCGCACTCCAGTTCTTCACACTGGGTGCTTGAACAGCAAGATCCCAGTCTTTTCCCTGTGTTTCCCGTCTGCTTTCCGTGGGTGATCTCGTTCACAGCCACGGGCTGAACGATTCTGTCTGTGTTGCTTGTTTTTGAATCTCACTTCCCAGCCCATGGGTCTTCATTGTGCTCCAAATTCTTGAGTTCAACTAGTTCTTCACTTAGAACTTTGGCACCTAGAATTCAGCAAATCCAAAGCCAAACTCAGTCACCTCTCTGCAAAATAAACATCATAAATGTGATAAAGTGAAAGTGAAAGCCACTCAGTCGTGTCCGAGTCTTTGCGGCCCCATGGACTATGCAGTCCATAGAATTCTCCAGGCCAGGATACTGGAGTGGGTTGCCTATCGCAGGGCTCCTGCATTGCAGGCTGATCCTTTTCCAGCTGAGCCACAAGGGAAGCCCAAGAATACTGGGGTGGGTAGCCCATCCTTTCTCCAGGGGATCTTCCCAACCAGGAATTGAACAGGGCGTCTCCCGCATTGCAGGTGGATTCTTTACCAGCTGAGCTGTCAGGGAAGCCCAAGGAAGGGATGAAAAGCAGATACGGAAGGAGGGAAGCAGCAGTGTCACATTCTGGGCTCCACTTTCCGTGGACGGGAACAGCCACCCAGGGACCAGCTAGGCGCCCAAGCCCCACCTTTGATCACTCTTCGTTTCACGCAGCCAGTCACCAGGACTCCCTGACTTTACAGTCTGTGTATTTCTCAAATAGCCATCCTTTTTGCCGCTAATGCTATTCAGTCTCTGACATCTGTTTTCAGGGATCAACCCACTAGTTCTCTAGAGGGGCTCCTAGTTTTCACTGTCCACTCCTTCAGCCCAGACTGCATGCTGTCACAGGAGTGCGCTGTCTCTCAGTCGTGTCCGACTCTGTGACCCCACAGACTGTAGCCCCGCCAGGCTCCTCTGTCCATAGGATTTTCTAGGCAAGAATATTGGAGGATGTCACCATTTCCTCCTCCAGGGGATCTTCCCAACCCAGGGATTGAACGTGTGTCTCCTGTGTCTCTGACACTGGCAGGCGGGTTCTTTACCAGCTGAGCCGGGGAAGTCATAGGAGGTAAAGATTTAGCGATGAAAATCTGAACATGCCGCTCCCTGCTCCTACTGTGGTACTACAAGGTGTAAGGCCCAGGTTTGATCCTGGCTCTGTCATTATGACCTTGGGAGAGTTACATAACCTCTCTATGCATCAAGTTTCTTTTTTGTAAAATAAGGATAAACTTATGGGGTTATTATGAGATTAACTGCATGAAAAGCATACTCTGTAAATGCTATTGAAATGTCGATTTCTTTAATTTTTTTCTTATTATTGCTTAAACACTTCAATAAAGCCCCAAACTCCATTACAAGACTTCCCAGCTTTTTGTGTGTGTGTTCTGACCACCGTGGACCTCACTGGCTTAATTCCTCAACACTTTCCACCTCTGCTGCAGAAGCTCTGGCTATAAATTTCTTTCACTTTTTCCAGTGTATCTTGCTCTCTTTTGTCTCTGGCTAGTCCTTATGTCTGGAATATGTTTTCCTAAGCTCCCCCCTCCCCGTCTCCCTTTAAGTCTCAGTATAGGTATTTCTTCTTCATGGAAGCTTTTCTTGGACCCCCTCACCTGGGTAGGTGCTCTTCCGCAGTGACGCCATGACACCCTATACGTGCAGCATCTACGCTGACCTTATCTCTCCAGAATGTTGTGACTGGTCATCTGCACGTCTGTCCTCACCACTGAATGGGCCGGCACCACGAGGGCAAGCCCCCATCTGCCTTGTTCCCTGTGACATGGTGTCCCGTGCAACGAACGTTCTTAATATTTACTGAGTGTGTTAAATGAATGGGCTTTGTGAATTTTGTTGATGCACAAATGTTCAAAATCAAATATTCTCCCTACTATGACCAGTTTCTAATGGAAAATATAAAGAAAATTAATAAATTATTTAATATGGAAGTTGGTAGAGACATTAATTTGCCAACAACGGTCCGTCTAGTCAAAGCTATGGTTTTCTCAGTAGTCGTGTATGGGTGTGAGGGTTAGACTAGAAAGATAGCTGAGCCCCAAAGAATTGATGCTTTGGAACTGTGGTGTTGGAGAAGACTCTTGAGAGTCCCTTGGACTGCAAGAAGATCAAACCAGTCCATCCTAAAGAAACCAGTCCTTAATATTTATTGGAAGGACTGATGCTGAAGCTGAAACTCCAATACTTTGGCCGCCTGATGTGCATAACTGACTGATTGGAAAAGACCCTGATGGTGGGAAAGATTGAAGCGGGAGGAGAAGGGGACGACAGAGGATGAGATGGTTGGATGGTATCGCTGACTCAATGGAGGAGAGTTTGAGCAAGCTCTGGGAGTTGGTGAAAGACAGGGAAGCCTGGCGTGCTGCAGTCCACGGGGTCACAAAGAGTCAGACACGACTGAGTAACTGAATTGAACTGAACTGAAAATTGGTAGATTGGATTGTGGAGAAGGAAAGTCTCCTTGCCTCCCAACAATTTGCTATTTTTGGCTACAGTTCCTAAACTCATCAGTGAAAAATCAGTGAGGGTCATAATTTTGATTTGATTTTTCTCCCACTGTCACTGGGTAATCACTCTCTTGATTTCTCCAAACTTAATAAAAATTACTGTCTTTCATAACCATTATAGTGTAGATTATCACAGTCTCAAGACCCAAAGATTAATGAAGAATTATAATTTGAAGAGCTATGATTTATTAGTTATATGAATTTTATTTAAATCAACAAGAGAATATAAGCTTCCTCTTAAATTAATTTACAATTCCAAAGAAGTTTCCACAGATATGTGTGTGGTACAGTCATAACCACTTAATTATGCTCCCACTATATTAAAACCACTTTTAATGTTTGCCTGAATCTTTTTTTTCTTGAATTGCCAGTGATGATACAAACACAGTACAGCATTATATTTGGAAGTGAAGGAAGCATTCTTCAATAATCCCAAAGGTAGTGAATTAAACTACTAAAAAGTATCATAAGTAACAGGAAAAGTACAATAAGTAATAAACTATAGCAACATTTTCTAAGCTAATTTTCAAGATACTAAATTGCTACAAATATTTTTTTTCCAAAGCAAAAGAAAATAAAAAGAATGGAATTGGATAAGAACTTTACAAAACATGATTTTCTCAAAAAGAGGAACATTTTAAATGCAAAAAAGATTGCCTTGCAATCTCCGCACTATCTGGAAAAATAAGCGGTGAGGGGAAACTGTAGTAACTTCTCTAACCAATCTCCCCTTTTCTGTCGATTGAATGGACACATTTTAAAATAAAAGCCCTGAAATAACAAACCAGATTTTCCTTTCTTCTCTACTATCCCTGAGGCCATTTTAATCCTTTACATGATAAAAATAACTCCCAAAATAGGTAAGAATTTTCCAAGGGAAAGCAGTATTTCAATCTTCTTCATTCAATGTCTGCCTTCTCCATATCATCTGAATTCTAATTCTACAAAGTTCCTTTATGTCTTTCCTTATGACAATACAGTAGTAATTTAATAACTTCCTTCCTCCCTCCCCCATCCCCTCCCTCCTTCCCTCCTGTCTTCCTTCCTTTGAATCTTTAGCACAAGCTTTTTTTGTGCTACCAATTTGTTTATGACCCTTAATTTCCCCTTAACGAATCATGGCTCACACCCTGAGAGCCTGGGGTTGGGGGGGAGGGGGAGTGATATTTCTCTCCATCTGTTGTTTGTCATGTTAAATTTAGATATCTCTGGCAGTGCCCAGATTTGATAATGATAGGTGAGGGCATGTTATATATGTGCTAACAGAAAGGTATTTTATAATTCCTGCATGCAATGAGTAATTTTCAACCCACTGTAGTCTTTCCCGCTTGCAGTAAACCTTAACTACAAAACACTCAGCTGGAATTACTAATGAAATAACCTTTTCAAGTGATGCCTTTTTTCTTTTCCTAGCATCATTTGCAGCATGATGCCCAGTGAGGTAGAACTTTAATTTCTAAGTGTGTATTTAAATAAGAGAGCTGACACATAAAAATTGCTCGCTTCTTTCCATTTCTGGAAATAGTGTTGTCCATTTATCTTGGGGTATTTTTTGTTGTTTAGTCACTACATCATGTCTGACTCTTTGTGACCCCCACGGACTGTAGCCCGCCAGGCTCCTCTCTCTATTGGATTTCCCAGGCAAGAATACTGGGGCGGTTGCCATTTCCTTCTCCAGGGGATCTTTCCAACCCAGAGATTGAACCTGTGTCTCCTGTGTTGGCAGGCAGATTCTTTACCACTGAGCCACCCAAAGTTTCTCTTTATCCCACCTCATGGTTTGGTGAGAAAGTGGACATGTTTGCATATGGAGCTCAGAGGCCTGCTGGGAATGAAAGGATAATGATCCAGACTCCCTCTCATTGAGTTTCCATGTTTTTAAGTGATGTCTGAAGGACCTGGAGTTACGACTGGGACACACAAATCCCTAGAGGGAGAGAACTGTATGAGAGGAGGAGTTAGTGCCAGCACCCCAGACTCAGCGCCCACCTCCTGGTTTTTACACTTGTTCCCTTCCTGACCCAGTTGCTCAGGCACTGTAAGTGTGGAAGAAGGTCCCCTGTACAACCTGTTTCACATCTTCTGAGTGCTGGTCCTCCCAGCTGGGAACAGGGACACTCAGAGCAGCAGCAGCAGCCGTGGAGGCTGGAGTCTCACCTTCCCTTTTCTGATGACCGTCGGCACGCCACAGCTATTAGATCCTGCGAGTGAGACTTGGAGAAGTGGAGAGTGAACTTCCCAAGTCACTGGGATGAGAGCTCAAAGGCGTTTAATCTGAGTATGTAGATAAGCTTTGCCCCTACTGTATACCTTCACCTAGACAACTGACACTGTCCTGTAATACAATTTTGTTGTTGTTGTTGTTCAGTTCCTAAGTTTTGTCTGATACTTTGCCACCTCAAGGACTGCAGCACGCCAGGCTTCCCTGTCCCTTACTGTTTCAGCGTGTGTGCTCAAACTCATGTCCATTGATCACTGATACCATCCAACCATCTCATCCTCTGTTGCTGCCTTCTCCTCCTGTCCTCAATCTTTCATGGACTTTAATTGTTATTCCAGTTGAGTGATCTGAGCAGAGATGAGATATTTTTGAGGTTGGAGGGAATAAAATAGACTCGTGATGAAGAAATGTATGCTTTATCTCAAGGTGATTTAAATGTTTGAACTGCTTAGGAAATTTCCAGTACAAAATTGAGGCAGTAGGTGCTGGCTTTGTATGTGCTGACATGGCCCCTCCTGCCTCATCTCCTGGAATCAGGACAGAGACCCCGTGTGAGGTCACGAGGGCATCGTGAAGCTGTGAAGTTCAGTTAAGTCACTCAGTCATGTCCAGCTCTTTGCGACCCCATGGACTGCAGCACGCCAGGCTTCCCTGTCCTTACTAAATCCATGTATATTCAGTCTAGAGTTCTGCTTCTCAGATTGAATCCCCATTGGTGTGCTGTCACCTGGCACCAGATCTAGGACTATGGTGGTTACTTAGACACCTCTAGCGATATTACCTTTCAGTCAGTCTTTTAAAGGTGTATATACTAAGGCAATTAATTCCCTTATTCTTCCAATTTGAAGAAATCATTTTAAGAAAGGTAATGCTTATTCTTCTGACAAATGTGTTTCCAAATCTGCTTCTTTACCTTCTTTCTAAGGCAGTATCTTTCCATCCTTTCCCACCTCGGTTAGATTAAGAAAGATCAGGACAACAGATTTGAATCTGAAGTTCTAGAAAGCTGAAGCGTATCTGTTTCTCCAAAGATGAAAGGGGAGCATTTATCACACTGTTTTAGATGGGTGTGTCTTCAATAGGGCTTCCCTGGTGGTTCAGAGGGTAAAGAATCTGCCTGCAGTGCAAGAGACCCAGGTTCGATCGCTGGGTCAAGAAGATCCCCTGGAGAAGGGAATTGCTACTCACTCCAGTATTCTTGCCTGGAGAATCCCATGGACAGAGGGGCCTGGTGGGCCACAGTCCATGGGGTCGCAAAGAGTCAGACAGGACTGAGTGACTAACACTTTCACTTTCTTTTTTCTTTAATAAATCCCTAATGCAAGTGTGAGGATGTGGGGATTTTTCTGATGTGCAAGATTTTAAAATCCAAAACACCAGTGCACAGAATTCTTCATCAGTGTACATGTTATATCATCAGCACCACCTTCACCTGGAAGTTGGCAAGAAAAGAAAGAAAATAGCTAAGAAGGAAGGTGAGGATGAAAATGAAGCTTGACTGATTGCTTACATAATTATCAGTACACATACTAATCCCAAGGTTTTTCTGGTGCTCCTTCTAACTTGTAAAACTAACCTTAATCATTAAATTCCACTAAATGAACAAAAACCATAACCATATTTCAAACACTTGTAGAAAATTAGCTCATAAGAAAACAGTAAAAATGCTTCATTAAGAATTTAATTCTAGTAAAATTCTTATAAATAATATGTTGAGTCAGGGTAATAACAATTTATTATAAGATAAATAAAGGAACATGCTACTTGATGTTGGAAAGCTGAGTACAAAGAGAGACTCCTGGTATAGCGTTTGAAAGGATCATTTCAGCAACAACAAAGGGCTCACGTTTTGAGAGAGCCGCATGGAAATACGTGCGTCACCACATGTAGGATAGACAGCCAGCGGGACCTTGCCGTATGACATGGGGAGCCCAAAGCCGGTGCTCTGAGAGCCTAGAGGCGTGGGATGGGGTAGGAGCTGGGAAGGAGGCTCAAGGGGAGGGAACGTGTATATACCTGTGGCTGATATTGATGTATGGCAGAAACCATTACAATATGGCAATTAATCATCCTCCAATTAAAGTGTGTTAGTTGCTCAGTCACGTCTGACTCTTTGCAACTCCATGAACCTATGGACTGTAGCCCACCAGGCTCCTCTGTCCGTGGGATTCTCCAGGCAAGAATACTGGAGTGGATTGCCATTCCCTTCTCCAGGGGATCTTCCCTACCCAGGGCTCAAACCCGGGTCTGCTGCATTGCAGGCAGACTCTTTACCCTCTTAGCCATCAGGGAAGCCCCAATTAAAAATAAAATTAAAAAGACTCAAATGTCCAAAATATCATATATAATATGTAATATATATGTAATGCATATGTAATATGCATAATATAGTTATGGATATAAAATATAAGTACACTTAACTTAGTATACATAGGCAAATATATTTAACATAAAAGTTATATATGCAAACTAATTCTTTGTTCTTTATAAATTTTAGAAATATATTTTTGAAAATAGTAATACAGCAACCATAATGGAAATCATAAGTAGATATAAAGTTGGACACAAGTCATTTGTGATCTGAGGTGAATCAAGACCTTCCCCGTAACCACAAACAGGGCTCAGGAAACAGCAGCATTTGAATCACTCATTTTACAGATGAGGAAACTGACGGTCAAGGATGTAGAGACCGTGTGGCCACGGCAGGTCGGGATCCCTGGGCACCCTGACTGCTAATCAAAATGCTAGCCAGCCAGCGTTTGTCAGCAGGGGGAGGGGCAAGACGGGGACTAGGACCAAAAGGAACAAGCTGCTGGGTGTAAAACAAGAGATACAAGGATGTCAGCTACAGCACAGGGAACATAGCCAGTATTTTATCTTCCTTTTTATGGAGTATAAAGGGGTGTGTGGGGGAGAACGTATACATGTGTATGTATAGCTGAGTCCCTTCACTATTCACCTGAAACAATCACAGTACTGTTAATCCACTATACCTCAATAAAAAATAAAAAGTTTAAATTAAAAAATATCAGATCAATATGTAGTACAACTGGAACTAATATGATATTGTAAGTAATTAAAAAGTATCAAAGTAGATAAATGCTGACTCCCCACACTGGCCCCTCTGTCGGGAACAGCTGGTTATGGATAAAATAAAAGTGTTGTGTCCTAATGCCATGATTAGTTGCATTAGTTGCAAAGAAAGTGCACACCCCATCCTTTACATAAAAACCCAAACCCACACTCTAAGAACGTCCCTGTTGTTGGTGTGAACAGACTGACTGCACATCTCACGAAACGATGCAGACCTAGCACACATTGGTGGAGCATGCTCCCTGCAAACTCGGGCACTTCTCTGTGTCCGGTCCCACTGCGGCATCTCAGGCACTTCTCTGTGTCCGGTCCACTGCGGCATCTCAGCTTCAAGCTCGTACAACCTCCTTCCACTAACAGAAGCCAAACTTCTTCTTTCGGCTTTTTAAAGTTATATATGAAAAGTAGGAGATTATAGCAGATGATGAGAGAGCCATACAAATGACAGGGGCAGCTTGCTTCTACCTTCAGGACCAAGCTGGAGGTTAAATGAGTTATTATTTCACCTTTACAATTGTTAGAAAATGCAGCAAGGGGGAAAGAGGTTTGGGGCACAGGTCTCTGGATGTGATGTTTAAAAAGTTGCTTAAACATGATGTATGGCAGAAACCAACACAGCACTGTAAAGAAATTATCCTCCAATTGAAAATGTTAAAAAAAAAAAAGTGCTTAAATGATTCATATAGGTCTAAGCACCTTTTTTTTTTCATTTTATTACAGCCAAATAAATATACATATATGTGTGTATTTATTTGTATATTTATTTGTGTGCACCAGTGCTTAGTTGCTCCGTGTGGGAACTAGTTTCCTGACCAGGGATTGAACCCGGGCCCCCCGCATTCATCTTAGCCACCAGACCACCAGGGAAACCCCTCACATAGGCCTTTCGACAGCCACTGTTCACCTGCCAACCCAGTTCCACCGCTTATGGGCTTGGATTTGTCAACTTCTCTGGGCCTCAGTTTCCTAATCTGTAAAATGGGAGTGTGCTAGTGGCTACGCTCCCCCTGTAGACCGATCAGCCTGCGTTAGAGCCCAGGAAACCCTTCTCACGCAGTGGGTAAACTTGAGGGAGAGCTCTGACCTTCCTGCCATCCTTTCTGTTCGACCTCCTCTCCAAAACACTGTGAGGACTGGAGGAGACTAAGACCTGAAGGGCCGGAGCGACGCGGGCAGGGCTGGGGGCTGGGCGGTGATCGGTGCTCCGTCTGGCGGTGCTCCCTCTCGCGGTGCTCCGTCTCACTGCGCCCACTTCGTCGGTGGGACCTCAAAACGCCGGCTCCGGTGACCCAGTCTACATGATGCTGAACGTAAGACCCTTTCACTCTCGTTGTGAACCTTAGCTTCTAGGGAAAAACTCACCGGGAATTTTATTAGGAATGTTACTTTATTTATTTATAATTTTATTAGGAAATTTTATTTGTCACAGGATGACATCCCCACCATAGACTGTGGAAGGCAAGTAATAATCCAGGCTGTCTTATGATGATTTCAAAATGTCAGTGATTAGGAACCCGTTTTAAACGAACTAAGCCTGCTTGCGCGCGCGCGCACACACACACACACACACACACACACACACCGAGGTTGGAGGCAGAAACTCAAGACACTCTGTCTTGTCTCTTCCACACTCTCTCCCACATCTGAAGCAACCCACTGATACCGTCAGCGTACTAAGTTCTCAGTGAGTAATTCTTGAGTGACAGCTTTGTCCACTAGACATGTCTTCTGACATTTTTTTTTCTAAAGAGAATGAATATTTTGAATTCTGGATAAGAAATCAGTCTAGATTTTTTTTTATACTTTACAAAATTACTTCTGTTTATTTTGTTAAATATGTTCTGTTAAAGCCCTGGGAACTTACTCTTCATTGTAGAAGAACAGAACAAAATAAAAAATAACATTCTCAGCTTTTTCAATCAGATGTTTTAGACATCCTGGCCTAATTTGAAAAAAGAGTGCTGTTTTCAGAACTTTAACATTAAGACATTTTTGTATGTCTGAACTTTAAGGTAACTGAAAGATGGGGAACATTTTCATGGCATTCTTTCGCTTTCAATAGAGTGTTTTATATCACTCATAGGGGATAATTTGAGGAAATGTAAGAGGCAACATTTACCCTAAAATTTGTCTCAAAATGGGCTTCCCAGGTGGCACAAAGGGTAAAGAGTCTGCCTGCCAATGCAGGAGACACAAGAGGCGAAGCTTCAATCCCTGGGTCAGGAAGATCCCCTAGAGGAGGAAATGGCACCTCCTCCCAGTCTGCCTGCTTGGGGAGTCCCGTGGACAGAGAAGCCTGGTGGGCTGCTTGGGGTTTATCGAGCCTCTCCTGATTATCCAGGCTTGTGCTAAGCTCTGGAGGTGGAGATGTAAACAGGAAAGACAGAAGTGCTGTCCTTACAGAATTTAAAGGATGGTGAGTGAGAAAGCCAACACTTGGATGGAGCTGTAATCTCTGAGAGTCGTAGGAGGTAACAGTATAGAAAGTGGCCGTGGTTATTTTCAACAGAGAGAGTGGTGAGAAAAGACCTCTGAGGAGGTGAGCTGTGGCCTGAGCACAGAAGGGGCTGAACGGTGAGGACAGACCATGCGAACAGACGGGTAAGAGAAGGCTCCGAGCCGAGGAGCCATGCCTGCCTGTTGCATGACGGGTGATCCGGAAAGGAGAGAACCGTGTGAAAAGACGGGTAAGAGGACGCTCGAAGCCAAGCAGCCACGACGGCCAAGGTCCTGCTACAGAAGGGGTGATCCGGAAAGGAGATGAGGGTGGGTAAAATGTCACAGTGCAAGATGAGAAGTGCAGAGGGGTGCTAGGCGAGACGCAGTGACAAATATGATACCTTCCCTTTGATTAGAGCTATGACATGAATGGCTGATTATCATCAATCCAGTACCTATGTGTTGTATAAGGGATCAGAACATCAGAGAATCTAGAGATCCATGTCAAAGATACAGAAGCAAGTTCAAATTTACAGAAAAGTTGAGAGAGCAGGGCATAGAACCCCACACATCCTCTGCCTGGAGGCCTCTTCCCGGTTTCTAATCTCCCCGTTGATGTTCTCTGAAGTCACAGATGCTAATCCAAGCTTGTGTGCCACCAGTTGGCAGCTCTCTGATCTCCTCTAATCTGGGGCAGGACCCTAATCCTCCGTGGACATTAATTTTCAGTGCGAATAGTCGGTTATCTTGTGGAGTGTGGTTTCTCCAGTATTTCTTTATGGTTTGACTAGGATGTGCATTTCTTCTTTTTCTCACCAGATCATCACATACATGGTGCTTTAGTCTTCTGCTCGCATCCCGCCCCGTGGCTTGTGAGCCAGATGCGTTTCATTACTGGTGGTGCGAAGTCTGGTTACTTGATTAAGATGATACCTGCCTGGCACTATTGTCTCTAAAAAGCAACTTTCCTCCCCCTTGTAATTAATAATGTTTTGTAGAGAGGTAATTTGAGACTAATTAAAATCCCATTCTTCTCACTTTTACCACTGGTTTTAACACCACTAATATGCCTTGCCTGAATTAATTATTAGTATGATTATTACTATGGGATGGAGATTTTCTAATGACATCATTTCTTTTATAGTTATTAGTTTGCACTTTATTGCGTGGAACCCCTCGTTTGAGTCATACAACTGTTTGTTTATGTTAGTGTGGACTTACAGATTCCAGTTAATTTAATGAGTTATAATGGTTGGGTAGCATCATTGACTCGATGGACATGAGTCTGAGTGAGTCCAGGGGTTAGTGAAGGACAGGGAGTCCTGGCATACTGCAGTTCATGGGGTTGTGAAGCATTGGACACAACTTAATGACCAAATAACAACAATCTCTTACATCTTTACTAATTTTTAGGCTCAAATTTCCCCTCATTTTATCCAGCAGGGAGCCCCTTCAAGCTGCCTTTTTCACATGTCCTCATAATTTTTTGAAACTTTTCTAGATTTCTGGTACAGCAAAGTGTTGCCAGCTATCTTGTTGTTTTCCTGACGTTGACCTAGGGATCTGCCGTTTCTCTGATGAGACCTGGCTCCTTTCAGTAGAGAAATGGAATTTAGAAACCAAGACCTGGACACTAGCTGTGCTCATGGCCACTAGGATGTCAGTGATTGCAGAATCTCAGGGTGAATAATTCACATCAGTGTCTCCAATTCCAATCCAATAATGTAAAGTTCACTCTAGCTTTTCCCCTTTCCATTTTCCCCTCCCTTCTCCTATTCCATTTCAAAACCCTCCTCAGATAGACCACAACTCCCAGCAGACTGACTGAAAAAAATTATGAAAAAAATAACGAAGGTAGATATTCAGTTTTTTTTTTAATGAATTAATTTAGTGATCCCTCAGTGAAATAATTTCTACTGACTGTATTTTGTTTCAGGCCCATTCTGTTTACAACCACATCCAGCCTCTTTTAATTTAAATGGTTAGTCAACCAGCAGCTTTCCCTTCCAGCATCACAGTTGTGTCCATCTAACCTAGCCAGTGGCTGCATGGATTTTCCTTTGAGAAAGCTCTTATTTGGGCAAGGCACAGATAGAGCAGAGGAATTTATATGTTACAGTTGTTCAGCCGAAAGTGAAGGCCTGCTCAGCAGTAAAGCAATGACCGTATCTCAGAAAAGACTCTGATAGATTTTTGTCATAAGAAAAAATAAACTGCATCAAAGAGAGAAGGAGGGAAAATAGTTATCTAGAAACAGAAGGTGTTTTCACCAGCACTTAGTTTGTATTCTACCTCATTCTTGTTTGGAGAACAAATAAATACCTAAGAAAAGATAAAACTGTTAGATTTAACAGACTCTGCAGAAGACCTTAAACTAAACACATCTAACAACAGCAAGAACAACAAAAAAAAAATCAATGATGGAAATGTCAATTTCCTTAACAGCTTCCTCTATTTTATTTTCTGATGCCAGATACAAATTCACTCTAAATTCTGTCAGGGTTTTAGATGTGAGACATTGACAGTTGTTCAATAGTGGATTTTATATAAAAAGACTATGGGTTTGCAGAAACGCCTGAGTGGAGATGCATGGCTCATGGGGAAGCAGGCCTCTCTTACTTGTTTCCTAGGCTTCTTTCATCACCAAAGGCAAACATTTAACCCCGAAGTCCCCATCATTTATGTATCCTATCCAGCCAGTGCTAAGTCTTTCTGCATTATTTTTATCTTCTTACAAAGAAGTCATTCATTCATTCAGTCAACAAACTCTAATAATTCTCTTCTATCCTGTCAGCATGGGATAAAAAGATGTGTCCGAGATTCCTATATTTATTCACAGTTTCCTACTAAGTAGTGACTATGTGATAGGAGTTGTTCTTGTGCTGGGGATGACACGTGAACAGGCAAAGGTTTGGCTCTCATGAAGTTTGTGGGAGATTGAGATGTAAATTAGTGAGTACTCTTCAGAAGCTAGTAAATGCAAGTGAAAGTGTGAAAGTAAAAGTCGCTCAGTCATGTCTGACTCTTTGTGACCCTGTGGGCTATACAGTCCATGGAATTCTCCAGGGCAGAATACTGGAGTGGGTAGCCTTTCCCTTCTTCAGGGGACCTTCCCATCCCAGGGAGTGAACCCAGGTTTCCTGCATTGCAGGCAGATTCTTTATCAGCTGAGCCACAAGTGAAGCCCGGGAATACTGGAGTGGGTAGCCTATCTCTTCTCCAGGGGATCTTCCCGGGCTTCACTTGTGGCTGCGTTGCAGGCAGATTCTTTACCAACTGAGCTCTCAGGGAAGCCCAGTAAATGCAAGGAAGGCAGTAAAATGGGCAGCATGATGGCGTGCTGAGGAGTTCTACTTTCAGTTGGATGGTCGAGGAAAGGCATCCCTGAAGAAGCGTTGCTGGATCTGAATGACAAGAAGCACCCAAGTCTAAAAAGATTTTTTTTATATAATGTTATTTACTTATTTATTTTGTCTGTGCTGGCTGTGCTTGCTGCGTGGATGTTTTCTCTGGTGATGAGCAGGCTCCTCTAGCTGTGCGGCATGGGTTTCTCACCGCGCTGGCTTCTCTTGCTGCGGAGCATGGGCTCTCGGGCACGCGGGCGTTGACAGCTGCAGCGCATGGGCTTGCGGTTGCCGCTCCTGGCTCTCGAGTGCAGGCTCGACAGTCGTGGCGCGCGGGGCTTAGTTACTCCAGGGCACGAAGGATCTTCCTTGATCAGGGATCGGACCCGTGTCTCCTGCATTGGCAGGCAGATTCTTTACCACTGAGTCACCAATAAAGCCCCTAAAAAGATTTTGAGGAGCATATTTGAGATATTGGTAGCCCTCTCCGTTTTGAAGGAACTGTATGATACAAAGTGAGCATTCCGTATAAGGATAAGTGCCTCCGTGGAAGTATATTCAGTGCGTTAGGCAGACAGAGAGCGGTGCATTAGGGAGGCTGGGTGCAGGAGACAAGTGTTAGATATTAGGGAATATTTCAGAAGCCTTGATGATATTTCAGAGTTTCTTAAGCAGTTAAGAAAGAGAAAGATGTGAAGTCAAATTAGCATGGGCAAAGGCTGAAACCACACGTGGGGTCAGGCAGTAGACCTTGGTGGAGACACTTGAGCTTATAATGAAAATGAGACTGTGACTGGACATGTAGGAACAAGGAAATATAGTTTTTAAGTTCTGTGCTGAGGACTTAACACTATGTTGAGCTAGAATTTGATTGCTGTGATTAAAAAAATATAAGTTAATGATCCTCACAAACCACCTAGATCTATGGTATTCCAAGAGTTTCTCCCAGTGTCTGAAAATTCTTGACCATTGCAGAGCTTGACTGTGGCCGAAGATTGACTCTCTGAAATAAAGCCCATTATTGTGAAAGCCTATGGGAGAGGCTGCAGTTTTGATTTCCATCTGTCTGACTTTACTTTTCGGTTTATTCAGAGCTCAGAGGGGGAGAGACGTGTCTTGACTCTGTGTCTCTCAAATCCCCCCAGCCAACACAAATGCATCAGTGACTGGTGCTGTCCTTCTACGGGGAGAGACGCCCGGGCCTGAAGCAGCCTCCTTCCCTGCCTGCGTCCACAGTTCTGCTCTTACCCACCGAGAGAATGGGCTATCTTGCAGGATTCGTCTCAGCAGTCATTAGTGACTTGCTTCTGTTGACCAAGTTTTGTGCTGGGTGATTTGGGGATATAGAAATCTCATGGTTCATTGGGGAACTCTGATCTGTGTGAGTGAGCCATAATCCGTTTACGTTTGCAGCAAGGCCGGTCTTGACTCCCCTTTGACAGAGTCGCCTCAACCCTGACCCCGTTCTCCACCCCAGTCACTGTCACATGACTCTGCTTGCTTGCTTTGCTACACTTGTCACAATGAACTGAGTTACCCGGCTTATTTCATTGTTAAGTTACCTATTGGAGGCCTAAAAGTTTAGCTCCGTGAAACCTACAACACTGCCTGTTTTGGTCACCACTGTCTCCTCTAAACTAGAATGTGGCAGTTGCTCAATAAACATGCTGATTGTTGAGAGAATTAATTAATTATGAATTAATAGTAGAATATCACTGTATAAAAATGTCAGTGATAAGGAATGGGGGCATCCTCCTTGGAAAATCAGGACAGGCTCGGAAGAGAGGGTGCCGTTGCCCCTAGACCTGAATGGATGCTGGGTCTGGGATGCGTAGAGAGGAGAAGCAGTCTGGGTTATGAGAGACGCAAAGTACAAACCTGACACCAAAACTACAAGATGTGTTTTCGTTGGTAGAGCGTTTTATTTATTTTATGTGCTTTATTTTGGCTGAACTGAGCCTTCGTTCCAGCGAGGGCCTTTCCGTGGTTGCCGGAGCCGGGCCGACTCTCGCTGCGCCGTGAGGCCCGCCCCTCGCGCCGGCTGCTCTGGCTGCGGAGCGCGGGCTCCCGGTGCGCATCCTCGCAGCGCGTGGGCTCCGGAGTCGTGGCCCCTGGGCTCCGGAGCGGCTCACAGCTGTGGCGCGTGGGTGTAGTCGCTCGGCAGCGTGTGGGGTCTTCCCGGACCAGGGATCGAATCCACGTCCCCTGCGTCGGCAGGAAGATTCTTGCCCTCTGGGCCACCAGGGAGGTCCCACGTTGTATTTTCACTCAGCGGGTGCTCGAGTGATGATTAACCTTTATTCCTTGTCAACTTGCACATTTTCCAGTGGGATAAATCTTACCAGGTTTCTTCAGCTGTACAAAGAACGTTTAAAATAGTCAGATTCTCCCGCTGGGTTCCTACAGAGGATACGCACCATGCCAACATTTTTCTTTTTCTTTCTCTCTCTCTTTTTGTGTAAGAAACTCTCCATCTGCCATTGGAGGGCATCTACCCCGACTGCAGGACTGTGGGCCAAGTTTGAGCACCGGTTCACTGAACAGTGATTTTCCTCACCTGAATCTTGCTCTTCCTGGGCAAGTACCCTCTTCACCTGACTGCAGAGGACCCCAGAATAAGAGCTGTCAGCCCTGCGCTTTCCAGCTCAAGGCTGTTGTCACCACCAGAAGTCACTCATTAGGGACCAGATCGTCTGGCTTTGGCCCCAGCTTTATCTCTGAACAAAGCAAAATAAATGGGCTCTCCTTCTTCTTTACATCACCCATGACCAAATTTTATCAGTGTCTTTAACACTTTATCACTCACTGTGCTTACACTTGACTTTCCGTGGATAATGTGCCTTTGGTGGGTGCAGGCTTATCTTATTCTCGTTGGTATTCCTGGCCAGAAGGGTCTCAAATATTAGCTGAATGCATGAGTTTTGTAAATGATAACATGAATAAACATCAGACTCTGCAAATTACCATAAATATTGAATATATAAAATATGTTCTCTACATATTTGCATGGCTTCTCAAGACTAAATAATGTTTAATGTCCATCATAAAGATATCTATTAAAACTCTTGTTCAGGTTTACCTTTTAAAATAATAACCTATGTGTTAGAAGTATAAGCATTTTGGGTTAGAGCCAGAAATTTACTGTTTGAGGAACAGGGAAAAATGTTATCACAGATTTCCTTGTAGACATACCATGTTTGGTCTTCACTGGGCACTTTTAAACTTCATTGTATTTACTCTGTCTTTGGCTGCACTGGGTCTCCGCTGCTGCACGGGCTTTTCTCTAGATGCGGAGGCGAGGGCCACGCCGTTTGAGGGGTGCAGGCTTCTCCTGGCAGTGGCTTCTCCTGCTGCGGGGTGCAGGGGTGAGGTGCAGGGGCCCAGGAGTCACGACACATGGGCCCAGCGGCTCAGTAGCATGTGGGATCCTCCCACACTCGGGGACTGAACCTGTGTCTCCTGCATCACGAGGGGAATTCTTAACCACTGGAGTAGCCAGGAAGCCTGGTCTTCACTGGATTTTCATTATCTGGTAGCAAATGCAAATTCAGCAACACCAAAATAAATATTTGAATATAACTTTATACATTGGTTTAGTTTATTAGAATTTTTACATAATTGCTATGTTCCACTGATAATGTACTTCATGGCAAGTGTCTTGATTCAAAAATCATATCATACAAAAAAAATTTACTATTAAACATCTATTGAATGACTTACTATTCTGACAGCTGGCTTCCCAGGTGACACTAGCGGTAAAAAGCCCATCTACCAACACAGAAGACATAAGATATGTGGGTTTGCTCCCTGGATTGGGAAGATCCCCTGGAGGACAAAGTGACAAACCATTCCAGTATTCTTGCCTGGAGAATCTCATGGACCAAGGAGGCTGACTTGAGAAGAGTCAGCACTGAATCAGCACATATGCACATGCTTATCATGAAGCAGCCTCATCAAGTAAAGTCTAATGACATTAAATTAGTAATAATTAGTATGGTTCATGTACAGAAGAATATGCAATAAGCACATGTTGGAAATTAGATGATCATACTTCCATTTCTCTTCTCTATTTTCGGAAAAAGATATAAAACTTATGTAATTGTCACCATTTATCCAGCTCAAACAGAAAATTGAGGAATTATCCTTGCCAGGCCCTTCTTGATGGAATCTGTCTGAGGCCCAGTCTCTGTGATATTTCTCCAAGGATGAAAACCAGAACCTTTCTGGCAGATTGTTCAAAGGGCTAGATGAGGATTTCCACAATTCCATCCCCTCTCGCTCCTCACGTGAGAAAGCAAAGCAAAACACTGTTCTCTGAGTTCAGAGGGCAAGACTTGGTTTAGCTTTTGTCATGTGTAGGAGTGTGCTGAGGAAGAGTGTCTTGGGCAGCAGAGGGACTCGGCCGCACATGTGCATGAATCCGTTCCGCCCACACGCGCCTCTCCTGCAGCTGCCTCACGGCTGGGAGCAGAGTTCCCTCTGCTCCACAGCTGTTTTCTTTAGCCTCGCAGAGGGAATGAGCACCATCTCTAAGGTGACAAGCACTGTATATATTGCAGGTTTCTGAGTTTAAGCAACAAAAATGCTTTCAGCTATCTGAGGCTGAAAGGAGGCTTTCTATGTGGCCACAGGGATATTCCAAGAACCAAGGGCAGGAAGATGCCAGGGATCAAGCAGACGACAGAATCAGGAAGCAGCCCAAAGACATTTCTCTTTCTTCCTCTCTGACCCTCTTCTCATGTTGGCTTAGCCTGTGTTTTCTTTCCCTTCCCTGCTCCACAGGTTGGGTAAAATATTGACACCCTATACTTTCACTGAGGCAACCTCTTTCTCCCTCTCTTTCACTCTGCTAGATGCTTCTAAAATCATCTGTTCTCCCCAGTAAATAGGTCCCCAAAGTATCAACAAGATTCACGCTCAGCTCAAGTGTTTACCCACCTCAGATTCTGCTGGAGCTCCCTGTGGTGCTTTTGTTGTTGTTCAGTTGCTAAGTCGTGTCTGACTCTTTGCAAGCCCATGAACTGCATCACGCCAGGCTTCCCTGTCCTTCACTATCTCCTAGGGTTTGCACAAACTCATGTCCACTGAGTCGGTGATGCCATCCAACCATCTCATCCTCTGTCACCCCTTCTCCTCTCGCCTTCAGTCTTTCCCAGCACCAGGGTCTTTCCCAATGAGTCAGCTCTTTGCATCAGTTGACCAAGTATTGGAGCTTTAGCTTCAGCATGAGTCCTTCCAATGAATATTTTGGGTTGATTTCCTTTACGGTTGACTGGTTTGATCTCCTTGTCCAAGGGACTGTCCAGAGTCTTCTCCAGCACCACAAATCAAAAGCATCAGTTCTTTGGTGCTCAACCTTCCTTATAGGTCAACTCTAACATCTGTACATGACTACTGAAAAAAACATAGCTTTGACTAGATGGACCTTTTTCAGCAAAGCAGTGTCTCTGCTTTTCAATATGTTGTCTAGGTTTGTCATAGCTTTTCTTCCAAGGAGCAAGCATCTTTTAATTTCATGGCTGTAGTCACTGTCCACAGTGATTTTGGTGGCATATGACTGTCAAATGAGATATAAGAAGACAGAAGTACAATTTTGCAAGACATCTTCTTAAAGGGAATCACATGGGAGAGAACCTTTAGTCCACATTGCTGCATGATTAATAAGTATACCTGAAGCAAACAGGCAGTAGAGAGGACCATGGGAAAGATGGTAAAACGTGGAAGGAACCAGGGCATAGAGAGTAAATGAACAGCCAGAGATTAGGAGCCTGAGACCCTGAGACCATGCAACACGGTAACAGTCCTGCATGCCAATTCCTGCAAGCTGGTGTGAGAGCTAAGTCCGTGTTTTGTAAACTACTCTTAACTTTTCTATATTAGTTTCTTAGCTTAATCCTAACTGATAGATATTACTTCTATCCTCCTATCTTCCCAATATTCTATGCCTCTTATATTTTTTCCTACTCTCTTACTGTTTTCTGAAGACCTTTACCCCTGATCCTGTAACTGTGCATGAGGCTCTTTCACATTAAAAGGAAGTGATGGCCCCTCCAACTCCCACTTGGTGAGAGAACCAGTTATGGTGTCTTTGTGAAAAAGAGGGACTTTCTAAAGATTCAAGCAGGCTGTGAATGGGGGAGGTGGAGTATTCAGAGGGGAGTCTTGGAATAAACTGTTCATTGAATCTCAGGGAATATCCCTTGAAGCCTGAAAAGTATTTTCTGCTAAAATGGGTAAACCCGAGCACCTTGTTACACAAAAATATTACATTTATAGAACTCAGCCCTTCAAGAAAGTAAAGTTACCTCCAGTGTCAACAGGTTCAGACAGTGTTTAGTGAATATCTCAGAGCTTGATCAATAAGACATTTTTAAGGGTTCTCTGGGGTGCAAACTTAGTCTTGAAGTTGAGGTCAAGGAAGGGCCGCATGCTCTTCCATGGTGTCTTTTTTAGAGTTGCCACAAAGGAAAGATTCAGTCAAAGGATTTGGGTCGAAGGACCAAAGTGTTCGCCAATAAAGATTCTTAACTTCTTATCATGGTTTCTAAGGAGAAAGAGGAGGGAAAATGCTTGTTTATGGTGCTTGGCCTCAAAGATGCAGAAGCACGGCTCTGTGAGCTGCATACACCCCGCAGGCGGTGGCTTGGTCTGAGAGCCCAGCTGCTTGCAGATGCCTCCCCCTGTCTCCTGTGGCCAGAAGGGGGCAAAGCGCCGGGGAGTCCAGCCCGTAACTCAGCCAGCGCTCCCCTCACTTTCCCTTCATCAGCCACCTTTCATTATATCTTTTTATTGGGATGGTTTCTTTGGTTCACTGATAATTGGAATACTGGCCCTCTTTGCTGGTCTATAAATTTGGCAGTTATTGCATTTATGGCTGTGTCAGTCTGACACAGTATTTCAGTCCTGAGAACTGCAGCGTGAGTTGATTTGTCGAGGGAAGGCAAACATTCAGAATATCATTCATGATCTGGGATAGAGGCAAATCTATAATTTAACTATTGCTTTGGCATATCAGTTGATGGGGTCAATTTGGTATGCATGGGAGAAATAAGTATCTTGAGGCTATTCTTGTATGAATCCTATATTGAAAAAAGAAATCTGTTGACCTAAAAAAAATAGTGGACTTGGGTTTAATCCTATCTTTTGTTACTTCATGTGCTATTCACCAGGTACTTACCAGATTACTTAAGTGTAAAGAATATTTAATATTATCTATGTGTCTGATATAATTTGGGTCTCTTTTATTTTTCCTTAAATTTTTAGTTGCTAATTTATTGGTCAAATATTCAGAAAGTCAGCTTCACCTAAGGTCAATCAGGTGTGGGAATCAGGCGGCTCCTTTCAAGACCAGCGCCACCTCTTCTAGCTGATGACCATGGGGAGGAGCTTTAAATTCTCAGAACCACAATGCCTTCTCCACAGTACAGTGGCATAGAGTGTGATACCTGCCTCATAGTTCTGTTGGGAGGATTAACTGAGATCACGTCCATAAGTGCTCTTTGAATGCAAACTACCCCTGTTTCCTGGGTTTCCCACGTGTTTCAGTGATAAAGAATCCACCTGCCAATGGAGGAGACGAAAGAGATATGGATTCGATCCCTGGATGGGGAAGATCCCCTGGAGGAGGAAATGGAAACACTCCAGTATTCTTGCCTGGCAAACTCCATGGAGAGAGGAGCCTAGCAGACTTCAGCCCCTGGGGTCACAAAGAGTCGGGCACAACTGGAGCAGCTCAGCGCCAAGCCTCCTTGTTGCCCGTCCCAGACCACAGTTGAGGCGAGCGGGGCCACCCGGCAGGCTTCTGGGAAACCCTCCAAGGAAGTGTTCACCTGCTCACCTGAAATAGCCTCAATCTACCTCGTGGGAGCCTGGGATAGTGAAAGCCACATGGCCTGTTCAGTGGTTTGCCATGCCTAGCCATGACCTCTGAAGCTCAGACTGAAGTGACTATGATTGTGATAGGAACAGCATATTCTGAATGGACAAGAACCATCCCAGATCTTCCTCTCTGGTAAAGAGCCTTCACGTGGCCATCCTGCCTTTGCTAAGGTGTTGTACATTCTTAATTGATCTGATGGAAGTTAAAGATTAATAGACCACTGGGCGCATGAATACGCTGTTGCCCACAGAGGGTGAATTTGTATGTTTTTGCTTGAATTTTTTCCATTAAATTTCTATTCTCAGAGAAAATAAATCATTTCCAAAGAGGTTCAAAACACTCACCTGTAATAAAGCGCTTCTTTTTATTTTTGCAACTTGCTGTATTTATCCATCCCTGCATCCATTTGTCTATCCATCCACCCAGGAAGCATTGCTTATGGGTGTACTTCATCACAGGCACTGTTCTGGGTGTAGGGACCTGGGAATGGGCAATGCTTGGGCTGCGTTCTCCTGTATCTCACTGTTCAGGACTGTTTGCAGATGAACTCATCTACCTGATGTGATGTGATACGTAAGGTACAGGTAAAGGATTCTCCAAGAACACAGAAGAGGGTCTCCCCCCTCTGCTTGGGGCAGTAGGAAAGAACAGCACAGGGTGTGAAGACTGGATTGTATTACAAAAGATGGAATAGAGACCAAGGACAATCGGTGGTAAATCTCAGGAGAGGAGCTGGCGCTGACCTTCATCCCCTCCTCTGCCTCTCTCTGACTGAAACTTACACCCAAACTTATCTGCCCTCCCGTGCATGCATGCATGCTCGGTCATGGCTGACTCTTGTGACCCCATGGACTGTAGCCTGCCGGGCTCCTCTGTCCATGGGGTTTCCTAGGCAAGAATACTGGAGTGGGCTGCAATGCCCGACTTCAGGGGGTCTTCCTGACCCAGAGATCAAGCTACATCTCTTGCATGTCCTGGGTTGGCAGGTGGGTTCTTCACCACTGAGCCGCCTGAGAAGCCTGTCCTTCCCTAGAGCATTTTTCTCTCATCTGTGCAATGGAGACACAGTATGTGCAGTATCTCAACTCAGACTCTCCTGTGTGGAGCTTTTTAAAAAATAGCTGCTGGAACCCTGTCTCAGATGTGTTATTTATCCATTCATAAATTCAGCCTATTTCTTTATTTAAAAAGAAATGACTTTGTATTGGGGCATTGCTGATTAACAGTGTTGCGATAGTTTCAGGAGGACAGTAAGGGTCTCAGTCACATATGTGCGTGCATTCATTCCCCGCACCCCTCATGACTCCCCTCCCATCCAGGCTGCCCCATGACATCGAGCAGAGTTCCCCGCACTGTACATTAAGTCCTTGGTTATTCATTTTAAACGAGCAGTGTGTGCATGTCAACACCAAGCTCCTTCATTATTCCCTCCCCGTCTCCCTCCCTCAGAAACCACAAGGTTGCTCCCTGAGTCTGCTTCTGTGTTGCAAGCTCATTTGTAGCCTTTCATTTTATATTCTGCATATAGCAGATGCCATACAATATTTCTCCTTCTCTGACTTACTTCACTCAGTGTGACAACCTCTAGGCCCATCCATGTTGCTGCAAGTGGTATTATTTCGATCATTTTAATAGCTGAAAGATATTCCCTTGTATGCATGTACCACATCTTCTTTATTCATCCCTTTGATAGACATTGAGGTTGCTTCCATGTCTTGGCTTCAGCCTAAGTCTTGAGCATACATTTATCAAGCACCTGGTTGTACCAGATACTGTGCTAGGAATTGGGGAGCAAAAATTAAATGTCCTTGAGAGGATATTAAGGCAGACAAACAGAAGTAATCACTATAAGAAAAAGAAAATAAATATTCAATGGAGAGTTTATAATAGTATCCACCAGCTTATTAAGAGGGCAGATTCCGGGAGTAAGTGAACGGTGAACTGGGGGGTCAAGGATGCGGCAGAAGAGGAGCAAGTTAATTAAGCCAAAGGGGGGAGACCGAGCCCAGAAAGAAATTGCATATGCAAAAGTTCTGTGAAATCAAACTCTTGGTAAGTAAGGCCAACAGAGCATTTTGAACTCTGAAGGTGATCTGGATGTTCATTCAGGGTTCAGAAGCTCTTGCTCACCCGCAATGCTTACTTTTACAAGACTGTTGTGTGTGATCAAATAAAAAGAGGCTTTCAAGCCTTTGAAAAGTAAAAAATGCTTTCCACAGAGTGTTGTGTATATAATAGCCTTCAATGATCATCAAATAAGAGTTGTACTCAGGGTATTAAAACAGATGAGCCCTTGATATGATCATAAATTTAGAAGATTACTCATATTTCACACCAAGATCGACATTTCATGTCCCTTTAGCCATAGTGGTATGACTCCTACACTATTTATTGACAGCTTCTCCATTTTCCATTTAAGAGGTCTTGTACCTCAATGTGAACACTAATGGTGTGTAAGGATTGATGTTTATGAGAGTGAGGGAGAATGCCAGGTGAATAGGACAAGCCTGGGAATGAAGGGGAAAGTTCTGACTACTTGCCAAAAGGAACGGGAACTTACTCTGTAATGACCTCCCTGGGGAAAAAAAAAATCTAAAAAAGAATGGATATATGTATTCATATAGCTGATTCACTTTGCTCACAGCAGAAAGTAAGGCAACATTATAAAGCAACTATACTCCAATAAAAATTAATTTAAATAAAAGGAATAGGAACTTGGAGGCATGGGTTGGACAGCTTGTGGAAACAAATACATCACTTCATCTGGGGGGCACACTAGTGTGTGAAATAGGTGATGGATATTTCCTACCAATTAAAACAAAGACGTTTGAAAAAGTAAGCATTTGGCAGCTCAATAGGTGTGATTTTCCCTGCCATAGTTAGACCTCTAACTTAATGTACAATAACCAAACCAACCATCACCCTAGCCTCAGGGTTCACTATAACACCATATAACCACTATAACACCAAACCGTATAGCTAGATGTTTACACAAAAGTGTGAAGCTGTTTAGTCGTGTCTGATTCTTTGCGACCCCATGGACTGTAGCCTCCCAGGCACCTCCATCCATGGGATTTTCCAGGCAAGAATACTGGAGTGGGGTGCCATTTCCTTCTGAGCTAATATCCTAAAGGGATATGCAAGGTCCTGAGGAGCTCAGATGAAATGAAAGAAATGCCAACCTTAGATTAAGGAGATACACAGTAACCACAGTCCCTGTTACTTACAGGAGGGGGGCATTCTGCATCTGATAGAAATCAGACAAGTGAATGGAGGTAACGAACCAAACAAAGTGCTCCACGGGGCAAGTCACTCAGGCACAGAGATGTGATAGAGTGGGACTCACCGTGAAATGAGTCCTCCTTGGTTTGTGACTGTGGGTGAATGACTCAGCCTATCAGCGCCTGCTCATTCTCTCGCATGCTACACGGGGGTAGTAGCTATGATGACGATTAAATGAGACATTGATGTTACAATGTTTGGCACACACACAGAAGAGTTCCAAGTGATGTATGGAGATGCCCCCTCCATCTAGTCCCCACCAAGGAGGCAGAGCAGGACTCACTACCCATTCCCCGTGGGCTGGCTAGAGTGACTTCTCCGCAGAGGATGCTGTACAGAAAGCAGGGCCTTAAGAGGAGCTGACCAACGGGACGTCAGCCAACAGGGATCCATCGCGTGGATAACAGGGAGCGTGTCCCCTTATGGGACAGGGTGAGGAGGACTCTTCCCTCTGTGGTCTTCCCTCCCTGTCTGTAAACCCAGCGCAAGCAGGAGCAGCAGCAAACAAGCCGAGAGCGAGGGTCTTCCACAAAACCCTCATGAAAGGGAGAGAGAAAGAACGATAGTGCTGAGTCGTGTCGACTCTCGCAACCCCATGGACTGTAGCCCGCCAGGCTCCTCTGTCCCTGGAACTCTCCAGGCAAGAGTACTGGAGTGGGTAGCCATTCCCTCCTCCAGGGGATCTTCCCGACCCAGGGATTGAGCTCAGGTCTCCTGCATGGCTCCTCCATCCCAACGCTTTCCCAACTAAGCTGCACTGTGAAACCGTCGTGAGCACCAAAAGTAAGGGACGTGGGAGTCATTGTCATGTGGTATCTGGATGGGATCCTGACACAAAAAAGGAAAGGATGGAAGGAGGAGGATCTAAATGAAATACTTAGGTCCAAATCCAAATAAATAGAATGCACTTAATAATAAATGTAACAATATTGGTTCATTAGTTGTGACAAATGTACATAATAACATAAGATATTAACAACAAAGGGAAATAGATGTGGGGTACGTGGAACTCTCTGTATTGTCTCTGAAAAGTTTCTATAAATCTAAAGCTGTTCTAAGATTGTAAAAGTTTATTTTAAAAGGCACTGGCGCGCACCAAGAACGCAGTGAGGGCTCAGTGGTGGGTTCCGTCTCCACGTCCGCTTGCTTCTTCTCCCTTCAACAGTTTGTACAGTTTGAAACCTTGACTTAATCCGTGTTCAGAGGCCATGCCTCTGCATACATGGGTCTAATTCCACACACATGCATGTCTGTGTTTCTCAAACCTAATGTATATGTAAGTATATAAGGTACGAAGATTCCGCTTGGAAATAAAATGGCTTATAAATTAAACCCATGTTATTGTCTCACAATATAAGAAGTCTAGAAAAAAAGTAGATGCCAGAATGTCCTGGAGGTCAGCATTGCCGTTAAATATCCAGGTCTTTCTATCCTTTGACTTTTCCGTCTTCAGAACACAGATGATGTCATTTCTCTGACTCCCAGTGATATCTGCTTAATCCAACTTTCCAAATAATAGGAGTGTCTATGTAAAAAAATCACAACATATGTAGAAAAAAAGAGAAGCCTTCTAGAACAAGTGGGTTTGGTGAGGGCAGAGGATGCATGATAAATATATGAAAAAAAAATCACTTGTTATACTAACAGCAAGCATGTACGCACTGAAATTTATAATAAGATGCCTTATGATTGTTGAAAAATCACTGTGTTATACTAGCACAAGCATGTACGCACTGAAATTTATAATAAAATGTCATTATGATTGTTGAAAAATCACTGTTATACTAGCAGCAAGCATGTGCACAGTGAAATTTATAATAACGTGCCGTTATGATTGTTGAAAAATCAAACAGTATAATTATTACACAAGATGTTTAGGACGTGTAGACTGAAAACTACAACACGCTAATGAAAAAAATCGAAGATAGGGATGGAGCCTCACTGCGTGCAGGCACTGGAAGGTTCAACTTCGTAAAGAAGTTAGCACCCTCCAGGTTCTTACACAGGCTTAATCAAGTTCCTATCAAAATCTCAGCAAGATTTTCTGTAAACGGAGACAAAATTATTCTAAAATTTGTATGGAAACGCAAAGGAATTAGAATAGCTAAAAGACCCTTAGAAAAGGAAGGTGAAATGAATCAGACTACCTGATTTTAAGAGTTATTATATAGCTATAGTAATCAAGGCTGGAGGGGGATTGGCAAAAATACAGAAAATAGATCATAGAACAGAATAGATAGACTGATCAATGTAACAGAATAGATTCCAGCACGTACATGTTCCCAAGTGATTTTGAACAAAAGTACAAAGCCAATTCAATGAAGAAAAATAGCCTTTTTATGCATGATGGTAGAGTAATTGAATATCCACAGGCAAAAAATAAATAAAAATAAACTTCTACTCAAGTTGCATATCTTGTACAAAAATTAACTCAAAACAGATCCTAGTAGTAAATGTAAAACTTGAAACCATAAAATTCTCAGGAAAAAAAGAGAAGTATTCAAGATATAGAACTAGGGAAAAACATGTTAGATTTCACAATGAAGACACAGTCCATAAAAGGAATATAAATACATTGGACCTCACCTAAATTAAGAAAAAAAAAAGCTTTTGTTCTTGAAGAGTCTCTGTTAGAGGATGAAAAGCCAAGCACCAGACTGGAAGAAAATATTTGCAAACTCTGTATCTGATGAAGGTTGAAGAATATAATGAGTATTCAAAATTCAGCATTTAAAAAAAATCTATTGAGATGATGGACAAAAGACATTGAGAGACATTTTACCAAAGAGGATAAATGAATAGCAAAGAGGCATGTGTAAAGGGGTTTTTTTGTATATTATTAACCATAAAACATAAGCTAAAACCCAGTGTGCTGTCACTACCACATACCACATAGTATAATGACTAAAATTAAAAAAAGAAAAAAAAGTGATAAAAGCAAATACTGGCAAAGATGCAGAGAAACTGGATGAATTGTATATTGCTGCTGGGATTTCTTAAATAGTTAAACATTTGACTGCCATACAATCCAACAGTTGCACCTCTGAATTTTTATCCCAGAGAAAAGAAAAAAAATCTATGTTCACACAGGAACCCACATGTAAACATTTATAGCATCTTTATTCATAACAGCCCCAAACAGAAGCCCAGATGTCCTTAATTGGGTGAACAGTTAAGTAAACTGTGGAACATCCATGAAAAACTACCACTCAGCAGTAAAAAGGAACGAGCTCTTGGCATGCATACCACCCAGATGAATTTTCAGAGAAAAGTGACAAGTGAAAAATGCCAATACAAATGGTTTGTATTGTGTGATTTCAATTACGTATTAGTTTTGAAACGAACGACAAAGTTACAGAAACAGAAAACAGGCCAGTGGTTTCCAGGAGGTATAGACTGTTTGGGAAGGAGGTGGGTGTGGCCGTAAGAGCAGCAGGAACGCTCCTGGGGCGTGGGAACCTGTTCTGGATCTTGACTGTACCCACGTCAGCATCCTGACGGAGATGCTGGGAAGGTGGTCCTCAGCCTACGATGGGAGTTCTGTCCCGACAAACCCGTCACAAGTTGAAAGTACATATCCATAAGTGGAAAAACCATTTAGCACATCTAACCTACCAAACACCATAGCGTAATCTCACCTACCTTAAACATGCTCAGAACACTTGCACTAGCCTAGAGTTAGGCCAAATCATCCAACATAAGGCCTATTTTATAGTAAAATGTTGAATATTGCAAGTCATTCATTGAATACTGTACTGCAAGTGGAAGCCACAATGGTTGTCTGGGTCCAGAATGGATGGAAACACCCAGGTGTTTGACCTTGTGACCCCTCGGCTGCCTGAAAGCTGCAGCCCTCTGCTGCCTGGCAAGAAAGCATGGACCCACACACAGTGAGTCCAGGAGAAGATGGACATCCAAAATTTGAAGTACAGCTTCTAACAGGTGTTCATTGGTTTGCACCTTTGTAAAGCGGGTTCAATCCCTAAATCAGGAAGATGCCTGGAGGAGGAAATGGCAACCCACCTCAGTATTCTTGCCTGGAGAATTCCATGGACAGAGGAGCCTGGCAGGCTACAGTCCATTGGGTCGCAGAGTCAGACACGACTGGGGTGACTTAGCAAAGCTGAAGTCGGGGATGGTCTATACTACACTTCTGCAAGATGTAGCCCCTGGGAAAACTGGGGAAAAGCACAGGAGGTATCTGTGTATTATTTTTACAACCGTGTGGAAATCTACAAGGATCGCAAATAAACAGTTAATTTAAAAATAATCATGCTAGCCTGGGTCTTAATACATCATCTGTGCAGTGAAATTAAATCTGCTGGCATTTGCTGTCATTTATTTATAGTTTTTTAGGCACTGTTAGATACTGCAAGAGTCCAATGCATTTATGTCTGTGATTTGTACAAAATCATAAGAGAGCCAAGCATGGAAGGCCCATGACATTCGCGGACGTTTTGGGAAAGGTTGGGAGAGTCTTGTCTTTTCGTCAGTCTTAGCTGCAGTATCAGCCTCACTGGCAGAAGGACTTCCAGTGAGCATGTACTTTACTTTTAATTAATTATTACTGGAATATAGCTGCTTGACAATGTTGTTAGTTTCAGCTGTGTGGCAGAGTGGATCCGACACGTTAGATTCTCTTCCTCTATTCCCGCATGGGTCACTGCCCAGCGTCGCGTAGAGCTGCCTGTGCTATACGGCCGGTTCTCCTTAGTTACCCGTGTGATTCGTGGGAGTGTAGACACGCCTGCTAACCCACCCTCTCCTCGGGATCCATGTATGTGTTCCCTATGTCTGTGTCTCTGTTTCTGCTTTGCAAATAAGTTCATCTATACCATTTTTCTCTAGATTCCACAGATATGCATTAATATACAATATCTGTTCTTCTAGTTCTAACTCACTTCACTCTGTATGAGTCTCTAGGTCCATCCATGTCTCTGCAAATGGCAAAATTTCACTCCTTTTAATGGCTGAGTAATATTCCATTGTATGTCTATACCACACCTTCTTTATCCGTTCCTCTCCTGATGGACGTTAGCTTGCCTCCGTGTCCTGGCTGTGAATAGTGCTGCAGCGGACACTGGGGTGCGTGCATGCTGTTGGTGGGAATGTAGCTTGATGCAGCCACTATGGAGGACAGTATGGAGCTTCCTTAAAAAGCTGAAAATAGAACTTCCAGATGACCCAGAAATCTTACTCCTGGGCGTATCCCCAGAGAAAACCATGAGTTTATGGGTGCTTGCAGATAGCTCATGATCACCTCCTTGAAGCAGAAATGACCTTTTACAACTTTCCCTAGATAGATGTAGATATAGATGATATAGACAGAGGTGTAGGTGATAATTTCCAGTTAATTTATTGATAAGGTATGGATTTTAACTCCTTTTTGTTGAGAATAGCCTGAAAGTTTCAGTGATTAACAGCAGAGACCCGTCTGGGCCCCGAGTGACTGCCTGGTCCTGGGCGAGCTGGTCACTGGCTGTGTGGCTCTGAGCAGGATGTTTACCTCTCTGTTCCCCTCTGTCCTCGTTTAGGACGTAGGATAGAAGTAAATGTGACTTCAGAGAGGTCACATGAGCATTGAATGAATCAGTATTTGTAAAGCACATGGAACAGTGCTCTCAACAGCATTTGTAAAGTAAATTCACTCTGAATTTCTTCTGTAGTTTCTCCTGAAACTACAGTTTATGAAATATAAATAATTTCACTCTCTCACTCTTTCGTAACTTCTAGGCTGATACACTTACAGATTTATATGCCTAGTTGTAAATGATCACTAAGAATTTGAATACTTTTGTAAGAAAAAAAATGAAGTTAAAATAATACGTCCTTTAAAACATGCAATTTGAATGCTTCAATTTGTCAAAATGTTGTTCATTTAAACATTTTGCAATTTTGTTTTGTCTTTCTCGTTTCAATCCACATGTTTCAAGATGAAACCCTGCAGGCTATATTTTATCAGAATTATTTTGTCAGTGTCAAGAATGCAGATGCATGGATTTGGTTTGTTTGTTGGGCATTAACCCACTATGTGCCAGGACAGCTATATACTTGCACCGTTTTGGACAGATAAACTCCCTGAGGCAAATCAATCAAAACATCAACTGTATTTCATTTAACCAGGGAAATCGAATAAGGATATCTGAAACATACATATAGTTCTCGATATGACATTAGTGCTGGCGATATGCTGAACGCATAATTGATAACCAGAAAATTTGGACCCCTTTACTCTAAGCTTAGAACAATGTCATTTCTCAGAGTGACAGCAGAATGGATGCTTAAAGATAATAAATTCATTAATCTTTCCCTTGTAACATTTCCAAGGAATAATGAGATATAAGTAAGTGACTCAGAAAGATAAAAAGAACTCACCACCAGATGTCTCCACTTTGTAAGGCAATTAACAAAACAAAATAAGAGATTCAAAAGGAGGGTTGATTTAGGGCAGTGGTTCTTGACTGGTGGAGATTTTGCATCTCCAGGCGACAGCGGCCAATGCTGGAGACATTTTTGATCGTCACAGCTAGAGGTGTCCCTGGTATCTAGTGGGCAGCAGCCAAGGAGGCAGCTAAACATCCTGCAATGCACAGAACAGCCTCCTTACAAAGAATCCAGTCATCCGTCCCAAGAGGTCAGTGGCACAGGGCTTCCCTGGCGGCTCAGATGGTAAAGAGTCTGCCTGCAATGCAGGAGACCAGGGTTCAATCCCCAGGTCGGGAAGATCCCTTGGGGAGGGAAATGGCAACCCACTCCAGTGTTCTTGCCTGGGAAGTCCCATGGATGGAGGAGCCTGGGCGGGCAGTGTCCATGGGGCTGCCAAGAGCCAGACGGCTGAGCAGCTAACACACACAGGGAGGCTGGGAAACCCTTTCCGGGGCGTTTGGTTTGCTTGGCTGGCTTTGTAACTTACTGAGCGAACCCAGTCTTTTTTTTTTTCTTTCCTTTTTGTTCAGGTTGAATAGTAAAAAGTAAGACAAATGGACATGACCCTCAACAATTTTCTTCCAGCCTTCAGCAGAAATCTCTGTTACTGGCTTTTTTTGGGATTACTTTAAAATGCTTTCCTTTTTTTTTTTTTTTGATTTTTACTGGAGTTTAGTTGATTTACAATGTGGTGTTAGTTTCAAGTATACAGCAGAAGTGAATCATATATATGTTTATATCTGTGTGTATCTGTGTATATATATATATATATGTTTATATGTGTGTATCTGTGTGTGTATATATATATGTTTATGTGGGTGTGTATCTGTGTGCATATATATATATATATGTTTATATGTGTGTATCTGTGTATATATGTATATATATATATGTTTATGTGTGTGTATCTCTGTGTGTATATATATGTTTATATGTGTGTATCTGTGTATATATATATGTTTATATGTGTGTATGTGTATATATATATATGTTTATGTGTGTGTGTATCTGTATATATATATATGTTTATATGTGTGTGTATCTGTGTATATATATATATGTTTATGTGTGTGTGTATCTGTGTGTGTATATATATATATGTTTATATGTGTGTGTATCTGTGTGTGTATATATATATATATGTTTATGTGTGTGTGTATCTGTGTGTATATATATATATGTTTATATGTGTGAATATCTTTATATATATATATGTTTACATGTGTGTGTGTATCTGTGTGTGTGTGTGTGTGTGTATATATATATATATATGTGTGTGTGTGTGTGTGTGTGTGTGTGTTTATATGGGTGTGTATCTGTGTGTGTGTATATATATATATATATGTATATATATGTTTAAGTGTGTGTGTATCTGTGTGTATATATATGTGTGTGTTTATATATGTGTGTATCTGTGTGTATATATATGTGTGTGTTTATATATGTGTGTATCTGTGTGTATATATATATGTGTGTTTATATATGTGTGTATCTGTTTATATATATATATATATATGTGTGTGTGTGTATCTGTGTGTATATATATATATGTGTTTATATGTGTGTATCTGTGTGTGTGTGTATATATGTTTATATGTGTGTATCTGTGTATATATATGTTTATGTGTGTGTATCTATATATGTTTATATGCATGTGTATCTGTGTGTACATATATATGTTTATATGTGTGTGTCTCTCTCTGTGTATATATATGTTTATATGCGTGTGTATCTGTGTGTATATATGTATGTTTATATGTGTGTATCTGTATATATATATATATGTTTATGTATGTGTGTATCTGTGTATATATACATACATGTTTATATGTGTATCTGTGTGTATATACATATGTATATATGTGTTTATATGTGTGTATCTGTGTGCATATACATATATGTTTATATGTGTACCTGTGTATATATATATACACATATGTGTTTATAGGTGTATCTGTGTGTATATACATATATGTTTATATGTGTGTGTACCTGTGTGTATATATATATATGTTTATGTGTGTGTGTATCTGTGTGTATATATATATATGTGTGTGTGTTTATATATGTGTGTATCTGTGTATATATATATATATATGTCTATGTGTGTATCTGTGTGTATATATACATATGTGTTTATATGTGTGTGTATCTGTGTGTGTATATATATATATTTATGTGTGTGTATCTGTGTGTATATACATATGTTTATATGTGTGTGTCTCTGTGTGTGTATATATATGTTTATATGCATGTGTATCTGTGTGTATATATGTATGTTTATATGTGTGTGTATCTGTGTGTGTGTATATATATATACACACATTTATATGTGTGTGTATTTGTGTGTATATATATATGTTTATATGTGTGTATCTCTGTGTATATATATATGTTTATATACATGTGTATCTCTGTGTATATATACATATATTTATATATGTGTGTCTCTGTGTGTGTATATATATATGTTTATATGTGTGTGTATCTGTGTGTATATATATATGTTTATATGTGTGTGTATCTGTGTTTATATATGTATGCTTATATGTGTGTGTATATATATATATATACACATTTATATGCGTGTGTATCTGAGTGTGTATACATATACATATGTTTATGTATGTGTGTATCTGTGTATATATACATATATGTTTATATGTGTGTATCTGTGTGTATATACATATATGTTTATATGTGTGTATATACATATGTATATATTTATATGTGTGTATCTGTGTGTATATACATATATGTTTATATGTGTATCTGTGTGTATATACATATGTATATATATTTATATGTGTGTATCTGTGTGTATATACATATATGTTTATGTGTGTATCTCTGTGTATATACACATGTATATATATGTTTATATGTGTGTGTATCTCTGTGTGTATATATATATGTTTATATGTGTATCTGTGTATATATGTGTTTATGTGTGTATCTATGTGTGTACATATATGTTTATATGTGTATCTGTGTGTATATTCATATGTATACATATGTCTCCATTCTTTCTCAGATTCTTTTCCTATGGACGTTACTACAGAATGGTGAATGGAGTTCCCCATGCTATTCAGTAGGTCCTCGTTAGTTATGTTTTGTACATGGCGATGTGTGTATGCTAACCCCAATCTCCTAATTTCTTCCCAGTGTGATTTGCAGTACCATTTCCAATAGTGGGACATGAAAGCAACATAAACGCCCATTGACAGAGGCATGGATAAAGAAAATGTAGTGCATATATGCAATGCAACATTACTCAGCCATAAAAGAATGAAGTATTCTTTACCATGCAATTTCCATTTGACTTCATCCTCTCTGGGAGGTGACGTCTCATTGACATTGCCACGATCGTTTTCATCTTTATGAGCCTAATGGTTACAGTGTGTGACATGTAGTACACGCGCAACAAAGTTTGTCCAATGAATGACGTCATGTGCCATCATAATAGGATATTGGTCTAAAAGGAGCATTGAGGAAACTCTCCAATTAAAGAATGTTTGTTTCAGAATCACTCAGTCCTGGATTGAAGGGAAGCTTGTGGCATTAGCAAGCAGGGAAAGTATACTGGAACAGGTGATGTAGATGGTTAGGAAGAAAACTGAGAAGTGAACAGAATTTTGAAAGAAGATTTCAAGTAAGAATACACAGTTAAGAAGTGATCCGAGTGTAAAGACAGTGGCCGGCCTTCTCAGTCAGAAATGCCTGTGAATTCCTCCTTGGGGAAAAAAACAAAACAACTTGTCTTGATCATCCAGACATTTAAGATTTTAATGTACATAACAAACTTGAAACAGAGGCCAGGCAGAAAGACTGATGGGTGGCAAGTACTGAATGTATATGCATTCGTGCATACATATTCAACATGAACATTTGTATACGTGTGTGTGATTATACATATATATAAATACATTTGTGTGTTTACTCAGATGAAGGTACCACATCACTGATAGACAACTACAGAAATAATGTTTAGGGTATATAGATAGTAAACCTGGGAAAGTAAAAATGCTGTAATGAATAACAAGGTAGCAGAAAGTATTGAAAAAAGAATTACAGTTTCTTATTCATTCAACCGAGTAAATCAAAAGTAAAACTGTGGGTTAAAAAAAATGACTCCTGACTTTTAATATTATTTATATTCTCTCTAAATTTTAGGGATATTGGGAAGATCCTTTTTTGGAGCAGACTCATTTATTTGCCTTTTAATAATTTTTATTTACTTTTTTCAGTTTATTTATGTTAAATTTAACAAAATATTTAATTTTTTAAATTTAAAGTCCCTATAAAATAACATTTCCCTAGAATGTGTCTCTTTTTCTCTCTTCTCTCCTTATCTGTGCGCTCTCCCATTTATCCATGCAGGTTTGTAGGAAGGTCCCTGGGAGGATGTTTAGGCGAGGTTGTGTGTGTGCATGCATAGTCACTTCAGTCGCAACTCTTTGGGACACTATGGACTGTGGCCCACCAGGCTCCACTGTCTGTGGGATTCTACAGGCAAGAACACGAGTGGGTGGCCATACCCTCCTCCAGGGGATCTTCCCGACCCAGGGATCGAACCCGTGTCTCTTATGTCTCCTGCATTGGCAGACAGGTTCTTTACCACTAGCGCCACCTGCGAAGTTCCTTAGACAAAGTTGCTTATGCTATTTTTATATGGTTGGACTTGGAGTCAATTTAAAGTTTTATGTTTTTCTTTTTATTCAATTAATTTTATAATAAATATTAATATTTTAGCAAAAATGAACACTGACACTTTTTTTGGAAGTTCTACCTCAGTTTTATTGGCATACAGTTGGCATGCATCACATCATTCTGGCATGTGCTCTAAGTTCATAGAGGGCTGCGTGTGGACGTCTGCTTCTTAAGCATTCACGTTGGCTGTGCTGGGCCTTCTGGCGGCACGCGGGCTTCCTCCTGCTGTGGGGGCGGGGCTCCTCTTGCTGTGGGGGCGGGGCTCCTCTTGCGGTGGGGGCGGGGCTCCTCCGCGTGGTGGGGGCGGGGCTCCTCTTGCTGTGGGGGCGGGGCTCCTCTTGCGGTGGGGGCGGGGCTCCTCTTGCGGTGGGGGCGGGCTTCCTCCTGCTGTGGGGGCGGGGCTCCTCTTGCGGTGGGGGTGGGGCTCCTCCGCGCGGTGCGGGCGGGGCTCCTCTGCGCTGTGGGAGCGCGCTGTGTCCCTGAGGCAGCTTCTCTTTTGGGGCAGTAGGAGCTCCAGGGCAGGCAGGCGCGGCAGCTGTGCTCGTGGCCTTAGCTGCCCTGTGGCAGGTGGGTCTCTCCAGGCCAGGCATCCAGCCTGTGTTCCCTGTATTGACAGGAGGATCCTTATCCACTGTGCCACCAGGGAAGTCCAAAACAACTTTGCTTTGTAATTGCAGTAAAGCTGTTTTTCTTTGGTGCACAGTTCTATGAATGTGGATACATATGCAGATCTGTGTCAGCAGGTTCAGTCGCTCAGTCGTGTCCAACTCTATGTGACCCCATGGACCGCAGCATGCCAGGCCTCCCTGGGCATCACCAAATCCTGAACCTTACTCAAACTCATGTCCATAGAGTCGGTGATGCTGTCCAACCATCTCGTCCCCCTCTCCTCTTGCCTTCAATCTTTCCCAGCATCAGGGTCATTTCAAATGAGTCAGCTCATCACATCAGGTGGCCAAAGTATTGGAGTTTCAGCTTCAGCATCAGTCCTTCCAATGAACACCCAGGACTGATCTCCTCTAGGATGGACTGGTTGGATCTCCTTGCAGTCCAAGGGACTCTCAAGAGTCTTCTCCAATGCCAGAGTTCAAAAGCATCAATTCTTCGGTGCTCAGCTTTCTTTATAGTCCAACTCCCACATCCATACATGACCACTGGAAAAACCATAGCTTTGATTAGACAGACCATTGTTGGCAAAGTAATGTCTCTGCTTTTTAATATGCTGTCTAGGTTTGTCATAGCTTTTCTTACAAGGAGTAAGCATCTTTTAATTTCATGGCTGCAGTCACCATCTGCAGTGATTTTGGAGCCCCCAAAAATAAAGTCTCTCGCTGTTTCCATTGTTTCCCATCTATATGCCATGAAGTGATGGGTCTGGATCCATGATCTTAGTTTTCTGAATGTTGAGCTTTAAGCCAACTTTTTCACTCACCTTTTTCACTTTCATCAAGAGGCTCTTTAGTTCTTCACTTTCTGCCATAAGGGTGGTGTCATCTATATATCTGAGGTTATTGATACTTCTCCTGACAATCTTGATTCCAGCTTGTGCTTCCTCCAGCCCAGTGTTTCTCATTATGTACTCTGCATAGAAGTTAAATAAGCGGGGTGACAATATACAGCCTTGATGTACTTCTTTCCTGATTTGGAACCAGTCTGTTGTTCCATGTCCAGTTCTAACTATTGCTTCTTGACCTGCATACAGATTTCTCAGGATGCAGGTCAGGTGGTCTGGTATTCCCATCTCTTGAAGAATTTTCCAGTTTGTTGTGATCCAGACAGTCAAAGGCTTTGGCATAGTCCATAAAGCAGAAGTAGATGTTTTTCTGGAACTCTCTTGCTTTTTCGATGATCCAGGGGATGTTGACAATTTGATCTCTGGTTCCTCTACCTTTTCTAAATCCAGCTTGAACATCTGGAAGTTCACGGTTCACATACTATTGAAGCCTAACTTTGAGAATTTTGAACTTTACTTTGCTAGCGTGGGAGATGAGTGCAATTGTGTGTTAGTTTGAGCATTCTTTGGCATTGCCTTTCTTTGGGATTGGAATGAAAACAGATCTTTTCCAGTCCGGTGGCCACTGCTGAGTTTTCCAAATTTGCCAGCATATTGAGTGCACTGCTTTCATAGCATCGTCTTTTAGGATTTGAAATAGCTCAACTGGAATTCTATCACCTCTACCAGCTTTGTTCATAGTGATGCTTCCTAAGGCCCACTTGACTTCTAATTCCAGGATGTCTGGCTCTAGATGAGTGATCACACCATTGTGGAGTTTACTCAAATTCATGTTCATCAAGGCAGTGAGTCCATCCAACCATATCATCCTCTGTTGCCCCCTTCTCCTCCTGCATTCAATCTTTCCCATCATCAGGTTCTTTTCCAATGAGTCAGCTCTTCACATCAGGTCGCAAAAGTATTGGAGTTTCGGCTTCAGCATCAGTCCTTCCAATGAGTGTTCAGGACTGATCGCCTTTAGGATGGACTGGCTGGATCTCCTTGCAGCCCAGGGGACGCCCAAGAGTTGTAATACCAGAACCCGCCTCATTCTGTCCCTAAGCGCTTTCAGCTACTGATCTGTTCTTTGTCACTATGGTTTTGTATTTTTGCCTTTTAAATAGAATTATGTAGTGTTTAATCAGTGTTCTCTGGAGAACAGAACCAGTCAGATGCATATATATTATCAGGAATTGGCTCATGTGATTATGGAGGCTGAGAGTTTAAGAAATCCAAGAGCTGCAGTTGGCAAGCTGGAGGTCTAGGAGAGTCAATGGCACAGTTCCAATCAGAAAGTAGGGAAAACAAGTGAACTTATTTACAAAACAGAAACAGACTCACTGACTTAGCAAACAAACTTCAGTTGCCAAAGGGGAAGGGTTAAACTAGGAGTTTGGGATTAGTAGATACAAACGACTATATATAAAATAAATAACATGGTCCTACGGTTCATCACAAAGAGTTCTATTCAGTACCTATGCTCAGCCATAAAGGAAAAGAATATACGTGTGTGTGTCTGTGTATACACACACATAATTATATATATATAATTGAATCTCTTTGCTTTATACTGGAAAGTAACACGGCATTGTATATCAAATATGAAAGTGAAAGTGAAAGTGAAGTCACTCAGTCATGTCCAACTCTTCGCGACCCTGTGGACTGCAGCCTACCAGGCTCCTCTGTCCATGGGATTTTCCAGGCAAGAACACTGGAGTGGGGTGCCATTTCCTTCTCCAGGAGATCTTCCCGACCCAGGGATCGAACCTGGGTCTCCCACATTGTAGACAGACACTTTACCATCTGAGCCACCAGGCAAGTCAAGAGGACAGTTATCAACCTTACTTCCATTTAAAAAACTTTTCTTACAAAGGGAAGAAAAGGCCCCCATGTTAGGGGGACAGTCTGCTTCTGAAGGTTGAGATGCTGTTCCCACCCTCAAGCTGGACCTTCGCCTTGAAGTCCTCTTTTGGATACTGAGGCTGAAACTCACTTCCAGGCTTTGGGTAGTATTACAAGTCCTAGCTACACCTGAGGGCAAACGCATGTATATATATTTATATAAAATCACAGAGTATGAACACGCTAACAATATGAATGTGACATTGGCTTTATCAATCCATTTATGGCTGTGTGCACTTTCCACCAGCACTGCACGCTCTTGGGGTCCTTAGACAGCCACTGCATGTGTCCTGTCCGGGTTCTCCGGCTGCGTTCAGTGAGCGAGACCCACAGCGTGTGCTTCCAGCGCCTCCCGGAGCCGGAGCCCTGTGGCTTCTCAGAAAGGCCTTGAACGCAGAGAGGACGGCGTACCCACAGCAGTGAGTGCTGAGCGGCCGTGGCGTGGGCCATCTGTTTCTTCCTATGCTCTGTATATTTTGCCTTAAAAAGTTAAACAGTCCAAGAGGAGAAAAGTTTTTTCGTACATCACTGTATGCAGAGACAGGGAACACTTGTGTAATTCATCCGGAAGACGAACGTGGGGAGAGAAAGCCGCAGGGAAACAGAACCAGCCCTCCTGCCCTCCTGCTCTGCTCGTCTCCTCTGGGCTCAGTCTGCGCGGGTCCCTGTTGGTCAGCAGCCCGGGCGCCCGGCTGCTGTCCGTCACTGTGGGCTCACGTGGTGGCCTCGTGGCAGCTGAGAGAAAATACAGAGTTGGAGGAAAGTGACTCAGAACCAGAGTCAGAGGGACCCGTGAATATAAATATACTTTATTAAGCTTCACCTGCCACAAAGGAGCAGAACCAAGCTTGCAGACTCTGGGGTGATTGAGCGGCACCAGGCTTTACGCTGAGCTCAGTCATTTCTCTCAGCTATTAAATATTGTCATGTATTGCTGTGCACTTTTTCTTGCCTCTAAATGAACTTCCTTCGCTCCCTTTAGATTCATTTATTATGCAGTGAGATGCTACTTAAAAAAAAAAAAATCTTTGGGAGAAGTGACTAATATACTTGCACAGACCAGCTTTTGTGCTAACTGGGTTTATTTGTCTGTGTCAATGCAAACTCACAAAGGGATGCTCGAGAGAAAGGGCAAACCTACAGATAGGATGCCTCCTCACAAAATCCCTGTGTATTACAAATGAAATCCGTATACTGCCTAAGGCAAAGTTTTTAGCCACTGAGTTTGGGGCATAACTATACAAAAGCCTTCTTTCTTAAGGACTTCAGTTTATACTGAGTATAAAATAACACTGAAGAAATATGTCCAATTTTTACACTTTTTATTTTGTATTGGAATATAGTCAATTAACAATGTGATAGTTCGGACAGCAGAGTGGCTCAGCCATACATACTCGTGTATCCATTCTTCCCTAAACTCCCCTCTCATCCAGGCTGCCACAGAACATGTCCATTTTAATTGGGAATTTTTAAAAAAGATGTATGGGTTGTCCCTTTTTGGTTAATGACTGTATAGCATCTGAGTTAACTTGATACTTATGGAATCCTCTTCCCAGTGAAACAGATGTGACTCCCAGGCATAAAATCCTTCATTGGATGTGATTGCCCCCATAGACCAGTGAGAGTTCCTTCCTGGGCCACTGATGGTCCAGAAGAGCTAACAATACTAAGACAGCAGAAGGAGGCTCTCAAAAGCTGGATTTTCATCTGCAGAATAATGCCCTCCTGTGGGTGCCCACTTCATAATCCCCAGAACTCTGGGACTGTGATACATGGCGAAAATGAGATGAGATGGAATTAAAGACACTCAGCCATAAAAAAGAATGAAATTGAATCAGCTGTAGTGAGGTGGATGAGCCTAGAGCCTGTCATCCAGAGTGAAGTCAGTCAGAAAGAGAAGAACAAATATGTCTATTAATGGATAAATATGGAATCTAGAAAAAATGGCACTGATGAACTTATTTGCAGGGCAGGAATAGAAGCAGAGAGGTACAGACCGACCTGGGGACAAGCAGGGGATGGAGGGGGTGGGGCAGAGCAGGGAGGGGCAGTGACATGCGTGCACCCCGGGGGTGCAGCCCCTCGCTCTGTGACGACCTGAGACGTGGGGTGGGGCAGGGGCGGGAGGGAGGCTCCTGAGGGAGCGGATATATGTATCCTTGTAGCTGTTGTGCAGCAGAGACCATCACGACGTTATAAAACAATTATTCTCTAATTAAAAAAAAAATATATATATACACACATATATATAGCACCTTTTTAAGGCACTAAGAGCAGGAAGTTAGCCTGGATTATCCAGGTGGGTCCAGGGTAATCCGTTGAATTTTTAGAAGTGGAAAAATCTCTCAGTTTTGGCCAAAGGGAGATAATTGACCAAAGGAGAGTCAGAGAGGTGTGATGTGGAAAAGACTCGCTTCATCTCTCCTGCTTGAAGGTGAGGAGGGGCCACGAGCCGGCGGATGCAAGGAGCCTCCAGAAGCTGGGAAGGTGAGGGAGCAGACCTCACAGCAGAGCTTGCGGAAGGGAAGGTGGCCCTGCCAACAGCATCTTCAGCCCAGTGAGACCCTTGTCTGATCTCTGATCTGCAGAATTATTTGATAATAAAGCTGAGTTATGTTTAGGCACCAAATTAATGGAAATTTTTATGGCAACAACCAAATACTAATGCAACGTTCTCATTATTTTTTGTGTGAGATCATGACTTTTAGCATTTTTTAAATTTCAAATTTTCTTTTTCCTATGAAATAATAGAAAACAGTACTGTGTGTCTGAGGGGTTTATTGTCTTACTTTCTGAAATAAAGCGCAGTCATCTTGTCATCAGTCCTCTCGTCGCTGCTCTCCCCTCTTCTCTCCATCTCTCCCTCCCCTCTTTCTTTCCTTTCTTAAAAAAAGAAATTATTTGGAGGATAATGGCTTCACCACGTTGTGTCGGTTCCTGCCGTACATGCAGTCGCGTGACGCAGCCAGGGTACACAGTGTCCCTCGCTCCGCAGCCTCCCTCCACCCCGCCGGCCTCCAGGTGCTTACAGAGCCGCTTACAGAGCCGCCTCCAGGCCTTACAGACCCGCCTCCAGGCCTTACAGAGTCTGAGCCCGCTGAGCCGGCAGCAGCTCCCGCCACTCATCCCCACGCGGTGACGTATACCCGGGGCTTCTCTGGGGCTCAGTGCTGAAGACTCACGGTGCGGGAGACACAGGTTCCATCCCTGGGTGGGGAAGATCCCCTGGAGAAGGAAGTGGCAGCCCCTTCAGTATCCTCGCCTGGAGAACCCCACGGACAGAGGAGCCTGGCGGGCTGCAGTCCACGGGGCTGCGGAGAGTCGGACACGGCGAGCAGCTCACCAGTCACAAGTGTCTCTGTTTCAGCGCTCCTCGCCCCTCTCTCAGCTCGATCCACCCCTCCTTCCCCTGCTGTGCCCACAAGCGCACTCTCTGCGTCCGTGCCTCTTCGTGCCCTGCTCGTAAGGCCATCGGTCCCGCTTTTCTAGAGTGCATATGTCTGTGTTAATGTTTGATATTTGATTTTCTCTCTCTGACTGGCTTCACTCTGTAACAGGCTGAAGAGGCCTCCGCCTCAGAAGCGGTCACGGACCCTAACTGATTCCATATTAAGGACACACGCATTGTCCACGCCTGCGTTTCTCGGATGAGCCTTCTGACCCCCACCTCCCCTCCCCTGACTGCCTGTCCTCTACAGAGCACTCTGCTTAGGTGCTCAGCCGTGGCCGACTCTGTGACCGCATGGACTGCAGTCCTTCAGGCTCCTCTGTCCGTGGGATTCTCCAGGCAGGAATACTGGAGTGGGTTGCCATGGCCTCCTCCAGGGTATCTTCCTGACCCAGGGATCGAAACCAGGTCTCCCGCATTGCAGGTGGATTTTTTACCAGCTGAAACACCTGGGAAACCCTAGAATACCAGAGTGAGTAGCCTATCCCTTCTCCAAGGGGTCTTTCTGACCCAGGAATTGAACTGGGGTCTCCTGCATTGAGGTGGATCTCAGAGTTACTGGGAAACCCAGTTCCTCTGGGTACTTATGAAGGTCCGAGCACCCACTTTCCCACCAGGCACCTGCTGAACCAGCATCTCCCAGGGAGGGTCTGAAAATCTGCATGTTTGGCAGGGACTGCAGGTGTCAGTGAAGCATGGAACGTCACTCCAGCAGCTCCCGGCTGCCGACGCGTCTGCTGAGTCTCCTGACCCCACCACCTGTGCATCTAATCAGGCTCCCTTCTGCCTCAAACTCCCTCCCCAGCTCTGCTTCCCTCCCTGACTTTTTCTGGTAGGCACCTCCTCATGCTTTAATTGATATCATTTGATTCCACGTCTCACTCCCTGGGGAACAGTTCCCAGGCCAACATTTACTCCTCGAATCCTATGGCACATTCAGCATCAACTATATTGAAGGCACTTGCCATATTGCCTTATGATCATCTGTCTTCATCAGCAAGATTCTGCCCTTGAATACAGAGATTGTACCTTATTCATTTTTCTCCCCAGATGTCCAGTCCAGTGCTGCAGAGGTATCAGATGATAAATAAATTGGCTCGGATGGTTTAAGAACCCGCCTGCAATGCAGGAGACCCAGGATCGATCCCTGGGATGGGAAGATCCCTTGGAAAGGGAATGGCAACCCACTCCTGTATTCTTGCGTGCAGAGTCCCCTGGACAGAGGAGCCTGGTAGGCTATATAGCCCTTGTGGTCGCAAAGAGCCAGCGTGACTGAGTGACTAACGCTTTCACTTTCACATGCTTATAAACTGACTGAATGGAAGGAGGGATACAGGGGTGCGATAAATAGTAGCGGCATGAGGCCATGCGGCCGTTCTTTGCTTTCTCCTTTAAGCATCAGGTTCATTCTTTGTTAATTGCCTACAGACCCAACTTGGAGAATCTGTCACAAACATCTGCAAGAGAAGAGAAATCTGGTGTATGTGTTTTCTGTGTTAGAAATTCTCACCCTGACAACATTACCTTCAAAATATATTGTACGTGTGTGTGTGTGTGCTCAGTAGTGTCTGACTCTGTGATCCCATGGACTGTAGCCCACCAAGCTCCTCTGTCCATGGATTTCCCAGGCAAGAACACTGGAGTGGGTTGCCATTTACTCCTCCAGGGATCTTCCTGACCCTGGGATCAAACTGTATCTCCTTTGTCTCCTGCACTGGTATGTGAATTCTTTACCCCTGAGTCACCAGGGAAGCAAATGTATCTTACTTATCTAAACGCTTCTCAAGAACAGCCCGCTGGTGCAAGCTTCTGCCATCTCCATGGCCTCCCTGTTGTCCTCCAATATGAGGAGCCTGTGGGCCTTGATCTCACTATGCCCTCTGCTTGAGAAAATCTGTGTGGCATGTATGTGGATCATAGCTCAGTCCCTCCCAGAGAGGCCGTGCCTAGCCAGCCTATCTAAAATGTGCTCCTTTCACAAGCTATTCATTTACTTTGCTTTATCCTTTTCTTTTTGAAATACTCATATAAAAATGTCTGTTATATATTTAAATGTTTTTTTTAACCTGTCTCAACAATTAGAATTTAAGTTTCATGAAGGCAGAAATTTTTGTTTCCTTTGTTCACTGCTCTTTCCTAGTGCCTGGAGTATTAATACTTCAACATACATTGTAAGTATTCAATACATGCATTAGACAGTGAATATAGCAGGCGTTCAGTACGTTGAATGCAGTAGGTATCCAGCGCCAGTGTATGTTGAAGGGTGCATACGGGCATGGCAGAGTATTCCATGAAAACCAAGCAGCCTCACACAAGACACGATGCGTGCGTGTGTTCATTAGGACACATCAGCTATCGTAAAGTCCATTTTTAAATAATTGCATTTATCTATTTATTTGACAGTGCTGTGTCTTCACTGAGGCGTGGGCTTGTTCTAGCTGAGGCGAGCAGGGGCTGCTCTCTAGCTGTGGGACCTGGGCCTCTCGCCGTGATGATCGTGGGCTTCTCTTGTTGTGGAGCCCAGGCCTGGGCGCCCTTGGCCATCAGCAGGTGAGCACGTGCGCTCGGCAGTTGAGCTCCACGGCCCTAGAGCTCAGGTTCAGTGGTTGTGCCCACCAGCTGAGCTGCTCCGCACATGTGGGAATTTCCTGGCTCAGGAATCGAACCCCCGTCTCCCGAATTGGCAGGTGGATTCTCAGCCAGTGAGCCGCCAGGGAAGACCTCTTAAAGGGCATTTTAACTGCACACCAGCTGTGCCTGCGATTGCCATGGATTGCGTGCATATTTTGTTTCTCAGTTGTATATGTCATGTCCTAGGAAAGCATGTGGAGGTTTTCCTCTTCTTTTTTTTCCCTTATGAAAGTGGTCCCTGACTTCTACTCACTGAAGCCCTGGGGAGCACAGCTGGTCTTTGTTGTGGTCAGTGATGTTCCTGGATGCAGGTCCAGGTTACCTTTTCCGGTTCTGCTGCTGAAATCCAATTAAACATCAAATAAGCAAAGGGCTGGAGGTGAGCCAGAGACAGCGCAGCCCCGGAAGCCTTTCTCGCTTGGGCCAGACAGCCACACGCTGTTTCCAGCTCCGTCCAGAGCACCCTCTTTGTTTTGAATTCCTGGAGTGGAGCGAGCGCCCATCTGCAGGATTTGATCCTGGGATTGTCTTTTTTTAACTGCCTAGTAGCTGTGATATCCAGCACAGGGCTTTTTGTTAGCTTCAGGCCATGACTGCCTGTATTATAATCTTCCTGCCTAGGAGTCTCTGGCTTCATTTTGCTGATGCCCTGGAGGGATTTCTGAACTCTGAGCCATTTCTTTTCTACACTGTGATGCTTTTTCCTTTTTTTTTTTTCTCCTTCTGGACTATACCTGCAGCAACTATAGCCTTAGCTCTTGGACACTGACTTCCTTTCTTTGCTTTTCTGTATTTCTTTCCATCTTTGGTGAACCAAATATTTCCTGACTGCAAGAATGAGACACTCCAGAACCCGGGGTCCAAGACTGCCCGGGTTTCTCTTCTGAGCCCCGCTTGTTTGCTTCCCTGCCCTGCCCCTCACATCTCTGAGCCCAGGCTGGCACAGTCAGGATGCCACTGTTGGCACACGACCGTGCCTTCGGGGCTTGTCCATTCGCTGGGCACGAACAGTTCTGGGACGTGCTTGAGCTGCCTTTTCAGAGAAGCGACCCTGCCTTTGAAATTATATTTTAAAAGCTCTCAGATGTCTGGGTCCATATCTCTTTGCTTGAAAAGAATAAAATGAGAGAAAGAATGTGCTGGATATATCAAAGCAGAGCACGCCTTTCTTCCCTGGCCGTCCTCCCTGTCTCCATGCGCTCTGTCCGCAGGGACGCAGTGCGGGCGTCTGCTTTGAACTCGAGAGGGGCTGTGTGTGACGCTGGTCAGCGCAGGGTGCTAGTTGGATGAGTCTGGGCTTTGGGACTTCTCCACAGTCAGGCTCTGCTCATCCAAAGTGACTAACTTGTCCCAGTTTTCCTGGGGCTTTCTTGATTTTAACACTGAAAATCATATATCCCAGGCAAACTGGGAAGGCTGGCCATCAGTTGTGAATGCCTCCTGTGAGCCAGCCTGCCCCTTAAGAAGTCTCCAGTTCGGTCAGCCCATCCTTTTTCCCATCCTCATCTGCATTTTCCACACTTCTGCTAACACAGACCTTTGAAGGTTGCCCTTTCGTCAACAATTTCACATTCATGCCGGTCTTGGTTGTCCTGAACGTTTGACCCTCTGTTAATCTGATTTTATTCTCTGACTCGACCTTGGTCTCTCAAAGATCCAAAATGAAAATGCGTTTGGAGTGACAACAAGAACTGAATGTGTGTGAACCTTCGGGAGGATACTGACTCACAGAGGAGAAGCGGTGTGGATCACAGGGGCTGCAGTGAGGGGCTGTGCCCCGCCCCCGCGGCGCGGCCGAGGACGCCCTCAGGTTTTAACAGGCGCTGTTAAAAATGTCAGAAGCAGGTGTTTCTTCTTTTTTTTTTTTTCGTTCTGAGCTTCAAGCTAACATGGGCATTCAGCTAAATCCCTCCCAGGTGCTGAAACAGTGTGTGGTTTAGGATTTCAGGGGTAATTATTGCTGAATGCATTGTATGGCCAGCGCACCCACCAGGTAGATGTATGAAAGCGTGTGTGTGGGGTGGGGGGACTGAAAGCGTGGGGTGATGGTTTTTCCTTTACAATACCTCTTAGAAGCCTATTAAGGCCATCGGAAGCCAGTCACGGAGCTAAATATATTCACAGTACAGTTAACAACACAGTGAGGAAGATTGAACTAGGAATCCTAGATGATCAGCCAAGAGTTCCAGGTCAGAGAAAACGGCAGCATTGCCCGAGAAGTCCAGGATCCACGGTGACACCCCTGTCCTGCAATTGACTTGTACTGAGTTATCATGCAGTAAAGCTGGATGTCGAGATATTTAGACTCAGAGATTTAGATCTTGGCTTAGGTACCTAAGAGAAATACTTGGTCAGATTCTCTAAGATGAAAGAGAGTGTGTTCTTTGATGTGGTTCTTTATTCATTAGAAATATGAGACTTTCCCAGGCCCTGGACAAGCCCTCGGAAGAGAATGGAGAACAGTAACAGCAGAAAGCCAGCGTCCCTGCCCTGAGGGATCTCGAGATCCCCGGGAGGGTCAGAGACAAATAGCTGAGAAGTTGAGGTAAAAGCACCAGGGGGAGGACGCCGTGAGAGAGAGGGACCAGGGTTTCTGAAAGCAGACAGTGGGAGGATTAGAACCGGTCGTGTGGCTTCCCTGAAAAGTGGAAAACTGGACTCGGATGAATGATGTCAAGCCTTGTCCAGTGCTCAGACCGTGCTGAGCGCCGCCAGCAGCTTCACGGGCACTTTCGTGATTAATTCTCACGTATCACATTTTGGGGTGGGCATTATCCTTTCAAACTGCCTTCACTCTAGGAAGAGTATTCCAGCATTGTCTGTAGTCAGGGGGTGTTCATCACCATCAGTTACCCAAGAAGGACTGTCCCAGCATCATCTACAATGTCGGGGAGGGGGGTTCCATCATTATCAGTTACCCAAGAAGGACTAGTCCCTTAAGATCTCCTAGAATGGAGTCGAAGGGGAGCAGAATTTGTCACCCAAATGTGAATCTTTGGCATAAAGATTCCTTTTTATAATTTCATTTATTTTTGGCTGTGCTGGGCCTTTGTGGCTGTTGGAGCTTTTCTCTGGCTGCTGCGAGCAGGGCCTGCTCCGAGGCGTGTGGTGTGGGGGGCTCTCCCTGCGGGGGCTCCTCTGGCTGCAGCGCGGGCTGCAGGCGCCGGTGCTCAGGGCTCGCGGCTCCCACGCCCGGAGCCCAGGCTGGATGGCTGTGGCGCCTGGGCCTGGTTCTCCACGGGCCGCTCATGGGATCTTCATGGGTCAGGGATCAAAGCCGTGTCTATTGTTTCTCTCCTGTTAACCTTTTATTACAAAGGAGTCTAAGCTTAGGACTTGGAAAGGGAATGGTAGGGCTTTCCTGGTTTTCCTTCCTCACGGAGCTTCTCTCTTGAACCTCGATGACCTTACCTAGAGATTCTGCAAAAGTTGTTGCAGTTCAGTTGCCAAGTCATGTCCAACTCTTTGTGATCCCGCCGACTGCAGCACGCCAGACTTCTCTGTCCTCCTCCATCTCCAGGAGTTTGCTCAGATTCATGTCCATTGAGTCAGTGATGCCATCCAACCATCTCATCTTCTGTCGACCCCTTCTCCTCCTGCCTTCAATCTTTCCCAGCATCAGGGTCTTTTCCAAGGAGTCAGCTCTTCTCATCAGGTGGCCAAAGTATTGGAGTTTCATCTTCAGCATCAGTCCTTCCAATGAACACCCAGGACTGATCTCCTTTAGGATGGACTGGTTGGATCTCCTTGCAGTCCAAGGGACTCTCAGGAGTCTTCTCCAACACCGCAGTTCTTTGGTGCTCAGGCTCCTTTATGGTCTGCAAAAGTACAAGTCCTGCAAAGACTAGAGCTCAGATGTTACTTGAATGAGTTTATTTATCCTCGATATACAGAGTAGAAAGGTCAGGCGACAATGTACTTGTCACTAGTGAGAGGCAGAGGCAGAGTTAGAGCCGAGCTGTCTGTCTCTCGGCATCCTCCCAGGGACGCAGTGGGGCGCGCAGGTCTGAGGGCGCAGTGGGCGCACAAGCTCCGCCCACACGGCTCACTGCCTCTCGGCCCCGCACGTGTGTCCTGGAAGGGCCGCTCCCGCAGCGCTGCCTCAGGGACCTGTGTGTTCCCCCTGAAAGCTGAATCCAGGGAGGGCCCGCCTCGTTCTCTGGAGAATGGTGTTACACGCGTGGCAGATGGGGCCGCAAGACATCAGACCTGGCCCTTCAAGGCCGTCTGTCCTGCTGATAAAGCTGCAGACAGGCACGCCCAGCCTCCGTCCCGGACCGACATCCCGGCCATGGAGTGCCTGCGCGCCCACAGCTCCTCCGGGAACCTCAAAGGCGTCTCCCGAGAGCCGCAATGCCAGGGGCTTTCATGTAGCACAGGCACAAAAGCTTGAAACCTTGAGGCTTCGCCCACACGGACTGAATTAAATGCTTTAGGTGACTTTGGGGCTACTTAGAGAAAACAGTTTACTTAAGTTGCTGTGCTGTTGGAGGAGGGTGCGGAGGGTGGTTCAAGTTTTTTCTTTTAAACTTTCTCTTCCCTTTAGCTTAACAGCTGCAGAGCCCTCCAAGAGGCCAACCCGTTTAAAAACCCCACGTGTAAGTTGCCTGACTCCAGCGGCCCTGACTCAGGCTGCCCTCGGCCCCCTCCCCTCCTCCCCAGCCCCACCTCACGCTTCTGGGCCCTGGGGTGAGGCGGTCATTCCAGCTGCTTAACTGCTGAAAGCCTTCGAGGTTTGACTGAAGAAGTAGGCAGTGCTCAGAAGTTTTACCCTGCTGTACTTCATGAAAATGGACCCTGGAGGACCGAGATGGCAGCACACAACACTCACACACATAGATACAGCACACGTATGCATGAACACACACACAGCGCACATACATGTATAGCATGCATACTGCACACACATAAACATGCAGACACAGACACATATACACACAGACGTGTGCACACATGTATACACATGCATAAGATTGTGGGGAAAATATCAATGATTTCAGATATGTAGATAACACCACCCTTGTGGCAGAAAGCAAAGAGGAACTAAAGAGCCTTTGATGAAAGTGAAAGAGGAGGGTGAAAACGGCTTAAAGCTCAACATTCAGAAGACTGAGATCGTGGCATCTGGTCCCATCGCTTCATGGCAGATAAATGGGGAAACAATGGAGAGAATGTCAGACTTTATTTTGGGGGCTCCAAAATCACTGCAGATGGTGACTGCAGCCATGAAATTAAAAGACACTTGCTCCTTGAAAGAAAAGCTATGACAAACCTAGACAGCATATTAAAAGCCAGAGACACTACTTTGCCAACAAAGGTCCATCTAGTCAAAGCTATGGTTTTTCCAGTGGTCATGTATGGATGTGAGAGCTGGACCATAAAGAAAGCTGAGTGTCAAAGAACTGGTGCTTTTGAACTGTGGTGTTGGAGAAGACTTTTGACAGTCCCTTGAACTGCAAGGAGATCCAACCAGTCCATCCTAAAGGAGATCAGTCCTGGGTGTTCATTGGAAGGACTGATGCTGAAGCTGAAACTCCAATACTTTGGCCACCTGATGCGAAGAACTGACTCATTTGAAAATACCCTGATGCTGGGAAAGATTGGAGGTGGGAGGAGAAGGGGATGACAGAGGATGAGATGGTTGGATGGCATCACCGACTCAATGGACATGAGTTTGAGTAAACTCCGGGAGTTGGTGATGGACAGGGAGGCCTGGCGTGCTGCAGTCTGTGGGGTCACAAAGAATCAGACACAACTGAGTGACTGAACTGAACTGACATATTTATTTATTTTATCTAGCTTGGTTGTATTGTTAGTTTTGAAGAGGTGATATGTGTATAAGATAAATATTTCAAATGGACTTGATTATTTTTCACATTAGGAGTAATTCTCCCTTCTTCCCTACCATCACACCAGTTTTCTAGAGATAACAACATGGTGAATTTCTTCTAAATTTTTCCAGAAATATGTGTTTATCTAAAACATATTTTCCCATTCTCTAATGTATATTTTTATACACATGAAGTAGCGTATAGACATAATTATGCACCTGGACTTTTTAGTTAATGGTATACCTTTGAAATATTCCACTTCAGCGATGATGACGATGGTGGTGGTGATGGTGTTATTGACACGGCATGTGCTCCCACATATAGCATTCTAAATCAGACGTAACTGAGTTTTCATCCTGGCAACGATCTTACGTGGCTCTGACTGCATTCCCCAAACCATTCTGCAGCATGGGCTCTCAGCCTGAAGTCACTGCCTCTCACTTAAGGGGTGCCTCGTTCTTTTAAGGGATTCTCCTTTAAACAGATGTGTCCCACTGACATATCGTGTGTGCTGTTAATGATGTCTTAGGTTCATTTATCCTATTTTTCGCTATTGCGAGCAGTGTCTCAATCTTTCAATACTTCACTGCACACCTTTGAACTTGTACTTTGTGTATTTGTAATATCAATTAATCAAGTTGTAATAGCTATTTTTTAAACACCAAATGCTGATTTTCTTCTTACTGAGAGGAGAAATGGAAAGGACTTAGTGAAGTAGGCATTTCATGTATCTCTTCTCTTGCAACCAATTCATGGCCCCGTGAAGTCCAAGGGCTCACTAATTATTTGTTAAATGAATTAAATAAGCAAAAGCTGCCATGTTTTGAATTATATACAATACATAAAATACTTTTATTTACTAGATGTCATTAAATTTATAGAAACATTATCCTTATTCTATGTATCAGGAAAGGAGGCAAACAGTCTCCAAGATAAGAAGGAGCAGTCTCCTTTTTGAAATTCAGCTCTTTGGAATCCAAATCTATACACTGTTTTCTCCTAGATCCACTCTCAGAATCTTACTCAGGGAATGCTCCACTTTGTCTCCACTTGCATGGGATGAAGGCTCATTTGCAAGAGAACATATTGGACACAAGAATCAGAAAGACTGAAATGGTACCTAACATGCCTTAAATGCTTATTACATGAGACACGTTATCAAGCTTTCTGAGGAGAGTCATGCTTGGAGGCTCCGGCTACTGCTGTTGCCATTTTAGATTAGCAAAAGAAGACTGAGCTGAGCAGAGTAGTAACTTGCCTAGTATCACAGGAACTAGTTAGGAAGACTCACCTCCAGACGGGACTGTCTCTAGAGCCCTGAAGTCTTAAATGCTGCTTCTCTACTGGAAATTAAAATAAATATGACACAGACACCTTTGAAGACCTTGAAGATGATATGGATCGGTTGTGCTGAATCCCAAATGCATCTATAGTTCCCACAGCTTCCTGTCCTTTATTTTTGAGAATCTTCACTATTCTTCTTGAGGAATCTGTCTCAGCTTCTATTATAATATGAACTCTCCTATAGTGAATATTCAATTGTTTAATAAATATCTATGTATTTTTAAGTGACAAACTCACCAGAATTGGCCATTACTTAATAATCACAAATACCAAGCTTATGAATATTTCATGCTCACTCATTTCTGCTGAGACTGTAAGCAACCCCCATTTCTATAGCTACAGATTATGCAGGGAACAATGGAAAGCATATGTTTTGTGTGTTTTCTTTAACAATCTGATGATGGGGGAACACCTGGCAGTGTTGGAGATAATGTAAGATACGGTCGCCTTTTGTCGCTTGATGCTTGAAATAAAAATCTCAAATGGCAACTTGTAATCCAAACCACGGTAATTATAGAAGACTGTATAAAAAGGTATACATTTGAAATTCATAAATCTAAATGAGTCTATCTGCAAGTAAGTAAACTTTATTCAGTTTTTCGCAGCAACTACCCATCAACGCCCTCGCCCAAAATACCGCAGACACTGTGCTGCTCAAATGTTAAAAAGTTTCAAGTTTGGGTTCAGTTGTTTCTTTGTCTCCTGTTTTGTCTCCATCAGTTAACCGCGGAGTTGTGATGCGAGAGAGCAGCGTGCAGCTGAACACAAGTGCAGAACAGGAGGCCTGTGAAGGATGGGGTACAGGAAAGGTTCCTCCAAGGGGAGTGTTTAAACCTGATGGCGGGATCCCGAGGAGGCGACTTGGCAGGAAGGCAGGGTGTGAGGAGGTGACAGACATGGGAAGAGCCCATGGGAGAAGCAGGGCCCTTTCTCGAAGCTGGAGAGAGCCAGGGAGGTGATCAGTTCAGTTCAGTTCAGTTGCTTAATCGTGTCTCTTTGCGACCCCATGGACTGCAGCACGCCAGGCCTCCCTGTCCTTCACCAACTCCCAGAGCTTGCTCAAACGCATGTCCATCGAGTCAGCAATGCCATGCAACCATCTCATAGCTCAGTGAATGAGAGGAAGAGCAGTGTGAGGTGGGCAGGAGCCAGATCCTGCAGAGACTAGCAGACCATGAATAACAAAGAATGTGAACATCTACCCAGGAACAGTCGCAAGCCGCTGAAGGGTGGGGAATCTGGGGAGAGACACGATCTGAGTCCTGTTTATAAAGATCGGGATCATTCCAGCCTCTAGGCGCTGAGGGAGAGATGGTGAGAGGGGATTTAGGACACACTTGCCTTAGTCCAGGCATGTGTGAAGATAGTGCTGGTCTGAAGGGCTGGATCAGAAGAGTGAAAGTGAGCTGGAGAGATGTGCTTGGACCTGAGAGCAATTCTGGACGTGAAATACACGGACAGTGATGGATTAGACGTTGGCAGTGAAAAGAGGGAGTGTCAAGAGTGTCTTGGAGATGATGATTCTGCAACCTGGGGAGCCTGTAAGCTCTGTTTTGGACTTCATAACATTATTTCAAAATTCCCTATTTCCTGGGAATTTATAGCAAGAAGAGAAAAACATGTATACAAAGGACTGCTTCCAAACTGTGCTTCACAACACCAAGATTTCTAGCCACGTCGTTGTGGCAAGGATTGCTCTTCCTGTTAAGGTCGCCACTCTATTCCCGGTGGCTGCTGTGATGCCTGGGCAGACGGTAGGTCCCCAGTAACGAGTCTGTTAGAGCAGATGAGCCGTGTTCCAGCCTGGCACGTGACAGTCCTGGGGAGGAGGCTTCCTTCCCTCCCTTATCTTTATTTCTTTCTGAACTTGTGCCTAAGATTCTCATTTATGGACTATTTTATGGAGTTAGGTAAACTGATACTAAAGTTCATATGGAAAAACTAACATATAAGTAGAGCCAGGAATAAAATAAACCTTGAAAAGTAAAAAGGTCTGATGGGGGCTAGTCCTAGCAAACATTAAAACATACTACACAGCTTCTATGAGTAAATCAGCATGGAATGGATATATAGACTGACAGACCAATGAATGGGGCTTCCCAGGTAGCACAGTGGTGAAGATCCAGCTGCAAATGCAGGAGACACCAGAGACGGGGGAACGAGTCCCCGCTCAGGAAGACCCCCTGGAGGAGGAAATGGCACCCCACTCCAGTGCTCTTTCCTGGAGAATCCCATGGACAGAGGAGCCTGGCGGGCTACAGTCCACGGGGTCAGACATGACTGAGCGACTGAACACACGTTTGCAGACCAGTGAAACAGAAGAAAAAGCCTAGTATGTAGTCCAAGGTCTTTATGGAAATTTAGAATATAATGAAGGTAGCATCTCAAAGCACTGAGATAAAGAATAGCTTTTAAATAAATGATATTGGGACAGCTGAGTAGCCATCTGGAAACTGATAAAATTGGGCCCATATTTCACACCGTGTATAAGAATACACTCCAAGTGGATCAGGGGTCTAGGGTAAACATGGGAAACTGTGCAGGTACTAGAAGAAACCTGGGTAAATTCCACCTCCACCATCGTGGAGAGAAAGCCTTCCAACTATGGCTTCAAATCCAAAAGTAATATAAGAAAAGACTGATAAATTTACTACAATAAGAGAAAGAAGTTACGTGGGGGGAGCCCCAACAATAACATACAAGAAATCAAAAGGTCACCAAAACTATAAGACAATATGTATAAAATACACCCCAACAATGTCTCCAGTAGACTAAAATCTCCCAGAAACTGAGACACTAAGGGGCAAAAAGCTGACATTTTTAATGTCAAAGAGCAGGGACAGCGTTCTTCGGTCTAGTGTTTAGGATGGGACATTTTCGATGCCAGGGCCCGAGTTAATCTCTGGTCTGGGGACTGAACTCCCACAAGCTATGCAGCATGGCCAAAAAACTGCTCTGAAATGTGTGAAAATGAGTCACTCATAATTGTGCGTGGCTCCGTCACCTCAGTCGGGTCCAAGCCTTGGTGACCCTGGGGACTGTAGCCTATGAGGCTCTGCTGTCAGTGAGAGTCTCTAGGCAAGAACGCTGGAGTGGGTTGGCATGCTCCCCTCCTCACGCATGATTAGAAAAGTGAGAGAGAATTAAAATACTGCCTCAGGATTCATCCCCTTCACAATGGCAGCAGTTTAACAGTACGTCCTGTTGGTGAGCTTGTGGGAGACAGGGGTTCTCAGACATTGCCGTGGGGTGCTGATGGGGAATTGAGCAAAATCTGGCAAAACTACACACACGTGTGCCTTTGACCCCACAGTCCCCTTCTGGAAGTATGCTCTGAAGGCGCACTCCCAGCAAGGTGAACGTATCTGTGCCCAAGGCTGTCCATCATAGCAATGTCTGTCATTGCAGACTTTTGGGGAAAACCTAGATGGCCATCCGTAGGAGAGGAGTCGATAAATGGTGTGCGTCCACAGACATGGAGCGTTGCACAGCTGTAAGGAGAGCGGGGCGAGCTCACAGTTTGAATTGGAGGGGTTTCCAGAAAATGCTGTGAAGTAACGAGAGCCCCGTTCAGAAAATGCCTGGAGGGTGTTCTTCCAGTGAGAAAAAAAGGCTCTCAGATATGCACAGATCTGCTCATGTGTGCAAGGAAATGCAGGATGGCTACATAAGAAAGTAAACAGATCATCTGGGGGTGGGTGAGGAAAGGGTGGAAAGAAGTTGAAAATGGGAGCAAGGTAACAGGAGAGAAAGGAGAGACAATTCCGAGGAGACTCTGTGCTCGGACGTTCAGAACCAGAGTCACGGAACACACACCAAAAAACAAACATATAAGCAAAACATCCGTTCATAAGCAAGGTCAAGCAGGGTGTGAGGGGAACCCGGATCCGGGGTGTAAATAGTAATACATGAATGTGATTGTGTCACACATGAAGGGGTAGAAGAAGAAGCAACCTAAGTTACTTTGGGAAAGAGAATTTTAAGTGGATATTATAAGGCCCAAGGAAAATAAGAACTGTTTTAATGCCGGTCTTGACTTTGTAAATCTGTTTCTCATGGAAGAATGTGTGAGCAATTCTAACCTAATTTTTTTGTGTATATGAGGATAAAAAATTGTAACTATGTGAAGTGGTGGATGTTAACCAAATTTATTGTGATGGCCAATTCACAGTATATATGTGTGTGTGTATATATATATATATATATATATATATATATATATATATATATGTGAAGTTACTTAGCAGTACACCTTAAACTAATACAATATTCTATGTCAGTTATATCTAAGGGGTGTGTCTGTTGCACTTTTGGAAACTAGATTGGTGAGACTGAGATAAAACTGAGACCCAAGTAGAAATATTAATATCAACCTCAGTATTTCAGCTTTTCCTATAATCTGAGAGGCTATTTTTTCCCCACTGTGTATCATTTCCTACTAACATCACAAATAGGCATTCAGTAAATATATTTGTTATAAGAGAAAAAAGGAGCAGATATCATTTAGAAAAAGAAACTTGGGACAATTAAAAAGGGAATGTGTATCCTCACAGCAGTTGGCGTGACCCAGGAGTTAACAACCTTCCTGTAAGGACAGAATGTAAGTAGATGTGGCTGTGTGGGGCAAGAGGCAAAATCGAGGGTTCTGTCAGGTTCTCTCATCAGAACAGAGAAGACGGGTTTGACAAGTCTTGGGCGAATTTCAAAATATTAAACAATGAATTTATTCTTATTAAATAGCAAAAGGTTATTACTATATTAAAATATACACATATAATTTTATAATACTCAGCTAATAATTACAAGAATAAAATTCTTGTTTGTGAGTGAGATAGCATTACCTGATTTTCAAAGTCAGTGTCCCCAGTTACACTCCAGTTAAAAACATAAATGTTTTAAAAAGAGCAATGAAACTTGAAAACAATAAAACAAAACAGTCAGTGTCCCCGTCATCATAGAGATTGCAAGTGAACATCTGTAAAAACAAATTATCAGTTCACCGAAAACAGGTAGCTAGGAGGATTGTCCCCCAGAGCATAGCTTGCAGCCCTGACCTGGCCCATGCCTCCCAGTCCAACTTCACCTCTGCCATCCACTCCCCTCTCACTCTGTTCAAGACCCAGCGGCTTTCTTTTCATCCCTCCAGCCGCTCAGGTTACCCCCTGCTGCTGGGGCTGGAAGGGTCTTGACCCTTCCCATTGCCTCTGCCAGATGCCGTCCCCAACTCTGCACTTGATCAGTCGCGTCATTTAAATCTCCGTTCAAATGTCAGTTTCTTAGGGAGGCTCACTCTGATCAGCCCGTCTAAGAGACCAGCCCCCAACTCAACCACGTCCTATTACCGGAGTTAAAGTCTTTATAGTCTTATCACTCTACAATGTCACACTTATGCATTTGTTTGAAGGATTTCCTGTCTGCACCTCTAATTTAAGGTCCATGACACAGAGGGTTAATGCTTGGTTCCAGCTAGTGAATTAACCATTGTTTGGCATGCAGTGACTTCCTATAAACACCTGAATCAATAATGATTGCAAACAGGGAAAGGGGATTCCTGTAGCCCACATATCGCATGTGCAGTACAACGAAAGCTGGGCAGGAAAGACACAGCAGTCACAGTGGGGGTTGCAGACATGAACAATGTCCCTGCTGTTCTGTTGGGATCCTGAGAGAAAGTGGTATAACCTTGCAATTGCTTGGTAAGGACATCCATTTCACGATTGTCATTAACTTAGTTTAGGTCTGGAATCACTGCTAATGGTTCACCTAGCTTATACCTTGACCACTGGAAGCAAATGAACATTGGATGAGACAGACATTCACACAGACTGGTCTGCATCCCATGAGAACTACAAAAATAGCCCAATGAAACATTCATATTTAAAATGGCATGACCCTACAGCTCCCCAAATAATCAGGGTTTTCAGAGTCATGTGTTAGTCTCTTTGTTGCTGTTCAGTCAGTAAGTCACGTCCAGCTGTTTGCGGCCCCATGCACTGCGGCAGGCCAGGCTCCCCGTGCCTCACTGTCTCCTGGAGTTTTGCTCAGATTCATGTCCATTGAGATGGTGATGCCATCCAACCATCTCATCCTCTGCCGCCCGCTCCTCCTATTCCTTCAGTCTTTGTCAGCATCAGGGTCTTTTCCAAGAGCTGACTCTTCGCATCAGGTGGCCAAAGCACTGGAGCCTCAGCATCAGTCCTTTCAGTGGATGTTCAGGGCTGAGTCACTAGGTCGTCGTTCGCTGGGAAGATCTGACCCACTAGGTAGAAAGACTTATGAGAGCACATGTTGGTAGCCAGTGTCCCTGAGACCAAAAGATTTCCTATTCTAAATGGAATGGCATTCTAAGTGGAGATGGTAAAATGCAAATGACTGAGTATCAAATTTTAGTATAAAAGCTGCTGGGTGTATAGAGAAATGAGAAGGAAAAAGGAAGCTGGGATTAGAAAAGATTCTAAAATTATAATTGTCACAAGCTTAGGGGAAAAAATTAGCCTTCTTACCAGACACTGCAGTGAGGAGAAAACTTGTAAACTAGATTTATGAGAAAGCAACCTCAACATAGACAAAAAATAAACAGAAAAGGACAAAGTCAAGCACCGCTTGTAACTAACCTTGGAGAGATCAGCTCTTTGATGGATTAAGTAGCCTACCTAGAGTACGTGTCTGTCTAGTGATGACTAACTACTGAATCGAAAACAAATTTATGTGTAGTTTAGGACACCCGTTTGTAAGAGCAACATATATTAAAACTTTTATAGAATAACCCTTTATATGAAAGTCAAATAAGGAAAACTTTTGCTTCCCCTCAATGAAGTCAGTGAGGATGGTTCAAAATCGTTAGACAGCTTGCTTTCTTTCAAAAATCATATGAATAGTTTAAAAATTGTTTCATAAATACCAAAAATAAGACAATATCATCTACAATCCAATTTCCCTACTATTCAACTGACTACATTGCCTGGGCAATGTTCTTCTCTTTGTTTTATGCATGTAAAATACTATATAGTTATGATAACAGCTATCAAAACTAAATTTATGTTCTGTATATTCCTACTGTATCACAAACATTCTTACATTGCTGTATTGTCTTTATTGTTCTCATTTTTTATGACAACTGAAGAATCCATATCAGCAATGCATGACTGTTCGTTTTTGTATTTTTTCCTAATTTTTCTTTATTAAAATATTATTGAAGTTTTATATTGTTTTTGAAGGGAAAACATTTTAAATTTATTGTTTTATTACAGACTAGTTTGAAAGTAAAATCAACACAAGAAGAGAATTACTCACAAAAGTTGTTCTGAAAACACCCATGTTTTATTTATGTGCATCTTCAATTTCATGTCATAAAAAAGTGTAGAGAGAGCGTTGCGTCCTGTACTTCCCGTTAACACTATGCCGACGCACTCCGCTTCTATCAGGGGTCTTTGGGCCCCCTCTGCACGCACCGCGCCTCACACTCGGCGTTTCCTTCCGGTGACTCTGGCTCTGAGCCCAGTCCTCCCACGGCCGGTGTCCTGGTGCGTCCCTGCCCCGCCCCGGAAGTGCGAGTCCGTGACGGCGGGGCCCGCCCGGCGCTGGCTCTGCAAGGCCTCGGCGGTGCTGGACGCGGACGGCGTCCTCGGTCAGTAACCGGATGGATGCGCAAGTGCAAGTCACAGGGCTGCAGCGTTAGTGTGGGGCCAAGTGTTTGTTGGTTTTGTGCTTTTAATTTTTATTGGGGCATAGCTGATTTGAAATGTGGTATTAGCTTCTGCTATATAGCAAAGTGAATCAATTATACGTACATATATGTGTATATATGTAAAGAAAGCTGAGCACTGAAGAATTGATGCTTTTGAACTGTGGTGTTGGAGAAGACTCTTGAGAGTCCCTTGGACTGCAAGGAGATCCAACCAGTCCATCCTAAAGGAGATCAGTCCTGGGTGTTCATTGGAAGGACTGATGCTGAAGCTGAAACTCCAGTACTTTGGCCACCTCATGCAAAGAGTTGACTCATTGGAAAAGTCCCTGATGCTGGGAGGGATTGGGGGCGGGAGGAGAAGGGGATGACAGAGGATGAGATGGCTGGATAGCATCCCGGACTTGATGGACATGAGTTTGAGTAAACTCTGGGAGTTGGTGATGGACAGGGAGGCCTGGCCTGCTGCAGTTCATGGGTCGCAAAGAGTCGGACACGGCAGCGACTGAGCTGAACTGGTACATATATCCCCACTCCTTCTTAGCTTCTTCTCCTGTGTAGGTCACTGCAGGTTGGTGAGAAGAGGCCCTTGTGCAGGGTCTCGTGTTGGATCCCAGAGCTCTGGCTCCAGAGCTGTTCTCTGATGCTCAGTGGGCGGGTGACCCACGTGGCACTTCTGCTGTCCCCTCAGTGACACAGTGCGTGTTTCCTAAAAGGTCTGTAACTTCTTGTGGTTTAAAGGGACTCTACAGTAAATCTTCCCAGCCTCTCCAGAGAAAGGGAAATTTAGATTCCCAAGATCTAGCAACTAAGAGCAGTCTATGGATGCTTAGCTGTTCTCTGCTATCAATACCATGACACAGCATATTATGACATTGTTTTATAATGTTTTAGTGTTGTAATAGGATATGAGCTTTGAAGTCACTTTGCAGATGACATAATATCAATTCTGTAATTCCCAGCTGCATAACCTTGTGCAGATCACTTCCTTCTTTCTGCCTAAGGTTCCTCTTCTGCAAAATAGGGGAAAATAATAATGCTTTTTCAGATGTTTGTGGTGAGAACTGAGGATTGGGTAAATTGATATAAAAACATCTATACAACTCGATGTCTGCATTTGCTTATATTTGGGGTACTGATTTTGTGTGTAGAAAACATTCCATAAATATCATCATCAGTATCATCATATAATGGTCACTTTTTTTTTCTTTTTGCAAATCCAATGAACTTTCCACTTGTAGAATTAAAATACTGGAGTTCACAAAGTATTTCCTTTACATAAATCGGACACATTCAAGGCTATTCTTTGACTATTCCTCTTATTTGCATTATACTCTGTCTCTTGACTGGAAGAGAGAAGGATGACCAATATTTTGGTGGAAATGGTGCATAACTGTGGCTTTGAACATGCAAATGCATCATTCATGAGAATGTCATTCATCACGTGTGCTCAGCAGGGGTGGAGGGGTGTGGGTGTTAAGTGCTGCTGCTTTTGACTGGAAAAACCCCAGGGGCCAAATTATGTAAATTTCTATTGCGCTCAGGATAGGATCCTGCCAACCAGTGGACATAATAAATGTTGTTGATGTTGTAATGAAGATGCTTAAGTTTCTGATAAAATGACTTCTTTCTTCAGATGATTGCTTTAGGACCAAAGGCTTTCCTTGAAGGTGAAGGGGATTTATGTTTTTACCCAGACTCATAAATTAAGAGCAAAAAAATAAAAAAAATAAAAAACCCACCCATGGCAAAGACACTTCTCTCAGATGTAGGGGCATTCATAGGCTCTAGCACATTCTTTCTCACAGGCAGCACCTGCTAGAAATCTTTTAGTAAGAAACATGACTTACCACACAGACTCTCCCCACCTTTTCAGATTTTTTTTTTTTCTTTTCTTCCAAATATTTGTCAAGTAATGATGGGCTGGTAAAATCTGCACGTGTAATTTTGGTTAAGAAGATAATCCATTGTGTATGGATATAATCCCATACCAAAGGTTAACAATGTCATCTACAACAGCTTCACTATAGACAGAGTGGCCAGAACCTCAGTGGTTTAACCATAAGAGCGTATTTCCTTCCCATGCAAATTCTGTTCTAGTCTTGTATCTCTTCATGGCCACTGTCTTGAGACGCTGACGCAGAAATTCAGATTCTTCTGTCTTTTGATCCCAACATCCTGTTATTTGGGTGTTCATCCTTTGCGGTCACTAGTGGGGGAAAGATAGAGCCTATAGAATCCCTTCTGTGGTGCCTTGGTTTATTGACGACCACAGACCAAAACTGTGGTCTTAATGCCTCACCTAACCTCAAGAAAAGGGGAAAAGGTTTGGGGGGGGGGCGTGTCACAAATATTTATGAACCTTAAGAGTATAAAGACACAGTTATCAAAACATATTCTGAGAAATATCAGGGCTGTAAGATATTCTGAGGGCCTTCCCAGGTGGCTTGGCGGTAAAGAATCTGCCTGCCAAAGCAGGAGGCGCATGAAATGCAGGTTCAGTTCCTGGGCTAGAAGATCCCCCAGAGAAGGCAGTGGCGACCCACTTCAATGTTCTTGCCTGGAGAATCCTGTGGATAAAGGAGCCCAGCAGGCTACAGTCCACGGGTTCGCAAAGAGTTGGAAAAAAATTTAAAGACCAGAGGCATCCAGTTAACTAAGACACTATTGCTAATGTGACCCTCTAATTTCCCTACTTAGTAATTCTCAGTGCACATTAGTCTGTTGTCAACTCTGAGAAACCGTTCTACAAACAGACATGGTTATCTTTGTTTAATCCAGTTTTATTTTTCAAATTTGATTGACCTTAGAATAATTCCTTTTCACAACACCCATGAACCTAATGTCCCACTGAACTCATTTTAGGCAAATATTCCATTAGGCATCTTGAAATACTAAAATGCAAAGCCTGCTGGGCACTTTATACATATTTATTGTCAGAATATTACATGAATGAATGCAGAGTCACTTTTCAGAGTCAGGGACACCCATTGAATCAAATTTTCCCAGAACCAAAGTTCTACCTGACACCAGCCCTAAAGATGAAAAGTAAGAACCCCAGGTCAGGCAACCACCTTTTGCGTATAAGATGCTGCACATCGGTTCTGATGGTTTTGTTGGTGTTTTTACCCCGTGCTGACTTGAGTGGGTTTTTTCTGTGTCATCAGCCACAGCTCATTTGCCCAAAATTTCACAGTGAAATCATCAGGGTGTTTTGCTCAGCATGTGCCGTCAATCCCCCACTTCCCTCCGCGTGGGACTTTAGGACTAGAAAACAAACCCCACCTTGTGATGGAGAGAATTGAAAATGTATGTTTTAAAGCTGTGCTCTAGATGGAGTTCCATGTTAAAAACCTCGAAGGCTCAACATCGGGAGATGCACTAACAGAGGCTGAGCGGGTGTTCCCATCCCATGCCGTCCAGCGCAGTGAGGTTTCCAGCGGTGCTCGGGCGTTGGAACCGCAGCTGACGGTTTGCCTCGCGTCCAGAGGCTGGCTGGTTGCTGGTGGTGAACCACGGAATCTCACTGGAGAAAACAATATGGAAGCAGCCCTCTCTGCCATCTAGTTTTCTGTAATCCAGAAGGGTGGTTATGCTGGATGATAACACACAGAGGAAAGAGTCAATATAATGCAATGCTCACACTCTGCATCGGAAGTTATTGCTTCTGGCACCGTGGAGGCGGGCGGTTGGCGCTGGCCACTGCCAGGAGGTGTTCCGTGAGTAGGTGGTACTGAGGAGTGGAGTCGTCTGTGGGGAGAATGGCAGTAATGAGCTGCTTGTAGCTGTGAAAACTCAGTGAATTTGATTAAGCACAGATTGCAGAGCCGTTTCCTGGAAGACCATTGGACACGATCGTTGGTGCTGAGACGTGCTCTCTCCCGGCGGCGGATCTGACAGGGAAACCGCCGTTTCTGCTGCCAGTTTGCTGAGCATCTTGACAGAGAGGGTGACCGAGGAAAGAACTCTAGCCCTGCCCTCCCGCCCCCAGGTCAGCGGGTCTCCAGGCGCAGTTGTCTGACTGTGGGAAGGTTTGCCAGGCGGGGCAAGGGGAGCAGGATGACTCGCCATCCTAGCCCCGGAGACAAATGCATGTAAAGCTTGTGAGATCTTACCTGTATTCTCAGTGACCACACTGCCTTCTCAGATTAAGCTATACACGATACGGCTTCTTTAGGGTGGGTCAGGGGGGAACGATACAGTGGTCACAGAGCGGTTGTCTGTAGGAAGTTTGCACCCTCACGTCAAAGACGCAAATAGAAAGAGATCAGAATGGGGATGCGTGTAGATGTACCAGGTGGGGCTCCAGGGCCCACAGAGTTAGCTCTGGACACTTCCTTACCGCTCATGACAACACAAATGCAGAAACTGGAAGCGATCGTATAGAAGTGTCTAACCCTTTGACAGTCATACTGAATGTGAAACAAATGGGTTTTGCATGATTTGGGCCGTTTTGAATTTTTACTTTTCTGGTAAGGTAATTCGTTTTTATTATACTTTACAAAAGTTCTGTGCTGCATTGGGAATTTCACCACAGACAGTTTAAGAACCGGGGCTTCCCTGGTGGCTCAGTTGGTAAAGAATCTCCCTGCAATGCAAGAGACCACCTGCAAGGCACGAGACCCAGGTTTAACCCCCGGGTCAGGAAGACCCCCTGGAGAAGGGAATGGCCACCCACTCCAGCATTCTTCTCTGGGAAATCCCATGGACAGAGGAACCTGGTGGGCCACAGTCCGTGGGGTTCCAAAGAATCAGACATAACTTAGCAACTAAACCACCACCACCAGTTTCAAGAATCAACAGATTGGAGTTGCAGGGGAAGATTTAGTCTGCATTTCTTACAAGATTCATGGTTTTTAAGAACAATACTAAGTTGTCTACCTTTTGGTTTTCTCAACATTTGATAAGCAGATTGCATCATTATTAAATAACTGGATATACCAGGAACCTCTCACATACACTATTGCAAAAGAAATAAAATATTTAGGTAATCTATACCAACTTATTTGCACATTGCACAAGGAGAATGATCAGTTAAATTCAATATTGTAGAAGAATAAATGGGACCTCCCTGGTGGTCCAGTGGTTAAGAATCTGCCTGCAGACACAGGGGACATAGGTTCCATCCCTGACAGGAAGATCCCACATGCCGTGGGGCAGCTGAGCCCATGCACCATGACTTCCGGCGCCCACATGCCTAAAGCCGGTGACGTCCAACAAGAGAAGCCGCCATAGCGAGAAGCCCGCACTCAACAGCAGAGTGGCCTCGTTTCGCTGCAGCTAGAGAAAGCTCACGTGCAGCAAGGGAGACCCAGCTCAGTCACAAATAAATGAATAAATACTTTTGAAAAAAGAATGAATGGGTCAGGTGACAGCCAGCCTTGCTTCTTTCCTGTATGCAGTTTATGCAGCAAATATTTGTTAAGCATTAGCCATGTTACAGACATGGTTCCAACTGCTGAGGCTGAGCAAGTGAATAAAAATTGCTGAGGCTCCTGCTACAGGAAATTTATATATAATTGGGGCTAATCTGAGACAGAATAGTTATAATTAACAAGTAAATATTGCGATCAGTTTGCATGTCTCAAGATATCAAGTGTGCAGTTATAGTCCTGAGTTTGTAGGAGCTATAAATTTAGAAATAATTGCAAATAAACACATTGAAGGCAGTGGAAAGGAATGAGATTACCAAAGGAAAGAGTAAACATGGGGAAAAGGACTGTGGAATGAGATCTGAGACACTAGAGATGAGGAAGTTATGGAAAAGAGGAGAAACTGGCAGAGGAGACTGAGAAGGAGGGACTAACGGGACGGGGGTGGGGCTTGGAACCGGGTGAAGTGAGCGGACCGAAGGGTAGGGCGCATTGGCGGCGTCAGACGCTGCTGGGGCCACGGACGGGGAGCACCCGGGCCTCCCGACGCAGAAGGTGACAGTGGAAGGCGCTGCGCCGTGTCCGACTCTTTGCAAACCCATGGATCACACGGTCCGTGGAATTCTCCAGGCAGGAACCCTGGAGTGGGTAGCCTTTCGCCGCTCCCACGGATCTTCCCCACCCAGGGATCCTGCCGGGGTCTCCTGCATTGCAGACAGATTCTTTACCAGCTGAGCTCTCAGGGAAGCCCTCGGATTCAGAATTGCGGAGCTTATGGATGACCATGCAACAAGACAGTTGTGCTCAGAGTGACAGAGACTGAGTCCGATGGAAGTACGTTGGAAGGAGCCCAGCCAGAGATGAATCGGAGAGTGGGAACAAAAACAAGTCTCTTCAGGAGTTATTATCCCAAGGGAGCAGGTATATGGGGCAATCGCGGGTGGCAGAAGTGCAGTCAAGAGAGAGATTTTATGTAAATTCTAAGAGCACTTCTTCTGGGGAAAACATCAAGGAAGTAATAGACAGGTCATAAAGAGGGAAGACACACTCCAGTGTGGACTCATTGAGCTAATTTGGGAGCTTAAGTAATGGAGCTGCTGGTCGTGAACAAGCTCACAGCAGAGAACCCTCTGAAGCAAGAGCAGGAGCTGAGGTATGAATCGCTTGTCTGATTTCGCGGCCTACACTGTTTAAATTCTGTAAGCGGTGCTTACCAGGCAAATTGCAAGACGTGTGTTTGCAAATGCAAACTCCTTCGTAATCACCATTGAGCAATTTGTACAATCACACATTTCTTCACTCAAGTAATTAATACCGATACTTAAATACTAAATTGATAGGCTCTCTTGCTTACAAGCTCTTCACATTTCAGCTGCAATTAGGAACCAGCAGAGAGAGTTCTCTAAGGGAAGGGGTGCAAGACGACTTTCTGTAGTCTCCTCTGGCCTCAGCTTTGCCCGGATGTGTAGTAACTAAAGTAGAAGCAAGAGCAACAGTACACTTGCCATTCTTTTGCCTTCAGGACTTTTTACCCTAATGAAGGAAAAGTAAAGTGTGACACATGTAATTATTCTATATTTATTCTATAATATGTTATAACACAATGTTACTCTAACAATGTATAAATATATAGAAGTATGTAAATGCAATTATATTTACATAATGCAAATACAAAAATATTAAGAATACAAAACATTTTATATATATCTGCCAAATGTGTGTATATATGTGTATATACTACATGAATGTAAAATGCATTTACTTATATATATATTTATAAAATATATGTGCACACATATACACACCTTTGACAAGCATATGATACTTTATATTTTGCAGTGTTCTTTGTGTTTATATTCTGTATTTTGTCAGTTTGCACGCACGTGTGCTCACTCAGTGTCCATGGGCTGTAGCCTGCCAGGCCCCCCCGTCCCTGGGATTTCCCAGGCAGGAACACTGGAGTTGGTTGCCATTTCCCCCAGGGGATCTTTTTGACCCAGGGATGGAAGCTGCATCTACTGTGTCTCCTGCATTGGCAGGTGGCTTCTTTACCACTTGAGCCACCTGGGAAGCCCCTTTGAACATTTATACATTGCTATATTTTGTACATAATACATAGTATATTTCTATATCATGGTACACACTTGTATGTTACCATTTCAGAGGCATAATACAAAAGGAAAATTTTGGTCAGCTGTTTCATTGTTTGTTGCAGATGCACCTGGTCAGTGGATGGTTTACTTCAGTCATGCTGGGTCCCAGACTTCTTCCCTCTTGTGACATTGCCTTCCTTTAGAGTCTTTGATAAAGCATGTCTTCTTACCTACTTTGACCTAGAAGTGACCTAGATCCCTTTATGCACATTCCATCAGTGAGACCTAGTTGTATGGCGCCTCTTAGATGCAAGAAGCCTTGGGGACCACAGATGTGTTTACTCTCATCAGCCCTTCTAACAACTCTCTGCTATGTAAGGAAACCATGTCACTCTGGGGGCCGGCCAGCTATCTACCACAGGAAATGAGCATTTCAAGGTCAAAGGCAGTCACTTCAATATGTGGTGCTCTTTGACTACACGGTATTTGAAAGAATTTAGAGTTCTTCTCCAGTGGTCATGTGTGGATGTGAAGTGGACCTTAAAGAAGGCTGAGCACCAAAGAGTTGATGCTTTCAAGCTGTGGTGCTGGGGGAAACTTGTGAGAGTCCCTTGGGCAGCAAGGATATCAGACCAGTCAATTCCAAAGGAAATCAACCCTGAATATTCACTGGGAGGACTGATGCTGAAGCTGAAGCTCCAACACTTTGGCCACCTGATGTGAAGAGCTGACTCATTGGAAAAGACTCTGATGCTGGGAAGGATTGAGGGCAGGAGGAGAAGTGGGCAGCAGGGGATGAGATGGTTGGATGGCATCAGCGACTCAATCAGTGGTCATGAATCTGAGCAAACTCTGGGAGATATTGAAGGACAGAGGAGCCTGATGGTGCTGCAGTCCATGGGGTCGCAGAGAGTCGGCCATGACTTAGTGATGGAACAACAGCAGAGTTTTACACAGAGAATCTCAAAAAGGGAACAAGGGTTGTTCTAATATAACTCAGTCTTTGATGAATAAGAGCCTCTGAATATCATTTAAGTGAGAAAAGTTGGGAGTTTTTTCTTTCATTTTTTTGTCATGTAGAATTTATTAACCTGGAAATCTGAACATGAACTATGAATCTTGTCATAACCTATACTTCACAACTAGCACTAATGATGTATTTGGACCAAAAGGCATTTATTGCTTTCTTATTTACAAGATCACATTAGTGACTAGTGGCAATGATGAAGAACAGTTGACATCAGTGCCATTCAAAAGAGTATATAACAGGAAAAATAATGTCCTGAGACAGCCGCTAAAACCAAACTTGAACTGAAGGCTAGGGAAATGATCATTCCTCATCATAATTGTAACATATAAAACATTAAATGATTTCTTCATTATGACATTTTAATCACATCACATACTCTTCATATAGAAATAGTTCTTTGAATTTTTGTGAATTCTTTATACAATTACATATACATTTATTGTATTATACTTATACATTTAACACAACGTTTGGTTTGTGTCTTTCATTTTTTGGTGTTGGTGAATTCTTTTCTTCTTTTGAAAGTGTAATATCTGAACTGAGGGCTATGCACCCGAGAGGCAGAATATTAGAACCTCAGTGAGTCTGCTCAGCACAGTGAACTGAATTCCTTGTATTAATACTTTAGGTGTCACTTTGCTCTTTTTTTGACTTAGTGCATATTGAGGTCTCTGAAAATATATAGCCACAATGAAAGTCCAAGGTAGATAGCAAGTTAAAATGGAAAAGAATTCTTGCTTTTTAAAGAATCTTTGGGAAGACACGTATGAAATTTAGGAACAAAGTAGATCGTATTTCACTGGACTCCTTCCCTGCCCCTGCACCAGGAAATTTTCATTTTTAATATCTGCATCACTATGTCACCATCAGTTTATTGAAAAGTCGTCTCATAAGAAATATCATAGGAGTACACATTTGGGGAAAGGGGAAAAAAAAGGCTTTTCCTTTATCACTGAGATGAGCAGAGTGCAAAAGTATACTTGTAAATAAATTGTAAGGAAACTAGCTAGACCTTACAACCTTTAAAATATCTCAACCTCCTCAAAATGTCATGAAGTTGTATGTGCAGCTTGAAGGGATACTTCACAAATATTTTTAAATGTTCAATTAAATTAATTTATGAAGTGTAAAATGGTGGTGACTGTGTCAGCATCCTGCTCCGCCTTCCTTCTCCCGATTTGCTGCCATAGGAGACTAGTCGGTGTGGGGTCGTCACACTCCTTTGTCCTCTGTCCTTTGGCTCTGAGTGATGTTTGGCCAGTTGGAGTGTCAGCAGATGGTCATAGAGGAGAGAAGGATGAAGGGGTGGTGTTACTGCATCTAGACTGTCTGTACAAGGTTGTCTCAGGCTGAACTTCTCGAAAATTGATTTGGCAATAAGATTAAAAGGTTGAAAGGGAACGTTTGGGTGGAATTGTTAGAGTCCACAGGAGTGTGTAACGGGTGGAGCGAGGAGGAAGGGTTGATAGAAAGTGATTGAAAGAGCTGCAAGTCTGGAGTAGGAGAAGCAGCCTGCCGAGGCAGGCCTGGGAGGGATGTGTCAAAGATTACTCCTGACAGCAGGCAGGAAGGGCAGAGGTGGCACTCACGGTCACCTGGAGGTCATCATGGGAAACAGTTTGCAGAAGAAAACAGCTTCCATTTGGGTAAAAACAAACATCATTTCTGCCAGCTTGACATTAAGATGAACTTGAGGAGCAGATGGTCACAAATGCGAAGCTGGATCCTGGTGAAGAGGGTGGAGCCGGGATATAGACCCGGCAGAGGGAAAGGTCTGGAAGAGAAGGTTGTTGAATCACACACAGGAGAAGAGACTGGGATGAACACTCACTCACAGGAAGTGGGGGATGAGAAGGCTGAGAGGCATGAAGGTGGAGTTAAACGTAATGCAGTGGAGAAAGGATTTAGTGCAGCGCCTGATTCAGAGCAAGTGTATTTAATAAAAACTTGGCTATGGAAGTCACTGTTAGTGTTGAGTTAAAGCGAGTCAGGACGATGAAATATTATGGCTGTTAAGAGGCTTTAAGCAAAGGTTTTGCTAGTTTTAAATGCTATAACACTGGGCTATATAGAGAAACGTATAGGGAGATGGAGAAAAAATAGGTAAAGAGATAGGCTACCCTCTGGTTGTCCTCAAATCATTTTGACTTTCTAGGGTCCGTATTTATCTTCTGCATCCCTTCCAGTGAACCGTGGAAGGCTTTGTGACTCGCCTTGAGTGTCGTCAAAGTTTGCCTTTTTTTTTTTTTTTTCAAAGTTTGCCTTTTAAGAGCTCGGGCCGTGCACTCAGACAGCCTGCGCTGACTCTTGGCTTCACTTCTTACTAGTTGTGAGGCTGGACAAGTGCTTAGTCTTTCTGTTCCTTAGTTTTCTTCATCTGTAAGGTGGAGTCATGGTGTGACCTACTTCCGTTCTGGAGTTGAGTTCAGTGCTTTAGCTCCTCTTCGTGCTGTGCCGGATCTCCGTCTCAGCGTCTGTGCATGTGGGCATCCCTCTCTGGTTGGAACATACGGGTTTAGTTGCCCTGTGTCCTTTGGGATCTTCCTTCCCCAGCCAGGGATTGAACCACATCCCCTGCAATAGAAGGCGGGTTCCTAACCGCTGGACTACCAGAGAAGTCCCAAGTTAAATACTTTGAAAGCAACCTTCCCAGTACAAGCTGTAAAGGTTAGCTAATATGGTGTTTCTTATTTTTTGCTTCTGCATAGTTATGTGTCCCCATTCTCATATCACTTTCTGCACCTGTTTTACTCTTTGTATCCATGTTGCAGCAGACCTGGATATCCTTATAGTTGACGCAGCTGAAGTATTGGAGTAAATCTGAGGAAGACAACACAGTGAAAAGCAGAGTGGGCATCAGATTGCCTTGAATAAGAGTCTTCTGGAGCCGAGGTTACTGGCCATCCTGACTGTCAGGGATTTGTAAGAGTTCTCCGTCTCACTAAGGACGTGTTCCACTGCTGCAATGATATTCTCAAATCTGTGTTACTCCCTATGTCTGGGCTGAGAGACATACCGTGATAAGGTGTAGGGAGGTTAAATAAACTGTCTGTATTTTAAAAAACAAATGAGTGAAACAGAAATTGGCAATGAGCATAAGAATCAAATCAGTTCTGGAATATAAAACCATGGGATCCTCTCAACATACCAAAGAATACTGCGATAATAGTAGTACATCCACCAGCCCCGGACGTAGTTTGTCAAAGTTTGAAGCGTCCACAAACAACTTCAAAGTCTCTTCCACACTCTTCTGACTAAGTGAAACTAAAATTGCTCTTTTAAAATGAAAGCCCCGCATGTGATATAAATCAGAGCAGTGCATGATGGCCCTCACCTTGTGATGACAACTGTGTTGTGATTTTGTACAAATGTGGAATGCAAATGCTGTGAGGAGGTAAATGTTAGCCATAAAACCCACCATCCCCAGCTTTAAAGTCAGTCTAATTCACATGGGGGTGTGTGTGTGCGTGTGTGCGTGTGTGTGTGTGTGTGTATTCCAGGATCTGTGGCTGTTTGACTTTGAAACATAGGCACCAAAGGAGGGGCTTCCCTGGTGGCAGGCTCAGACTATAAAGAATCTGTCCGCAATGCAAAGATGCATTTTGACTATCTTTATTGGATTTTTATATATCCACATCATTGAGGGGAATGGTGCCCAGTTCAAGTCTAGACAACTAATTTATTCAAAATACATTAAAAGTTTACATTGAAACTTTTATTGACATATGATGTCATTGATGTTTTATTGCCTATATCTAGAGTGTCAGAAATATTGTCACTTTTCATTTACAAATGTAGAACCCACCTGACATGCCTCAGGGAAAGGAACATGAAAAGCTTTTGTTTAGTGGCCCAAAACCTAGATAGATACAATTTTGTTCTTGTCAATCATATCTCAATAAAGCTGGTGAAAAAAAGAATCTGAGCTTTCATAAAATCCAATAGACTCATTTATCCCTATTCTTGTCAAAGGCATATTTTCATAAACATTCCCACACTCTAAATCTTGGAGGAGCAGAATGTTAACTAGTTCTATTTTTTTTCTAATCACTGGCTCATTTAACATGAAAAAGTAAATGACATTCATATTTTTATGCGGCTTTTTCACTAAAACTGTAAAAGAAAAAGGCCTTAGGTATCATAATGTGCAGCAGGAATGATTAGATGGATGCAAATACTCGCTTAATCACCAAAGAAAACCTCTTTGGGGTCTGCATGGCCTTCTTTATAGTGGCAATAAAGACCACGGGATATTTTGGCATAAATTTTTCACTTAAGGCATTAATGAGATGCACAATGGATGGCTAGCCTTTCACTTCTGGATTTTAAAAAGATGATCTGTGCTATGATTCTGTTTATCCAAAGAAAGACTTAAAAAGTATTGTTCAGTTGATAAGTCTTGTCCAACTCTTTGCCATCTCATGGACAACTGCATGCCAGGCTCCTCTGTCCTCCACTATCTCCTGGAGTTTGCTCAAATTCATGCCCGCTGAGTTGGTGATGTTGTCTAACCATCTCATCTGCTATCGCCCCCTTCTCCTTTGGCCTTCAATCTTTGCCAGCATCAGGGTCTTTTCCAATGACTCAGCTCTTCACATCAGGTGGCTGAAATTTTGGAGCTTCAGCATCAGTCCTTCTGATGAATAGTCAGGGTTGGTTTTCTTTAAGATTGACTTTTAAGTAATATGTTTCTGACGAATTTTTGTTTAATAGGTGACTAAGAAAACGACATAAAACAACTCACTAGCTGAAATATAATCATTGATAAGCACAGAGTGCTTTGCTGTTATCTTTGGTTAGGCTCCCCAGCAGACAGATTCTGTGATGGAGATAAAAAGAAACTTATCACAGTGTCCTCCTGGGAAGGAAGAGGATAACTGAGAAGAAGAGATGGGTTGTGATGAGCCACGGTGAAGGTCTAGGCCAACCCCATGGGGCCACTGCAGCTGAACTGGGGCGTTTGTATTTCTCTCTTGACAAATCCTTGCATGCGGGCTGCCTGGGAAGGAGCCGTCACCTTGAAAGTGAAAGTTGCTCAGTCGTGTCCGACTCTTTGCCACCCCATGGTACAGTCCATGGAATTCTCCAGGCCAGAATACTGGAGTGGGTGGCCTTTACCTTCTCCAGGGGATCTTCCCAACCCAGGGATCAAACCCAGGTCTCCCATATTGCAGGCAGATTCTTTACCAGCTGAGCTCCCAGGGCAGCTGGGCAAGGCAAATTCTTTTAGTTGAGGCATTTCAAACAGCCTCTACATATCTGGGTTTCTTCCTCTCCCCACCCCAGTGTCTCTACCAAAGCAGCTGGCTGTAGGTCCCTTGGGAGGATGATAAGAGGAGTGGGTGGTGGCTGGGGCCGGGTTCTTCCTCCCAGGCACCTAGCCTCTTCTTCAACCAAATGAGCTGTCCTCTGAACGTTGGCTTTCTTACAGAAGCTGGGGAAAGGACTGGAACGTTTATTGAGGCAGCTTCTCTCAGCTCCTGGTGCTCTGCGCATCTTTTGACGGTGTGCACACAGCAGCACACCTGGGGGGAGGCGTGCCCAGTCATTCAATCATGTCCAGCTCCTTGTGATGCTGTGGACTTCAGCCCTCCAGGCTCCTCTGTCCATGGAATTTTCAAGGCAAGAATATTGGTGTGGGTTGCCATTTCCTCCTCTGGGGGATCTTCCCAACCTAGGGATGGAACCTGCATCTCCTGCATTGGAAGGTGGGTTCTTTACCACTGAGCCGCCTGGGAAGGACTTCTCATCAGTGTGGATGCAGGGACAGGCTCTATTAATTATCTCCGTCACTGGGTCTGGCCCTCTGGCTGCCTCGCTGACCTGCCACTCATTTCCGTGCTCCTGTTCATCTGGCCTCTATAGTTTTAGGGTCCCACTGTTCCTATCTTTACTGACCCCGCTAAATAATGACATCTCCCACCATTAGCCGTGGTCTACAGAGAATGGGCTTCCCTGGTGGCTCAGATGGTAAAGAATCTGCCTGCAGTGCGGGAGACCCGGGCTTCATTCCTGGGAGGGGAAGATTCCCTGGAGGAGGAAATGGCAATCACTCCAGTGTCCTTGCCTGCGAAGTCCCCTGGACAGAGAAGCCTGGCTGCAGTCCATAGGGCTGCAGAGAGTCGGACACGACTGAGCGACTAACACTCACAGAGAATGGACACTGACCTTTGTGATGAGGATGTTTCTCCAGCAACACATCCCCCCGCACCTGGGTAAAGCGCTGGTCTTTCTCGGCTCCCATGGCAGTTATGGACTGGGTTTTCCAGACGCACAGAATGTGCCCGTCCCGCTGCCCGCTGAGCCTTTCAGTCCCTTCCTGCGGCATCTGCCCTGGCCCGGGGCCCTTGCTGTGTGCCTCTGCTGCTCCTAGCTGCCCCCTGGCAGTGCGTGCAGGGCATGGTTGGACCCTCTCTGCTAGTTTCTGTGCTTAACAAGGTGAGCCTTTGAAACAGCCCCCACCTGTCACCAGTCTCTTCCATCAGAAGCCCAGGTGGACTGCACGGGGCTAGCTGCAGGACCGCCCCAGCTGATGCCCAGATGTTGGCTGGACGGAGCTCTCCAGTAGAGACTCCAAGGGAGGATTCCCTTGCCAGGTCCTTCATGAGATGGAGACTTTAGAAAATGTGTTGGAAAAATTCTGGATTCAAGTGTTTTTGCCCTTTAGGTTGTGGTTCTGGCCAAACCTTCCTCCCTTCCTCCTTTCCTCTTTCTTTTCCTGTTCGTAACTTACCCAGGAGAATCTGCCAACTGTCTTTGCAGTGTGTGACTGATGGTGTCTGTCACTTCAGTCGCTCAGGCGTGTCCGACCCTTTGCAACCCCATGGACTACAGCACCCCAGGCCTCTCTGCCCATCACCAACTCCCAGAGCTTGCTCAAACTCATGTCCATGGCGTTGGTGATGCCATCCAGCCATCTCATCCTCTGTTGTCCCCTTCTCTTCCTGACTTCAATCTTTCCCAGCATCAGTCTTTTCCAAGGAGTCCGTTCTTCGCATCAGGTGGTCAAAGTATTGGAGTTTTAGCTTCAGCATCAGTCCTTCCAATGCATATTCAGGGCTGATTTCCTTTAGGATTGACTGGTTTGATCTCCTTGCAGTCCAAGGGACTCTCAAGAATCCTCTCCAACACCACAGCTCAGAAGCACCTTGCTGACCTTTAAAGACTCTTAATTTTGCTTTTAACTCTAACTCCCTAGGAGGTCGCCCTTGTGTCTGCATGAATTTATATCAGCCAGCAATCGCATAGAGTTTATGCTCACTTCAGCTTGAGTCAGTAAGACTTCCATCTCTACCCATGGATTTGTTTCTAGGAGAAGCACATTCAAGGTTCACAAGGTTTTCACTTCTGCCCTAGAGTTCAGTTTCTGTTGGGTCCTTTCAGATCTCCTGTGCAAATGTTGCCTCCTCAGTGTGTGGCTGGCCTGGGTCCCTCCAGGCTCCATGGTTTAATTTGCATCCTCAGCCTAGAATATGCTGCCCTGACCTTGAATCAGTTAGAACTGGACATGGAACAACAGACTGGTTCCAAATAGGAAAAGGAGTACGTCAAGGCTGTATATTGTCACCCTGCTTATTTAACTTCTATGCAGAGTACATCATGAGAAATGCTGGGCTGGAGGAAGCACAAACTAGATTCAAGATTGCCGGGAGAAATATCAATAACCTCAGATATGCAGATGACACCACCCTTATGGCAGAAAGTGAAGAAGAACTTTCATCAAGAGCCTCTTGATGAAAGTGAAAGAGGAGAGTGAAAAAGTTGGCCTAAAGCTCAACATTTAGAAGACTAAGATCATGGCATCTGGTCCCATCACTTCATAGCAGAAAGATGGGAAAACAGTGGCAACAGTAGCTGACTTTATTTTTCTGGGTTCCAGAATCACTGCAAATGGTGATTGCAGTCATGAAATTAAAAGATGCTTACTCCTTGGAAGGAAAGTTATGACCAACCTAGACAGCATATTAAAAAGCAGAGACATTGCGAACAAAGATCAGTCTAGTCAAGGCTATGGTTTTTGCAGTGGCCATGTATGGATGTGAGAGTTGGACTATAAAGAAAGCTCAGCACTGAAGAATTGATGCTTTTGAACTGTTGTGTTGGAGAAGACTCTTGAGAGTCCCTTGGACTGCAAGGAGATCCAACCAGTCCATCCTGAAGGAGATCAGTCCTGGATGTTCATTGGAAGGACTGATGTTGAAGTTGAAACTCCAATACTTTGGCCACCTGATGGGAAGAGTTGACTCATTGGAAAAGACCCTGATCCTGGGAGGGATTGGGGGCAGGAGGAGAAGGGGACAACAGAGGATGAGATGGCTGGATGGCATCACTGACTCAATGGACATGGGTCTGGGTGGACTCCAGGAATTGGTGATGGACAGGGAGGCCTGGCGTGCTGCAGTTCATACAGTTGCAAAGAGTTGGACACGACTGAGTGACTGAACTGAACTGCACTGCCCTTGCGTCCTCAGGAGGCTGTATTATCCCCAGGAGGCTGTACCCAGTGGCCGGCCCCACCTGCCCCACTGCTCCGTAGTCACTGCTGACGTCATGGCTGCTGACTTGGCCACAGCCTACCACTCCACACAGCAGAAGCACCTTCCATCCGGGCAGAGAAGCTGCCAGTTTCCATGATCTGTCACATTGGGCGAAATCTGTAAGCCTACCAAGGTGGGAGCGGGCCCATCTAAATCCCCACTGTTCTTATCAAGAGTTGAGCAAATTTTTCACAATTCACCACTTCTCAGATTGTCATGTGATGTCGACTGACTCCGAGAACACATAAGTTGTTGTGTTTACTTGTCCATCTCTCTAGCTGCTTTCTGGGGAGAAGATTTGCCAGCTCCGTGCTTGATCGTGGTTCAGGTTTGGGAGACTTCTTTTAGAATCTGTGATTTCTCTCAGATTAAATTAGAGCCAGTTCAAGTTACTTAAAAGCAGAGAACCATAATGAATAGAACTAGGCTTGTTTCACGAGGCAGCATGTCAGAAATACACTTTGCTTTGCTCATTTCATAAAGTTTTATAAAGTGCTTTAGATGAAGGACTTTTGCCTTCTCTTCAAATACATGCAGGTGAGTTCTTAACTAAGGAAATCAGGAAAGTCCTAAAGGAAGCTCCATGGTGAGATTAAGTATCTGTTTCTGTTAGCTCACAGGCACTGTTGACTGAGGGCCCTGTTTTTGTCTGAGAACTCTGGCGATGTGAGGGTTTGAGCGTGGTTGGAGAGGCCAGGTACAGGACTTCCGTGGTGGTCTTGTGATTAAGACGTGTGCTTCCCTGTTGTGGGTCCAAGTTTGATCCCAGGTCAGGTCAAGGAACTAAGATCCTGCAAACTACTCAGCAAGGGGGAAAAAAATCCCAAGTGTGAGAATGCAAACCAGATATCAACTGTAGGCCAAAAGTGATATTTGACGCCCTATTTGAAAGGCTAACTTATGAGAATGCTTAATACTGGAAACAAAATATTTGGCAATGTCTCCACAACTACTTAATTTGAGAAGGAAGTGCACACCATTCTTTCTAAAATGCAGTCTGGGAAGACGGCACCTCCATTTCCTCAGAACATTAGAAGCAGGGTTTAGAGGCTGGTTTGAGACTTTACAAAGGCTCCAGTGGTGGGGTGGGCTGCTTCCTGCTAGCAGAGGAGTTCGGGCCCCCTACACCTCCCATTGGAGCTCCGGCAACAATCAGGTGTATACTTAACAGCTTGGGGAGGGCAACAACTTGGACTGGATTTAAATAGCAATGACCTTTGAGTAGAATTATATGTCCATTTACCAGGGCACTCAAAAGGCAAATGGGAAAATCTAAAATAATTCACTTGAGTCCCTTCCTTTTTGTTTAGCAAATTAAGCATAATTATGTGTCTAGACATGATGAAAAACATTCCTTCCTTCACAGATTTGTATCTGAGCTCTGATGCTCTTGAAAGTCCACCAGAAGTTCCTTTTCTTTGCCAGGAAGGTCAGCATGTGTAGAAGAATCATTGTTTTAATGGTTCTATAGAAAAACATGAGTGGTTCTTCTCTGAAGCTAAACAAGATTCTTCCTCTGAGGAACAATCACAGAGGGGTCAGACCCCTTCCTGGCTGCCCTTTAACGAGCCGCGTGAGAGGACTCTTCAGAGAACGCTTGCTCTGCAGCTGGGGCTTCAGTGGTCTTCCTGGTCTTCACAGAGAGTATAGATGTAGTCCTCAGATGAACTTCCGTGGGCACTTCCGTATTCTAGAATGTAATAATGCTTGGGCTTGTGAGTGGGGCAGGAAGTAATGGTAATACACAGGCACCTCTTTAATCTCTCTTAGTTTCTCCCAGGCATCAGCTCCTTCTGACACAGTCACAGTATCTGCAGGCTAAGCTTCAGCCCCCAGTTGTGTCTACAGCAGTGCGGTATTTCCTGTGAATGTTTTGGAAAGGATGAAAGTAGATTCATGATGAAAACCAGTGCTGAAAGGCCCAGTTTATTTTGACTCTTACAGATAAGAGTGAGTGCGTATGTGTGCGTTTCTGACCCTGTCTGTCTGTGTGTCTGTGTGTGTGTGTTAGGAAATGGTTAAACTCTGGTCAGTAAGTAAGGCAAACATCTCATCCAATCAAAATTACCCTTGAAAATGTATCTCAGAATAACCACGACTGCCAGTTTTCCTCCGGTGTTGGAATAATTGCTCTTGAGTTGAACACCAGATGAAGTAGGTAAATTGTGTTTAGGGACCAAAGCAAATGAATGGCTTATCTTTAAACATTAGAATCATTGGCACACAGTGCGAGGGATAAAAGACTGAGGCCAGAGGAGGGAAATCATCACTCATGCCTCCCGCATCTTGCTTGCTTTAGGGCTGCCAGGAGCAAAATATAGCCACCACAATTTAAATTAGCCCTTTATCTCATTTTAATTGTTATTTTAAAATTAGCTGCTAAGCACACATAGATGAATTGTGTTGATTTAAATATGTGTGTTGTGCCTACATGATATATTCATAGTAAACCGCACACACACTTTGGAATAGTGGTGATACATGCGTGTTAGCTTCCACATTCTCCTAAAATTATTTTTCCCCAGGGACCATGGAAAAATACCAGCTGACTGAGACATCTCTGAGAATCTTCCCCTACTAAACATGCAGCTCTAAAGTTCTCCTCTATTAAAGCAAGTTCAACAAGGGGATGTCGTCAGGAGCTCTTTAATCAGTTAGGTACACTAGCCTGTCCCTTGAGTTACCCTGATGATTTGAATGGTTTGATTTCCACAAGATTTGAAATTGCATATAAAATAGGACGGTGAGGGGAAACCCTGGAGGAAGTCAAGGATACTTTCAGATGCCAGATGAAAAGCGGTGATAGACTCCCTCAAGTAATCAACACTCAGCTTTGTTTGGAACACAATTGATCTTGTCAGGGCTAAAAACCCATCTGCCTCCACTGTTGATATCCCCAACAAGGAAGAATAATTAGAAAATTCCTTAATTAGTGTTCCATTTAATCTTCCATTGTCAAGGTAAACACTTTGATTAAAGTAAGTAGCACTCAGGAGTAACTGCAAACCTATTTGAATTTCCATAAACTTATTTAATTTTCTTGTCTTTCACCATCTCAGGCAATATTGCCCTTCCTAAGGCTTGCAGGAATAGGCAAGGATCTTCAGCAAAGCAAGTGAAGTGTTGGTTTTCACCAGGATTGGAACCTGGAGGAGCAGACTGTCAGTCTTTCTTCTCTGCTGAATATACAGACGAGTTCAGAAGCCATCTTCAGGGTGCTCCTGCTAGCAGGGTCCGCCTTCAGGGACCGTGAAACTTCCTCTGTGGGCCACTCGGGGGTCACTGGGGACTCTAATGCAGGGCACGTTCCTGAGCCCACTGTTGGCTTTTGGTTCCATCATTGGGTGGTGGTAGAGTCCAGGTATCTGAATTTCTATCTCCCCAGGAATTCTAAAGCAGAGATACTAGTTTTTCACTCTACCTCTGACTCCTGTTTACCATATTACAACTAATACTTGATGGTAGAGTTTGGGCAAAACCAGCTTTGGGAATCAGCTGTTACTGTTGGAAAGCCCCTAACTTAGAGATATTGTTGTTGTTTAGTCGCTAAGTTTTGTCCAACTGTGCGACACCATGGACTGTATAGCTTGCCAGGATCCCCCTCCATGGGATTTCCCAGGCAAGAATACTACAGTGGGTTGCCACTTCCTCCTCCAGGGAGACTTCCTGACCCAGGGATTGAGCCCACATCCCCTTGCATTGGCAGGCGGCCTGTCTACTGCTGAGCACCCAGCAGCCCAGCTTAAAGCTGTAAGTCCCACTGACGTTATCTTGGGGCTTCCCTGGTGGCTCAGCTGATAAAGAATCCGCCTGCAATGCAGGAGACCCCGGTTCAATTCCTGGGTTGGGAGGATCTCCTGGAGAAGGGATAGTCTACCCACTCCAGTATTCACGGGCTTCCCTCGTGGCTCAGATGGTAAAGAATCCACCTCCAGTGCGGGAGACCTGGGTTCAATCCCTGGGTCAGGAAGATCCCCTGGAGGAGGGCATGGCAACCCATTCAAATATTCTTTCCTGGAGAATCTCCATGGACAGAAGAGCCTGGTGGGCTGCAGTTCATGGGATCGCAAAGAGTCAGACACAACTGAGCGACTAAGCACAACACACTGTTATCTTTTATCTGCTTTCTTGATTTTAGCCTCTTATTCATTCATTTGTTAATTCTTGATCACTTACTATGTGCAAAGCAGTTTTAGGTGCTGGGAATTCAGGAGTGAAAAACAAAAATATTGATATCATCAGGGGCTTATATTCAAGTGAATGGAGACACTCAAGGAAGAAGTACCCACGTCTTTAGAATATCCAGAGTGATGAATACCATGGAGAAAGTTAAAGCAGGGGTCAGGAGGAAAGTGTGGGAGGTAGGTTCTGATTGTTAAGTGGATTGACTTGGCAGCTGACCAGTTAGGTCTCTGAATGAGTTGCCCTTGTGGCTGGGACTACTCCATTCACTTAAGCGTTGCATTCTGCTGAAAGTAAAGCCAACAGAGGGGAAAACAGAGGGAGAGAAACTGGCTCAGGCAACTTTGCCACAGCCCCTGAGTTCAACCATGCCTCTATTTTTTTAATTTGTTTTATTGAAATGTGGTAGGTTTGTAATGCTGTGTTAGTTTCTAGTGTACAGAAATGTGATTCAGTTGTAGGTACATATAACAGGTTGCGTCCGCGAGCCCCGAATTCCCAGTCTATTCCTCCCGAAGCCCTCCTCCCTGTTGGAAACCACAAAGTCTGTTCTCTCTGTCTGCAAGCCTCTCTGTTTCATAGATAGGTTCCTTTGTGTCGTATTTTAGATTCCACATGTAAGTGATATTGTATGATATTTGTCTCTGACTTACTTCATTCAGTAAGTGAGTGATAAATGATGATCTCGAGGTCCACCCATGCTGCTCTAGTGGCATTGCTTCATTCTCTTTGTGGCTGAGCAGTATTCCACATACTACTTTTAAAATTTAATTTATTTATTTTAATTGGAAAATAATTTTTTCTTTACAATATTGCGGTGGTTTTTGCCATTCCTCGACATGAATCACCCAAGGGTGCTCATGTGTCCCCCCCGTCCTGAACCCCCTCCCACCTCCCTCCCCACCCCATCCCTCTGGGTTGTCCCAGAGCACTGGCTTTGACTGCCCTGCTTCATGCTGGTCATCTGCTTTACATATGGTAATATACACGTTTCATTCTCTCAAATCATCCCACCCTTGCCTTCTCCCACAGAGTCCGAAAGTCTATTCTTTACATCTGTGTCTCGTTTGTTGCCTTGCATATAGGAGTTTTGTTACTATCTTTCTAAATCCCATGTATATGCATTAATGTACTGTATTGGTGTTCTCCTTCTGATTTACCTCACTCTATAATATGCTCCAGTTTCATCCACCTCATTGGAACTGACTCAACTGTGTTCTTTCTTATAGCTGAGTGATACTCCATTGTGTGTATGTACCACAGCTTCCTTATCCATTCGTCTGCTGATGGGCATCTAGGTTGCTTCCATGTCCTGCCTATTATAAACAGTGCTGCGATGAACACTGGGGTGCACGTGTCTCTTTCAGTTCTGGTTTCCTCGGTGTGTATGCCCAGGAGTGGGATTGCTGTGTCATCTGGCAATTCTATCTCCAGTTTTTTAAGGAATCTCCACACTGTTATCCATAGTGGCTGTACTAGTTTGCATTCCCACCAACAGTGCAAGAGGGTTCCCTTTTCTCCACACCCTCTTGAGCATTTATTGTTTGTAGGCTTTTAAATGGGGCCTTTCTGACCAGTATGAGATGATACCTCATTGTGGTTTTGATTTGCATTTCTCTGATAATGAGTGATGCTGAGCATCTTTTCATGTGTTTGTTAGCCATCTGTATGTCTTCTTTGGAGAAATGTCTGTTTAGTTCTTTGCTCCACTTTTTGATTGGGTTGTTCATTTTTCTGGTATTGAGCTGCATTAGCTGCTTGTATATTTTGGAAATTAATTCTTTGTCAGTTGTTTCCTTTGCTATTATTTTCTCCCATTCTGAAGGCTGTCTTTTCACCTTATAGTTTCCTTCATTGTACAAAAGCTTTTAAGTTTAATTAGGTCCCATTTGTTTATTTTTGTTTTTATTTCCATTACCCTGGGAGGTGGGTCATAGAGGATCCTGCTGTGATTTATGTCAAGAGAGTGTTCTGCCTATGTTTTCCTCTAAGATTTTTATAGTTTCTGGTCTTACATTTAGGTCATTAATCCATTCTGAGTTTATTTTTGTGTATGGTGTTAGAAAGTGTTCTAGGTTCATTCTTTTACAAGTGGTTGACCAGTTTTCCCAGCACCACTTGTTAAAGAGATTGTCTTTTCTCCATTGCATATTTTTGCTTTCTTTGTCAAAGATAAGGTGTCCATAGGTGTGTGGATTTATCTCTGGGCTTTCTATTTTGTTTCATTGATCTATATTTCTGTGTTTGTGCCAGTACCCTACTGTCTAGATCATTGTAGCTTTGTAGTATAGTCTGAAGTAAAGAAGGTTGATTCCTCCAGTTCCATTCTTCTTTCTCAAGATTGATTTGGCTATTCCAGGTTTTTTGTGTTTCCTTACCAATTGTGAAAAGACTTGTTTTAGTTCTGTGAAAAATACTCTTGGCAACTTGATAGGGATTGCATTGAATCTATAGATTTCTTTGGGTAGTATATTCATTTTCAGTATATTGATTCTTCCAATCCACATACATGGTATATTTCTCCATCTATTTGTATCCTCTTTGATTTCTTTCATAAGTGTTTGATAGTTTTCTATATATAGGTCTTTTGTTTCTGTAGGTCAACTTTTTCCTAAGTATTTTACTTTTTTGTTGCAATGGTGACTGAGATTGTTTCCTTAATTTATCTTTATGTTTTTTCATTGTTAGTGTATAGGAATGCAAGGGATTTCTGTGTATTACTTTTATATTCTGAAAGTTTACTGTATTTATTGATTAGCTGTAGTAATTTTCTGGTGGTGTCTTTAGAGTTTTCTATGTAGAGGATCATGTCATCTGCAAACATGAGAGTTTTAAATCTTCTTTTCCAATCTACATCTCTTTTATTTCTTTTTCTTCTCTATTACTGTGTCTAGGATTCCAAAACTATGTTGAATAGTAGTGGTGGGAGTGGGAACCCTTGTCTTGTTCCTGATTTTAGAGGAAACACCTTCAATTTTTTGCCATTGAGGATAATGTTTGCTGTGGCTTTGTCATCTGTGGCTTTTATTATGTTGAGGTATGTTCCTTCTATGGCTGCTTTCTGGAGAGTTTTTTTTTTTTAATCATAAATGGATGTTGAATTTTGTCAAAGGCTTTCTCTGCATCTATTGAGATAATCATATGGTTTTTTATCTTCCAGTCTGTTGATATGGTGTATCACATTGTTTGATTTGTGAATATTGAAGAATTCTTGCATCCCTGGAATAAAGATAGCTTGGTCATGATGTATGCTCTTTTTAATATGTTGTTGGTAGTGTTTGCTAGAATTTTGTTGAGGGAGGATTTGTGCATCTATGTTCATCAGTGATATTAGCCTGTAGTTATTTTTTTGTGTGGCATCTTTGTGTGGTTTGGTGTTAGGGTAATGGTGGCCTCATAGAATGAGTTTGGGAGTTTACCTTCCTCTGCAATTTTCTGGAAGAGTTTGAGTAAGATAACTGTTAGCTCTTCTCTAAATTTTTGGTAGAATTCCCCTGTGAATCCATCTGGTCCTGGGCTTTTGTTTGTTGGAAGATTTTGATGACAGCTTCAATTTCCATGCTTGTGATGGGTCTATTAAGATTTTCTCTTTCTTCACAGGAGGAGAAGGGGATGACAGAGGATGAGATGATTGGATGGCTTCACCAACTCAATGGATATGAGTTTCAGCAAGCTCTGGGAGTTGGTGATGGACAGGGAAGCCTGGCGTGCTGTAGTCCATGGGGTTGCAAAGAGTTGGACACGACTGAGTGACTGAACTGAGTTTTGGAAGATTATACTTTTCTAAGAATTTGTCCATTTCTTCCAAGTTGTCCATTTTATTGGCATGTAATTGCTCATAGCAGTCTCTTATGATCTTTTGTATTTCCTGTGTTGTCTGTTGTGATTTCTCCATTTTCAATTCTAATGTTATTGATTTGATTCTTCTCCACTTTTCTCTTGATGAGTCTGGCTACTGGTTTGTCTATTTTATTTAGCTTCTCAAAGAACCAGCTTTTAGTTTTGTGGATCTTTAGTCTCCTTCATTTCTTTTTCATTTATTTCTACTCTAGTTTTTATTATTTCTTTCCTTCTACTAACTTAGGGTTCTTCTGTTCTTCTACTAGTTGCTTTAAATGTAAAGTCAGGTTGTTTATTTGATATTTCTCTTGTTTTCTGAGGTAGACTTGTATTGCTATGAACCTCCCTCTTAACACTGCTTTCCCTGAACCCCATAGGTTTTGGGTTGTTGTTTTCCTTTTAGTAAGGTTCTATGCATATTTTGATTTCTTCCATGATCTGTTGGTTATTCAGAAGTGTCCTAGTTAGCCTCCATATGCTTGTGTTTTTTATAGTTGTTTTTTTCTCCCTGTAGTTGACATCTAATATTACCACATTATAATCAGAAAAGATGCTTGAAATTGTTTCAATTTTTAAAAAATTTACCAAGGTTAGGGTTATGGCCCAGGATGTTTTTTTAGAAAGATGTTTTGTAAGGAAGCTATTAAGCCCACTCCTCCATTTTTTAGTGAGACAAAGCATTAAATTCCCTTTCTGATTATATAAAGAATGCATTGTATTTGTCCTTTTCAAACAAAAATTCTAACATAAACTCTGACATTTATGTTTCAGAAATGAAACCTAGTTTTCTTACTCACTATGTAAGAATATTATAGAAAATACAGGAAGGCAAAGATTAAAAATACATCTTAGAATATCATTGTAATGTTTTGCTAAGTATGACTTAATTGAACCAAACTCTATTGTTGTGTATTTACAGTTTTTTATCACTGTTGTTGGCAATGCCTCCCAAGCAAATTGTAAGAAGCATCTTTGAGGTGAATTCTTCCCCATCCATAGTAATTTCCTTAGGATAATTACTGGAAGTGGAATTGCAGGCTCAAAGAGTATACACATATCTGTACCTTTTGAAATGAAACAGTCAATTTGCCCTCAATTACAATTGTTACCAGTTCTGAGCACCATTACAAGTAGATTAAAGTGGTTATTTCTTTATACATTCAACAGCAGAAAATAGAAAAAAAGTTTTACTCTCTTTTTCTTATCAAATCAGGGATATCATTATTTTATTAGTATGCATATTTTTCATTCCTTGTAAGATTCCTTTTTCCACCCTATTAAGAATTTAATATATTTCTTCCTTTGTGAATTGACAGTTCCTTGATTGTAATGCCTTTAAAATATTTGAGTACCTATCATGTTCTATTTGATTTTTTAAAATAATTTTATTTATGTATTTGGCTGTGCTGGGTGGTCTTCACTGCTGCTCAGGCTTTTCTCTAGTTGTGGCAAGCAGGGGCTACCCTCCACTTGTGGTGTGCTGGCTTCCCTCTGCAGTGGCTTCTCTTTTTGAGGAGCAGGGGCTCCAGGGTGCATGGGTTTCAATAGCTGTGGCCGTGGGATCACAGTTTTGGCTCCTGGGCTCTAGAGCACAAGCTCAGTCATTGTGGTGCATGGGCTTCATCGCTCCATGGCACGTGGGATCTCCCCAGACCAGGGATCGAACTTCTGTCTCCTACACTGGCTGGTGGATTCTTTACCACTGAGCCACCAGGGAAGTCCTCTAATTGACTTTTAATAATGCTTTGTATATGAATTGTGTTCCTTTGTTGATGACAAAAATTCAAATTTTATCATTGTTATTTATTGTGCCCAAAACAGTAAATTCTTCATATACCATTTAATTTTCCTGCTCTAATAATATGATCTATTATCATGCTTTTCTCTTAGTTATACACTGTCCAAATTTTCACTTAACCAATGATGAAATTGCAATTTAGAGAAATGAACCTGTTGGAAATCACACAGCAAGGAAACAATAGTTTGGAATTTAAAGTCAGGTCCACTGAATCCAAACCTGTGTTTCAGTTCAGTTCAGTTCCGCTGCTCAGTCATGTCCGACTCTTTGTGACCCCACGAACTGCAGTACGCCAGGCCTCCTTGTCCATCACCAACTCCCTGAGTTTACTCAAACTCATGTCCATCAAGTCGGTGATGCCATCCAACCATCTCATCCTCTGTCGTCCCCTTCTCCTCCTGCCCCCAATCCCTCCCAGGATCAGGGTCTTTTCCAATGAGTCAACTTCGGATGAGGTGGCCACAGTATTGGAGTTTCAGCTTCAGCATCATTCCTTCCAGTGAACATCCAGGACTGATCTCCTCTAGGATGGACTGGTTGGATCTCCTTGCAGTCCAAGGGACTCTCAAGAGTCTTCTCCAACACAACAGTTCAAAAGCATCAATTTTTCGGTGCTGAGCTTTCTTTATAGTCCAACTCTCATATCCATACATGACCCCTGGAAAAACCATAGCCTTGACTAGACGGACCTTTGTTGGCAATGTAATGTCTCTGCTATTTAACATGCTATCTAGGTTGGTCATAACTTTCCTTCCAAGAAGTAAGCGTCTCTTAATTTCATGACTGCAATCACCATCTGCAGTGATTCTGGAGCCCAGAAAAATAAAGTCAGCCACTGTTTCCACTCTTTCCCCACCTATTTGCCATGAAGTGATGGGACTGGATGCCATGATCTTAGTTTTCTGAATGTTGAGCTTTAAGCCAACTTGTTCACTCTCCTCTTTCACTTTCATCAAGAGGCTCTTTAGTTCCTCTTCACTTTCTGCCATAAGGGTGGTGCCATCTGCTTATCTGAGGTTATTGATATTTCTCCCGGCAATCTTGATTCCAGCTTGTGCTTCCTCCAGCCCAGTGTTTCTCATGATGTACTCTGCATATAAGTTAAATAAGCAGGGTGAGAATATACAGGCTTGACATACTCCTTTTCCTATTTGGATCCAGTCTGCTGTTCCATGTCCAGTTCTAACTGTTGCTTTCTGACCTGCATACAGATTTCTCAAGAGGCAGGTCAGGTGGTCTGGTATTCCCATCTCTTTCAGAATTTTCCACAGTTTATTGTGATCCACACAGTCAAAGGCTTTGGCATAGTCAATAAAGCAGAAATAGATGTTTTTCTGAAACTCTCTTGCTCTTTTGATGATGATCCAGTGGATGTTGGCATTCTGATCTCTGGTTCCTCTGCCTTTTCTAAAACCAGCTTGAACATCTGGATGTTCATGGTTCATGTGTTGCTGAAGCCTGGGTTGGAGAATTTTAAGCATTACTTTGTTTAGCATGAGGCTAATTTGCTACTGGGGCTTCCCTTGTAGCTCAGAGATAAAAAATCTGCCTGCCAATGGAGGAGATACAGGTTTTATCCCTGGGTTGGGAAGGTCTCCTGGAGAAGGAAACAGCAACCCACTCCAGGGTTCTTGCCTGGAGAATCCCATGAGCAGAGAAGCCTGGTGAGCTACAGCCCATGGGGTTGCAAAAAGTCAAGACAGTTTAGCAATTAAAAGCAACAATAGCACAAGTTGCTACTGATTCTTGGTTCCTCTCTATCTCATAGTTCAAGAATCAGCAAACTACATTTCTCAGGTCAAATCTGGCCGCCACCTGATTTTTTAAATAAAGTTTTATTGTAACCCAGCCACAGAGTCATTTACTGTTACTCTCCTGTAACAAGGGCAGACTTGAGTGGCTGTGACAGAGACCTCATGCCTACTCTGTGGAGCTCTAAAATATTTCCCATCTGGCCCTTTACAGCAGAAGTCTACTGACTACTGCAGTAGCATTTTGCCCCTTGAAAACAATGCGGATATTGGAGGTCCTGAATCTATCTTCCATCTCTCTATATCTTAGTGTTCTCTCAACATTTTTGTCTAGAATTAAGTAAGCTGCTATAGTGCTTTTATTTTACGTGGTGCAAAAATGTGATGCATTGCCTCTACTGACACTTTCATTTAAAAACTAGCTAGCATTTTTTTATTTCCAAAATACCTTATTCTCAGCCCCATATTTCTTAGCATCTTGCCTTGTTTTAATGACACAGCATCTTCCTGAATGTCAGTATGAGTACTGTTTATCCTTTTAAAGATGTTATTCTGAATGAAAGCTGTTTTCTTTATGAGGTTGCTTCTGGTATTTAATCAGGTGTTCATATGAATTTCTGACTCTGTCATCACTGGAAGTCACTGTGGAGCTCTCTCAGAAAAGGAATTATTGGTTAGTCACTCAGTTGTGTCTGACTCTTTTGAGACCCCATGGACTGCAGCCCACCAGGCTCCTCTGTCAATGGAATTCTCCAGGCAAGAATTCTGGGGTGGGTTGCCACTTCCTTCTCCAGGGGCTCTTCCCATCCCAGGGATCAAACCCAGGTCTCCCGCACTGCAGGTGGGTTCTTTACTATGTCCATGGTCCCACTTAGAAACCCAGGTGGGTTTCCTCCCAGTGGCCTCCCGGTTCACTCCTGCACACAGGTACCCTCAGTCCACGGCCCGCATGCCAGTTCTGCCTCTGCTGTTGTTGTAGGAAGCTGGACTGTGTGCATGTGTGTGCAGGCACCTGTGGGGAGGTAGGCTGTGATGTCTGCATTCCTAACCCTCTCCCTCGGTGTTACGGGTAAAATTCCCCTGCATCTTCACTGCTATGAAAATTTAGTGTGCTTCTGTGCTCTTATGACCTATAAGAAATATGTATTTGGTGACTAAGATAGATGTGTGTGTGTGTATGTATATATATGGTGTGTGTGTGTGTGTGTGTGTGTGTGTGTGTGTGTGTACGCACGCTCAGTGGTGTCAGACTCTTTGCGACCACATGGACTGTGGCCCGCCAGGCTCCTCTGTCCATGGGATTCTCCAGGCAAGACTACTGGAGTGGGTTGCCATTTCCTTCTCCAGGGGATCTCTCCAACCCAAGGACTGAACCTGAGTCCCCTGCATTGCAGGCAGATTCCCCACTGCTGAATCACTGGGGAAGCCCCCTGTGCTTGGTAGATGGTGTAGAATTGAGTTGAATTCTCATATACCATGCTGGTGTCTGTGATTTGCTTGTTGGGTGGAGAGCCCCACACACACGTGTTGAAATTGGGCGCAGGGACCCTTATCAGTGTCTAAGAAGAGCTTATCAGGTGGATAGATGTGTTTCCTTCCACAGTGATGTAATGGAATTTACTCTGGCTAATGATCTTTGTTCTCTGTAGTAGGAGGTTGGGTCCTTCCAAGGCATCAAGGCAGGCAAACCTCTATTCTCTGTTCCTTCTTAGTGTTTAATAGAAGTAAATCTGTGGGAACATTTTGGTTGGAAGAATACATTATGCGAGAGCTGACTGTTCTTAGTATGTAGTATTTTAGATGAAACTCAGTAGAACCTGTTAGGTGAGACACTTTGCTAAATAAGCTAAGGCAGCAGGCTGGCCACAGAGCTGGAACGCAGTGTGCAGATCAGCGGTAATAAGGGCTCATCACACAGAGCTGGAGACAGCGCGCTGGGGAAGCTCATTCCCAGCCATGTGCCATATTTCCAAGGGGTGCTGACAAGCTCCTCTACCTCAGGAAGATGGCAGACATGATAGAGAATTGTCTGGACACAGAGTCACATTGTTGAAGATTGTTTCAAATTGTGTTGGGGCTTCCAGATGGAAAATAGAACAATATTATGAGTGACTTTAATCAGTGGAAAAAAATATGAATGATGAGAGTTTATAGGGAGACATTTTTTGGTTTATATTAAGTAATATCATCTATATTTATTTTTAGTTTAGAAAGAGAGATCCTTCTAACAGAGATATCCCCAAACTGAATAGGTCACTTTCAGTTAAGAGGTCAATTTGAGATTAAAGTAAGCTTTGATTTGAATCACTAAGTGTCACCCCAGAGCAAATTACCAAACTTCTATCAGCCACTAGTTCTAAATTCTCACATGTACCCCAGTATTCACTGAAACACTATTTACAATAGCTAGGAAATGGAAGCAACCTTATCAAGGCTTGATATTATTGATAAAAACAACCTTATCATTCCATTGGCAGATGAATGGATAAGGGAGTTTTGGTACATATACACAATGGAATATTAATCAGCTACAGCTATAGCTGTTTCCATTGTTTCCCCATCTGTTTGCCATGAAGTGGTGGGACCAGATGCCATGATCTTAGTTTTCTGAATGTTGAGCTTTAAGCCAACTTGTTCACTCTCCTCTTTCACTTTCATCAAGAGGCTCTTTAGTTCCTCTTCACTTTCTGCCATAAGGGTGGTTACATCTGCTTATCTGAGGTTATTGATATTTCTCTGGGCAATCTTGATTCCAACCTGTGCTTCATCCAGCCCAGTGTTTCTCATGATGTACTCTGCATATAAGTTAAATAAGCAGGGTGACAATATACAGCCTTGACGTACTCCTTTCCCGATTTGGAACCAGTCTGTTGTTCCATGTCCAGTTCTAACTATTGCTTCTTGACCTGCATACAGATTTCTCAGGTGGCAGGTCAAGTGGCCTGGTATTCCCATCTCTTGAAGAATTTTCCACAGTTTATTGTGATCCACACAGTCAAAGGCTTTGGCATTATTAATAAAGCAGAAGTAGATGTTTTTCTGGAGCTCTCTTGCTTTTTTCTGTAATCAAGTGGATGTTGGCAATCTGATCTCTGGTTCCTCTGCCTGTTCTAAATCTAGCTTGAACATCTGAAAATCATGGTTCATGTACTGTTGAAGCCTGGCTTGAAGAATTTTGAGCATTACTTTGCTAGAGTGTGAGATTTGGGCTCCAAAATCACTACAGATGGTGAATGCAGCCATGAAATTAAAAGATGCTTACTCCTTGGAAGAAAAGTTATGACCAATCTAGACAGCATATTAAAAAGCAGAGATTACTTTACCAACAAACGTCCATCTAGTCAAAGCTATGTTTTTTTCCCATATTTGGGTATGGATGTGAGAGTTGGACTATATAATGAGAGCTGAGCACCGAAGAATTGATGCTTTTGAACCATGGTGTTGGAGAAGACTCTTGAGAGTCCCTTGGACTGCAGGGAGATCCAACCCATCAATCCTAAAGGAGATCAGTCCTAAATATTCTTTGGAAGGACTTATAACTGAAGCTGAAGCTCCAGTACTTTGGCCACCTGATACAAAGGTCTTTTCATTGGAAAAGACCCTGATGTTGGGAGAGATTGAAGGTGGGAGGAGAAGGGGATGACAGAGGATGAGATGGTTGGGTGGCATCACCCACATGGTGGACATGAATTAGAGTAGGCTCCGAGAGTTGGTGATGGACAGGGAAGCCTGGTGTGCTGCAGTCAATGAGGTTGCAAAGAGTCAGACACGACTGACTAGCTGTAGCTATAGCTTAGCTTACATATGTGTATAGTTATAGCTCTCTCTCTATAAATATATACATAGCCTTTTTATTAAAAAGGAACACATTTGAGTTAATTCTAATGAGGTGGATGAACCTGGAGCCTATTATACAAAGTGAAGTAAGTCAGAAAAAGAAAGACAAACACTGTATATTAATGTATGTATATACAATTTAGAAAGATGGTATTGACAATACTACATGGAGGGCAGCAAAGGAGACAGGGATGTAAAGAACAGACTATTGGTCTCAGTGGGAGAAGGTGAGGGTGGGATGATTTGAGAGAATAGCACTGAAGCGTGTACACTCAGTTCAGTTAAGTTCAGTCGCTCAGTTATGTCCGACTCTTTGTGACCCCATGGACTGCAACATGCCAGGCTTCCCTGTCCATCACCAACTGCTGGAGCTTGCTCAAGCTCATGTCCATCAAGTAGGTGATACTATCCAACCATCTCATCCTCTGCGTCCCCTTCTCCTCCTGGCTTCAATCTTTCCCAGTATCAGGGTCTTTCCCAATAAGTCAGCTCTCCACATCAGGTGGCCAAAGTATTGGAGCTTCAGCTTCAGCATCAGTCCTTCCAATGAACATTCAGGACTGATTTCTTTTAGGATGGAATGGTTTGAACTCCTTGCTATCCAAGGGGCTCTCAAGAGTCTTCTCCAACACCACAGTTCAAAAGCATCAGTTCTTCAGCACTGTTTTCTTTATAGTCCAACTTTCACATCCATATATGACTGATGGAAAAACTATAGCTTTGACTAGATGGCCCTTTGTCGACAAAGTAATGTCTCTGCTTTTTAATATGCTGTCTAGGCTGGTCATAGCTTTTCTTCCATGGAGCAAGTGCCTTTTAATTTCATGGCTGCATTCACCATCTGCAGTGATTTTGGAATCTAAGAAAATAAAGTCTCTCATTGTTTCCCCACCTATTTGCCATGAAGAGATGGGACCAGATGCCACGATCTTAGTTTTTTGAGTGCTGAGTTGGTTGAATGTTGATATAATGGTTATCTGAATTAAATTTGCTGATTCCAGTACATTTTAGTTCAGTGATTCCTAAAACATCAATGTTCACTCTTGCCTTCTCCTTTTCGACCACTTTCAATTTACCTTGATTCATGGACCTAACATTCCAGGTTCCTATGCAGTATTGTTCTCCTCCAGCATGAGACTTTACTTCCATCACCAGTCACATCCACAACTGTGTCTTATTTTCACTTTGGCTCCATCTCTTCATTCTTTCTGGAGTTCATTCTTTCTTCATTCTTTCATTCTCTCTTCATTCTTTCTTCTCCAGTAGCATTTTGGGGAGTTCATCTTTCAGTGTCCTATCTTTTTGCCTTTTCATACTGTTCATGGGGTTCTCAAGGCAAGAATACTGAAGTGGTTTGCCATTCCCTTCTCTAATGGACCACATTTTTTTCAGAACTCTCCCCCATGACCCATCCGTCTTGGGTGGCCCTACATGGCATAGCTCATAGTTTCATTGAGTTAGACAAGGCCTTGATTCATGTGATCAGATTTGTTAGTTTTCTGTGATTGTTTTCAATCTGTCTGCCCTCTGATGGAGAAGGATAAGAGGCTTATGGAAGCTTCCTGATGGGAGAGATAGACTGTATGGGAAACTGGGTCTTGTTCTGACCTCTCTCAATAAATACTTAATCCAGTTTTCTGTTGGTGGATGGGGCTGTGTTCCCTTCCTGTTGTTTGGCCTGAGGCAGACTGCTGACCCGGCCTCCCCTGGAGACCCCTGGACACTCACAGTCATGTCCAGGTCAATCTCTTCTGGGGACACTCCTCTTTTCTCTTGGGTCCTGGTGCACACAAGATTTTGTTTGCACCTTCCAAGAGTCTGTTTCCCCAGTCCTGTGGAAGTTCTGTAATCTGATCCCACTGGCCTCCAAAGCCAAATTCCCTGGGGATTCTCAGTCCCTTTCCCAGATCCCCAGATTGGGAAATCTTTTGTGGGTCCTAGAACTTTCTTAACAGTGTGAGAATTTCTTTGGTATAATGGTTCTGCAGTGTGTGGTTCCTCTGCTCGGCGGCTCTATGATGGGGCTAATTACGACCTCCTCCAAGGTGGCTTATGCCACGTGCTGGGTGACCCAGGTCTGCTGCAACCATGTGCAGCACCATGTAAAACTGCAAATTCGATGAGCAGTGAGGAGTCGATTCACGCAGCAGGGCACACAGCCTGTGCTCTGGGACAACCCAGAGGGATAGGGTGAGGAGGCAGGTGGGAGGGGTTTTGGGATAGGGTTGTTGCATGTATATATCTGTGGCTGATTCATGTTGATATATGGAAAAGCCATGACAATGTTGCAAAATAATTATCCTCCAATTAACATAAATTAATTAAAATAAATTTTCAAAGTGATAATAGCAGTAGTATTCACTGAGTGTTGTTATTGCAGTAAAAGCATAATGAAATGTTCTTGGAACAGCCTGCACACTCAGCAAATACGCTCCTGTTGCCCTTGATGAGTGGTGACCGTCCTGTTTCCCAGGTACATTCAGGTAGAGTAGGGATGTGGTGCCTGGGATAGTATATAGAGGATTCTGATGTTGAATTGGAGATTGGATTAGATTGTTTGGGGGTTTCCCTTGTAGCTCAGGCAGTAAAGAATCTGTCTGCCAATGCAAGAGACCCAGGTTCAATCCCTGGTCAGAAAGATTCCCTGGAGAAGGAAATGGCAACCCACTCCAGTATTCTTACCTGGAAAATTCCATGGGAAGAGAACCCTGGTGGGCTACTGTCCATGAGGTCACAGACTTGGCATAACTGAGCATGCACAGATGATGATGGTGATAGATTGTTTTGGTCACATGTGAACTGGCTTTAATTTGCATATATTTTGGTTTGCCCACTTGTCCCAACAGATATTTACTAACTGCCTGTTACGTACCAGGGCCAGGCTGGGTGCTGGGATTCCAGCTGATGGAGGAGATAAGCTAAACCCTTGGTCTCTTAGAACCTGTGCTTCAACGGGGAGAGGAGGTGAGAAATAAACTTTAAAAAGCAAGGAAACATCAGATAGTGGTAAATGCTCTGCTTTAAATTAAAGGAGAAATAAGTAACAGAGTGTGATGGGAAGGCCTCTCTATGTGCAGCCGCTAAGATGATGGATTTGTTCATTAAAGCAGCACAACCTAACTCAGTCTGACTAATTCAGTGAGTGACTGGTAGTACAGGACATGGTTAGTGACACAGGCAAAGGCCAGATAATACTGGGCTTTTTGATCAGAATAAAATGAGGTTTTGTGAACAAAAGGAATGAACAGCCCCTGGACTGCAGGTGAATTTTGTGATTTCTCAGTTACTGACTCACAGCCTTGCTGTAACTCAATTCTCAAACCCCAGATCTCTAAAAATTTGCATGCTCTGCTAAGGTTCTATCTCTTTACCCTACATCAACTACATAATGGCATGGGAAAGTCAACTGCAGATATTTTATGGATTTGGGGGCAAAAGAAAGCAAAAGATGCTTTAAGTCCTGAAAGGATAGCTTCTTAAATAGTGTTCACTTCTTGATCATTTTTTCTTCACTATAACCACTGTTTTTCTCTCTTTGTTTTGTTTTGTTTTTGCTTTCTGACTGTTGGCAAAGTAATTTGCCAAGAAGTATTTATCAAATAAAGGACTAATTTATAAATATTTGTTGTAATTTTATTTTTCTATCTTTGTATTTCCTTTTCAAGAAGGAAAGATTGCCAAGTTCCAAACTTCATCAAATGCACACCTGTCTGAACACTAAATCTGAGTCATAATGAACAAGAAATGAGCCAAATAACCATATTCTTTTTTTGTCAGCAATCAAATACAATTTTATGCCATACATAGAAATCAGTGAATGTGTGGCCACATGTCTAATTATAGTTTTCAAATGTCTTTGTTATGATGATATCATTGCCTAACTGTTACAAAGGATTTAGTACTGATAGAGGCCAGGCAGAGTCCTACTCACTATATATGCACATGCTAAGTCGCTTCAGTCCTGTCCAACTCTTTGAGATCCTGTGGACTGTAGCCCACCAGGCTCCTCTGGCCATGGGATTTGCCAGGCAAGAATAGTGAAGTGGGTTGCCTTTCCTTCTCCCTTCCTGATCCAGGGATCAAACCAATGTTTTGTATGCCTCCTGCATTGGCAGGTGGGTTCCATACCACTAATACCAACTGGAAAGCCTATATATATATATATATATATATATATATATATATGTATGTGTACACACACACACACACACGTATGTAAAGATATATATATATATATATATATATATAATATCACTTAATCTTTACAAAGACTCTATAAAGCAGATTTTATTGTTATGCTATTTTGTCTGTAAGGAAACTGAAGCTCAGGAAACGTTTATCAAGTTGACTAAGGTCCAAATCAAGGACTTTGAGCATGGATCCTACATTCTTGATTATTCTAAAAGCCATAATAACATAAGAAAGCTAGTGAGGAAATATTTACTTGAAGTCAGAAGGTAATCTACTTACAGAGGGACCCCTCTATGATTTGGGACAGATATGTAGTGAATGACATTTTTTCTGTCCTGAGGTGGAAGGTTAGCTGCGGGCACTGGAGAAAGATGTGTTATGTAGAATAGATTATTTAATCTCTTTGAATCTCAACTTTCTTGTTTGTAAAGTGGGGTTTAGAATAGTTAACCATAGCAATTCCTGATGGAGATTAAATGAGATGGTGCAGAGTATACAGGGCAAAGAGTAGGTGTTCTATAAATATCAATTATCTGATTAAGTTTTTTATTTCCTTCCCATCTCTCGTGGAAATCTTGAAGATGAGAGGCATCTATTTGGAAATCATTTTATAATCCAGGGATGAAAGCTGATGCAGACATACAATGTTATAATTCCTTCTGGAATCAAGAAAGATTTTTAACATATTCTTTGATTTATTGTGGAGAAAAATGTCATGTGCACTAAAGGTAAATTAAGCAAGGCAATTGTTATGTGGTTATGGCAGTCCCTTGTATCCTGTCCAAATTCATGGTATAGGTCAAGGATGCAGGATTCAGAAGCCACGCTGTTGCCTTCTTTTCTAGCCACTTTGCTCCATATCCCTCTGAAAAGATACTAATTTGCTATTTGGTTTCTCTAAACTACAAATCACCTTATTTTCCCTTTTTCTTCTAAATAATTTTATTGGACAACAAGCTACAAAGAAAGTCTGTGTATCACTGCCAAATCTCCTTTTGGACAATGTCACCTGCTATGTTTCTGTCTAACTGAATCTGCAACATGGACAGGAGAAAAATATCTAAAGTTAAAGTCTTCATTGTTCATTCAGGGACTGTGTCGGCTAGAGAAAGCCTTGGGAGGTGGTATCCCCAGGTGGACTGGATACAGTGAAAAGAGGCTGGGTACTGCCGTGTTCTCTGGCCCTTCTGCAGTCACTTAAAAGGGTGATTTTGTTTGGTCTCGGTCCTGGCTCTCATCCCATTCTTGCGGGTCATGGCCGTGGCTGACCCCGAACACCTTTATTCTGTGTGTGTGGACAGTGTGTTGTGACTTCTTGACCTTGCTTAAGAGATGAGAACTGGAGGCTCTTTCTTCTAAGCGTGGGGAAGCCAGCTATGCTGGTGAGTACTGCATGGAATGAAAGGATGCTAGAAGCTGTTTTTAGGATTTCCTCAAAATCAGGAGAATGAAGCTAGAGTTGAGAGCCTTGACAGTATTTTTATATGTGATTTGAATTTTCTTTGTGAACTATTGAATTTCTCTGTGAACTATCCAAAAAGTGCTGGTATCACAATGCCCACTTGTAGAGCCCTGTGAAGAGTAAGGAGGGATCCTTTCCCCTCGTCCTTAGCTCGGATTCCAGGGCTTACCAGGAATGCACGTGAAGGGTGTAAACTGAGGCGTGTGCTAATTGCTCCAATTGTCACCTATCCGTCTGTTAAACGGTGCTAAAACGGCGTCTTGCAGGAAGACTGGCACGTACTTCCAGAATTAAATGTCCACAATTTTTATTTCAGGTATTTGATGTTGTTGTTTGTTTCCTAAGTCTTGCTGGACTCTGCGGCCCCTTGGACTGCAGCATGCCCGGCTCCTCTGCCCTTCACTATCTCACAAAATTCTCTCAGTGTCATGTCCATCGAGTCAGTGATGCCGTCCAACCATCTCATCCTCTGTCACTCCTTCTCCTTCTGCCCTCAATCTTTCTCAGCATCACAGCTTTTCCAGTGAGTTGGCCCTTTGCACCAGGTAGTCAAAATATTGGAGCTTCATCATCAGCATCAGTCCTTCCAATGAATATTCAGGGTTGATTTCCATTAGGACTTAGTGCTTTGATCTCTGTGCTGTCCAAGGGACTCTCAAGAGTCTTCTCCAACACCACAGTTCAAAAGCATTAATTCTTTGGTGCTCAGCCTTCTTTATGGTCCAACTCTCACATCCATGCATGACTACTGGAAAATTAGAACTTTGACTATATGGACTTCTGTTGGTAAAGTGATGTCTCTGTTTTTAATATGCTGTCTAGGTTGGTCATAGCTTTCCTTCCAAGGAGCAGGCATCTTTTAATTTCACGGCTGCAATCACCATCTGCAGTGAATTTTGAGCCCAAGGAAATAAAGTTTGTCACTGCCTCCACTGTTTCCCCTTCTATTTGCCATGAAGTGATCGGACCGGATGCCATGATCTTAGATATACTAAGTTTCTGAAAGTTAAGATGTTGATGTTCATCTGCCTGACAAAATTCCATCAGGGTCCCCATGATAAGACAAAGGAGAGGATCTAAAAAGTGCATTTTCTGAAAATATTTTGAGAGTCATCTTTTGGTATCCAGGTATATGCATTATCCTCTAAGAACAATTTTTGACTTGAGGGATAAAGACAAAATTTATTATAAATGTAGAGGTCAGGAAAGTGAAGATTTGTGCTCTAGAATTGTTTTCTTACTGTTGGGTTTTCAAAGTTCGTTACGTACCCTGCATAAGAGTTCTGTAGGAGATCTGTTTGGCAGATATTTTCTCATAGTCAGTGGCTTGTCTTTTCATTGTCTTAACTCTGCCTTCTGAAGAGCAAAAGAACAAGACTTCTCAATTTTGGTGAAGTCCAGTTAATGAATTTTTAAAACATTTTATGAACCATGATTTTGGCATCATATTTAAGAAAATTTTTCCGAACTCAGGGTCACATAGATTCTTCTGTGTGTGTGTGTGTGTATGTGTTTCTAAAAGTGTGTAAGGGTTGCTGTTGCCTGACCATGCCTTGAAAATCTGAAGCTCACCGTAAATGTTTGCTTTTGTGTGGTTGTTTGTACATGAAATGCTCCTAGAAAATTGAGGCTTGAAATTGCAACATTTAACGGAGTGTTCTCCTGGCCTGTATTGCTACAAAATAAGCCATCCTGAGTCTCTGTGCTTTAAAACATTTATTATTGTCCCTCACGGTTCTGCAGATCGACTGAGCGCAATGGGCCAGTTCCCACACAGATTCCAGCCTGGAGTTGCCGTCAGATGGTGGTTAGAACAGGAGGCATCTCACAGACGCATCTCTCAGCTGGGACGAACATCCCAGACGGCTCACAGGTTTCCCAACCCCAAGCCTTTGTGATATCACTTGGCAAAAAGAAAGCATTTTTCAAGTAGCTACTGCAACATATCTTGAAGGAGCCACCAAGTCAAAAGATTTCTATATTCTATAGATTACTTACTATTTAGACTACCTACTGCTTCTCAGATATTTCAGAAGTATGGCTGGTGAGAACATATGAAGCCCCTCAGAGGAAATAAACATATAAAACCAACACACCTGAACTGATATATATTGAAAGACCCTCAACATTATCCTCACCAAATAGGAATACTTTAATGTGTGTTTAAGAAATTATGGAATATTAGATTTCTGTAGCAAGACTGCATTTCAAAAATTTCTTTTATAGAAAAGATTTGCTATAAATATGCAACACAATGTAATTTTTAAAATCTTGAGCAAAATCAGGTCTCCATAAGTTATCCTACCTACCTCCATGAGCTTGTTATTATTTGGTCATTATGAAATGCAGTGGAAATTGAAAAGTGTTGCTTAGTTAGAATGAATTTATCAGTATCCTTTCTTACTGTTTCTTTTGAACAGGGGAGAAATGTAATCATGTGCAATTTATGACAGTGACCCAAGGGAAGAGGTGAGATGATGTGTGAATGTAAGCTTGCGAGGGAGCCATGGGCCAGCATGGTGACCGAGCCTACCCTCTCCAGGTACACACAGCTCAGCGTGGAGGGAGGTGGGACAGGGCAGCAGGTGAAAGGTCCCATTGAAGCAGAAGCCCAGTTCCTCTGCTCATCAGATTTGTGACCTAAGGGTTTTAAGCTATTTGAAAGCATATTAAAATATATGTATGATACTTGCCTGGAGACTGGAGGGGTTAAAACATGATTAAGCTTTGCAAGTACTTAGCAGAATCTGGCACATACTAAGCGGCGGTAAACACTGGCTTCTGATTTTAATAAGTTAAGAACATTGTGACCTTTAATCTTTCCATCAGATCCTGTGCCCAAGCTTCTCTTGTCACTCCTTTCTCTGCAGGGAAGGCACCAGTGCTCACAAATACAATTTCAGCTCATTTGGAAGGAGGACATTTCCTCTGACCCTTCTGCTATTGGACATCATGATTCTGGTCAGAGCTTTGATGTCGAGTAACATCTCTAGGGCTTTGTGATTTGGGCAAATTATTTAACCCATCTCTGCCTCAGTTTTTTTCATCCGTGAAACAGAGATAACGTTGTGCTCAGTTGTGTTCAGCTCTTCACAATCCCGTGAACTTTAGCCTGTCAGGCCCCTCTGTCCATGGAATTTTCCAGGCAAGAATCCTAGAACAGGTTGCCATTTCCTGCTCCAGGGAATCTTCCTAACCCAGAGAGCGAACCCATGCTTCCTGCGTCTCCTACATTGGCAGGTGGATTCTTTACCACTAATGAGCACCTGGGAACCGACCATATAATGCAAATATGGGAATCATAATATATGCTAAGTGTCTAAAACAATGACTGGCATACAGAAAACATACTTTTTCATTATTACGCTTCTTTTAAAGATGTTTTGCTGTGGACCATCTTTAAAGTCTTTTTGACTTTGTCACCATGTTGCTTCTATTTTACACGTTGGTTTTTTGGCTGAGGCTTGTGGGGTCTTAGCTCCCCAACCAGAGACCAAACCCACACCCCCTGCACTGGAAGGCAGAGTCTTAACCAACAGACTGCCAGGGAAATCTCTATTATGTTTCAACAGCTATTATCATAATAAAAACTATCATGAGGTGTGTAATTAATACCCTGACATTGTGGTTACCAGCCATTGGTCTTTTCCCTGACCATTCTTTCAGACAGTATTTGTGTGTGTGCTCAGTCATGTCTGAATCTTTGTGACCCCATGGACTGTAGCCCACCAGGCTTCTCTGTCCCTGGAGATTTCCAGGCAAGAGTACTGGAGGGAGTTGCCATTCCAGACTCCAGAGGATCTTCCCAGCCCAGGGATTGAACCTGTGTCTCTTATGTCTCCTGTACTAGCAGGAGGGTCCTTAAACACTGTGCCACCTGGGAAGCCTCAGACAATATACCTGAGGTTAATAAGATGAAAAAAATACTAATATGGTAAGAAGGGGCATTTGGTGAATCTTAGGAAAGATATTGCTTTAGTTGTATAGTTGTGTTTTTTTTAAAAGTACATAGGTTGTTGGGTGAAATATTGAGATGTTGGCCAACAGAACTCAAGCAGTAAGCCTTACTAAAATATTATGGAGAGCATCTCCAAAATGGAGAGAAGAGAGAGCTGAGAAGGGCCAAGAGGGAGGGGAAGAGTGAAGCATCGCCTGTTACAAGGGGTGTGAAACTGCAGAGGGGAGGCTGGGGTCGAGTGGTTCTGAGAAGACCGTGTTCACATGTTGTGTGTTTGCTTTACTAAAGAATCCTCTTCTTTCCAACAACCCCATCCCTGTTATGTGACAGTTTATTTCACTCACAAATATGTTGGACACATACCAGCGTTTGTGTGCACACATTAAGAAGGTGGATATCCTGCTTGGGTGAGGGGTTGTGGGCAGCAAATGACACATGCATAGAGGAAGGAATTCAAAACCAGGGAATCACCTGCCTCATTTCTTACTCAGTGCGAAGCTGTAGAGAAAACACCAACTGTCTCAAATGTCCGTGAGTTACGGATGGAGGACTCATGACCATCTTCCTAAGGTCATACCATCACGTCTCTGTGCCCAGCCTAGGACCTTGCATGTGAAGAACAAATGAATGAATGAATGAGGTCGCAGCTGACATCTGGGTTACATAGTCTCAGGTGTGGTATATATAAGTCGTATTTACAGCAAAGTATTCATAATGCTCTAGCTGCTCTCTGAAGCTGAGTGAGAATCTGTGTGTTGAACCAGACTATTTAAAATGTATTCATTTTATCCAAACATTATTTATTCAATGTAGTTCTTCTTTAATACTTACAATGCGCTGTTCCTGGTAGACAATGATGCCCTTGCGAAACTCGTGTTAGGCAGAGAAAACAGAATACACACATGTAACAAGCATAATAATTTCACATAGTGCTATGAAGAGTATAAAAGAGGGTGTTAGGTTAGGGAGGGTCTTGACAAAGAATTAAGTAAGGAAGCCCCTTTACAGAGGATTTGGGGGTTGAGACATGAATGCTGAGAATTAGCCATTGGATGATTTGGCAGTAAAGCCATCTAGACACAGAGGAGCGCTGTGATGAGGATGAGTTAATGAGATGCAGAGAAGATGAGTGCGCTGGACTGAGTGGGTGCAGAGAATGGAGATGCCGTGCAGTGAGTTCAGAGATGTGAGGAGGCATCAGTGAGCGAAGAGTCGATTCTATTTTGAGGGTAATGGAAAGACTTTGGGAGATTTTAAGCATGTGAAGAACATAGTCTTAGTAGAAGAGTGTCTGTTTCCATAATCAACGTCCATCCCATCTACATCTCGTTTGTCTGTCTCCACGAACCTGGACTCTGAGCTTTTACGCTGTGCCTTACAAGAACGCAGCTGATGCTCAGAGTGGATATTTGCTTTCTCCAAGGTCATTTAGGGTCAAAGGAAAAACTGAGGATTTTGTAGCATGGGAAGTGAGAATTGGCTGCCTCTCAACTAGAGCACTCTGTTTAATAACTGATGGGAGGGCAAAGGGGCCTTTCTAAAATCGCTGCTAAAAGACACAGTGTGGTGCTATGATTTTTTCAATATTTTTTGCAAAGTAGGCTAAACCTCATCATTCAAAGAAGCAAGAGTATAATGCTTTTCCTTACTTTCTTCCAAGTCTATCTTTTTTTCTTTGCTGAGTCTGCACATGCACCATCCATGCCAATTTCTAAGGCATTAACTGATGACCTGCAATCTGAGGAAAAGGGTCAAGAGAGAGATTAGAGCTGAGGGAATGTGGGGCTTAGAAAGAAGCAGTGACCCCCGCAGCGGGATTCAGCCAGTCTGACTCAATATCACCGGCGGTGTAGAAAAAGGATTTCGTGATGTTTAGATTTTTGTGAAATGAAATTATGTACCTTGATACAAGATTTCCTAGTTTCTAGAACAGTCTAAGTGAGCAATTTTAAAGTTAGCTTCAATATGACTGATTAATATTTTGATTTATGTAAATTTCATTTCTGTGATAATGTTATTGTATATATTTAATGTATTGCGTTAAACTTTGCTCTGTGCTATGGAATTCATGATATATTGTTCTGCATTGTGTATGGACTCTTTTAAAGCATTGCTGGTCTTCCTTATAATCAGGGTTTGGTAATTTATGCCAAAACTTTTATTGAAAGCAAACATAACAAAATACTATTTAAAGTGTGGTGGCATTAAAACACTAAAGATATTTTGATTTAAAGACAATCAGCTTACTAAAAAGAGTCGGTCTCGGTTAGACAAGGGAGACGCTGAGCCCGTCCTGTTCTTACTTCTCCTCACCCACTAATCTCATCGTTCAGCTTTCAGTGACCAAAGAGTCCTTACGTTTCTTTGCCAAACAACACGGTAGGTGGCAGGGAGGCTTCGGTGAGGAAAGCAGACAATGACCCTATAGAAACGAAGGGCAGCGTGTAGACAATAAGCTAAGAGACGCAGGTAAGTGAACGAATATATAGTTCCAGGCTGCATTAAGTGCTGGAATATGGAGATGGACAGCAGTGATGCCTCGCGAGGGGACGGCGTCCGCTTTGTCGGCTCCCCGGTTCCCAAGGCCCCCCTTCACCCTTAGCACTAAAGCTATATATATGTATCTTGCCGCTTTTGGTGGTGGCTTGGGGAACTTTGGTGGCTTGCTCGTTCATTTTTTGGAGCGTGGACGTGGTGCCGGTTTTTCTTTCCCCGGAGTCCTTCTCCACCAGAGTGAGCCTGTGACGGGGACCTGGCCGGTCGGCTGAGCGGAGGAGCCGCCCCAGACGGGCCCTGTCCCTCAGAGGCGCTCCTCTCAGGAGTTCGGACAAAGTTCTGGAGGGGAACGTGATCGTGTGGGGCGTATAAGGGCAAGAAGCATGCGCAGAAAGACGGAAGGAGCTTGGTCCCCCCACGGGCTTCCAGTTACGTGACAGAAGCAAATACAATTATTTTAAAATGCAAATTTTATATATTTGGCATACATATTTACACATGATCCATAATTTAAAATATGTGTTAGTCGGTTTTCAGGCTAATTCAGGGTGGTATGTGAAAGCTGAGAACTTGCTTAAGAGATGGAAAAAATGGAAGAGAATTAAACATTGGGCTACCAGCAGGTCTCTGAAGGTGTTTGGCTATGATACAAATAAATGCTTAAGAAACACGAACTGAAATTTTAAAAGACAAACACACACCATCCTTATACTTAAAATGTTTAATAAAAAGTACATTTGGCGCACACATGTTCACACAGCTGTAGTCATCTCCTTCTCTGTGTGTGCAGACCTGTGTTTAATAAGTAAAATAGAAGGAGCTACTCCTGAGGTTAAGGTTTCCTTTCTGCTTTTGATGAAAATAATAATGTATGGGAAACCTTTGAAATAATACCCAGCTTCAGGCCTCACCCAGACCGGATGATGCCTAGGAGACTCTGACTTAGAGGGGTTTGGTGCTGTGGGTGGGGCCAGGACGTTGGGAGGTTTAGAAGCCCCCGGGAGCTGAGATCGGTGCTGTGATGACCTGCGGGGCTGGGAGGAGGGTGGCGTGGGAGGGAGGCTCAGGAGGTGGGAGACTCATGCACGTTTGTAGCTGATCCGTGCTGCTCTGCAATGGAGACTAAGACAGCACTGGAAAGCAATTTCTTAAGTTAAAAAATGAAATAAATTCCCCCGTGATTGTCACATACAGTCAGGGTTGAGACTGACCTGGAGGAATGGACTGTAGCTGGGCTGTTTCAACCTGGTTCACCTGAGCAGAAAAGGACAGTTAGGGAGAAGGACCTAGTGGCTAAGGACACCCTCCATCCCATCAGGAGGAGAGTCTCGTTCAAGTTCTATCTTCACTAGGAAACAATTGGGCGATCTTGAGAAAACTAGCAAATCTTTCCAACCCTCCGTTCCTCACTGTGAATGAAATGAAATGATAGAGGTCATGCACTTACCACCCACATATGAAGACCATGCAAGGTAGTTAAGACATATGTCGGTGCAACAAGTTTCTGCATCCAGCACAACCACACACAGATGACTGACATTTTGCAATATGGAGGGTATTTGGGGGATGGTCTCACTTAAAATGGGGCTTCCCTGGTGGCTCAGATGGTAAAGAATCCATCTGCCAATGCAGGAGACCCCACTTCAATCCCTGAGTCAGGAAGATTCCCTGGAGAAGGGAATGGCAACCCACTCCAGTATTCTTGCCTGGAGAATCCCATGGACAGAGGAGCCTGGCAGACTACAGTCTATAGGGTCGCAAAGAGTCAGACACAACTGAAGCGACTTAGTACTCACATGAGCCCCACAGGCACACTCCAGGTGTCAACAACCAGTGCACCTGAAACTAGCTGCAGTAAGAAACCTAAATGCATTTGGAGGATTAATGTCATGTTTATTCAGTTCAGTTCAGTCACTCAGTTGTGTCCGACTCTTTGCAACCCCATGAATCGCAGCACGCCAGGCCTCCCTGTCCATCACCAACTTCTGGAGTTAACTCAAACTCATGCCCATCAAGTCGGTGATGCCATGTTTATTAAGATACTATTAAAAAGTAAAAAGCAAATTTTAAAGGCTGTGATTTTAAATATGAGCCTTCACCAGAAGAATCCCTAGAGCAGGCCTGCTAAGCTGCAGGTTCCAATTTGCAAGCCAGCTGCTCCTTTGCAGGACAAGCCTGTGTCGCTGCTCCGTAGTGGTTCTCAGCGGGAATGTTATTTACTTAACCATGGATAATGGTTTTTCAGAGCAACCCCAGGGAAGCCAGAAAGCAAAAGTTTGTTCATTATGATAACAGTATCATCATCTTAGAGTTAAAATAAACACTTAAGACCATCTACCCTGACCTGTTTATGTCAAAGATTTAAAACCCACAGCCCTTGGGTTCGGTGCCTTGGTTAACTTACTCGAGACAGTTGACGGAGGGCAATTGCAAGCCTCGAGGCTTGTTGATATCAATCCTAGCACTCTGTATATTTCTCTTGGAATTGTGGTTTCTGATTCAGCAGCCAGAAGCTGTGTGTGGTTCTTGAAGTCTTGAAATGTGGTTATCTGAGCTGAGATGTTCTGTTTTAGTCCATTGGGGCTGCTATAAAAAAAAAAAAAAAGTACCATAGACGAGGTAGCTTATAAACAACAGTGATCTATTTCTCACAGTTCTGGAAGGTGAAATCAGGGCGCCACCATGCCAGGGTCTACCAGGAGCCCTCTTCTGGGCTGAAAACTGCCGCCTTGTCCTTGTATTCCTCACTAGGCAGGCAGAGAGTGAGAGGGCACTTTGGTGTCTCTTATAAGGGCACTGATCTCATTCGTGAGGTCTCCACCCTCATGACCTAATCACCTTCCATAGGCCCCCTCTCATATCACCACACTGGGGTTTCAGATTTCAGCATATGAATTTTAGGAGGACAAAGGCATTCAGTCCACTACACATGCTATAAGTATTCTGTACCTCAATTTTAAAGACTTACTATGAAAAAAATTGTTATGCTGATTACAGGTTGAAATGAAAATGTTGGGGACACATTTGTGTTAGATAAAATATACTATTAAATTAATTTCTTTTTACTTTTAAAAATGTAGCTACCAGAAAATCTATAATTTCATATGTGACTCACATTTTATTTCTATTGGATAGCTCTGTCTCAGATTCCTTGCACCAAGGCAAGTTAAAAGGACCAGGAAACACAATTAAAATGTTCATAATCATTTAAAAGCTGTAAGGACATGGTCAGAAATCAGAAATAAGGGAAGAAAACTTAATAAAATAAAGGGGTTCAGATCTGTGTAGTTAGGTTTGAAATTCTAGGCATGTTTTTCAAATGGCTCATCTTTTTGACATGAACTTGAACAAACTTTACGAGCTAGTGGAGGACAGAGGAGCCAGGCGTGCTGGGATCCATGGGATCACAAAGACTCAGACACAACTTAGCAACTGTACAATATCTTCTAAAAACATGGAAAAGTCCTTCAAAGAAAAAAAATGGGAGAGTTTCACTCAGTGTTTTAGGGGCAAAACATATCAACATTTAGAGGCTACCAGTGGTTCTCCTTTCAATGTGTCTTGCTTGCACATAACCCTTGGCTAGACGCCAATATGACTTGTGCAGAAGGTTGTAGTACAGATAAGCTATTTTTATCTGAGACATGCCTAGCAAGTGTGCAAATTTTCTGTTGTTATTTTCTTAAATTATATGTTTGTAATACACAGTTTTGAGGCAAACAGTAAATTCAGTCAATATGCTACTGTAAATTAGACCACTGTTCAACAGAGGGTTCAGTTCAGTTCAGTTTAGTCTCTCAATCGTGTCCGACTCTTTGCGACCCCATGAATCGCAGCACGCCAGGCCTCCCTGTCCATCACAAACTCCCGGAGTTTACTCAAACTCATGCCCATCGAGTCGGTGATGCCATCCAACCATCTCATCCTCTGTCATCCCCTTCTCCTCCTGCCCCCAATCCCTCCCAGCAACAGGGTCTTTTCCAATGAGTCAACTCTTCGCATGAGGTGGCCAAAGGATTGGAGTTTCAGCTTCAGCATCAGTCCTTCCAATGAACACCAGGACTGATCTCCTTTAGGATGGACTGGTTGGATCTCCTTGCAGTCCAAGTGACTCTCAAGAGTCTTCTCCAACACCACAGTTCAAAAGCATCAATTTTTCGGCGCTCAGCTTTCTTCACAGAGGGTTAGGGTGAGGCAACTCTTTGTCTAGCTGGTTTTTTTTTTTTCCTTTTTTCCTCTTTTTTTTTTTTTTTTGATGGAGATTTATTTCTCTCAGGTTTAAGATGGAAATGGAAACTTGTACCATTATTCATTCTGCATCACAGTAAATAAGCTTCATTACCAACAGATGTTTTAATTTCTTGTGGAAATACATTCCTTGCTGATTAATTCCATCTTCCCTTCATTTTCAAACTGCAGAAGATTTGCTTCAAAACCCACAGATCAGGTATATCTCATTCTTTATTGAGCCAGTAACAAAAGAAAATACATTTATATTATTCAGGAAGCAATCATGGAGATACTTTACGGCTCATTTATATCAATATCAAACTAATTCAATGACAAGTCAAACATGGTGCCCTTTAATCACAGAAAACTGTAAGGTATTTCAGCTGAATAAATTAAGGGCAATTAACTAAAAAATGAGCTACACCCATGAAGCTCATTATTTTTAGGTTGAGGGATCCTTTTCGTTATTAGAATTGTTCTCTTTGATCTGCCAGATGCCTGGTTTGCCCAACAAAAATCAAAACACCTCAAAGCATAAAAGCATGCACCCCATGTGTTATGTAAACTTGACTTGATAACTAACACAGCCATGTCATTTGCATCTATTATCTTAGTGAAAAATACCTATTTCTCATCCAAAGGAAAAGCATGAGTTTAGAACTCCAAAAATCCTCCAAATAATAAAACCCAACAGAAATCAGATGCAATTTTATAATCCGTGCTGGACAGTCAGTTACGACCAGGAAGAAAGAGGTTGGGCATTGACCAGAAATTCCTGTGAAAGCTGGTGGGCTTCTCTAAATATGGACAAAACAAAGAGGATGTGTCTTGTACAAATGCCTGTTCTGGGCACAGATGTTTGTGGCTACATGCCGTTTTCCTGAAGATTTTAGTATAGTGTGTGTATATTTACACATATAGGGGCCTCCCAGGTGGCCCAGTGGTAAAGGATCCGCCTGCCAATGCGGGAGATGCAAGAGCCGTGAGTTCAGTCCCTGAGTTGGGAAGAGCCCCTGGAGTGGGAAAGGGCAGCCCCCTCCAGTATTCTTGCCTGGAGAGCCTACAGAGAGAGGAGCCCAGAGGGCTACAGTCCGCGGATCGCAGTCAGGGGTGCCTGAGCGCACATCACAGACACGACACGCGTGTACGCTTAGTGACGCGGCCTCAGTCTCCTGATGGCTCTGCAGCACTGCGGGACGTTGGTTTTCTATGTGCCAGGGTTAAAGGAAATTTAGTCAATCCCTGACTGACTTTTGCCAGTGATGCCAGTGAATGGGATGAGCAGACTAAAGAAAAGTCACTGTGTTCTGTGTTGTTTCTTGGTTTAGCTGTGTGTATGTGTGGACATTACACTTTTAGTTCATGTCAAAAGATTTGCATTTCCCAAGAATCTGTCAACTATTAGAAGGAAAATAATCTCAGAAAAACATGTTGGGTGATTGATATGAATTTGCCATGAATTAAGATTTTCAAAAAATATTTTCAGAAAAAAATATTTTTGAGCATCTTTTAGCATTGTGTGAAATGTTCAGGATACAAGAGGTGATGAATGTAAAGGCCCTACATGCATTCTATCCAGAAGGATGGCAGACAAAGTTACTAAAAAATAAAACATTCTAGTGATGTTAAGTTAATGTTCTGTGATGTGAATACTGGCATAGATTGCATGGGACAGTGGAGCCTTCAGTGATGGAGAGGCAGCCTCTCTAAGGAGGTCATTTTTTTTTTTTTTGAACTGTTCATTTTGAAAACACTTCAAATCTAGAAAATGTTACAAAAGTAGTATAGTTAACTCTGATAACTCCTTCACTTTGTTTAACCAACTGCTAACACTTTGCCATATTTTCTGTGTAATTATATTGTTCTGACCCAGTTAAGAGCTTTGGGCATCTTGATCCTTCACTGGTGTTACTCATTTATGAATCCTTCAGTGTGTGTCTCCTAAGAACAATGCCATTCTAGAAATCACCATAGACAGTATCATAGCCAGGACATTTAACAAGGATACAAAGCTAGAATGTAACATACAGTCTATATTTTGCATTTGCCAATTGGCCCAGGAATGTCTTTTCTAACATGAAGAAGTGACCTGGACTAATAGCTAAATGATAAAACAAACACAGGCACATGAAAGGGGCTTTCAGGAATAAAGACAGAAGGAATAGAAAGTCCAAAGACATCTATATAACATCTATGTAAATAATGTATTTAAAAAATGACAGCTCTAGCCAATATTCTAGGAATTATGATATTAATGAATAAAACCCGGCTTTACATATGCTAGTTAAATGGCTAAATTTTAAGATTCTATGTAATAAGAAATCTTGTCCAAATTGATAGTCATTTAGTTTCTGTTTGGTTTTCCTCTGTTTTATCCGTCCTCTCCCTACCTGATCCACTGCATCATCAACTGAAGTAATCTGCCATGGAGCACCACAAGCACGGTTTAGGAAATTGTTGCCTGCAGAATTTCAAATATGGATATGAGGCATTTGGAAGCAATTTCTGATAAGAGAGTACTGTAAATTGGTACCCCAAGGTACATCCTGCACATTACCCAACCAAATGTTTTTTCTTTAAACAAGATTCAGAGGGAGGAGGGACGTATTAGCCGTGAAACTTAATGGACTAAGGTGCCATTACTTATTAAACAGGACTATCTATGTGAAAAATGAGCAGTTAATGTACATATGCAGATAATGTAATCTATTTTATCTTATCTACATACACAGAAGATTCTGATTGTAATGGACCTGGTGGGCCCTTTTTGCTCATTCCATTTGCCTGAGCACCGTGTCTGGATTAATAAAGAGCATGTTTTCCCAAATGAACATAGACAGAAAGGCACTCTGGCCCTCTCCCAAGGACTGAGGGGTCTCCCTAGGACGTTCAGAGGCACCGAAGGTCAGGCGGCCCTCACTGGGACCGTGGAAAGGTTGTAGCGTCTTTCATGTACAGCAGAGAAGCAGCCTGGAGTGTCTGATTCTTTCCAACCTTTGAAAATCATAAAATAAAGCCACAGCATCACAGACCATCTGGTACTTACAACGCAGTATCTCTGGATAAGTCTGAGCAAAGGGCAGACTGTTACCCCACGGGCAAGGAGTTCAGTTATGTTTAATTTTACTGCACTTGCCTGATCATGGCCAGAGATACCAAAACGCTCTCCTGTGCAGCCCCTCTCCTCACCCTTGAGTTAGTCACTCGTCTCAATGTCTGCATTTTCTATTTTTTAAAATAGAAGCAAAAATAACGGGAGCTCTGAGCAAAAAAATGTCACATACAGACTTTCAAGTCTTATTACTGACATTTGGACTTCCCTGGTAGCTCAGCTGGTAAAGAATCTGCCTGCAATGCAGGAGACCCTGGTTCAATTCCTGGATCAGGAAGATCTGCTGGAGCAGGGATAGGCTACCCGCTCCAGTATTCTTGGGCTTCCCGGCGGCTCAGCTGGTAAAGAATCCGCCTGCAGTACAGGAGAGCTGAGTTTGATCTCTGTATCGGGAAGATCCCCTGGAGGAGGCATGGCAACCTACTTTTGCCTGGAGAATCCCCTGGACAGAGGTGCCTGGCGGGCTATAGTCCATGGGGTCGCAAAGAGTCGGACACGGCTGAGCGATTAAGCACAGCACAGCACATTAATAATTGTGGCAAACTTGGAAAAGCAAAACAAAACACAAACCCTAAAGCTTCCTGAAAGACCAACAAGACTAGATGATTAAATGAATTCACCTAGTAAATATTAGCTGTATTAACCACCTTACAAAGAAGTACAGGTCACGCATGTCTCTGCTAAAGCAGAGCCACGGTGTACAGAAGGGAATGATAGGACAGCACAAACCCAGAAAGCTGATTATAGAATTATGCTTAGAGGAATCCCCCCTGCTTTTTTCTTTTTTTTGGTAAAAGCAAGCAGGCAAGCACTGTGTATGCTTGTGTGCCACTGGATATTTATTTGTTCATGTGTGTGTGTGTGTGTGTGTGTGTGTGTGTGTGTATAGATTAAAGAACTAAGCTTTCACAATAGTTCCCTTTGAGGTGTGGTATCAAGAGCCGGCTATGATGGGGAGAGGAGTGCCTTTTTACATTTATACTCATTTTTATATTCGTTTTAAGCCTGGACATTGTCACTTAAAAATAGCAAAGATAGAATCATAAGGTAATAGAGATAAGTGACAGCTTAGCAAATATCCAACCTAGTTCCATATTCTTTGAACATACCCCATTTTAAGCAGGCAGTGAAAATTGAATTAACTCAAGCTCCCCAAACCTTAAAGAATATAATTTGGGCAATTATTTATTTAATTTAAATAAAACACTATCACCCCCAACCTACTTTCCTTTTGAACATTTGGATATTTTAGCACAAATAATTTTAGATAATTTAAATGATTAGCTTGCATGTTTTAAACAATTTAAAATAAGGGTATAATCACTGAGGTATTGAGTTCAAGCTATTCCGAGTCATGTTTCCAAACATTTTCATATTGATTGTAATTCAAGAAAATTCTCAAAACTTCTCATAAAGTAGATTTTCGTGGAATTAATTTTAAGCTGAAAACTGGAGTATGATCTCATTCCTGGAGCGTGGAGAAAAGAGAGGTAACTATTGGCCAGTTGTAACCACAGCATTCATTTTGTGCCCTTTTTTCTATGTAAGCTTATGAAATTTAGTATGACTTTTTCTGTTGCCCTCCGTTACCTTCCTGTTGTTTTCCAAAGCTCAGAAATGGACAAGAGGAGACAAATGCTCTCCCATTTTAATTCAGGGTTCCACCAGCTGTGCAGGGTTTGCCAAGAGGTTGTGACTCTGGGGCACCCCAGCAGCAGCCGGTCACCCACCCACCAGCCACACGGAAGGGGCGGCGGGGCAGTATTTGGTGGTCTTTGGGCAGAGCAGTGGCTGTGCTGCCTGTTCCGGAATTGTACCTCGCGGTGGAGAAATGAATAAGGTGTTACTTTCTCAGGCAGTGTTAGTGTGTTCGACTCTCTGTGACCCCATGGACTGTGGCCCGCCAGGCTCCTCTGTCCATGGGATTCTCCAGGCGAAAATACTGCAGTGGGTAGCCATTCCCTTCTTCAGGGGATCTTCCCCACCCAGGGATCAAGCCTGGGTCTCCTGCATTGGCAGGCGGATTCTTTACCTCTATCCAGCTGAGAGATTTTTAAGAGAACCACATTGAGAGTTAGCCACATGTTCCTCCTTGACTTTGGGGACATGGGGGTCAGCATCAGATGCTGAATGAAGGAAGCCCAGGGGTGGAGAGCTTCGCAGAGCAGAGAGGGCTGCCCTGCAAGCCGCGCGTGCCTCCCTTGGGCTCAGAACAGGAAGGCGCGCTTCTCACGGACCAGCCCTGCCCTTCTGAAGGCAGCGACCTCGGGTGGTAAAGGATGCCCGCGAGAAGCCCCACAGACCCGTTGCCCCCGCACAGAGGCGGCATCTGCACGTGCAGCTGACGGTAGAGAAGGCTCTGCTCCTTGTGGGGGAGCGTAGTTGGGGACCCCCACAGGGCCGCTGTCAAGCATGCTCCCCACGCAAGGGAAAGAGCAGAAACGGCTCCACCGAGGCGGTCCGCAGCTGGGCCACTGCTGGTCCTAGGCAGGCCCTGTGCCTCCTGCCTCTCTCCCCGGGTACCCAGCAGTGGCGCCTGGCCGATGGGGAGGAGGGAGGAGCCACAGAGAGGAAAAGGAGGAGGGAGAGCCAGTCTGAGGTCGGTGCTCCCCCGCGTACCCAGCAGTGGCGCCTGGCCGATGGGGAGGAGGGAGGAGCCACAGACAGGAGGAGGGAGAGCCAGTCTGAGGTCGGTGCTCCCCCGCGTACCCAGCAGTGGCGCCTGGCCGATGGGGAGGAGGGAGGAGCCACAGACAGGAGGAGGGAGAGCCAGTCTGAGGTCGGTGGAGACGGACATGAAGTACAGCGCTGGTAAGAGTGGTGTATTCATTGGCTGGATCCTTTTATCACCAAAATGACCGTTCTTCTGAAGGAAAGACCACGAGAAAGCACGCCTCTTTCTAAAGACGCCAGTGTAGATAAGGGAGCTGCACACAGGGGTTAAGGGAGCAGAGGGGGAAAGAGAGAAGTTCTGTTCCTTCCGCCCGGCTCATTCGATCCATAGTTACACGTAGATGCTTTCAGTAACTTCCTAAATGCTGATTTAAAACTTTCTATTCTACCTCATCCACTTATGAAAACCGCTCTGAGGAAAATCTCCATTCCCTTCACGTATTGCGGAGTCTTTCAGAAAGATGTCTCCACAGTGCTTTGTGAACAATAGTTCCACATCACCGAGAGAGTTTGTTGTGTGAGGCAAGTGAGGCTTGGGAAGGGACTTTGTCAGCAGAGATTCAGGGTGCTATTAAACCCGTATTTCCTGCCGCTGTGAAGAGGAATTATGTGTGAACGTCAAAAGGAAAACGAGTTCTGCCTCGCATGCCATCTTTTGCTATTAAGAGATCTTGGACTTTAATCAGAACTTTTGCTCGGCAGCCATCAAACCATTCAGAAAGAGTTGGTTTGGATCATTCAAGGATAAGAGTTGGAAGTGGTGCTTACTTTGTTTGAAAGTAGGCAGCAACAGAGCCCCCATTTAGCAAACATTTCATTTTGTAATTTAGTATAGGTGTTCGGGGCTGTGTGTATTTTCCTGAAAGTAAGTCATAAACATAGATCGGAGTTTGCAAACTCATAGCCCAGAGTCCCTGTGTGTCACCAACCTGGTGTTTACCTTTTAAAATCCATGTTATTGTTTTGTTTTCTAATAGCTTTACTGAGGTGTAGTTGACATTTAATTCCAAACATATTTTAAAAGTATAATTTTATAGAATTTTTTGTACATATACACCCACTAAATGATCACCACTATCAAGATGGTGAATGTGTCCATTATCCTTAAATATATCCTCATGAAAAAAAGTGAAAGTGTTAGTCACTCAATTGTGTCCAACTCTTTGTGACCCCATGGACTGTAGCCCACCAGGCTCCTCTGTCCATGGGATTCTCCAGGCAAGAATACTGGAGTGAGCAGCCATTCCCTCTCCAGGGGATCTTCCTGACCCAGGTATTGAACCCCTGTCTCCTGCATTGCAGGCAGATTCTTTACCATCTGAGCCACCAGGGAAGTTCAAATATATCCTCATATGCCTCTGTATTTCCACCCTCCTGCCCCTCTCTGCCCTTCCCTTTCTCTTTGTAACCCCAATCTTCCTTCTGTCACTAGAGATTATGCAGTAGACTAAGAGTCTATGTTCCCCCCAGATTCATTGGTTGAAACCTAACTCCCAGTGTGATGGTATTAGGAGGTGGGGTCTTTGAGGGGTGATTAGGCCATGAGGGTGGAGCCCTCATGAATAGGATTAGTGCCCTTAGAAAAGAGACTGCAGAGGTTGCCCTCACCCCTTCCCCCACGCAAGGACATGGCATCCATGAACCAGGGAGCAGGCTCTCACCAGACGAAATCTTAACCTTGATTTCCCCAGACTCCCGAAAGGTAAAAAATAAATTTCTATTGTTGCTAATACAATACCAGGCTATGGTATTTCTGTTATAGCAGCCCAGATTGACAGATTAGTTTACATGTTCTAGAGATTTATAAAAAAGATTCATAGAGAATATAATCTTTTGGTTTTTCTTTACTGAACATAATTATTTTGAGATCCCTGATGTAGTAGATATTAATACTTCATCCCTTTTGTGTGGACTGGTCTGCCATTATATAGACATACCACAGTGTTTATCCATATGCCGTATGTTTATCCATATGTTTAAACATGTCCATGTGTTTATCCATCAATAGATGGGTATTTGGGTTATTTTCATTTGGGGCCACTGCAGATGAAGTTTCTGTGAATATTTGGATATACATCTTTGTATGGACAGTGCATTTTTCTCTCCTCAGTAAATACCTGCATGTGGCATGGCTAGCTCATAAGATAAGTGTATATTTAGGTTTTTAAGAAATTGCCAAACTGTGTTTCTAAAGTGGTTGCAATGTTTTTAACTTCCAACCACCATTTTCTTCACATCCTAACTTCTTCACGTGTCTACCATCATTTGGTATTGCCAGTATTTTTAATTCAAGCCCTTTTAATGGGTTGTAAAGGTATCTCATCAGGGTTTTAATTTGCATTTCACTACTGGTTAATAATGTTGAACTTCTTTTGATGTGTTAATTTGCCATCTGTATATCTTCTTTGGTGAAGTCCATTCAGATGTTTTGTTGATTTTTTTATTGAGTGCCATCTTAGTGAGTTCTGTTTTAAAACTGAAGTATAGTTTATTTACAATGTTGTGTTAGTTTTAGGCCATATATATATGTGACTTTTCAGGTTCTTTTCCCATATAAGTTACTGAAAAATATTGAGTGTAATTCCCTGTGTATACAGTAGGTCCTTGTTGTTTATTTTATATATTGTATTGTGTGTATGTTCATCCTAAACTAAGTCATCCCTACCCGTCTTGCCCTTATTAACCGTAAGTTTGTTTCCTATGTCTGAGTCTATTTCTGTTTTGTAAATATTAATACAGTCATTTGTGTCAATTTTTTAGATTCCACATGTAAGTGATACTAGGTAATATTTGTCATTATTGAGTTTGGGGAGTTCTTTATATACTCTGAACACAACTGCATTACCAGATACGTGCTCTACAAATATTTTCTTTCAATCTTTTCATTCTCTTAACACTGTCTTTTGAAGAGCAGAAGTTTTAAATTGTGGTGAAGTTAAATTTATCAGTTTCTTCTTTTATGCATTTTCTCCTGTGTTTCCTACCTCTCGGGATCATTGGCCTTCATTACCATGTCCATTATTTTAAGTATCTGGTGTAGTTTTTTGCTAGGGGGTAGTAAATACAATTCCTATTATTCTACTTGGCAAGAAGCAGATGCCTGGTGTGTTACCTTAAATTTATTTTATGATCAATATTTAACAATCTGGAAACTTCACATAATAATCTACTGATTTGGATTCCTTTAAAAATATCTGGCTACACAGTAGTCTTATTCCTGCATAAACTAGCAGGCTGGAGCAGTGTGGCCTTCAGTTTGGTTACTAGCCGCTAACTACTAACCACTATTTACTCAATTCAACTTTCTGATGATAGAAAACAATATTATAATAATTACAAGGTTACTCAGCTTCCTTTGCACTCAAATAGAACAATATCTCCAGGTCATACACTTGATCAGCAAAGAGTTTTAGTCATTCAGTGAACAATTTTATTATTAAGTGGAAAAAAATGCATATCTTCTTGAAATGGTATAGGACTGCTACATTTATTTGCAAAGAAAGGAAGAAGTAGACATTTTCAGTGCCTACCTACCATGTGTTTTAACATAAAATGCTTAGTTAAATCCATGAATTCAAGTCCTAAAGCAGTGCTATGATTAATTCATTTAAATGCTTATTTAGAAGGCTTCAGTGCAGAGGGGAGCTGCCTGATGACTGAGATGGGACAGATGTTAAGATATCACCCCTGCTCACAAGTGCAGCCTGTGGCCATCCTGCAAGACTTGCAGCCTTCTTGTGGGCTCTGTTCCTCTAGGGCAGGGGGGCTGGGTGATTTACAGAAAACACATGATCACTCTCATCAGTGAGAGTTACCTGAGGGTGGCCTGGTTGGACATAGCAGACTTCTTTCTAATTTGGTATCATTACAAGTGTTATCTGATGGCTTCAGAGACAGATCGAGCTGTCTCCTCTGGACTTGTGAACAGAAATGCTTTCTCCAACTTACTTCCTACAAGGTGGTTTTTAACTTCCCCCAGAATCATTGGTCAGTCTAGTTCCTGTGAAAGAACCGATGAGAGGTACCAAATGAAGACCCAGTGACCAAAAAAGATCAAGTCCATTTGGACTCCCAGCCAAGCACGGGGTTGGGGGAGGTGTGAGAGAACATGGATTCCTGTGCCGTGAAATAAGCTTGAGAGTCTGAAGCTCTCAGATGCAGGCTCCTCATTGTCTTCCCCATCCTAGCTGGTGGTTTTAGGGTCAATTTGGGTAAGAAATGCAAAAGTATTGTGTAAAGGCAATATAAAATATAGGAAAATAGGTTCTTGCTGTGAAATGATAATATTAACCATTGGTTGTTGTTGTGTCTGACTGTTTGTGACCCCATGGGCTGCAGCAGGCCAGATAGCTCTGCCCTCCACTGTCTCCAAGAGTTTGCTCCAATTCATGTCCGCTGAGCTGCTGACTCTACCTAACCATCTCAGCCTCTGCTGCCCTCTTCTCCAATAATAAACAGCCCTTCTTGAGTGTCTGTGATATACAAACATTACTCTAAGCACTTCACAATTAGGAGCTCATTTAAGCCTTTTAGTAACTGGATAATCATAGCTATGAATATTATCTCATTTTACAGATGGGATAATGGAGGCACAAAATGTCTCAGGATCTTGTCCAAAGTTTCAGCGAGAGGGTGGCAGACATGGAATTAAGGCCAGACAGGAGTCTCTGAGTCCGTGCTCTTAATTACATCATGATTCACCTCTCAATATGGAAGCCAAGTTATTCACAAAGTGTTTTAGAAAACAATAGTTTTCATGGGGAAAAAAATCAAGTTGGGGTTAAAGGATTTTAAAATTCCATCTATACAAAGTTTGTTGTTGTTTTTAAACTGTTTTTTTTTTTTTCCTTACAGGGATTTTAATAATGAGATTTTCTTTACAGAGAAAAAATCCAAGACAAATGTAATCACACTTGATTTTAATTATCTGCTTAAATTTTTCCCAGTACACTGTGATCCCAATACACCATAATATCTTTTGAGTAAAATTTTTGTTTCTTTTCCTATTCAAAAAACAAAAGAATGAACAAAAGTGTAATAGCTCCTCAACAGATACTTGATAATAAATTTAAAGTCATATTTTTAATTTGGTTTGCTTCAAAGGAAACATATTGATATGGTGTCTCCACTGAAGGTAGATATAGAATTTTAATTAACATCCATATATTACCAGGAGAATTTATTCAACCTTTTCTATATTAAGTGAGCTTAAAGTTTAAGAATTAAAGGATAAGGAGTCATATTTTAGTGTAAAATTATCTTTTAAAAATGATTTCTAACTAAAAAGGGTATTTAAAATAATTGTACATTCAACAGATTAATTTTAAGGGCAGTGTAGGCATGAAAAATTCAAAATCATAGGTCCTGAACCCGATTATCATGTTTCATGCCAGCTACTCTGACACCAGTGACGTGAAACAGACTCGTGGAGCATTACTGCCCAACCCTGTAACTGGACATTAAGGGAAAAGACATCGAGATAGATTGCACGGGAGAAAATTTTTGTCTAGCTTCAGACATATGTTGCCCCTCTAGTTTAGCTTTATAGGTCACTCTCAGTATTACTAAGTAGCCAAAATATTCCCAAATTCATTTTTTTTTTCTCATCTAGATAAAATGTGTCAGTTTTTATTCCAAAAGCATGGTGTTCTGTTTTGATTTTTGTTGCACAAAACCCCACCACTCATTAGCACATGTCCTGGAAGCTGCCTGAGTGCATGCTAAGTCACTTAGTCCTGTCTGACTCTTCCTGGGTGCATGCTGAGTCACTCGGTCCTGTCTGACTCTTCCTGGGTGCATGCTAAGTCACTCAGTCCTGTCTGACTCTTCCTGAGTGCATGCTGAGTCAGTCATGTCTGACTCTTCCTGGGTGCATGCTGAGTCACTTAGTCCTGTCTGACTCTTCCTGGGTGCATGCTGAGTCACTCGGTCCTGTCTGACTCTTCCTGGGTGCGTGTTGAGTCACTCGGTCCTGTCTGACTCTTCCTGGGTGCGTGCTGAGTCACTCGGTCCTGTCTGACTCTTCCTGGGTGCATGCTAAGTCACTCAGGCGTGTCTGACTCTTCCTGGGTGCATGCTAAGTCACTCAGGCGTGTCTGACTCTTTTTTGAAAGCCCATGGACTGTAGCCCACCAGGCTCCTCTGTTCATGGGATTCTCCAGACAAGAATACTGGAGTGCGGTGCCATTTCCTTCTCTAAGACATCTTCCTGACCCAGGGATCAAACTCGTGACTCTTGTGTCTCCTTCATTGGCAGGGAGGTTCTTTACCACTAGTACCACCTGCTTAGACTTAGAAGCTAAACTCGGTAAAATTAAGGGAAAACATGTCTACAATATATTGGGATCAGGGTTTCTAGGGATTCTTGGCAGGAAAGAAAATCCTAATTTCTGAACTCCTTTCTTTATATGCAGAGTTGACCCTAGTTAGAGTGAAATCTGACCAGGGCTATAGAACAACATCTGGCAGCTATTCAAGAGCCATGTCGCTAAACCAGAGATAAATATGAGAAAATCTGAGCAAAGGACGTAAACTTTCATGTTTCATGTTATACAGTAAGTCATATTATACTGGAGTCAAGCTCGGTAATGTTTTAGAGCCAAATGGGTTCTTTTTAGAAGCACAGAGCTGTGGCGGTCAGGACCCAACATAATATTGATTTTTGCTTTCAGTCTTGGCTTTGTGTGTAATGGCTAGTAGCCTCTTGCTTATCTCCCAGTCTGTCTTCAATGCAAGGGTGGTTCATTCAGGACTTTCTAAGTAGTCAGGGATTGAGCTTTATCCTAAAGCAATGGGAACCCATGGGTGGTGGTGCCTCGATGGGGTTTATCAGTCCTGTGTCCTTAAACTATCTGTGAGACTCAAGTTTTGCCCATGTGCGGCTCAGTTGCTCAGTCATGTCCAACTCTTTGCCACCCCATGGACGGTAGCCCACCAGGCTCCTCTGTCCATGGGATTTTCCAGGCAAGAATACTGGAGTGGGTTGCCATTTCCTACTCCAGGGGGTCTTCCTGACCCAAGGATCGAACCTGTGTCTCTTGGGTCTCCTGCATTGGAGGGCAGATTGTTTTACCATTGTGCCAACACGTGTAAAAATGTTAATCACATAGAAAGGGCAGTTATGAGCACCACATAAGATAATTCATGTAAAAAGTCTAGCGTACTTCCTATGTACAACCTTGACCCAGAACTTAGCACCATTTTAAGTACGTGAGCATCTTTGTCTTTGCTTCTTTAATTATTCACTCCTCCACGTGACTGCAGTCCTATGAGGTCAGGGAGCCCATCTAACCGCAGCCAACCTGAAATCTAAGTGCCTAGCACCGAGAAGGAAACACACATCCGGAACTCAGATGAAGGCATGAGCGGATAACCGGATGTGTGAGAACTCCTGGGAAGTATTCTTGCTGGGGAGCTTTCCTCCACTGCACTCATCTCAGATGGTGCCTTTATGTGCTTGCGAATGGTTACCGTCTCGGCCCTGCACTTGAGTGTAGCTCCATCAAGGCCGCTGTGTCTGTTTTACTCACACACTGCTCTCCTCACTGTCCAGTAGCCTCTGGAGCACAGCCCTGAAATATAAGCATTTGTAAGATACATTACTATGGGGTCCACAGTCACAGCAGAGGGAGTCTGTTGCCTTGTAAATGGTCATTCAGTAGTTCTTCTGATGTGTACCCATTTCCTCCTCCAGCAGGGAGGCCCCTGGTTGAGGGGGACACCCGTGTCTCCCACCACTGGCCCCCCAGCTGCCCAGAAATGTTCCTGTAGCACAGGAAATACTCAATGCATATTCTTGGCTGGATGGCATAGTTCCTAAACTAAATGTAAATAAATGTGCTTGATTAATTTCATCTTGAAGAAGAATCTTGAAAAGAATGAAAGTTCCACTGTCAATTTAATTTTTGTTGTGTTTTATTTGTGTTGGAGAAAAAGTCAGAAGAATCTGGAGGCTTAAAAAAATTTATTCCTTTTAAATTCATGCTTTGGAAAAATCTCAAGAGGCCCTTCTTTCCCCTTGGTATTAAACAAGGCCACTGATATCACCAAGCTGAGGCTAAACTGGCATGAATTATTCAGAGCAGCAGGAAAAGCAGCTGCTCATCTTCTCTGCCCCTAATTTTGAAGGGTGGAGAATTGGAGGGCAGTGGTGACAGCACCAGGGGGAGGAAAAGATGAATTGTTGCCCTAAACCTCATAAACTATAACATCTGCAGCGCTACATTTAATTTGGCAGAGTTCACAGTGCCTGCTGTAGGTAACAAGGGCAAAAAATGAGAGGAAGCATATGACTGCCTGCTTGGAGGGGGAAGGAGGTGGGAAGGGGAGACAGGTGTGTCCATCCTAGAAGGCAGGAGAGCACATTACAGTTAAGGAATAATACCAGGCTGCGAAAACTGTGTTCCTGAGCAGAAAAAAAGCTCAAAGGAAATTTAAAGTGTAGAGATGGGTGCAAAGAAAAGTATTTACAATTTCAATCAGAAGGAGAAGAACAAGTACAGTATATTAACACATACAGGTGGAATCTAGTGAAATGGTATTGATGAACTTATTTGCAGGACAGGAATGGGAGATGCAGACGCAGAGAACAGACCTCGGGCACAGAGAGGGAAGGACGAGTGGGAGAGCATCGGGGACATGTACCCCCCCGGGTGTAAAACAGCCAGCCACTGGGGTTTGCTGTGTGACGCTGGGAGCCCAAGGCGAGCTCCGTGACACCCGGGAAGGGGGGCGGAGGGAGGCCCAGGACGGGGGGCACACGCGTACTTACGGCCGATCCACATTGTTGCGTGGCAGAAGGCAGCACAGTGTTGTCAAGGGGTTATCCTCCAACTAAAAATAATTTTTTAAAAAAGTATTTACAAATTAAAGCACGTTGTAATACTAAAGTAGAATGACCCCGCCATTCAGCTGAAGAGAACCGGTGCCTTCTGGGTAATTTCCATCTCTTTGATCCAGGCTGTTGGAAATATTGTGCACTTCTTGGGGTCCAGTGTGTGGCATACAGGAAAGTGATACAGAGAATGTGGGGGACGTTGTGGTTATAAATACAGATACTGGCGTCTTACGTCCCAGGACTTTAGGACTGGAATGCACTGTAGAGTTCCTACCACGTGGTCTTGGGTTGTAGAATTTGAGACATGTCCAGCTTTCTTCTGGACTGAAATGACTTCTACATGCTGGGTATGTTGATAGCTGGGGAACAGTCTTGAATCTATAAAGTTTTATTGAAAATCACTCTGATGACATGCTGACCACATCAGCTGCTTCCTAATGTTGCAAACCAAGAGCAGATGGATTGAGTGAGAAATGGGAAGACAGTCCAACTTGCAATGCGAAGCTTTCTGGCAGACAGACGCTCAGTGTTACCCTGTCTGACATGAAGGAACCAGATGAGGTCCATCTAGCCTTTTCATAAAAGAAAATGTGGAATAAAAATAGGGGCTGCAAAGCCAGCAACTCATTACATTCATTGAAGCGAACTTAAAAAATGCAACTAAGAAGTTTCCTCAACAACCTGTACAGACACACATGTACATCTCAGGACATATATACCCATAAAGAAGTGCCAGGTTTCTCCCCCTAGAGCAGCGATCCTTGACGAGGAATGACTCTTCCTGCAGGGACATTTGACGTTATCTGAAGACAGTTACGGTCGTCACAACTGAGTGGGGGGCAGATGACACTGGCGTCAAGTGGGAGGAAGGTAGCCTGTGTGCGTGCTCACGCTCAGTCGCGTCCGACTCTTTGTGGCCCCATGCACTGTAGCCCAGCAGGCTACTCTGTCTGTGAAATTTTCCAGGCGAGAATACTGGACTGGGTTGCCATTTCCTTCTCCAGGAGATCTTTACGACGCAGGGATCAAACCAGCGTCTCTTGCCTCTCCTGCACTGGCAGGCGGACCATTGACCCCTGAGCCACCAGGGGATCAAGGCAGAGGTCGTCGTGCACTACCAAGTTGCTCAGTCGTGTCCGACTCTTCGCGACTCCCTAGACTGTAGCCCACCAGGCTCCTCTGTCCATGGGGTTCTCCAGGCAAGAACACTGGAGTGGGGTGCCATGCCCTCCTCCAGGGGATCTTCCTGACCCCATCCACGTTCCCTGCAGCTCCTGCATTGTAGGCAGAGTCTTTACCACTGAGCCACCAGGGAAGCCAAAGAAGGTAGAGATGCGGCAGTGTCTGCCGTGTGCAGAGCGGCCCCACCTCCGTGATTTCACCATTGGTGTCAACAGGAGAGAAGTTGAGAGACTTCTATCCAAAAGGAGGAATAACAGAGAACTCTCTCCCCTCAAACAGCAAAAGCGGTCATTGTACCCAGCACTGCAACTGATGATGTATAACGCCTCTGATTAATTCTCAAACATCCACAAAAGGTCATTATTGGCATTTGCTTAAGAGAAGCTTGGAGCGGTTCAGTAAGTTAGTGACACTTGACTCTTTAGAAGGAAGGATGGACAGAAAGTCAACATAGATGTACTTATCTAGCTGGGCCCAGATTCCTCCAAAGGAAGACACTCTCTTGGTAGAGCAGATGAATATGAAATAGACCCCAGGTAAAGTTATGGGAGAGGGAACCAACAGGAAAGGGAAAAAAAAAAGAAATTGATTTGCACAGTCCCCCAAAATAAGTAACAGTTTTTCTATGAAAATAGAGATGGCACTTCTGCCGAGGTTCTCCTGAAGGCATGTGGTTTCAAGAAGTGAATTGTTTCTGCACCATTTCATGCAACACATGTTCTTCTTTTTCTTCTTGCTTTAAAAAATAGAAACCACCCATCTATTTTTTTAAATTACCTAGTCTTATTTTTAAATGCTTTGTTTGAAGCAAGTAGGTAGGACTTGTGATTAGTTGAAAGAATATCACTTTTTTTTTTCTTCACAGGATAGGCTATATTCACTAGAATTCCTGGCAAAACAAAACAAAATAATTATACCTCAATCTCAGTATGTGAACTCACACACACAAACTTGCTAAAATTCACAATCCTCTACCTGTTAAGACTGAGGAAGCAAAAATTCAGTTTATCTTGGATGTTTTTTTTTTTTTTCTTAGATAATTCTTCTTAACAGCCACTGTATGAGCTTATGCCAGAGTTGTAACAGCATTTCTTTAAGGGCCAGACGGTAAATACTTCAGGTCTACTGTCCATGCCACTGTGGCGATGAGCAACAACAACAAAAAAAATGAGCATAGCTGTGTTCCAATAAAACTGCAAACACAGGCATGGGGCCAGGTTTAGCCTGCTGACGGTAGTTGCTGGATCACTACCTTGACTTGAAAGACTCCCATCTGACACCCTCGATACCAGATTGTGGTACCCAAACCTGAGCAGTTGTGTAAGGGGCTTTGAAAAATACTCGCACCCGAGATCCACACCCAGAGATCCTGGTCTCGACTGTCTGAGGTGAGGCCAGAGCACTGGTTTTTTATTGGCTTCCCAGGACTGAGGATCTGGGTGCTGGCTAATGCCTCAGGTTCAGAGGAGAGGTTCAGAAATCACTCGGCACCCACCAAAGCCTTGTCTATGCGATATGCTCTATTTCATACAAGTTGGCTCCCTCTCAGTTGCCCAAGAGTCTCGTTCACCTTTGCACCTGCTCCCCTCCACTGCTGCTCCTCACTGCATATGAAAGCAGGTCAACAGCAATGATCACCACGAACCAGATAACCAACTTGGGGCTGTTTTCAAACCACTGTTAAGGTGCCCGGAACATCGTGATGGATTGAGCAGATCTCCCCTGATGAGCATCACACAGGCTCCCAGTGCAGCATTTCTCAAAATGTAATGTGAACACAGGTCAGCAAGGAGTCCTGCTTGCGTGCAGGTCCTAATTCGGTCATTTTTGAGCAGGGCTCACAGTTTGCCTCAAACAAGCTTCAGAATGTCGCCGATGCACCTAGTTTGCAGACCAGCTCGGTGGTCGTCGTGGCCCACCCTCTGACTTGCTCTGAAAGGTTGCCTGTGATGATCTTAACACGTCCCCTCACCGTCCTGGCCCATGAAATATATCTGGAGGTGCAACAACCCTATGTTTAAGTCAGAGTGTTGCAAACAGACCTACCAAATATGGTGAAAATCCAGACTGGACAGTTTTAGTTTATTTCTTTATTTTTCAATGAGCAAAGATAGGCAAAACAATTTTAGTTACGTAGATAAAGAATTTGACACTGATCTGTAAGCAGTCAACAATGATTAATGAAGTTGTATGGGATAAAATGGCTTTTTTTCCCGTGTCTAATCTTGTTGCTATAGGCTGTGTATGCCTCTATTTTTGCTGAGCTTCCACAATCAGCAGACATTTTTGCCAACTTGACAAAATTGTTTCATCCTTGTTTACTGTGTAGGAGGCTTGAGTCCTTAACAAGGCTATCCATGTTTCCATGGCAAAGTCTGCGATGGAATTGTGCAAGGAAGACTGACTTCGTAGCTGTGTAAGTCATCTATGCTGTGTAACAAATTACCACAAAATTAGTGGCTTAAAATGACACTCATTTGTTGTTGTTGTTCAGTCGCTCAGTCGTGTCCGACTCTCTGTGACCCCATGGACTGCAGCACGCCAGGCTTCCCTGTCCTCCACTGTCTCCTGGAGCTTGCTCAAACTCATGTCCATGGAGTCGGTCTCATCCTCTGTCGTCCCTTCTCCTGCCCTCAGTCTTTCCCAGCATCAGGGTCTTTTGCAGCGAGCCTGCTCCTCACCTCGGGTGGCCGCACATTTCCCGTCGCTCAGTCTGCTTGCATCCGTAGCTCCTGGTTCCCGCGCCGCTTAGCTGGGTGCTCTGCGCAGATCTCACCACACGGCAACCAGGTGTCAGCCAGGGCTGCAGCCTCTTCAGAGTCTTGACTGGGGGTCCACCCCCAGTTTTGGGGCAGCATTCATTGCATTGTGGCCGTAGGAGAAAGGCCCCCATTGTCTTGCAGACTATAGCCAAAAGCCACACTCAGAGCGCCAGTGCCCAGGAGCCTCCCACGGTGTCCTGCGACATGGGCTTCCTCAGTTTGATGGCTCACCTGATCACGCCGGCAATGGGAACCTTTTGCTCCAGCTTCATGAGATGGAGTCTTATACAACGAATCCTGTGTGTGTGTGTGTGTGTGTGAGTGTGAGAATGTGTGTGCGTGTGTGAGTGTGTGTGTGAGTGTAAGAGTATGTGTGTGCGTGCATGTGAGTGTGTGTGAGTGTGCATGAGTGTGAGTGTGTGTGAATGTGTGTGTGAGTGTGAGTGTGTGTGTGCGCAAGTGTGAGTGTGAATGTATGTGTGAGTGAGTGTGTGAGTGTGTGTGTGTGTGCGCGCGCGTGTGTGTGTGAATGTGTGAGTGAGTGTATGTGTGAGTGTGTGTGCACGCGAGTGTGTGTGTGCGTGAGTGTGTGAGTGTGTGTGTGAGTGCACACAAGTGTGTGAATGTGTGTGAGTGTGTGTGCGCACGAGTGTGTGTGCACACGTGTGTGAGTGTGTGTGAGTGTGAGTGTGTGTGAGTGTATGTGCGTGTGAGTGTGTGTGTGTGTGTGTGAGTGTGTATGAGTGTGTGGGTGTATGTGCGTGTGAGTGAGTGTGTGTGAGTGTGTGTGTGAGTGTGTATGAGTGTGTGTGAGTGTGTGTGTGCACGCTTGCTCTCAGTGGTGTCTGACTCTGACACCCCACGGACTATAGCCATTCAGGCTCCTCTGTCCGTGGGATTTCCCAGGCAAGAATCCTGGAGGGGGGCTGCCGTTTCCTCCTGCAGGGGACCTTTGTGACCCAAGGACTGAACCCGCATGTCCTGCATTGGCAGGCAGATTATTTACCATAATGGGAATCTTTGCCATATAATGAAATCTAATCAGGAAAGTGATATTTTATTAGCTTTGCCATGTATTGGAACAAGTCACAAGTTTCACTTATATTCAAGGGGAAGGAACCACACAAAGACATGGAATTCAGAGGAAAAGAATTATTGGGAGTCATCTTAACATTTGTGTATTTTGTTTTCTTTTGTCTTTAGAAAAGCCAGAGACTCAACCACCTTGAGGCCATTTAATATTCGTAGATAAAACGGGCATAACACAAAGCCTAACTGTATAGTTATAAGAAACAAAGTGAGATAATATGCAACATCATTGTAAAGTTTTATATAAATGGTAGGTGATGTGTTATCAGTGATCTTTTTGATATTGCTGCTGGAGCTAACTGAAGGCTCAGACGGTGGTTAGCATTTTCTGGCAATAAAATATTTTTAAATTAAGGTATGTGCATTGTTTCTTTAGACATAATGCTCTTGCACATTTAATAGACTGCAGTATCATGATAACATATGCGCTGGGATCCAAAACAACTTCTGTGACTTGCTTTATTGAAATACTTGCTTGATTTCAGTGGTCTGGAACCAAATTCTCAGTATCTCTGAGGTATGTATGTTCTGATACGTTATTTTTTTTTTTTTTAGATCTTTATAAAATGTATCCCTCATTTCATTTGACAAATGCCCCTTGTGCTCGATGCCACGTTCTCCGCTAGACACTTTGGGGAGTGTTTAGAAGCCTCTGACTGAGGGGCGATCTTGAGTGTTCCCAGAAAAGGAAAGGAAAGGAAGGGAAGGGAAACTATGTGAGGTGATGCCTGTATTAATGAACTTCATTTTAGTGATAATTTAACAATGTGCAAATATGAATTCATGAAATCATCACATCTTATGCCTTAAATATATGCAGTATTTGTCAATTATATCTCAATAAGGCTGGGAGGGAAATTTACTGTGTGACTCTTTAAGCCTCATTTTCTGCAAAGTACATCAGTGCCTCTTTATTTTTAGTGAGTGCATGCACACCCCAGGGATCTTGGTTTAGAGATGAATATGTGACCTCTCAGAGTCACTGTGATGCCATGAGCATTTTCTGAGTCTTCTAAGGGAGAACAGACACTCTTTCCTCTGGATGGGAACAGAATACGATATATTGGTTGGAGCTGCTGCAGCCGCAATACAGCCTTGAAGAAAGAGTCTGAGTTTTGAACCAATATGTTGGGAGTGTAAGTAAGAAAAAGGAGACAAAGAATGTGTGTTAGAGGGAGTGAGTATTATTGCTGTCTAGTCACTAAATCATGTCCAACTCATTTGCATCCCCATGGACTATAGCCCATTGGGCTCCTCTGGTCCATGGGATTTCCCAGGCAAGAATGCTGGTGTGGGTTGCCATTTCCTCTCCCGGGGATCACCCTGACCCAGGGATCAAACCCAAACCATGTCTCCTGAAGTGGCAGGTGGGTTCTTTACCCCTGAGCCACGGTGGAAGACCTGAGAGTATACTTGTGAAATAATTTGAACCCTTGATCAAGCTGTGCTTGGAGGTTAAAAGCTCTAATAATTTTAGTTCTATGACCTACTTAATCTCCCTTTAGTTTATGGCAGTTTGGGTAAGACTTGTAAATGAAAGATAAATAACTGACTCACACTGCCTGTCATGGATCTGTCAAAAATACTCTCAAGGTTATAAGTACAACAGAAGAGATGACTTAGAAGTCCCCTTCATCACAGAGCTTTTTTGCAACACATGTGGAAAAATGTCTGTTTAAAGCTTGTGGGGACCCCATTGATAAGACCCATATTTCACAGTTGGTACCATAGTCCTGAAAATCTACATAATTGAATATATCAGAAAGTGAGTGAGACCCTTAAGATCTTCATCTATGATTTGTTCAGAAACCCTAATTTCTGATTGAGTTTTAATTTGGAGGCTAAAAATATCTTAAAGCTGTACTTTTTCCAGTCTTTATAAGATGCTCATTTGAGAGCAATTCCTATTGTTTTTTTGGTTTCAGGGGGTTTCATTTTTTGAAATTATTTATTGAGCATACATAATTAATTCAGAATGCTTTTATATTGATTTGGATTAAGCTGAAAAGCATCCAGATGCATACACTCTGAGGCCATAAAATGAAATAGAAATCAGTTAGTGAGTGAAGCAATGGATTAGCTCGGGAAGAGTTAGACCAGATGAGTCGCAGGTAGTCAAGAAGGAATTTTGGGTCTGGAGTCCACAGAAGTTTCTCAGGCAGTTAGGTCTGCAGTGGGGCTCAGCCTAACTTCTTTGACAAGTGAGTGACTGGCAGAGACTAAAGCAAGACGAGAAACGCTCTGGGGAGAGACCAGTGCCCGCCTGCCACCCCCTCTCCCTCGCCCCGGGAGGCTTCCAGCAGACAGGCATTCCTTTTACTCTGACCTATGGCACTTAACAGTTTTCCCCATCAGTTTTCAGCATTGATGTAATCTGGTTATTTTTCTGTAGGGGGAAAAACCTTTCTTTCCTTATTTATGTTTGTATCCATGACTTGAATCATTGAAAGACATCCGTATCTGTGGACATATGCCTCGTTTCCTTCCATTTCCTTGCAAATGATATATTTCAGAGATGATAAATCTTCTCTTTACCTTAGCTGGGCCAGACACCACTGTGAAACTCACTGTAACGGGGCAGAGGTATATTCAGAGGTGAGAAGTGGGCTGTACCCCAGTCAGGGAGCCCAAGAATCAGTCCCTGACTTTTCTATGAGCCTATAATGTAACTTCTACCCCAAGGGCCTCAGCTTCCTCTTCTGTATTTGAGAAGCTGTTGTGATCAAGCGTGCCTGCCTCACAGAAATATGGGACCAAAACTGAATACACTGTAGTGAAAGCAGGCTCGTACGACTCAGGATGAGAATATAAACTGCCCTTATTCACATGCCTGGAGAAAAGAGGTGAACGACAGAAAGAGACGGAGATCCCATTCAGCCCCTTGTCCACTCTCTGTGGGACATTTCTGATAAAAAACGGCGGGGGCGGGGGGAATAAAGCCATCCGCCCCAGGAATCTGTCCCTCTCTCGACATAACTGTTTGCATTTTTATTCACTGTTTACTAAGACGGTGGCGGCGCTGGGTCTCCTCTGCGCACGCGGGTTTCTGCAGCTGCGGGTCCGGGCTTCCTGCTGAGCTTGAGGGATCTGCTCCGCGCGCCTGGGTGCTGGGCTCCCAGCCCATCGCACAGTCCTCTCCAGATGTGGCGCGCGGGCTCCGTTACCCACGGCGAATGGAACCTCAGCTCCCCGAGCAGGATCGGACCCTCAGCCCTGGCACCAGAGGGTGGATTCTTAACCGCCAGATCACCAGGGAAGTCCCTTGACGTGATTTTTAAATGAACTTCGTATCTGATCTCAGAGACCTTCTCCTCCTTACTGAATTCCATGCATAACTTCACCTGTGATTTTATATAAACCCCAGAAGGCTCCCATCAAATCAAATACTGATCAAAGTTGAAATTACATGGCTTGGAGGGTCTGGGGAAACACACTGTCTGCCAGCTTGCCTTCTCTGCTTCCTCCTAATCACCTTGCCTTCCAGGGAGAGACGTCAGGAAGATTGCTTCTTCTCTAATGCCTGGCATTTTTTCTTATCAATACCATTCACTCTCACTTTCTCCAATAAGTTCCCTGATGCACTTTATTTTATTTTTTATTTTTTTTTTAACACCAAGAACATTTTGTATTGGGGTGTAGCTGAATAACAATCTTGTGGTAGTTTCAAGTGAGCAGTGAAGGCACTCAGCCTTACATACGCATATGTCTATTCTCCCCAACCCCTCTGCCAGCCGGGCTGGCACATAGTACTAAGCAGGGTTCACTGTGCTGGTTATCCATTTTAAATATGGAAGCGTGTCCTTGTCCACCCCAAACTCCCTAACTGTCCCCTCCACCTGGCAGTAAGTTCTTTCTCTAAGTCCCTCTCTTTTGGTTTTGTAAGTAAGTCCATTTGTTTCATTTCTAAGATCATGGCATCCAGTCCCATCACTTCATGGCAAATAGAAGGGGAAAACGTGGAAGCAGTGACAGATTTTCCTTTTTGGCTCTAAAATCTCTCAGATGGTGACTGTAGCCATAAAATTAAAAGATGATTGCTTCTTGGCAAGAAAGCCGTGGCAAACCTAGACAGTGTGTTAAAAAGCAAAGACATCACTTTACCGACAAAGGTTCATGTAGTCAAGGCTACTGTCTTTCCAGTGGTCATGTATGGTTGCAAGAGCTGGGCCATAAAGAAGGTAGAACACCGAAGAATTGATGCTTTTCAAACTACAGTGCTGGAGAAGAGAGTCCCTTGGACTGCAAGGAGATCAAACCAATCTTAAAGGAAATCAGCCCTAAATATTCATTGGAAGGGCTGATGCTGAAGCCGAACTCCAATACTTTGGTCACCTGATGTGAAGAGCTGACTCATTGGAAAAGACCCTGATGGTGGGAAAGATTGAAGGAAGAAGGAGAAGGGGACAACAGAGGATGAGATTGTTGAATGGCATCACCGACTCAATAACACGAACTTGGGCAAACCCCAGGAGATGGTGAGAGACAGGGACGTCTGGCGTGCTGCAGTCCATGGGGTCATGGAGAGCTGGCACAAACAGGCAACTGAACGGCAACATCCCTTTCCCCTGGCAACTATAAGTTCCTCTCTAAGTCCATGAGTCTCTTTCTGTTTTGTAAGTAAGTTGATTTGTATCATTTCTTTTCTTTTTTTCTTTTTAGATTCCACTTATAAGGCATGCCATAGGTTATTTCTCACTTTCTGTCTGACTTCACTCAGTCTGACACTCTCTAGGTCTATCCTGTTGCTGTGATCCACTTTCTTCACAGAAGTGAGCATCTCCATTTAATTTGATCCTGGGGACATAGGCTGTGGACAGAGAATGATTTATGAGGAAGAGAGAATGTGGGCTATGCACAGATTTATTGGCGTGAGAAATAAAGTCCAGATGTGACTCATTTTTGAGGAATACCATAAATATGCCTGATTTGTCTCATTTATAACAAAGGGGGTTGTCTGGGCTTACAGCAGCCTGCTGTTTCTTCAGTGAGTTCCTCAACTTTTGTCTCCTCTTTCAGGGGAGAGCTAAAACTGGAGGAGTTAGGGGGTGATTGATGGGGGTTTGAATATTGTAGCTCCTTCAATGTCCCAATTGGTTTTCTAAATTACTGCCTCTTCACAAGCTAATCATTTATTACCCTGGCTTCCTGTAAAGTTTACATGTTGGTAACTATCTCCTGCCTTTGCCATTTTTAAAGCCAATGTTTAATAAGAGGGGTCGATGACTTTTATAAATCCATTTAGTGTTATTACTTAAAATATTGGAAGCACACACATCAGAAGAAACAACAACAAAAATATCCTGCTTCTTTTACTTCCTGCTGCATCGAAAAAGGATGCTACCAACCACCTGGCTTGCTCATGGCCTTCCTAAAAGTATTACATATGTGTTAAAACTTGCATGGGAGATGTATCTTAGCTCCTTGCCATTTAAAGTGTGGTTTGTAGGCCAGTCAGATTGAGCGCCCTGGGAACTTGATATGAATGCAGGGTCTCAGGCCTCACTCCAAAACAGAATCTGTACTTTAGTAAGATCCCCAGGTGATCTGGGTTCACATTAGACTTTGAGAAGTTTTGTGACACTTTTGTTAGTAATGCCGTAAGGGGCTTCCCTGGTTGCTCAGACAGTAAAGAATCTGCTGAAATGCAGGAGATATGGGTTTGACCCCTGGGTTGGGAAGATCCCCTGGAGGAGGAAGTGGCAACCCACTCCAGTATTCTTGCCTGGAGAATCCCATGGACAGAGGAGCCCGGCAGGCTGCAGTCCCGGGGGTCGCAGAGAGTCGGACACGACTGATTGACTAAGCACAGCACAGCACCATCAGACCAGAGGATTGCCCAGGTGGCGCTAGTGATAAAGAGCCCACCTGCCGATGCACGAGATGGAAGAGTCTAGGCGTCAGTCCCCGGGTTGGGAAGATCTCCTGGAGAAGGACACGGCAACCCACTCCAGGATTCTTGCCTGGAGAATCCCGTGGACAGAGGAACCTGGTGGGCTACAGTCCATGGGGTCACAAAGAGTCGGACACAACTAAGTGACTAACACAGCCAGCAGCCAGAAATGCCATAAGAGACTTAAGGAAAGAGAAGGGTCCACATTTCCTACAATAAAGTGGAGCAGTGTGGTTCAGATCTGTCCTTGGCTTCCATTGTGATATCAGAGGAAGATGTGCTAACTGGGACATAATGTCGCTTGTGACTCTTTCATTATGCTGTCATTCTTTTTAAGCCATCAGTGGGATATATCTTAAAAAGCATGATGCAGCTGTCACCGATTAGCTGATGAAAAATGACGTGTGTGCCGGTGAGGCCTGGACCGTACATGGCAACATGCACTCCGGCCCCACTGCTTAGCTTCTTGCATCAGCAAAGCTCAGTCTTGTAAACTCTGCCTAAGATCTCTCTTCCATTGAGCAAACATGATTTCCCCAACCAGCTAACATCATTTGTTTTCCTCTCCTTCTGATGTAGTAAAAACACATAACTCCAATGCATCCAATTTCTGAAAATCAGGGCAAAAAACAAGATATAAAATGTAAAAAAATGTGTCTGACCCCAAACAGAATATATTTTTATATCAAGGTATCATTGTTGACTCAATTAGGTGTGATGTATTGAAGGTAAACTCACAGAACAATAAAAGTTTTATCTCTCTAAAACTAGAAAGCACTTTGAAAGTCTCATGGTCTACATTTTTTGAAAGAAACAAAAAGAGAAGTTGCTCTTTTTTGCTGTTGTTGTTGTTCAGTCACTAAGATGTGTCTGACTCTTTGGGACCCTATGGGCTGCAGCACGCCAGGCTTTCCTATCCTTCAGTATTTCCTGGAGTTTTCTCAAACCCATGTTCATTGAGTCAGTGATGCTGTCTAACCATCTCTTCCTCTGCTGTCCTCTTCTCCTTCTGCCTTCAATCTTTCCCAGCATCAGGGTCGTTTCCAGTGAGCCAATTCTTCACATCAGGTGGCCAAAGTATTGGGGTTTCAGCTTCAGCATCTGTCCTTTCAATGAACACCCAGGACTGATCGCCTTTAGGATGGACTGGTTTGACCTCCTTGCAGTCCAAGGGACTCTCAAGGGTCTTCTCCACACCACAGTTCAAAAGCATAGTTCACTTTTTACTCTTATTTTAGTTGGCACCAAATTTACCTGAATCAATATCATTCCATTAACATATTCATGAAGAGATAGAAAAAGGGAAAATTGTAACAACCAGAAGTGACCATTAGGACTCAAAGAAGCTAGTGCTAGGCTTTGAGGAAAAGTTCAGCCACAGCGCACCGTGGAATATGTGCAGTGTCTCTAACAGCACTGAGGATGTGGGGACACTGAAGCACCCTGTCCTTGTGTTTAAGTTCTCGGACTCGACCTTAGCTGCAAAAACAGATGTGGCAGTTCTGACGCTGCCCCCTTTCTATATTTGTTCATAGATGGGAGTTCACAGCAAACAACAGAGCAAGAAATTTGGGGTGAAGGTGTAGGTAGCTGAGGCAAAGGTACCCTCAGAAGGGAACCATCTCCCTGAACGACTGTGTTACTAACAGGAAGCTCTGTGCTCAGACTTTTCTAGAGATGATAGGGTTTTTTCTCCTTACTTTCAAGTGTTTCATTCATTCTGATGATCAGAGGTTTAAGCATTGTGGGTACAGGAAGATTTTAAATTCAAGGATAATCACTTTGCCTGTCCCTCTCGTTCCCAAATACCCCCAGCCTTCTGCAGAGGTGGGGCCACCTGGCGGGTGGCAGGGGGTGGTCTCTGGTTCTTGCGAGGCTGGAGCTGCTCAGACAGGGTCTTGGTCAAGGGGCACAAGTGCGTCCTCCTTCTCAAGAACTAGAGGAGGGGGGAGAGGTTGGCGTGCCCTGTGGATCCAGCCCGTGTTGCTCTCTCACCGTATGTCCTCCAGCTTAGAGTCTCCAGTAATAGAAGTCTTGCTTGTTCTCCAGCTGGTGACAGTTTTGCCTCACCTCAGAGTTGGGTAAAACATTTGAACAGGAACGATCAGTGATGCCTGAAAGAGTACAAGATATAGGAAAAAGTGATCAGTTAGGTTAAAATGAATATATTAGGTTAAATGTATGTGATTACTGTGACCAGTATGTTAACTAATCTCAAGCTATAAACCTGAAAAAGGAACTTGACCAAGAAACTCTCAATGAAGGATGTTAGGAAGGACATTTACATAAAATTCACAAGGAAGCCTACATTTAGATATTTTTCTAAATAAGTTTATAGATCCAGTTATTTTTCCACGTGTACATATTAAAAAGTAGCAATTTGTTAAATCTGAGTATGTTGAATATGCCACAACATTTTAAATATTATACTGCAATTTTCTTTTTCCTTTTTAAATATATCAGAAGCTGGAAAAATATAAGCAATCTGGGTCTCGCTTGACCCCTCAAAGATCTTCATAAAATCCCACTGAAGTGTCTGTAGACCTTGGTCAAGGACCATCCCCACTCACTTTGACAAGGTCTCGGTTTAATCTCCAAAAACTCTAAAAAAGGAAAATGACCTCCAGGTGCCACAAAGATGGTCCCTCTGGAAATTACTCGTGCAACAACAAGGAGAAATTGCATGAATGTGTTTATCGTCCACAAGGAAATGCAAAAAAGGGCATTCTCTGAAACAGTGGCAGAAAGTCACGGGTAAAAAAAAGGCACTGAGCAGTTCATTTATCTTAGAAGAGATGGATGAGATTAGGAAAGGTTCAAGGAAATTAAAAATGAAGAAGTGGAATTCTGTTCCACACCAGAGACGCTGAGGAACTGAGTACCCTCTGTAGCTGAAACACATCCCTGGCATAAGGGATACACATGAAAAGTTTCTGAAAATATAGCAAAAGGAGTCCATAACATGAAATCAATTTAGAGACACGGAATGAAGACTTAAGAGATCTGTGCTCTGGGTTCCAAAAGAAAAGACCAAAACAGAACTAACAAAATGTATGGAATATGAGGCTGTCTGCTTGTGATGACAGCAACAGTAGTCTCTGATTTTATCAAAATACAAAAGGGAAATCTGAGAAAGGGCACTGTGCTCTGAGCAAAATCAGAAGAGAACCACAACTAGGTGCAAATGGTCATAATTTTTAAATAACATCAAGAATCCTAATGAGGAAAGGAAAACAGTTCCCTAATCAGTTCAGTTCAGCGGCTCAGTCGTGTCCGACTCTTTGTGACCCCATGGACTGCAGCACGCCAGGCCTCCCTGTCCATCACCAACTCCTGGAGTTTACTCAAACTCATGTCCATTGAGTCAGTGACACCATCCAACCATCTCATCCTCTGTCGTCCCCTTTTCCTCCTACCCTCAATCTTTCCCAACATCAGGGTCTTTTCCAATGAGTCAGCTCTTCGCATCAGGTGGCCAGAGTACTGGAGTTTCAGCTTCAGCATCAGTCCTTCCAATGAACACCCAGGACTGATCTCCTCTAGGATGGACTGGTTGGATCTCCTTGCAGTCCAAGGGACTCTCAAGAGTCTTCTCCAACACCACAGTTCAAAAGCATCAATTCTTTGGTGCTTGGCTTTCTTTATAGTCCAACTCTCACATCCATACATGACCACTGGAAAAACCATAGCCTTGACTAGATGGACTCTTGTTGACAAAGAAATGTCTCTGCTTTTTAATATGCTGTCTAGGTTGGTCATAACTTTCCTTCCAAGGAGTAAGCGTCTTTTAATTTCATGACTGCAATCACCATCTGCAGTGATTCTGGAGCCCAAAAATTAAAGTCAGCCACTGTTTCCACTGTTTCCCCATGTACTTGCCATGAAGTGATGGGACCAGATGCTGTGATCTTAGTTTTCTGAATGTTGAGCTTTAAGCCAACTTGTTCACTCTCCTCTTTCACTTTCATCAAGAGGCTCTTTAGTTCTTCTTCACTTTCTGCCATAAGGGTGGTGTCATCTGCATATCTGAGGTTATTGATATTTCTCCTGGCAATCTTGATTCCAGCTTGTGCTTCATCCAGCCCAGCGTTTCTCATGATGTACTCTGCATATAAGTTAAATAAGCAGGGTGACAATATATAGCCTTGACGTACTCCTTTTCCTATTTGGATCCAGTCTGCTGTTCCATGTCCAGTTCTAACTGTTGCTTTCTGACCTGCATACAGGTTTCTCAAGAGGCAGGTCAGGTGGTCTGGTATTCCCATCTCTTTCAGAATTTTCCACAGTTTATTGTGATCCACACAGTCAAAGGCTTTGGCATAGTCAATAAAGCAGAAATAGATGTTTTTCTGAAACTCTCTTGCTCTTTTGATGATGATCCAGTGGATGTTGGCATTCTGATCTCTGGTTCCTCTGCCTTTTCTAAAACCAGCTTGAACATCTGGAAGTTCATGGTTCGGGTATTGCTGAAGCCTGGCTTGGAGAGTTTTGAGCATAACTTTGCTAGCGTGTGAGATGAGTGCAATTGTGTGGTAGTTTGAGCATTCTTTGGCATTGCCTTTCTTTGGGATTGGAATGAAAACTGACCTTTTCTAGTCCTGTGGCCACTGCTGAGTTTTCCAAAGTTGCTGGCATATTGAGTACAGCACTTTCACAGCATCATCTTTCAGGATTTGAAACAGCTCAACTGGAATTCCATCACCTCCACTAGCTTTGTTCATAGTGATGATTTCTAAGGCCCACTTGACTTCACATTCCAGGATGTCCAGCTCTAGTGAACGATCGCACCATCGTAATTTTCTGGGTCATGAAAATCTTTTGTACAGTTCTTCTGTGTATTCTTGCCACCTCTTCTTAATATCTTCTGCTTCTGTTAGGTCCCTACCATTTCTGTCCTTTATCGAACCCATCTTTGCATGAAATGTTCCCTTGGTATCTCTAATTTTCTTGAAGAGATCTCTAGTCTTCCCTATTCTATTGTTTTCCTCTATTTCTTTGCACTGATCACTGAGGAAGGCTTTCTGATCTCTCCTTAGTTCCCTAATAAAGCAAGACAAAACAGACTGGGGTCAGAACAATTGTGTACAACACTTGAAGTTACAGAGCCAAAGGTCAGCTGCAATTTTCAAAGTTGTGTGGTCAGTCCAAGAATGAATGCCTTGCCATACAGTATTTCATGGATAAAGGCAATTGATTTTAGGTCATCAAAGGCTCAGAAAATATAGCATGCTTGGAGCAAAAATGATAGGTGGATATATATTTCACTTATAAGAAATGGAACAAAATAAGAGCTTGAGAACAGTGAAATCTTAGTATAAAAGTATTAGAGGCAAACATCTAAACAGAGTATTGAAATTATACAATTTTATACATCCAGACACAAAACTGGAGGCATGCTCAACACTTACTCTTGAATGAAAGGTTTACTGAACAGAATAGACATTTCCTTTTTTTTTTTTTTTGCCTTTAAAATAAATTATTTCCACATATCCAGTCGTTTTTCAGTAGCTAGGTCGTGTCCTACTCTTTGCAACTCCATGGACTACAGTACAGCAGGCTTCCCTGTTTTCACTATTTCCTGGAGCTTGCTCAAACTCCTGTCCTTTGAGTTGATGATGCCATCCAACCATCTCATCCTCTGTCACCCCCTTCTCCTGATCTCAATCTTTCCCAGCATCAAGGTCTTTTCCATCGAGTAGGCTGGTCACATCAGGTGGTCCAAGAATTGGCACTTGAGCGTCAGTCCTTCCAGTGGCCAACAGACACTTGGATTGTGACCGGATGGACATGTTAACTCAGTGAGATCCGTAATGACACATTTGTGGTTGTGCCCAAGATGACAAATGGCATCTCTAGCGAAACAAAGACCCTTCTGCACTCAGCGTGGCGTCTTGCTCCTGATTTTCTCTACAAACTCTCAGAAGTTGCAGTGGCACCTCTGTGGGTTTCCTCTGGGCCTTCCTGGGATAGCTGATCCATCCAGTGCGCTTAGCTGGATTGCAGCCGCTTGGCTGAGCAGAGGGGAGGAGGGCTCTCCCGTGCAGAGGGGAGGAGGGCTGTCCCGTGCAGCGCAGAGGAAGGCTCTCTGGTGCAGAGGGGAGGAGGGCTCTCCCGTGCAGAGGGGAGGAAGGCTCTCCCGTGCAGAGGGGAGGGCACGGCCTGCCTGTGACGTCCGCATGGGCCGGCGCCCGAGAACTGCCGGCCGCTCTCCCTCTGCGTTGTGAAATGTTCCCGTTTATAAGTCTGGACCTCTTTTTATTTTATTTTGAGGAAGGACATTTGGAAACGGGCTGTCTTTGTTCCGTTGCAGTAGTTTTGGTTCTGTCTAGCTCGTAGGCAGTCGTCCTGGACAGCCTCTCCGAGCACCGTGTGATTTAGGCGTTCATTAGTGGGCAGAGAGCCCCACGCAGGCCGCTCTCAGCGAAGAGCCGACACTTGGGGGCTGTCAGCCGCTTGGATTTATCCTGAATACAGAATCCGCATGAAACGTTTCCTCTAGACGTTTATTAACACAAGAGGGGCGGGAGTGGAGATTGGCAGGGTGGGAGGGAGTCAGTTTAACTTATTTTATATATTAGACAACACAGGGTAAATGACGTTTGGAATTAACGAAGCGTATAATCATAATTACATGGCTGGTTCATCATCCTACCTCCAAGATCACGCCTGAAATCAGCGAACATCATAATACATGCATGAGTCTTCGTTCAGTGGCTGTCTAGCTTGGAGTGAGTGTTCAAAAGCTTAACTCTCAGGATGAATAACCAGCTAGTCCTCCAGCAAAAAAAACAAATCAGGCGCTGACCAAAGGCAGTGCAGGATTAAGAGAAATAGCATGTATCTTCCGCTCCTGACTTCACAGTTTGGGGAGATGGGATGACGAGCGGGAAAGCTGCGGTCCTAGAACACTGGCTCTCCCCACGTGCTCCGCGCCCAGGGCAGCAGCGTAAGAAGGAGTGCCAAGCCTGCTATTTACTGAACAGTGGCCGTGCTCCAGGGACTGTGCCAGCAGGTGGAGTGCAGTATTTTACACAGAATAGACGCTCAATAGGTGTTCAACGAATAAATCAATATTTGATTTTGAAATATATATGTATTTATACAAATGTATTGCTGGCCACCTAATGTGAAGAGCCAACTCCTTGGAAAAGACCCTGATGCTGGGAAAGATTGAGGGCAGGATGTGAAAGGGATGACAGAGGGTGAAATGGTTGGATGGCATCATCGACTCAATGGACATGAGTTTGAGCAAACTCTGGGAGATGGTGATGGACAGGGAGGCCTGGCGTGCAGCAGTGCATGGGGTTGCAGAGTTCGACACGACTGAGCGACTAAACAGCAACAGTACATATGCAGTGTGTGTATATTCATACATACACAGGTATTTAGAGGTACAGAGTAAAGAAGAAGGAATCTTGCATTCAGTGGACTTGGGCCTATGCCTAGGCACCATATAATTAAATATATAGACTTAAGACGAGTTCTGTCACAGCTTTTCTTTTCCATCTTACTGTTGTTGATACTCATGGTCTCATAACTTCTACTTCACTCTAATAATCCTCAAGGAAGATCGTGTCGTTTTCCTGAAAAAGCCATCTCTGAGCATGCTGTTGTTGTTCAGTTGCTCAGGCGTGTTCAACTCTTCATGACCCCATGGACTGCAGCACACCAGGCTTCTCTGTCCTACACAGACTCCCAGAGCTTGCTCAGACTCATGTCCATCGAGTCAGTGATGCCATCCAACCATCTCATCCTCTTTCGTCCCCTTCTCTTCCTGCCCTCAATCTTTCCCAGCATCAGGGTCTTTTTCAAGGAGTCAGTTCTTCACATCAGGTGGCCAGAGTACTGGAGCTTCAGCATCAGTCCTTCCAATGAATATTCAGGACTGATTTCCTTTAGGATGGATTGGATGGATCTCCTTGCAGTCCAAGGGTCTTCTCCAACACCATAGTTCAAAAGCATCAGTTCTTCAGCACTCAGCTTCCTTTATAGTCCAACTCTCACATCCATACATGACAACTGGAAAAACCATAACTTTGATTATACAGAAATTTGTCAGCAAAGTAATGTCTCTGCTTTTTAATATACTATCTAGGGTTGTCATAGCTTTTCTTCCAAGGAACAAGCATTTTTAATTTCATGAGCTCCCTAGATTCAGATCCTATGGGCACAATGTACATTTTGATATTTGGCCCAAACCCCTAATGGGGATAGTGGGTCATTCTCCTGCCTCTGGAAGGGAAGCCTGGCCAGTATCCTTGCAATGTATGGACAGCCAAGGTGACCGGGTTGCCATCCGGGGTCTTGCTCGCTGTGAAAGCCCAGCTGTGTGTGGCTGTCAACGAGCTGCCCGGCGGCCCTTCCCATGTTCATCAAGAAGGTAAACACGCTTCCACTCCTGGTTTACTGTGGCATTTTGGGTTCTGGATATTTCAGTGTTCTGCAGACTAGCTGTGTAGCACTTTGTGCGTATCTGATATAATAGAGAGAGTGTGAACTCACCCTCTATATCCAGTCATAAGAAGCTAGTTCTCATAGGCCCTCTTTCCCATAATTAAAAATAGTAATGACGATATTTGTGTAGCACCACTTAGAGGACTGCTCTTTCAGTCACCGAGTCGTGTCCGATACTTTGCGACCCCGTGGACCGAAGCACACCAGGCTCCTCTGTCCTCCACCATCTCACGGAGCTTGCTCAAACTCATGTCCACTGAGTCGGTGATGCCATCCAACCATCTCATCTTCTGATGCCCTCTTCTCCTCTTGCCCCCCATCTTTCCCAGCATCGGAGTCTTTTTCAATGAGCCAGCTCTTTGCATCTAGTGGCCGAAGTACAGGAGCTTCAGCATGTGTATGTGTTGAACGCTTAGTCATGTCTGAGTCTTCAGTCCTTCCAAAGAACACCCAGGACTGGATGTTTAGGATGGACTGGTTGGATCTCCTTGCAGTCCAAGGGACTCTCAAGAGTCTTCTCCACACCACAGTTTAAAAGCATCAATTCTTCAGCCTTCTTCATGGCCCAACTTTCACATCCATACATGCTTACTCAGAGGTCTAGAAGGAATACACAGATACACAGATAGCTTGAGGAGCCAGGAGGGGACTGTGAAGGCCTCAGGGATCAGCTGCAGGGGGTGAGCAGACACAGACGGAGGGGCAGGGAGAGGAGAGGTTCCTGGAGCCCGGCTGTGCTGGTCCGCTGGAACAGGCCGGGTGGAGCAGACTTGCAGCGCAGTATTCCACTCCCGCCCACACTGACTCGGCGGACCGGAGCAGCACAGAATAGACACCCCACCTCTTTCTCTTTTGCTGTGTTTTTCGCTGGAGCCACCCTTGTTTCGTCTCTACTGGGCGAGAGGGCAGCATCGCTGGGGTGAGACCACACAGGGCCGCCTCGCTGGGCGATGTCGGCAGAGAGTGCAGAGCGGGCCTGGGCAGAGGGCAAACAGGACACGGCCAGGACAGCTTTCCTTTTGTCTTTTCCCACCTGGGTTCCCCTTCAGCGGCTTCCCTCCGCTCATTGTCACAGACTTCCGAAAAGGCAGCCTCCCCCTCTGCCCCAAGCCCCTGGAGCCCTCTCCTGTCCTACGCGGAACCCGCTTTCTCTGTTTCTCTCCTTCCTTGGCACTTACATGGGCTTCCCTGGTGGTTCAGCTGGTAAAGAATCTGCCTGCAGTGCAGGAGACCTGGGTTCGATCCCTGGGTCGGGAAGATCCCCTGGAGAAGGGAAAGGCTATCCACTCCAGTATTCCTGGACTTCCCTGGTGGTTCAGCTGGTAAAGAATCTGCCTGTGATGCGGGAGACCTGGGTTCGATCCCTGGGGCGGGAAGATCCCCCGCAGAAGGGAAAGGCTACCCACTCCAGTGTCCTGGCCTGGAGAATACCAGGGACTGCATGGTCCATGGGGTCACACACAGTAGGACATGACTGAGTGCCTTTCACTTTCACCTCACTTGCGCTTCTGTATCAGTTTTTCTGTGATTACACTACCTGAGGAACAACCTTAGAATCCTAGTGGCTTATAATCATGTTTATCTGAAAAGACTGGCTTTGCATCTCCAGAGCATCTTTGATAGGTACATTTCCCCAGAGTCATGTTTTATTTGTGGTTTAGTGTGTTACTTTTTTCATGTAAATTTTTCTTTATGTGCTAATTTGTCTAGAGCCTTTCTTAAAGTCTTTTATGAAAAGAAATTATAAGGCTGTTCCTGGGAAGGCTCTTTCAAGTAATTCTAAGGGGCCCGGGGCTCCCCGGTGGCTCAGCTGGTGAAGAATCTGCCTGCAGCGTGGGAGACGGGGTGCAGCCCCTGGGTTGGGGTGCGCTGGGGAAGGGCGCGGCTGCCCTCCCCAGTGTCCCTGCCTGGAGAATTCTAACACTCTCACCTTAGGAGACTTAGGGCTGGGCAAGCCTCCTCTCAGTGCTCCCAGAGAACCTAGAAGCCTCTTCTATCCTTAACCAGCTTTAATCTTAAGACAATAGAAACGTTGTGTTACTCTAATGTTGACTTTGATCACATGAAGACTGATCTACGTCACGTCTCAGTGAGTGCTCAGTTGCTTAGTCATGCCGACTCTGTGACTCCATGGACTCGAGTCTGCCAGGCTCCTCTGGTCATGGGATTCTTCTGGCAAGAATACTGGAGCAGATTGCCGTTTCCTTCTCCAGGGGATCTTTCTGATCCAGGGGTCAAACCCGTGTCTCCTATGTCTACTGCATTGCAGGCGGTTTCGTTACCACCGAGGACCTAGGAAGCCCTATGTCTCAGTGGGACCTGAAAAAGAACTAAAATTATTAGTGTCTATAAATGGTACATTGAGTACAGGTATCATTTTACAGTATCCTCCTTATCTAAGACCCCAGGCAGATGCCAGAAACCGTAGACAGTACCGAGCCTTGTATGTACTATGTTGTCCCCTAAATCTACGTACCTATGGGGGACTTCCCTGGGGCCCTAGTGGTAAAGAACCTGCCTCTCAACGTAGGAGACATGAGAGAGGCAGGTTTGACCCCTGGCCCGGGAAGATCCCCTGGGGAGGGCGTGGCAGCCCACTCCTGTATTCTGTGGTGTATTCCGTGGTGTAGGACACCAATGAGTGACTTACACACACATACCTATAATAGAGCTTAATTTATAAATTAGGCACAATAGGTAATGACAAAAACTGATAAAAGAATTATAACATTACGCTGTAGTGACAGTTACGTGAATGTGGCTCTCTATCTCTCAAAATACTTGTTTTTACTGTACTCACCCTTCTTATGAGGATCTGAGGTCACAAACCGTCTGCGTGACAGGGTGAAGTGAGCAGGATGACATCAGCTCTGTGAGGCAGCGTTAGGCGGTTGTGGACCTCCTGGACACATCAGAAGAAAGAACAGCTGCTTCGGGTGACCCTGGGATGTGGAGCTTTGACCACATGGAGGGTTGGGAGCCAGGAACATGTGACCACGACAAGACATTCAGGGCAGGACAAGGTTTAATCACACTACTCGGAATGGCAGGCAGTGTGAGTCTCATGAATTGTTTACTTCTAGAACTTTCCATGTAATACTTTCACACAGGATTGACTATGGGTAACTGAAACCACGAAAAGCAAAACTGCAGATAAGGAAAAACTACAAACTATCAGTGAGGTATATTTAAACTTAGAGCCAGTTATCATAGGTATCCAACAGGAAGTGGGCAATTAACTCCATGCCTTGATGAGGAGTATGTTACGGGACCCTTCTTCACAGAAAACAAGAGTTGCCCAAGTGTTTGGGCAAAAAGTAGGTTTGTTGGGGCCTTAACTCTAGAGCAGGAAATTGCCAGGTAGCTCATTGGTAAAGAATCCACCGGCCAATGCAGGAGATACAGAAGATGCAGTTTGATCCCTGGGTTGGGAAGATCCCCTGGAGAAGGAAATGACAGCCCACTCCGGTATTCTTGCCTGGAGAACCCCATGGACAGAGGGGCCTGGCGGGCCACAGGCCCCTCTGTCTAAAGAGGTGAACACAGTGAGTGACTGAGCACACACACAGGAAATTCCTACCTTAGAAACCCCAAAAGCTAAACTTGTGGGGGAAAAAAACACAAGGAAGCATAAGGAAAACTAAGGCCCCAGTACCAAGGAAAGCACATAAAATCTCCAGATCAGTTGGGAACCAGAAAAGGGGGTTAAGGGCAAAAATTACAAAGGCAAGAATTGAGAACTCTGGGGAAAGAAAAGGGGAAAGATGAGCAAAGGTTGTATCTTCTATAAATGTCCTTAAATACCAGAGCATCTAAAGGAGCAATAAAGGTCTGATCCATTTACATCTTTAAAATATTGCATCATTTTAAACATCATAGTGAATTTCCACTAAGAAGTATAAAACTCATGGTATAGATTGACATTCATTTTTAACTAATGCTTTTAACAAAAAAGTTTTCAGTGAAAATGTGTGTTATACAGAAGACAATTATACAATTTCTGAATTAAAAGCACACATACACACATAATTTCGTGGAGCAGTGTGGTCTAGTTTGAGGAACCAAATTTAAAGTTTAGTGCTCCCTTCTTTCAACCCTTCAGTGTCCCTCCGTAACTGAGTGCATGATCTCATTTGTGCCTGATGTTAGAGCCCTGAACTCGGGGGTTTTAATGTCTATGAAGACTAACCCGAGTCTCCTTGTCTTGTCTCCTCTGCCCATCCCAGAATGGATCTTGAAAATCACTGCTGGTAACTCATCTTTATCAGCCCTCTGAGTTTGGCTGACTTTAAGGGTTAGAAATAATGCTAAGAGTTTATAGGGCGTGGAAAAAAAAAAAACTGATTTAACATTTCTTGTGCATTGATGATAGGCAAAATGCCTGAGAGACATGTTTTATTAATGTTTTTATTTGTTGGCATCTTTCATTGTTTTGCATACTAATCCTTCTTTGTGTTTTAATTTTGTCAGGACATGTGGTTTTCACAACCAGAGGAAGTCTAAAAAGGAAGTTTTGGCAAGTACCTCTTTAATTTGATGGTTGTAGACAGAGAGTATGAATAAATTGCGCTAAAATGTATTAATTATCCAGTGTGGCAGTCGAATCAGTTTCAATAGGAGGTTGCCAGTGTTCTCCATTGTTTTCTGTTCAGCAGTCACAGCCCAGAATCATTTTCAGAAACTACAAAGCAGAGAACATTAGGAACATACCAAAGTTAGCAAAATGAATAATAAGTGCTGTTTGCAGAACTTCTCCACTTAAACAGTTGCATTTATATTACTAATTCACTTCTTTGCAAGGACAACTTAACTGAACATTGGAGAAAAGAAATTTGATTGCAGTAGTTTGGAAGGAAAGTAACACTCCATCATTGCCTGGCGGTCCAGAGGGTCCCAAAGAGTCAGACAGGACTTAGCGAGTAAACAGCAGCAGCAGCCCTCCAGCGCGGAGTCCATCCCTCGGGACACCGTGGCACACAGTCTAACGTCTTTCATTATTTTAAATGGGATTCATTTAAAATGTTGCTTTTAAATTAGTTTCAACAACGTACATTTACGACAGCTTTTGAAGTTAGCTTTTAGATTCCTAGAATGCTACGTATTAATTCATATACAAAGATTCACGAAGGTGTTCCTCATCATCACAGCTGATATGAATCCTTATCACACACCTAACCTACCTTTTGAGGTATTATCCTTTTTATCATGAATTATTTTTGTTTACATCTTATCTACCAAATCTTAGTCTACATAAAGCATGTATTTGAAGGAACTCATAGCTGCAAGTGACAGAAACCCAGTTCCAAATAGGGAGTTTACTGATTCGTATACCTGGAAGGCCAGGGGTAAACCTGCTTCAGGTAAGGCCAAATCCGGAAGCTCAGATCCGAACAACATGAACCTGTTTCTCCCCATCTCAGATCAGCTTTCATCGTGGTTGACTCAATTCCCAAGTAGCCTTTCTCCATGTATAGTAAGAAGGCTACAGTTTATTCTAGGCTTGTATTCCACCAGCTCATCAACTAAAGAGATAGTGTCTTTCTCTTAATAGTTTCGGTGAATGTCTCAGGCAGGACTGGTGTTGGCTCAGCTCGGGTGATGGATTCATCTGTGAACCAGTAGTTGTGACTGAGGGATGGTGGTACTCTGAATGGCTCTGCTGAAAGCCCATCCATTGAGAAGAGAACAAAAATGTCTTTGAAAAGGAAAAGGTGTATTTTCCTGGAAGAAAGAGGGATGAATTGCGGCATCCCTTACAGAGCAGGACGGTGCCTGACTGTCATCCTGCCTCATCCAGATCCCTCACCCCTTCCCTACATCATCTGCTCATTACAATCCACATCTCGAGCTAGAGCAAATATCAGATAAATGAGTGTGTGCATGAAATGTCAGAGTACCGTGGGAAATGATGGGTCCTGAAGGCCAAGACCGCTGGTTTCAAATTTTGGCTCCATCATAAACCAACTGAGGAAATCTGGGGAAAAGTACTATATGAGGTCCCACTCCCCTGTAATAATACAGAGATTTCTAAGAGGAAGAAAGAAAAAACATGTGTACATAGTAGAGTTGTTTTGTTTTTTGGGAAAAAAAAAAAAAAAGGAGCACATGCTTCACTAAAATACTAGTCTATTAATTTTATAATTATCATTTAAATGTAATATTTTAAGTTTGATATTTAACTGTTAAAACTTAGTTGATTATTCATAGAATTAAACAACACAATTCAGTATCTATTGATTTGGATTCAAGTATATATTATAATTTTTGTATTTTTCACATAAAATATAGCATCTGTGTTTTTCATGAAATTAAATTGAGAAGTACCACTTAAGAAGATTTCATTCTTGATCTGTTTTCTAATATTTCTTGTTTGCTTGTTTTTGGCTGTGCTGGGCTTTGCTGCCGCTCAGGCTTTCTCCAGCGGAGGCAAGTGGGGACGGCTGTCTGCGCTGCCGGCTTCCTGCTGTGGAGGCTTCCCGGTGCCCAACGCGGGCTCCCGGTTGCTCCGGTAGCGGCCCGCGTGGGCTCGCAGCGGCGGCTCCGGCCCCCAGAGCGCAGGCGCAGTCGCTGGGGTGCCCGGCTGAGCGGCTCCGCTGCGGGTGGGACCTTCCCAGTCAGGGATGGAGCCGTGTCTCCCGCACTGGCAGAGGGAAGCTTTACCGCTGAGCCACCAGGGAAGCCCCTGATCTATTTTCTTTTTAAAAATATGTGCCCCTCTGATGCTAGGAATGGACTGATAATTCTGTCACTTAACATACCCATATAAAGGAAGGAGAAGGACAATATTTTTATGTTTTGAGACAATATTTTACTCTTCTCATTTTGATTTATACGCGACTCAAGAGGAAATATTGTGGTAGAGTTATCATTTGTATACTTAATATCAAAGGAGGTCAAACTAGTCAGTCCTAAAGGAAATCAATCTGAATATTCATTGGAAGGACCTATGCTGAAGCTAAAGCTCTGATACTTTGGCCACCTAATGCAAAGAGACAACTCCTCGAAAAGACCTTGATGCTGGGAAAGATTGAAGACAAAAGGAGAAGGGGGAAGCAGACTGTGAGGTGGTTAAGAAGCATAACCAACCAGTTGGCATGAATTTGAGAAAACCCAGGGAGATGGTGGAGGACAGAGGAGCCTGGCATACTGCAGTCCTTGGGGTGGCAAAGAGTCAGACATGAGTGAGCAACTCAACAACAGAAACGAAGGGGATAAATATTCAGTCTTTTGCTTTCCTTCCCTTCTGTGTGCCTGCCCGTGCTTCCTCAGGGGTATCCACATTGATATGCTTTGCTTTTCAGCAGCCCCAGGAAGGTAAGGGAATTGTCATGCTGACTTCAGGAAGCCACCTGTTGGCACTATTTAGTTGTTATTTGAGGAGACAGAGGAGATCTAAAACTTCAGTCATTTATTTGATATTAAATCTGACCAGGCATAGCATTTGTTTTTATACACTGACAATGAGATTACAGAATGCCATTTAGCTAAGGGGCTACTGGAAAAAAAAAAAAAAATCTTGTAACAGTACCTTGATGTGTTTCCCCATCAAGTTAGTTCAGGTAGGTGTTCAATAAAGATAATTGCAAGATGTATGCTGCATGCTGAGTTGCTTCAGTTGTGTCTGACTCTATGTGAGCCCACTGTAGCCCACCAGGCTCCTCCGTCCATGGGATTCTCCAGGCAAGAATACTGGAGTGGGTTGCCACTTCCTTCTCCAGGGGATCTTCTCGACCCAGGGATCAAACCCAGATCTCCCACATTGCAGGCAGAGGCTTTAACCTCTGAGCCACCAGGGAAGCCCTAGGTATATGTGGGGACAACACCAAATCCTATCCCTATGTAGAGTTTGGGAAAACCAAGGACAGAACAACAGCAACAATGACAACAAACTCCAGTGTATTTTGCAAAAGGCTAAGAGGTACATTTTATGAAAGAAGCAACACCTGCCAGGTGAGAGATTCAAACAGGAGGCGATTGATCAAGCCAAGATCATGGCTTTTTGCTGTCACCCTGTGTAGAGGTGGCTCAGGACAGTTTCACACACACACAAAAAGCTCCTGAAGATGTAATTGTTGCAGGGAGAAATCGATTCTGACTCCATGTTGGAACTGTTTCTTTGACTTGCTTTCCGTTGCTTTTGTTATTATAATCACACATAATGGCCAACCTCAGAGAATCCTGCCCTTCTGCCTGACTGTTAAGCTAACTTGCCTTTGTTCAGAACCCTGTCCACCAGTAGATAGCAGGAAGAAAGGAATTAACACATCCCCCTGCTTGAAGGTTGCCATTCCAGGAGATACTTGCAAGATTAAAGGCCTTTTCACTCTGTTTCCTCACCTCCCCCATCTCTGATCCATAAAAGAACTTGGCACTCAGAGCCCATAAGATGCCAGATCCCCCTTACTTTTATTTTGAGAATTAGTCTGCCATCTTCTCGGTCTAAAGTCATATTGCTTACCTCAACGCCTCCTCTAGACCTGTCATGGGGAGAGCAGAGTAAGCGTGGAGTCAGTAACATAATCAATCCAGCCTTAAGTACTATTCTCAAACATTATCTAGCTTTGAATATTTCAGTACTTTTCAAACATTTCCACAAACAAGACTCTAAGGATGGAGAAGAGCAAACCCTTATCGCTGAAAGGGGAATAGACTGAAGTGATGTTTTACTTTAAAAGGTAAGTTACATATAAACTTTAAATATATACATTTTATTGGTCAATTAAACCTCAATAAAGCTGGGAAAAAGTAATTTACATATTTTGTTGATCAGTCCTGCAGTAGTGTCTGACTCTTTGTGACCCCATGGACTGCAGCACACCAGGCTTCCCTTCACTATCTCCCAGAGTTTGCTCAGACTCATGTCCATCGAGTCGGTGGTGCCGTCCAATGATCTGATCCAATGATCTGATCCTCTGCCACCCGTTTTCCTCCTGCTCTCAGTCTTTCCCAGCATCAGGGTCTTTTCTAGTGAATCAGTTCTTCTCATCAGTTGGCCAAAGTATTGGAGCTTTAGCTTCAGCATCAGTCCTTCCAATGAATATTCAGGACTGATTTCCTTTAGGATGGACTGGTTGGATCTCCTTGCAGTCCAAGGGACTCTCAAGAGTCTTCTCCTACACCACAGTCCAAAACCATCAATTCTTCAGTGCTCAGCTTTCTTTATGGTCCAACTCTCACATCCATACATGACCACTGGAAAAACCATAGCTTTGACTAGACAGACCTTTGTTCGCAAAGTAATGTCTCTGCTTTTTAATATGCTGTCTAGGTTTGTCATAGCTCTTCTTCCAAGGAGCAAGGGTCTTTTAATTTCATGGCTGCAGGCACCATCCACATTGATTTTGGAGCCCAAGAAAATAAAATCTGTCACTGTTTCATGTTTTCCCCATCTATTTGCCATGAAATGATGGGACTAGATGCCATGATCTTAGTGTTTTGAAAGTTGAGTTTTAAGCCAGCTTTTTCACTCTCTTCTTTCACCTTCATCAAGAGGCTCCTTAGGTCAGGGGAAGAACAAGTGACCCGCACAAGAGACTGGGCCAGACCTGCCTGTGACCGTGTGTGGGTCTCCCGTGGGGTCAGCAGCAGCCTGCATTGGGACAGGCTCTGGCAGCAGCAGTCCTGAGGGCTCTGCGTGTGGCCTAAGTATTCTTCATTAGCCCCACTGCAGAGACGCTAGGTGGGCTCTGGAGAACCATTTTGCCAAAGAAGTTCTCACACTTGGAAAAGGTCTAGGGCCTGTAAACGGACTGGGAATCCTCAGGGAATCTGACTTTGCAGGTCTGCAGGATTTGATTACAGAACTTCCACAGGACTGGGGAAATGGAGACTCTTGGAGGGTGCAAACAAAGTCCTGTGCTCACCAGGACCAGGAGGAAGGAGCAGTGAGTCCACGGAGACTGAGCCAGACGTGCCCGTGAGTGTTTGGGAGTCTCTGGTGGGTGCCCGGGTGACAGCAGCCTGCCCCGGGGTCAGGGACGCTGACAGCTGCAATCCTGGGAGGCAGGGAGAGCTGCCTAAGTCCTTCGGGAGGAGGCAGCCCACACCCTACCATCGTCTGGTCTAGGGCCAAACCGCAGGGAGGGAACACGGCCCCCCGCATCGGCAGAAAACTGTATTCAACATTTACTGAGCTTGGCCTTACCCCCAGAGCAAGACCCACTTGTCCCACAGCCAGTCCCACCCATCAGGAAGTCTGCACAGGCCTCTTACCCTCCTCTATCAGAGGGCAGACAGAATTTATATATAGATGTATGAAATAGAAAACAATGTACGTTGCTTAATGTAAAATAAATGGTAGGGACTTCCCTGGTGGTCCAGTGGCTAAGACTCTCTGCTCCCAATGCAGGGGGTTGGGATCCATCCTTGGTTGGGAAACTTGATCCCACACGCTGTAACTAAGAGCCAGTCATGTCCAACTCTTTGCAACCCCATTACCGGTGGCCTGTCAGGCTCTTCTGTCCATGGAGTTCTCCCGGAAGGAACATTGGAGTGCCATTTCCTTCTTTAGGGGGTTTTCCCGACCCAGGGATCAAACCCAGGTCTCCTGCATTGCAGGCAGATTCTTTACCATCTGAGCCATCAGGGAAGTCCAACTAAGACCCAGCACAGCCAAATAAATAAATAAATATTCTGTTTTAAAAGTTGTAAAAACACTTGAGTTTATTCCCACTTAACTGACTTTTCCACAGAGTCTTTGAATACTTCCACACTGCAGCCAGACCTGTGTGACCATCACTTTACTATCTAACACAGCACTATTCTATAAACACCAAAGAAAACCGGAATTGCGACTCATTTCTTCCTTGCTGAATCTCCGGGGCCTAGGCAGTACCTGGCATGGAGTGATACTTGGTAAATGTTTGTTGAGTGAATGAAAGAATTAAGTAATTAATATGCCATGTTTATCCTCTGACTTCCCATTTTCTTAGCACACAACCCCCAGAGGATGTGTACTTGCATTTGAAAAGCACTGCTCGATGCGATGCAAATTGAAGCCAAGATGTGGAATTCACAGAGACAAATTAAGGGAACTGTTTTCTCTCCACTTCTGTGGTTTTATTAGCTGAATTATGGGTGCGGCTGATTTCATGGATCAGATGATTCCAGGTCCGTAGCCTCTGCGCTCAGCAATTATCCAGTTAATATGATTAATGGAGACAGTAAAAATGAACATCAGCATGATCACGGGGGTCTCGTGTTTCTGAGACGGGGAAATTACATCAAATCTGGGGAAGAAATGCTCTTTTGAAAGAGTTAAGCTCCAGAGGATATACCTTGTTCCTCTGCATCGCCTCCATCTGCCTCCTGCCCTCGCTCCCCTCCTGCTCCTGGAGGCGATCAATATTTCTGCAGATCTTCACTTCTGGCCACATGGCACGTGTGTTGTCGGGCTCAATAATCTCTAATTTCTTGAGCTTTAGAAAGATGAGGCTAAAACATGATGACCAAGTACTGACTAAACAAGGAGCATGGTGACCCCGGTCACGGTGGACGGGAAAGAAGTGCTGATCTAAAGTATCCTTTTACACCAGAGATGCTCACTTTTAAATGAAATGTTGCCTTAAAGAAATTCAGCACCACAATTTTTTTTAATTTAACATCTTAAGCAGCTAATGGAGTTTCTGGCTTCTTTTTTATTGAGCACACCTTAGGTGCTAAGTGGGGAGAAGTGAAATAGTGACTGTTTTAGTCACTTAGTCATGTCCGACTCCTTGGCAACCCCATGGACTATAGCCCACCAGGCTCCTCTGTCCATGAAATACTGCAGTGTTTTTGCCATTCCCTTCTCCAGGAGATCTTCCCAACCCAGGGTTCGAAACCTGGTCTTCTGCATTGCAGGCAGGCTCTTTACTGCCTGAACCACCAGGGAAGACCCCCTGTTACCTCTCACACTGACCTGGGGGTGGAGGAGTCCTGTGCACACCCTGAGCAGGACAGGAAGCTTTGAACACTGAGGCCTCTCGCTTCATCGCCGGTGGCCCTGTGGCAGATAGACCCTTGGGAGAACAAGGGTCCAAACGCAGACCTGCCTGAGTCTAAAGTCTGAATGCTTATTTTTCAGAACTATTAGCTTTAGTTGCAGTGTAATTTCTTTACAGTGCATTAGCTGCTACTCTGCAGAGAAGGGAATCAGCTGTGTGTATACATATATCTCTCCCCCGGGCCTCTCCCAACCCGCCCTCCCTTCCCGCCCCTCTGGGTCATCACAAAACCTTGAGCTGAGCTTCCCGTGTGTTACGGCAGGTTCCCACCAGCTCTCTGCTTTACACAGGATAGTGTATGTACGTCAGCCATTTGCGGAGATGTGGATGGACCCAGACTCAGTCATTGAAAGTGAAGGAAGTCAGAGAGAGAAAAGCACACATTGCGTATTAATGCATGTATATGGGATCTAGAAAAATGGTACAGATAAACTTATTTCCAAGGCAGGAATAACGTCTGAATCCTCATCACACATCATGGCACTGTATAGCAGGTTGAAGGAAGCCAGATGGGGATGACTTAGACTTAGGACCATCCATGAATGTGAGAGTTTAGCTCAGGAACAAAGAGAGGAGGATATTCTGGAAAATGTGGCTAGGGGACTATGAAAATGCATCCTGCTAGAAGCCAATAATCTGAGCAGACAAGGCGGAATCCGCCACTGTCGACCCTCTTGCTTGAGTTCTAATATCCTCTGACTCCACAGCGAGTCTCTTCGTTATGCTAAAATATCTTGTGTTTTTGAAACAATGATCTGAAGGTTTCAGTTAGAAGCTTCCCATTCTCTGTACCCTCATCAGCATGACTAGTTTGTTAGCTTGGGTTAAATTTCACCAGTGGGTTGAGACTCATTTTTATTTTAAATTTCTCTTTACAGTGCCAAAATTCCCACACGTAATTCTTTAATTGCCACACCCCCCCTCTTTAAATCTTTTAGGATAATGTCTGTATGCCAAGAGTCCTAATTTATTTATAGTACAACATCATGTGGGTTTTTTTATCATCTCCATTTGCAGGAAAAAAGAGATTTCCCCCAAGGACACACAGAATGTGATAGAACTTGTATGTTAACCCAGGTCCTCAGCATTTCCATTTTGAACTGTCATACCATATAAGGATTTTAGAAGTAAATGCCCCAACGGAGCCTTAGAAACTGGAACACTGAATGCTAAGTTTTGATTAAGACTTACCTGTGGAAGTCAGAACCTGGCAAGGGTATGTATTAAGGTAACAGTAACAGGGACCACATGAAGATCCCAAAGATCAAAGTCAAATGAGGGGCCTGCTCTAATTATACCTCAGATTTGCCCAAAAAAAGTCCAGCTGTAAAGTCTGAGACCCAAAGGGTGGTGACTGCATTATACTGAAGAAAGTTTTTACAGGCAAAGATAGTTTCCATTGTGAGCAATTTAATTTTAAGAAATTAGTGTTCCATTCAGAAGGGAGCTTGGAAGACCTCCTCTGAGAAAATTGAGAGTGGAGATTACATAAAATAATTCGATTATAAACATATTATGTGCAAGGGTCATGTCAAGAGCTGTGCAATCACAAGGTAGCTGAGGGTGAAGTGCAGGGTCAATAGCTGCAGGCACCGCGGGGCTGGGAGCCAAGGATGAGACAGACGGGGGCAGAGAGACGGGGGCACCCGGGTATAGATGTGGTGTAGAGAGACGGGGTCATTCGGGTATAGACGTGGTGTAGAGAGACAGGGGCACTCTATATAGACGTGGGGCAGAGAGATGGGGGCACCCGGGTATAGATGTGGGGGCAGAGAGATGGGGTCACTCGGATATAGACACAGGGCAGAGAGACAGGGGCACTTGGGTATAGACATGGGGGCAGAGACACGGGGGCAATCGGGTATAGATGTGGGGCAGAGAGATGGGGGCACTCGGGTATAGACGTGGGACAGAGAGGTGGAGAGTCCATGGGAGACAGAACTGGAATGAACAGGCCTTTAGGATAGCGTGAGGACTGAGTGGGATTATTAACAGAGGGTGTGGATTGGCAAATACTGGACAGCTGGTCAGACATTCAGTGTGAGAATTAAATGCAATTAGAAATCATTTCAATTAAAAAAAAAGAAAAATTACTTGTCGAGTTACATAGAAGAACTCTATTTCAGCTACCGTACTTGGAACAGGGAAGTGCTCTGACTGCAGGTGAAAGCTCAGGCTCCCTTCATCCTGGCACCTGGCCACGGCTGGGAGCTGTGCTCTCGGGAGCACGGAGCACTCGCGTGCTCCCCGCACCTGCGAGGCCTTTTCCCTGCGCCGTGGGCTCCCCTGACTGCGGGCACCGCCCCTGTGTGGCCACCGCTGCCTCTGCCTTCTCCAGGCTTCTGACAAACACAGACTCAACGTCTTCCACCCCCTTCGTCTCTCCAAAGGTCCAGTTGTAGCTCTCAGCAGCTGCCCTGTTTCTGAGGGGCTGAAGTTCCCGTTCAGAACTGGACTTGAGGCTTCCCTGAACCACTCCTACCACTCCCGTGAGCTCCAGGTCAGCGCTGAAGGCAGTCTGAGCAGAGCCGCGCTTCCTCAGCTGCTCCCGGAGAAGGAGCTGGCCTCAGGGCATCTGCAGGGGACTGACTCCCTGCTCACAGGGAGCCTCCTGCTGCTGCTTCTTTTCGTGGGATTGATGACGACAGTTTTCCTCAACACTTCCCTTCCTGGGCTTTTATCGGCAAGAGGAAAGTGGATGCGTGGGGCTTCCTGGGAGGCAGAGCGGTAAAGAACCTGTCTACCAGTACCAGAGACACCAGACATATGGGTTTGATGCCTGGGTTGGGAAGATCCCCTGGAGAAGGAAATGGCAATCCACTGCAGTGTTCTTGCCTGGGGAACCCCATGGACAGAGGAGCCTAGCAGGCTAAGGTCCACGGGGTCACAAAGAGTCAGACACGACTGAGCGGCTGAGTGACTGAGCTCACAAGCAGATAAGCAGAGGCAACAAGGAAGGATTCGACTGTTGGTCTTCATTTTGTTCCCTTCTTCCTCCTGATATTTCCTTCTCCCCTTCATTCCTCCTCTAAAACTTGCCCTGACATTGAGCTGGATAGATTGTGGAGAGTAACTGATTTATTATTCTCTGGCAAAAGAACATTTTCCTTTCAGATGTGTGCCTTTGGAAGTCCTGTTTTAATGTCCATGGGCACCCCACAGATAGGGGAGAAAGAGAATGTCTGCCTAAGCCAACTTAGACAATTCTGTGAGGGGGATCAAAGAAGTTCAAAGGCGAATCAGGATGCGTAAGAGAGGACCAGGGGAAGTGAACCAGACCAAAGCTTGATGTGCTCAGTCACGTGGAGGACACAGGCTTTGAGGACAAGAGATGGCGAGGACAAGACCAAGAAATAGAGACCTACTCGTGCTTGAGCTAGAAAAACATCTGGCAGAGGTTAAGAGGTGGCAGTTTAGGGATTTCTGAGTAAGACTGGCACGGGAAAACAGGTACGGAGATCTCTAACCTCTCTCTTGAAACTCATAGGTATACAGACCCTGGCTGATGCTTGTTTTTGTAAAGAAAGTTCTCTTGGAACACAGCTATGTTCAAATCTATCACTGTTTTTAGATTATAACTACTGAGTCCAATAAGTATGATGGAGATGGTGTGGTCAGCAAAGCAAAATAACTGGTTGTTGTTGCTGTTTAGTTGCTTGGTTAGTTTAGTTGCTTTAGTTCTGTTTAGTTGCCCAGTCATGTCCGAATGGTTACAACCCCAAGGACTGCAACACTCCAGGCTTTTCTGTCCTTCAGTGTCTCCTGGAGCTTACTCAAACTCATGTCCATTGAGTCGGTGATGCCATCCAACCATCTCATCCTCTGTCATCCCCTTCTCCTCCTGCCTTCAATCTTTCCCAGCATCAGGGTCTTTTCAAATGAGTCAGCTCGTCACATCAGGTGGCCAAAGTATTGGAGTTTCAGCTTCAGCAACAGTCCTTTCCAATGAATATTCAGGACTGATTTCCTTTAGGATGGACTGGTTGGATCTCCTTGCTGTCCAAGGGACTCTCAAGAGTCTTCTCCAGTTCAAAAGCATCAATTCTTCGGCACTCAGCTTTCTTTATAGTCCAACTCTCACATCCATACATGACAACTGGAAAAACCATACCTTTGACTATATGGACCTTTGTCAGCAAAGTGGTCTCTCTGCTTTTTAGTATGGTTGGTCATAGCTTTTCTTCCAAGGAGCAAGTGTCTTTTAATTTCATGGCTGCAATCACTATCTGCAGTGATTTTGGAGCCCAAGAAAATAAAGTCTGTTACCGTTTCCATTTTTTCTCCATCTATTTGCCATGAAGTGAGGACCAGATGCCATGATCTTATTTTGTTGAATGTTGAGTTTTAAGCCAACTTCGTCACTCTCCTCTTTCACTTTCATCAAGAGGCTCTCTGGACTGTTACACAAACTAATAATTAGCCTTCCTCTATATTAAGGAATTGGAAACTCTTAGTTAAATGGATAATATTGTCAGAAAATATAAACTCTTGAAATTTATTCAAGGAAAAAAATCATAAAAAATGAAAAGGAAAGCAATGAGTGGTAAAACCATTGTTACATGGATGCATCTTGAAAGGACTTTGTGACTGATATGCTCAAATCCCCAGGGCTCTACAATCTGCTCTAGAGCAGAGTAAAATAATAAAATATTTCTAGTTAATTTTATGAAGCATAACTTTGAAATCAAAACCTAACAAAGCTTTATATGAGAAGCTAAAAGGTATCAATCTCACATATTAATATTGATATAGAAATAAAATATTAGTCAATTCCATCCATTGCTATACAAGATAAATTTGATACCATAAAGTAAGGTTGATTTGAAGAATGTTAAAAAGTCTTAGTGTTACAATAGCTCTTAAACTAATTAATTGATTGATATGTGTAAAAAGATACATTAAGATGAGGAATCGAATTGATTATATTCTTTGTAGCTGACAATGTAGAAGCAAAATCAAGACCGGAAGCTCACCGTGGCTCGGATCATGAGCTCCTTATTACAGAATTCAGATTTAAATTGGAGAACATAGGGGAAACCACTAGGCCGTTCAGGTATGACTTAAGTCAAATCCCTTATGATTATAAACAGGATGTGACAAATAGATTCAGGGATTAAATCTGATAGACAGGGTGCCTGAAGAACTATGGACGGAGGTTCATAACATTGTACAGGAGGTGGGGATCAAAACCATCCCCAAGAAAAAGAAGTGCAAAAAGGCAAAATGGTTGTCTGAGGAGGCCTTACAAATAGCTGTGAAAAGAACAGAAACGAAAGGCAAAGGAGAAAAGAAAAGACATCACTGTCTGAACGCAGAGTTCCAAAGAATAGGAAAGAAAGATAAGAAAGCCTTCCTCAGTGAACAAAGAAAAGAAATAGAGGAAAACAATTGAATGGGAAAGACTAGAGATCTCTTCAAGAAAATGTGAGATACCAAGGGAACATTTCATGCAAAGATGGGCACAATAAAGGACAGAAACAGTATGGACCTAACAGAAGCAGAAGAAATCAAGAAGAGGTGGAAGAATACACAGAACAGTACAAAAATGATCTTCACAACCCAGAAAATCACGATGTTGTGATCACTCACCTAGAGCCAGACATCCTGGAGTGTGAGGTCAAGTGGGCCTTAGGAAGCATCACTATGAACAAAGCTAGTGGAGGTGATGGAATTCCAGCTGAGTTATTTCAGATCCTAAAACATAATACTCTGAAAGTGCTGAACTCAATATGCCAGAAAATTTGGAAAACTCAGCAGTGGCCACAGGACTAGAAAAGTTCAATTTTTATCCCAATCCCAAAGAAGGTTAAGGCCAAAGAATGTTCAAGCTATTGCACGGTTGCACTCATTTCACATGTTAGCAAAGTAATGCTCAAAATCCTTCAACCTAGGTTTCAATAGGATGTGAACCAAAAACTTCTAGATGTTCAATCTGGATTTAGAAAAGGCAGAGGAACCAGAGACCAAACTCAACATCCGTTGGATCATAGAAAAAGCTAGAAAATTCCAGAAAAGCATTTATTTATGCTTCCTTGACCATGGTAACACCTTTGACTGTGTGGATCACAACAAACTGTGGAAAATTCTTAAAGAGATGGCAATGCCACCTTACCTACCTCCTGAGAAATCTGTATGCAGGCCAAGAAGCAAGTTAGAACCATACGTGAAACCACAGACTGGTTCAAATTGGGAAAGAAGACGTAAAGGCTGTATATTATTAATCTGCTTATTTAACTTCCATACAGAATACATCATGCGAAATGCCAAACTAGATGAAGCACATGCTGGAATCAAGATTGCTGGGAGAAATATCAATAACCTCAGATATGCAGATGACACCACCTTTATGGCAGAAAGTGAAGAAGAACTAAAGAGCCTCTTGATGAAAGTGAAAGAGGAGAGTGAAAAAGCTGGCTTAAAACTCAGCATTCAAAAAACTAAGATTATGGCACCGGTCCCATCACTTCATGGCAAATAGATGCGGAAACTGTGGCTGACTTCATTTTCTTGGGCTCCAAAATCACTGAGAACAGTGACTGCAGCCATGAAATCAAGAGACCCTTGCTCCTGGGAAGAAAAGCAATGGCAAACCTAGATAGCACATTAAAAAACAGACACATTACTTTGGCTACAAATGTCTATATAGTCCAAACGATGGTTTTTTCCAGTAATCTTGTGCAAATGTGTTAGCTGGACAGTAAAAAATGCTGAGTGCCGAAGAACTGACGCTTCCGAACTGCGGTACTAGAGAAGGCTCCTGAGAGTCCCCTGGACTGCAAGGAGATCAAACCAGTCAATCCTAGAGGAAATCAACCTGGAATATTCCTTGGAAAGACTGATGCTGAAGCTGACATTCCAATAGTTTGGTCACTGGATGCAAAGAGCCAACTCATTGGAAAAGACCCTGATGCTAGGAACGACTGAAGGTGGGAGGAGAAGGGGGAGACAGAGGATGAGATGGTTGGATGGCATCGCCGACTCGATGGACATGAGTTTGAGCAAGATCCGGGAGATGGTGAAGGACAGGGAAGCATGGTGTGCTGCAGTCCAGGGGGTCACAAAGAGTCGGACGTGACTGAGCAAATGAAAAAAACAACAACCGGAATAGAGGAAATCACTTTTATAGCTGGAGACAGCACAGACTCCATCCATAGGTGAGGAATTAGGAGTCTCTGCTAGAAAAGTTATAGGGAAAAAATACAAAATAAAAGAAAAGCCGTCCACTGGCGAGGGCCAGCTGGAGAGAGTCTGTTTACAATGACAGCACATCCTTAGAAAGAAAATGCGTCACCACAGTGCGGAATGAGAGATGAAAGGAGAAACATAACTAAATCTACTGAAGAATAAAGGACATTTGGTAAAATTTATCATTGTCATTGTAAAAGTAGAAATAAATAAAAAGGAGCTTAATAAGACAAAGAAGCAGTATCAGACTCGATGCTGAAACATTTGGGCATCATCACTAAGGTTAGACGCAAACCTAGGGACCACCATCACATAGCATTGTCTGGAAATTCTGGCCAAGGCAGCAAGACGAGGTACGAAACAGCCTTCCTGATACGCCGGCGACCACTGTTGCTGTTGGTAGTAACCCGGTTTTCTCTCTGACCCGGGCGTCTTGTGTTTTCTCTCTGACCCGGGCGTCTCATGTTTTCTCTCTGACCCTGGTGTCTCGTGTTTTCTGGTAGCAAATTGTCCTCCAGCGTGGCTGCACCACTTTGCATGCCTCCAGCCCTGAATGAGAGCTTCTGTGCCTCCACCTCCTCACCAGCGTCTGGTGGAGTCAGTGCTCTGGATCTTGGCCATTCCAGTAGGTGTGTAGTGTTGTTTTAATTTACATTTCCCTGATGACATACATTGTGAGTATTTTCATATGCTTATTTGCCAACCATATGTCTTCTTTGGTGAGGGGTGTGTCAACGTCTTTGGACCATTCATTCACCAGGTTGTTAATTTTTCTGTTGTCAATACTTAGTTCCTTTATCAGATACATCTTTCACAAATATCTTCTCTGTGTCAGGGTCTTGACCTTTCATTCTCTTGACAGTGTCTTTCTTAGAGCAAGAGTTGTTCACTTTAATGAAGTCCAGTTTATTAATTGTTTCGTTCTTGGATCATGCCTTTGGTGTCACATCTAAAAGTCGTTGCCAAAATAAAACATATATATATAATTGCCAAGCCCAAAGTCATCTAGATTTTCTCCTATGTTCAGAGTTTTACATTTGAATTTGTGATTCATTCTTAGCTAATTTTTGGGATGGTATAAGGTCTGTGTCTGGAATTTTCTTTTTAATACAGATGTCCAATTGCTCCCAATCTTACTGTGTTTTAAAGAGTGAAAGTTAACCAAAAAGAAAAGAAAAGAAACAACAGAAATCTATGTAAATATCATGTAGATTTTACATGTCTTAGCATGTTGTGCTGTGCACTCTCCTCGCCACTCTTTCTGTCAATAAGCGTTGTGTACTCTCCAATAGACCCATTTCTTCACAACTTCCTCTTCATCTCTCCTTCTTCAGAAACAAGACAATCTTTTTGTGCTTAATATTTACATGCACTTTGTTTCTACTTTTACTGCGTATGCAATATATATCCACAAACAGTGCCCGATTTTGTTTTGTGTGTGTTTGCAAAGTGTGCATATTATCCCTTGAACTGTCTTTTTGTAGTCTGCCTTCTGGAGCACAGTGATGCTTTTAAAAGCTACCCAGGTTGACACGTGTAGATCTGGTCCATTCATTTTATCTACAGGAAAGTAGTCTATGAATAGACTACAGTCTATTTCTTCAATTTCCCCTCAGCACAAAAACTGTTTCCACAAATACTAGGGCCGTTTTCCAAATGGAGAAAACTGGACATGCTATGTAAAGTCGCTCCAGTTGTGTCTGACTCTTTGAGACTCTGGGTACCATAACTAGCTAGACTCCTCTGTCCGTGAGATTCTCCAGGCAGGAATATTGGAGTGGGCTGGCTGCCTTTCCTCCTTCAGGGGATCGTCTGGGCCCAGGGATCAAACCCGCGTCTCTTACGTCTCTTATGCACTGGCGTGGGCTCTTTACCACCAGCGCCACCTGAGAAGCCCTCTGAAACCACAGAGCTGTCTACAAAAGCTGGCTGCTGCTCAGGACACTGTTGGCTGCAGAAGCAGACACATGCCCAGGCATACCAGCTCTGCACCCAGATCCAAGCTCACACATGTGTGGGCACTGGGTCCCTCCCCGTGGGAGACCAGCCTGACCAGCCCTCTCCGGCAGACCTGGGGAACGCTGCAGGAGGGGGTCTCCTAGGGAGAGGACACGCATCTGACCAAACAGGCCCAGGGTCAAGGCTTCCCGGCCCAGAGCCAATGTTACATGTTAGTAAGAACCTTTTCTCTTTTGCACTTTCCACTCACAGAGTGACTCAGTGGTTTGGATTGACAGTATTGGTTAACTGTGTCTTTGAGATCTTTCCATAACAAACTAAGTTCACCTCTTAGTTATTATCTCCCTTGGAAGTTAATAGGTCAATTGCATTTTAACTGCCTACTTTATGTAGGGTCTTCCTTCCTTCCTTTCTTTCTTTTCTCTTCCTTCCTTCCTTTCTTTTCATATTACATTGTTCTCTTTGTGAGAATCAGAATCCCACTGAGGCCATCTTTTTTTTCTATTCTCCCCCATGTCCATGTACAGAAAAAGGGAGACAATTTCTTCTAGCCCCACATGTGAGGTACTGATGATGATAGACAATGTTGGCGTTTTCTGAGTATTTCATTTACCATAACTAGTATCAATTAATTTAAAGTAGTAGTTCTCAGAATTGATGCTTTTGAACTGTGGTGTTGGAGAAGACTCTTGTGAGGCCTTTGGACAGCAGGGAGATCAAACCAGTCCATCCTAAAGGAAATCAACCCTGAATATTCATTGGAAGGACTGATGCTGAAGCTGAAGCTCCAATACTTTGGCCACTTGATGCGAACAGCTGGCTCATTGGAGAAGACCCTGATGCTGGGAAAGACTGAAGGCAGGAGGAAAAGAGGACGGCAGAGGATGAGATGGTTATACAGCATCACTGACTCGATGGACCTGCATTTGAGCAAGTTCTGGGAGATAGTGGAGGACAGAGGAGCCTGGCATTCTGCAGTCCACAGGGTTGCCAAGAGTCGGACGTGACTTAACGACTGAATGGAAAGTAGTTCTCAACCGGGGGTGGTCTTGCAGAGCCCATCCCTGCGCCGAGGACCTCTGGAGGACCTGGAGACAGTTTGGGCTCTCATGACTGGTGTGGGGATGACGCCCAGAGCGGCTCATAGAAGCCAGGAGGCTGCTAACCATTACCACACGGAGGACAGCCCCCTCAACACACAGGCATCCTCTCCCAAGTGTCAGTAACACCGATAATATTGTAATGTAAAGAACCAGAAACCAAACTTACACACTTTGGCTTCCATCTTTATTCCAGAAGAACTGCTGGGCTGAGGCCCAGCTTGACGCTGTGTCCGGTTGAGTAATACACTGTTGTAAGAATGTCCTTTCTGTCACCGCCCCCCCCCACCCAGTTACCCCTCACAGATGGTTTCAATTCCCCTTTTATCTCCTGTTGTATAACATCCACCTTCCTTTGAAAGCCCCTCCAGCCCCAAGCCTCTGCAGCCTTTGGAGATGAAGGCGCGTTCTCTTTCTCGCACTGTGGAAGGCAGCACAGGGCGCCTCTCCAGCTGACTGATGCCCAGCCACCGAGCTAACCTCAGGGCGCAGCCGCTCTTCCCACACAGACGACCAGGAAGGGCCTTGCACTGTCTGAGTTTTCGGGCCCCTGCCCAGAGCCAGCCAGCCAGTCTGCTCACGTTTCCTTGCTTTGATTGACTGGCTTCCTGAGAAGGTGGCGCAGGAACTGTGGGCACAAATCGTAATCCCAGACACACGTCCGGAAATAGCCGGTGGTGAGAGGTAAGACCAGGGCGTCACGAGAAGGCAAGACCGCTGGCTCTGGGCAGGGGCCCGAAAACTCAGACAGTGAAAGGCCCTTCCTCTGGTTTGCCACTGAGCATGTTTTCACTCCGTCTGCAGTCGGTGGGGTCACAGAGTCAGACACGACTGGGCGACTAAGCCCAGCAGAGCACAAGTGAATTCCAGAGTGGCTCGGAGCTTTCAAAGAGTCCTGCCTTGAGAACCCCAGCTGTTCTCAGAGGGTGCTGTGTCCACCTTCAGGGTCTTCCACCTGGGTGCCCTCTTATGTGACCGTAAACTCCCAAGAAAGTCCTTCTCTTGCATTACACAGGGTGTGTGCTCCTGTGGGTCACTCTTACAACACACGTGCTCTGCAACTACTGAGGGAACTGGTCAGCTTACAGGGTTCTAATAAATTTTGATCTTTAGTCTTCTGTAATTTTCAGATTATCAACTGTTCATTCCAGGAATCCTTCTCAGTGTTCTTTTTTTTTTTTTTCCCCCTTGGTAATGTCCTTCTTCAGTTCCGTATCACTAATTTTTTTTCATCTGGGTTCTTCAGATCACCTTTTCTAAGTCCATGTACTCAATGCATGCGTGTGAAATTGCTTCAGTTGTATTGCACTCTTTGTCACCCTATGGAGTGTAGCCCCAGGCTCCTCTGTCCATGGGAGTCTGCAGCAAGAATACTGGAGTGCGTTGCTGCGGCCTCTTCCAGGGCATCTCCCTGACCCAGGTGGCACAGTGGTAAAAAAGCTGCCTGCCAATGCCGGAGATGCGGGTTCGATCCCTGGGTCAGGAAGATCCCCTGAAGAAGGAAATGGCAACCCACTCTAGTATACTTGCCTGGGAAATCCCACGGACAGAGGAGACTGGTAGGCTACAGTCCATGGGGTCTCAAAGAGTCAGACATGATTGAGCAACTGAACACACACACACACACACACACACACATTAGATCATAGTAGAGGGTTTTTGTCCTTTTTCACTTTTTCAAGCTAAACAATATCATTAAAAAAATTTTTTTTCCAAATGACCTAGTTTTTGTCCCTTTAACCATTTTGATTTTTCTTTTCCCTTTGTCATCATTTGCAGGACAAAATAGAAAACCTAAACTTTAAAAAAGCCTGACAATTGTAAAATATATTGAAAGGCTATTCCCAGCCTTTACCCTTCAGAATTTTATTAAAATAGCCTGAAATTATTTTTTCTAGTTTTCTAGCTTTTTGTCTAGTTTTGTGGAGATATCACTGACATAAAACACTGTGTAAGTTTAAGGTGTATAGCATCACATTTCAACTTAAATGTACTGTGACATGATTACCACAGTAATTTAGTTAACATTCATCATCTTCGATGAGTACAAGGAAAAGAAAGAGAGAAAAGAGAAAATGTTTTTTTCTTGTGGTGAAGTCTTGGGATCAGCTTTTTCTCTAAATTAATTTATTTATTTTGCGTCTTCATGCTGCACCTGGGCTTTCTCTAGATACAGTCGGCGAGGGCTCCTGCCTACGTCTGGTGCATGAGCTGCTTATTGCAGCGGCTTCTTCTCGTGTGCCATAGGCTTGAGGGTGCATGGGCCTCAGCAGTTTTGACACATTGGCTTAGTCGCCCCAAGACCTATGGGATCTTCGCAGACCACGTCTCCTGCATCGGCAGGAGGATGCTTTACTCCTGAGCCAGCAGGGAAGCCCAGGACCAACTCTTAGTCACTATTATATTGTACGTTACATCCCTAGCACTTACGTATCTTACTGCTAGGTTTTAACCTTCTGACTACCTTCATCCAGCACCGCCCTCCTCTCCCCTGCCAAGTAACCACAAATCTAATCACTTTTTCTATTAGCTTGGTTTATCTTTTTAGTCAGAGGAATGATGTGACCTGACTCTGATGCCTTTTTACTTTTTCTGACTCTGTTGTGTGCTGAAGATAGAACGGACTGTCAGCAGGCGGGGCTGGAGACAGCCCAGCTAGCAGTCCTTGCTGGGGACACTCGGGGGGTTTCAACAAGGGAGACAGCAGGGGAGGCGTGGAAATGCAGAGAAGTGGGTGCGGGCTCCGTTCTAGGAGAGAGAGCGCACTCACTGTTCGGGCGGGAGGACTGGGCACAGATTAGAATCAAGGGCGACCTCAAAATGTTTCCCTGGGTCAAGTCAGTATTAACTGCGAAGTAGGAATGAATCCTAAAAGGAAAACTGGTTTGGTCCAATGTTGAACGTGCTAAGCTTGAGAAAGATGCCTGAGAATTGTCTTCATGGATATACTTTAAATATGGTTGAAAATTTAAGTCTGAAACTCAGGAGAGAGCTCAGGATTTGAGATAGAACTGTGAGAGTTGTCAGAAAGTTAGGAAATTTTGGAGACCCAGAATAGAGTTCCTAAAACAGAGAAGAAATTAGAAAGTGCACTTTAAACATTTAGACACACGAGACTCTTTCCAACAGCAGCAACCACTAGGCAGTGGGCTGTCTGTCATCAAAGAGGAAGAAAAAACTCCTTATTCCACCTTAAGTCTGTTCCCCCCAACAGGAACAGAAACAGGAGCCTGTTCTGTGTAGGGAGATTCTGACAGAACAGAATCCCAGCAATGCCTGTGCTTTCAGCAAGACTTCATGTGTTTAACATTTGCTGGGAATGGAGCCCTAAAATTTTACCACCTTCCATAAACATTTATTGTTTTTCTGGGTTTCCAACTCCAAGCGGAAAGTACTTATGCTCCATCACACATTCCTTGAAGTATGTCAATGTCCAAGACACAGAAAGTATTAAGCACGTGATCCCAAGAGAGGGGAGGCTTAGACAGAAAGAGACACGAGCGTGGTTTCCTACAACTATTTTTACCGCGCGGCTGGTGGAGTGTTCACCATCCTTATTGCAGTTTTCTATTCAGCTTCCACAAGCTTTGCAGAACACGAAGTTCATACAAATTCTACCAACATATTTCACATCTCCTCTTATCATTCAGCTCAAACCTTATTACCAGCTCACTGTGTTGCAGTAAGGGTTTAGATTTTTTTATAACCATTTTCTCAAATTCTGGGCACTTCATAAATGTATGACTTTTATGGCAAATCAATAAATTTTATCCACCTATTATTCAGCAGGGAACATTCCTTACTGAATAAACTATGTGGTTACCATTAACTTTTCAATCCAGTTGAAATTTTAAATTAGAAAAATTTTAAATTAAAAAGGATTCCTAGTATAAGCAGGAATGAGGAAATACAGAAAAAGGAGCTGGGATTCAGGAATAAAGTAGAAAAATCATGAATGCAACAAGATTTTGCTTTTCTTACATAATGCAATAAATCACATGAACCAGAAAGGACCTTTATATCTTTCAAAAATTATTGGAATGATTGGTTTAGGACAGGGTTTTTCAACAGAGGATGATTTTTTCCTCCCTCCTAGGGGACACTCAGCAAAGTCTGGAGACACTTTTGGTTCTGACACTGAAGAAGAGGAGGTTTTACCGGCTTCTGGTGGGCAGAGGCCAGAGATGCTGCTGAACTCCTGACCATACACAGGACACCCGGCCTCCCAGCAGAGAATGGCCCTGCCTCTGTCGGCAGTGCCGAGGTAGGCAGGCCGAGCTCAAGACGTGGGGCTTAATAAGTTTGCCCCTATTCATGCTAAGCCAGACCCTCAAATAGAGCTTTTAAAATTTTTGTGTATTTATATTGTTTTCAAATAAACCACTAAAGATGACATTTAATATAGTTGTAATAAATGACTAATAATGTTATCTAACTCTTTGAAGAATATGAACAATCTGGTAATGCTTTCAAAATGCCAGTGACTGGTTAAAGCTGAGTTGCTTAGACATAGGGCTTCCAGGTGGCGCTAATGGAAAAGAACGTGCCTGCCAATGCAGAAGACGGGAGACCTGGGCTGGATCCCTGGGTCAGGAAGATCCCCTGGAGGAGGGCACAGCAACCTACTTCAGTGTTCTTGCCTGGAGAATCCCATGGACAGAGGAGCCTGGCGGGCTAGAGTCCAAGGGGTCGCAAAGAGTCCAACGCGATTGAAGTGAATTAGCACATACACAGTTTATAAACCGATTAGGGAATCAACTTTAACCATTGAAAGTAGTCTCTCAAGTCACACACTGGAGTTAAATTGTTGATGACCAATGTATTTAACCTTGATTTCTTCATAAACAAACGATTGGCTAATTGACCGGCAAAGAAACTTGTTAGATTAACAAATGGAATTGAAATCATTGTTTTATTTATGGTTTTAAAGTTGCAAATCTCCCAGCTTTAATTCAGCCAAACACCTATATATCATTTTAGAACAATTACCCACAATTTAAGCTTTAAATTTATATATTTTGTGTTTTATTTGTTTTATTAGGGCCTAGCTCTTGTGCTAATTTTAGAAAGTGAGTAGTTTGCCTAGAGCAGATATTAGAAGAATAAACTTGTCAAACTTTTTAAGATAATAGGGCGAATTTAAGTGACTGGAGGCATAAATGTACAAATCAGTGTCACTTGAAATATTGGCTGAGAAATCCTGAAGTTTGCAGACGGTTTGAAAGGAGTCTTCAGTCTGTGTACATCATAGACAGCTGTTCAAAAGTCATGATAAAGTGGTGATCGGCAGCCCTTATTGGCCAACAGTTGTGTCCTAACAACTTTAAGTGCATCAGATTATTTCATAAAATGTCCAATAGGCTGACACCATACTCTCTCCATCTTGAAGGCAAGAAATACAGAGTTTGTTGAGAAAGGTTATAAATTGCTCCAGGTCACACAGTTGCTAAGAGGCAGAATTGCGTTTGTCTCAGTCCTGAGCTCTTCACCAACCTGCTGTACATAAATGTATCTGCAATGATTAAACACACGAGTCTGAAAAGCATTTCTGAACGTGGAGGACTCTTTCTGTCACTCTGACCTTTCTCAAGGTACTGGGGAAACAAGAGCATACAAAGTTTTAACTTTATAAAGACTGAGAGCCGTGCCAGTACATTTCTCCCCTCATTTATTTTTGCTTATCAATTATTCATGCAGCATGCGGCGTTAGAGATGGTTGATGAGATCCTCAGCACACACAAGCATATTCAGAAACTTAATCATGGATCATGAAACAACACACGATCCTTCTATCTTTGTCTCTGGCTTTAGCGTTCTACTTCAATTAATACGGCTTCCAGACATATTACTGTACCTATTAAAAAATAAGTAATTGTTTTCTGCAGGGCTGTGTAATTTAATTGAATCAGGATATGCGTCTCCCTCGCAGACTAATTAGGTCCTCAGCCAGTCTTCTGTGTGATGAGAATGTTAGGACTCCAAAGAGAAACAATATCCATCAGTGTAGTTAGCTGTGAAGTCTAGGAAAGCAGTTGAATATATTGGCGGTTCTTAGAGCCAGAGTGCGTGCGTTCTAAGTCACTTCAATCCTGTCCAACTCTTTGCAACACTATGGATGGTAAGCCACCAGGCTTCTCTGTCCATGGGATTCTCCAGGCAGGAATACTGGAGTGGGTTTCTATGCCTTCTTCCAGGGGACCTTCTGGAACCAGGGATCAAATCCTCGTCTCTGACATCTCCTGCATTGGGAGGTGGGATCTTTACCACTAACACCACCTGGACAGCCCCTCTTAGGAGCCAGAGCCCTTGGCAATAGAAGGAAGCAAAATGGACATATTTTCATGGGTTGGAATCCCCCATAATGTTTGTTTTCTCTGGTCATTCAGCATATATTTATTTATGTGAAGGAAGTTGTTTATTTTTTGAAAGAAAAGCAATATCAAAAAAGTAACTGCTTTTGTATATATTTATGGTATAAAATTTTTAAATCAATATAAAATCTTATTTTTCTAATTGGCACAGAGTTGCTTTCCAATGTTGTGTTCGTTTCTGCTGCACAAGAGTGAGTCAGCTCCATATGTGTGTGTGTATCCCTCCCTCCGGAGCCTCCTCCCACACCCCCGACCCCAGCCTCCAGGTCATCACAGCACCGAGCTGAGGTCCTTAGGCTGCACGGAAGCTTCCCACCAGCTCTCTGTTCACACGTGGCCATGCATCTGTATCAACGCTGTTCTCTCGGCTCATCCCCCTCCTTCCCGCGCTGTGTCCCCGAGTCCATTCTCTGCATCTGCATCTCTAGTCCCACCCTGCAAACAGGCTCCTCGGTACCATTATTCAAGATTCCATATAAGTGCATTCATATACAACATGTTTTTTCTATTTCTGACTTTACTCCGTATGACAAGATCTAGCTTCATCCACATCAATCCAGATGATTAATTTCACTCCTTTTTATGGCTGAGTAATATTCCCTTGCATATATGTGCCACATCGTCTTTATCCATTCATCTGTTGATGGACATTTTGGTTGCTTTCATGTCCTGGCTATTGTGAATAGTGCTTCATTGAACATGGGGGTGTGAGTGTCTTTTTGAATTATTATAGTTTTGTTATAGTTTTCTCAGGGTATAGGCCCAGTAGTGAGATTGCTAGGTCACATGGTGGTTTTATTTTTCATTTTTTTTTCCATTTATTTTTATTAGTTGGAGGCTAATTACTTTACAATATTGTAGTGGTTTTTGTCATACATTGACATGCATCAGCCATGGATTTACATGTTATTTTTCATTTTTTAAGGAACCTCCATACTATTGCCAATGGTGGTTGTATCCATTTTTAGTACCACCAACAGTGCAAGAGGGTTCCCTTTTCCCCACATCCTCTCCAGCATTTATTGTCTGTAGATTTTTTTTATGATGACCATTCTGAGCAGTTAGCAATAGATTTAAAAAGAATCAGTGAAACTCATTTTGTTTCCTGTCCCAGCATTTATTTCATCTTCAGACTGCTTTAACTTCCTATTATTTTCACACTGAACCCAGCTCTTGGAACTGTCTACTCTTTCACAAGTCCAATGGAATCTTCCTGATTAGACCAGGACTAAGGAATGTGTTAACTTCTGCCCCCACCTTTGAGCTGACCTACTGGGCAAGTGGCACAGAGACAAGCATTCCCTCCCAAGTCCTGTTCAGTTGCTGAGGTCTGAGTGAGGAAAGTTGTCTTTGATTTAAGCCACTTAGTTTTGGGATGTTTTGCTATATTGCAATAGCTAACTAAAACAAACTAACACAAATCTTTATCATTCATTTATACATCCGTTCGGCAATTATTTATCAAGCACCTCCTAAGTGTCAGGGCTGTTTTTGTTGTTGTTCAGTTGCTCACCCTTTGTGACCCCATGGCCTACAGCACACCAGGCTTCCCTGGCCTTCACCATCTCCCAGAGTTTGCTCAAGCTCATCAATCCATCTCATCCTCTACCATCCCCTTCTCCTTCTGCCTTCAATCTTTCCCATCATCAGGGTCTTTTCTAATGGATCAGTTTTTCACATCAAGTGGCCAAAGTATTGGAGTTTCAGCTTCAGCATCAGTCCTTCCAATGAATATTCAGAACTGATTTCTGAATATTTAGGACTGACTGGTTGGATCCCCTTGCAGTCCAAGAGACTCTCAAGAGTCTTCTCCAACACCACAGTTCAAAAGCATCAATTATTTGGCTCTCAGCCTTCTTTATTACCCAACTCTCACACACCATACATGACTACTGGAAAAACCATAGCTTTGACTAGATGGACCTTTGCCAGCAAAGGTCTCTGCTTTTTAATATGCTGTCTAGGTTTGTCATAGTTTTTCTTCCAGTGAGGAAGGGTCTTTTAATTTCATGGCTGCAGTCACCATCTGCAGTGATTTTGGAGCCCAAGAAAATAAAGTCTGTTCTAGTTGCTGGGTATTTAGCTTTAAAGACGGTAATCTTTCTCATGGAGGTTATTTTGTAGCAGAGAGAGACAAAATTAATGTACAGAGAAAGATTATTAAGCAAAAGTATGAGCATCAGATGTTGGAAAGGAAAATAAATGGTGGGTAGAGATTAAAAGAGGTGAGGTCTCTGAAACAGAGACTTCAAAGAAGTCAAAGAGCAAGTCAAGTTGATATCTGGAGCCAGAATGTTCCAGGCAGAAGGGGAGCAAGTGCAAATGTCCTGAGGTAGGCATGTATCTGGTTTATCCCAGGGAAAGCAAGGAGGTGACTGCAAGGCAGTGGACAGAGGGGAAATTGTTAAGAGCCTGGGTCAGAATGGATGCTGGAGGCCAAGTTACAAAGAGTCTTGAGGAATCTGCATCATCTTGTCTGTGAGATGGGAAACCATGAGGGGTCTGACAAAGAAGGGGCTTGGTATGACTTACGTTCAGAAGGACTGCTGAGGATATTCATTGATGGCTGTGCTGGGTCTTCACTGATGCACGCAGGCTTCCTCTAGGTGCAGGGAGGGGCTGCTCGCTAGTCGCTGTGTTTGGCTTCTCGTGTTGTGGAGCACAGCATCTCGGCACGCAGGCTTCAGTAGTTGTGGCACACAGCCTGCAGTATGAGGAATCTTCTCAGATCAGGGATCGAACCCACATCCAAACCACTGCACCACCAGTGAAGTCCCAAGGCCTTTATTTATTATGTGACAGGCATTGTCCCCACTGTTTTACACTCATCAACACAGTTAGTCATCACCACTGTGTCAAATAACCTATAGAAATATAATAGTGTTGTTTTATTTCATTGTAATTTTTTTTATGTTATCACCTAGTACATCTAACAAATAATATTTCCATTTAATTTTCAATAATGTATTTAGGTTTAAAAAAATCAGTTAAGACAGCAATTAAATAATGGCACATGATTATATAAAGTCACGAAAGTGACTGGTAAAGATTGAAGTTTGAGGACCATTGGTCTAGAGTAGCACTTCTCAAAAGTTAATGTGCATTTAGTTCACCTTAAGAGCTTCTTGGGCTCCAAAGTCACTGCAGATGGTGACTGCAGACATGAAATTAAAAGATGCTTACTCCTTGGAAGGAAAGCTACGACTAACCTAGACAGCATATTAAAAAGCAGAGACATTACTTTGCTGACAAAGGTCTGTCTAGTCAAGGCTACTATGGCTTTTCCAGTAGTCATGTATGGATGTGAGAGTTGGACCATAAAGAAAGCTGAGCACCAAAGAATTGATGCTTTTGAACTGTGGTGTTGGAGAAGACTCTTGAGAGTCCCTCCGACAGCAAGGACATCAAACCAGTCAATCCTAAAGGAAATCAGTCCTGAATGTTCATTGGAAGGACTGATGCTGAAACTGAAGCTCCAATACTTTGACCACCTGATGGGAAGAGCTGATTCATTGGAAAAGACCCTGATGTTGGGGAAGATTGAAGGCGGGAGGAGAAGGGGACCACAGAGGATGAGATGGTTGGTTGGCATCACTGACTTGAAGGACATGAGTTTGAGCCAACTCCAGGAGTTGGTGATGGAGAGGGAAGCCTGGCGTGCTGCAGTCCATGGGGTCGCAAAGAGTCGTACATGACTGAGCGACTGAACTGAACTGAAAGAGCTTGTTAAAATACAAATTCTGATCCAGTAGATCTGTGGTGGGCCGAGATGCTGCTTTTTAAATTAAACCCACGTGATGCTGCTGGTCTGTGGGCTCAGCTATGGAACTTAGATCCTGTGAACTCAGGATCTAGGGGCCTGTCAGCTACTTTCCCAAGTCCACTCAACAGGTGAAGAAAATTAGGGGAGAGTCAAGTTGAACCCTGGTTTCTTGGACTGTGGTCTCATAGTCATTGTATAGAATGTGAACTCATTTGACAATGTTGATACAAAATATTCATCAATGAGACCTCTGAAGAAACATCCAGGGCTCCTGTATTTTCCCACAGGTACTGAATCAGGAGAAAGTTTAAACTGCTTTTAAAAACACAAATCCTCCAAACAATATGGTTTACATCAGGTCCTAACAACTATTTCCCTTCTGTTGAATGAGATCGATTTCTTCCCATCAGAACCTGCAATGTATAATTTGAGCTGATGCCACATATGACTGACTCCCTTGTAAGGAATTCATTAGGACAGCCATTTCTTTTCTCAGTAATTTAATATGTTTATGTATGACTGTGTGGGGTCTCTCTTGCTGAGGGCTTTTCTCTGGCTGCAGCACGGGCCTGTCTTGTGCTGGCTTCTTTTGTTGCCGAGCATGGGCTCTGGGCACTGGGGCTTCAGGAGCGGGGGCTCCCGGCTCCAGGGCACAGGCTGAGTAGTGGCGGTGCATGGCCTAGTTGCTCCGCGGCATGTGGGGTCTTCCCAGATGAGGGATCGAACCCGTGTCTCCTGCACTGGCAGCTGGATTCTTTACCACTGAGCCATGCCATGGAAGCTCAGCCATTTCCTAATTACTTTTTCATCAAATCTTTTAGTTCCTAACTCACCTTATTGCATCAGATGCCTTCAGATGGTCATAAAAGCTCTCATTTCTCTGTTAGACAGTCAGAACTGTTCACCCCTGGGCCCTGAATGCATCAGCTGAAACAAGTGACAGAGTCTGACATGACCCTGCTGGCTACAGCAACAGCCAAGCCCCATTCGTGTTCACAGCTGCCACGTCCTCTCTATAACATATTCATTCACGTCGTGTCATTCTTTATTCAGCTGCCAGAAAATGAAACGGTCGAGGAACCTTCAAGTCATCAGGATGTAACTGTTGCCCAAACAGACGAGTCAACACATCTACAGTTGATTGGAGTGTAAAAGGAACAAGGCCCTTTCGCTCCTGTCAATACTTTTAGAAACAGTTAGGAAAAAGTTGCCAAGTGGTACCTTCAGACCACCCCAGCTTCCGCTAGCCGACCATTGTGAGAATAAGATTGTATACATTGGAAAGAAATACTTGTTAAGTTGAAATATCAGTTAAAAATCATGCTGGCTGCACAGTAGGCAAAGATCAGAGCCCCACGTTTGGACCATAATCCAATAGCAGGAATTTTACAGGAAGCCAGAGACTGGAGCTCTATCTGGCCAGGAGCTTCTGATTAATCACAACTACCCACTGAGCGTATGGCTAAGTCACTTCCATCATGTTCGACTGTTTGCATCAGTGTGGACTGTAGCCTGTCAGGCTCCTTGCCCATGAGATTCTCCATGTAACAACACTGGAGTGGGCTGCCATGCCTTCTTCAGGGGATCTTCCCACCCAGGGATCAAACCTGCATCTCTTACATCTCCTGCATTGGCAGGAGGGTTCTTTACCACGAGCACCACCTGGGAAGCCCTTACTCGTTGAGGTCTGGCTTCAGCTCCCACAGTCAGCCGTTCCCAGAGAAGGATTTGGGACTTATTCCAACCCGGCAAAGACTCCTGATCAACTCAGATCACCCGAACAGTGAGGGAAGAGAATCATCATGTCATTGTTACTACTTTTCTGTGTTTTATAGGTTAATTTCTTGCCTTGATGAAAGAACATTCCCCCTAATTCCTCCTTTAAGGTCCATGGTGTGTAAATATAGTTCTCCCTTTCCCCCAAGTGGAAACACAAATGAAGGGAATTATGGACTGAAACTGTACGGGTTGGTTCTCCCTAGAGTGATGCTCCAGTGTGTGCACATGCTCAGTCGTGTCTGACTCTTTCTGACTCTATAGACTTAGCCCGCCAGGCTCCTCTGTTCATGGAAATTTCCAGGGAAGAATACTGCAGGGGGTTGCCATTTCCTATTCCACACATACACACACAAACTAGCTTGCTTAGTACAAGCATCATTTATCCTCATGGACTTCCATCCACGGGGACACAGTCACTCTAGACTGGGCTTGGCGGGGCGGCAAAGGGCCACCACCCGCCATGGCCCAGGGCATCCTTGGGTCTGGGGGCTGACGTCTTCACGTGTCTCCCATCCTTCTTGGACCAGTGATCTCACCACACACGGGCCTTTACTGACAGTTGCAGAGGCCCAAGAGGAAAGACAGAAATGTGTGAAGCACAGAACTGCCCGGCTGACACTTCCCAGAGCTATTGACCAGAGCAGGCTGGGCTCAGTCTCGAGATACAAGGACGGGACCTCAGCACGGGCACGGGTGCAGCGGGCGGGAGGAGCCAAGCCTTGCCTCCAGCCCACCGCCTTCCTACACGGAATCTGACTGCCGGCTGACTCCGTGTCCGTGGATTCCCGGCCCGGGAGAGCTAGGTTGCTCCGTCCCCTCCCCTGCTATAGGCAGCTCCCCTCTGCAGTTCAGGATGCCCCTTTTCTGGTCTGTCATCTTGAAAATGAAGTTGCTCTCAGGTGAAAATAATGATTGACTCCCAACAGCATATATTAACCAATGTGAAGAGAAGTAAATGCATTCCTTCTTGCCTAAGAACTTTTCCTGGGGAGCAGATCCTGTGTGTTCACTGAGGTCCAAACTTCTCTCTCAGAACCTCTGATCCACACAGATAGCCGCTAGTCATTGGCGCCTGTGGAGGAATATTCTACATGGTGAACTAGTCAGTGGAGACGTATGGAAGAGTCCATGTGCAACTCATTTTCCATACAGAGTGTGTGTATCCTTAGAACAATGCACATCAATTCTCCCAATTGCCCCCAGTCTTGGGACATGTGCAGAAAATGTGCTGGTTTTGCAGTAGAATTTAAATGAATAGGTGTGACCTTCCAGTGACTTGTCCCGCGTTCTCATAAATTTCTTACGTTTGCTAACGATGCTCCAGTGAGCGACACTCTGGAAGCTTCTGACATGAAAACCCACAACTTTGGCATGATTTTATATTTCTAGGAATCTATTAAAAATAAAATAGAGACTGTAACTTACCAAGGTGCTTTTTCTTTTTCTTCTTGGTGGTGTTTGGAAATTATTCCTAAAAATTATTTTGGACTCAAATCCCTTTCTTTCTTCCAAAAGTAAATTATTTGGTGGTGTTATTAAACATCAAATGAGACCCTGACAAATTGTTGATGACTGCTTCCTGCAGACCCAGCTGTGTGAACAGCATTGCTGGTGGGGAAACGAGAATGTTTTCTGATGCCTTATGGAGCCCAAGCTGCAAAACTAATATTTCTGTGTTCATTTTTTTCAGTTTTGTTCAGTTGTGCATGCCAGGGGGAAGTGCAACAGCAGGGATTTGACAGGAAGGGAATATTTTAAAGACACACAGAATGGCTCGCTCCTCCTCCTGCGTCGGTTCACTTGTGGGGACCTGTCAGCCTCTAGTCCCCGCCGTCCTCTCTGGCTCTCAGCTTTGCTCACACGTCCTAAAATAAAGCCAATGTGCTCAATACGTAGCATATTAAATTCTGCAAATTACACCTTGCTGAACTCTAATGTCTAGGGACGCGTCCACCCCTGGAATACACGCTGCCTGCCTTCAGGGACCCTGTCTGTGTTCTTTCTTCCTGTAGCCAATATTTTGCACATTTTAGGTGCTCAAAAACATATCTGTTGACTAAATAAATGGCTGGTGGCTACAGACCACCATTTCTGATATGAAGCAATGTCAGCCTGTCAAGAAAGCTTCTTAGCCATATGAAGAACCACTGACTCTGGAGAAAATGTTTCCAGTCATTAGTTGACATTCAAGGCTTTCCACTTTCCTGATGGACCAAACCTGTAGCTGCCATATGCTAGGTGCTACTCCATGGATGGGCAACAAATGAGGGTCAGTGTTGATGTCCTGTGGAGTCCTGGTTCAAATCACAGCTCTACTTCCATTGGCTGGGCTGGTTTGAGATAGACAGTCAGCCCCTCCCATTCTCATTTCTTTATCTGTTAGAGAAATGATAGCAAAACTTTGTCTGGCCCTTGTGAGGATTAAATGTATTAGTATATGTGCAACCAGCATGTTGAATAGATTATAAACGTGGTTGTAATCAAAATTCAGTTTTATTTTCTCCTGTTGTCCTTTCCAATTTTTTTTTTTTAATAATGCAGCTTTATATCATTCCTGGCAAAAATTCAGGGGCCAAAGTGGAATGTTGAACAAACTAGACCAGGCCAGGTTCAGGATTGGGAAATAATTATCACTGAAAATTTTGTTTTGGAAGCTAGTGGAAATTGGTCATTAAGAGCATAGGTTCCAGGGACTTCCCTGGGGGCAGTGGTTTAGAGTCTGCCTTCCAGCAGAGGGGACGGGGTGTGACCTCTGACAGGGCACCTGAGGTCCCCACGCGGTATGCCCTGGCGCGAGAAAGGAGAACACGGACTCCCAAAGCAGACCAAGCGGGCGTGAACCGGGACTCTGCACGGGGCAGGCAGGACGGGTCACTGAGGACCACCATGCTTCAGGGCGCTCATCTGTAACGTGAACTTAATAATAACATGCTTTTTAAGAAAATAGAATGAATATACGTTCAGAGAACTTGGAACCGTATGAGGGACACAGTAGACACTTTTTCATGTTAGCCATTTCCCCCAACAGAGACGCACTTCTTTCCCATATGTGTTGTGTTCTTTTATTCTGTCTCATACCCACACATTCTAACCCAGAAATAATAATAATGACAATAACAATAGATGAACGGTAACTGCAAGGTAAACGGCATTTAGACACATTACCCACTGCGCTAAGCGCTGTTCATACAGTTACTGTTTTAATTTTCAGAACAAGTCTGTGAGGTAGAAACAGTTATCTCAGAGTCTAATATTTTTAAAGCAGAGGAAACTATGATTCATTTACAGCAGAGGCAGGAATCTGTACGTGGTACCAAAATACAAGCAATGGTTCTGAGATTTGAAGACTGGTTTCTCTGATTCCTAAGCCTCTGTTTTTAGTCACTATGCTCCATTGCCTAAATCTTCAATTACAGATCATTTTTTAGAGTAAATTATAGTATATCCACACAAGGGGACATTGTACAGTTATAAAAAGTAATGTTATAGAAGTATGATTATTTAGATGAAAAGAGGGATGAAGTATAATCTTTGAAAAAGAAACAGACTGAAAAATAGAATGTGTATTCTGATACTGTTTTTCTTAAAAAATGCAAATATATGTGTACTCAGAAAAAAAATGGAAGCTGTTTATAAAAATGTGAATAATGGTACTTTCTCAGTGAGCGATTAGGTATTATCTTTTAAACAGTTATTTTAAAAATAAATATGCATTTCATAGGAAACCCATTTTTCTTTAAATCACTTATTTTTTTATATAGCTATGATGAAAATTTTAGACACAGAACTGGACATTGAACAAAAATCGGAAAAAGAGTACATCAAGGCTGTATATCTTCAGCCTGCTTATTTAACTTCTATGCAGAGTACATCATACAGAAAGCCAGACTGGATGAAGCACCAACTGGAATCAAGATTGCTGAAGAAATATCAATAACCTCAGATATGCAGATGACACCACCCTTCTGGCAGAAAGTGAAGAGGAACTAAAGAGCCCCTTGATGAAGGTGGAAAAGGAGAGTGAAAAAGCTGGCTTAAAACTCAACATTCAGAAAACGAAGATCATGGCATCCAGTCCCATCACTTCATGGCAAATAGATGGGGGAAAACTGGAAATAGTGACAGACTTTATTTTCTTGGGCTCCAAAATCACTGCAGATGGTGACTACAGCCATGAAAAGACACTTGCTCCTTGGAAGAAAAGCTATAACAAACTTAGACAGCATACTAAAACGCAGAGACATTACTTTGTTGACAAAGATCCATATAGTCAAAGCTATGATTTTTCCAGTTTTCATGTACGGATGTGAGATTTGGACCATAAAGAGGCTGAGCACCGAAGAATTGATGCTTTCAAACTGTGGTATTGGAGAAGACTCTTGAGTTCCCTTGGACTGCAAGTATATCAAGCCAGTCAATCCTAAAGGAAATCAACCCTGAATATTCATTGGAAGTACTGATGTTGAAGCTCTAATACTTTAAGCCACTTGATGCAAAGAGCTGACGCACTGTTTCCAAAAGGCCTTGTTGCTGGGAAAGACTGAAGGCAGGAGGAGAAGGGGACGACAGAGGATGAGATGGTTGGATGGCATCACCAACTCAATGGACATCAGTTTGAGCAAGCCCTTGGAGATAGTAAAGGACAGGGAGGCCTGGCGTGCTGCAGTCCATGAGGTTGCAAAGAGTGGGACATGACTGAGTGACTGAACAACAAATGATGAACATGCGTGTAGCCATATTGTAGCATGCTTCAAAGAAATAGGTCATGATACAGTGGATGTGCTATGAACACGCTTTTCACTACAATCCCAGTTTTGCTAATTTTTAAAAATTAGTAATATTTTAAGTATTACTAAGAGCAAAATATTGTATGTTGGAATCTTTGGATATAGAATTCTGCGTGGTTTTTTTTTTTACATTTTTATAATTTTCTAATTTTCTGGAATTAATCATAGAACGAAAATTAGAGCTAATATTGTGTGTGCCTGTACATGTGTGTATGCTTCTGCTTATTTTGTGTTGGACAACATCCTAAATGCTTTCTATGCTTATGTCATTTTAGCCTACCATGCAATAGATGCTGCAGAGACATTTTGCACTTGTGATAATTAAGGCTGAGACTAAGTGTCTTGTTCAAGATCACGTAGCTAATACATGATAGAGTCAGAATTTTAACTCTATAAAAAAAAAAACAAAAGCAAGCCTTTGATGAATTGTATAAATCTGCTTTCTCCCAGGGGGAGAGAGAGAAATTTATTATAGAAATTGGCTCACATGATTAGGAAGGCTGAGAAGTCATGTGATCTGCCTTAGAAATCAAGGGAAGCTTGTTAAACAAGGATGTGGCGGGGATCACCAGTCCTGCGTCTTTCAAGCGCTGATTGCGACACTGACCTCTGCGATCCTCCAACACTGCAGTATTGCTTTAGATTTACCGTTTTCCTGGGGTTGACACAGTTCTAATGGGTTCCACATCGCCTTTTCCACCATAAGACCCCTACTTTCTATGCAGGGAAGCAGTGTGAGAATTCACCAGCTGCTAAGCATGTCTATTCTGATTATGCTTTCTGGACCTGGGGAGACAACTGCAGAGGAGGTTAGGGGAACCTCTGGACCTTCTGTGAGATGAACCAGAGCTAAAATTCCGTCTGCAGTGATGTTTGGGGTCTTATGAACAGTATCAGTTCAGAGTCAGTGCCAATAATCTGCAAAATGTTTGATTATTTCCTTCCCCTGATGAACTGCTATTCTGGTAAAAATGAACAAATGAACAAAAACCTGGGTCCCTTTGAGGAAGACTGGGAGAAAGCTAACAGTTTATAAAACTTGACTGAGATAAGGGCTGCCCAGATGCTAGGTGAAGCATTGTTCTGGGTGTGTCTACTGGGGTGATTCTGGAAGAGATAATCAGCATGAACTGATAGACTGAATAAGGAGCATCACCCTTACCACATGCAGCTGTCCTGGTGGGGAAGCGGCAGAGAACCTGCTTGCCAACGCAGGAGACCCAGGTCCAATCCCTGGGCCGGAAAGACCCTTGGAGAAGAAAATGGCAGCCCTCTCCTGGATTCTTGCTGGGAAATCTCATGGACAGAGGAACCTGGAGGGTCACCAAAGCATTGGATATGACTTAGAGACTAAACAAAAAGAAATGCACTTCAGATGGCAAATCTGCTTTGGGGAATAAGTGCATGGGGCTGAAACATGTAAATCTACTGTGATACATGCCAGTTAACCCCAAATTAGGGTTAGGGTTAGACATGTCTACTAGGGGTAGGCACTTTACTAGGACTTGCAGCCCTTCATCTACATATACTTTTGAGTGGGCGCTGAAATTTCAGACAGACTCTTGACAAGTGTCATCTACAGTGTTTCCCTAGTTAGTAAGCTGAATAGTTGTCTATCAAAGAAATGCACAGCTATTCTCCTTTCAAAAGAGAACAATTCAATGAGTGGCAGTAGTTGGTTTTCTTTTTTTGGATGTGAGAAATATTTAAGTTGACTTGCCACACCTTAATTTCAATCCAGATTGTGTGTTATTTTTATATTGTTTCAAAACCTCACAGGTGCCATTTCTCAGAATGAGTTGTGGCATAATTACTTACTCACCTGTGACTCAGAAAACTCATCTTAGACTCCCTTCCTCTACATAAGGGTTGACATTCATTTCAATAGAGCACAACTTTGAGGCTTAGATTTTTTAAGCTTCCTAATTGCAGGTGCCAATAAATGCTGCACTTCCTATAAAGTGAATAATGTAAACAGGAAATGTCGGTTTGTTTCAGAATAAGATAAACATCATCATGGTTTTCCTATTTCCCTGGAAAGTACAGGGTCAAATTATAGCCTTTACTGTGATCAGCAATACTTCAGAATCTTGATTAAAGAAAATGCTTGGATTGAGAGACACAATTAATATCTTACTATCCTAGTTGAGTTAGATTATAGATAAGAATCCTTCTATCCATGCAGTTCTTTGCTCTTTTCAAAATTCTTCCTTGTAGTAATGTGTTCCTCCTGTTACCTTCAACATCAGAGAACTGATTTTTAGGTCCATGTTTTGTAGAAATCAAAAGACATTCTGAGTGATGGAGGGACTGGCTCAAGGTCACCTGACTGACAGATGGTGAAGCAGAGTCACAGGCAGGGTGCAGACCGGACGCCCGCCGCTCGTCTCTGCCCCAGTGTGCTCCCACTTGAGACGGGATGGCCCCTTCTTGCACGCATGCTCAGCCACTCAGTGGTGTCTGGCTCTGTTGCAGCCCCGTGGACTGTGGTCTTCCAGGCTCCCCTTACTGTGGAACTTCCCAGGCAAGAATACTGGAGTGGTTTCCGTTTTCTTCTCCAGGCAGTCTTCCCTACCCAGGGGTCTGGTCCACGTCTCCTGCATCTCCTGCATTGGCAGGTGGATTCTTTACCACTGAGCCACCTGGGAAGTCTTAGATGGGCTATATGAATAATAAATCAGACACATCCTAGTACAAGAGACAGAACACTGAGCCCAGCCTGGGGAAAGCCAAAAACAGGAATCAACTACCTGTTCTTAGAGGCTTACCTGTAATTTTAGAGGCCACAGGTGAGACCACTGAGACTGGGCTTAGTCAGAGTGATGCATTATGATGTCATCACAAATGTATTTCTCTCCATCTTTCCTCTCCTTTGTTGGCATTAGTTTCAGGTTCAAAGTGGAGGCATCTAGCCAGTCCAGGGCAAAACAGAACACAGTTCCCCAGATGTCAGCATAGAGCCCGCCTTTCTCTGAGACTGGATGGCTCGGACCGTTTGTCCATCCATGGATCCTTCACACCAGTCAGGGATGTGACATCACACTGAAGAACAGACCCAGGGCTCCGTCTCAGCTGTAGGAACTGAAAATGGAGGGGTGGGTCCCGAAAAAGTTTCAAAGATGGTGATGGATGGTAGATCTTTGAATCAACAGGTATCCACCCATTACAGTCATAAGAGACGGACTCCTGCTGACATCCCCAGAAAGTGTTTTTTTTTTCTTTTTTTAAATTAAAGTATGTTAAGCAGCGATTACATTGCAGTATGAAAATTTGTAATTGATTCATCAATTAATAAATTTGTTGCTATTTCTGGTTAAATGCCTTTCAGTCATGCTGTTTCACTGTATCCTTCTCCTTAGTTGGCTTCTGGAGTAGGAAGCTGGCTGACTCAGGGTCAAATCAAAGCTGTCACTTTTCCAGACTTGGACAAGTTAACCAGCTTCTTTGGGCCATAGTCCCTTTTCTTGATTTGTAAAGTGGAGATAAAAAAGAATATTCACCTTGTGGGGTTCTTGGGTGAGGTAGAAATCATGCATAGAAAATTAGAGAGAATGCACAAAATTGGCATGTACCAGTGCTCAGTGATGTTTGACGCGGTTACTGCTGATCTTGTATAGTTATCATTGTCATCAATACCCATAGCTAATGGGCACAGTTCCTAACACTTAATAAGTGATCAGTGAAGGCTTTCTCTTTGCTTCCTCCCCTCTAAACAGGCATCTTCTTACCTGGTGTTCCCCCACGCGTGCGTGCTATGGCAGGCTAGAGTCCATGCAGTCACAGAGTCGGGCAAAACTGAAGCGAATTATTATGCATGCACATAATTTATATTCCATATCCCAAGAAAGAACAGGTTCAAACATTCTCTTTTACACTGTATTCGGGTCAATAGTCACAAAAGGAAGCCTTCACAATTGCTGTGTGTGAAGCCCACACTCATGGCTATTTGACCACAGTTCTAATTGCTCACTAGAATCCTTTTAGGAAATAATTGCTTTCTTGCAAACAGACTGCACTTGGCAAAAAGAGAAAGCAGTCTTGTGTTCCGAGTGCCTGAGCTCTCCCCAGTACACAGGACAATGCTCAGAATGGAAGCAAACATATAAACAGCAGCAACAGAAAATGCAGAAGCCAGATCTGGAGCATGCCAATTCAGCACCCCTGGGAAATTAGAGACACAGCCTCCTTCTAATTTAATCTCTCTTTGACTCTAAAGATCAGCTTCATCTACTTTGTTCCAAAGAAAGATTTAAGTTACAGCCAGAATTAAGTTTCCTGACACACAAGTGAACATGACCCTTGTCCCTTCTCTTCCTTAAAACTATAAATTCGGCCAGAAATGCTTGCATACAAATGTTAAACAAATGCTCTGGGGTGGTGAGGAGAAGAGGCAAGAGAAGTTGGCTCTAGCTGTCTGAGTGAGTCACACGGATGACCAGCTTGGGATCACACCCCTGACCTTCGGAAGCCCCCATTGCCTGTCCCACCAGGCACTGCCAATTAAGCCAGGTTCTGTGTAGCTCTGGTTGTATGTCAAGTGCATAAACATACTCAAAGCAGGAATTGACACTTTAAAAAAAAATAATTTTAGTGATTTATCTTTGGCTGTGCTGGGTCTTCGATGCTTCTTGGACTCTCCTCTCGCTTTGGCGAGTGGGGCCACTCTCCAGTTGTGGGGCACCGGCTTCTCCGGATGTGGCGCTTGGGCTCGAGGGTGGGCAGGCTCTATAGTGCAGCACGCGGGCTGAGCAGCTCTCAGGCACGTGGGGTCTTTCCGGAGCAGGGATCGAACCCGAGTCTCCTGCGCTGGCAGGCGAATTCTTTACCACTGAGCCACCAGGGAAGTCCTGGATACTCCCATGTTAATGGGACAATATTGTGATTATTTTGGCATTGTTCATAATACTCTGTATGTACATAGAACTTTAAGAGATGTTTCAATTCTATCTTGTCATTGTTTAAAAAAAATTAAAGTTGTTTATCATCTCTGTTTTTTCGCAAGTGGAAGAAGTAGTTTAATGAGGCTGAATTTAGTAGTTCAGGGACGTTCAATGTAAGTTTACCTGTAAGAAATAAGGCGGCCAGGTAAAAGCAGATACGGAATCAGTTGAGGATCATGATTAACAGAGTGAGTTTGGGAGCTGGGCTCTACCTGGGTGGTCTGGAGACTGCTGCTTATTGTTCTAAACCCCAGTTTCCACCTTTGTAAATGATTATAATGAGGCCTGGCAAGGATTCAATGAGCTAGTATGTGTAGAGCATTGATTAGTTCATGGGAATGACAATTGTAAAATCATCGAAATAAATGAGGCTTTTTTTTTTGACGTGGACCATTATTAAAGTCTGTATTGAATTTGTTACAATATTGCTTCTGCTTTATGTTATTTGGATTTTTGGCCGTGAGGCATGTGAGCACTTAGTTCCCTGAGGAGGGTTACCCCTGCACGCCCCCCCCTGCCCTGGAAGGTGACGCCCCAACCACTGGACCGCCAGGGGAGTCCCTACACACGCCTTAGCATTATTCCTTTCATTCTCACTCTGGAATTGTTTCATGAAATACGTTTTCTGATTTTACTTGTATTTATTTACGGCTGGGCTGGTTCTAGATTGCTGCGAGGGGCTTTCTCTAGCTGTGGAGAGCAGGACCGCCTCTTCTCGCCGCGGTGTCATCTCTTGCTGCAGAACATGGGCTCCAGGGCGTGCGGTGCGCGGGCTCAGCTGCCCTGCTGCGTGAGGGACTTTCCTGGACCAGGAACTGAACCGGCGTCTCCTGCATGCAAGGTGGATTCTTAACCACATGACCACCAGGGCCATCCAAAGTGTATTTTCTCTTTCTGCAGTCAGCAACATATCTGCAGAATCCCTAGCATGAACATTTTCTATAGAGAGATGAAAATAATTTACTTTATTTCTCCAGCAAAAACATAGTCTCTTCTTTATTAGTGATTAGTTCATGATGATAGAAAAGAAGATAGAAAAAAGTCTACAGTGCTCACATAGCTGTTACAATGAGACCAGGTTTTCTGAGATTATACATGTAGGCATTTTCTTAATCTCCACTGAAAATGGTTTCCTTTTAAGACAAACATGTTTGAAATAGCCAAAGAAATATGTATAGAGTCTCCGAGATTATTGACTTGAAAAAATGTTGAAATGTCGAATAGCTTCCTGAAAGCCTTCTGACAGAATGACAAGTTAAATTTTTCACGAAACAGTTTGGTCTCTAAAACAATGAGTTGCAAAATGCCAAAAGAAATCAAGAGGGATGACTCATGACTTCTACACCTGTTCAGAGGTGGGAAGAACCAACCGTGGGCGGCAATTACATCCAAGCAGCCATTTGGACTCTCCTCCTTCTTGGCCAATTAAGTCTAAAAAAGATCCTTGGAGTTTGTGAGGAAAATGACTTGGGCCTAATTTTTGAAAATGTCCAGGTTGCCATACATAGGTGCATCCTGCCGTGTTCTGATCATTGGAAAAGAGGGAGGGAGAGAGAGGAAGAAAGAGAAATGTTATAAATAACTTGGAGTTAGCAAAGCTGGCCGTTTTTTTCAAGAACCAGCTTATTACTTACATGCGTTCTCAGAGCGTGGCACAGAGCTAACCACTTTTCTTTAATTGGAGGAAAATTGCTTTACAATATTGTGCTGATTTCTGACATACAACATCGCAAATCCCCCACCGCACCCCCAGGTCACCCCAGAGCCCTGGACGGGGCTCCCTGCGCTAGAGAGCAGCTTCCCACCACGGAACCGTTTTACTCGTGACCGTGTGCACGTCAGGGCTGCTTTCTCAACGTGTCCCACCCTCTCCATCCCCCACTGTGTCCACAGGTCCGTTCTCTACATCTGCATCTCCGTTCCTTCCCTGCAGATAGGTTCATCAGTACCATTTTCTAGATTTCATATCTATCCATTAATATATAACGTGTATTTTATTCTTTCTGACTTACTTCACTCTGTTTAACAGGCTCCAGGTTCTTCCACCTCACTACAACTGACTCAAATTTGTTCCTTTTTATGACTGAGAAATACGTCATTGTGTACATATACCACAACTTCTTTATCCATTCATCAGTCAGTGGATATCTAAGTTGCTTCCATGTCCTGGCTGTGGAAATAGTGCTACAATGAACACCTTTACAAAAATCACTCAAGGTACTTAATAAAGATTCAGATTCCAGGGTTTTGCCTCTGATGTACTAAATTGGAATCTTGGAGCCTAGGGCCCGGAAATCTTCATTTCTGAAAAGAACTCCAAGTGAGACTTCGGCACATTAAATTGCACTCACTGACTCTGACGCACAAAATAGAGCAGACATTAACAGCAGAATGTGTTGAATAAACTTGTGTGCACATGTGCAGATTTCTTCTGATTATTCAGGTTTTGAAAAGTCAGTGTTTGGTTGGATTTCAGTTCAGAATTGCTCAGCTCCTTTTCTAAATATGTCTCTTCTCCCAGCACGCACAGCCCCAGGTTTCCTCCAAACTCAGTTCTCAGAGAGAGAAAACTCTAAGAGCTGTGGCAGGATGTGCAGTGTGGTGAATTGATCCATCGTTGCGACACCCAAGTGCTGGCCACCAGGGAGTCAGGAACTTTCCCTCCCCCGTTGGTGGCCGTTTTCTCCTCCTCCTTCTCACATATCCATGGTGCTCAGCTCAGTCATTTGGAAAATGGGATTAGAAATAGAATTCCTGAGTCTGCTTGTCGATATTTAAGCAAGTCACTAGGCAAGCATGGTAAAGTCTTTTTACATTTCTCATTTTAGCAACGTAAGGACTTAGGTATACGGAAAACACAAGTCCTCGTGAGACTGGCGCAGACACAGACACCCGACCGTGAGATGTCCAACCGTAAAATGCTTAGCATGTATATTACCTTGATATATTAGTAATTATATGATTACATAGTATAGAGTATAATTATATATTGCATAATAATATGTAATTACAGGTTATATATTATGATTAATTATATACATATACATATATATATTACCTGTATATATTATGACTAATTATATACATATGTATGACTTCCCCGGTGCTCAGAGGTAAAGAATCCGCCAACAATGCAGGAGACTTGGGTTTGATCCCAGGGTTGGGAAGATCCCCTGAAGGAGGAAAGGGCAAACCACTCCAGTATTCTTGCCTGGAGAACCCCGTGAACAGAGGAGCCTGGCGGACTACAGCCCACGGGGTCATAAAGAATCAAACATGACTGAATCGACTGAGCATACACTTATAGACATATATACCTGAAAAAAAGACAATCTTCTTCCAACTTATATTTTAAAGTCCCTTCATACTTCATCCCGCTATTCTACAGAAGACCCCAAAATGTGAAACAGAATAATTCTTCAAATTAAGGGTTAGGATGTTCTTCCTCATTCTTCCTTTTAGAAGCAATACTGTTTGCCCCATCCTAACACAGAATGTAAAATGCCCTTTGCTGCTGCTGCTGCTCAGTCGCTTCAGTCGTGTCCGACTCTGTGCGACCCCATAGATGGCAGCCCACCAGGCTCCCCCATCCCTGGGAGTCTCCAGGCAAGAACCCTGGAGTGGGTTGCCATTTCCTTCTCCAGTGCATGAAAGTGAAAAGTGAAAGTGAAGTCGCTCAGTCGTGCCTGACTCTTCACGACCCCACGGACTGCAGCCTAGCAGGCTCCTCTGTCCACGGGCTTTTCCAGGCGAGAGTACTGGAGTGAGTTGCCAGTGCCTTCTCTAAAATGCCCTTTTCTTCCCCTTAATTAAAAACAAAATTTATTTTTTCAAATCATGAAATTAACACAGGAGGAGAAATTTAATCTATGCTATGCAATTAGATAATTTATTTCCACATCACTTCTCTAGAGTTAACGAATGGTGAAACGTGCAATGAGGACCCCTCCTTCCATCTGTAAAGATGCTTCATGGAGTTTCAGGGTCATCCTCAAAGTCAGGGTTGGGGGAACCCTGGGGTGTCCCCCAGCAGGTGGTGCTGCCTGAAGCCTTCCAGCCAAGCACCCTACCCTCATCTTGTATTCCAGGTCATAACAGGGGCTTCATACAGGACAGAGGGAGCTAAAGTTTACTGAATGCATTGAATGTGTCTGTTGTATAACAGACACGTGTGTTGTTTCATTTAATCCCAGTTAGTGCCCTTCCAAACAGGAATGGCTACTCCCCTGGTGATATGAATATTGAGGGAGGCTAAGCCACTTTCTCAAGGTCACAAAGCTGGTAAGCATCAGGAAATAGCCCACATCAGGTTGGCCTGATCAGGAATTATCTGCCAATTTCTACCATGGGCTCTAAATCCAACGTTGTGTGCTCTGGCCCTCACCTTCCTCAGGGTCCTCATGTTGAACCACACTACCTTTTATTCCTCACTTTCTTGTCCAAGAATTCAGTGGTCCCCAACCTTTTGCCATCAGGGTCTGATTTAGTGGAAAATGATTTTTCCATGGACCAAGGGGCAGAGGCGTGGTTTCAGGATGATTCAAGCACATTACATTTATTGTGCACTTTATTTCTATTTTTATTATATGAGTTCCACCTGAGATCATCAGGCATTAGATTACAGAGGTTGGGGACCCCTGGAAGAATTGGCAGACTAAGGCCACATGCAGCCTACTGCCCGTCTTACAAATAAAGTTTTATCGGCACACACTCACCCCACGCTCTGCCGTCTTGCCTGCGGCTGCTTTTGCTCTGCAGCCAGAGCTGAGTAGCTGAGACAGACAGGCTACCGCGCAGCCCGCAGAGACGAGAGCGTCTCGTATCTGGCTCCTCACAGAGACAGACTGCCAGGCCCTGCTCTGCATGCATGTGTCCTCTCTGCCCCAAGGCCGGGCCACTTCTTTTCTCTTGCTTTAATCCTCCCCAGATGCTAGTCCTGTTGCCTGAACTCACTTTCCCTACATCTTCCTGTGGGGACACGTGCTCATCTTCCAGGCCTTGTTTCAAACGTCATTTCTGGGGAGGACTGCACGCACACCCCGGCCGAGCAGTTCTGGTGTCATTCCTCGACCTCGTTGTTGTAGTCATTATGTGCTTTCTGTGTCGCCAGCCTAGAATGGAGGTCCCCATTCATTTATTCTGCACACCCAGGGTCTAACAGAAGCTCTGTCATGGAGCAGACGCTCATAAAATGAATGAACATTCTAGAAGAAATTGGGCAGAAAATAAACTATAGCCAAGATCTTCTCTCTGACTTACTCCAGGAAAACTCTTCCCTGTTTAAAATAAGAAATGCTCTTTTCAGAACCACCATTACCTCTAGATGCAAGACTAGAGCTAAAAATATATTCATAGATGTAGGAACAGATGTGACTAAGCTAATGTTCAAAAGGGTTATGCTACTTGCCCAATTCTAGTAAGGACAGGTAGCCCCCAGGATCAGGGCAAGTTTTATTTCAAAAGTTGGTTTAGTATGTATTTTTTCAAAGCTTTGGTATCATGGTGGTTAATTTCCAGATCAGCTCTCAAAGTCTGTTTAATTAAGAAGACATTAGTAATCTGCGTTGTCTCCGGGAATGGCAGATATTCAGGGCAAAAGAGAAGTTTCTGATGTCTCCTCTTTCAGGAGGAAAGCAGACACCACAGGTATTTAAAAAACAGATCAAAAACTGATCTTATCTTGGTCTGTCTCTCCCCCTGACTCTGTCTGCTTTTCTTACTTTCTAATCAGTCCCTTCCTGGTCACCAGGAATGCATCATTTCATGTAGCAAATAGGAACTCAAGAATTTTACAGTTTAATGGAATAAAGCAGGCATACATATCATTGTGGCAGGCAGTGTCCCCAAGGAAAATAATAGAAACGGCACAGTGATGCCTAAAAAAGCACTATGCTACAAAGTGTTTCTAAAGCATAGGATTAGATTCAAATCCATGTGTGTGAGTGTGTGTGTGTGTGTATACAGAATATGTTTGGTTAATATTTTAGTGTAAATGTTACATGCCTTATGTATAATTCTGCCCAAGTATTTCCACTCAGCAATACAGTATTTTGCAATCTTAGATACCCTCCTGTTTCTTTTTAACTAATATATAGTATTCATTGGAAAAGACCCTGATGCTGGGAAAGATTGAGGGCAGGAGGAAAAGGGGATGACAGAGGATGGGATGGTTGCATGGCATCATTGAGTCGATGGACATGAGTCTGAGCCAACTCCAGGAGACAGTGAAGGATGGGGAAGCCTGGCGTGCTGCAGTCCACTGGGTCGCAAGGAGTCAGACACAACAGGGCCACTGAACAACAACAACAATAGTATCCCGTGATAACCTGATGAACACCCTGGTATTCTCTAAACACTCCAGGATTCTGCTACAGTGATCCCCGTGATGTGAAGCTGAGGCAATTTGAGCAGCGGAAATAGTTCTAACTGAAAGCTTGTTTATATCTGGTTTTAAGTTAGGAGGGTTTCCCAGATGACTCAGATGGTAAGGAATCAGCTTGCAACGCAAGAGACCCAGGCTCAATCCCTGGGTCAGGAAGATCCCCTGGAGGAGGGCATGGCAACCCCGTCCAGCATTCTTGCCTGGAGAATCCCATGGACAGAGGAGCCTGGTGGGCTGCAGTCCATGGGGTCACAGAGTTGGACATGATGGAGCGACTACATGCACTGGATGGACTTAAAGTTTTTAAAAGCAATTAATACCTGAAATGAGAATATACAGTAAGGAATCAGGAAGAGTGTTATTACTAGGTATAGCTGAAAATAGATTTAGTAAAGAGAATTTAGATTATTTACATGTTTGGGGCCCAGAGATAAATCTGAAATGTTTAGCAGCAATAGACTTTGGCAGAGAAATACCTTTTCAACAAAATTCCAATATATTGTTACATTGTTTTTCCCCCATGTTCTCATTCTTGATGATATTGGTATGTCCTACTATTCTTTGTAGACACCTGTATTATTGCACTGTCTTTATTAGATCACATGTCTGCTTCCTTTAATCCATTCTGAGGTTATTTTGATGGTTTATTCATTTCTACCAGTAGTCATGTATGGATGTGAGATTTGGACTATAAAGAAAGCTGAGCACCGAAGAATTGCTGCTTTTGAACTGTGGTGTTGGAGAAGACTCTTGAGAGTCCCTTGGACTGCAAGGAGATCCAACCAGTCCATCCTAGAGGAGATCAGTCCTGGGTGTTCATTGGAAGGACTGATGCTGAAGCTGAAACTCCAATACTTTGGCCACCTCATGTGAAGAGCTGACTCATTTGAAAAGACCCTGATGCTGGGAAAGATTGAGGGCGGGAGGAGAAGGGGATGACAGAGGATGAGATGGTTGGATGGCATCACCAACTCAATGGACATGAGTTTGGGTGGACTCCAGGAGTCAGTGATGGACAGGAAGGCCTGGCGTGCTGCAGTCCATGGGGTTGCAAAGAGTCAGACACGACTGAGCAGCTGAACTGAACTGAACTGAACTGATTCATTTCCACACCACCTAAGTCTTCTGGTGTACCTGACACAAAGTAGATAGTCAAAAAAGATTTTGGAGTGAATTAATTAACTAATCAATGACTTCCTAAAAGATATTTGATTCATACAACAATCTCAGGGAGCTAGTTTGCTTTGGAATCAAGAAAACCCATTTTTTAAAATGTGTTGTCATTTACCAAGTATGTAACTTTGGGGAAAGTAACCTCCCTAAGCTCCAACTTTCCACCTGTAAAAAGTGGGTGGTACTAGCACACTACTTTATATGAATGTTGCAAGAATGACATGAAACAATGCCTCTGTGTTGCTTAGCTTTTAAAAAAAAATATTTATTTGGCTGTGCTGGGGCTGGGTCTTCGATTGTTTGTTGCAGCCTGGGGAATCGTTTAGTTGAGGTGTTGTGGGATCTAGTTCCCGGCCAGGAATCAAACCCCCTCTGCCTACATTGGGAGCAAGGAGTCTTAGCCACTGGCCCTCCAGGGACTACTTTATTGCTTAGCTTCTGATGCCTGATGGGCCACCTGAAAACCGGCAACTGAAAACCACACATGCCTCTAGTCTTCATGCATCCGGGTCAGCTGGTCTAAGCTGGCCTCACTCACCTGTGTGACCACTGGCAGCTCGTGCCTCGACTCTCCTCCAAAGCGCCTTTCCTATCACACCATCTCAGGCTTGGTCTTTACTACTATTTTATGTATTTATTATTTTGGTTCTGCTGGGACTTCACTGATGTGTGGGCTTTCCCTAGTAGTAGCAGGAGTGGCACGGCCACTGCAGAGCAGGGCTTCTCAGCGAGGGGACTCCTCTGTTGCAGAGCACAGGCTCAGGAGCTGTGACGGGGGCTCAGGAGCTGGGACGTGGGCTCAGGAGCTGTGACAGGGGCTCAGGAGCTGTGACGGGGGCTCAGGAGCTGTGACGGGGGCTCAGGAGCTGTGACGGGGCTCAGGAGCTGTGACAGGGGCTCAGGAGCTGTGACGGGGGCTCAGGAGCTGTGACAGGGGCTCAGGAGCTGTGACGGGGGCTCAGGAGCTGTGACGGGGCTCAGGAGCTGTGATTTGGGCTCAGGAGCTGTGACGGGGGCTCAGGAGCTGTGATTTGGGCTCAGGAGCTGTGACGGGAGCTCAGGAGCTGGGACGTGGGCTCAGGAGCTGGGACGGGGGCTCAGGAGCTGTGACGGGGGCTCAGGAGCTGTGATTTGGGCTCAGGAGCTGTGACAGGGGCTCAGGAGCTGTGACGGGGCTCAGGAGCTGTGACAGAGGCTCAGGAGCTGTGATTTGGGCTCAGGAGCTGGGACGTGGGCTCAGGAGCTGTGACGTGGGCTCAGGAGCTGGGACGTGGGCTCAGGAGCTGTGACAGGGGCTCAGGAGCTGTGATGGGGGCTCAGGAGCTGTGACGGGGCTCAGGAGCTGTGACGGGGGCTCAGGAGCTGTGACGGGGCTCAGGAGCTGTGACGGGGCTCAGGAGCTGTGATTTGGGCTCAGGAGCTGTGACGGGGGCTCAGGAGCTGTGATTTGGGCTCAGGAGCTGTGACGGGGGCTCAGGAGCTGGGACGGGGGCTCAGGAGCTGGGACGGGGGCTCAGGAGCTGTGACGGGGGCTCAGGAGCTGTGATTTGGGCTCAGGAGCTGTGACAGGGGCTCAGGAGCTGTGACGGGGCTCAGGAGCTGTGACAGAGGCTCAGGAGCTGTGATTTGGGCTCAGGAGCTGGGACGTGGGCTCAGGAGCTGTGACAGAGACTCAGGAGCTGTGACGGGGGCTCAGGAGCTGTGACAGGGGCTCAGGAGCTGTGACGGGGGCTCAGGAGCTGTGACGGGGGCTCAGGAGCTGTGACAGGGGCTCAGGAGCTGTGACGGGGGCTCAGGAGCTGTGACGGGGCTCAGGAGCTGTGATTTGGGCTCAGGAGCTGTGACGGGGGCTCAGGAGCTGTGATTTGGGCTCAGGAGCTGTGACGGGGGCTCAGGAGCTGTGACGGGGGCTCAGGAGCTGTGACAGGGGCTCAGGAGCTGTGACGGGGGCTCAGGAGCTGTGACGGGGCTCAGGAGCTGTGATTTGGGCTCAGGAGCTGTGACGGGGGCTCAGGAGCTGTGACGGGAGCTCAGGAGCTGGGACGTGGGCTCAGGAGCTGGGACGGGGGCTCAGGAGCTGTGACGGGGGCTCAGGAGCTGTGATTTGGGCTCAGGAGCTGGGACGGGGCTCAGGAGCTGTGACAGAGGCTCAGGAGCTGTGATTTGGGCTCAGGAGCTGGGACGTGGGCTTAGGAGCTGGGACGTGGGCTCAGGAGCTGTGATTTGGGCTCAGGAGCTGTGACAGGGGCTCAGGAGCTGTGACGGGGCTCAGGAGCTGTGACAGAGGCTCAGGAGCTGTGATTTGGGCTCAGGAGCTGGGACGTGGGCTCAGGAGCTGGGACAGGGGCTCAGGAGCTGTGACGGGGGCTCAGGAGCTGGGACGGGGCTCAGGAGCTGTGATTTGGGCTCAGGAGCTGGGACGGGGGCTCAGGAGCTGTGACGGGGGCTCAGGAGCTGTGACAGAGGCTCAGGAGCTGTGATTTGGGCTCAGGAGCTGTGACAGAGGCTCAGGAGCTGTGACGGGGGCTCGGGAGCTGTGACGGGGGCTCGGGAGCTGTGACGGGGGCTCAGGAGCTGTGACGGGGGCTCAGGAGCTGTGACGGGGGCTCAGGAGCTGTGACGGGGGCTCAGGAGCTGGGACGTGGGCTCAGGAGCTGTGACACGGGCTCAGGAGCTGTGACACGGGCTCAGGAGCTGTGATTTGGGCTCAGGAGCTGGGACGGGGGCTCAGGAGCTGGGACGTGGGCTCAGGAGCTGGGACGGGGGCTCGGGAGCTGTGACAGAGGCTCAGGAGCTGTGATTTGGGCTCAGGAGCTGTGACAGAGGCTCAGGAGCTGTGACGGGGGCTCAGGAGCTGTGACGGGGGCTCAGGAGCTGTGACAGGGGCTCAGGAGCTGTGACGGGGCTCAGGAGCTGTGACAGAGGCTCAGGAGCTGTGATTTGGGCTCAGGAGCTGGGACGTGGGCTCAGGAGCTGGGACAGGGGCTCAGGAGCTGTGACGGGGGCTCAGGAGCTGTGATTTGGGCTCAGGAGCTGTGATTTGGGCTCAGGAGCTGGGACGGGGGCTCAGGAGCTGTGACGGGGGCTCAGGAGCTGTGACAGAGGCTCAGGAGCTGTGATTTGGGCTCAGGAGCTGTGACAGAGGCTCAGGAGCTGTGACGGGGGCTCGGGAGCGGTGACGGGGGCTCGGGAGCTGTGACGGGGGCTCAGGAGCTGTGACGGGGGCTCAGGAGCTGTGACGGGGGCTCAGGAGCTGGGACGTGGGCTCAGGAGCTGTGACACGGGCTCAGGAGCTGTGACACGGGCTCAGGAGCTGTGATTTGGGCTCAGGAGCTGGGACGGGGGCTCAGGAGCTGGGACGGGGGCTCAGGAGCTGGGACGGGGGCTCGGGAGCTGTGACAGAGGCTCAGGAGCTGTGATTTGGGCTCAGGAGCTGTGACAGAGGCTCAGGAGCTGTGACGGGGGCTCAGGAGCTGTGACGGGGGCTCAGGAGCTGGGACGGGGGCTCAGGAGCTGTGACAGAGGCTCAGGACCTGTGATTTGGGCTCAGGAGCTGTGACACGGGCTCAGGAGCTGGGACGTGGGCTCAGGAGCTGTGACGGGGGCTCAGGAGCTGTGACAGAGGCTCAGGAGCTGTGATTTGGGCTCAGGAGCTGTGACACGGGCTCAGGAGCTGTGACGGGGGCTCGGGAGCTGTGACAGAGGCTCGGGAGCTGTGACGGGGGCTCAGGAGCTGTGACAGAGGCTCGGGAGCTGTGACAGGGGCTCGGGAGCTGTGACGGGGGCTCAGGAGCTGTGAATCGGGCTCAGGAGCTGTGACACAGAGTCAGGAGTTGCACATGGATTTAGTTGTTCTGGGGCATGTGTGATCTTCCCAGGCCAGGGATTGAACCTGTGTCTCCTGCATTGGCAGGCAGATTCTTTACCGCTGAGCCACCAGAAAAGCTCTTAGGCTCATTCTTGTGGTGTTCTTGATCAGGTGAAACAGGAGAGTAGAAACCCAGATGCTCAAGCCCCTACTTGCTTCACATGAGCTACTGTTTCATTTGCCAAAGTGAGTCATGTGTCTAGTCCCACAGTTCATGTGGCGGAGGACCGTCCAAGGGACGGATGGAGGTGGGGTGAGTATTGTGATCACTTTGCAGGCAATCTACTGCAGCATCAAAAGGGTTAGCACAGTATCTGGCACATTAAAAAAAATAGAACACACAAAATATGTAATTAAAATTAGCAATAACAGTCATAACTATTGTTGTTGCATGGAGAAACACTTCTATAAAACAAGCTGCCATCATCGTCATCGTCATTATTAAATATAAACCTTATGACACTTCTGTGGATTCCTCGGTAGCTCCTCACTGCTCTGTTCTCAGCTTGCTTCTTCATCAGGAATCTGTCGCTTCTTGTGCATCCAGTGATCAGCCCCCATCAGCAGATGGTGATATTTAGATCTTGAAAATGAATCTGAGTTGGGTTCACCCCCAAACCAGAATCTGAGCAAGGACGTGGAGGTGAGTGAAGCTGGGAAGCAGGAGAAAGGCCAAATGAAAAGAGGAAGGAGGAAAAGCCAACGTAAGTTCTCTGTGATGTTGTGGGGAAGGCAGCTTCATTTCTTGAGGACCTTGAAGAGTCAGTGATCGTGGCTTCCCAACACTGTCTAGATAGAGATAGGAGCAAGAACGCTTACCCTCCAGCTCTTGCCTCCCATGGTTGAGGGCTGCCCGTGGGTCATCGGGTCACACTCTCCCTCCCGGCACGTGCTGGCTGGCTTGTACACAGGCGTGGGGCTCTCGGGTCAGCCCCGTAGCAGACTTTACAGAGGCCGTCAGGGCACAGTTGAAGGAGGACCATCTCAGTGAGAGGTCATTCGGAAATGGGCACCACAGCTGTAGCTGAAACAGGATGTGGGTCAAAGAGATATGACTGAGACACGCAGACATCGTCTACAGATGGCCCCTGAGAGCTGAGGGTTTGCCGATGGAGCCTCAGGGCTTCCCAGGAGGTGCTGGAGGTAAAGATTCCTCCTGCCAATGCAAGAGGTGTGAGTTCCAGCCCTGTGTCAGGAAGATCCCCCGGAGGAAGGCGCAGCAACCCACGCCAGTGTTCATGCCTGGAGAATCCCCGGGACAGAGGGGCCCGGCAGGCTACAGTCCGCAGGGTCACACAGAGCTGGGCACAAATGAGGCGGCCTAGCACACGCGTGCTGACATCAGGATTCCACTCCATGCTGACCCTCGCTGCCCTCGACGGCCTTCCACTGCTGCTGCATCTCTGCCGGCCCTGGACACACATCCAGGAAAACGACAGCGATGCTCCACCCATGAAGGAAGAAGCACAGCCTGGTCAGGAAGCTTCCTTGGCGTCACAGTTGAAAGGAAACACTATTCGTTTCAGGCAGGTCCATCTTCAGAGATCATCTGTGAGGTGTTCCGTGCTGCAGGTCCAAGTATCTATTTGTCCTTCTCTGTGAACACGTGTCCTCAAGAAACTGCCTCTCCTCCAGAAAACTCTGGCTATCAGGCTTTTCACACAAGCACTCAAAAAAACACGAAGAACAAAAGCTTAGGGTCATGTTTATTCTAATAAGCTGGTGCTTAAGTATTCAGTGTGATTTTCTTTCTTGCCTCTTAGCAGCAATAGAGACAAAAAAAAACAAGCAAAAAACTATTCTGTCTTGGCACATTCTTCACCAAAAAGCCAATTAAAATTCTCTGTATTTATGTGTCCTTATATTTGGATGAAATGCTTTTGAATATCGGCATCATTGACATAGGAATGATACCCCGTCCGGATGTCTTTCATACACAGGGATCCTCATAGTTTAAAGATTCCTTGCAGACTACTTGTTCATGAAAGAAAGAAAGAGAGAATGAGAGAAAGAAGGAGTCAGTTAACTTGGCAACAGTGAACAAATATCTTGACATCACAACAGAAAGTTAAAGGCAAAGATGCCAGGCCATCCCAGGCATTTCTGTCTTCTTCCCAGCTTGTATAGAACAGGCTATGTTTTCTTTCATAATTAATCACAGCCTAGGCATGTAGCACTTAAGTGTCTATGACTTGCTTGGAAGCAAGTAGGAACCAAGCTGGGCTGGGAGGACTGTAAGATCAAGGCTTTTATGATTGTTTTTGGGAATTAGCTGATAAATGATGCATGTAACATCCCACTGACTCAAGGAGCACCGGGTTTGATCTTAGAAATTCACTTACAGAAGTTTTGTAAACAGATCTCAAATGACTTCTGGTATATTGCATGCTTTTCCATGCATTTTATTTAAATACATAGGCACATGGAGGCAGTCTGATAAAGGCATATATGTTTGTGTTATTTCCTTTCCTTTTCAATTTGACAAAGCTATTTTTACCTCAAAGTGGTTTTAACCACAGATAGATGAAAAATGTGCTCTTTGGTTGCTCTTGTGATTGCATCTGAAATAAAAATAATGACATTGCCTGGTTCTCTGTAAATATGATTTTTTTAACAAAGTGAAATATACTCAGATGCAAAAATACCATATTATGATTCCAACAGTTATATTATACACCTGAAATCTCTGGTGATGTTGATGGAAAGGATAAGTACTGAAGAAAAGAGGTTTGAGAAAACTGGATGTGGAATTTCTGCAATGATGCATGATCTCACAGACAAGAGCTCGATACGCCAGGCTGTGAACAGGGAATAGTTACTTCTGATTAACATGTCGACAAGATGTCATTCACATATTCTCTGGGCTGCAACTGACAGGCCATTTACTGGTGTTACATCTGAGTTGTTCAAACGAGGAATCAGAATCAACCAAGGCGTTTTAACACATGTCACTTGAGCAGTATTTTCCAGGAAGCATACCCCAGGCAGCAGAACATGCGCTCAGTAGCACCGAGTCCCTGAGAAAGGAAGATGGTGCAGATGAATGAATCTGATCTAAAACTTCACTAATGAGGTGATTCACAGTCTGGTTTTCAAACTAAATTTTCAAAAGTTGATATGCATTTTATACTCGGGGTGCCTTTTCATTCAGACTAATCACATTTTAAATGCTCAGTAGCCACATGGGATTAACACCCAGCATATCAGATGACACAGGTCTAAATAACTCCAGGTCCTCATTCCTGAAAGAAAAGCTTCATCTATTAAGAAAATAATAATATAATAAGAGTAGCAGTAAAAATAATAACAGCTAACACTGATACAATGCTTATTATGTATTCTGTTCTAAGCTCTTCATAGGCATGAATTCATGACTCTTCACAATTATGCTATGAGAATAACATGCCTAACAGATGAAGAACATCAAGGGTGGTTGTACTGGCTCAGATGGTAAAGAATCATCCTAGAGATCCAGGGTCGATCCTTGGATCAGGAAGATCCCCTGTAAAAGGAAATGGCAACCCACTCCAATATTATTGCCTGGGAAATTCTATGGACAGAGGAGCCTGATGGGCTACAGTCCATGGGGTTGCAAAAACATCAGACATGACTTAGCAACTAAGCAACAACATAGAAGAGAAAAGGAGACAGGAAGGAGACAGAGTGAGCTTCTACTGATTTCAGAAATAAGAACAAAGAATGTCTCAACCGTAGTACATCAAATTTCATATTAATTAAGAAGACTTTCAGGTTTAGTCAAAAAATTAAAATATATTGTATTATAAAATATATACTAAAACAAAGTGACTCACATTGTTTTAAAATAAAAGGGTAAGGACTTCCCTGGTGGTCCAGTGGTTAAGACTCCATGCTTCCAGGGCAGAGGGTCCTATCCCTGGTCAGGGAACTAGGATCCCACATGTTTCTGAATGCAGCCAGAAAGCTAAGTAAATAAATAAAGATAAAAGGATGGGGGAAAATATGCCATAGAGATGAAAAAAGCAAACAAACTTGGGATCAGAGCATCAGGTCTGGTATTACTATCTGTTGAAGGACTCCTTTAGAAAGAAGGTGTTAAACAAAGGGAAAAGTCAGATTGGTGATTTAAAGTAGAAACAAACTATTACACTAAATTGAAGAGCACTGAAATATATTTTAAAAGTGTCTCCAAATTTTAGTAATTCACATTCTGGTTCCATGAGTTTTTACTACATTGTCATAAAATTTATAATTTGCTTAATATGATTTCTTTAAATTGACTTATTTTCAATTCAATAAAAACAGAAGCTCTACATCCCTATCAAAAATACAAAAACAATTTCTCCTGCTGTAAAAAAGGTTACCATTTCACAAATCAAAAAAGAATTAGTAAAATTCCCCAGATGCTATTGTCACTGAAGAAACAGTGGGAGATGGCACCCTCAAACTGGATACAGAAGGGGTTTTGAAAAAAGACTGTTTACAAGGTTGTGGGATGGTGGGGGCGAGCTTAGAAATCAACAAGGAAAAGTGCAATGACAGGGAGACAGCAACAACGTGGAGCAGTTGCCAGCCCTTGACTGGAAGGCAGACATGCAATGATAACTGCACAGAATGAACAGCTGTGGGGGGACCAGCAGATAGAAACTATGCATCTGGATGGAAAACAGCAACCCAAAGCGACCCCAGCCGAGAACGAGCCAGAGACACAAGGACCCTTCCCTCACGGTTTCCCAGTCTTGCCAGTGTCCTCTTGGTGGGGTCCAGCAGAAACCCAGAGCACAAAGAGGTCAGATTATTCAGAACACACTGGTCTCCTCCTGGGCTGGCAATCTGAGGGAAGATGGGTGTGGCACAAGATGCACAGAACATCTCCAGATTCTGCCGAAGAGTCTCCCGAGTGGCTCTTCTCTATCATCATGTGGAATTAGCGGAGTTAGCAAAGTCATAAAAATATGCCGACACCACTGAGTTGAGATTTTCTTCTATCATAATGAAGACAAATGGAAAAGAAATAACTTCCTCACCACGTTATCCAGTGTTATTCATAATATGCCCTTTAAAACATCTTACTATTTAAACCACCTTACCATCACCTTTATAAGAATTGCCCAATTTGAAATATTTTTCATCTTTTTGAGATACAGCAAGGGCACAGAAATCATAAATGTGTTGGTTGTTGGAAGCATCATCATAACTTTCCATCCTTGACAAATCAGAAGGTTGTAGAAGAAAAATTAAAATATAGAGAAACCTGAAGAGCATAGTCCAAGAGTACAGAATTTAAATATCGCTGTGGAAAGATACAGAATGTAGCTCTTTCTTAGGTGTGTGTAGGTTATTTATAAATACTGGTCATAAGCTAGACACAAAGCAAATTCAAAATTTCAAAGATTAGAAGACAGAATCACCCTCAGCTCCCGACAATAATGCAGTGCAACCACAAATACACAACAATTGAAGAAACAAAATTTCCTGACCCCCTGGAAAGTAAAGGAAAATATTTTTAATATTAAATAACTCAGGCCACAGAGACAGTCAAAAGTACAATTGCTGAATTACTAGAACATGATGATACTGAACACCCTATAAAATGCCAAAGAGTTCCTAAAAAAGAAAGAGAAGAAAAGGGAGAATCATAAACATTTTCCTTAGCCAAAATAGAAAGAAGCTGATGGTGTGCTCAATATAAAAATGTAAGAAAAAGAACTCAGGCAAGCAGAACAATAGAGTTAATACACTTAAAAACAAATTCATTTATAGAGAAGCAGAAAAAAGTAGAAATGACAAATGCATGAAATAACTGAAAATAAAATTGAGTTAATACATATAAAAGTGTACATCATGTACTGGGATATAGAAAAAGTAAAACTGATAAATACATAAAATAGTTATTTGAATAAAAAATAGATAAACTACTTTATTAGTAAAAAAGAATATATTAACATCCAAACCTAAGGATGTGAAAAATGGAACTGATTACAAGGATTCTAAAAGAATATTTCCTCCAATATATGCTAATAATTTTGAGGATGTGAATAGACCATTTTCTATAAATATAAAAGTACTGTACCGCAAACTGACTCAACAAAAGATAGAATACTTGAATAGACCCCAAACCAAGGAAGAAATTGAGAAAGTTGTCAAAGATCCTCTTCTCAATAAAGTTCCAGACAATTTCATGCATGAATTCATTCAGACCTTCAAGAAACAGATAATTCACAAGCTTTTTAAATTCTCCTAAAGCATAATGTTAGAATTAATGCTTCCTAATTCTTTCTGTAAAACCGCTACAGATTAAATACCTAAACTTAACAGGGATAACACTGAAAACAAAACCTATAAACCAAACCCACGAGTTGCAGAATTTCGGCAAACAGAATCCACATTGCATTTAAAAAATAGTAATGCACTGGACCAAGTGGGGTTTTGTTCAGATAGTCAAGAACAATTCAATGTTAAAATATTTTAATTCAGATTATAAAGAGTCAGAAAAGAAAGTAATAAAATAATATGGTCATATCCATAAGTGCCAAAAACTCATCTGGTAGAATTCAGCAGCCAATTCTATGTTTATTAATATAAAAACATAATGTCATTTACTATAAAGCAAATTGGGCTGCTAAAATTTTAACAAGATTCAAATAAAATTAAACTCTGAATCAATTACTAAAGAATGAATCTCAATGATTTGTTTCCATACCAACAGCTTTCAGTTTTGACAGGAGAGAATCACTTGCTTCTGAGACAAAAAGGGAAGTCTGAAAAGGACAGTGTGGACTTCAGAATCTGAAAACAACAGTGCAGATGGAGCCAGGTATGAGCGTGGTGTTGTTTAGTCACTCAGCGTGTCTGACTCCTTGCAACCCCATGAAGAGCAGCACACCAGGCCTCCCTGTCCTTCACCAACTCCCGGAGTCCACCCAAACCCATGCCCATTCAGTTGGTGATGCCATCCAACCATCTCATCCTCGGTCATCCCTTCTCCTCCTGCCCTCAATCTTTCCCAGCATCAGGGTCTTTTCTAATGAGTCAGCTCCTCGCATCAGGTGGCCAAGGTATTGGAGCTTCAGCTTCAGCATCAGTCCTTCCAATGAATATTCAAGGTTGAGTCCCTTAGGACTGATTGGTTGGATCTCCTTGCAGTCCAAGGGATGCTCACTCATAATCATTATCCAGAAGGAAGGACCACAGACACAGTGACTGGGATAGAGTCCTGCCTGATGTCTTGGGGGAAAGCTTCATAATTTATCAATTTGACAAAAAGTGAAGTGAAACCTGGACAATTTTCCAGTTAATCTCATCAATGTAGACAACTCAACTGTACATGTGAGTTCCTCAGTGGCAAGTAACACAAATGAACTCCTGTGTCTCCTTGAATCTTGAATCTAGTAGAACTATCTATACAGCTGAGATTAACCAAGTAATCACCAACATTCTAATTTCCACTGGGCTGTTGAAAATCTCAATACACCGATAATAGTTCAAAATTTTTGCCTGTTCAAGCTTTTTATGCTGCCTATAGTTAAAGTTGGCTGCAATTAAACAGAAGTTATTGTCTAAAAAGCCCATTATTGTCCTTGTTTAGCTGCCTAATTTCCTTCCATTAATATATTCTTAGAGGTGTTCCCAATCACTTTTTCCTAGCTAATTTGGGAAACACACTTTACAAAGAGCAGGTAATTTTAAAAGCATCATTGTAATGTTGGTCTTTCATTATTTCTCTAATAAACAACATAATTGGTACTGGCTGAGGCCACCTACAGATCAACCTTTAGACAAACCTTGTATATTCAAGTTATAAAACTTCTTCCTGAGCCCAATCATATTACCTTAGGGGAAATTTTGAGAAAGACTGAAGTTGCAAGTTTCCTCTTTCTTGCTTCCTTCACCCCCACTTCAACCCCTCTAAAACATCATTTACCAGTTCATGTGCTGGAGAAACAAACATAATTGCAGGAGCTCTAAGAAATAAAGGGATGAACCTGTCACATCCTATTTTTACCAATTTTGTTTTGAAAGCATTCGATGTGTAACTTCTTTTATTAAATGCATTTATGCATATGTTCTCCACAAGAGAGGAAGCTGCGTGATGCTGTCCGCTGTATCTAGGGTGTCATTTGGAGAATCAACCTCAATTAAATCTAATTACATTCCCCTTCAACTCAAATAGCATGAAAAGGGTCCATAAACTTTATTTTAATTGTAAGTCAATTACATTGTCAAGACTCAGAAAAAATATTGAACGGATATGACAGAGACATCCTACATGTGCCATAGGCTGCCAAGCAAAGAGGTTTACTAGTACTGGGTTAATTTTTCAGTCCACATTCAAGTGTTAGCTAAACTGTTTTTTCACTCTTGAACTAATACCATTGTTTCCAATGGAGATGAAATCTCATTTTGAAAAGACATCCTTGTGGTGTAGAAAGCAGGGTGAAGCATTCATGCAAACCAGTCATGCAAGGGAATAGACGAGACAGGAATTCCCTTAAATTCAGATAACCAGCATTATTGGAAATTGTGGCCAAAAATAACAGTCATGAATCTTATAGACATTTCTGATATTTCATAAGCTTCTGGGAAATAAGCCCATAAAATCACCCCAAGGAAATGTGATACTGTGATTGGTCAGGTCCAAGTCACACAATCCCTCCTGCAACTGAGGGTGGAATTAACTCCCCGAGAGCACCTGGGCCAAGAGTATGGGAGGGCATCCCAGAGCATTTTTTTTAAAGTGTATATAATTTTATGTATTTATTTAGGCTGTGCTAGACCTCTGCTGCTGTGCAGGCTTTCACGTTGTGGGGCTGCTCCCGAGCTGTGGTGGGTGGGCTTCTCTTGCGGCAGAGGGCAGGCTGCAGGCCCCCGGATTGTCACTAGCTGGTGCTCACGGGCTCCAGAGCACAGGCTCCCGAGCTGTGGCACGCGGACTTAGTTGGTCCACAGCGTAAGAGAGGAGATCTTCCCAGATCAGAGATCGAACCTGTGTCTCCTGCACTGGCAGGTGGCTCCTTACCGCCGAGCCACTAGAGAGGCCCTGGCACATCATTAATGTTACTGAGAATAGGGTCTGGCTGCTCCCCGCTCAAAAGCCAGTAAAGAGGCAGAGTCGCTGGAAAGGAAAGTCTACCTTGGAGGCAAACAGCTGGGGTTGGGGGAGGGCACAGGGTGGTCTGGTGTCCAAAGGCTGACCCCCCACTGATGATCAGTGGACAAGAGCTCACTTTCATAGGCTTAGGGAGGGGGCTACATGCAAGCACACAGTCATCTCCAACAGTCGTCTGGAAATCGGTCATGTGGGGTTTGATCAGCGTCATCTTGATTGCTTTGAGCACAGTTACTCTTCAGTCCCAGGGTCAGCGCATCCCCGTTTCTTGAGGTCAGCGCCAGGAATTGTGGACGGTTACATCACGCCTACAGTCTGGTCATCACTGGTAACATCTTCCGCCTGTCGGGGGTTTCAGTACCTATAAGACAGCTCACAGGACATTGTGGCTCAGATTATTCTCTACACTTCTTCAGGAGGAACTAAAGGTCTCAACTTTGTTTAATTATCAATAAATAATGGTTTATTATTTATTAATAATATTTAATAATAAACTATTTTTTGGTCTTGACCGTCTTCCTTTGCTTCTGCATTTTCTCACTTCTCTAAGCTTATTCTTTGAGTAAACATTTTCTAGGACATGGTGGGGAAGGACCATAGGGTCCTACTCCTTTTAATTAACAGGAGACAGGTGAATGGATACAGGTAGTATAAATGTCCATCTTCCACTATCACAGATACTCTAAAAGTGTTTCCTTGATTAAAATATTAATGGATGTTTTAGTTCTTGGATATTGCTTCTCTCTCCAAGGCACCTTAGTGGAACTAGTCTTTCTTATAAGATTAAATGATATGGCCTTCTAGCAACAGTCCTCTTGTTTGTTGTGGAAGTACCAGTGGAAGCACTTCTTGGTCTAACCCATACTTCCCTTTGTCTAACCGAGCCTGTCTGAGAGCTTTTATCTGCTCTGAGCTTCAGTTGTTGTGATTCTTCTCAGAACTGTGCTCAATTCCATCTTCTCGAAATTGAGGCTTGTGTAACTAAAGATGTTTCGCAGTAAGTGACTTCTTAGGGCTTCCCAGGCAGCTCAGCTGTAAGAATCTGCCTGCCAAGCAGGAAACATGGATTCTATCCCTGGGTTGGGCAGATCCCCTGGAGAAGGAAATGCAACCCACTCTATTATTCTTCCTTGGGTAATCCCATGGGCCAGAGAGCCTGGAGAGCTACAGTCCACGGGCTTGCAGAGAGTCAGACACGACTTAGCGACTAAACAACAACAACGATTCCTTATTTTTACTTCTGAAAGAGTGCTAGGACCCTACCTTTAGCAAACAGATGTACAGAGAACATATGATGATGATTATATGGGTTCACCTTTTTCTTTTCTCTCTACTTAGAGATAGTTAAGTGTATTTTATATATTCTTATAATATATAATTATATTATATTATTAATTTGTATTATTATATATTTTACTTAATTATATTCTGTAATTGAAAATGTTTTTATATTTTAAATTATATAGTTAAATTAGTATATATTATATAATTATAATATAAATATGATTATGTATCTATAATATAAATATAATTATATATCCTTTTTTCCAGAACAAAGAGCAATTATAAATACATCAGGAGTAACACAGTCAGTAGCTTACAGGAACTGAGCAAGTGATGAAAATGATGACACGTCTGTGTGGGGACTAGGAGAGGGCATGCACACCTCTTCTAATGGAAAAAAACTGTTTTTTAGGCCCAACCACTTAGTGCCAAGTACAAAAGTGAGACCCACACGGCCAGATCTTTTAAGAGGAACTAGAACTTTATCCTAACCCTAAATCACCTTCAAAGATATAACCTTAACATTGGTGGATAATATGGAAAGTTAAAGGTATTCCTAGTTATTTATTTTTGTCTCTATTAAAGGCATAAAAATAGAAATATCTGGTTTATTAAAGTGGCAAAGAGACTGGTGGAAAGGGTGTTAGCTAGATCGCAGTGTCAGCAAGGAGTCTGCACAGCGGGCGGGAGAGGGGGCCAGAGCCGAGGCTCAGAGGCCGAGCAGGGCTTTCCTGCATGCGCGGGCTCCCAGCCGCGCTTGATTTTTTGGCACCCCATGAGGGGTAGCCCACCAGGTTCCTCTGTCCATGGGATTTTAGGAATACTGGAGTGGGATGCTGTTTCCTCCTCCAGGGGATCTTCCCGACCCAGGGATAGAATCTGAGTCCTTCGCACCTCCTGTATTGGCAGGAGGATTCCCCACCCTGAGCCACACGGGAAGTCCTTACAGACCCGGTTCCGGGATGGGAAAGCCGGGGTCCTGCCTCTGCTGGATGCTCACCAGGGCAGGCGCAGTCTCTACCTCACTGATGAGTCCCAGGTGCATCCTCCTCCTCCGGGAGCACTCAGCAACTGAGCTTAGCCACGTGCTCAAAACGAAGCTGCCAAGGATGGATAAGAACATGTATCTGAGATTTTGGCATCCTCTGTGGGACCTTAAGATGTGTTCAGTGATTTTCTAGACAGCAGACAGGGGCACACGTGCGTGGCATGCACAAACCAAAGGGCGAACGGCTACTATATCCCCGAGAGCAAGAGCCTGTGAGCAGTTTCTTGAAACAACAACAAAAAAACAACTATTTTATGTTAAGCAATATTTTTTTCTTTTAAAACCTCCAATTTACTATGCCTTTAAACAAAAAGGAAATAAGATCACTTTTATCTTTGGAATCACTAGTTTTTATTCATTAGTGTTAAGGTTCTACCTTTGAAAGTTACACAGGGTCATAAAATAATAATATATCCCTTGTTTCGGACATAAAACAAAAATGTAATGATCTCCCTGCAAGAAGTAAAAATGGAAATATTTGGATGAGTGAGCAAAAGCCTTGCAGCCACCTTTGGAGAGAACCCACTGGGGGGTCCTTAGTGACAGCTGGTATCAAAAACCAGTGCTCAGACTTTTAGGTTAGAATCACCTGGAAAGACTGAAAGGGCTTAAAAGTGCTGATGCCCAGGCCTTCCCCAGGGACTGGGACTTAACCTGTCTGAAACGAGGCCCAGCCTTACTACTAGTGGGGCTTCCCTGGTGGCTCAGTGGGAAAGAATCTGCCTGCCAATGCAGGAGAGGTGTGTTTGACACCTGGGTTGGGAAGATGGCCTGGAGAAGGAAATGGCTACCTACTCTAGAATTCTTGCCTGGAAATCCCATGGACAGAGGAGCCTGATGGGCTATATATAGTCCATGGGATGGCAAAAGAGTCAGACATGACTCAGCTACTGAACAACAACAAATATATATATACAGACATGGCTGGGGCTTCCCAGGTGGCATTAGTGGTAAAGAACCTGCCTGTCAATGCAGGAGATGTAAGACACATGGGCCTGATCCCTGGGTCGGGAAGATCCCCTGGAGGAGGTCATGGCAACCCACTCCAGTATTCTTGCCTGGAGAATCTCTTGGACAGGGTACCCTGGTGGGCCACAGTCCACAGGGTTGCAAAGAGTTGGACATGACTGAAGCAACTTAGCAGGCACGTGTGTGTGTGTGTGTGTGTGTGTATTCTAAAGCCCTGTCGGTCTACCATCTGCCTCTGACAGTGAGCGCCTCCTGGAGTTTTATATCCTGAGCACCTCCTTGGCTCCATCCTATGTCTCACCCTGTTTTCTTCAGAGCACCTGATCACTGAGGTTACCTTGAATATTTACTTCTTTTCTCTACCTACAGTTGATTGGATTTCAGTTATCGCTTATAGGAGACGGATTACAAAAATGTCCCCAGTTTTCCTCTTTCCTGGGACCATGTCCCTTGCAGTGTGGATTTGTACCTCCTCCCCGAAGAGGCAGAATCTATTTCCCCTCAGCCCTGTGAATCCAGGCTGGCCTGTGATTTGCTTTAGCCAACAGAATGCAGAAGAGCGATAGCAGGTCAGTTCTCAGCGTGGGTTCAAGGACTTTCCACTCTTCCTCTTGGAGCTCACATTTTACTAGGAGAAGAGGTCCTGCTAAGTTGAGGATAAAAGGCTGAAAGGCTGTTGCTGAACCATGAAAGACACCGGGATTCTTGGCCTCTGGAGAAGAATTCAATCCGGGGCCAGAGACGAGGCTTGATCGCTCAGAGCTTCTGTGTGATAAAGTTTTATTAAAGTATGAAAGAGATAGAGACAGCTTCTGACATAGACATCAGAAGGCAGCAGAAAGAGTGCCCTCTGCTAGCCTTTAGCAGTAAGTTATATAGCTACCAGCAGTCTGCTAATTAAAGAAAGGAAATGTCTCAGAGAGTGGCACCAGGCCCCTCACCCACAACATGCATTGAGATAACCTTGGCATCAGGTAAGTTAACACGATTGACATGAATCTTGAAGAAAGGCAGATTTCCATACAAACATACAGTCTCATTAACACAGAGTAGGAGAACAAGGTATAAGCACAACATACAGGTTTGTCAAGTCGGTTCTGAGCCTTTAGGCAGAACCGACGTGAAGACAGAGTCTAGGGTAAATACACAGTACATTAACACAGCTTAAGACAAAATTTTCCAAAAGAAAAGTGCATTGGTTAGCTCAAGGTTTGAGAAAAGTTATGTTTAGGTGGAACCAGGTGTCATTATGGCAACACAGAATTTTAAGAGAAACCTCTTTTTAAATTTGTATAGAGAAGGGGAAAAAATATAACACTAGGTTTTGTTTGCTCCTGCCGCTTAAGAGATAAAAAATGTCTGACACTTGCAGCCTACTTCCTCTGTTTGGAGACCCCTGGCCTCCCTGCCTGTTACCCTCTCAAGACCTTGTGCCTCTCAAGGCACAAGACAGCCTGCTGTCCCAGGCAAGGCCCTTGTAGGCTAGCCGGCAGCCAACCCGCCACAGTCAACCCGACACAACTAACTCGACACATCTAACCAGACACATCTAACCTGAAACGCCAGCCTGACACAGCTAACCCAACACATCTCTCCCGACACAACTAACCTGACACATCTAACCCGACACATCTAACCCGACACATCTAACCCGACACATCTAACCCGACACAACTAACCCGACACATCTAACCCGACACATCTAACCCGACACAACTAACCCGACACATCTAACCCGACACATCTAACCCGACACAGCTAACCCGACACAACTAACCCGACACAGCCAGCCAGACACATCTAACCCGACACAGCTAACCCGACACAACTAACCCAACACATCTAACCTGAAACATCTAACCCGACACAGCCAGCCTGACACATCTAATCCGACACATCTAACCCGACACAGCTAACCCGACACAGCTAACTCGACACATCTAACCCGACACAGCTAACCCGACACAGCTAACCTGAAACGCCAGCCTGACACATCTAACCCGACACATCTAACCCGACACAGCTAACCCGACACAGCTAACCTGAAACGCCAGCCTGACACATCTAACCCGACACATCTAACCCGACACATCTAACCCGACACAGCCAGCCAGACACAACTAACCCGACACAGCCAGCCAGACACAACTAACCTGACACATCTAACCCGACACATCTAACCCGACACAGCTAACCCGACACAACTAATCCGACACATCTAACCCGACACAGCTAACCCGACACATCTAACCCGACACAGCTAACCCGACACAACTAACCCGACACATCTAACCCGACACAACTAACCCGACACATCTAACCCGACACATCTAACCCGACACAGCCAACCCGCCACAGTCAACCCGACACAACTAACTCGACACATCTAACCAGACACATCTAACCTGAAACGCCAGCCTGACACAGCTAACCCAACACATCTCTCCCGACACAACTAACCTGACACATCTAACCCGACACATCTAACCCGACACAACTAACCCGACACATCTAACCCGACACATCTAACCCGACACAACTAACCCGACACATCTAACCGGACACAGCTAACCCGACACAGCTAACCCGACACAACTAACCCGACACATCTAACCCGACACAACTAACCCGACACATCTAACCCGACACATCTAACCCGACACAGCTAACCCGACACAACTAACCCGACACAGCCAGCCAGACACATCTAACCCGACACAGCTAACCCGACACAACTAACCCAACACATCTAACCTGAAACATCTAACCCGACACAGCCAGCCTGACACATCTAATCCGACACATCTAACCCGACACAGCTAACCCGACACATCTAACCCGACACATCTAACCCGACACAGCTAACCCGACACAGCTAACTCGACACATCTAACCCGACACAGCTAACCCGACACAGCTAACCTGAAACGCCAGCCTGACACATCTAACCCGACACATCTAACCCGACACAGCTAACCCGACACAGCTAACCTGAAACGCCAGCCTGACACATCTAACCCGACACATCTAACCCGACACATCTAACCCGACACAGCCAGCCAGACACAACTAACCCGACACAGCCAGCCAGACACAACTAACCTGACACATCTAACCCGACACATCTAACCCGACACAGCTAACCCGACACAACTAATCCGACACATCTAACCCGACACAGCTAACCCGACACAGCTAACCTGAAACGCCAGCCTGACACATCTAACCCGACACATCTAACCCGACACATCTAACCCGACACAGCCAGCCAGACACAACTAACCCGACACAGCCAGCCAGACACAACTAACCTGACACATCTAACCCGACACATCTAACCCGACACAACTAACCCGACACATCTAACCCGACACAACTAACCCGACACATCTAACCCGACACAACTAACCCGACACAGCTAATCCGACACATCTAACCCGACACAGCTAACCCGACACATCTAACCCGACACAGCTAACCCGACACAACTAACCCGACACATCTAACCCGACACAACTAACCCGACACATCTAACCCGACACATCTAACCCGACACAACTAACCTGACACATCTAACCCGACACAACTAACCCGACACATCTAACCCGACACATCTAACCCGACACAACTAACCCGACACATCTAACCCGACATAGCTAACCTGAAACGCCAGCCTGACACATCTAACCCGACACAACTAACCTGACACATCTAACCCGACACAACTAACCCGACACATCTAACCCGACACATCTAACCCGACACAACTAACCCGACACATCTAACCCGACACAGCTAACCTGAAACGCCAGCCTGACACATCTAACCCGACACATCTAACCCGACACAGCTAACCCGACACATCTAACCCGACACATCTAACCCGACACAGCCAGCCAGACACAACTAACCCGACACATCTAACCCGACACAACTAACCCGACACATCTAACCCGACATAGCTAACCTGAAACGCCAGCCTGACACATCTAACCCGACACAACTAACCTGACACATCTAACCCGACACAACTAACCCGACACATCTAACCCGACACATCTAACCCGACACAACTAACCCGACACATCTAACCCGACACAGCTAACCTGAAACGCCAGCCTGACACATCTAACCCGACACATCTAACCCGACACAGCTAACCCGACACATCTAACCCGACACATCTAACCCGACACAGCCAGCCAGACACAACTAACCTGACACATCTAACCCGACACATCTAACCCGACACAGCTAACCCGACACAGCCAGCCAGACACAACTAACCCGACACATCTAACCCGACACATCTAACCCGACACAACTAACCCGACACAGCTAACCCGACACAGCCAGCCAGACACAACTAACCCGACACATCTAACCCGACACAACTAACCCGACACATCTAACCCGACACATCTAACCCGACACATCTAACCCGACACAGCTAACCCGACACAGCCAGCCAGACACAACTAACCCGACACATCTAACCCGACACATCTAACCCGACACAGCTAACCCGACACAGCTAACCTGAAACGCCAGCCTGACACATCTAACCCGACACATCTAACCCGACACAGCTAACCCGACACAGCCAGCCAGACACAACTAACCCGACACATCTAACCCGACACATCTAACCCGACACAGCTAACCCGACACAGCTAACCTGAAACGCCAGCCTGACACATCTAACCCGACACATCTAACCCGACACAGCCAGCCAGACACAACTAACCCGACACAGCCAGCCAGACACAACTAACCTGACACATCTAACCCGACACAACTAACCCGACACATCTAACCCGACACAACTAACCTGACACATCTAACCCGACACAACTAATCCGACACATCTAACCCGACACATCTAACCCGACACAGCTAACCCGACACATCTAACCCGACACATCTAACCCGACACAACTAACCCGACACATCTAACCCGACACAACTAACCCGACACATCTAACCCGACACAGCTAATCCGACACATCTAACCCGACACAGCTAACCCGACACAACTAACCCGACACATCTAACCCGACACAGCTAACCCGACACATCTAACCCGACACAACTAACCTGACACATCTAACCCGACACAACTAACCCGACACATCTAACCCGACACAGCTAACCTGAAACGCCAGCCTGACACATCTAACCCGACACATCTAACCCGACACAGCTAACCGGACACATCTAACCCGACACATCTAACCCGACACAGCTAACCCGACACAGCTAACCCGACACAGCTAACCCGACACATCTAACCTGACACAACTAACCCGACACAACTAACCCGACACATCTAACCCGACACAGCTAACCTGAAACGCCAGCCTGACACATCTAACCCGACACAACTAACCCGCCAAAGCCAAGGCCAGCCAAGCTGCCTTGCCACAGGAGGCTGACTTCAGGTGTGTGGACAGCAAGCAACGCTGATGTCCTGTAGGCTCCTGAGCGACTGTAAGTGCTTTCCTTTCGGCAGCTTTCTGTTACTGTTGAGGGTGACTCACAGCGTTATGGTGGCAACAGGCAATGGATTTGAAGGAGGAAGCAGACAGAACAGGCTCCATCTTGACAGCAGGACTCCATCTTGGGCTGGACTGTGGACCTTGAGCTCTATGCCCAGGATCTATGGAAACAATATTCCAACTGGAAAACCAGACCCCTGGATGGAAGAGCCCCAGGGCTCGTACCTAGGCTCTCCATCCCTAAAAGAATACCCTAATCATTTGTGTAACCGAATAGAATCATACATTCTGTTATGCTTATTGGGGTATGACCACAGGCTTATTGATAATTGTCTACTGTTAACTACCTAGGCTTAAGGCATATGCATCACGGGTTAAGTTTGATTGTGTCTTTCTTTTCCTTTGTTCAGACTAGTTTCAGGGAATTTGGGGAGGAGGGTTTGGGCACGTACTCTTATGGTATAGAAGGTTTTCACAAAAACTGGTCGGGATCCTTGGCTAAGAGGAGACTCTGCCTTGGGCACGCCAGTGTAATCAACTGCACTCCACTATCTGCATTGTCCTTCTGAGTGAGTGTTTCCCGGAATGCGTGGCTACAACAGCGTCACCCTCTGTTCCAAGAATCAAGAGTGATGCTTGATACATAGAAAAATATTTGCCTAAAAAATGTTGGTAGGTGTTTGAAAGGATGAAGAATTGAACAACAACAAAAAAATACCTCTTCATACTCTAGCCCAATTACACAGAAAATATTTGTATAAAAAATAAGTCGGTAGATGTTTGAAAGCTGAAGAATTTAACTTAAAAAAATTTTTTTTCATACACTAGCCCAATTACATTTTCCCAACTTGGTCTAGAACTAACCTCAGCAATGTAATGCGTTTGTTCATGCAATTAATTCAGTTCTTCTGGGCATCCACACCAATTACTGGAAAAGACAAAAACCAACATTAGAATAGACACTGCTACTAAATAAAAGGTATTCAAGTATTTATATCTACTCTCTATCTCTCTCTGCAGAGTCTATAAATACGCCAACCCAGACAAGCTCTATAGGTGTTACCTGAAGCAGATTACAGCTGAGAGACCACCGTGGTTTTCCATTTCCCTTTGGGCAATTGATCACTCACATAGAAAGAAGAGTTCCCACTTTTGTTTCTGCCTAATCATTTATTGTGATGTCACAGGGAAGAAAAGAAATCTTGGAAACTCTAACCAAAATCAGTTTAATTTTTCCATTATAACAGCAGGAGAGGAAAAGGTGGGTATTCAGTTTTAAAGATAATCTTCTTTAAAGTGTATGCAAAAACTAGCTAAGTCTCAATATCAGGAGCATTTGAAGTGTTTTCAGACGGATGCAGGGCTGCCCTGGTTTCTGCTGTTAGATCACAAAGTCCTTTGGCTGCAGGCTTTCATCTCCTCTCAGCAGTTGCAAAGGTGCTGTTGTTGCTCGTTCGTGTCCGACTCTTTGCGACCCCATAGACTGTAGCCCGCCAGGCTCCTCCGTCCATTGGATTCTCCAGGCTAGAATACTGGAGTGGGTCAAAGTGTTAGCTGCTCAGTCGTATCTGACTCTTTGCGACCCCAGGAACTGTAGCCCACCAGGTTGCTCTGTCCATGGAATTTTCCAGGCAAGAATACTGGAGTGGATTGCCATTCCCTTCTCCAGGGGATCGTCCCAACCCAGGGATTGAACCCGGGTCTCCTGCATTGCAGGCAGATTCTTTCCTGTCTGAGCCACTCTGCAAATTGTAGATATTGCTAACTAATTGACAGAAATTCCTGGCTTAGAACTTTACAGATGAAGTTACTTCTCAAAGATTACTGTTGTCATTAAAAAAAAAACAAAACAGTTAATATCTGATTTGAATGTGATTACTGTTTTCATTAATTTCCATTTATAAGCACTATCAATTAATTCAATTAAAATGTTGGGCTTTTAAAAAACATTGGGCTTTTAAAAAATTGAATATCTTATACTGAAGTGAGTTTCTCTTTGTGCATTTGCTAACAAATTTCATGCATCTATCTATGTGTCATGAATTGTTTTCTTTTTTCCCTTTCCCTTCCTCTCTCCCTCCTTACCTTTCTTTTTTGTAAGTTATAGTTGATTTACAATGTTATATTAGTTTCAGGTGTATAGCAGTGATTCACAATTTCTTCTTTTCTCTTTTTTATTGGCTGTGCTGAGTCTTGTTGCAGCAGGCGGGGACACTCTCTGGCTGTGGTTCCTCGGCTTCTACCGCAGTGGCTTGTCTTGCTGTGGCCCCCAGGCTCTGGAGCGCTGGCTCAGTGGTTGTGGGGCATGGACTCGGTTGCTTCTTGGCGCGTGGGATCGTCCTGGATCAGGGATTGATCCCGTGTCTCCTGCATCGGCAGGTGGTTCTTTGCCACTCAGCAACCAGGGAAGCCCTGATCAGCAACTCCATTTTAAGCTATTACAAAATAATGGCTATATTTCCCTGTGCTGTATATCTTTGCTGCTTAGCTATGTTATACATAGTCATTTGTATGTCTTAACCTCATACCCCAATTTTGCCCCTCCTCAATTGTCTCTGAGATAAAGTTGTGAGATATATAGATATACAGTGGGATATTAGCCATAAGAAAGGAGAAAACAATGCTATATACAACAGTGTGATGGACTAAAGAGTATTATGTTTAGTGAAATAAGTCCGAGAAAGACAAATACTCTATGCTATCCCTGATACGTTGAATTTTTAGAGTGAAACAAACACGCCAATCACAGTTATAGACGGATGACCTAGCGGCTCCCGGTCTCTCCTCATCCCGCTTCCCACCCGACCCTCTTTGCTCTGCTTTCCTCCCCCTTCCTTCTGTGCTCTTCCCTCCCTTTCTCTCTCTGCTGTTCCTTTTTCTTCTCCTCCTCTCTCCTTTCCTCGATCACTCTCCTTTCTCCCTCCAGTGACCGTGTTGTAAGAGCCAAGGGGTTGATGCTGTTTTTCAGTCACTAAGTTGTGTCCAACTCTGTGACCTCATGGACTGTAGCTGCCGGGCTCCTCTGTCCTCCACTATCTTCTGCAGTTTGCTCAGATTTATGTCATTGAGTCAGCGAGGCCATCTAACCATCCCATCCTTTGCCACCCCCTTCTCTTGTTGCCTTCAATCTTTCCCAGCATCAGGGTCTTTTCCAATGAGTTGGCTCTTCCCATTAGGTGGCCAAGGGGAAAAGAAGGTTATTTCTTTCGTTAGCACATTCACTGTAGTAACACATAGAACAGGCTCAGCATCACTGAATTGGTCTGTTTCCTGAGCTGACTGTAGTATTGAAGGCTCCCTACCAGAAAATTTGCCATATCCAGGAATCACTCAACTTTTTAACTTTCAAGTCATATGCTGAATTATTTCTTTTATATCTTAGAGGTCAGAAAAAATTACATCTTTGGGCTACTTTCCTTTTTCTAATTCACCTGCTTTCACATTTTAAGTATTTAATTTTACAGTTTTAGGCAAACCATGGGGCTGTGTGTCTGTGTGTGTGTTGATATTCTGATATGCATCACAACTTGTCTTTGTTTTATGAAACGCCAGTTGAACACCAGAGACTGTCATTTGGTCAATTTGTGAAATATACCAGTTGTGCTTGTATCTATTTGCATTAATCAGGACAAATATTTAAACTAAATTGCTGTGCTAGTTCAATATGACTCAGTTTCATCAATTTTATCAGTTGATTACCTCATTTAGTGGGTTTTTCCGTTTTTCTATATAACTAACCTCAAAATGTAAAACTAGCCTTGTCATTGGGAGTCCAAAATTAATTTAATTTCTAACAAGAGAATGAAAAGGGGTGCAATTAAGATACTTGATAAACTAAGTTTTAAATCAAAAAGATCAAATTTAAAACATAGAATGATAATCTGACGAACTGGGTTTAATAATTACTGTGAATTTTGACCCAATACAGATGTAAATATCATGAAATATCTACACTTAACATATATCCATCAATAAGGTTTATTGGCAGAAGTCTTTTGCGAGGTAATTTGATAATACATAATATAATAACTAGAGAAATGATTATAAACTTCATGACCTACCACAGGGAAATAAACACTCCATCTTAAAAATTTGGGAAAATATCTGGGCATGAAGACATCTATCATGGTGTTGTTTATGATAGTAATACATTAAAATCAGCATAAACCTCCAGCAATAGGAAAACGACCAAACAGGTAAGAGGGTCATGAAGCTGACAGAATTCTGTGCAGCCACTAAAGAAGTAGAAGCCGTGTGGCCCTGTAGGAACAGAGGACACCCCGCACCACAGTGTTACAGGCTGCCCGCGCTCTCCTTAGATTTATGTGAGGACCCCGGAGCTGTGACCACTCATCCAGGTGTGTTTACTGAGAGCACGTCAGACTCTGTGCTAAGAACAACAGCACAGGAGCCGGCATGTAAAACCTTTGAGCATTCAGTACGTCTTTACGTGTAGTTGTTTAATGCAGCGCTTGCTGTGTTAGTTTGCTGGGGTGACCGTCTGGAAGCCCTGGAGACACCTACTCCTCACAGTTCTGGAAGCCAGAAGTCCACGCCCAAGGGGCGGGCAGAGCTGGCCCCTCCCGAGGGTCCGGACGGCCTCTCTTCCATGCCTCTCCCCTCAGTGCCAGTGGTTTGCTGGCAATCACGGGCACGCCTTGGCTGATGGAGGCCCCCCCCAGTCTCTGCCTTCGCCTTTACATGGCATCCTCCCTGGGTGCTTGTCCGTCTCCAGATTTTTGCTTTCTTAAGGATACCACTCACGTTGGATTGGGCCCACCCAAGCTTAGTGGTGAAGTGCCTGCCAAGCAGGAGGCTTAGGTTCAACCCCTGGGGCAGGAAGGTCCCCTGGAGAAGAAAACGGCAACCCACTCCAGTGTTCTTGCCTGGGAGATCCCATGGACAGAAGAGCCTGAGGGGCTACAGTTCATGGAGTTGCAAAGAGTTGGACACAACTTAGCGACTAAACAACAAAGTGTGTGCATGCATGCTAAGTCACTTCAGTAGTGTCTGACTCTGTGTAACCCTATGGACTAAAGCCTGCTGGGCTCCTCCGTCCGTGGGATTCTCCAGGCACGCATACTGGAGTGGGTTGCCATGCCCTCTTTCAGGGGACCTTCTCGACCCAAGGATCGAACCCATGACTCTTGTCTCCTACGTTGCAGGCAGATTCTTTATCACTTTAGTGGTAAGACTCAGTGCCTCCTGGGAAACCCCTAACAACAACAATGTGTGACCTCTTATTAAATCGATTCCCTCTGTAAAGACTTGTTCTTTAAATAGGTCAGCCTCTGACACACTGGGGGTTAAGCACTCCAACAAATGAATTTATTATGGGTTGGGGGTCAATTCAACCCATTACATTTAGTATACTATAATGTTTTAATAAATATTGGCTAATATTGTTATTATTCTTGCCAATAGTATTAAGAGCAGTAGTCATAGAATATCACGAGATTGTGTGTTGTGAAACCAATCGCATTAATCAAATAGGATGAAAACCGTTGATTTTCTAGGGTGATAAGTTTCTAAGTAATAAGAAGTTTTTTGTTTCCTTCTGTTTTTCTCACTCTTATTTTAAAAATTTTATCATGCCTATCCTTTTATAGATTTTGCACTGTTTAAAAAGGGGGAAAATCTAAAACATCTCTTAAATATTAATATAAGCAATAGCCATTCAACCATAAATACAAATTCCCAGGCTTTCCTCTCTTTCCCATCTTCAAATAGTGTCTTTTTCGTCTCAAATAGAAACACGCCCATGAAAAGTCCAGCTCCCCGATGGAGGAAGAGGGAGGCTCTCTTTTCTTTCATCTGTGTCTTTAAAATAACTATTGCTTGAAACGGCAGCCTTCTCACCTGCCTTTGCGTCAGTGCCTGGGATTTCTCTTTCCTTTCTGGCCACACCCTGCGGCATGTAGGCGCTTAGTTCACCAACCAGGGGTCGAACCCTTGCCACCCACACGGGAAGCGCAGTGTCTGAACCACAAGACCTCCAGGGAAGTCCCAGTTCTTAGAATTTTATTTCAACATTTCTGCTTTTCCTGGCCAGGAAAACAAGGCATCATGTTTAAATTTTTCTCATCTCTGCTGATCACTGTGTAGTGATTACAAAGTACATGTTACTGCCTATAGACTGTTTGCAGGAAAAAGGCCCTCAGGCCAGGTGACAAAATCTTTGCCCTTTTTAGAGTTATTCTTTTCTGTCATGATCTTTTAAAATATTTGTTTTCCTCCAGGTATCTGGTCTGTTGGATTTCCGTCTTCCTTGTGTATTACCATTCTTGAGTTAGGACCCAGTGTTTTGTTTTCAGAAAAAAAAATCTTGGATTGTGTAGCTTTCAGATTAAGAGGAAATGAGTGATAAAGGTAACCATTTTGGAGTATTGATGAGCCACTTCTTAAAATATATATATATATTACTCACAGATTATTCAGCTAAAATCTTTATAACTTTACTTTATTTGACTGTGCTGGTCTCTGTTGCCGTGTGGGGTGCTGTGTGGGCTTTCCCCCTTGCAGGGGGCAGGCGCGCCCCTCGCCTGCTGAGCTGGCCCCGGGCTCGCGGCTCAGCGTCCGGGCCCCGGGCTCGCGGCTCAGCATCCAGGCCCTGGGCTTGGGGTTCAGTGTTTGGCCCCGGGCTCCAGGGCACAGGCTCACTAGCCGTGGTGCGTGGACTGTTGCTCCAGGCCATGTGTGATCTCCCTGCACCAGGGATAGAACCTGAGTCTCCTGTACTGGCAGGCGGATTCTTTAACACTGAAACATCTGGGAAGACCCCAGGAAAGAAATTGAAAATTGAAAATGTATTGTTTTCACCTCACAAGATACAAACTGTCTTAACATAGTAAGACTTGGTATTAACAGGCGGGTGAGGCAGAAGCCACGGTGCCTGGGACTGTAGTCATGAGCCCTTCTGTCTGGCACTGCTCCTGATATCTCAGAGTCCTTACAGCTTTAGAAAGAAATTTCATGTGCAAGAAACAGAGGATCAGTTAAATGAGTTATTATTCATCCAAATGATGGGATACCCGATGATCATTAAACATTGAGTTAAGGACGATATTTCATGGAAAATGTTCACAATATATCAAGTGAAAGAGCAAGCTAATAAATATAATACACATTCGATTTTCTGCAATAATGATTAAAAAGAGTGGAAGTCTATACATCAAACTTAAACCATAATTGTTTCTAGGCAATGGCACAATGGAAAAAGCTTTGTGATTTTAGCATTTTATAGATTTTTTAAATGAACATGCACTGATTATGAAGTTGGGTGGACTGAAGTTGGGGTTTGTTATAATATTCAGGGGTGATGTAGAGCCATTATATAAAGAACCTTGACTATATAACACACTGGAGTATTAACACCCATTCATTTGTTTAATCACTTAACCACTAATTCATTTAACAAATACTTTCTACCCTTTTACTCTATGCTAATCACTGAGGAAGGGCTTCCCTGGTGGCTCAGTGGTAAAGAATTCTCCTGCCAATGTAGGAGACACAGGTTCAATCCCTGGGTCAGGAAGATCCCCTGAGAGTAGGAAATGGTAACTGTCTCTGGTATTCTTGCCCGGAGAATGCCGTGGACAGTGAGCCTGGTAGGGGCCTCCTATGAGCCGGCCAGGGCTTAGCAAATAAACAACAACAGAAAAAGCACAGTGGAGGCCACCATGGATACACAATAGTGAGCAAAACAAACCCAGTCCTTGCCCTTACGGAACGTAGAGGGGAAAAGGAAAAGTAATAAGAATCATCCAAGTACATGTATAATTATATCCATGATAAGTGCAGTGAAGGAAAGGAATAGTGCTATGAGGGTCCATGGCAGGAATGCAATATCCATATTAAAATTTTAAATTATTATCTAATCAAAGTATACAGTGCCTCCCTGTGTGTGTGGGCTGGGGGGGTGGGTGTGTATTGTATGTTGTCACCAGCAGCATCATCTCAAGAGAATATTCCAAAACTAGGAAAGGGAAATTCTAGGAGAAAATATCTAGAAATACCAGAAGAGTCTGAAAATTCTTCAAAAGTAATATTGAAAAAAAAAATTGAACCTTTGCCTAATGAATCCTGGATAATTGGCTGAAGGTGAACCCCTGAAGATTTAGTTTTCCACCACGCTCTTATCATTCATGCATTTTCCCTCAGAAGCTGAAAGATAAATCTGAGAAGCTCTGGGAAACACTGGCTAAGACTCGACACTTTCTGGGTGTGGGAAGGCGACATGACTTATTCCCTGTTATCATCAGGTCTCCTATTAGGCAGCCTCAGGAAGGAGTCTGGATAGATCAACATGTCAGGCTGGATGCTTGGTGATAATTCAGACTAGGGTTGAGTTGAAGTCGCCACTCAAACAACTGGGAGTGTACAGCTGTGCACAATTCCATTTAAACTGCAGGAAAGTGAGAAGAGGAATCGGGTTTTGAACCCTGGCCTCGTGGTAAAGAATCTGCCTGGCAATGCAAGACACGCAAGGGACCTGGGTTTGATCCCTGGGTCAGGAAGATTCCCTGGAGGAAGAAAAGGCAACCCGCTCTAACTAGTCTTGCCTGGAGAATCCCATGGACAGAGGAGCCTGGTGGGTTACAGTCCATGGGGCTGCAGAGAGTCAGACACGACTGAACACATGCACACATCACTTTGTAACATATTTTTTTGGTCTCGTAAGAAAATGAAGGGGGAGCAGAAGAAACTGCTCAGCTGGCACTGGGATTTGCAGCTGGAGCGGCTCATGGTTCACTCGCCTGGACTCCGGGATTTCTCTCTCAGCTCAGACACACTTTCCTGATTCCCCAGTCTCCTTACAAAGCAGAGTCAGGCACTGTTTCACTTTCCAACATCAATAAAACAGGTCTAATTTTCCTAAGTCGATGAGGGCCTGATAGATCTGATGACCTTTTGTTGGAATGTCATTTACAAGTATGATTAAATTATTCTCCGTGGCTGAATTGATACCTATAGTAGATATATCTTCCTCCAGAGGCAGCAGAAAAGTCTATTGCTTTACCCTCTCAGGCACTGCAGAGATCTTTTGTAGGCAGATTACAAATTTTCAGTTTTGGACTTGAAAAGGTGGCCCTCGTGATAATGACTATTTTTTCTGATCTGCTTAGGAAATGCTATCATTCTTCTTCAATCTGATTATCTATACTTATAGAAGATATATCTATATCTATATCTCCTATAGATATAGATATCTATATCTGTCTATACCTTCAAAGGCTATGTATTTGTTTAATCTAATAGGGAAAATGGAAAAGGTGACAAGAACGCTAGTCAAATTTCTTGGGCTCTTTTTTCAGGAAAGTAAGAAAAGTAATGAATTGATATTTGAGAGCATTGTTTGTTTTTTTAAGTGTTGTACATATATGATTTTATTTAATCTTAATAATAACATTTGCTGTATAATCTTTGCATTTAGCTTATACTGTGAAGGTCTCCTATGTATTAAATTCTGTTTACATATCTTGGAAACAGCAAGTCTTGCTCTCATCAAATTTATCTTTACATGAGGAAAATGAGATGCATGCTTTCGAGGTGTCCATATCTTGTGCCTGGAACTTAATAAGTGGTCCGTAAATACTGACTGTGTAGAACATAATGGAAGTGCAGTCAGGGCCGCCTGCTTCCACAACCCAGGCTTTGTTCTGGGTGTGTGTGTGTGTGTGTGTGTGTGTGTGTGTGTGTGTGCGCGCGCGCATGTGTTTGAGAATGCTATTCAGCCACAAAAAAGAAGGAAGTCTTACCATTTGCGAGAACATGGGTAGATCTTGAGGGCATTATGCTAAGTGAAATATCAGACAGAGAAAAATAAATGCTGTATTATCTCATTTATATGTGGAACCTAAAAACAAAAAGCAAACAAACTCATAGAAAAAGAGATTAGGATTGTGGTTGTCAGAGGCAGAGATGAAGAGTGAGGAAATGGATGAGGTGGTCAAAAGGTAAAAAACCTTATGAATTCAGATTTTTTTCCCCACAGTATATTCTTTATCAACTTTCTCAGAGTAAATTTTGGAGAGGCTCACTTTCTTAATTCAAATATACCTGAAATGCCTTTTTAAAAATGAACTATTGGTACATGCAAACATAAAGAAACAGTGCAAGCCATAATGATGTAGTTCAACAGATTTTTAAAAATAATAATAGTAATAATAAAAATAAAATCTTAGATAACCAGCACCCTTATCAAGAAACAGAAGCTTCCTAGCATCTCAGGACCCCTCATTGAGTGTCTAAGTCACTGCCTTCTCTTCCCACCTCAAAGATAATCTTTATCCTGATCTTTTTAAAATTTTGGCATGTGGAATTGTCGTTGCAGCATGCAGAATCCTTAGTTGCTGCGCATGAGATCTAGTCCCCGACCAGGGATCAGACTCTGTCCCCTGCATTGGGAGTGTGGGGTCGTAACCCCTGGACCACCAGGGGTGGCTCTGTCCTGAGTTTTTACCTCAGAGTTTAGTTTGCCTGGGTTTGAACTTCAAGCTAATTTTAGAACAGTAATTCCCTCTTTTTCCAGGGAAGAAAATTCTACTTTTCAGGAAGGTTGCTTTACCTAATACTGACCATGCAGGTGGTATGTCTCCCAGTTTGTTTTAAGTCCCCTAAGGATAATGTCCATACCATAGTCAACTTCCAAAATCAAGATGGGACCGTCCAATGTTTGATTCAGATGTCAAGGCTGATGTCCCCCACACACACCAAAAGGGTAATGTAAAGAGGGCTTCCCAGGTCGCTCAGTGGTAAAGAACCCATCTGCCAATGCAGGAGGCGCAGGAGACTCGGGTTCAATCCCTGGGTTGGGAAGATCCCCTGGAGGAAATGGCAACCCACTCCAGTATTCTTGCCTGGAGCATCCATGGACAGAGGAGCCTGGTGGGCTACAGTCCATGGGATCACACAGAGTCAGACATGGCTGAAGCAACTTAGCACACACATACATACACATTGTCAAGATCTGAACATGTATGTCCTTTCAAAATTCATATATTGAAACCCCCAAGGTGAGGCTTGGGAAGTGAGTCAGTCAAGAGGCAAAGCCCTCATGAATGGATTAGTGCCTTTATAAAAGCAGTCCAACACCTCCCCCTTGCCTTTTCCACCATGTGAATTTTCAGCAAAGAAATGGTAATCTAGGAAACGGGCTCTCACCATACATCAAATCTGCCAGCTCCTTAATCTTAGACTTCCCAGCCACCAAGAATCATAATTTATCCAATCCATAGTGTCATATCTTTTTGTCTTTTCACACTGATCATGGGGTTCTCGGGGCACAAATGCTGATGTGGTTTGCCATTCCCTTCTCCAGTGGAGGTTACGTGGAATGGCTCACAGTGTCATTGAGTTATACAAGGCTGTGATCCTGATGCTGGGAAAGATTGAGAGCAGGAGGAGAAGGGGACGACAGAGGATGAGAGGGCTGGGTGGCATTATCGACTCAGTGGACATGAGTTTGATCAAATTCCAGGAGACAGTGAAGGACAGGGAAGCCTGGTGCACCGCAGTCCAGGGGGTCACGAGGAGTTGGACGCAACCGAGCAACTGAACAAGAGTCTGTGGGAGTGTGTCGTAGCAGCCAGAGCAGAGTCATACACCATACCTGCTGCATGTTGGTTTTATGTCAGCTCTCAAACCAGTTAACTACACTTAGGTTAGAGTCTGTGGCTTTAAAACTGAAACACAACTTGATTCAAGAAAATACACTCACTGACTTTTTTTCTCTCAACCCTGAAAAGTTTCAGTCAATTACATTTGGTCATGAAAAAAATGATAATAGCATGAAGGATAACCTAAAAATTTTAGCCAAAGAAATACTGGGATCATTAGATTGTTATTATTGGCCACACCTTGGGGCATATGGGATCTTAATTCCCAGATTAGGGATTGGGCTTGTGCCCCCTGCATTGAAAAGCAAAGTCTTAACCACTGGACTGCAGGGGTAGTTCCTGGGATCATTACATTACTAACTTTGACACCCTCAGAAGTTTATTTGGCAGTCACAACCTCTCTGAAAGGATTAAGTAAACTTTTAAATACCTGTTACTTTACCACTGAAAGAAAGGCATCATGTGTATTTCACAAGGTACCCCTGAGGTGTAGATTATTTCAGATGGTAGTTTCTGAGAGCAAAAATAATAATAATAATAAAGCTTTATTCCCTGCCTTTTCATACCCAGAAGTCTTAGAGAAAAATTAATTGGGGAGTTTTAATTATTTTACTTTGGCTTTAGAGCTCTTTAATTGTAATTAATCAGAGAATAAACATCTTGTATACAATTTTCACTTCCAAAGTCATGTACCAAATATCTGTGATTTTTCATAGGTTTGCCAGTTAACATTCATTCTTCTTGTCAAGGAACCCACTCTCATAGCAGCAATTCATCTTACCCTTGTGGCCTCTTGATTACAGCAAGCAATGTGAATCCAGTGTTTCAAAGTTATTTTTTACATGGAAAAAGAAAATACACACGTTAACCCTAAATGACAGTGTCAGCTGTCAGCCTATCAATGATTGGCATATTTCACTTGTTCAAATTTAAAAAAAAGCAGTTTTGTAATGTCTGAAGATTGATTGGGAAGAGTCCATATGCCGTGAGCCTACTTATTCTTTCAATGACGACACCACTCTGTCCAGAGATGTGGTTCTATCCATGCACAAGTACACCCTAGCATCTGTACCTCTGCTGACATGACTGGAGGAAGAGCTGTGAGCCGTTCTCTCTGGGGATAGGGTTAGAAGAGACTCGTTGTTACATTTTATGTCTCCGTATTATTTGACTAACTCACAATCAAGTTTATTAGGTATAAGTCTCAGGCTGTAAACTCAAGTGTACAAAAAACATTTTTTCTCAGTGTGATTTTCCCGTTTTTATTTTTTTTAACCTTTTGTTTTGTTGGGGTATAGCCGGTTAACAACGCTGTGGCAGCTTCAGGTGGGCAACGGAGGGACTCAGCCACACGTATAGCTGTATCCACATGTGCTCAGTCATTAGGTCACTTCCGAGTCTTTGCGAACCCGTGGGCTATAGACCCTGCCAAATTCCTCTGTCCATGGGATTTTTCCAGGCAAGAATATTGGAGTAGGTGGTCATTTCCTCCTCCAGGGGATCTTCCCAACCCAGGAATCGAATCTGTATCTCTGAGTCCCCCACATTGCAGGTGGATTCTTTACCACTGAGACTCGGGAAGCCCCATATACATGTATCCGTTCTCCCCTTAACTCCCCTCCCATCGAGATATCACATAACGTTGAGCAGAGTTCCGTGTGCTGTACAGAAGGTCCTTGCTGACTATCCATTTTAAATGTAGCACCATGTACTGCAAGAGGCCACACCAACACATCTAGTGTTGACTCAGCAGCCGGAAAGGCAACAATCTAGATTTTCACATTTTCTTCCTGTTACTGTGGAGCCTACAGACACCCTTGCTCCCATCTGGTTTTTACCTGCTGGTCCATGGAATCAGCTGTATCCTCCTCTTCCTGACTGTGGGGCTCACCTGCTCAAACATATGAAGGTACACAATAAGCAAGGCTAAATCAGATAGTAATCACTGTTGGGAAGGATGTTGAAACTGGATATTAGAGTAGGAAGTTCCTGGGATGGGGCAGTCAGGATGGCTTCTTGGAAGTGGTGCTACTTGAGTTGACGTGCGTGTTGCTGTCTCCATGATAAGACTGTAAAGTTAAGGTAGGACATGATCAGATTCATCGACGATCTCAAAGACCTGGCCTGAAAAGGGTACAAAAGGGTCCAGCTGGCCTCCAGAAGCAGAAGCCCATCAGTCAGCACTCCTGGGCGTGGGCTCCTGCGAGGAATTGATCCCTTATTTGTCTTCTCTACCTGCTAGGGTCCATTCTTTTCAGGACTCAACCTCCGTAGATGAAGTCTAAGAGTGCAGGCTGGGTCACGTGCTCCCCACTGCGTAGGGAAGATTGAGCTATCTTTATTTCTAATTTCACCAGTAATTCTCCAAAAAGAAGTTGCCCTGTAAGTTATGCCACCAAAAACGGGTGAGTGAGTGATGGACATCACTGCAGGTTTTCACCATCTTCTCAGCATCTGCAGCGAGGCTCCCACTACAGCTTCACTTAGAATATTCTATCTTGAGAAGGAAATCTTTTTGTGTAGTGATTGGCTCAAGAAGTTTCGTCCCTAGCATGGACTAATATCAAATTATTGCCTGCCCTTCCCCAAATCTTGTTTAAGAAGGTTAACAAGTAGAATTAAAAATAATTAAAAACGAGGCAGACATCTTGATCCACCCCAAGGAGGTTTATTTGCAAACCTTTCTGCAGCCCTTCCCATGGCATGGCAGATGCTTAGTGATCCTAGTGCTGAGACAGACTCTGGAGTTGGAAGGAAAAGACTGGGTCTGGCTTTTGTCTTTATTCATCTCTAATAATATGGTTTGGGATACTTATTAATGCCACTAAAGCCTCTTTCTTCATCTTTTAAGCAGGAAAATAATACCACAACATGGGTTTTCATGAGAGCAAATAATGTAAGGTCTGCAAGAAGGAAGCACTTAATTAAATGCACATCCCCTCGTGCTAATCACTAACACCAGTGTTCTGAAGCCAACTCTTTCTACCAACTTAGCATTTGTACCAAAGAAAATTGATCACAGTGGGGTTTAAAACCATGGAGGTGCTCTAAACTCTGACTCTAGTCATTGCATTCCTTCTTTACCTTAAAGTTATCTTTTTCCCTTCTACAAGCTTATATTTGCTTGTATTGTTATGAGACTGCATTTTACAAATTTTTTTATGCTTACATTTTAATTTTACATTCAGTGGCTCAAGGAGATTAAACTGGATTTACAACCATCCCAAGCAGCCCTGATATGGCCAGTAATCGTATATAGTATCTATAGTCTCTGAATAGCACTGGCCTATTTGATAAAGGAATTTAGGCCTTCTCAACACTTTCCATTTTACATTCCATCCATCTTTACTTTGACACATTCCTTTGTTCCAAAAGCCTCCTTGTAGTTTATTTGCCAAAACAAACATATTGTTTAAAAGCTATAAAGCTCTTTAGGTTTGGCAGGAAGCCTTATCATTGGACAAGCTTCTGATGTAATTATATTGTTGGTTGGAAACTTGAGTACCTCTCCTTATTTCAGTGGAGTGCAACATAAAGGATGATTGGAGTCCAAGGGAATATAATCAGATAGGGACTGAAGTCAGAGGATTTACCCCACCCATCAGCTTCGCCTCTGCGGTTTACATTAATATTAAAGGTTAGATTGAATGTCCCACACACCCTGAGGCTCTTTACCTCACTACCACTAGGGAGTAGAAATCTGCATTATTATGCAGGCTTGATTCTAGACATAGTGAGGCTTTTTAAACACAATCCTGTTTACGTTCGGCTGTGCTGGGTCTTGCTGCCGAGCGGGCCTTTCTCTTGCTGTGGTGGGCGGGCTTCTCACTTCGGTGGCTCCTCTGGTTGCAGGTCAGAAGCTAGCTCAGGGCACTCAGGTTGCAGCAGCTGAGGCCCCCGGGCTCGAGAGCACAGGCTCAGTAGTTGTGGGGCACGCACTCCGTTGTGCAGTGCGTGGAATCTTCCAGAACCAGGATCCAAGCCAACTCCCCCACATTGGCAGGTGGATTCCATACCACAGAGCCACCAGGGAAGCCCAGTGAGGACTTTTTCTAAAGAGCAATTTAAAGTCAAATCTTGCCTAAGCAGTTGCTTAAATTAAGGGCTGACTGTGTTGTTTGGTGGAAGCACAGAGACAAAAGACAGCAAGCAACAGTGAAAACTTAAGAAAGAGGCAGAGGTCAAGGTCCGTAGTGATTATAGGTAAGTATTGTTCCATCCTAAAATGTACAAGAACTGAACCTTAAGCCAAGGTTAACATCGCTTCTTCCTCTATGAGATAAATTGTTGTTGTTTAGTCACTCAGTCATGTCCGATTCTGTGACCCCTTGGACTGCAGCACGCCAGGCTTCCCTGTCCTTCACTGTCTCCCAGAGTTTGCCCAAACTCATGTCCGTTGAGTCAATGATGCCATCCAACCATCTCATCCTCTGTCACCTCCTCCAAAAATCCTGTCCTTAATCTTTCCCAGCATAGGGGTCTGAAATAAATAAGTTCACGGAAAAGACAACAAAATCCATCCCATAACAAACACATTGAGTAGCCGTCTCTGGAGACGGCACGGCCGAGTCTGGGCGTCAGGGCCCCCACACCCAGTGTGGGGCTCACGCGTCTCCTTGTGTGACATTTCACCACGCTAGACCCTCCCACAATTAGGCTTTGCTCGTCAAATGCTTGTTGCTGTGTGTTTCCCTTCTGACTGTGGGTTTAAAAGGATTTAGAATACTCAAGCTTCAAAAGTCAAGCAGTTTCTTGGCTGAAGTTAAGTTTTTATTTTTTTAAACAAAGAAGCCAAGGTTGGGGAATTGAACATCCTTCCAGTCGGTATCTATTACTGATGGAGTCAGTTGCCAAGGCAAGGAGGGCTGTTTCTACACTGGCAGAGAAAATTATCTTGATTGTTGTAAAACTGTCTTGATTGTTGTTAAAATTCTCCAATATAAGAAAGGTGATCATAATTAGTTTCTTTTTCTTCAACAATGAGTCTTGCTGCTTGTATTCTTTTAAGAATTTATTTTATTTTGCCGGGTTCTATAGCCAGTTATTCATATGTCTGCCTGCCCCTAAGCAGAGAACGTAATTTAGACATTTCCCCTCTCTAGTAGTTAAAACGCTACCTGAAATAGGTGATGAGAGAAACAAAATGAATGCTGGATCATAAATGAAAGAACCTCGGGGTCACAGAGACTGAAGTTGGCATTCCTCAATTATAGCAGGGGATGCTATGCTTTTGGAACAGAGAATATATGGATTAATGGCTTCCTTTCCAAATTATGTTTAAAATAAACTTAGGAGAAACAGAGAGAGCTGCAGTGTTAGACCGTGAAGTCTTCTCACCTGTGTTTTTAAACCTAGTCACGTGGGTGTGCCAGGTCTGAGCTGTGCCGTGCGAACTCCTAGTTGTGCCGCATGAATTCCTCCTTATGTGGGCTCTAGCTCCCTGACCAGGGATCGAACCTGGGCCCCCTGCACTGGGAGCAGAGTCTTAGCCACTGGACCACCAGGGACGTCCCCATCAGGTCTTTACTTAGGTTACCAGGTCTTTCATGTATACAGCAGTATATTTCTCATTTCATGTTTATTTTCATATAATTTTACTAGTAAACCAGTTAAATCACATCAATGACTCAAAGGTTTAATATTACCCATGCATTTGCAATGGATCTTATATACACACACACACACACACACACACACAATTTTATTGGTGTTTTTGGCTCTGCTGGATCTCTGTTGCTACATGGACTTTCTCCAGTTGCAGAGAGCAGGGCTCGCCCCCAGGGCTGCGGTGTTCTGGCTTCCTACTGCGGTGCCTTCTCTTGTTGGGGAGCACGGGCTCTAGGCCTGTGGGCCTCAGTGGTTTCTGCTCCCAGGCTTTAAGAGCACAGGTTCAATAGCTGCAGCAGAAGGGCTTAGTTGCTCTGCAACGTGTGGGATCCTCCGGGATCAGGGATCGAACCCGTGTCTCTCGCATGGCAGGTGGATTCCTCATCCTCACCACTGAGCCACCAGGGAAGCCCCTGCAGCGGCTCTTTATTGAAGGGCTGGGAGGAACTCAAAAGTTTTCTCCTCAAAGTTGGAGGTCAAGATTAGAGAAGACCATAATTGCAGTAGGAAAAAAACCAAGGCATTCCTCTCATTTCATAGAATCTACCTCCCCCTTTACATGTATTGGGGCAGAGAATCAGAGTGATATAATGGAGATATAAAAATTCCTTTCCATGTGGAATAACCAGGATTCCACCCATGATGAGCATCTGCAAAACTGCAGGCAGACACCAATATGAAGTTGAAGGTGACTTGAAGTTATGGTTGCAACTAAAGTGAAATCTGTTGAGGTGGTTTTCTCTCTTTCCTTGGGAGATTTTCTAAGGTGACAGCCAGAGAGAATACGGCACTTCAGTGCAGTTAAGCCGTGACAGAGCTAATATTCATTGTTTCAAGGCAGCATCAATGTCACTTTGATTGGGCTGTTTATTTTTAAGGCCACTGTCTTTTGGATCTGGATTGGCTACTGAATCACCCCTTTATTATTGACTTGGGTATTGTTATGGAGCTGATAAAAATGTTTGGGTTGGTTACAAGTTCCAAAGAGCTCAAAGCAGCCCTACAGCGCAATTCTATGTGCTCTTTGGAATCATTCATTTTCTGAGTGTCAGGATGCGAAAAGACTTCTCTGAATAGAATTGAAAATCGTTTGTGCCTAAGGACCTAGGCTATTTTTTCTATTGCACACTGTTGTTTAAAGCCTTCAGTAGTTTTTTAACGAGATTTTTTTTTATAAGAAGAAAATGCATTCATCACTTCAGAAAAATAATTGATAAGGAAAACATTTTGACACATCTTGAAAGCATCACAAATGATGAAAGAGGTCTTGATTAAGAGTCCTCCAGTTTCTGTTTGTTTTCCACATCTAGCTACAGAAGACTAACTAGCTTGTTTATGTGGCTGGTGCCATCCTTGACTTTTCTTTTATGTTTTTCAAACAATGAAATTCAACACATACTTATCTAGTATCCCTCCCTCCACTAAACACTATCTACCTGTATGTTTTAAACCAAAAAGTTAAATGAATCTTTATTCATCCTGTGCAAACTCCCTTCCACACACAAAGGGAAACGGAGGGATCCTTTTAAAATACAAATTCACTGAAGCCACTGCTCTGCTCAAAACCATGTAATTAATGGGAACCTTGTGATGATGGACTGACTGTGTGTCCAAGGTGTGCGTGCATGCATGAGCACGCATGCTCAGTCGTGTCTGACTCTTTGTGACCCCAGGGACCGCAGCCCACTAGGCTCCTCTGTCCATGGGATTTTCAAGGTAAGAATAGGGTTGCCATTTTCTTCTCCAGGGGATCTTTCTGACCCAGGGATTGAACCTGGGTCTCCTGGGCCTCCTGCAATACATCAGGGTAATTGCCACTCTACTTCATGAATTTGTTGGCAGATAAATGAATTAATTCATGCAAAGTACTTGAAAATGTATCTGATACACAGGAAACACAGAGTAAACATCTTTTTAGACTCAGTGCTATTAACAATGATTCCTGCATAAACAAGTCCTCATAGTCATTTTAGATATTACTTTTAGTTATTAATTTAATAAAATGTCTATTTTATTCATATTTGTTTATTTATTAAGTGAATGCTAAATACTGAAGATGTGAAGGTAAATACTATCATCTCTTTCCTCAGGAAGAGAGGAGTGTAATGTACAAATTATTATAATATAACTGGAAAAATTACTGCAACATTTGAAGTCCAACTGAGTTGTTGCTTTTTTGACTGTGCTATGCCTTCGCTGCTGTGTGCGGGCGTTTCTCCGGCTGCTGAGGGCGCGGGGCGCTCTCCAGGTGCGCGGTGCGGTGCGGGCTTCTCGTGAGGCCGCGTCTCTCGTTGCAGAGCTCGGGCTCCAGGCGCGCGGGCCTCAGTCGCTGCAGCACCAGGCTCCGCAGGGCGGCGTGCAGCCCTAGAAAGTCGGGCTTCAGTGACTGTGGCACCCGGCACAGCTGCTGCATGGCATACGGGACCTTCCCGGACCAAGGATTGAACCCGGTGCCCTGCATTGGCAAGTGATTCCTATCCACTGTACCACCCAGGAAGTCCTTTAAATGAATTTTAAAACATGATTTAGCTCGCTCACAGTAGACTCATTCATAGCGACTCCATTTTATTGTTTTTACATAAGTAACAAATTTATTTTTAAAACAAAATAATCAAATAGTGGATGATAGCAAATTTTTTAGAGAAGACTTGGATGCAGAAACAATAGATAACTCAGAAAGATGCATCTCAGCCTATGTGGAAAATGAAATGTCAACGTTAGGAATGAAGTGTGACATTGATAAATTAATTTTTAAATCAGTAAGAAAACCAATAGATTGAACTAAATTGTAGTTGAGAAAGATGTCATTATTATTTTACAGCCATGTTTACTTCTAAACTCATGCAGAAATTAAAGGATAATAGACCGGATCTATAACTAAGATCATTGAATAGAAAGGAGAAATAATTGGTATAAAAAACTGAATTAAGGGACTTAAATTCAGGTTAAATTCTCTATTCAGCTCCTGGACCTCAGGGAACAACTGAAGGCTGGGTGACTGTCCATTAAAGCGGGATCAGGGTTTCACAGGGTAGGGAGACGGGCGCACGCCCCTGAGGCTCCAGCGCAAGGCAGCAGTCGGCATCCTGGCCGGACCTGGAGGCGGGGGTGGGGCCTGCTTCTGTGCCTCCGTGATGCGTGGGCGCCGCCGGTGCAGTTCCAAAGGCCGGCGGAACGGTCGTCACCGAGAATTGATTGCAAACCTTGCGATGTGTTAGCCAAGGCCATAGGTAAAGAAAGATGTAGGGAAGAAAAAAATAGAATGAAACAAGATACAAGACAAATAAAAACTAAGGTCAAGAGAGGGCAAGCAGGGTGGAAGCCGGAGGAGAGCGGGCACTCCTTCCAGATGTCTGTCTCCTCGTCCTGGTCCACTGGCTTCAGCAGGTGCCCCTTAATGGACGGACTGCTGCTCCAAAGAGGGTTAGCCACATGTGCAAATTCCTCCAAGACAGCTTGAATGTTGGAGAACTGAAATCTCGGTTTCCCCAGGGAGTAGGGGTTCCCTTGCGGCACCAGGTCTTGACTTCTGTTTTCTAACATAATTCACGTTCAGTGTTTTTGTTGTTGCTTTGGTTTGTCTGCTGTCCTGAGTGTGGAGGAAATGCAATATGATATAATCAGAGGGAAGGTGGCCACTAATCTGGGAGTAATATATAAACTGTTAAGCATGAAAACAAGAAGCCGCTATTTCAAGGAAATGATATTCCCACCCCAGGATAGGGGCTTTTCAGCTTTCTTTTTTTAATGCCTTACTCAGGTAAAAATGACGCTTATTAGTATAAAACAGTAATATCATTTTTTACTAGGGCTGTTTAACACAGTATAGAGGTCTAGGTACAAATGATCACTTTAAAAATAAGACACTCCCCCATTTTGATTTGATATTTGCCAGGAAAGTCATTTTTATAAAATGATCTATGGAGCCTTTCTACAGGATTATAAAAAAATTATAAAATATTTAGAGTGCAATAAAATGCAGTGTTCTTATTGCTTCCTCATACTAATTGCTACATCTATTTTTTTTATCAAGGAATATTCAATAGTTTGAAAAATGAAAACCTTCACAAGGGGTAGGGAGTGGATAGTAAAGCTTGAAGACAGTTGTCAGATGGTCTGCCATTTTGGCTGCTGCCCCTGGAAATTTGTTGTAGTTGCTGTTTAGTCTCTAAGTCATGTCCATGTTTGTGGCCCCATGGGCTGCAGCGCATCAGGCTCCTCTATCCTCCATTATCTCCCAGAGTTTGTTCAAATTCATGACCATTGAGTCGGTGATGCCATCCAACCATCTCATCCTCTGTCTTCCCCTTCTCCTACCGTCTTCAATCTTTCCCAGCATCAGGGTCTTTTCCAGTGAGTCAGTTCTTCGCATCAGGTGGCCAAAGTATTGGAGCTTCAGCTTCAGCATCAGTCCTTCCAGTGAGTATTCAGGACTGATTTCCTTTAGGATGGACTGGTTTGATCTCCTTGCAGCCCAAGGGAGTCTCAAGGGAACCAGACGGACTTCCCTGGTGATCTAGATGTTAAGAATCTGCCTCCCAACACAGGGGACTTGGGTTTGATCCCTGGTTGATGAACTGAGGTTCCCCATGCCTCAGGGCAGTGAAGCTCAAGCAGCAGACTAAGACCTGACATGGCCAAAATTAAATAAGTAAAATATTTTTAAAAATAAAGAGTAGCCAAGTGGATGCCTAGTGTTGGCTTCAGAGACCACGAACAGGAACAGAGAGGCCCAATTATTTTTAAAACCATGCTCCCCTTTGATAAACAGAAAGCATCGTATTCCCCTCTTTTAAAGCTTTGTGAATTCTTAGGATAATTAGCTGTTATTAAATGTGAATGAAGGCAGAGAGGAGAAAAGCACTGGTTTATTTTCAAAGTCTACTTTATCTCCCCAGGATGCAGTCCCTCGGGGGCACAGGACAAGGCCTGCCCTCTGCACCCCCTCCGCCCACATAAACGACTTCCCAAGTTCCCACAGAATTATGCATATTCACCAGCTCCTTTTATGTTGTAATGTCCTCAACAATTTGGGGGAATATCAAAACAGGTAAAAATTATTGAGGCCTGACAGCTGCGAAAGGTCACCAGATTAAATCCATCAGGGTTATCTCCGGTGCATCATAACACACAGACAGAGAAATTAACTCGCACTTGCTGAGGGACATCCCCCAACCCTTTCCACGTCTGGTTTCATAAAAGAGCCAGGATCCTCTGACTATTTTAGACTCCACGAATATACATTAGCCAGGTGCAAAACATGCATTAAAAAAAAAAAAAATCCCTTGATTATCAGAATGAAACCCAAAAAGTTATGAGAAAAGGGTTCGGGAGGCTTCCCTGATGGCTCAGTTTTAAAGAACCCCCCACCCCCACCCCAATGCAGGAGACATGAGTTTGAGGCCCAGTCCGGGAAGATTCCACAAACCCCAGAGCAGCTGAGCTCGAGCATCACAGCTGCTGAGCCTGCGCCCTGGAGCCGGAGCCGCAGCTGGAGCCGAAGCCGCTGTAGCTGGACGCCCAGAGCCGGAGCCGAGGCCGCTGAAGCCGAGCGCCCGGAGCCGGAGCCGGGCCGCTGAAGCCGGGAGCCCGGAGCCGGAGCCGGAGCCGAGGCGGCTGAAGCCGGGCGCCCGGAGCCGGAGCCGAGGCGGCTGAAGCCGGGCGCCCGGAGCCGGAGCCGGGGCCGCTGAAGCCGGGCGCCCGGAGCCGGAGCCGGGGCCGCTGAAGCCGGGCGCCCGGAGCCGGAGCCGGGGCCGCTGAAGCCGGCCGCCCGGAGCCGGAGCCGGGGCCGCTGAAGCCGGCGCCCGGAGCCGAGCCCCGCGCGAGGGAGACCTCCTCCCGAGAGGCCTGTGCACCTGCGGAGCCCGCACTCCCTGCAGCTGGAGAAAAGCCTGAGAAGCAGCGGCGTCCCAGCACAGCCAGAAATAACACGAATGTATATATATATTTAACTGGGGTTGGTTAGGGAAACTGAAGGAGAGAAAAAGGGAGAGAGATGTAGAAAGTTAAAAATCTGATTCAGTCACTGGTAGTCAAGAAGCTCTATTCACACCCTAAAAATTTCTGGGTTGAATTTCCCAAAGAGCCAGAGCTCAAATTTGGGTTTAATGTAAGCAAGGAGATTTATATGTTTCTTTCTTTTTCGTCCTGAAGCTTCTTAAACAATGTCTGATATTATATAAATTTTAAAAACTAATTATCATATACATTTTTTAAAAGTTAAATTATTCTCAAATTAAAATTTTAATAATTAAATTTAAATAAATTTAAAACATAATAATGGAGGCATCTAGTGGGAAGGCGGAGAGGACAGTTGACAACAGAGAAGGGTATATGGGGAAAGAGCTGTCAGGCCCAAGGGAAATCAAGATGGCCAGTTTTCACAGTGGGGACACTTGAAATGGGGGGGGCGGGGTGCTCCCAGATCCGGGAGGAAGGAAGTCTGTGGAGAAGTCCCTTTTCTGCTAACTGGGGCACTGCAGTCTGGAAGCAGAAGACAGGCCTGTGATGAGGGTGGAGGCAGGTTCTGAAATGCCCCCAGGGCGCCTGCAGCTGGATTCACACTCTCGCATAACCGCCTCCTGCTTGGCCTAGGCTGGGCCTGTTCACTCCCTCCTACGGAAGAGAAGCTGGTGCTTCAGAGATCAGCGTGTCCCGGATGGTCACTTCCGCCTGCTCACGATCTCTCTCTCAGTCACTTCAATGAAAACAGAGCCAACTGCTCCCCCACAGAGGGGTCCGTGCGGCAGAGAGGGCCCCCAGCCAGCAACTAGTGAGGACGTAAGACCCCAGTTCAACTGCAGGGAACGGAACCTTAGCCATGGCCCTGGGCGAATGTAGGAGCAGGTCCCGGCCCAGGTGAACCTTGAGATGCGGCGGGCAGCTGACGCCTTGATGGCAGCCTTCAGACAGAGCCCAGCTAGGCTGCTACCCTTTCCTGACCCGTGGAAACTGACATAATGTAACACGTGTGTGCTATTTCAGCAGCTAAGTCTTGGCGTGGTTTGCTTTATGGTAATAAATAACTGGGGCTGCGCAGGTGGTTCAGTGGTTCAGTGGTTAAGTATCCACCTGCCAATGCAGGAGACATGGGTTCGATCCCCTGGTGAAGGAAATGGCAAGGAACTGCCAACCCACTCACTCCAGTGTTCTTTTCTTCTTTTTCCCGATTATTGTCTGCGTTTCTAAGTGTAAGAGGATGTCCCTGTCATGTCTTGCTCATATTCATGACCACTCTGGTATTCTTGCCTAGAAAATCCCATAGACAGGGCAGCCTGGTGGACTAAAGTCCATGGGTTCAAAAAAGAGTTGGACACGGCTTAGCAACTAAACAACAGCAACAATAAATAAACAATAAATAACTAAAACAAGATTCCTTAAATGTCAGTCATGCATCGCCCTGACAGCACTTTCTTTCTACCTTTCTTGATACGCTGTGATAGGCTGAACAATGCTTCTCCCTACAAAGTTGTCTACTTGTTAATCCCAGGAACTTGTGAATATGGTATGTTATATGGTGAAAGGGACTTAACAGATGTGATTAAATTAAGGGTCTTGAAATTGGAACATGATCCCAGAATTTCCAGGTAGAATGAGTGTAATCACAAAGGTCCTTAAAAAAAAACAAGAGAGCCAGACCGGAGGGTCAAAGTCAGAAGAGGAGACGAGATGACAGGAGAGGTCAGAGGATGGGGGAGGGGACACGGGGCAGGGGAGGTGGTGCCCAGACGCAGGGAGCGGCCAGCAGGCTGATTTTCTCCAGACCCTCCACTTATGTCCATATCTTAGCCCCCAGGCCTGTTTTGGATTTCTGAACTTCAAAACTGCAAGGTTTTTTTTTTTTTTTTCCTTCCAGTTATTAAAGTGAAAGTCACTCAGTCTTTGTGACCCCATGGACTATACAGTCCGTGGGATTCTCCAGGCCAGAATGCTGGAGTGGGTTGCCTTTCCCTTCTCCATGGGATCTTCCCAACCCAGGGATTGAACCCAGGTCACCTGCATTGTGGGTGGATTCTTTACCAACTGAGCCACCAGGAAAGCCCTCCAGTCATGAAGTCGGTGATAGTTTTTTACAGAAGCAGTAGGCAACTACATATATGTATGTACTCCGTCCTATTGTATTCATTAAATCAGCTCACTTTCTGTGCATGGAAACATTTACTCTGAAGAAGACTTGGGCAATGAGTTTTGGGGCGCTGGTTGTGGCTCCAACCCCATCCCCCAACACATAGCATATATTATCACAGTGAACCCACTTCTGATGAGATGTAAAGGCCTACATGTGCTAGTGTACATGTGTTCCTCCTAATCCCCCCCACCGCCCCACACACCCCTCTGCATCTGCATCTCTGGCCCCCTCCTGCGAACAGGATCGGACCACTCACAGCAGATATCGAGGGGGAGCCTGCTGTACTCGGCTTGGGGCTCTCTGATGACCGAGGTGGGATGGGGTTGGGGAGGGCGACTCCGGAGGGAAGGAGTATATGTATACAGATGGCTGATTGCTTCATTGTGCTAAAGAAACGATTACCGCGTTGTAACGCAATTATCCTCCGACTTAAAAATGTATAGGTCTGCATCATGCCGGCTAAGATCACGGTGCGTAACAAATCATGTGAGCATGATGCTGGGAACCAGTGGTCTGGGAGCCGTGTCATGCCTTTCAGAACTCAAACCTGTGAGCAGAATAAGAATCTGTTTGCTCAAGTTCTTTTCGGCTGTGAGTGCAATAGAGTTGGAAGTGATCACGAACAGCTACAAATACCAGATGAATGTGCTGGTTTAATTAGGCTTCTCAGAGTTGGAGAAGACCTCACTGGGTCCCAATCTGCTGCCTACGTGTGAGACTTCCCCTTAAAAAGCACAGTTTTTTGCTTTCATTATGAAAATGACTAGGCTAGAATGTGCTTTGCTCTGAAAGGCTCTTGAAGAGGGAGCGGTGGTCTACTTCAAACCCTGGTCCATGGGTGAGTAAAAGCAACCCGTCAGGGTCTCCCCCGCTGCTGCAGTGGTAAGCAGTCCACTGCCAGGGCCGGAGCCTCGGGTTGGATCCCTGGTCTGGGAAGGCCCCACGTGCCGCAGAGCAGCTAAGGGTGTCACCGCAGCTGCTGCGCCTGTGCCCTGGGCTGGGAGTCGCAGCTGCCGTGCCCACGCTCGAGCCTGTGCCCCCAGCGAGAGATGCCCTGCAGCGGCCAAGCCCACGACCAGCAGCCCCCACTCTCCGCAAACAGAGAAAAGCCCGAGCGGCACAGCCAGAAACAAACAAAGTCTATAAATAATGAGAATCAGCCCGTCAGGACTGGAGGCTCTTACAGTAGGCAGTGGTTTCTAACACGGGTGACTTTGTCCCCCAGGGAACACTGGCAATGCTGGGATACTTTTGTTGTTGCCACTCAGGCCGGCTGTTGGTACCTAGCAAGCAGAATCCAAGGAGGCTGCAAAAGACCCTTCAAAGCCCAGGACACATCCCCACACGCACAGATGCCCAAGAATAACTAGTCAGCCCAGACAGCGTCGTCACTGCCCAGGACTAGAACTTCTGCAACAGACGGTGAACATGCTAGGTCGACTAAACTGTTAAAAGGTTTGGGAAGTGCAGGATCAGACAAACTGGTTTCCTGGTATTACTGTCGACTGCCCTTTGAAAGCATATGGGATTAAATACAAACAGCCTAGTCAAGGCATCAGGAGCAGGAGGGTACACCGAAGGAGAAAAGAATTGTGACAGAGGAGTCCTCATAGGATGACTTTCCTGCAGTGTGTCATACCATACCATCGTGGCGTACCAGGCCGTTGTGGTATACCACGCCATCCTGGTGTACCACACCATCATGGCGTACCACGCCATCGTGGTGTACCACGCCATCCTGGCGTACCAGGCCATCGTGGTGTACCATGCCATCGTGTACCACGCCATCCTGGTGTACCAGGCCATTGTGGTGTACCACGCCATCCTGGTGTACCACACCGTCATGGTGTACCAGGCCATCGTGTCCTTTGTTGTTGTTGTTTAGTGACTAAGTCATGTCTGCGGCCCCAGGGACTGTAGCCCGCCAGGCTCCTCTGTCCATGGGATTTCCCAGGCAAGAAGACTGGAGCAGGTTGCCATATCTTTCTCCAGGGAGTCTTCCCGACCCAGGGATTGGACCCGTGTCTCCTGCATTGGCAGGCGGGTTCTTTACCGCTGAGCCACTGGGGAAGCCCATTTTGTGTCCTACCAGCCATAAAATTGTTCTCCTCACACCAAAAGCAGGGGGGAGGGCTATGCAAGCTTAAAGGGAATGTTATATTTACTATCCCCTCCCTACCCTTAACCATCATAGCACAAAGTCAGAGAGTCAGAAAGCAAAGAGATGCGCCAACCACAGAGGACACCGTGTGGAAAAAGCAACTTGTGAAGGCTGACACTTAAATGTGGGTAAGTGCGTGTCTTGTTTTGTAAGAAAAACACAGACTCTCTCCCAGAGTGGCCGTGCCAGCCTGCATTCTCACCAGTAACGAACGAGCATTCCTGTCGCTTCACACCCTCACCAGCATTTGGCGTGGTTGGTGTTCTAGGCTCCAGCTGTTCTAACAGTCGTGGTGGTATCTTCTTGTTGTTCTAATTTGCATTTCTCTGATGACGTGATGCTGAGTCATCGTTTCATACGCTTATTTGCCACCTGAATAGGTTCTTTGATGGCATGTCAAGATCTTCATTCTAGTTTTGACCAGGTTGGTTTTTGTTTTTCCTTGTTGAGTTTTAAGATTTCTTTGTATGTGTTGGATAAGCCCTTTATCAAATATGTCTTTTTCTCCTTCTCTGGCTTGTCTTCTCTTTCTCTTGACATTGTCTTTCCTAGAGAACCAGTTTTTAATTCAGTGAAGTTCAGTTTATCAAGTATTTCTTTCACAAATCATGTCTTTGGTGTTATATGGAAAAATGTATTACCGTATTCAAGGTCATCTAGGTTTTCTGCTGTTGTCCTCCAGGAGCTTTCAGTTTTGTGTTTTACGTTTAGGTCGACTGTCAGTTTTAATTTTTGTGAAGGGTACAAGTGTGTGTCTTGGTCATTTTTTTTTTTGTTTTGGGGTCTTTTACATATCAATGCTCATTTGTTCCAGCATCATAGAAAAACTATCTCTGCTTCATTTTATTGCCTTTGCTACTCTGTCAAAGATCAGTTGAATACATTTATGTGGGTCTATTCTAAAACTTTTTATTCTTTTCCACTATTTGTTTAATTTTTCACCAAGACCACACTCCCTTGATTATTGTATCTTAGTAATTAGGTCTTGAAGTCAGGTAATGCAAATCCTTCAACTTTGTTCTTCTCCTTCAATATTGTGTTGAATATTCTGGATATTTTGCCTTTTATATTAGACTGACCCTACCTGGACAATCCCAGATAATCTTCAACTGTTAAGATTCAGAACCTTGAAATCTGCAAAGTTTTATTTTTATTTATTTTGCCATGTAGCATGAATGTTATGAAGTTCACAGGGATGAGGATGTGGGCATCCTAGACACCATTCTGCCCACACAGACAGTGATACTGAAGTTTCACAACCTGACAGATGGTGAGTTTTCAGGGGCCCATACTGACACCATGACCACTGACATGCACAAGAAGTCTCTTGCTGGTGGATAGTCCCAACTAACTACCGCTCACCCTTACACCCATGCATGCAGTATTGTTGCTGTTTAGTCACTAAGTCATGTCTGACTCTCTGTGGCTCCATGGACTGAAGCACGCCAGGCTCCTCTATCCTCTACTGTCTCCTGGAGTTTGCTCAAATTCATGTCCATTGAATCGGTGATGCTATCTAACCATCTTATCCTCTGCCACCCTCTTTTCCTGCTTGTTTGATCTTTCCCAGCATCAGTCTCTTCCAAAGAGCTGGCCCTTTGCATTCAGCTTACAAGTCCTTCCAATGAATATTCACAGTTGATCTCCTTTAGGATAGACTGGTTTTATCTCTTTGCAGTCCAAGGGACTCTCAAGAGTCTTCTCCCATATCACAATTTGAAAAAGCATCAATTCTTTGGTGCTCAGCCTTCTTTATGGTCCAACTCTTATATCTGTACATGACTGCTGGAAAAACCATAGCTTTGACTATACGGACCTTTGTTGGCAAAGTGATGTCTCTGCTTTTTGATATGCTGTCTAGGTTTGTCATAGCTTTCCTTCCAAGGAGCAAGTGTCTTTTAATTTCATGGCTTCCATCACCATCTGCAGTGATTTTGGAGCCCTAGAAAATAAAATTCATCATTACATTCAGTATTGTCTTACTACTAGCACTCAGGTAGTAACTCCCGTGAACTGACCCTGTAGGGATTTTCACATGGGATTTGCAAAGGTCTTAGATTTACCCCGGTCCAATTCCTAGGTCGGGAAGATTCCCTGGAGAAGGGATCGGCTACCCACTCCAGTATACTGGCCTGGAGAATTCCATGGACTGGATAATCCATGGGGTCACAAAGAGTTGGACATGACTGAGCAACTTTCACTCACTAGATTTACCCACTGCCAGTGTCAAGAATCAGTTTTTGCCATTTTCCATATGGTCTGTATATATCTTATTTATTGTTACTTGTCTTTCAATAGAGAAGGCTCAGACATTCTCAATCAATGCTTACTCTTCAAGTAAAAGAATCTCCTTAAGTATTAATGCAAATAATCCATGAAAATATATGGCATACACATAACTTCTACTCTTTTCCCATGCCCAGGGTAGACACTGTTCACTAATTGTGGCACTCTTTCCCAGAGAACTAGCACTCAGCCTCAGTTCTCCTAAGATAGATCCAGGAAGCCACTCTCAATGAAGCAAAGGTAGCAGGGTTTTCTTTCTGGTAACTCACAGTGAGCTGCTCAGTAAACAAGACCTTGTGTGTTGGTATATCTTTTCCTACTTTTATGGGTTTTTTTTTTTTTTTGTTAAACTTCATAGATTGCATGCTAGACTTGCTGATGAGTTTTTTTTTTTTTAACAGAAAAAAATACTTCTTAGAAATAACCCAGTAGGGTAAAAACTAAAGCCCTCACATCATTTCCTGTGTGTTTTGGAGAGGGGACTCTGTTGGGCGCTAGATGCTGTGCACGCAGGCTTTCTCTGGCTGTGGTGAGCAGGGGCTGCTCTGGACTGTGGACGGCAGCCTTCCTCTCGCGGTGGCTTCTTGTGACCGGCTCTACGTGCTTGGACTCGGTCGTTGCAGCTCCGGCCCGAGAGTCTGGACTAAGGACTTGGGACGCACGGGTTTGGCTGCTCCCTGGCCTGTGGGGTCCTCCTGAACCAGGATCAAACCAGTGTTCCCTGCATGAGCAGGTGGGTTCTCAACCACTGAACCACAAGGCAAGTCCCATTTTCTGTACTTCAGTTCCTCATTCAAACATCTTGCTGAGTTCAGAGCGGCCTTAATTCAGTGACAGAATCTGGAGCTGGTAATGTCTGAGCTCGGCAGAATGCAAACTTCTCTTTGCAACAGTAGGTTGCCTTTGCAAAATTTTTCAGGAACATTTGGAATGGCTCTAAATTTTATATAATAAAGCTCTATTATGAAATATCTGGTTATATTATGATGCTGGCTCTTCTGCCAGTTAAATCATATTCTCTGTACTCTATTACAGTGAAATATTGTGGTATGGCTCTCTATCTTCGTGTGGAGAGTTGCAAACAGTTGCTATATTTCTTGCACCTCCAGCAACTGTTTATTATACATCCCTTGGGACATTGCATTTACATCAGTGTTTGCAGCTTTTAAAATCTCAAGATGGAGATCATATATATAAAAGGATAGCAATGTCCTCTGGGGATGCCTAAGCTTACAAGTTAGCCCTTCACAGATTACATGTTACTGTTAGTTGCTAAGTTGTATCTGATTATTTTGCTGTCCATGGACTGTAGCCCGCCAGGATCCTCTGACCATGGATTTCCCAGATGAGAGTATTGGAGTGGGTTGCTATTTCTTCCGCCAGGGGATCTTCCCAATCCAGGGACTGAACCCGTGTCTCCTGCTTTGGCGGGCAGATTCTTTACCACTGAGCCACCAGGGAAGCCCAGTGGACTACCAGTATTGTTAAAAGATCCATTCAGGTAGGATTCATTAATCTAAACTCACAGCAGATGCAGACCTCAGACAGAAGGCGGCTGTCAGACCCCAGAACTAGCTCAATGTGGTGGTGGTGGTGGTTTAGTCGGAACGTCATGTCTGACTCTCATGACCCCGTGGACAGCAGCCCCCCAGGCTCCTCTGTCCATGGGATTCTCCAGGCAAGAATACTGGAGTGGGTTGTCGTTTCCTTCTCCAGGGGATCTTCCCAACCCAGGAATCGAACCCAGGTCTCCTGCATTGCAGGCAGATTCTTTACCAACTGAGCTATGAGGGAAGTAAACAAATCAGCTGGCAAAAGCATGGCAACTCTGTGTTCCATCAGCAAAAAAATTTAAAAAATGCTTTAGATATAAAATGTATTAAAACCACTCTCCTGCCACTATTTTATAAGGTGACGCCATAGGCTACCATCAATGGGTCATTAAGCCACTCTCTTATAAGCCAGCGTGAGTTTGAGGACCATTGAGCATGGTAAATTTGCCCTTCTACACCAGAATTAAACAAATACCGACACCGAATAACATTGCAGTGATCTTCCTAGATCTCAGCTGGAGTAGTTAATAGCCCTTGGAATGTCTCATTTCCTCCTTGACACCGTGTGCTCTGAACAACCGTGGCCCATTTGGAGGGCTGTGCAAAACAAGACACACGCTCGTTCAACACTTAACGGTAGATTGTTGGTCTTCTTTTTTTGTTTGTTTATCACTGTCAATGTTTTTAATGGTTACTGTTTTATACAAAAGGAGTCACAGATCTGCTCAATTTACAAATGTAACACAAAAGACTGACCTGCTAGAGGTTAAACACAGCAATCCTTTTAAAAAATATATTTTTTGTTTATTTGTCTCATGAATTGTTTTTGAAATTTGTGAGTAGGTTGCCAACACGGATGTAGAGATTTTATATGGCAATACAGATGCTTTTGGAAAGACGTTGGCAACGCCAGACTTGACTTTTATAAGGACTCTGCAGAGAAGACCCATCAGTTTCTCCAGTTCTTCATAGACCCAAAGGTTCTGCTCTCTAGCGATGTATGTGTGTGTTAGTTGCTCAGTCGTGTCTGACTTTGCAACCCCATGAACTGTAGCCCGCCAGGCTCCTCCATCCGTGGGATTCTCCAGGCAAGAGTACCATACTAGAGTGGGGTGCCATTTCCTTCTCCAGGGGATCTTCCCAACCCAGGAATTCAACCCAGGGCTCCCACGTTGCAGTTCCCAATCCAATTAATGGCTTTTACACCTTCTTGTTGCCCCTACCCAGCCTAAGTCCTTGCTACTCAGTGTGGTCCATGGATGAGCAGCATCAGCATCACTCGGGAGCTTATTAGACACGCAGCATCCAGACCGCAGCATCCACACCGCAGTGTCCCAGGCCGTAGCATCCAGACCGCAGCATCCCAGACCGCAGCATCCAGACCGCAGCATCCAGACCGCAGCATCCAGACTGCAGAGTCCCAGACCGCAGCATCCAGACCGCAGAGTCCCAGACCGCAGCATCCAGACCACAGCATCCAGACCGCAGCATCCAGACCGCAGCATCCCAGACCGCAGCATCCAGACCGCAGCATCCAGACCGCAGCATCCAGACTGCAGAGTCCCAGACCGCAGCGTCCAGACCGCAGAGTCCCAGACCGCAGCGTCCCAGACCGCAGCATCCAGACCGCAGCATCCAGACCGCAGCGTCCAGACCGCAGCGTCCAGACCGCATGCGTTTTACCAGATCCTTGGGTGAACCGAGTGCCTGTTCGAGACGCGTATGGAAGCCATAGATGGCTTCCTTCTGAGGGTTTCTTTGGCATCCACTGCCTCTGGTGTTTATTTTAGTCTCGCCCCCACCTTCCTCCTCCGTTTACTTTGTTCTTTGAATTTAACACTTGGGCTGATACACTCTGTTCCACTCCGGTCTCCCCTCACTCTCTGCGGACACTCAGCGGACACTGATGTCTGAGCAGGCCCAAACGCTCTCGTGGTACCTTAAGAGCACCAGTAAAGTGAGCACAGTGGGGACCTCCCTGGCGGCCCTGTGGTAAGAATCCACCTGCAGTTCTGGGGACACGGGTTCAAGCCTGGTCTGGGAGGATCCCACGTGCCACTAAGCCCATGGGCCACAAGGACTGAGTCCACATGCCTGGAGGCTAGTGCTCCCGACCAGAGACGCTCTCACAAGGAGAGGCTCTCACGCCAGAACTGCGAGAGAAAGCCAGTGTGCAGCAAGAGACCCAGTGCAACCAAAGATAAATAAATTATAAAAGCAAAGTAAAACGAACAAGTTTTCCTATTTAGAATTGCAGGGTATCTGGCTTGAAGGGGACGTTATGGAGGTTACGAAGTCACAGGCTTCCTAGGGTCAGTTGACTGGTCGCCCTCAAACAGTATGTCCCTATCCTAAGCCCTGCAGCTGTTATGTGACTTTACATGGAAAATAAAAGGATCTTTGCTGACATAATTATCAAAGCTAGGTAGCTAGATGATAGACAGATAGATAGACAGACAGATGATAGACAGATGAAAAGAGTACATGCGTGCTCAGCGGCTCAGTCCTGTCTGACTCTTTGCTACCCCATGGACTGTAGCCCACCAGGCTCCTCTGTCCATGGGATTATCCAGGCAAGAAGACTGGAGTGGGTTGCCATTTCCTCCTCCAAGGGATCTTCCTGACCCAGAGATCGAACCTGGGTCTCCTGCATTGCAGGAAGGTTCTGAGCCATGTGGGAAGCTGAGACAGAGAGAGAGAGACATGTTAAATATGTTAGGCCTGTTGGATGTGTTAGACATGGAGGATCAGAGGCCCCAAACCCACTGAATGAGGGACTGCATTTTAACAAGATCACTAAGTGATTCACATACAGATTAAGGCATGAAAAGCCTGGCCCTAAACAATTTCAATTAGCAACCTTGCCAGTGTCTTTTGTTCCCATGTTTGTGTTACTGGGACATGTAAAGCCTACCTTCTCCTCTGTCTCGCCTAAGTTTGTGAGATAATGCTAGAAGGAACACAAATTCCAGGAGACTAAAGACACCCAGATTCTAACTCAGAGGGCGAGGCCCCTCCAACGCCTTATAAGACACTCTGAGAACAAAGGCAGATAATGTGCCAATGAGCTGTTTGAGGCAAAGAAAGGCAGGATTGCTAATGCCTTCACTTCACTTTGTATTACCACCCAGGCAAAGGGTGTTTATTAAAATGTTTACCTGAAAAGGGGTTCCACATGACAATTAAAAGCAACAAAGAGCACAAAATTGCTACTGAATATTTGAATATAAAAATCCTCACCTAGGACTCAAAATAATAGCCTATTAAAATACGCTGGGAGAATGGAAATTTACACAAAGTGGACAATTAAAGAAACGCATCTGCTGATCCTAAATTCAGACACGCCAACCCCACACAGCAGAGCCTGCAGTAAAGGGCTTCGCTGCTTCCAGCTCTTCCCCAGGCTGGTGCTGCCCACTTTTCCTGGGTAACGGTGCATCCGATCTAACAGGAGAGAGGAGTGAAGGAGTTCTAGACCATCTGCAGATTCTCATGACAGCAGGAAAGAGGCAACAATGGGTAGATTAGAGTGAATTTGAATTTCCTCCCCGAGGGAAAATTTGGGAGGCACTTTTGAAGTCAAAATATTCATGGTGTGTGGAGCAGAACACTTCTATTTTATTCTATCTAGAGACATAAAAGGTAAACCTGAGCAAATATTGGAAGAGACTCAGTACAGCAAAAATAAGAGAATTTTAAAAAGGACACCCAACCACTTAGGTAATCCATGGCATGCTGGAGACATGGAGGACAATACAAAAACAAAGAAGGGAGGCTTCCCTGGAGGCTCAGCAGAAAAGAGTCCTCTTGCCAAGGCAGGAGACACAGGCTCGATCCTCGATCCAGGAAGATCCACATGCCGCCATAGAGCAGTTAAGCCCATTTGCCGCAACTACGGAACCCGAGCTCTGGGGCCTGTGAGCCGCAGCTGCGGAAGCCGGACTGTCCTGGAGCCCAGGCCGCGCGGCAGTCAGACGCCTGCACGCACCCGCGGAAGAGCCCACACGCAGGAAGGCCAGCACGGCCAGAAAGAAGTACAATCATAAAAGGAGGGAACTGAACACCTCTGTACCTGCCTACTTCATATCATCTCATTTACCCTTAGAAAAATGGTCACAATGGATAAATATTATCTCTGTTTTCTAAGTAAGGAAATTGTGACTCAGAGAGATTGATCAAGTCACACAAAGAACAGGTTGTGCAGGAAAATAAACAGCACATGTTTCTAGAGACATGATTAGTTTATCATTGAGGTATGGAGATATTATCTTTAGCAGAATTCAAGGGTATTTGTGCTATTCAAAACATTTACAATGGCCTGTATATTCTATGTAAGAAATAGTATTGACTTACAGCTCAGTGGTAAATAATCTACTTGCAGTGCAGAGGTAGGAGATGTGGGTTCAATCCCTGAGTCAGGAAGATCCCCTGCAGAAGGAAATGGCAATCCACTTCAATACTCTTGCCTGGAGAGCCTCATGGACAGAGGAGCCTGGCGGGCTACAGTCCATGGGGTGATGAAGACTCGGACAGCACTCAGCAACTAAACAACTCCGAAATGAATAACAGGCTTATTTCAGAGGGTTTTCAATTCCTCCTGAGCCTGGGAATTAGCATGGCTCTGGAAACATGGAAGTGACGGGAGCTGCTAAAATTGGCAGAAGAAAATGATCTATTCCACATAATTAAGTCTCACTCATTTCGTCAGCAACTTGTATGGAATGACCATTTCTGGGCAGTACTGGTAGGCAGTAGGGATGCAAAGGTGATTAAAAGGAAGTCTTCATTCTTGAGGGCTCTTAAGGCCGCGAGGCGGAGGTGATCAGACATTATAATTCAACGTGAGAAGTGCTGTAGTGGAGATACGCAGCAGACAGCACACGGACAGGCGGAACAAAAGGAGAATCAATCAGAGCATCAAGCTTGCTTGCCGTGGGAATTCAGGCAGCCAGAACAATGGAGGTTTATTCTATCTACGAATAAGGCCAAATACTGTAGACTATAAATGAAAGAACACGCCAGGGAAAGGGACCAGCGTTCCATATGGAAACAATCATGCCCGTGTCCTACACGTCTCCGCTTCCAGTCTGAACGCTGCAAGTTCTCATCATTATTTGGTTCGCAGCTCCCTTTGGGCGTGTAATCATCTTGGCTGTTATATATCAGCAGCTTTCTAATTGGTCTCCCCGTATCCATTCTGGCCCAACTCCAAGGCAGTCATCACGCCAAAGGCTTTTTTTTTTGCAATGCAAATTAGATCAAGCCACCTACCCCTCTCACTGCTTTTAAAACTTCAATATCTTCTCATTTCTCTTAGAATATTGTGAGGTCTTTAGCACAACCTGAAAGCCTGCAAAGCCCCACCTGGTCTGTAGCCCTGTCCGCCCCTCTGTCTTCCCTTCTCCAGCCGCAATTCCGTTTCCAGGGCTTGGACGCTGACAGGTCCCTCCAGCAGAAGTCTCTGCACTTCTGTTTCTTGGCTACGAAAGTCTCTATATAACTGAATCAGCAAGTTGACTTTTTCTCACCGTCTTTGCTGAGAAGTGTGTGTTACTCACCCTTAAAAATAAACTATTTTTTTTTTAAAAAAAAAAAAATAAATAAACTATTTTTTTACAATAACAAGTAGCAGAGCCGAGGGGCCAAGTCTGTGTTTCTGAAAACACAAAACCGGAGTTTCCATCTTGGCTCTCCCCTTACCAGCTGTGTAATTTTGAACTCAGTTTCTTCATGGCTAAAGACCATACGTCTCCTAGAATAATTAAAAAGATCAGATAAATAGTACATGTAAACTATTTTTCCATGATAGTTCTGATTCAGAATTTATTCTCTCTTGGTGAACATTTTTTTCCCTTCAGCATACTCTGTTCTCTTAACTTTTTCCTGCATCTTGTTAACGTCTGCAGTTTTTCTGCGACATGTCTGATTCTGCTAGTTAGTTCCCAGCCATGTTTTGCGACCCCGTGGACTGCAGCCCTCCAGGCTCCTCTGTCCCTGGGATTCCCCAGGCAAGAATGTGGGAGTGGGTGGCCATTTCCTTCTTCAGGGGGTCTTCCTAAATCAGGGATCACACCCATGTCTCCTGTGTTTGCTGCATTGCAGGCAGATTCTTTACCGCTGCGCCACCAGGGCAGTCCAACGAGGAGGCAGGGTGGATCTAATTTTATGCACCTGCTTGTTCGCAGAGTGAGGTGTTGGAATAAGGGCTCATGTCCTGTTTTAAAATGTCAATTTTTTTAAAAAATGCATTGTTTCTTTACCACTCTCTCCATAGTTGTTTTTTTTTTTTTTTTTTAATTCTATTATTCATGTTGAGAAAAGTTTCTCAGTGGAACACTGCCCTGTTCAGAAGAGCGGGCTAACGTTTTCTAAAGGTCTAAACAGTAACTATGTCAGAGGCTCTGTAAACCATGTCAGCCCTGCCGTTTGGCATGCAATCACCATAGACAACAGCAGACGGCGGGCGTGGCCTGTTCTGGTGAAACCGGAGGCTGGATTTCACCGAAGACTGCAGTCTGCCGACCCCTGACTTGGAGCACACTCTTCTGCGTTATCTGGTTCCAGCCTTTCTTTGCCTTTGAGCTGCTTCACAACTCGACATACAGTCCAGGTGGTGCCAGTGATGAAGCACCTGCCTGCCCACGGAGGACTCCCCTGGTGGCTCAGAGGGTAAAGCGTCTGCCTTCAATGCGGGAGACCTGGGTTCGATCCCTGGGTGGAGAAGATCCCCTGGAGAAGGAAATGGCAACCCACTCCAGTGTTCATGCCTGGAAAACCCCATGGATGGAGAAGCCTGGTGGGCTACAGTCCATGGAGTCACAAAGAGCCGGACACAACTGAGTGACTTCACTTTCACTCACTGCCGACAGAAGAGACCCAAGAAACACAGGTCCCATGGCTGAGTCGGGAAGACCCCCTGGAGGAGGGAATGCAACCCACTCCAGTGTTCTTGCCTGGGACATCCCAAGGACAGAGGAGCCTGGTGGGCTGCGGTCCACGGGGTCACAGAGAGTCGGCATGACTGAGCGGCTGAGCGAGGCACAGCGGCTCCGCTCACTGTGAGTAGCAGTGACGGGAAGAATCTCTGGGCCGGGTGCACTGGTTTGAGATGATTTCAGATCTACTTGTTTATGACTCATCCACTTATTTATGACAAAGACAATGCAAAATAAGCCAAATAAGAAGCTGCTCTTTGGGGTAAAGTTGCTTTCAGAATGAGGAGTTTTGTCAGGATGGTTGATGAGTTGCTGGAGGCGTCTTGACAAGAGCAGGTGGAGACACAACCATGGAAAGCTAACGGAACATGCATACGGGGACGTGTGAGGAGTGTCTGGGAGTGTGCATCTTGGCGAAAGTCACCCTTGACATGGCCGTGGGGAGATCTGAGACACTTCCCCTGTGGTGGCGAGGTCACTCTTGGTAGGTGGTGCCCTTAGACCGAGCAGCAGCTTCAGGAAGAGAAAGGGCCTGTGCCCCTGCCTCAGGGGGGCGTCCTCATAGGCAGTGGCTTTGCAATGGCTCCTGGAGCGATAACCCCCAGAGCAGCCTGCTCTGCAGGCCAGCATGGCACCTGCTTCCCTGGCAACCAAGGTCCACAACAAGGGACCTTCCTTTCTGTGCCGGAGGCTGCGAGTCAGCTCTCGGCTGGTCACACCCTCTGCCCCGTGCCATCCCCTGCAAAGGGGCACCTCGAGCTAAATCTGGACTCTTCCTTTCATCTCCCCTCGCCTGAACCAACAAGGCAGTCAATTTATCATCTGTTTGGAGTACGCTGTTTCTCTGTTGGCTTCTTAAGAGACTTTATCTGCTATTAGCTTGGAAAATTCTTATGAATCTTGCTGTGAACTTATGTTAAGTAAGCTGTTGGCAAAGACAAACTCAGTCTCTGAGCATAATTTGCCATCCCTGAAACAGAACATCCACAGATATGAGGAAGTCTGACCCATGGAGGTTCAATTCATTCAGGCATGAACCTCAAATCTGTTTGTAAAAAACCTCTTTTGCATTGTCTATTTGTAAATTTATTTCAACATTCCTTTAACTCAGTATAAATTTATCCTTCTTTAACTGCTTCAAAACAGTTGTAACATCTTACAGATTTCCTCATTAATAATGAGCTAAATCCAGTCTTTAACTTGTGTTCATTTTGCATCTGTATGAAAGTCATGAGTTCATCTTTAAAACAAAACATCCTTTAACATACATATGTTGGAACCTCTCAGTCTTCATGATACCTTACTGGCCTTTCATAATTTACTTCTGTATTATAGACTGTTAATATTATACTGGCCACATTATTTTAACAATGTCCATTCTGTATTCCAGCTGTTTAATGAATGCCTTGCTTAAATGATGATGCTTCTCACTGCTAAGATTTCTGTTTGATTGCCATTTTTTTTATTTCACTGCTGCTTGTTTTTCCTTTATAGTTTCTTATAGATTTATAGTTCCTTGTGGATGTAGCTTCTGTACTTATTTCTTTGAGTTTCTAAAACATGTCGTAAAAACATAAGCTGCATCAATGCAAGGCGCTGTAAACAGTGCATGTTACACACTCAAGGGCCAGTACTTGCCTTAGACTAGAGTTTTCCAGATGAGTTTAATTGTTCTAATTGTTTATTTTGCAGCTTCCTTGGCACTAGATAACTTTATGTGCTTGGTTTGCAAACCATTCTGACTTAGCACATTTGTGCTTACTGGACATGCATACAAAATCTTTGAATGGAATAGATTATTTTCTTTTTATATTTTTCACTATTTATCTGTGGTCTCTCTCTCTCTCTCACACACACACAAATGTATCTTTACTTCTTGACTGAATCCTCTGAGTTTCATGAATACACGGAAGAACTGTACAAAAAAAAATCTTAATGACCCAGATAACCATACTGGGTGATCACTCATCTAGAGCCAGACAACCTGGAATGTGAAGTCAAGTGGGCCTTAGGAAGTATCACTATGAACAAAGCTAGTGGAGATAATGGAATTCCAGCTAAGATATTTCAAATCCTAAAACAGGATGCTGTGAAAGTGATGCACTCAATATGCCAACAAATTTGGAAAATGCAGCAGTGGCCACAGGACTGGAAAAGGTCAGTTTTCATTCCAATCCCAAAGAAATGCAATGCCAAAGAATGCCCAAACTACCGCACAATTGCACTCATCTCACACGCTAGTAAAGTAATGCTCAAAGTTCTCCAAGCCAGGCTTCAGCACTGCATGAACTGAGAGCTTCTGGATGTTCAAGCTGGTTTTAGAAGAGGCAGAGGAACCACAAATCAAATTGCCAACATGTGTTGGATCATCGAAAGAGCTAGGGAGTTCCAGAAAAACATCTTCTGTTTTATTAACTGTGCCAAAGGCTTTGACTGGGTGGATCACAACAAACTGTACAATTCTTAAGGAGATGGAAATACCAGATCACCTGACCTGCCTCCTGAGAAATCTGTATGCAGATAAAGAAGCAACAGTTAGAACCAAACATGGAACAACAGACTGGTTCCAAATTGGGAAAGGAGTATGTCAAGGCTGTATATGGTCACCCTGCTTATTTAACTTATATGCAGAGTACATCATGAGAAACACTGGGCTAGATGAAGGACAACCTGGAATCAAGATTGCCAGAAGAAATATCAATAAACTCAGATGTGCATATGACAACACCCTTATGGCAGAAAGCGAAGAAGAACTAAAGAGCCTCTTGATGAAAGTGACAGAGGAGAGTGAGAATGTTGGCTTAAAACTCAACATTCAAAAAACAAAGATCATGGCATCTGGCCCCATCACTTCATGGCAGATAGATGGGGAAAGAGTGGAAACAGTGACTTTATTTTCTTGAGCTCCAAAATCACTGCAGATGGTGTCTGCAGCCATGAAATTAAAAGATGCTTGCTCCTTGAAAGAAAAGCATGACCAACCTAGATAGCATATTAAAAAGCAGAGACATTACTTTGCTAACAAAGTCCATCTGGTCAAAGCTATGTTTTTTTCCAGTAGTCATGTATGGATATGAGAGTTGGACCATAAAGAAACCTGAGCACCAAATAACTGATGCTTTTGAACTGTGTGTTGGAGAAGACTCTTGAGAGTCCCTTGGACTGCAAGGAGATCCAACCAGTCCATCCTAAAGAAAATCAATCCTGAGTATTCATTGGAAGGACTGATGCTGAAGCTGAAACTCCAATACTTTGGCCACCTGATGTGAAGAACTGACTCATTGGAAAAGACTCTGATGCTGGGAAAGATAGAAGGCAGGAGGAGAAGGGGACAACAGAGGATGAGATGGTTGGACGGCATCAATGACTCAATGGAAATGAGTTTGAGCAAGCTTTAGGAGTTGGTGATGGACAGAGAAGTGTGGCGTGCTGCAGTCCATGGGGTTTGCAAAGAGTTGGACGCAACTAAGTGACTGAACTGAATTTCCAGTCTAGTGTTGGTCTTTCAATGGCAATTTGAGACTTTGTATCTGTAGAGACAATGAGAATATTCCACATCCAACCACCAGGTTGGGAGGATTTTGTTCTTGGTTTCAAGGCTGAGTCTGCAGCCTCATATTTCCCTAGATCTTCAGCTTTCTGGACGTCTCAGCCCCTGGCATCAATCCGTGCAGTTTCTTTTTCAGTTTCCTCTCAGAGCAGCCCCAGCCCAGCCTGGCCCTGGCCTCCAAACAGGGCTGAGTTCTCTGACTCGGGTGGTGCTTCCCACGTGGCTCAGTGGGTAAAGAATCTGCCTGCCGAGTCAAGAGGCTTATGCAACATGGGTTCGAACCCTGGGTTGGGAAGATCCCCTGGAGGAGGAAATGGCAACCCACTCCAGTGTTCTTGCCTGGAGAATCCCATAAATAGAGAAGCCTGGTGGGCTACAGTCCATAGCGTCACAGACTTGGACACGATGGAAGCAACCGAGCTGGTAGGTACACTGACTCATTACCTACAGGCAGCATCCTGCCAGCGGGGCGGCCTGCTTCCAGACCAGCAGCCTAGCTCAAGAGAAGTGTAACCTGTTCCCAAGCACAGCCACGTCCTCCTCAGTGTATCCTGTCTGTTATTTCATCTGTCTCTGCTTTTGCAGCTGAGACACTAAGTCAAGTATGAAAACATCTGATCATCTTGACTGCAGTTGTGTTACTGTTTACATTGCATAAGACGATTCATTTAAATGCTGAAAAACAAAAGGAAGTGAAATCTTGCATCTGTAACTCTTGAATTTAATGAGTCTGTTAGATACTTGGAAAGATGTAAATAAATAGAAATAATGTAAACTATTTGATGAATGGGACTTTGGTAATTAATTTTTTTTTAAAACCTCTGGAAAAGATTAATGAATGCTGCACTAATATCCACAGCTGATAAGGTTTTGCTGCCACTTCAAATAATGCAATGGGAAAACATTAAAAGGTTCAAAGTCACTCCAAAAATAGTTTTAACCCTTGCATTTTTTCCCAGAAACTTGTAGTTCGAAAGAAAACTCACTAGTCTGGCCTATGTGCTTGAGCTATGCCATCTACCACCTGCAAGCTAAGTCTCTTCAGTCCTGTCTGACTCTTTGTGACCCCATGGACTGCAGCCCGCCAGGCTCCTCTGTCCATGGGATTCTCCAGGCAAGGACACTGGAGTGGGTTGCCATGTTCTCCTCCAGGGGATCTTCCCGACCTAGGGGTTGAACCTGTATCTCTTACGTCTCCTGCATTGGCAGGCGGCTTCTTCACCACTAGCACCACCTGGGAAGCGCTGTCATCTACCTTCAAATAATGAGATGACATCTTAGGGTGTCCCTGGTGGCACAGCGGTATCGCCTGCCAATGCTCAGGACAGGCGTTTGATCCCTGGCCTGAGAGGAGTCCACGTGCCCCTGAGCCATGAGGCAAGCAGCACAGCCGCTGAGCCTGCTCTCCAGAGCCTTCAGGCCACAGTCGCTGAGCCTGCTCTCCAGAGCCTCCAGGCCACAGCTGCTGAGGCCACGTGCCATGGCTGCTGAGGCCACGCGCCCCAGAGCCTCCAGGCCACAGCTGCTGAGGCCAGGCACTGTGGCTGCTGAGGCCACGTACCCCCGAGCCTCCAGGCCACAGCTGCTGAGGCCAGGCACCGTGGCTGCTGAGGCCACATACCCCCGAGCCTCCAGGCCACAGCTGCTGAGGCCACGTGCCATGGCTGATGAGGCCATGCACCCCAGAGCCTCCAGGCCACAGCTGCTGAGGCCACACGCTGTGGCTGCTGAAGCCACGTGCCCCAGAGCCTCCGGGCCATAGCCTCTGAGCCTGCTCTCCAGAGCCTTCAGGCCACAGTCGCTGAGCCTGCTCTCCAGAGCCTCCAGGCCACAGCTGCTGAGACCACGCGCCCCAGAGCCTTCAGGCCACAGACACTGAGCCTGCTCTCCAGAGCCTCCAGGCCACAGCTGCTGAGGCCACGCGCCCCAGAGCCTTCAGGCCACAGACACTGAGCCTGCTCTCCAGAGCCTCCAGGCCACAGCTGCTGAGGCCACGAGCCATGGCTGCTGAAGCCACGTGCCCCAGAGCCTTCAGGCCACAGCTGCTGAGGCCATGCACCCCAGAGCCTGTGCTCAGAGGAAGGGAAGGCACCACACCCAGAAGCCTGGGTGCTGCCAGGAAGAACAGCCCCTGCTCACAGCAGCCAGAGAAACCCGGAGCCAAGCAACAGAGACCCGGCGCAGCCGTAACTAAAGATAAAGTCCACACACATGCTCCTAAAAAAATACAACATTTCAGTTTAAAGGAGATCCATATAAAGAGACACGAGATTCAGTGCTTAATGCATGTGAGTGTGCAACGACTCCTTTCAAATAAATTTAGCACGTCAGCACTTACTGGGCATATCACGAAGAGTGAAGTTTGAGTTTGTTCCTTGAAGCCTTAGTACATACAGGATCCGCAGACATCTTCCTACTGTGGTGTCCAGTGATTTCTTGTGTATCTTTTGCTTTTTTCTCATCAGCAATTAGGGTCAATAATTTTGACCTGGAGGTCATCCGGTTAAGACTCTGAGCTTCCACTGCAGGGGGCAGGGGTTTGATCCCCGGTTGAGGACTAAACTCCTGCATGCTTCACAGTGGGGCTACAAACTTTAAAAAGCAACAGCAAAAGGGATCACATATATTGGTGATTTTAACATTGGGCAAGATCAGTTAGGTTGGTTGTATCAGGCGATTCTGACTCCCGAGGCCCATTTGACAAAGAGACATTTGACCTGGAGACATTTCTGGTTATCATAACAGGGGAAGGAGAGGCCATTGGTATCCAGTGCATAACACAGCCCTGCAACAGAGATTTATCTGGCTCAAAATCTAAGCAGGACAGAGGTTGAAAAATTTTAGGATAAATTTAATAATTTCATTTGAGAGATGTTTAATAAATTTATGTGTAATTTTATACATATATATGTGGGCTTCCATGGTGGCTCAAATGGTAGAGAATCTGCCTGCCAATGCAGGAGACCTATGCTCCATCCCTGGGTTGGAACCATCCCCTAGGAAAGGGAATGGCAACCCACTCCAGTATTTTGCCCAGAGAAGTCCATAGACAGAGGAGTCTGGTGGGCTACAGTCCACAGGTTTGCAGAGAGTCAGACACAACTTTGTGACTAGCACTTTTATATATATGCACACATTTAAAAACTTCTGTATATTGCCTCACTGTGCACATATATGTGAGAGTGTTACATACTGCAGGAAACCATGATGCGGTTTCAGGGGGAATTTCTTCCATTGGTCCTGGTTCTTTCACTGGAGCTTCCAGTGTTCAAAATACCATCCTGCACATGTTCTAATTAGTTCACTGAACCTTCATAACAACCTTTGCAGGTGGGTAACATTATTATTCCCACATTGTAGATAAAAAACAACAACAACAACAACTAAGATTCAGAGAGGTTAAGTAGCTTCCTTCAGGTCACAGAGCTAGTAAGTTGGAGGTTCATGATTATCACTCAGAGAGTCCAAATGACCTGAACCACTTCCCAACATCGCCTGATCGCTGAGCCCCAAAGACCTTCCAGGGCCTTTGCACTGGGGCCTCCACGAGCCCTTCTGTCTTTCCTTCTGTAAAAGGCATGCTCAAACTCTGGTTTGCACTTGAGCAACGGTGAAGTTGAGTCGCTAAGGCTTCAGGAGGGAGTGAAGCTGCACATCAAAGCCTCTGAGATGAATGCTAATGAGAAAAGCAAACCGATAAAACTGATTTTTTTTTCAAGAACGATTTCCAAGTCCCTAGCAGGTGCTAGTGCAGATAAAGCCATGTCGCAGGGATGTTTCTCTGCCAAGGATGAGCAGGAGGTCCCCCGAGGCCCGCCTCAGCCTAGGGTGTTTCTTACAGCAAAGTTGAGCATGGCTTTGGTTCACAGTGTCTGGGTTTCACTGCAGGATCCAGGAATGCCCAGGAAACACTTTGGAAAAGGCAGGCTCAGGCCGTGATCAGAAGAATCTTATTATCCAAGTTGCAACATGCAAATATCTTCTTTGCATTCTGCTTTCTGCAAACAGAGTTGGAAAAAATAAGCAGGGGAAAATGAGGAGGAACAAAAAACAAAAAAAGCCACACGATTCATGCTTCACAAAGTCCTGTAGGTTATTACCATGTTTTAAATTGTGAGTTGCAAACACAAGCTGTTCTTAAACAAGAACAAAAAGAAAAAGCAGATGGTTTCTTTTTACATCCTGTGAAACTTTTCCTGAATGTAAGCGTATGTTCCCTTCTCCCCAGCTGGCATTCCCCATGCAAATGATCCGTTTTCTGTCATTTTGAGAAAAATTCTTGATTCCCCCACCCTCCATCCCAAATGCCAAAATACCTAGAAATGAGAGCAGTGAGAGAAATTGCCAAAATATTTTTATCCCACATGTCTTTGAGACTCCAAAGACCATACACCTGCATAGAAACACGATTGGCGTAAGGCAGGTGTCACCATGATCTTATTTTTACCTTTATTTTTTATGTGATGCATGTTTATTTCAACAAACATCTTTATCGATGATCAGTTGCTTTGGTTATGTACGACACAGTGGAAAGAAAGTGAGATTTGCAGTTATATAGATTTCTGGATTATATAGATTCTTGGATTCAAATTCCAGCTCAGCAGCTTATTAAGTAAACGCATGCTTGAGAAATTTATTTAAAATGACTTCTTCTCTGTGACTCAGTTTTTTTTTTTTTTTTTCACTTGCAAAGTGGAGTGAGTCAAATCTGCCTTTTCAGGGAATATTTTGAAGATGAATTTCAGTTTGAGAGCCACTGCACAGACTCGTGTTTGCCTCACTGACATAAATAATAAGAGTGATAGCACTTTCTTCATAGAATTATTTGAGGATGAAATAAGACAGTGTATTATTCATACAACATTCTAAGTTCTAAATAAATGGTAGTTATTATGAGTTGTTATTGCTTTATTGGTATTTATTGGTATTATTAACCTGGAAAAGTATATGCGGACCCAAAGAATCTTGAATGTTCTTCAGTTTTACTCACGTATCTGCACTGTTTTAAAACAATTTCCCACAAATACTTACTGACATCCTGGCTTAGTTGGATAGCAATTGCATTAGCTTCACAACAGATCTTAGCAGCCAAAAGTGGGTCTTCCTAGATATTACACAAGCTTTCCTTGTGCCTTAAGAGTCTTAGGAAGAGGAAATTCTAATTTTTCTGATCAGTTTTATTTTATAGCCAAGATGTACTTGATCTGCGTGCATGCGTGCCAAGTTGCTTCAGTCCTGTTTGACTCTTTCGTGACCCCATGGACTATAGCAGCCAGAGTCCTCTGTCCATGGGATTCTCCAGGCAAGAATACTGGAGTGGGTTTCCATGCCCTCCTCCAGGGGATCTTCCCAACCCAGGGATCAAGCACAAGTGTCTTAATCTCCTGCTTTGGCAGATGGGTTCTTTACCACTAGTGCCACCTGGGCAGCCCATACTTGATTTAGTAGCAGGCATTTATCCCAAACTTAGTGACTTAAAAGAAAAAAAAAAGCCATTTAAGTCATGCAGTTTCCGAGGTCAGGTCTCCAGGAACAGCAGAGCTGGGTGGTTCCGGTTTGGAGTCTCTAAGAAAATTGCAGCCAAGCTGTCAGCTGGGTCTGTAGTTGTCCAAAGGCTTACTGGGGTAGCCTCTGACATGGCTCACTCGGGCAGCTCCTGGCATGAACAAGCGAGGAGACACTGAGTGGGGTGAGAGTGGAAGAGAGGACAGAGTCTCCCCAGCACACGTTCAGGTGTGGGCACGTGTGTGCTCCGTCACTCAGCCGTGTCTGACTCTTGGGACCCCCCATGGACTGTAGCCCGCCAGGCTTCCCTGTCCATGGGATTCTCCAGGCAAGAACACTGGAGACGGTTGCCACGCCCTCTTCTGGGGATCGTCCTGACCCAGATGGAGCCCATTCTCTATGTCTCTTGTGTTGGCAGGACGTGTTCTTTATCACCAGTGGCCCCTGGGAAGCCCATACTGCCACCTCCCCTGGGTTCCGTTGCTCACACACCAAACCTGGAATAATGAGGGTGTGAAGACCCAGACGCTGGGACCCCTGGGGACTGGCTGCCACAGTACCCAGCCCCGAAATTTATCCTAAAACAGGTGAGTGCAGTAAGTGAGGATGGTGAGCAGTGCCGCCTCCCACCCGAGGAATTCAGTCTCTTCATTCTCTGAATACCAAGCTTAGCTTCTCTCTCTGCCGAGAAGCCTTCCTGACAAGATGTATTTCCAATCATCTCCTTCCTATGAATTCTGACAGCATTTGTTCATACCTCTCTGCTTGAACAATGTCATATTACTCAATTTTTATTTCACAAAAACTAGTCTAGTCATCATGAGGGCAAATGTGATGTCAAATTAATTTTTGGATTCTTTAAAATTCCTCGCATGTGCTAAGTACATGGAATCAGTACAAATTCAACCCCAGCTCTGTGACCTTTCCAATGAATAGACCTGAATGTTGCACGTTCCCGGCTGCATTGCCCCAAAGCTCTCGGAGGGCCCCCCTGCTGGCCCAGACGGGGAAGAATCTGCCCAAAACGTGGGAGACCTGGGTTTAATTTCTGAGCTGGGAAGATCCCCAGACGAGGGCATGGCAGCCCACAGCATCATTCTTGTCTGGAGAAGCCCATGGACAGAGGAGCCTGGTGAGCTACAGTCCGTGGGGTCCCAAGAGTCAGACACGTCTGAGTGACTGAGCCCAGCACGACGCTCTCTCAAATCCTCGTCGTTACACTGCCATCCTGTCCTGGCCACTGATGGTTTTGTCACCAAATGGTGTCTGACTGGTGGTCCAGTGGTTGAGAATCCACCTTCCAAGGCAGGGGACGCAGGTTTGACCCCTGGTCGGGGAACTAAGAGCCCACATGCTGCAGAGCAGCTGAGCCTGGGTGCCACAGCCAGAGCATCCGTGTGCCGCGTCAGGGGGCCCCGAGTGCCGTGGTCAAGACTGGACACAGCCAAATAAACACGTCTTTAAAAAGTGTATTTGATGGTGAGTTTTGAGCCTAGCAGACCTTTCAGTTAACAAAGACTAGTTCCCCAAATTGAAAAGACAGCCCACAGACTGGGAGAAAATATTTGCAGATGATGTGACCGACAAGAGGTCAGTCTCCAAAATTTACAAATAGTGCATGATGCTTAACAGCCTCAGAGCAAACAAACCAATCAAGAAACGGGCAGACCTAAATAGATATTTCTCCAAAGAAGACATACAGCTGGCCAAGAGGCATGTGAGAAGATGTTCAATATCACCAATATTAGAGAAATGCAACTCAAAACTACAATGAGATATCACCCAACACCAGTCAAAATGGCCATCGTCAAAAATCCACAAATAAATGCTGGAGAAGGTGTGGAAAGAAGGGAATGCTCTTGCACTGCTGGTGGGAATGTACATTGGTAGAGCCACTGTGGAGGACAGCATGGATGTTCCTTAAAAAATAAAAATAGAGCTACCATATGACCCTGCAGTCCCACCTCGGGCAAATATCCACAGAAAAATAGGATCCTAAAGGGTACATACACTCCTATGCTCACTGCAGCATTGTTTACAACAGCCAAGACATGGAAGCAACCCGATTGCCCATCGACAGAGGAATGGATAAAGATGTGGCACATATACACAGCAGGGTATTACTCAGCCATTAAAAAGAATGAGCTCATGCCATCTGCAGCACCATGGATGGCCTGAAGAGTGTCATACTGAGGGAAGAAAGACAGAGGAAAAACACTGTGTGGCACCCCTTATATACTTGGTTCCCTGTCCCTCACTATTTCCTGGAGTTTGCTCAAACTCATGTCTCTTGAGTCGGTGATGCCATCCAACCATCTCCACTGAACCAGTTGTTCATTATTAAAGTGCATTGGTGGGACTTCGCTGGCTGTCCAGTGAAGACTTCACCTTCCAACGCAGCAGGTGTGGCTTTGATCCCTGGCTTGGGGGCTAAGATCCCACACGTCCTGCAGCCAAAAACCCAGAATGCAAACAACAGAAGCAACATTGTAACAAATTCAATAAAGATGTGATAGAGAAAAAGTACTCAGGGACTTTGCTGGTGCTGCCAGCGCATGGGCAGAGGTCCCACCCGGGGCCAGGAAGGTCCCACATGCAGAGGGGTGACAAAGCCCACATGGCGTGACTACTGAGCCTGTGGGCCCAAGTACTGAGGCCTGCGTGCCCCAGAGAACCAAGCTCCGCAACAAGAGAAGGCCCCGTAACAGCGGCCTCTGTGCCGCAGCTGGTGAGGGCCACACGCCCAGAGCCTGCTCCACGAGAGAAGCCACTGCAGGGAGAGCAGGCAGCCAGGGAGGAGGCCCGGCCCAGGAAGGGAGGAGGCCCCGCCCAGAGAGGAGGCTCCGCCCAGGGAGGCAGGAGGCCCCTCTCAGGGAGGAGGCCCGGCTCACTGCAACCAGAGAAAGCCCGTGCATAGCAACGAAGGTCCAGCAAAGCCAAAATAAATTAATAAAATAAAATTGAAAATAAATAAATAAAAATAATAATTATTATATTAATTGTTCCAAAGTTCTAAATAAAAGCTTTTTTTTTTTTTTTTTTTAGCTTTAACCTCTAAAATTCTTAAATATGACTGATATCTTCTTTCTACTTTAGGACATATGCTGAGAATTTACCCCTCATTTTGGTCTCAAATCAGTAATTCCAGTAATTCTACAAGAGGTTAAAGCCAATGTATTTTGAGAAGAAATGACATTATAAGAATAATATAACTTTGTGATCAAATATTCATGTTTTTCTAAACATTTACTGTGTTGTTAAGTTAAATAATTTCCATGCATGGATAAAATAAACCACATGTTCGGCCACAGAAGAAATGGTAAATATCTGGCTATTTCACAGCATTTTCTTTATGTTCAACACTTGCAGTGTTCTGATTCTTGAATTAATCCCTAGAAGAAATTTTGAATTACAGAGCAAAAATTACAGAAAATGCTCTCATGACAGGGAAACACACATTCTAATTGTGTAATTATCAGAGTCCAGAATTCACAAATTACATCTTGTAGTGATGTTTAACTTGTTTCACTAACCTTTCTTTTTATAAAAGCTAATTAATTATCCCTGAGTGACAGTGTTCTCTTTGGAAGATCATGTTTAACCACTTGCATTAAAATTCTATACTCCTTTCTTCTAACAAAAGCAATGTGCATATGATTAAGGCACCTACATGAAAAGTCTATGATCTCAAGAGTTGACATGTTGTCCTAACAATTTATAGCAAATTAGTGTGGAACTTGCTTGATGACCACTTCTTAAATAGCCCCTTAGTTCAACTGTCACAAAGTAGAGAAGACCAAGGCAGTATTCTGAAATGCACATTTATTTTTTAAAGGGGATTTAGTAGATAAAGGACTCCAAGAAGCTATTATTGGAGCTTATTATCAGCAGCAAGTCCCTGAAGTCTGTGATGGTAGAAAGAATGCAATAGTGAACGGTATGACCAATAGTCAGATTCTTCTACCATCAGTACAGTTCAGCACATATATGTTTTAATTTCATAGTCTTAAAATCTTCTCTTAATGAATTGATGTTGTGAACTTACTGTTATTAAAAGAAACAATAAATCAATTACAGATGAGATTTGTTTTGATATGACCTTCATCTACACATCCACCTCTCATGTAGGGAGTAGTAGTAGATGTTATAAGAAAGATAGGATTAAGGAGATGGGATTGAGCGTGGTACTCAGAGTTTGAAGATGACACACGATGAGCTTCACATCCTGGTACTTGCCCTCTTGTGTAACCGTCTTGTCTGGAGTTGACTATGACTTGCGTCTAACCAATACGGTGTTGTGCTTTGCAGCTTGTGGGGTCTTAGTTCCTTGCCTGTGTGCATGCTCGGTGAAGTCCAATTCTTTGTGACCCCATGGACTGTAGCCTGCCAGGTTCCTCTGTCCATGGAATTTTCAAGGCAAGATACTGAAGTAGGTTACCATTTCCTATTCCAGGGGATCTTCTCTCCAGGGATCGAACCTGTGTCTCTTTCATCTCCTGCATTGGCAGGCAGACTCTTTACCATTTCTCTAGTTAATAGAATACAGCAGAGGTGCTGGGAGCTCAGTCTGTGATTAGGTTACAAAAGATAGTAACGTTCTTTCTCCTAACAGACTCTTGACTGCTATCCCTGAGGAAGCCAGCTGCCACAGTGGAGAAGCCCGTAAGGCACTGAGGTGGATGCCCAGCCAATCCCCAGGAAGAGCGCAGTGAGGTCCTCCTTGGAATTAAATCTTTCCAGTAGCCAGCAAGGAGGCCTGGAAGTGGATCGTTCCCCAGCTGAGACTTCAGAAACCCCAGCCCTGGCTGACACGCTGACTGAAGCCCCATGAGGGACCCAGCCCAGCCTGCCTGAACCACTGAGACTGTAGAGGAATACATAGGTGCTGCTTTAAGCGGCTAAAGTTTGAGGCAATTTGCTCACCAGCCAGAGACAACCAGTCCAGATGGTAACCTTTGAAAGAAACCCTTGAAAAGCCAGTCCAGAGAGTAACCTTTGAAAGAAACCCTTGAATAGTACATTCTTGTTTACTAAAATCAAACAATAAAAATAGTACTGGAGAAAAGGCCATGAAGCAGAATACATGAATTAGGAACAAATGGAAGCCAAAAATACCTGAAAGCATGGCATTTTGGGTGAGAGGAATAAAGAGTTTATAAAAAAAGGACCACGGCCCAATACTCTGGTGCCTCTTCCATGTGACTCTGATTCTTCTTTCTTCCGTCTCTCAACAAATGAACTGATACACAATCAGGTTTTCTGAAGACCAGATTTCTCTGAGTGGCTCACAGATCCTTAAGGTACAATGTCCCTTTATGGTTGCCATGGGAGAGGGATGGGCGTGGACACACTGCTGTATTTAAGATGGATAACCAGCGAGGACCCGCAGTATAGCACGGAACTCTGCTCTGCATTAAGTGGCAGCTGGATGGGAGGGGTTTTGGGGGAGAGTGGATACATGTACACCTGTGGTTGAGTCCCTTCATGTTCACCTGAAACGATTACAACGTTGTTAATTGGTGATACCCCAATACAAAATTAAAAGTTACAAAAAAATAAAATGCAGTGTGCCTGATGTGAGTCTATTTAATTAAAAAATGTCACCTATTTTATTAACATTTAAAAAACTTAATCCAGAGGTTCATGATTTTTAGGATTTTTCACACCAATTTGAAAAACTGATTGGGAATGACACAGTATTGTCAATTTACTGATTCATTCAATAAAGACATGAAAACATTCACCAAAACAGTAACATCCTACCACCAGTTATCATCATCATTTTATGGAAGAAAATGTTTTTAATAATAAAGGAAAAAAACAAAATAAATGATTATGATTTAAACTTACATATGTTGTAGTGTTATAGGTTTATCATGTTTTTTTCCTCATCCTGCCATGAAACAGTGTAAATTTTTCTATAAACATGGACTTATTTTAGGAACCACTGATTTAGTCTGTACAACTCTATTAGCAACAAGCGGCAGCAATATTCCCAATGCCAGATCAGAGTAAGATCCGCCTCATAGAAATATCTGATTTATTTTTGCTGCATAAGCATACTTTCATCCTCTTGAATCCTTTCTCCAACCAAGCATGCTCTGCAGAATCCTTTAGCCCATAATTTGTCATCTCAACCACACAGCCACACTCTCTCTCAGAGACTCAAATGGATGTCCTGTGTATTTGTTGTTGTTTAGTCATGTCCTACTCCTTTGCAACCCTGCCAGGTTCCTATGTACATGGGACTTCCCAGGCAAGAATGCTAAAGTGGACTGCCATTTCCTCCTCCAGGGGATCTTCCCAGCCCAGTGATCGAACCTGGGTCTCCTGCATTGGCAAGCGGGTTCTCTGCCGCTGAGCCACAGGGAAGCCCTTCCTGTGTATTAGGGTCTCCCCACAGGTGGGGGAAAATGGCAGCTATCTACTGAAAGTGCTTAAATATTTGAAGATACAGGTGTATAAAACCCAAAACTTGGACTTCCTTGGTGGTTCAGTAACCACTGAACCAGGGGACATGGGTTCGATCCTGGGTCTGGGAAGATGCCACTTGCTGCAGGGCACTGAAGTCCGCGCGCCAAACTCCTGAGCCTCATGCTCTAGGGCCCGGGGTCACAGCAAGGGAGGCCACCACCCCGAGGAGCCCACAGAGGACAGAGCGTGGGCAGCAGTGAAGAGCCAGCACAGCCAGAAATAAACAACAAATATAATTTTTCAAAAACCAAAACACTTGAAGCTATCCCTCTTTTCATTAAAAACAGATACTGACCTGTGGTAAAAAGGGTTACAGCCACATAGCTGCAAAGTGAGCTTCAATTATTCAAAAAGATTGAAGAATAACTCTTTTAAGTTGTTCTTGAATATAACTCAAATTTAATAGCACATTATCTTCCCAGCTAAATGATCTCAGACTTAGGCTCTAGCCTTTGATGGGCAGAGGTCTACCCAGCATCATTCCCCAGATGAAGGAAGGAGAACCTGGCCCAAGGTCTAAGGCAAAATGACTACTTTTGAGGAGGTTTTTTCTTTTCAGTAAGTTAAGAACCATCCTCTAAGGCAGTGAGGGGCTGAAGCGATGCTTCCTGGGGAGGGCAGACACGCTGCCTATAACGGCCCAGCAAGTCCCGGAAGTTCGGAGCAAGCGGGAGACCGTCAAACTCCCTCATTCGTACGTGGGTCAGAAAATGCTTTCCTCAAACCTGTGAATTTGGGCTTCCAAGGTGGCTCCGACAGTGAAGAATCCGCCTTCAATGCAGGAGAACGGGGTCCGATCCGTGGGTGGGGAAGGTCCCCTGGAGGAGGACACGGCAGGCCGCTCCGGTGTTCTTCCCGGAGAGTCCCATGGACAGAGGAGGCTGGCGGGCTAGAGTCCATGGGTCACAAAGAGTCAATACGACTGAGCGACTAACACTTTCCCTTTCAAACCTATGAATTAAGCTGTAAAACTCCGCCAGACTATTTTCATGCCACTCTTGAGTCACAATGTGTGAATAATTCTCAGGTGTTTGGTTTATACTTTTCCAGCAAGTTCTTCTGCTCAATCCAAACCTACTGAAGCATGGCCTTCAATTTCCCTGGCTCCTGGATCAACTGGGGTGACTATTAAAAGTGCAGAATCCTAGGAGGAAGCATCCTTCCACTGGCTTTTTTTAAAACAAGACTCTTTCCAAGGAGTCCTCAGGTTCGATAACCATTTCCTGAACCATGATTGAGCCCCTTATCCATCCCCAGTGACTGTTTTCTGACCCTTGCTAAGCCCAGTGGTGAACGTGGGCACGTGGATGCGCCTTCTTGCATGATGATGCGTTTTCTAGGTTGAGATTGTAGATGCATCATCTGCCAAGAGGTTACTCCGAACTGTTTAAATGTTGAGGGGGAAGTGAAGTGTGTGTGTCTGTCCCTTCCCAGCGTGTGTGCGGGTTTGACCCTGGCTGAGGAGCTGGGATCCCACATGCCCTGAGGCCCAAAACCCAGAAACATAAAACAGAAGCAGTCTTGTAACAGATTCAATGGAGAATTTAAAACAAGAAGAAACCAATAGAAAGAGTCGGTCTAGGGACTCCACTCTGTGGGCTAAACCATAGTGAGAACATCTTAGGCCAAATCAGATAAAGGTGCCCAGGGCTCTGCGCACCATGCCAGCAAACCACACACTGCAGCTTCTAACGAGACTAACAAGCTCTTATGTTTTAAAAATTATTTTTATTAATCTTAAAAAAATAATAACCCTATTTTTAATTTAGCATTGTCCGAATATGCCGTAATAACAAGGGCCACAGAGAGTTCTTTTACAATTCCACCCTTTAGATGAGGGATTTGGGAAAGTGGTTGAAACCCAATTCTTTTCCAAAGAGTATAATCAAAATGCTGTCTCTAAGTGGCTCCTTTACTGCCTGAGAGAATATGTTATCTGCCTTTTTTCTCCAGAAAAGGTTTTCCAGCAAGTGCTCTTGGTGAAAAGATTTTGACAAAGTCTGGGAGACAAGACTGATGCCCGACCATAAAGCCGTGTGAAATTCAGCAGCCCAGCCGCAGCCGCCCCTGCCGTCCGTCACCGCCCACGGCTAATTAAACAGAGGTAGCTTCTCTCCACCCATCCCATCGATCGCGCTCCACGCTCGGTCTGTAAGCAGGCTTTCCTTTGAGTTGTGGGCCATGGGAAAAATCTGTTCACATAAAAGTATTTGAAAGTCTTCTCCTCTGTGGCCCCAAAGCAAGCTGAAGCACTTCAAAGCAATGACAACCACCCCAGGAGGAGAGCTTTCTGAAATCCGCCTGCAGTAAAGGACCTGCCTGAGACGGAAGGCCAGGCGGGCACACCTCGCGGGCGTCCCACGACCTCTCGGGTCTCTGAGGGTTGGCCATTCCGCTCCCGTCCTGAGGCAGAGCAGACTCATCTCTAACTATACTTTCAGCACATGCCTGACAGTCCAGCATGCTTTTTGGAGGATGCTATAAATTTCAACTCAGAGAGCAAAAAGAGAACCAGAGTGTTCCGTGACTGGTAAACTTTGGTGAGTGATAGCAAGATTGAACTGTAAAGAAAGCCTTTCAAACCCCATCCAGAATCAAATGCAAAAATAGCAATGCCCCAAAGGTACGCTATCTGAGGACCCCCTTCGACAAAGGAGAGTGTCTCCTGGTCACTAAATGGCCATGCTCATCAATTTTCTCTCTTGCTCCTTGTGTTTCATAATCTTTTATTGTTCCAACAAAGACCAAAAAAAAACCAGAGGAAATTTAAGTCAGTTACATGGTCCCAGGATCACACCTGGAGAGACGCTATGAAGGTTGGATACACTTCTTTGTGGTCACAGGAGTCACCTTAGGCTTTGACCTTCAGCCAAGTCCACCCCAGGCCCCCCTAACTGAGAGACACTACCCCCCACCCTGCAATAGGAATCAACAGAGTGTTTCCATAATGGGTCTCAACCCTGGTGCACATGAAGAGTTGCCTGAGCTTAAAGAATTATCAAGATGGAGTCCCAGATCCCAAGGGTTTCTATTCACTTGTTCTGGGGGTGGACCTAGGCAATAGTTATTTTTATTATTTAAAATTAATTTTAAATAATTTTTGTTAAATGCTGCAGAGCCAGCCTAGATGAGAGAGGAGTTTGGGGGAGAAGGGATACATGTGCATGTATATGTAAATGTAACTGTTTATGAATATGTATATATATGGCTGAGTCCTTTTGCCATCCACCTGAAACTATGACAACATTATTAATCAGTTATACTCCAATATAAAATAAAAGGTTAAAAAATAAAAATGCCCCAGAGCAAGTGGTTTCAAGAGCATCAGAACAGGAAGAAAATGAAGCCTCAGCAGGCTTGCTTAGAGACAAGCCGGTGATGCACACTGAAGGGACGTGGGCACCCACTCATGCCAGCCCCAGACTGGTCGCATTTCTCAGACGGAGAAGAGAGGTTCCAGCTCCCCCCAAACCAACCCCGGACACATTGAATCCAGATGTGGAGACCGCTGGTCACTCACATGACCATAGGTGCATATGAATGAGCAGAGAGGTCACAGTGGGGACTGTGTGGACACAGAAGCCAGGCCTGGTCCAAGGGGAGCAGGAGAGGAGCCTCAGGCTGAGACAGCAGGGCCAGGAGGACATTTCCCAGATGGCCCAGTTCTTCAGGAACTCTACGAAATCTCTTATTGTTTCAACATTGGCTCTTCTTTCTTTCAAACACAAGGCCAGCAAGAGAAAGGTGTCTCTGGGCCCTGGAATTTGTGGCACATCTTCTGGTCCCTGGAGCTCCTGGGGGGTAAGCAAACCCCTCCTGAGAAGCTCTCTCTCTGATCAGTTCATCAAAACCTCTTTCTCGATCATCTGTCCTAAACATAAAAGTGTGACATGTTGCCTAAAACTCCATCAATCGGATATGTGTTTGGATAGAAGGAAAACTTTTTAGCTTGACAGTCCTCTCGTACCTTAGACTGGGTCAGTTCATTAGGGTTCACAGTGAGGGACACAGAGACTGTGAGATGATGCTGAGAAAGGACAGGTTATTTTGCCACTGAAGCATCGCTAGGAGGGGGACAGCTAGGAAGGCTGGAGGCAGCGGGGGGATCCCAGGGGAACTGGCAGACTTGTCTCTTGAGAAATGAGAAACTGGCCTTGAGAAATGGAATATTCCCTGCTATAGTCCCAGGCATCAGGGATCCTAGCCGCTCCCCCCGTCCCCGGGGGGAGGAGAACTACCCCTGGGAGCTGGTAGGCACTAACTAGGCTGCAGCCACACCCTCCAGTCAGCACTGAGGAAAAGCATCGGCTCCTGGCTCCACACAGACGCAAGCATGTGAGAGGGATGTTTCATGAACCCAGACTCGGGCATCTTCTATACACAGAAAAGCACTAAATTCCTTAACTTGAGATATCTGGTTTTAATTCACAAAACTACTTTTGATGCCCAGACTACCTGCACTTTGTTGCAAACTTCTTTGTAACCTGACTCCCGACCCCCTCACCCCCCAACCCTTGGGCCATCTCCTCAGGGCAGGTCTTTCAGAGTACCTTGAGATGCTGTCTCCTGGACTCGAAGTCCTAAACATTCCCACCAAATAAAACATAACTCTCAACTTTTAAGTTGCAACTGTTCTTTAAAGTCAACAGCATTAACAGAAAGGAAGCCAGAAAGAATAACATCGGGCTACATAAATAAACCTAAACATGTCCCTGCCTTCCTGGAATTTACATTTTTGAGGAGGAAACAGACCACATACAAATAAATATATAAAATGTCCAGTGTGTGTGAGAGAAGAGGAAGGTGAGGTCGTGTGCTGCGGCATGGAGGCAGGGCCCTGGGAGTCCCTGCAGAGACACCATCCTTGACCCTGAGGGAGACAGGAAGGCGATGCAGACTTTGCGATGGACGAATCACATCTGATACATTGGGAAAAGATCACCCCGCACTGAAATGTCGCAAATATGCTATAGGGACCAATGGTAGGAGCTGGAGGCTCAGCTCAGAGACTAGTGCAACCATCTAAGCCACAGAGAGCATCTCCAAAACCAACTCAGGTTTTTGCCAGGGGAATGTAGGGAAATGCAGATTAGGGAGGTGAAGATGACACCAGACTCAGCTTAACCACCTTGCATTAAACTGGACATTAACCCCTGCCTTAAGCTACTGCCTGGAGCTAAGAGTCAAAGGACTGCTACCTTCTCTACCAAGCCCATCTTAAGGAAAAGAAATTTCTCCACTCTGTGTCCCAGGGGTCGAGGGGTGGAGGAAGTCAGGATAGTAAAAAGAGAATGATCGCTTTTACTGTGTTAACAGCCAGCAAATGTGTGAGTTATGGGTAACAATTAAGTCCTAATTGGCCATAATGTAAACCTCTTCTGAATGGATGTGGTAAATATTGAAACAAACGAGCTGCTATTTTTCAGACCTGGATGGCAGTCAGTCAGAATGAAAAGCTAATTTCAGCCTTGGAGGCGAACTCTGTATTTTAATCAAGTGTGACAGAGTGGGAACAATAAATTGGCATTTAAGGTGAGGGGCTATTTACTTCCCTGTTGCAATGCTGGTGATGATAAGTCACACTGCCCCTTTGCAAAATGAAAGCAAGCTCGGCTTTGATTCAGAGCAGGAGAAAACACCTGGGGAACGGCCGAGGTGGAATTCAAAGACAGCTGAGTGAGGAAGGCAAATGACCCGCCTTCCCAGACGTCCTGCTGGGACAGGGGCAGGGGCAGGGGCGGGGCGGGGGGGCATCCTGCTGATACAGAGCAGGACCTCGCCCACCCTGTCCTCAGTCTGCCTTCCCTCCATGGAAAAACAAGCCAAGGAGTAAGTTCAATCAGAGAAGTTAGAAAATACAGAAACGAAGGAGAACAGTCAGAGGAGACCAAATAACAGTCATTAAGCAAGGACCTTTAGTTCCTTCTCAATGGCTATAAACAGTATTCTGAGCCCTACCCCATAAACTGTCTTAGACGCTAAATACCAGGTGGAAGAAGGTAACTGCATGATGACGAGACTGTACCACGACGTAAGTGGCACATTTCTGAGAACTGGCCTCCAGGAAGTGGACCCAAGTGGCCCTGAAACTGAAGACTAACTGGACCTGAAACAGTCAAGACGCCTCTGGTCAGACCACCGATGCCTGGTTTCGAGATGATCGTCAGAACTGACCGCTGTTTCCATGTGTAGCCGGCTGCTTCCCTCTGTCTGTAAAAGGTCTTGCCCACTGACTGTCAGCGGTGGAAGGGCGAGGGGACACGTGTCGGCCTTCGGACAGGTGTCCGCCCCCCGCCCCAGTTGCTGGCATCCAAAATAAATCAACTTTCCTTTCCACCAGCCTGGGCCTCTTCCATGGCTTCTGAGTGGTGAGCAGCTGGATCCCACTTGGAGCTACAAGGCTATTTGGCTGTCCTCCGTAATCAAAAGTTTATGCTGAGAATCATGAAAATAAAGGGGTGTGTGTGCGCGCGCGCCTGTGCGCACTGTTTACCATCCCACAACCCAACCTTAAAATCTACTCATTGAGGATCTAGAATAGTAATTTAGTAATTAATTTGTTCAAGAATTATTAGTGAGGTGCCAGTTATGTCTAAAGCCTTGTTCTAGGCACCAGGGAATCAAAAGCAGACAAAACATATAGAGTCCCTTCTGCTGAGTAACCTACATTCTACTGAAAATAATAACAACTGGGCTTCCCTGGTGGTCCAGTGGTAAAGAATCCGCCTGCCGATGCAGGGGACACAGGTTCGATCCCTGGTCCGGAAAGATCCCACAGGCCACAGAGCAGCTAAGCCTGAGCGCCACGCTGCCGAGCCTGCGCTGCGGAGCCCGGAGCTCAGGGACCGAGTCCAGGCGCGGCAGCGTCTGAGGCCCCGCCTGAAGCCGTGCCCCGCAGCCGTGCCCTGTGGCCGGGGGGCCACGGCAAGAGCAGCCCGTGCGAGGCCGCGAGAGAAAAGCCTGCTCACGGCCAGCAGGGAAGCTGCACCGGCGACAGAGACCCGGGCGGAAATGAAGGCAGAACGTTAGAACGAAGGCAACAAGGTGACCGCAGCCTACGCCGCGCGTCTGCCTCAGGAAGTCTGCGTCCTTCTGAGTGCGTTCCTGGCGCCACTTTACTGCCTCCAGTTTACAGGTGAGCAGCTGGGGCGCAGGGAGGCCGAGCGAGGAGCCCCAGGTCACACAGCCCTGGCTGCTGGAACCGAGCCAGGGAGCCAGGCCGTGTCCGCGTCCAGCTCCCAGGCTAGAGGGAAAGGCCGCGTTAGAGGGATTCCAGGCTTTCACCGCCGCACAGGAGCCGCGCGGGGAGGCGGCGGGGGAGGCCCTAGCCCAGCTGAGTGTTTCTATCCTGGCCTCGCAGGCATTTGCCTGTTTTCCCAGCTCACGTGTCTGGCAGGTTTGAGGACAACAGTTGGTTCTGTTCTTTAGAAGACTGGAGGTCTGGGATTCAAAGTTCCCTTTTCCGTGTTCATTGCAGCCTTCCTCCCCTCAAGCGGGCAGGGCTGAGCATGGGAGGGTGACGTGGACATTTTCGAACACATTAAACTTCTTAAGCCACACGGTGTACATAATTTATACCTGTAATGTTCTAAAGATTTCATATCTTCTGTGAGTCCCTCCATATAAATTATTTATGTGTTTTAATATTTCAATAAAGCCAGTAGGTTCATGTTGCTCTGAATCACTCATTCTAATACTCAAGAAAGAAAATCAGCTTGTAAAATATTTGCTTTATTAATCTGAACATATTGAGGGGATTTTCTTAATTGTTCAGGGTTTAAGGGTATGATTTGAAAAATGAAAAGAAAAACTCTTTCAGTCCCTGAAGCCTTAGGTACTTTACCGGATGACCCGGGGCAATGTCCCCCTATAACCCCTGCTCTGATTCTCCAGCAGAGAGAGATGCAGAGAACTCTCCTGAATGCTTACTCGGCATAGCGGACAGACTCATGGACACCGGCGGGGGCAGGGAGGAGGGGTGAGAGACGGAGCACGTACACCCCAGGTACAACAGCCAGCCCCTGGGAGTTTGCCTGTGACTCGGGACTGCACCAGGCTCTGTGACATGCTGGGGGGGGGGGGGGGGGAGGGGGGAGGGGGGAGGGGGCTCAGGCTGGGGGACATGTGGACACCTACAGCTGATCCATGGCATGCCTGGCAGAGATGAAGCCAATATTGCAAAGCAGCTCTCCTTCAATTAAAATTAAATAAAGTTTTAAAAAATGTTCGCTTCCTAAATAAGCTTTGCTAACTACCGGACAAAGGAATGGTAAGCTTTCTCACTTTAGTGGAGACAGTAAGGACACAGTTGAAACTCCAAGTTTCAGACCACATTCTTTGAAGGTGTTGGTTGGTGATCTTTCAAGCTCCACCCAGAAGCACAGAGTCTGAGTTCGTTTGGTCAAATCATCAACATATTTGGCAACTTATTTATTCCCTCTGTTTCTCAATAAGTGGGGGTAATAATTGCATCCATGTCATTAAGCTAATATCAAAGTTCAACTAGTCAATATAAAAACACCTAGAATAGCACTGACATGTAGCAAGTATAAGCTGCCATGCAGTTTTGCTGTTATATATTCATTTCACACAAATTATTGAATCCCCACTGTACTCTTTCCCACCTGTGAGGGACACACAACAGATAAGACAAGACCTCCATCCATCACGACACCTTCTTGTAGGGAAAACAGACAGCAAATAAACAAGATAAATTTTGGCTTCCTGCAACAGTCATGAGGAAAGTAGAAAGGGCTGATGGGAGAGGATGCCTCCTGGGGTTCCCTCAGCTCAGGGGGAGCAAAGACGCCTCCCTCTGCAGGCGACATTGGAGGTGGCCCCTGAACAAAGAAGGATCTGGCCAGGGGAAGACTCAAGCGTGATAGGCAAAGACAGGGAAACAAATCCCGCGCTCTTGCCGAACACGTCAGCTTCTTAAGGGGCAAGAAGGCTGCTGAGCCTGGGGAGGCGGAGCAGAGCTGAGATCCCAGGGGAGAGGGACCACGCCCAGCCAGGCACGCAGAGGAGATGCTGGCTCCTCTCTCCACCGCAGTGGGACCTTCGCTGCAGTGCTGCAATGCTTGCACCTGGGACACACTGCTCCTCCAGCAAGGAAATGCAAAGAAACGGGCTGGGACTAAAAACAATTGCCTGCAAGCAAAGTTGGGGCAAATTATGGGCAAAAGATACAAAGAAACCAAAAAAGAAAAAAAATACCGGACTGACATTTTGAGGAGCCTGGAGCAAAAGCAGGGTTCTGCGCATGCCCCCTGTACACACACCTCCTAAGCCACCCTGCCCTCCATCCCGGACACCACCCACACCCCCGCCCCAGTGTAAGGAATAAGTTTGCCGTCGCCTCAGGGAGCAAACGAGGGAGCCTGCTGCTCGTTCTCCCCCTGCTGCTGCAGGGGGAGCCCCGATAAGCCTTACCTGAATTTCTAGTCTGGCCTTTCGTCAATTTCTATTGATTATGGAAGCCAAGAACCGGATCAGTAACAATATGGGAAAACCCCTGGGATCATAGGAGCTTGGAAATAACTTCCTTTAAGCTATCTCCTGGGCTTCCCAGTGGCTCAGTGGTAAAGAATCCACCTGTCAGTGCAGGACACCTGGGTTTGATCCCTGGGTTGGGAAGATCCCCTGGAGGAGGAAATGGCAACTCACTCTAGTATTCTTACCTGGGGAATCCCATGGACAGAGGAGGCTGGCGGGCTACAGTTCATGGGTCGAAAAAGAGTCAGACACAGAGATTAAACAACAACAAACCTGTTATCTTAAAAGACGCCCCTGACTACAGTTTGGAACCATGTGTCCAATGAGCAGTGGACACGTCTTTCCCAGAAACCAAGGAGAAGAGCGGGGGGGATTTACTGGGAATGTGAATTTCACAGGTGTCAGAGCTGGAAGAGACCTTGCAGGAAAAAGTCCAGCATCCTCTTTTCACAGAGAGGGGAACACACGTCTCCCCATACATCAAGCTCAGACTTGAGAGAAACATCGATTGCTTTTCAGAGCAGGTGCTGAAAAAATTCAAGGGCAGGCTTGAGCGTGCAACTGCACCTGTGCTTCACAAACAAGACCCTGACTGGTTCTTTATGACCCACAGACACGTTGGTGCTTCTCCCCGAGTCTCCCTGAAATAATCCTCCGGCCCGTCATCCTGCTCACTGATAGGCAGGGCTGCAGACACGGGCCACGTGCAGGGACCCACCTGAGGGCAGGTAGGGGAAGGAAAGACAAATACATCCAGGAAACGTGTCCCTAGATGAGGTGTGGGCACAAGGTCCCCACCATCAGACCTGCACGAGCGTTCCAGCCACCCTTGGTCAGGGGGTCCTGACATCAGGTCTCCAAGCAGGAAAGACGTGGTCTTCAGGAGAGGAGAAAAGAAAAGTGCACCCCACGCTCTGCTGCAGGGCACCTCAGAAACCCGAGAGGCAGATGGGACCTGAAGAGCCACGTGTTGGCACCCGAGGCACGTCTTAATTTGTTACGTGGTTCCATTCCTCTCTTTCTCTAATGATTCACTCAGCCAAACTTGGGACCAGAAAAAGATCAATCTTAGAAGATGCCCAAACTCTTTGGGAAATAAAATATGTTGGATTAAGTTGGTTAGAAATTAGTTGAGGATGGATTTTACTACTTAATTTACACTGTCTAGAAGACCACATAAATCCATGGCTGCAGTCCCCAGGAGGCAAATTAAGTATCTGGTTGAGGCACCAGCAAAGTCAGAAGCATTCATGTGGGGGGTGGGGAATAAGAAATGGATATTTTACAATATTAAAAATCTAAATAATAATTGTGGGGAAAACAACTTTTGTAGGGCATTCATTCATGCGTGCATTATTTAGATTATTTTGAATTTCTCATGAAGTAGGAATTTAGGTCATAATCTCCCTAATAGTAAGGATATTTAAAAGGCTTAGTCTAATGGCTATTATAGGGAGACCATGAGATGATAGGTGTAAAGTGCCTGGTTTATTCCAAAGACCTCGAATGTTAGTGAGTGCTCATCCAAGCTCAGCACATCACCCAACGCCTTAGATGTATTTTCAGGTGATAGATTTAAAAGAGCTTTGGAAGCCATTATTTCGTTTGATTTTCACAACAAGCCTGTAAGGCAGTGTAGACCAAAGGCTCTGACAATTGTTGGGTTTCTAATGACACATTAGAGTCAGTTTAAAAACACAATCGTTCCCCTTCACTGTAGATTTCTTAAAAGGTGGGGGTGGGGGAGCTTTCCTCGTGGCTCAGTAGTGAAGAATCTGCCTGTCAATGCAGCAGACACAGGTTGGATCCCTGGTCCGGGAAGATCCCACATGCTGCGAAGCAACTAAGCCCGAGCGCCCCAACCGCTGACCCCACGTGCTGCCACCATGACGCCCACCCCTAGAGCTGCAGCGAGAGCAGCCTCTGCAAGGAACCCACTGCCTGCAGCGGAGAGCACCCCGCCCTCTGCAGCCAGAGAGGAGCCCAAGCGGCAGGGCAGACCCGGCACAGCCAGAAATAAACAAATACATATATACGTTTTAAAGGGGGAAATGTAGGGAGGAGGAACTTGTAGGTCTACTTACAGCTAATACAAATGGTAAGACAAGCATTATGAACACTTGCCTAGAGCATAGTTTATGACACATTTTCTCTAAACTTTTTCCTCTAGAGTTAGCACAGTCTTGGGGATGAAGGTTGGTGCCCTAAAGTTAAGAAAGTCTGTATAGTCTAAGTGTTTGATGGTTCTGGAAAGATTTGTCTTCTTTCCACTGAATCTGAGAAAACATGGGGAGATTATCTAACTTAGAAAAAAGAACTGATCATTATCAAATCTAATTTTACCTGAAATCATTGCCCCATATTTCATTCATGAGTTTTACATATTCTGTGCCCTTCTTTGTCTTGTTTATAAGGAAAAATGCTGCACATCATAGCACCTGAATAGGAAGATATTTTTAGGTCCATAGGATTGTTTCTTTTCTTTGCCAAATCCCTTGCCTAACTTATGATTCCTTTCATCAGGGCTGGGCCAGAAGAGATAGAGAATGCAGTTGGGGGAAGATAGAAATAGAGATCTATTTCACCTTTTCCTTCTGAAAAAGGAGACTTAGCTTTCTGATTTCACAATAGGAGACAAAAACATTACCAACCTCATTACACAGACAGGTTTAGGTGATTTGCCCCAAATCCCACAGCCAGAACATTACTGTGAGGGGATGTGAAGTCTGTCCCTTCAACTTTGAGAGATTTCAGCCATGCTACACCAGGAAATAGACAGTCCCCTTTAAATTGAAGAGAAATGTCCACTATTTACAAGTTGACATGATCTTGAGACTTACCTTGAAAATCACAGGATGGAACCAAAAGAGAAAGCTCCCCACCTCGTGTGTCACTCATTTCACTTTTATTTTGTTAAAACGTCACCATTCTTTACCCTTTGTCAAGGCTGCTCCTCCCCAGTGAATCTTCATTCAGGAATTTACATGTTCATTTTCTTTTCGTTCATTCAAACAAATGTATAAATGCTTACCAAAAACCACATGCTCTTCTGGAAATGGGTGCTGAAGCACTGAACAGACATGCCCCTGCTCCTGAAGCCTAAATTCTGCTGTGAGAAGAGAGAAGTGTGATGCATATAAGAGAGGAAGGAGCCAGCACGGCCTTGGACAAAGGCCAAATAGCTCAAACAATCTGAAGACGCTGCTTTCGCAGAGCAGGAAAGCCCTTGAGGGTAGGCATTTCCTGTTTCCCTGCTTCCTCCGCTTGCCTCGTCTCTTTCTGTCTCTGTCTTCAGAGCGCCCTTCGTGGGTCACAGCCTTGTCCTGGTGAAGGGGTTTGCAAAACTCAGAAAAGTGATGAGCCATGCTGCGCAGGGCCACCCAAGACAGACGGGTCATAGTGAAGAGTTCTGACAAAACGTGGTCCACTGGAGGAGGAAATGGCGACCCACTCCAGTATTCTTGCCTGGAGAGTCCCATGGACAAGGAGCCTGGCAGGCTACAGTCCGTGCGGTCGCAAAAAAGTCATACATGACTTAGTGACTAACCAACAAAGGCAATGGAACACATCGCGGGGTGCGTGACGTACAATAAACCTTCAATGGCAGCAGCTTCCGTTATTATAAACGACGCTCTTTTAATCAGTCTCCACTTAAGGAATCTGACAGTCTCCATTGCTCCAGTAAAGCGTCGTGATGGATGCTAACTAGTCCCTGGGTCTCTTGTTTGCCGCACACCTGTGCTTCCAATGGGTAAATTCTGCACTAACCAAGATCAGTTATAATTGCTTATGCTATTTGTTCCTGTTGTTGAAAGCATATAGATGCTACATAAATTAGTGAATATTAGTGAAAAATAATTTGGAAATTTTTGGAAACTGGAAAGGGAATTGAACCAGGCTTGAGTGAAAAAAAATCACATAAAATTAAAAAAAAATTTTTAAATATCTTAAAATAGTCTACATACATTGCTTCACAATATAGTGTTTCTAATTTCCTCTTAATTAAAAAAAGTAACAGAAAAATCAATACGTGTTAAGGGTACTATTGATGTTAGAAAGATGCAGAACTCAAATACTCAAAGAGAAAGTCCTTTCTTAAATAAGATTAGCAAGTGAATGGAAACTTATAGTTTTCATTTAAAATAAATTCTTCTATACAAGCTATTATTTCCATGTTACAGATATAAACATAGCAGGTAGAATAATAGTCACCCCAAAATATCCATGTCCTACTTCCCAGAACAGATGAATCTTACATGACAAGGGACAGCATTGCAGACAGAATGACGGATGCTAAGCAGTCGACCTGGAGATGGAGAGACGGCCCCCAGATTATCCAGGTGGGCCTAATGTAATTACTTCTGCTGCTGCTGCCAAGCGCTTCAGTTGTGCCCAACTCTGTGTGACCCCATAGATGGCAGCCCACCAGGCTCCCCCATCCCTGGGATTCTCCAGAAAAGAACACTGGAGTGGGTTGCCATTTCCTTCTCCAATGCATGAAAGTGAAAAGTGGAAGTGAAGTCACTCAGTAGTTTCCCACTCTTTGTGACCCCATGGACTGCTGCCTACCAGGCTCCTCCATGCATGGAATTCTCCAGGCAAGAGTACTGGAGTGGATTGCCATTGCCTTCTCCAAATGTAATCACAAAGGTCCTTAAAAACGGAAAAGGAAGGCAGAAGAGGAGGTCAGAGTAAAGTGATGGAATAAGATTTAATGGGGACTTCCCTGGTGGTCCAGTGGCTAAGACTCCTCCCAACGCAGAGAACCTGGGTCCAGGGAACTCCATCCCACGTGTTGCATCTGAGTTCATGCCCGGCGACTAAAGATCCCTCATTCCACAATGGAGATCCTAAGGGTCACAATAAGACTCTGCCCAAATAAATAAAGCCAAATAAATAAATAGATATTTTAAAAAGATTTAAAATGAAAACCAAAAATGTGACAGTACTACAATTAAACATAATAGGACTTTATATATTTAAAAAAGAGTCAACCAGCAGTTGCTGGCTTTGAAGACAGAAAAAGAACCAAGAGACAAGGAATATGGGCTGATTCTAGAAGATGAAAAAGCTAGGGAAGTGTTTCTCCTCTTGATTTTTGCCTGAGACCTGTGTCAGACTTCTGAACTACAGAACTGTCAGACAATAAATGATTGCTGTTTCCAGACACTAAGTTTGTGGCCATTTGTTAAAGCAGCAACAAGAAGCTAATACAGGAGCACTAAGGCGCAAAGTTTAAAGACTTGCCTCAGGCTACGTGATAAACCCAGCCTTGTAACTTTTGTGTGTGTGTGTGTGCAATAAAGTTTTATTAAAGTATAAAGGAGATAGAGAAAGCTTCTGACGTAGACATCAGAAGGGGGTAGAAAGAGTACCCCATTTGCTAGTGTTAGCAATGGAGTTATATACTCCCCAATGAATCCAAAGAATGGAGGTTGTAAAGACCTCACCAGACCTACTCCCATAATTTACATTTTAAGATAACAGAGTTGGCCAGAAGGTTTAATCCAAAGACTGTCCTCAGGCAGGATACATCCTTGTAAAGACCAGACCTACTCCCATAATGTTTTAAGATAACAGAATTAGCCAGAGGGTTTAATCCAAAAACCGTCCTCAGGCAGGATACATTATTGTTATATAATCCTAAGGAATGTAGAGGGAAAAAAGTAAAAAAGTTTGTCCTTTCTTCCTCTTGAGTATTCCAGACCTCTCTCTCCTTGGGGACGCCTAGACTTCTTATCAACCTGCCTAGGAAATGACTCTCTCATCCCCCCCCTTTTCTTTTAGGAGAATTATGTTGCCAAGGGAAAGGGGCATCGTTTTCATTCCATAACTACTTCCTGCTGTTTAGGGGCCTTGTAACTTTAACACAGGATTCTTTCTACTATCGTCCACCTCCTTGTTAAACGTAAAAACAAAAATGAAAAGTTACACTTCTTAAAATGCCACAATATATAATTGATAATTAAGCAGCCCTTATTTTATGACTGTTGTTTGGTTTTAAACTACCACTTCCTAAGTGTTTATAACGTGTCAAGTTCTTTAAAGGTCATTGCATACAGAGTTACTTTCAATCCAGAACTCAATCTGTAATGCACAAATAATGTTCTCTGGTGAGGAATAAAGCTCAGAGAGTTTCAGAACTTCCCAAGAACTAGAGATGACCCGCAAAAAATTGAGCGGATGTTTAAACTCAGGTCAACCTAACTCTAAAACGTGGGGAATGAAGCGCCTTGGCCACTTGGCTTACTCCGCCTCCGTCTCCCTACCCTTTCCCCGCCCTTTCCTGGTGGCCCAGTGGTTCAGAATCCATGTGCCAGTGCAGAGGACCCGGGTTCGATCCCTGGTTCAGGGTGATCCCATGCGCGGTGGCACAATTAAGCCTGTGTGCCTAGATCCTGCGCTCTACCAAGAGACATCACCACAAAGAGGAGCCCGCAAACCGCAAGTAGAGAAAGCCCTCCTGCAGCAGTGAAGAGCCAAGGCAGTCCAAAATAAATAAATAAATATTAAAAAAAAAATGACCAGAGCATCATGAAACTTCCTGGAGCCATAACTCACTTTAGTGAACGTGAACAGCCCCTAGCAGAAACCTGAAAGGCCTCCCTGGAGGGACCCAGAATTCAGATGCAGGTGAGAAAACAAAGTTAGAGACAGCATCACACTGACAGAGAGGCCTCCCTTCCTAGAACTGGAGCCCTGAGAGCTTCATTTTGAAATGCAGTGTCTCCTGCTCGATTCAGAGTAAGTGACTTTCTTACATCCTCTTAAAGAAACGGGAAATATTGAATGAATTCAGCTAAGAGCTAGCACAGAGTATAAGCTATCTGCCTCATGTCGCTATGCCTATGAATGGTACCCTTTAATCACTGAAGTCTCCAAAGCGCCTCCCCCACTTTAAATTCCTTTTTATCCTCAGTTCTGCTTATTCCCTTAGATCTTCCAAGCCTTCTTACAAGACTGAATACATTATTCGCTTGTAGTATGGTATTTAAATACCCTCTGTTTGATTTTTTTCCTGCTAATCTTAACCTCTCTCCTGAAGTAGCACCTTTGCATTTCCTAGATCCAGCATAAATCTACCAGGGAGAATTTTAATTTCCATCATTCCAGAGAAGAACAATACTTTTTAGAACCCTAATTTTAGTTAGAGAATTTGAAACAAAGGTCCCTGAGCATAGCAACTTCTTTCAAAGTTGAAAACAATGGAATTTGTTTTATTAATATTTAATATTTACTGTGCACCAGCCAAGCAGACAATTCTGCATTAACTTCCACTGATACACACGGCACCTTCCAGGGGGCTGCCAATCTAGGGATCAGATTTTCTCCCGTGTCCATTCAGTTTCCACAGTTGGCACACAGCCTTGAATTAACACCAAAATCCACTGAAAGGGGCCATCCTTTCCTCTCCACCGAAAAATAAGGTGTTTTTTTTTTCCTTTAAAGAGAAAAAAAGACAGGTGAGGAAATGAAATGTTGTGAAATAAGTTACATAAGGAAAACAATTTCCTTTTTCTAAATTAAATGGTCTTCAACCCAGAAAACACACATGCATTTTAGAACCGGAGTTCCAGTCTTTCCACCAGTGGGTCCTTTTATCTGCACCAGTATTTCTTCTCCTGCTCACCGTTTCCTCTCCAGCCATCACTGTGGGGAAGACATTTTCTTTAACACTTTGCCAATCTGTGTTTGCAGCATCAATGCAAATACTTGTCTACAGGTTGCTAATTTTTTTTTGCTTATGTCTCCCCGCAGTGCTCTCAGCCGCCCTCTAGTCACGTCTCCTCGCGGGAGGAAAGCCTCCGATGCCCAGTGTCTCATCCCCGGTGTGCGATCAACATTGTGGAGCCAGTTCCCCCACCAGCGTCACACTGGGGCTTGTGCCATCCGCCATTAGGCTACACATTTCGACCTGTTCTCTTACGTTAAATCCTTCTTGTTTCTGAAAGCCACTTTCACTGATGTGGGCAGATACTATTTTTATTCCTTGTAATTTCCAGGGCTAGAAAATGCTAGATTGAAAAGAGCTCAAGAATCCACGGCCAGCCACTCCCTCTTCATGTGGCGTTGGTTTTGGTCGCTAAGTTGTGTCCAAGTCTTTGCGACCCCATGGACTACCTCCCAGGCTCCTATCCAGGGGCTTCTCCAGGCAAGAATACTGGGGTGGGTAGCCATTTCCTTCTCTGGGGATCCTTCTGGCCTGGGGATCAAACCCTGTCTCTTGCACTAGCAGCAGACTCTTACTGCTGAGCCCCAGGGTGGCTCCCCACCCGCCCACTTCATCTACAAACTAAAATCCGGAGCCACAGGGATTCCATCTTTCCATTCTTTCTCCCTTCACTCCAACGTCTTGTCCCCCTGCCCCCACCTGGCTCATCTTTCCCCTCTTCCTTCCTTTCATTCTCGAAACGTGTATTGAGTGATTCTTTCTTTGTCCCAAGCACGGTCCCCGGTGCTGAAGGTGTAGCCATGTTCAAGGCAGACAGTCCCCTGTCCTCACGGCGCTTCCATCCTGGGGGAATATAAGGCAGCAGATTAAGTGTTCACTTGCAGCAGTGATCAGTGTCGCCTGGGGACAAGACAGCATGAAGTCAAATAACAAGTGACAAAGGTGCTTTTGGGACAACCAATTCGGGCACACGACTCATCTGTATTAAACCTCTCACAACGTTCGTTCATTTTAATCTGGAAACGTATGCTACCGGATAGAAATGTGCTTCAAATACGTATTGACGAGGGCGATAGTTACAGTGCTAGTTAGCTAGCTGTGAATGCCCCTCTTGGACAACGACATTGGGTGACGTGAGACATGGCCCAGCCATATGTGAGCAAGTGCTTGTTCAGAGTCATGCTGCAGAAGGACATGCATTGGTCTGGGGAAATGCTCACAGTATTAAGTGGAGAAGGAGAAAAGGCTAGGGACTTCCCTCATGGCCCACTGGTTAAGACTCGCCTTCCAGTGCAGGAGATGCAGGTTCAACCCCTGGTCAGGGAGCCAAGATCCCATGTGTCTCACAGACAAAAAAACCAAAAGGCAGAAAAAGAGCAATACTGTAACCAACTCAACAAAGACTTTAAAGAATGGTCTCCTCCATCCAAAAAAATATTTTGAAAAAAGAAGAAGGCTATACCTGTTATGCAGAGTGAAGTAAGTCAGAAAGAGAAAAGCAAATATCATGTACTAGCACACATACAGGGAATCTAGAAAGATGCGCTGATGAGCCTGTATGCAGGCGGCAATGCAGACGCGGACAGAGCAGGCTCGGGGACAGGGGGGAGGACAGGGTGGGGCGGATTGAGAGACCAGCCCTGAAACACATGCATTACTATGTAAAGTGGAAGACAGAGCCAGCGGGAATCCGCTGTGTGACGCAGGGGGCTCACACCCGGCTCTGTGACGACCGAGGGGGGCGGGATGGGTGGGGGGGAGGGGGTTCAGGAGGGAGGGGGCGTAGGAGTACTTAGGGCCGATTCATGGTGATGTATGGCAGAAACCATCACGGTACTGTAAAGCAGTTATTCTCCAGTCAAAAATAAATACACTTTCAAAGAAAGGAAGGCTATAAAAGAGCATGCGTGCTGTGGTCCTGTTTCACACAAAATCAGAGTGCAAGGGGTAGCGCGGAGGAACCGGCTCGGGGGAGGCCCAGCGGCATCGCAGCAGAACTGGTCTGCGAGGAGTGGGACTGATGCTTCACTCCTGATGTTTCAGGGGTCCACATTTTCTTAAGTGAGTGTGTGTTCCTCATGTAATGGACCCACTTGGTATTTGTTGCCTAAAAGCGTGTGCTAAATCACAGGTTCTATATCTCCGGTACATAGGATGTGCTCTCTTTAAGTGGAGAACAAACGCAAGATATTCAAAACAGCAAAGCTAAAAGATTAGGGAACTAAACTCCACAAGCCAAAAAAAAAAAAAAAGAAACAAACATGTTATTAAAAGTGTGTATGTTTAATAGTTTAATTCTAGTTAAAGGCTTGTGAAGTTTTGTAAATATCATATTTAAAAAGGAGACAGCTTCCTTCTACAGGAAGTTTCAAATGTCCCCTCATTATACGGTGCCTATGCTGGGTAGATTATGAAAAAAAAGAAAAAATAGTTGAAAAAAAGAAAACACATAAATTCCAAAATTGGAAATGTGAGCTTCTCATAGTAAGAATGGTGGTAATGGCTCATTATACTGAAAACCCTGATAAATGCAAATTCACTCTTCAGTCCTTTCACATTTGTTATTTATTACTTTCTGTCAGATAAAAATTCCTTGTATCCCAATATTGCACTCACCCTTTACATCTTCAAATAAAGAAGTATATTAAAGTTTAGTTAAAATTCCATCTCCAAATATCTAATCAGCTGCAGTCTTTCCATCAATAACCTTTCAGGGATTTCGGCGTCATTCATTAGGTGGTTAGAAGTTTCTGAAATCTCTTTTGTATGCTAACTTCTTCAATTTAAAAATAAAGCCTATTAACCACAGCTGTCAAATAGAAGGAGATTCGACCTGCAGTGTAGGTAGCACGGGAGCTCGTAGAGAGGGCAGAGCCGGGCCACAGGCAGAAGCAGAGAAGTCTCACGTGGAAGAGCCGTCTCAGGCTCAGGAGCATGTTGTAAAGATACAGGACAAAATGCTCAATATTATACAATGAAATCAGGATTTTCTTACCTTGGGTAAACTAAATGATTTTCATCTCACCTGAGTGAATTTTTTTCTTTTTAATTTGCATCACTTGAATCTATCCTTGAGAGGAAATGAAATAATTAAAAATGGTATCTTCTCATGCTGTATTTTTGCTTAACAAAAACGAGCGACAATCCTCAGCTGTTACCTGGTATTAAAGATTCTGCGCTGCTCAGTCACACTGAACAGTCAGCCCATGTGGGGGACTTTCGTGCACCCTGCGTTCTCACTCTCTCCCTACACACGCCCTGTACCTCAATACTCACAAATTAATGTTGACTAGATGGTGAAGATTCCTTCCAATGGGTCTGAAATACCAAACACGTCACACAAGGCTCAATCTCATGAATTACCATCACAATCAATTAGCTCAACACACCTTAGGTCCATTCCACAGTTCCACACACACCTTTTCAAATATGTACTAAACAGTTTTCATTATGCTGCTCTCAGTTCACAAAAGTATGCAGCATTTTGCAGTGCTCCCTATAGGCCCCATCTTTCTGCTTAAATTCTAAAGAAAAAATTCGAAACAGATCTGAGTCATCAGATTACGCTAATTGTCATGACAAAAGGAAGTCTAGAGTAGCTTGGGTCTTTTGGTAGACATTGGAAGCATTGAAACTGATGATATTAAAACTAGATGGCTTATTAAAAAGTAGAGACATCACTTTGCCAAGAAAGGTCTGTATAGTCAAAGCTATGGTTTTTTCCAGTAGATGATTATAGATGTGAGACGTAGATCATAAAGAAGGCTGAGCACCAAATAACTGATGCTTTCAAATTATGGTCCTAGAGAAGACTTTTGAGAGTCCTGTTAACTACAAGGAGATCAAGTTAGTCAATCCTAAAGGAAATCAGTCCTGAATATTCATTGGAAGGACTGATGCTGAAGCTGAAGCTCCAATACTTTGGCCACCTGATGCGAAGAACTGATGCTGGGAAAGATTGAAGGCAAAAGGAGAAGGGGGTGTCAGAGGGTGAGATGGTTAGACAGCATCACCTTACTCGATGCACATGAATTTGAGCAAACTCTGGGAGACAGTGGAGGATAGAGGAGCCTGGCATGCTGCAAGCAAGAGGGTCACAAGGAGTAGGATATGACTCAACTGTTGAACAACAATAACACATGGTCCTAAGCACCCTTTGGGGCTTCCCACGTGGCACTAGTGGTAAAGAACCCACTGCCAAAGCAGGAAACATAAGGGACTCAGGTTCAACCCCTGGATCAGGAAGATTTTCTGGGGTAGAAAATGGCAACCCACTGCAGTACTCTTGCCTGGAGAATCCCATGGACAGAGGGCTGGAGGGCTACCATCCTTGGGGTCGCAGAGTTGGACATGACTGAGTGACTTAGCACTCACACAACCTTTGCCTCAACCGTTTACAAATTCATTTCAAAGTGGCTCTAGGTAACAGGACTTGTCACATGACACGGCTGGATGTGGCCACGTAAGAGGCCAGTAGGATACGGGCTTGGAGACAGACATCAGAGAGGGCAGCTCCACTTAGGGCTGGGAACGAACCTGCACCCCCAGGCTCCATGCCCAAGGAGGGCAAGTGTGTGTGTGTCTGTGCGTGTGTATGTGTGTGTCTATATGTCTGTCTGTGTGTCTGTGTGTGTGTGTCTATGTGTCTGTATCTGTATGTGTGTGTCTGTGTCTCTGTGTGTCTGTGTGTGTGTCTGTGCATGTGTATGTGTGTGTCTATATGTCTGTATGTGTGTCTATGTGTGTGTCTGTGCATGTGTATGTGTGTGTCTATATGTCTGTCTGTGTGTCTATGTGTGTGTGTCTATGTGTCTGTATCTGTACGTGTGTGCCTGTGTCTGTGTGTGTGTGTGTATGTCTATGTGTCTCTGTGTGTGTGTCTGTGTGTGTGTCTGTGCGTGTGTATGTGTGTGTCTATATGTCTGTGCGTGTGTGTGTCTGTGTCTGTGCATGTGTATGTGTGTGTCTATGTGTCTGTGTGTGTCCGTGTGTATCTCTGTGTGTGTCTGTGTGTGTGTCTATGTCTATGTGTCTGTGTGTGTGCCTATGTCTGTGTGTGTGTCTGTGCATGTGTATGTGTGTGTCTATATGTCTGTCTGTGTGTGTGTGTGTGTCTATATGTCTGTGTGTGCGTGTGCGTGTGTATGTGTGTGTCTATGTGTGCGTGTGTGTGTCTGTGTGTGTGCGTGTGTGTGTGCGTGTGTGTGTCTATGTGTCTGTGTGTGTGTATCTATGTCTATGTGTGTGTGTCTATGTCTATGTGTCTGTGTGTGTGTGTATCTGTGTGTGTGTGTCTGTGTGTCTGTGTCTCTGTGTGTCTCTGTGTGTCTGTGTGTGTGTGTCTGTGTCTGTGTGTGTGTGTGTCTGTGTATGTGTGTATACCTGTGTGTGTGTGTGAGAGTTGCTCAGTCGTGTCCCACTCTTCGTGACCACATGGATGGTAGCCACCAGGCTGCTCTGTCCCTGGGATCCTCCAGGCAAGAAGACTGGAGTGAGTAGACATTCCAGTCTCCAGGGGGGTCTTTCTCCCCAGGGATGGAGCCCCTGTTTCCTGCATTGCAGGCAGGCTCTTTACCATTTGAGCCACTAGGGAAGGCAGAGGGCAATCACAGTTTCAGTTAAATCTGAAAGAGGATAGGCTGTAAATGTGCATGTGAGCCAGCCCTGCGATGCTTTGCAAGGAGAAAGTGCTCTGAGGGTGGCCTTCAGAGCAGGCCTCCCGGTGGCCGCGTGCACACACTGCTCTCTCATTATTCTTTATGTGCTGTGATCGTAGGTCTCACTGCCAGGCCCCCATTCTTTCCAAAACCAAACATCCTACCCCCTCTGAGTTTAAAATGGTGTGTGTGTGATACATGCACCTTCATGCTAGATGTCTCTCCTTCCTCTCTTCAGCGGTCCCCAACGTTTTTGGCGCCAGGGTCTGGTTTCATGGAAGACAATTTTTCCAGGGACCACGGTGGGGGGTGGTTTGTGATGATTCAAGCTTATCACATTTACAGTGCACTGAATTCCTACTGTTATTGCATCAGCTCCACCTCAGACCACCACACACTACTGGGGACCCCTGCTCTACACCACTTGCAGGCACATTTGACCCATGATTCAAGGCCTAGCTGTTCTTTACATGATGCATATAGCTTCACCATTTGCTAGGCCTGGTTCTAAAAACTTCAGGTGTGATAAGCCACATTTAATCATCACAGTAAATATATGAAGAGCACACTCATTATCCGTGTTTTACATGTGAGCTAACAGAAGCATAAAGAGGCGATCAGCCAAGTGTGTGCTGTTAAACAGAACAGCTCTGGTAACCCGCTTCCAAAGCTTATTCTTTTCCATTATCCATGGCTTTCATATGACACTGAATTCAGAAAATTCTAGAATTGAAATTAGAATCTAATTTCTTTTGTTTTTCAAACTTTAATTTTTTTTTCCTGTAACTATGAGTTTTATTTTTTTTTCATTTATTTTTATTAGTTGGAGGCTAATTACTTTACAATATTGTAGTGGTTTTTGTCATACATTGACATGAATCAGCCATGGATTTACATGTGTTCCCCATCCCAATCCCCCCTCCCACCTCCCTCTCCACCGGATTCCTCTTGTACTGCTGCTGCTGCTAAGTCGCTTCAGTTGTGTCTGACTCTGTGCAACACCATAGATGGCAGCCCACCAGGCTCCCCCGTCAGTGGAGGAACTCAGCTATACATACACATGTATCCATTCTGCTCCAGAGATAGGACACTGGAAGAGGAACTCCCCAGGTCGGAAGGTGCCCAATATGCTACTGGAGATCAGTGGAGAAATAACACCAGAAAGGATGAAGAGACGGAGCCAAAGCAAAAACAACACCCAATTGTGGATGTGACTGGAGATGGAAGTGAAGTCGCGTGATATAAAGAACAATATTGCATAAGAACCTGGAATGTTAGGTCCATGAATCAAGGTAAACTGGACGTAGTCAAACAGGGGACAACAAGAGTGGACATTGACATTTTAGGAATCAGTAAACTAAAGTGGACTGGAATGGGAGAATTTAACTCAGATGACCATTATAGCCACTACTGTCGGCAAGAATCCCTTAGAAGCAATGGAGTAGCCATCATAGTCAACAAAAGAGTCTGAAATGCAGTACTTGGATGCAATCTCAAAAACGACAGAATGATCTCTGTTCATTTCCACGGCAAACCATTCAATATCACGGTAACCAAGTCTATGCCCCAACCGCTAACTCGAAAGAAGCCGAAGTTGAACAGTTCTATGAAGACTTACAAGACCTTCTAGAACTAACACCAAAAAAAGATGTCCTTTCCATCCAAGGGGACTGGAATGCAAAAGTAGGAAGTCAAGAGATACCTGAAGTAACAGGCAAATTTGGCCTTGGAGTACAGAATGAAGCAGGGCAAAGGCTAACAGAGTTTTGCCAAGAGAATGCACTGGTCATAGCAAACACCCTTTTCCAATAACACGAGAGACAACTCTACACATGGACATCACCAGATGGTCAATACTGAAAACAGATTGATTATATTCTTTGCAGCCAAAGATGGAGAAACTCTATACAGTCAGCAAAAACAAGACAAGGAGCTGACTGTGGCTCAGATCATGAACTCCTTATTGCCAAATCCAGACTTAAATTGAAGAACATAGGGAAAACTACTAGACCATTCAGGTATGACCTAAATCAAATCCCTATGATTATACAGTGGGAGTGACAAATAGATTCAAGAGATTAGATCTGATAGAGCGCCTGAAGAAAAATGGACAGAGGTTCGTGACATTGTACAGAGGGCAGTGATCAAGACCATCCCCAAGAAAAAGAAATGCAAAAAGGCAAAATGATTGTCTGAGGAGGCCTTACAAATAGCTGAGAAAAGAAGAGAAGTTAAAGGCAAAGGAGAAAAGGAAAGATAGTCCCATCTGAATGCACAGTTCCAAAGAATAGCAAGGAGAGATAAGAAACCCTTCTTCAGTGACCAATGCAAAGAAATAGAGGAAAACAATAGAGTGGGAAAGACTAGAGATCTCTTCAAGAAAAAGAGTGTCATCAAGGGAAAATTTCATGTAAACATTTCATGGCAAATAGATGGGGAAACAATGGAAATGGTGACAGACTTTATTTTCTTGGGCCCCAAAATCACTGCAGGTGGTGACTGCAGTCATGAAATTAAAGACACTGCTCCTTGGAAGTAAAGTTATGACAAATCTAGACAGCATAATAAAAAGCAGAGACATTCCTTTGCCGACAAAGTTCTGTCTAGTGAAAGGTATGATTTTTCCAGTAGTCATGTATGGATGTGAGAGTTGGACCACAAAGAAAGCTGAGCGTGGAAGAACTGATGCTTTTGAACTGTGGTGTTGGAGAAGACTCTTGAGAGTCTTGGACTGCAAGGAGATCCAACCAGTCCATCCTAAAGGAAATCAGTCCTGAATATTCATTGGAAGGACTGATGATGAAGCTGAAACTCCAATACTTTGGCCACCTGATGCAATGAGCTGACTCATTGGAAAAGACCCTGATGCTGGGAGGGATTGGGGGCAGGAGGAGAAGTGGGCAGCAGAGGATGAGATGGTTGGATGTCATCACCGACTTGATGGACAGGAGTTTGAGCAAATTCTGGGAGTGGTGATAGACAGGGAAGCCTGGCATGCTGCAGCCCATGGGGTCACAAAGGGTCAGACATGAGTGAATGACTGAACTGAACTGATTCTCCCTCAAAGAATCAGAGAGATGCAGGGGAGGAGCAGGAGAGGGCCCGCATCCCATGTCCCCCATGTTACTCTTTTTTTCAAGGCACATTTTCCAAGATTGCTTCAGAGAATTAGATAATTTAGCTAATACAAGTGTGTTTTACATTAAAAAGAAAGTTACACTTTGATCTTTATAATTAATGAGGTACCACCCAAGAGTTTAATGTGGAGAATCATGATCAGGCTTTCCAGGTGGCTCAGATATTAAAGAATGCCCTTGCAATGTGGGAGACCTGGGTTCGATCCCTGGGTTGGGAAGATCCCTGGAGGAGGGCATGGCAACCCGCTCCAGTATTCTTGCCTGGAGGATCCCATGGACAGAGGAGTCTGGTGAGCTATAGTCCATGGATCACAAAGAGTCACACACTGCTTAGCAACTAAGTATAGCACAGCTCTGGAGCCTGGGAGCTGCAACTGCTGACGCCCATGCTTCCTAAAGCCCACGCTTGGCAACAAAAGAAGCTGCCGCATTGAGAAGCTCACGCACCACAATCAGAGAGTAGCCCCTCTTGTCTGTAGCTAGAGTAAAAGCCGAGTGCAGCTACAAAGACCAACTACAGCCAAAAATGTATAAATAATAAAATTAAACAAGAAGGGCTTCCCCAGTAGCTAAAGGGATAAAGAGTCCTCCTGCAATGCAGGAGGCACAGGAGATATGGGTTTGATCCCTGAATTGGGAAGATCCCTTGGAGAAGGAAATGGCCACCCACTTCAATATTCTTGCCTGGAGAATCCTACGGACAGATTAGCCTGGCAGGCTACAGTCCCTAGGGTCACAAAGAGACACGACAGGGCACATTCAAGAAAGAATCAAGGCAAGTAGAGAAACGGAAAAGTGAGATGGTGCTCCCAAGCAGAGGAGACCAGGGTAGAAAGAACAGGTCCTCTGAAATCGCACCAGTCTAGCCGTATGCCCGGCTTACACTACTCCCCCATGGTGCGATCTGGACCGAGTTCCTTAGCTGTCTGTGCCTCCAGTGACTCAGCCTTAAAACTAGAGAAACAGCCACCACCTTTATCATTTGGGTCTTTGAGGAATAAAGGAAATAGAGCACGCGCCTTTCCTAGCCTAGAACCTAGTACCGGAATGATACACTCTCCTCCCTGAGGATGACACGGGTGGACGTGCGAATCCCAGCTTCTAGGATTGCTTCTCTGAGCTTTGCTTAACTTCAGTTGTTGTTCAGTCACCGAGTCCTGTCAGACTCTCTGCAATCCCACAGATTGTAGCCGGCAGGCTCCACTGTCCACGGGGTCCTTCAGGCAAGGATATTGGAGTAGGCTGCCATTGCCTCCTCCAGCTGAACCCCAGTGCTCAAATCTATAAAGTGGGGAGGAAATAATCTCATAGAGAGTTACTGAGAAGACTATAGAAAACAGTGTGTGTAGCTTCTGGAAGAGGATCATCAACGCTAGATCTTCCTAGTGTTTGACATACGCTAGACCTTCGGTGAGTATTTATCAAACTTAATTGAATCACTCTGTTGTCATTAAGGCTCACCCCTCCCCCCTGCCCTGCCAAAGGCTTTAATATTTTGGTCAACTGGACTTTAATGGTTAGTTGAGTTTATGAGGCAATTACTTAAAATCCTTAACATTACAACCCAAACACCCAAGGACAGAAGTGATTTAACCTACTGGCCACTTTTGTGAGCTTTGCTTAGAATCTGAAGTGCTAGTTATCAGAGACATATTCATGCTCCTGTTGCCCAATGCTTTGAGACACTCAAACCTCGTTGAACCCAACAATTGTCTTCTTTCTCTTTTTTTGCATATTTCCATGACTGTTACATTGTCTTCTTCACATTTAAAGATGAAAAAAGTCCTGCTTTTTGTTTGTCTCCCGTGTTCCCTCCATGTAGCAATAATTTTTTTTCTAGTCCTATAGCTATGTAAACCAGAACTGCCTTTAAACATGTGGGGTTCATTTTATTCCCATTCATGTCCATTTAAATGACTGGGGGAGAGGAAAACTATATCACCAACCAGTTGTCAGTGGTGATGAGACTGCTGTGGGGCGTCACATCTCAAAAATGACCAGGAACTTGGGAAGGTGTGACAACACCCCAAGATGAGAAGAGGAGAGGTTACAGGCGCCTTCCACCTGCATCACTCCTGGGCTCTCAGCAGCCTCAGTGCAGCCTCCCGGGGAACGTCCAGGGGCCTGAGAGGACATTCCCTCTGGTTGTCACAGTGAGTGGGGGCGAGCAGGACTGATGTGGAGTGCGGGTCCCGGGAATCCAGACTTTTTACCCAAAGAACAAAGGATGCTCCTATATTCTGAGTGTTTCTGAAGTGTTCCCGTGGACAACCATGAAGGTGGCAAACTTGTCCATAACCTTATAGGAGCCTAGAATCTAACCACCCCTCACAGACAAATCTAAAATATCTCTTCACAGTTTTGGCCACTCAGTTTTCCAGAAGCACAATATCTGTATAAAATGATGGAAACTTTTACTGTGGTTCATAACTTTACTGTCAGTCATTCACCATTTTTTGGAAAACCTCAGTATTTTCCAGATGCAACAACCAACACAATAAGCCTTCATTAGTTGTGTAAATATGTCTAAATAGACAATTCTGTATCTAACTGTAAATATTTGACAATTACATTTTGTCTTCTAGCATGGTCAGGACGAAATGTTCCTATATTAAAATATCTGTAATATTATTATTGCTATAAAGCACAGTAGTGTTCTCTTAATTCTCATAATTATGATATTACATGTTAAAGTTATATAGTACAAAGCTCATATTACCTATGAACTTTACTTCATAAGAGTAAATGATATAGTATGAAATATTTGCTATAAAAATGACATTGGTTTTGGTATGTTAAGAACCACTGGTGTAATAAAAGCTTATAAATAATGAACTAGCATCAGCACAAATGATACATGCATTTCCATGTATTTTACTAACAATTCCTGACACACATGAACTGTAGTTTAAACAGGATGTTTGTGAATTCCTCCTGACTGGAAGAAGACCTGTTTTCAAGATTATACCATAAGTGAAAGTGAAAGTCGCTCAGTCGTGTCCTACTCTTTGCAACCCAATGGACTATACAGTCCATGGAATTCTCCAGACCAGAATACTGGAGTGAGTAGCCTTTCTCCAGGGGATCTTTCCAAACCAGGGATCGAACCCAGGTCTCCCGCATTGCAGGCAGATTATTTACCAGCTGAGCCACAAGGGAAGCCCATATATCCCCATAGATTAGGGAGGTACCAACTTAACACAAGTTCATTAAGCATCTCTGAAGTGCAAGGCACTATTCTGAATAAATAGCAGATCACATCTTCCTCACTTTCCAGGTCTTATCTTAACTGTGGTCAAACTAGTCTTGAAGATCTCATCAAAAACCAGATGAATGAGATGAAGGTTACTCGATTTTATTTTCCAAGTTTGGACACCCATTCTATCCTCACTGCAACAAGATTTTCTCATTAAAACATTTTTATTTTGCAAATATTTATCTACAAACATCTGTCCTTTTCCTCCCTTTTCTAGGAGAGCTCTGGGTATGTACTTGACTCCATAATAAAGATTTTGATTTGTAGAGGTGTCCAGGATGTAAAACATCGCCAGACTGCAAACCCAAAGTGCTATAAAAGTTTTAAGACATTGGAGATCATTTCCTAAATTATTGACAACTGTATTGTTTGAAAGACTTACAAGTGAAAGGTGTGTATTTAAGGAGAAAGACAGCTGATGTGGAATCTCTCAGGCTCTGACTTATCAGTCAGTATGCAACTCTATCTCCATAGACCACCTTTGAAATCAACAAGAATTCTGCTGATTTCAGGAGATAGGAGCATGCCTGCAAGAGTAACGTGTGCGCCGCGGGTACCCCCGTCTCCCCCAGGAGGACTCCACGTCACAGGTCTGACTACAAAGTCAGTCACTTACTCTTCCCCTTCTAACATGTAACTGATGAGAGTGCTCTTTTTCAAAGGGAATGACAATATTGTACAAATTCAGGCTTCAGACCCATGGGTCTTCTCTCAAATTACCACAAATATCCAACATTTACGCACATATAAGCAGGACATTGCTATAACTAACAAGCTGAAATAAAGATGGACTCTTGTTACCGTTGCAAGGGTTCATTTTATGTGTCAACTTGACTGCCCTTAGGGACGGATGCCCAGGGTTGGAAAAACATTCTTTCTGGGAGAGTCTGTGCATGTGTGCCTGGAAGTGACTGGCATTTGATCTAGTAGATGGCATGAAGCGCCACCCTCACCAATCCAGCAGGCCCTCGCGTGGGACAGAAAGGTGAGCGAAGGGCAAGGTCTTCCCTCGTCTTGAGTGGGAAAGTCACGGATACGCCAAGACACGGCAGCTCCTGCTCGCAGACCTTCAGACCTCGAGACTTAAGCCAGCAGCACACTGGCTCTCAGGACTTTGGACTCGGACTGAAGTATACCACTGCCTTCCCTGGTTCTCCAGCTTGCAGACAGCAGATTGTGGAGCAACTCAGCTGCCACAGTGGCTCAGATGGTAAAGACTCTGCCTGCCTGTGATGCAGGAGACCCAGGTTCCGTCTCTGGGTTGGGAAGACATCCTGGAGAAGGAAATGGTAACCCACTCCAGTATTCTTGCCTGGAGAAATCCCTGGACAGAGGAGTCTGGTGGGCTCATGAGGTTGAGTTCATGGGGTCAAGTTCATATGGTCGAAAAGTGCTGGACATGACTGAGCGACTAACACTTTTCACTTTCAGCTGCCATAAGAGCATGAAGCAACTGCTAATCGTAAATCTCCTCTTAAATCTACATTTTTATCTATATCTATTACTATATGTTGCTGTTGTTCAGTCATTAAATCATGTCCGACTCTTTGGTCCCCAGTGGACTACAGAACACCAGGTTCCTCTGACTATCTCCCTGAGTTTGCTCAAAATCATGTCCATTGAGTCAGGGATGCTATCTAACTGTTATCCTCTGCCACCCCCTTCTCCTGCCCTCAGTCTTTCCCAGGATCAGGGTCTTTTCCAATGAGTCGGCTCTTCGCATCAGGTGGCTGAAGTATTGGAGTTTTCAAGAGTCTATATATCTACCTCTACTTCTATATCCCATTGGTTCTGTTTCCCTAGAGAACCCTGACTTATACCCCTACTTTGCAAAAATAAACCTGACTTTTGATGGGACATTTTGAAAGGTGAAATACTAAAACACACACAAAAATGCTTTCTGATTTCCTAACTGAAACATCTGGTGTGTCAGCCACACCATGGTAAAGCCTCACCCTTCTTTCTGGTACAGTGTTTATAGCTCTGGATTTTTATTTGAAAGATTTGTCTATCGTAGTTGTACATCCCCACCCAGAAATATGAGGTCTCTGACAATAAAGATTTTGTCTATCACATTAATTTATATGTCTCCAATGCCTACTCACAACGCTTGATATAGAACAATAAGTATTTGGTGAATAAATGACCAAATGTTGCCTTATCTTACAGATCAGTAATTTCAAGCTGAAGGGCAACTATAGAGTATGAGGGGGAGATGCAGATAAATAGAAGAATTTGTGGGCTGTTAAATACTGTGAGTCTATCTTCTGAGATGGTAGCCCTAGGTTATTCTGTGTCTGATGGAAACTTACAGCTTTTGGAACTTGCTAGGCTTTCCAAAGTCCTCACAATATGTGGGAGACTGATTGAAATCAGTGTGCCTTGCACCGGCGGTAATTTTTAATAGCAACAGAATATAAAGCACTTTCCCCTTCATCCTCCCCTAACGACTCTTTGGTTCTAGGGACAGGACTTGCCAGAAGTGAGCCACGCCAAGACCGAGCATCTTCTTGACTGACCGTAGGGACTAGATTGTTTCAGAGGCCTCTGGTTGAGGGCATGAGGGAAGTCCTGCAAGGCCAGAGAAGGTCCCTGGGACGATGAGAATGTTCCTGTTTCCCCCCATGCCTGTCCTGAAAGCGGGGTTTCATGTTCTGGATGCAGAAGGTTGCAGCTGGAGCAATTCTCACTGTATGTGCGTTCAGATGGGGAAATCGCTTTGGTCCGGAAAGTTATCCTTTGAATGTTTTTGTTTTTATTCAAATCTGTCTTAGAAATGCCCTTGCTATGCCTTTATCTGATGCAATACCCTTGGATGTTAGTTTGCCTAATATGGGACTTTAGAAATGTTTAAGATTCTCCACAGTACTAATTGAGAATGGGCAGCTAACATTTTATTGGCTTGGCTTAATTCATACTTAGAGCTAAGACAGTTTATGATTCCAATTCATAAAATGACTCTGTTCCAGGATACAAATAATAAGAGCAGTGTGGTTTATCCAGAGAGGTGAGTATTTTGTTACACATGATGATGCTCCATTATTATTTATGGTATAAAAATTAAAAGAAGGCTCTTTGGAGGAGGAAAAGATCTCATTTTATAAAAATATTTTATTAGAAAGGAGTATTATATTTAAACTCTGAACTAGATGTTCTTTTGGTGTAAAGTGAAGGATAGTCAAACATCACAATTTTGTACTAATTGGGATCCAGGTAAATTACAAAACTATTTCGATGAAATGCAATTTCCATGCTGTCAAGTCCTTTAATAAATAGATAAGATGCCCCTTGGGAAAATGCTTTTACACAGAATAACTAATTTTCTTTGAATAGAAGACACAAGTCAATGTCATTCTAGCTAAGACACATTATTATGAACTACAAATTAGTGAATTTCAAGTAAATCAGATTTTAGTGTATATTTAAAGTTTTCAATATCTTTAAGTAAGGATTCTTTGGAAAAAATTCAGTATTTAGCATATGACTCCTTCAAACTATTGGTGCTTGAAACCAGATTCTTCAAATTTGACTTTCCTGTTTAGTAAATTATAATTTAGAGTTTGGCTCACTCTGTGACTGCAATCAATATATTTTATATTTTCAGTGTCCTGATACATGTTAAATTTTCCCTTTAAATACATACAACTAAGCATCATATATCAAGACTGCCCAAATGTTTAATATTATCTGAACGAATAAAGTAAATTTATCTAATCCAGGGCCCTATGCACAAAATAAAGCATTAAAAAGTGAACCATTAAATGAACTATCCCAGGAATCTTTTCTTTAATTCACCAATTAATTGTACATGGAAAAGATCACTTCTTTATAACTCTCAATGTGTCATCTCAGAAATTTCTCTGCTGTTTGTACTCCCTAAAGGGAGGCTGAATAACCAAGCTTCTCTTCCTGATGGATCCATTGGAAATATGATGCTGTATAAACCCCCAGCAAACAGCTATAAATCTAGCTAACATTCACTGTGTCTGTGAAGATGGGATGATTCTCCCCAGACAAGCTTTGGAAAATAATGTATTGATTTCTGATGGCAATTTATTGTTCTTTGCAATCAACTGTGTTTATACTGTGGCCTTAAATTATAACCCTTCCTCTTCCATTCTTAGTCTTTGGAATGTGAAATCAGAGAGCCAGAAAGCTTCAAAGAGGTCACCTCAAAAATCCATGAAATGGAGATGAATTTTTTGAGTCATAAAATTTCTACTCACCCTGGTTTTATTTTAGTAGTCATAGCAAATGACACAGCATTATCTAACCTTGGGCTTCCACTCAAAGTACCTCTAACCTATTTAAAGCAAAGAGCAATTACAAAGTCCCTAAACTCAGGTCTCCACTCCCCTCAAAATACTGAATCCCAATGCCAGCCAAGCATGCGCTCAGAGGTTTCGACACTGTACGTGTCTTATAAATGTGTGTGCCCACTTCCTCAGTCATGTTTGACTCTTTGTGACCCCATGGCCTGTAGCCTGCCAGGCTCTTGTGCCCGTGGGATTCTCCAGCCAAGAATACTGTAGAGGTTGCCATTTCCTTCTCCAGGGATCTTCCTGACCCAGGGATCAAACCTGTGTCTCTTATGTTTCCTGCATTGGCAGGTGGGTTCTTTACCACAGTGCCACTTGTGAAGCCATGTGAATTTGATTTGAGTCTTCATCCAAAAAAAAAAAAAAAAAAAAGAGTAAAATAGGGACTTCCCTGGTGGTCAGGTGGTTAAGAATCTATCTTGTGATATAGCAGACACCAGTTTGATCCTCGGTTGGGAATTAAGATCTCATAAGCTTCAGAGCAACTAAGCCTGTGTACTGCAATTACCGAGCCCCACAAGTAAGAACGAATGAGCCGAATGAATAAGTAAACATTCTTTAAAGGAGTAAAATATCAATAATAAGCTCTACAAGTTGTCTTTGCTCTGACAGGGATCAGTAGGAATTTTCTAACTTCCTTATCCATATGGGCATAAGCATCCAAAAACTGAAAACCGTTGTCCTCTGCCATCTGAAATCATACAATGAGAACGTCTTCTCCCAGACACAGTTCAGGATTGTTTCCTTCCTTGCTCTCTTAATCTAGATTCCATAAAGCAGAGCCTGAGCCGGGGATTCACGCACAAGTTTACTGAGAAAAATATTGAAGCACACATTCTTCTCCACTAGACTTAAAGTTGGAATACTGTAGATTCAGGGCTTCTGGGCATCCGTCTTGCCATTAGTATAACCTGAGCATGAAATTAACACAGAAAAAAGTGGAACGACCTGCCCCCCTGACATTGTTGACTCCCTAGAAACCAAATTTAATGTGGGAACTTTTCATTATGTGGTGGTTTAGTTGCTAAGTCGTGTCCAACTCTTGAGACTCAATGGACTGTCCATGAGACTCCTCTGTCCATGGAATTCTTCAGGCAAGAATACTGGAGTGGGTAGCTATTCCCTTCTCCAGGGCATCTTCCCAACTCAGTGGTTGAACCCTTGTCTCCTGCATTGCAGGCAGAATCTTTACTGACTAAGCTATGAGGGAAACCCCAAAACCAGCTACCATAAGGGGCTTGTCCAGGATTTAAACCCAGGATCTTTCACACCCAAAGTGAGAAACATATCACTAGACCAACAAGCCACCTCTAATTGAAAGCTATTGGGCTTCCCTGGTAGCTCAGCTGGTAAAGAATCCTCCTGCAATGCAGGAGACCCTGGTTCAGATCCTGGGTCAGAAGATCCGCGGGAGAAGGGAGAGGTTACCCACGCCAGCATCCTTGGGCTTCGCTGGTGGCTCTGCTGGTGCAGAATCCGCCTGCAATGCAGGAGACCTGGGTATGACCCCTGGGTTGGTAAGATCCCCCGGAGAAGGGAATGGCTACCCACTCCAGTATTCTGGTGTGGAGAATCCCATGGACTGTAGTTTCATTGTATATACTTAAAAACTGATTTTCTCTTTTTTGCATAAGTTAATTAGCATAAGAATTCCTATTATTGAGAATCAAACATTTTCACTTATGGAAACATCAGGCTAACTCCTTGACAACACCAGGCTCAAGAATATTGAAGAGTCATAGAAACTTCTGTGAACTTAGTTTCACTTGCCCTCTGGAAAATTCTACCTTCTGTCCTCCATATCTTTTGCTGTAACAGAGCTAAAGATATCCCTGATTATAGATGGCTGGTTATATATTCTGGTTCATGCATATAAATATTTTAGGAAAAAGTAAAGCTTTAAAAGAAATGCACTGATGAGAACCATATCAACAGAAGAGAACGTATTGAAAGCAGGATAGACAATGGTGACATTTAAGCAAAGAGATGGTGAGCCGGAAGTGAAGGAAGTTGCCAGTTCTTTTCTGCACACAACTTTCTTGATAAATTGTTTCAAACCTGGTGCACATCCTGCAGTTTACCACAGCTCCTACTCATCATTATCTTACATATCAACCATTTCAATTCAGATCAGACATGTACCCTGTATGGATTTGCTTGATATCCCTGATTTTAACATTTTTGTTGCCTGTAAGTAAAACTGGAAGTGAAAGCTTCTTGATGAGATCTTTTATATCCATAGTTGTTTACAAACTAAAACAAAAGTAATGGTTTCAAGTTGAAGCTTTTCCAGTCACAAAGTAAATATTAAGCAATCTGCTAACTCTCATAGATGTATGTATTTGGGGAAAAGAAAATTCAGACAAAGTAAAGCACCGTATCAGTAATTCACAGCGAGTTGAGGCAGAGATAAAACTGGGTGTAAAACTCGCTCTCTTGCTAAATGGTATCCAACTCTGCAACCCCGCGAATCCACAGCCCACGGAATTCCTCTGCCCACGGGACTCCCAGGCACGAATACTGGAGCAGGTTGCTGTGGGGAGAGAGTGATTTAGCCAAGGTGGTGTGTTCAAGCTCCCTCACCCCACGTTCTGTAAATAAGGACTATGCAACAGCTGAGATCACTTACAGCAGTGAGCATGTGCTCCCTAGGTCCCTGCTGGGCCAGGGGCTCCTTTGTGCGGTAGCCCTCCGCGAGCTCCACCTGAAGGGCGGCGGCCTTCCCGCTGCGCCCCGGCGGGGTCCTGGGGTCCGCCCTAGGCGCGGCTGCCGTCCAGGCCAGGAGGGGACGCAGCGCGCGGCTCCGGGGGCCCCTCCAGCCCCGAGCGCTGTGCCTGCCCCGGGTTCAGGGACAGCGCGGTCGGTGAGGACAGTGAGGCGGCCGCCGTTTCCTCCTCCAGAGGGTCCTCCCAGTCCAGGGCTCAGAACCGTGGTGTCTCCTGTGGCTGTTACACTGGCGTGCCACTTGGGAAGCCCATCCTTGCTTATATATTATCATCTCTTAATCTTTTATATAGATCTTTCAAATCAAGTGGTATTCTATCACCTAGTCTGTCCTCCTGTGGACTTTGTCTCTGAAAAAGTTCAATCCTTTGGCCTAGTATCTCCACACCTAAGAATATATCCCAGGTAATTTTAGTGATAATAGTGATATTCACAAACATTTAAGTATAAGAACACTCCTTTCAGGATTGCTTAAAATCCCTTTAAAAAATAATGCCTAGCAATAGGGACTTTTTTTTAAAACTTATGGCTAATTCTATGTGATGGACAGTCATGCAGCCATGAGAAATCATATTTATAAAAAAGTTATAATGACTTGAGGTGGAGTGATAGCTCCACATAGTCTGCTTGATGTCTGTATATTTAACCACCCAAAGCCACACCGAAGGAAGGACAGACAAATAATCCAAAAGGCTAATACGGAGATAAAGATATGACTCTGTGCTTGGAGAGACTGTTTTTATTTTCTCAGAGGCCAGAGGATGGAAAGATGTTAGATGGATAGGAGACACAAGTTCTGTAGAAGCTGGATTCCTGGGCAGATTGTGTGTCCCAGAAATGGGAGGGAGAAGGCAAGAATACTCCATTGCAGGAAGCAGGGAGAGGAGTTACGACTGCTTTACTACCGTTAGTCATCAGTTGAAGAGCCGCCATCCAGCAGCCTCATGGGCTCTTAAACTTCCCAGGAGAGAGGACCAGGGGGATGGACTGATCGTCGGGGATGAGAAGGGGTCCTTGCTATCTTGGACAAGGCAGAACTTGGTAGAACTAGCAGGAAATATCCACAATTATGATGGCAGTGGATGAATCACATAGTAAAACCTTTTTAAAAAATACAATATGTGGCCATTCTGAGATGTATTCTTTCCCTCAAGGACTATTTCACAAGCATCTGTTATCTGCCAGGTACCCTGCTAGGGACCGGCTGTGCACCATGGAACATGATAGGTTTCTGCCCTCAGGAGGCTGTGCGTGTTCATGAAGGAACTCTCAGGTCAGCGCTAACAGGACACGACAGAGAGCACGATGGTGTTACACTGGGCTCATGCTTCTCTGGATAGAAATACAATACCATTAACATGAATGGTTTCATGAAGAATTTTGAGTTTTACTGGTCTAGCACATAAGTTAGTCTTCAAGAAATGCCTGGAGGGGCGGTGATAGATGGCTTCTGATTTGATTTCTTTCAAAAATTTATGTTGAAACTTGGGGAAAGAACTCTCTCATCAAGTGTCTCAGTGTGCAGTTCTCAGTGGTATGTACTGATATCTGGCATGTTGGAGTCAGTTTTGAAATGTATCACCAATAATTAGTGACTGGTATACAGCGCCAACAGGCCCCCCTGGTGGCTCTGATGGTAAATCTGTTTGCAATGCAGGAGACAAGGGTTCAGTCACTGAGTTGGGAAGATGCCCTGGAGAAGGGAATGGCTACTCAATCCAGTATTCTTGCCTGGAAAATTCCAGGGACAGAGGAGCCTGGCAAGCTACAGTCCATGGGGTTGCAAAGAGTTGGATATGAATGAGTGACTAACACTTTCATTTTTCACATAGAGTACCAAAGGTTTTAAAAATCATTTTTAAAATATAGTAAGTCATATTCAAGTAACATAATGGCTTGCATCATGATACCTAGGAGAGGAAAGATTGGACTTAAAACCAGAGAGATGGAAATTGTCATGAAACTTATAGACTGGTCTGTACATACTGAGAATATTTCTTATGTAATTTTTATTAACTTAGAGTGAGGGACAGAACTCAGCCCTTGGAAAATGTGACGGGTCAAACCGCAATGGCCTGACGTGCAGGTGTCTGGGAACGTGTAATTAACACTTAAGTTCTAACCTCTGCATCTTCCTTTTTCTTCCATTAAGTAAGGGTCTCATTCCAGAGGGGAAGAGTAGAGCTGAGTAACTTCTGATAACACAGATTTTTGCTTTTTTAAAGATTAAAGTCAAGTTGACTTACAATATTATGTTAGTTTTAGGTGGAGAGCACAGTTTTAACAAGGCAGGAACCCAACCTCGCAGGCATTATAGTTTCTGTATTTGGGTATGGTGCATGCTCAGTCATGTCCAACTCTTGGCAAACCCCATGGACTGTAGCTGCCAGGCTCCTCTGTCCATGGGATTTCCCAGGCAAGAATGCTCGAGTGGCGATGGAACCTACACCTCTGGCATCTCCTGCATTGGCAGGCCGATTCTTTACCACTTGCACCACCTGGGAAGCTCTGTATTTGGAGAAGACACAAAAGTTGGAGCTGTTTTCTTTCCTGCCAGTTTCATTCCAAAAGCAAGCAGGGAGAATGCCTTTTCTTCCCAATGGGCAAAGGGGAAGCTTACAGAAACACTAAGGAGGACTCCATGTGCCCATGAGGGCCTTAGGGAGTTACATAACTTTATCACTTTTTTACATTAGGAGAACCCAGTGAAGCCTTCCATTACCTCCTACACATGGACGCCTATTGCAACCCCTGAGATGTCCCCAGTGACAGGGGGGCTGGTGTTAATATGTCTAGGTTTACGACTTAGAAAATGAGAGCAATTTTACTTGATGGCTCCCTTAGGGTTTCCAAAAATACTATTTTCTTTATATGCATACTTGAAATCACAGTCCATTGTTCTCAAGAACATCCCTGTCTAGGATCACAAAAAAATTTGTGGGGCCCGGTACCAATGAAAACATGGGGTCCATTGTGCAAAAGTTATCAAGAATTTCACAACAGAGACAGTACAGTAAAGCATCAAGCCTGGGGCTCTTCTTTGTGTACCCAGTGAAACCTTCCATATCACAAAGACAAAGCATGCTACCATCTTCATGGCAAAGCCTCCCAGAAAGAACAGCTCTTTGCAAGAAAGAATGAGATATGAGTATTGCTACTCCAGCTTGCTTTTGATTTTCATTTGTATGCAATATCTTTTTCCAGACCCAAAGTGAAGTCAGAAAGAGAAAAACAAATATCATATATTAATACATATATATGGAATCTAGACAAGTGGTACTGATAACCGATTTGCAGAGCAGGGATAGAGAAGACGCAGAGAATGGATTTGTGGACACAGGGGTTAAGGAGGGGATGGGATGAACTGGAGAGCAGCGTTGACGTGTGTACACGGCCTCCTGGGAAGCCACCTGCGGCTGCTCCGTGAGGACCAGAGGGCGGTGTGGGGGAGCGTCGGAGGCTCTGTGAGACCAGAGGGCGGTGTGGGGAACCAAGGAGACTCTGTGAGGACGAGCGTTGGAGGCTCTGTGAGACCAGAGGGTGGTGTGGGGAGTGTCGGAGGCTCTGTGAGACCAGAGGGCGGTGAGGGGAGCAAGGAGGCTCTGTGAGGACCAGAGACGCTGTGAGGACCGGAGGGCGGTGAGGGGAGCGAGGAGGCTCTGTGAGGACTGGAGGGCGGTGAGGGGAGCGAGGAGGCTCTGTGAGACCAGAGGGCGGTGAGGGGAGCGAGGAGGCTCTGTGAGGACCAGAGACGCTGTGAGGACCGGAGGGCGGTGTGGGGAGTGTCGGAGGCTCTGTGAGACCAGAGGGCGGTGAGGGGAGCGAGGAGGCTCTGTGAGGACCGGAGGGCGGTGAGGGGAGCGAGGAGGCTCTGTGAGGACTGGAGGGCGGTGTGGGGAGTGTCGGAGGCTCTGTGAGACCAGAGGGCGGTGAGGGGGAGCCTCGGAGGCTCTGTGAGGCCAGAGGGCGGTGAGGGGAGCGAGGAGGCTCTGTGAGGGCCGGAGGGCGGTGTGGGGAGTGTCGGAAGCTCTGTGAGACCAGAGGGCGTTGTGGGGAGTGTCGGAGGCTCTGTGAGACCAGAGGGCGGTGAGGGGAGCCTCGGAGGCTCTGTGAGGGCCGGAGGGCGGTGAGGGGAGTGAGGAGGCTCTGTGAGGATCGGAGGGCCCTGAGGGGAGTGTCGGAGGCTCTGTGAGACCAGAGGGCGGTGAGGGGAGCGAGGAGGCTCAGGAGGGAGACGTGTGTGAGAAGCTTCCACTTCTGCAGGTTGTTGTAAAGCAGGAACCAGCACAACATTGTAAAGCAATTACCCTCAATTTACATAATTAATTGTTCTTTTAGGAAAAAAAAAGAATGAGAGTCTAGAGAGGCTAATTTCATTAGGATTGAAGAATATACCAGCGCTAATATTTTGAACCATATAAAATAGCCAACATTTCCCCTATAAACACTGTGATTTCATATGGTTAAAATCTAATTCATAGTAGCTGTCATAGTAGCACGTTTTCCTTAGGATTAATAATCTTTGGAGTTGGCAACACTCAAAGGAGAAGAGATGATGCTAACAGTTGCCACACACGGGTCCTTGTGCTTCATATTTGCAGTGCGATAACTAGTATCTCCATGTGTACACGTGTTCATAAAAGTAACACCTCTGTGTCGAGGACACCTAGAAAATTTTACAAAATTAATTTTAAAATGAACACGATTATACGCTATCATTGTAAAATTCGGGGTTTTCTTTTCTGTTTAAACAACTCACTTGTATTTATTTGTTATTTATTTATATATTTACTGGCTGTGTTAGATCTTCATTATTATTTATTTATATATTTACTGACTGCATTGGGCCTCCGTTATTATTTATTTATATATTTACTGGCTGCATTGGGCCTCCATTATTATTTATTTATATATTTACTGGCTGTGTTGGATCTCCATTATTATTTATTTGTATATTTACTGGCTGTGTTGGATCTCCGTTTTGGCACGTGGCTTCTCTTGTTGCTCTGGGTCCCAGAGCCTCCAGGCTCTCGAGCTGAGGCTCACAGGCTTAGCTGCCTCTTGCCATGTGGGATCAGAGCTCTGCCACCAGGGACTAAACCCGTCCCCTGCATTGGAAGGCGGGTTCTCAGTGACCACACCACCTGGGAAAGCCCCCAAAATTCTGGTTTTCATTCCAGTTTTCTGTTACGTATATGGATGGATTAATGGATAGATCAGTTCAGTTCAGTTCAGTTCAGTCACTCAGTTGTGTCCAACTCTTTGCCACCCCATGGACTGCAGCATGCCAAGCCTCCCTGTCCATCACCAACTTCCGGAGTTTACTCAAACTCATGTCCATCGAGTCGGTGATGCCATCCAACCATCTCATCCTCTGTTGTCCCCTTCTCCTCCTGCCCCCAATCCCTCCCAGCATCAGGGACTTTTCCAAGGAGTCAACTCTTCCCATGAGGTGGCTAAAGCACTGGAGTTTTAGCTTCAGCATCAGTCCTTCCAAAGAACACCCAGGACTTATCTCCTTCAGGATGGACTGGTTGGATCTCCTTGCAGTCCAAGGGACTCTCAAGAGTCTTCTCCAACACCACAGTTCCAAAGCATCAATTCTTCAGTGCTCAGCTTTCTTCACAGTCCAACTCTCACATCCATACATGACCACTGGGAAAACCATAGCCTTGACTAAATGGATCTTTGCTGGCAAAGTAATGTCTCTGCTTTTTAATATGCTATCTAGGTTGGTCATAACTTTCCTTCCAAGGAGTAAGCGCTTTTAATCTCATGGCTGCAGTCACCATCTGCAGTGATTTTGGAGCCCCCCAAAATAAAGGTAGATACATAAACTCATGCATAAATGCATAGGTAGATACGTGTGTGTGTGCTCAGCTGCTCAGTCATGTCCAACTCTTTGTGACCCCATGGACTAACAGGCTCCTCTTGCTCATGGAATTTTTCAGGGAAGAATACTGGAGTGGGTTGCCATTTTTCTCCTCCAGGGGATCTTCTCAACCCAGGGATCAAATCAGTGTGTCTTGTGTCTCCTGCATTGGCTAAGCCACTTCTGTTGTGCCTGACCCTCTGTGACGGCATGGACTGTAGCCCGCCAGGCTCCTCTGTCCATGGGATTCGAAAGGCAAGGACACTGGGGTGGGCTGCCATGCCCTCCTCTGAGGCAGAGGACTCCCGGCACTAAGACCCCCACCGCAGACACAGCTCCCTTCTTTTCAGAGGCACACACTCTCAGATGTCTTCTGTACAGCCAGAGTCACAGGGACACAGACTGTTCATGGCTGTGGTCTCACGACTCACATTGCACTGCAGTGTGATTTATTTTCCGGGAAAGAACTGAAAATGTTTTGATAATTTTTTATCAGTAAAAATTGGCTATGTCATTCTTTTGTTATGGCTTAATAGCATTCCATAATGAATCATAAATAATGTCTCCGTGGCCTTGGTGACTTTTCGATATCATGATACATATTTATTTGTGCATCTGTTGGCTGTTTATCTTAGACCTCACAGGAAGGCATGCTCCCTGAGGTCAGGGTCATTGTGTGTCTCTTCCAGGCTGAATTTACATAAGCTGCGCTATTTTGGTTGTGCTCAAATAACACAAGAATGGAGGAAGAGGGGCATTTAGATTTTTCTCCACTGCTAAAATGGACACATTTGAACATGTATCTCCATTGACACAAATGAGAATTGCTGTTTTTTGTTTTTTTTTTTCCCCTTTCTGGCCCTGATACTCAGCTTGCGGGATCTTAGTTCCTCAACCGGGAATCAAACCTGTGCCCCCTTCAGGGAAAGCGAGCAGAATTCACTGCTGAACCACAAGGGCAGCCCCAAGAATGTCGTAAAACTACCCCACTAGGGCTTCACTGGCGGTCATTGGCCAATAATTCACCTTGCAGCGCAGGACTCTGGTTTCAATCCCTGGCCTGGGGATGCCACACGCCATGAGGCAGCTAAGCCTGTGAGCCACAACTGCTGAGCCCAGCGTAGCAGCTGCTGAAACCTGCGCTCTCCTGAGCCTGCGACACCCAACACGCGAAGCTACAGCAGAAAGAAGTGTGCACACCACAATGAGAGAGGAGCCCCCACTCACCACAACTGGAGGGAGCCCACGGGGAGCAACAGAGACCCAGCATGGCCAAAATAAAATCAATTAATTAAAAAATGGCCTCCTAGAAGAAGAAAGCCTTGCTCAAAGTGCATATAGTGTTTAATTTCTGATAGAACTGCCCTCCTCAAGAACTGAACAACTTTCACTGGCACCAATCATGTCAGGGAGTGTCTGCTTTGCTACATACTCTCCAGGACCAGGTACCCATGATTGGCTAATGAAGTGGTTTTGATTTTGAGAGAGAAAAGCCCCTTTGACAAGCATCAGCAGGAGCGCCATCTACAGCTGCTCAGGCTGCACACTGCTCAACTCTGAGGGTGCCCTTCGCATCACCCCCGGTGCCAAGGGCAGACGCAGCGTCCTCCAGCGTGGCTGCTCTGGGAGTTCAGGGGATGGTCTCTGAGCGTTCGCTCCTTTCTTCTTCTGGTGCAGATGCTGACCACTGCAAGCTGACCAATCCCATGCTGCTTATGGAACTTAACTAGATAAACGGCAGTTTCTTGAAAAGGCTGCAGGACCTCAAAAGAATTTTACTATATTTTGAATTCAGACTACTAGAGTTGTATGATATTTTCACTGTCTTAACATTTATCTCCCTCACAGCTAATTTGATAGCATATTTTAGCTGATTGCCTTTATCAATTTTTTCCAAGGTGTTCAATTGAGTTTTCATAGAGATGATTCTCTTTTCACACTTACAGTTTATCAGTTTATATAATACTTAATTAATGGTATAATTATAATAGCAAGTACAATTACCATGGACAGATTTAAGACAACAAAATGAACACTTAGCAAGCACCAAGCTTTAATAGAAGTGTGCGGGAAAACTAGAGATTAGTCTACCAGCCTGGAGTCTTCAGCGTGGAGGTGGAAGGAGTCAGGATGCTTTCCAGAAGGAACATGGGAGTTAATTAATCCAGCATGGTGGTCGAGTGGAGGTCAATTCACAGAGCATCAGAAATGCCTGCCACAGTGCAAGCAACTGCCCCTTCCATGCAACCAGTGAGTAAATCATTCCAGAGTAAGAATGATGTAAGGAATACAGATTTGCTGTTTCTTTCTCCGTCTCCCTTCTCCATTGCCTTCCGCAATATAACCATCAGACTCACCCGGGCTTAATGACGCAGAATTCCCTTTTCTACAGCCTTGTCTAAAAACACAAGGCAACTGCTTCTTGGGATGCTTAGACAGAAAAACAGAGTTCTCTTCATACCCAAGAGCAAAAGTGGCCAGATTGAATTATTGACCTAATGTATGTCGATTTCCAATAGGGATGCCCTCCTAAAGAGATTTTCACAGATAGTTCACCCTGCAGTTGATTTCTGCCTTCTGTACTAACTTTAGAATTTGAGGATTCCCTGAGATGGCTTTTGTACAGAAAAGATGCCAAATATTTTGCAATTTAGCCTTTAATGTATAGACAAAACACTAGAATCATTTCTAAGTGGCATTCAGCGTTGCTGGCATCTACAGAAACTTATCACCTCCCCCCATAGTCTCATCTGATTGAAAAGTTGCCATCTCATCTCCCTCCAATCCTATGTTTTAAAGGCACAGTGCTTGTATAATGCTGCTCTAGGAGGATTTATTTCTAAATAATTGAACAACATTGATCTTAAAGTTGAATTACCTGACCCGGGATCTTTCCTTATGTTAACAAAGTGACTGATTGCTATAAAAAACCAGCTCATTATTAAATTTAGACTTTGAGATTCTTGGTTTATTCAGAAAGTATGAAAATAATTTATTTTATTCATTTAAAAGCAAGATATAACCATTTAAGTCTTTCTTTTTATTTTTGATTTTACGGCAAGTAGTTAATAACATATCAGACAAAAGAGTATTTTATTGCTGTATATTGATGTTAGACTATCTTTCCTCTGAAGAATGAAACAATGTTATTTTTCTTAGTGGATTAATGTCTCCATAAATTGCTGCAAAACTATGCTTGTGTTGACAAACATAGTATTTGTTGGTGAACCTGAAATACGACATTTCTGCTATATTTCTTGGGATGTAAATACGTGCTTATGGATTCATCAAACATTCTTCATAACCTTGCTTTGCACCAAATTTGCCCAGGGAGCCAAGAGTACAAGATAGACAGAACCTCTGCCATCACAGACTGTCAGTCCAGACGAGAAAACGGACATAACTATAGGCAATTTAAATGTTCAATACAGATAATTACACAATGTTAGAAGGTTTAGAGGGGGCACCTAATGTAACTTGGCTATTTAGAACAACAAATTTGTGGTTTTCTTAATCCAGTCTCTCTTAGTTCAGTTCAGTTCAGTCGCTCAGTCGTGTCTGACTCTTTGTGACCCCATGAATCACAGCACACCAGGCCTCCCTGTCCATCACCAACTTCCGGAGTTTACTCAAACTCATGTCCATTGAGCTGGTGATGCCATCCAACCATCTCATCCTCTGTTGTCCCCTTCTCCTCCTGCCCCCAATCCCTCCCAGCATCAGGGACTTTTCCAATGAGTCAACCCTTCCCACCAGGTGGCCAAAGTATTGGAGTTTCAGCTTCAACCTCAGTCCCTCCAATGAATACCCAGGACTGATCTCTTCTAGGATGGACTGGTTGGATCTCCTTGCAGTCCAAGGGACTCTCAAGAGTCTTCTGCAACACCACAGTTCAAAAGCATCAATTCTTCAGGATCAGCTTTCTTCACAGTCCAACTCTCACATCCATACATGACTACTGGAAAAACCATAGCCTTGACTAGATGGACCTTTGTTGGCAAAGTAATGTCTCTGCTTTTTAATATGCTATCTAGGTTGGTCATAAATTTCCTTCCAAGGAGTAAGCATCTTTTAATTTCATGGCTGCAATCACCATCTGCAGTGATTTTGGAGCCCAGAAAAATAAAGTCAGCCACTGTTTCCACTCTTTCCCCATCTATCTGCCATGAGGTGATGGGACCAGATGCCATGATCTTAGTTTTCTGAATGTTGAGCTTTAAGCCAATGTTTTCACTCTCCTCTTTCACTTTCATCAAGAGGCTCTTTAGTTCCTCTTCACTTTCTGCCATAAGGGTGGTGTCATCTGCATATCTGAGGTTATTGATATTTCTCCTGGCAATCTTGATTCCAGCTTGTGCTTCTTCCAGCCCAGCATTTCTCATGATGTACTCTGCATGTAAGTTAAATAAGCAGGATGACAATATACAGCCTTGACGTACTCCTTTTCCTATTTGGAACCAGTCTGTTGTTCCATGTCCAGTTCTAACTGTTGCTTCCTGACCTGCATATAGGTTTCTCAAGAAACAGGTCAGGTGATCTGGTATTCCCATCTCTTTCAGAGTTTTCCACAGTTTAATGTGATCCTCACAGTCAAAGGCTTTGGCATAGTCAATAAAGCAGAAATAGATGTTTTTCTGGAACTCTCTTGCTTTTTCGATGATCCAGAGGATGTTGGCAATTTGATCTCTGGTTTCTCTGCCTTTTCTAAAACCAGCCTGAACATCTGGAAGTTCACACTTCACGTATTGCTGAGGCCACCCCTCCTGACCTTGAATGTGGAGTAGCTCCTCTTGGTCCTCCTGTGCCCGCGCAGCCACCCCAGTCTCAACATCTCTTTATAAAAATTGTGACTCTCATCTAAGAAACTCACATTTTTAAATTACCTTCTAGAAGATGCTTTGAATCATTTTGCTGAAAGATATTCTCAGACTGTCTCATAACTAAGAGCCGGGTAGCTTGGCTTTGGCCTAGAGCAGAGGTCAGCCGATGACTGTGGTCCATGGGCCAAATACTTCTGCCACTTATCTTTGACAAAACTTAAGAATGATTCCTGTGGTTGTTTTTGTTTGTTTGCTTGCTTGTTTTAGTGGTCAAAAAACAAGCAAAGGAAGTTTCCTGAACACAGAGTAAAGAGGAATGGATGACCCTCTCTTTTAGAGCAAAGACTAACATGAAAGAAGGGAAATACAAGCTCAGACACAAAATCTAAGGGTGGAAGACAGAATGCCAAAGCATTCAGTTATCCAGGTACATCACATTATAATGTAGTATTTTTCAATCAAAATTAATATAAAACATCCATGATAAACAAAATACAACTTTTTAGTGCACAATTACTAATATTAATTCCTTTAACTCATGGCTTACCTTAACACTACTCTTTACCCAGTCTTTCTTTAAAGTTTTGGCTTTTCATTCATCACTGGGTTTTTTTGCCCCGGGTCTTCACTGCTGCATGAGCTTCTAGCTGCAGCGAGTTGGGGCTGCTCTGCGCTCCAGCCCTGGGGCTTCTCGCTGCAGTGGCTCCTCTCGTGGCCGAGCACTGGACCTTAGCGCTGCAGCAGTTGTGGTACACAGGCTTCGTTGCCCCACAGCACGTGGGATCCTTCCGGGCCAGGGATCCAACCCGTGTCCCCGGCACTGGCAGGTGAGCTTATCCACTGTACCGTCAGGGAAGTCCCATCATGAGATTTTAAAGTGATTTTGACTTTAAAAACTATGCATTAAAATTTTATTTATCTGGGTACTTCCCTAGTGGTCCAGTGGCTAAGATTCTATGCTCCCTAGACAGGGGGCCCAGTTTGATCCCTGGCCGGGGAGCCAGATCTCACATGCTACAAGTATGAATTCACGTGCTGCAACCAAGACCCGGTGCAGTCAAATAAATAAATAAAAATATTGTATAAAATAAAGTATGATTTATCTGGATTACTAGGTTTTGGGGTGACCTCTTAGGTTTTGCACCTAAGGCCAGTGTCACATTCCCTCTGTCCTAGCTGCCTTCGTCCATCTGGGTGTTGTAATAGAACACAGTAGACTGGATGACTATAACAACAAATGTTTGTTTTCGTGCATTCTGAAGGCTGGGAAGTCCAAGATCATGGTGTGGGCAGGTGTGGAGTCTCGTGGGTGCCCGCTTCCTGGTTCACAGGCTATCATCTTTTGTAGTGTCCTCACAGGGCAGAGGAGGGAGGGGAACTCTCCATCATCTCTTTTGTAAATGGCACTAATCTCATTGATTTGGTGCTCCACCCTTCTGAAACCATCCAGAAGGGGTTCGGCCTCAACATATGGATTCTTAGGTTACACAAAACAGTCTATAGTTCCAGTGTTGGCCTGCTGCTGCAGGTTCACGTTTGAAATTCCCCTAAGTGTGAATGTACTTGTTCTGGGAAGAGAGAGAATAGCCCTTAGCATTTGAAGGATATGGCAGAATTCTTTCAATTTAGGGAAAACTGAAGCCCACAACACTTATCATTTCTATAACAGAAAAGTAAAATCCTCCCAGGGTTAAAAAGTCCATATATTTGAGGCGAATGGGGAGACTCGGACCTTCATTTGTTACCTTTTAATGGGAACCCTGAGTGGCCCTCTCTCAAGGTTATGGACGAAGTGGAATGGCTGTGCTGTGAAGCTGTCACGTGGGGGTAACTCCCGGAATGTGTGGGTGAAACCACCGCAGAGCCGCAAACGACAGGCTGGGAAAATGCTCCATCGTATCTGGGGAGGCCAGGCACTACCAGATTCAAAATGGTTTCAGAAATTCATTAAAAATCCACATCTCTGAAAGACTGGAGACGATTTACAGCAAGCCCTGGCAACAGGAAACAGTGAGTTTGGAGAAATGGCCAGGATGGAAGTGACCTTACTCAGTTCATTGAGGTCTGAACGCATATACCCCACATGCTGGGAACTAAGGATGCACACAGCAAGTCAAGGGCTTCCCTGGGGGTCCAGTGGTTGAGACTCCGCCTGCCAACACAGGTACTACAAGTTTGGTCCCTAGTCCAGGAAGGTCCCACACGCCACGGGGCAACTAAGTCTGTGCGCCCCGGCTACTGCAGTCCGTGCACCCCGGAGCCTGAGCACCACCGCAGGAGAGTAGCCTCCGCTCCTGCAGCTAGAGAAAGGCCAGGCGCAGCAGCAAAGGCCAGCACAGCCAAAAATCATAAATAAATAAATCCTATAAAAATGTTTTTTTAAAAAAAAAAAAATGTTTTTAAAGAGTCAAATGATGCTGAGTCCTACCATGTGCTTGGGGATGATGGTGACCAGCTAATATGTGCAGAGGTATTTACTCCGCATAAGATCTCAGTAGAAACCAATATTATCTCTGCTTCACACTTGAAGAAACTGAGGCTCTGAGGTGCTTAGTAACTGCCTCAAGGTCACCCAGCTGCTGAGGAATTGCCTGAGATTCAAACCGAGATTATAGGCTGCAGAGATGAGAGACTAAACTGAGATAAACAAAGCATGGCAGAAGAGTCATTTGAATGTGGGGGGTCACCTAATTTCCTACGGGAAAAATCAGTCACTTTACCCATTTATTGGAAGACTATCCTTGCTATTAAATACAGGGTCATTCAGCTAGAATTAAGGTCCCTGAAACTTAAGCTCTTGAGTTGGAAGGGCCATTAAAGAGTCTCATTCAAATTTCCTTCCCTGTATTACAGATGAAGAGTCTGGGGCACCCAGAAGGAATAGGTTGTTACAGTTGTAGAAAATCATTCATCTTCAGCCCTCCTGAGAAACAAGGATTCAATAGCCACGAATGTTTGGGGGAGGAGGGCAAGCTAAAAAATGGAAAGACTAAAGAAGGAGAATCTGATCATTAAGAAAGAAACTTGTTTATTACCAGGAGCTAAAACTTTGCAAGAAGGATGAAGGTCTTCCACTTAACTAAAACAAAATTGTGCCCTAGATATTTGCATGCAGCTGTGTGTGCATTTCAAGTTAACATTTGCCCTCAAATCTTCCTCTGGTTTCCCCTGACAGCACAATAACCTAAATGTGCAGCTGAACAAGTCTACTGTAAGGTCCCTTTTAGGGAGATTATACCTTGCCTGTTAGGAATAAATTTTCCTCATCTTGTTTGCAGTTGCTTAGACCTTCCTGTAAATTTAGTACTTTCACACATAATGGGGCTAAGACATATGAAGCAAAAGAAGATTGCTTTTGCCTTTTCTCCCTTATTTTTTTTCATCCCTAAATTCCACATGGAGAAAATCACATTCATAAAGCCTACATGGTCATCAGGAAAAGCATCGGTGATTCCGTTAATGTGTCTGCACACGGGGGCACATTCATCTCACCCTGCGTCAGTTACAGAGGGCAAGAACTGAGCTTCCTTACAACCTATGCCTTTGGGAGAAAGCACATGATGGTAACTATTGTGCTTTTGCTCAGAAGGATCATTGGCCCCAAAGTCAGGGAAGGAACACTCCACCCAAGATCCTTTAGGGTAACGGCTGTCAGTATGGGCAATGCCGTCTCCTGGCAGTGGGCGTTTTGGAGATCTGGTGGGGGCATTTTTATTGTCGTAATATCTAGGGGCAGTACTAGCATTTAGTACTTAGTATTTAGTCAAGGACACCAGAAATTCTCTGAAACACTGGACAGTCTGACCTAGAAAAGAAGAAAAAGGGCATTTCACATCCACATGGCTTTTGAAAGACTCACACTGAATATGTGGGCTTCTGTGATGGCTCAGTGGTAAAGAATCCAGAATTCACCTGCCAATGCAGGAGATGCAGGATTGATCCCTGGGTCAGGAAGATCCCCTGGAGAAGAAAATGACAGTCCACGCTGGTACTCTTGCAGGGAAATACCATGGACAGAGGAACCTGGTGAGCTACAGTCCAAAGGGTCACAAGGAGTTGGATACAACTTAAGAGCTAAACAATAATGACACTGAATATATAGAAATAACATATGTGGGGATAATTTTTAATAATAGTGAATTTTCCAGGAATGCAATTATCATATAAATTAAGGGCAGTGCTTTTCCTTACTTTTGTTAAGGAGGTATGTATTTTATTAAGAATTTTACTAAAAGTTATTTTCCAGTTATTTATTTTGCTTTATGTTACGGCTTATTGTGAAGTTAAAAATTAATCTCATGATGACGGTGGAAGAGGTAATCATCAATAAACCTAAATATTAACTTGTTTCTATTTTGCATGGCTTTCTCAGAACATAATATGGAATTACAAGATAATTTAGGTGCTATCAGTTGTAGATGAGGACAGAAATAAGCAATGGTCAAGCTGCATCGTTTTTTCCTGGGAGAAGACAAAGTAGAGAAGAGAAAGATGGAAGAGAAGCCACGCAGACAGAGCATCTCAGGAAGAATAAAGCTGTGCCTTTTTGGGTGAGTGGGATAGTTGCCCCACAACGTGGGATCTAAGTTCCCCAACCAGTGATCAAACCACATCCCCTGCCTTGGGAGGCAGATTCTCAACCACTGGACCATTAGGGAAGTCCCAAGCAGCGGCTTTTTAATAGGAAACTGGCTGGTATGTCATAGGAAGAAGAATTCCAGTGAGGGGATCGCAAAGAAGGACTCAGGAGGCAGGAAGTTAAAACAAAAGCCTGAAGAAAAGAAAGCCAGAGAATCAAAGGCTGTGAGGACATAGGCTTTTCTCTATGATGGGCAGCTATTGCTTAAGAGCTTAAAGATGACTACACCTACTTCATAGTCAGGAAAGCAGACACATCTCAGAGAGTAAAGGAGGAAGAAACTGGGAAAGGATGGTGGGAAGTCAGGAAAACGTTGTTTTAACAGCTTAATTGTTGCTCCGCCATTTTTCCCCTTTTGCTTACTTTACCCAACAAAATTTCAAGGCCAAAGTTTTTCAATGAGTTTAGTCACCTCTTGTTATTTACTAGAATCAAGTGAATTTACATGTTAAGAGAATAGGAAGATAAAAGTAATAGAGAAAGAAAGTGAAAGTGTTAGTCGCTCAGTCCTGCCCGACTCTTTGTGACTTCATGGACTAGAGCCTACCAAGCTCCTCTGTCTATGGAATTCTCCAGGCAAGAAAACTGGAGTGGGTGGCCTTCTCCTGGGCATCTTCCTGACCCAGAGATGGAACTCGAGTCTCCTGCATTGCAGGCAGGCTCTTTATCATCTGAGCTACCAGGGAAACCCAGAGAAAGAATGTGGGGTTTTTACAGGAAAATGTGCTTCTGTTTTGGGACCCATTAATCTTGATTATAGTTCTTTGGTGAGAAGTTAAATGCATTTGAGGAGGGAAAAGGAATATATATTTGAATAAGTATGTTGGATATGGGGGTTCAATAGATTTTTATTTCTACCTATGGTCAATGTGGGAAAGTGAAATCTCCACTCCCAGCCATCAGTGTTTTTAATGTTTCAAGGAAACTCTTCTGTGGAAGGGAGTAATTATGTATAATCAGATTTAATTATATTAAGTGGGATGAGATGTAACATCCTTGCCAATTATGCTAGCAAGTTGCTTGCCTAGCCTTTCTGAGTGTGTCAGCAAGAATTCCTCCAGCACCAGAGAAGATTCCTGTTTGTGGCCATTTCTCAGATAAAAGAAAGATATAATAATCTTTCATGTTGAAGACTGATTGGACAAAGAATCTTCCTTAAACCTCTGTCAGTTGTCCTCCTTCCAGATTGGAGAAAAGCCAGGGAAATGACCCTCATGACTACGTCTAAATTCCAGTGCTAGGAATACCTTCTTGGAATTCATTGGGAGACACTTTACCTAATGCAACAGCAACTAGAATAAGAATTTGAATTGCTCTGATTTCTCAAAAAACTCAGTTCACTTTTTTTTAAAAACAAATTCATGGGTGGGGTGGGAATGGATCCTCTCTTTTGGAGCTAAACTTCATCAAGTAAAACCATAAGGAAGGTCACCCTCTATTTATCATTCTACAATTCTAAAATTATTTACTATTGGGGATTTCCCTGTTAGTACAGTTGGTAAGAATCTGACTGCCAATGCAGAGGACACATGTTTGATCCCTGGTCCAGGAAGATCCCACATGCCCCAGAGCAACTAAGCCTGGGAACCACAACTGCTGAGCCTGCACTCTGGAGGCTGTGAGCTGCATCAGCTGAAGCCCAGACGCCTGCAGCCTGCGCTCTGAAACGAGAGGAACTGTCACAGCCGTGCCTGAGTCCTGCAGTGAAGGACAGTCCCCCTCCCCGCAAGCAGAGAAAGCTCACAGTGAAGCCAAAAATAAATAAATTATGTTTAAAAAAAGTGATTAAGATTGTTTACTATTGAAGATTTTTAAACTAAGATATCAGTAAATTGGAGATATCCTAAATGGATATTTCAAATATTCAGAATAAATAGATGACTGTGTGGAGAGAAACTCTGCAAAGAACAAATTCAGCATCACTAGGGTTCAGACAGAGTCTGAGTGCCCACTCAGCAGGGGGAGGGGTAAGGCACCAATGTACACTTACAAAGCAACTCTAATAGACCCACCACTGCTCTAAGCCTTGGTCAGACAAAGGAGCTTAGAGCTGAGGTTGGGGTTAAGGCCACGGGGCCTGTCTTCGTGGCGTTTACATTTTCTAAACCTTTTAATCTAAGATCTCATGATTCTGTATTTATAATGATAAGTAGCCTAGTCAAAACATTCTATAGTAGGGAGTTTTCTGGTGGCCCAATGGTTAAGACTCTGCTTTCCAATCCAGGGAGTACGGGTTTGAACCCTGGTCAGAGAACTAAGACCCCACGTGTCATGCGGTGCAGTCAAAAATTAAGAAAAAAAATTATATAGCAAAATATAATGAAGTAATAAAACTAAAAAGAGAATAGCTATTAACTGTGTTATTGAGAATCACTGTTAATAGCTCCATGGACGGAGGAGCCTGGTGGGTTACAGTCCACGGGGTCACACAGTCAGATACCACTAAGCAGGTGCAAGCACAGGTTGGCATTAATAATGACAGACGAGTTGCCAGAGGTCGGATTCTACACTAAGTGGGAAATATTTCATTTAATTCTCAAGCCAATCCATTACAGATGAGGAAACATAGGATTATAGAGATTAAATACATGATTTATTCCCAAGATAAGTGGGAGGGTTTCTAGGCAGGAGGAGGCGTTTCATGAAGTAACACAGATGAGACCCCGCTCTCTGATACTAGTAACTGCAACGCTGCCCTTCAGACACACTTCTGTATGTCAATAAGCGCTGTAGACACACAAGTTAGTGGAATTCACGCCATACATGGAGCTTTCTGGATACTGAAGATTCAGAGTGAAAAGACAAATGAGATTCCATCCCCAAAGGAACTTACATTCTAGAAACCGTCAATAAGAAAGCAAATAAATGAACAAGATAGTTACAGTTAATGATGGGTCCGTGGAGGAAATTAAAAGAATGTGGTAGAGAAAGGCTCTGGGGAAAGTGACCGTTTGCATAGTCTCAGGGAGGAAAAGGCCTCATTGAGGAGATGAGATTCGAGAAGGAGGAAAAGGAGCTTGACATGCGACAATCTGGGGACAGAAGCGGACGAGCAGCAGAAGGAACGAGTGGACGCCAGAGGAGGCAAGGACGCCAGGACGTCTGAGAAAAGGCCAAAAGGCCAGATAAGGTCAAAGTGCTGGTCAGGAACCAGAGCTCAGAGCCGCCAGGGCGGACTGTGCCCTATGACAGGGGCAGGGAGAAACAGACCCTGGGATGGAGGTTTGCTTGCAGGACGCCCCCGAGGGCAACACCCGTAGGAGATGTGTAGGAGGTGCCCTTAAGCCCCGGGAGAAGCTGAGCTGCAGGGCGGCTGCAGCAAAGGCCCAGACAACACAGGTGCTGCACCGACCCGACTCCCCAGCAGAGGTGGGGACCTTCGGTCACCGTGTTCCAGGTAAATCTGAGGTTCTTGCTTCATCGAGAAAGAATCTGGAGATGGAGTGATAGATAAGAAGTGTACTGACATAGAGAGAAACACTCCACAGACACAGAGTGGACCATCTCAGAATGCAAGACAGCGAGCTTAGAAATAAGGCCTGGTTAGTTTTTACAGGTTGGGTAATTTCATAGGTTAATGAGATGAGGGGAAGGATCATTCCAATTGTTCGGGGTAAGGGCCACATGGGCCCTTCCAGGAATTGGGCGACCACCCGCTTCTTGGCCTTTCATGGTTAGCCTCAAAACTGTCAGGGCGCTGGCAGGTGGGTACATCATCGAACTTGCTGATGTATTACAATGGCTGTATAATGAGGCTGAAGGTCTATTGGAAGTCGAATCTTCCGTTATCTTGGACCCAGTAGGTTCTAACCAGCTTTACCATGTCCTATAGCTGTGCCATTCTTTGAAAGGTTGTGCCCTGCCCCCTTCCCCCCTGTTCCAAATGAAGCCAGACCTTAAGCCGACCCTCCCTCCTTCATTGACCAGCTAGCCCAGGAAAGAAGAGGATCACGAATGAGTCCAGAGTGATGCTCTTCACCTGAAGGCAATTTCCAGATAAGAGCTCACCTAGAGCCGGAAGCCATCCGCTCCCAGCCCCTGGGGACGTGGGCATCTTAGTCCTGGAAGAGCGAGCTGAGTGACCCAACAGCATCCAGGGCGATGACCACACCGTCCACCACGCAGACCGGGATCGCTCTGAAAGTGAAAGGGGCTCTCACTCATAATGAAGAAGGAGAAACGGGCACTTATCAAGGGTGTCCCAGGTAAACCGAGATACCATCTCGGGCCAGAGTAGAGAGACTGGATCTTGTTCTAAGTGTTCTAGGAGGCAAGCTCCTCAAAATGTACATGCATATGAGGCCTTGGAACGTGCTGAGAAGCCCCGAATCTATCCCTCCAAAGACAGAGCCACAGGTTTCTCAAGAAGGAAACAATTAGGGCTTCCCTGGTGGCTCAGTGGTAAAGAATCTGCCTGCCAATGCAGGAGAGAGGGGTGTGGTCCCCGGTCCAGGAAGATCCCACATGCCACGGAGCAGCTAAGCCAGTGAACCGCAACTGTTAAGCCTGTGCTCCAGAGCGCCCAGGAGCCACAGCTTCTGAAGACCACGTGCTCCAGAGCTTGGGCTCAGCACCAAGAGATGCCGCCACACCCCACAGCTCAAGAGCAGCCCCCACTCGCTGCAACCAGAGAAAAGTCCACACTGCAACGAAGACGAGCGCAGCCAAAAATAATGAATTAATTAATTTAATTTAAAAAGTAACCGCACACACACTGGGTGCTGTTGTTTCCTTTGTTTTGGGGTTCTCCTGGGCACCGCCACCACTGTGGCCTCCAGCTGCCTCGATGCCTTTCCTATGGAATATCAATACTGCCACGGAATTCGCAACCAGTAAGCTGTTTCAAAGACAAAGTGGGAACAGTTCAGTATCGGCTGAGATGTTAAAATGACATATTCCAAGGCTCTGTGCCATGAGGGGATGGTGCATAAAGACTCCAGACTCCCAGGAGGGGACTGAGGGCCCAGGAGGAGGAGGGGGAGAGGCAGGGCATGTGGGTGCCCTGTGCTCGGAGTCCACACTGCAGGTGGTTTACGCACAAGCCAGACGGGATTATCAGCCTGGCTGGGAGTATGGAAAAGTCAATTCACAGATGGTCGCTAACAGTCTATGAGAACAGAGGTGCAGAACAGTGCCCCCAAAGGAGGAGGTTCTCAAAAGTGGGCCCATATGTGTGAGCGTTGGGCCATAAAGAAGGCTGAACACCAAAGAATTGACGCTTTGGAACTGTGGTGTTGGAGAAGACTCTTGAGAGTCCCTTGGACTGCAAGGAGATCTAACCAGTCCATCCTAAAGGAAATCAGTCCTGAATATTCATTGGAAGGATTGACATTGAAGCTGAAGCTCCAATACTTTGGTCACCTGATGGGAAGAGCCGACTCTTTGGGAAAGACCCTGATGCTGGGAAAGATTGAAGGTAGGAGGAGAAGGGGACGACAGAGGATGAGATGGTTGGATGGCATCAATGACTTAAGGGACATGAGTTTGAGCAAACTCCAGGAGACAGTTAGGGACAGGGAAGCCTGGCGTGCTGCAGTCCATGGGGTTGCAAAGAATTGGACATGATTTAGCGATTAAACAATAACAAGACCTCAGAAGGAGTTCAAAGACAAAATCCAAGGAATCTATATACTCAGATGCAGAAGAAAACAAAAACACCTACATCTTTATTTTCATTATCACTAACTGAAGTTTATCATCCCTGCAATTAGAAATGTGGGCAACACACCATAGTAGAATAAAGGCGCCCATGACCTACCCCCAGCAGAAGTCACTATGTGTTCACAAGTTTTTGCAGATACCGCAACACATCTTCTCCTCTCTTCACTGTTTTTCAATTATAACAATTAGACCTGCTACTAGGTCTTATTTCTTAGTGTGTTAGTAAAATAAATACATTAGTGTATTATTATAAATGTGGCAATTTAAATATTTTTATAATTATGTTTTAATATGATTGACTTTTGTTTGTAACTCTATGGTGTGCACTTAAAATTATTATTCCGAGAGGGCAGGCATTCTTTGATTTCCCCTGTCTACCAAAGGGCCTGTGGAACGCACATTGAAAAGGACCCAGCCCTGCATGCCTATGGCTGGGGATATGACCCCATATCTTCATTTACCATCAGACAGTTTTCACTGCACAATTTAAGTAGACGAGAATTATGACATTTCTTTGAATCAAATGTTGGGCTGGCTACACTCTAAACTTGCCCCCTTGAGATCCCCTATTATGATGGGGGGACACACAGAGAGAGGCAGCAGTTGGTGATACAGTCCTAGTCACACGAGACTCGCTTTCAACAGCCCTGGATCTCACAGTGCACCATGGCGGGCCTGGTGGTACCGACAGGAAGGCTGAAAGGTGAATAAGACAGTTTATTGGGTCTGCTATATTATGAGGTTTAGGAAAATGGGCCGACCCCTGGTTCAGATGCAAAAAATCTGTCTGGAGTGCAGGAGATCTGGGTTCCATCCCTGGGTCAGGAGGATCCCCTGGAGAAGGGAATGGCCACCCACTCCAGGATTCTTGTCTGGAAAATCCCATGGGCAGAGGAGCCTGGCGGGCTACAGTCCATGGGATAGCAAAGGGTCAGGCATGACTGACTTGCTAACACACACATTAACCAACTTAGGACAGTAATGAGAAGCGTCCCTTAAACAGGAAACTGTGATTTGTCCTGGAAGGAAATGGCCACCCATTCATGTGCAGTGTTACCTCTGGGTGTTACCAAAGGCTACTGGTCAGTAAGGCAGATGCCACCGGGGACTGCAGAGAATCCTTTTCAAATGTACACTCTTCCAAGCAAGATGACTTAAATACTTCAACCACTTAAAATTCTTCACACTCACCTCCAGGAACAAAGTCTACTTCTTCTGTTACTATGACATCATCTCTTTAAAAAAAAAATCACTCTTTTAGAATCAATTTAACTCCTTGCTTTGAAGAATTCAAGGTCTGTTGCACACAACCCAAACACCTCTTGGAAGCAATTTTATTTATGACCGTTGAGCATGCTCATGACCTTCTGAAACCAGCACCTGAGGGGAGTTACCATGAAATTCCCTTTCAGGGCTTGAAGGTTGTCTGGTATTGTCAACTCAGATATGATCTTCTGGTTTCAGGGACACATAAAATGCGGCTAAAGTATCATGAGGGTTTATCCTGGTGCACTGGTACCCCTTTCATCCTCAGTCATGTGCTGGTTTGGATGATGAATTTCATGGCCATCCTGGTCATTAGTCGATAGTTATGGCTCCATGCCCCACCCTGTCTCCTGGGCCCCCAGGTATCAAGGCTCCAGTTATCCAGTTTCCCACCCCCACCCCATCCCACACAGGATCCACCTCCGAGTTCTGAAGAGCCCTGCCTTCCTGGCAGCATTGCAGAATTCCTGCTCGCTCTTCTCCACTCTTCCCAGCCTCCAAGTAGAGCCTCTTCCAAGAGTTAATGTTTTACTCCATGGAAGAAAGGAAGATGGCAATATTGTTGGTTCTGATCCTCCGAAATATAAGCTTCCACTGAGGCAAAGGGGCACAAAAAGCCCTCTGCATGGAAAAAATAAAGACGTCAGAATGTGTAAAAGAGATGACTCGATGTCGTTTCAGTGAAACGCTGGAGCCTCTCCAGGGATTGTTTTATTCGATGGGAGTGTGTCCTTTTTAAAATACTTATTTTTATTCATTTTATTTATTTGGCTGTGACTGGTCTTAGCTGCGGCACCCAGGACCTTTAGTTGCTGCATATAACTCTTAGTTGGGCATGTGGGAGCTATTTCCCTGACCAGGGATAGAATCTGGGCCCCTTGCCTTGGGAGCATGGAGTCTTAGCCACTTGACCACCAGTGAAGATGAGACTTTTTTTTTTTTTTCAATTAGGTTGTTTTCTGTGACTTCCCTGGTAGCTCAAACTGTAAAGCATCTGCCTGCAATGAGGGAGAACTGGGTTCAGCCCCTGAGTTGGGAAGACCCCCTGGAGAAGGGCGTGGGACACACTTCAGTATTCTTGCCTGGAGGATCCCATGGGCAGAGGAGCCTGGAGGTTATTCTATAACTCTGCAGACATAGAAGCTAACATAATGCTAACATTGCTTGTCCACACATGCAAACACATAACAGAGGACAGTCCCTCTCCCCACTGTAGAAAAATCCAGTTTTCACCTGTTTGAAATTTATTTCAGCATTCCTAATCTATAAAAGTATTGTACCTTGAATTCTCCTTTGAAGCAGTTGTAAAACCTTACTGGTTCTCTTGTTAATGAGTTAAGTAAAATCTTTGGCAGGTGTTCATTTTATATCTGTATGGAAGTCATGATTTTACCGTTTTGGGAAAATTATCCTTTAACACCTGGTTGCCGCTGGAAACAAATCAGCAGAAAGAGGAAAATCAGGGAGGGGAGACCAAGCTAACAGCTCAGTGCAATGCCTGTCACACCTGCTTCTTTCCCCTTCCAGTCCCAGGCTCAGTTTAGGGGTGACTGGGACATCTGCAGGACGGCCGGCACTTCTGGGTTTTCCCCTCTGGTTCTTGAGGCGAATTCTTATACTTTAAACTCTGAACACAGCTCTCAGCAAATCTACTGCTTCCTCCCTCGAGGGGGTCTACATTAGCACTGTCTCCAGAGAGTAATTGTGAAAACCATTTGTGTTCTTTTTGCATAAAAATGACAGAATTGAATAGAATTTGCATGTACATTCTTCTGCCAGGCTTGAACTAAAATATTACCCTTCAAAATCCTAATTCAGCCCGTTTTTGAGTGGCTGTCCAAAATCTGCTGCTCAGCCTGTCAGTGCTCCTCTCACATGACATTCGTGTTTCCCCCACAGTGCCCAGATAGTGGCTCCAAGCCACTTATTTTCAAGTGTTTAAAGTCCTTTGGCATCTGGCTCACTCCATCCTATGACCCAGCCCTGCCCTTGGTACACAGAACTTAGACAAAGGACGTGCCATTTCTAAGCTTAACGCGTGGCTTTTGGGTCCCCTCCAGCATCACGTGCCCTCAACCAAGCATTCTCTGCCCTATGGACTTCTATTCACTCTGCAGACTAAGCTCTGATTCACCTGATTGACTATCTCTATCACACTTTCCCTCCCAGAAAAATTTAATGAACGCTTCATGTGTAACCTTATAACATTTTGCCATATCAGGAACACGACACACAGTCATAGGGCTGGCTACCGCATTTGCAGGACTCAGAGCAACACACAAAACATGGGGCCCTTTCCTCAAAATCATGAAGACACTCAAGATGGCAAGAGCAGGGCGTTAAGGAATTCACTCCGACCTTTACTTCCCCTCTCTGGGACTTTGCCAAAGTTTGGGAGAGGGCGTTCTTTCTTACCAGGGTAAGCAGTTAACTCAGTTTGTTTCATCAACAGGTTGCCCTGGTGATATCTGGGGAGCCAGCCATCGACAAGCTGCCACCTCCTCTGGGGATCCCTCCGGGTTAGTCCCAAGGCTAAGAAATCACTTTAAGAAGAACCCAGAGCTTTTCATGAGGTCCCACCTGTTGTATCAGACAGCAGTCTTCCTCAAAACTGAGCTACTCCTGAGCACATCCAAGCCTGGCTGAGCACCAGGAGGGCGGCAGACCTCTGTCGTGGGCCTGCCCCCGTCTCAGTACGCCTGACCCACAGCTCGCGCTCAGCACATGAGTGTGAAAAGGTGCTAAGAAGAATGAAGAGAAGAAAATGTCATGATAGTGAAGACCTGCAGGAAAATCATTGTGCTTCAGTGGAAAGCAGTGTAATGTCTTGAGCAAACTCATATGGGTTACCTAACACTATGAGAATTATTTACAACTATGGAAATTGGAGAGATTGCTAGCAGTATTATAAAATAATTACTAAGTAGAGAAATGCAAATCCTGTCCAATAAAGGTCCAATTGACCTTCTACCCCCTGCAGAAAAGCTAATGGCACCTCCATCTGCACCCCTTTTAGGACTTGTAAATGTCTGGTATTTCTAGTGTCCTCTGAATAAGTTTTACCATCTACCTGGCTCCCTCATTTAATTACTGAGCTCAATAAAAATTTTAACACACATACCTTTTTATGTCTGTATGAAAATCATGATTTTACCTTTTAAAAACTACCCTTTAAGATGAGACCTTCAAGAAATGAACCCATAGAAACAGAACAGATTGGTGGTTGCCAGAGGTAGGGGTTGAGGGGTGAGAGAAATGGATGAAGGTGGTCAAAAGGCACATGCGTCTAGTTACAAAATAAATAAGTTCTGGGGATGTAATATGCAGCATGGTGTTATAGTTCACAATACTGTATTGGATATTTAAAAGTTGCTAAGAGAGTAGATCTTTAAAGTTCTCATCACAAGGAAAAAACTATAAGCATATGAGGTGATGGATATTCACCAAACTTATTGCGGTGATCTTTTCCCAGTATATACATTTATCAAATCATTGCATTGTGTACCTTAAACTTACACAGTGTTACATGTTAACTATATCACAATAAAAATAGGAAAAAATAAATAAGATAAAATTCTCTGGGATTCCAATGGTGGTATAGTGAATGGGAATCCACCTGCCAAAGCAGAGGACAGGGGTCCATCCTTGGTCTGGGAAGATCCTACCCGCCTCAGAGCAACCAAGCCCCGAGCCACAGCTCCTGAGCCCGGGCCTGCCGGGCCTGTGGTCCATGCAGAGACGCGCCCGCAGTGAGCAGCCCGCGGGACCAGCAAGAGGAGCCTCGCTCCTCTCGCCGCAGTGAAGACCCAGGGCCACCAAAGATAAAAATCAATTTCGTAGAATTGTCCTTTGACAGGGTCTAATTCTGTTACAACAAATGCTGTTGGGATTCAAAACGGACAGAAAGAAAGGAGGGAGACAGAGGAGGGAGGCTGACATGGCCTCTCTCTCTCTCTTCTGTGTTAGATTTTTTATTTGGAATATCACTGCTGCGCGCACTCGTGCTCATCCCCGCTGCGCAGCGAAGCGAACCAGCTGTGTGTGCTCACACGCCCCTCCCTCCCGAGCCCGCTCCTGCCCTCCCCACCCACCCCCTGGGTCACCACGGAGCACCGCTGAGTTCCCTCTGGTGTGCAGTCGCCGCCCAGCAGCTAGCTGTTTTACACATGGGAGTGAGTAGTTTCAATGCCACTCTCTGAATTCATCCCACCCTCTCCTTCCAACACGGCCAGTTAGTGTTCCCCTCGGGTTGACTATCTTTTTGACAGGTTTCTTTGTGATCACAGTGCCCCTTTGACCCCCCAAACCTCCCTTCTCTTGGAACATTTGTTTGAGAAAGCTCACAGTTGTAAATCTTTCTCTGCCTCTTTGAGACGTCCACCTTCCCCCATCCTCTTGTGGGTTTACAGCCCAGGGAGGACTTTCTCAAAGCCCTGGGCACCATCCCTTTGAAGTGCAGTTGTGAAGACAGAGGCTGAGTCTCACCGGAGACCCGATACTGCCTACTCCCTCTCACAGGCATCCTAGGTCTTCCTGGAGGTCAGTGGGAAAGAGACTGCCTGTCAACACAGAGGACTCAGGTTTGATCCTTGGGTTGGGAAGATCTGCTATAGAAGGAAATGGCAACCCACCCCAGTATTCTTGCCTAGGAAATCCTGTGGACAGGGGAGCCTTGCGGGCTATAGTCCATGGGGTCACAAAAGAGTCAGACACAACTTTGCAACTAAACAACAGCAACAGAGAACGGTGAATTTGTGGAAAGGGACAGAAGGGTGTCAGGGCCTGCGGGGGCTTAGCCCTTCCGATAGAGTAAAAGTCACTCAACCATGTCTGACTCTTTGCGACCCCATGGACTATACAGTCCATGGAATTCTCCAGGCCAGAATACTGGAGTGGGTAGCCTTTCCCTTCTCCAGGGGATCTTCCCAACCCAGGGATCAAACCCAGGTCTCCTGCATTGCATGCGGATTCTTTACCAGCTGAGCCACCAGGGCAGCCCAAGCAATTTCTAGAGATCTGCTTTACAACGCTGCGTCTAGGGTTTAAATACTGTACTGTGCATTTAAAGTCTGTTAAGAAATCTCAACTTAACTGTTCCTACCAGAATTTTTTTAAAAAAGAGAAAGAAAGAAAGAAAAGAAAAAAGATATGGCCCCTATCTGCCAGTATCTGTAGGGGATTAGGAGCCCAGTTTAGATAAGGACCCATCACAGATGGCTTCATCCTATCACCAACATTAGTCCAGCACTTAAAAACTCTCCACTTTTTGTTTCAGTGGAATTGAGTTAATCTCTCTCCCTTAGCAGGACAGTCTTTCTTTTTTTATGTAATTGGAGTATACTATAGTATAGTTTCAAGTGACTAGATCTGGTAGACAGAGTGCCTGAAGAACTATGGATGGAGGTTCATGACATTGTACAGGATGTGCTGACCAAAACCATCCCCAAGAAAAAGAAATGCAGGAAGGCAAATTGGTTGTCTGAGGAGGTCTTAAAAATAGCTGAGAAAAGAAGAGAAGTGAAAAGCAGAGGAGAAAGGGAAAGATATAGCCAACTGAATGCAGAGCTCCAGAGATATTCATATTCAGAGATATGAATGTAAGGAGAGATAAGCAAGTCTTCTTAACCGACCAATGCAAAGAAATAGAGGAAAGCAATAGAATGGGAAAGACTAGAGATCTCTTTAAGAAAACTGGAGATCCCCAAGGGCATATTTCATGCAAATACAGGCACAATAAAGGGCAAAAACAGCAAGGACCTAATAGAAGCAGAAAAGTTTAAGAAGAGGTGGCATAAATACACAGAAGAACTGTACGAAAAAGCTCTTAATGACCCAGATAACCATGATGGTGTGGTAACTCACCTAAAGGCAGACATCCTGGAGTGTGAAGTCAAGTGGGCCTTAGGAAGCATTAGTACCAACAAAGCTAGTGGAGGTGATGGAATTCCAGCTGAGCTATTTCAAATCCTAAAAGATGATGCTGTTAAAGTGCTGCACTCAATATGCCAGCAAAAATGCCAGTGGCCACAGGACTGAAAAAGGTCAATTTTCATTCCAATCCCAAAGAAAGGCAATGCCAAAGAATGTTCACATTACCATACAATTGCACTCATCTCACAAGCTAGCAAGATTATGCTCAAAATTCTCCAAGCTATGCTTAATAGTACATGAACTTAGAACTTTCAGATGTTCAAGCTGAATTTAGAAAAGGCAGAGAAACCAGAGATCAAATTGCCAACATCTGTTGGATCATAGAAAAATCAAGGGAATTAAAAAAAAAATCTATTTCTGTTTTGGTGACTATGCTAAAGCCTTTGACTATGTGGATCACAACAAACTGTGGAAAATTCTTTAAGAGATGGGAATACCAGACCACCTTACTTGCCTCCTGAGAAACGTGTATGCATGACAGGAAGCAACAAGGAACCGTATAGCACAGGGTCCTTTCAATGAATTGGCTCTTTGCATCAGGTGGCCAAAGTATTGGAACTTCAGCTTCAGCATCAGTACTTCCAATGAATAATAAACAGTATAGATGAATTTATCTGCAAAGCAGAAATAGGACAGTCTTGAATAACGTCTTCGTTGCCTGTTTAACTCAGTCCAGTATAATCTCTTTCTGACACAGGAGGGAAAGAGGAAACTGAAAAAAATAGAAATCCTCAACAACAAAATCCCAATTCCCAAGTTTCAGATGACATCAGTGCATGACAGGGCAGTAATCAGTTTGCAAACTAGGGCCCAGGTCTTCAGGCCTGCGTGGACTGTGCTGCGGGCAGTCTCTCCCACGCTTGAGTCTGGGCTCCAAGGAACAGACTGGGCAGAAAATCAACACGTAAGAGCTATTCTCAGTTTGTGAGAGTATTTTATTCCAAAAGCATCCCCCAGGCCAGAATGGCTGTGCCCTTCACTAGCAGCCGTGCCAAGGGCCACACAGCGGCTCTTCTCCGCCTCCGCGCGCCTTGTGTCCCGGGGCGGGCAGAGGATGAGGCCCCTGGGTCGTCTCCGAGGGTCACAGACCTGCGGTGCGGGGGAGTCCAGGATTGGCAATCCGGCCGCGTGGGACCCAAGCGCGCAGCAGAGGCGTGCCGGCGGCTGCGAGCGCCTGGTGAAGGCTTACTCAGCACTAGCTGCGGCGAGGCCTCCGCTGAGTAAGAGAGCAGGCCGTGCTCTGCCTCCAGGAGAAAAACAAGAGCGAGCTCGGAAATTTAGGAGTCAATTAAATGTTCGGATTTTTAAAATCACACAGGATGCACAACAAGCACTCCAACCTGGAAACACTCCCACCTCCGTCATCACCGGAGAACCACCCCCATCATCGCTGGAGAACCACCCCCATCATCGCCGGAGAACCACCCCCATCATCACCGGAGAACCACCCCCATCATCGCCGGAGAACCACCCCCATCATCGCCGGAGAACCACCCCCATCATCACCATCCGTCATCACCGGAGAACCACCTCCGTCATCACTAAAGAAAGACAGCAGGCGAGCAAGTCAACACTTCGTAGGGGAGACTACCTGAATCTAGTATATAATGAAAGATATTTTATATGGGGAAATTAATCTAAGGATCCACATAAATCAAAGTTCAACTGAGTTAAACCCTTTTTTTTTTCTAAAAAAATTATCTTTAGGAGAAAAATATTTTTGAGTAGAAGATTTATTTGTTCATTTACCTAATATGAATTGAGGAACATACATGGATAGGTGCCAGAATACAGTATTTTTTTAAGCTCATTTTCAGTGGCATATAGCTGATTAACAATGCTGTGTAGTTTCAGATGAACAGCAAAGGGACTCAGCCATACATATACATGTATCCATTCTTCCTCAAAGATGCAATATTTTAAAAATGGTATTGACTTATAGTGTAGCACTCAAGAGTGCTATTAATAAAAATTGTTGCTTGAATAAGGGATTAAATACAAGTTGATGATAAGGTGCTATCTGTGACTGTATACGATGAAAGACTTTGACCTTTGTCTCAAGCTTCTTGGAGAAAGTGATTTTCAGGTGAAGGTCAGTAGAATGACTACCAGTTAACTGGGAGAAGGAGTGAGAGGCGGGGGTATTTATATTGAAAAATGAAATCATTGAACTGCCAAACCTAGCAGTGATTTATAGATCAGATTAAGGATTTTGATCTTTGGCCTAAGGTAGGAAATGGTGGAGGAGCTTCCAAAGTCTGTGTTTTGAACCTCCTACTTCCCTCCCCCAGTTCAGCCCCTCAGTTAGGTATAAAATAAGCTGTAAAAATATATTGTAAATCAGGTATTATAGCCACTGTTTTTCTAGTAACTACAAATGGAGTATAATCTTTAAAAATTGTGAATCTATATTGTACACCTGTAATTTATATAATATTGTGCAGCAAATATATTTTTAAAAATAGTTCACAAAAAAAAAGACTTCTTTTAAAAAGTTGTAGTTGATTTACAATGTTTCAGGTGCACACCAAAGTGATTCAGTTTTATGTGTGTGTGTGTCTGTGTGTGTGTGTCTGTGTGTGTCTGTGCGTGTCTGTGTGTCTGCGTGTGTCTGTGTGTGTGTCTGTGTGTGTGTGTGTCTATGTGTGTGTGTGTGTCTATGTGTGTGTGTCTGTGTGTGTGTGTCTGTGTGTGTCTGTGCGTGTCTGTGTGTCTGCGTGTGTCTGTGTGTGTGTCTGTGTGTGTGTGTGTCTATGTGTGTGTGTGTGTCTGTGTGTGTGTGTCTATGTGTGTGTGTCTGTGTGTGTGTGTCTATGTGTGTGTGTCTGCGTGTCTGTGTGTCTGTGTGTGTGTGTCTGTGTCTGTGTATCTGTGTCTGTGTGTGTGTGTGTGTCTGTGTGTGTGTGTGTCTGTGTGTCTGTGTGTGTGTGTCTGTGTATGTGTCTGTGTGTGTCTGTGTGTGTGTGTCTGTGTATCTGTGCATGTCTGTGTGTGTGCGTGTCTGTGTGTGTGTGTCTGTGTGTGTGTGTGTCTCTGTTTGTGTGTGTGTGTGTGCACACATGCCATGTTCTTAGTCATGTCTGACTCTTTGGGATCCCATGGATTGCAGCCCGTCAGGTTCTTCTGTCCATGGAATTTTCCAGGCAAAAATACTGGAGTGGGTTGTCATTTCCTCCTCCAGGGGATCTTCCTGATCCAGGGATAGAACTCGCATCTCCTGTGTCTCCTGCATTGCAGGTGGATTCTTGTGGATTCTTTACTCACTGAGCCGTCAGGGCAGCCCACACATATATAAAATATACATATAAAATCTATTCCTTTTCACACTCTTTTCCAACATAGGTCAGTACAAGATATTGAGTGTAGCTCCCTCTGCCCTACCGTAGGTCCTTGTTGTTAATCTATTTTATACACAGCACTGAAAAAGCCTGTCTTTTGAAAAGATCATTCTGGCTGCTATTTAGAGATGGATTCCAGAGTGGGTGCAGGACAGCATGTGCTGCGTGGAAGCGAGATTAGCTGGAAGTTCACTATCTGGTCAGGTGAGGGATGCTGGCGTTTAGACAGAGTAGGACTCAGTAGAATCTGGAGAGAGCTGAACAGATTTGAGTGACAGTGGGGGGTTTAAACTAGCCCCTATTAAATGAGTAAACCAAAATAGATCAGAGCCCTTCGAGCAACGGCATGTGTGATGAAAGTGCAGAACCACGGTACAGTTTTGTCACCGAGGCCGTGCCACTAACAATCTTATTGGCCACCTTTCGGAAGTGATGACTAAATCACCAGCCCCTAGCCAGTTTGTCTCAAAGTGTAAAGTCATTCTTTTTTTTTTTTTTTTTTTTTTTAAGATTTTCTTCTTTGGTGTGAATCATTTTCCTTATTGAATTTGTTACAGTATTGCTTCTGTTTTATATTTTGGCTTTCTGGCCACGAGACATGTGGGATCTTCGCTCCCTGACCAGGAACTGACCCTGAGCCCCCTGCATTGGGAGGAGGAGTCCTCACTTCGGGGCCTCCGGAAAGTCCTGTAAGGTCATTCTTTAACTGAGACCAGAAAAGGCGCTTGTTGTCCATGATTGCTCATCTCAGAATTTTCAGTACAACCATGTCAAGGAAGCCCTTTTGCGCTGATCCAGGGCGAGGTTCAGACTGGGCTTTCTGTGTTACTCGCAGTCGTGTCTGACTCTGCAATCCCAGGGACTGAACCCCGCCAGGCTCCTCTGTCCATGGGATTCCCCAGGCAAGAAGACTGCTGGGGGTTGCCAATTCCTCCTCCAGGGGATCTTCCTGACCCAGTGGTCGAACCCAGGCGGATGCTTTACCATCTGAGCTAGGGGGTGGCAGACTAGACTTGACTCAGAAGAATTTCCCCATTGCAAAGGTACTGAAGGCAGGATATTTGTACTTGTAGGGGGAAAATCAAGGCATGATTTTTTTTTTTTTCATTATTTGTTACAAGTCAGGTTAAAGCTTGACATTCTGTTTGTCAAGTGGTAGAAGTTGATCTAGTTCTAGAATCTTGTACCTTAATCCATGCATAATAAATTTTTATAAAGTTGACTAAGGAGTGGGACATTATTCAGGAAAAAAAAAAAAAGATGTTTAATCAAACATTACCAAAAGAAGTTTCGAACTCTCTAAGTGGCAATTAAGTGCCACATGGTTTTTTAATCTAGGTTGAGCTAGCAATTCTAAAGCCAGAGGGTTTTAAATATTAGCATGGGAGTCATCTCCCAGTGATCCTGAGTCCAGACCTGAAATGGGACTCAGGAGTCTTTTAAAACCCTCAGCTGAACACAAGGAAATAGCAGGTGGTTTAAATAGGTCAAATAGTGACTCTATATGAAATACAAAGCAGGGTATACAAACGCGAGACAAACACAAGCACCTCCGAAAACCGTCCACCAGAGCGGGCGAGTTCTTGTTTCCCAGGATTGCTGTAACTCATCCTTTCCGAAGGTGAGTGTTTTCTGAGCATTCTACCTGCTTCCACTAAAATTCTCTACATTGTTACATACACTCCACTCTCCTCCATAAACTCCATCCTGTTGTGGATACACCTTTGAAGAGAAACTTTTTTACTCTTGACTAGAACCAACATTTCCTGCAGGGACTATGGGTTTAGGAACAGAGATACTTTTAACTAAAGAATTTAGAAATGGCAGCTAAATCAGTGTCCAGTAACCCCCACTTAACCTGTGGTCTACAGGAGTGTGCTGGCTCCAGCCCACACCCCAAAACAATGGTAAAAAGGTTTCTTCAAGAGTGAAAAAGCAGGGAAAAATTGAGAAACATTTGAAGGTTAATGGACAAAATGAACTATGTATAAGAATAAACTACCAGTTTGTTAGAAAATATCAGTTAATAGACGGCAATCTAGTTGAATTTCTTAGAAATGATCATGTCCTACAGGAAAAGACAGGGACTTCTCTGGCAGTCCAGTGACTAAGATCGCCGTTCAAAGCGGGAATTGCAGGTTCAGTCCCTGGTCGGGGAACTGAGATCCCATGTGCCACTGGTTGCAGCCAAAAATAAGTAAATAAATGAACACAACATTCTAAGTTAATTCTACATCAATCTTTTTTTTTTTTTTTTTAAATTTAAGAAAGACGATAATAGAGAGCAGAGGTTAAAAACATGGTCCATACCCTCGCCACCCTAGTCAAATATATGACTTGGCATTTGATAATATCTTTAAACGTCACATCTTTTATAGGTAAAATATGAGCTTTGAAATGATGATATCTGACAAAACATCTGTGAAGATTAAATGAGACTTTTTAACTTTTTAAATTATTGTCCATCATAGGTTATTGCAAGATATTTACTCTGGTTCCCCATGCTATATAGTAAATCTTTGTTGCTTGTTGTATATCTCTTTTTTAATTAGAAATCTAGCATTCTATTTATACTGTCAAACAAGTTGAATCAAAATGTCATAAAATTTTTAGTTAGGCAAAAATTTAAAAGTTTTCTAAAATGTATATATTATACATATATATATACACACACACACACACACAAGCTTTTCTACTACAAAAGGCTTGAGGAAGAACATCAAAAAAAAAAGAGAGAGATGGAAATATTGGAGAACATGAATTAAATGAAATGGGGCCACTGAATATGAAATAGAAAAAGTGAAACAAACTAAATAAGAGTAAAAAATCGTGTAGCCCAGTTGTTTTTAAACACGACTGCTCATTATAAACATATTTGGAGCTCTGGAGGAAAAAAGCAATACTGAGCATTTGCATTATTCAAAAAAATTCAAGATAATTCTGATATGCATCTGGATTTTAAAAGTGATTACAGGTTTTTCTATTAGATCCTAGTTGTGGTGATATAGAGCTCTATTATTTTTCTGCTGACCAATCATGATACAATGACATTAAGTGAGTAATAGTTACATAATCACAATAGTAAAAGATGTTTATCAGTTTTCACAATCAATAGCCGACAAAAAATAAAAGACAGTTGCAAGCCACAATGTGAATATGATTAACTTAACAACATAAAATAATTACATACAATGGGGGGTGGATCAAGCAGAGAGAGGTGGTGAGTAGGTGCATGCACGCAGGTGTTTCATCCTCCAGCCAGTCTGTCTTTGGGTTGGTGCTTTTACTCCATTTACATTTAAGGTAATTATCAATATGTATGACCCTATTAATGCTTCCTTAATTGTTTGGAGTTTATTTTCTGTAGGTAGGGCTTTTCCTTCTCTGTTTGCTGTCTAGAGAAGTTCCTTTAGCATTTGTTGTAAAGCTGGTTTGTGGTGCTGAATTCTCTTAACTTTTGCTTGTCTGGAAAGCTTTTGATTTCTGCATCAAATCTGAAGGAGAGTCTTGCTGAGTAGAGTATTCTTGGTTGTAGGTTCTTCCTCTTTCTTCACTTTAAATATATCATGCCATTCTCTTCTGGCTTGTAGAGTTTCTGTTGAGAAATCAGCTGAGAGCCTGATAGGAGTTCCCTTGTATGTTATTTTTCATTTATACCTGTTGCTTTTAATATTTTATCTCTGTCTTATTTTTTGTCATTTGGATTACTTTGCGTCTCAGTGCGCTCCTCCTTGGGTTTATCCTGCCTGGGACTCTGTGCTTCCGGGACGTGGTTGACTGATTCCTCTCCCACGTTCAGGAAGTTTTCAGCTGTCAGCTCTTCACATCTTTTCTCAGATCCTTCCTCTCTCTTCTCCTTCTGGGACCCCTGTAACGGGAGTGTTGGTGCATTTACTGCTGTCCCAGAGGCCTCTGAGGCCGTCTTCATTTCTTTGCATTGTTTTCTATATTCAGTTCTGTGGAGTGATTTCCACCCTTCTGTCCTCCAGCTCAATTGTCCCTTCTTCTGCCTCAGTTATCCTGCTATGGATTCCTTCTAGTGTTTTATTCATCTGTTTGTTCTTTAGTTCTTCTAGGTCTTTGGCAAACATTTCCTGCATCTTCTCAATCTTTGCCTCCATTCTTTTCTCGAGATCCTGGATCATCTTCACAATCATTATTCTGATTTTCTTTCTTTCTTTCTTTCTTTTTCCTGGAAGGTTGCCTATCTCTACCTCATTTTGTTGTTTTTCTGGGATTTTATCTTGTCCCATCATGTGGGACTTAACTTTCTGCTTTTCATTGTGATTAACTTTCTGTAATATGGTTTTTGTTTTAGCCACTGTGAGACTGTGCTTCTCCTGTCTGCCCTCTGATGGATGAGGCTAAGAGGGCTGTGTAAGCCTCTTGATGGGAGGGACTGGAATGGGAAAAACTGGGTCTTGCTCTGGTGAGCAGGGTCTTGCTCAGTAAACCTTTAATTCAATTATCTCCTGATGGGTGGGATTGCACTCCCTCCCTGGTGGGAGTTCAAGTCAAGACGAAGTCTTTGTCTTTGGACATGGGGTATCTTTATGTGGAGGGCTCCAGCATCCTCCTGTTGATAGTTGCTCAGCAGTTAGTTGCAATTCTCTGCTCTCACAGGAGGAGGTGCACACATGGTTCTACTCTGCCATCTTGAACCGGAACTCAAAGGAGATACTGATCACAATATCCTTAGACATTGCAAATTTCATTTGAATGTTTGATATCTTTATTTTTAACTTAAAGGCTAATAACATTAAAAAATCAATGTCTTTCCTATATGCTTTTTTAATCAATTAAATTTTATTATAGAAAAGATTATATTTGCATATCAAATATCCAGGAATAAACTTAATTTAAAACTTCAAGGCTATTTAAGAAGAAACCATAAGGCTTTACTGAAGAGAGCTTAAGATGAAAAAGTTCAATACTGCAAATCTATGCATTCTTCCAAAATTAATAATTAATTTTACCAGTATTAACTCAGTAAGATTCCCATAAAGCCCCCATGGTATGTCTTTTAGAACTTGAGAGATTGATTTTAAAGTTCAACTGAAAGAGGAATTATAGGAGAAGCATGCAAAATTATTTTGATAAGGAAAAAGAACTTAGCTTACTAGAATCAGCGTATATTATGTTAAAGTCACTCAATCGTGTTTGACTCTTTGTCATCCCTTAGACTGCAGCTTGCCAGGCTCCTCTGTCCATGGAATTCTCCAGGTCAGAATATTGGAGTGGGTAGCCATATCTTTCTCCAGGGGAATCTTCCCAACCCAGGAATTGAACCCAGGTCTATCACATTGCAGGCAGATTCTTTACCATCTGAGCCACCAGGGAAGCCCAGGAATACTGGAGTAGGTAGCTTATTCCTTCTACAGGGGATCTTCCTGACTGAGGAATCAAAGCAGGGCCTCCTGCATTGCAGGCAGATTATGTTAAAGCCCCAGTATTTAGCAGTATGATAACTGACGCAGGACAAAGTATATACAAATATTTTAATTTAATTCCTCATCTGCACCTAAAACAAAACAGGAGTCTAATATAAAGTTTATATAATATTTGGCCCCCAACTTTTGATGTCATCAAACTATCCTACAGAAATATGCCTTGTGATGCATTAAGATACTTACAAAGATATTTATTATGTCATTATTTGTCCTTGTACAAAGCTGGAAAAATCTAAGTGTCTATGAATAAGTGACATCTGAGCCCAAAAATAACCTGTCTAACTGGATATCACTTCATGTAGGTGAAATCTCTTCCCAACCTTTTAACACCTGACAGTTTAACACTAACAAATTCTTGTAATGGTGATGATACATATTTATTGAGCTCATACTAAGTTCTAGGCACTTTGCTTATTTTTCACTATCTCATTATGTATCACAAAAAGCCCATGAGCTGGACCTGGATGATACCATTATTATTCCTAGTTTGTGAATGAGGAAATCAACATTCAGAAAAATCAAGCTGGCTGCTGAGGGTCACGCACACAGGACTCATGAGAGAGCCAGCCTAGTGCCAGGCAACACTCAGCACTGCCTCTTGCCCCCAAAGAAAAATAGCATATTATAAAAAGCACTAATTAAACTTCTTGATGGGGACTTTCCTTGTGTCTCAGATGGTAAAGCGTCTACCTGCAATGCAGGAGACCTGGGTTCAATCCCTGGGTTGGGAAGATCCCCTGGAGAAGGAAATGGCAACCCACTCCAGTATTCTTGCCTGGAAAATCCCATTGACGGAGGAGCCCAGTAGGCTACAGTCCATGGGGTTGCAAAGAGTCAGACATGACTAAGGGACTTCACTTCACTTCAAACTTCTGAACTTAGATCTTGAATCACCCTCATACATCAGAGCTTGATGTTTTATTAAAATATGCTGAGTTCTGACCTCTGGAGATAATATTGTTTCCTATGATCACCATTCCTATGAGATTCTACTGAGAAAATACATCACCCATTTTTCTTAAAATGCACATGTTACCTACAGAAAATGTTTAATACTATGCTATCTTGTATTATTAGTGATTCTTCCATATATAAATTCATATTTATATTTGAACCACACACCTCATATTTTATTGTAATTCTTGCAACAAAGAACATGAATAAACCACTCAAACATATATGATCATAGTGATAATAAAGGCTTCCCTCATAACTCAGTTGGTAAAGAATGTGCCTGCAGTGCAGGAGACCCCAGTTCGATTCCTGGGTCGGGAAGATCCACTGGAGAAGGGATAGGCTACCCTCTCCAGTATCCTTGGGCTTCCCTTGTGGCTCAGCTGGTAAAGAATCCACCTGCCATGTGGGAGACCTGGGTTCAATCCCTGGGTTTGGAAGATCCACTGGGCAAGGGATAGGCTACCCACTCCAGTATTCTGGCCTGGAGAATTCCATGGACTGTATAGTCCATGGGGTCGCAAACAGTCGGACCTGACTGAGCGACTTTCACAGAGAGATAATGATGATGATGACAAACAGCCGACATTTTATGTCAAGTTCCTTTCTCTCTAGAGGCAGATTCAGAACAAAGTTATGATGATGAAAAAATAAGCAAATGTGGAAAACATTCTCAGTTCTTTCCTTTTTCCTAAAATTTCACTTACTCTGCTTGTAACATGACTGTCCCATGTGTAGAGCATCGAGTTTTAGTTTTCCACTGTTCCATCTCTTGGAGAGACAAAAGTGGACATGTATTAGTTTCTTATTTCAATTACAGTTTATCATAAGACATGTTGCTGCTGCCACCAAACCAAGAAATTGGTTTTACCCTGATCCTCATATGCTGATTTGAAATGTCTTTGGCACATTTTGTTCCTATAATAATTTCACTACCTGCAACCTCTCCCAATCTCAAAGTAAAAGCAATTTGATCATATTATGCAGATTTGCTTTCTCATGGGTTTTAATATCCAGTTAGTGTTTTGCGGTTTTCTCTACAACAAGGGTTAAACATGCTGAATATGTATAAATTCTGCTCTTTTACTAGTTAATACAATTTGATCCAAAGCTATTACTGGCCTAATCGGGTTTATTTGTGCCTTGGCTTAAGGTCTAGAATATAGCACACTTAAAGGTCTGAACACAGTGAGGTTAATTATGCTTAAAACCTGCCAAGCAGCTGGTTTTAGGTCCATTACACACACATACAGACACACCGTGAGGAAAAAGAACCAAAGAAATTCTTCCAAGGAGAAGTGAAATCACACCTTCCTCCTTAAGTCTGTGCGTCATTGGAGCCCAGATTTTTAGCACAGCCCTGGTTTCCTTCCCTTCTCACAAGGCAGTTTTCTGCCAAATTATTTGTCCTCAAGGGCTATTCAGCTGACAATCCTGTGCTCACAAAGACTCCCTAGTGCCTATAAAATTAAATATGAGCTCCTCACTCTGGCTTTTGAGAATTCTCTAATTTGAGCCCAACTTATCCACACAGTGGCATCTTCCTCTGGCCCACTTCATGATGTTTACCCTCATGATGGCTGGTTGATTATCGTACACTCAGGCAACTTGTTTCTGAGCCACCGCTAATGCCCACACTGTCCCACACTGCCCTAAAAGACTTTGGCATCCTCTCTTGCTCTCGGTTCCAGAGGATTGTGGCAGGTATCTGCAGGAGAGGGAGACCCCCAAGGACACAGGCCTTTGGGTCCTGGAGACTCAGAGGGGAGCCCAGCGTCACTGGGCTGAGCAGAACTCCAACAGGCTGCCTTCTGTGTCAGTCTATTTGTCTCGTACGTACAATTTCCAACAGTGACGATTGAATGGATTCTGTTCTTCACCATAAGTTATAAAACTTTCTTGCTGGAATGGCATGTTATCAAGGAGCCTCAGGGGCAGTTAACTTCTCCATGGTCCAGGCTGTCACAGATCTCTAGCTCGTGCGTCCATCCTTTACCACCATGGGTCGTGGCCACATGACCGGGCTTGGAGAGCAGAGCAGACAGGGCTGAGTGCAGATCAGCACTCAGGACCCGACCAGATCCGGCCAGGAGAGCACCCGAGTCACGGCAGGTCCTGGACACTGACAGGCTCCTTTCTGTGGAGCCCCCTTTCAGGTCTTTGAATCCCCAGACAGATAACAACTCTGCCTTATTTATTAAGACACAGAGCAGGAGAGCATGGCCACACACTCAACAGAATATTTGGGGGACATTCATTCATAAAAATGAATGAACCATTCAGTTCAGTTCAGTTCAGTTCAGTCACTCAGTCGTGTCCGACTCTTTGCGACCCCATGAATTGCAGCACGCCAGGCCTCCCTGTCCATCACCAACTCCTGGGGTTTACTCAAACTCACGCCCATCGAGTCAGTGATGCCATCCAATTTTCTCATCCTCTGTTGTCCCCTTCCCCTCCTGCCCCCAATCCCTCCCAGCATCAGGGTCTTTTCCAATCAGTCAACTCTTCACATGAGGTGGCCAAAGTATTGGAGTTTCAGCTTCAACCTCAGTCCCTCCAATGAACACCCAGGACTGATCTCCTCTAGGATGGACTGGTTGGATCTCCTTGCAGTCCAAGGGTGTCTTCTCCAACACCACAGTTCAAAAGCATCAATTCTTTGGTGCTCAGCTTTCTTCACAGTCCAACTCTCACATCCATACATGACCACTGAAAAAACCATAGCCTTGACTAGATGGACCTTTGTTGGCAAAGTAACATCTTTGCTTTTTAATATGCTATCTAGGTTGGTCATAACTTTCCTTCCAAGGAGTAAGCATCTTTTAATTTCATGGCTGCAATCACCATCTGCAGTGATTTGGAGCCCAAAAAATTAAAGTCTGACACTGCTTCCAGTGTTTCCCCTTCCATTTCCCATGAAGTGATGGGACCAGATGCCATGATCTTAGTTTTCTGAATGTTGAGCTTTAAGCCAACTTTTTCACTCTCCTCTTTCACTTTCATCAAGAAGCTTTTTAGTTCCTCTTCACTTTCTGCCATGTGGGTGGTGTCATCTGCATATCTGAGGTTATTGATATTTCTCCCGGCAATCTTGATTCCAGCTTGTGCTTCATCCAGCCCAGCGTCTCTCATGATATACTCTGCATATAAGTTAAACAAGCAAGGTGACAATATACAGCCTTGACGTACCCCTTTTCCTATTTGGAACCAGTCTGTTGTTCCATGTCCAGTTCTAACTGTTGCTTCCTGACCTGCACATAGGTTTGTCAAGAGGCAGGTCAGGTGGTCTGGTATTCCCATCTCTTTCAGAATTTTCCAGTTTATTGTGATCCACACAAAGTACTGACACTCAAAACAATGTGGATGAATGAATCTCAAAACTATCAGGCTAAGCAAAACTGAGGGCTTCCTGGTGGCATTGGTGGTAAAGCGCCCTCATGCAGGAGACACGGGTGTGACCTGGGTCAGGAAGGTCCCCTGGAGGAAATGGCAAACCACTCCCATGTTCTTGCCTGGAAAATTCAGACGGAGGAGTCTGACAGGCTACAGCCCACAGGGTTGCACAGAGTCAGACATGATGGAGCGATGGAGCATGCATGCACATGATATATATATGTGTGTGTGTGTGTGTGTGTGTGTTTGCTGAATTCAACTGAAATATACTGTAGCTTATTGAGGGTTCACATTGGAATATGTACCTGTCAGTTTAATTAATTGCCTTCACCATATCAGTCTACTTAATCTGTCGGTTCCTTGGATGTCAAGAGAGATAAGAAGTGGCCAATCACGTTATCCCATGAGAGAGATTAGTGACAATGTTATGCCCCTTGATTGTATATATTTTTAATTACTTTTTTTTAAAAGAAGTGTCAACACAAATAGAGAATGAAGTTAACACATCTCTGAGGGGCTTTTTGCAGCGTGGTTGTTTAGTGACATTTGACCATCAGCATTCACAGTGTTTACAAAGCAAGTTTCACCTGTGAGCACCTTCAGAATAGGATACCAAGGATTACTTGGCTTTTAGCGCCCTCAGAATCCAGCCCCCCTGAGACTGTCTTCAGATGCTGGGCCCAGAGTACACACAGATTCCCTGCACTAATTTTCAAAAGAACTTGTAAAATTGCTCAGAAAACACTAGGTACATTAGCAGTATTTTCCTGGAGAAGGAGCTTAAGACCTGGGTCCCTTTGGAAATTCTTATTTTACAAGAATGTAAACTACCAAGGAATGAAGCCCTGAGAAATGAAGAGCCTTTGGAATCCGGATACAAGAATACAGAGCAGACACTTGGCCGAGCCCCTCGAATTGCTGTGTGCACACTCAAAGCACAGAATCCTTGCTTGTCTCAGCTGATCATTCTGCGGCACCATCTGCTTCACAGCCACCGAGTTCCCAAGTCACACATGTAGAGCCTTATTTTAGAGCATCTTTGGGGTTCTTGGACCAACATCTAACGTGAGTGTGTGTGTGTGTGTGTGTGTACGCAAACTTCCTCACACCAGCAAGCAACTCTTTTGTGTCTGAGAATTCATCTCAATCCTGACAATATCTCCGCAGAGACGGCATTGAGTTCCACGGATACAAGGCTCAGTCCCACAAGACCGCCCTCTATGCCAGACGCCAAATGCAAGCCCAGTTTGTCCCCCATGCTGCTAACTTACTAGCGATAAATCAGAGGTCCCTGCGCCCCTGTCCTTGGGGTTGATTAATTTGCTAGAATGGCTCACAGAACTCAGGAAGCCCATTTACTCATGAGATGACCAGTTTATTACAAAGGATATTAGAAGATACTAATCAAGAGCCAGAGGAGATACACATGGTGAGGTTCCAGACGGCACCATGGAGCCCTTGGCCCCGCGTGGCGGCGGCAGTTTGGTTCCCCAGCCTGGAAGCTCTCTGAAGCCCGTCCATTTGGCTATCACTGAGGCTTTATTACGTAAGCGTGACTGATGAACTCAGCATCCAGTCCTTTACCCTCCCCAGAAATCAGGACAAGTGACTGAAAGTTCCAACCCTCCACGCAGAATTGGTTCCCCTGGCAACCAGCTGCCCTCCTTGTGTGCTTTCCAAAAGCCCCCTCATTAACATACACCTGATGTGATAGAAAGGGGCTTGTTATGAGTAACAAGACAAGTGCTTCACCTGTACTCTGAAGTGAGTCAGGAACTGAAGACAAGAGACCAAACACAGTTGTGCCTGGGGGTAGGGGGAGGCTGGTTTCTGGAGCCCCCAAAGATACCAAAATCCACAGATTCTCAGGCCCCTTAAGTAAAAAGTACCATGAACACAGCGAGCCCTCCATATCCTCAGATTCAGCCAACTGTAGATGGAAATTTTGACAGAATCCAAAGACGCAAAACATGCAGGTACATAATATGCGGGTATAGATGCTCCCATTGCTTTTATCGCTCAGGAAATTCCACCAAGACAGGGAGCTTTGAGCCAGGACTTCGTCCAAATACATGAGAAATATTATTGTGGCCATGTGAATATATATATCTTATAAGTCGCAGCATCGTTGAGCGTAATTGTCCACAGCCAGCCTGCCCTCTAAGCCCTTCCATGCCCTCCATAATCACTTATTCCTCCTGTGGGTATCCACTGACTTCTTACTGTTAATGTGTATAGCATTTTGGTTGTCCTGACCTGGGGAGGCAACCAGGTAAAGGCCAGGGAAGATGCTAAACATCCTAACCAGCACAGGACAGTCTCCCCACACCCAACAAAAATAATCCGTCCACAACGTCAGAAGTTCCAAGGCTGAGAACCTGTCCAGAAGAGAGCTGGGACTTTGCTGAGTTTATGGGACAAGTCACAGGCCTGTTATGTGTCTGCTTTGCTAATGATATAGACACATATTCAGACTGAAATAGTTCACACTTCATTTCACTTTATTTATTTATTGGCCAGGCCACAGGGCATGGGGAGATCTTAGTTCCCTGACCAGGGATCAAACTTGTGACCCCTGCATTGGAAGCAAAGAGTCTGAAACACTGGGCCACTGGGGAAGACCCAGCTTTCACTTTAATATACCACCTGCAGCAAAGGTATGATGAGGACTTACAGCTTTTTCCTACCTCCAGTTATTGAAAACTACCACCAAGTATCTTTTTTTTCTTAATTGACCAAGTTGTCTCAGGGCAGTTTGCATAACCTACTACCAATTATCCCTGCTCTCTGGGACCATGCCCAGCTCTGCTTTACACTGTCATTGATTCAAAAGGCTAAAAACAGAATGGGAAAAAAACTCAGGAGTCAATATCACATCCTGTGATGCAGCTGCTAGATTTGGGCAATCTCCCCAGGATTCTATTATAAATGCTTGAATACTCTATTTTCTTATTTTATAGAACCCTAAATTACACATAGAAATAATTTCAAATACTGTATTTAACTTTAATCTGATTATTTTAAAAGTAACATACCCATTGCTTAAATTAAACAGATATTTTATCCAACTGGGGTTCCTACTAATTATGCTGTTGCTCTTATTAAAAATTACTCACTATAGCATCCATTTCAATTTCTGTAAAACAATGAAAAGGTCTGCTCTCATGTTTTTATTTTTAGAATGAAATGTGAGACAAAGAGAATGTTTGAATGTGTCCTATTAAAACAAGAATTTTATCTTGAAGAGGTAAATTTATGGATGCTACAAACCTAGATTTAAACACGTCAAGTCTTTTAAAACTGAATGACTGGCTTATGATCTCTGTAAAAACCACTTCTAGAAGCCACAGAGTTAATTTAATTATTTACAAGTCTATTTCTTTATAGCAGCTGATCTGGGGACTTGTTTTTACTTGGGGGAAGTGTTAATATCAAGCCACAAAGCCAACATTCAGTAAGCTCCTTGAATTTTCATGCTGGCAGGGAAACTTAGGAATACTCTAGCTAAGTCCTTCCTCATCTAGGCAGGGAAATTAAGGCCCAGAGATGGACATGCCTTGGACCCAGCAACTAAAGCTACAAATATGAGGAGGACAGAAGTCTAAAATGATTCCCAGAGAGTTCCGTTCTTATTGTTGTTCAGTCGCTCAGCTGTGTCTGACTCTTTGCAACCCCATGGACCGCAGCACGCCAGGCTTTCTGGCCCTTAACTACCTCCCAGAGTTGGCTCAAATTCACTTCCATTGAGTCGGTAATGCCATCCAACCATCCAAGAGTCACGCTCTTCTCCAATCCTCTCCCCTGTAAATGTGACATGATATCACTCCCTTGATTGGTTTATGTGTTATGGAAAAGGTGAAAGGATTTCATAGGCATAAGATGACCAGTCCAAGTTCGATGCATGAAACTGGGCACTCGCTCAAAGCCAGTGAACTGGGTCAACCCTGAGGGATGGGATGGGGAGGAGGTGGAAGGGGGTTCGGGCTGGGGACACATGTACACCCGTGGCTGACTCATGTCAATGCGTGGCAAAAACCACCACAATATTGTAAAGTAATTAGCCTCCAATTAAAATAAATAAATTAATAAAAAAGTCTAATTGCTTGACTTTTAAGTTGATCAAAAGGGAGGTTATCCTGGGTGGGGTCCAGCAGTCAGAGACTGAAAACATCAGGCTATCTTGTCTTGGCCTCAGGGCAGAACCTTCCACGCTGTCAGAAGGCACACGGGGACAGCCGTCAGCCTCCAAGAGCTTCAGGCATCGGTCCTACAACTGTGAGGATCTGAGCTCTCCACCCACCAGTGGGCTTGGAGAGCACCCAAGCCTTAGGTGGGGATGCAGCCACAGTCAGCCTAGTGAGAAGCTGACAGAAGGCCCAGCTAAGGCACCCAGACCCTGCCTCCTGCACGCACGCTGGGTCGCTTCAGTCACGCCCGCTGGTTGCGACCACATGGACTGGAGCCCCCTGGCCCTCTGTCCGAGGATTCTCCAGGCACGGACACTGGAGCGGGCTGCCACTGCCTTCTCTGGGGGATCTTCCTGGCCCGGAGATCCCACACACGTCTCTTGTGTCTCCTGCCTTAGTAGGCAGGTGCTTTACCACTGGGGCCACCTGGGAAGCCCTGACTCATAGAACCTATAACATTTAAGGCATGTGTGTTCTTTTAGGCCATTAAGTTAGTGGTAAGTTGCCCATCATAAAAGACAAATTATAATAACCTTGTCCTATGACATTTCCACACTTAGAACTGCCTCCCTCTCCTCTCTGGGCCAGACCGTTCTTAGATTCTTTAATTGGGATGAGATGGATAGTTCAGGACACAAATTAACAGAGAAAACCAAAGGGTTCTGGTATCCTTCCTTCCTCCTTATCCAAAGTCCTGCTAATACATGCCCTACCTCCAGCCCTCCACTGAGGACCCTCAGAAGTCCTAAGCCTTCAGGCTGATAGATCCTTTGGCCTACAGAGCATCATAAGAATAATAAATACAATGAATTAAAATATCCAAATGAATGTAAATCCATGCATTTACACTGATCCTAAAGATAAAATCGAGCAAAAATCCTCATTGTTTATCTCTGCAGGAATTTAGTGAACCAATTCATTATTTTAAGAATGTTAAGTGAAATAAAGAAAAACAAATATTGTAAACTAATGCAAATAAGTGAAATCTAGAAAAATAGAATAAATGATCTTATTTACAAAGCAGAAATAGAGACACAGAAGTAGAGAATGAATGTATGGATACCAAGGGGGAAGGAGGTGGGTGGGAGGAATCAGGAGCCTGGGGTTGACAGGCGCACACCGTTTGTGCCGTGAAAGGGGCAGCTGAGAGGCGCGTCTCACAGCACGGGGAGCTCTGCTTGATGCTCCGAGGTGGCCCGGATGGGAAGGAAGGTAGGGAGGAGGGAAGACAGGTACAAGGGTGGCTGATTTATGTTGCCGTACAGTAAAAACTAACGACATGGCAAAGCAGCTATACTCCAATAAAAATTAACTAAAATGAAATGTAAAAAAGAATGAAGAATGTTAAGTAAGGGAAAGAAGACAGCATTTATTCCTTCTCTCTTGCGTGGATTGGACCTCAGGGCAACCAAGATGCTGATAAGGAAATTTCTATTTACAGACTATTCCACTTACTGAACAAGAAAAGAATGATAGAATTCACACATTACTATTTTTAAGACTCCAATAAATTAATGAAATTGACAATGATCATCAAAGACTGCTAACATCATGAAAAGAGGGGGAAACAGACAATTATGTACCTTTCAAAGGTCAGAACACCACCTATGGAGTCAATCTGTCAAAAATTGAATCTACAAGGGAACAAGCCTCTAGAGATCTAACTATCAATTCGCAAGAAATAGTGAAAGCAGAGGCATATTCAAAGCTACCGTGAAGAAGCTCTGATCAACACACAGTGGGGAAGGCAGCATCGTAAATAACACGGAGTCCTTAAAAGTGAGCTGCAAGAGATGAGAACAGAGGTGGTAGAAGAATGTATAGATTAAATAATTGCAATAGATAAGTCTTATTTGGACTCTGATCTGAAGAAACTGTGTACACACACAAACACACAAATGAACGCACGTACACACAGGCACATACACTACACATACATAATATAACAGGGAAGCTTTGAACACTGACTGGATATTTGATGATATTATGAAATAGGAGCCATTGTTCTTTTTTAGGCTTTTGTGGTTATTTTTGGAAAAAGACTCCTTGACTTTTAGAGATATTCTTGTTCGTGTCATTTCATCAGTAAGTCGACTCTTTTGTGACCCACCAGGCTCTGCTGTCCATGGGATTTCCCAGGCAAGAATATGGAGTGGATTGCCACTTCCTTCTCCAAGGGATCTCCCAAAGATGAAACCCACATCCTGCATGGACAGGTGGATTCTTTACCACTGAGCCACCTGGGAAGCAGAGATATGCTTAGTGATATAATAATACAATATTTGGGATTTACTTTAAAATAAATGTAAAGAGACATAGGAAATATGGATTGGGTTTTAGATGAAACATGATTGACCATGAGTCGAAAAATATTAGCTGATGGGAGCACAAGTTCATTTTTTTAATATGTTTGAAATTTTCCATAATAGTATTTTTAAAAATCAAATGTCACCCTGTACTTAATTATTTTCAGTGACTTTTCATACTTCTTAGGATAAAAAGATCAAACTCCTAATTCACGCTACAAGGCTTTGAACACTCTAGCACTGATCATCACCCCAGCCGCAGCACACATCACCTCCCTTCCCTCTGCTTCACCTGCCAAGGCTTTTCGTCCCCCAGTATTTCTGGGCATCTGTGTGCTCTGCCTTCTGCTGGATCCTTCCTATCCTCCTTCTATTAAACTATCTCACAGCACCATGGACAGCTCAATCAAGGCAATTACAGTGGCAGCAATTGCATTTACATTTGGTTGAGGATTTTATTAACATGTAACTCCCAATAGGGAACTGGGGTGGATTTGTTCTAGTATCTTACTTGTAAGAAGGTACTTAAATACTGAAGTGTCAATGGAATGAAATAAATAAAATTAGTCGATGACATCCAATCAATTGCTGGTAAGTAATTTATGTGTAGTTTGAGCATTCTTTGGGATTGCCTTTCTTAGGGATTGGAATGAAAACTGACCTTTTCCAGTCCTGTGGCCCCTGTTGAGTTCTCCAAATTTGCTGGCATATTGAGTGCAGCACTTTCACAGCATCATCTTTCAGGATTTGAAATAGCTCAACTGGAATTCCATCACATCCACTAGCTTTGTTCGTAGTGATGCTTTCTAAGGCCCACTTGACTTCACATTCCAGGATGTCTGGCTCTAGATCAGTGATCACACCATTGTGATTATCTGGCTCATGAATCTTTTTTGTACAGTTCTTCTGTGTATTCTTGCCACCTCTTCTTAATAGCTTCTGCTTCTGTTAGGTCCATACCATTTCTGTCCTTTATCGAACCCATCTTTGCCTGAAATGTTCCCTTGATATCTCTAATTTTCTTGAAGAGATCTCTGCTCTTTCCCATTCTGTTGTTTTCCTCTATTTCTTTGCATTGATCGCTGAGGAAGGCTTTCTTATCTCTCCTGGCTATTCTTTGGAACTCTGCATTCAAATGGGAATATCTTTCCTTTTCTCCTTTGCTTTTCACTTCTCTTCTTCTCACAGCTATTTGTAAGGCCACCTCAGACATTTCTTTTCCATGGGGATGGTCTTGATCCCTGTCTCCTGTACAATGTCACGAACCTCCATCCATAGTTCATCAGGCACTCTGTCTATCAGATCTAGTCCCTTAAATCTATTTCTCACTTCTACTGTATAGTCATAAGGGATTTGATTTAGGTCATACCTGAATGGTCTAGTGGTTTTCCCTACTCTCTTCAGTTTAAGTCTGAATTTGGCAATAAGGAGTTCATGATCTGAGCCACAGTCAGCTCCTGGTCTTGTTTTTGCTGACTGTATAGAGCTTCTCCATCTTTGGCTGCAAAGAATATAATCAATCTGATTTCGGTGTTGGCCATCTGGTGATGTCCATGTGTAGAGTCATCTCTTGTGTTGTTGGAAGAGGGTGTTTGCTATGACCAGTGTGTTCTCTTGGCAGAACTCTATTAGCCTTTGCCCCGCTTCATTCCCAAAGAATGCTCAACCTACCACACAATTGCACTCATCTCTCACGCTAGTAAAGTAATGCTCAAAATTCTCCAAGACAGGCTTCAGCAATACGTGAACTGTGAACTTCCAGATGTTCAAGCTGGTTTTAGAAAAGGCAGAGAAACCAGAGATCAAATTGCCAGTATCTGCTGGATCATCGAAAAAGCAAGAGAGTTCCAGAAAAAACATCTATTTCTGCTTTATTGACTATGCCAAAGCCTTCGACTGTGTGGATCACAATAAACTGGGGAAAATTCGGAAAGAGATGGGAATACCAGACCACCTGACCTGCCTCTTGAGAAACCTGTATGCAGGTCAGGAAGCACCAGTTAGAACTGGACATGGAACAACAGACTGGTTCCAAATAGGAAAAGGGGTAGGTCAAGGCTGTATATTGTCACCCTGCTTACTTAACTTATATGCAGAGTACATCATGAGAAACGCTGGGCTGGATGAAGCACAAGCTGGAATCAAGATTGCCGGGAGAAATATCAATAACCTCAGATATGCAAATGACACCACCCTTATGGCAGAGAGTGAAGAGGAACTAAAAAGCCTCTTGATGAAAGTGAAAGAGGAGAGTGAAAAAGTTGGCTTAAAGCTTAGCATTCAGAAAACTAAGATCATAGCATCTGGTCCCATCACCTCATGGGAAATAGATGGGGAAACAGTGGAAACAGTGTCAGACTTTATTTTTGGGGTCTCCAAAATCACTGCAGATGGTCATTGCAGCCATGAAATTAAAAGACGCTTACTCCTTGGAAGGAAAGTTATGACCAACCTAGATAGCATATTAAAAAGCAGAGACATCACTTTGCCAACAAAATCCATCTAGTCAAGGCTATGGTTTTCCCAGTGATCATGCATGGATGTGAGAGTTGGACTATAAAGAAAGCTGAGTGCCACAGAATTGATGCTTCTGAACTGTGGTGTTGGAGAAGACTCTTGAGAGTCCCTTGGACTGCAAAGAGATCCAACCAGTCCATCCTAGAGGAGATCAGTCCTGGGTGTTCATTGGAAGGACTGATGCTGAAGCTGAAACTCCAGTTCTTTGGCCACCTCATGTGAAGACTTGATTCACTGGAAAAGACCCTGATGCTGGGAGGGATTGGGGGCAGGAGGAGGGGGGGATGACAGAGGATGAGATGGGTGGATGGCATCACCGACTCTATGGGCGTGAGTTTGAGTAAACTCCAGCAGTTGGTGATGGACAGGGAGGCCTGGCGTGCTGCGATTCATGGGGTCCAAAGAGTCGGACACGACTGAGCGACTGAAATGAACTGAACTGAACTGAATTTATGTGTAAGGTGATACTGAAGGTTAGACACAAATTTTTAAAAACGAGGGGGAGAGAAAATGATAATTCTGAGAAAGCATGCTTTCCTTTTTTAGAATGAATCTTTTCTACGAATCTTTGAGGATGGATATCCTACACTGGGGTGGCGGGGTGGGGGTGGGGGGTTTGAGAAGCTAGCTCAGCAGTAAAGAATCTGCCTGCAATGCAGGAGGTGCAGAAGACTCAGGTTCTATCCCTGGGCCTGGAAGATCCCCTGTAGAAGGAAATGGTAAGCCACTTCTTGCTTGAGAAATCCCACGGGCAGAGGAGACTGGCGGGTTATGTCCATAGGGGTAATGAAAAGTCAGACATGACTGAGCGACTGAACACACACACACACACATCCCACACTGAAGCCACCACACCAGGCTCCCCACTGACTCCAGGACAAGAAGGAAATTAAGTCAAAGGGGTCGTGCTGATGTGAGTTACACAGTAGAGAGTCTGTAACAGCCAGAGGTTCTCAAGAGCCGGTGACCAACTGTGGTGGCCCGTTACACTAGGAATGGAGCCCAGGTCCAAAAACGCCAAGGGTTAGTCGTCAACAGAGGGCTGGACCTCACTTTCCCTTCTGCTCTGTGCTTGACAGGAGACTGAGATGGGCTGGAGAGTGGGGCAAGTGAGGGCACATCAGCTCTTGTTGCAAAGTATCTCCTTTTAGCAGAACTGAAATCTGAACCTCTCCCATCTCCTTTATTCATTACCCCTTATGTGCAATATATCCTCTACATTCAGAGAATCCCTGTGTGAATACATCCCCTCCTGGCATTCTGTCACCTGCGCAGAAAGAATATAGGTTTCTGTCCCTGCATCAGATGTATTTTAAGTGTCTTCTATGAGCAAGGTTACATAAAAATGAACAAAACCATTCTGGGTCCTTACCTTGAATGTTGTTGTTTTGGTTGCTAAGTTGTGTCAGAGTCTTTTGCAACCCCATGGGCTATAGCCCACCAGGCTTCTCTGTCTATGGGATTTCCCAGGCAAGAAACTGAAGGGGGTTGCCATTTCCTTCTCCAGGAGGTCTTCCCAACCCAGGAGTTGACCATCATACAGAACGTTTACCAAGAAATTAACAGCAGTTTTATCTGGGGGGTGTAGGTATTTTTATTTTATATTGTTCTTTCTTTTTCACACAATGTTTTCTACAAAGGACTTTGATTGCTTTTTATAATCACAGCGAAAAATAAAAATTATCAAGGGAAAACTGGGAAATACTACATGGAACATAAAATTCTATTAATGAGAAAACAAAGTTAATAATAACATTGTCATAATGAGAAAACTAACTTAAAACAGAGTACCTCATTTTTAACCATTGTAGAAAATTGAAATTCTTTTTAGATGCATTCGTTTATCTGCCACTTACTTATCAAAGAGATTTCAGGCATTCAGTGGGGAATTCACTAGAAGTTGGGTTTATTTCCATGCACTATCCCTTAAGTTTAGCTAAATGCTTAAACTGAAAAAGTCTCAACGTGCCTACAATAGACTAGTTCCCTGAATTCCAAGCTAGGAAGCAATAGGTGTTTATTTCAATTACAAATTGTAAAAAACAACAACAACATAAACTTTAGTAGTAATATTCTAACACATAACTTGCCAATCAAGCAAAAATGCCAATTACTCAGTATTTGTCATCTATTCATCTGCCCACGTATTCATTCTGCATGCACTGGCCGAGCGCTCGCTGTTGTAAGCAGCGTGTTGAGACTCTAAGCACATACAGATCCCAGCTCTCCAGAATCATCACGCTAACACTGGCAGGACACCATGAAGCATGTGGAAGGGAAAGAAAATACACCACCTCACCTCCTGTCGTTGTCTTATGAGCTAATAAATGTGTGAAAGAAAAGAAGGAAGATCAGTAGTGGGTGGTTGAAACACAGCTATGGAATTCCAAAAGGAAAATGATTTATAAATTGAATGAGAAACAATAACCAAGGAATCCAGTCAAGTGGTGCGTATTGCCAAATTACCAGAAAACTTCTGATTTAAATCAGATCAAGTTACAAGTTCCTCATTATTAATATATGTCTTAGAAATGATGCCCAATAGATGGCCAACAGTCACATTCACAATTGCCTAAGAGCTATGGGTGATGCTCAAGTGCACACCCTGTCTAATTAATAGGCATTGGAGCCAGCAATGCAAAAGTGACACATGCCTGATGGACAGATTTATAATTATTACAGAGAAACTTGCAATTGCCCATAGCCACAATCAGCCCCTTTGACTTGATATGTTTCTGAGCCAAACAGCATTGCTCTGAAAGTAATCCACTCACGATCAAATGAGTCAGAGCAGATACAATGGCAAATGTGACGGTAATGGTCCTCAGTGAAGAGAGGAAGTAGGGAAGAAAGGAGAAAGGAAGACTAAATAAAAGTAAGCAGAAAAAAAAAAAAACAGAATATGTATCCAACTGTTGTGTGAAAATTGTAAAAATCTTAATTATGTTGAATTGGTTCATAGTGCTTTTTAAGTCTACTATATTCTGCTATTTCTCTGTATATTCATTCTATTAATTTTTGAGAGTTTGATGTTGAAACTCCAACTAACAATCTCAATTTATCTACTTAAAAATTGTAACATATAGTGGAACTATATGTAACCTGTATTTTCCAAGTTTCTTGTAAATTTGTTATCATACTTTCATAATTTAAAAAAATAGAAACAAAAAATAAAAATTAACAAAGGAAGCTTTTCCATAGATCATTAGTTAAATGCCATTTCTGCAAGTTTTAAGCATCTAACCTGCACAATGCTCTCAAGTTTGTGGCCCTTTTTCTGCGGACACCCTAAAGATATCCTGCTTCCGCCACTGATAAGCACGAGTGGTCATCATTGTATGAATGATGACCGCCCTGATGCCGGATGCCCACCTCTCCTCCTGACCCCAGCCTGTAGCGTGGGTGCCTGACTCTTTCCAACCCCATAGACTGTAGCCCACCAGGCTCTTCTTTCCATGGGATTCTCCAGGCAAGAACACTGGAGTGGGGTGCCATGCCCTCCTCCAGGGATCTTCCTGACCCAGGGAACCGACCTGCATCTCAAGTTTCCTGCACTGGCAGGGGGGTTCTTTGTCACTTGCGCCACCTAGGAAACCCCCAGCCTTCAGCAGAGGCTCTCAGACCAGGAACCCAGAGGCAGCAGCAGCAGCTGTATCTGCATTTGTTGAAAATGCATGTTTCCAGGCTCCATCTCAGAGCTACTAACTGAGAAACTCAGGTCGGGGTCCCACGGTCTCTTCAACAAGCTCCTTCAAGTGACCCTGATACTCAGGAAAGTGTGAGAATCAGATCCTGGAACTTCTGCCAGGCTGAGAGTGGCCACAAGGCACTATCCTCTATAGGCTGTGACCTTGCTGCCGGAAGAACAGGTGGAAGGGTCCGTGTCATCTACACGGCTCAAAGATCCCTCGCCAGTGATGCGCCAGCCTAGTGCCTAGTGACGCACCAGCAACTCAGACCCCGGGCACAGGGTCACAGAAACTCCCACGTGGGTCCAGAGGGGCCGTGTATAATAATCCCCACTGCAGGAGGTTAAGGATTGATCTGTGTGTCCATCACTGGCGAAGATAAAATGTAAAATGAGAATGTAAGAAAGCAACATAGATGAAGTGCAAATCCCTAGTGAGGAAGAAGCAAAGGTTAAGTTAGAAAAAAGAACAATATTGATCACCTTGTCTTATTAGGTATTAACCACCTATATTTGATAGAGGGCTAGCTTACACCTATAAATATCAAGTAAAAATGCAGGCATGCTCAACAATACTAGTTTTGAAAGGACACATGTAAACAAAAAGATTCAAATTAAACACCTCTGAATGGCTGCCAAGGAGCGGAGCAGTCAGTTGAGTGGGAGGGAACCACAGAGGTGAAATGAGGAATGAACGAACGGATAGTTAACTAATGAAAGAAAAGCCCTCTGAGGACCATCGACAATGATATACCACCAACTGAGCAAGGTGACTAATGCAGAGAAGGAGCGGGAGAGGGAGACAGACAGAGAGAGAGACACGACACCTTTCCCACGTCACACACATTCTGTGTCAGAATTTGAATCCATTAACCCATTGCCTTATTCAAAAGCCTAGCTGTCTCCTTTTAAATGCTGCCTTTGATGATCACATAAGTTTTGCAGATATGTTTGTGCTCATTCATTGCCCCAATATTTAGGGGGGCGTCTAGTAAATTTGGTCTGGGTTACAGAGGAAAGCAAGTCGGGCACTCATGGTCTGATGAGAATTCCATGACTCGGTGGTGGAATATTACATTGTCATCTCCTGTTTAACTATGTGAACCAGAAGGGCAAAGGGCAATCAAACATCCAAAGGCCCTACTCCAGGTGTAGGAGTCATTCTTCTCTCTGACAACTAGGATCACAACTGGGAGCTTAGAGTATCTCTAGGAAGGGGACTTAAAGACACAAAACAACAACAGCTGAGTGATGGAGATCACCACATCATGCCACTGGCTCTTTTCCGTGCTGTGAGAACACGTGCTCTCAGGGATACTCAGCATCCCAGGGGAGCGCAGACTGAACCTGGTGTAAGAACACAACCACTCAAAGACACTCAGCATTCCAGGGGAGTGGAGACCGAACCTGGTGTAAGAATACAACCACTCAGAGACACTCAGCATTCCAGGGGAGTGCAGACCGAACCTGGTGTAAGAACACAACCACTCAGAGACAGTCAGCATCCCAGGGGAGTGGAGACTGAACCTGGTATAAGAACACAACCACTCAGAGACTCAGCATTACAGGGGAGTGCAGACCGAACCTGGTGTAAGAACACAACCACTCAGAGACACTCAGCATTCCAGGGGAGTGGAGACCGAACCTGGTGTAAGAATACAATCACTCAGAGACACTCAGCATTCCGTGAGTGCAGACTGAATCTGCCGTAAGAATACAACCACTCAGAGACAGTCAGCATTCCAGGGGAGTGGAGACCGAACCTGGTGTAAGAACACAACCACTCAGAGACACTCATCATCCCAGGGGAGTGGAGACCGAACCTGGTGTAAGAACACAACCACTCAGAGACTCAGCATCCCAGGGGAGCACAGACCGAACCTGGTGTAAGAATACAACCACTCAGAGACTCAGCATTCCAGGGGAGTGCAGACCGAACCTGGTGTAAGAACACAACCACTCAGAGACTCAGCATTCCAGGGGAGTGCAGACCGAACCTGGTGTAAGAATACAACCACTCAGAGACTCAGCATTCCAGGGGAGCGCAGACCGAACCTGGTGTAAGAATACAACCACTCAGAGACTCAGCATTCCAGGGGAGTGCAGACCGAACCTGGTGTAAGAATACAACCACTCAGAGACTCAGCATTCCAGGGGAGCGCAGACCGAACCTGGTGTAAGAACACAACCACTCAGAGACTCAGCATTCCAGGGGAGTGCAGACCGAACCTGGTGTAAGAACACAACCACTCAGAGACACTCAGCATTCCGGGAGTGCAGACTGAACCTGCCGTAAGAATACAACCACTCAGAGACACTCAGCATTCCAGGGGAGTGCAGACCGAACCTGGTGTAAGAATACAACCACTCAGAGACTCAGCATTCCAGGGGAGTGCAGACCGAACCTGGTGTAAGAACACAACCACTCAGAGACACTCAGCATTCCGGGAGTGCAGACTGAACCTGCCGTAAGAATACAACCACTCAGAGACACTCACCATCCCAGGGGAGCGCAGACCGAACCTGGTGTAAGAACACAACCACTCAGAGACACTCAGCATCCCAGGGGAGCGCAGACCGAACCTGGTGTAAGAACACAACCACTCAGAGACACTCAGCATCCCAGGGGAGCGCAGACCGAACCTGGTGTAAGAACACAACCACTCAGAGACACTCAGCATCCCAGGGGAGCGCAGACCGAACCCGGTGTAAGAACACAACCACTCAGAGACACTCAGCATCCCAGGGGAGCGCAGACCGAACCTGGTGTAAGAATACAACCACTCAGAGACACTCAGCATCCCAGGGGAGCGCGGACTGAATCTGGTGTAAGAACACAACCACTCAGAGACACTCAGCATTCCAGGGGAGTGCAGACTGAATCTGGTGTAAGAACACAACCACTCAGAGACACTCAGCATCCCAGGGGAGCGCAGACCGAACCCGGTGTAAGAACACAACCACTCAGAGACACTCAGCATCCCAGGGGAGCGCAGACCGAACCTGGTGTAAGAACACAACCACTCAGAGACTCAGCATTCCAGGGGAGTGCAGACCGAACCTGGTGTAAGAACACAACCACTCAGAGACAGTCAGCATTCCAGGGGAGTGCAGACCGAACCTGGTGTAAGAACACAACCACTCAGAGACACTCAGCATTCCAGGGGAGTGCAGACCGAACCTGGTGTAAGAACACAACCACTCAGAGACACTCAGCATCCCAGGGGAGTGCAGACCGAACCTGGTGTAAGAATACAACCACTCAGAGACTCAGCATTCCAGGGGAGTGCAGACCGAACCTGGTGTAAGAACACAACCACTCAGAGACTCAGCATTCCAGGGGAGCGCAGACCGAACCTGGTGTAAGAACACAACCACTCAGAGACAGTCAGCATTCCAGGGGAGCGCAGACCGAACCTGGTGTAAGAACACAACCACTCAGAGACTCAGCATTCCAGGGGAGTGCAGACCGAACCTGGTGTAAGAACACAACCACTCAGAGACACTCAGCATTCCGGGAGTGCAGACTGAACCTGCCGTAAGAATACAACCACTCAGAGACACTCAGCATTCCAGGGGAGTGCAGACCGAACCTGGTGTAAGAATACAACCACTCAGAGACTCAGCATTCCAGGGGAGTGCAGACCGAACCTGGTGTAAGAATACAAACCACTCAGAGACACTCAGCATTCCGGGAGTGCAGACTGAACCTGCCGTAAGAATACAACCACTCAGAGACACTCAGCATTCCAGGGGAGCGCAGACCGAACCTGGTGTAAGAACACAACCACTCAGAGACTCAGCATTCCAGGGGAGTGCAGACCGAACCTGGTGTAAGAACACAACCACTCAGAGACACTCAGCATTTCGGGAGTGCAGACTGAACCTGCCGTAAGAATACAACCACTCAGAGACACTCAGCATTCCAGGGGAGTGCAGACCGAACCTGGTGTAAGAATACAACCACTCAGAGACTCAGCATTCCAGGGGAGTGCAGACCGAACCTGGTGTAAGAATACAAACCACTCAGAGACACTCAGCATTCCGGGAGTGCAGACTGAACCTGCCGTAAGAATACAACCACTCAGAGACACTCAGCATTCCAGGGGAGCGCAGACCGAACCTGGTGTAAGAACACAACCACTCAGAGACACTCAGCATCCCAGGGGAGCGCAGACCGAACCCGGTGTAAGAACACAACCACTCAGAGACACTCAGCATCCCAGGGGAGCGCAGACCGAACCCGGTGTAAGAACACAACCACTCAGAGACACTCAGCATCCCAGGGGAGCGCAGACCGAACCTGGTGTAAGAACACAACCACTCAGAGACACTCAGCATCCCAGGGGAGCGCAGACCGAACCTGGTGTAAGAACACAACCACTCAGAGACACTCAGCATCCCAGGGGAGCGCAGACCGAACCCGGTGTAAGAACACAACCACTCAGAGACACTCAGCATCCCAGGGGAGCGCAGACCGAACCTGGTGTAAGAATACAACCACTCAGAGACACTCAGCATCCCAGGGGAGCGCGGACTGAATCTGGTGTAAGAACACAACCACTCAGAGACACTCAGCATTCCAGGGGAGTGCAGACTGAATCTGGTGTAAGAACACAACCACTCAGAGACACTCAGCATCCCAGGGGAGCGCAGACCGAACCCGGTGTAAGAACACAACCACTCAGAGACACTCAGCATCCCAGGGGAGCGCAGACCGAACCTGGTGTAAGAACACAACCACTCAGAGACTCAGCATTCCAGGGGAGTGCAGACCGAACCTGGTGTAAGAACACAACCACTCAGAGACAGTCAGCATTCCAGGGGAGTGCAGACCGAACCTGGTGTAAGAACACAACCACTCAGAGACACTCAGCATTCCGGGAGTGCAGACTGAACCTGCCGTAAGAATACAACCACTCAGAGACACTCAGCATTCCAGGGGAGTGCAGACCGAACCTGGTGTAAGAACACAACCACTCAGAGACACTCAGCATCCCAGGGGAGTGCAGACCGAACCTGGTGTAAGAATACAACCACTCAGAGACTCAGCATTCCAGGGGAGCGCAGACCGAACCTGGTGTAAGAACACAACCACTCAGAGACTCAGCATCCCAGGGGAGCGCAGACCGAACCTGGTGTAAGAACACAACCACTCAGAGACTCAGCATTCCAGGGGAGTGCAGACCGAACCTGGTGTAAGAACACAACCACTCAGAGACTCAGCATTCCAGGGGAGCGCAGACCGAACCTGGTGTAAGAACACAACCACTCAGAGACTCAGCATTCCAGGGGAGCGCAGACCGAACCTGGTGTAAGAACACAACCACTCAGAGACTCAGCATTCCAGGGGAGTGCAGACCGAACCTGGTGTAAGAACACAACCACTCAGAGACACTCAGCATTCCGGGAGTGCAGACTGAACCTGCCGTAAGAATACAACCACTCAGAGACACTCAGCATTCCAGGGGAGCGCAGACCGAACCTGGTGTAAGAATACAACCACTCAGAGACTCAGCATTCCAGGGGAGTGGAGACCGAACCTGGTGTAAGAACACAACCACTCAGAGACACTCAGCATCCCAGGGGAGCGCAGACCGAACCTGGTGTAAGAACACAACCACTCAGAGACACTCAGCATCCCAGGGGAGCGCAGACCGAACCTGGTGTAAGAACACAACCACTCAGAGACACTCAGCATCCCAGGGGAGCGCAGACCGAACCCGGTGTAAGAACACAACCACTCAGAGACAGTCAGCATTCCAGGGGAGTGGAGACCGAACCTGGTGTAAGAATACAATCACTCAGAGACACTCAGCATTCCGTGAGTGCAGACTGAACCTGCCGTAAGAATACAACCACTCAGAGACACTCAGCATCCCAGGGGAGCGCAGACCGAACCTGGTGTAAGAACACAACCACTCAGAGACACTCAGCATCCCAGGGGAGCACAGACCGAACCTGGTGTAAGAATACAACCACTCAGAGACACTCAGCATTCCAGGGGAGTGCAGACTGAATCTGGTGTAAGAACACAACCACTCAGGGACACTCAGCATCCCAGGGGAGTGCAGACCGAACCTGCTCTGAGAACACGTGCTCTCAGGGACACACAGCATCCCAGGGGAGTGCAGACCGAACCTGGTGTAAGAACACAACCACTCAGAGACACTCAGCATTCCAGGGGAGTGCAGACTGAATCTGGTGTAAGAACACAACCACTCAGGGACACTCAGCATCCCAGGGGAGTGCAGACCGAACCTGGTGTAAGAACACAACCACTCAGAGACTCAGCATTCCAGGGGAGCGCAGACCGAACCTGGTGTAAGAACACAACCACTCAGAGACTCAGCATTCCAGGGGAGCGCAGACCGAACCTGGTGTAAGAACACAACCACTCAGAGACTCAGCATTCCAGGGGAGTGCAGACCGAACCTGGTGTAAGAACACAACCACTCAGAGACACTCAGCATTCCGGGAGTGCAGACTGAACCTGCCGTAAGAATACAACCACTCAGAGACACTCAGCATCCCAGGGGAGTGCAGACCGAACCTGCTCTGAGAACACGTGCTCTCAGGGACACACAGCATCCCAGGGGAGTGCAGGCCGACCTTGCTCTGGCCACTGGGGTAAAAACTGACAACCATCGTGAAAATAATCCCTTACTTCTGGATGGCCCTTTACAGTGGAAAAAAACATTTTTCCTGCCCTGCTTCATGTGAACTTCACCATAGGCAAGGTACGACTCATCATGCCTGTTTTGTAGGCTCTGAATATGTTTAAATGCAGTCATTACTTGAGTTTTATCCTTTGCATATTCTAAATGAGTGCACAACGAATCTTTCCCCAGCCTTAAGATAAGGCTTTCTACTGCAGACTATATTTAAAAACAAAACAAATAAACACCAATGAAATATTTCCCTTCATCTCATCTCATTTTTTTACTACTATTTTTTCCTCTCTGTCTCTCCCTACACACAGTGGTTTGGTCTCTCTGTCGAGGTGGCTTCCTTGTGACCCCATGAACTATAGCCCCCCAGGTTCCTGCGTCCATGGGATTTCCTAGGCAAGAGTACTGGAGGGGATTGCTCTTTCCTTCTTCAAGGGATCTTCCCAACCCAGGAATCAAACCTGGGTCTCCTGCATTGCAGGCGGATTCTTTACCGACTGAGCTACAAGATATCCCCATACATATCTACCATAACGTTTATCATTACAACTAGTTGCTTTTATTTTTCCCTCTACCTAAATTACATAAAACTACTGATGCTTAAAAACACAGGGAGACTGTGCAAGTGAGCCATCCTCATTTACTCCTTATCCCAGAGTTCTTATTAAGGGATGTAAAACTTTGTAGCAGGTGGGGTTTTATGAGATGAATGGCTATGATTAACATTTCACAAAGGCATTTAATTTGGCAGATCAAAACCACAACACTCAGAACTTTGATTTGAACTGAGGTTTGCTGGGGTACACAGGACAGCTAGTTGACAATTTTCTTTTTCTTTTCATCTCTTTCGAAACTGCTTGCCGTTGCAAAGACTTGTTAGAAAGCAGATGTGTTGCAAAAGTCTGCATCGAGACAAAAGGAATCTGCATTGATTCTCCTCCTGCTGACTTTCTGTGTGAGCTGGTAAAGGAGACTTAATTTATGTGAGCAAGCCTTTCTGGCTTTGACTCAGCCCCTCAGCTGCATCAGACTTGCTCATTTGTCCAAGCACAGAAGTGGCCTTCAGTCACCTGGGTTTTCCAGGGGAGGCAGTGAGAGCCCAGGAAAACACTGAGCACATAATTAGCCTCACAAATGATTTAGTCTTGATTATTTTCTTTTCTTAAAATATTTTTCTTCAATGCTTAGGTTTTTAAAAGCTTTCTTTTTTTTTTCTTTTTTTTTTTTTTTTTAATTTTTTATTAGTTGGAGGCTAATTACTTCACAACATTTCAGTGGGTTTTGTCATACATTGATATGAATCAGCCATAGATTTACACGTATTCCCCATCCCAATTCCCCCTCCCACCTCCCTCTCCACCCGATTCCTCTGGGTCTTCCCAGTGCACCAGGCCCGAGCACTTGTCTCATGCATCCCACCTGGGCTGGGGATCTGTTTCACCATAGATAGTATACATGCTGTTCTTTTGAAATATCCCACCCTCACATTCTCCCACAGAGTTCAAAAGTCTGTTCTGTATTTCTGTGTCTCTTTTTCTGTTTTGCATATAGGGTTATCGTAACCATCTTTCTAAATTCCATATATATGCGTTAGTATGCTGTAATGTTCTTTATCTTTCTGGCTTACTTCACTCTGTATAAGGGGCTCCAGTTTCATCCATCTCATTAGGACTGGTTCAAATGAATTCTTTTTAACGGCTGAGTAATATTCCATGGTGTATATGTACCACAGCTTCCTTATCCATTCATCTGCTGATGGGCATCTAGGTTGTTTCCATGTCCTGGCTATTATAAATAGTGCTGCGATGAACATTGGGGTGCACGTGTCTCTTTCAGATCTGGTTTCCTCAGTGTGTATGCCCAGAAGTGGGATTGCTGGGTCACATGGCAGTTCTATTTCCAGTTTTTTAAGAAATCTCCACACTGTTTTCCATAGCGGCTGTACTAGTTTGCATCTCAGATTGGGAGAAAATAATAGCAAATGAAGAAACAGACAAAGGATTAATCTCAAAAATATACAAGCAACTCCTGAAGCTCAATTCCAGAAAAATAAATGACCCAATTCAAAAATGGGCCAAAGAACTAAACAGACATTTCTCCAAAGAAGACATACAGATGGCTAACAAACACATGAAAAGATGCTCAACGTCACTCATTATTAGAGAAATGCAAATCAAAACCACAATGAGGTACCATTACACGCCAGTCAGGATGGCTGCTATCCAAAAGTCTACAAGCAATAAATGCTGGAGAGGGTGTGGAGAAAAGGGAACCCTCTTACACTGTTGGTGGGAATGCAAACTAAAAGCTTTCTTATAGGAGCACAGCTGGTTAACAATGTCACGATAGGGTCAGGCGTACAGCAGAGTAATTCAGTCATCCAGATAAATGCTTGTCAAGACCTGTCTTCCATTCAGGCGGTTACGTAACATTGAGCAGAGGCCCCCGTGCTACACGGGAGACCCTTGCTGGTTGTCCGTCTCCGTCAGTTGCTGCTGCTTTGGCTACACAGTAGGTCCGTGTTATGTTCTGGGCTCAATCACTCAGTCGTGGCCAACTCTTTGCAGCCCCATAGACTCTTGTGTCCATGGAATTTTCCAGGCAAGAATACTGGGGTAGGTTGCTGCTTCCTACTCCAGGGCACCTTCCTGACCCAGCGATCAAACCCGCATCTCGTGGGTCTCCTGCCGTGGCTGGAAGGTTCTTTACCACTAGCACCACCTGGGAAGCCCAGGTCCTTGTTGGTTATCCATTTTAAATATAGCAGTGTGTACATGTCAATATTTAAGTTTCAAAATATTTTCGAAAGTAAGTTACATTTGACAATCAATGTGCTGTATTCAATGTGATTCTGTTGTATTTTTTCCTTCTGTAAAATAAAAAACTCCTTAAACTGAAGGCATATTTTGAAATAATGATCCATTAGCATAAGAAAAAGTTTTATTATGTTTATTTAGTTTTATTATGAGGACTTAAGACAGAAATCATCTTTTGTTTTGTTCTTCCCCCCAGTGATAACATCCTTTATCAACTGTGTTGGCTCATTTTATTATGTCTTTAGGGGGGACTAGACCTCAAAAGTGGTTTCGATGTTAATTGTGATCATATTTTTGAATGGCTTAATTATCATCTTTGCCCAAAATGTTTTGATCTTCCTTTCAGGGACTTTAAATCTGCCTGATAAAGTTACCTGATAAAATCAACTACAATGAAAAATTAAAAAAACAACTGTATATTACCCAAGTTTCTAAGTTTTGTGCTCATAGCTAAATACTGGGCTTCCCAGCTGGCACTAGTGGTAAAGAACCCACCTTTCAATGCAGGAGATGGAAGAGATGCAGGTTCGATCCTTGAGTCAGGAAGGTCTCCTGGAGGAGGGCATGGAGACCCGCTCCAGTATTCCTGCCTGGAGAATCCCATGGAAGGAGGTGCTTGGCGGGCTACAGTCCACAGGGTCACACAGAGTAGGACACGACTGAAGTGCCTTAGCATGGCATACAGAGCACAAGCTAAATACCCTAAACCAGAAGACAAAAACCCACGGGAAACCGTCTACAAATGCTGAAAGGTAAACGCAGCCTAGGATCGGGCAAGCTGGCCCGCTGTTTCTTTAGGTAGGAAGGACTGGGTTGGACCTTTATGAATGGTGGGTCTTGAACTACCGGTACATTGAAGTGTACAGAGATGATTATCTTCCTGTGTCTCCCCCTCCCCCCGAGCACCCTGAGCTCAGCCCTGCTGTGCCCTCTGCCTGGAGCCCCGAAGTAGGAGCCCCCAGCCCCACCCAGTCCACTGTGCCCTCGCCTGCGCCTTCCTTCAGGTTCTGCTGCATTTGTCTAATCTCAGCTCAGACCTCTGGCTCCCAGGCAAGCCCTCTTTGACCTCCCAAGTCACACCCCCCAGCCCCCTTCACGGCTCTCTCTGACACTGATCATGATGTCCACTGTGGGCTTTGATGGCTCCTGGATCAAGGTCTGTCTCCCCTGGCGGACTGTGAGCCCAGGAGGAAAAAGTTGGGCGTGTAGTTTCAGTGCCAGACACTTGGTCCAAGTTTAATGACTATTTAATTTCTTTTTGGGGGGAGGAAGGTGGCCCATGCGGCATGCAGGACCCTAGTTCCCAGACCAGGGGTTGAACCTGTGCCCCCAGCAGTGGAAGCACAGAATCTTAACCCTGAACCACCAGGAGGTCCCTGTTGCATCAGTAAATACGGAACACACGCTTCTGCTAGACTGACCGGCCTGTTTCTTATGCATACTCACACCGCAAGTTAACCACCTTCCCCCTTTCTGAGCTGGGTCACCTGTCACAGACGCTTTGTTAGCACCCTGTACACACGGCCGGTGAGGATTCCAGAGGACAAAGCAGTGAGAAGCACCAGCGGCTGCGGGCGGATGGCCCCTGGGCTCCACGTGGGCCCGCTGACAGTGCCACTCAAGCCTCCGTCTCCGCAAAACACCAACGGCCACCCGCACCCTGCACCTTGGAGCTGTCTCGGGAGCAGTTGAAACTGACCGTCAAAACTGTGAATGCTAAAGATCACCATGAGTTCAGAATATTTTAAACCATAGTACCTACAACTGGTAGAAAGGTTGGTTCGTTTGGGGAACAAATCATTACTATTTTCATATGACAGGTGTTTCAGATCTTTCTTTGACTCTTCTATGTTATATAGGATGTCATCTCTCTCCTCGAGAAATATTTTACATCCCAATAATACCCACAAGATTATGGTTGCTCAGTGGTAAGGAATCCACTTGCCAAGCAGGAAACTCGCCTGCCAAGCAGAAGACGCAGGTTTGACCCCTGGGTTGGGAAGATCCCGAGAAAACGGAAATGGCAACCCGCTCCAGTGTTGTACGGATGCACTGTGACTTTTCTCCTTCCATCTGTTGATGAACATTTGGGCTGTTTATAGTTTTGGTGATTATAAATATAGTTACAATAATATCCCATGTATAATATGTAAATATCCCATTTGGTGTAGCATATTTCTTCTTTTAGGAAAACGCTTTAGGTGGGATTTCTGGGTCTTATGATAAACACATGTTTAATTTTTTTAAAAATTAAACTTTTTGCCAAAGTCAATGCAACATCTTACATTCCCACTGACAGAGTTTATAACCTCCAGCTGCTCAAAATTTCTCCAACAATTAACATAGTCATATTACTATTATTATTTTCACTAATCTAATAGATGTGATTTTTATTTTCATTTCTCTGTTGACTCTTCATACTGAGCAACTTCCCTTTTGCTTGTTGATCATATATCTTAGTTTGCAAAGCACCTATTCCAATCTTTTGCTTATTCTTTTTTGACTTATTTGTCTGCTTGTTACTGTGTTGTAAGGCATTTTTTATACATTCTAGGTGGAAGTTCTTTGTCAGTTACATGACTCACAAGTATTTTCTGCCAATTCAAGACTAACTTTTGGTTTTCCTTCTTACTGTCTTTCAAAAAGCAAAAGTTTTAATTTTAATGAAATGCACTTGGTCAATTAAATTTTGTGCTGTTTGTGTTTTATAAGTGTTTTTAAATGTGTTTTCCACATTTTTAGAACAATGGAAATATGTTAGATTCTTCCCCCTCTTTCTTATGCAGGCTCATGTCCTCAATTATCTGTCACTCTCCTCTCTGACTGCAAGTGCTTCATTAGCCTTGAGGACACTCACCCACATAATCCCTGGGCCCCGGCCAAAGTGAGCCTGTTCTCTTACAGGATCTGATTTGGTTCCCACTGAAGCTCCCAGAGATATATCTGGGTCTCTGATTTCTTAAAATGAAGCACCAAATTAAATTCAGCTACAGAGCTTTGTCATTGTGATTTCCCTTAGCAAAGAGGGAAAAGTCAGTAACTACATTGAAAAGTCATATATCTTTTCAACCTGCCATTTCCAAAGAAACATTTTTGTAGCAAGAAGCTACCAGCATCCATTCATGAGGATAGGTACATTTTTCAGTGTATCTCCAGGCCTATCACACTGTAAGTAATAGTAAGTTTTTCTTTTCTAATTGACTGATGGACAGAAAAGGTATCGCCCTAACAGAAGCAGAAGACATTAAGAAGAGGTGGCAAGAATACACAGAAGAACTGTACAAAAAAGGTCTTCATGATCCAGATAATCACGATGCTGTGATCACTCAGCCAGACATCCTGGAATATGAAGTCAAGTGGGCCTTAGGGAGCATCACAATGAACGAAGCTAGTGGAGGTGATGGAATTCCAGTTGAGCTAATTCAAATCCTAAAAGTTGATGCTGTGAAAGTGCTGCACTCAATATGCCAGCAAATTTGGAACTCAACAGTGGCCACAAGACTGGAAAAGGTCAGTTTTCATTCCAATCCCTAAGAAAGGCAATACCAAAGAATGCTCAAACTACTGCATAATTGCACTCATCTCATATGATAGCAAAGTGATGCTCAAAATTCTTCAATCCAGGCTTCAACAGTACATGAACCGTGAACTTCCAGGTGTTCAAGCTGGATTTAGAAAAGGGGCAGAGGAACCAGAGATCAAATTGCCAACATCCACTGGATCATCAAAAAAAGTAAGAGAGCTCCAGAAAAATATCTACTTGCTTTATTGACTATGCCAAAGCCTTTGACGGTGTGGATCACAACAAACTGTGGAAAATTCTTAAAGAGATAGGAATACCAGACCACCTGACCTGTCCCCTGAGAAATCTGTATGCACATCAAGAAGCAACAGTTAGAACTGGACATGGAACAACAGACTGGTTCCAAATCAGGAAAGAAGTATATCAAGGCTGTATATTGTCACCCTGCTTATTTAACTTCTCTGCAGAGTTCATCATGAGAAATGCTGAACTGGATGAAGCACAAGCTGGAATCAAGATTGCTGGGAGAAATATGAGTAACCTCAGACATGCAGATGACACCACCCTTATGCCAGAAAGCTAAGAAGAACTAAAGAGCCTCTTGATGGAAGTGAAAGAGGAGAGCAAAAAAGTTGGCTTAAAGCTCAACATTCAGAAAACTAAGATCATGGCATCCGGTCCCATTACTTTATGGGAAATAGATGGGGAAACAGTGGAAACAGTGACAGACTTTATTTTGGGGGGTCTCCAAAATTACTGAAGATGGTGACTACAACCATGAAATTAAAAGATGCTTGCTCCTGGGAAGAAAAGTTATGACCAACCTAGACAGCATATTAAAAAGCAGAGACATTACTTTGCCAACAAAGGTCTGTCTAGTCAAAGCTATCGTTTTTCCAGTAGTCATGTGTGGATGTGAGAGTTGGACTATAAAGAAAGCTGAGCACTGAAGAACTGATGCTTTTGAACTGTGGTGTGTTTGAGAAGACTCTTGAGAGTCCCTTGGATTGCAAGGAGATCCAACCAGTCCAATCTAAAGGAGATCAGTCTTGAATATTCATTGGAAGGACTGATGTTGAGGCTGAAACTCCAATACTCTGCCCACCTGATGCGAAGAACTGATTTGAAAAGACCCTGATGCTGGGAAAGATTGAAGGTGGGAAGAGAAGGGCACAACAGAGGATGAGATGGTCAGATGGCATTGCTGACTCAATGGACATGAGTTTGAGTAAACTCTGGAAGTTGGTGATGGACAGGGAGGCCTGGCGTGCTGCAGTTCATGGGGTCGCAAAGGTTCGGATACCACTGAGTGACTGAACTGAACTTAATGTTTTCAAATGATGTAGACCAGTTATACCTTTGTAGAAGTTGAATGTTACAGTGTAAGTTGTAATTGTGTTACAATTCTGAAGATTGTCATTGAAATAACTGCCCATCTTTTTGAACCAAAGTGGCAGGAAATGCAAACTGCCATAGCTGATCTGCAAACAGCATTGAAAAAATTACTCAACATAAGTAAACCACGTATACTAGGAAAATGCTCTGTGAATATCAGCAGAAATATTTTCCAGACTTGCCAGCAATCTATTTTTGTTCTTTTGTCTAAATCCCTGCAGGATTGTGTGTCTTCTAACATTTTAATATGGGGATTTTTTTTTTTTTTCCAAAAGAAAACAGAAAGATAGTATTTGAGGCTGGTCTTTCTGTTTTACAGATGAACGTTAGAAATGCATCTCAAGGGTATTCTGTTATATACATATTTTAAATCATAAGGGCCAAAGGGGATATGTGTATACTTACATCTGATTCACGTTATACAGCAAAAACCAGCACAACATTGTAAAGCAATTATCTTTCAATTAAAAATAAATTTGAAAAATAAAAAAATAATACAAATGAGTCTATACACAAAAGACCACATTAGGTGTAGATTGTATTATATTTCATGGGTGTTGATTTATAAAGCAAAACTACCCCAAAACAGGTAGCTTTTTTTAATGAGCTTATAAAATTTCCTTATAGAAGTACTGTGTTTGCATATGCAGATATTTCTACCTCCAAGCAACAGATTCTTGCTCCTCCCTCCTCAGAGTGGACCAGACTTGGTGACTGTTCGCTGGGAGCAGAGTGTGGAGTGGAGAAAGGTAAGACTAGCAACCTCAGTGGAGAAAGCTGGCAAACGCCGCCTTTCCCAAGGGATAAAGGTCAGCATCACCAGAGATGTCTCCGGGTATCATGCACAACCTCGTCTGATGTGCCAAGCAGGACACTCACCTTTTGCTTTTCTTCCTCCCAGTCTACGAGCTCAGTCAAATCATAAAATCATCAGAAAGGCTCAGACTGGAGGGCATCTTTCAGGACACAATCCTGTACTCCCCAAGGCTTTCAGGGGTCAGGAAAAACAAAGAAAAACTGAGAAATTGTCACAGACCAGAGAGGGCAGAGGAGATGTAACAACTGAAGGCAAGGTGGTACTTGGATTGAAACCTAGAACAGAGAGAGGACACTAATGGGAAAAAAATGGTGGGAAAAAAAGAGTCTGGATTCCTGGACCTTAGAATTTTGTTGAAAATGGATTTATCAGTAGGAAATTGTGCTTTTGCTATTAACTAAAACCTCATAACTTCTGGGAGTATGAGGCATGAGTCACATCCCACTGCCAGTAAGTTTTATCCTGCTCACTTTATTTTCACACCAAGCCTGCAATAAAAATATCTTAACACCCTCTCAGTAAACACGGTGATTGGAAAACGGAAACATGAGACTATGGTCTCCTTTGTCGGAAAGCTGCCTGCACATCCAGAAACCGTCCTCAAAGACCAAGTAATTTTCCTCTTTGCTGGATGATTTTGAAAATGAAATGAAGAGCTGAGAACTGAAGTGAAAAGAAAAAAAAAAAAAAAGGCTCAGGATGAACTCAGGCAAAAACTGTGTACTGGGTGGTGGTGGATACAGACTAAAGATGAGACCCAGATCTCACTGAAGGGGAAATCCTCAAAATATCATAGAAGGCAGAGGACAGCGTGAACACCCCCACCACGCGCCATGTCCTAGACGCTCTGCCTTCTGTCTTCTGAAAAGCTCAAGGGACTTGCCTGGTGGTCTAGGGTTGGAGCTTCAGCTTCCAGTGTCGAGCGATGCAGGTTCAATCCCTGGTCAGGGAGCTAGGACTCCACATGTCTGGCAGCCAAAAAAAAAAAAAACAACCAAGAGGCAATATTGTGGCAAATTCAGTGGAGACTTTGAAAATGGTCCATAGCAACAGCAACAAAGATTTAAAAAGTAAAAATAATAAGAGGTTTTAAATTAGGGGTCCAAAACCCCAAAACCAATGCTGTAGATGTCATTAATCCATGGCACAGGTTTTAAAACTGAGCTTCAGTGAGATGGCTTAACTATATCATGTTGTCACCTAGTAAACCTGAGATTCAAACTATGATCAGACTCCAAAAATGCATATTCTGTTTACCAAAATATTTCCCAAAGTTGGTCATTCACAGTGACCATGATACCTGTGTGCCATCTACACTATCATTTTCTTAATACTTATCTGAACCACTTACTTTTTAATTCAAACATTCACTAAAGTGGACACATGTGGGGGTGAGTGTGGGTGTGCTTTTGTGCACGCGTGGACTCAGGGCTACATAAGCTACCAAAACAGAAAAAGAACAGGATTTCTGAAAGACAATGTGAGCTCTTTACAGGTGAGTGTTATAAACGGGGATTACTCTGAGAGGCATGCGTAGGATGGGGGTCAGGGCAGGGAAGGACACGGGGTGGAGGAAACGCTGGCGACCAGGGGACGCGACGTGTGTCTCGAGGTGAAGTGTAAACCGAGGATAACCCGCTTTCTTTTTTTTTTTCCTACCCTGCACTTTTTTTCCATTTATTTTTATTAGTTGGAGGCTAATTACTTTACAATATTGTAGTGGTTTTTGCCATACATTGACATGAATCAGCCATGGATTTACATGTATTTCCCATCCCAATCCCCCCTCCCTCCCCATCCCATCCCTCTGGGTCTCCCCAGTGCAAAACAGAAAAAGAGACACAAATGTACAGAATAACCCGCCTCTTGATGGCCGCCTGTTCCTATGATGCAATGGGCTCGGCTTTCTGACAAAGTGAGAATTATGTGGCTGCAAACCCTCCCAAGTCCATAACAATCTATCACGTCCTAACAGGCACCGAAGGAAGGAGTCGCCACAAATGCCCCTCACAATCAGCTCCCAGTTTTAACTTCATTGGGAAGATCACTCGGAACGTGTGCGCTCCGATTTTTCCAGCGCCTCTTGGCACTGGCGGCATGGATCAGTACGGGGACCCGGCGCCCGCCTCTCAGTCCGCGGACGTTCAGGGCGCAGCGCACAAGAGCCCGCCCAGGCCCCGGGCGGCGCCTCCTTTCCTGCAGACACTGGGGCCTCCTGACGTGCTCCGGGCCTCTGACAGCCTCCCCGTTCACACTCAGCCCTGCCCTCCACCCAGGCTAAGCCCCACTCACCCACCCTTTTGTTTCAGCTCCGGCATCACGCCCTGCGGAAGGCAGCCCCCAACTTCGCCAGCACGGCCTGTGACCACTCTCGAGGATGACGCCTTGCCCCGTTCTCACAGCAGAACCGGGGACTGCTGGAGACCCCAGCTTTCCCACCAGCTAGAGCTCCCCCCGAGCAGAGAGCACACTGTTTGCTGTTGCTCCAAGCTTTGGAACAGAGTGTGTCTGCAGTAAACGCCAGTACCTTGGAAAGAATTGCCATATATACAAGTATCATCTGAATAATTTGGATTTCCAAGCAGTTCCGGGATTGGTGACACTGTTTGACAATCAAGGGCAAGATTACCACTGACTCTTATGACGCGTCAGTGCAGGGACCGGCCCTGTGTCATGATCCTGTCGCCTTGGCTTCATTCACATAGGACAGGACTCTATTCATAACCAAAACACATTCATTTATGAATGCATCTGTGACAGAATCAGAGGCAATGCTTGTACTAGGATACTGTCTTAATCCAGTGGGTTGTATAATCAAAATCTGTTTATTTAGAAATATGTCATTTGCAGTAACATGGATGAATCTAGATATCATCATACTAAGTGAAGTAAGACAAATCTGTGATATCATTTGCATGTGGAATCAACAAATGATACAAATGAACCTATCTACAAAACAGAAATAGATGCAGAGACATCTTTGGTTACTGATGGGGAAGCGGAAGGGCAGGTGGAGGGACAAATTAAAATTGGTATTAACTTGTATCTATTGCACTACTGTCCATAAAATAAGCAGCAAGGATCTACTGTACAGCACAGGGAACTATGCTCAATATCTTGTAACAACCTATCATGGAAAAATCCTGAAAAAGAATACACACACACACACACACACACAAATTGAATCACTTTGCTCTTCATCTGAAACTGGAACAACACTCCAAACTAACATTGTATACCTCATTGTATAACATTGTATACGACACTGTATACTTCATTAAAAAAAATCTATTCATTCACTGACTGTGGTAGGCCTTCTGCTAAATGCTGTGGCAGACTTAGACACATGGGAGCTGGTAATCTAGGGTGCAGAGTAACTACCAGTGCCTTGGAAAAGTAACTATATATTCTTTTTCCCAAGAATATATACCTTGTATATATTCACATATATACAAATTCTAGGTGAATAATTTGAACTTCTGAGCAGTCCCAAGATTGGTGACAGTGTTTGAGAATCAAAGACAAGATGGTAATCTGACCGGACGGATGTAACTGGTTCACACCAACTGAGCCGGACAGTGACGGGTTTAAGGCTGTGTACGTGACTTAATGCCCGTTGTCCCACACTCAGCAGGCTTGGCATGCACAGGTTTAGCTCTTGCAGTTGCCACTCTCTGTGGGGGTGCAGGAGGCCAGGGGCATGGCCTTTTTGAAGGACCCGTGTGTCAGTGAGGCCCTTGATCTGGTGCCAGGTCTATAGTCTGACTTCAGTGTCACCATTCTCTGCCTGTCTTCATATGCAGCCATTCTGGGGAAGGGATGAAACATCCCAGATCTGGGTGACTGCATGGCCAATATTAAAATTACAATGCTATAACGTGCAATGGTACAGGGTTCATTTTAAGGGCAGGATTCACTTTAATAGTTTTATAAGTGACTTTAGTCTTGATAAAGTCATAAGCGTGGGAAGAAATCGTGATGATTTCTCAGCTTTGCTCTGTGTGAAAATCTGTATGCTGTGCAGCAGGGTTAGCAAACTAAATCTGGCCCTTCATTTGCCTGTGTAAATAAAGTTTTATTGGAACACAACCATACTCATTGCTTTCCATATTGTCTGTGGCTAATTTCATGTTATGATGGCAGAGTGGATTAGTTGTAACAGATACTATATTATCCACAAAGCTGAAAATAATTTATATCTTCCCTTAATGAAAAAGACTTGCCAACATCTGCTATGGAAATGTTCTCATGTTCAGAAGTTTACAAAATTTCATATTGGATCCCAAGAATATTATGCCAATGTGGAGGTTCACAAGGGGTTAACAAAGACAGGTTCAGCAGGAACCTGTAGGCAGGTAGGCAGGAAGGTAGGCAAAGAAAGATTCATGGGGAAAGAACTACAGGTAAAATGTTGGCTAAAAATTTGGATGCATCCAAAGAGAAGACCTAAAGCACATTAAACATTATCATGCATTTAAAAAAGAACAAATTAGTTGCAGGTGTAAGAGAAGAAATAGGTCAATGTTGAGGCAGAAAATAACTTTCTACTTCTTTTGACTTCCTGTCATTTGAAGGATTGATAGTCCATGTATCAGTCCCAGAATCATGAACTGAAGTATTTGAGCAGGCAGCCTGGATACATCAGGCAAAAATATATTTTTGCAAGTGTGACTTCCACGCGTTGTCTGCATTCAATGGGCATTCAGTAATTACTCATAGAAAAAAAAATCATTATTATTCAAGTAGATCACCTTTATGCTCACCTGCTATTGCAGGAGAAGTTTGAGAGTCAGGGTCTGGGCAGGCTGGGGTGGGGGCAGCCCATGAGGAGAGAACAGAGTTTTGAAATTTTAAATAATTGGGAAAACACCCTCTAACTCAGTCCAGAAAAGTCTTTGTAGTATAAAACAAAGGAGATCTACAAACAAACCGACCACTGCAGTAAGAGAAGAGCTGCAGAGAAAGCGTCAAGAGCATTCGCAGACACTTTGGAAAAGTCTGTTGCAGAGATCTTTAGCGCTAGAGAAAGCTTGTTTCCAATCTTCGCATTTGGGATTGGCATAGTAGTGCTAGCACACAAACAGCCGGAACAGTCAAAGTTCAATTCTGAAATCTGTGTGATTGAGGCAAGAAACTCGTCCAATGCTGGCACTCGAGCCATGTGCCCAGAAGCCTCGAGAACTCCCTGAAGACAGCACTTCAGTTCTGCGAGCAGAAAAGGTCTGAGCAGCGTGGCCTTGGCAGACTGTCTTGGAGTAGAACTGCGTGGGTCAGATCAGAGAAAGATCCAGAAGCATTTGGAAGGATGAAATGAATCAGTAGAAACAGCAGGACTAGGGTGGTTTATGATGGTACCTTAACCCAACAGTTCTCCAGCCCACCTTGGAGTCACCTGGCAGTTTAGAAGAAATCAGTTCAGTTCAGTTCAGTTGCTCAGCCATGCCTGACTCTTTGTGACCCCATGGATTGCAGCACACCAGGCCTCCCAGTCCATCACCAACTCCTGGAGCTTGTTCAAACTCATGTCCATTGAATTGGTGATGCCATCCAACCAGCTCATTCCCTGTCATCCCCTACTCCTCCTGCCTTCAATCTTTCCCAGCATCAGGGTCTTTTCCAATGAGTCAGTTCTTTGCATCAGGTGGCCAAAGTATTGGAGTTTCAGCTTCAGCATCAGTCCTTCCAATGACTATTCAGGGCTGATTTCCTTTAGAATGGACTGGTTGGATCTCCTTGCTGTAAAAGGGACTCTCAAGAGTCTTCTCCAACACCACAGTTCAAAAGCATCAATTCTTCAGTACTCAGCTTTTTTATAGTCCAACTCTCACATCCATACATGACTAGTGGCAAACCATAGCTTTGACTAGATGGAACTTTGTTGGGAAAATAATCTCTGTTTTTTAATATGCTGTACTGACTCACATATCCCATATATTCCTTGGTGGCTCAGATGGTAAAGAATCTGCCTGCAATGCTGGAGACCCTGGTTCGATCCCTGGTTCGGGGAGATCCCCTGGAGAAGGGAATGGTAACCCACTCCAATATTCTTGCTGGAGAATCCCATGGACAGAGGAGCCTGGTGGGCTACAGTCCATGTGGTCACAAAGAGTCAGACATGACTGAGCAACTGACACATATCCCACATCCAGAGATTCACAGTTAATTGGTCCCGGATGCAGGTTGCACTGATATTCGTAAAAGCTTCTCAGATGATTTCAGTGCACAGTTCAGTTTAAAACCCACTAACCATTTGGTATGGGAGACTGATCATTAACTCAGAGTTCCCCAATCCTGTCATTCTCACAGCGCTTTAGAGATTTTTGCCATGAATTATTCATGCTATTGGGCTTCCCAGATGGCACAGTGGTAAAGAATCTGTCTGCCAATTTGGGGATGTGTGTTTGATCCCTGGTTTGGGAAGATCCTCTGGAGGAGGAAATGGCAACCCACTCCAGTATTCTTGCCTTGGAAGTCCCATGGACAGAGGAGCCTGGCTGGCTACAGCCCACAGGATCACACAGAGTCGGACACGACTGAGCACACTCACTCTTGCTATTAAAGATGATGATGTTTTTCTTTAACTCATTTTCTAAAACTTTAGACATACTTGAGCCTTATTCTAAGCATCTGGAAAATCACAAGTTTGGTATACTGGTGGTGCTTTTTACTAATACTTATTAAAATATGCAGTGTTAACATAAGTGTGATACCAGTACACAAGATGGTTTAAGGTGATTAAAACAATTGAGAAAAGTTAGATGTATATTACCTAAAGCCTGCCTGTGTACAGATACCCCAGAATCGACAGCATTAAACAGCCACTTCCACAACAGTCTGGAATACCCACCATAGGTTCACCATATTTGGTAATTTATAATTCTGCTCGTTTGTTAGTTTGAATTGTGTCATTGCTGACACTACTGCATAGTGGGTGGGGAAAGGGTCCTCAGCAAATGAGAAAGTCCCAGGGATCTGAATCAGTGCAGGATCAACAATGTTTCCTTATATGTATTCAACTTATTAGTAGCTCACTCCTGTCTCTTTTTGACCCCATGGACTATAGCCTGCCAGGCTCCTCTGTCCCTGGAATTCTCCAGACAATTCTCCAGGCAAGAATACTGGTGGCTCAGATAGTAACGAATCTGTCTGCAGTGCAGGAGACCCAGGTTTGATCTCTGGGTCAGGAAGACCCCATGGAGAAGAGAATGGATACCCACTCTAGTATTTTTGCCTGAAATATCCCATGGACAGAGGAATCCCAGGGACAGAGAAGCCTGGTGGGCTACAGTCCATTGGGTCACAAAGAGTTGGACACGACTGAGCTACTAACACTTTCACTTTTCACTCAATTTTTATGCCATAACACTGACAAAAGTATGTCTTAATAGATTTATGAACAAAATCATGTGTTATGATGATATTCCAGAATCTGGGAGCTTCAGGAAGATCTTGGGGCTTTGTCTTTCAGGAAGACAAAGGTGTAGTGATAAAAGTAATTTGCTATTGAGAGAAGCTGGTTGGTATTGCAATGTAGTCTATTCATAGATACACCTAAAAAACAATATTATCTGGTGCAAATAAGTGCATTTGTTTAGTTATAAGTGATGTTAATTAGTTTTTTCTTTTTTTTTACTGGCTGGGAGATTTCTCTGAAACTTTAATATGCAAACACATTTTGTAGATTTCAAGGAGACTTAGTATATGAAATTTTCCAAGTTTAGTAGAGCAGAACACCCTTTCTCTTTGGACCACTAGATAAGGACCTTAAGGAATTAGCATTCTCTGGTACATGGTTTGAGAAACAGCGGTCTACTGTATAACAGCGTAACCTATTTTACATTACCTCCAGTTACGTAGTCTATAAATGCATTACGGTTACATTTGCCCATCAGTAAACACTGCTGCTACTGCTACTGCTAAGTCACTTCAGTCGTGTCCGACTCTGTGCGACCCCGTCCCTGGGATTCTCCAGGCAAGAACACTGGAGTGGGTTGCCAATTCCCTCTCCAGTGCATAAAAGTGAAAAGTGAAAGTGAAGTCGCTCAGTCATGTCCAACTTTTTGCGACCCCATGGACTGCAGCCTACCAGGCTCCTCCGTCCATGGGATTTTCCAGGCAAGAGTACTGGAGTGGGGTGCCATTGCCTTCTCCGAAGTAAAGCACATGTATGGTTAATTCTGTTTTGTCCTCATAGAGTAGAACCCTTTTTTCACAAGTTATGCTTTTCAGAATTCTGAGATGTCTTACATGGAAATTAAGTACCTGATGGAATCCTAGGGGAATTATTTGTCTATATGATGTACGTAACTCATCAGAAGTCAAGCAATGCTTAGGGCCAAGCCTGATACAGGATTAAGAGCTTCACAGAAAGCCCCACTTTCACGGATCTGTGGGATTAGCTTCCTATCTGAGCAGTGTGAAGAGCAACAAAAATTATTCTAAAGCAATTAATTGAAGCAACAGAAAAGGAAAGAGATAAAAGGAAAATAATTGTGTGAATCTGTTGGAATAATTACTTGAAATTGTTCAGACTTTTGTCCTGCTTTTCTCTACTATACCATGTCTCTTTGCCGACATTCCTAAAAATTCTTTAAAAACATTGACTTGGAGGGCTTCATGCCATCTTATTATTATGGATGTGCCAAAACATATTTAAAATAATTCCTTGCTGTTTAACACTTAGGTTTCCTTTGAAACCACACAAGAAAAAATATTCAGTGGACACTTCTTTGTATAAACTTTTTCAACTCACAAATGTTTGTGCGTCTCTATGTATCAAGCAGCCTTAGACTCTGGGGGTTAAATGGTGAGCAAAAATATTAGCCTCTGCTCTTGTGTGTGTGTGTGTGTTAGCCGCTAAGTCATGTCTGGCTCTTTGTGACCCCCTCTTTGGACTGTAGCCTGCCAGGCTCCTCTGTCTGGGATTCTCCAGACAAGAATACTGGAGGGGGGTGCCATTTCCTCCTCCAGTCCCTGCCCTTGAGGAGTCATAAAACAGTATTTAAAATCTCAACCTTGAACGTTTCCTAATGAGAAGAAGATCATGGTTCAGGAACTTGAAACAAGAGATTCTTTGGGGGCCGAACTGAGAATAGCTTCTTTGAGGAAGGAGCTGGGATGTCTTCTGTCCATTGAGTTCACTTCATTTATATTTTGATTTTTTTTAACTTGTCCATTTAGTGGCTCAGATGGTAAGGAATCTGCCTGCAATGCAGGAGACCCAGGTTCAATCCAGTGGTAGGGAAGATCCCCTGGAGAAGAAAATGGCAACCCACTCCAGCATTCTTGCCTGAAGAATCCCATGGATGGAGGAGCCTGACGGGCTACAGTCCATGGGGTTGCAAAGAGTCAAACAAAACCGAGCCACTGACACTTCCACTTTATTTTACTCAGCAAATGATTTCTTCCCTATTATGGTGATCACTATTTTCTCTCCTCAAAAATGTTGTAAATCAAAGGCTTTGTCTAAAAATATTGAGGTGTATTATTAGCTTACACAAAATTTTAAAGGGTTGTACTTTTCATTAATCTGTACAAAATATCTCTGTTCTGAGCTTGATATTTGTATAATTTTTTTGTTTTGTTTTTCATTTTGTAGCCCTGGGTTTTTTTTTTTTTTTGGTAGTTTCTTTTTCTTTTACTGTTAAAAAATCCTATTTAAAGTGCGAAAAAAAAAAAAAAAAAAAAAAGACTTCATATGGCGGTTGTTGTTGCGTTGTTGATAATTTCTCAGTTTATTCCAAAGCCAGCGTATACTGTTCTCACGTAAGCACTTGTCATTCTAATAAGCTCGGGGGAAATTGTTAGGAATTATCTGAACTAGGTGCATCACCTTTGGCACGGAGGTTAGCCTCAGATTCGCTAGTGGGGCCTCTCACTTGTGTCAGTCACAGCGGTCGTCTGGGGAGTGTCCATCGACAATTTTTAAACTTTCCATCTTGCTTTGGATGTGTGGGGAAAGGAATGTTTATTTTTTGGGGTTGTTTGGGATTGCTTTTTCCCATTCTTCACCAACAGAGTCAGTGAACCGCAGGGTGATTTCAATGTGTGTGTCTGGAGTGGGGATCTGATAAGTTTTCTGTCTTCATCAAATGATGCAATCTGTCAAACAATACCACAAACCGTTTTTCAGTTTTAGGTGTTTTAAGTCCTATCACAGTTTGTAAATAAGATTTTGTTGACTTGGTACAAATAGTGCATTTTTGCTGAGACAGGATGGAAAAAAAGATAGGAAACGCTTTCCAATCTGATGAGAGAAGTGATGGACAAAGGAGACCACCATGACAAAATAGCTGCAGAGTACAAATGTGCCTGTTAAATGGCATGGGGGAACCTGTAAAAGAAAGCGCTGCTGGGGGCCAGGTCCCGACAACACAGCATCCCAGAACTGTTTCTCATTTGCATGAGCACCATCTTATATCTTTTCTCTGAAAGCAAAATCAAGTCTTAAAACATGTCTGCTGGGGAAAATATTAAATTATGGAATCTTTCCAACCAGAAGACACCATGGTGAAGAAATAAAAAAAAAATCAGTTATGTATATTGCCTCTAAAATGACCATGACTGTGAATATGCAAAAGAAAATATAAGTGAACATGCTGATTGCAAAAGATAGAAGCACTGACTGCCCCTTAATAACAATAATGCCTCAAATTGGTGTGTTTTTCTCTGAATTTATGATTAACCATAAATCATCAAAAGGCTTACTATTTCGCTTGGACTCATTTGTGTTTAATGTTCCAAAGAGTCAGAGATGGAGACAGGATGTTTTTGTAAAGAAAATGATCCACTGTTTAATGCTTTTCAAATCTCATTCTACTAACAGTATATCTTTCCTAAATAGCTTCCATTTTCACGGCCATTCCATCACCATGAGTCTTGTTGATGAATAGGACTCTTATTTATCACGTGTGTAAATACTCAGAGGCAGGTGGTTAGGCCTATTCAGCATCTTTCCTTCATAACTCATGGACCCACCTCAACAGGAGAGGAGGGTTTCTAATCACCAGTACTATATAAAGAGTAGGAAACCCTTACAGCAAGCCATTTATTCAAATTTTCTAACTAATATCAAAGAAAGAGATGCCTGAGCCTCAGCTTTTCTTCTACCCTAATTCTATATTCTCTGGATTTATAGGCTAATTTCTAAAGAAAACTGAGCACCGAAGAATGGATGCTTTTGAACTGTGGTATTGGAGAAGACTCTTGAGAGTCCCTTGGACTGCAAGAAGATCCAACCAGTCCATCCTAAAGGAAATCAGTCCTGAATATGCCCTGAAAGGACTGATGCTGAAGCTGAAATTCCAATACTTTGGCCACCTGATGCGAAGAGCTGACTCATTGGAAAAGACTGTGATGCTGGGAAAGATTGAAGGTGGAAGGAGAACGGGACGACAGAGGATGAGATGGTTGGATGGCGTCACTGACTTGATGCACATGAGTTTGACCAAATTCTGGGAGTTGGTGATGGACAGGGAGGCCTGGCATGCTGCAGTCCATGGGGTTGCAAAGAGTTGGACACAACTGAGCAACTGAACTGAAATGAACTATCCTTGCAGTCCTTACCATGAAACCATCTAGACTTGATTTTAGATTTTTCTGGACCCTAGACCCTAGATCCTCTAGATACTAGAGTATCAAGTTAGAATACATTTATTGTTTTACAAACCTCTGAAAAACATAGCAGATCTGTTTAAGTGCTTTTGATTGCAAATGACAAAAATTTACACTTCAAATTTGCTTAAGCTAAAAAGGGATTTCTTTACTCACATCACCGAAAAGTACAAGATCCTAAGAGGCTCGCCGTGTCTCTGGATCTAAGGGGTCAAATGACATCCCCAGGGTCTGAATGCTCCGGCATCTCCTCCTCCTCCTGGCTGTGGCCCTCACCTTCAGATTCCATCTCAAGGAGGATGGCTGCCATCAAAAACAGACCTACGGATTCTGAGATTCAAGACCCTCAGAAGAGAAAGGGTTCTCCTCATTTCACATTTTGAGGAGATGTCCTGAGTTTCACATGCCCAAGTCTAGACTAGTCCCTGTGACAGGAGGAAGAAATGATACACCCAAGTCTCATGGCACATGGTCACCCTTGGAGCCGAGAAGAGCGTCAATCCCAACTAAACCTCATTAACTGAAAAGATTGGTTTTCCCCCAATAAAGCTGGGTCTACAACTAGAAGCAGGGTCAATGGAATTTAAGCGGCAAATAAAATAACAAGCACATAAAAATAAATCAATTAGAGAAACAAAATCAAAACAAACAAATATGCACTACAACTATTTTACCCTTTAAACTTAGAAGAAATGTAAGCCTTCCTTCCACTATTTTCCACTGAAGATAATAAATAGCATCTTTGTTATCCCACCAAGTAACTCATAAAGGGCTGGTAATACATCAGGCGTTCAGGGAAGAGAATGAACCAGCCCACCAAGCTCTGGTCAATTGCACATTCAGATGTTCAAGTGTGCTGTGGAGTGAAGCCAGACAGAACCCATTTTTCCAGAGCTACAGAAATAGTTTTTATTGTGCTTTGGGTATCACACAGGTCAGATCTACTCAAATTTAAATTCTAGTCATTCTCAGAATACCTCAAAGTTGGAAAAATATCTCTCTTCGTAAACAAGAAGACCAAACAATCAATTTTACCAAGAGAACAAAAGATTGGGACATTTTCTACTAACCAGTTTAAAGACAAGAGAAAAATATATATATATTTTTAAAAAACCTAGCAAATAAAAGACCTGAAAAAAAAAGAGGCAAGATTCACAAGAATGTTGTATCTTGTATATTTGACCTTATAGCCACTTTAAATAGTTCAAAATACCTATTAAACTACAAGTTGAGAGTGTTATAAAACCTTATAACACATATTTTAATTCTACCCTTTAGCTATCTGGAAGATTCGTCTATTTCAAACTACTTTATTAACCGTCTACTATAGGGAAAACAGCACCGGTCCATTGAGGTTGACACCTCTGTACTCCATCACTCAGCCCAGCGTGGACCACCCTTCTCACTGAAATACTAGGAAGCTGGTGTCTGCAGCACGTAGCTGGTGACTGAGGCCATGGGTGTGGGTGGGCCTGTGAGGAGGGCAGGGGGTGCCTGAGGCCTAAAGAGGCTCAGTGCCATGGAGCGTCAATCTAGAGAGGAAGCGAATGAGTTTCCAACTCTTCTACCTCCTGTTGAAGATAAGGAAACTGAACTCAGATCTACCGAGTGCTTGCAAGTCTGCAGAGAGACGACTACTCTAATAAATTAGTCAGTGTCAACCGCTAAAGACATCTGGTTGCTGCTGTTGTTGTTTTGGGCTTCCCTGGTCGCTCAGATGGTAAAGAATCCACCTGCAATGCGGGAGATCTGGGTTCCATCCTTGGATTGGGAAGATCCCCTGGAGGAGGGCTTGTTGTTGTTTAGCCACTAAGTCATGTTCAACTCTTTTGGGACCACTTGGACTGTAGCCCACCAGGCTCTTCTGTCCATGGGATTTCCCAGGCAAGAGTACAGGGTGAGTTGCCATTTCCTTCTCCAGGGGATCTTCCCGATCCAGGGATTGAACCCGTGTCTCCTGCATTGGCAGGCAGATTCTTTCACCACTGAGCCACCTGGGAAGCCCATAATTATGGTTATCACTTAGGAAATGAAGGGAAAAGTGGGATTGAGGTTGGTATCAAAAGAAACTTCAAATTTACCTGAGATGTTTTATTTCTAGAAAAAAATGAAATAGTATGAAAAATTCTTAACAATGGTCAATTCTGAATTGTAAAAAAAAGTTATTAAATTATTTTCTGAACTTTTTAAATCACTCATAAAAAAGTTTATAATATTCCCACAAATAAAGGAAGAAGTCAAAAACAAGCAACTCTCTGTGCTAAAATCTGTCCGTCATGAGAGCAGTCACATGTGGATTATTATGTCCAAAAGTCATTCTGAGCTTGAAATAGAGCCTGAATATTTCAGAGGAAATCCATAAATCTGATCAATTCAGTAAAACTCATGGTTTGATATTCAGAGTGTAAACATTGAGAACTGGGGCATTTTAGGAAACGTTACTGGTTGAAAGTGAATTTTAAGATGATTTCCTTTCTCTGTATAGACTGTGAGAGGGTCTCACAGTGTTTTCATATTTTCTACTTAGAAGGGAAAAGGTGCCCAGATCTTAGCTCCCCAGACCCGCCCGCCTCTGTATCCTCTCCTCTAACTCTAACCCTCATCTCCCTGATCTTTCTATCCGATCAGAGCTCTGAGATCAATCCAGCAGGTTGAGCTCAGTCTCCGGGTGCGTGTGCATGCTCGGTCACTCAGCTGACCCTGTGGCCTGCCAGGCTCCTCTCTGTAGAGTTTCCCAGGCTAGGATAGTGGAGCTACTTGCCATGTCCTACTCCAGGGGAGCTTCCTGGATTGGGGATCGAACCTGTGTCTCCTGTGCTGGCAGACAGATTCTTTACCACTGCGCCACCTAGGAAGGCCTAAGTCCCTGGCACCACTTCGGAAGACAGCCACAGGCCCCTCAGGGGATGGTGGCGACAAATCGGAGGCATTTTCCTCCAGCACCGTGTTGTGTTAACTTTCTTTGTTTGTTTCCTTTAAATCACAGGATGACCTGCTTTCAGCTTGGAAGTTATAACCAGTGACTGAATGAGAACAATACTTTTCATCAAAAATAACAAGAGAGCCAAAGATTCCTCAAAGATTCCAGGGCACTGAGAAGACAAATGAACAAACACGAAATCTGACCATTAAACTTAGAGGCACAGACTTCGAAAGCAGATAAACTTTCCACATTAAAATACAATTTTTCCCACACACTGGTCTGTAGATATTTATGCAACTGTACCCAGCTGCTGTATTATTGAATATATTTGGTGTTAGAGGCACAGTACATTAATGTGATGGATTATCATGGCATCAAGTTAACTTCATCTTACATTTTACCTTCTAGGCCTGTGGTGTTAAAATACTGATCAGACTCATTTCTCAGTAAATGAGTTCATGTAAAGAAAGTTCTCTGCCCCAAGGTCTCTTTGGACCCCAAATATAAATTTACATATTGCAGCAGTAAATAAGTACGCAGCAAATTAAGAGAAGACCTAAGTATTGCTCTTATCTAGCACTGGAAACTAACAGTCTGTGTTTCATGAGAACTGAAAAATTAGCACGAATTGTTTTGAGTGTAAGCAAACCAAACAGGAGGACAGACAAGCTTTTAATTAAAACAGCTCACATCAATTAGAAAGGATTGTTATGGAATTGTTGAAATGAATGATCTGAATAGTACTAAGATTTTGAAATAAAGCTGGGAAAATATCAGAAATTTATCCACAATAAACTAATTCACAATGAGAAGAGAAAGGATCCCTGAGCGGTGTTTGATTGTTCTTAGAATAGCACTACTCCATATATATGTGTTAGTATGCTGTAATGGTCTTTATATTTCTGGCTTACTTCACTCTGTATAATGGGCTCCAGTTTCATCCATCTCATTAGAACTGATTCAAATGAATTCTTTTTAATGGCTGAGTAATATACATGTATATTATCTAGGGTGAAACAGATCACCAGCCCAGGTTGGATGCATGAGACAAGTGCTCGGGCCTGGTGCACTGGGAAGACCCAGAGGGATGGGGTAGAGAAGGAGGTGGGAGGGGGATCGGGATGGGGAACACATGTAAATCCATGGCTGATTCATGTCAATGTATGACAAAAACCACTACAATATTGTAAAGTAATTAGCCTCCAACTAATAAAAATAAATGAAAAAAAAAAAAAAGAATAGCACTATTTCAGGAGGCATCTACTCTAACCCACAGAATGCATTCCTTGTGTGCTGGCTCAGTCACTCAGTCGTGCCTGACTCTTTGCGACCCCATAGACTGTAGCTGCCAGGCTCCTCTGTCCATGGGATTTTTCAGGCAAGAGACTAGAGCGAGTTGCTGTTTTCTGCTCCAGGGGATCTTCCCAGGTCAGGGATCGAACCTGTGTCCTGCGCCTCCTACAGTGGGAGGCAGATTCTTCACCACCGTGCCGCCCGGGAGGCCCCAGGTATTCCTTACAGACCGTCTTCCAGTCTTTGTGAACATCTGGTCTTTGTTCAAATGTCTCCATCTCTAATCAACCCCTTACCTCTCCTGTCATTTTTACCCAATGGCCCCGAGCTTCCTCCTGACGTCCTGCAGAACGCAGCTGACCCCCTTCTGGGCAGGGCTACTCTTCAATGCTAGGACTCAGCTGGCATACCTTCTCAATCTTCACATGAACAGGTTAAACATCCCAGTTCCTTCATTGTGTTTCTTGTTTTGTTCTGTTTTGTTCAGTTCACATAGTTTTGCAATGGTCACTTTGAACATCATTTCAGTCATCTTAAAGAAAAGTCCAAATAGGAAACTGAATACTCAAAGAATTCCCTGATAGGAAACAATGCATTTTTAAAAAATGAAATTTAATTTTGGCTTTAAAAATAAATACCTGAACAAATCTAGTCAGATATAATTAGATGGGTAAATATTTCATTATATATACATATAAATATATGTATAATATATACATATAGATTATATGTGCATGTAGACATGCAGATATATATGTATCCACACACCCACACATCCATATGAGAGAGAGAGAAAGACTCCCTTCATTTTTCCTGGAAGGTACACCCAGTTTAAACATAAGTTCTGGCAAAATTTTTTCATCACTAACCTTGTTAAGAAAGCCCAAAGGCTTCACATTCTCTGGCAGAACACTGGATGGGAAGATCAGGATTCCTTCTTGGGGCTGGTGTCTGTGTACGTGGGGATGTCATTTCAGGGGCGGTGATAATAAAGCCCTATGGTGTGCAGTCCTGACTCTTTGCAACTCCATGGACTATAGCCCATGAAGCTCTTCTGTCCAAGGAATTCTCCAGGCAAGAATACTGGAGTGGGTTGCCATTTCCTTCTCCAAAACTCTATAGTGTGGAAGGTAAGAATTTAATGCAGCAAATATATATTATGCAGCTGATGTGTGCAAACATGTGGTTGTGAGATACACAGGAATAGACACCATAAAATGGATGTTAGAGGCCAGTGCAAATTAAGCACCCCGTCCCTTTAGGTAAGACACTTCATTCGGTCAACCAATACTTATTGAGCATCTACCATGGATAAGCATTGTTCTGATAAATACAAAGAGTATCAATGTGCTTAGACAGAATGAGCAATAGAAAGGTGGACTGCAAATAATTTTAGATGACTGGAGCTGTTTTAAGTGGTCTTGCAGCTTCAAATAGTACAGGACAAAGAATAATCCAGCAGAAGGCATTTTCTGCCTTCATAAATAATCCAGCATATGGTAATAATAATAATAATAATAGAGTGTTAATAGCAACCTTGACTTGAGAGCTTATTGTGTGCCCAAGCAACGAGCTAAGCCCTTTACATTCATTTTATAATTTAATCTTCACAACAATACTTTTATCACTATTTTCCATGCAGAGAAGCTAAAGATTAATTACCCAAGGTACTATAGCTCATAAGCACACATAGTATATTATTTGCAAAAATGACAATTCTCCCTAAAACCATGCCCTTCACAATGTAACGTTGCCACTCATCCAGTCAAGAGGCAGGCTCTATTTTCTGTTTCTTTGAATGGCCTTGCAACTTGTGTTAGTCAGCTAGATACAATAGAAATGGCAAAGCACCAGTTCCCAGCCTCAACCTCAGAAGACGTTGCAAACTTCTGCTCTCTCTGTCTCTGACCCCTGAGATCACGATATGAAAAAGCCCAAAGCAGCCAGCTGGAGAATGAGCGGTATACCGGCTTCCAGGTGAGGTCAGCCAGACAGCCAGTATCAAGTGGCGCGTCCACTGACGCAGGAGCATGAACGAGCTGGCAGAGGACAGCTGAGCCAGCCAAGAATAGCCAGCAGCCCCCTGCAGGCTTGTGAGCAGTAATAAAGGCTCCTTGTTTGAAGCCACTAAGTCTTGGGATGGTTACTTAGGATTCTGAAGCCCAAGATGGTCTGACTTCGGATGTTGTATATTTAATCACTGTATAACATCATGTCATCTAATGAAATACGAATGTCTACCTTAGAATTAGGGGATTTTTTTTTCTGTATCAGATGACCTGCTATTAATAATACATTTTCAGTGATTTTGCTTTTTCCTTAATTCCCCCAAACAAGAAGAGGTCCATCTTGTTTATGCAAATTGATTTCCCTGTTCTAAGATTGTTTTTCTCCCCAAATGCTCGTTTCCAGCTGCTCTGGGTCAGGGGTAAAGACAGAGCATTCCAACAGCCTTTTGGCACCCCGGAGCCGAGAGCCATCTGTTTGGCTGTAGGCTATTCACCAAGGACCCGGCAAGTAACATGTTTCTGACCAGTGGTGGATAATTTGATAGCTCATCATTACCCAATAAATATGCTAATCATTGCCCCTGAAGTGGGACTGAAACAGTAATTTGGTTGCAAAGCATCCAGTGCTTGTCTGGAAGATAGAGAAGGCCTGTGATCCCGGCCTAACTTCATAAAGCTGTCATGTTGTTATTTATCCTATTTTACTTGCCCCCAAACTCTGATCTATCCGTCATCATGCACGAGAGATTAAATGGTCCTCCCTGTTATCTGATAAATAAGTAGATACTCACTTTCTTTGACATGTTATCATTTTACCCTTTTCCCATCCAGTTTTGTCCAGATGAATTTTCCTCTTCAATAATTCTAATAGATTAGCTTAGATTTCCGAGGCAGAGTAACGAGAGAGCAGTGTGGATCAAGCAGTCACTCACTCATTCCCTCCAAATCTGACTGTCCAATCATTCAGTAAGTGCCTTCTATTTGCAACATGACTTAAAATCAGGTTCTAGAATCTATTAAGCCACCTCAGTTGGATAAATATTCTTCTTAATTAAGTAATAATGATGATGACACCTATCTAATAGTGAAAACAATATGAAAGTGTTTAAACCAATTACTTTCATAGTCATCATTTTATCTTTTTAATAATGATTAAGAAAATGAATCTAAAAACCATTAAAGTACTTGTTCCTAACCTCACCATATGCATTCCCCTGTATTTAAAGATTTCTGTTGTTAGTAGATTAATAGGGAATGAGAACCAGAACGCTATGCATTGCCATGAGTATTTATATTACCTTCTGAGTGAGCAGTGCCCCTGGGAATGGGTGGTGTTTAATCTGTGAGGCTTTACAAGGCAGTGGAGGGGAGATGGTCATAGATTTACCAGAAATAAGTATTTGATAATAATCATTTTAACTGACCTGCCTTTCTGGGTAGATTCTTCAAAAGATATCCACTAGGTTTTGAATGGAAATAACAGTAATAATTATTAAGCATACATGTGTGCTAAGCATTAAATACACATTCTCTCACTTAATCTTTAAAACAATCCTCTGAATTAGGTATTAGAGACCCTGATGCTGGGAAAGATTGAGGGCAAGAGAAGAAGGGGATAACAGAGGATGAGACGATTGGATGGCATCATGAGTCTGAGCAAACTCCAGGAGATAATGAAGGACAGGGAAGCCTAGCATGCTGCAGCTCTTGGGATCACAAAGAGTTGGACATGACTGAGAGACTGAATGGTATTCACTCCCCAGAACTCAGCATGCCTCACTCCAGAGCTCAGACTCCACCCTCCTCTCCTCAAGAATCAAACTGCAGTGGTGAGAACTCAGTAGCAGAGTTCAGTCTCGTGGTTACTAGACGCTCCTCTGTGAGTGAGAGACCAGTAAGTAGAAATACCTGAGAAGAGCCTTTGAACACGATAATTTGGCTAAAACATTTAAAAATGACCTCACAAGTTGAAAATCTTCAAAGCAACATAAACCTCCATGAAAACAGTAATGATTAAGTGGAATCTGCATTTAATGAAAATTACCTACATCAACCTGCTCCAGTATTCTTGCCTGAGAAATCCCATGGACAGAGACCCTGGTGGGCTATAGTCCAGGGGGTTGCAAAGAATTGGACGTTACTGAAGATTCACACACACACACACCTAATAATTACCTTTCCTTCCTCCTCAGACTTTCAGAAATTCCTAGAAGTGTAAAATGCCTGACCAGACTTCTCTCTCTGTTACCACTTTGCCAGTTTCCTCTCCCACTCCCACCCCAACTTTCTAGCAGAAATACCAAAATTAAATAAAGGTAATTTTCTTTCCATATTTTTAAAGACAGGAATTTTATATTTCTTCATTTTTCCTGAATCTTTTTTTTTTGTTTTTGGCGAGATGGGAGTAGGGAGAATGTTCCTCTAGTTTAGGAAGGCAGGATGGTGGACTTTGGCCATCGTGAAAAGAAAATAAATAAATAAATAAATAACTGGGTTAGTTAGCTGGTTAGCAAGTTAATTAGTTGGTTAGTTAGTTAATTGGACCTAGTAACATTAAACAGAAATACCTTAGGAAAAAAGCAATCAATGAGATGTTTCCAAGGGAACCAAAATTCCTTAGAAGGGCAGTCAAGGTATCATGAATGAAGTCTTGACTGAATGTGGCAGCGCCCAGTGAAGCAGCTTGCTCTGACGCTCTACAGACAGAGCCTCCGAGAGCCCCAAGGAGGCGGTGAGCATGCCCTTCCTGTCTACTCTTCCATCTCAAAGGACTTCAAGGAAAATACAGGTCATGTGAGAGCTTCCCTGGTGGCTCAGATGGTAAAGAATTCACCTGCAGTGCAGGAGACCCGGGTTCAATCCCTGGATTGGGACGGTTCCCTGGAGGAGGGAAAGGCGACCCACTCTAATATTCTTGCCTGGAGAAACCCATGGACAGAGGAGCCTGGAAGGCTGGAGTGGGCTACAGTCCATGGGGTCGAAAAGGGTCGGACATGACTGAGCAGCTTTCACTTTTCATAGCTGATGTGAACATAAGGCGCAGCCGGCAGGGTCACCTGTCCAGGGCCAGACCTCCGAGCAGCTGGTGGAGGCCACCGCTTTCACCCAGAGTTTCTGGGGAGCCCATGTGGCTCCACGCCCCTCCCTCTCCTCCTCTTCTCCGCATCCCCCTCCTTTGCTTCTTTTTGGAAAGATGCAAACCTACAGGAAAGCTGCAAGACTAGTACGCTAGCATAAATCGCATATACTGCTCACCTAAATCACTAGTCGTGTCCTATTTGTTTCTCTCTGTGAATGTGTGTGCACATATATAATATGCACATGAAATAAACGTGTATACTACAATTGTTATTTTGCTAAAAAATTTGGTCTTTTATTCTAAATACATTTGCATGTATCTCCTGAGAACAAGGATACCATCTGACCTAATCCCAATTCAGTTACTGAATTCAGGAAATTAATCTTGATATAATACTATTGTCTAATAGACAATCCATATTCAAATTTCACTAACTGTCTCAATAGCATACTTTGTACCTTTTTCTTTCTTATCTAGGATCCAGTCCAGGGTCATGCACTGCATTGAACTATCTGGACTCTTTAGTGTCTGAAACAGACTGACGTCTTTTGAAGGACACGTGACAGCTGTTTTCAGTTGCTGTTGTTGTCCAGTCCCTCAGTCATATCCAACCCTGTGACCCCACGGACTGCAGCACGTCAGGCTTCCCTGTCCTTCACCATCTCCCAGAGCTGCTCAAATCATGTCCATTGACTAAGCCTCAATTTAAGTCTGTCTCATTGTTTCCTGTGATTAGATTCCGGTTATATGTATACTGTATCAGCAATCATGTGTCATTCTCAGGCCACCTTTCTGAACTTTCTTTTGTTGTTGTTGTTATTGAGCTTTTCTTTTTTAAAAATTTATTTATTTTAATTGGAGGCTAATTGCTTAATAATACTGTAGTGGTTTTGCCATACATTGACATGAGCTTTTCAATTTTCATTTTATTTTAATCAGTGTAATTGCTCTCCAACCTTGTGTTCGTTTCTGCTGCACAACAGTGACTCAGCCGTGAGTGTTCATTTGGGCCCTCCCTCGGAAGCCCCTCCCCACCCCATCCCACCCGCTAGGTCATCACAGAGAACGGAGGGGAGCTTCCTGCGCCTTATAGCAGCTTCCCACTAGCTGCCGGCCTCACACACGGTGCTGCTCAGCTCATCCCACCCTCTCCTCCCCACTCTGCTCACACGTCTGTTCTCTATGTCTCTGTCTCTTTGCCTGCCCTGCAAATAGGTTCATCAGTACCATTTCTCTAGATCTTATGTGTGTGTGTTTATATATGATATTTGTTGAACTTTGATCACATTGGTGAGGCCATTTCTGGAACACGTTGCTTCAGATTATCCGTTTTCCCTCAGTAAAAGTAATCTGTGGGGAGATACACTGATAGTCTGCAAATACTCTGTTCCCTAGCAAACTCACCCACTGATTTTTGCACAGACTCCTCTCATTTTTGCTTGTAATGATAGCCAAGTAGTTCATCTAAACAATTCTGCAATTTAATAACATGCTCCACCCTGAACTGACATATCCTATCAGATTATTGCATGCTGTGAGCATTTCCATTCATTTTAAAACTACTCCCTTTTCATCTTAACATGTGAGGATTGAGAGAAAAGCCTACATTCACATTATACCTCTGAGCAATGAGAACACAGAAGGCTGCCAGTAACGATACATTTCCCCTTTCCTATTTCACTCCACGGAGAGGAAGAAAAGTGACCTTGCTGGACTCAGTCCATACGAAACTATGGTTGTTTTAGAAGGGCTGGGCAAAAGCAGGTGGCGGAAAACTCCTCAATTCAAAACCAAACCAAATCCCAGCCAATATGGGAAGCAAAACGCCCCAGTCAGTCTGCAAGCTACCGCAGGGCATCCTGCTGACTTCTGAGCAAAATTAATTGCACAAACCTGGCAAGGCTCCAAACATCGGCCATCCCTGCCTTCATTACTGCAATCTCTGCTGTCACTTCTTAATCAACGCTGCCTCCATGATTCGATAGATGGTACTTTGCTTGCATTTAGAGAGGGATTGGTGCAAACACTGCTTTCACTAGGCAATTATTTTTTTATAAGGATTTAAGTTGGAGCTCATGGTTGGACACGATATGGAATTTAGGCAGCAAAAGCCTCTTGGGGCACTCTGGGAACCATACCAAACTCATACCTACATTGGTTAGACATGTCTCAAGGTCATGAAGATACACCCTGCAAATATTGGCCCAAAAAGTGTAATCAGCAAGCTTTCTCTCTCTCTCTCTCTTTTTTTTTTTTTTCGCTTGTAGTGGAAAAATAAGAGACAAATAAAGAACAGTTGGCCATAAAGGGGAAATACTTTAACATTTATTGGGACATTTTCAATAGCTTATTTTTCTGCTTGCTATGGGAATACAGGGAAGCCTGCCATGCTGCAGTCCATGGGATCACGAAGAGTCGGACACGACTTAGTGACTGAACAACAACGTTGGGAATATTTATAAGATGTCACATGTTTTCTCCTCCAGATCTTGTCTTCATGTTCCAATCCTTTCCTTACCTGTGATGCCAAATAATTCAAACCAAGTAGTAAAATACTGTTAGGATAGGGTGTATTATGGTCACTGACACTGAATATCAAACAATAAGCTAATGAGACAGAAAACTGGGATTTGAAGGAGTTTATTCTAATGATAGCACAAGAAAAACATGTCATACTTGCAGAATCCAGGTGAACTAGGGGTTTAAGAAAGGCATGAAGAAGGCCTCTGTTATTAAACAAATGAGGTAATTCAAGGCATTTTTAATGTTTCTATTTTCACTGGAAAATTTGCATGACCATCTGATTCCTGGAGAAGTCATACAGTCTAAAACTCAAGCATCAAATAAAACTGCCAATGGCCCAAATCAATTCTCTTAAAAATTCTTCTGGGATAAACATTCTATAACCTCTCTTAAAAAGAATGAAATAAAAGTAAGTCTGATTGCAAGAGGGAGCCTGTGGTCATACTCTGTTTGTATTAAAGGACATAGTCAATTCAACTGGAGTAACTGAGCACATAGGTATGTTGTATTGGCATAATGGTATTTGGAAGGACCCAGGACACTGGAACGTTACTAATATACTTGGCTAGAGTCACTTCTGTGGCTCAAAATTCTCCAATGGCTCCTTCTCTTTACACTGAGAATAAAATCCAAGCCTTTTTCAAGGTATGTAAAACCCGCTGACCTGGCCTCTGATTTGTCATCTGCTCCTGTATCACCCGCTCTCCCCAGGTTCACGACCCTGCTGCCCCGTGGAGTCTCGCTCAGGCCCTTGAACCCGCCCATACCTCCCATACCTCTGGGGAATCGTGCCTTTGCAGTTTCCACTGTCTGGACAGCAAGAGGCCGGCAGGCCGGGTCTTCTGCCTCAACTCACATAGAGTCCCCTGAGAGAAACTGCCCATGCTCAGGGCACCCAACTCATCTGTGAGTCTCTGTACACCACTTCTTGGGATCTGTAGCATGCGCTCATTGGTTTCTTTGCCTGTTTACTTTCTCACCCCCTCCCAACAGGTCTTTTCGGTCCTGTTCACAAGGGCATCTTCAGCACTCAGTAGATTAGAGCTCAGTAACCATGGGCTGAACTAACAGAAGACCAAACGAAAGCCTGGAGCGAGTGAAGGACACACAGTCTGCACAAAACTGGGTGCTGTTTCACATCAGCACTTCTGCCTTGCATTTTAAGAATCTGGGATCAAGTTTAATGTTCTCTAAGAGACCAACTGCAGCCATGAAATTAGGAGACAATTGCTTCTTGGCAGGAAAGCTATGACAAACCTAGACAGTGTATTAAAAAGAAAGGGCAATGTATTAAGAAAACCTAGACAGTGTATTAAAAAGCATCACCTTGTCAGCAAAGGTCTGTATAGGCAAGGCTATGGTCTTTCCAGTAGTAATGTAGGGATGTGAGAGCTGGACCATAAGGAAGGCAGAGCGCCAAAGAATTGATGCTTTTGAACTGTGTTGCTGGAGAAGACTCTTGAAAGTTGTTTGGACAGCAAGGAGATCAAACCAGTCAATCTTGAAGGAAATCAACCCTGAATACTCGTTGGAAGGAGTAATGCTGAAGCTGAAGCTCCAATACTTTGGCCACCTGATATGAAGAGCCAGCTCACTGGGAAAGACCCTGATGATGGGAAAGACTGAAGGCCGAATGAGAAGGGGGTGTCAGAGGATGAGATGGTTGGATGGCATCACCGACTCAGTGGACATGAACTTGGGCAAACTCCAGGAGATGGTGAAGGACAGGAAGCCTGGCATGCTGCAGTCTACGGGTCACAGAATCAGAAACAATGTGGTGACTGAAAACAGAAGAGGAGACCAACAGTGCTTTGAGGAAAAGTCCTGCCTTCAGCATCCCTCTTTTCCCCTGTCATATCCATTGCTCAAGGAAGTTCACTAAATGTGTGCAGGAAGGAAGGAACGGGGAAAGGGAGAGAGGGAAGGAGAGAGGCAGGCAGAAAGGGAGGAAGGAATGAGCAAAGGAGGGAAGGAGGAGGGGAAGAGAAAGAGAAGGGAAGAAAAGGAAGGAGGGGAGAGTCTGTCACCTGGCGGGCAGTGATTTTTCCCTCAGCAACACGCTGAAGCAGGCAACCATGAGTTTGCTTCTGGGGCTTGGAGCAGTGAGGATCCCACACTCACATTAATTCAGAGCAGAGAAGCGCTGTCAAGCGTCTGAGGGAGTGTGGAAGGTGGTCCTGGAGAATTCCCTCCCGGGCAGCTCTGAAACCATGGGAAGCCAACGCTGAGCATGTGAGAGACGTGCTTTCCCAAGAGCCCCAAGGAAAGATCTTTTAAATCAGAGAACCAGATGGCCTGCCTTATTAAAGGGTACCTCTCAAAGACAAATCTTTTTATTTTTTTCCCTTAATACTCACCTTGGTGAAAGGTGAACTTCTACCTTGGAATCAATCTCTCCAAGGTCCCTGTTTCAGCCTCTGTTCAGAAGTAGGACACTCAACCTCTGCTGTCTACCTGGTGTTTATGATGAAGGCAGCTGAACACACCCCCAGCAGCCCAGGGGCACGTTTTTGCCCATAAGAGGAAAGCTGTATCTCAGAGACTGGGGTACAAATCCCATTTCCCCCTAAAGCTTGGCTGTAGGAGGAAGCACCTAAACTGCTGCATTTACACTTCAAACATCTGCTGTGTTCCTGTGACACCATGCTCCTACTAGGATGCCTTCTGCAAAAAGCCGTGGAATGGCTCCCCATCGCCCGTTCTGTGAAGACAGCATGATGGAGGGAAGAGAGAGAACGGCTCTGAATTTGGCCACAAAGTACCTATCAGATCTTGAACAAGTCACCATCTCCTTGTGTCTGTTTTGTCCCCTGGGCCAAATGACTTTATGTGCCTTGGGAAGAAAACAAGATTAAAATCATGACTGAAATATAATTAAAGATCGTGACTTCTGAAAGGGTTCCAGGACTGTTTCAGTGACTTGTCTTTTGTTTAGTTTGTTCTGTTTGGCTCTAACTCAGTGACTCTCACACTGGTGTCCTCAGACTGGCAGCATCAGCATCATCTGGGGAGCTCGCTGGAAATAAAAATCCTCAGGCCCCATCACAGATCTACTGAATCAGAATCTCTGGGGGTATGACCCAGATTTCTGGACGTTAACAAGCCCCGTAGGTGATTCTGAGGCCCATATTTGAGAACTGCTGGTTTAAATGAATACTTTTTGAAGGGCCCTGCCATGAGCACATGATTTTGGCCTCTCTTGCACTGGGTCACGCTCAGTTCTGTCTATGGGCTTCAGGGTTGCTAAGTCCACGCATCTCTAAGGACTGGGCACATGACTTTGCTAAGCCGATCAGTGCCTCCCATTTTCCAGTCTAAAGCCATTGGTGCAGGGTGGTCATGTGACCTCAACAGATCCAAACAAAGGGAGTTTCAAGGCTTCTGCTGGGACAGTGACACTCAACTCTTTGCATGCCATGAAGACAATCAGGCTTAGGATGCCCCAAACACCATGGAAGGAAGATGGAAGACAGGAAGAAACTGAGGCTCTGGTGCCACTGCAGGACCAAGGCTTGTTTGGTGTCAGTTCTGCCACATCTTTTCTTCTCTGTGTCAAAAGCCAATTTTTGTTGTTTAGTCACTCAGTCGTATCCAACTGTTTTGCCATCCAATGGACTGTAGCCCACCAGGCTCCTCTGTCCATGGGATTCTCCAGGCAAGAATACTGGAATGGGTTGCCATTCCCTTCTCCAGGGGATCATCCCAACCCAGCGATAGAACCTGCATCTCCTGCATTGGCAGGCCAATTCTTTACCACTGAGCCACCAGGGAAGCCCGAAAGCCAATAAATTGTATTTACTTTAGTTTGTCTGCACCGAGTCTTAGTTGCAGCATGCATGATCTTTTAGTTGTGACATGTGGGACTGCTTCCCCAGCCAGGGATCAAACCCAGGCCCCTTGCAGTGGGAGTGCAGAGTCTTAGGCACTGGGCCACCAGGGAAATCCCAAATTGCATTTATTTTTTAAGCTTGTTTGAACCAGGTGTTCTATCACCTAGAACCAAGTGCTCAGACTCTGAAATCTACATTGAGTATGAAAAATGATAACTCCTTTCACTCTGGTCTAGAAAGAGGAGATGAAGTAAATCACCAAAACAGTAAAGCATTCCCTATAAGAGTTGTATGAACTTGAAGCTGGTTCCTGGCTAAGACTGAGGAGAATGCAGATGGGGTGGGGAAGTAAAGAGATGAGGGGGAAAAAAGAAAATTTGAGAAGGGAAGAGAAGAAAATTTTTAGGCAAAAGTCAGATACTTGTGGGGAATATGGCCATTAAAAAAGGTCCTCTAGTGGAGATGGACTGATATATTTCCAATAACTATGACAGCATTACTCTAAGCTCTTCCCATCCTTTAACTCAATTTAACCCTCCCAACCACCCGTAAGAGGCATCGATATCAGGGTGGGAGGCAGAGCTGAGACGCCACAGGAGGCAGCCTGGCTCGTCTCCACTGGCTTCCATGTCAGGGCAGATGCAAGCCCTCTGGCTGCAGTTACCTGTTGTGCTCACTGAACTTCTTCACTGTCTGCTCCATCACACAGTCTGACTTAGCACCGCTTTGAGAAGAATGAAGAGAGTTTAGAGGAAAGAGATGGGGTCTGCCTGGGATGCCGTCACGCAGAAGGATGGTCACAGGAAGCAAGGGGATGGGTGGGAGCCAGGCAGAGGCCCAGAGGAAGACGACAACACAAACTGACCCAGGAGTGGCTGTGCCGTTGTTGCTGCTGTTAGTCACTCGGTTGTGTCTGACCCTGTGCGACCCCATGCCCTGCAGTCTGCCAGCCTGCTCTGTCCGTGGGATTTCCCAGGCATGAATGCTGGAGTGGGCTGCCATTCTCTTCTCCAACCAAGGGATCGAACCTGAGTCTCCTGCATTGGCACCGCTGAGCCACCTGGGAGGCCCTATTTGACATTAGGGGGTCTCTAAAATCTGGACAGACCTTATCTCAGAAGCCAGATTTGGCTGGTCAGTAATGTTTTATTCATCCTGAAAAATGCTAATAAAAACTTATAATTTATTTGTAGCATTTACAAATTGAGAGAGAACATACAAAATTCAGGCTTCCAGCTTCCCTGGAAAAGCACAGCTGTGAGGATTGAGTCAAGGCCGCCCGCCGCAGACGGAACGCACATCTCCCTGTCAGGGCCGCCGGCTACAGACGGGACGCACGTCTCCCTGTCAGGGCCCTGCAGACGGGACGCACGTCTCTCTGTCAGGGCCGCCGGCCGCAGACGGGACGCACGTCTCCCTGTCAGGGCCGCCCGCCGCAGACGGGACGCACGTCTCTCTGTCAGGGCCGCCACAGGTCTCCCTGTCAGGGCCGCCGGCCGCAGACGGGACGCACGTCTCTCTGTCAGGGCCGCCACAGGTCTCCCTGTCAGGGCCGCCCGCCGCAGACGGGACGCACGTCTCTCTGTCAGGGCCGCCACAGGTCTCCCTGTCAGGGCCGCCGGCCGCAGACGGGACGCACGTCTCCGTCAGCTCCTCACAGCTGAACTCGTGTCACCCGTCCCTCCCCTGCGGTCACCCAAATTTCATCCTCTTCCTTGTTCCGTCAGAGTGCTCTCTCAGTGCATTATTTTGCCCACGCCACCCTGACTCATCCTGGAATCATCTTCTCCACCATGTCTTACCCTTTAAGAGTGAAATTCTGTTTTTTCCCTACCTCTTTCTGTCCTACTTCTCTGAATTCGCCTGATCTTTCAGGAGCTAGCTTGCAACCATCATATTCAGAAAAGATTCCAGAAAGTCAATTTTGTAAGTTCCTATCATTTGCAAATCTAGCTCCTTCAACACTTTGAACATCTAGCAACTATTCAAATAAATTCTGATTTTAGTTACATTAACCCTCTGACCAGGTTTCTGTTTTTGCCACCAAAGAACCATCACTGATGGTTACTGGCAGTGCTTTAAATGGGTAGGAAACAAGAAAATAGAAAAGCATTAGCGCAACCTAAAATAGAATATATATATGTATATACATATAAATGAATATATATATGTATGTATGTATATATAAATGAACCTGGGTCTCCCACATTGCAGGCAGATTCTTCACCATCTGAGCCAACAGAGAAGCCCATTATATGAACATATATGCATTATGATCCCCATTAATATAGCTGATTACATATCAATATATGTGCATCTAGACAAAGATACATATGGAAAAATACACTTAAATTTTAAAAAGCAGTCATAGTTGGGATATGATATTACAGATGATATGTATTAAGACATTTTCTGTTATTTTTATTTTACGTAATTTTCTATATATATTAATTTTAATATGCTGCTGTGCCAGCTGGATGAATCACAAGCTGGAATCAAGCCTGCCAGGAGGGAGGGAGGTTCAAGAGGGAGGGCTCATATGGACACACCTATGGTTGATACATGTTGATGTGTAGCGAAAGCCAACACAATATTGTGAAGCAATTATCCTCCAACTTAAAATACATAACTTTCAAAAAGCTAAGATCCTGGCATCTGGTCCCATCATTTCTTGGAAAATAGAAGGAAAAAAGTGGAAGCAATGACAGATTTTATTTTCTTGGGCTCCAAAATCACTGTGGACAGTGACTGCAGGGATGGAATTAAAAGACACTTCACTCTTGGAAGGAAAGCTGTGACAAACCTAAACAGCATATTAAAAAGCAGAGATATCACTTTGCCAATAAAGGTTCATATAGTCAAAGCTATGGTCTTTCCAGTAGTCATGTACAGATGTGAGAGCTGTAAAGTAAAGAAGGCAGAGCGCTGAAGAATTGATGCTTTCAAACTGTGCTGGAAAAGACTCTTGAGAGTCTCTTGGAAAGTAAGGAGGTTAACCCAGTCAACCTTAAAGGAAGTCAATCCTGAATACTCTTTAGAAGGACTGATGCTGCCACTGAAACTCCAATGTTTTGGCCACCTAATGCAAATAGGTGACTCATTGGAAAAGACCCTGATGCTGGGAAAGATAGAAGGCAAAAGGAGAAGAGGGCAATGAGGATGAGATGGCATCTCAGAGGTTGGATGGCATCACTGATTCAATGGACATGAACTTGGGTAAACTCCAGGAGATGGTGAGGGACAGGGAGGCCTGGCATGCTGCAGTCCATAGGGTCACAAACAGTTGGACAAGACTTGGCGACTGAACAACAAAAAATGTATTTTTAAAATGTATCTGAAATTTCCAAGGCTATTACGTGTGATATCATGCTTCTTTATGTTTAACTGTCCAACATTTAGTACTTTGCTAACAACTGAACCTTTATTGAACCAGAAATTCATTCTACTTACCTGAAATCAAAATGAACAGCACTAATGGTGCTGAAAAATCCTACATTTTCTCTCACTTTTGCTTAGAAACCATCTCATCACATGACCAAAACACATCAGTTTTGAGGTTGCATAGCTGCATTAATTAGTAAAGTATTTTTACTAATTACTAAGGGTCTGTTGCTAGAGCCCTTAATAACTTGGAATATTTGATACGTCCTAATCAGTTAAGTGAAATTGGAAAAAGCCACGATAACAAAAGCAAATGGAAAAGGACCACACTGGGAGACAGATATATAATTAACAAGCCCCTTTATCTAAACCTTCATTAAAGACAAACAATCAAACATTGAGATCTAAAAGGCATAGCTTTTAATTAAAGTGCAGCTTCCTTTCAAGAACTGCCTCGCCTTGGGCAAACATTGTCAACACACATTCCAAACCATCACTCTCTCCCAGTGTGGCGAGTTGGTATGTCAGCACATTTTCAGATGGTTCAAAATAGTAAATTAATATTCAGAGTTTAAGATAAAGTCAATTTCCAGACTCACCCCCTCGCAGACTTCCCTGAATGCTAAGGACAAATACTATCTAATGCTTTTAATTATTTGCTTTTAGGAATTGCAGAGGAAATGCCCCACACTTCCATTTTTAAACATATTTTATAAACCTGAAAATCAGATTCACAGAGAAAAAGAAACCTATAGATAACCCCTGCCATCTCAACAGGAAGCCAGGCTACAGAGGGAGAAGGCAAGAGGGTCCTTGCATTGACCGCATCCCACCCAGAAAGCAAATGGGGCTTCCGACTCTTGCACAGGCACAAACACTCCAAGTCTGTCCCAGCCCGCCTCTGCTCTGTGTGGATGACGGTACCCTGGGGCTCCAGCTGACTGTGTCATCTGCTGCTGTTGGCATTTTTCCAGTCGGCCCCGCGTGGTCAGGGGACCACCCTGCTTGCATGCAGCAGGCTCTCTGTCAGCACTTAGCATGTCCTCCCCAAACTGCGCAGCATTGCCATTCAACTCCTCAACCACAGAGCAGAGCAGAGCCACCCTGCAACCTCTGGGGAGGCAGGAAGTGCAGCTCATGAGCTGATGCGGACTTAGACAGACAGGGTTCACATGCCAACGGTGTTCCTTATTAGTTGAGTGTGACCTAGTGAGAATCATCTATCTTCTCTGCTTTTATTCCCTCCTCACTATAAAAGGGGCTCATGATACTGACTTTACAGGAGTATTCTAAGGATTTATCAAAGCAAGCTGATGCATATATAAAATGCTTTGCACAGCGCTTGGCATGCAGTAAATACCCAGCAAACGGCAGCTTTCCGCATCTCTCCTTTGCATATTCAGACCACGTTTTGTGCCTAGGCAGCACTTGCCTATATGATCTGTGTGTGTGTGTGTGTGCTCAACTGCTTAGTCATGTCCAAATCGTTGTGACACCGTGGACTGTAGGCCACCAGGCTCCTCTGTCCATAGAATTTTCTAGACAAGAATACTGGAAAGGGTTGCCATTTCTTCCTCCAGGGGATCATCCCAGCCCAGGCATCGAAACTGAGTCTCCCGTACTTTCTGCATTGGCAGGTAAATTCTACCACTGAGCCACCTGTGAAGCCCTCGCCGATAGGACATAAGGGTTACCAAAGGTGCCCATCTCAAAAATCCTCTAATTTCTCTGACTAATCCAGATCCCCATCACTCAAATCCCCTGAAATTTTTCTAATGACAGGAGTGCCCTATGTAAATGCAAAAATACTAATGAAAAAGAATGGCACATTAAGCCATTTTCACTCATGATGAGCAATTAAGTTGATCAAATTAACTATCTCAGTCAACATGTGGATTCCTGTTCAATTCAACAAGCATATGCTGAATACTTTCCACTGTGAGAGAGTGCCAGGAGCTGGCTGAGTAGAGGCTGACCTCCGACCTCAAGGGGCTCACAAGTCAATGGCAACAACAGACGTGCGTGGGCGACATAAGGAGTCCCTGCATGGAGGCCCCTGTTGGACCTCGACAGATAGACGGGCACTGAGCGGGGACAGAAGAAGGGGAGGGCAGAGGAGGGGGAAACAGCAGCACGCTGTTTTCTCCCCATGACTCAATCCCACATGAAAAGATGCTGCCCAATGGCTGGCTTTGCAGACTAGCAATCTGGCTTTGAAAATCAAGTACAAGGCTCCATCCCTAGTAGCTGGGTTCAAATTCTGATCAGCCTTCTGTCTTCATATAAGTTACTTTCTGAGTCTCAACTGCTTCAAATTATTATAGGTCAATGATATGGATAATAAACAGGAAAGTGTTTTTTTCACATTTTACTATCACTGAAATGGGGATACATCATACAATTGACCATTTATAAAATTGCATCGTTCCATAGTCTAACTGGTCACTTCTGTTTTGTTTTTTCCCTAGTGGCTCTGGTAGGCAGAATTCTTAAAAAGACCCCACCCTGTGACCCTTGCCCTTGTATAATTCCCTCCTGTGGGGTGTGGCTGGAATCTGTGTATATGATGACATGTTCCTCTAGTAACTGAGTTACACTCCACAGCGAAAGGGGGGTTTCCAGGTGGACTTATCCACACACAGCAGCCCTGAGCAGCTAATGAGCAGAAGGAAAAGTCAGAAAGATTCAAGGCAAATCAGAGACATAGAGGACCAGAATCTCATACTGAAGATGGAACAAAGAAATAGAGATCTGTTATTTCTGCAGAAGATGGCCAGGCCCATTGTCCTAGCTCAGCGATCTCTCAGGATCCATGTTCCTTCTGATGCTTTGCTCCAGCATCCACCTCATCGCTCCGTCACCTCTTATCCCTGGATCATGGGAAAGGCCACAGACAACAGAAGCATCCTGATGGGGTTGCCTTTTCCATTGGGAAGAAGAACCTCCTTAGGGATTTCCATTGCTATCTCTTTGTTGATTATTCTCTCCCTGCTCCCAAGCTTTAAGGGAATCTGGAAGGTAAGTATCTTCTGGACACATCAAGACCCTAAACAAATTCATCCTCGTTAGTGATGCTGTGGACATTGCCAGAGAGCATGGATTTGGACAGGAAGCTAGCCATGGCGTGGTCAACCCCTACTGCACCCTAGGGGAGGGGTGACCGGAAGTCAACCACTTTCATCTCTTTTTATGCTGGCCTGTGGCGCCCGGGCTTAGTTGCCTGTGGGATCCTCCCAGACCAGGGATCGAACCCATGTGTCCTGCATTGGCAGGCAGATTCTTCACCACTGAGCAACCAGGGAAGCCCTACTCTTGTCTTACAACCTATCATGGATGTATTTCTTAAAATGGCTGATCGTGAACATTTATTCTAGAATCACTGTGACTAAACTTTCCTGGATTTGAATACTTAGGAGCTTTCAGAATCTTTCACCTGTACTTACTTTACTGTGAACTTACCTTTTTTGCTTTTTGGTGACAAAAGTAATAGATTTATCCTCCCTTGACTTCTTTCTGTCTACACCCAAAGTTCTCAGAAATCATCAAACACAAATAGCTCTTCAAACCTTCTAGTACCTCCACTGAAAGCCCTCAGGCAACTTTCCAAGAAAAAAAGGAATATGAACGTTCTCACCTGGGTGAAAGAGGCAACCAGCTTCCTGCACACTTTTGGAATTTATTCTCAGTATCTAGAAGTTATTCAAATGACAGAAATGAATTTCTGAAGAAGAGAACATTTTATTGACTTTTTAAAATAAACAGAGAATGCATTCCATCTGTCTGTAAGAGTTACTTTCAGCAATATATATTTTTTCTCCTCAGAAAGGCAGAATGTATAAAAAAAGAATAATAAACTTCCCAAAGGATGTGGCTTTTACTTAATTTTGTAAATCAAAGGAAATTGCTGAGCATTTCCAAGTGGAGGCTGGGTTTCTTTTTCTCTCATTTATTTTTGGCATCTGTTGGAATATTGGCAACAGCAACATTAGTGAATTGGGGTGTGGGTTTGTGCTTATTCAGTGACAGGGGTGCAGGTGGAAAAAGGGGTCAGGTAGCCAAAGAATTTGTACTTTCTAATCGTGGTGCTGGAGAAGACGCTTGAGAATCCCTTGGGCTGAACAGAGATCAAACCAGTAAATCCTCAAGGAAATCAATCCTGAATATTCACTGGAAGGACCATTGCTGAAGCTGAAGCTCTAATACTTTGGCCACCTGATGCGAAGAGCCAACTCATTGGTAAAGACCCTGATGCTGGGAAAGACTGAAGGCAAAAGGAGAAGGGGACAACAGAGGATGGGATGATTAGATATCATCACCAACTCAATGGACATGAATCTGAGCAAACTCCAGGAGATAGTGGAGGACAGAGGAGCCTGGCGTGCTGCTGTCCATGGTGTCACAAAGAGTCGGACATGACTTACAAGAACTGAACAACAGCGAAGATCTGATGACTTGAGAGCTGGGTTTGCAGCTGAGGCATCACGGATAGAGGCCAAGGCGGAGCCTCCAAGTGTATTGTAAAATGGGGAAACACTCACCATATAAATTCCTGCTGGTTACATGAGAAGTCAGTGTGTGTGTGCATGTATACACACACATCATATGTATTTCATGAAAGATGCAAGTATTAGATAATTTGGACTTCCAAGTAAACTGCCTATTAGTAGTCTGAGAAAACATGAAGAATGTTATCCACGTACCAGAAACTTTAAGGAATTTCTTCCAAGGGCTTGTCTGGTGGTCCAGGGGTTAAGAATTCACCTTGCGATGCAGTGGACATCAGTTTGATTCCTGGTCCAGGAAGATCCCCTATGCCTGGGAGCGATCAAGCCCATGGGCAGCACCTGCTGAAGCCCATCCGTCCCGGAGCCCGTGCTCTGAAGAAGAGACGCCACCGCAGCAAGAGCCCCGAGCACCGCCGCTAGAGAGCAGCCTCGCTCACTGCAACCGGGGGAGTCTGCACACTCCCACCAAAACCCAGCACCGCCAAAAAACGAATGAATGAATGATTTGTTTAATGGAATTTCTTCCACAGATTTCACAGCTGGAATCAAGTTGAAAAGGAGAGAAAGTGACCCGTGGATTCCCAAAACTATCTGGGAGCTGAGTGCACTGCAAGAGGTGGTCCTCCGCAACTCCTCTGTAGAACACTCCACCCCAAGGAGTGACAGCCCCCCATGAGGCCGCAGGTTACAGTCAGCAATAAGAGCTTCCAGACAAAATAGTGTAAGTTTGTCTCATCCAGTACTCAGGACATTTGTTGTTGTTGGTTACTTACTAAGTCATCTCCGACTCTTTGTGACCCCATAGACTGTAGCCCGCCAGGCTCCTCCGTCCATGGGATTTTCCAGGCAAGAACACTAGAGTGGGTTGCCATTTCCTTCCCCAGAGGAACTTACTGACCCAGGGATTGAACTCCGGTCTCCTGCATTGGCAGGCAGGCTCTTTACAACTGAGCCATCTGGGAAGCCCATATTCAGGACATACTTATACTATTATACTATACTTAGAATATTAATAAAAATGATTCATTGTTTATCTGAAATTCAAGTTTAACTGGATATCCTATATTTTTATTTTACTTTATTACATTTGTGAAATCAAACAGCCCTAAACCAGCGTGGTACTCTAAGCGGACAGTGGAAAGTCACAAGTAGCTGTAAGCCAAGAGTCACAAGACACAAACGTTTAGGTCCATGAAAAACCTAGGCTTCCCTGGTGGCCCAGACTGTAACGAATCCACCTGCAGTGTGGAAGGCCTGGGTTCAACCCCTGGTTTGAGAAGATCCCCTGGAGGAGGGCATGGCAACCCCCTCCAGTGTTCTTGCCTGGAGAATCCCATGGACAGAGGAGCCTGGCGGGCCATAGTCCATGGGGTCACAAAGAGTCAGACAGGACTGAGCGACTAAGCACACCCATGAAAAACTTCAACTCATCCAGAGGGGATCAAGCTCTGATGCCCTAAATGAAGTGAAGGAGGATTTCAGAGAATGTTTAATTCACATTTCAAACAATCCTTACAGGGCACTTTACATACTGAACTAGAAGTAGCCGGTACATAGAAGATCAAAACATATGACCTAGTTTTGAGTTACCAAACAGATAAAATAGACACCTGCAATTTTTTTTTTAACTTGAAAGTTAAGAAAAAAAAAATCTCAGTTATATATAAATATGAAAAAACTAGAAATGTATCCATCAGGGTTCCTGGTTGCAAGCAATGGAAATTGACTAGCTGATTAAAGTAGAAAAAAGAAATCTATTCAAAGGCTCTTTCTAGTTGGCACAGTGGTAAAGAATCCCCCTGTCAATGCAGGAGGTGCAAGAGATGTAGGTTCAATCCCTGGGTTGGAAGAAGCCCTTGGAGAAGGAAATGGCACCCACTCCATTATTCTTGCTTGGAGAATCCCATGGACATAGGAGCCTGGAGGGCTACAGTCCATGGGATTGCAAAGAATCAGACACAGCTGAGCACACAATGGGCATTCAAAGGCTGTTGAGAACCATGGGGAGTTCATAGGAAGGTTGCTGGAATCAGGTTTAGAAGAGAGGCCGAACGAGGTACTGCGGGCTGAGTATTGGGGTTCTCCATATATACATGTTGACACCTAATTCCCAAAGTGGTGGTATTTGGAGGGGGGCCCTTGGAGAGGCGATTAGCTCATGAGAGCAGAATCCTCATGAATGGGATTAGTCCCTTATTTAAAAAAAAAAGACCACAGAGAGTTCCTTTCACCAAGACACAACAAGGAGACAGTCATTCATGAACCAGGACATGAGCTCTCACCAGACATCAAAGCTGCTAGCTCCATGACCTTAGACTACCCAGCCTCCTGAACTGTGAGAGATAAACGTGTGTGTGGAAGCCACTTTGGCCATAATATTCTGCTATGGAGCATGAGCTCAGACAAAGTGGAGAGTCAAAAATGAGAACCAAAGCAAAGCCATGCCACAGAGCCAGTCAATTCTTGGGACTTGGAATGACAAAGGTGGTGAAGAGTGGCAGAATATGCCACCCCAGAATGCACCACTGGCACAAGGATTATTTTGAGCTAAAAAGTCACCTTAAATACATAGCAGGCGCAAGAAGGGTGCTCCTTCCCTCACCCCTCCTGAAAGCAGGAGACAAAGCCCAAGTATGGGAGATGCCCTGCTGCACCAGGAGGAAAGTGACATCTCATCACTGGGGGCAGAGAGTCCAGGCCAAGAAAAACCAGCACAGACAGACCTGGGTAAACTAACCTTTGTCTTCCTCATCACTTTTCCACCATTAACTGCTCCGGCCCCAGCCTCTTTGGTCATACTCTTAATATTGTAATACTATCTCTGTCCAATTCCGCATATGAGTACCCAATGCTAACTGGTCTTTGGGTCCCCATTTCCGTAGAGGGTCTCCTAAGTCATGTAAAACTTCTATTAAATAAGTTTGCATGCTTTTCTCCTGTTAATATGTCTTATGTGCCCTTAATTCTCAGGTCCAGGTGAAACCCTTGCGGCAGCGGCCCCAGCATTGAGCCCCAGATGGTCTCCCGCCGCTGCAGAGCAGAACCCCGTGTTCTAGAAAAGCCATGTGTTCCAACAGGTGACGCTGCTAGTGTTGCTGGCACATGCCACCCCAGGAATTCTCTGGGATCCCACTCCATCCCGTGCTGGCTGGCAATTCAAAGCAGGAAGTTTCATTCAATCAGAGCAGCCCCCACCACGGCTCTGCAATCCAGCTGCACAAGTGAGGGGAACGCCAAAATTTGGCAGCTGAAATCTTCAGAAATGTGAGGAGGGTTTACCATATGACCCAGCAATCCCACTCCTGGGCATATACCCAGAAAAAAACCACAATTCAAAAAGATACATGCACCCCATTGTTCATAGCAGCACTATTTATGATAACCAGGACATAGAAGCAAACTAAATGGCCATCAACAGAGGGATAGATAAAGAATACTGGCACATATACACAATGGAATATTATCCAGCTGTTAAAAGGAACAAAATTGGGTCATTTGTAGAGATGTGGATGGACCTAGAGAATGTCATACAGAGCGAAGTAAGTCAGAAAAAGAAAAAGCAATATCATGTATTAACACATGTATGTGAAATCTAGAAAAACGGTATAGATGATCTTATCTGCAAAGCAGAAATAGAGACACAAACTAGAGAATAAATATATGGATACCAAGTTCCCCCCCCTTGGTGGGGGTGAGGCTGGGAGGAATTGGGAGACTGGAGTTGTCACACACGCACTATGCTATGTATCAGATCGATGATGACAGCTACTGTGTGACACTGGGATCTCTGCCTCATGCACGTGGTGATGTGCGTGGACGGGAATCCAGCAGGGAAGGGACACGTGTGTACCTAAGGCTGACTCATTTTTGCTGCATAGTAGAATCTAACACAACATTGTAAAGTGACTATACTCCAATAGAAACTAATTTTGAAAGAAAATTTGAATGTGAAGAGGGTTCACACAGTGGGCATTTCCTTTTTTAAAGGCAATTTCCATCCAGAAATAAAAATACATTAAAACACAAGCCCCCTGTGTCTGTTTCATCACCTATTTGGTGAAATAAAGGTCTTCTTTAAATTTTCTGCATCTCCTAAATTGTCTACAAGAAGAAAGTATTTCAGTTATAGTTTTTGAAAAAAGGTGATTTTAAAAAGACTCCAAATGTCTTTCACACACCTAATGATAATTATTTCCACCCATTAAATGTTTCATATCCTTTGGGTGGTAATGAAACATTGTTTACAGTTTTATTTTTCATCAGGATATTAAAATATTTTTCCTGCTCATAAATTCATTCAAATGTGTCAAGGAAAATTCCCTTAAGAAGAATCCAGGCAGAGCAGAGCTCAACAGATTAGAAAATATTACCGGTTGCTTTTCGACAAGCTTCCCAGGAGGAAATGAATGATGCTACTTCTTACAGTAACGGTACTTGGTACGGTAGGGGTAAGGCTGGCAGGCAGAGGTGCCATCCATTACTGCCTCTCCAGCGTCTGCACCTTAGGAGAATGGGGGCCATCAGGATAAAATGTGGCGTGCAGCCCATGTAAATCAACCGGGGTGAGTGAAAACCCAGGAGACACTCACATTTGTTTTGCAGGTGGTGCACTCCCCACATCAGCCTAGAACTCTCATTATGGTCTTGTTTATACAGCCACAGATATTTTATTCAGTGTGTATGGCCGTATCTTTGTATGCCTTTAAAGAAGGAGGAAGCATTAGATAAAACACAAACAAGTCCTATTTGCATTTCATTGAGATAGATACCTATTAGCAAGCAAAGCAAAACCCAGGTCCTTTGGCAAGAACCACGCTTCTGTGAAGATCTGGACCGAGAAATCTGAGCATGTAATAAAACTCAGAGTGGGGATGGGGAGTTGTGCGGAAAGCCACAGTGAGACAAGCTACCTTCATCCTGAGTTGTTGCCGCAGTCATCCCGTTCAGCCTCCTTGTAGCATTCCACCCTTGTCAAGTTCTAGTTCATTTGTAGACACTTGGAAGTAGCCCTAACCTTTTTCTATTCCTTATTAGTTACCAACCATGGATAATTCCATTTTCCAGTTCACTTGCCCTTGCTGGGGACGTGCAGCAGCGTTTGTATTTCTGTTGACTGGCCGCATCTTGACAGCTGGCAGAAACACGGAATCCTGTGCGGCCAGCATGAGGAGGGCACCGCCAGGGTCGAGAGTTCAGTCTTCCTGACGTTCACGAGCCCAGATGCTGCCATCACACACTCTCCCACAGGAAAGGACACACAGCCCGTCTGGGGCATAGACTCCGTAGCCTGCAGCGGGCTGCACCCCACAGCTCTGCGCCTCCGTGCCCTTCCCTGAGTTAGAGACACACATCCGTAAACGGGGGTCGTGAGGTGCCCCATCCCAAAACACTGTCACTAGGCTTGTTTGACATAACAGTTTCTAGGCGCTTGGTGTAAATACATACACACACAGATCACATATAAGCAACACACACGGGTCCATGTGTGCGTGTGTCCTTAGTTGCTCAGTTGTATCCAACTTGTTGCTACCCCATGGGTTGTAACCCACCAGACTCCTCCATCATGGGATTTTACAGGCAAGAATACTAGAATGGGTTGCCATTTCCTCCTTCAGGCAATTTTCCAGACCCAGGGATCAAACCCATGTCTCTTGCATCTCCAGCATTGACAGGCAGATTCTTTACCTCTCACCACCTGGGAAGCCCAGGGATATGTATACATAAGATGAATTTTTATACTTTATAGAGAATATTCACCATAAGTATAGTGGGTTGATTTCTTCTTCATGAATCAGGTTCTAAATGTTTTCTACTTATAATTACTTTTGAAAAATTGTTGTTTTTTTTTTTTTAAATAAAGGATGCAATTTTAACAAAGCTTAAGAGTCTGAACCAGATCATTTTTTCTGCAGTGGTCAGCTAGATCACTGTTTCATTGACTGAGCACCAGAGGTAGGGGCTAACTCACATGTATTAGCAGCACTCAGAGCGGAGAGAGATTTGTGCTGTACGGGGCACAGAGACTCTCAGAAGCAGTCCAGGGAAAGCGGATTAGGGTCCCACCCCAGGTTCAGACACCTCCGTCCCCCAAGTATAAGAGTAAAGTAGGACTTTCATCAGTTATGGTAGCACAAAGAATAAAGAAGTGTGATGAACCACAGCCATAGTGTCAGACTGTGTATTTATCATGTTTTAGTTCAAGATTCTTGTTTTAGGAATGTCTTCTGCAAACATGAGTTCCCTCCAGTCAGCATGGACCCAGTCACTTGATGGATCTGTTTAAAATGCAGATTCCAGAGCCACACTTCTGGAGAGATACCTAGGGTTGACCCTGGGCCATGATGCAGATGAAAACACACTCAGAGCCAAGTTCTTAAAGCATATTTGGAGCCTCATTCAGGCCCATTTCTCACATGTGACAAATCCAAGGGAATAATGCCATGCTGCAATTCAGCAACAAATGCATTAACACTGAAGAGACTGCAGGGTATACCAATGAATATAGCAAAAATAGAGGGTTGAGTTTTTTTCAGTGAATACATTTGTTATGGGCTTTCCCTGTGGCCCAGTTGTAGAGAATCCACCTGCACTGCAGGAAATGTGGAGACTCAGGTTCGATCCCTGGATCCAGAAGATCTCCTGGAGGAGGGCATGGCAACCCACTCCAGTATTCTTGCCTGGAGAACCCCATGGACAGAGGAGCCTGGGGGTCTGCAGTCCATGAGGTTACTAAGAGTCCGATACACACACACACAACATACCAGTACTCGGAAAATTTTTAAAAACTCATTTTTGCTCCTCCAACTAGGAAAAAATCAAGAGCAAACATTTCATTTATTAATTCCAAACAAAGATCTCAACATGAAAAGAAGTCTCAAAAAGACAGCAGAACCAAATGTAATAAGGTATCCTGGATGGGACTCTGAAACAGGGGCGGGGGGAAAGTGGGAAGCTGGTAAAACGCAAATAAACTGAGAAGCTTAGTTAATGGGAAGGCACCAATGCTGATGTCTGAGTTTCATAAATGTGCCATGGTCACGTGACGTGATAACTGGAAACCGGGTGAGCGCATTCAGGCACTCTCTCTACCATTCTCCAAAATCTTCTATAAACCTAAAATTACACTGAAATTAAAAGCCTGTGTGTTTTTTTTTTGTTGTTGTTGTTGTTGCTTTTTAAACTTTTTATTTTGTATTGGGGTAGAGCTGATTAACGATGTGATAGTTTGAGGTGAACAGGGAAGAGAATCAGTCGTACATAAACATATCCATTCTCCCCCAGACTCCCCTCCCATCCAGCTGCCACATAACACTGAGCAGACTTCCCTGTGCTGTGCAGGTCCTCGCTGGTTATCCGTTTTAAATATAGTAGATTGTACATGTCAATCCCAACCTCCCTAACTACCCCTTCCCCCACCTTCCTAGCAGCCCTAAGTTCATTCGCTAAGTCTGTGAGTCTCCTGCTGTTTTGTAAGTACATTTGTATCATTTCTTTCTGGATTCTACACATAAAGGATGCCACACAACATTTCTCTTTCTCTGACTCACTTCACTCAGTCTGACAGTCTCTAGGCCCACCCGTGTTGATGCAGATGAAAACCCTACTTTTCTGTTTTCTTAATGTCAGTAGAACTCAGAAAATAAAGAATCCACCTGCAAGGCAGGAGACCTGGGTTCGATCCCTGGGTCAGGAAGATTCCCTGGAGGAGGGCATGGCAACCCACTCCAGTATTCTTGCCGGGGGAATCCCATGGATGGAGGAGCCTGGTGGGCTACAGTATGTGGGGTTGCAAAGAGCCGGACACGACTGAGCGATTAACATAACATAACAGAACTTACTATTTATGAGCATGAGTTTTAAGTCAGACGACTCTCAGTCTGGACCTGAGGCCTGCTCAGCTCTCACTGCTGTGTGGGCCTGAGCAACGCCCTCCAACAGGGTCTCCGTGCTTCATCTGTTAAATGGGAATAACACGCATGCACGAAAGTGAAAGTCGCTCAGTCGTGCCTGACTCTGCGACCCCATGGACTATACAGTCCATGCATTTCTCCGGGCCAGAATAATGGAGTGGGTGGCCTTTCCCTTCTCCAGGGGATCTTCCCAACCCAGGGATCAAACCCAGGTCTCCCGCATTGCAGGCGGATTCTTTACCAGCTGAGCCACAAGAGAAGCCCAAGAATACAGGAGTGGGTAGTCTATCCCTTCTCCAGTGGATCTTTCCAACCCAGGAATCAAACTGGGGTCTCCCTCATTGCAGGTGGATTCTTTACTAGCTGAGCGACCAGGGAAGTACCTGCCTCCTAATAATACACATGAAATGTTTAAAACTGTGCCATGTATGTAAGAAAGAGCGTTGTCCACTATTACACTCAGCAAGTTAGCCTCAGTCTTTTCCTGCATAAGATGGGGACAAGAGTGGTTCCAACTAATCAACCTGCTGAGATGACTGAGTGAAATGAAGCAAGGAAACCCCAGCACAGTGTCTATACAGAGAGCGCTGGAAATAGAATTTGCACAGATTGAGTACCCGATGAATAGTTGCTGTAATTATTATCATCAGGACTAATAAAATCTGATGGGTGACCTGCCCCAGTTCTGGCTTCAAAGCAACAAGGATTTCAGACTTGAACTCATTAGCTCCTGGGCGCATATCTAAAAACGGAGAGGCTCAGACACTGTGGGGCTTTTGTACCCCTGTCCCTTCCCTTTTTCTGGGAGGTAAGAAACATCTCTGTTTCAGGAGATCTTCCCGACCCAGGGCTTGAACCCGCCTCTCCTCTACTGGCGCCAGCTGCAATTCACAAAAAGCACAATGCAGACCGAGCCAGGGACAAAGGGCGGCCACCAGCCCTCGGAGCATTCAGCGGGGCTGAGTCCAGGGCTCAGAGGACGCCCCGCGGCGCAGCTCCCTTCACTTCTTGGCCGTGCTTTCCTCCAGACTGGCCTCATTCATGAGCTTCCCCTGATGAAGAGTGCCTGCCCGAGCTCTGAGCGCTTAGTAGGTCCTCTAGGGCCCAAGTCCACAGAGAGAGAGTCTCTTTTCCCTGAAAAGTGAGCCACAGTCCGGAGGCTGCTTCTCAAAGAACCCCAGGTCAAGTCCACCCCAGAGCAGTCACAGTGCTTAGGGAGGCTGGGATTCACCCACCCACTTGACTTGGATGCACCTGTCCCTACTGGGAACCAAGGTGAAGTCAGCCTCGCTCCAGGCAAAGGTACTGGGAATGGAGGGGGCGTTGCCCCAGAGAAATTTCCCTACTGCTGCCGAGGCAAAGAGAATGGATACTGTGTGGCTACAAAACAACATATGTTCAGTCTAATCATGTGGGTTTTATAATTGATGATCACAGTTGGCTAAGCAGATGAAGAAACTTCGGGAAGAGAAAAGTCAGACATCCCACTCCCCGTCTTCTCTGAGAATCTGGCCGCCTCGGGAATCAGCGCTGCATGCACAGACCTCTCCAGCCCTTTGATTCAATTCAGCACACATTTATCCAGCATGTCTACATGCCAGGCACTGTGTAAGGTCCCTCATTCTAAACTTTTTACACTTCATTAAAAGAAACGATATATTTCAGGGGAGTTCCCTGGTGCTCCAGTGGTTAAGAATCTGCCTTCCAGATTGTTGCGGAGTTTGATATTAAGATGCACACACTGCTATATTTAAAATGGATAACCAGGGAGGACCTACTGTCAGCACAGGGGACTCTGCTCAGCGTCATGCGGCAGCTGGACGGGAAGGGAGTCTGGGGGAGAATCAAGGTCAAAGTGTTAGTCGCTCAGTCATATCTGCCTCTTTGACCCCATGGATTGTAACCTGCCAGGCTCCTCTGTGCATGGGATTTCCCCCACTGGGGGAGAATGGATACACGTATATGTATGCCTGAGTCCCTTTGCTGTCCACTTGAAACTATCACAACATTGTTAATTGGCCATGCTCCAATACAAAATAAAAAGTTAAAAAAAAATCCGCCTTCCAGTGCAGGGGACTCAGGGTCAATCCCTGGTCAGGAAACTAAGGTCCCACCAGTTGCAAGGTGACTAAGCCCGTGTGCTGCAACTCGAGAGAAGATGCAACCAGGATCCCGAGTCCCGCAACTAAGACCCAATGAAGGCATAAATTTTAAAAAAATTCCAAGAACATTAAAAGACACAACCTGTAAAATTTTTAAACAGCTTTACTGAGGTGTCATTTTCACATCATAAAAGTAACCTATTTAAGTGTTCCAGTCAGTTATCTTTAGTATATTTACAGAGTTGTGCAACCGTTACCAGAATCCAGTTTTAGAACATCTCCATCATTCAAAAATGTCCCTCCTGTCCACTTAAGTGAATCCACGTTCACACTCCTAGTCCCAAGTACCATCTAGCAAATCTACTTTCTGTCTTTACAGTTTTGCCATTGTGGACAGTTCATACAGATTAAATCAAACAATATATGTTCTTTTGTGCCCAGCGTATTTCATTTAGCTAGTGTTTTAGTGGTTCATCTACAAAAATGTAGCAAGCCTTAATATTTTCTTCTTTTTTATTGCTGAATAGTATTCTACTTCAAGGCTATACCACATTTTGTTTATTCATCTATCATTTATGGAATGTGCACTGTTTATACTTTTTCAGTATTATGAGTAATCTTGCTAGGAACATCTGAGTACAAATTTTTCTGTGCACATATGTGTTCATTTCCCTTGGGTAAATATGTAGGAGTGGAATTTCTGGGTCATATTATAATTTTACTAAATAAAGATTAAAACACTTATTGTGTGTCTCCTCTTTTTCCACAAATGGAAATGTGTACAACTAAATGAGTGAGTGCTCCCCAAAATTAAATTTAAGTCAAGCCTCATGCCAAGCAAATTACATTCTTAGTATTACAGACAGAATCCTAATAAAGATTAGAATTAGAACCTATATGGGCTAGCCTCTCAACCAAGTTATAAAAAGAAAAAAAAAAAGCACAATGGGGAATCAAAAGTAACTACCCAAGTAGCCCATCTTTTGATATTGCTCCAGGAAAACTAGTGGTGATTTAATTTATATCCCACAATGCTATAAAATCTCCTTCTGGAATGGAGACACAGATATAGTGAAGGAACTTGTGGACACAGCAGGGGAAGGAGGGGGGAACAAATAGAGAAAGTTACATTGACATGCATACACTACTGCAGGCAAGACAGCCAGTGGGGAGCGGATATGTAACACAGGGGGTGCAGCCTGGTGCTCTGTGACGACCTAGAGAGGTGGGACAGGGTGCTGGCGGGAGGCTGGAGAGGGAGAGGACATACATAATATATATAATCATGGCTGGTTCACAAAGCTGTGACGCAGACACCAACACAATATTGTAACGCAATTAAAAATAAGATAATTTACTGGGGGAAAATGTTTTCCTTCTGCTTTCCTTTTCTTCCTTAAAAAAAAAGAAGGGTCAAAGGATCTCTTCCTTTGATCCACATGGCATTTTTCACCTGTCCCTCCTTTCTTTGACGCTAGCTCCATCACAGGGTCCTCTGGTTTACGTCTGTGCCAGACACTGAGTGAGGGACCAGGGACATGCTTTTGGCTCTTCAGTGCCAAAACCCAGTTCCGGAAAATAAACATCTAACCTGCCATTCCACTGACATGCCTGTGGGATTTTGCCAAGCCTGCCTCTGCGACGGATTACAGGGAATTCAGCTTGAGTCGCTCTGTCTGTGACCCGGTCATGGTGTTGGATCAACGCGAATGGGCTGGGAGCACCGGGGTAACAGAGGACCCCCACGTCGCTGTAGCTTGTGACAGCTACCATGGCATAGTGTGTGGGCAGGAAGGCGTGTTCATTCACACCTGCCACTCACGGCCCAGGTGGATGGCGGCCACTTCCGTGCCTCCAGGACAAAGAACTTCAGAAGGTCTCTTTCTCACTGGTACGTAACTGTTTATCCCAGGTGTGACACATACCACTTCAGCTTGCAACCCATTGGGGAGAATCAGTCAATGCTCCCGTTCAACTACAGGAGGATGCGGCCACGTGCTCAGAACATGCAGCTACAGGTGTGCCCAGGAACAGGACTAAAGCCCACCATGCCCATCAGATCCCCCTAGCACTTGACATTTGCAAAAATATGGGTGTTCACGAGTAGGATACCTGTTAAATGAGAAAACAAAAAGCTGAATTCCTTTTAGATCACTGGCAGGTTCCAGGAAATTTGTGTGTAACTCACACATTTATGCATTATCTTTAAATTAAAAATATTGGGGGAGGGGGCGATTCCTCATTTAAAGAGAAATTTTGATGTGTTGCTTTCCCCCTTTTTAAAAAACTTTTTATTGGAAGTAACTGGAGAGCTTCCGCTTGAGGCTTCAGTCACCAAGAACCCTCCCTTGGTGACCTCTGCTCTCTCTCTCAGGCCTGCTTTGCCCCATCACTGCTCTCTTTGAAGACCACCAGCAGCTCCCAGGGCCCGTGTGTGTGTGTGTGTGTGTGTGTGTGTGTGTGTGTGTGAGTGTGTGTTCAGTCACGGCCAACTCTTTGTGACCCCATGGACTGTAGCTCATGGCTCCTCTGTCCATAGGATTTCCCAGGCAAGAATACTGGAGTGGATTACCATTTCCTCCTCTAGGGGATCTTCCCAACCCAGGGATCAAACCCGTGTCTCCCATATTTCATGCACTGGCAGGCAGATTCTTTACCACTGAGCCACTGGGAAGCCCACTGAGCAACCTGTAAATCAGTAAGTGTTGAGCCCAGAACTTACTGATTCACAGGTAGCAAAAGTGATTATGTTACCCTAGTAGCCCTTCTAGAAAAAGAGGAAGTATCTCTCGCAAAGACCCCAAGAGTCATCATATCCCACAGCTCCACCTGTATTAGGGAACATCAATGCCTGAGCCAAGAACAGAAATCACAGAAGGATAGCCTCATCCCTGGGACCGAGGGGAAGTCAGCACCCCTCCTCCACCAAATTGCAAGACTGAGAATAAAGAAACAGTGGAGTACTGGAGAAAAAGATAGGTGTTTGGAAAAGGGAGATGGAAGGGTGTTGCCAGGCAAGGCAATCGATCCAGTCGGTCCACAAACTGATGTGATTTGAGAAGCCTGCCTCTCTAGAAAAATACTGTATGAGCGCTGGCCTTTAGATCACAGGACTCCTCAGTATGCCAGACAGGACTGTCAATGCCTACTGAGAATAAGAAAATAGACGATTAAGGAGATTATTGTTCTTAGACTTCAGCGGTGTAAGAGCATCACTGTGGCATGAATGTTTAATCCTTCTATTTTAGATTATGCCAAGTCCTAGTTAAAATCATTCAGTAAAGAAACTCCCTACAATGCAGGAGACCCTGGTTCGATCCCTGGGTCAGGAAGATCCCCTGGAGAAGGCCAATATTCTTGCCTGGGAAATACCATGAAGAGAACAGCTTGACAGGCTACAGTCCACGGGATTGCATAAGAGTCAGACATGACTGAGAGACTAACACTTTCGTATCTTCACTAGTTAACATCACTTCACCTAGATGATCATTTCACTGTGATGTCATGCTATGACACACGCCACCGCCAATGACTCAACCTCCTTGCTTTTAAAAACAATAATCAAGGCTTAGCGTTGAGCCCCATCTGACACAGAAAATATTTGTTTCAGTAGTCTTCAGAGCACCGTACACAATGTGGTTCAAAGCATGGTCATTAGACTCCAATTTATATTTCTGTTTTTACATTTCTGCCTGTGAAACTAATTCAGACTCATCTATCTCTTTTGGATGATTGGGAAACCTTCAAAAGATAAATACTGAGTGTTGTGAAATGTAGCCAGAGGAGAAAGCAATTCAAATTAATCTTCCTAAATATCACTGTTAGTGAGCAATGATTTATTCCACTCCCTTAGAAAGGAGGATTTTTTTCCACGCCTCTCTAAACTGCTACTTGATATTGTGACCAGCCCTTGTTGACAAGAATTGTCTTAAGAAATGAAAACAGTCAGCACCAGAGCTAATAGTTGTTTTCAGTGTGACCGTAGAAAGCATTTTTTTATCTGCATCACACTTGAAGATATGGTATTATAGATATTAAATTAGTATCTGTTGTCTGAGCAATGCTCAAAGCCTGATAAATAGAAGGGTTTTTGACTTACACATGAATTTCAGGCAGGATGAAGGGCAAGGTACACTTTATGATAAACTAGAAGGCTTGCAACTTGGAATGAACCCAACCTCTCACACACTAAATGATATCAGGAAACTAAATAGCATCCATTTCTTCCTATTTAAAACATGGTGGAGACATCAACTCTCAGAGCAGCTGGCTCAGACAACGGGGAAAATAAATTGTACTCAATTGATAATCTCCTCTCCACTGAGAAAAGGAACAAATTGAAGCCACAGAGCACTGAGGTCAGGGATCTTCACCTTGTTTTAAAATTCCCCCCAGGCGCCGTGCAGACAGTGAGCCCTGGCTAATTATCTTTGGTCTCTGACACCCCGGTTCCCGTTGCTGCTCGACTCCGGGCCAGGAGTCCGAATTTGGGGCTCATCAGCTACAGTAGACGTCAGGACCTCTGCATAAGTAATTTTGGCCACTGAGTCATGTTGGTGAATTCATAAAATGGATTGTGTGAACCTCAGGAGAAAATATGAGCACGTGACTTGATAACTGATGAGTGGGAGTCTAGCAGATGTTTTCAGAGCAGTCTAAGGCAGGAAAACACCAGTGGACAGAAGTCTAGTATCGTGGTTTTGGATCCTGGAGAAACCCCTGATTCTGAGGCTCTGAGCCATTCGAACTCTCTAAATGATCCCTTCTCTGTTTCAAATGGAGGAACAATAATCTGGAAAAAAAAAGTCAGTGGAGAAGAATATCGCTTAGTTCGTCCAGCATCTGTCCCTTTTTTCTTTTCTTTTTTTAAAATATGACTTTATTTATTTATTTGTCTGTGGCTGCGTCCTGGTTGCTGCACAGTTCAGTTCAGTTGCTCAGTCGTGTCTGACTCTTTGTGGCCCCATGAACCGCAGCACGCCAGGCCTCCCTGTCCATCACCAACTCCACGAGCTTACTCAAACTCATGTCCACTGAGTCGGTGATGCCTTCCAACCATTTCATCCTCTGTCATCCCCTTCTCCTCCCACCTTCAATCCTCCCCAGCATCAGGGTCTTTTCAAATGAGTCAGCTCTTCACATCAGGTGGCCAAAGAATTAGAGTTTCAGCTCCAACATCAGTCCTTCCAATGAATATTCAGGACTGATTTCCTTTGGAATGGACTGGTTGGATCTCCTTGCTATCCAAGGGACTCTCAAGAGTCCTCTCCAACACCACAGTTCAAAAACATCCATGCTTCAGCACTCAGCTTTCTTCACAGTCCAACTTTCACATCCATACATGACCACTGGAAAAACCATAGCCTTGACTAGATGGACCTTTGTTGGCAAAGTAATGTCTCTGTTTTTTAATATGTTGTCTAGGTTGGTCATAATTGTCCTTCCAAGGAGTAAGTGTCTTTTGATTTCATGTCTGCAGTCACCATCTGCAGTGATTTTGGAGCCCCCAAAAGTAAAATTTCTTACTGTTTCCACTGTTTCCCCATCTATTTGCCATGAAGTGATGGGACCAGATGCCATGATCTTAGTTTTCTGAATGTTGAGCTTTAAGCCAACTTTTTCACTCTCCTCCTTCACTTTCATCAAGAGGCTCTTTAGTTCTTCTTTGTTTTCTGTCATGAGTGGTGAGGTTACTGATATTTCTCCTGGCAATCTTGATTCCAGCTTGTGCTTCCTCCCGCCCAGAGTTTCTCATGATGCACTCTGCATAGAAGTTAAATAAGCAGGGTGACAACATACAGCCTTGACACAACCCTTTTCCTATTTGGTACTGGTTGCTCCACAGCTTTTCTCTAACTGCTGGATTGGAGGCCACTCTTTGGTTATGATGCAGGCTTCTCATTGCAGACGCTTCTCTTGCTGAGGAGCCTGAGCTCCAGGGTGCACAGGCTTCGGTAGTTGCGGCTCATGGGCTCTAGAGCAATAGCTGTACACACAGGCTTAGCTGCTCCCAGACATGTGGCATCTTCCCCCATCGGGACTGAACCCGAAACTCCTGCATTGGCAGGCGGATTCTCTACTACTGAGCTGCCAGGGAAGACCCCATCTCTCCCATCTTGAGGAGAGTCCCTGCCGGGCTTCTCTGTCCAGAGAAATTCCTCCCCGGATACCCAGGTTCTCAGAGGGCTATTTATCCTGAAACCCGCCTTTGGCCACAGAGACGGCACCTACCCAAGATCAGCCAATCAGAGGCTTTCAAAGTGGAAAGAGGGAGGGACTTCGCTGGTGGTCCAGTGATAAGAATCCGCCTTCAGATGCAGGGCATGAGGTTCAGTCTCTGGTCAGAGAACCAAAATCTCACAAGCCTATGAGCTGGCTCAGCCACATAAATAAACAATAAACATTTTTAAAAATAGAGGAGGGGGACAGTGTCAAAACCAGGCGCACCCACTTTCCCCTACGGATACAAGGATAGGAAGCAGCTCGGATCATCAAGAGTGAGTTCACTAAGGGCCCATTTGCCAGAAATAAATTTTTTTTCCAAATGCCAAAATTTTGTTTCTTGTAACTGTTTCTAAGGTTTACCATCATCTAGTTAGCACTGGATGGTACACTGTAAGAACACCTGACAATTTCCACCAAAATTTTGTTGAAAGTTGTTTATTCAGACAGCAGTTCCCAAACATCTGTCTTTCTTCCTGCAAGCCCGCCCCCCCCCATCCAAACACACACCACCTGTCTCAGCCCCATGAAGACAAACCCCAAACGGGGGCCATATTAAGAACAGACTCATCATGACTTACCCAGATCCAACCAGTCAATCATAAGGAAATCAACCCTGAATATTCAATGGAAGGACTGATGCTGAAGCTGAAGCTCTGATACTTTGGGCACCTGATGCGAAGAGCCAACTCATTTGAAAAGACCCTGATGCTGGGAGAGATTGAAGGCAGGAGAAGAAGGGGATGACAGAGAATGAGATGGTTGGATGGCATCACTGACTCAAAGGACAAGAACTTGAGCAAACTCCAGGAAATAGTGGAGGACGGGGAAGCCTGGAGTGCTGCAGTCCAAGGGGTTGCAAGGAGTTGGACATGACTTATTGACTGAACAACATCATCATGACTTACATCCTATAACTTTTTAAAGCCACTTACTAACAGAAGCCCAAGTATCTCCCAGCATCTTTCACTTCATCCCCAGAAAGCCAGGACATCCCCAGATCTAAAGCTTCAACCCCCCACAGGGCCCCTGAAATTTACGATGTATCATCAGGAAAAATTCTTGTCCCTTGCCTTTTCTCTGAATGTTCTAGCTTGCGCTCGACTGTAAGTAAACATGGTCTTCCCATGAATACCCCATGCCCACCAGGCTTGTGAGTGAGGTAGATGTCTTTCTGGCTCTTCAAGTCCTTCAAAATCATTTCTCCACCTTTTTGAAGTACGGACCATCTAATGGTGCCATGTAATGTCAGTCCCTGATGTCACCTCCTCAGAACAGTCCGCTCCACATCGGTCAGTGGAGGTGTGACCTCTGTGCACCTGCAGGTCTCCCATCAATCCCCTCGATGCCTTTGATGACATCATAGGTATTCTGTCCACTCACCTGCCTCCCCATCCACTGACCTGAGTGCACACAAAACACAGTATCTTCCTCTAGCCCACTTCGGTCATACACTGACATAATGACACTCTACCTCATCAGCTGTACCACCTCAAAAAAAAAAACCCAAAAATCTTAATTCCATGGGTCCCATTTTTGGACCATCACCGCCAATTTTCCAGTTCAGTTTTCCTCTTGTATCCTCACTACAGGACTTCCCTCATAGCTCAGTTTGTAAAGAATCTGCCTGAAATGCAGGAGACCTGGGTTCAATTCCTGGGTCAGAAAGAGCCCCTGGAAAAGGAAATGGCAACCCACTCCAGTTCTCTTGCCTGGAGAATCCCAGGGACAGAGGAGTCTGGCAGACTACAATCCATGGGGTCACAGAGTTGGACACGACTTAGTGACTAAACCACCACCACCTCCATCCCCACTACAACAATTCTCCAACCCCACTGGGACATCGTTATCCACCCAACCCCACTGGGAAATTGTCCACCCAACCCCACTGGGACATCGTTATCCACCCAACCCCACTGGGACATTGTTATCCACCCAACCCCACTGGAAGCCATCCTCCCAACCCCACTGGGAAGCCATCCTCCCAACCCCACTGGGACATCGTTATCCACCCAACCAAACTGACACATGATGCATCCCCTCTGCCACGTTTTCATCCTCCGTCAGCTCTGGTTGCCCCTCCCTCTACCTCTGATCACTTGCTTCCACTCCCTTGGACTTGCTGGGCAAAGCCATCAACATAGACTAGGACCCTCTGCATATGGACCTGACCATCTGAGCCCTTTGGGCTACATCCTTGGGCTCCTCTCCTGCCTCTCTCCTCGCTCTCTGCATTCTGGCTGCTCCACCCCCAGTCTTCAAGGAGTGACTCAAGTATCCCAAGCCTGTCTCAAATAATCTTACTCTTTCTGTTCCCTCTGCTTGGATCATTCTGGCATTCCCAGAGTCTCCCTCCTTTACCTGATTACCTTCTCATCCTTTGGGTCTCTGATTCAAACATTCTCCCTTTTATTAACTTTATTGAGATGAAATTCACATAACATGAAATTAACCATTTTAAAGTGAAAAATTCAGTGACATTTAGTAAAGTATATGCTCAATGCTGGGCAACCCCCACACCTGTCTTTCCCTCCAAAACATCCCATCACCTTAAAAGGCGACCTGGGCCCATTCAGCTGTCACCCACTGCTCCCTGCCCCAGGTCCCTCGGAAACAGCCAGTCTGGCCCCGCCCCTCTGGGTCTGCCTTTTCTGGAACACCTTCCCTTTGACCGGTTTTCTCTGAAGATCGTCAGCTACCCACCCTCATTCTGCCCTAGTCTGACGTCACTGTTTCTTCTGAATACAGCACAATAGGAAACCCTATTACTTCCATACCTGTCTGTCTTCCTCTCCAGGATGTGGGCTTCACGAAGCAAACATCTTGTTTTGTTTACTGTCTGCTCCCAATTCCTGTAACAGTGCTTGGCACATGGTAGGTTCACAATACATAATATTTGTCATGTGAATAGAGACAGTCCTATGAGGTCATCTACTATTAGCCTTGTTTAGGCGGCACAAGCGGCTTCCCTGGTTGGCTCAGCGGTAAAGAATCCACCTGCCACGTGGGAAACGAAGGAGATGCGGATTCAGTCCTCAGGTTGGGAGGAAGATGCCTTAGAGCAGGAAATGGCAACCACTCCAGTATTGTTGCTTAGAAAATTCCATGGACAGAGGAGCCTGGCGGGCTACAGTTCATAGGGTCTCAAAGAGTCGGACACGACTAAAGTGACTTAGCATGCACGCACACAGGTAACAAATATTAAAATTAAGTTTGAACTATTTCAGGACAAAAATAACTAAATAAAAGAGGTAGGTATCAGCTCGTTTACCAAATGTGAGTGTTATGGGAACAGGTCCACTGGCAGAATTTAAGACTGAAGCACCCAGGAGTCCAGCAGTCTGTGTGTGGCTCTCGCTCAAGGTCTCATAGTCTCAGGACAATTTTCTTCACATGGATGGTGTCCGGCTGAACCAGGGAAACATTACAGGTTTACCATTGATTCTGCATCCATCCTGTCATCTCTCTGTTCACTCACCAGTTCCCTGAACCCCATCTCTCTGTTTTGGCGCTATTGTAAGTGTGTATAGCAAGCAACGACCAAGACTCAATGAGCTAAGATGCTCTCTTTCTCCTGCCAGTAGCATCAAATATAACAAACACATGGGTGGCTTGTAGGAGAAGGGTGTTCCTGGCGAAGGAAATGACAGAAACCAAGGACCCCAGTCAGGGCTGTGCCGAGTGTTTAAAGAGCAGGGAGAAGGGAAGTGTGACTGAAGGAGCACTGAGATGAGGGAGTAGGCGCCGCGTGTGGTCAGAGAGACGGCAGAGGATAAGGTCACGCAGGGCTCTGTCGAGCACTGCAAATGTGCTCCATTTTGTCTGAAATAAGAAGTCGTGGAGGATCTTAAGCAGAGTAATGATGTTACCTGACTTATGTTTCAAAAGTTTCGCTCCAGCTACGATGATGAGAATTAGACTGTGGGTGGGCAAAACAGAACCAGGTGTGGGGGAGGCGGTATCAGATGATGGTGATGGAGACAGTCCAGGAGACAGACGAGTTTGGGCAGGATGGGGGCGGCATGTGCGGCACGTGGTGGGACTTGGAACTCATTCTGAGTGAGGAGCTGATGGGATTTGCTGACGTACTGTCTATGGAGAGCAGGGTGGAGGTGGGGAGCAGAGCAAAGAACACCCTCAAGGTCTGGCCTGAGCCACAGAAAGGGGGAAGTTGCCGTTTACTGGGAAGGGGATTTCTGGGGGAGGGTTTTGGGAAATCTGAGCTCAGATTTGGCCGTGTTCAGTCCGAGAGGCCTAATGATGTCTTGAAGGCATTTGGGCATATAGATCTGGAACTCTGGAAATTAGAGCTTGCGAAAAAATGGCTGTTCAAATAAGGTAAAGCCATACATATATGGAAATTTTGTAAATACAGTTCACAGCCTCCTCCTTTTCAACTAGCTTTGCATGGCTGCTTCTCCGAGAGGGGATTCAGAGGCCCTAAGATGAGCCCCAGAGCCCAGTTCCCCTCTGAACTCATCTCCCGCCCAGCACACCCCTCCTCCACTCAGGCACGCGGGCCTCCCGAGGGGTCTGTGCCCCTGCCTTCACGCGCACTCCCGCTCCACCTGGCGCGTTCTCCCCAGACAGCTGTTGCTTCGTCTCATCAGCAACGTTAATTCTTGACATACGCCACCTTCTCAGCTAGGCCTGCACAGACCCCTCTAGCCAAGGTTGCAGTCTCCCCACATCAAAGCACTTATCATACCCTCTCTTGAGCCTCTATCATTTCTTTATCTGTGGTCTATCTCTTCCCTTATAAATTCCCTGTGTTGCCAAAGCCCAGGATGGTAAACACTGGACAAGTACGTGTTCTATGAAATGAATGAATGAATGAAAGCACGGCTCTCTGAATGTGACCTAGTCTGCCGAGTACTTCACTTCCCTGAAATTTCGGCTTCCTTCTGCAAAATGAGACATTGGACTAAATGTTTCCTATAGTGCCTTCCAACTCACACTTTGGAGATTCCAAAGATCAATGGAGGGGAAAGGAATTTGTCATTGTTCAGTTGCTAAGTTGTGTCCAACTTGTTGTGACCCCGTGGATTGCAGGATGCCAGGCTTCCCTGTCCTCCATTATCTTTTTGAGTTTGTTCAAATTCGTGTCCATTGGAGTTTAATGCTAGTCAAACTGCCTTAGCGCAAACATGGTCTCCATCCATCGGCTATATTTCCCCTTTCTAATTGTGTTTCTTTACCTGAAAGGAGAGGAGAAATAACATCTAAAATATAATCAGGAACCAGTGAGAAAGACAGAAGTCACACTAGATATTCCCTCTGCAAGGACTTATCATAGGGAAGTGGTTATACTCCAGATCTGCTGGGTTTTGATGATGATGGTATAAGTGACAAGATTCTGGTCTAGGTAGTGCTCAAAAAATATAAGCAGTGAATACAAAAAGAGTTAGACATTGCACCTTTAATTTGAAGTTTTTTGTCATTTCTATTGTTGGACGCCTACAAGAGAATTCTTTAGAAGGTAGGGGAAAGGAAACAATAAGAATTCAATTAGAAATTCAACAGACTTATAATTAAAAGAAGGAAAGTTGGGGTGAAGAGTGGGATAACAGTTGATCAACTCATCCATTCTTGGCTTCCAAAAGAATGCTAGTGAGAATTTCTGTTTAAGGGGGAAGGAAAAGAAAAGCCAATGTACGCTGTCAGAGATAGCCATGATTTTGGTTCCATAGCCCCCTGGTGAGCATATGGTATTTTTACTGACAGAGTTTATCACTAGCGCTTACTCAATAATTAGATAATCCCTATAGCAATCTATTGTAGTCATGCCTATAAAAGATTCCTTATTGCATCTCCACATATGTCAATAGCTTTCATAAGCCATAAATCAGTAAGATATTGCTGGCATTGGAATTCTAAGCAATTAATGTTAATCAATAGGAAAGCCAGAAGATTGATGTGGTTGGGTTTTCCTCTCTCCATACAGTGAAGATGCTGAAACTCTATTTATTTGAATTAGCTCATAAGCCTCTGAGATTTGTCATTTAACTGAAATGGCAATTAGTGTCCAATCATCATCATCATTATCTGATAATTCTTCTACAAACCTACCTTTGCATAGCACCTTGAGAGACTTTGAGTCTGTCTGATATTAAGTTCATGTTCACAATAAGCACTAGTGGAGAACAAAGTCTCAAGGGTGGGGGAGACAGGGGTTCAAACACCCTCTGATGTTTTAAAGAACAGTGATTAGCATTACTATGTTGCATGTTGAACAGTCTTTCAGGTTAAAATATAGAGGTTTTTTTTTAATGATGGCCATTCTGACCTGGTGTGAGGTGATATCTCACTGTAGTTTTAATTTGCATGTTTCTAATAATTAGTGATGCCAGGCATCTTTTCATGTGCCTCTTGGCCATCTGTATATGTTCTTTGGAGAGCTGTCTATTTAGGTCTTCTGCCTACTTTTTTATTTAGTTTTTTTTTTTTTTATTGAGCTCCATGAGTTTTTTGGATATTTTGGAGACTAATCCTTTGTCCATTGCTTCATTTGTAAATATTTCCACCCATTCTGAGGATTATCTTTTTGTCTTGTTTAGGGTTTCCTTTGCTGTGCAAAAGCTTTTAAGTTTAGTTAGATCCCATTTGTTTATTTTCATTTCTACTTTCATTACTCTAGGAGGTGGGTAAAAAAAAAAAAAAACTCCTCTGGTGGTTTAAAAAAATTAAAACAATAAAATACAGAGGACGGCATGGAGACACACTTCAGGCAACTACCCATGCCTGGGTTTTTAGTCTTGGTCACGGAGATGAGAAAGACAATGTTATCCATTACTGTTCAAGTATCTTGCAGATGACAAGTCTTTTTATACCGATTTTCTGAGGTAGGCATTGTGAGTTGTCTCCTAGGCATCTCCCACCTCTTCTCCCTTCCTGATAAGATCCTGACTTTGTTCAGGGTTCACCTCTCCTCGCTTTAACTATGCACCTTAGAGGAAGATGATAACATTCAGCCTTCCAGGTGGACTTGATTGGAATCAGGGTCCCTGACCCAAGATTCACTTAGAAATTGGCATTTACTAACCCTTATGGCAGAAGTGAAGAGGAACTAAAAAGCCTCTTGATGAAAGTGAAAGAGGAGAATGAAAAAGTTGGCTTAAAGCTCAACAGAAAACTAAGAAACTAGTTCAAAAAACTAAGATCATGGCATCTGGTCCCATCACTTCATGGGAAATAGATGGGGAAACAGTGGAAACAGTGTCAGACTTTATTTTGGGGGACTCCAAAATCACTGCAGATGGTGATTACAGCCATGAAATTAAGACACTTACTCCTTGGAAGGAAAGTTATGACCAACCTAGATAACATATTAAAAAGCAAAGATATTACTTTGCCAACAAAGGTCCATCTAGTCAAGGCTGTGGTTTTTCCAGTGGTCATGTATGAATGTGAGAGTTGGACTGTGAAGAAAGCTGAGTGCCACAGAATTGATGCTTCTGAACTGTGGTGTTGGAGAAGACTCTTGAGAGTCCCTTGGACTGCAAGGAGATCCAACCAGTCCATCCTAAAGGAGATCAGTCCTGGATGTTCATTGGAAGGACTGATGCTGAAGCTGAAACTCCAATACTTTGGCCACCTCATGCGAAGAGTTGATTCATTGGAAAAGACCCTGATGCTGGGCAAGATAGAAGGCGGGAGGAGAAGGGGACGACAGAGGATGAGATGGCTGGATGGCATCACCGACTCGATGGGCATGAGTTTGAGTAAACTCCGGGAGTTTGTGATGGACAGGGAGGCCTGGTGTGCTGTGATTCATGGTGTCGCAAAGAGTCAGACATGACTGAGCGACTGAACTGAACTGAATAAGACATGAAATGGCATCTCTTGAGATGATTCTGAGAATTTTTTTGTTCTAAAGAAGGACTCAGGGTTGGGGGGAGAGGTATACCCTCTCCTAGACATTGTTTGCCTTAAACTTCAGCAAACATCTTGCTGACATCATGAGAATCAATTCAGAATGGAAGCTGTGAAAATGGAGCAATGACAAGAAATGAGTTCATAACCTTGAAGGCCTCTCTAACCCTGAAATCTCTGTTAATCCTTTCTTTATTGTTAAGCTGGTTTGAGTGGGGGTTTCTGATGTTTTCAGCCAAAGTGTTGTTACCCAAGCAGGGCTTCGCTGGTGGTTCACAGAGTAAAGACTCTGCAGGAGACCTGGGTGCGATCCCTGGGTGAGAAAGTCCCCTGGAGAAAGGAACGGCAACCCACTCCAGTATTCTTCCCTGGAAAACCCCAGGAACAAGAGAGCCTGGTGGGCTAGAGTCAGACATGGACCAGAGCCTGGTCTCACAGAGTCAGACATGCCTGAGCTTCTAACACTTTCAGTCCTTCACTTTCAAACTTTAAGTGCAATTCTCAGCGTCTTGTTGCTTTGTTTTTTCGTATATTCATTTTAGCCTCCTGAAGAGAGTCACACTTAGTTTATTCAACTGTGAATATTAAAGCCAAATCAAATATCATCTCTTCCTTGAAGACTTCAGATCTGCAAATGATTGGCTCCTTCTATGTTTTTATAGCAATAGTACCTATCTCTACATAGTGGGACTCACTCTATATTGAAATTATTTATCACTTGTCTGCCAATATAACTTGATCTTGACTACATTAAGGTCAGACACCTTCTCCCAACCTCCTTTTGATTATCAGATAATCTCATGTACCCCATTACTTAGGAGGACCTCAATAATAAATCATGAATAAATATCTACAACTCCCACAAACTTTTCCTTTTACAGTTTTTTTTTTTTTTTTAACTTTATGTACACTGGTGGCTCAGATGTTAAGAATCCATCTGCAATGTGGAAGAGTTGGGTTTGATCCCTGGGGTGGGAAGATTCCCTGGAGGAGGGCATGGCAGCCCACCCCAGGATTCTTGCCTGGAGACTCCCATGGACAGAGGAGCCTGGCGGACTACAGTCCATGAGGTCGCAAAGAGTCAGACACGACTGAGTGACTAAGCACACAGCATGCCGTAATGCCAACTTTTAAAACTACATCTCCCTTCCCTATATCTCATAAACATGTCTTTTTTTCCTTACACTAATTTAAGTCTTCCTAAAACACCATGGAATGGTATCATCTAAATGTATGTGGGTGCCTCATTAAATAAGCATTATTAGACCTCAAAAAACCTAGGGAAGGCCACCAGTGTGCCCCAAAGAATTAAAGCTGAAATGATTAGGTCAGCACTTCTAATAATATATTCCTCAGAAGAATTACCCTTTATTATGTGAACAGGTGCATAAGGAGCTTTAGGATCAAATAATTTAAAAAACAGTGTGTTTAAAATTTTTAAACAGGTTCTCAAGTGCAGAATTGCTTAGAACTTTCTATAGGCAACAGTATGCTATGAACCAAAGGAGAGCTATAATATAAAATTTTCCCCAAAAATGTATTTAACATAGAATTAATGCTAAAGGTGTTCCAAGGTATAGGGGGATTCCCAGGTGGCATAGAGGTAAAGAATCTACCTGCCAATGCAGGAGACGCGAGAGATGCAGGACGATCCCCTGGAGAAAGAAACGGCAGTCCTCTCGAGGGGTCTCGCCTGGAGAATCACATGGACAGAGGAGCCTGGCGGGTGATAGTACGTGGGATCACAGAAAGTCGGACATGACTTAGTGACTAAAGAACAACGATACCGAGGTATAGCTTATTATCATGATTGCTAAAAATTCAGTATGAGATACAAATTCTAGATCAAGCGAGACTTGAATAGGACACCTTAGCTATTTGCCTATTTGAGGGAAGATGAAAAAGAAATTTTAATTGGAAGTAAGGTATTACTTTTACAAAAAAAGCCTTGTGTATTTTTATAGTACTATACTATTAGACTCTCATTGCAACTTTGAGAAATTCAGAGACTGTTGGATCTAGGAGGGAATCTCAAGGACTGGTCAGAGGAGTGATTACTGATTATATTGCATTCACGAACCACTTTGAGAATTTGATGAAAGCAGCACTTTCATCCCGGAAAGATGCGCTACTACACACAAAACTACAGGGAGCTCACAAACCTGTCGATGCATTCACAGGCCCCACATTCAGAGTGCCATACATCCCAACCTGCAGGGCCGAGGCAGATGTTGAAGAAACCAAGGCCTGGAAGTCACACAGTTTTTGAGATCAAAGCAAGATAAGAATTCAAGAATTCAAGAAAACCTCTCTGATCACATTTGTATTCATTCCAGATCCAAATCAGTTTCATATCATCATCTTTGCACTCTGTCCAGGCTTTCTAATATTCCAAAGCTACCAGTGGAATTGGCTGACCCTAGCTTGGGCAATGCTGAAAACAATGGAGTTGACTAGTGTTTTCCGAATGCCCCAAATAGTTGCCCCCAGATGAATTCCCTGCTAGTGTCATAATATGATTATGCCACCACTGCCATAATTCAGTTGTCTAGCTAGAAAAGTAAATTAACAAGCATGTTCTGGACCTTCTATGACATGCAAAGTGCAAATAAATAAGAATTCTGATGCCTGACATTGATCATAAATTCCAGAAGAAGAAAAACATGAGCTATTCTTGGCATGCCTCTTTTTAAATAAGTTTGATGACCCTTGGTGAAAAATTCATAATAAGTAGAAAATATTGCTCATGATAATTACCACCAAAGCTTTATTTATGTATATGCATATACACAGAAAATCAACATGTGCTAAAATGCTTTGATGTTTATGAAATCTTAGAGCTGTGGACAACATTATGAATGCTAACAAATGAGAGTTGCATGCATTTACTAAAAATTTTGGCCATAAAATTAATTTATTAAACAGAACATGGGATGGCACTTGCCCAGCATGGACTGAATCCTAGCACCCCAGCTGGGGGAGGGGGAGTCTTTGTAAACGAAGCACCTTCAGATGCAACTCGGTCCTGAGCCCACCTGGGCCATGGCAGCCGACACTCTGCCTGCTACACAGTAATCTACTGATAACCACCCATGTACCGGAACCCAGGTTACTACTGTGTGTGCCATCTTTCCATCTCATCATCACAACTCCCAAAAGCGATAGGTACTTATCAGTCTACTTTTACAGAGAAGAAAATGGAGATATAGGAGAGTTTGGTCACTGGGCCATGGTCACAAGGCTAGCTGAGTGCTTGAGCTTGAATCTGAATCCTTAACTATTTGTTCTAAATCTTAAATTCCTAACTATTACTGCCCCCGCCCCTTGGTAAACATTGGCATTGCTTCACCAGTTCTGCTAGACCCAAATGCAAGCTCCCAAATCACATGTTGATTTTCCCCTAACTTGATTAGTGTAATCAGGCATTTCGGCTGAAAGATGTTCTTTTCAAAAGTCAGCTATTACTGAATCTCCACTTTATTCAAACTCTTCATCCAATATTCTCATCTTCTGGGTTTCTTTGGCCATCCATCCTTGCACCAGACGTATGAACATATCATGATGGACACCCTGCAGAGCAAAGTCAGTGAAAAATGACCCCTGTCCTCCAAAAACCTGAAAGTCAGAGAAGGATGCAACAACTGATTACTACAGCACAGCCTAAGATGTCAGCATGTGGGCAGCAGGAGACTTGTCCAGACTGCCCTGGGTTGAAGTGGGGATGGGATTCCTGAAGGAAGGGTCACTGCCTGGGCTGGACGACAATGGGGACCCACTGGGTAAAGGTCTGGTTGGTCTGGTTGCGAGACAGGTGTAGGCAGAAGGAACATTACTCATGGAGCCTAAACTAGCAGGAAAAGTTCTCAAATTATAAATAGTTCAGCATCTAAAGGGACTTCCCAGGCGGCTCAGAAGTAAAAAAAATCCATCTGTCAACACAGGAGATGCGGGTTCGACCCCTGGGTTGGGAAGATCCCCTGGAGAAGGAAATGGCAACTCTCTCCAATATTCTCACTGGAAAATCTCATGGACAGAGGTGCTTGGTGGGCTGCAGTTCATGGGGTTGCAGAGGCAAACATAACTGAGCATGCCCGCAGTATGGAAAACCACCTGTGGCTGCAAAGCATGCGGCCCCTTGGACCGGTCAGCTTACGTGCAGGAACAAGCCATCACCAAAGCCCTTGGGCATTGCCCAGAGTGCACCCTGACATCCAGGAGGGAATGTGCTCAGGTGGAGGACAGGGGCAGGGCACAAGCTCTGAAAGAATAACATGGCTTGAGGACACAACATAAACTGATTAGAACAAAATGAGTCCAAGAGGGCAGACTTCCACTAGACCTTGAGCCTCATCATATGCTCTCTGTAACACACCAGAAAGCTAAAGCACACGCCAACCAGTGCCCTGACAGTTCCAAGGCCAACCATCACAGAGCAAAAAGGGGGCAGTGGCCCAGGTCCTGGAAATCTCTGCCCTTTCCCCCAAATAGTTGGAATAATCACGCACTCATTGGCCCATGAAATTACCCAGCCCATAAAAGCTAACCACACCATATTGTGAGGCCTCTTTCTTCTGAAATGGCCCACATTCTGTCTGTGGAGTGTTTCTCTCTAAATAGATTCACTTCTTACCTACCACTTTGTTTCTCACAGAGTTTTTTCTGTGATGAGACATCAAGAACCTCAGCTTCATTGAGTGCTGAAGCCAGGTGAGTGATCTCAGTGGAAGATCATGGATTTGGCTGTGTTGAGTTCTGGCCATTGGGTTTGAGTCCCAATCTGAGTCACACGGTTTCACTCTCACTCTCGTTTTGTGTTCCTGTGCAGATTGTGAATGTGTGTGTGTGTTGATTGTGGCGGGGGTGGGGGAATATGTGTGCCACACCCACTGGAAGACTTCTCTCCCAGCCTTCCGTCTCGCAGTGGAATTGGCATCCTCCTGAAAAGCCCTCCTCCTTCCCCCTCCCCTGGTGGATGAAGACCCGGGAAACGACCCTTGTCCTTCACGCCCACCGCCATCACTCTATCGCCTTCACCTTCTGAGGAGAAGCACATGGGATGAACATAGCATGTGCACTCCCCAGAACGAAGCCTGCTAGGACCTGTGGGTCCCTTCTTGCAGAGTACATATGTCTGCAGACTAGAAAGGGCAGATCTAATATGCCTGTTCAAAGAGCCACCTTCTTGCAGAAATTAACTTTCCTTCTTTCATTTAAAATTTCTACCAAAGAACGGAGAGAAGCTGGCTTCCTGGTATCCTCACAGACAAATGACTAGAGATTAGATGTCACCATATGCTACACAAGGGTGGCTCAGCAGTAGAGAACCCACCTGCCAATGCAGCAGACGCAGGTTTGATCCCTGGGTCGGGAAGATCCTCTGGAGGAGGAAATGATAACCCACTCCAGTATTCTTGCCTGGGAAATCCCATGGACTGAGGAGTCTGGCAGGTTACAGGCCATGGGGTCGCAAGAGTCAGACATGACTTAGCGATTGGGCAAACACAGAAGGGTTTGGAATCCCTGATTAAGACAGATCTTTAGAGATGGGGGGAAATCTGCTTCTTCAGAAGAAAGTGGGTGTATACACATCATCTCCTCTCGGATAAGCTGGATGCTAATTGCTCATTCGGGTATGAACCCCTTCCATCTGACACCACTGCTGTTTTCTGATGTACCTACTTTTGTGATTTTACTACCCATGGAAAGTGGCATCCGCTGCCTCTGGCAAAAGACACAAGCTATTTATTGTCTCGTTTTGCAGAAGCTGCTCGAGATCACATTTAACAATACAAATATCGCAGAATTGTCTTTGGGTGACACAAGCTGCTGAAGTGTAGCTCAATCCCGAGTTTCAAAAACTGCTGTGTTAATGATCTCACACACATTCTGGGTTTAATTAGACGAGGCTGAAATAGAAGCTTGCTTCTAGCGGTCACACTCTTGTCAATATCTAAACAGGGATGTTTATCTCCTAGTTTGTGACTGATATCACAGTATTTATCATTGCAGCACTTTATTACCAGAAACAAACTTCAAGATCTACCTATATAGTATGCAAAAGTTTACAATAGGCAATTCTATTTGAGATGGAGATACACTTCAAAATAAATGGAAGATAGTCTTACCTGGCAGAGAAGGCAATGGCACCCCACTCCAGTACTCTTGCCTGGAAAACCCCGTGGACGGAGGAGCCTGGTGGGCTGCAGTCCATGGGGTCGCTAAGAGTCAGACACGACTGAGTGACTTCACTTTCACTTTTCACTTTCATGCATTGGAGAAGGAAATGGCAACCCACTCCAGAGTTCTTGCCTGGAGACTCCCAGGGACGGGGGAGCCTGGTGGGCTGCCATCTATGCGGTCGCACAGAGTCGGACACGACTGAGGTGACTTAGCAGCAGCAGCAGCAGCAGCAGTCTTACCTGGATATATTCATCTTTCATTCCTTGGAAGCACACACACATACTCCACTTCTAATTTGTGCTGAGTTGGCTCTAGAAATATTTAAAACTTTCCAGATTTGCAAGCAATGATCTGCCAGATGGGAGAGTTAAAGTAGCAGCAAGCAAATATACTGGGACTAGGCTGCCTGGGAAATTGTGACAAACCACTTTTATTTCTCTGCACCTTAGTTTCCTTAGCCTTAAAATGAGATAACAACTCCAGAGCATTCCTACCTGAGGATTAAATTGAGATAATAGGTGTAGATCAAACCAGTCCATCCTAAAGGAAATCAACCCGGAATATTCATTGGAAGGACTAATGCTGAAGCTGAAGCTCCAATACTTTGACCATCTGATTGGAAGAGCTGACTCATTGGAAAAGACCCTGATGCTGGGAAAGATTGAGGGCAAGAGGAGAAGGGAACAACAGAGGATGAGATGGTTGGACAGCATCACAGACTCAGCGAACAAGAATGTGAGCAAACTCCAGGAATGAAGGAAAGGGGAGCCTGGTGTGCCACAGTCCTTAGGGTCGCAAAGAGTTAAACAAGGTTTAGTGACTGAACAACAACAAATAGGTGTAGAGTCCTTAGATCAGAGCTTGCCACTATATGAGTTTTTATAGGAAGTCTCATTATTACCTGTAAGAGGGGCATAAGTCTTGTACGTACATGACAGGGCTGCCATGTGGTTAAATAAGTTCATATAGGGCAGCATTCAGAAAAACATCCACATGGGAAATGTTGTGCAGCTGTGAGCTGTGACTGTCTCATCTCCTGGAGACCCTGCTATAAACAGTCTTGAGACTGACCTACTGCATTCACTGACCTTCAGTTATCAATTTTGTGGGCCAGTATGCCTGCCTTTGGACCCTGTTTACCGAGTCAAATATTGTGCAGGATGATGGGGTTAGGGATGGACCAGAAGTCAGAAGGGGAAAAAGGAGAAAAGGTAAAAAGGGAAAGAAAAGGAAATCAATAGCAGACACTGAACTATTTTATGACTCGTTAGCAAGAGCACTGTTTTTCTGCTTCCTCTGTGCTTTTCCTTTGGGGAACTTTCCATCCTTTTTGACTGGTTTCACCCGTGTCCAGTCACTAGACCCGGGCTTAATAGAGAGATAGGAGATTCTCTTTTTATTACTTTGGCCCATGATGCTCTGGTTTAAACTAATCACCAGGAGACCCAAGGTACTCATTCACTTGCTTTTTGTGATAAAACTGCAATGCCGCTGCATTCAGCAAGAAGAGGTTTAAAGGGTCTGGGTCTGAGGAAGGCATTCTAGCAGGTACCTGTCCTTACCTGTAATCATGCCAAAAGCTCATGACAATGAGGATAGTAACAACAGGGCAATCCAGGTGCTGCCTGGGGTCCCCATCCCTTAGGATCTAGGCAGGATCACCCCAATCCCGAGCCACAGCCTGGGGGAGCCCCAGGAGCCCAAGTCTCCCCTCCAGGACTGCTAATGTCCAGTGCCTTTCTCGTCCTAATGGAACTCCCATGTACGACTGAGCAAACTGGTGAAGGCAGAAGCTTCAGGAAGCATGTGAGCTTCCCCCTCAGCCTCCCTGCCCCGCCCGCCCCACCCCCCCCAGCTGCTCATGCTTTTCCCTGACTCATGCTAAGCAAAACTGCCGTCTTCTTGGAAGATTTGGCACCAGCCGAAACCCACGTTGTGCTCAAGGCTGCAATAAGAAAATACAAATGGAACCAAGAAAAATAAGAAATAAAAATGCAAAATTACAGTCTTAATGCCATACTGTAAGTTCTTATTTTGAAGGTTCTCAGGTCAACGATCTGATTTAAAACTTCCGACACGGGGCTTCCCTGGCAGTCCAGTGGTTAAGAATCCACCTTGCAATGCGGCAGACTGGGTTCCATTCCTGGTCTGGGGAGATCCCACATGCAGCGGAGCAGCTGAGCGCACGCACCACAGCTGCTGAGCCTGAGATGGAGCCCAGAGCTGCAACCCTGAAGCGTAATCTGGGCTCCTAGAGCCTGCGCTCCGCAGCAAGGGAAGCCTGCACACTGCAGCAGAGAGCAGCCCACTCGCCACGGCAGGGAAAACAAGGGTGGCAGTGAAGACCCGGCACAGCCACAATAAATAAACAAACCTCCAACAAGGAGTTTTCAACAGGCCCAGAGGACTAATGACCATTACCATTCCCACTAACCTTACGCCCGTGATTCTTGACGGGGGGCAGTTTTCTTCCCTCCCCGGGCATTTGGCAGCGTGTGGAGGCATTTTTCATTGTCACAAATGGGAGCGCCACCTGACATTTTGCAGATAGAAGCCAGGGATGCTGTTAACATCCTATAATGCCCCAGACAGCCTCCCAGCTCCAAATGTCAAGTGCCAAGGTTGAGAAGCCTTGCTTCACAACACTTAGAAAACTAAGTTTTAGTTGGCTACTTTGTCCAAGGACACAAGTATTAAAGGGCAAAGGGAGGAGGGATAAATTAGAAGTATGGGATTAACAGATACCCCCACTGTATTATAATAGGCAAACAATAAGGATTTATTATATAGCACAGGGAACTATATTCAATATCTTGTAACAACCTATAATGGAAAAGAATATGAAATATATATATATATATATATATATATATATAACTGAATCACTCTACTATATGCCTGAAACGAACACAATATTATAAATCAACTATTGATTCAATGTTTTTTTTGTTTTGTTTTGTTTTTAAAGGGCAAAAGCCTGACTCTACCAGCGCCAATGGCTTTCCAAATCTAGGCTATTGTCCATGACACAAACTTTGTGTTTTAATTATCGATTGCTAAATAACAGCACGTCAGAAACCTAGCTTGTAACAGCTCATTGTGGACGTGGGTAGGAGTCTGTGCAAAGGTTAGCTGGGTTGTCTGCTCAGGATCACCCTCACCTGTCATTCCAGTGTCACTGGGGCTCACGCGGGAAGGACCAGCCTCCAATCTGACTCAGCGCCCATTGCCTTCTGGCTGCAGGACTGAAGGACGTCGTTGCTTGCCGGCCGTCAGCTGGAAGCCGTCTTTAGCTCCTGGAGGTCGTGCACAGCCCCTTGTCACGTGGGGTGCCCAGCATGACCGCTCCCTTCCTCTAAGCCGGCAAAAGAGAGACTCCAGCACGCAGGCGCCTTATAACCTTGTAACCTGCAGCATGACAGGCGCCTTGTAATCCAGTCATGCGCATTTTCACCATCTCTGCTGCACTGTATGGATTAGAAACCACTCACACGTCCCAGCCACGCTTACAGGGGGAAGACCGCCAGGAGGCGGGGACCGGGCCGTGTTACCAGGCTGTCCCCCACGCGTGTGCACGTGCGGCTCAGTCACAAAGTTGTGTCCAACTCTCTGCGACCCTATAGACTACTGTCCGCCAGGCTCCTCTATCCACGGAACTTTCCAGGAAAGAATGCTGGATGGCTTGTCCTCTCCTCCTCCAAGGGAACTTCTCAACCCAGGGATCAAACCTGTGTCTCTTGCTTTGGCAGGCAGGTTCTCTGCCACTGAGCCGACTCTGTCCCCCACTCCGCTCATGAAATCACTGCCTTGAAGGCAGTTCCTTCAAAGGTGTCAGCTGCATGGGCTATATCCCTGCAAGCATTTATACATCCACCTTATCCTCACAGCCATCGACAAATATTTACACAAGGCCCACTCCAGGTGTGAAGGCCCCACACTGACGGCAGCGAGACTTCCTGACATCAGGTTAAGGCAAACACTGCAAAGATGTTTCTGAAAGTTAACTTGATGAAGCTTTTGGACCCCTTTCCTGAAATCCATACTCAACATCTGACATTAAGAAAGAGTAGATCCGGGACTTCTTGGTGGATCAGAGGTTGAGAGTCTGCCTGGCAATACAGGAGACACGGGTTCCCTCCCTGATCTGGGAACACCCCACACTCCACAGAGCAACCATCACAGAGCCTGTGCACCGCGTCTGTGGAGCCCGGAGCTGCAGCTCCCGTGGGTTAGCTCAGCCCGTGGGCCCAGAGCTCCTGCTCCCTAACCGAAGATGCTGCCGTGGTGAGGGGCTCCCACTTGCCGCAACTAGAGAACAGTGCATGCAGTGACGAAGACCCAGCACAAACAAAAGGAAATAAATTAGTCAATTAAATTATTTTAAAAAAAGAGAGAAAATCAATGGACTCTACCAAAAAAAAGAAAAAAAGGAAAATTCAAATGAGTTGACGAACTTGTTGATAGAAAAACACACTGTGGTACAGACCGTGGTGTCTCATTTAAGGTTGAAGGGCACGCAGCTGAACTCTCCTTCTGACCCCATTCTTCTCACTCTTCCCATATTCATCCTTCCATGCCATCTCTTACTTTTCTCAGGCTCTTGGTGGACACACCTGCCGGCTTTCAGATACAGAGAAGTTGGAAAATTGAGAATTCAAATCCTATAATTATTCCAGTAACTGTCATACACATTAGTCAAAATCTTTGGCTGCAAGCAGCAGAAATGAATTTCAGCAAAGCTAAACAAAAAAAGGGAGGAAGTAAACAAGGCATCTTCAGCAGCTCTGAGCAATGCAGCAATGCAAGAATAAAAAAATAAATAAAACAGTACAGTAGGGTTTGGATAAAATTCCCTTGGCTAGGGTGTGGTCATATGTGGGGAAGGGGAAAATCTCGGGTCTATATCAGTCTGCTGTTTAACATATTGAATTAATAACAGTTTATAGCAAACCTCAACTTCCACTTCCTTTGGCTGAAGAGGTAAAATGTGTTTTCTATTTTTATTAATACTGTATGGTTTTGTTTTGCTTCCCAATTTAGTTCTTGCTTTTTTATTAATGCTACTTGATCAAGACCTGTGGCAATTAACCCACCCTTTGGATCTGGCTTAATTTTAATTAAATAATCATCCAGTTCTCAATAGTCTAAATGTTTGCTTCTTTGGCAATTCTCATCACAGGGCTATTTTGTAGAACTTTATAGATTTTCTGAGAAATTGCTTTATCAATTTTTCCCTGCAGCCATACACTAAAGCTGACTTGTATCACTAGTTGTTGCTTTAATTTTTTTCCAGTTTTGTTTTGTTTTTCCCCCCCGGTTATACTAGTTAATCCCTACACTAATTTCATCACCTTCCTAATAACAGACTAGTCATGATTGGTTCCATGACTATAAAATTGGCCTTGTTGGATTCCACATTTATCTTGCCTTGGTGATCAAATTTGTTTGGTGTAAGATTTTTTTTTTCCTCCTAGACATCAGCTTTCTGTATTCAACCTGGGATCTAAAACTCAAGCTGTGTTCCTTTTGCCTCTTACATCATCGCCAGTAATAAAGATTTTACTGTCAGAACTTGGCTGACAAATTCACAGGCTCTTTATTACAAGCAATGATGGACTATAAGAAGCAGAAAAAACACAGCTTGAATTTCATTCCCAGCTTGAATTTGCAGGGCTGGCATTTGGAAAAATTATCTTGTGACTTCATAAACCAAGAAAACTTGTCGATGAAAGTCAGAGAATTAATACAAAACTTCATTCATCCACCCACCCATCTTCTTCTGAAACGACTTTGGTCAAGCCACTGCACAGCATGGATTTTGTCAAGTCTCCACAAAGTAAAATGTATAGATAATGCATGTGAATCTCTTTTATTTCAATTACCTGGATAATTCACCTTAGACAAATTTAAAGAACTGAGCTATTGTCTTTGTTTTTCACTTGTTTGTTGTTTAGTTGCTAAGTTGTGGCCGACTCTTTGCAATCCCATGGACTGCAAGCTCACCAGGTTCTTGTGCATGGGATTTCCCAGGCAAGATTACTGGAGTGAGTTGCCATTTCCTTCCCCAGGACATCTTCTGACCCAGTGTCTCCTGGCTGGCAGGCAGATTCTTTACCACTGCGCCACCTGGGAAGCCCCTGAGCTACTGTCTGAGATGACAAGAATTTGTACTATCATGTTCCAAGAGTACACACTAAATTTGTGACTTAGTGGAAACATATGCCTTGTCCAAACCAGAGGGTTTTCTGTTTTCCAGTTCTGTGAATTATAGATAACTGATAGAAAAAGAACATCATTCTTGGCCAGAGATATACAAATTATGTCCTTTCCAGCACAAGCTGACCTGAGTCCCCTCCCCCGAAGGGAAGATGTTGGTTCTGCCTCCATTTACACATTCATTGCAACATTCCTTTATTCCATTGGAATGTATGATTTTTAGACTTCTTCATTGTACTGACTGTAAGGTCCTCTTGGGACTTCCCTAGAAGTCCAGTGGCTGATCCTTCGCCTTCCGACGTCAAGGGTGTGGGTTTGATCCCTAGTCAGCGAGCTAAGATCCCACATGCCTCACAGCCCAAAAAACAAACCATAATGCAGGAGTAATATTGTTAACAAATTCAGTAAAGACTTTAAAAATGGTTCACATAAAAAAAAAAAAATCTTAAAAAAAAACAAAAAAACCTGGTTTCCTCAATGATATAGTCTCTAAATGACAGAGTCTAATGCTCATTTTGTATCAGAATCATGATTTACTTTTTTTGGAAAATTACCTTTTAACAACATTGGATCACTGTAGATACATTCCCAAATTATGCTGCAATAAAGTGGTTGATACTTTGCCAGTCTCTCAGTCGTGTTTGACCCTTTGGGACCCCATGGACTGAAGCACCTCAGGCTTCCCTGTACTTCACTATCTCTCGGAGCTTGCTGAAACTCATATCCATTGAATCGGTGATGCCATCCAACCACCTCATCCTCTGTCGTCCCCTTCTCCTGTCTTCAAACTTTCTCAGCAGCAGGGTCTTTTCCAATGAGTCAGCTCTTTGCATCAGGTGGCCAAAGTATTGGAGCTTCAACGTCAGTTCTTCCAATGAATATTTAAGGTTGATTTCCTTTAGGACTGACAATTTGATCTCCTTGCAGTCCAAGGGACTCTCAAGAGTCTTCTTCAACACCACATTTTGAAAGTATCAATTCTTCGGCACTCAGCCTTCTTTATGTTCCAACTCTCACATCTATATATGACTACTGGGAAAACCACAGCTTTAACTAGATGGACTTTTGTCGGCAAAGTGATATCTCTGCTTTTTAATACATTGTCTAAGTTTGTCTTAGCTTTCCTTCCAAGGAGCAAGTGTCTTTTAATTTCATGGCTGCAGTCAGAGTTCACAGTGATTTTGGAGCCCAAGAAAATAAAATCTGTCACTGCTTCCACTGTTTCCCCGTCTATTTGCCATGAAGTGATGGGACAGGATGCCATGATCTTAGTTTTTTGCATGTTGAGTTTTAAGGCAACTTTTTCACTCTCCTCTTTCACTTTTATCAAGAGGCACGAGTTCCTCTTCACTTTCTGCCGTAAGGGTGGTGTCATCTGCAGATCTGAGGTCATTGATTTTTCTCCCAGCAATCTTGACTCCATCTTGTGTTTCCTCCAGCCCAGCGTTTCTCATGATGTACTCTGCATAGAAGTTAAGTAAGCAGGGTGACAATATATAGCTTTGATGTATTCCTTTCCCGATTTTGAACAAGTCCTTTGTTCCATGTCTGATTCTAACTGTTGATTTTTGACCTGCATACAGGTTTCTCAGGAAGCCGGTAATGTGGTCTCATATTCCCATTTCTTTCAGAATTTTTCACAGTTTGTTGTGATCCACGCAGTCAAAGGCTTTAGCGTAGTCAGTGAAGCTGAAATAGATATTTTTTTTTCTGAAATTCTCTTGCTTTTTCTATGACCCAACAGATGTTGGCAATTTGATCTCTGGTTCCTCTGCCTTTTCTAAAGCCTTATATTAATAAGCCAACTTATACATCTGGAAGTTCTCAGTTCACATACTGTTGAAGCCTAGCTTGGAGGATTTTGAGGATGACCTCGCCAGCATGTGAAATGAATGCAATTATGCAGTAGTTTGAACATTCTTTTGCATTGCCCTTCTTTGGGATTGTAATGAAAACTGATCTTTTCCAGTCTAGTAATATGAATTATCCTTAAACAGGCTCTAACATATAGTAATGAGTTGTTTAGACATAATCTTGATAGACTGGTGAATTGCTTGAAAATTCCAATTAGACTTCTTGGACCTCATTCCCAAGCTTCTAGCTTAGGGCAATCATCCTTTCACACTAGTAATAATAAAAAAGAAATCTTTGGGAGTGATTTTGTCTCATGAATATAACATCGTAAGTACATAAATGTTTTGGCCAATTTTAATTGTTTATCTACATTAAAAATACATGTATATAAAACTCCAGAGTCAGACCAAGTTTTATTTCCATCTAGTTTCCAAGAAAGTTAAAAGAGTCCAATGAATTTTGTCAGCAAATTCAGGAGACGCCGCAAATCCAGGCAAGTGGAAGGACCACAGCAGAAGCCGGCTCCTAGGACACTGACTCAGCTCCCCCTGGAGCAGCACTTTCTGACTGAGCAGCAGAACCCATATCAGAGAGGAAGAGAAAAGGTCCCACGTTTGCCTCACAGCAAGGATGCTGTTACAGTGACCATGTGCATCCAGAACTTCAGGCTTGTTCCGTTCCTTTGAAGCTGGCATCACATAGTCAGGAAAAGATCCCCCAAAATAATCAGATACACAGACCTAGGTACAATGGGTTTTACCATAGGACAATTTCAGAGTGAAAAATTAGAGACAACCTTAATACATAACGGAGGAGCCTGCAGGGCTACCATCCATGGGGTTGCAAAGAGTCAGACACGGCTGAGGGACTAACACTTTCATCATTTTCACTTTTAATACTCAACAAATGTCTCTTTCTCATAGTAGAATAATACCCAGCTATTATGAGTATTTTTTAAAAAACTCTTTAATAATATAGAAACTGCTCACAACCTAATGTTAAATTTAGAAAGACAGAATATAAATATACATGTGTTCTACACTATCGATTTTGTAACATTTCACAGGGACACACACCCAGAGCATATGCACACTTGTGTATACATACGCTCACAGAATGAAGAGCTGGAGGAAACAGTCCAAAATACTTACAGTGCTTATCTCTAGGTGGTGAGATTCCACCATTTGATTCCACCATTCATTTTTCTTTGAATTATTGTGAATTCCCCAAATTTTCAACAATGAACATGTGCTATTATTATAATTGGTAAGACAGATATTTTAGAAACAACAGGTGAGGGAAAGTAAGAAATACAAACTTCCAGTTACAAAATAAACGAGTAATGGGTGTGAAGTGTACAGTGTGGAGAACATAGTCAATGACAAGGTGATGTCTTTGTACGATGACAGAGCGTAAGGAAACATCGTGGTGACCATTTTGAAACGTAGAGAAATACAGAATCAGTATGTTGTGTAACAGAAACTAACATAGTGTTGTAGGTCAATTACACTTCAAAAAGAGATCAGATTTGTTGCTCTCAGAGGAGGAGGAGAGGCAAGTGGCTGAAGACGGACAGAAAGTACAGACTACCAGTTGTAATTACCAGGGATGTAACGTGCAGCGTGATGAAAATGATTAGCACTGCTGACTGTTACACATGAAAGTAGTTAAGACAGTAAATCCTGAGTTCTTGTCCCATTGAAGAAATCTTCTTTTTCTATTTCTTTACCTTTGGATCGTATATGTGATCATGGATGTTCACTAAGCTTCCTGTAGTCATCATTTTCATGTCTGTAAGTCAAGCCGTGACGCTGTACATCTTAAACTTACACAGTGCTGCACACCATTGCACCTCAATAAAACTGGACAGAAAACAGTGGCAAGTCACTGATGGTACGAATAACATCACTGCAAGACTGCAGAAGTGTCCATCGGTACCGCAGGCACCAGCCAGAAAGAACAAGGGGACAGTGGTTGCTGTCATTGTTGTTGTGGCTGCCATCACCAGGTGTGCTGTCTTTTATTTATCTTTGATTTTTCTAAGCAGAAATAGAGACATGGGGCTTCTCTGGTGGCTCTGCCATAAAGAATCCACCTGCCAATGCAGGAGACATGTGTATGATCCCTGATCCAGAAAGATCCCACATGCCAAGGAACGACTAGGCCCACGGGCCACAACCTCTGAGCCTGCGCTCTAGAGCCGGGAACTGCACCTACTGAGGCGCACATGCCCTGTGGCCCCTGCTCCTTAACAGGAAAATTCCCCACAGCGAGCAGCTCCCCACTGGCCACAACTGAGAGGAAGGTCTGAGCAGCAACAAAGACCCAGCACAACCAAAACTAAAAATAAACATATATATTTTTAAAGTTTTTAAAGAAGAAGTAAGGGACAAACACTAGACGTAGAGAACAAATGTATGGATACCAAAGGGGAAAGGAACCAGGTAGGATGGACTGGGAGACTGGGATTAACACATATACAATACTGATGGTGTGTGCAAAATAGATTAACTAATGGGGACTTTCTGGAGAGCAGGGAACTGTACCCACGGCACCACCTTTCATATTATCAAATGAAAGTTCCCTTTTCAGCTTTCTTTTCCCTGGGATTGATTACCAACAAAAGGTTAGAACTGGGTGAAAACCAACTTTAACATACTCTTATTTTGTTTACACAGCCAATATTCTTCATGGGTCCTACTGGGGCCTTACTGTTTTTCAACCTCAAGCAAATTTTGAAGAGTCTCTCTTTCTCAGAAGGAGGTATAGATGCAAAACAGTCATTCTGCAGCCATCAAAGAGGTGTTACCTTTATTTTCCAATTTGGGGAATTTATCTTTTTTTTTTCTATAATTTGTATTGGAGTACAGTTGATTTATAGAGTTGTGTTATTTATGGTATTTGATGCTTGCATTCCTATTTTAGCCTATTCCTGATGCTGACAAATTCCATATTGACACATTTCAGAGTTTGTGTGCCTTTTTTTTCCTCCCTCTCTCTCACCATAATCAAGACTCCATTATCAAATAATTAAAGTTTGCACATTTTAAGAGTTTAACATAGAGTAAATTTGAAAACTCCATTAAACTTCCTTACTACTAAAAAAAGTACAGCCTGATTACATGAAACATAATTGTAAATAAGAAAGTAATATATTCTTGCAATGGTAATAAAATCATTTGGAAAAGAGAGTTTCCTATGCTTGTCATCAGTGCCAAGTTGAGCTATTTTATCTTAAGAAGCAAATAAAAATAGAGCTTATTTTAAATCCTTTTAGAGTCAATATTTTGTTAATGTAAGTGAAAATGCCCTTGTCAGTGATAATTACGATTAAAGATACCCACCCTTTGCCCCCCACCCAGCTTTCAGAGACATAGCACTTTCTCCTCTCACAAAGTGGTTCATCCAGTCTGACACCTAATTGAACCTGAAGCTTCCTATGTTCTGCAAGATCATGCTAATCTAGTAGCTTTCTTCATCTCTTAGCTTGGTTAAAGGCAAAGAGTTTATTGAGAAAAGCTATGATTGGCATGCCTTCTGCTGACCAATTGTAATTTCCTCTCCTTGTAAACTCTATTTAGTGTTACAAAAACAATTCACAGGCAGATTGTAGGTGCCAGGCTTTTCCTCTGACCTTTAAATCAAATTTAGAATTTCACAGGGTAGTATGCCTTCAAGCAAAACCTGTCAGCTTAATAAAGTGGAAATTTTCTGCAATAAATCTGCAATAAATTTCAACCATTCGCAAAGAAGGGGAAGCTTTACTTACTGTTTTATAGTTCTGAACAAGGGCTTAAGATTCCTGGGTAAAATAAAAACAAGTGCTGATAAATGTAAGGACAGCTCTGAATAATGAGAGAAAGCAGATGAGTGGCGTAAATACAATGAGGGAAAGAAAGATATTCCGAGAGGGAGAAGAGATGGAAGTAAAAGGAAGAATACACAATTACAAAGAGGCAAGACCAAGAAATAAATGACAGGGAAGGAAGAAAGTACACAAGGAAAAATATTAGCAATGTCTGCCTATCTCTCCCAAGGAGCACAAAATCAAAAGAATCCTAAACTCTCCTACTGCGGATATGAAGAATCAGTTTGGGCATGATGAGTGATGATGACTACACGCTAATCCCTGCTGAGTCCCTTTGTGGGTTTGTTACAGCACAAAACGACCCAATGGCTGATTCCACTTTCTAAACAAGTAAATGTCAAGCATTTGCAAATTGAGGACTACATAATGCCTGTATTGTCAGAAGAAATCCTGGTGATTACCCACAATAGAGGGCAATTGACTTTCAGAAGAGGTAAAAGCAACAAGAAATCTTCCCTGGTGCCAAAGTTGGCCTCATTTCATTTAACCAAAGCCACTCGAATTGTGGCCTTGGAGGACTCTTGAGAGTCTCTTGGACTGCAAGAAGATCCAACCAGTCCATCCTAAAGGAGATCAGTCCTGAATATTCATTGGAAGCACTGATGCTAAAGCTGAAGCTCCAAAACTTTGGCCACCTGATGCAAAGAACTGACTCATTTGAAAAGACCCTGATGCTGGGAAAGATTGAAGGCAGGAGGAGAAGGGGGTGACAGAGGATGAGATGACTGGGTGGCATCACCGACTAAATGGACATGAGTTTGAGTAAACTCGGGGAGATAGCGGAGGACAGAGGAGCCTGGCATGCTACATTCCATGGGATCCCTAAGTGTCAGACATGACTTAGTGAATGAACAGCCACAACAATTCTCCCTTAATACTTGTCTCAGCAAAAATGTTTTCTTCCAACTGAAGCACTCTTCCACACTACAGACAAGTTTCTAGACAGAGTCATTTGCTTAATTACTAATGCAGTTTGCATGAAAACCTCTTCTCTCTTCCATCTTCGACTACTACTAAAGATCACAATAATTAACCTTATTTGGGCAGTGTTGAAGACTAGGAATTATGTTCAACTTTACAGGCATCATTTCAACTAATCTTCACAGAAGAAGGTTCCATTTTGCAGATGAAATTCAGGCCCTAAATCAATTAATTGGCTTGCCCAATTCACAGTTATTAAGTACATCCAAGTTATCAAGTGGCTTGACCTTAGCAAGATGGTCCTCTTCACCACCAATTTAAAACATCTGATTTATGATACTACTTTATAACTCTTAGATCAACTACTTCAATATTCTCATATGAAGTTGTTTATAGTTTAGCAGTAAAGAATCTGCTTGCAGTGCGGAAATGCAGGAGACATGAGTTCAGTCCCTAGGTGGGGGAGATGCCCTGGACAAGAAAATGGCAATCCACTCCAGTGTTCCTGCCTGGGAAATGCCATGGACAGAGGAGCCTGGTGGGCTACAGTCCACAGCGTGGCAAAGAATGGGACACGGCTGAGCACACACACAGGGGCAGTGCTTGAATATAGAAATAAAATGGAAAATTAAGAAAATGAACTAGAGTTTATTTTAATTGTTCACAAAAAATAGTAAAACGATGGAATCAATTTCCTCTGAACTACTTCATGAATAACCTTACAGTATTGCCTTCAGTTCAGTTCAGTTCAGTTCAGTTGCTCAGTCATGTCCAACTCTTTTGCCTTGGAAAGAGTAAATAGCCTGAAAACACCATGAGCTTTAGAGAAAAAGGAGAGACACATATTTTGCTTAAGACAAGACTTTAAATCAAACACATTTGAGGTTATGAAGGAAAATGAATTGAATAACATGACAGCAAGATATTTATAGCCCTGGCCGGTGGCAGGTGTAAGGTGATTCCTTGATACAGTTTTGCCAGTGTGTTTGCATCTTCCTTGGCCAAATTCACTCCAGGACCTTGAGTGGGCCACGCAGCCCCCTTTCTTGATGTTTTTGGTTATGCATCTGTCAAATGAGATTTATTACTCTAGCCCCTGTTAGCCCTACATGGGCAGAGAATAGCTCAGAAATGAAAATCTTTTTTCATTTTATTTCTTATTGAAGTATAGGTGATTTATATTGCTGTGTTAGTTTCAGGTGATGTGGAATAGAAAAAATACAAATGAACTCATTTACAAAACAGCAATAGACCCACAGACATAGAAACAAGTGTTACCAAAGGGGAAGGTAGAAGAGCTGGGTGAATGAGGAGTTCGGGATTAACAGATACACTCTCCTGTATGTAAAATAAGTAGCCAGCAAGGATCTATTGTATAGCACAGAGAACTATACTCAGTATTTTATAGTAACCAATAAGGGAAAAGAAATGAAAATCTTGACCTGAAAATCATTTGGGAAATAATTCTCAAAGCTGTCTTTTCTCTCCATCTGTACCATTGCCTCCTTAATCAAACCAACATCTCTCTCATTTGCTGTGCCGTAGCCTCCTAATTGGTCTTGGGGATTCTACTCTGCTCTCCATCAAACCTGCTCTTCAAGCTCCCCATTCTGCCACTGGGGTCATCTTTTAAAAACATAATTACTTGACGCTCCTATTTAAAATATTTCAGCAGCTTCCCAAGGCCATGTGGATAAAAGCCAGATACCCATAACATAGCTCACGAGTCGATCTGACAACTCTCTAAACTCCTTAGGCCTCATCTCCTACCTCAGTGGCCTCTTTGGTTCCCAAATGCTTTGTTCCCAATCTCCCCACAGGCATTTTTCTCGTCAGAGTACTCGCCACCATCTTCACCACTCTTACTAACTGCTCTGCTGTTGCTCAGTTGCTAAATCATGTCTGACTCTTCGCAGCTCCTTAAACTGTGGCGCGCCAGGCGCCTCTGTCCTCCACTATCTCCTGGAGTTTGCTTAGATTTATGTTCACGGAGTCAGTGGTGCTATCTAACCATCTCATCCCCTGCCACCCTCTTCTGCTGTTGCCTTCAAGCTTTCCCCAGCATCAAGGTCTTTTCCAATGAATTGGCTCTTCACATCAGGTGCCAGAACTATTGGAGCTTCAGCTTCAGCATCGTCTTTCCAGTGCATATTCAGGGATGATTTTCTTTAGAATGGACTGGTTTGATGTCCTTTCAGTCCAAGGGACTCTCAAGAATCAACTAACTGCTAGTTGTTCTTCTAAGCTTTGCTTCTTGTACATGATGCTTAAAAATAAACCCTAATAAAAAAAAACAAACCCTAATAAAGAACTATCATCTGGGGCTTTCTAGACTAACCTAGTATTTAACTTGCCACTGAAATTGTCAAACAACCCTTTATCTTTCCATTTTTCCAACCTCAAATCATGGGCCATCAGTATATTTATGCAAATAGGAGGCTCTCAACTTTGGATTAAATTGCTTGGGGGAGATTAATAAAAACAAATACCAACTGAAGATTCTGTCCCCAAAGATTCTGACCCCATTGGTCTAAGATGATGTCCAGACATTTGTTTGTCTGAAGTTCCCAGGTGAGCCTGTCATGAAACCAGGATTGAGATCCACTGACCAGTAAGGAGGAAGCCAGGAGGAAACTGAGTGCATGCACAAGTTTTTCTATCAGAGGCGTCATCAGGCCGCAGTGTTTAATAAGGTGAGTTGTCAGCAAACATTGGGTGTAGATACTTAGCTCTACAGGATACATAATCATATTTTGGGTCTACACTTAATTGCCTACCTTGTCCAATAACGTGAACTTACAATAGATGAAGTGATGCATTACAGATCAAAATGTAATCATCTGATATCTCAGCATATTCATTTATAAATTTATAAATACTATAATTATAATACTTATGACTAGTGAGGTTGATGAAGGAAGACTTCTACTTAAAAAGAGCAAAGTATGTGGGTGAATCAAGCACATATCACAAATAAGAAAAGCCTTATTATTATTTTTAGTGAGGACTGCCTGTACTGCAGGGTGAGTTAAAGGTTTCTACAGCCCATCTCTCCTATAAAGAGAGCTCTAATTTGTTTTAAATAATGCTTTTCATGAAAAAGTCGATTTATATTTTTATATTGAAAAATATACTTTTGAAAGAAGCAAAAATAGAAACTAGAGAAAACATACTAAGCTAGAAAAAGAAAGTATTAATACACTGTGAACAGTTAATTCCCTTCTCTATGTAAATGCATGCTTTATGAATCTGGTTAACACAGTTTTATACCTAAAACTCTATACATAAAATTTTGTACTCTTTTAAAAAATAAATCCAAATGATGTTATAGACATCTTCCTATACCATCACCTATTTTTTTCCTCTAGTGTTTATTGGGATATAATTGACATGCAGCACTGTTTAAGGTGTACTGTGTAATGATTTGATTTACATGCACCATGAAATGATTATCACAGTAAGTTTAGTGAATATCTATCATCTCATGTAGTTACAAAATGAAAGCAGAAAATTTTTTCCTTGTGATGAGAAATCTTAGGATTTACTCTCTTAACTTCCATCTATAACGTGCAGCAATGTTTTATTCAAGTGTATTTATTGGTGGCTGTGCTGGTCTTTGTTGCTGTGCACACACTTTCTCTAGTTGTGGAGAGCAGGAGCCACTCGTGAGGGGCCCTGCAGCACGTGGAAGCTCCCCAGACGAGGGGACTGAACCGGCCCCCTGCATTGGCAGATGAATTCCTAACCACTAGGTTACAAGGGAAAACAAGCATACAGCAATATTAATTGCACAATTAATTATATCCCTAGTGCTATATCCCTAGCGCTATATTCCTAGCACTAACTTATCTTAAAACTGGAAGCCATCATGTATTTTGATAAACACATTTCTGCTATACATATAACATCTATTACATAAATCTGTACTTTCTACTTAGCTATGTCCACATTCTGCACATTTGACTTCAATTTTTCACTTTTAAAAGAATATAAGACTGTGTGTATGTGTTTATTTCCTCTTTTTAATATTGTTTTTATCTTGAAGGCCATCCCACTATGAAAATTGGACCTAGACTGGAGAATATTTCCCCAAAAAAGGAAGAACATAAAAGAACCCAACAAATTTGAAGTCTAGAAAACCTTGTCCTTTGATGGCAAGAACTGAGCCATAGAAAAGAGGTCTTTCTTTTTCTTTCTCTTTTTAAAAGAAATTTCAAAGGTTTAGTCATATCTCAAAGCAAGGTTTATAACAGATAATAGACTCTTTCCAGCACACAGCATGGAAATGACAAACCTTTCTGGACTGGAGTGGGGATCGAGAGGAAAGATAACTTCCAGGCAGACGTGGGGCCCTCCTGTATGTACGTGTCCCGTATCCCAACCAGACCAGAGCCTCGGCAGGAAGATGGCAGAAATCAAACAGAAGTTTTACGAAGCAGAGAGGTTGGCCTCTTTTTGCATCTGTTAGCAGAACCCAGGAAGTAGAGCCCTGAAGAACCCTTCACGAGCTCCTTGCTCTCATCCAGACAGGCGCCAGTTGGCAGAGCTGCAGTGGTTACGTGAGAAGCTGTAGGAAATAGTCCAAGCCCGCGGGGCCCCACGCACCCTTGTGGGTCAAGAGCTGTCACACTTTTTCCTTGTTTTGCTGTTGTTTAGTTGCTAAGTCGTGTCCAACTCTTTTGTGACCCCATGGACTGTAGCCCCTCAGGCTTCTCTGTCCACCAGATTTCCTGGTAAGAATGTTAGAGTGGGTCGCCATTTCCTTTTCCAAAGGATGTTCCTGACCCAGGCATTGAACCCACGTCTCCTGCATTGCAGACGGATTCTTAACTGCTGAGCCATTCTGCAAAAGGCCAAATAGTAAACAGCTCAGACTTCACATGCCATACAACCTCTGTGGCTATTCAACACTGTCCTTGTCACAGAAATGTAGCCTTAGATGACAAGTAAACCAATGGGTGTGGTTATAGTCCAATAACACTTTATTATTTGGCATCTGAATTGCACAAATATGACACTGGAATTTCATATATTTGTATATATATGATATATGTATATATGTGATATATATATGTGATATTTGTATATCATAAATATTATTCTTTGTTTGAATCTTTTTCAACCATTGAAAACTATACACATCATTCCTCACTCACAGGCCAGCGGGGCATGTTTGCCAGCCCCTGCGGTAGGCCCCAGAGAGGCAGGGCAAATCAGTAAATGCGTCTACTGCTCAGGACGGATGGAGAGAGGGATGATGGGGTGGGGAAACCAGAGGACCGCTGGGCTGAGTGGCTACGGCAGAGGGTCCAGCACTGACCACACAGGCAGAGGAGCGCAAAGGACGGTAGGGACCACGGGGGCAGGCGGGGCAGCCAGCTGAGAAGCTGGGTGGGATGGAGAGAGTGTTCTGACCGGGACCACAAGCCTTTCCCCGGAGGCCAGGGCCGCACACACACCATGGAAACCCACAGCCCCTCCCACACACAGTCCTGACCTCAGATCATCCCGGGGACAAGGTAAGAATCATATATACACAGACCGCACACCGGAAGAGACTAAGTTCCTGTAATTTGGCAAGCTTATATTTTCTGCTATCAAAAGAAAGAAATGCTTAAGAGTTGGATAAGTAACATTCATGAAGAAAAAAGAAAGCAACAAGTTCCAACACCTAAATTCTAGATGGATCCAGTCTGATGATTAAGAATGTTTTTCTACTTTCAAGAAAAAGAAATTTTAAATACACTTGAAAGAGCACAGTGAAAAAAAAAAAAAAAAGTCCCCAATTGGAAATGGTCTGTTCACCACAGATCTAATAATTAGGGCTATTGCTCCAACTTTCTATCCTGTCCATTCATCTCCATAGATCTTCTTGGTTCACAAGAACTATGTGTAAATTGGTATCTCTTTATAAGTATTTAAATAACTGCTAACAAAGTCCCACCTAACTACGCTTCTTTAAAAAAAAAGAGTCTCATCAAGCTTCCGCATCCTTTATTCTTTCAAGTGAACATGAGATTTTACTTCGTCAACTAAAGGGGAAAAAAATGAATTCCTCTGGGGTTTTGATTAAAATTGTTTACAGCTACAAATTAATCTAAGATGATGCCACACCTTTAGAAAACTAATATTTACCACTCAGAAATATGGTTTGCTGTATCATAGTTAAGTATTTATGTCTCCACAAATTTTTCCATTTTCTTTACTTTAAAAGTACACCTTTCTGGGAATTCCACTGACAGAGGTACAGATCCAGTTCCTGGTCTGATTGGGGGAACTAAGGTACCACAAATCATGAAGAAAAAAACAAAACAAAACAAAAAAATCCCACAAGCACAGACAAAAAAAACACACCTTTCTTTTAGGTTTTTTTTTTTTCTTCTCTTTGGAAGAATGCAGTTTACTGCTAATGCAAATTTAATGCTTTACTATATATGACTGCTATATATAAAGATACTGAATTATGTGTAATTACTTCATGTATAAACCTTTTTATAAAATGCTGCTTATTCTTTCAATATTTTCAGCTACTTTGAAGTTCTCCACTTAGACACACATACTATCATTCTGCAGACAATAGAATTTATCTAATCTTTTGTGAAGTTGTACTAATATAAAAATACATAGTTCACCGAAAAGAACACTAATGACCCTTAAAGGTCTTTGGAATGAAAGGTCAGCTTTGCTCAAGGTAATGAGCTCCTTTGTTATGCTGCTACCCACTTCTCACCCATCAGGCAGAAATTCAAAGCTGGCAGTGCATTCTGTTGGTGAAGCTATGGAAGAGTTGGTGGTGAGCCTGTAAATGAATCAGTCCCTACAGAGAGAAATTTGGCAATATACAGTGAGGACACATACAAAATTTCCCTTTGACTCAGAAATTCTATTTCTCAGAATCAGTCTCAGATACACTGGCAAATCTATGAAAATGATATGGAAAAATATATATGTGTGTGGTGCTGGAGAAGACTCTTGAGAGTCCCTTGGACTGCAAGCAAATCAAATCAGTCAAATCTAAAGAGAATCAACCCTGAACATTCATTCAAAGGACTGTTGCAGAAACTCAAGGTCCAAAACTTTGGCTACCTGCTACGAAGAGCCAACTCACTGGAAAAGACCCTGTTGCTGTGAAAGATTGAAGGCAAAAACAGAAGAGGGTGGATGAGGATCATATGGTTAACATCAGCCACTCAACAGACATGAATTTTAGGGGATCACGAAAGACAGAGGAGCCTGGCGTGCTGCAGTCCATGGGACTGCAAAGAGTCAGACATGAGACTTAGAGACTGAACAACAGCAATGTATATGCAAAAGACTATACATTGCTTTTATCCTTAAAACTTTTGATCTAATTACTTATCAATTAGCTCAACAATGTCTGATCGTCTTTCTTAATAATAAAAGGATTCCGGGATTTCCCTGGTGATCCAGTGGTTAAGAATGCACCTTCCAAGGCAGGGAATGTAGGGTCAGTCCCTCGTCAAGAAACTAAGGCCCACATGACTCAGGGCAACTAAGCCCACCTGCCGCCAACTACTGAGCCTGAGCTCCGCAACCGGAGAAGCCTGGGAGCGGGAAGGGAAGGTCTCCCGTGCCACAGCCAAGACCCGATGCAGTCAAATAAGCAAATAAATGCTTTTCTAAAAGGATAGCATCAGTTTTTTTAAAGCATTCAAAAAAATAAACTGTTCTCTGAGAAGAGATTTAGCCACGTCCCCCTAAATTTTTATCTCTTGCTTTATCATTCTTTGTCCAAAGTCTTCAATTTATTTAATAGACTTTTCTTCATTTTAGGTAATCTGTTTATTTGAGTCTTCAATCTGGAAAGATTATTTCTTTATGCTTGAAATTCAAATATTTTATTAATATTTGTCTACACGGTCTCTCATTCATTTCAGCAAAATAGCCATTAATTTTTTTTTGAGTTGTAGATTTGGTGGGTTTTGTTTTTGTTTTTTTAGCTTAGTGAGGTTTCTTTCTTTTATGTCCGATACTTATACTCACCGTGCCTGTGTTCTTTTTTCACACAATTGCCATTTTGTCGGTTTCCTGGAACCATCCTCTCATTTGGCCCACTCATCCTATTTTTTTTTTCTTCTTTTTATTTGATGGTGTCGGGTCTTGGTTGCCTCACGTGAATCTTTGCTGCAGCGCACAGACTCTCTAGTTGTGGCTTGTGAGCTTAGTTGCTTCAAAGCATGTGGGATCCTAGTTCCCCAACCAGGGATTGAACTCGCGTTTTCTGCATTGCCAGGTGAACTGTTAACCACTGCACCACCAAGGAAGTCCACCACTCATCATGTGTAACTCTTCCTTTCATTCAGCACTATGGGTGAGTTTCTTGCATTCCCTTCTTTGAGACAAACTACTTTTGCAGTGCCCATTGGCAGTTCCTCATCTCCATCAAATTCAGTCATTACTTAGATTCCCACGCAGACTTTCTGGATGGAATTCACCCCTTCTCCCTGATTATTCCAACTGTGTAAATGCACTGTTCAGTGAATTGCCTTGGTAACACAAACATTCTATTCCCCAAATCTTCCTCTATTTTTGTGGCCAATCTGTCTTAAAGAACTTTTTACTCTGATTCTCTACGGTTGTTCTTTACTTAAACCTTGTAGAAGACCTCATGTATTCTTTCACACAGTATTTCTACTGTATCAGAGTTTAGTTCTGTGTATCTGCAGGCCCTTTTCTTGTTCATGCACACCTTTTGAAGTAAAGGACTGTGGATTGTTGGGGAGAGAAAATTTTCCTTCTTCCCTTCTGGTTTCTTTGGCTGGTCTAACAATCAAATAGACAACAGACAGATTTTTTTAAATTTATTTTTATTTATTTATTTGGCTGTACCATTTCTTGGTTGTGTCATGAGGGATTCTGCTGCAGCATTTAGGATCTAGCTCCCCAACCAGGGCTTGAACCTGGGTCCCCTGCATGGGGAACTTGGAGTCTTAGCCACTGGACCACCAGGGAAATCTCCAAAACACAGACTAACAGGAGAAGCACAAATTTAATTACATACATAAGGGAACCCCAAAAAAACTGAGGCCCAAGGACAGGTCAGGCAGTTGAGGTTTAAACATGTTATTCTGATCTAAGCAATGGGATGGTGCCTGCGGCTTCCAGGGGAGGAGGGTAATTTGCAGGATAATAAAAAGAACAGATGTTTGGTAATTAGCTGTTTGTCCTGCCATATAGATAGGTCACTAGGACAAAGTTATCTCTTCTAACAGCTCTCCCTCAGATTCAGTCCCCCCTCCCCACCCCCCTGCCCCCACACCAAGCTAAATTCTTTTAGGTAGTTAAAATGGAGGAAAAAAAACTCTCCTTGACTCTTTTGAACATTGGTTGTCTTCAGGTCAAATGCCAAAGTGGCATATTTGGGGGTGCTCATCCTGAACCCCTTCTGGTACTATACGATCCTTATCTACTTATTTCCTGGAAATTGTAACATAATTCTCTCAAATATTTACATTCATTTCAACCGCACTCTGCACAGCTGAACGTATTAAAAGAGCAGACCTACGCAGCACACTTGCCTGAGCTCTGACATGGTTCTTATTTTTATTTTCAGTCCGTCAGATCTAGAAGACTCTAGAAAGACTGGAATTAAATGTCTCTTGTCATATGTTGCCTGAAAGATGTCAAATAATGGATTTAATTTTATATATCAGAAACAACCACTATTTTTTTCATCAAATAAGCTCATCAGCCATCACAAATTAAATAAGAAGCCATATCTTTAGAGTCGCAAGGACTGTGGGATACAGGGGGTACCCAGAAGTCCAGGACATACATCAGTGTAAAACCGTGAGAGTGGTTTTAAAGAGACCCTGTATCATCTTCCCAGTGATGAACTTATTAAAATCCTTCCCTGCTACAGGCCACAGGAAAGGAAGAGAGAGGAGAGAAAAGAAGAGAGGGAAAGGAAAAGAATATTTTTCAAAGCCACAGGCACTGAAGCAAAGCCACACCTCCTGAAAGGCTAAAATTCTATAAGTCCTTACAATAACATATTTAAACAGTGCAGTGTAATAATGATAGTTAACATGCTGAGTTAACTTTGCCACATTCGAAGACCTGTTTTTAAACACCATAAGAAGTCAGTGAGAATGTGTGTGTTCTTTATCAATCTTCGAAAGTCTCAGCTGGTAGTACCATCCTCCTTCACACTTCCTCTGTGCTTCATTTTCTATGCTTTTTAAAAAAATCCTCATGTCTCTTAAACTTTCCTCTTTCTCCTCCTAATTATGATTGTCAGCAGCATCATCTGCTCTTTCTGGAGAACATCTTGTTACTTCTTTCATTTTTCTCTTAAAATATCTTTAAATATTGTTTTATCACCTTTTAAAAAATAATTCCATTATCTAAATGAGGGTATTATTTTGCTGCTGATGGCTTGTTTACTCAGATATGTTATAATTTATGATTGTAAGGTAATGCGCACCAGGATTTATCTCAGAAAGTGGTGATCAACTGGGACAACTTTGCCCCCAGGGGCATTTGACAATGTCTGGAGACATTTTGCTTGTCACAACTAGATGCTAATACCATCTAAATAGGGGTAGAGGCCAAGAGTTTTGCAAAGCATACCACTTACCTGAAAGATGGACAAAGTGGGAAGACAAACATTGGAAACAATCTAGAGGTTTTCAACAGCAGAAAATGACTTACACACAAAGGCCTGGATGGGAGGAGGTGGAATGACCATAACTCAGAAGTAGAACCACCAGGCAAAAGTCAGAACCGCAGCAGGGACTGCCCTGGAGAGGCAGGGACATGGAGAGAGCTTTCCAGCCAGAAGCTGGGACCATGAAAAACACAGCAACTGCAGGGAAACATCCCCTTGAGCAGGAGGAGAGGGAGAGAAACACTATTAAAAAGAAAAATTCAGCTGAGTGAATCTGAAGATCTAATTGGCTTCATTCAATCATTCATGAGTCAGGCAGCAAGCCATCTAGTAAATACAAGGGTGCTCTGAGAAGTGATACAAAATGGAGCTTTTTATAGAGAGGAGGGTGAGGCAAGGGCCATGGTGTTAGCAAAAGAAAACGGGACTACTTGGGGCCAGAACATCCTCCTTCTATGGGAAAGGGGCCACACAGGTTTCATCATGCAGACCACCTCTTCTTCCTCTAGGGAGGGAAGAGGGATAAAGAGGGGCCATTGACAGACTGCCTCACTGCGACTGAGCAGAAAATTCCAAACTGGCTCATAAGACTACACTCCCAGCTGTAAACTGGTGCAGCCACTCTGGAAAACAGTGTGGAGCAGACTTCAAAAGGTAAAACTGGAGCGACCACATGATCCTGCAATCCCAGTCCTGGGCATATATCTGGGAAAGGTTAAAAACCCTAATTCAAAAAGTGGCATGCACCCCACTGTTCACAGCAGCATTATTCACAACAATAGCCGAGTCACGGAAGCAACCCAAATACACCGCAACAGTTGAATGGGTTAAGAAGACATGGTACATATATACAACGGAATATTACTCAGGCTTTAAAAAGAAGGAAATAATCCATTTGCAGCAGCATGGATAGACCTAGAGATTATCACACTGAGTAAAGTAGCCAGACAAAGAAATACAAACACTATAAGCTATCACTCATATGTGCAATCTAAAAAGAGAACACAAATGAACTTATTTACAAAGCAGAGAGACTCACAAGCAGAAAACAGACTTACGGCTCCCAAAGGGGCAGTGAGGGGTAACAGATGTGCCGCTGCAGACACAACAGACAAACAACGAGGGCTTCCGGCAGAGCCCAGGGAGCCATACTCAATGTCTTGCGATAATCTATACCAGAAAAGACCTAGAAAAATACATGTGTGTGCTCTGTCATGTCTGACTCATTGCAACCCCCTGGACTGTGGCCCATCAGGTTCCTCTGTCCATGGAATTTTCCAGGCAAGAATACTGGAGTGATTGTTCTTTCCTATTCCAGGGGTTCTTCTTGACCCTAGGATCGAACCACATCTCTTGCATCTCCTGAATAGGCAGGCAGATTCCTTATGGCTGCGCCATCTGGGAAACTCATATATGTATGTATGTATTTATAACTATGTATAAAACTATTCTATATATAACTGAGTCACTTTGCTCTACACTTGAAACTAATACAACATTATACATCAATTATACTACAGTAAATAAATAAACATATCCTAAGAAAAAAAAGACTACATTCCCAGAGAAGGTTTAAGCTGCAGTTAAGTCAGGTATTAAATCCAGATTCAGGATTATGGCCTTTACCACAACTGATGCCATTTTGAGCCTGTGATCTTCTCTTTAACAACACACTGGCTTCTCCCTGCTGCCCTCCAATTTTCTATAAGCACCTCTCTTTGACCAGTCTATCTGGAAACCAGTTTTCGAGGGATCCTAAGAAATAGTTTTAAAGAGAAGCTGGGAGGAAACAGACCTGAAAGAACAGGGGCCATAGCAACAGTGCCAGCTCGCATCTCTGTCAAGAACCTCATCCCTGGTTTGTAGATCCCTCATCAAGGATCTCCCTCATTTTCTTTTTTGCAAGTTCAGGCCTACTTTAGTAAGATGTTTGTTGTAGTAGTACCTATCTACCCTTTAAATTTTCCTCATTATGGGAGATTTTATGGGCTTTCCAGGTGGTGCTAGTGGTAATGAGTCCACCTGCCAATGCAGGAGACACAAGAAACCTGGGTTCAATCCCTGGGTCGGGAAGACCCCCTGGAGGAGGGCACAGCACCCATTCCAGTGTTCTTGCCTGGAGAACCCCATGGACACAGGAGCCTGGCTACAGTCCAGGGGGTCGCAGAGTCAGACACGACTGAAGCAACTGAGACGGGAGGTTTTGTATATATCTCTACACTATTGTTAGAAACTGAAATAATCTTTTTTTTTTTTTTACTTTAATGAATAAAGTTGAAACTCAGTCCCCCTAAAACTGAGTTCCCCTGCTGAGTTTATGATTAACCTAACTAAAACTATTCCCTTTCCCATCCTGCTCTTGTTCCCCTCAGGAATACAGAGAATCAAAGAGAAGCTGGGACTGCAACCAAGCAGGACCCTGCATGGCCCCCCAGGGCACAGAGGCTCCTCCGCTGTCCCTGTTTCTCGTTTGCAGAAAAAGGCTTTCATCTCCCAGGCCTTCCCTGAGTTTCAAAGAGCAGACTCAAGCAGTTACTAAGGGAGTGATAAAATGCAGAAACAAAGAAATAGCAGTTAAACAAAATAGCTTGAGCAAAGTTTTCTTGTTGTTCACTCACTAAGTCATGTCTGACTCTGCGACCCCATGGACTACAGCACACCAAGCTCCTCTGTCCTCCACTATCTCCTGAAGTTTGTTCAGATCCCTGTCCATTGAGTGGGTGATGCTGTCTATCTCATAGTTAGATGTAGAAAATCACAAGTTACTGTGTTAAAGTATTATTATTGTTATTATTAATTTTCCTTCATAGATGTAAAGGTAAATGAGTACAGCGCAACAGTAGTAAAGAATAGTTGATGGTTCATATCAAAGCATGCTGTAGTCATTCATGTATTTAATCAACAAGTATTTATGCTAGACCTACTATCCACCAAGCACTTTTCTAAGTTTTGTTGAAATAATGAGGAACAAGATTTAGTCTCTGATCTCAATCTAAATGATGCACAGATATATATATATATATATATATATATATATATATATATATCTCCTCAGCATAGATATACTTTTAGAATTGAATCAATGTGCATCATCTCTTTAGTAAGAGTACAATTAGATATACCATATTCCTTAACATATAGGTATTCTAGCCATTATAGGTTGAAAGGAATGTGTGATTTTGGAGGTGTGCCTCCATATGAGTGTATGTATAGAGCAACTTCGCAGTAAATGGCATAGAGCACATTGATTATACCAGCATATCCTTTGTATCTTCTCAGCACATCCTTTTTTATAAAGTCCTAAGTTAAAAAAAAAAAATAGCCATGATTAGTTGGATGCAGCTGAATTTCAAGAGTCTAGAGCTGGTTTATCAAACATCAGCTCTTGCCAGACAAGAGCATTTTGCATGTGGGTGTCCCAGTCTGTGAAAATTGAAAAAACAGCAACAACTATATCATCAAACAGCAAAACTAGGTTCAGCAGAGTCTTTCAAGATTTCTTCCTGTCAACTGCCTGCTTGCCTTTCTAAGATGGGTAATATTTCAGGTTCAAGTGACAGAGGAATCACCAGAGCAATTGTTCCAGGGCCCGGACAACTCTAGGTGGAAAAAAGGCTCAGGTGACTCACATTTGAATCTTCCCTTACATGTAGGGTTTGTTTCTATCTTTCTAACAAATCTCAGGAAAAAAGAAAAAGGATCAAAAAAGAGGTTTGGGGGAGTGAGACAAGCCAAGCAAGAAGCCCTCGAGATAACGCCTGGCCGTGATTAGTTAAGTCAACTCTAGAACCTCCTTTCAAGTCGTTTTTACTTTGGCCATTGCAGTGTCCATATCCAAATAGCCTTCAAACCTTTAGCTAAAACACAGTAGAAGAATTCAGCTAGAAGGAAAGATACAAGCTCTCTCTTCATTGAAAGGGGAGGGGCATTTTAACTTTAGGCTTTTAATCAATGGCCCATTATATTTATATTGAGGTCAAGGTATTCCTTAACTGAAATGCATACATACAAATAAACTCCTACTCTTCTCATTCTTGAACTTGAGCTGCACTTAAAGTTTTGCCAATGGAAGTGTGTGACCTACTTTGAAATTCAGTTACATCCTTTTCATTCTTTCATAAGGCCTGTAGTTTTTTGCCTCAATTCACATGAAATGCAATAAACTAACCCTTCAATTGTAAAACACATAAAAATACAGACAAAGCATTTTTTGATATTATTATAGGTATTATACAAAATATCAAGTTAAAAGTGAAATTATTTTATTGTAGTGTTGGGATGAAGTGTTGACAAGTATTCAATAGCCTGGATGTAATTTTATTCTCAAGATCTTCCTTACACACTAAACAAGATGTGAAATCTTTGGTTTTTTAAAAGAGAGATCATCATGGGATTTTTTTTTTTCTTCTGTTATTTACCAGGATTGGTGGGGAGGGGACAATGATGATACAGATTTTGTTTTCATCCAAGACATTACCCATAAAACAGGATTACAAGCTCTCTGAGTAAAAACATATAATTTTGCGCTGGTCCTGTATTTTAATAGGAAATGAACTGACATTTTCTCCTGTCAGCTAATGAAACAATTGGGGACTACTGAAGAATGAAAAATGGATGATTAACAGCTTTATCTGGTGTCAAAGAAGCTCTCGTCATCTCTTAGTGACGAGTTGGCAATTTCTTATTTGGGAAGCCTGTTTTGAACACTCAGAGGCAGGGAGAATAGAGAATTAGAAGTTACTGTGGTAAGGGTATTATTATTGTTATTATTAATTTTCCTTCCATAGATGCAAATGCCAGCAGCATGGAAAAATCTTGTCTTAGCTTAAGGTAACCATTCTCTCTTATAACATCACAAAAATATTTCTATCAAATTCTTGGTGCAACAAGAAACTTAGAAACTTTAAAATTTGGCAACTGAGATGAAGCAGAGGAATTGGACTCAAAGGAATAGAACAGTCATTCTTCTAGATATAATCTTGTCTCCAGAGTTAGGTAATCAAATGTGATAAAGATTTTTACCAGCCATGTTAAATAAATTGTGAGATAACACAATGGATTGCAAATCAGTCATTAAAAGTCATCATGTAGACAGTAAAATGTAATGCTCAAGGTCACAGACACTGGTATCAGACAGACCAGGGTTCAGGTCCCCATCCTACCATTTGTTAGCTGTATTGTCTTGGGCAATTTATTTCATCTCTCCAGAAGTAACCGTCTCAGAGAGTGGTTGTTCAAGTCAGTTGAGATAACGTGCTTAAAATGCTTCTCATAAGATCTGCCAGTTGCATAGACACACAAAAAACCCTTAAATCAATGAAAAAATACCTAATGGATGTTTTTTCTAATCATACTAATTTTAGCATTTGACATATACACATGCTATTGCTGGGTTTTAAAATCAGTTTGCAGAACCGCATGTAAAGTATGACCTCATTCACATATACGCTCCCCACGTGCTTCTCTATGTGGCTCTCTAGTGGCACATAAGCTGTACAGAAGGGTGTTCTGAAAATGAAAACAATTGTTATTTCCATGCTACGGTATTTTCAGTGCTTATCACTCTTTGCTTTGCCTTTTTCTTTACACGTCATCTTACAGAAACTATTAAGTTGTCTGAACACTCACCAGACAGGTTTCAACATTTACCCAAATAGTCAGTTAGATGAAACTGACGTCTTACTGGAGAGAGAGATTAGGGAAAAAAGGCCATCAGGAGCAATTTATCTTTCGTGACCCTTTCCGAAGACGAAAGACACAGAGGAACGGTCTCTCGGCTCTTCCGGGCACAAAGGGAACTGTCTCACCATTTCTGTGCTGCCATACAACTGACTTTTGAAGAGTGTCTTTGAGACTTCCCATGAAATAAAAAAAGTTTATTGCCCATTTCAAATGACCTCTCAGATAACTTCGGCTACTACATAGCTGGAGAAATTTAAACAAGAAAAGTGAGGGAAGATAGTTCCTCTTTTGACTCTTGTCAAATGGTACTCTTGCTAACCAAATTATTCACCAAGGGAATTCACAAAGGTAACCTGATGACACAGGAAAAATCCATTGCCTCAACTGAAATCCATACAAAACTTCACTAGCATTACAGTCATGCCCAGAAAGTAAATCATTGTCATTCGTGTGATAGTGAAACATTCCAAGGAGTCTGGCTTCATATTTGGTTTGGAAGCTTTCTTAGGACAGATCCAGGAAGGCATTAGGGGAAAATATTAAAAAAAGAAAAAATTTAGGGTTGTTATTTCCTGATCTGTGACATTGAGGAAGCTGACCACCATCTGAGCCTTCATATCCTTTTATTTCATGTCAACTGTCTTCCACAAGCAAAGGCTAAGTTCATGTGGACAATCAGAGGGGCAGCATCGTCCGAGAAGAACCATTTCATCAATACTTGCTTCCCACGCACCAAGATCACAGTATTGAAAACAAAACCAACAAACCAAAATGCCCAGAAACAATAGCTTTCCATAAAGGTAAAAATGTGTGTCGCTGTTCTTTAGTCTCCCAGTCATGTCCAATTGTTTATGACCCCATGGACTGAAGCCCACCGGGCAAGAATACTGAAGTGGGTTGCCGTGTCCTCCTCCAGGGGATCTTCCCTACCCAGGGATGGAACCCATGTCTCCTGTATCGGCAGGTGGATTCATTACCACTGAGCCGCTCGGGAAGTCCCTAAAAATATGTGTGCATGTGTGCAAACGTACCAGAACCCAAGAGATAAAACATAAAACATGGAAACTCAAGCAGTTTGGCAAATGAGAGGCTTAGTATCAAGAGTCATTTTGTCCAAACTACAGCCATATTTAGTTGCAAATTAAAATTAATTAAAATTCTTTGGTTGTACTAGCCGCATTCCAATAATTCAGCTGTCTCGTATGACCAGTAGTTACTGCGTTGAGCAGCACAAAAATAGAACATTTCCATCACTATAGAAAGTTCGATGGATTAGCCCTAGATGAGAAGCTGTAATATACTCTTTTGGCCTTTTAAGTTTTGCACTAGGTACACGTATTGCTTATTCAAGAATTACAATTTCTTAAATTGTTAAATTAAAATTTTTAATTTTTAAAGTAATAATTTTAACTGTTTTATATAATTTGTATTGGAAAGTTCAAAAGGACTTTTCTGGTTTTCATCACTGGCTGTCAAAATTGCAAAACACCCTTCAATGGCCAATTTCAGAAATCCTGATCTAGACTGTTCTCCCTAGAGCACATATAAAATTAAAAAACAATTTAAGGCATGGATCAATTATAATTGTGAAGTACAAAGCCCTAATTTTGTTTCAAAAGCTAATAATAAATTGCTCTTTTTAAACTGATTTTCACTCCCAGGTACAGGAATCCTGTCGCAGATGGAGGGTATAATGAGCCAAGTGTCAGATGGGCCACACTGAACCCCAAGTCTAACTGTGTGCAGCAGGACTGCAGAAACGACACTCACAGGCAGGTGAGGCCTGCTTCTCTTCCTCCTCATCGTCTGTTCTAAGCAGGAAAGCAGACTATTGGATGAGAAATGTCATCTGAAGTTTTGGCCTCTGTCAGCATTTACAGGAGCCCAAAATAGGACCTTGTGAAATTGTCTTTTACGCTGTTTCTCTTTGGGGGGAGTGACATACTGATGAAGAATTTAATCAAAAATACATGTTGAATGCTTGCTATGTGTGAGTCTCCATTCCAGGCCCTGGAGATGGAGCAGATAAAGCCCTTGGACCTCAAGCTGCTTACTTTCTAAGCTAATTGATGGTAAGTAGACTATTAAGTAAAAGAACAGTAATAATAGACACATAAGTAAAAGCATGTCAGATGGAGAAGACTGAGTGTGTTGGTAGAGGATTGCTAATTTACATGGAGTGGCTATCACAGGCAGAATAAAAGTCCCCCAAAGACACCCACATCCTAATCCCAGAAATCTGTGAATGTGTTACCTGATATGGCACCAGAGATTCTGCAGATGTGAATAAATTAAAGATTTTGTGATTGGGAGAGTTCCCTGGATTATCTGGATGGGTCTCAGTTAATCACACTTGTCCTCAGAGTGAGGCAGAGGAGGTGTGGCCTTGGAGGCAGACGTTGGACTGATGTGACTGCTGTCTGCCTGCAAGAGGCCCAAGGAACAGGCAGCCCCCAGAAGCTCAAAAAGGCAAGCAAATGGATTCTCCTAAGAGCCTCTGGAAGAAATTAAAACCTACCAACAACTTGATTTTATCCCAGTGAAAAACATTTTGGACTCTGAACTCCAGGATGGCAAGCTGATAAATTTGTCTGGTCTGCGTGCATGTGTGCTCAGTTGCTAAGTCACATCCACTCTACGGACAGTAGCCAACAAGGCTCCCAGTCCGTAGGATTTCTCAGGCAAGAATACTGGAATCGGTGTCCATTCCCTTCTCCAGGGGATCTTCCCAACCCGGGGATCACACCTGAGGCTCCTGCATCTGCAGGTTCTTCACAGCTGAGCCACCAGGAAAGCTCCTGACCTGTTGTCTGCTGCTGCTGCTGCCAAGTCACGTCAGTCGTGTCCAACTCTGTGCGACCCCATAGATGGCAGCCCACCAGGCTCCCGTCCCTGGGATTCTCCAGGCAAGAACACTGGAGTAGGGTTTGTTTAGGTCACTTCAATTTAAGTCTGAATTTTGCAATAAGGAGTTCATGATCTGAGCCACAGTCAGCTCCCACTCTTGTTTTTGCTGACTGTATAGGGCTTTTCCATCTTCGGCTGCAAAGAGTATAATCAATCTGATTTCAGTACTGACCATCTGGTGATGTCTATGTGCAGAGTCCTCTCTTGTGTTGTTGGAAGAGGGTGTTTGCTATGACCAGTGTGTTCTCTTGGCAAAACCCTGTTAGCCTTTGTCCTCCTTCATTTTGTACTTCAAGGCCAAACTTGCCTGTTACTCAAGGTATTTCTTGACTTCCTACTTTTGCATTCCAGTCCCCTATAATGAAAAGGACATCTTTTTTGGGTGTTAGTTCTAAAAGGTCTTGTAGGTCTTCACAGAACCATTCAACTTCAGCTTCTTCAGCATTAGTGGTTGGGGCATAGACTTGGATTACCGTGATACTGAATGATTTACTTTGGAAATGAACAGAAATCATTCTGTCATTTTTGAGATTGTACCCAGGTACTGCATTTTGGACTCTTTCACTAACTATGAGGACTACTCTATTTCTTCTAAGGGGCCCACAGTAATAGATGTAATGGTCAATTGAATAAAAGTCACCCATTTCCAGTCCATTTTAGTTCACTGATTCCTAAAATGTTGATGTTCACTGTTGCCATCTCCAGTTTGACCACTTCCAATTTACCTTGATTCATGGACCTAACATTTCAGGTTTCTATGCAGTATTGCTCTTTATAGCATCGACTTTACTTCCATCACCAGTCACATCCACCACTGGGAGTTGTTTTTGCTTTGGCTCCATTCTTTCATTCTTTCTGGAGTTATTTCTCCACTGATCTCCAGTAGCATATTGAGCACCTACTGACCTAGGGAGTTCATCTTTCAGTGTCATATCTTTTTGACTTTTCATGCTGTCCACGGGGTTCTCAAGGCAAGAATACTGAAGTGGTTTGCCATTCCCTTCTCCAGTGGACCACATTTTGCCAGAACTCTCCCCCATGACCCATCCGTCTTGGGTGGCCTTACACAGCATGACTCATAGTTTCATTGAGTTAGAGAACACTGTGGTCCATGTGATCAATTTAGTTAGTTTCCTGTGATTGTGGTTTTTATTCTGTCTGCCCTGTCATGGAGAAGGATAAGAGGCTTATACAAGCTTCCTGATAGGAGGGACTGGCTGTGGGCGAATCTGGGTCTTGCTCTGAGGGGTGGAGCAGGCCAGAATATGATAGGGGTAATGGTAGTAAAGGTGACCTCCTTCAAAATGCCAGCATGCCTGGTGTCTCCCAGCTTGTTGTATTCAGTGCCCCTAACCCTGTGCAGGCCACTGTTGACTCACACCTTTGTCTGAGACTCCTGGACCCTCACAGATGAGTCTGGGTCAGTCTCTTGTGGGGTCACTTTTCCTTTCTCCTGGGTCCTGGTGCACAGAAGGTTTTGTTTGTGTCCCCAAGAGTCAGTTTCTCCAGTCCTGTGGAAGTTCTGAAATCAAATCCCACTGGCCCTCAAAGTCAAATTCCCAGGGGGTTCTCGGTCCCTTTGCCAGATCCCCAGGTTGGGGAATCTGTTGTGGGCCCTAGCACTTTTGCAACAATGTGAGTACTTCTTCAATGTAATTGTTCTCCAGTTTGTGGGTCGTCTGCTCAGTGGCTCCATGGTGGGGCTAATGGTGACCTCCTCCAAGAGGATTTATGCCACATGCAGCACATCCCAGGTCTGCTGCAGCCAGAGCCCCGTGGCAGGCCCCTGCTAACCCATGCCTCCACAGGAGACACTCAGACACCCAAAGACAGGCTTCCAGTCCCATCACTTGATGGCAAATAGACGGGGAAGCAATGGAAACAGTGACAGACTTTATTTTCTTGGGCTCCAAAATCACTACAGATGGTGACGGCAGCCACAAAATTAAAAGACGCTTACTCCTTGGAAAAAAGCTATGACCAACCTAGACAGCATATTAAAAAGCAGAGATGTTACTTTGCTGGAAAAACACGTCTAGTCAAAGCTATGGTTTTTCCAGTAGCCGTGCATGGATATGAGAGTTGGACTACAAAGAATGCTGAGTGCTGAAGAACTGATGCTTTTGAACAGTGGTGTTGGAGAAGACTCTTGAGAGTCCCTTGGACTGCAAGGAGATCCAACCAGTCCATCCTGAAGGAAATCAGCCCTGAATATTCATTGGAAGGACTGATCCTGAAGCTGAAACTCCAATACTTTAGCCACCTGATGTGAAGAACTGACTCATTTGAAAAGACCCTGATGCTGGGAAAGATTGAAGGCAGAAGGAAAAGGGTATGACAGAGGATGAGATGGTTGGACGGCATCACTGACTTGATGAACATGAGTCTGAGTAAACTCCGGGAGTTGGTCATGGACAGGGAGACCTGGTGTGCTGCAGTCCATGGGGTCGCAAAGAGTTGAACACAACTGAGTGACTGAACTGAGCTGAAGTTTATGGTGATTTGTTGCAGCAGATGAGGAAACAAACATGGTGGCCACGAACAACTTCACTGAAAATTTGACATTTGGACAAAGATCTAAGGAGGGGAGGGGAGGGTCATCTGAGAGGGACACACATTCCAGGCAGCAAAGAGCAGGTGCAAATTCCCCAAGGCAGGGGCACGGCTGGCCCTCAAAGGGGAGTGGAGGCAGGGGGAGGGGCATTGGTGGGGGTAAGGTCAGAGGTGGCTGCTGGAAGATCAATCAGGCTGGGTAGGTGGGAGGGCTCGGACCCACACCCTGAATGAGATAAGGAGTCATTACAGGGTTTTCAAACAGAGAGATGATGGGATGGGATTTATATTTTAAAAGGATTACTCTAATGACTGCCGAGCTGGGCAAAGTCAGAAGCAGAGAGATGGTTTGTCTAATAAGCCAGGTGAGGGACCTCCCTGACCGTCCAGTGGTTGGGACTTGGTGTTCTCGCTGCTGTGACCCTGGATTCAATCCCTGGTCAGGGGGCTCAGATCCTGCTAAGTTATGTGGCACAGTCAAAATGAAAAATAAAGTAAATTTTTAAAACATCCAGGTGAGAAGTAATAATGACTGGGACCAAGGCAGTGAGAAGTGGTGGGTCTCTCGATGTGTTTTACGAAGATCATCTTGGTTGTGAGGCTGAGAAAAGGTGTAGACGGGGCAAGCAGAGGAGCAGAGAGACGCTGGGAAAATGCTGCAATAATTCGGCAAAGTTACATCTGCTTGGACCTCCATCCAAGAGCAGGGATTTGACACTGATCTGTTTTCAAGGTAGGACGGAATTTTCTGACATCTGGTCAGGATGAAAGATATCCAGGGAGAAAGCTGCCACCCACAGAGATGTCTTTTCCTTTCTCACTCTTCGCAATCCTAAGCCCCAGGCAGCCTAACTATTCTCCCCAAGAGGCTCATTTTCAGGATCCATTTGAACAATTTACAAGATTATTTATAACAAGCAAAGAAAAAGCTTGGATAATTAAAATCAAGTCAAGTCCTCCAATGATTTGAGGACACCATTATTTTCAACCTCCTTTCCCATCAACTTTTTCATCAATACTATGTAAGAATAAGGTTACAAGAGTCTGGTGGTAGAAGCAGCATCTAGAAGAGCAAGCCTCACAGGTGAATAAGTTATTTGAACCAGGCATTCCAAGCATAGGCTCCTAGATGCCTAAAAGATCATGGGCTTATGTGAACTACTTTCAATATTTCAAAAATCTTTTTGGAAACTTTACATAGAAGTAGAATATCTCACTGGTGATGCTATATTAACTGTCTGATTCTGGTGACTTTACAGCCAGCCTGTGGGGTCCAAATTATACTAGTCAGTTAGCAATTAACAAAAATAGGAAAATCAATGACTACTGAAGAAATGCAATTTGCTCCAAAAATAATCTTTAAAACCATAGGAACTATAAAAGAATAACACAGACGGTGCCTAGAGGAAAGCTTTGGGACTGATGGAGTAGCTCTCTTTCACTCAGGTGATTAGCCCATCACCCTCCACAGCTTCTTTGAGATGATAAATTTCATGCCGGTCTCCCACCTACTGATCCAGTGTTGTGGACCATTGTGATCTACCTGACCAGCATCGCTCTCTCACCTCCTGATGGCAGTTTCCTAATATTCCCTAAGAACCACTTCTCTCTGACTCTCAGGCCACAGAGTTCAGATTGAGAGGATTTTTCTCCCTGGCTAACCATCTCCCCTTCAGCCTCTCCAGGGTGCTGCTGTGATGCAGGCTGCCTGTCCAATCAGAGCATCACATTCTCCCAGCCACTCTGATAGGCTCAGACAGGAGCATGTGACTCAAGAGAGGAGCCTGGGAGTTTCACTGGGAAGACCAAGGATAGCAGGACTCCTTCTCCACCTGTAGGTTTGTTGAGCAGTCAGGATGCAAGCCTGGAGCTGTTGGCTCCATCATGCCCTCATGAAGGAGCGTCTGCCAAGGAAGGAACCAGCACAGAGGCACACAAAGGAAAGCCAGAGAAAACAGTCTGAGCCCTGAGCTTTTGCTCAATCACCAACAATTAAAAGAGAACTGACTAGTTCTAAGAGTTAAATGAATAGTTTGGAGTCCTATTTCTTTCACCTCCTTGCTATGGAGTAAGCTGCTTAGTCTTGGCAATCATATAAAAACTAATTTATTACCAAGGCTGTTGAGAGAAATAATTAAGAAAAGTCTTTGAGACTAATTTGAAATGTATAAACACACTATACAGAAACAAAAATGAGAACTGAAGTTATTATCCTGTGCTATTTTCCCTTCCCACTCTCTGATGAAGGCAAGGAGTGAAATGACTGAACGGTGGGAGTCAGCGAGGCAAGGCCCATTAATAGTTGAGAACTGTTGACTGTAAATAATTAATCAGCTATTAAACCTTTAGAGTAGATTCTGTCTGATGCATGTTCTCTAAGAGCGGTGAGTTTTCCACCAACACCTTTTACTTCTGTGCCCTGTAATCAGACCCAAAGTAACTCTGGTTTTGGGGTGTGTGTGTGTGTGTGTGTTTATTTTTCCCTCCTCCATTAAACTTGAATAGGACACAAGTCATTACAGACTCTCATCCATTATAGGAGTACCGGAGCTACTCCACATTTGCATATGAATATGTAAAAGAGATTTATAATTCTATCTCTGAACATAAAAGCATTTGTTGCATAAATTACACTAATATTTCTAAGCCCATTTGGTTTTCTCTGCTGCCTATCCATCCAGATATGGCTGAGTTGTTTCCATGGCCACAGGGAAGGTCTTAGGTGAGGCAGGCGCATTCCGGGTTGGGAAGGACCGCATCCTCCAGGGGAGTCTGCAGATACAGGGTAAGTAGGCTGAGCTCCCAGGGCAGCAGGAAGAGCCTTGCCAAGGTCAGTATCACTTATTTCTGTAAAAGCTGTAACCCAAGCCAAGGATCTCCAACTGTGTAGACTGAGTTCACACGATATGCAAACACCAATGTGCTTCTACAACAGCATGGAAGATGGCGTATCTCAAGGTCTAGAGTGAGACGATAAACAGATACAAGTAGTCATAATCACTGCTTGTTGCTTAGTTGCTAAGTCATGTCCAGCTCCTTTTTTTAGCAACCCCATGGACTGTGGCCCACCAGGCTCCTCTCTCCATGGGATTTCCTGGCAAGAACACTGGAGTGGGCTGTCATTTCCTTCTCTGGGGGATCCTCCCCACCCAGGGATCGAACCCATATCTCTGGCACTGCAGGAGGATTCTTTACCACTGAGCCACCTGAGAAGCAGTCGTGATTATCATCTCCATTGAAAAAGTCACATCAAGCCCAGGAATCCAATCCAGTTGCAAGTGCCTGTAAAGCTCAAGCTTTAAGCTACCGTGTTAAAAATGCCAACTGCCCAAACTCTGAGAGTTGACATTTGAAATAATTCTGTCCATAATTACCTATCTTTCCCTCTGCTCATTCACTTGTATCTGTTGATGCTGTTCTTTAAATGCATCTTGACATCTAGAACCTTGAAAGCTTTGCAAGTTTTCTAGTCCTTTATCCTGTGAGGACCCATCTACTCCCCCCCACCAAGCCTGGGACGATGGTCTCAGTGAACCACTCCCAACGACAGGACCACCCTGCATGTCTCCAGGACCAGAAAGCCCTCCATGAGTGACCTCCTGAGCCCAGTTCATAGCCGTGAGCAAACCTCATCATGTACTTGCTTGGATCACATTTCTGAGCTACCAAATACGAAAAAATTGAGCTGAATGGTCCCCCATGCATTTTTTTACCCGGCAAGACCCACAGAGGACAATGGAGGTGGTAAAAATGGCCCTGTACTAGTCATAGATTCTTTTCAAATGCAGCTTCCTGTTTAAAAAAAGAAAAAACTGGGGCTCCCTGACGATCCAGTGGGTAAGAACCCACCTGCCAGGTTGGATCCCTGGTCTGGGAAGAACCCACATGTTTCAGAGCAGCTAAGCTCGTGCACCACAGCTGCCGAGCCTGTGCGCCAGGGCCCGGCTGGGGGCCGCAGCTTCTGAGCCCATGCGCTACAGCTCCCAAAGCCTGCGAGCCCTGGGGCCCGTGCCCTGCAGCGGGGAGCCACTGCAACGAGAAGCCTGCGCACCGCAACTAGAGACGAGTCCCCGCTCACTGCAACTAGAGAAAGTCCAGGCACAGCAATGAAGACCCAGCACAGCCAAAAATGAAATAAAAACAACTAAGTGAATAATATCTAACAATGACACAAACCCTCGCATACTGAGGCAATCATGAAACCTAGTAGGAGTGACGGGTGTGGAGGACCCTAAGAGGGTCTGTGATTTCTCCTCCAGAAGCCCACAGCCCGGACTGCAAGTCAGGGGTGCTCCCCACGTGCGAAAAGGATGTTTGCAAAGAGACACTCAAGGAAAATCTGTGGAACGCAACTGTTGATTGGCTAGCAGCTGGAGATGATCCTGCGAAGACTGAGCTTACCATCACTAGAAGCACCCAAACAAAGGTTTCTGTGCTCCCAGCTTTATGAAAGAGGAATTCCTGTGGGAAGTAGAAGGACGGAAAATAGTGCTATGGAAGGTCTGAGTCTTCCTTAATTCAGGATTAAGGATTCTGCAGGTAAATGTCACAGGCTGGGTGGCTTACAAACAATGGAAAGCTCTCTCTCCCAGTTCTGGAGCCTCAGATGCGGATCTCAGCAAGCTCTGATGAGGGTCCTCCTAAGCTTCATCGCAGGCATGTCCTGCTACGTCTTCATGGATTGGATCATGGACGGAGCCCTGTTGGGTCCCCTTTATAAGAACACGAACCCGGGGACTTCCCTGGTGGTCCTGTGATTAAGACTGCACCTTCCTGTTCAGGGGGTGTGGGTTCCATCCCTGGTGGGGAAGTAGGATCCCACATGCCTTGCAGCCCAAAAACCAAAACAAAATAGGAGCAATACTGTAACAAATTCAATAAAGACTTTGAAAAAATGGTCCACATCAAAAAATCTTAAAATGAAAAACAAAACATGAATTCCATTCATGAGGGCTCTATATTTATGACCTAAGCACCTTCTAAAGGCTCTACCTTCACACACCATCACGTCTGACATTCACATGTCAACTCACACCTGCTGCAAGGACACAAGCACCCAGGCCATGGCAGTCTGGAAACGTGCAGCTTCCACTCCCCTTCCCTTTCCTGTTCTTCTCTCAGCTTCCTCCATGTAGACAGGAGAGAGTTTCATCTCCAAGACCAAAAACTGATTAAATGTTTATTGGGATCATCCACTGAAACCAAGCAATGAGGCCAAGACTGGGGCCAGACATCCTTTTTATCTTTTTGCCAGCTTCATCTGGAGACCATCGTTGTCTCTTTCAAGTGACTTTGGGCTCTGCGGGCGCTGAGTACATTACCCCGTTCCTTGCCAGCTCCACAGAGGGCCAATGCTCTGCCTCACTCCTGCCAACCATGCAGTCTGCCAGCAACATCTCCAAGCTGGGAAAATGCACACACATCAAAAGATCCGCTAGGAGGTTTAGAAACCAGGCACAGAATGGAGGCACAATTGTAATTCAAGTCAAGCCAGCCCACCAGCTCTACTCAAAGGCTTTGTGAATAGCACCTGGCACCCTCCTCCCGCACATTTTGGGGTCTTTCCCAATGACATGGCCGCCGAGAGGTACCGAGGGAACTTCTGTGGCTTTCCCTTCCTAGAAACCAGGCGGAAGAAAGGCGTGTCGCTCACCCCAATGCTAGAGAGCTCTCCCCTATTCTACAAGAGTCTTGGGGTTCCCTCTACACTGAGAGGTGGGGGGTGGATCCTAGCTCCCAGCATCACCCCAGGAGGGCACACACAATTAACAATCTTGAAAAAATTATGCACTTCAAAGGCATCATCCTCAAAAAGATCAGAGATGGACCTGCTTATTAGCAAAATCTGCAAATGGGTGCCAGGGGCATTTGTGCCCACAAACGTTTCCTTCGCCTGGAAGCCTGCCACTGGACTCAAAGTGGCCCGTGGCGAGGACAGGTGGGAGAGAAAGTTCACCCCTGAATCCCCAGCTCCCCTTGGCACTCCCACCGCAGAGGCCTGAAGAAGTGGACAAAGAGGAAGTCATTTTAAATGCTGCTGAGTTGCTTTAAAGCTTCTGTTTCCTTGCTTGTTTCTCCTTGCTGTGAAAATGCCGGTGGCGCTGCTGCGTGTACGTCCGGCTGCCCAGTCTCGGTCGCGGCGTGGGCTCCCCTCTGGTTGTGATGTGGGCTCCAGAGCTCGGGGCTCCGGAGGCACATCTGCATGCTCTCTAGTTGCTCAGCAAGGGCTCGGTTACTCTGCAGCACATGGGATCCTAGCTCCCCAACCAGGGATCGATCCTGCATGTCCCCTGCCCTGGGATGCAGACTCTCAGTCACTGGACCACCAAAGAAGTTCCCCACTTGTTTGTTTTTTAATCAAGGAGCTGGTTGGTGGACAGTGGGTGGAGTTCTTCATTTGCCATTTTGGCAGTCGATTTCTTGATCAATACTTATCTTTCCTGTATCTAGTAAGCAGGAACAGCTCAAGGCACTGACTGCCTAGTCTAAGTTATTCATTTTCAAAAAGAAATTGCTTTCCTAAGATGTGAGTGGTTTGCCAACACAATACTGGGGCACTTGGGCTATATCAGACAGTATTTCTTCTCATTTTATTCTTGAGTGACATGAATTAGTGTTTGTCTATGTAAAACAGGTAGCTGCTCTTAACATCCAAGAGGGAAGTCCTAACGAAGTACAAAGTTCACCCTAAGCAGTTGGGAGGACAGGAAAATACATGTCATAAGTCAACCAGGGGACTTCCCTGGTGGTCCAGTGGCTAAGACTCCACGCTCCCAACACAGGGGGCAGGGCTTGAATCCTCGGTCAGGGAACTAGATCCCATATGCTACAACTGAAAAACTAAAAAGTAAAAAAGATCCCAAGTGCTACAAGCAAGACCAGGACATCCCAAATGTGCTGTGCTGTGCTTGGTCACTCAGTCGTGTCCAGCTCTTTGTGACCCCATTGATGGTAGCCCACCAGGCTCCTCTGTCCATGGGGTTCTCCAGGCAAGAATACAGGAGTGGGTAGTCATGCCCTCCTCCAGAGGATCTTCCGAACCCAGGGATCAAACCCAGGTCTCTTGCGTTGCAGGTGTATTCTTTTTCCATCTGAGCCACCAGGGAAGCCCAAATTAATTAATTAATATTTAAAAAAGAAATCAACCATGATTTATTGAGTGCTTATTACATGGTGGGCAATATGCCAAGTGCTGTGTAAACATCATTTCATCACATAAACCTGCAAGAAACTCTATGAGATACATATTATTATCCCCAAGCAACAGGAAAGGATTCAGAGACATTGTTAAGTAAAAGGTGACATTGAGAATATGAGAAATCGGGTCACTGAATTCCTTAGGCAAAAAGAAAATACTGACCAGATTAATATAGTAAAATGAAGAAAGTATTAAAAAAAAGACTTTTCTAAAGTTAGAAGAGACCATTTTAGACAATAAAATGCAGGAAATTTGCCATTCAACTTCATCTCCATCCTTTGAACTCTCATTCTCAAAGTTCTGGGCGTCATGGAAGCCACATGTTAATACACATTTTCTTCTCAAACCTTCACATCCTGGTTTTCCACATTTAGAATGTGAGCCTCAACCAAAAAGTTCATTGCTCCTCTCAGGACATAAGCAAAGTCCACAGTGGGGATGTGACAGTGACGTCAGTGGCTCTGTCCTCTTCTTAAATCAGTGTCCCAGCTCCTCTAAAATAACCACTTACACAAATGCTGAGCAAAAACACACAGTGTTTTTGTTGTCTGGTCGCTCAGTCGTGTCCAACTCTTTGCAGCCCCATGGACTGCAGCACACCACACCCCTGTCCTTCACCATCTCCCGGAGTTTGCTCAAATGCATGTCCATTGAGTCAGTGATGTCATTCAATCATCTCATCCTCTGTTGTCCCCTTCTCCTCCCGCCTTTATCTTTCCCAGCATCGGGGTCTTTTCCAATGAGTCAGTTCTTCGCATCAGGTGGCCAAAGTATTGGCGCTTTGGCCTCAGCATCAGTCCCTCCAATGAATATTTAGGATTTATTTCCTTTTGGATTGACTAGTTTGATCTCCTTGCAGTCCAAGGGACTCTCAAGAGTCTTCTCCAACACCACAGTTCAAAAGTGTCAATTCTTTGGTGCTCAGCCTTCTTTATGGTTCAACTCTCATATCCAAACATGACTACTGGAAAAACCAAACTTTGACAAGATGAACCTTTGTCAGCAAAGTAATGTCTCTGTTTTTTAATACACTGTCTAGGATTGTCATTGCTTTTCTTCCTAGGAACAAGCGTCTTTTAATTTCATGGTTGTGGTCACCATCTGCAGTGATTTTGAAGACCAAGAAAATAAAATCTGTCACTGTTTCCGTTGTTTTCCCATCTATTTGCCATGAAGTGATGGGACCGGATGCCATATTTTTGTTTTGTGAATGTTGAGTTTTAAGCCAACTTCTTCACTCTCCTCTTTCACCATCATCAAGAGGCTCTAATTCCTCTTCACTTTCTGCCATAAGGATGGTGTCATTTGCCTATCTGAGGCTATTGATATTTTTCCCGGCAATCTTGATTCCAGCTTGTGCTTCATCCAGCCCAGCATTTTGCATGATGTACTCTGCATAGAAGTTAAATAAGCAGGTGACATTATACAGAATTGATGTACTCCTTTCCCAATTTTGAACCAGTCCTTGAACAGTACAGTTTGACCTGTATTCTTGATTTTCAGACAGGTTTCACAGGAGACAGTTAAGGTAGTCTGGTGTTCCCATCTCTTTAAGAGTTTTCCACAGTTTTTCATCCACATAGTCAAATGTTTTAGTATAATCAATGAAGCAGAAGTAGATGTTTTTGCTCGAATTCTCTTGCTTGTTCTATGACCCAAAGGATGTTGGAAATTTGATCCCTGATTTCTCTGTCTTTTCTAAATCTAGCTTATACACCTGGAAGTTCTCAGTTCATGAACTTTTAAAGCCTAGCGTGGAGAATTTTGATGATTACTTTCCTAGCATGTGAAATGAGTGCAACTGTGTTGTGGTTCGAAACATTCTTTGACATTGCCCTTCTTTGTGATTGGAATCGACCTTTTCCAGTCCTTTGGCCACTGCTGAGTTTTCCAAATGTCCTAGCATATTGAGTGCAGCACTTGCACAGCATCATCTTTTAAGATTTGAAATAGCTCTGCTGGAATTCCACCTCCACTAACTTTGTTCATAGTGATGCTTCCTAAGGCCCACTTGACTTCACATTCCAGGATGTCTGGCTCTAGGTGAGTGATCATATCATAGTGATTATCTGGGTCATGAAGATATTTTTTTGTACAGTTCTTCTGTGTATTCTTGCCACCTCTTCTTAATATCTTCTGCTTCTGTTAGGTACACACCATTTCTGTCCTTTATTGAGCCCATCTTTGCATGAAATGTTCCCTTGGTGTCTCTAATTTTCTTGAACAGATCTCTAGTCTTTCCCATTCTGTTGTTTTCCTCTATTTCTTTGCACTGATCACTGAGGAAGGCTTTCTTATCTCTCCTTGCTGTTCTTTGGAACTCTGCATTCAAATGGGTATAACTTTCCTTTTCTCCTTTGCTTTTTGCTTCTCTTCTTTTTTCAGCTATTTGTAAGGCCTCCTCAGACAGCCATTTTGTTTTTTTGCATTTCTTTTCCTTGGGGATGGTCTTGATCCCCGTCTCTTGTACAATGTCACGAACCTCTGTCCATAGTTCATCAGGCACTCTGTCTATCAGATCTAGTGCCTTGAATCTATTTCTCACTTCCACTGTATAATCATAAGGGTTTAGGTCATACCTGAATGGTCTAATGGTTTTCCCTACTTTCTTCAATTTAAGCCTGAATTTGGCAATGATGAGTTCATGATCTGAGCCACAGTCATCTCCAGGTCTTGTTTTTGCTGACTGTATAGAGCTTTTCCATCCTAAAGGAGATTAGTCCTGGGTGTCCATTGGAAGGACTGATGTTTAGGCTGAAACTCCAATACTTTGGCCACCTGATGCAAAGAACTGACTCATTGGAAAAGATCCTGATGCTGGGAAAGATTGAGGGCAGGAGGAGACGCGGACAACAGAGGATGAGATGGTTGGATGGCATCACCGACTCAATGGACATGGGTTTGGGTCGACTCTGGGAGTTGGCAATGGACAGGGAGGCCTGGCATGCTGCGGTTCATGGGGTTGCAAATAGTCGGACACGACTGAGTGACTGAACTGAACTGAACTGATAGAGCTTCTCCATCTTTGGCTGCAAATAATATAATCAATTTGATTTTTGTATTGACCATCTGGTGATGTCCATGTCTATAGTCTTCTCTTGTGTTGTTGGAAGAGGGTGTTTGCTATGACCAGTGTGTTCTCTTGGCAAAATTCTATTAGCCTTTGCCGTGCTTCATTCTGCACTCCAAGGTCAAATTTGCCTGTTACTCTGGGTGTTTCTTGACTTCCTACTTTTTCATTCCAGTCTCCTATAATGAACAGGACATCTTTTTTGGGTGTTAGTTCTAGAAGGTCTTGTAGGTCTTCATAGAACCATTCAACTTCAGCTTCTTCAGCATTACTGGTCAGGGCATAGACTTGGATTACCATGATATTGAATGGTTTGCCTTGGAAACGAACAGAGATCATTCTGTCGTTTTTGAGATTGCATCCAAGTACCGCATTTTGGACTCATTTGTTGACTTTGAGGAATACTCCATTTCTTCTAAGGGATTCTTGCCCACAGTAGTCGATATAATGGTCATCTAAGTTAAATTCACCCATTCCAGTCCATTTTAGTTTGCTGATTCCTAGAATGTCAACTGTATATTGTCACCCTGCTTATTTAACTTAAATGCAGAGTACATCATGAGAAACGCTGGGCTGGAAGAAGCACAAGCTGGAATCAAGATTGCCGGGAGAAATATCAATAACCTCAGATATGCAGATGACACCGCCCTTATGGCAGAAAGTGAAGAGGAACTAAGAAGCCTCTTGATGAAACTAAAAGAGGAGAGTGAAAAAGTTGGCTTGAAGCTCAACATTCAGAAAACTAAGATCATGGCATGTGGTCCCATCACTTCATGGGAAACAGACGGGGAAACAGTGGAAACAGTGTCAAACTTTATTTTTCTGGGCTCCAAAATCACTGCAGATGGTCATTGCAGCCATGAAATTGAAAGACGCTTAGTCCTTGGAAGGAAAGTTATGACCAACCTAGATAGCATATTAAAAAGTAGAGACATTACTTTGCCAACAAAGGTCTGTCTAGTTAAAACTATGGTTTTCCCAGTGGTCATGTATGGATGTGAGAGTTGGACTGTGAAGAAAGCTGAGCACTGAAGAATTGATGCTTTTGAACTGTGGTGTTGGAGAAGACTCTTGAGAGTCCCTTGGACTGCAAGGAGATCCAGCCAGTCCATCCTAAAGGAGATCAGTCCTGAGTGTTCATTGGAAGGACTGATGTTGAAGCTGAAACTCCAATACTTTGGCCACCTCATGCTAAGAGTTGTTTCATTGGAAAAGACCCTGATGCTGGGAGGGACTGGGGGCAGGAGGAGAAGGGGACGACAGAGGATGAGATGGCTGGATGGCATCACCAACTCGGTGGACATGAGTCTGAGTAAACTCCAGAAGTTGGTGATGGACAGGGAGGCCTGGCGTGCTGTGATTCATGGGGTGTCAAAGAGTAGGACACAACTGAGTGACTGAACTGAACTGAACTGAGAATGTCAACGTTCACTCTTGTCATCTCCTGTTTGACTACTTGCAATTTTCCTTGGACCTAACATTCCAGGTTCCTATGCAATATTGTTCTTTACAGCATCGGACTTTGCTTCTATCACCCTTTTGATTTATTGTAATAACTAATTAAAAAAGTATATATCTCCCTTGCTAACACTAGTGAGAGTCATTCTCTGTCCCCCCCTGATGTCTATGTCAGAAGCTTTCTGTGTCCCTTTTAACTTTAATAAAACTCAGCTACACAAAACCTCTTGAGTGGATCAAGCCTGGTCCCTGGTCCTGAAGTTAAATCTTCTTCTTCAGAGATCGGGAATCCGACACCATTCACTGTAAGCTATCAGTATCCCTGGTAAAGAATCTGCCTGCAGTGCAGGAGACCCAGGTTTGATCCCTGCATCAGGAAGATATACCCAGGGGATAGATCTCCAGTAGATGACCGCCCATTCCAGCATTCTTGCCTAGAGAATTTCATGGACAGAGAAGCCTGGGGTGAACACTCCGTGGGGTCACAAAGAGTCAGACGTGACTGAGAAACTAACATTGGGCATCTAGTCTCAAGAAGGCTACCTCTGTGATGCTGTTCTTGCCCCAGGCCTCCCCAGAGGATCAAGCCAAGGCACCAGGCCAGCTTAGACCACAACCTTGCTTAGATCCTTCCCACTTCCCTCTTCACTTCTCCTGGGGGCACTCCCTCAAAAACTCTCTTTCACATGAATCCTTGTCTTAGGCTCTGCTTCTACGGAATCCAACACAAGAGGTTCCCATTGCCCTCCGCCAAAGGGTTCACTGTGGGCCTGAGATTTTCACAAATGAATTCAGTGACCCCTCATGCATATATATATAATTCCAAACAACTTAAACCGTTCCAGAACACACAGAAAGGGGAAACACATCACAAGTCATTTTGTGAAACCCTGACACCGTCAACATCAACTCTGACAAAGCAAGCAGCCAACTGATCTGACTTATAAATATTCATGCAAAAATTTAAATAAAATACTAATAACAGCAGAATTCCATATCAATATATAGATTTACCATGTGCAAGTAAGGTTCGTAACCTATGAACATAATTTATCCTATTGGGCAATCTGTAGCCACAAAACCTATGATGTTCTAAAAATGATAAAAAAAGACATCTTATTAAATTGTATATTTATTATTTTAGGAACAGTGGATATTTTAATAACAATTTTGTACACAGATATATAAAATAGATATCAATAGAAACAACTAGAAGTATAAAGGAAGAACAGACTCTTTTTTTCAAAAGCAAGAAAAAAGGTTTTCAAATACCAGCAAATAAATTTAATAGGAAATATATAGGACCTTTAAAAACCTGTAGAATATAACTAGTATGCTATGAGAGGTATTACTAAATTAATACAATTTATTAATCAATTAATAAAAAAGATACCTGCCACTCTTTCTTAACATAGGTCAGTTTTATGAAACTATCAAATTTCCCCTAAGGTAAGAATGTAATGTTATCACTATTAAAACACCAAGAAGTGTATTTCAGTGATTTGTTCAGTTTTTTGTTTTTTTTTAAGGAAGAAAAAAGTTAATTAAAGTCTCAGGGAAAATTAATGATACAAAAATAACCAGAAAAACTGAAATGGCAAAGTCAGTAGATGGTGGGATTAGCCTTGAAAGATAAAATATTATAAAGATAGAGTAATTTATTGAGATAATGAATGCAAATTTCTTAGCACAATTCCTGACACAGGAATGGAGAGAAAGATTAATGGAACAAAATTGAATGATAAAGCAGACACAAATACAGATGGAGATTTAATTTATGAGAAAGTTTTCATTTTAAATCAGTAGGAGAAAGATAAATCATTCAATGAATATATTTGGGGCTCCTCAAAGTTTTCTAAGTATAAAGTAAATTAAAATTGAAGCGCCACATCATTTCTTCCACCAAAAATCATCTCAAAGTGTCAGTGATACAACTAGGGAGAAACAAAGCCTTAAAAGCACTAGAAGAAAACATGAAATTTTAAAACATTAAGCTTACTTCCCAAGCAAGATCTTTCCAGTCTAGAAACAGGAACAATCTTTCTAAGAAATGGGTTATAGATCTCCCTAATTGAATTATTTTGCTCTTATTATCAAAAACACAATGTCTAACATAGTATTTAAAACCAATATGACAAAATACTAACTTCTCTAGAGCAAAAAGAATGCTCTAAAAGACTATTTTCCCAATTTATAAAAATGAGAAAAAACATTAATTTCTTGTTTTAGAGGGGTACAATATGACTTGAACATAAAGACATTTGCACACACTCATAATTTTAAAAAAGCAAAGATCAGTACACAGTGTTTGGTGAGCCCATGAATAAACATATATTTTCAAGTGCTACTGTGTAAATAAAGAACAGTGCCATCTTTCCAGAGGGCATTATAGAGGAAACATCTACAAAAGTGCAAAGTGTACTTAATGATAATTCCATAAATTCTACTGCTAAGTATTCACCCTATATGCACAACCACATTTTTTTTTTTATCAATAAGTTCAGTTCAGTTCAGTTGCTCAGTTGTGTCCACTCTTTGCGACCCCATGGACTGCAGCACACCAGGCCTCCCTGTCAATAACCAGCTCCCGGGGCTTACTCAAACTCATGTCCATCGACTTAGTGATGCCATCCAATCATCTTATTTTCTATCATCCCTTTCTCCTCCTGCCTTCAATCTTTCCCAGCATCAGGGCCATTACCAATGAGTCAGTTCTTCGCATCAGGTGGCCAAACTATTAGAGTTTCAGCTTCAGCATCAGTCCTTCCAATAGATATTCAGGACTGACTTCCTTTAGGATGGACTGGTTGGATCTCCTTGCTATCCAAGGGACTCTCAAGAGTCTTCTCCAACACCACAGTTCAAAAGCAGCAATTCTTCAGCGCTCATCTTTGTTTATAGTCCAACTCTCACATCCACACATGACTACTGGAAAAACCATAGTTTTGACTAGATGGACCATTGTTGGCAAAGTAATGTCCTGCTTTTTAATATGCTGTCTAGATTTTTCATAGCTTTTCTTCCAAGGAGTAAGCGTCTTTTAATTTTATGGCTGCAGTCTCCACCTGCAGTGATTTTGGAGCCCCTCAAAATAAAGTCTCTCACTGTTTCCACTGTTTCCCATCTATATGCCATGAAGTGATGGGTCCAGATGCCATGATCTTTTTCTGAATGTTGAGCTTTAAGCCAACTTTTTCACTCTCCTGTTTCACTTTCATCAAGAGGTTCTTTAGTTCTTCTTTGCTTTCTGCCATAAAGGTGGTGTCATCTGCAAATCTGAGGTTGTTGATTGTCCCGGCAATCTTGATTCCAGCTTGTGCTTCATCCAGCCTGGCATTCTGCATGATGTACTCTGTATTTAAGTTAAATAAGCAGGGTGACAATATACAGCCTTGACGTACTCCTTTTCCTATTTGGAACCAGTCTGTTGTTCCATGTCCAGTTCTACCTGTTGCTTCTTGACCTGCATACGGATTTCTCAGGAGGGAGGTCAGGTGGTCTGGTATTCCCATCTCTTGAGGAATTTTCCAAAGTTTGTAGTGATCCATACAGTCAAAGGCTTTGGTGTAGTCAATAAAGCAGAAGTAGATATTTTTCTGGAACTCTCTTGCTTTTTTTCTATGATCCAATGGATGTTGGCAATTTGATCTCTGGTTTCTTTGCCTTTTCTAAATCCAGCTTGAACATCTGAAAATTTCACAGTTCACATACTGTTGAAGCTGGCTTGGAGAATTTTGAGCATTATTTTGCTAGCATGTGAGATGAGTGCAATTGTGCGGTAGTTTGAGCATTCTCTGGCATTGCCTTTCTTTGGGATTGGAATGAAAACTGACCTTTTCCAGTCCTGTGGCCACTGCTGAGTTTTTCGAATTTGTTGGCATACTGAGTGTAGCATGTTCACAGCATCATCTCTTAGGATCTGAAAAAGCTCAACTGGAATTCCATCACCTCCACTAGCTTCCTTCTTAGTGATGCTTCCTAAGGCCCACTTGACTTCATATTCCAGGATGTCTGGCCTAAGAGTGATCATGCCATCATGATTATCTGAGTCATGAAGATCCTTTTTGTACAGTTCTTCTGTACATTCTTCCCTCCTCTTCTTAATAGCTTATGCTTCTGTTAGGTCCACATACATTTCTGTCCTTTGTTGAGCCCATCTTTGCATGAAATGTACCCCTGGTATCTCTAATTTTCTGAAGAGATCTTTAGTCTTTCCCATTCTAAAGTTTTCCTCTATTTCTTTGCATTGATCACTGGGGAAGGCTATTCTTGCTATCTCTCCTTGCTATTCTTTGGAACTCTGCATTCAGATGGGTGTATCTTTCCTTTACTCCTTTGCCTTTCGCTTCTCTTCTTTTCTCAGCTATTTGTAAGGCCTCTTCAGACAAACATTTTGCTTTTTTCTATTTGTTTTCCTTGGGAATGGTCTTGATCACTGCCTCCTACACAATCTCATGAACTTCTGTCATAGTTCTTCAGGCACTGGAAGAACTAATCCCTTAAATCTGTTTGTCACTTCCATCAGATCTAATCCCTTAAATCTATTTGTCACTTCCACTGTACAATCCTAAGTGATTTGGTTTAGGTCATACCTGAATTATCTAGTCATTTTCCCTTCTTTATTCAATTTAAGTCTGAATTTGGCAATAAGGAGTTCATGATCTGAGCCACAGTCAGCTCCTGGTCTTGGTTTTGCTGACTGTATAGAGCTTCTCCATCTTTGGCTGCAAAGAATATAATCAATCTGATTTTGGTATTGAGCATCTGGTGATATTCATGCATAGAGTCTTCTCTTGTGTTGTTGGAAGAGGGTTTGGGATTGGAATGAAAACTGACCTGTTTCAGGCTATGATCAGGTGTTCTCTTTAGCAAAACTCTGTTAGCCTTTGCCCTGCTTCATTCTGTACTCCAGGACCAAATATGCGTGTTACTCCACGTATCTCTTGACTTCATACTTTTGTATTCCAGTTCTCTATAAAGAAAAGGTCATCTTTTCTTGGTATTAGTTCTAGGAGGTCTTGTGGGTCTTTATAGAACCATTCAGTTTCAGCTTCTTCAGCAATACTGTTTGGAGCATAGACTTGGATTACCGTGATTTTGAATGGCTTGCCTTGGAAATGAACAGAGATCATTCTGTCATTTTTGAGATTGCATCCAAGTACTGCATTTCAGACTCTTGTTGACTATGAGGACTACTCCATTTCTTCTAAGGGATTCTTGCCCATAGTAGTAGATATAATAGTAATCTGAGTTAAATTCACCCACTTCACTGTTTTTTAGTTCGCTGATTCCTAAAATGTTGATATTCACTCTTGCCATCTCCAGTTTGACCACTTGCAATTTACCTTGATTCATGGACCTAACATTCCAGGTTCCTATGCAATGTTGCTCTTTTCAGCATCAGACCTTGCTTCTATCACCAGTCACATCCACAACTGGGTGTTGTTTTGCTTTGGCTCTGTCTCTTCATTCTTTCTGGAGTTATTTCTCCACTGATCTCCAGTAACATACTGGGCACCTACTGACCTGGGGAGTTCATCTTTCAGTGTCCTATCTTTTTGCCTTTTCATACTGTTCATGGGGTTCTCAAGGCAAGAATACTGAAGTGGTTTACCATTCCCTTTTCCAGTGGACCATGTTTTGTCAGAACTCTCCACCATTACCTGTCCGTCTTGGGTGGCCCTACACAGCATGGCTCATAGTTTCATTGAGTTAGACAAGGCTGTGGGCCATGTGATCAGTTTGGTTAGTTTTCTGTGATTGTGGTTTTCATTCTGTCTGCCCTCTGATGGAGAAGGATAAGAGGCTTATGGAAGTTTCTTGATGGCAGAGATGGACTGAGGGGTAAACTGGGTCTTGTTCTGATGGTTGGGGCCATGCTCCATAAATTTTTCATCCAGTTTTCCATTGATGGGCAGGGCTGTTCCCTCCCTGTTGTTTGACCTGAGGCCAAACAATGGTGGAAGTAATGAAGATAACGGCCACTTCCTTCAAAGGGTCCCATGCACTCACTTCTGCACTCAGTGACCCCAACTCTGCAGCAGGCCACCACCTACCCACGCCTCTACTGGAGACTCCTGGGCACTCCCGGGCAAGTCTGGGTCAGTCTCTTGTGGAGTCACTGCTCCTTTCTCCTGGGTCCTGGTGCACAAGGTTCTGCTGTGCCCTCCAGGAATCTATTTCCCAGTCCTGTGTAAGTTCTGGTGGCTCTATGGCGGGGTTAATGGCGACCTCCTCCAAGAGGGCTTATGCTATACCCAAGTCCACCACACCCAGAGCCCCTGCCCCTGCAGCAGGTGACTGCCGGCCTGTACCTGCACAGGAGACACTCAGAGGCGCGTCTGGCTCAGTCTCTGCGGCCTCTCCTGGTTGCACAATGTCTTGTTTGAGCCCTCCGAGTGTCTCTGGTGGGTACGGGGTTTGATTCTAAATGCAGTTTCGCCCCTCCTACTGTCTTCCTCCTTTTCCCCCTCAGTCAGTCTCTGCCATCAGAAAACTTCCATAAACCTCTTATCCTTATTCATCAGAGGGCAGACAGACTGAAAAGCACAACTACAGAAAACCAAATGAAGAAAGAGGCTTCTCCTTTGCCCTTGGACGTGGGGTATCTTTTTTTGGTGGGGTCCAACATTCTCCTGTCGATGGTTGTTCAGCAGCAGGTTGTAATTTTGGAGTTCTCGCAGGAGAAGGTGACCACATGTCCTCGTACTCCACCATCTTGAATTCCATCCAAGTTTATTTTGCCAATAAACTTACATATAAAAACATTCACTGCAGCATCTATTGCAGAAGACTAAAAACAATCTAAACATCTCCAGTAATAAAATAGTTAAACCAAAACCAAGACACACAAAGTTTATTTAATCGATACAGTTTAAATAATTTATACTTTTTCATTTATTAATTTAAAATAAATAAATAAATAAATCATGAGCAACACAGCAAAAATTTGCTGCAAAAGACCAGATGGTAAACATGGCTTCTCATGCAACATGGTCTCTGTCACAATTACTCAGCTCTGCTGTTAAATAAACAAATAGGTATGTCCACTCCACATTTCACTAAAACTTTATTCATAAAATTAGGTAGTAGGCTGGATTTAGCCCTTGGTCCAAAGTTTTCCCATCCCTGATTTAGTGGCTTTATTTGTAGATAAAGAAATCATCTATATTTATTTACACATTCTGAGTATGGATGTATAAACTGTACATTTGTATATGAATAGATATTCTGTAATAACTTAAGCATGTAATATATATTCAATTGTAGATACAATATGCAATATGTGTCATAAAATATATTGATTATATATGACAAATAAATAGTTCTGATAAGATAGTCCTCTATAGCAATGAAAAAGAATGAGGTGATCTATGTAATATGATACAGAAAACCTCCAAGTTGTAGTAATATTAAGCAGAAAATGCAAGGAGCAAACCCATGAGAAATGCACAGTCCCATTGGTATCTAACAGTTAATAGGTTTCATGCAAAATTTTGTAAATGATACAGAAGAAGCTGTCATTGCCTCTAGGGAAGGGACTGAGGAACTGGTTTTCTGGGGAAAGAGAAAAACATTTCCTTCCTCTTTAAATACTTTAGCACTATTGATATTTTAACAATGTGTATAGGTAATTTTTAACTATAAAAGGTATTTTTTAAAAAAAACTAATAGAGTCTTTGGAATGAAGCATCAGGAGTTAACAATGTACCTGGTTTGGAAGTCGGGCTGACGGTCAGGTGGTGTAACTGGTCCTATTGTTTAGTGGCTAAGTCATGTCTGACTCTTTCTGACCCATGGACTGCAGCCCACCAGGCCCCTCTGTCCTTGGGATTTCCTGGGTGAGAATTCTGGTGTGGATTGCCATTTCCTTCTCCAGGGGATCTTCCCGTCCCAGGGACTGAACCTGTGTCTCCTGCGTTGGAGGCGGATTCTTTACCACTGAACCACCAGGGAAGCTCCATAACTGGTCACGCTGGTTTTAAAATGTTGAAATATATCTAGACCAATTGATAAACAACCACCGTTGTCAGCCTGGCCACCCTGCTCCTTTTCGGGAACCATCTTCTCCCCACACTCCCCATGATTTAACAATGGTAAGCTCTTAGCAAAGCTTATAACTTCCCTGAGTTTCTCTTTATTCATTAGCGAAATGCAGTCAGTAATACTTGGCCTACCTGGCCCTGGGCTTGTTAGTGTACGAAAGGAGATAACATGTCTAAAAGTACTCTGCAACAGAGAAAGCTCTAGGCCAACATAAAATAATTAACATCATTTCTTTGTACCTAAGCCTGTCAACAGAGACAATGTGAAGTATTTGTTCTAAGAACATGTTCATTTCCACTATCCAGCTCCAGCCTCAAAACATCACCTTTCTATGTCTATTACAGCGAGAATACTACCATGGCCTAGTTCACTGAATGTGGGTCAGTTTCCTTTCCTATCCAGGGTTCTTTGAGGACAGAAAACGTGGCTTGCTCGGTTGCATACACTCGGGACTCAGTATAATGGCTGAGTCCCAGCTGGCCTGGGATGAAGATGGTGATGAGGCAGGGATGGAAGGAGCCAAACACCCAGTAAAGGCACGTGTACTATGCGCCCCGTCATCCCTGACTCTCTGCGGTCCCATGGACTGCAGCCCATCTTGCTCCTCTGTCTGTGGGATTCTCCAGGCAAGACTGCTTGGAGTGGGCTTCCACTTCCTCCTCCAGAGGATCTTCCCAACCCAGGGATCGAACTCGCATCCCCTGCATCTCTTGCGTTGGCAGATGGATCATTTTACCACTCTGCCACCTGGGAAACCCTACTAAATGCATAGGAGCTAAGAACTCAGATGGATTTCAAGGACTGAGGTTGAGACAGATGATGAAATAGTCTAGAAAACCATCAAGAACAAAGTATCTGTGGAAACCAGGACCACGATAAGGAAGTAGGAGAAAAGAAGCCCATCTCACTTAGAAATATAGTGCTCTAATTTAGGATCTTTAAGCCTCAGCACTATTGATATTTTTAGCTAAATAATCCCTTGTGTGTGTTGGGGGACAGGGATTGAGGAGGTGGGAGGTGCTTTCCTGCACAACTGTCTCTGCCTAGATTCCAGGAGCAACCTCTTCCGGATGCGACAACCAAAAATGTCTCCAGGCATTGACAAATCTCTCCCTCTTTATTTCATTTTTTTAGTGAACATTTTTCACTGGGGATATGAAAAGAATTGGATGAACACATTCCTACCATCATAGAACTTGTATTCAAGAGTTTGTATTTTCTTTCTCCCACCACTTTGCTCTTAATCTTATGATGGAGTGTCACTAAAATATTTTTCTGAATGGAGTACTATTAGATTTTAATTCTTCTTTTATCTCCTCATTGAAAAAAATACATTTTAAAAATTTGCCAGACAAGTACGGAGACACATGAAGCATCAGTTGCATCCCAGGTTCATGTACCTTTAACAGCTCAGTAATATTTAGAAGCTCTTAGTGTCTAATTATTTCTATGTGACCTTATGGTTCTGCTTTGAAACTCCGGAATTAGTTTTCTATCCAGGTGACAAGTTGTCACAAACGTAGCTAGTGACAACATCCACTTGCTATGTTGTCCCGGTTCTGCAGGTCTGAGGTCAGAAGTCTGCACAGGCTCAGCTGGGTCCTCAGCTTCATGTATCACCAGGTGGAAATCTGGGTCTTGGCTGGACTGAACTCTCTTACGGAGGTTTTGGGAGAGAATCGGCTTTCAGGCTCATTCAAATTGTTGGCAGAATTCAATGACTTGTGTTTTAAGGACTGAGGTCTTATTTCCTCACTGTCAGCCACGAATAGTTCTCATCTTCCACGTGGTACCTTTTGGTCCTTGCCCGGGGTCCTTCCCATTTTCAGAACAGGACTGCCCTGGTGCCATGAATTCTTCTTAAAGATTCCTGAAATGTCTCTGGCTCTTGATTCTGACACAAGCCAGTGAAAATATTTAATTAGAGAAGGCCCTCCATACCTTCAGGTCAGCTGACTCAGGGCCTTCATTACATCTGCCAAATCTCTTTAGAGAAGTATCTAGATTAGTGTTTGATGAAATAATCTGGACATGGAACTCTTGGAGGCATCTTTAGAATTCTTCCTATCACAACCTTTCTGGCAAGTGGAGAGTAGGGGCCCAGGAGAAGGCCTGGGGTTTGTACAGTTCCCTTTCAGGTCCTCCTTTGCTGAGACTGGGCTCTGTGTGACTTCCGTGGAGACCTGCAAGCCGCACAAGGGTAGTGAGTGCTGTGCGAGGTAAGGACAATACAATCCTTGTGCCCATTTTGTCCTGGAACCCTGAAAAGACTAAAGATAAGGGTGTTGAATGCAGGGAATTCATTTATGATCAAATTTCATCATTCCTGGGAAATGATTCAATATTTACTTTGTTTCCTCTGACTGGAGTTTTAATTTACTTGCCACAGCAGTGAAGGCTCCATGCTCTGCATCTGATTGTGATACTCCTCTTGTGTCTCTAGGAGCTGGATTATAGGCTTTGCAAAAGTGACGGGGCAGAAATATTTTAATTTTGTTTTTAATTATACAATAACAAAACTATTACAAACCAAGAAAGAATACCTTAAAATTAATTATCAGCCAGAATAAGATCTTGATAAAAGCCTTCCAAAGCTTAATCAAGATAAGATGAAAGAACATAAAATTAAATTTAAAAAAATATATGCTTAAAGATGAAAGAATTCAGAGAAGTAAATGAAAAACATAACTTATGGGATAATAGGTGCTCTAAATGAGACACCTCTCTTGAATCACTGTCAAGGACATACCTTACTCGAATATATGATCAAAGACCCATATGAATCTCCCTCTACTGAAAAAAACAGAAAAGAATGACTCAAGTCTATTCTATTTCGCCTTCCAGGTATGACTCAATTCCCAATTCTATGACAACGTTCTTTCTGTTTTTATTAAAAAAAAAAAAAAAATCAGATGAATAAGGTAATGACAACTTTGAAAAGAAAGCATAGATCTGAACCTGGTATTTGACCCCAGGCTTAGGAACCTGAGTCAGACATTTGAAGATTCTCTAGCTTCTAGGAAACAGCACCAATCTCGAGGATAAAATGTAGATGTGTTTGTTCCATAAAGCAAAGACCCTTCATGGTTTTAAAATGAAGTATGTGTCCCAAGATGTTATCACAATTCATTTCTCTTACATCAAGAGGGACTTTGTTAAAATAAAGGCACTTCTGTCAAGTTCACCAGTGGAGGAACTTCCCCCCTTCTCTCAATCCATTTGACTTGGGGAAGGGGACCATAATCCTCTCCCCAGTTTGAAAAAAAAAAAAGTATGATCCAGGCATCAGAGCATTGAATATCCTGTATCCTGGCCTCAATGATTGGTTCAAGGATGGACATGTGATATCAGCTATGCCAATAAGACTGTATCTCCAACTTTTGCTAAAAGTACCACCTGGATTGTCTAATTGGTAAGTAAACCTAGATCAGTTGACATCATTGTTCAGAAAAAAGCAAAGTCAAGACATGGAGACAGAAAAGGTCTTGGCACCATTATTTGAGCACCTGGATCGAGCTTTACCTGATGTCATTTACATACGTCCTTTCCATCTGTATCAGCAAATACATTCACTTTTCTCCTTGAACCAACTTGAGCTAGTTTTCTGCCATGAGATTAAGAGTCATGACTCATCACTTTGTTTGGAAAGACTGTCACAGCTGCTCTGTACCATCAGACTCAGCAATTTTTTTTTTCTTTTGCCTCCTCAGCTTCCTCTATACAAACTATGCAAATTATTTTCTCTCTGGCTTTGCTCACTCGCTCCACCAATCTGAGATGCCCTCTGAGTCCCTCCTTCATTGTCTTTTCACAGCCCATCCTAATTCCCAGTCTCAAAAAGCTATTCTGATCTTCTCTAACTCCTATTTCAAACGGCCACCACACCACTTGTTGCCATATTCTCCGATGTAATTTACTTGCCAGTTCATTTGTCCATAAATTACATCCCTAGTTACCTTACTGGACCCTAGCATAAAATATTTCTCCATAAGTTCCCATGGTTTTAACACAATGTCAGTTCAAGGCTCCAGCATATCCCATCTGGGGTGCTGATAAAGTCTTGTGACTGAACTATCCATCCACATACCAGCCCTTTTAGCCTGTTCTGCCCTCATCTGATACACGCCCCTGCTGAAAACTCTTCAGTGCATTTTGGATGTTCTGAGGATTTTTTCCAAACTTCTTAAATGGCCTACAAAGCTCTACATGGTCCCTGTCAAGCTCTCCACCTGCCTTTCCCATCCCTATTCCTGCCTTCTCTCTGCTCTGCTCAGGATTTTCAATCTCTCCTTCCTACCACCATCCCTCCAGCTTGGGACCGGACATGCCTGCCCCCTTTTCCCTTCACACTTGCTCCTCTTTTCCTTTCCTAATTAACTCTTGTTTGTTCTTTAGATCTCAGCACAATCTTCACTCCCTTGGGAAAACTTCTGTTTCCCCATGGATTAAAGTACGTTTCCTCTGATTATCAGTATAAGTGCTCATGTCTCTATGACCTTTCTTTCACTGCATTTATAAAATTTTTCATTATATATAATACACGAATATGCATATATAGGATTGTTTTGTTAATGCCTCCATCCTTGAACACAAACCCTGCACAACTAAGAAACATGACCGTCTCCTCTGTTAACCCCTGACACTCAACAAACTCAACATCCTAAATGTAGAGAAGGTATTTACTGAAAACTGGTGGAAGTGAATGGAACAGTCGCATCATTGGGTTATAATAAATGTGCTGGTTGGATAGAAGGGTAGACGGAAGGAAGGAAGATGGATGGAAGGAAGGGTGAGTGAATGACATCATTGGTGAATGAATTCTTGTCCTCCAGCTATGACTTATGCCTATATTTGGAAAGCTTAACAAAACAATAAAGCTCTTTAGAAATGACTGCCAACTTGCCTGGAAATAGGAACCCCTGGATGAAACACACTGGGCACAGAGCCCTAAACTGTGGGCAGGACAGCCTCCAAGACAGTGACAAGCTTGAGAATCACAGAGAAGCTCTGAATTGTTGATTGTTTTGCCCTGTGAGTGGCAGGCAACAAACATGCAATTCTTATGCTTAGCACCCCAGTTCTGTAATTGAGCTTCATATTTGCCTTTGGCAAAAAGCAGCTAGGTAGAGATATAACCAGAGAAGCTTTTTTTGGTGTAGGTTTCTAATGAACTGGAGTAATATTTTATTAACACAAGTTTTCTTTGTGTGAAAACTAGCAGGCTTTCCCAGATTTGGGATATTTTTAAGCTACCTTATCATGCCCTGTCTCCATCCAGGTAGTCAAGCTATGGCAAAAATAAAGTCTACAGATTGACAAGAGATTTTATTCATACAAATCATATCGCCTACCGTTTTACACATGGATGATAAAAGATTTTGGTGATTTCAAATAAGTTTTCAGTTACCGAGACAAAATGGAATGTAAGAAGGTTGATAAGGAACATAAATTAGCAGTTAAGGACAGTGGCAACACTTACCCGGGAGCTTTATATATACTGTCACATCATGGAATCGGCACTGCAGGCCTAGAGGCTGATATTATTTTATCCACTTGAGACATAAGGAAGGGAAGGTGTGGAGAGAGGTTCAGAGGCCTCTCCAAGGACGTTCAGTAAGCAAGCAGCAGAGGAGGGACCTGCACCCACATCAGCCTTTCTGGCTCAGAGGTGAAGAATTTGCCTACCAAGCAGGGGAGTCTGGTTTAACCCCTGGGTCAGGAAGATCCCCTGGAGAAGGAAATGGCAACCCACTCCAGTATTCTTGCCTGGGAAATCCCATGGACAGAGGAGCCTGGTGGGCTACAGTCCATGGGGTCACAAAAGAGTTGGACACGACTGAGCGATTAAACAACACCAACAATCAATCTGTTTGCCTGAGACTGAGGGGTTTTCCTGGACGTGGGGAGTTTCAGTACTAAAACAAGGACTGTCCTAGGCAGATTGGAACAGTCGGTCAGATGTACGTATGGATTTATATTACCATCTCAACGCTGTCATAGTAAAACTGTTTCATTACATGGATTTGTTATAACTCATCTAAACCGTCCATCACTAATGAAAATTTAGATTGCTTCTAATTATAAGCCATTGTTTCTATTACAAACCATCTGTGATGAACATCTTTGCACATATATCTCTGAACACTTGACAATTATCTGCCTAGGATACATCTCTGGAAATAAAGTTGCTGAGTCAAAGGGTGCATCTATGTTGCATCTTGGTTCATACTACAAAATTGTCCTATTTAAACATTTTATTCATTTGCAGTTTTGACCATTTGAACATGAGACATTTTCCTCATATCCTTATCAAATCTGAGTTTTGTCAACCTTAATAAATCTTTTCCAATTTGATAGACAATTTAGTTGAACTCCTTAATGCATTTTGTGGACAGGACATTATTATTTCTCTATTTAAAAAATCAAATGCTTGATTACTGAAATATAATTTAATAACCAGTTTTTAATCAGCCTTTCAGAGATATAATTCACATATCATAAAAGCCATCTGTTTTAAGAGTACAAGTTGAACTGGGACTTCCCTGGTGGCCCAGTGGTAGAGAGTCTGCCTGCCGATGCAGAGGGCGGGGGTTCGATTCATGGTCGGGGAGGATTCCACCTGCCTCAGGGCAGCTGGGCCTGAACCACAGCTATCGAACCCACCCCCGGAGCCCGCGCTCCGCGACGAGAAGCCACGGCGGTGAGAGCTGCCGCAGCCAGAGGAAGGCTGTGTGTGGGGCAGGACCCAGAGCGGCCACAGACAAACACGCTTGTTTTCAAGAGATGCAGGATTTTAATGTGTCTATGGAGTTGTCAGCCATCACCACCATCTAAAAGTTTAGAAAATTTCCATCATCCTAACAAGAAATTGTGTGGTTGTTTAGAGGCATTCCCTGTTCTCACCCCAGTCTTATGGAACCACGAACCTTCCTGTTTCTGACTGCCTATTGCAGAATTTAAATCGCTGACCGTAGCGTAGGGTGACTGAGCATGCTGTTTTTGCCAGCACTGAGGGATTTCCAGGGCATGGAATATTCTCTGCTAAACCAGGGCAGTCCCAGGAAAACTAGGACAAGTTGGTTACTCAACTGTGGTGTTTTCATAAACCAAACTTTTCCAGTCTCCCTTCCCCTTCTCACATTTCATTTGACCTCTGCTTACTGGTGTAGCTTGCTTTGGTGAATTGGGGCAAAAGCATCTTGCAAAAGGAGACCCTCTATAAATCAAGGTCTGTACAACATTCTGATTTGAAGAGATTCCGGAAAGAAAGCAAAGAGTCCCTTCCAATTACGCAGCATCCCCGGGCCCAAGGATGACCGGGGTTACTTGACGTCCCTCACACACAGCCCATCGCTACCAGCCGCGGTGTTGAGAAAGGGTCAGGCTCAGCTGCCCCAGAAATGAGGTGCGCTGGATGCGGGAGAAGTAACCGAGCCTCAGATGCGCTGCAGACTGCTGGTGTCTCCCCTGCACCCTCACCACACCTCGGGAGGTGGGCCCAAGAGTCCCACTTTACAAATGAGGAAACTCAGCCCCAGAGAAAAGCATTTGTCCAGACACAGCTCTGACAGCTCCAGGTCAGAGGCAGAATTCAAACCCAAGCCTCAGCCCATCACCCAAGCCTGACTCCCTTCAGTGACCCATGTGGCCTCCCGGGACCAGGGAGAGACTGAGAATGTAATTCAGAACACAGGCAGAAAGGCACTCTCCAAGTTCACATTCCTCTCCCCCAAACACAGAAACTTAAAAACGCTGTGGGTTGGTTGTTGTATTTTTCCCCTCCAAAATGTCTTCTCTCCAGTGAAAGAGTATTAAGCTGAAGTGGGGGAGGAGTAGGTTGGAGAGCTAGAGATGGATATGCAGGTAATAGGGAAACCAATGTAATGCAGAGTGAAATTAATTTAAAATTTTGCTAAAACTTTTTATGCTTGCATATTTTACACTTACAGCATACCTTTAGTCTTATTTACAGTTTTGATTAAATCTATACTTCAGTACTTTACATCGTGTATAAAAATATCATTTTATATAAATATTTTTCTGGGAGATCTGTAAAAGTGTCTCATGTAATTGATATGACATTTCAAAATACAGAGTCAGTGTTTCATAATCAGATTCATGTCCTGGGCTCACGATAGAAAGCACCCTACATTTTTATTTACTAGTCCTTAATTATCTCATTATCCTTAGTTGTGAGTATCTCTGATTTACTCAGACAGGAGATCTGGGGAGTAATATATTTGAAGCTACTGGATAATTTCCATTTATCTTTGCCTAAAACCTTTCTCCTTTTTGGTATAATGGCAGGACAGAGAGAAAAACCTCAGCTTGTCCTCAGACTACCGATGGATACCGATCCTTCTACATGTCGACCTACAGAGAAAACTTGCTGGGCCGTAAAGTTGAAACATGCAGCCAATGTCAGGACTTGCATATTTAAACCCAGACTACTGCAAATAATCACAAAGAAACTGAATACTTTAGACTTAATGTTTCCAGATTTCACTGGTAACTATTGCAGTTACAGAGGTGGTATGTGGAAAGCCACTTGAACACGGCTTGTATCGACTTTGTCCACAGCTGACAAGGAGGAATTGAGTCTTCTGACCGCTCACAACTTGCCTTTCCTCAAACTGCATGTTGTCATCTTTCAAATGCTCTATTACATGGGTAGATTAATAGAAGATAGCACCTTTCTATTCTTCAAAGCCACCAAGTTTGTGGTTAGTCTTTACAGCAGCAATCGGGAACAATTGGTCTGACTGGCCCAATGGTGGCCAGTGACAGATGATCAGATTTGTGTTTGGAGAAGATTTCTCTAGCAATGCTTGGCATGAAATCAGAGAAATATGTTGGGAAACTACTGCAAAAGTTCGAATAAGAGATGATGGTAGATTGGACCAGGAAGTTGGTGATGGATTTACAGCGGGGTTTCTCAACCTTAGTATACTGACGTCTGTATAAGAATTTTATTTTTGTGCCTGCAGGGACCTGACCTGTACTCTGTAGGATAAAGTTAGCAGCTTTCTTGGCCTACACCTACTAGACGCTTATAGCGCCTCCCCCACGATATAACAACCAAAACTGTCCCTGGAAATGGATGAATATTCTCCAGAGGGCAAAACTGTCCTGGTAGTTGAGGATTTCTGAGTTGGAAAAAACTGGACAGAATGCAGGGTTATATAAATATGTAGGACTAATTGCTTGACATATGTTTCCAAAAATAAATATCAACATTTTTATCAAATTCTATTTTTTCAAAAGTTCTAGAATCATTATCCAAGAGGTGATACAGAACTTTCATCCTCTGATCTATCTCACTGCTCATTTACTCCTTTTTTTAAACGTGCATGTATCTGTTTTTGGCCGCACTGGTTCTTTGCTGCTGCGCAGACTCTCTCGGGCTGTGCTGAGCGGGAGCGCGCTCCGGTGCACAGGCTCCTCACCGTGGGGCTCCTCCCGTGCAGGGAACCGGCTCTGGGCCCACGAGCCTCAGCAGCTGCAGCGCACGGGCTTAGCTGCCCCGTGGCCTGTGCGGTCTTACCCAACCAGGGGCTGGACGTGCGTCCCCTGCCTTGGCAGGTGGATTCCTAGCCACTGGACCACAGGAAGTCCCTCATCATCTACTCTTGCCCTCGGCAACTGGCAAAACTTGCTGTTGTCATTTCTTGCTGTTGTCAAAACTTGCTGTTGTCATTTCTTCAGCTGCAGGGTGGGTTCACACCCAAGGGTGGGCTTCTCCAGAGCAGTAGCATGGAGGCTCATAGGAGACCCCGTGAAGAGCCCCAAAACACAGCTCCCGGGGAAAAAGAACTTTGCAGGCTCCGATCAAGCATGCTCTTCTCCTTGGTTTTTCTTTTTCAAATAGCTTTATTGAGATGTAATTCACATATCATAAAATCCACCCTTTTGAAGCACACAATTCAGTGGTTTTTAGTGTCGTCACAAGGCTGTGCATCCATCACCACTATCCAATTCAGGAACAGTTTTATCACCTCAAAAAGAAATCTCATTCCCCTCACTCCCTCCCTCCAGCCCCCAGAAACCACTAATCTCCTTTCTGTCTGTATAGATTTGCCAGTTCTGGACATTTTATATAAACGGAATGTTCTGGACATTTTATATAAATGGATGCATACAACATGTGGTCTTTTGTGTCTGGCTTCCTTCATTTAGCATAATGTTTTCAAGGTTCATCCATGTTGGAGCTGAATCAGTACTTCCTTTTCACAGCAGAACAATAATCCCGTCGCACAGACGGACCACACCTGCTTGTCCCTTGGTCAGCTGATGGGTGTGCAGATTGTTTCCGCCTCCCTTTCATTCTTGCTGGTGAGACTGTCCCTAAAACGATTGTGTGGAATAAGCCCCTTCACGGTGCAAACTAAAACTTTCCAGCCTAACTGATGTCTGGAGTAAAAGAATAACTGATTCTTTTATTAATCTGATATTCATTAAGACCCTAATGTTTCAGGACTCTGTGTAACATCCTGGGGATGCTATGGTAAACAAAACCAAGACCTTATTCTCAGGGATATTTCATTCATTTCATATTTCATGTCCTCAGGGAGGACACAGGTAATGAACAAACTGGGCAAGATACAAACTCATGTATCCAACCCTCTGTTGAACATTTGCACATGCAGGCAATTCACTAGGACTGGGTAGACACGAATGGAGAAGCAACAGAACATAGCTGTCTTCCATTCATGTGTCCCCTGGGAAAGTTCAGACACCAAATGTGACCACACCAGTTCTAACACTGCTTACTCCAAGTACATTCTACTTTTAAAGCAAAGGGTCTGGTTACCAGTAGATCAAGACAAGGAAGTGGAAATAAGTGGTTTGTTTTCAGCTGCCAAACTGCTCACCTGGAAAGGGCATATAGTCTAGTCAAGGCGGGCTTCCCAGGTGGCTCAGGGGTAAAGAATCTTCTGCTAACGCAGAAGCTGCAAGAGACACGGGTTTGATCTCTGGGTCAGGAAGACACCCTGGAGAAGGGAATAGCAACCCACTCCAGTATTCTTGCCTGGAGAATCTCATGGACAGAGGAACCTTGTGGGCTACAATCCCTGGGGTCACAATAGTTGGATATGACCGAGCGCCTGAGCACAGGCACGTGCTGTAATTAAGTTCTGAGCTAGAATCTTTAGAAGAAGATAGTAGAGGAAAGTCAGAAAGCAGAAAGGACTCCGGCGGTGGGGGACACTCTGAACTGGACCCTAAAGGGCACTAGAGTCTGGGGATGGGAGAAGAGGGAGGAGGGAGCCTCATGGACGCAGCACACCGCTCTTCGTCACCACTGTGCCTGGACAGGGTTCCTGCCACCTGGCTCCTCGTCTCGATTAGATCCCATCCCCACTGTGGCATCCAGGCCCTCCCGTCCGCCTCCAAGGCTTCCAGCTCCCAAAGCAAGTTTCCTCCTCGACACATTTGGGCTTTGAGGCCACGCTTGCTCCTCATCCTCCTGTTGAGTGTCCCAGAAACGGGCAGCCCGGGTGCCTTCGTGTTTGGGCTCAGCCTCACCTGGTCCTTTGTGAATGAGAAGCGGCTAGCCCTGCCTGTGTCTGAGACGATCTGCAAACACACCCCACCTGCGGGCTGGTGGCCCTGGGATGGGGGATGCGCGGTGATGGAGGGCCCAGGTGTCCTTCAGCAACCCCCTCCTCCACTTTGCCTTAACTCCTCTTTGAGATCCAGGTCCTAGACAGTCACTCATCGGCCAAGGTGGGACACTGCGCCTCCCACGCCCCGTGGTGCCCCCGTGGAGGCCCCAGCATCTGGCACACCCCCCTGGGCGGAGGCACCTCGGCGGTTAGGTGCGTGGTCTCTGGAGATGCGCTGCTTGGGTCTGGGTCCTGCCTAGCTCCTTCAGCCTTGCAAGCTTGTGCCAGTTGCCAACCTCTGTGCCTCAGTTTCCTGGTCTGTAAAATGGGGCAGCATTAGAACATACGTTGCTGTTACATTCCTCCGGGATTGGCCAGAGGCTTGAAGGAGAGGAGATAAGGACAGCGCTAGAATGTCAGAGCTTATTCTTGTCCTTAACCACAGTCTACTCGGGCGGGGAGCCGGCTTTTGAGGACACAACAGACTCTTCTTTTCCCTTTAATATAACCGTGCCCTTATGCCATAAAGCCACTGAGTCTTTTTTACTGTTACTATGGACTGTGCCGGCCTTCGTTGCTGTGTGGCCTTCCCAGCTGCGGAGGGTGGGGGCTACTCTCTGCTGCGGAGCCAGGGCCCCAGGGCTCACCAGCCTCTGGAGTTGGGGCTCCCCGGCTCTAGGCGCAGACTCAGTGGCTGTGGCCCATGGGCTCCGCTGCTCCGCGGCAGGTGGGATCTTCCCAGCTCAGGGCTCGAACCCATGCCTCCCGCATCGGCAGGCAAATTCTTTAACACGGAGCCACCGGAGCAGCCCCATGGTAGACTCAATCAAATATTCACTGACTCTTTCTTCCATGAGGCTGAAGGGACTGTGGTGTTAGAAGCAGGATTTTCAAGTATTCTCTAGGAATTTCTTGAGGGGAATAATGAAGAAAGAAGTAAATTCTTAGGGAAAAGAGAAAGGAGAAGAGAAAAATCTCTCGGGTTTCCAGAAATGATCTTTACCAACGTTAGCAAGTTCACCAGTCTTTAAGACGGTCAAGTTCAAAGTGGCTATGCAATACAGGGCAGCCTCTAAATACCATTCAAATAATTTGTCTTATTTTATTTCAAGTCAACCTGAAGTGAAAAAATATTTTTATACAAAGCATAGCAATTTATGCAGCAACCACTCCATAATGAGCTGGTTCAATAACACATAATTATATGGAAAGTACTTAAATGCTAACTATGTACTTTTAAAATGTTGCAAAAGTAGGTTCATAATTAAATTATAATTACAAGTAAAAATCGAGACAATGATTATTCCCTGAGAAATCGGCACATTTTTATTTCCAGGGTTGAGTGCAATTTCTCTCACACTCTGATTCATTTCTTTTGTTGGTAGCTCCACTCTGATCCAATTCGTTTTGCATGATGAATTTTAAATTTAAAATTAACTGAAATTATCTTGCAGATTACTAATTACCACATACAATGATTTCAATAGAATACCTGGGTTGCCATTAAAAAGTAGTTTGTGAGCGTATAAGTTTGAAATTGTGAAAGATTTATAGTGAGATGAGGGAGATTGTTGGCAGATCATTGAATAGGAACTGAGCTATTGACAGATCTTGAGAAAGTTTTCAAACAAGCTCTGAGCTGCTTGTGGGGAGAGGTTATACAGCTGTCAATGTGGCAGAGCTATAAAACCTTTCCAGAACTTTCTGTCACTTGGAGTTGGTCCTTTTGCAAGTGAAAGAAACATATTTGAATTAACCACAGGAAAGAGAATGGTTGACTCATTCATCCATTCATTTTAACAAAGCTGAAGCATAGCTTCCCCAAAGCCTGGCAGGGCGCACAGCCTGAAGCACTGTCCCCAGGGTCTAACTTCCTCTCTCCCCAGCTGCCAGCCCGGCTGTCCTGTCTGTCTCTTCTCCCAGCCAGGTTCCTCCGTGTGGTGGACCGCAGCTGCCTGCAGCTCGAGACTCCTGGCCTCAGAGCTGAGGGTGCCAGGGGAAGATCATCTCGTGGATTCAGAGGATGCCGAGCTCTGTGGCACCCAGGCGAATGCTGTACTCCGGCCAAATCTGGGTTCCCTGCCCTTCTAGGGAGGATAGCAGGAGGATGCAGACACACACGCACAAACAGGGGCTGAGAGTCCCGAAGGAAAATCCAACTCCTGCTTCCAGAAGAAACGGGAAGAGACACCTGCAGGCCAAAAGCTCTGGATGAGCAACCAGCTGGTCAGACTTGGTCCCCGTCCCTTTTCCCCTGCCTCTTGATTAAATGAACTTCCATCTCTGCTCAGTCAGTCCTAACCCCAGAATGAGTCTTTCTGTGATTCGCTCAAATCCATGCATTTTGGCCAACATATGCTTTAAACAGGCTTCCCTGGTGGCTCAGGGGTAAAGAGCAATGGTCTGCCAATGCAGGCGACGTGGGCTTGATCCCTGATCTGGGACGATCCCACATGCTGTGGAGCAACAAAGTCGCTGCACCTCAGCTCCTGAGCCCGAGCTGCAGAGTCGGGGAGCCTCGGCTTCTGAGTCCACACGCTGGAGAGCCAGAGCCCCGCCGCTAGAGGAGCCTCTGCAGTGAGAGGTGGGCACCACGACCGGGATGGCTCAACGGCCCCCTTCATATCCCGTTTGTGGGCCTTGCAACTGCAGCGCGGAGTAGGTGTTAGTGTCCTAGATTACAGATGAGGCACCAAAAGCTCAGGGAGATTAAGGAAGTCATCCAGCATCCCCGAGCAAGACCCTCACTGAGCCACGGTTATCATTTATTCAGTTAACAATCCTCTGTGTTTGTGGCCTCATTTTCTGATAGAACTGCCGGCTGTCCCGGTTTGCCTGGGACAGAGGTTCCCAGCATGTGGCACTTTAAGTGCTCAAACCAAAAGACCTGGGACAAACCAGGGCAAGCTGGGCATTCTGTTCACTCTTAGCTACTTGGGGCCTAAGGTCACTCGGCTAATTAAGAGTGGTCTTAAATTCCGGCCTACGTTTGTCAGCTCCTACAGCCTGTGCCTATATAATCAGCCCACAGCTTCACAGCTGGTGGTTCGTTTGTAATTATAAAAACAAGGTCTCTGAATATGGTATGACATCCCTTATATGGGGAATCTGAAAAGAAATGATACAAATGAACTTACTTACAAAACAGAAAGAGACTCAGACTAGAGAGTGAGCCTACGGTTGGTGGGGGGAAGGGACAGTTAGGGAGTTTGGGAAGGTCATGTACACACCGCTATATTTAAAATGGATAACCAACAAGGACCTAAGGATTGCACAGGGGACTCTGCTCAGTGTTATGTGGCAGCCTGGATGGGAGGGGATTTGGGGAAGAATGGATACATGCATCTGTATGGCTGAGTCCCTTCACTGTTCATCTGAAACTACTACAACCATTCTTAATTGGCTGTACTCTAATACAAACTAAAAAGTTTAAAGTTTGAAAAATAAATAAAAATACCCGCAAAAAAATACACAAAAAAATGGGGTCTCTGAAACTTGGATTCTTCATCACCACCATAACTAGACACTGAATCTTTTGTTCCAGAGAAGAACTCCAACCGGGAAATTTTCCCAAGTTTTCACTTTGGAGTTAAAACGATTTTGATATTTCTTTTCATAAGAAGGATTATATACTTTTGTGCGATTCTAAACCTCCCTTCTTTAGAGCCAATGTCCTGACACTCACCTATATTCTCAAATATAGGTTTGCCACAATAAAGTATCAAACTCCAATATAATTAGACTAAGTCACCCTCAACTGCTTCTCTACATCCTGATGAGGTACAAAACTACTCTCAAGCAACTTTACTTATGATGATTAACCAATCTGTTCATTTGTTTCCAGTTTTATTCAAATTTCAATGCACTCACTACATGCCTTAGCCCAAAGAGCAAATGACAGTATTAATGAGCGGATAATTCCTACAATTTAGGGGTAATTGTACAAACAAATCGGAATGTCTGCTAAATTTCTGCTAATGTTCAAACACACTTCTTCAGACTTATCAAAACAGCAAATCAAGTTACCACTTAAAAAGTAGTTCAGTTCAAACAGCCCGACTGATCAGAATATTCATTCACTGTGAAGAGTAACACTCAGTGAAACAGCTTTTAATCACTTCTAGGACACTCTAACCTCGGGGGTTCTGGTCAAGAGATGTCTTTGTTATGCATCCATGAGATCACTGAGCTTCCCAATTGAATCTGAAATCCATTTCCTGCAGGAGGCCTGTCTGAAGATCAAAAGCCAGGTAACATCCTCAGCCAAGAACACTTAGCAGCGGTGCTTCTGTCAGGTTTGTCTTAAGGGATACGTTCAGTCCTTATTAGGGTCCTCCCTGTGGTTCAGACAGTAAAGAATCTGCCTGCTAAGGTAGGAGACCTAGGTTCAATCCCTGGGTTGGGAAGACCCCCTGGAGAAGGGAATGGCTACCCACTCCAGCATTCTTGCCTGGGAAATCCCATGGACAGAGGAGCCTGGTGGGCTATGATGGGAGTCACAAAGAGTCAGACACAACTGAGCAACTAACACTTTCATTTTCAGTCTTTATTAAAATCACCTGGGTATTTCGGTGGGGGGGGGGGGCAGTTCTAAGTGCTCAGAATCCTCTAAACAAGATAGACCCACTGGTCAAGATCACGACAAGGAACCAGACCCAACCAACAGGTTCAGGAGCAGATGTACTAAATAGGTTTATAAAATAATTACAGAGATGATGACAAAATTTATACTTATTAAACAGTTAACTAAGAAAATTTTAAAATAAAAAGCTACATGCCAAACACTGAGCCAAGTAGTGTTAATGAAAAAAGAATAATCAATAGTCAACCTAAGAAAGAAATGAAAATTGTATTCCAGTCAACCTGAGGATTATAACCAGGAGACAGTCTTTCAGAAAGCTGAGTTCCACCTGTTATAGTTTTATATAAGTTTTGAGACAAATTTTCTTTATTAAGTGATGTATTGACAATTTACAACATAGATCTACACTTACAAGTCAAGGTGAGATTCAAGGGTCTTCATGACCCCGAACAAGAGTAAGAAGGAAGGTATCTTCTAAGAAGCTGTGACCCTTTATGAGATTAAGAAGGAATATTATCTTCTAAGGAGGCCTGACGAGTGCAGGGGCACTAATCCCTGTTCCAAATGGGCAGAGACAATTTTTATGCTTAATTTTTTGTCTTGCCATAAAATATGAATAAAGCTTTATTGTAACACAGCCACGCCCAATCGCATATGCATTGCCTATACCCACTTTCCCAGGCTGACAGCAGGGTTGAATAGTTGAGATAGGGACCATCTCGTTTACAGAGCCTGAACTATTTACCAGATAGCCCTTTACAAGAAAGCTTTCCAGCCCCTAGAATAGACACAGGAGGCCCAGAAGAGAAGACATACATGGATAGTTACAAACTGGTTCCAGTTCTATAGAGGAAAAGAGACATTATGAGAAATTATTCACACATCAGTAATATAGTTTGTTTAATGCAGAAATCTGTGTCTTTAAGGCCAGGGAGGGCATCTCTCAAAAGGGAGACTGGGGTCTTTCAGAAGATGCTTCTTTTCCAGCTTCCTCTCCCACTGCCCCAGGGAAGCTTCGTCCACACGAGTCCGTCTGAGCTCCTGCGCCTTTCCTCACTGCTTGCCATGAGTTCTCACCGAACTCCAGGGCTGATGACCTGGTGATTTGCTTTCCGACTTCTCTTTCCTCTCTTGGCTTCTTCAGCTTGGTATCTTTTCTGCTGCTGATTCAGAATCTCAGTTCAGCAGGACCCTGACCCCAGTTCCAGTCTCTGCACTAGGCTTTGGTCTCAGCCTAAGAACGCGCTCATTCCTAGCTTGGTCTCCCCTCCCCAGCCTGCTGCCGATCTCTCAGACGATCCCTGTTCCGTAAAGAGTGACATCCAACGTCAGTCACATGGATGCAATCTTAAATCTTTAAAAGAAGTTTAAATTTCATAGATAATATATGAGTTCATTCTGCTCATAAAAGTTCAAACATTGCAGATGAAGCTGAACCACTTCCAGCCCCATTCGTTCACCCAGCACCCAGCAGAGTGCAAGAGACGCCAGAGTCTGGACACAAAGCGCTGGTCCTCGACAGGCAGGCACGTTCTTCCAGAGACTGCTGATGAGACAGGAGGGCGTCCTGACAGTTTCCATTAACATTTAAAATTTACAGATTGTATGTCTCAGCAAAACCACTACTTGAGATTTAACCTAAAAAATACTTGAAGGGGCATACACACAGAAGAGCACTGTGCAGTGTTTGTGGCAGTTACAATAAACAACTTTCATATAATTATAAAAGGTGGCATAAATTAATGGCATTTGCAAGATATAAGCTATTGATCCTTATTTCCCAAACCTTTTCTTGATCATTATTCTTTTCACCAAAATCATCCATATTCAATGATGAGGTAAATGCATTAAGTGAGGTAGGAGAAAGATTCAGAGGAGGAGATAAGTGGAGAATCCTGAAATATTTCTCTTGCCTAGGAGAGGTGTGCAGGGCAGAGACAAGAGGCTCAAAGGCATCACGTTGAACAGTAACAGAGGACGTGGCTTGAAAGCTAGGTTGAGGAAGAATCAAAAATTTACATGAAGGTGTTTGTATATTGTTTATTAGCAAGATAGAGTTGCTAAGGACTTATGAATCAGGCTGTGCTATAAATCCTATGCTTCAAGAAGATTAATCTGGCACAATGGTGAGGAGAGAGAGACAAAGACCATTCGGAAGTTCTCTATTAAAACAGCCGGAGCGTGACGTGATAAGGCTTAAACTTGCTGGCAGAAAGAAAGGAAGTCTGAGCTGGAGATTGCTAAGAGAACCCCTCCCCTCTCCACTCTGCATTCCAATCACAAGTCTGTATTGTTCCTTCAGGGTACACAGAGCCCTTCCCTCCCTCTTTTGGAATGGGTCCATCCTACATCCCTTCCACTCTGCTCAAACTTTGCTGCACTCAACATGAAGCTGCTGTGCGATGAAATATTATGATGCCTGAGAAATATTCTCAACAGCTCCAGAGCCAAAGTAAGTTAGTGATTCAGAGCAGGGGGCATTAAGGTTAATTACCTAATAATTTACTACAGTGAACGCATGCATAGACATTTTGATTTTTACTAACTGTAGAGTTACACAAAATAAACAACACTTGGTTTCACATCCCAGCATGGAAACCCATCAAGGGGAAGCTTTCCTGTGATTTAAAGCTCCTGGCTTTACCCTTGAGCGCAGGTCACTTGCTGAGAAGTCAAAAAGACCGATAGTAATGTCTTGGTTTTAGTAAAGATTTCCCTGATACGACTGTGTGCTGGCCTTTGCTGTGTGCCATTCAGGGAAACCAGGCACTGCCAATGCTAATGGGGTTTGAACAGCGGCTATTAGCACGGATCACCCTCTGTTTTGGGGCAAGGGAACAGTGTGGGAGTGGAGAAAAGGGGTAGAACGGTAATGCTAAAATGTAGACAGTTAAACCACTGAGAATGCAATCAAATCATGACTCAAAACCCAACTTCTCCAATTGCTAGCTGAGTGGCCTTGAACAAGTGAATTATCCACTTAAAACATCTGTCTCTTCATCTAACCAAGGACCATTCTACAGAATTATTGTGAGAACTAAATGTGACACTCATATGAGGCATATGAGAGTTTTGCAAATCCAAGACCTGTTCCCACGCCTCCTGATCTCCTCTCAGGCCTTCCCCCTCTCAGTCCAAGTGATTAGACTGGGTCCTGACTACCTGTCTCCAATTTCAAGGACAGATGCTTGACCTTGGTCTGGCTAATCGAAATAACCCATCTCTTGACAACAGTCAACCAGTTTAAGGATGGACACATTACCTGATGCAGAGAAATCAGGTCAAATAAGGCTCAACTCCAGTTATTTTACTTTTCAGGAAATGAGGGATGCTCACCAGTTTAAGCTACTAAAAGAATAGGACATCATCTCAGAACATGTGGCAGCCACATCTCTACCCCCAGAAGCGAACCTAATGAAGGAGAAGGCCTACCAGAGGCACGCAGACCAAAACCCTCAAGGGAGGAAGATGGGGCCTGATGACACTGTTGAAGTTCCTGGCCCCAATCATACCTGAAGCTGAACTATATTGGAATGATTTATGAGCCAACAAATTCTCTTTTTTCTCTTGAAACGTTTAGGCAAGTCTTTTGGATCTTGCAACCTAGAGTAGTACCTTAAGTAAAGCTTTAACATACTTCGTGGTAAACAGAGGCACTTAAAAACTACTTATTATTTTGGAAGGCTCCACAAATCTCTCTTTTCTCAAGACATGTTTCTTTTCCAAATCACCAGAAATTCAAGGAAAGCGGATCCATTTCCTAGTTTCTGTCCAAAATTTTAAAAAACAGTTTCTGATTTAGATCTCTTCGAACTAACAGAAAGGCCCCGAGAAGTTTAAAGCAGTAGCAGTTCTGAGCAGGTTCAGGGCTGAGGGATAAAAAGAAACCAAGGGTTTTGGCCTTTGGTCAGATACCTGGAGACCTGGAGGCCACTCTGTCCTTAACCCTTACTGGTAGACAACCTAATCCCCTTGAGGCCAGGGACTGTTTTTCATACCATCACAGGATAAAGTTTTGCATATTTGGTATTCTTACCTTTTGAAGCTCATTCATGATGTTGGATCTGTGATAACCACAGGTCACACGCCATCTGATCAGGGTATTATTCAGAGCTCCGCTTTCCAGGTAAGAAAGCCAGAGCTGTAAGAGGTGACGTGACACAAGAAAGTGTCATGGCCCATCCTTCAGGAAAGAGCAAGGATCTGAAACCAGGACCTAGAGTATGCCCCCAAGTCCCTTCTTCCCCATAACTATCAGCAGTTGTCTCAGACCATCATGGCGGTGCATGGTGCAGCGGGTCAGCTCTGATCCCTCGCTTCAAGTACAGCTCACTGTGCCCCTTGAGACAGCGGTTTACCTGAGAATTCTCCTCTCCCTCAACCCTGACATAAACACGACTGCAGACCCCATTGCACTAACGACTGGAGATTTAGACGAGACAGTGGGTATACCTAACACACTAACTCCAAGCCCAGAACAAAGGAAGAGTCTGGCAAGTGCTTGCTAAGGCTGGATCTGCAGGCACAAATCACACTTTTCCTAGAAACAGTGTTGACTGGAAAGTTCTTCCTGGAAGACTCGTGTGGATCACAAGGCATGTCAAGGATGCTCCCAGCAGCCTGTCTGTATGAACAGAGTCAGAAACAGTCTGAAGATCTGCCAGTAGGCAGGCGTGGCAGAGGAAAGTGCATCCCACAACACAGAATTCTACCTAACAATTCAAAAAATGCCATGCAATTCATTATGCCCTGACACAGCAAGGAATATAAGATATATTTTGGGCAGAAAAAAAAATGTGACAACGATATGTGTAAAAGAATAAGCCAGGGGGACTTCCCTGGTGTCCCGTGGCTGACAGTTCATGTTCCAGTGCAGGGGGCACAGATTCGACCCCTGGTTGGGGGCTCAGATCCCTCGTGGCCCAAATCACAAAAACAGTAGCTCTACTGTCACAAATTCAGTCAGGCCTTTGAAAACGGTCCACATTAAAAGTAAAAATGTCTAAAAAATAAAAGAATAAACCAGTATATATTTCCAAGGATACATGAGTCTCTTTCCAAAGAAGACACATGTGAATGCTCTTGAAAAAAAGGCTGAAGGACACATGAAACCCGCGGGTTGAGGAATGAATTGAGTGCAGAGGTCAGGAAAGAAACTAGCCATGTCTACGACGTTTTCATTTCTAATGAAAAGCTGGTCATGAATTACTGATGTGGTTACAAATTAACAGCAAGGAAACACTGAAGGCAACTGAAAGTAACCTGTTTGATATACTCGGTGCTAAAATAAACAGGAATAAACAGGGAAAGACACCTTCACCCACTTCCGGAGGTAGAACAAAAGGGTGATAAACAAGCTGATTGCATTTCTCCTTTCTTCCCCCATCCCTGTAACACTTTTACTCACTCACTTATTTTGCTTTTAACTAGTTGTGTCCCATATACACAGGGCAATTACCTTCCCTCGTGCCATCACCCAGTTGAATGATCTTGCCACATGAAAAACAGGTTTGGCACAATCATTGCATGTTGTTGGGAAATTATCATCAACTTGCTTTTCTCTTCAAAAAAAATTTTCACAATGACACTGATGAGTTCTGTTGTTTTTTTATCTAATACCTTAACCCAGTTTCAATCCGTAGTCTGCATCATGTCCTTGAAATGTGACATTAATGGTGGAAATATTCTTAGGAGTTGGAGCATTGCATCCAAAATATGGTTTTGCTGGACTCACCCCACGTGAATAACTGAAGGTCTCCCCCATCACCCCAGCCCACATGGCAGCTCATCCTGTCCCCTTGGCTGACTTCTGCCCATTCTCGTGGCTTTCAGATACCACTTCTCGGCAACACAAATTCATTTCTTTAGTCTAGATCTCTTTTTTCTGAGCTCTAGAATCAGAAAACCAATGTCCCCTTTGACATCTTTCCTTTGATGACTCATCTGCACCTTCAACTTAACATGTCCAAAATGAAGACCAATGTCTCTCCCCCAAATCTCTCCTCTAACTTCTTCTATCTTAGTAAGTGACCCAGCATTCAGAAGGCAGCAATGTGGGCTTCATCCCGGCTCCTCCTTGTCCCCTCCACATCATCCTTCACTGACCTATTGGTGTGATCTTCAAAGTTTCTCCCCAGTCCACCCACTTCCCTTCATCCACACCATCACCATATAGGAGCTATTACCCCCTCTCACCTGGTCCGGGGCAGAGCCTTCCTCACCTGCCCCCCCCCCATCCTCACTCCTCTATTTTCCACAGTGTCACTCTCCTGCTTTTGGTCCTCCAACGGCCCCCCAGTACCCTTAGATTAAAACCCCAACTCCTCACACGCTAGCAGGGCCAGAACCCGTGTGTGTGCGTGCTGAGTCGCTTCAGTCGTGTCCGACTCTGTGCAACCCTGTGGACTGTAGCTGCCAGGCTCCTCTGTCCGTGGGGCTCCCCAGGCAGGAACACTGGGGTGGGCTGCCACCAAAGTGGACCTTCCCGACCCAGGGACCGAACCTGTGTCTCCTGCGTCTCCTGCATGGCAGGCAAGTTCTCTACCGAGAGGGCCGCCTGGGAAGCGCAGCGGAGCCTGCGTAGCTCTGACCTTACATACGCTCCTGCCCCACCGTCAGCACAGGGGCCTCTAGGGTCTCCTAGAGAATAACCTCTTCCTGTCCCATTTCCTCTTCTGGATTTTTGCATCTGTAATTCCTTCTTCCTCTTCGGGTCTTGGTTTTGGTATCACCTCCAAGCAGAACCCTCCTTGACAACCTCTCCAGACTGCTGAAGCAACAGGCTTACTTCCTTCATAGCACAATCCCAAGCTTTGACTGTACCACCCACATGTTTACTTGCCATTACCCACCTCTTCCATGAGAGCAGGAATCATCTCTACCTGTTTACAGTTGTAGACCCACTGCCAACCTCAAGGTCTGACACACTTTTTGTGGAATAAATCAATCAGAAACACATTTATGGAATCCGGTGCTACGTGTCCAGCACTTTGAGTTCACAGGAAGACAGAGTACTCTATTAGAAACATGGAATTAAATGCCATAATCTTTGCCATTAAGGATGGTGCATTCTATTTGAAGAGACAGAATCTGTGGAATGTAAAGATTCAATTTAAGTATTGAATTTTATGGTTTTGGTCAAGCTGAATTGACCAAAGAACTTCCAGTGGGACAGGCCAAACAAATGGTTTGCTTATAGATGAAAAGGGTAAAGTTACAGAAGTTGGAGACATGAGACATGATAAGGTCTGGAACATTCTGAAACAACCCTATGGAGGAGAATGGATGTATAACCTTAGGTCAGAATCAGTTAAAACTACTCAAAACTGCCTAGAAGGATGGCCTTCTGGTCCTGAAGTAATGTAAAAATTAAAGAGCCCATTTGTTTGTCAAATAGGAGGACATTTTATTCTCTCTACTACCGTCCATACCAAGGAGTTCTGACAATTTCCCAGGTCAACCCAGAATTGGAATGAGATGGGGAGGGGGTATACGGGAGGGAAACTTTCCTGAGAAACAGGCTGGTACCATCTCTGCCCCTTGTCCAAAGGGTTTTCCACTCCCGTCTTGTCCTTGACAGCTCTAGTCATTTTTGGATCATTAACATTTTTCCATAGTCAGTGACAAATTAGGACTTTGCAAGACAGCTGGTGCCCCACACTAAACCTCGGAAATCTACTAGCTCAGGGCAAACAGATGCTCCTCACTGTTCCTGCCTAGCTCACCTAGGGCGGTAAGTGGTCCGAGGTCCTGGGCGTGTTTGCTTAACAGATGTATCCTAATTCAAATGAACTTGGAAGGGATGGGGGAAAATAAATAAGAAATGCAAATGTTTAGCTACTCAAGTTTTTCTATCTTAACAACACACTCCAGGGACTCACAGGGGAAAGAGAAAAGTTTGAACATTGCCTATCAATTTTGAGTTCACAGCTAATTTTTTTTTAATGTGGGCCATTTTTAAAGTATGTATTGAATTTGTTGCAATATTGCTTCTGTTTTAGGTTTCGCTTTTTGGCCATGAGGTACATGGAATCCCAGCTCCCTGACCAGGGATCAAACCTGCAGCCCTGCATTGGAAGGTGAAGTCTTAACCACTTGTCCACCAGGGAAGTCCTGAAGCTAATGTTCTTTTCATACTATACCTTTTGGTGATTAGTAAGAGTATAGATCAAGAAGTTAAGGGAATGGAGAGAAGGAGGAAATTTGGATTAAGAGAGAAAGTCATAAGTGTGACCTGCTTAAAGGACAATACAGGGCCAAGTTGGATCCATACAGGTAAAACGGGAGAGCGGCAGTTTGTTTGGAAGGCTGAACAAGAGAACTGGACCGACGCTGTGTCTATAAGTCAAGCGCACTCTTGTGACTCAGGCCATTTTTGCTCCCTCAGGTTTATAGGACTATTGGAAATTATCAAACGGGCTAAATTCCATGCCTGTCATTTTCTGGCATGACTGATGGTGAAGAGACCAGAGACAGCTGTAGTCAAGCTAAAGATGCGCATGAATCACGGGGAGGGAGGGCTGGAGGCTCCAGCTAGTGGACAAGAGCAGGCGAAAGCCTAGAAAACAATGGCAGCCACGGGAAGGAAAGAGAGACACAAGACACTCCCCAGGGAAAAGTCACTAAGATGCAGCGACTAGATGCGTTTAGGAGGTGCTGGAGATGCGCACACCTGACATCCCCCAAGGCTGTAGGCATAGCAGGTGTGCGTCAGCTGGGAAGTCAAGGGTACACGTCAGGAAAGTCAAGAGGAGAGAGACACAGGCTGGGGGTGGGGGAACATAATTATGGGCTTGTTTCTCTACCTGCTAAGCGTAAGGTACCAGTGGGATGTATAGCTGAAAATGCCCAGTAGTTATTAGAGATATAGGAGCCAGGTCCAAAGACTGTGTTAAAACAGCACAGGTGAGAAAACTCACCTGAAATACACAGGAACTTCAGTGCTTTGCTAAAATCTCTGAAGCTTATGAATTGTCTGTTCTTGTTCTTTGTGATGCCCCGAATTATAGATATATATTGCTCAAGACTCTTGATTTCTAAGTCTTTCCAAACAAATAACTATGAATGCAAAGAATTGCAGAGTCTGAAAACACTCCTGGATTCTGCCTGGATCCTGGACATTTGTCTCCTATGTTTATGATGCTTGCCATATCTGGGAACCACTGCATGTCCATCCACAGCGATATAGCACCAATACACTGCCATTAATTTCTCATCCCTTTGTAAATCAATAGGAGATTTTTTCACCTAAATAAATTTAATTTACAAAGTAGCACTACTGTAAGTGAAAAAATAGCATCACTGCTTGTTAACAGGATACAACTCAACAAAGAGCTGACGGGCAGAGAGCCACTGCATTCAGCTGCTGCGTAGGAGACATTTGTCATTTTTTCATACCCATCCTCGGAAAGTCCTTCCTTTATGGGAGGGGATATATATATATATGTGTGTGTGTGTGTGTGTGTGTGTGTGTGTGCGCGCGCGCACATATATATATTTATGGCCGATTCATGTTGTATGGCAGAAATCAACACAACATTGTAAAGCAATTATCTTCCAGTTTAAAAAAAAGAAAAAAAAGAATTGAAAAATTAAAAACAAAAACAAACCCAAGAATCTCATGAAGTGTATGCTTTCAGCCACCATACCTGGGACAATTCCAATAAGCTGGACACTGTCGGAATCTATTATGATAAAATATACTTCTTTCACTATTATTCCATTTTCAAGGGAGAGAAAACATCACTGTTCACACCCCACGTTTTAGCACTAAAGTAAGAACCTGAGCTACAGAAGCAGGATGGTGGCACCAGTGGTAAGAACCTGCCAGCCAATGCAGGAGACTTAAGAGATGCAGGTCCGATCCCTGAGTTGGGAAGAAGAGGGCACAGCAGCCCACTCCAGTGTTCTTGCCTGGAGAATCCCCTGCACAGAGAAGCCTGGCGGGCTTCAGTCCATGGGGTGACAAAGAATCAGACACGAAGCCACGTAGCATGCACACATGCACACAAAATAACTGCAGTAGCAGCCTGTGTAGTTTAAATCCACCCTTTGCCTCTAACAGGTAGTGGCAGCCTGGTCGGCGGTTAACTCTGCTGACCCGTTTCCCACCTGTAAAATCTCCATGCTGGTGGAGCCGCCCCTCTGAGTTCTCAGGAGGATTACCAGATCACATACAATCAGAAGCACAGGGTGCCCGGCAAAGCCAGAGGAAGAACGATCAATAGGATCGATGGATCTAAACTCCTTAGTTAGAGGAACAGATACCACGAATGCACATGCAAAGCAATGTTCCTGAACCCCATGCTCCTGGGGACTTGAACTTGGTAGGAACTTAACACGCTTGTTTACTGCCAAACAGGAATCCATTGACTGTAGCAACCAGTTACTGAGCAGCTTTCATATACCAAGAAATACACCCACGCCTGGCATAGACCATAAAGATATTAAAATAAATAACTAAATTCATTCTCTGCTTTCAAGTATTCCAAACCTATTTCTAACTCAGGAATCTGTTAAAATTTCAAGACAGAACTCCCCTGACTTGAAGAGAATCTCACCTTTCCAAAAGGTTAAAAAAAAAAAAAACTGATTTCATTGAGTTCTATCTTTTATACTCACCCAGAAATCATGATTTGTTAATGGCTTATGATAAAAGTGTACAGCCCATGTCACTGGGACTGTAGAAATCATGCTGACCACACAACAGTCCCTCTACCTCATGTCCAGTCAAAGGTCCCCATAACTCATGATAACTCTGTAATGGTTTAACACCCAGGTCTAGAAAGAAAGGCTATTTTCCCGAAACATGTTGCAGCAGCATTCTTCAAAAGTGATTCATTCTTGGTGGGAACTCTTTGGCATGTTAGGGGATCATTCATCAAGACTGTTTACAACAAAGGTCTTTCTCCAAACTCAGGATGTGTGAAAACAGCCCTTAACTCGATAAAAATAATTCTAACCACCCAAACAAGCAGACAGACTCTACACAGTCGGCCGTAGGTCAAAGCAGACAAAGTGAACGTGAAGGGACTCGTGCAGGGCTCAGGGGAAGCTCTGGTTCTTCAAAGGAGCACATCACTGGCTTGCTCATCACCGCTGAAAATGCTGTCGTTACAGCAGAGTTCCTTCTGCTTTCTGTTCTGAGCCTAATTAAAATGCAAGCTATGAACCCTGCTGTTGGGAGATGGTTCTCCAGGAGTCTCTTGCATTTTTCCTGGCTTGTGAGCAGAAGCACTGCCTGCCTTTGCAACAAGCTATTTGTTTAAGAATTTTGCACAACAAACAGCCTTGGAAGACAGAAGGGTTGTCTCCTGACACAGAGCAATGGTAGGGTCTGTGTACCATCCACAGTGATAAAGATAACACCTCCCTCTGGGGAAGAGGGTAGATACTGCCCATTATAAAAGATTTGGGGCTTCCCAAATTTGGGGTCCCTCTCTTAGAGCAAAACCCACACCAGGACGCCTCTGCAGGCATCGCCAGCCCTGTTTGTCTCACCCTGTGGGAATCAGAGCTCTGGGAGGCAGCACAAATGCTGACACTGAGACTGTGTGTACCCAGCTGCCCTCTGTCTCCAACCCAAGTCTTGCGTCCTCAACGACATCCAGAAAACCACAGCAGGGCATTTGTTAGCCTGCAAGAAGGGGGAATCTCTGACATCTGCCGTATCATTAATGACGGGGACAGAGGAGAGAGATACAACAGTGAGTGAAGAGTCAATCCCACCAGGGAACTGTGAGTAGGAAAAACATGGGGACCACAGTGAGGTGATGATCGCTCAAGAAAGCAGGCTGGCTTAACCACAAAGCCAAGCAGGCTTGCTTAGCAAAAAACACATCCAGAGCATGAGACAGGCCCCCAAACAATAAAACGAGGGTGGCATGAGCCCCACATCCTGCCCAGTGAGCTCAGGGAGTTAATGATCCCTAGGACATGCTGTCTGTACACACAGAAACAATAATTTGTGGACCTGGCTTGACCACATAAGGACAGGAAAACCCCCCTGCCCAAGCTGGAGGAGGAGCTGCTGATGGAAGCACGAGGTCTGCTCAAGAAAGACGAAGACGTGCTCCCCCTCCCCACTCTTCCTCTGACTGCAAAACCATGGCCCCGTAAGTTCCCAGGGCACAGCAACCCCTTGCCTGCTTCACAAGTCCTGTTCTAATGAATCACTTCTTATCTACCACTTTGCCTTGCGCTGAATTCTTTTCTGTACTGAGATATAACGGACTAAGGTACTGGAGTTCTTTGGAACCCCTGAAATGACACCAAACTGTTACATTAATATTCTTTTATCACTCGGAATCTTTATCAAAAGGCCCTCTGAAGCCTCCTCATGCTTACACTGTAAATATAACAGCATGCTTGCTATATGGAGATGGCTTCAGAACACGTTCTCTCAAGCCCTCTTTGAGGCGCCCTCTTCCTTCTCCTTCTCTCCTGCAAAGAAACTCAGAGACCCATTGCTCTGTGAAACTCAGCCACCACACACCTCGGAGGTTCCAGAGTGCTGAAGACCCAGAAATCAGAAGAGCTGGTGCAGAAAGAGAAAAATGATAGAGATTATTCCAACATCTTGGCAACTGTGTCAAGAGTCAGCCCTATCAAATATTATTATTTAATTCAGAGTTGAGAGATTCTAAGATTTAGTTTGTGAACGTATCTCTGCTAAGAGTAAAGAATAAAGAACAACTTTAAATCTTTTGTTTAATTTTTCTTAAATTTGAGACCAAACTAATCACCATAATTAATTATCATGCTTAACTAGTCTACTGGAATACTAAGGGTTGGCAAACTATGGCACAGTGACCAAATCCAGGCTGCTGCCCGTTTCTATAGATGAAGTTTTCCTGGAACACCAGCACGTCCGTTCAGTCGTCATTGCTGAAGGTTACTTTTATGCCTCCACAGAAGTAAGTCGTGGAGACCGAGCCTGGATGGCTCGCAAAACCTGAAATAGTTACTGTCTGACCCTTCACAGAAGTTTACTGACTCCTGGTAAATCCTAGCTTTCCTTCCAGCAGCCTTGCTGCCTGAGTTATTTTCCTGAATAGCACAGCTGGATCCTTCCTTCCTTCCTGAAGGTCTCTGATGCCTCACAGGATAACCATGTTCCTAGACCCCCACTCACAGCCAACCTTCTCCTCTGACTTCACCTAGCATCACACACCCTTTCTCCTGCACCCCTGACCTTCCCTCTCCTGGGACACCCCTCTCCCATGAGGTCACCTAGGATCCTGCCCAGCTCTGTACCCTTGTAGACAATATTCTCATCAGTTTCATCATCCATAAAATGGGACAATAATAACTGTGCTTCCCTTGTGGGCTTGGTCTGAGAGTTGAAGGAATGCTTGTTTGTAAAACACATAGAATTGTACCTGAGACACAGGCTCCACTAAGCATGGCTACTCAGGAATGGAAGTTACAGAGGTCACTTCTCCCCTTGCCACTGACACTCTACGATAACAGCTAATGTTTAGGGGCTTCCCTGGTAGCTCAGCGCTCAAGCATCTGCCTGCCAATGCAGAAGATGCAGGTTTGATCCCCTAGGTCAGGAAGATCCCTTGGAGAAAGAAGTGGCAATCCACTCAAGTATTCTTGCCTAGGAAATCCCAGGAACAGAAGAGCCTCTTGGGCTCCAGTCCATGGAGTTGCCAAAGAGTCAAACACGCCTTAGGGACAACAACAATATTTACATGACCTCCCTATTAGGAGGCATCAATCCAAGCCTTTTATATGCATTCTTTAAGTTAACCCTGGTAAAGCTCCAGGAAGTACTAATACTTAGGATTATTCTTAATTGATTCGTGAGGAATACAGATAAGAAGACTTGCCTAAGGTCACACAGCTAACAAGCCAGCACTTCACTCACTTAGTTTTGGCTTTAGGTCAATGAATCAGTAAGTTAGCAAACAGACCCAAATAAAGCAAGGGAGCCTTCCCCCGTGACGCAGTGATAAAGAACCCACCTGCCAATCCAGGAGATGTGGGTTCAGTCCCTGGGTTGGGGAGATCCCCTGGAGGAGGAAATGGCAACCCACTCCAGTATTTTCATCTGGGGAAGCCCACGGACAGAGGAGCCTGACGGGCTGCAGTCCACGGGGTCACAGCAAGTCGGCTCCGACTGAGCATGCGTGATGCGAGGCGGCACCGGGGATGCTCTGGGGGAAGGCCCGGAGGTGGAAGAGGGTCTCTATCAGTAGCTGAGAACATCAACGACACCAAAGCATCCCTCCCCTTAAGGCAAGTGGTCCTATGTGACAAACTCAAGCACAGTCACGCCCTGCTAAAATGGTTCCCCAGGGCACTTTAGCTTAACCTTAGCTTCAACTCCTTTATTAAGACATAAACAAAACACCTAACCTAGATATTAAGGGTCCTGTGAAAATGTCTCCCTCAGTCAGCCACTTGCCTGTGCTTCTCCCTCGCAAGTTCATAGCCCTCCGTGCCCGACATTAAGGCGGAAGTGCTAACCAAGGCGGGTCCAACCCAACCAGTGTTCATCAGTGAAAGGAGATTGATCAGGGGGAAAATGAACTGCCTGGCGCTGAGACAGCCCTTGCAACTGCATCCTCAATTAAAACTGAACTGTGCAATCTTCACATTTAAAGGGAAATCGATGGCATTGACTGAGTCCAAAAAAGGCAGCCACATATGAACACGTTACAGATCTGACTGCTACAAAACATGGTTTTGAAATAAAACATATAAAAATGACTGTGTGTGTTTTATGGCCAAACGCGATAACCAGGCTACCCAGTGGGGAAGCTAACAAAGTACCCGTTTTATCAAGGGAATGGGGTGCAACTGCTTTGAGTGAGGTCTCTGCTGGTGATCCTTCTCTGCAAGCCCCTCAGTTGTCAGTAATTTCCTGGAGGGTTTTTCTTTTTAACAGTGAGGATGTGAACGAATTTTTAGCCCCCTTTCCTGGGGCTGCACACAGCAGTCAATTAAATTAGTGTCAGAACCTTAAAAGACACCAAGGTAATCAGTCTAGGTGGATTGGGGCCACATGGGCTCCAGATCTAGATTTGCAAGGCAGTCATTAGTCTCCAGGCGGCTGGGTTGGAGAATTACACCTTTTTCGTTGGGAGGAAATTTAGTAGTGACAGTAAGGCTGACAGGCTAGGGAATTATCTTTCAAATTTTAGTAGCATCATTCCAGGCTGGCACTGAATTTTGGTCTCAATAGTTTTATCAGTCTCAGGGAGGCTGATTATCGATAACTAAAGGGGCACCTGACTCCCAAGACAGGTGTGCATTGGGCTATTTAAACACATGAACTGCTATAAATTATGCAGAAACAAAAGTGTTAATGCCAAGCTTAAAATGGTGCATAAAGACTTATTCAAAGAATTTGGTTTTTTAAGAGTAGTGCAGATTTGTGAAAGTCAACCAAAGCTGCTTGGGAAATATTTGTTCTCAAGACCTGATGCTCCTGGCAAACTTATGTGTAAGACAGATCCTCCAGGAAGCCTCACAGAAGAAATGATTTTTTTGGGAACCATCAGGATGGAATTTCAGGTTTATCTTAGTTATATGGAGGTGTGAGGCTTTTATGTTGCTTATGCCTTCATAATATAACCTGGCAGTATTTTCATCCAATTATTCAGGTTTTCATTAAATCTGATGCCAGGAAAAAGAGGAACCTTGAAAAAGAACTAGAGGGAAAAAAAAAAAGCAGCAGCCAATTTTCATATCTCTAAATGAAAGTGAAGTGGGATGAAAACTGTAATGTAGCAAATAATTCCCAGAGGCCTGGTGAACTGGTCTCCAGGGTTGAGCAGTTAAACTGCCAATAAAAACTAAACTAAATAAGGAGAAATAAGACAGCAAACCCAAGAGCTAAAGCAATCATTTGTTTCTCACAGTTCTGGAGGCTGAGAAGTCCAATATCAAGGTGCCAGAAGATTTGGTGAAGACCCTCTTTCTAGTCTGTAGGATCCCATCCCCATCACACCCTCACGTGGAGAAGAGCAGAGAGGAGCAGTCCCTGTCTGATTGGAGGAGTACAACTCAATGACTTTTGTTGCTATATAACTCTTAAAAGCATCTCCTTTTACTATCAAAAGGGTCTTGCTTTGGATGAAAAAAAATCAAATGATCCCCCACATGTCTCACCAAGTCCAACATAGATCTTCCCTCTAGAGTTGGAAAAAGTTACTGTTTCTTTACCAGAGCTCCAGATAAAGACACCACTTACATTTAGTGGGCATGCCATATGAAATATATAAATCGGCATGTCCCAGAATGATTATATGAGACACTTGAAGATGATAAAATAGACAAAGAGTAGAGGAAATGAGTTTCGTTTACTGTATGCTTATTCCAAGCAGAGATGCGTTCCTTAGAGTGGCAAGCAGCATGAGCTGTACAGCTTACATTGTCTCTGCCCCATGGAGTGCTGACCCTGGAACCCCGGCAGGTCATCTGAGAGCACAGCACAGCGTGGTACATTTAACTGTCCCATGAGGGTGTAAGAATCTACCTTAAAAACACTTTGTAGTTTCTGGCATATTCAGCTCAGTTCAGTCTCTCAGTCATGTCTGACTGCGACCCCATGGACTGCAGCACGCCAGGCCTCCCTGTCCATCAGCGACTCCCTGAGTTTACCCAAACTCATGTCCACTGAGTCGGTGATGCCATCCAACCATATCCTCTGTCACCCCCTTCTCCTCCCGCCTTCAATCCCTCCCAGCATCAGGGTCTTTTCCAATGAGTCAGCTCTTCGCATCAGGTGGCCAAAGTATTGGAGTTTCAGCTTTAGCATCCGTCCTTCCAATGATTATTCAGGACTGATTTCCTTTACGATGGACTGGTTGGATCTCCTTGCAATGCAAGGGGCTCTCAAGAGTCTTCTCCAACACCACAGTTCAAAAGCATCCATTCTTCAGTGCTCAGCTTTCTTTATAGTCCAACTCTCACATACATACATGACCACTGGAAAAACCACGGTCCATGACTAGATGGACCTTTGTTGGCAAAGTGATGTCTCTGCTTTTTAATATGCTGTCTAGTTTGGTCATAACTTTTCTTCCAAGGAGTGGCAGATAGTAAGCATTCAAGGATTATTAATGATTCAAGCATCATTATACATATAATGATTTTATATATATATATATATATATATATGATTGAAGCATCATTATATACTTCAACTGTTTTCTTAGCTAAGACAGGAACCAGAGGGACATGGATCAAGTCTTCACCACATTGAATCCAGCTGTGCCTGAGTCACCCTCCCTAACCTTCTCAGTTACAGGAGTCAATATGTCTTTTTCCTTTTTATGCTGAAGTCAATTTGATTGAGTTTCTATCACTTACAATCAAAAGACCCTAAAGAAACGCAGCTGCAAGGAAAAAGTGCAGGGTCCACGGCTGTGGGGATCTGCGACACCTGAGCGGCAGTGCCTGAGCTGAGGGAGGGCCCAAGGCTGTGGACCCGTCTGGCTCACTCATGACTGCCCCCAGGGCCTTCCACGAAGCAGATTCTTAGTCCTGTGAGGGGAACTATCAGAAGAATAAGCTGTGAAATAGCTGGCTTCTCAACTCTACTTGGATGAGTTGCAGCTGCAGTAATTCTGCACAACAAGCCACTGACTGGGGAGCCTCCCAGCCGCGTGGGCTGTGGCTCCGCCGCGTGAGTCCGCAGACCCCCCCGCGCTCAGAGTCAGCAGAGCAGGACTGGAGTCGCTGGGGCCTGCCTGTTCCTTGAGCCTGTCGTTGGCCTTCTTCCTGGCCCCCAGCACAGCCTGGATATGTTGTCCTCATGGTGATGGCTGAGGGGCGAGGGGCCAGGGCCATCTCATAAGCGTTTTACAGGACTTTGCACTATAGCCACTGACATTGTTTGCCAAAGCAAATCACATAGACAGAAGCAAGGTCTGGGGCAGGGAAGCACATTTGGCTTCCTGAGAGAAAATAACTTGCAAAGGGGCCGTGCAGGGCATGAACGCAGGCGGACACGAAGCCTGGGGGCATGCGTGCAACTGACACTCCTCTCTAACCCTCCGAATTCTTTCCAATTGACTTCAAGCTCAGAAAAGCCAGACATATAATCCAGATATTAAAAACTGAGTTTACTGTCAAGAGAAAAGGTGCATCATAAAAGCAATCAAATAAGAAAGGAGTTTGGAGATTTTCAACAGGATCGTTCCCCCGCCCCCCAAAATCTAGAACTGACATTGACATAGCTTCCAGCCAAAGTATTTTCTTTAACTTAATCATTCTCAAGTGGCTTGCATATAACTCTACAGGAATTCACAGGCCTAAAAGTCAACCACAGGAAAGACAGTGTTTACATCATTCCACTGAGGTCAAAAGGTGAGATGTCGGATTTCAGTCAGGATCCTAGTGAGGACAGCCCATTCCAAGGGGTAACGTAAGAGAGATCAGCAGAGTTTATCTCAAGGCTGTGGGCAGAGTTTTCAGAGGCATCAAAGGATAGAGTCACCTAGGCACCAGGGAGCCAAGGAGAACAGTGCGGTCTTAAGCGGAAAGTGGTGTTGCTGGGAACGTAAACTGGTGCAGCTACTACAAAGAACTTCCCAGGTGGCGCTAGTGGTAAAGAACCTGCTTGCCAATCCAAGAGACATAAGAGATGCAGGTTTGATCCCTGGGTTGGAAAGATCCCCTGGAGAAGGAAATGGCAACCTGCTCCAGTATTCTTGCCTGGAGAATCCCTGTGGACAGAGGAGCCTCCTGTGCTGCAGTCCATAGGGTTGCAAAGAGTTGGACAAAACTGAAGTGATTTAGCACACACTCACTATGGAGAACAGTAAAGAGATTCCTTAAAAAATTAAAAATAGAGTAGCCATATGATCTAGCAATCCCACTCCTGGGCATATATCAGGACAAACTATAATTTGAAGAGATGCATGCACCCCTATGTTCATCGTGGTACTATTTACAATAGACAAGACATGGAAGCAACCTAAATGTGCACTGACAGAGGAATAGATAAAGAAGATGTGGTGCATGTATACAGTGGGTACCACTCAGCCATAAAGAAGAACGGAATCGTGCCAGATGCAGTAACAGAGGTGGACCCAGAGAGTGTCATACTCAGCGAAATACTTCAGATAGAGAAGGAGACAGAGCGCATGACAACCCTTACAGGTGAACTCTAAAAAGAAATGATACAAATGAGCTTACAACACAGAAAGAGACGCACAGACTCAGAGAATGAACTTATGGTTGCTGGGGTTGGGGAGGAAGAACGGGTAGTTAGGGAGTTTGGGATGGACAGGCACACATGGCTCTATTTAAAATGGATAACCAGCAAGGACCTACGGTATAGCACAAGGAACTCTGCTCCATGTAAGCGGCAGCCTGGGAGGGAGGTGAGTTTGGGTTAGAATGGATACATGTATACTTTTGGTCCAGTCCCATTGCTGTTCACCTAAACCATTACAGTGTTGTTAGCTGGCTACACTCCAATACAAAATGAAAAGTTAAAAATAAATGCTGAGAAAAAGAAGGAAAGCACAGTTTTCATTACATCGCACACACATGCACGCGCGTGCACACACACACACAGGAGAGAAGTGCTGGATGAATGGAGCTGTTCGTGGGGCCCACGGAAAGCTCCCGTTGTGGGAGGGGCCGCCTAACCTAGCTGTGGATAGAGACAGAGGATAAGGAAAGCAGGAAGATACATAACCTAAATATCTGGTTTTCATCCTCCAAACTCCTACAGCCACCCGCTTTGGCTGAATCTAACTGAAAACCAGAGGTTAGCGTGAGTCTAGGTGATGCATTCTGGGAAGGTCATCACTCAGGGGCACAGAACCAAGGATAAGGGGAGAACTGGTGTGGAGTCAGAAGGTGTCCAGACCACTTAGGGAAACCTCTGAGTAGTCAGAAGCACTACTCTCTGATTTCTCTGTTCACTATCCACTTGGGGTTGTCAACAGTGCCTGTCTCCAAATATACCCGACTCTCTGCCCTTGAGAGCATGATTCGTGACACTGCTTTGCCCTCTAGCGTGGCTTCAAGCACGTGTGCTCAGTCATTTCAGCCATGTCCAACTCTTTGAGACCCTGTGGACTGTAGCCCATCAGGCTCCTCCATCCATGGGATTTCCCAGGCAGGAATACAGGAATGGGTTGCCATTTCCTTCTCCAGGGGATCTTCCCAACCCAGGGACCACACCTATGCCTCCTGCTTGGTAGGTGGATTCTTTTACTGAGACACCAGGGAAGCTTGTGAATCACTTTTAACCAATAGAAATGGCAGCAGTGACAGAATGATGTGATTACATGTATATTCTTATATTAAATAAGAATTCAATGCCCACTTTGGAAGAGACTGTCTCCCTTGATGACTTTGGTGAAGCATGTGGTCATTTCAAGGGAGGCCCCTGTGTCAAGGTACTGAGGGTGCCTGAGGTCAACAGTTACTAATAGGTAGGAGCTGAAAGTGGTCTCCAGCTGCCAGCCAGCGAGAAACTAATTCTACCAACAGTCACAAAAATGTGGAAGTGTATCTTTCCCCAGTCAAGCCTTCAGATGAAAACCCGGCCCTTGTTGACCCCTTGGCTTGCAACCTGTGGAGAACCGGCAGGAGACACCCACAGAGATGGCACGCTGCTTCAAGGGCGGAGCTCGTGGTCCCCGTTACATCAGCAGACGGCTAACAGGTGCACCGGGGGCCACGGCAGGCCCCCAGCCTCGTCTCGCTGAGCCCTCCCAGCGAGGCTGTGATATCAGCGTACTCACTCATAGAAGAGAAAGGAGCCTGAAGCGTAGAGAGTTTATTCTTCTGACTCAAGGCCGTATAGCCGGTAACACAGGGCTCAAACACAGGCGGACTTCAGAGCCCACCCCTCACACTGTTCTGTGCTGTTCAATCATTCTGCACCTTTGACCTGCCGTCATTCTGCTCAAAGCCCCACAGTTGAGAGCCACGGTGTCCACCACCCAGGAGTCTTCAGTGACCTACAAACTGTAATACCTAACCCTTTCAAGGCGCTTACTCTATGCCAAGCATGTCACAGGCACCTCTCCATTTAGTCCTCCCAACAGCCCTGTGATGTAGGCACTCATTCCCCAGTTGACAGATGAGGACATAAAGGCACAGAGGGATTCAGTATCATGCCCGAGGTCATCCCGGCAGTAAGCAGAAGACCTGGGAATCAAACCCAAGTAATCTGGCCCCATTTTTTTTAACCAGCATAAAATCTACTGCTTCTAAATTACAATTAGAATCACAACGTTTGATAATGATCAATGTGTTCAAAATGAATCAGTGGGGTCCATCTCTCTAAAAATGTCATTCTCACTCACTTGCCTTCTGATACATTCTCTTAAACAGAAGAGGAAGCAAGGGAATTACGTTGGATTGTGCAAAACCCTGCTTCTTCCCAAAAGGGAGAGTCACATACATGAACACCATCCGTTGGGTGTGTCAGGACAGAAGTAGTTTATGAGCCATTGACCCAGGGATTAGATTCTCTATCCCTTAGCCTTGAGTTCAAGGCCTTCCATGACTCGGTCAGGATCTGTAATTCCCACTTTAATTCTCACAGTTCCCTCTTCATGTAATCCACACTCTAGAAAAGCCAAACTTCTTATACATATCCCATAATATCTCTGCTCACGCTGGCTTCTTCCACGTTCCCCTCATCTCCACATGTCCAAACACTTCCCATCATTCAAGGGTCATCTGAAACTCCCCTCCCTCTTAGCATCATTGTCAGTTGCTTTTCTCAGGACTCCCGCCGCCCACCTTCAAGCTGGAAGCGAGTCCTTTCTCCTCTAAGCGCCCATTCCATCCTCTCCTGCACGTCCACCAGAGGCTCACTGGTCTCTGCCTTGTGTCACAGTTACCTCTGCACATACCATGGTCACAGTGACAGTTGTAACAACAAAAACGTGCTTTCTACAGGAGTACTCTGCATCAGAGCTAAAGGCTTTGACACACATTTTCACTTGAAGACGTGCCTCTCAGACAAGCAATCCCCATATGTGTGCATGTGCTCAGTCGTGTCCAACTCTTTGGGACCCCACAGACTGGACCCCACCAGGCTCCTCTGTCCATGGGACTCCCCAGGCAAGAACACTGGAGTGGGTCACCATCTCCTTCTCCAAGGGGCCTTCCCGACCCAGGGACTGAACTTGCATCTCCTGTGCCTCCTGCACTGGCAGGAGGATTTTTTACCTCTGAGCTGCCTGGGGAGCCATGCCTGGACATAAAAGCGATGATACCTGAAGAAAGGAAGATGGTAAACATTTTTCTAAAGTTTACAGTTGAACAGAATTCCAGAAGTTTTAGCCCTTATTGCATTTTTCCATCCTTTGCTCAGCAAAGCTACAGAAAAAAAGGTCCTTCCATTTTACTGCACGAGCTGACCCTTCCCCCAAGGGAAAGGGGAGCTGGCTAGAATGCTGTGAGAGCTGACCTGACCCCCTCTTCTATCCTATCACTACAAGTAGGCACAGACTCCAGTCAAGAGCAAATGTGCACCCTTATTTTTCAATCTGACAGTGCTATTTGTGGGAATTGAACCTCAACATCTTTGGGGAACTTTATGCTCTTCCATCCTGAACTAGGGTGCAGCTAATTTTGTGGTATAAAATTTTTATGTATAGGTATAGTGGAGCTTCCCTGGCGGCTCCATGGTAAAGAATCCTCCCGCCAGTGCAGGAGATGCAGGTTCGATCCCTGGGTCGAGAAGACCCCCTGAAGAAGGGAATGGCAACCCATTCCAGCATTCTTGCCTGGGAAATCCCATGGACAGAGGAGCCTGGTGGGCTACCATCCATGGGATCACAAACAAGTCAGACACAACTTAGTGATTAAACAACAACAGTATAAAGTAACAATGCTAAAATAGCAATAACTACCATATTTAGAGTGGAACATATTATATGTACATATTGATCCCTTTTAAAAAGTTACCCAGGTACTTCCCTGTGGTCCAGTGGTTAGGACTCTGCTCCCTCTGCAGAGGGCATCGGTGGTTCAATACCTGGTTGGGGAACTAAAACCCAAGGCAGGGGTGCAGGGGGCCACAAAAAGAAGTATTTGTTGAACACTAAGAGCATGCTGTCTGAGCATCTGTCAGGGTAACAATAAATGTTAAAATAATAATAATAAAAATTAAATTAAAATTTAAAAGTTAGCCAGCTAGCAGAAAGGGACATAGGCTCCAGAATCCATACTTGCAACCAAGACATGTCAGGACAGCCAGCTACAGAATATAGCAGAATACAGAATACCTAACAGCAGAATACAGAATACAGCAGAATACAGCTACAGAATACAACAGAATACAGAATACAGCTACAGAATACAGAATACAATAGAGTGTGTGTGCTATCTCACCACAGTGCTAAAAGCTATCATCCTTTCTTGCAAAATTTCATATAACTCTTACAGTGAGCCAGATACTCATTTCAGTTACTTTACTTTACATGAGGAAAGGACAACTCCAAGAGGCTAAGGACTTTGTCCACGTCAGACAGAGAACAAGCAGGAAAGGTGAGGTTTGAGCCTGGCGTTATCTAAGGCCAAGCCCTGCATTCCGGTTCACAGGGCTGAGCGGCCCGGGGGTCATGCGATCATTTCACTCAGCCCCTCAGCAGATCACATTTGGGAAAAAGAACCAAGGAAACAAAAAGGATCCTAGCTTTCTTTTAAAACAATGAAATATTAAATGATAATTTTACTCAAATAGTCAAACTGCAAATATATAATAAAAAGTAACACTATTATTTTTAGCCACACTATTATGGCACCTAAATTTTACATTTTTAAAACAAATCCATGTGTTTGAGAGACAAACTAGAATATGCATAAATAAAATGGGATTTGCCTCAAAATAATTCAGTGGGAACATAGATGAAACAAGATTGGCAATGAATGAATCCTGCCCTCACTGAGCAATTGCTACATCATGATTCATGATGTTATCTGTTATCTGTGTGTGTGTTTGTATTTGTCCATAATAAACAATTCTCTGAAAATAAAGAAACCCACAGAAATAAAACGTAAACTTTCCTCCTCTCACTCCGGGTCAGATCCTGTTTACCTTCCCCCCAAATAACCACTGTCGTTTCTGTCTATGTGTCCCGTAATGTGTCAGCTATGCACAAATGAACGGCTACAGATGGAAACACACGAACATCTATTTCTCCCCTTGGCTTCTGTCACATGACAACACACCCTGGTGGCCTTCACGGCCCCTCCTCCCATCCCTCTGTCCATCACATCATCCTGTTTATTTCCTTCATGGCATTTAAAATCTACACATGTTGGCACAGGACAGCCCACACACCGCACGGAAGAGGCACCCCTGACCACTGCAACCGTAGCCTGCATGCAGCAGCAGAGACTCACCGGAGCATAAAATAGTGAATAAATCTCAAAAAAGTTTCATCGCCCCACAATGGAAGCTTGTACCCATCCCACTGATATGAAATAAAATACTTAGAATAAGTAGATCCACAGAGACAGAAAGCAGATTAGTGGTTGGATTTGTGTGACCATGAGATTAAAAACTCAAATAAATGCTTTGGAGAAAAATAATAGTATCCTGGCAGGCTGCATCTTCCAATCTAGTCCAAGTTGTCAGGAAAGGCTTCCTGGAGGAAGTGATACTTCAGCTGGGAGCTAATAGAAGAGCAAGTTTGTTAGCTGAGTGAAGAGAGGAAAGCAGGGGAACAGTTCTCCTTGCAGGTACAGTGGTCACATTGTTCTGCTTTGTCCAGACTTTCCTGGTTTTAGCACTGGAAATCCCACAGAAGGGAAGTTCTTCAGTCCCAGGAAATTGAGATAGTTGGTCACCCAAGTCAGGTGAATTGTATGTGCAAAGGCCCTGAGGCAGACAGGAACAGTCCCACTTCAGGAAAGACAAGAGGGCACGTATAGCTAGGACACGATCATCAGTGTGTGTCAAGGCAGGAAAGTTGTCTTCAGGAGGCTTTTTTGCACATCAAGGAATTTTTGTGCTCGACATCTTGGCTGCTGGAGAAATAGGGTGTTTTACGTGGAGATCATACAAGCAAAGGCGAGATGTTGTGAAACTTACCCCGTACCGAGTGGAGAGTTGCCTAGCGGACACTGGAAGCAAACAGCAGGTCATCGACTCAACAAGTGACAGCTTCTGTTAATACACTATTGCTATTTCAAAGTGGGGAGAATCACCAATTATGAATTGAGAATTCCAGTGTGAACTTGGGAGTCTGGGAGCTGGTGGGTGCATCTTTGGAGAACGTACAGAAGCTGCGGACACAGGCTGTGCATTTCTGTCATGTCAACTTGCAGAGAACAAGAGACCAAAGACTGAACTGTGCTTTGACTCGGGTCAGCAATAATAGAGTTCCCCATTGTGGAGGACTGAATTCTGTCGAAAATTTAATTTTTTAAATAAATAGAACAGAAAGGTCAAAATCCTGCTAGCAGAAAAGTGGATCTGAAATTGGAAATTGCTCAGAAATGCCTTTTACTTCCTCTCTGTTATATTAATGACTTTTCCAAACTCACTCCCAAAGGAATTTCTCTTAGATATGCTAATGTCACTCTGTCTCTTGAAAAACCACCTGTCAAATAGTGCCATTGAAAAGGCCCTAACAGAAGATACACTTGGAAATCACCCATGATTAGCGGTTTTATTTAAAGTGAAACTAAAAGGAACAGATTCTGTCCCTACAGATTCAAGTGGCAAAACCTACAAGGGCCGTCCCCTGGATTCTCATCACAGCCTCTCCCCTCTGCCCGGACCATTCCCTCTGTCTTTCTCCTCCCAACTCCCCTGTCCTGGCAGAGACCTCGGTAGTGGTGGTTTAGTTGCTGAGTCATGGCTGACTCTTGCGACCCGTGGACTGTAGCCCGCCGGGCTCCTTTTCATGGGATTCTCCAGGCAGGAATACTGGAGTGGGTTGCCATTTCCTTCTCCAGGGGATCTTTCCACCCAGGAGTCGAACCCAGGTCTCCTGCACTGCAGGGAGACTCTTTACCAACTGAGACACCAGGGAAGCCTTGGCTGAGACCTTAGGAATCATATTAAAAAGCAAACTGTCCCCAGTTCCCCAGGTTTGATGGAAGATGTCACCTTAAGCCACCAGGACATCAGTGTTTTTCCTTACAGGACACTTAGTCACCTCTCGTCTCCTTTACCCTCGCCAGACTGAAAGCGGCTCCAGGGTGGAGACCTGATGTACACCGGCAACAGCTATGACGCCAGAATGGAGAGCAAAGCCTGTCCAGTGGGGATTCACGGCAAATCCATGTGGCATTGAACGACTGCTCATTGGTACTTTGCGTTGGAAGGACTGCATTGTCCCACATTCTTTATGAACATCACTGAGTTCCATTTGACCCCCTGGACAATTCTATAAAGTGATATAACCAGTCAGACTGAGCAATCGACAGTCTGGGGTTCAATTAATTTGTCAAAGTTATGTTGCCAATAATTGGTTAGGCCGTGACTCTAATGAAGCATGTGGCTTCAAATCTGACATTTTCAGCCATTTCAACAGTGACTTACAAGGCAAGCACAGGAGGCTATGCATGCATGGCATGATTTGATTTAAAGAAAACTAACTACTTTCAACTGCAATGAAGAATTTCAGCCCACAGTGCTTTCCTTCTCCAGGACAGAATGAAAACTGAAGGGAAGAGACCCATCAGACGTGGAGCCTTCTTCAGACTGAACCCTGCCTCCCCTCAAGAAAGACTGCTCAGGTGCTCAGCTGTGTGAGCGTCAGTCGCTCAGTCGTGTCCGACTCTTTGCAGCCCCGTGCACTGTGGCCTGCCAGGCTTCTCTGTCCTTGGGGTTCTCCAGGCAAGAACGCTGGGGTGGACTGTTCCTACCCCAGGGCTCTTCTGGATGCAGAGACGAAACTGGAACCTGTGGTCCTGCACTGGCAGGTGGAGTCTTCACCATGAGTGCCACCTGGAAGGCCCCACTCACTGTTAATGACTGGAAACCCAGGTTTCCCGGGTAATCAAAGCCCTTCCTGATCGACTCTGCAGTGCCAATATGAGGGGAAAGACAGACACAGGGTCTGGGTGAGGTGGGGAGGGGGAGGAGGGGGAGGAGGAGCCGGGGGAGGAGAGTGAGGAGGAGTGGGGGAGGGGGGAGGAGGGAGAACAGGTAGAGGAGGCGGAGGAGAGTGAGGAGAGGCAGGGGAGGAGGGGGAGGAGAGTGAGGAGGAGTGGGGGAGGAGGGAGAACAGGGGGAGGAGGGGGAGGAGGGAGGAGGGGGAGGTGGGGCAGAGCAGCACAGGAGTGTGAACTTAAGGAGGTGCTCCCCTCCTGGTCGTGCAAGCTCCGGCTCAGCTCTGGAAGGAGCCCCTTCATTCATGCGCCCGAGACACCCTGTCACTTGCCTCCAGTCCTGAGACGCAGGGATCTCTGATGCGATGGGTCGAGGGGGTAATGCAAGCAGAGAGAAGATTCAGAAGAAGACAGGAGGCCAGGTCCAGGGCTGGAGCCACCGCCCAGGAAATGCGGGAGACGCTGAGGGATCTGGCCAGCGAGCGCCCCACCAGGGGCAGCTCCCACCACCACATCCCCAGGGAGCACGGACACCCAACCAGGAGGCCCTTTGCCCTGGCTGCTGAAAGCCCTCTGGCCACAGCATGTGTCAAATGAGTGTCAGGATGCCAGGAGGCCATCTCCCCCGAATGTACTCAGGACAACTGTAGGACCAAGGAGACCCCTTGCCAGCCAGCAGGAGGGGGGAATCAGACGTGGGGGGTGAGAGGCCGTGTCTGAACGGTGCCCGTCTAGAGCCTGAGGTGTGCCCACCACCATGTCTGGACATTGGTCCAGACAACACGAGTCCCTGGGACACTGAGGAGATCCAGATGGGCCAGGGAGGAATTTGTGGAATTTTAACGTGTTCAAGCAAGACAAAGTCCCATCAAGCTGAAGGTGTGCTTATTCAGGACACCTCAGATCATCACACATGCTGGTGAATTTAGGCTTTGGAACTCTGTCTTTAAGAAGTTTCTGGCTCAGAAATCTCAAGATGGCAGCATCACAGATGTGTTTCATTTGTCCCACAAATGGTTTGAGATCTTTTGGATTACCAACATTTACAAATTAAGAGGTTTCATCAAAAAATATTTTTAGTATCTATAGTATTCCTAAAAAAAAAAAAAAAATCAGATGCTCTGACAACAGAAATCTCACCTTCCTACATGGCAGCTGCCCCACTGAGATGGCGTGAAGGCCAAGTTTGCCCCAGTCTCTAGCATTCCCTAATATCTCTCCATCACTAACCAAAGTCAAAGGTTCACTTCTATTTATCATGGTGCTTGTTCTGCTGTTTCTGTTGCAGTGAGAAATATTTCTCCATGGTCCTGCCCCTAGTGGGGGGGAGGGCAGGGAGACGATGAAAGAGGCTAAGACATTCCTGCGTTTCTGGTGACCAGCCTTCTGCCATCCTCATGCCATCAGCCTGGCCCATGTTGGCCTCAGTCTGTTCTGGGAAAGAGGGGTGGGGGGAATCAGTGCTGTAATACTGAGGTCACATAATGTGACCCTAACATCAAAATAGTACCGAGCGTGGTCAGGGCTAGTGGGAACTCCAGGCTACCAGTTACCAGCTGGGTAAATTCATACAAGAAACTCACACTCCGTGAGCCTCAGCCTCCTCGTCTGAAAGGCGGGCACAACAACAGCACACACTCCCCAGGGCTCTGTGACAACAAACGCGCACGCACTCAGCCCAGGGCAGACACCCAGTCGGCACAGCAGCGTTAGCAGCTACGTGGCCACTGCTTCCTCCCCGGGGGCTAAGTTCAAGGCATTCCTTCCCCGCTTCCTCTCTTTCACCTGTGCCTAATATTGTCATTGTTCAGTCACTAAGTCATGTCTGACTCTTTGCGACCCCAGGGACTGTAGCTCACCAGGCTTCCCTGTCCTTCACTATCTCTCCAAGTTTTCTCAAACTCATGTCCGTCGACTCGATGATGCCCTCCACGCATCTCATCCTCTGTTGCCTCCTTCTCCATCTGCTCTCAACCTTTCCCAGCATCCGTCTTTTCCAAAGAGTCAGCTCTTCACATCCAGTGACCAAAGTATCGGAGCTTCAGCATCAGTCCTTCCAATGAATATTCAGGGTTGATTTCTTTAGGATTTGACTGGTTTGATCTCAGCCCAAGTGATTCTCAAGAGTCTTCTCCAACCCCAAAGTTCGAAAGAATCAATTCTTCGGTGCTCAGCCTTCTTTATGGTCCAACTCTCATATCCATACATGACTACTGGATAAATCATAGCTTTGACTAGATGGGCCTTTGTCAGCAAAGTGATGTCTCTACTTTTTAACACACTGTCTAGGTTTGTCATAGCTTTTCTTCCAAGGAGCAAGCGTCTTTTAATTTCACGGCTGTGGTCACCATCCACAGTGATTTTGGAGGCCAAGAAAATAAAATCTGTCATTGTTTCCCCATCTATTTGCCATGAAGTGATGGAACCAGATACCGTCATCTTAGTTTTTTGAGTGTTGAGTTTCAAGCCAGGTTTTTCACTCTCCTCTTTCACCTTCATCAAGAGGCTCTTTGATTCCTCCTTGCTTTCTGTCACTACAGTGGTGTCATCTGCATATCTGAGGTTGCTGATATTTCTCCCTGCAATTCTTGATTCCAGCTTGTGAGTCATCCAGCCTGGCATTTCACCTGATGTACTTGATGTACTCTAAGTTGCATGTATGTTAAGTAAGCAGGGTGAAAATATACAGCCTTTTCCAAATTTTTCCAATTTCCTTTTCCAATTTTGAAAAGGTTTGTTGGTCCATGCCCATAACTGTTGCTTCTTGACCTGCATATAGGTTTCTCAGAAGGCAGGCAAGAGATTCCCATCTCTTTAAGAATTTTCCAAATTTGCTGGGCCTAATGTTGGGCTCAGCCCAAAGGTGGGAACATTGAAATTGTGGGTATAGCAAGTACTTACTAAATGTGGGTTCAGTTATGAAATCCTTGAGGGAATAAAATGTCAGTTTCTGAAACAGCCTGTTGTACTTCTGGTACAGACTTAGGAACTGACATATGGAAGGCCTTCAAATTGTTATTAAATAAATGAAGAAAGAGAAATGGAAAAGAAAAAGTAGACAGTGGCAAAAGAAGGAAAGAGATTATGTTAAGTTCCCAGAACCTGTTTCAGCCGCTGAAGCCGACCTCCATTGCTTTTGTCCCGTTGGGTTAGCCACACCTGCATTTTTCTTGAGGAGCCCCTTTCCCCACTCTTTGTCTATGAAGTTGAGCAGGGTTGACTGCCTCTGTAGCTGGGGGAGGGGGACTGTCAGTCAGCATAATCCCATCCCACTAGCCATAACAATTGTTCAGGCTGGTTCATGAGCTCTGCTGACCCAACTCAAGTGGATCCCTGAACTCTTTTGGTGTTGCTTAAGGAGAAACTCTCCTTCACTGGCTGGGGATGTACCAGTGGATGTACAAAGCTAGAGGATGGAGCCTGAAATTGTTTGGGGCCACCACAAGAGAGAAGTCTACTAGAATCAAGCCAATAATACTCAGTTAGAGCTAAGAGATGGAGAAAGAATCCCATTGCTACTACTTAAGAACCTGGATCCAGCCGTACCTGAAGCCATTCATTACCCTATGAACTTTTCACTTTCTCAAGCCAACTGTTTTTTTTTTTTTAATTAAACCAGTTTTATTTGGGTTTCTATCATTTACAGTTGAAATAATCCTGAATAATAGGGAAGACTTATAATAATAGGAAGAACCAAATTACCTTTGGTTCAAGACAAGGAAAACAAAACTAATTCAAAACCATGGATGCAGGGGTTTCAAGGGTGGCTCAGTGGTAAAGAATCTGCCTGCCAATGCAGGGCACACGGGCTCAATGCCTGATTCGGGAAGATCCCACATGCCTCAGAGCAACTCACCCTTTGTGCCACAACTATCAAGCCTATGCTCTGTAACTACTGAATCCCTAGTGTCCTAGAGCCCATGGTCCACAAGAGAAACCCCTGCAGTGAGAAGCCCACACACCACAACTAAAGACTAGACCTTGTTCTCTGAAACTAGAGAAAAGCCCACACAGCAACAAAGACCCAGCACAGCCAAAAATACGAATAAATACAACATAAGCAATTTTTAAAAACCTGGGTGCAAATCCTTCATTACACAAAACAGCTGCCATTATGAACACCTGCTATGTGACAGGCTCCAGACAGACCCTTCACACATATTGCGACACCTGAGCCATAAGATCTTCTTCAATAAACACTATGGTCCTTCTTCTTCTAAGAAAGAAAAATAAAGCATTGAAATGCCCAATACCCAATTCCTTCTCTTGGTCTTTTAAAATGAATCTCGTGTCTCAGTTACCATTCTTTGTGTCAGGGGAAAGAAAAACACACACACTAGAGAACCTCCATATAAATCAATCTTTATTCCATTTCAAAGCCTGGAAGATTTTCCAGATATTCCAAAGGTCTCCTTTCCTGAGTGAAATACTACATTTATTTAATAAAGCAGGTAGGATTTACTATCTGGACACGGGTAAGCACTTTTTCCCTCTCACAAGATAGATGACAGCTGCTGGCAGGTTCTTTTCCTCCCTTGTTTTTGCTTTTTTTTTCTCCTCTCTCTTTTGCTAGGACTGCACAACTTTACCTATCACAATTGAATTACCAGTCTGAGCCAAATAAAGACTGTCCCTGTGGGGTTGGTGTGGAGGCTGTAGGCTTTATTTTCTTTTAAAGACTTCAAAGAATTAGAAATTAATGTTATCACCTATGGTTTTAAATGATGCTGACATTACTCTGGGGGGAGCCTTAGATCCCCCCAGCACACACGCACACACACACACACACACACAATTAGAATAACAAAGTTTTACGCTGAATCTGCCAGAGTGTTAATGAGAAATAGCAGAGAGGAAAGCAGTCCCAGCCTAAACTGCCAGAGAAAGACAAGGCCCAGCCAGACAGTTCCTGTCCATTGGCTTCAAACCCGGGCCGGAGTCAGCGCTTTAAACAGAGTCTGCCTGTGGAGGAGAGGAAGAAAAGAGGTTTGTTTTCATTTGTTGCCAGCAGGACAGAAGGTGAGGGCTCTTGCTCTCGACATCTTCACCCACAAATTGGGCAGGAAGCCAGTTTGTTCTTTGGCTGAAAAACTCCAATTAAAAATGTATGATTTCGGTCTTCCGGAGAGGAGGCAAAAGTCAGCCCTGGGTTTGTGCAAATACTTGGAGCAGCGGCGGTGAGCAGAGGCCTCTCATCACCTCACCTGCCAGCCGAGGTCTGGGAACAACGCCCAGTAATCCTGCGAAGACGTGGCAGGTCCAAAGGCCCTTCCACGGCCATTCATAGGGGTTCATCTGCGCCCTAGGGCTTCAGGAAAGGCCACTTCGGGAGCTCGATAAAGCCTTTCCGGCACAAAGAGCTGGTCTAGTCCCTTAGACGCACCGACGTATGCGCACAAATATGCGTGCACCCACGTGGGCACGCCTGGCTCCTTGATGGTATTTTCCCCAGCCACATGTGTCTGCCTCAGCTCATGACTCATCAATAAATCTGGGGACATTTTCCTCACCTCCTTTAGTCTATTGACACTTCTGTTAACGCTGAGCAGTGGGACTTCCCTGCTGGTCTAGTAGTTGAGACTTAGCCTTCCAAGGCAGGGGGTGCAGGTCTGACCCCTGGTCCAGAGTTAAAATCCATATGCCAAGTGGCCAAAATACCAAAATATAAAACAGAAGCAATATTAACAATGTCAACAAAGACTTTAAAAATGGTCCACATTAAAAAAAGAAAAAAAATCTTAAAAATCTCTTTTAAAAAAGTAGCAATGATATTGATCTTCTCTGTCTCTGCATCCCCAGCACACAGGGATTTGGTGAAAAATGTTAAATTTGTTTGAGAAAGGGTAAGTGAAAAGACAAGAGGCAAGACACTCCGTTTCCCCTACTTTCCATCTTGGGAGCATCCACATGGCTCCAAAGCTTCCCTCTCATTCTCCTCGCTACATTTCCCAGAGGGTTCCTTTTCCACAACACATTGGTGAATAATTGAGAAACTTCCCCATAGTTTTCTAAAGCAGAGAGACGTTTAAATGGCTCCTCTCTCCTTCTCCACAGCACAGCCCCTCTTCAGGTGGTTTTCCCCGCCAGCAAGAAACTGCACTCCCTCCCTGCACTGTGTGACCCTGGGACAATTCCACTCTGTACCCACACATGTCCTCTAGCCTTTATCAAAACCAAAGTCACCGACAGAAGCAAGAACCCAAAGGGAGTTTGCGAGCCATGGCTGCCCAGAGTTTAATCCCCGGTGCTAATGGCTGATCAAAGTATTTCTTTCAAACATTCCAAGTTCTGTCACTGAGTGAGGTTCTGGGAAGTTAAGTGAAAAGTTACCAGTTGGAAACTTCTAAGTTTTAATGTTCAAACTCAGCATCCCCAAAGAGTAAGGATGTGTTTGTTGCCCTGGAGTCTCAGACCTGGTTAACCCTCAGGACCTGTGCAGGGTCTTAGCTGCAGCAGGTGGGACCTAGTGTCCTAACAGGTTCGAACCTGGGCCCCCAGCATCAGGAGTGTGGAGGCTTAGCCACTGGACCACCAGGGAATGTCCTTGAGGACCACTTTTATTATGCCAGTTACCACCATGAATTCATCAGAATTCTTTTTCAGTGGTTCACCTTGAATGTTGACAGTTTTCTAAAACCTGTTTTTATTATTTTTTCATGAATCAATTTTTTTTATTAATATCTTTCAGTAATCCCCACTTACTAGTATTCTCTTGTGTAACCCCATTCATTGAGGACAGGCTGAATCTCTGGATCTTGTTCTTAATTAGTTGTTGTTTAGTCACTAAGTCACATTTGACTCTTTTTCCACCACATGGACTGTGGCCCACCAGGCTCCTCTGTCCATGGGTTTTCCCAGGCTAGTATGCTGGAGTGGGTTGCCATTTCCTTCTCCAGGGGATCTTCCTGACCTAGGGATTGAACTTGAGTCTCCTGCATTGGCAGGTGGATTCTTTAATAACACTGAGCCCCCAGGGAAGCCCTCTTAATAAGTAGAATGTGGCAAAAAAGATGGGATGCCATTTCAGGCTGTAAAAACCTATGATTCTCGTCACGCTGGCCTGTGTCCCCACGGCCATCTCAGCGGCTGCATAAAGCAAGCTGCCTTGTTGGCAAGGCCTTTCCCTCAAGGAAATGAATCCTTCCAGCCACCACCTAAGTGGGCTTCTTCTCCAGTGTAGCCTTCACACGAGGCATCAGACTCAGCTGACACCTCGACTGCCCCCTTGAGAGACTCTGGGCCAGAGACCCCAAGCTAGGCTGTAGTCAGATTCCTAATCTGCTCGTGCTGGGACCTTGGACTCCCCTGGTGGTCGACTAGTTGAAATGTAGCCTTCCAAGGCAGGAGGTGCTGGCTGGATCCCTGATGGGGGAGATAAAGGTCCCACCCACCTCGCAGCCATGAAAACAAGACATAAAGCAGAAGAAGTATTGTAACAAACCTAATAAAGACTTTAAAAATGGTCCACATGGAAAAAAATCTTTAAAAGTATGTGTTATTTTAAGCCACTAAGTTTGGGGCAACAGATACACCTAGAAACTAATATCCTTGTGAAGTGTCATCGTCTGTGCTGGTTGGTGTGTGGCCTGATGGGAGGTGCTGAGCGATGCTGAACAGACGCACGGAAGCGGAACCGCACCAAGCGAACCACTGGCTGCCACTCACTGGGCCTGCTGACTTACTGAGCCTAAGGAAACTTCTGGAAACCAGATCAACAGTCTCTGAGTTATCTGTTTGTGAAGACCTTACATACACCCTCACTTCTCTGGATTTTGTTTAAGCCCCTAGGCTTTCCTAGCTAACATGCTACATCCACATGCTGGCCGCAGCCTCTTCAGCCAGGGTAAGCTCCCAGGAGTGGGCATGGGTATCTCATTCCCCGAGGGGTCTGCCTGCCTGGATTTCTCCTCTACTTATCACCATTAAATGGGAGCCTTCATCCCCCTAAAGTCTACACGATTGAGGAGTCACATCTTGTGGGAAAATCCCACTTTGGAAATTGATTGATCCATGGCTCTATTCACCAGCTCTGAGAAGCCACACAAAACTATCCACTAGATAGTTGGGTTTCTAATCACGGGAGCAGAGTTCTGCCCTAGCTCATCCAATATCAACGTGGTGGACACAGAAATGCAGCACCCAGACCCCACCTCCCGGAAGCACGCAGGCGCACAGAGGCAGCGGCCCCAGACTCCAGCCGCAGTGCCTCCGGGGTCTGCCTGCCTCGGTGGGGGCCACGCCCTTCCCCGGAGCTGGGCACAGTCGGGTGGGTGTGCGGACGCCTGCTCACTGGGCCCAGTGCTGGGCACTCAGTAACGTTAGCTCCTCCCTGGGGTAAACTGAGCTCTGCTGGCCTGCATCTCTGTCCTTTCCTTCTGCCCTTCCTTCCCACGTGTTGGTCTCTCATAAATACTTTACACCTCAGATTGTCCCAGCATCTGCTTCCTGGGGAACCCAACTTGTGATGTTGCCATTAAGGAGGCCCCGCTTAAAATGCGACTCCTAGGACAGTGTGCAAAAATGCCTAAAACCGTGTTTACTTCCATTACTGTTTCCACATATGTGCTTCTATCTCCAATCTTGTGGCTCTTCATCTCCTCCTCAAGATGCTGGCATCCATCAGAACAGGGACTATTCCTCTGTTTTTTTTTTTTTCGCTTGTTTGTTTTCTTTTTTTTTTTTTTTTTGGTTGCACCATGTGGCTTTCAGGATCCTAGTTCCCCAACCAGGGATTGAACTTGGGCCCTCTGCAGAGAAAGCATGGAGTCCTAACCACCAGTCTGCCAGGGAATTTCCTCCTCTGGTTTGTTATGCTCAAAGTGGAGTCCAAGAATCAGCAACATCAGAACCAGTCAGCAGACCACAGTAGTGATGTGCATTCTCAGGTCCCACCCTAGACTGACTGGGCAGGCATCTGAATCCTCACAAGACCACATCAAAGTCGAGAAGCAGGGCTCTGCTGTTTGGGGTCTACCTTCAGCCTTCATACATGCCTGAGCCTCGGGAAAGGGTGAAGACCCAGACTTGCTGACTGAGGCTGCGTGTGACGTCGGATGAAAAAGCTCAAGGAAGGGAACGGAGCCTATTGATTAGAAAATGGGAATTTTATTTCTGGGAAAAGGGATGATACTCAGAGATGGAACACGGCAGCGCTGCTGGCCTACCCGGGGAGCGGCCCGGGACAGTCTCCCATCCAGCCACCACTTTCCTGCCCCACCCACTGAGCTTAGCTGCTCAGTCGTGTCTGACTCTTTACACCCCCCTGGGCTGTAGCCCGCCAGGATGCTCTGTCCATAGGATTCTCCAGGAAGAACACTGGAGCGGGCTGCCATCCCTCCAATCAGACAGGCCTTGTCATGTCCATCCACCCCTCATAGGCCCTTTAAATGTCCAGCACATGAAAAGCAAGAGCATTAAAGAACTCTGAGGAGATGAGATTCAAAATCAGTGAAGGTAGTGAAAGTGACATTTGCTCAGTCGTGTCCAGCTCTTTGCAACCCCATGGACTGTAACCCACCAGGCTCCTCTGTCCATGGGCTTCTCCAGGCAAGAATACTGGAGTGGGTTGCCATTCCCTTCTCCAGGGGATCTTCCCAACCCAGGGATCGAACCCAGGTCTCCCAGATTGCAGGTAGATTCTTTACTGCCTGAGTCACCAGAGGGCTGGCCAAAGAAGCCAACAGTATGTGACGCGACCAACTGGCCTCTGAGCCAGGCCTCGTGAAGGATGCTATGGGCATTTATCACTTAGACACAGACAGAGACACAGACGTGCGAGGAGCCTCGGGTCAGCCTTCAAAGAGAGATTTTAATGAACTGGCCGCACTTCATCATTTTGATAATCACAGAAATTAGAGGAGGAAATGAGAGGCCTGGCAGGCCGTCCAGTTCATCAGTGGCCTGCACTGCATGGGTCTCTAGCGGGTATATTTTGTGGGGTTTCATGACATTCCTGGATGAAATTATTTTCATGCCTGGAGAAAACTGGGGGTCAGTTCACACTTGCTCCTTTATGTCTCTTGTCTAAAAGGTCATCATCCAAATTCTGCTCTCTTCATCTGCAAGCTGCTTCTTGCAAACAGAAGTGAAGTGTTAGCACTGAGATGTCATAATCTATTTTATTATATTTAAGCAATGTTTCATCAGGATAGTCTGGAGAATGCAACAGCAACAATAAAATATAAATCCTGAAACTTATCAGATGTTTATTTTGTGTCACGCTACATGCCCAGCATAGGTCAGTAGGGAGACTTGTTCATCATGACTGAGATCTTATTACCAACGAAGATATTTCCATCTGTTCTTCTACATTCACCACAGGAAAAGCTGAGAAGAAAGTAGATTGCACATGGGCTTTGAGAGTGTCTTCATGGAAGTGACACAGATCACGTCTACTCTTATTTTACTGGCATGTTGTTTGACCACAGACTCACCATGTGGCCCACCCGTATGCCCGGAAGGGAGAAGAACCAGAAATTGTGTGGGGCAGCAGGAATGAAGTCTACCACAAGTGCTCAATGGCCAACCTCAATCTCTATGGCCACTTGATGGGAAGAACAAGATTCTGTGGTGTTTGGCAAATGGCTTTCATGTACGTCAGTCATATTTATTGAGTCCCGAGTTGCAGTGACAAGAGAAAGTCACTCAATGATAATAGTTATGTTTCAAAAAAGAAAGGCAAAAAAATGTAAGTCAGTAGATAAATAAACCATGCAATGAAAATGTTATGAAGCAACAACATAAACGCCCATTAACAGGGAAATGATTAAAAAAGATGCGGCACACACACACACATACACACACACACACAGCGTATTCCTCAGCCATAAGAAGGAACGAAACTGGGTCATTTGTAGTGATGTGGATGGACCCACAGTCTGTCATACAGAGTGAAGTCAGAAAGAAAAAAAAAATATTGTATATTAACACACTTATTTACAGAATCTAGAAAGATGGCACTGCTGAACCTATTTGCAGGGCACAAATGGAGACTCAGACGTATAGAATGGCTATGTGGACATAGGGCAGGAAGGAAGGGTGGCGTGAATTGGGAGATTAGGATTGACATATATACACGACCATGTGTAAAACAGATTAGCTAGTGGGAAGCTGCTGTGTACACAGGGAGATCAGCTTGGCGCTCTGTGATGACCTGGAGGGGTGGGGTGAGGGTATGGGATGGGGTGGGGGGGGGGCAGGTGCTGCGGCGTTCAAGAGAGAGCGGATACAGATAGATATAGATACACACACACGTAGCTAACTCACTTCATTGTCCAGTAGAAACCAACACAAGATTGTAAAGCAATTATGGAAAAGAAACTGCCTGACACGCAGCAAACCTAGCTCCCAGATCTTGGCTCCTATGTATCCATATCCACAACAAGAAATGAGAGATTCAGAGAAAGGGCAGCTTCCTGTGCTGGGGAAGAAAAAGTACAAAATCCTGGAACATCTTTTTGTGTAAGAATGTGCTAGGAAAATGATAGAAATGTGTTTTCAAAAAACTGAAACCAAACTGAGAGGGCTCCCTCAGACCACACACGTGTATGCTAAGTCATGTCCAACTCTTCGCAACCCCTTGGACTGTAGCCCACCAGGCTGCTCTGTCCATGGGATTCTCCAGGCAAGAATACTGAGTGGGTGGCCATTTACTACTCCAGGGGATCATCTTGACCCAGAGATTGACCCCAGTGTCTCTTGAGTCTCCAGCATTGCAGATGGATTCTTAACCAACTGCACTACCACACTGAGGACAACGTGAGAATTTAAATAAATAATGACAGTAATGGATTACAATCCAATGAATAAAGTAGGAAACCAGGAGTCCATACAGACAGGCAGGCAGGCAAATAGTCCAGTGATAAATGGGATATTTACACAGTCTCAAAACTCCTCCCTATGAAATACCTCTTAATTCCATTGAGGAAAAGAGTAACTACAGAGGACGAGACTGGTAGACCCTACCATAATCTAACCATCAGACGGAACATTACCAGTGACGGGATAGAGTTAAATTTCAAGGCAGCTTCACTTCTGGGATATCCCTGGTGAAGATGGTCACCCTAGATCCAATCATGGGGAGACATCAGACAAACCCAAAGTGAGGGACATGGTACAGACTAAAATACCAACCTGTCATTCTCAGAGGTGTGCAGGTCACAGGAGTTGGTCACAGACTGAGGCCACATCCTGAACTAAAGGCATCTGAAGGGACATGACCACAAAAAGCAACTTATGATTTTGACCTGGAAGCTTTCACTATAAAAGACATTGTTGGGCCAACTGGTGCAACTGGAATAGAATCTGAGAATTATAAATGGGCTTCCCAGGTGGTGTAAGTGGTAAAGAACCTGCCTGCCAATGCAGAAGACATAGGAGACACGGAATCGATCCCTGGGTTGGGAAGATTCCCTGGAGGAGGGAATGGCAACCCACTCTAGTATGGGTTAGAGAATTCCAAAGACAGAGGAGCCTGGTGGGCTACAGTCCATGGGGTTGAAAACAGTTGAACATGACTAAAGCAACTTAGCACCAAACATGTGGTTGTATGATGATTATGTAGAATTGCTTCCTCGTTTGTAAGAAATACATACCACAGTATCTGGGGGGTGAGCAGACACACTGATCCTCAAATGGTTCCAGAAAAAAGACTTAGTCCTGTATGTGTGAATGTTACAAGTTTTTATTGTCTCAGAATGACTCCACAAACGCAAAGTTACACTACAAGGAATGAAAATGTATTAATACACTAAGAATGAGAAAGTTACAGACCTGAAAGGTTCAACTCCAAGTTTTAAAGTTTATTTTTATTGAGTTCCTAACATTGGTCTCTAAGGTCACGTAAGTTTCACGTGTACATTACATTCTTACATCTGTGTGTCCTATAGCATGTCCACCACCACAAATTGAGTTTCCATCACCATCGAGTGGATCCCCCTTTATCCATTTTACATGCCTCCATTCCTTCATTCCACTATTCTCTTTCCAGGTGGCATTAGTGGTAAGGAATCTGCCTGTCAATGCAGGAGCTATGGGTTGGATCCCTGTGCCAGGAAGATCCCCTGGAAAAGGAAATGGCACCCACTCCAGTATTCTTGCCTGGAAAATCCCATGGATAGAGGAACCAGATGGGCTACAGTCCATGGGGTCATAAAGAGTCAGACATGACTGAGTGGCTGAGCATAAACATACACAATCCCTTCCTCTTTGGTAACCAGCACTCTGTTCTCTTTACCTCCCCATCTTTTTTATTATTTACTTTTTTAAAATTTCTGGCTGCATCCAGTCTTAGCTGGCAGCACGCAGGCTCTTCTGCTGGGCTTGTAGACTTCTTTCTAGCTGGAACGTGAGGGCTTAGTCGTCCTGCAGCATGTGGGATCTTGCTCCCCAGGCAGGGGTGGAACCGGTGTCCCCTGTGTTGGAAGGCAGATTCGCAATCACTGGATCACCAGGGAAGTGCCTACCCATTTGTTTTTTAATGGTTTTGTATGTTCATTTGTTCATTCATTTTTTATATTTCATATACGAGTGAAGTCATACAGTATTTAGAAGATATTTGCAAATCACATATCTGATAAGGGGTTGGTTAATGTCCAAAATACATAAAGAACTTGTACAACTGAACAAAAACAACAAAAAACAAACAACCTAACAAAAAACTGGGCAAAGGAGATGAAGATATTTTTTCCCAAAGAAGACAATGACCAATTTTGTTTTTTTAAAAAAGGAATGCAGCATAAATTAACTACTTGTTATTGATCAGTCATTAAGTCATGTCTGACTCTTTGCAACCCCATGGACTGCAGCATACCAGACTTCCCTGTCCTACTATACTTCAATTTAAAATAAAATTTTAAAAAATGCAAGCACACACACAAGTCTACAATATTGATGGTGACCATCTTCAGGTGGAAAGATTGAGTCTTGAATTTTTGTTGTTATTGCTTCTTCAAATCATCTGAAATTTGCTACCAGGAGGACATATTCCTTTTGTGCTGAGGAAGTGTTGAAAAAAAGAGTTGATTGGCTTGACCAATCCCAGCGCTCTTTTGGGTTCTCCCAGTATCTTGATTCTTCAGCCCCAGCTTTGCAGAGCTCAAGGATTCAGAGGCAGCAAAGTAGGACACAGCAACCAAGAGACAGTGGAACTCCACACGTCCAGAGGTTTGTTTAATCTCGTCCGTTGCTCAGAACCTCTCCAGAATCTCACCCAAACAACCAGCAGTGCTGGATACTGCCAGCGTCAATCACTGGTTTCCCAGGACAGCCCTCTGGGTGACTCTCAGAGCAATTTAAGACCTGCACATAATCAACATGGGGCTCCAGAGCATAGGAAGTCAGGAGGGGTGCTCCTCGGGCCTCTGCTCAGTCTGTTCCCCGGGGCTGAAGCCGGGACTGTTAGCAAGCTGCCCTCTCCCCCATCACTCACACCCGGAGGATCACTGGGGAGAGACGCGTCTGGCTGCTCCCCCAAAGCTGCAGAATGAAGCTTCCCTCCCCGGTCAGCATGATGCAGCCTCCACTGACAGCACTGCGACGAGATTTAATGAGTCCTATCAAATCTGGGGCAGAGATTTTCATGAATTTTAAATAGAATGATGGGTTAAAGTCAACTTCTTGTTTGGGACTGAATGATGACAATATTTGAAAAGTCACTTCAGAGCATCTCTAATATGTAGCTGATTATTGCAGTCACCTGGGGAACCTGAAAAATAAGACAGATTTCTGGGCTCTAAAGCCCATCACATGGGCCCCAGTAAGTCAGAGATGCTAGAGGAACTGGCAGGGAGAGTGAAATGATCCTTCTTTTTTCACCCTACACAAGGCAGCATCCTTTGCAATTTTTTTAAGCAAACATGCATTCACTTGGTAATTCAGAAAACATAAGGAAGAAAAAATAAACCATCATGAAAATTATTCCAACAGATTTGACTTTTCAGGTGGGGAATTTAAAGAGCAATCTCACACCCTGAAACTCATCTATTTGGCTGCCTTGAAAAGACAGTGGACAATGCAAGGTTAGTAATTCCTAATTTTAGTACCAGGAATAATCTTCTTCACATGAGCAAGGCACTTTATTTTTTACAGTGGCTCAAGTGGTAAAGAATCTGCCTGCAATGCAGGAGACATAAGAGATGCGAGTTCCATCCCCAGGAAGAGAAGATCCCCTGGAGGAGGAAATGGCAACCCACTCCAGTATTCTTGCCTGGGAAATCCCAGGGACAGAGGAGCCTGATGGGCTACAGTCCATGGGATCACAAAGATTCAGACATGACTGAGCATGTGACGAATGGTGCATTTTTATTTAAATAATAATGCTCAACAGGTAATACAGAAACAACTAGCATCAGAATTCCCAGTGATACTGATCAAAGATCCAGATTTCCTGGGCCCCACCTCCATGCTTATGGAACCAGAAATTCTGGGGATGGGGGACAATATTAGAACATTTTAAACATGCATCCCAAGGGATTCTTGTGCAGAAGGAAATTCAAGAACACCTGGAGAGCATACTGACCCTTCACAGGCATGGCAAATAGGACCACTTACTTGCCCAAGGTCACATGGGGTGAACTGGGAGATGCTTCCCGCTACCCCACTTTCCAAGAACCCGCAAAACCACAGGGTGGCACAACTGCCCCTGAGTTTGCTGGAATCAGATCCTGTAAAGTTTCCCTAGCTCACACAGAAGTTTCTTCCAAGTGACAGCGACCAAGCATCTGAGGAGGAAGACAAACGATAAGGAAGCTCTTTCTCCCCAACACAGCATGAGCCAGATTCTTCCAGAAATTATACTTCGCTTGGACTATGAGGAAGTCTTTTCAGATGCACCATGGGGAATGTTTTCTGGAAGGTGGGTTCTCCAAGGTGACCTAACCCCTCATGCGGTCAGTTCTGGGAGTCCAAACTCAACAGGACGATGAGATGTGCGTGCGCTTGGCAGGAAGCATGGCGGCAAGTCGCACAGCTTAGGAATGGGTCAGGGCCGCAGGAACACGGGCGCCTCGCCGCCCGAGCCGCAGCCGGGGCCGCATGCGCCAGGCACGCGACTGCCTGCGTGGTCACGCGCCAGTGCAGCAGAAGAATATTTGGACAAAGTAAAATGCTCTGGCTTCCCTCCCCCAGTTACACTCCAATTAAAAATAAATAAAAAGAAGAAGAAAAGAAATCACCTGCCAACCTTGTAGGACCTCAGCCACCACCGACTTGAAGCTGTGACTGTGGTGGCTCTCCCCACCCACAGGTTATCAGACCTCAGACCTACTGTCCTGATCCGCGGAGGGAGACATTTTCCACCAGCCAGTCCAGATTTGGGGATAGGGGTGGGGTCCTGGAGGCAGAAACACAGTGGAATTATAGAAGATTTTTGAAGAACAGTTTTCCTCGAAAACCTACTTGTATAGATTCATAGCTAACCTGCTAAGCTTTTCAGGAAGCTGTGCGCAAGTTCACAAAAAGTGGAGAAAGTTTCCTTCACCTTCCAACTCCAGGGTCACTGGGGACTTTTCACAGACTGGGTGGAACCAGACACCTGAGCTCCGAACAATGAGCTCTGAAGGATGCTGAGTCATCAGACTGACCAGGGGCACACAGGCCTCAGGCCCCAGCGTACCAGAACCAAAGACATTATTTTTTTTTTGGGGGGGGGGGGCTCGTTTATCTTAAAAACTTATTTTATATTGGAGTATAACAAAATAACAATGCTGTGACAGTTTCAGGTAAACAGCAGAGTGGTGTACATTTACCCATCCGCCCCCAAATTCCCCGAACAGGCCATCACAGAACGTGGAGCAGAGTTTCCTGTGCTATACAGTAGGTCCTTGTTGACTATCCATTTTAAATACAGCAGTTAAATTCACATTTTGAGGAAAAAATAGAGTTTGGAGGAATTGCTGCTACTGTAATAAATAATTACAATAATCAATTTATCATTAAACCACTAAATCTCTTTATAACAAGATATCTAAGCCTGAACAGATGATCTTATATTTTAACCAAAATAAAGTTCCAAAAGAAATACAAATCTTTTCTATGGCATTCCTTAAAAAAACAGTCTAAGATATTTATTTTTGGGGCAAAAAGAAAGTTTAGGAATGTCTCCTCTTTGTGATGACTTTGTTGTTGTTCAGTTGTGTCCAACTCTTTGCCATCCTATGGACTGCAGCACGCCAGGCCTCCGTCCTTTGCTATCTCCCAGAGTTTGCTCAAGTTCTGTCCACTGAGTTGGTGATGCTATCTAGCCATCCCATTCTCTGCCACCCCCTTCTTTTGCCTTCAATCTTTCCCAGCATTGGGACAAAACATTCTTTAGAAATAAGAAATGACAGAGAAGATTTAGGAAAGGAAGTCTGTCTCTTCTATCACTAACCTGTGAGGCACTTTTCTGCAAAGTAGGCAAAGGAATTTTTTTTTAATCTTCTTTTTTGTTGATATCTATTTTTATTCTTTTTAAAAAAATTAAAAAAAATTTTTAAATTGGACTATAGTTGATTCACAATGTTGTGTTAGGTTCAGGTATGCAGCAAAGTGATTCAGCTATACACATACATGAATCTATGCTTTTTCAGATTCTTAACCCTAACCCTTTTAAGTTAACACAAAATACTGAATGTAGTTCCTTGTGCTACACATTCAGCCTTTGTTGGTTTTCTGTTTTATTCATAGCATTGTATATATGTTAATTCCAAGCTCCTAATTTATTTCTGCCCATACCTATTTTTGAAGGAAAGGGATTTTTTTTTAACCAAAGATACTTTCATCAGAAGGTTGTCATAATATGCTTGTTAGAATATGACAGTTTACTGTCTTCTGCTAGAAAATTATGGAAATATAAAAGTAATTCTATGCTGTCTATGACAGATGTGGCACTCCTGCAATAGTACAGTGTACAACCCCCACAACTGTACATGGGCAGCCCTGTATCATTCTTCATCATTTTAATAGCACTTGACCTCGAAAGAATATTACAGTGAAAGCAATGAGGAGGTCACATACAGTAGGTTGCTGTTTCAAAGCTCTTAGATTGTTGGACTCAGCAAACATGAACCCCACACTCTGCTTTTCAGACTGCAGGATTTCCACCCAGAAAGTGAAGCAGCATTCACAAAGAGGTCTGCAACTTGTAGCAATGATGAAGGGCAGATTCAGCATTTATAGAATATGTGGCATGCAGCAGGTGCACAAGAAGGTGCGATTATTTACTGAGTAGAAAATGGATGTGCTCAAACCCCAAGAGAAGGCCCCTGCCTTATTTCCTAACAAACATGGCCTTTCTCAGAAAATCATGGAAGACTTTTGTGATTCTCGCCAACGTCAACACGTGGCATTGTGCCAACTTCTAGTAGTAAGGGAGGATCTGGTATTTTTTCATTTTTAAAAACCAGTTCAATCAAGGAAAAGGCAATTTTGCAAACTAGGACTTTTTAATGGCTCTTACAGATTCCATAACCTGAAGATCCAATACTTTTGCCACCTGATGCGAAGAGTCAACTCACTGGAAAAGACCCTGATGCTGGGAAAGATTGAGGGCAGGAGGAAAAGGGGGCGACAGAGGATGAGATGGTTGGATGGCATCACCTACTCAATGGACATGAGTTTGAGCAAGCTCCGGGAGATGGTGAAGGACAGGGAAGCCTGGCGTGCTGCAGTTCATGGGGTCACAAAGAGTCAGACACGACAGAGCAACTGAACAGCAAATGGATCCTATAGTTTCCTTTACGAATACTCATAAAATACTGTCTCATCTTCTCACAAGTGGGTAAAAGGACAAAGTCCTAGCTCCCCAGAGATGAGCCCCAGGTGCTTCTGAAGTTGTTTCTAAAGGCTGAAGCCCCGCAGGGCCTCCGGTTCTGAGGCTGAATCCTCAGGCAGAGGGAGCTGGACGTGGCTTCCTTCCAAGTCTGGACACAGTGCCAGTGAATTACAGAAAGCGGGTTTCTCCTCTCCCCAGAGAGAGGGCACCAGACTATTCCAGCAGCATTTCTCTCCCAATCAAGCTAATGGAGAAACAGAAGGGCAGAACCCAGTACCAGTACACGTTCTGACGCTGCCCATGGTTCAGAAAGTCACGCTGATGTAAAGGGGCTGGGATCTTCACAACAGAATCCTTTTACCTGCAGAGAACTCGCCTCGGCGCCCAGAGAGAGAGGAGGAAAAACACAACACTTGAACAGAAACCAGGATCGATTTCCCTCCTTCCCACTTGATTGTCATGTCAGAAGCAAAGAGATTTTACCATTTGTTTTTTCTTGGGTTTGGATTGAATTTGTTTTTATCCTTGCACATTACTTCTTTGACCACATGCTTCTTATGCCTGGAGTTGCTGTTTTGTTTTTTTTTTTTTTTTACTGTGGCTGGGGTGTGGTGAGAGAAAAAACATGATACCTTTTCACTGCAGTGTTAAAAAACGCTCACACTCAAAGTGAAAGCCAAGCTATTTTTAAATGAAACACTCATGACTGCATGTGTTTCTAAATAGCGAAGGAACTGAGAAGAAAAGAGCTGTACACAACTCACAAAGGAAGCTGGGTCCGTTCGTGTAAACTCAGAACATGATCAAAGCCCCCTGACCCCAGCCCGAGGGCAGAATCACGCTATTGAAAACAGGATAACCATCCAGTCAGAACCGTGGGCTGCAGACTACAAAATGAGGAAAAATTGTGTTATTTCACTCAGGGCCTAAAGGTACCTCCTGACCTGAGGATTTAGTGGAGATGCAGTCCTTAAATTCCGTAGCCAAAGGTAACAGCCCTCTTTCTTGTGTGGTAACACCCTAGCCCAGGTGATAAAGCTGTATCCTTGCCAGGGGATGGCCATTTTGATACACAGACACCAGAACCCGTTTTCAGCTTGATGAGCTGCAGCCTCGCTGAATGCATAGGTCAGGGGGCTCCCCTGACTTCCAGAAATGGGCAGCAGGCCTGCTCTTGCTTGCATCATCCCCTTCCCTCTGGAAGGCTAGGAAAGAAACCCGCCAACAGACAGATCATCTCAAGACATGTTTTCCTCTTGTCCTGAAGGAAAAGAAAGGAAAATGCAAAGACAGCGACCGCCCGCGTTCATCACCCTGCATTTTCTCCCCCTATTGATCGCACCCTGACATCCAAGCTGAAACACGACAACACGGCAAACGAAAGCAGAGAAAAAAAAACAACAAAACACTAACCAGAGAGACACTGCCCTCAACTCTCAGGCGCGACAGTTGCTTGTCCGAGTTCCTCATCCTCCCAGGGACTAGCAGACCGAAACCCTCAGCGGTTTCCTCAAAAACCCAGCCCCTGGAAAGTCAGAGGGTCAACATTCATGTTCTCAAGGTAACCCCGTGGGAGATAAAGACTTCCTTAGCTCAGTGCCTATGACGATACATTTCCTCCATTAAATAAATATCAACAATTAGACCAAAAAATTGTTGAGAAAGCCTTCTACTCTTGGATGGATTTTAAACGCACTTTCCAGCCTCCTAGAAATTGCTCGCATCTTGGATCCTCCTGAATATAGTCCCCCATTCTCTCTCTCTCACACACACACTTTATTAAGCCGAACACTGTCTTCTGAAGCCAAATGCCAAGTGCACTGAGACGCAGGCCCTACAATCGCTGGAGAAGGAGCGCTTCAGCCATACCATAAAGAAAATCAAGCTGCTACTACACCTTTATTTCAGGAGAAATGCTGACGAAATGAGGCCTATCACCGTTTCTTTCCCCACAAGGCGCCGCCTTCGTGGTGACTCACCTCCGTCTCAGGCCGGGTCTCCCCCCGCTCCTCGAGGTGTGGTCCCCCCGCAGCCCTTCCGCGGCCTTCTCGGCACAACGCGGAGTCTCGGGCAGATTGCGCGCAGGCCTCGTGCTTCCTGCCCCGGGCTCCCCACGTCAGAACAGGGAGGATCGTAAACGAGTGCTTGGACTCGAGGATCACTGCAAAGAAAACAGCTGCGCCTGAATGGGTTGAGGCTGTAAGGATCACCTGGGGATCTGGTTCAACTGTCTGAAGCCCAGACGCTATTCTGGTGCAGGAGGTCTTCGGGTTTTCTTTCAAGATACAGCCTCGTAGACTCTACTGTGTCCGTGAACCGTGCGGGTGGGAGGGGCAGAAGACCTTGTTAAAGACGCAGACGCTGATTCAGCAGGTCTGGGGGAGCCTGGACCCTCCCTGGGTTCCCTAAGAAGCCTCTGTGATAAGGGCGCTATTGGTCCATAGAAATACACTTATTTTTTAGCTTTTTATTTTGTATTGGGATATAGCTGATTAACAAACAATGCTGTGATAGTTTCAAGTGAACAGAGAAGGGACTCAGCCAGGCATGTGCATGTACCCGTTCTCCTCCAAACTCCTCTCCCTCCAGGCTGCCGCATAACTGACCAGCCTTCCCTGCGGGCTGCAGACAGAGGGTTTAAGCAGTGAAGGTGGACTGGTAAAGCCCACGACCCTCCGTCAGAAGAGGAAGTGGACCACACTTTTAGACCTCTGTTGCTCCTTGTGAGGTTTCTAGCTGTGTTTACTGTCTAGGGAGCTCTAAAAAGAGCAGCCGTCACCACTTCTGTAAACTAAGTACCTAGCAAAGCATGTAACACGTTATAAGGATAGTTTAAACAATATTGGTTGAAGAGATTTATTCCAAGAGTAAAAGCAGTAACTTGCTAAAGAAGAAAGAGACACTCAGCTATCCAGGTATCTAGAAACCAAAAAGAATGGGGAAAACATCTGTAAATCCAAAAATGGAAAACAAGAAAGAGTTAAAACAAAATTTTAACAAGATAACCAGGCTCTAACAGAGTTCAAGACCACAAGGAACCCCCCAAAAGCATGTGGAATCAAGGAAATCCTACGCACAAGCTCCTTTCCTTCAGTTTCATTTTCATCGGATTCTATCTTGGGAAAATGCTTGCTACAGAAAACTGCTTGCTTTTGCTGATCAATAGATCAAGGAACAGTCAAAGGAGATAAGGAACATCTAGGAAGGGAGTGCACTGGCATTAATAAATGCAGACAGGCCAATGTGAACACTGTGCTCAATTACCATTTCTGTGGACTGAGCAATTTCTGAAAAGTATTTTCAAGCCTAAGGAGCATCTGGCTCCACTTATGGGAATACTCTGACGCCACTGCCTCCCAATTTTCACCCGGCCCACTCAATCCTCTTCCTTTTACCGTTCCAATCTTAATACCCTCCCTACTGCCCTGCTTGGCCTGTGTGCCTGCTGCAAGCTAAGTCACTTCAGCGTGTCTGACTCTTTGCGACCCCATGGACTATATATAGCCCGCCAGGCTCCTCTGTTCATGGGATTCTCCAGGCAAGAATACTGGAGTGGGTTGCCATGCCCTCCTCTAGGGGATCTTCCCAATCCAGGGATCAAACCCAGGTCTCCCGCATTGCAGGTGGATTCTTAACCATCCGAGCCACCAGGGAAGCCCTTAGGAATTCAAGTCAAACCCTTTGCCAGTGTTCTTCTAGGTTTAGAAAAATAAGGGCAAGCCCCAAAGCTTGGCCATAAGTCAGTTTATAATAGATACTCTACATCAGTCTACTTTGCTAAGCACCAAACTTTCTCTGTCTTATCATAGGTATCTCTTGGAAATTCCCAATACTCTTAAGCCATTTTGCCAAAACAATGACTAACAGCATATTTATTCAGGTACAGTTCACCCTTTTGCAATGTAGAGACACAAACCCTGCACACACAGAGCTATGGGGAAGGTCACGTGAGACCAAGCACATCTGCAGAGGATGCAGTTTAGGTGCAAGTCCCGTGTGCAAGGCTGTTTCCCATGTTACACAGTCACAGAGGAGGGAAGATCTTTGACGGAACGCCAGCTGGGGGATAACTTGCCAAGCAAACATTGCGATCCACTGCCAACATCTCCAGATAACTCTTCTCGGAAAGAGAATCTCTTCCTGTGATGAACGAACGTTTTGACGTGGTGATTAATCACAATTATGCTGGGGGAGCTGCCTGCAGTTCTCCTCCCACAGAATCCTACAAGAGCCTCCCCAATGCCACAGACTACAAAAGGGCGCACCCAAATTTGTTTTAATTGACAACTGACCAGGAAATTGAGCCAAACCTCCAGAGGAGACATCTGTCATTATAGTTTCTCCTAAAAAGAAATGGGGCTTCCGCTTGCCCATTAGTGCTGAGTAAAGGGCAGAACTCTTCCTCAAGTCTGTTGCTTGAAAATATTGATCTTTATTTGCATCATCACTCATTCATTCACTGAGCCCTTCATGATGCTTCAGTGAATCTTTTAAAACTTAACTTCCTAACAGTAAGTTATTCTGAAAGAAGATTTTACTAAGTTCATTGATCCTCTTTTGCCAAGCTCGCAACTCCTGAATCTGGACAAATTAAACATGGTAAAGATTTCCTATGCCAGTTGAGGGACATTCTCTAGAAATCCAGAAAGCTTTTCTTCAGCTCCAAGACCAAGAAATGAAAGAAAGAAAGAAAGGACAGGGGTGAGGGAGGGAGAGAGGGTTGGTAAGAGAGAGGGAATAAATCATGTAAGATCCATATTTCCAAAACTGAAAGGACCAAACAATTCAACTAACATATATTAATCTTTATTCTGTAACAGAGACATAAATAACTTTATGAATTCATATGACCTGTACAAAAGACAAAATAAGATATTACACTAAGTTCAGATATGGAATATTTGGATTTACTATTAGCTGAACAGATAAATCTAAACAATCTTAGGAGTTAAGGCAAAAACCAGATGATACTTCAAACACAACAGAAGGTTTGAAAAATAGGTATAATTAAAAACAAGGGCATCCCATCTCCAGTTAATAAAGTAGTCATGTCTGAGGAAAAAAAAATCCCTTAGGTTTTAATAAAGTGGCTATTATCAATCATGTTAATTAAAATGAGCAATAAAGTATAAGATTTCCCATGGAGGAGAGCTGTTTTGTGCAGGTTTGAGGATTGAGCACTGAAGAATTCGGATATGCAACTTTTTCTGTGTTAGATTTATGATCTATTCTTCCTACTAGAAAATATAATTTGGAAAATATGACTCTTTCACATATATAATTAAAATACAACTATGAAGCATTCTTTTTTTTTTTAAGGGAAGTCGTGTGGGTGATCTCATAGAGTAAATTTGCGGGCAAGCCATTACCCTATTTGTCGAGAAGACACAGAGTCAGAAATTACCTTAAGAGAACCAAACAAACTAATCTCAAAGGAATAAAAACAAGTGTAACCAGTATATGGACACAGCACACAATTCTTTGGCAGGATCACACGAATCATTGATTGAAGTCAGAACTTTATATATAGAGTTCTCTAATTATCAGACCCGGTTGCCGGTCTTTGAAAACTGACTAAATAAAATGCCACATCTGCAACAAATTCAGTGATTCCAGGAAATTAAACTCAGAATAAACCTTGCAGACAGCTTTGAATTGTTACACTGAAGCATAGATGGGTATCAACTGTGTTGAGTCCCAATCCGAGTACACTGAAACACACACAAAAATAATCTGTGGAGCTCGGTACTGGTTCAGACAGGCCTAGCATCCTTACAGAGAATCCACATTCGCCCATGAGAAACCAGTGAAAGACATGAATCCCGTGAAGCGGAAGTGATCCTTAGGAAGTCAGGGGCGGGCCGCCCCTCCCCGGACGAGCATCACGGAGACCTCGAATCCTATAGGGGGAACACCAGGAAGCCAGAGAACGTGGAGTACTGCCAGCCTCCGACCAAGTTACCTTTCTCCAGTTTTAGGTAAACCTTATCCTCCTTATCCAGGTAGAGCAGGACCCCGTTCGTGGCAGCCTCACGTGTCACGTCTTTATCCCCGGCGAAGGCAGATATGACTGGTTTTCCGTTTAACATCAGGTTAACCTATAAGGAACAAAACAAGACACCGAAGAGCTCTCTCTAAAGTCAAATGAATGAATGAATGAATGAAACAGATTCACGGTTATAGAGAACCAACTAGGGTTACCAGCGAGGGGAAGGAAGGGGGAAGGAAAGACAGGGGGAGGGGATTAGGAGGTAACACTGGCTGTGTAGCAAATGAACAGGCTCCAAGGATATATGTGTACAGCACAGGGAGACACAGTCATTATTTTATAATCACTTTAAATGGAGTGTAATCTATAAAAATATTGAATCGCTATGTTGTTCACCTGAAACTAACAATATTGCAAATCAACTATTCTGCAATAGAAAGAAAGAAACAAGGAAAAGAAGGGAGGGGGGAGTGGGAGGGAAGGAAGGAAGAAAGAAAGCATCTCTCTACAAAACATCTACAAGGGTCCAGGGTCAAGGGAGGAAGCCATGTCTAAGATGATCAACCTGGTAACGTATCTGATGTCCAGTGAATACATCCCTTTCCTTTCAAATTAGCTAGCTGTGACGGCTAGGCTTAGTGTGATCTTACTGAGCTGATCTTTTTAACTTGAAAAAAATTAATTTCTCCCACAAAAATTTCCTTAAATGCTCACAGAAGATCACCATCCATAGAGAAAAATCGAGCCATGTGAAACCTGACTTCCCCTCAGGACATAAATCAGGCCTCCTACTTTATTTATCTCTCATATTCAACAGCAAGTTTTCGGTGAGGACACATGCCTGTGGCTTCCCAGTGCATTAGTGAGAATTACCCCGCCCTTTGCTCTGAGAAGTTCGGGGACAGCAAGGCTCTACTAACATCTCTGCAGGTTGACTGTGCAGCTGAGACATGCATAGTGCTAGATAAACATCAGCTGAAATTATAGAATTTGAGTGTCCACTGTGATTTCTTCTTGTATTTTCCCTGATAAGAAATGTACATTAAAAATAATAATCACTACTACCACTGAAGAGTTTAATGATGGATAATTAGCAACAAATCAAATTTATTACCTTCACTCCATAGTAAAATTTTGATTATACTCCGTCAAATATTACCTAAATTTCTAAATATTGGAGTTTGGGAAAAGCTTTTCCATGGGAGTAGATTTGTTTACTAGATATTCATTCCTTTTATGTCAAAAATTAATATTGAATAAATTATGAGGCTGATCAATTTATCCATTCACTAAGATATGTAAAAGTGGTAGATGTGTAATCTAACATTCATCTGGACACGATGTGACTCAGTGGTAAAGAATCTGCCTGCAATGCAGGAGACGTGGGTTTGATCCCGGGGTTGGGAAGATCCCCTGGAGAATGAAATGGCAACTCACTCCAGTATTCTTGCCTGGAGAATCCTATGGACAGAGGAGCCTGGCGGGCTACAGTCCATGGGGTCACAAGAGTTCATACACAACTTAGCAACTAAACCACCATCACCAATATACAATACAAACATTGAACAGATAATTTAAAAAGTATCCCAAAATTCCATAGACATATACTGGTATTACTGAGTGTCCGCATATTTGAATATTATAGGAATTAGCTCCATCATTGTACTTGAGTGTGAGTTCAAGCTTGTTCCTTAGAAAGCACAGCACAAAATATATTAACTGTGGAATTGCAATTGGTAAGAATTCACTAATTTCAGAGTAACTGAGGATAAACTACTTAGAAGATAAACATAGCATATCCTTTCTTTAAAAGTATATTGAATAATTGTTCCTTCAGCAATTTATTTTCTCTTAGTTGTTAACTGCAGTTCATAATTTTTAACAATGACAGCAAATTTGTTTTATTTAGTAGGTACTTGTAAAACTCTAATAGTCTTAGTATTTTTTGTTGTTGTTGTTAAAAATTCAGGTAATTTTTGCACATGCATTAAAAGCAACCAAGGTCTTATAAAGAGATTTGTGCCACTGAATTTTTACTATTTCCTTCCTTCCTCCCTATTTTCTTTTTTAACAAAGAAAAGTAGCTTTAAAAACTATGCTTTTTAAGTGATTTGTTGTTATTAAGGTAATAAGTTCAACTGTGTATTTTTCTATATGCTTCTTGTCACATATTTTTCTACATGCTTCTATGCTTCATAGAAGGCGTTACTGAAATTACATGTTTTAAAAATAAACTACTATGAAGATGGCTATTTTTACAATGATAACACATAAATACTTAAATACATAGCCCACTATAGATAAACAGTGTCATTTCAGAGAGGGAACAGGTCAAAAGACATACCTGTATTGTTTGGCTCTGGTATACTTTAATTACGTGAAAACTGAAACTGTAAATTCCTTTCCTGGGTGCTACAAAGACAGACTCCAGGGTGAAAAAATTACCCACGTTTACTAGAATCTACAAATAAAAAGAATAAACACAGTCAACTATTACAATACTCTCTGTAAATAAAATCAGTGTTCTTCCTTCCCTTTTCTTTTCCTTCCTATTTTCTTTCTTAACAAAGAAAACTAGCTTTAAAAAACCACAGAAAATAAAACATGGAGTTATATTCCCTTTTTCTTTAGTGACTTGGAAAACAGATTTGTATGTTGGAAGGTTGGTCTTTTTAATGTTAGAAGAAAAAAATAAAGTCAGAGCTTTGTATTCATGCCTCGATTTCCAGCAAGGCCGGCTGGCTTTGAACATGTGGGGCTTATAAATACTGGCTGTACCTTCAGAGTCAGAAAAAGGCATCAGCCCCACTTCTACATGCCCACCCTCTGGAGCCTTCACATGTCCAGAGATGGCGTTCCCAGGCCAGCCAATTGCATCCAGGCTCTCTACAGGCCCTCCTGGATGCGCGCACAGAGGTCTGGATGCCCCCTCCACCAGGCGGCGTGATCCGTGACACTGAACAGCTGGTGCCCAAGTAATGCGAATGCCTGGCCCTCCTCTGAGCCTCCGCCAAGCCTCAGCTCAGATCCACAGCCACGCGTTCCCTTCCTATGCCACCCAGGTCTTAACTGTAAATATTTTGGCCATGATGGAGCCTTTGCAGGCTGCCAAGGAGTAGAGACTGTGAAACAGGTGGCATTCTCTGTTCTCCCCAGTGTTAGTCAGCATCCGTGCCCTGATCAATTGCCTGCTATTTGTTTAAAAGTTCAAGGGACAAAAAGGAAGACTGAAATAAAGTGCTGGTTCCCAAGAAAACAGCAGTGCATTCTATATTCTGAGATGTTCAGCTTTGTTCTACTGATTATGAAATTAACTCTGCATTTCAATAGATGACCTCTTAAACTAAATGCCACATGTGACAGAGTGAGAGAATGTGTGTGTGTGTGTGTGTGCGCGTATTGGGGATGGGGGTAGCAGGCAGGGTATAACTAAGGTTTCTTCCATTTCTCTCCCAGAAATAAATCTAGAAGTGGCATTCAGAAAAATCAGATGTCCTTACAAAAATACATTTCTGTCATATCAATGGCAATCCGCTACTGTTTCTTTTAAACACTACATTCAGGCTAATATTAAGCCCTTTGCGTAATTCCCTAGACATACTATTACCTGTGAGCAATGTATCATAATATGGTGACGGTCAGGTAGATGTACCACGCTCAACCCCCAACTTAAAATGCATATGTGTATATCATTTTATTCTGCGATTACTCCTTTTTCCAAGTAAGCATCAGATTTCTTTCCCTGACCCTATGATCGACGGTCTTTCAGCAACAGATCACCAGCTATGCAATACTTCCCAACAGAGGTTTTACAAAGACTTCTTTAGGCACATTTAAAATAATTTGAGGTACTTAGCAGGGACTTCCTGAATCAGACGCAAGTAGCATAATTCATTAGCAATAATGGAGCTAGCTGATTAGTGTTGACTACACATAAGACTGAATGTTGACTGTACATTGTAATTAGAGCGCCCAGGCACCTCGAGATTTATTACCAAATGTGTCTTATTGTCTCTAAGATGCAAGAGGACCCAGAACAGGAGAGCAAACCCTTCTCCTCTTCTAAATGACAGAAAGGTCACTGAACATAATGCACTGTACAGAGGACCGTGCAGGGTCCACAGTATTTAATTAATGCACTGAAATACAGACCAGGGGTCGTGCTAGACTTTATTTCCATCAAGATGAAAAATACTGCACCAAAACCCAAAGGGGTTGCTTAATTCTTTTAAAATGATGGCTTTTCCATAGGAAGCCCCAGAGAGGCATTCTCTGTCTTTGACCTGCTGGAGAGTACATTACTTAGTAACAATTAAGTAAGGAAGAGAAATGTCACCTCACCGCTCCCCAGGCACATCCTGCAGCGCCACTTAACCCATGCCCGTGCCCATGAGGCATGCCACTGTGAACCACACACACAGGACTTCGGAATTTAAAAGACTCGGGTGCAGCAGAGGCTGAAATGATCAGCCTGGAGTCTGTTTTCAGTTTTAAGACTCCTTCCTCAGCCGATATCCTGGGGTTTCTCAGCAGCTAGACCCCCGAGCTCCGATCGCGAAGATGAAGCTCCAGTGGCCATCAGTCGCTCCCTGTCCCCTGTCCTCAGCCCCCAGCCCTCTCTCCCCACTACTTCCCGGGTCTCTGAAAGGGCAGGAGCGGGGGACGGAGAAAGGCTTCCTGGCACTTCCCTACAGGAGCTCAGCGCCGCTGCCCATTGCTTCTCTCCTCCTCTCAACTTTTCTCCAAGTAGCGGAGGAGGGCTTTCTGCGGCAGCCGCGCCTGGGACCGAACAGGGGGCGAGATCTGACCCGGGCCCCCGCTGCCGCCTCCGCAGCCCCCTGCGGGGTCTGTGCAGAGTGTGGACCCCTCCCAACCCACCCCGCCCAGGGCTCCCTCTAGGGAGAAGCTTCTCCATCCGGGAGGAACACTATCATCTGTTCGGCCCTGCAAAGAGTCCCCTGCCTGCCGGGGGACTGCCTCCGCGGCCACCGCCAAGGAGTGGAGGCTGGGCGCCAGGCTCGCGCCCAGAGACTGCGAGGTGCAGGGACCAGGACCCGCTGGCTCTGGCAGACCTGTTGCTGCTCAGCGTGTCCCAAGCTCTCCCTGCGGCTCTGCGCTGCCAGCCCCTCTCCCATCGCCCCAGCAGCTCTCCGGAGGCCAGGAGGGAGTGGTGGCGGGCTGGGGCGGGGGAGACCTCAGAAGTTTCACATCCCGACGCACGGAGACGCCAGTGCAGACCAGGCTCCCTGCACCGCAATCAGGGCGGCTCGGCCTGACCAGACGACCCGGGGCTCAGCCGCCTGCACGTCGCCCCTCCCGCTACCCGAGCCCTGGCCTCCCGCGCCCCCGGGGCTCTGACCTGGTCGAAGTAAATGATGCGCGTCTTGTTGCTCATCTCGGACGGCTCGTGGTTGGTGCTGCGCACCGCCGAGAAGGCGACCTTGGAGTTGGCCGCCCGGACCGAGATCCCCAGGGGCGAGGAGGAGGAGCCCTTGGAGTCCGTGGCCGGGTTCGAGTCGCACACCACGAGGCACTTGCCCTCCAGCACGATGGGCTCCGTGTCGTTCTGCGCCCAGACGCGCAGCCCCGGCAGGGTGAGGGCCAGCAGCAGGGCCGGCAGGGCGGCCGGCGCCCGGCGCCCGGGGCCCATGGCGAGCGAGGCTGGGGGCCGCCGCAGCCCGCCGGCGTTCCCTCGCGCCCGCGTGGCCTCCTCCCCGGGACCCCGGCGCTGGGGACGGTGCGGGCGGCTAGATGCACCACGCGGCGGGGCCGGCGGCGGCGCGCACACCTCCGGCAGCTCCGTGGTTTGAAGTCAGAGTTCCCCCTCGCGCTGTCTCGCTGGCTCTGCTACCTTCGTCCTTTAAGGAGCTCATGCAGAACCCCCTCCCCCGCCCTCCTCCGCCCGAGATCAGCCCTGCCTGGGACCCCCGCACCCACCCTTGTTCCTAGACATCTAAGTCGCCGAACCCTCCCGTTCACCCCTCAAAGAGGAAAATGATCAGAAATCCTCACCCCAAACCTAAGCTCCCCCAGGTGAAGCGCGCAGCAGGAAAAACCAAGGGGACTCGGAGAAGCCCCGCGGTCGGGGCCAGGGTCGTCCCGGTTCGTCTCCGGCTGGCGGCGGGGACGGATTACAGAAGCCGAAGGTGTTTCCCGGAGCGGGAAGAACCCGCGGCTGTGTTCATGGCCAGGTCTCTAGCGACTCTCGATCTCGCTTGGTCAAAAAATTCCCCAGAGCTTGGCGTCTCTCGGAAGGCGGCAGGGCGACAGCGGCTAGCCGGGTCCTCAGCAAGGAGGCAAAAATCCGCGGGATCCGCTGCACGGCGACGGGCGGCTGGCCCCAGAGCCCTTGCCCGCCGCCGCCGCGCGCCGCGAGCCCCCGCGCACAACTTTCCGTGTCCTCGCGCAGCCGGGGGGCGCGAGGCGGGCACACGCGCGCTATTTATAGGAGCGCACGCGGGCTGGGCTTGGCTCGCCTCTCAGCCCGCCGACCCCCCGGGAAGGGGAAGACGGCCGGGGACCCTAGCTAAGCAGCTCCCGCCTGGCCTGGAACAGACTCCCGGCACTCGAGGCGCACGGCTCCGCTGGCCGCCGAGGTCTGAGGGCCCCCAGCCCAGGGGGCGCGCGGCACCTAGACTGTGCGAGGGACAGGCGCCCAGCGCCCCGCGCCCGCCCAGCTTCCGCGCCCGCTAGCCCCCTCCTCGGTGCGGGCTGGCGGAGAGGGCCGAGGCGACCCGGGACTTCGCCGCCGAGAGGAGCGCGGCGCTACCAGCCCCGCCCGCGGAGCGAAGGGCGGCAGCGGCGGCGCGCGGCTGGGGACTCAGGGAGGGGCCCGCGCCGCCGGCCCGACCGCGCCCAGCGCAGCGCGGGTCTCGCCAAGCCCGAGGACCCGGAGACCTCCGGGGAGCCTTGGGGTAAGCCGGAGCCGCTGGGAGCAGGCGCCCGAGGCCTCCTGCTCTGGAAAGGGGGGCCTCACAAGCCTCTGGGTGCACCTTCCCCCCACACCGCCAGTCCATCCCAGGCAAGACCAGGGGAGAAAGGGAGTTAACTCAGCAAGAATCAGTCCTCGGAGCCTTAGCCCTCCAACAGGCAACCCCCCCGCGGAGAACACTGCACCTCTCCGTGTGCTGCCCTCGCCCTGTGCCTGCCCAGTGCCATCTTGGCCTCTGATTGGCACGGTTTAGCGGCCTCCTCTGCAGCCCCCGCTGGGAGGGAAAGGCTTGTCTGGTGACCCGCTGCCTGAACTTGACCAAGTCACTCATCTTTCTGAGACGGAGGGGCTCCACTAATCAAGGCCCCACGGGCCCTCCACTTCTGTGACGCTTTGGGGTCATCACTCCCCTCCCAAATTCCTTTCAGACTCCCAACTGCCCAGGTGTCCCAGAGGACAGGCCCTAGGTCTTTAATCAAACAGAAAGTGTTTATTGAGCAATGTTCCCCAGGTGGATGGCGTCCTACTCCTTCCTGAACGAAGAACACCCTCTTCAGCCTGAATTCAAGCTGCTCCAAACAGAAGTCAGACCTGTGTCTCCAGGCTTGTCCCCTCATCAGGTCCTTCCAGAGGGCTATGTGTTGAGCCACAAGCATCGCACTGCAGCTCCAATTGTTAAAATCAGAAATACTTTTACCAATTGGTACATCCCCAGCCCCTACCTCCATATAATCTTGCAACTAAGGTTCCTGGAGCCAAAGGGGCCCGCAGAGGGTGCTCCAGCGAGGCCAGTATCAGCTCTGAGCGTGGGGCCCGGTGCCCTGCTGTTTGTCAGCTGTCGAGTCACTGAGCCACCCCAAGCCTAGCGGAGCTTTTCACCTGAACCCTGGCTGCACTTTGCACCTCCCTCCTGGCTTTTAGCACAATCTGCTGCGAGAGCCGCCGCAGCTTCTTCTCATTTGATGCTGCCTTTTGAGGACAGGGACTGGATCTAATGTGGTTCCCCTTTGCCTCCTGTAGGAGTACTCTGCCTTTCTGGTCCAAAACAGTTCTTTGGTAACTAAGACCTGGGCTGTTCAATTTCAGGCTGGAAGAACTTTGAGGAAAAAAAGCTCTGTTGACTACAACAGTTTTAAATAGTCAATTAAGTTGTCTTCCCTGCAACCCCAGTATATTCTCCCAGCATCCTTGTCTTCTCTGGGTGTCTTTCTTCCTGCAAGAACTCGGGGTTTAAAGAAACTTCTTCCCTCCCTCTTTTCCTCTCTACAAAGTACTCATTTTGTAGCCCCCAAATCCAGCGTAGTGATCATATTAGGGACTCAGAAATTGATTGTGAAATGACTGACTCCGCCAGAGAGAATGTCAGTATCAGCCATTCACCTTATAATATAAACTGGCTTAAATGAATCTCTCTCAGTAAAATTTAAATGCAATGCCTCCTAGGTAACTGGAGATGAAAGTCTTGGTTCCTTACTAACAGATGGTCCCCTATTTAGGGGGTTCTAAAGATGTGGAACACTGCATTTTCTTTTGACTCCTACTGGAGAAGCAATCTGACATGGTAAATCACAGGGCCTTGTCTCCCGTTCCCATCACAGGTGATTGAACAAGGGGAGGCCCTGGGTTCTAGGGCTGTTAGTCCATTCGGTACCAGAAGCCTATGCTTCTGTGTCCTGATTCCACCAGATAAAGTGGGGCTGGTGCTTTTCTCTGGGATCTGAGTGGGGCACAGATGGTCTCCAGTAAGCGCTGGGTCCTGCAGAGGAGAGGCCTGTCGTCTCCTGAGCTGGCTGTCCACGGGCCGTGTGCAAGTTTAAGCAGACGGGCATGCTGGAGGAAACAGGAGGTGACCACTCTGGTGGACAGAAGCCAGTTCTCTGCACTTCTGAGACACGGAAGGAGTGACGGAGCGAACTGTCTCCAGCTTGTTCACTCCTAGTCACAAGACATCCAGCAACCTTGAGTTTTTTGAGAGGCTCCTGCATCCTTGTAATAAAACTCATTTCACTTGAGCTGGTTATAGTAACCTACTACTGTTCCTCACCATTCAGGATCCTCATTAGAACTACATCCCAGAAATCATACCACACAAGCCCTTGCATCTCCTGCCAAAAGACATTACCAAATCCAATTCCCTGCCTATGGGACATGTTTTCCTAACATTTGGGGAACAGAAGCATCGCCTGCTCCCCAAGCTTTCTCCAGCCCCAGCATCCCCAGGAGGAAAGAAACAGGATCAAATCCAAGTTTCATTCCAGCCACAACACACATCTGCTTCTTCCTTCCCTCTCTACCTACCTCCTTTCTCTTTCTTTCTTGTTGCAGATGTACTGTTAAAAATCCTAGTTGTGACTGTGACACAAATGTGTCACTTTTCTGAGATTCCCAGGCTGCATTTGATTCTAGGAATTCTGTTGCTAGACCTTTAGCAATTTCACTTCTCTGCATCTGTGCACATCGTAAAGTAAATTATTAGAAGTATTAAAACCTGAACTATTCTTGCATAGGACAGTAATACTCCTGTGGTCAGTAACATTCCATTACATTTATGTACCTTGTTTTCTTTATCCATTCATCCATACATTCACGGACATTCGGGTTGCTTCCAATGTCTCGGCTACTGTGAATAGTGCCACTGGGAATCCTGGGGTGCTTTCCAAACACTGGTATCTTTCCAAATTAGAGTTTTCCACTTTCTGGGTATATATCCAGGAGTAAGATTGCTGGGTCATATGGTAGCTCTATTTTTAGTTTTTTAAGGCACCTCCATACTGTTCTCCATAGTGGCTATACCACTTTACCTTCCCAGCATCAGTGTAGGAGGGTTCCCTTTTTTCTCCACACCCTCTCCAGCATTTATTATTTGTAGATATTTTGATGGTGGCCATTCTGACTGGTGTGAGGTGATACCTCATTGTAGTTTGATTTGCATTTCTCTAATAATTAACGATAAATCATCAGGATCAAATCCACTCTAATAAAATGTCTGTCTGCAATGCGGGAGACCCTGGTTCAATCCTTGGGTTGGGAAGATCCCCTGGAGAAAGGCATGGCAACCCACTGTGGTATTCTTGCCTGGAGAATCCCATGGACAGAGGAGCCTGGCAGCTACAGTCCATGGGGTCTCAAAGAGTTGGATACAATTGAGTGACTATCACTTTCTTTCTTTTAATAATTAGTGATGTTGAACATCTTTTCATGTGCCTATTGGCCATCTGCTTATCTTCTTTGGAAAAATGTCTATTTAAGTCTTCTGCCCATCTTTTGATTGAGTTGTTTGCTTTTTTAAGAGAGATCTTGAAAATTTTGATCCATGCTTAGGTCCAAGAAAGGGAGGCTAATGAGACAAAGGGGATTTAGTGGAAGGGCTATATGTCACAAGTCTAAGGGCAAAACTGAGCCTTGGGAATGTAGCAAAGCCTTGTGGATAACCCAGAATGTTGCCTTTCCTCTGTCTATCTAGCATCTATCTATCAACTTATCTACTGTCTACTACTAAATATCTAGATCTATCATCTACCTATCTGTCTATCATCTATCTATATCTCCATGTCTCTCTCTTTCTGGCACAACTTCCCAGGTTTTGCTCACTGCAATCCAGCTTTCTCTGAAGCTTACATAGTAGACAGTGGCCACTGACACCCCCAAACTGTAGACATGACAGATCCAACCCCCCAGGGGGGCCCCCGAATCTCAGGGAACAGACGCCCTGCCCCCGGGACCATGCGCACCCCTCGTAGTGCACGCACGGTGATTCTCATAGCTAGGTGTGTGCAGAACGGGAGCAGGCTCCAGAGGAGAGTACAGTTCCTGAAAACTCCTGCAAGTAATGCGTGATGAAGGGAAAAGGAGCCAGAGACAGACTAGTCTGTAATGTGTGATTCCATGTTAGCAGACTGCAAGTGTATATAGATATGGATATTTTTGTTATTCAAAGGAAAAATATGAAAAAGTAGATGGCAAATTGTTAACAGTAGAGAAACAAAGTAAAAGGAAAATAAACTTAATTTTACTTCATCAGTTTATGATTTGAATGGCCACAGCAATCATATATTACCTCGTGTTTCACATTTAATATTGTTTTTTTAAAGGAAAAGGGTGCTGGAAAGAATGCCCAATAGAAATCTACTACATTGACTTTTTTTTTATAATTTAAACTTAATTAAAGTTTGGAGAGAAAAAGAACTAACATTCTTTTTCATAAGCTGAATTGGTTGAACTACAATTTCCTTTCTTTTGTCATATTGATCCAACTCTAAAAAATAACTCACTCAAAGTCTAGGAAGACACCCAGACATATAAAGCCTCCCAGTCCACATTTAAGAAAAAAAATTACATTGCAACTGGTAAGCTCATGAGTAGTATCAAAATAGCTGATTACGTTTTGGTTGAGCCCAGCTCCTCATAGAACGTGTCAGCACCTGGGAACAACCACAGCCCGTGCTGGTCATGTTTATTTCTGTCGCAGACACAAGGAGGATCTGGATGTAGCGTCCAAATCAGTGGCTGCTCATAAGAATCTGCTGGGAGGCTTATCTTCAGTGCAGATCCTCTGGCCCTAGTCTGAGATGGTGGTTCTTCTCACAAATTGGAAATCTGTTTCTTAACCAACACCTGGGTGAACCTGAAGCAGATGGCACTGTGACTTTGTAGATGCCACTGGTGGGGTACATCCCCCAAGGGTCCTTATGCAGTCAGGTTATTATTCCTTTGGTTGAAAATAGGGCACTTAGATCAGCTTCATCTTCTACTGGCTCTATGACCACAGGGGAAGTTACAGACCTTCTTTCAGTCAGGAAAACTGCAGTTATAAAAAAAAAAAAAATACTCAGTCCATAGTTCATGGTGGGGATTGAACAAGGAAGCATAAGCAGGGTGCTTAGCTCAGTATTGGGAACACAAGAAGTGCTTAATTAAGAGTAGTGACTGTTATCATTAATTTCTGGTATCTATTCATGACTAAAGGCAAGGGTGCACCACAGCACCCTGGACCAAGGCTCATTGACTGTTGGCGAGAAGCGGTCACAGTTGAACCTCACTGACATTATAACAGGAGAGAACACAGCTTCCCCAAGCAGAGGAGAGACTCAAGTTCCAGATGCCCAGTGCAGACACAATAACCAAAGTCAATCTATGGGCAAGCTTTTGCCATTAGATGAGTGCCTGAGTTTTAGAGCGATGAGGCTGACAAGAGTTAAGCTGCAATAATTCTACCTGGCTAAAGCCCAACTTAAGAAGGCTGAGTGTTGAAGAATTGATGATTTTGAACTGTGGTGCTGGAGAAGACTCTTGAGAGTCCCTTGGACTGCAAGGAGATCCAACCAGTACATCCTAAAAGAAATCAACCTTGAATATTCATTGGAAGGACTGATGTGGAAGCTGAAACTCCAATACTTTGGCCACCTGATGTGAAAAACTGACTCATTGGGAAAGCCCCTGATCCTGGGAAGGATTGAAGGCGGGAGGAGAAGGGGACGACAGAGGATGAGATGGTCAGATAGTATAACTGACTCAATGGACATGAATTTGAGCAAACTCCTGGAGACAGTGAAGGACAGAGGAGGCTGGCGTGCTGTCGTCTGTGGGGTCACAGAGAGTCGGACACGACTTAGTGACTGAACAACAACCACAAAGCTCTTAGGTAAAATTAAGGCACCAGGCAACTTGTGAGCTTCCTGCAAGAATGGTCAAAGAGTTTTGATTTCTTTTTTATTTCTTCCTTCCCCATTCTCTTAATCATGGGGTCTCATCACTCAGAGTATCTGAGAGATGCGTTTAGTGAAAATGAAAGTCAAGCACGGGTGGTGGGAAACAGCCATCAAGGTCAGAGGAACCGGAAAGCCATGTGGGGATGGGAACCAGACAGAGGTGTCCTGAGGAGCTGGTCATCCAACTACTTACTTGGCAGTTGAAGGTCCTAGAAGCTTTTCATTTCCCTGAGCTTCTCTATCCATCTTGAGGGGGAAGAGGGAGAAAGCTTCAGTCCACAAGGTCACCCTCATCTCTACTGCCCTTCACAGCACCTGCCTGGGGGCAGTGTGGGGAAGGCGGCCTGAACTGGCGGGGAGCAGACTGGCTGCACCCCCATTGCGTCTCTCAGATGAGCCTCTCTCATGGCTGCATGTGACCTCGTGTTTAAAGAGAGGTATCTTCCTACAACACAGCCGCTGAAAGCAAGCCAACCACTTTGTCTGGCTCCCAGCTGAAAAAACGGCAATCTGTTTTGACTCTGACGGAAAATGTACTGGTGGTGGGCTCCCTGGGAGCAGCTGTGTCAGCTGCCACTGTCAGAGTTCCAGGAGCACTTGATCTGAACAGTGCTCCCCTCAGGGCCTCCCGAGTGGCGCTAGTGGTGAAGAACCCGCCTGCCAACGCAGGAGACATGGGTTTGGTCCCTGGGTCGGGAGGATCCCCTGGAGGAGGGCATGACAGTCCACTCCAGTATCCTTGCCTGGAGAATCCTATGGAGAGAGGAGCCTGGTGGGCCACAGTCCATGGGGTCACAGAAAGTACATGGCTGAAGCAACTTAGCATGCACGCATGTACAATATTCCCTTTGTGTGCTGAGTTTAGAGTCTAACCCTGCAATACATTGCAACTCCATTGGTTCCCCTCTATGTCTGAAGAAGCCTCAATTGCTGATAAATTCTCCCATTTAACTGAGATATAGATCTTTATCTATATCTTTATCTGAGATATGTTACCACCCTGATTTCACAGATGAGGAAAGAGAGGGTCTGAGAGGCTGCTGCAGAAGGGGTGGATTTGATTGCAGGACACCTGTCTTCATGTCTTTCCCATAAGACCATATAAGAAAGGTTGAAAAGAAAGGGCAATGGAGCTTTTGGTATGTTCAGAACTAATTTTTTGCCTGTGATGAACCAAATTCAGAAGAGAAACTGACTGTATCTATAGAAGTATTAATATCAGTAGAGAACAAACAAGGATGAAACTTAAGGAATAAGAAGACAGATCTCAAATCACAGAATTCTAATAAAAGCTATTGACCATAAGCCCAAGGTGGAGAGGTATAGGTATATGTGTGTGTATAAACATATATAATGAATTAAATAACAAATGTTTATATGTGTCATTAGATACATTAGATATTGTCATTAGATACATGGTCAGATCAGCTCATGACCTCAGAGTTTTGTGTGCGTTTCATTTACAGTGATCCCCAGGGTTGCAATTTCACATTCACTGTCTTTTCATGTGACTCAAATGCTCTTCCCCATCGTGCTGTAAGTTCCATGAGGGCAGAAAAGAACTGCTTTTTGCTCACCATAATATAGCTGATTTCTCACAACAGTTCCTGGCGCATAGTACACATGTGTTAGATATTTGTTGAAGTTAAAGAATAAAGCGATGTGGCATAGATTCTAACTTTGGCTACCTTCTCTGAGTGTATTTCCAATTACAACACTAGTTTCAAAAATTTACTTACATTTTCTCTAATCCTCATGCGTTCTTCATGATCTGTAATAACCCACCCTCTGTACTGGAAATCTGATGCATTTCAGGGAAAACGTTCAGTGGCCCTTCCTTTCCCTGGACACCAGTCTTCACAGCTCTGCCATGCTTTCCCTTCCTCATGCTGGGTCGTGAGTGTCTCAGTTTTGGCCAAGCTACTGGCTCAGCCACTTTCTTTTCTGCCCCTGGGGTTCTGATAATGCCTCCTCTTTGTTAGATTGTGGGCTCAATGAAGCAAAATCTGCCCTTTGCCTACTAATTGGGTACCTGCAGGATTCTAGGAACAGTTCCAAGGTGAGAGGCTATGGCTTCTGAATCCGTTGGCTTCTGGCTTCTGGCTGTCTGGGCTGGCTGTGGGCATCCTGAACGACAAACAATACACCAACTAACTTGACACTCTTGGCCATCTGTCTGTTGGCTAAATAACTACCTCTTGGATAAACCAACTTATCACTGAGGCAGCTGGTGTTTGAGAGATTGACTGAGCTGAACAGCTTCTGGGTTGGGTCCAATATTTCCTGACCACAAAAAAAAAAAAAGAATTCACAGGGCTTTGAATGAGCTTTGTGGAGTCTTTATAAAGCAAAAGAGATAAGAAAAGCAAAGTGAATGAGGAAATAGATGGGCTGTGCTTCAGAGCACGGCTTTGTGCAGCATGGGTCACCGCACTCCCCTTGTAGCTGTGTCTCATTCTGTCTCCCTTTTACCATCCACACATCCTCCACTTTTCTGCTTTTCTAACTCTCTTCCTATATTTTTTTTCTCAAGTTCCCAGTCTTACACTCCACTCAGCCAGTAGGTAATTAGGGCTTACACAGGGCGTTGATTAGGGCGAGGGTGGAAACTCCAGTGCTGTCAGGGCTGTGGCCGGCATCTGCAACTCTTTCTGGTTACTCAAGGGTAGAAACCCCTTCTCACCTCTGGGACCCTTCTCCTCAAGGAGCAGAGCTGAGAGCACCAGATAGTTGTGTCCAGCTTCCCTTGCAGCTAGGGTACAAGCTCGTGACCTAAATTCTGCCAGTCAGACACCCCCAGCCGCCATTGAATTACAAGTCTGCACGGGGCAGCAGGGAACTCACGGAACCCCTTCTGGGGAGAGAGGAAGCTGGCGCCACTGTTCTGGGGCAGAAACAGCACCTCGGGCCTGGAGCAGGTGACACATGCACAGGCGGCCATGTCTGGGTCTGCGGGAGGCAGCCACGGCTGCGGCCAGGTCTCAGCAGCCTCAGCTCAGGGGGAAGAGCTGTGTGCCCCCCTGCGTGCATCAGTCCCAACCCCAGGCTTCCGTTCTCTAAGAGCCTATGAGCCACTGGATGCGAGTGCTCAGCACTCGGTCCTGTCTGCCTCTGCGACCCCATAGGACTGCAGCCCACCAGGCTCCTCTGTCCATGAGATTTCCCAGGCAGGAATACTGGAGTGGGTTGCTATTTCCTCCTCCAGGGGATCTTCCTGACCCAGAAATCGAACTCATGTCTCCTGTCTCCTGTGTCTTTTGCATTGGCAGGAGGATTTTTTACCATTGAGCCACCTGGGAAGTATCAAACCACTGAGTATACTCTAATAGATTCCTTTTCTACCAAATCAGTCAGTCAGCTCTTATTGCTTGCAAGTGTGAGTCCAGATGGACACTGGGGCTAATCAGGAGCCATAAATGGGTGATGTCAGAAGGAGGGAATCATGGAAAGGTAGATCATTTCCACCTCATCTTGAACAGGCAGCTGCTAGTAAACCTGGTTCAATGCCAGATGTTTGATTTTTCAAAAAAAAGATAAGTTCTGATTTTTTGGTGAAACTTTCACTTTTAGATGTTAGCAACTCGTCCAAAAATGTTTGGGAGGTACACAAACATGACTGTATGCTACAAATAGCTCCAGAACTGCCAGTCTGCATTCTCTTTACTTTGTATTTTTGTCATTTATGTGTTTGTGGTGTTTTTGGTTTTGCTTTTTGTTTTGTTCTGTTTTTTATTTTTAAGAAACATTTCAGAATATCTGTGACGGAGAGGCTTCTTTGAAGTAATATTCCTTTTTTGAAGTGCAGTGCTTTTTTAAAAACCTTGATTTTTGGCCTCACTGAGCAGCTTGTAGGATCTTAGTTCCCCAACCAAGGATCAAACTTGCACCCCCAGCAGTGAAAGTGCTGAGTCATAACCGCTGGTCCGTCAGGGAAGTTTTGTAATGTTCTTATTTCCCACTCAAACTCTACACTTTACAGGCGCTCGACTAGCTCACAGATTTATTTATTGCCTGTGCTGGGTCTTCCTTGCTGGGTTTTCTCTGGTTGTGAGCGGGGGCTGCTCTCTGATGGCGAGGATGTTCTCTTTTTTATGAGGATGCCCAGGCTCCTCACTGTGTGGCTTCTCTTGGTGTGGAGCAGGGGCTCTAGGCATGCGGGCTTTGGTAGGTGTGCCTCAGGGGCTCTCGAGTCAGGGTCAGTAGTCGTGGTGCACAGGCTTAGTTTCATGTGGGATCTCCCTGGACCAGGGATCCAACCCGTGTCTCCTGCATTGGCAGGTGCATTCGTGGCCAACAGGGAAGCCCTACCTCACAGACAGAAAACTGTTGGGGAGTAGGCTGGTTTGAAGGGGAAGTAACAGTGCTGGTTCCAAACCATCACATCTGCCCAGGTGGCCCCGCTCACACCCACCACCCGCCTGGTCAGAGGTTTGACTCGCATGACCTCTCCAGCTCAGACATCACCTCTGACTCAGGGAAACATCTGAGCCTCCTCCCGATGTGCCTGCTCCAGCTGGGACGCCTGGCTCTCACCGGCCACGGGCCATGCCCTTTACTGTCCCAGCCTCACAGAACAGGTTCAGGAAATGCAAGAGAGGCTGGACTATGCATTCCTGGCATCTTTAGCCTTTAAAATGGAAGATAATCCTTCCTCTTGGCCTTCTGCTCCTGGGGACAGGCAACTGAGGCCACTTGTTCAACAAAGCCCATATGTCCTTCTGAGACTCAGAGCAGATCAGGCTGAATGTCTGCCTGTGCCAACCAAGACCTCCCAAATAACAGGGTTGTCTTTTGCTTTCAACAGAAAACAGTAAAAGGTGACAAGGGCAAATGAAATTTCTGTATTTTGGTAACCAATGTGAAATACACATTTGCCTACTAACGTTTTATGACTCTCAGCTCTACCTAAGAAGATGCTTCAATTAAGGATTAAGGCTCAGTGGTAAAGAATCCACCTGCCAGTGCAGGAGATTCGAGTCCCATCCCTGGTCCAGGAAGAGCCCACACGCTGTGGAGCAACCAAGCCCGTGCATCACAAGTGCTGAGCCTGTGCTCTAGGGCCCCATGTGCTGCGACTACTAAGCCCGAGCACCCTGGAGCCCATGCTCGGCAACAAGAGAAGCCACTGCAATAACAAGCCCTGCAATGGGGGAGGAGCCCCCTCACTGCTCCTAGAGAAAAGCTTGAGCAGCAGTGAAGACCCAGTGCAGCCAAAAATAAAATAAATAGATAAAAAAATTTTAAGTATTAAGCACAAGGAAAGTATTAACAGAGGAACCAATGCAATGAGTGATGAGAAGGAGCTGTGTGTCCAGGACCTTTTGAGGATGACTCAGTGAGGACTTCAGTCCAAATGAGCTGTGAAAAAACTGCTCTTAACAAAGGCAATTAAAATGATGAGACTGAATCAATAAGAAGCCCTGAAAGAACCCTTATTTACTGAATCTTTGACAGAAGAAGCCAATCCTTCTGCTCAAATCCCAGTGGCTCTGAGGCTGGCAAGGGCAGCGAGGACAGAAGAGGCTGAGCCTTAGATACTGAAGGGAGAAAGAACGCGTTTCCAGTTGCACGTGGGACACAGACACAAACCCAGCCTCCCGCGAGCTTCCCCCAACAAGTGGATGCTGAAGAAGCCAGACGTGCGTGCAATTAGTGATTTTACATGGCTTGCCAGAGCCCCATCGAATAGCCTCTCGAAAACTCAAGTTCACATTGTTCACATTGCTATGGAAACACTCTCCTGTCAAACAGAAAGAAAACCAAAGGAGTGACTCTCAAGTTCTATACAAATTGTTACATCTGTACCTGCATGACCATGTGTGAGCACGCGTGCAGGTGCACACACATGCACACACAGACACACACCACACACATCCTGGGAGAAGCATGCAGATGCTCATCCTCTGGACTGCAGATTTACGTGAAATAGCCTTTTCCAAAAGGAAATGGCTAACCACATCTCCATGAAGGGGAGCTACAGAAGTCATTTCTCGTTTGACAGATGAGATGCGGAGGAGAAAAAGCGCCAGGAAGCGTGCTGTGGTCTTTCAGGGAGGAACCCCTCCCAGTTCCCTTCCTGGCTTCAGCACTCTCCCCCTTCCCTTGAACACCCCCTCCTTCTCAAGCACTTGAAGTCTCCTTTCCCTTTTTTCTTTTCTTTGTCGGAAAGTTCTGAAATTGTAACTTTCTTGGGACTAAATAAGGTATCTGCATTATAGTTCCACAAGAGAGTGTCTAATGCTGTGATGAAACGTGGGCAGAACTGGAACATTTGCCTTTTCTAGAAGTAGGGGTGGGCACTTGATTTCTAAGGGTCCCCTAGACTTTCTTCTTGAAGACAGGTCCTCACCTATGTTTTGTCTTCATCCCCATCATTCTGGTTAAGCCACCAAAGTCTCCCAACTGGGTACTGAGAGGCTTTCTAACTGGTTGGCCTGAATCCAGGGTGGCCCCCTCTGCCATTCCCCCGCTGATGACAGAAGACCAAAGTCTGACGGTTTCATCCCCTGATGAGACCGTCTCACTTGCCCGTTAGCTGCCATGTCATGTCCGACTCTTTGTGACCTCGTGGACAGTAGCCCACCAGGCCCCTCTTTCTGTGGGATTTCCCAGGCAAGTATATTGCCATTTCCTTCTCCAGGGTACTTTCCTGAGCCAGGGATCAAACCTGTGACTCCTGCATTGGCAGGTGGATTCTTTACCACTGAGCCACCAGGGAAGCCCCTTACCTCTGAGATAAAACCGGAAGTCCTCACCAGTCCACTCACCACCCCTGGAGTGCCCGCACCTCCCAGACATACTCGGTTTGGTTTTCTTGTTGACTGCCACAATTACCACTCATCAGTATATTTTACTTTCTGATAGTTTACAAACTCTGTAAGACCTAGGATCACATCTGTCTTGTTTAGAATGATAATTCCTCTACTCTGCACAATACCTACCATACAGTAGGAATTCAATAATTTTGTGTTGAGTAAATGAGTGAATTAACAAATAGGTTCTGGAAACTGATGGTCTAGCTGTAAACCCCTTAAAGGAAAACTCCTTGGTGCTTCAGCCTGCTGTGTTGTTCAGTGTACAAGTATAAATCTGCATGACAAAAACAGATCTCTACTTATCCAAAATGTAAGTGTCTGTTAGGCCCCAGATTAATATTATCCAGCCCTCTGCCCTCAAGATGGGGGCAGGGGAAAGCAGGTGCAGGGAATAAATGAGGAGGAAAAGATACCTTTGGAGAAGGACTTAAGAACCGAGACTGAAATGTCCTGGAGATCACATCAAGACAGATGTTAGGCAAGACAGCTTGAAGTAGACTTGACCTTGGCAAAGGCAGTCAAGGTCACAGCAGCAGGATCTCAGGGCACAACCGCAGTACAAGTTCAGGCACAATATGGGAGGATGAATAGCACATTTGGTCCATCTGCGAGTGGAGAAGAGCTTTGTAACAAGCAGTTCAGAACTAAATCCAGGAATGAAAAATTCAAACTGGGGCATGGAGTTCACTTAGTACCCAGAAAGCGCATTAGGGACATGAGTGCTGACTCTGACAAGCCTTGTTGGGCTGGACTTCATTCCCTGGGGTTTCCTCGATTCCTTGGCCAGAGTTCCTCTCGCCTTCTCCAAAGACTGACAGCAACTTGTGTGGAGCCCCTTCACTGCACTCAGCACATCTGGGCCTCGGGTCTGACTTGACTTTGGGCTTCTTGGCTGGCTTGGGAACGCATGTGCTGTGCTCAGTCGTTCAGTCGTGTCTGACTGTTTGTGACCCCACGGACTGTAGCCCACCAAGCTCCTCTGTTCATGGGATTTCCCAGGCAAGAATACTGGAGTGGGTTGCTGTTTCCTTCTCCAGGGCATCTTCCCAACCCAGGGATCGAAACCATGTCTCCTGCATATCCTGTATCTTCTGCATTGCCAGCAGATGCTTTACCACTGAGTCACCTGGGAAGCCTAAAGCATCTCAGTTCAGTTCAGTTCAGTCGCTCAGTTGTGTCTGACTCTTTGCAACTCCATGGACTGCAGCACACCAGGCATCCCTGTCCATCACCAACTCCCGGAGTTTACTCAAACTCATGTCCATTGAGTCAGTGATGCCTTCCAACCATCTCATCCTCTGTCAGCCCCTTCTCCTCCTGCCCTCAATCTTTCCCAGCATCAGGGTCTTTTCAAATGAGTCAGTTCTTTGCATCAGGTGGTCAAAGTACTGGAGTTTCAGCTTCAGCATCAGCCCTTCCAATGAATATTCAGGACTGATCTCCTTTAGGATGGACTAGTTGGATCTCCTTACAGTCCAAGGGACTCTCAAGAGTCTATTCCAACACCACAGTTCAAAAGCATCAATTCTTCGGCACTCAGCTTTCTTTAGAGTCCAACTCTCACATCCATACATGACTACTGGAAAAACCACAGCTTTGACTAGATGGACCTTTGTTGGCAAAGTAATGTCTCTGCTTTTTAATATGCTGTCTAGGTTGACCATAACTTTTCTTCCAAGGAGCAAGCATCTTTTAATTTCATGGCTGCAGTCACCATCTGCAGTGATTTTGGAGCCCAAAAAAATAAAGTCTCTAACTGTTTCCATTCTTTCCCCATCTATTTGTCATGAAGTGATGAAACTGAATGCCATGATCTTGGTTTTTTTAATGTTGAGCTTTAAGCCAGTTTTTTCCCCCTCCTCTTTCATTTTCATCAAGAGGCTTTTTAGTTCTTCTTCGCTTTCTGCCATAAGAGTGGTGTCATCTGCATATATGAAGTTATTGCTATTTCTCCTGGTAATCTTGATTCCAGCTTGTGCTTCTCCCAGCCCAGCGTTTCTCATGATGTCCTCTGCATAGAAGTTAAATAAGCAGGGTGATAATATACAGCCTTGATGTACTCCTTTTCCTATTTGGAACCAGTCTGTTGTTCCATGTCCAGTTTTAACTGTTGCTTCCTGACCTGCATACAGGTGTCTCAGGAGACAGGTCAGGTGGTCTGGTATTCCCATTTCTTTCAGAATTTTCCACAGTTTCTTGTGATCCATACAGTCAAAAGCTTTGGCATAGTCAATAAAAGAGAAGTAGATATTTTTCTGGAACTCTCTTACTTTTTCAGTGGTCCAGCGAATGTTGGCGATTTGATCGCTCATTCACGTCTATTACCTCCTGCCTGCCACAGGAGAAGCACAGCTTCTGACACACAGGAAGCAGACTCGTGGTCCCTCTCACCTGTCTCAGTGAGCTGCTGTAAGGGTTGTGTATCTTAAAGTGAAAGTCTTAGTCCTTCAGTCATGTCCAGCTCTTCGTGATCCCAACAGGCTCCTCTGTCCATGGGATTCTCCAGGCAAGAATACTGGAGTGTGTTGCCATTTTCTTCTCCAGGGCATCTTCCCAACCCAGGGATTGAACCCAGGTCTCCTGTACTGCAGGCAGATTCTTTACCATCTGAACCATCACGGAAAAAATCATCTACAAATAATTTCATAAATTGTATACATATTACCTATATGTCCCAAGGTTGCATATTATTTAATATTCAAACTCTCACATGCAGAGATGAGAAAGAAGTCTAGTCTTTCTCTCTCTCCCTTGGAGGCAAGTTCAAAAATCTAAGGAAGACATATCCAGTTCAAAGGGTCCATCCTGATAGCACTCAGGAGCTTATGGGGCTGGACAGTCCAAGTAGTCGAAAGCCCCAGGCCGAGGCCCTGTAGCTAGAACCACTGTTGTGATGGAACGCTGCCCTACCCCTTGCTGCTGGTACCGCTGTAATGGATCCCTGCCATGGCTCTTCAGGGGCCAGGAAGCAGTTCCTTTCCTATAGTTCTTTGTGTAGTCATGGGTGATCCTTGCCAAAAATGGCTCACATCCCCAAACTTAACTTTAATTCATCTGTTCCTTCTGTTTGGGTACAGAGAGCCATTTCCTCTGAGACACAGGGATGAAAAGAATTCTGCATCATCCACATACTGTCTCCAAAACCCGCCTTCCTCTCCAACAGCATAGGCTTCAGGTTGGTCGAGGTCACTGTTTCAGACTTCCTAATGATGAGTTAGTTTATGAGGCTTTTCATCCTCATCTGATACCCAGGCTCAAGGTCACATGATATTATGGGAAATGTGTCAGTAATTTTGAACCACAAGGGAAGGGGTCAAATTTGTATCGGCATCCTCTTCAGATGCCCCCAGATTGCCCATTGCTCTAACACCTCCCCATAAAGCTCCACACTTCGATAACAACAGAATTGAAGTCCACGTGTTTCCTAAAACCGTTATCTCAGAACAATGGCTCAGTGCTTACTTTTCATTTCTGTGATGAAAGAATCAATCCTACTGTTTTTCAAAGTACAAAGGGTGACCCAAGGTGAACCTCAGTTCACCTCCACCACTAGAAAAGAATAGTACACCTCCCTTTTTAATAACTTGTTCTCCATCTTCATAAAGAAGTAAAATCGCACCTCCACCAGGTACTTGATTATATGTGATATTAATGTTCTGGAGGTATTCGTATTATGGTGGGCACATACAAAACATCAATGCTTGAATGATGATCAAATTCTAATGCTTATTAAAATGGTGATGTGAATGGTTTAGGGCCCACATAATTCACTTCAGAGCAGTGTGATGGTTAATTTTATGTACCAAGTGGACTGGGCTAAGGGAGACCCAGATAGCTTGTAAAACACTCTGGGTGTGTCTCTGAGGATGCTTCTAGAAGAGATTAGCATGTGAATCAGTGAACTGAGCAAAAAAGAATCTCTCTCACCAATGCCAGTGGGCATCAGCCAATCCACTGGGAGCCTGAATAGGACAAAAAAGCCGAAGAAAGGTGAATTTCTCTCTGCTAAGCTAGAACACGGATCTTCTCCCACTTTGGACATAGGTGTTCCTGATTGTTGGATGGCTGGAATCAGACCAGGACTTAAATCAATCCCCCTAGTTCTCAGGCCTCCAGACTCAGACTGAATTATACCATCTGCTTTCCTGGGTCTGCAATGTGCAGATAGTAGACTATGGGACTTCTCAACCTCCATAATCACATGAGCCAATTCCTATGGTAATTCAGTCTCTCTCTAGAGATAGATTTTCTTATCTGATTCTCAGGAAAACCCTGGCTACTAGTAGAGATGTTGAGAAACAGAATTTTAAAGATGAGATTTTTATTATTTATTGAAGTGTAGTAGATTTATAATGTGTTAATCTGCTGTACAGCAACGTGATTCAGTTATACATAAATACATTTTTTACATTCTTTTTCTTTATGGTTTATCACAGGATATTGAATACAGTTCTCTGTGTTATACAGTAGGACCTTGTTTGTCCACTCCATATATAATAGATTGCATCTGCTAAACCCAACCTCCCACTCACTCTATCCCCGCAACAACCACGTCTGTTCTCTATGTCCATGATTCTGTTTCTGTTTCATAGATAGGTTCATTTGCGCCATATTTTAGATTGCCACAGTAAGTGATATCATATAGTATTTGTCTTTCTCTTTCTGACTTACTCAACTTAGTGTGATAATCTCTAGTTGCATCCATGTTGCTGCAAATGGCATTACTTCTTTCTTTTTTATGCTTGTGTAGTATACCACGAGAAGAGTGGAGAAATAACTCCAGAAAGAGTGACTAGATGGAACCAAAGCAAAAACAATGCCCAGTTGTGGATTTGCCTGGTGATGGAAGTACAGTCCAGTGCTGTAAAGAACAATATTGCACAGGAACCTGGAATATTAGGTCCATGAATCAAGGTAAATTGCAAGTGGTCAAACAGGAGATGGCAAACATGAACATCCACATTTGAGGAATCAGTGAAATAAAATGGACTGGAGATGGTGAATTTAATTCAGATGACCATTAAATCTACTACTGTGGGCAACAATCCCTTAGAAGAAATAGAGTAGCCCCCATAGTCAACAAAAGAGCCTGAAATGCCGTAAGTGGGTGCAATCTCAAAAACGACAGAATGATCTCTGTTCAACTCCAAGGCAAATCACTGAATATCACAGTAATCCTAGTCTATGCCACAAACACTAATGCTGAAGAAACTGAAGTTGAATAGTTCTACGAAGACCTACAAGACCTTCTAGAACTAACACTCCCAAAAGATGTCCTTTTCATCATAGGGGACTGGAATGCAAAAGCAGAAAGTCAAGAGATACTTGGAGTGACAGGCAAATTTGGCCTTGGAGTACAGAATGAAGCAGGGCGAAGGCTAACAGAGTTTGGCCAAGAGAACACACTGGTCATAGCAAACACCCTCTTGCGACAACACAAGAGAAGACTCTACACACGGACATCACCAGATGGTCAACACCGAAATCAGATTGATTATATTCTTTGCAGCCAAAGATGGAGAAGTTCTATACAGTCAGCAAAAACAAGACCAGGAGCTGACAGTGGCTCAGATCATGAACTCCTTATTGCCAAAGTCAAATGTAAATTGAAGAAAGTAGGTAAAACCACTAGACCATTCAGGTATGACCTAAATTAAATCCCTTACAATTGTACAGCGGAAGTGACAAATAGATTCAAGGGATTATATCTGGTAGACAGAGTGCCTGAAGAACTATGTACAGAAGTTCATGACATTGTATAGGAGGCAGTGATCAAGATCATCCCCAAGAAAAATAAATGCAAAAAGGCAAAATGCTTATCTGAGGAGGCCTAACAAATAGCTATGAAAAGAAGAGAAGCTAAAGGCAAAGGAGAAAAGGAAAGATACACCCATCTGAATGCAGAGTTCCAAAGAATAGCAAGGAGAGATAAGAAAGCCTTCCTCAGTGATTAGTGCAAAAAAAAAGGAAAACAATAGAATGTGAAAGACTAGAGATCTCTTCAATAAAACTAGAGATACCAAGGGAACATGTCATGCAAAGATGGGCACAATAAAGGACAGAAATGGTATGGACCTAACAGAAGCAAAATATATTAAGAAGAGGTGGCAAGAATACACAGAAGAACTATACAAAAAAGATCTTCATGACCCAGATGGTGTGATCACTCACCTAGATGCCAGACATCCTGGAATTCAAAGTCAAGGGGGCCTTAGGAAATATCACTATGAACAAAGCTAGTGGAGGTGATGTAATTCCACTGAGCTATTTCAAATCCTAGAAGATGATGCTGTGAAAATGCTCCACTCAGATGTCAGCAAATTTGGAAAACTCAGCAGTCACCACAGGACTGGAAAGTCAGTTTTCATTCCAATCCCAAAGAAAGGCAATGGCAAAGAATGCTCAAACTACTGCACAATTGCACTCATCTCACACGACAGTAAAGTAATGCTCAAAATTCTCCAAGCCAGACTTCAGCAATACGTGAACCATGGACTTCCAGATGTTCAAGCTGGTTTTAGAAAAGGCCGAGGAACCAGAGATCAAATTGCCAACATCCATTGGATCATCAAAAAAGCAAGAGAGTCTCAGAAAAACATCTGCTTCTGCTTTATTGACTACACCAAAGCTTTTGACTGTGTGGATCACCACAAACTGTGGAAAATTCTGAAAGAGATGGGAATACCAGACCACCTGACCTGCCTCCTGAGAAATCTGTATGCAGGTAAAGAAGCAACAGTTAGAACTGGACATGGAACGACAGACTGGTTCCAATAGGGACCAAATCCAAATCAGGAAAGGAGTACATCAAGGCTGTATATTGTCACCCTGCTTATTTAACTTAAATACAGAGTACCTCATTCAAAATGCTGGACTAGATGAAGCACTAGCTGGAATCAAGATTGCAGGGAGAAATACCAATAACCTCAGATATGCAGATGACACCACCCTTATGGCAGAAAGCTAAGAACTAAAGAGCCTCTTGATGAAAGTGAAAGAGGAGAGGGAAAAGGTTGGCTTAAAGCTCAACATCAGAAATCTAAGATCATGGCATCTGGTCCCATCACTTCATGGTAAATAGATGGGGAATCAGTGGAAACAAGTGAGAGACTGTATTTTTTGGATTCCAAAATCACTGCAGGTGGTGACTGCAGCCATGAAATTAAAAGGTGCTTGGTCCTTGGAAGCAAAGCTATAAAGAACCTACACAGCACATTAAAAAGCAGAGATATTACTTTGCCAACAGAGGCCCATCTAGTCAAAGTGGTTTTTCCAGTAGTCATGCATGGATGTGAAAGTTGGGTGCCAATGAACTGATGCTTTTGAACTATGGTGTTGGAGAAAACTCTTGAGAGTCCCTTGGGCTGCAAAGAGATCTAACCAGTCCATCCTGAAGGAGGTCAGTCCTGAATATTCATTGGAAGGATTGATGCTGAAGCTGAAACTCCAATAGTTTGGCCACCTGATTCGAAGAGCTGACTCATTTGAAAAGACTCTGATGCTGGGAAAGACTGAAGGCGGGAGGAGAAGGGGATGACAGAGGATGAGATGGTTGGATGGCATCACCAACTCAATGGACATGAGTTTGAGCAAGCTCCAGGAGTTGGTGATGGACAGGGAAGCCTGGCATGTTTGCTGCCCATGGGGTTGCAGAGTCGGACATGACTAAGTGACTGAACTGAACTGAGTATTCCACTGCATATACATCTTTTTTATCCACTCATCTGTTGATGGACATTTAAGTTGTTTCCATGTGTGGCTATTGTGAATAGTGCTGCTATGAACATAGGATGATTTTTTTCCTATTTCCACTATTAAAAAGAGCATCAACTGTCCATGACATGAGCTATTAATATATATATATATATATATATATATATATATATATATCTGCATTGAACAGTCCTAATCAACCACTTGTAAGAAGTTAAGGAGCTAAATGATTCTGTATATATTTTCTAAAAATTTTAGAAAGCTAAGGAAAATAATGACATTGGCTGTTTCTCTTAATGTTGCTGGACAATGTGAATGAAAAGAATGGGCTCAGGGATTCAACCATTAAATCCAAGTGATGATACTGATTATACTGATCATAATTACTTAATTATTTTAATTAATGCTGATTATATTTGATCATATTGACAATGCTGATTAAAGCAGTGATGTGAATGATTTGGGTCCCACATAATTCATTTTAGTACATCCATGCATTAAATGAGAATTTAGTCAACATCCATCCCATATTTATTTACAGCTATCAGGTACCACATGTGTTCTGCACTCTTGCAGCCTCCAGTCCATTCTCCTCACTATAAAGTGATTTTTTTTTGTTGATGTGCAATATTATATAAGGTACAGGTTTAGCAAAGTGATTTTTTGAAAAACCAAGTCTGCTCATGCTTGGAACCACACAACGGTTCCTTCTGCTCACAGGAGGAAGACCCCACCACTGAAAGGCCCTGCAGGTTCCGACACCCACCCTGACCCTGTCCTTGTACTGAAACACCCAGCCTTCCTGCAGGTCCGACCACATTCCTTCTCATGCAGCAAGTGCTCATGAAAGAGCATCTAATCCTAGAACGCCCACCTGCTCATTGATTGATTAAATCACATATGTTCTTCCAAGCTGCCCAGCAGAACTTTCTACAGTGATGAGAATGTTCTATGTCTGCACTGTCCCGTAGGCAGCAGTGGCTGTTGAGCACCTGAAATGTGACTAATGAGACTGAGGAACTGAATTTTAAATTTCATTTCACTTTGATTAAAATTTAAATTTAAATAGCCACATGTGGCTAGTGACTACCATACTGGATAGTGCAGCTCTAGTATTCAGCTAAGGGAAATGCAAGTGAAAATGTCTTTCATTACCCTCTAAATCTAGGCAGATAGATATGTTAACCCTGTACTTTTTAATCATGAAATTTACCACAGAAATGCCAGGTGTTAGGGTTTCTATGGTGGCTCAGTGGTATAGAATCTAACTGCAATGCAGGATACCATTGGCAGTGCAGGAGACACGGGTTCGATCCCTGGGTCAGGAAGATCCCCTGGAGAAGGAAATGGCAACCCACTCCAGTATTCTTGCCTGAAGAATCCCATGGACAGAGAAGCTTGGTGGGCTACTGTCAATGGGGTTGCAAAAGAGTCAGATGCAACTTAGTGACTAAACCACTAACCACATTAGTGTGATTATTTCTTATCTTCAATTTCCCCCAGTTATCGTCAATTTCCATGAAGTCAAAGGTGGGTCTGTTTTCTTCCACATTGATCCCTAAGACCTAGTACAAGTGCCTGGCACAGAACAGGCAATAATATTTGTGAATCAGTAACTTAATACAGTTCTGTGACTATCTGACTACAAAAACTGGCTGCATACTTCTAACCTTCGATTTTGTCATCTACATAGACTGTGGGTTCCTTCAAGCTTAAGCACTTTGTATGTCAAGTCTAAATAGGAAATTATAGAATTGCGCACTAGACGAAAAGTTCTACTTATCACTTGAGGCCGTTCTGTCTGCACAATGACTTTTCCTAGAGCATTTCAGAAAATGACAGTAATTTATCGTTCAAAGACCAAATACATTCCGAAGTATTATCAAAGCCCATTTCTGCCACTTCATTAAGGCACACAAAATAGATACAATCCATGTTTGACTATTGAAACAATTCATCGGGGTGACCACTTTATATTTTGCTCAGACTACAACACTTTTCAAACTGAAAGGTAAAATCTGGGACCTCAAAATATGAGAAACACTCCTGGTAATCACTCCACCTCTGATTTATGCATCCTCGCAACTAATAAAATATGGATCAGAGAGCTTTAATACCGATTTATAATTATCTGTTACTTCTTATTACTTTTGGTAATAACTTTTGCAGCTTTCTCATCACACATGCTTCTTTCAGAACAAAGTAAACCATGCCAAACATAGAGAAGGTTTCATTTGGCCAAGTTGTAAAATAAATTGTGTAAAAAGTGGGATGATGGAGGGTTTACATGGAGGTTGAAAGCTTGTCATGAATTTAAACTGGCCGAGGTCTTATATATTGACTCAAGATGCAGAATATAGATACCGCATAGTCATCTTCTGGACCTAGCTTAAAATCTATGCTTCTTCCTGTATTGCCCTGGCTGGGCAAAGGCCCTGCCCTCCTCTCTGTCTGGGGCGAAGGCAAATGACCTCAGTGACGAGCTCCCAGGGGTGACAACAAGCGGCACAGCATGGTGGTCACACGCACAGGCACTGGAGGAAGACTGCTTGTTTCAGATGTGGCCTCCGCCTCCTCACGTGTGAAATGGAGGTAATCGTTGTGCCTTCAGAGTTGGCGTGAGGATTAAACAAGATAGTTATGTGAGAAGTGCCTGCCACACTGTATATGTGTCAGAGAAAAACAGCTCTCCTGCTGTGACAGAGGAGCAGAAGCGGACATTCTACAGATCTGTGTGCGAAGCTCCTTTGCTCAGCGACTCTGTAAAGCACACAGTATTGCCAACAAGTTTATTGCGCCACCCTCTTTAGTGGCATTCATGCTTAATAACTACCACTTATCAAGCACCCACTGAGAACCAAGTACTCATAATCTCATGACATCCTCCTGGAAGGGGAAGTAATTGCTGCAAAGGTAACAATAACAAAAAAACAACAGCAATAACAATAAAAATAATACCTAATCATGTCTGAGTACCTGTTGTGCTGGGCACTTTGTGGTAAGTGTATTATGTTCATCACCACATCTAACCTCCCTTGTCGTCCCATCCCTTCCTGTGATAATGAGGGAGTAAGGTTTGGGGCTTCCCAGGTGGCTCAGTGGTAAAGAATCTGCCTGCCCACACAAGAGGTCCCTGGGTTGGGAAGATGCCCTGGAGAAGGAAATGGCAACCCACTCCAGTATTCTTGCCTGGGAAATCCCATGGATGGAGGAGCCTGGCGGGCTACAGTCCGTGGGGTCTCAAAGAGTTGGACACGACTGAGCGACTAAACACCAGCAGCACACACCTATGCTAGCAGAATGGCAGCTGCTGTTGTTTTAGAGAAAAGGAGCCATGGTCTAGAGAGCTAAGTAACAAGTTCAAGATCTGACCACCTATACACGGTCTAGACGGTCTCCTAGACCACCTAGGTCCAGTCTCCTAGACACAGTGTGTCTAACTCCTAACAGCTGCTACATCATACTCCCTTAAGCCTGCTGTCACGGGAATTTAGAATTGGAAAGCAGTGTGAATCAGCTGCCAGTAAAAACATGAGCGGGGTAATAATGTGGAGGAGGGCTGGGGCTAGGATGAGGCAAATGACGTGCCCAGGGTGACAAAGTCAAGGAGGAACAAACTCTAGGGAAGAACCCACAGTGGTTGGGAAGGGACTGGAAACTTGCTGTGTGGGTCACTGGGAATGGTGGTTAGGGGGTCCCTCATTCTTCTACTGCTTGGTTCCAAAACCCACGTCTTTGACCTACTGGGAGCACAGCATCATACAATGAACTTGACTCAGGGTATCTGCTGAAACCTGGATGATGGCAGCCCAGCCTCTCCGTGGGTCTCCAAGCCCCGTGGTGTCTCCTACCAGGCAGCCTTGGGGGCTGCAGGAAACACTGCGGCCAGTGACCCTGACCACTCCTCCTCTGCTGCAAAGGGCTCCACCACCACCTTGCGGGCTTCCCAGGCGGCCAGCGGTAAAGGGTCTGCCTGCCAATGCAGGAGCCGCGAAAGACACAAGTGTGATCCCTGGGTTGGGCAGATCCCCTGGAGGAGGGCATGGCAACCCATTCTGGTATTCTTACCTGGAGAATCCCAAGGACAGAGGAAGTGACGGGCTACAGTCCATGGGGTCACAGAGAGTTGGACATGACTGAGCGTGCAGGCACTGTGTTATACAAGATTCTGTATTTGTACACAGTATTCAAATACTATAAAATCTTCGGACATGGTGTAGGCACAGGCTCTGTGAGCAGGACAGGCAAGGCGGTACCTGGAATAGGTATTGACAGCAGTGAGAAAGTGTAGGAAGCAGACTGATGTAATCAACTGACCACCAAGTGGCCAGATGGGCCCCTCACGGAATGGCATTTTCTCAGGGCCTCATGCGATCCAAGCCTGCTATGGGGCCCATATATATTTTTCATCCCTGCCACCGTATCTCCTCCATCATGCACGTGTGGCAGCACTGGGTGTGTCGATGACAGATACTGCCTGGCACCAACCAGCAGAGTTATTCCGTCTCCCTGATTATTTGGTGCTTCTCTGGCGGTTGCCGTCTAGTGGGTGGTAACATGCAATGCAGGATCTTCACGCTTTGCACCTACTCCCATGGTTCACCCACATTCCATTCTCCAAACCATGTTGATCCTATTCTTCTTATCTTTCTCATTCCAGTCTCCTAACCAATCATCCAAGCCATTACTCACTATCCAGGAGTCCACGCTCTGTCCTTAGGGCCCATCTCGTTCCGCATAGTGTACATGTGGGTTCACCATCCAAAACTCTGTCATTGGGAGGGTTTCTCTTCACCTCCATTTTCTGGGACATTCCAAGTGTGCAACAGCTTTACTCCCACATGCTGAGCCAACTCAGTTCAGTTCACTCAGTCATGTCCTACTCTTTGTGACCCCATGGACTGCAGCATGCCAGGCCTCCCTGTCCATCAACAACTCCCACAGTTTACTCAAACTCAGGTCCATTGAGTCAGTGATGTCATCCAATCATCTCATCCTCTGTCATCCCCCTCTCTTCCCACCTTCAATCTTTCCCAGGATCAGGGTCTTTTCCAATGAGTCAGCTCTTCACATCAGGTGGCCAAAAGTACTCGAGTTTAAGCTTCAGCACCAGTCCTTTCAATGAATATTCAGGACTGATCTCCTTGAGGATGTACTGGTTGGATCTCCTTGCAATCCAAGGGACTGTCCAGAGTCTTCTAATTTCATGGCTGAAGTCACCATCTGCAGTGATTTTGGAGCCCCCAAAAACAAAGTCTGTCACTGTTTCCATTGTTTCCCCATCTATTTGCCACAATGTGATGGGACTGGATGCCATGATCTTAGTTTTCTGAATGTTGAGTTTTAAGCCAACTTTTTCTCTCCCTCTTTCACTTTCATCAAGAGGCTCTTTAGTTCTTTGCTTTCTGCCGTAAGGGTAGTGTCATCTGCATATCTGAGGTTATTGATTTTTCTCCCAGCAATCTTGATTCCAGCTTGTGCTTTACCTAGTCTGGCATTTCTCATGATGTACTCTGTATATAATTTAAATAAACATGGTGACAATATACAGCCTTGATGTACTTCTTTCCAGATTTGGAACCAGTCTGTTGTTCCATGTTCAGTTCTAACTGTCACTTCATGACCTGCATATAGATTTCTCAGGAGGTGGGTTAGGTGGTCTGGTATTCCCATCTCTTTCAGAATTTTCCACAGTTTCTTGTGATCCACACAGTCAAAGGCTTTGGCATAGTCAATGAAGCAGAAGTAGACGTTTTTCTGGAACTCTTGCTTTTTCGATGATCCAGAGGATGTTGGCAATTTGATCTCTGATTCCTCTGCCTTTTCTAAATCCAGCTTGAACATCTGGAATTTCATGATTCAAGTACTGTTGGAGCCTGGCTTGGAGAATTTTGAGCATTAGTTTACTAACATGTGAGATGGGTACAATTGTGGGGTAGTCTGAGCATTCTTTGCCATTGCCTTTCTTTGGGATTGAAATGAAAACTGACCTTTTCCAGTCCTGTGGCCACTGCTGAGTTTTCCAAATTTGCTGGCATATTGAGTGCAGCACTTTTGCAGCATCATCTTTTCGGATTTGAAATAGCTCAACTGGAATTCCATCACCTCCACTAGCTTTGTCATAGTGATGCTTCCTAAGGCCCACTTGACTTTGCATTCCAGGATGTCTGGCTCTAAGTGAGTGATAACAGCATCATGATTATCTGGGTAGTGAAGATCATTTTTGTATAGTTCTTCTGTGTATTCTTGCCACTTCTTCTTAATATCTTCTGCTTCTGTTGGGTCCATACCATTTCTGTCCTTTATTGTGCCCATCTTTGCATGAAATATTCCCTTGATATCTCTAATTTTCTTGAAGAGATCTTGAGTCTTTCCCATTCTATTGTTTTCCTCTATTTTTTTGCACTGATCACTGAGGAAGCTTTTCTTATCTCTCCTTGCTATTCTTTGGAAATCAGCATTCAAATGCATATATCTTTCATTTTCTCCTTTGCCTTTTGCTTCTCTTCTTTTCGTAGCTATTTGTAAGGCCTCCTCAGATAAGCATTTTGCCTTTTTGCATTTATTTTTCTTAGGGATGGTTTTGATCACTGCCTCCTGTACAGTGTCATGAACCTCTGTTCATAGTTCTTCAGGCACTCTGTCTATCAGATCTAATCCCTTGACTCTATTAGTCACTTCCATTGTACAATCGTAAGGGATTTGATTTAGGTCATACCTGAATGGTCTAGTGGTTTTACCTACTTTCTTCAATTTACATCTGAATTTGGCAATAAGGAGTTCATGATCTGAGCCACTGTCAGCTCACAGTCTTGTTTTTGCTGACTGTATAGAGCTTCTCCATCTTTGGCTGCAAACAATATAATCAATCTGATTTTGGTATTGACCATCTAGTGATGTCCATCTGTAGTCTTCTCTTGTGCTTTTGGAAGAGGGTGTTTTCTATGACCAATGCATTCTCTATTAGTTTAAACTCTAAACTCTATTAGTCTTTGCCCTGCTTCATTCTGTACTCCAAGGCCAAATTTGCCTATTACTCCAGGTATCTCTTGATGTCCTACTTTTGCATTCCAGTCCCCTATAAAGAAATGGACATCTTTTTTGGGTATTGGTTCTAGATTGTAAATCTTCATAGAACTGTTCAACTTCAGCTTCTTCAGCATTACTAGTCAGGGCATAGTCTTGGATTACTGTGATATTGAATGGTTTGCCTTGGAAATGAACAGAGATCATTCTGTCGTTTTTGAGATTGCATCCAAGTACTGCATTTTCGACTCTTTTGTTGACTATGATGGCTACTCCATTTCTTCTAAGGGATTCTTGCCCACAGTAGTAGATACAATGGTCACCTAAGTTAAATTCACCCATTCTAGTCCATTTTAGTTCACTGATTCCTCAAATGTGGATGTTCACTCTTGCCATATCCCGTTTGACCACTTGCAATTTACCTTGATTCATGGACCTAACATTCCAGGTTCCTATGCAATATTGCTCTTTACATCATTGGACTTTACTTCCATCACCAGTCACATCCACAACTGGGTATTGCCCCAGCGGAGGCATGGGTCGGCGGTGGCCTGCTGCAGGGTTCGGGGCACTGAGGGTAGCAGTGAGAGCGTGGGACCTTTCGAAGGAGGTCGCCATTATCTTCATCACCTCCACCATAGTTTGGCCTCAGGTCAAATAACAGGGAGGAACACATCCACCCGTCAACAGAAAATTGTATTAATGATTTTCTCTGCATGGCCCCTTCCATCAGAACAAGACCCAGTTTCCCCCTCAGGCAGTCTCTCCCATCAGGAAGCTTCCATAAGCCTCTTATCCTTCTCCTTCAGAAAGCATACAGACTGAAAACCACAGTCACAGAAATTAACCAATCTAATCACATGGACCACAGCCTTGTCTAACTCAATGAAACTATGAGCCATGCCGTGTGGGGCCACCCAAGACAGATGGGTCATGGTGGAGAGGTCTGACAAAACGTGGTCCACTGGAGAAGGGAATGGCAAACCACTTCATATTCTTGCCTTGAGAACCCCATGAACAGCATGAAAAGGCGGGAAGATATGACACTGAGATGCACTCCCCAGGTCGGTAGGAGCCAACTCATCCCTGCAACAAACCTGATTCCTTTTGCTCTTTCTCAGCGTGTCCTAGGAGAGCGTCTTGCGGCCTCTGGTGTGAGCTGGCAGAGCAGCAGCGCGCAAGCGCAGTGAATGACACGCACTACGCCAGCTGCTCACGGAACTTGCGCGCTCAGCTGCTCAGTCGCGTTTGACTCTGCAACCTCGTGGACTGTAGCCCACCGGGCTGTCCATGGGGCAAGAATTCTGAGTGAGTTGCCATTTCCTACTCCAGGGGATCTTCCTGACCCTGGGATCGAACCCAATCTCCAGGATTCTTTACCAGTGAGCCACCTAGATTACCTGTGCTCTTTGGCCTTGCCCCTTCTTAAGCCCAGATATGCCATGTGCATTCACGATGCATCGCTGCTGGCCTGACAGACCCTAGATCTCCATGAACAGCCCTGGCCACAGGACCACCTGCTGTTCCACGGTCAGGGACTCCATCTCTACCAGGCTCAGCAGCATGCCAGGATTGACTTTTTAAAATTGTGTCTAATTCTCTGTTGGAGATAGCAAGGCTGTGCTCCAGAAACCCAGAGCTCTGCATTATTATTTTCCTAGCAGAGGTTGCTACAAACCCCACTTGGCGTCTTTGCCCACCACAGATGTTCCTAAAGTCATATGGACTGTCAGGTCAAGTGGTCCGAGCAGCAGGACAACTGCACGCAGCCTGGACCCGCAGTCTTTTCTGCTCGAGGCCCTACTCGCTGCTGGGAACTCTGAAGTTATGATCCCCATTCGGTTTCACTCCTTAAGAAAAGGGAGCCAAGTCTTCATACCTTCTTGACAACAAGACAAACAAAACAACCACAATACAGAAACCAGGGGAAGAGGTTCTCCTTAGCTGGAGGAAGCACAGAGAACAACTCCTCTGAGATCCATCACCACTGACGCTCTCTGCTGCTGGAGAAAGAACGCCTCAGTCCTGAGAGCGGGGGTCTGGGCAATGCACCACCCCACTCACAGCAGGGTCTGTTTAAAAGGCCTGAGGGAAGTTTGGAGAGATGGAAGGATTAAACAGATCACAGCAAAGGCGTGTATCTCAGGAGAGAGAGAAGCCAAGGCAGAGACAGACATGAGCCTGTTTTGCCAGACCTTTCTTAAAACTGGTTTCTGTAAGCACCCTCTGTGTCTTTAGAATAACTTATGTCTCCATAAACTTATCTGATTGGGCTTCTGTTCCTGACAACTGAACATTCTCTGAGAGTCTGTAGGATTTTCTACCTATTGGTTGTAAGTCATTTGGAGAAAAGCAGTAGGAATTCAAACCTCCATGGTTTGGGAATGTAGTTCAAAGGTGAAAAGCACATTCACTGTTTGTTTAAACAGTCCTTTTAGTTTTACTTCAGCTTAATAGGAAGTAAAAACTGAAAAATGTATATCAAACCTAATGGTCTGATTAAAATGAAGACAACTCTTAAAATTAAGCCAAGCAATTTAAGGGCTTTATTTTACCAAAAACATGGTTCTAATAGCATTCAGATAATTTACTGCCTAAATATCATGCAATATTTTGGGATGGGAAATATTTTAAGTACAATAAAGGATATGGTCATTATAGGATCATCTACTTGTGATGATCTGTCAAATTATCTTGAGAAATAAGATCTGTTTTGCCTTTATTCCCCATTAATTAACAACATTATCTTAAGAAACCTGTCAAATCAGTTAGCTGTTGCTGCATAGCAAACCACCCGAATCTCAGTGCCTTAAAATAAGCATTATTATTGATCATGAACCTAAGGGTCAGCTGAGAAGTTTACTTGGTCTCTGTCTTCCCTGCTCACTCATACTTCTGAACTCAGCCAGACTTTAGGTGGGCGGTCCTGCCTTGCTGGGCTCCGTCCTACATATCTGGGATGACCTTAACTGGAACCACTGCATTCTTCTCCACATGGATATTTATCTTCCAGCCATGGGCTTGTTCTCATGGCAGAGGCAGGGGTCCAAGAGCCTGGATTAGAATTATCTAATACCTCTTGCAGCTGAAGCTCAAACTGGCATTCCGTCAGATCTATCACATTCTATTAGCCAAGGCAAGTCATAGAGTGAACGCTGATGCAGAGATCAGGGAGACACTTCCATGATGGGTGGAGCTTCAGAGTCACAGTGCCAGGGCCACGGGTACAGAGGGGACTGCCCCGAGTCCTTTCTGTAACTCATCACAGCTATGAAGACTGATAATCATTCTGTTAAAGAACTGACCAGCTGCATGACCATGAGTAATTAATCACCCTGTCTGGTCTTCATTTTCTCAATTTATGAAATAGACAGCAATGTAAAACCTATCCCAATACTGTTCTAAGTATTAAACGAGGTAACATACAGTGCATGTCACAATGCCTGAAACATACTCAACAAATAACAATTATTTCTTACTGATATTGTTTATAACCTTCTCATGCGCATGTGAAACTTCTACAGATATGTGAGTGGGGGTGGACTTGGAGGGATGGGAGATGATAGTGTATTCAGACATGAGAAATGAACATCTTTACATTACATCTCACCAAATCCAATTCTCTCTGGTCTAAGCCATCTCTTGATGAGGAGATACTTTCATAAGTTATTTTATGCCAAAACGAGAAATTCGTAAGTGGTTACCCAAGAAGGAAAAGAGTCCAAAGTGCAACTGCAAAGATGTCAAAAACAAAAGCCAGAAGATTTGAAAATAAATGCCCTGCTTTTACATTTGGCTTTATTTGCATTTTTCATCAGTATTCTATATCAGTACAGAACAGGAGCTGATCTCCTCTAAACTCACAGTTTGTAGAACAACTAAGTTATTAACAGGATACTTTCTCTGTGGCCTTTTCTTTCAAAGATGCTTTAAATGAAGGGGAGTTCCTCCATCTTAACTGAGAAGAACAAATTCAGAGAAGATTATGGGCAAAAGCTGACTAATTTTCAAATTTAATGTTTTATATTAATAGTAATTTCCTTTATCAAACTCACATCTCTTTGGATTCTGAATATCTTTGCTGAGTAGTTTCTTCATCTTCTATTACTGTATCAGTCTCATACTCTTTTTCAAGATGACTAGTTGAAATAAAGTAAAAATTTTAAAAAAAGGCATGTATGTAGACTAGAAAGAACATTGAACATGAACTTAAAATTAAGTGTAATAAAATATGATTTCCTATTATGAACAACTAGTTGCCCACTAATTTGATAATTTAGATGAAACAGACAAAATCCTTGAAAAGTACAAGTGACCAAAACTCACACAAGAAGAAATGAATAAGCTGAATAAGCCTACATTTACTAATTGAATAGAAGACTAATCGTACCCTAAGAAAGGAAGCACCAGACTCAGATGGTTTCACTGGCAAATTCCACCAAACATTTGAGGAAGAAATGACATTAAGTCCCCACAAACTATCCTATAAAATATAAGCAGATGGAACATTTTCTACCTCATTCTATGAGAACAGAATTACCTAATATAAAAACTAGATGAATAAATTTTAAGAAAGGAAAACTATAGACCAATATCTCTCATATACACAGATGAAAAATCCTCAACAAGTATTAGCAAATCATATTCAATAATGTATGAGAAGAATCCCACAACTAAGTAAGATTTATTACAGATATATAAGGCTGGCTTAACATTTGAAAATCAATCAGTATAATGTGCCACATCATCAGGCTAAAAAAGGAAACTCACATAGTCATATATAGTTTATTGATGTAGTCAAAGCACTTGAGAAAATCCAGCATCCATTCATGGTAAAAGTTCTCAGCAAACTAGGGATGGCAAAGAGATGTCTCAACTTCCCAATTCAAATTAAAGAACAGCTACAAAACATCTGTTGAAAGAATCATACTTTTGGTGAAAAGCTGGGCCTGTCCCTCTAAAATTGAGAACACAGTGAAATTGGCCTCTCTGGTCACTCTTATTCAGTGTCATACAACAAGCCCTAGCTAGTACAATAAGACAAGGAAAAGAAACAAAAGGTATACATGTTGAAAATAAATACATGAAATTTACTTTATTCATAAATTACATGTCTGTCTATGCAGAAAATCTGCAAGGATCTATGCACACACACACAAAATAAATTTCCTGGAACTAATGGATAAGTGTAGAATCAAAAGGCTTCATGTTACAAGGTTAATACACAAAGGTCAATTTCTTTTTCATATATCCACAATAAACAACTGAAATTTAAAATTATAAAAACAATACCATTTGTAATGGCACACAAAATGGATGAAATATTAGGGATACATGTAACCAAATACAAATAGGATGTATATGTAAGACATTACAAAATTCTGATGAAAGAAATCCAAGAGAAACTAAACAAATGAAGACACATGCCAAGCTCATGGACAGGAAGAGTCAACAATGCTAAAATGTTTCACTACAACCTGATCTATAGACTTAATGTCATTTCAACCAAACTCCCAGCCAGTTATTTTATAAATAATAAAAAAAAAACTGATTCTAAAGTTTATACAGAAAGAAAGAAGTTTAACAAACACAATACTGTAAATGAAAAACAAACTTGGAAGAATCATTCTATCTGATTTCAAGACTTACTACAAAGCTACAGTAATCAAGATAGTGTCTTATTGGTGAAAGAACAGACACATGGAATGAAACACAATGAAACAGAACAGAGTACCCGGAAATAGACTCACATAATTGGCCAGTGTTTGATGAAGAAGCAAAGGCAATCCTTAAAATGACTAAGAATGTACCAGTGAATGGTAGGTTGAATGGTCAGCCTTACTACAGAAGTCTTCAGCCATGACCCTCAATAAAACAAAAACAGAGACAAGACTCTTGAGAGAAGCTCTTTAGGTGTTAATTGAACTGACGTTCCTTATAAGCCAGACTATTAGTCTGAGGCTTCCTTGACTATGACACCTGCTGCAGTTGAACAAAAATAATAAATTCATTCTCCTTTGATAAGGGTACTCTAGCAATGGGTGTTCCACAATAAAAAGGAATCTTTTCTTGTCTTTTTTCTCATTGCCTTTTGAGTTTCTTCATTCAGATAGCCAAATGAGAAATCAAGCTGAATTCAAATCATGATGCCATCACTTAAGAATCTAATATCAAAATGCTTCAGAACCCATGAATTCCTTGAACCAATGGAATGAACAGAGATGTGGCCACTTTGAGAACCCTTAAGATGACCCTTATCCTCTGACAAAGTTTATGAAGTAAAACTGGATATATCTGATTTATTAATAGTTTTAACCTTTTTTTGGAAGCAATGACACAAGCTGCTTATGCCTCCAGTACCATTGGCATCAATGACATGTCACTCCAAGAGCAAGAAAACAGAAAGTCTGAAAGAAACAGAAAAATCAAACAGTATAATGAGAAAATTGTATGTTGAAGAGGAAGGAGGCAATTCTTGACAATATTATAAGACATTCTTAAAATAGCAGCCATTTTTCTTGTTAACAGCATTGGAAGTAAGAGAGCAGCAGTATTTTGGTGAGCATGATATTTTTGCATTAGTAATAAGTTGCCAAAAAGATAACTGGGAAATTGCAGACTTTAGAAATTAGGTTCATTGGCCACATGTTCTCGCCTCCCTGGGGAGAAAGATTTGTCTGAACTTTTCAAAATTGAAAGGAGCCAAGATAAGCCACGCTTATTATTTCTCCAGATTTTCTAACTGAATGGATGTAAATTTCTTTATAGGAAGTGAAGTGTTTATGGGGAACTGCAGGTCAAGTTCTGGCTCCATCTCCTCATAGCTCTGTGACCAGGTCTTCAAATGACATAAGTCCCAGCAGCCTCCTCTATAAAATGGTGGAGATGGTACTACTCACTCACCAGGGTCAGTGGAACAATTAGACCAAGCACCTAACACAGGGTCCCCCACACTAGCATTAAAAAACACAGCATATTATTCTTATCACAAGGCCCATTCATCCTGCCCCACAAACTCTTCCCTATTCCACCACATGCCCTGTGTCAGGATTCCTGTTTTACATCCCTTTCGGAACCCTCCAGGTAATGAGACGTGGACCTGACTTTTTAACACACATCAAAACCTGCCTACCCACCAGCACGCGTGCTGGATTGTTTCTCCTTCCACGCAGTCACGCATGAAGGCTACACACTCCTCTGAATTGTGGGCAGTGGTGGTGTAGTTGCAAAGTCACGTCTGTCTCTTGTGACCCCATGGACTGTAGCCTGCCAGACTTCTCTGACCATGGGACTTTCCAGCAGGATCATCAGTCAAATCATTCTTGACATCTCACCCAGTTCAGTTCAACTATTCACCCAGGAAAACCTCTCATTTTTTGTCAGCATCCCTTGGTTTTTACCAATACAGCCAACACTCAGCTTGTTAAATTCCTTCTTTAAATCAGCTCGTATTTAACTGAATGATTACTATGTTCGAGGGGCTTCCCTGGTGACTCAGATGGGCAAGAACCTGCCTGTGATGCGGGAGACCCAGGTTCCATGTCTGGATCAGGAAGATCTCCTGGAGAAGGGAATGGAAACCTACTCCAGCACTCTTGCCTGGAGGTTTCCATGGACAGAGGAGCCTGGTGTGTCTGTGGGGCTGCAAAGAGTCGGACACAACTGAGTGACGAGCACTTCACTTTTTCACTTTTACGTGCAAGTATGTGTTCAAATAAAACAGTATGGCTCCTGACATTGTGACACTTACAACATAATAGAGAGACAAACAATAAACAAGTAATCAAGCAAGAAAAATAGATAAGTACATAATTATACATTATGACAAATGCTACAGAAATAATGAACCTGACCCAGTATTGTTGAGGGTAAGTTCTGGGGATGCACCTACTTAGACTGCAGGGAAGGGTGATCTCTTAATGCACAGGAAGGTGACTACAGGTTTACACTAGAGAGGGACCAAGCCGGATCCAAGTTTTCCAGCAGGCACTCAGGTTGCCCTGCAGAGAAAAGAAGCACAACCATGTGCATGAGGAAACCAGTGAGGAGCCTGTCATGGATATCCAAGCAGGAAAGGATCATCGTTTGGATGAGAAGAACCTTACTAGTAACTGGAGATAGAAATGCATGCTTTGGGGGATATTTGTGAAACAGAAATGGCAGAATTGGATGTTCAAGGTGGGGAGTGGAAGAGAGAGTATTCAGAGTCATGGCCAGGCAGAGGTGAAATCGAACTGTTGTGAAGCCATGGAGATAAGTCTCGGCTCCGTCCTTACAGAGAGACATCCAAGGGTATGGGGGGGTGAGGGGGGGCGGGGAGGAGAGGTCTTAGCAGTAAGTCCATGTGATCTTTTTGTTGTAACAGTTTTCAAAAGTCAGGCATGTGTGCATACTTTTGAAAATGGAGTATCTTCAGATTATACACACCTCAACCCTCCAAAACTCTGTCTACCTGCTTCCAACTTTGAGCCTTAACCACCAGGTGGATGGGGTTCCTCTTTATGGAGATGGGGAAAACGTGAGGCTGGGAAGGTCAGGGTGCCGTTGGACATGGGAGTTTGGGATGCCTGCCTAGCATTTAGCTCATCATACAAGATCCTAAACAGCTTCTGGATCTTTCTCAACATCAAATCCATGTTTAAAGAAAAAAATCCACCATTGACAATACTCAACTTCTAAACTAGTGGTTCTTGAAATTTAAAAATTATCCTTGATAATTTAGAAAACTTACACCCTTTTCCTCTCAGAAAATACACTTCAGAGTGATAGTTGAATTCTCCCTGAGCCAAGAGCCCATCTCTTCTCCAAATGCCATCACCACACTACACGAGGGGCCAAGGGTAGATGTTCCATCTTCCCAAAGATTATCCTGGTAGGCACAGCAGCTTGCTTTCACGCACGAATCTCAAGATGTTTGTTTAAAATCAACTATATTGGGCCTCCCTGGTGGCTCAGTGGTGAGGCCAATGCAGGGGACACGGGTTCAATCCCTGGTCTGGGAAGATCCTACATGCAACTAAGCCTGTGTACCACGACTCCTGAGTCTGTGTCCAGAAGCCACAGCTGCTGCGCCCACGTGCAGCGGCCCCTGAAGTTTCCCGCCGAGAGCGCAGGCTCGGCAAGAGAGGCCCCGCAGTCAGCAGCCCACACAGCGCAGCAGGAGCGCGGGCCCCACTCGCCGCAACCAGAGAAGAGCCCGAGAGCAACGAAGACCCAGCACAGCCAGAAATGAATAAGTAAGTTAACAAATAAGCTATTTAAAAAATAAAATCAGCCATATCGCCCTGTAGTCTCAACGTATCCCCTCAACGGCGATACATTGGAGAACCATGTCATGTTCTATGGTTTCTACGCTGACACCTTCTGAGAATATTTATTTTCAAAGCACATTTTCGTCCTTTGCGTGTTCCCAGGCAATACTAGTTGAAAGAGCTGAATGTATTTCTTAGCCTCAATAACATGTGCTGTTTTTTGTTTTTTGTGTTTTTTTTTTAAGAGTATAGGCCGATCACTGGAGAAATCCATGAATACTAAATATTGCTGCACAGGGTGCCTTTTGCTTGCTCACTTCTCTGTTGTCTCTCAAATGTCCTTTGGTTTATTCACTGCTTCGTGTTACAATGTCTCTGACTCTTCTGCCTAATTTCACGACAAACCTAGGGAAAGGCAGAGTTGGGAGATGCTCCTGACCCACATCACTTATACGAAAATAAAAAGGTTGCTTATCAAATCATCAAACCATCAACACAAATTGTATTAAGACCTGAATTCAGTTCCTATGACAACAGTAACTTCGGCAAGATTGTCCCGAAATTAAAGGGATCCCATTAAACAAAGAGGGGCCTCTGTGAGTTTGGAGTCTTCACGTGGACCCCAAACTTGATTGTGCTCGGCAAGCCATCATTCACCTGTCACCTCCACTAGAGAGAGCTTCTTGAGGACAAAGATTTCCATGAACCTAGCCATGTGACCACATACTTTGCACAGAGTAAATACAAAATACGCACAAAGGAACTGAATGGTGAGACTGGTTTGCCTACTTGACTTGCTGAATCTGAGGCTTTTGCATTTTGTTTTTCTGTTATATTTTGGGGATGCCCACTGTCTTGCAGGAACTTTATCAGGCATGCTCCACAGTCTCTTTGATTGCTCAGAGAATCATGCTGGTGATACTGTCCCCATTTTGCTAATGAAAAAGCAGAAGCTTCAAGGAATTCAGTCACTTGTCCAGCTTCCAAGAAAACCTGCTTGACGGCTCCTGCTTTTTCCACTCCATCACTCATGCTGCTGCTGTGAACCTGGCCTCTGGAATGTGTGCCAGACATGGAAGCATTCGTCAACCACAGGACCTTTGCACCTGCTTCCCTTGGGCCAAGAACGTTGTCTTCCTTGTTCATATACTCACTTCTTTCTAAAAAAATTTGTTTATTTGGCTGCACTGGGTCTTCGTTGAAGCACACAGGATCTTCCTTGCATCGTGCGGGATTTTCTGCTGTGGCACACGTGCTCCGGAGCAGTGGGCTCGCAGGCCCAGGAGTTGCAGCACTTGGGCTTAGTTGCTCCACAGCTCGTGGGATCTTAGCACCGCAGCATGTAGAGTCTTAGTCCCTGGCCAAGGATTGAACCTGTGTCCTGCATCACAAGATGATTCTAAACCACTGGACCACATGGGAAGTCCCTACTAACTTCTTGTGTTCTATCTATCAATATCATTTCTTCAGAGAGGCTATCCGTGAGCACTCAATCCAACACTCCTTCTTTCCTGGCCACCTCCTATTCCTTTGCCCTGTTCTATGTTTTGTCACAGCACGCACTGCTGCCTGTCAGTATGTTACATTGTGCAATGCATCTTGAGTTCAACTATTTCCTAAAATTTTAGAATTCAAGACATCTGTTGACTGGCTTCAGATGACTTAATTTTGTAGCTACTGCACTACTTTCCCCCATTTGTTTTGTGTTTGTATGTGACATTTTTCCATTTATGAGTTGATACGATTTAGGCAGATAATAGAAGATGCCAATCTGAAGGCATTGTGAGCAGCATTACCACCCTTGTGGAACGTTTCATTGCATCCTTTATTTTCTCTTGCATTCTTCTTGATTGGTGGACCTTTATTATTTTCTGTTTCTTCTTTTATTGATATCAGCACCATGTTCCACCCCAAAGTTAACTAAAAATTAATCCACAAAAATATTAAAATGTGATACATTCCCTAAGCCTTGCTTTTCATTTATCATCTTTATGTCCTGCCAGTAAATTTTTTTGGCATTTCTTTTAACTTTGTATTCAATAAGAATTGATTGAGTGTGGGAGCAGAGTCTGGCTATGATCAAAATTTTACAACGGGATGTAATTAGTAACAAAAACAGCAATAAGGACGATAGCTGGCATTTGATGAGCAGACACTATCTGTGGCATGATGTCTATGGGCTTTACCTGTGGTTTTGGATAGACCCTGCAGTAACCCTGTGAAGAGAGCAAGCACAGCAATTGGAAAGCTTGTTGGTAAGTGGTGGAAACAGGATTTGAACCAGGCAGTCTTGACTTAAATTGCTCTTAACTGCTCTGCAATGTCGCTGGTACATTTGGGAGCTACCGCCAGTTTTCTGTCCCTGAGATCCAGTACAGGCCCAGCGCAGGAAGCTGTCACTGCAGGTCGAGTTCAGCGGACCGACCCCGGAGGCCCGTGCAGTGAGGCGACGAGACGTGCCTTGAGGCTGACCCCTTAGTGCCTCTCTAAGTGCTCACACATTTGATCTCATCAAATCTAAGAGGCGGGTGGTGATATCTGGCTCATTTTATGTTTAGGGAGACAGAGGTAAGACCAGGAGATGTCATCCGTCCAATTTTGCCCAGCTGGTAAGAAGCAGGAGAAGTAGGAGTCATACCCTTGATACAAAACTCACCCCCTTACCAACATGGCTTTGTCCTCAACAGACAGAAGCTTCTTGTTAAGATGCAACACTTCACAATGACTCTTTATCTTTTTTTCTTATTTCATCTAAAAACCTCAAGGGACAGCCTGTGCAGTGTAAGGAGCCTTGAAGCCATGAATACCCTTTAAAACGTCCAACAGTAAAAAATAATAGGAGAGTAGGAAAGAGAAACAGTTCCCATAAATCAAGGGTTTCCCTCCACCTTCATCTGAGCATTTCCAATTGGCGTGGAGTTTCTCAACTTTTATATTCGTGGGGGATTTAGAGTCAATCAATAGCCTCACATTTCACATTATTAAAGTAACTCTGAACCTGTCAAGAATTCTGACCCATAAACCACGTTTCTGTGTTGGAACCAGATCAACCACAGAATGGGTCAAAAATCTCATTTTTCAATATTTTTCAATCCACTTCATCAACCAGATGGTAACTGACAAGCACCCCCAGAGTAACATTTAAGAAAACAATTAGAAGAGAAGCTTCTGGGGGATCAAGAAGTGTTGGTCACAGGGAACGAACCATTAAATCTATGTCTCTAACACCTTTTTAAGCAGAGTCCCACTGCCATTTGAAAATACTGGGAAACAGCCAAGAAACTCCTGAGTCATGGTGAAAAGCAATGCTGACAATCTCTACATTTTGTTGGTGCTTTGGCACAGAGTTGAAAGGTCAGGCAGCAAAGTGCTTCACAAGATTACCATGCACAGGAACCCCCGTGGAGGAAAGGGGAGGAGATTTGTTTAAACGCAAACTGTAGTTGAGTGCAGGAGAAGACTCTTGAGTCCCTTGGACTGCCAGGGGATCAAGCCAGTCCATCCTAAAGGAAATCAACCCTGACTATTCACTGGAAGAACTGATGCTGAAGCAGAAGCTACAATACATTGGCCACCTGGTGCAAAGAACCAACTCACTGGAAAAGACCCTGATGCTGGGAAAGATTGAAGGCAGGAGGAGAAGGGGGCGACAGAGGATGAGATGGCTGGATGGCATCACTGACTCCATGGACATGAATCTGAATGAACTCTGGGAGGTCCTGGGGGACAGGGGAGCCTGGTGTGTTACAGTCTCTGAGGTCACAAAGAGTCAGACCTGACTTAGTGACTAAACAACAACGAATTCAGGAGGTCTGGGTTGGAGCCTAAATTTTTAAATTCCTAACACTCTTCCAGGTGATGGGTTATATTTTGAGTGTAAAGCTTGCATCATGGAAAAGTCACCAGCTTTCAAATCAGAGAGACATAGGACTGACACCCACCTCAGCCGCTGCCTGGCTGGATGACCTCAAGGAATCTTTAATTTCTCTGAGACTCTGTTTCCTCATTTGTCAAGTTTGCCTGGTAAGACAGAACCCATATGACTGCCCCACAGTGTCTGGGAAAGAGGAGGAATTCAATTAAGAACAGCCATCCTGATAATAATGCATATTATTGTTATTATTGTCTCAAAAGGTGGAGACAAAATGTAAAAGATGCTAGAGGTGAAGTCAAAGATGTGGATGGGATCCCAAAAGCCATCAAAGGAAGTTTTCCTGTTTGTTTATTGAGCATCCTCCATGCAAGACTCAGCTTGAGAAGCTGACATGCATCACTCTTGTGACTGGGAGAGTAAATCATCTCGGGACTTTCCAGGCAGTCCAGCGGTGCCAGTGCAGGGGTCAGCATTTGATCCCTGGTCAGGGAGCTAAGCGGAGAAGGCAATGGCAACCCATTCCAGTACTCTTGCCTGGAAAATCCCATGGACGGAGGAGCTTGGTAGGCTGCAGTCCATGGGGTCTCTAAGAGCCGGACACGACTGAGCGATTTCACTTCCACTTTTCACTTTCCTGCACTGGAGAAGGAAATGGCAACCCACTCCAGTGTTCTTGCCTGGAGACGGAGCCTGGTGGGCTGCCATCTATGGGGTCACACAGAGTTGGACACAACTGAAGCGACTTAGCAGCAGCAGCAGCAGCAGCAACCGGGAGCTAAGATCACACATGCATCATGGCCAAACAACCAAAACCTAAAATAGAAACAATGTTGCAACAAATTCAACAAAGACTTAAAAAATGTTACACACCAAAAAAAAAAAAAAAAAAGAAAAAAAACTTTAAAAAAAGGGGGCAAATCATATTATTTAATCCTTATCATCAACCATGACTTCATGGCAAATAGAAGGGGGGAAAGAGGAAGCAGTGACAGATTTTATTCTCTTGGGCTCCAAAATCACTGCAGAGAGTGACTGCCACCATGAGAAGAAAAGATTGTTGCTCCTTGGAAGGAAAACTATGACAAACTTAGCATATTAAAAGCAGAGACATCACTTTGCCAACAAAGGTTCATATAGTCAAAGCTATGGTTTTTCCAGTAGTCATGTACAGATGTGAGAATTGGACCATAGAGAAGGCTTGACACCAAAGAATTGATGTTTTCAAACTGGTGTTGGAGAAGACTTTTGAGAGTCCCTTGGACTGCAAGGAGATCCAACCAGTCAATCCTAAAAGAAACCAGTCCTGAATATTCATTGGAAGGACGGATGCTGAAGCTGAAGCTCCAATACTTTGGCCACCTGATGCAAACAGACAACACATTGGAAAAGATCCTGATAGTGGGAAAGACTGAAGGAAAAAGGAGAAGGGGCGACAGAGGATGAGATGGTTAGGCAGCATCACTGACTCAATTAACATGAATTTGAGCAAAGTCTGGGAGATAGTGGAGGACAGGGAAGCCTGGTGTGCTGCAGTCCATGGGTTGCAAAGGGTCAGACATGACTTAGTAACTGAACAACAACAGAAATTAAGACTGTACTAATACCACCTGCATCTCACAGAAAAGGAAACTGAAGCTCCGACGCATTGGCTTATCCAAGATTGCGTGGCCCACGTTGGCAAAGGAGGGAACTGAACCCGGCTCCACATTAACATTAACAGCCCTCAAGCCCTCAGTCTTCGTCATTAGTAAACGGCCTTGAGCATACAGCTGGCAGACCACGTTGAGTAAGGTGTGTCCCTACCTTAGAGGAGCTCTCAGCCCCTTTGGGGAGGCTGTTGAAGACAATTTGAGATGCAACTCCAACAGAAAAAAATCACTCTCCCTATTAAAAGAACTGAAAAGCCCCATCAAAATGAGGCATTCACTTCCATAGATTTGCAATGGAGATCTGAGCGTAAGGTGTCTTTGGGAGGAATCTGTGCTTGCTGAGGTCCACAGTTATTCTTAGAATCCCAGTTGCTCTAGAAGCAAGTGATTCAAAGCACTTTGCCTGAATCCCCTTACCTATTAAATGGAGCCACCTTCATGGAATTATTCCACTCCTGTTGTGTTAAATTGCTTTTCACATTTCCTCTGGTTCCTGCTATGTAATCCTGAGTATTTCATTTGCTGACTTCTTGATGCCGGACACAGGTGAGAGACCCTAGCAAATGAAGCTCAGTTCTCTGATTGTTTGTATAACTCAGGACTCTTTTTGCCACAAGTGACAGAAATCCAATTCAGATCAGTTTAAGTGGAAAAACAATGTTATTTATTGACTCACTGACCTGAGAAATCTAGGGTGATGATCTGACTTCAGGAACAGCTAGACCCAGGGGTCTGAAAAACTCCCGCAGGACCTAAGCTCTCTGTCTCTCAGTTTGGCTTCCCTTTGCATTGGCTCAGTTCTCCTGTGTCCTGCTGGTGGCAAGCCAGCCCACAGGGGTTCTGCATATACACTGCTCTGTCCACGCGTGTGCTCAGTCATGGTCGACTCTTCACAACCCTCTGGACTGTAGCTTGCCAAGTTTCTCTGTCCATGAGATTTTTCAGGCAAGAACACTGGAATGGGTTGCCATTTTCTCCTTCAGGGGATCTTCACAACTCAGGGATCAAAACAGCATCTCCTGTGTCTCCTGCGTTGCAGGAAGATTCTTTACTTGCTGAGCCATCAGGGAAGCCCACTGATACTGCTGTCAAAATGCAAATTTCCTTCCCAATGATTGCAAGAGATGTGCTGGATTTATTACAGTGGACTGATTTGGGACTTGTATCTATGCTTAAAACAATCCCCGTGACCAAGGGGATAAAATGTGCTGATTGGTCAGGAGCTGATCATGTGACCACCCCTCAGGTGTCATCCAGGGACCATGTGCAAGGCGTGTGGGAAGAGAGGTCTACTAAAATGCTGCCAAAACAAGTATTGGGCTGATGGAAACACTAGAAAGTTGCCACAGTGCTGATGGACAAGGTCTCACAAAATTCTTAGAAATGACAAGAGGACTGGAGAGGGCTGTGGAGTTAGGAGTTTGAGATGCACTGTAAGAAGATTCATCCTATCTTTCCTGATCACCATCTCCAATCGCCTAATACAAAGACAACACGGAGGAGGAGTACAGGCTTCTGCTGGGACACGGTGAACTTCCCAGGTGGCACAGTGGTAAAGAACCTGCCTGCCAATACAGAAGACACAGGTTCCATCCCTGGGTTGGGAAGATCCCCTGGAGAAGGCAATGGCAACCCACTCCAGTGTTCTTGCCTGGAGAGCCCCAAGGCTTAGACACTGAGCAATAACAACAAAGCTGGGACAAGGTATGTCATATGATCACTATAACTCCTGGTCTACAATGGCACTGCTTTGGAGGCAGCCATAAGGCATAGTCCTCCCCACCATCCCTGTGGCCCTATAGGTACGGGAACATGGTATAATTTCCCAAGTGAGTACAAAAGCAATTCATCTTTATCATCTATCTCTTAGGCTTTTCCAAGACCCCAAACAGCAGTGACTTCTCTAAATGAGGCACCCTCCGGAGCAACCTAGTGGAATAGCAGTGCTGACTCTGGTGCTGACAACTGTAGCGAAACACTTTTTGATTGCCACCAAGCCAGCCTGAGAAGGGAAAGGGGGAAACGAAGTATTTGTGCATCGGCATGCGCACGCACACGCGGGTTTATAGAAATCACTCAGTTCAATGCAGCAGACCGCCTGCTGCTACAGAGTGAAGCCAAAGGGAGAAACGGAAAAATTACTGGGGCCAGCACAAATTCTGTTCGAGGCCTCAGGGATCCGGATACCATGGAAATAGTGATTGTATTCAAGGCTATTTTACATGATCCACATATCAATGAAGAAGTTTCATATTGGGGGAATTTAATGATCCACAGAAAACTGCCAGCAAGTTAAAAAACTATATTGTGTTGATTACTGTATTGGATTTCCACATCCTTCACAGTGTGATCTCTTGACAAGCGACACCGCAGGACTGATGACCTTAACACAAATAGTCTGGAAACTCAGTGAGAGTGCAGAGCTAAGGTGAAGAGGAGTTATTTTCTAGGATTATGACTTTTACAGAGCTGTCCATCTTTGCTTAGAGAATTTAGCATTCCTATTCATTGAAAGTGACAGAAATCGCAGCCCAAACTGTATTAAGCAGGAAACACAAGTTATCACAGAACTGAAGAAGCCCACAGAGGCTGAAGGTCTGGCTGTGTCAAGGACTCCAGTGACGTCTCGGCTTCTCTCTCCCTCTCAGCTCTGCCTTCCACCGCGCTGGTTTCATCCTCAGGTTCATTCTGTGGTTCCAAGTTGCCCCAGAACTTCAACCATCCCAAGTTAAAGATGACAGAAAACAGACTCTCCTGTGTGTCTCCATCACAAGCCCTGTGATACTCGTTGAACAAGGCAACGTGGATTCCGTGTCTGCCCTGATGGCCCCTCACCATGCAGGAGGAGTGTTATCACCCTAACTGTCCAGTTCTGGCTCAGTGCATCCACCCAGTGAAGAGGAACAGAGCTCCTCTTAGCAGAGAAGGGACTGCTTCCTCAGAGGACATGCAGGATTGTGTTACAGGAGGAAAAAAAAAAAAAGAAAACAACGCCTTCTTCATAGACAGAGAAAATATTTATTGAAAAGGATCTGGGGGCAAGCGAAAAGCAAATATGGTATATTAAAGTGTATGTGTGGAATCTAGGAAAATAGTACAGATGAACCTATTTGCATAGCAGACATAGAGAATAAATGTATGGACACCAACTGGGGGGAAAAGGGGTTGGATGAGTTGGGAGATATGGGTTGACACATACACTGCTCTGCATAAAACAGGTAACTGATGAGACCCTCCCGGACATCACAGGGAGCAGCACTCAGGCTCTGTGGTGCCCGGGGATAAGGAAACCCCAAACAGAGGTGTGTGTGTGTGTGTGTGTGTGTGTGTGTGTGTGTGTGTGTGCATGTGTGTGTGTGTGTGAGAGTGTGTATGTGTGTGTGCATGTGTGTATGTGTATGTGTGTGCACATGTGTGTATGTGTGTGCATGTGTGTATATGTGTGTGTATGTGTGTGCATCTCTGTGTGTGTTTGTGTGTGTGCATGTGTGTATGTGTGTGTCTATATGTGTATGTATGTGTGTATGTATTTGTGTTTGTGTGTGTATGTGTGTGTGTTTGTGTGTGTGTATGTGTGTATGTGTGTATTTGCGTGTGTGTGCATGTGTGTGTGTATCTATGTGTGTGTGTATTTGCATTTGTGTGTGTGCCTGTGTGTGTCTATGTGTGTATGTGTGCACATGTGTGTATATGTGTGTGCATGTGTGTGTTTGTGTGTGTGCATGTGTGCATGTGTGTATGTGTGTGTCTATATGTGTATGTATGTGTGTATGTGTGTATTTGTGTTTGTGTGTGTGTATGTGTGTGTATTTGCATTTGTGTGTGTGCCTGTGTGTGTGTCTATGTGTGTGTATGTGTGGTGTGTGTATGTGTGTGCACATGTGTGTATGTGTGTATGTGTGTGCATGTGTGTATATTTGTGTGTGTGTGTGTGCATCTCTGTGTGTGTTTGTGTGTGTATGTGTGTATGTGTGTGTGTATTTGTGTGTGTGTGTCTATATGTGTATGTATGTGTGTATGTGTGTATTTGCGTTTGTGTGTGTGCATGTGTGTGTGTGTGTGTCTGTGTGGTGTAGCAGACACATTCTGCACAGCAGAAACTAACGCACACTGTAAGCAACTGGACGCCAATAAAAACTTTAAAAACAGATAAGCTTGTATTCTATTAAAATGTTTTATAGGAAAAAATAGCATGCATTCAAAAATATACAAAATTATAAGTAAATACATTTATAAATAAATACTAAATATTAAAGACAAACCAAACAAAAAAGGGTTTGAGGGCAACTGAAGCTTCCATCAAGGCCAAGAGCTAATGGCTGCTCACAGGTGGACAAAGCAACTTTCTTAGTTTTCCTGACTCCCCCCTCTCTGTGCCCTTTTCCTGCTTGTAACCTACTCACTTCCAGCCCATCCGAAAATCAAACCACGGACTCCACAATCCAGAGCACACTGCTAGATGCACTTCTTTTCTTCAGGAGAAAGAAAAGCTTCCAGATTTTGTTTGTAAGCAATCCTTACTCTCTGTCCCAGGAGCTGAAACAGGCTGAGACTCTCCATTAACCAGAAATTATGTGGGCACTCAGTGTCATGTCAAGTAAGCCTTCTAAAAGGCCGAGTGAAGAAAGTGTGCAGGAGAATCCCCAGTCACACAGAACTTCAGGTCCACGGGGAGCAGGAGAAGGACCTTAAACAGATATTAGACAGACACGGTCAGGTCCCGAGAGGCGACAGACACGGTCAAGTCCCGAGAAACAACAGCTGCTCCCTTTTTGATGCACAACATAAGCAGCTTGATTTTCTTCAGTAGGGCACAGGCTTTTATATTTTCGTCAATAGACATTCCCTTTTCCTAATTAAATGTTAGTAATTTTACCATTAGTCAAACTCATAGTAAAACTTCAAAGAGCTTTCATTACTTTTAGAAATCGTGGGCCTTAAAGTACTGATCTAAAGTTTCCCAGCTTCTCCTATCACTCTCGCTGCTAAAAATAAAATAAACAAAGAATATACAGTAGATTATATTTCTAAATGAATAAGAAGTATATTGAGGAAGTTCCTGTCTGAGAGATACAATCCTTCTCTAAAAAAGGATCATTTCCTACCATGGATACATGCATGCTTAGTCACTTAGGCGTGTCCAACTCTTTGCAACCCCGTGGACTGTAGCCCACCAGGCTCCTCTGTCCATGGGATTTCTCAGGCAAGAATACTGGAGTAGGCTGCCATATCCTCTTCCAGGGGATCTTCCGCACCCAGGGGTCAAACCCTCTCTCCTGTCTTCTGCATTGGCAGGCAGATTCTTTCCCTGCTGAGCCATTAAGGAAGCTTTGTAATGAGAATCAGTTCAGTTCAGTGTCCCGACTCTTTGCAACCCCATGAATCACAGCTCGCCAGGCCTCCCTGTCCATCACCAGCTCCCGGAGTTTACTCAAACTCACGTCCACCGAGTTGGTGATGCCATCCAGCCATCTCATGCTCTGTCATCCCCTTCTCCTCCTGCCCCCAACCCCTCCCAGCATCAGCGTCTTTTCCAATGAGTCAACTCTTCACATGAGGTGGCCAAAGTATTGGAGTTTCAGCTTCAGCATCAGTCCTTCCAATGAACACCCAGGACTGATCTCCTTTAGGATGGACTGGTTGGATCTCCTTGCAGTCGAAGGGACTCTCAAGAGTCTTCGACAACACCACAGTTCAAATGCATCAATTCTTCTGTGCTCAGCTTTCTTCACAGTCCAACTCTCACATCCATACATGACCACTCGAAAAACTATAGCCTTGACTAGACGGACCTTTGTTGGCAAAGCAATGTCTCTGCTTTTTAATATGCTATCTAGGTTGGTCATAACTTTCCTTCCAAGGAGTAAGTGTCTTTTAATTTCATGGCTGCAATCACCATCTGCAGTGATTTTGGAGCCCCCAAAAATAAAGTCTGACACTGTTTCCACTGTTTCCTCATCTATTTCCCATGAAGTGATGGGACCAGATGCCATGATCTTAGTTTTCTGAATGTTGAGCTTTAAGCCAACTTTTTCACTCTCCTCTTTCACTTTGTAATGTGAATAACCATTCCCAAATTCAGGGATAAAGAGTAGATACATGCCAACTCTTCTTGATTCAGTGACCACTTAGAGTAAGGGCCAGCAAACTTGTCCTGTGAAAGGCTAGATAATAAATATTTTCAGCTTTGTAAGTAAGCAACACAGTCTCTGTCACGACTATTCAACTCTGCCTTTGCAGTACAAAAGCAGCCATAGACAATATGTAAACTAGTGAATGGGAGACTTCTCTGGTGGCCCAGTGGTTAAGACTCCACACTTCCAGTGCAGAGGGTACAGGTTCAATCCCTCTTCGGGGAAGTAAGATTCTCACATGCTGCACAGTACAGCCAAAAAGTTTAAAAAAGAAAAAAATAAACTAGTAAATGGGGCTGCGTTCTAATAAAACTTTATTTATAAAAACACGCAGTGGGCCAGATTTAGCCCCACAGGCCCGAACTTGCTGATCCTCAGTCTAGGTCACTGTGTTGAGAAGAATTCTGAGGTTTGCTCTGAGCTCGGTGAAAAAAAAAGACAGTCTAGTCAATTAGTGAGGTTTGCCAAAGGCTGGGGAACAAAAGGTCAGCACAGAAGCTACACGTCTGCTATTTCTGCAAGTTGACCAATTTGTTATTTCAGCCACATGCCCCCTTGTGTCCCCTGTGTCAGGAATTGTGACCTCACTGCCTGGGGCAGAAGGTGTGGCCTGAGTTTTCTTTTGAGATTAACTAATTGCCCTAGATAGGGGTCAAGCTCATGACCTTGGCCTCATTAACACCAGCCTGAACCTTGTAGCTGAGACATCATGCTACAGATCAGGCTGCTGGAAAAGCAGAAAAAAAATAAGGCCCTTGTTCTTTGAAAATGGTAGCAACTCACACTGGGAAAATGATCATTAGGAGAAGGAAGAGTGAGTATGTGTCCCAGTTTAACCTCTGGTCACTAGATTTCCTCAACTCCCCTCTTCAGGGCTTGGGGATTAATGAAATTTACCGTGACCGTGCTTCCCTTTGAATGTACGCTGGCAAGTGTTATCTCCTTTACAAGGCTGACAACGTACTATTTAGTGAGAAAACGGAATCATTTCCAAACTTTGTAATATGAGAAAATGACAGGAAAGCACAGGTTGATATCACTTACATGTGGAATCTAAAAATAATGGTACAAATAAAATTATCTATGGGAGTAGGAGCAAGGCTCAAGAGGGAGGGGATATATAGATATATCTATATATAGATAGATATATATAGTTATGACTGATTCACGTTGTATGGCAGAAACCAACACAACCTGTTAAGCATTATCCTCCAACTAAATAAATAAAAGATCAATGGCAATAAAACCCAACTCAAAAAAAAATTATCTACAAAACAGAAACAGAGTCACAGATGTAGGAAACCATCTAATGGTTACTAGGGGAAAGGCAAGGGAGAGAAGCTGGGAGATGGGGATTGCCACACACACTACTGTATATAAAATAGAGGACTTCCTGGTGGCACAGTGGGAAAGAGCCCAGCTGCCAATGCAGGGGACGCACGTCTGACACCGGCTCTGGGAGACCTCACGTGCTGCGGAGCAACTAAGTCCCTGCGCCACAGCTGCTGAGTCTGCCTGCAGCAACTACCGAGGCCTGAGCGCCGAGAGTCCCTGGCACACAGAAGAATGGGCTCCACGACCAGAGAAAGCCCACAAGCATCCAGGAAGACCCAGCACAGCCAAAAACTAATAATTAAAATAGATAACGAGTAAGGACCTACCGCACAGCACATGGAACCCTGCTCGATACTATGTAATGATCTATATGGGAAAAGAATCTAAAGAAGTGTTGATACATGTGTGCGTATAACAGATTCACTTTGCCATAAAGCAGAAACTAACATGACATTGCAAATCAACTATACTCCAAATTTTTTTTAATTTAAAAAAAAGCACAGAAATTCATAACATTGTGATTTTCCCCCTCCAACCATTTCATCACCATAGATAAAAACAAAGTGTTATTTTTCAGAAGAGATCTCCTAAAATGAAAGCAGAAACCCAGGCATTTCAAGGGTTTTAATTAGTTGTTTGGGGGTCTCTACACTGATTATGAAGGTGTTCAGGAAACATCTGTCAAGTGGATGATCCAGTGAATGAAACTCCTTAATGTAGAAGCAGAGCTGGCTTCACAGACACCTGACCCATATAGTCACCCACGACTCTGGGCTGAGAAGGGCCCCACATGGAATAGCCCTGACCTTGGTTTACTGCTCAGCTGTCGCCATCTTCAATAATTTTTGAACCTGGGGCTCTACATTTTCATTTGGCCCTAGATACCCCTTCATCCCCAATTACGTAGCCAATACTGAAAGTACCAGTCACTGTGCTGGGTGCTAAGTCACTTAAGCCGTGTCCAACTCTTTGCAACCCAGTGGACTATAGCCCGCCAGGCTCCTCCGTCCATGGGATTCTTCAGGCAAGAATACTGGAGTGGGTTGCCATGGCCTCCTCCAGGGGATCTTCTCAACCCAGGGACTGAACTCCAGTCTCATATGTCTCCTGCATTGGTAGACAGCTTCTTTACCGCTAGTGCCACCTGGGAAGCCCAAGCCACTGCATATATTCCAATTAATTTCTAGTCTCCTCAATGCAATTTGGGAAAAGGTAACCAGGCACTGTTTTCTCTCTTTCTTTCCTTCTTTCTTATTTCTTTCAGTTTTTTCATTCATCCACACAACAATGCATATCTAAAGAATTTCTCTGTGCTCTCAAAGTCCTAAAATCCTTTCAACTTTGTTGTGAAAATTATATACCATGTGTAAAGTACCTGGAAAATACTTCATGACAAATAGAAGGGGAAAAAGTAGAAGCGGTGACACATTTTATTTTCTTGGGCTCCAAAATCACTGCAGACAGTGAGTACAGCTATGAGATGAAAAGACACTTGCTCCTTGGAAGGAAAGCTGTGACAAATCTAGACAGCATATTAAAAAACAGGGACATCACTTTGCCAACAAAGTTACATATAGTCAAAGCTATGGTTTTTTCAGTAGTCAGGTACAGATGGGAGGGTTGGACCATGAAGAAGGCTGAGCATTGAAGAAATGATGCTTTCAAATTGTGGTGTTGGAGAAGACTCTTGAGAATCGCTTGGACTGCAAGGAGATCAAACCAGTCAATCCTAAAGGAAATCAACACTGAATATTCATTGGAAGGACCAATACTGAAGCTGAAACTCCAATACCTTGACCACCTGATGCAAAGAGCTGACTCATTGGAAAAGACCCTGATGCTGGAAAGATTGAGGGCAGGAGGAAAAGAGGACGACAGAGGATGAGATGGTTGGATGGCATCACCGACTCAATGGACATGAATTTGAGCAAGCTCCGGGAGATAGTAAAGGACAGGGGAGCCTGATATACTGTAATCAATGGGATTACAAAAAGCCGGATACAGCTCAGCAACTGAACAACAACAAAAAGTACCTCTGGGGTCTGCACATAGTAATGCTTGACTATTAATACTTCTGTAAAGTCACAGAAATGACCTTTCCATCTTGCCCAGTAATTAAACTCTAGGGAATTTTTTCTAAGAAAAGTTAACAAAAGAATAAAACTCTAGGCACAAAGATAATCCTTCCAGGATCATCTGCATTTGTGTGTGTGTGTGTTTTTTTTTTAATAAATGAATTAAAGATGCTTGTTATCTGTAATAGAATTAAAGATGCTTGTCATCTGTAACTGGAGACAACCTAATTGTTCAACAGCAATGTAATATTGAAGGCAATGATGGTACATCAATATGATATACTATTTTGAGGACATTAAAAATGATAATGATGAAAACAGCACAGTTACATGGAAATGCTTTTTTTGTATAATATTATGCAAGAGAAACAGTGCAAAATGTCATGCTTGCTCCATAATAACTGGGATTAGACTGGTTTCATTCACAGTGATCCAGCTGACACCTAGTACAGAGTGCACACCAGGTGAGTATGTGCTGAACAGACTCTAAAACCATAGGACCAGATCTGGAGGGTTGGGGGCAAACAATTGTCTTAAATATGGATGGTATTAGGAGTTTGGTTTTCCATTGTTTCTGCAGTTAGAAAGCAAGGAGTAAGAAGAAAGGCAGGGAGGAAGCAAACAGGAGAAGGAGGAAGAAGGGAGGAGGGGTCGGACTCAAGGCTCTTGTGTTTGTAAACCTGAAAGCCCCCATACAATAATGCTGAGAGCGATGATGCTGAGGTCACAGGGTGACCTAGAGGGTGGCAGAGGGAGGGGACACGTGTGTGGGCTCAGTCGCTCAGTCGTGTCCGACTCTTTGCAGCCCCAAGGACTGTGGCCCACCAGGCTCCTCTGTCCATGGGATTCTCCAGGCAAGAATCCTGGAGCAGGTTGCCATTTCCTCTTCCAGGAGATCTTCCCAACCTAGGGATCAAGCCTGTGTCTCACATCTCCTGCCCTGGCAGGTGAGTTCTTTACGACTAGCACCACTGAAAGAACCTGCCTGCCTATGCAGGAGGCATAAGAGACAACACCGGCTCGATCCCTGGGTGGCAACCCCTGGAGGAGGACGTGGCAACTCACTGCTGTCCCATAGGGTCACAGAAAGTCAGACAGGATGGAAGCAACTTAGCACGCATGCACACCACCTGAGAAGCCCTAGAGCTGCTGCATGTTGTACATCAGAAACCAGTACAACATTGTAAAGCAATTATCCTCCAATTAAAACTTAAAAAATAAATAAATAAATAAAATGAAAGCACTTTCTTAACAGCAAAAATTCCTGAGCCTCTAACAAATAGCAGAGAAAACAAATAAAGATAAAACTCTCTGGCCTGATCCCTGGAAAGGGGCCACGCAGTCCCCTCAGGCAGACAGGTGCTGACCACCTGTCTGGAGCCGCCAGGTGGATCAGCTCTTCCGGTTTAAAGGGAGTTTGCCTGTCACAGCCTCACCGAACCAAAGTGTGTTCTCATTGAACTGTTTCCTGCACGGACCAGCTGCCATGGCTCCATCCACAGAAATAATTAACATGCCCCTGGCAGCCTTTATTGATATTCGGTTTATAAAGTGGTGACCTAGAGAGGGGGCATCTCTGGCAGATTAATGGCTCACAAGGGTCATTACTGGTGCGAAGGCGCTTCCAGGGGCTACTGATTCCTTTCCACTGGTTGTTAACCCAGTTTCAACTGCCAAGTGCAAGGTGCACACAAGGGTCTCCATTAGCAGTTGGGATGTGCATGCAATAACAAGCTTTGCCTTCAGACACCCCACTTTGCATTTTTCAAAGTGAGAAGAGAGGGACTTAGCGCTGGAATCAAATATTTATTTATGCTGGCAATCTTCACACAAAACAACCCTGCTCTGCTGAAACCCAGGACAAGTCTGCACTGCCACAGTCGGGAGGGCTTGCTGCCTGGCGCACCTCCGTTCCCTTTTTCCTCTTTGGAGCAGAACACCAATCATATTCTGAGCATAACCGAGCACAGCCAAGTGGTCGCATCTTACAGCTTTCCTTGCAGCAGGGTAGCCACTGATATATAAGCAGAAGTCGCTTTGTAGAGATTCTGAGAGCCCCAGTGCCTCTCTCCCAGCTACCCACCTGTGCACCAGAAGGCACCTCGTGGCCTGAGGAGCTTGTGGAAGATGCTGGAGCCAAACGCTAAAGGCGCACGGTGCTGGCCAGCTTCCTGCAGCTGCAACACCAGCCTCGGGTGCCTACCCACCGCCCTCTTCTGCATGTGAGCGAGGAAAGCTGCCAAGAACTGGGAAGGGTCCAGTGTTTCATCTTCCTCGCAAGGCAGCCAGCTGGCCGGCCACAGCTTCAGGGATTCTGAGAGAAGGACCAAGGCCCTCCTACTCCCAGCACAGCCCGAAGCCCGAGCCTCGCGGGCCATCAGTCTCCTCTGTCCCCCTGGCCCCCAGCGCCCAGTGCCCTAGAGGTACCAAGGATGGATTCTGTGCACGCAGTAGCTTGACATCACAGCTGAGGAACCCTGAACTTAGGGTACCCAACCTTTTTATAACTGGCTGTGAGCAAACCTGTCTGAACATCACCCTGTAAAGAGATGCTATCTTCATTAACCCGCACAGCAAACACGTCTTCCCTCTGCCCCAGGGGGAAACACTGTCTCTAGCTTCCAAAGCTGTTTGCAACAAACATCCTGCAGAAGATCCCCTGGAACAAAAGCTGTTCACAAACCGAGCAGAAATGAGGAAGACTATGCAAAACCACCACCCAACAGGAGCCATCTGTTTTGTCTAAGCCACTGCTATCTGCAGTCTGTTACCTGCCACTGAGTGAAATTCCCCGCTAGTTCTTTTTTATATATGTATACAATTTTATTTTTTTTTTATTTTTGGCTGCACTGGGTCTTCACTGCTGCCTGGGCTTTTCTCTCTTTGTGGACCACGGGCTCTGGAGCAAGCACACGGGCTTCGTTGCTCTGAGGCGCATGGAATCTTCCCTGACGAGGGATGGAACCCTTGTCCCCTACACTTGCAGGCAGGTTCTTCACCCTGAGCACCAGGGAAGCCCTTCCTGCCAGCTCCTCCGGCGGCCGCGTCAGCACCGTTTTCCTTTACACAGAAAGGAGCGCGGGTCACGTGACTCTCCTGGCTCCAGCGGTCCGGTCAGGTGGACTAAGTCTGGAACCACACCGCTGGGTTCTGATCCCAATCCCACCGCGCATTAGCTGTGTGACGTAAGCAAGTGACTCGGCCTCTCTGGGCTTGCTTTCTCATCTCAAAGTTAGGAATGACGCGAGCAGCAACCTCACAGCTGGGGTGAGAAGCACGAGTGTTAATACGCACAAAGCAGTGGGTGAGTGAAACGTGAGCCGCGTGCAGAGAAGAGCGACGAGGGGAAAGCAAACCTGAGACTGGTCCCGGGTCCTCCGCTGACAGCAGAGCTCGCGTGGAGTCAGCACCTCAACCTGCCCAGATGTCTGTATCTGCAAAATAGCACGGGGATGCGAAGGGACAACGCATACAGAATGTCCAGCGCACGGCCTGGCACCCGGGCAAGCCCTTCACAAAACCACTGCGATTATTGCTATTGCTGCTCATTTTGTGTTGGACTTAAATTTTGTTCTTTAATCATTTAGAAGCATTGGAAGACCTTTGTACTCCTTTCTTTATCTCATGAATACTTTTAGTCAAACATTATTAAATATCTCTGATTGCAGACCCCTTTAATCTTCTGGTTTCGTTCCGACAGAGGTCACCTGGGGTCATCCCAACCTCATCAAATTCTCAGTCAATTCAATTGCATCACAGAAAGACAGAGGCCCTCAGAGCTCACCATTTCTATGCTTCTGAATCCGAGAAAAAGATTCGGTCTTTTTCTTTTAAAAGGTCTCTGAACTCCATTTGTTCTAAATAATACTTTTTAAGAAGGATCCAAGTGCTAATTGAAAGCATTTCATTCCCCATATATTAAATAAAAATGAGATCTGAAATTCTTCATCTACATTAAAATTCTCCTATGCTATTCACATATTTAATGTGAATCTAACATACTGAAACAATGTCAGAAATTCTTAAGTTGAAAGATTTTATAGATTTTCTTAAAGTAAGATTGATTTGAATTATTTTTTAAATACAACATTTACTAGAATGTCACTATAGAATTTCTTCATTTCATCACATGTTTTTGACAGCTAAGAAAGGTCTCTTTCATCCTTCTAAATCAGATCCTTTAATAAATTCACAGTCTTGACTTGAGACAGGTTGATTATATGACCAAAACTCCCAGCAGTAAGCTTATAATTAAGCAGTAATATTAACAGACAGTGAGCTTGGGCATGTGTTCCAATAAAGTGCAAAGATTTGAAAAGAGCTGAATACTGGGTAATAGGCAGAGTCCCCGTTTATCCGAGCACTTGGGATGATACTCCAACCCAGCAAGCTCTGACAGGTGTGTCTCTGCTCCTTACCACCCTTTCTGACATCACTGAGCTGAATTCTCAGACTCACCAAAATAAATCTTGGGCTCCTTCTGCTAATATATTTTTCAATTTCAGGACTACAAAAAAAAAAAAAGAAAGAAAGAAAGAAAGAAAAATAGCCCCAGGAGCTTTGAGGGTTGCCATTATTGATGCAAGGAGTCCAAGTATAAAGTTATACCAGAGTCAAGCACAATTCAGTAAGCATTTCCCGAGGGTGGATAAAGAACCATATATGCGAAGTTCTCCCTTAATTGTCTGACAAACTTCTATTCATCCTCCAAGGAATTCCAGGTGACCTTCTTCTAAGAAGCCTTCCTTGATTTCCCTTAGCCAAAGTGGAACGGGCATCCCTTCTGCGTCACCTCAGTGCCCTGAGCATAGCTCAGTCATTGCATTTATGCCTTTCCATGTGTTTTTTAATTTTCTATTATTCACTTTTACCCTTAGTGCTCAGCTCATGACTCAGAGCACAGGAGACGCTCACGTAGGCGCTGTAACAATGCATGTGCGCAATGTGCTCAGTCACTCAGCAAAACCCTCTGGACTGCAGTGCACCAGGCTCCTCTGTCCACGGATTTCCCAGGCAAGAATACTGGGGAGGGTTGTAATTTCCTCCTCAAGGGGTCCTCAAGGGGTTCTACCTGACCCAGGGATCAAACATACATCCCCTGCGCCTCCTGCATTGGCAGGCAGATTCTTTACCGCTGAGCCACTTGGGAAGCCCAGTTATTAATGTAACAGTGCCTATAAGAAAAACCTTTAGGAAGATTAATGTGAAAAGAGAAAACTAGCTAGAAGTAAGGTATGGGTGGAACTGCAGCTCTCCAGGGAAGGCAGAGGCAGGTCGTGAAGGTGCTGTGTGCTACATTACGGGCCAGGATGTGAAGAACAGTCAAATATCTACCCAGCACAGAGGGGTGAATTTAAAAAGGAGAATGCAGTGAGTAAAGAATAGTGGAGATTTTAGTAAAATGATCATTTTAAAAGTCCAGAAAGCAAAAGATCCTAGTTCCTTTTTTTCCCCTAATTTCTAAAGCAGTGTGTGCGTGCTAAGTTGTTTCAGTCATGTCCATCTCTGTGCGACCCTAAGGACTTCAGCCTGCCAGGCTCCTCTGTCCATGGGGTTTTCCAGGCAATAATACTGGAGTGGGTTGCCATGCCCTCCAAAGGATCTTTCCGACCCAGGAATCGAACCCGAGTCTCATGTCTAACTGCACTGGCAGGCAGGTTCTTAACCACTAGCGCCACCTGGGAAGCCCTTTCTAAAGAAGGCCTGTCTTCAAACGTGGCAGGATACGGCCACCAGTTTGAAAGCTGGAGAAATTTCAGTTTCCAGTCCAGGGTTCCAAGAGTGGTCTTCTCTGCTTATTCACTAGTGATAAAAGGAAATGATCACTGGCACCTACCTGGTGGTCAAATGGCTAAGACTCCATGCTCCCGATGCAGGGGCCCAGGTTCGACCCTGGTCAAGGAACTAGATCCCACAGGCTGCAGCTGAAGGTCCTGCACACGGCAATGAAGACCAAAGACCCTGCGTGCTGCAACCAAGACCCAGCACAGATGAATAAACAAATAAATATTAAATACAAACAATCACCCGTAAGCCTTCAGGCCACAAGAGCATGTATTTCTTCCATTTACTAAAGAGAAAGTCAATCTCAAGGACCTCTGCCCCAGGAGGTTAACAGGAGAGTTAACGGGACCAGATTTACCCTCCAGGAAAAACATATGGGAAAAAATTGGTTTGTTCCAATTCATGTCCATTAAGCCAGTGATGCCATCCAACCATTGCATCTTCTGCTGCCCCCTTCTCCTTCTGCCCTCAATCTTTCCCAGCATCAGGGTCTTTTCCAGTGAGTCGGCTCTTTGCATCAGGTGGCCAAAGTATTGGAGCTTCAGCTTCAGCATCAGTCCTTCCAAGGAATATTCAGAACTGATCTCTTTTAGGATGGACTGGTTTGATCTCCTTGCTGTCCAAAGGACTCTCAAGAGTTTTCTCCAGCACCACGGTTTGAAAGCATCTATTCTTCAGCTCCCAGCCTTCTTTATGGTCTCCACGCCAGATGGCCTCACTGGTGAATTGTATACATTCTTTAAATAAAATATAAAACAAGATGATACATGATACATTTCAAGACATTTTAGAAAAGCAACATTATTAAGTTTGCAGAACTAAAAAAAGACACTATTTTAAAAAGAAAATGTGTACATATGTATCTCATGTACCTGAGTGCCAAAATCCTTTAAAATCTTTGAAAACTGAATCCAACAATGTGTAAATCAAGTGGTGTTCATCCCAATAATGCAAGGTTGATTTAATTTTTGAAAAGCAACTGATGCAAGTCAATATATTAGCAGACTAAAGATGAAAAAAACTAACCTTTCAAAAAGATGAAGTGAAACATTTAATAAAATTCCACACCTGATATTCATGATAAAAACTCTCAGCAAACTTGCAAGAAAACCCTTTCAACCTGATAGAAAGGTCCCTGTGTTAACCCTGTTTGTTGTTCAGTCACTCAGTCACGTCTGACTCTTTGCGACCCCATGAACTGCGGCACACCAGATTTCTCTGTCCTTTACTATCTCCAGGAGTTTGCTCAAACTCATGTCTATTGAGTCAACCATGCCATCCAACCATCTCATCCTCTGTCGCCTCCTTCTCCTTCCGCCAACAACATAGTGAAATATTGAAAGATTAGACCTTAATTCTCAACATCAAGAACAAGGCAAGGATTTCTGCTCTCACTACTCCTAGCCAACACCACACTGGAGGTCCCTGCCTTTCTAATATAACAAAAACAAAATGTGTATGAATTGGAAAGGAAAAAGTAAAACTCTATTTATTGTTAGACAACATGGCAGAAAATCCTAGGGGGACTATAAAAAATAGCCACCAGAAGTAATAATTGAGTTTATAGAGATTCAACATCAATGTACAAAAGTCATTTAGATTTCTAGATACTAGCACTGAAGAAATGGAAATTGAAATCTCTACTTAAAATATAATCCAAATTATTAAATACTTCGGAATAAATTTAAGAATAAAACATTGCTAAGATGAATTAAAGAAGGCCTAAATAAGGTTTACCATTTGGCGCAGTGGTAAAGAATCCAACTGCCAATGCAGGCAACACAGGAGACATGGGTTTGATCCCTGCATCTGGAAGATCCCCTAAAAAAGGAGGAAATGGCAACCCACTCCAGTATTCTGGCCTGGGAAATCCCATGGACAGCGGAGTCTGGCAGGATACAGTCCATGGGGTCACAAGAGAGTAGGACACGACTGAGTGACTGAACACGAACATGACCAGAGAACCAGAAGTATATGTCGGGCTCTTGGATCCAAAGACTTGCTATTGTTAAGATGTCAGTTATCATCCAACTGATATATACATTCATTATATTCTCAATCACAGTTCTTGAAGGTGCTTTTATATAAATGAATAAGCCAATTTTAAAATTCATATGGAAATGCAAATAACCTAGAATAGCCAAAATAATTTTTTAAAAGAAGAGCAATAATAGAGGACTAAATAGGCTTCCCAGGTGGCTCAGTGGCAAAGAATCTGCCTGTGAAGAAGGAAAGGCAAGAGGGTCAGGTTGTATCTCTGGGTCAGGAGGATCCCCTGGGGAAGGAAATAGCAACCCACTCCGGTAGTCTTTGCCTGGGGAATCCTGTTGACAGAGGAGCCTGGTGGGCTACGTCCGTGGGTTGGCAAAAGGGTTGGACAGAACTTAGCAAACACAGGACAGCAGCGATAACATTACAGTCACGTTGGGAAACAGCTTGGCAGTTTCTCATAGAGAATCCATCCACAACACCCAGTATCTCCAGGCATTTACCCAAGACAAATAAGCTACCCAGTCACAAGGAGACACACACGCTAATGCTCATGGCAGCCTTACTCATGATCACTGTAAACAAAACACAACCCAAATATCCATCAACAGGGAAATGGATAAACAAAATGAAAGAGGGAGCCATTCCACAGAGCACCACCCACCAAGACAGAGCACTAAGCACTCATTCCCACGCCAGCACGGCTGAGTTTCCGAACCATGATACCAAGTGAAAACAACCTGATGTAAAAGACGACAGACTGTATGGTTCCACTCATCACAAATTCTAGCGTGGCTTCTCTGGAGGTCGGGTGGTTAAAACTCCACACTTCCAACACAGGGGACTCGGGTTCAACACCTGGTCAGGGAACTAAGATCCCACGTGCCACACAGAGTGGCCAAGAGATTAAGTAATTAATTAAAATTACCTACAAAACAATTCTAGAAAAGGCAAAACTAGAGTGAAACCTAGAAAGCAGATCTGTGATTTCCTGGGGCTGGGGGGTCAGGGAGATTATTCTCTAAAGGAACTTCTGTGGAGTGGGAGGAATATTTCGAGTCCTGACTGTGGGAAGGGCCTCATAGCTCTACACGTTTGCAGTCGTGTTAATCTTCTGTATTTAATGTATGTCCTTCTCATCTTTTTTCTAAATTTCTTGAAATTTGTCCTTAAGAAGTAATTTTTAAATGTACCCAACATGTTAAAGAACTTAAAAACATTGGAAATGATCAAAATGTCTAACGATGCAGAAAAAAGCAAAAGATGGTACATCTGTTTAAGGGAATATTATGAGTGCAGCCAATAAAAATTACATTTTCATACAATATTTAATGACATGCGGAAATATTCATGACACAATGTAAAACACAAAAGCAGTAGGGAGTACTTTATATTCATAAAATCCTAACTCTGTTTATATATACAATATATGTATGAGTACATGCATAGAACTGTGTGATTTCTTTGTTCTGAACTAGTGCACACTCTGCCCAAACAATGTAAAACCAACAGAGCACCTCCCAGAACTGGCACCTGAAACTGTCATAGGCACCCAGGCTGTGCCAAGCAAACTTGACCACCCAGCTTGTCCAGGGAGCGGGCAGTGCTGCTGGCCCGACAATCTAGTTGTTACAGCTGCAGGACGAGCCCCCGCCTCAGTACCACTCACTCTGGACTCAAATGCAGCACTACAAAATACACCCTACGCTGAAAACTAGACAAAAGGCAAATGTTTCCAAACGAACTTGAAGGTATGTTTCAGGGACCTGGGGCCTCGAGAACCCTAGTAGAACAATCTTCCTGCTAAAAGGCAGCGTCATTTCACTGGGAGGAGCAAGTGTGATTTACAGCCTCTGGAGCAAGTCACAGAAGCAGAGTTCAGCCTTCCTTTCTAGAGAACCAGGAACAACACCACCCACCAAGCCTGCCTCTCAGGGAAGGCCATAGCAAAAATCCAATGAGTCCAATGAATGACATTAATTTTTAATTTACAGACCACAAGTCCAAAATGAGGTAGTTTTATTTCTGTAACTCTGGGGCCATTCACAATAAGCAGCTGCTTGACTATATCTCTGATTTAATTTTATATATAAATGCATTTAAGAGCTTCTTTGGGAAGGAGACAGAGAATCTTTGGTGTTCAAGAGAACTGACCACAATCACAGAGGTGGACAGACTGATTTCAGGACCCCTATCCTAAAACCTGACACTAACAGGGATGGTAAATAGAAAGACCATGGATTATGAAGCCAGACCAACCTAAGTTTAATTTCCAGCTAAGTGTCAAATGACACAATATTTAATTTCACTGAACCACGGTTTTATCCTTTTTTTTTTTGGCCATACCATACTGCATGTGGGATCTTTGTTCCCCAATGAAGGATGGAACCCAGGTTGCCTGCATTGGAAGTTCAGAGTCTTACTAGCTAAACTGCCAGGGAAGTTACTTTATCCACTGTTGAATGAGGGTGGTAAGACCTCTTCCCTGAGGTTGTAATGTGGTACAAATAAGATCAAATATGGTGCATCCCAACACTTACTGGGATTCCCTGGTGGTTCAGTGATAAAGAATCTGCCTGTGATGCAGAAGACACAGGAGACGAGGGTTCTGTCTCTGGGCCAAGAATAATCCCCTGGGGGAGGGCATGGCGGTCCTCCCCAGTATTGCCTGGACAATCCCATGGACAGAGGAGCCTGGTCCCTACAGTCCATGGGGTCACACAGAGTTGGACATGACTGAGCGACTGAGCCAGCAGACACAGCACACATGCGCACTCTCCGTCCTGACACTGACTGAATTCCACTTGTTATTGTTCAGTCGCACAGTCTTGTCCAACTCTTTGCAACACCACAGACACTGCAGCCCTCCAGGCTCCCCTGTCCATAGGATTCTCCAGGCAAGAATACTGGAGTGGGTTGCCATTTTCTCCTCCTGGAGATCTTTCTGACCCAGGAATCGAACCTGAGTTCCCTGCTTGGCAGGTGGATTCTTCACCATTGAGCCAGTGGGGAATCCCATAAGTTCTATAAACTTCTCTAATGAAGGACGCTCAGTGACAACTCTTAACACACAGGCACAGGATTAGAGATAGACATAGAGAAAGAGAAACATTCTTCCGAATATCCAGACCAAAACAAACAAACAAACAAACAAAATTGAATCTCTTAGACAGCGAGAACTTTTAAAATCTCATAGTTAAGATGCACACAATTGTGAAAAATGTCATGATCCTATTTGCCCCAAATCAAAACTAAGTTATAGTAATAATTGAAAAAAAACCCATAGTAACTTTCTCCAGGGAAAACAGTTTGTGACTTACTAGTGTCTAACACTTAAAGAGGGCGTCCCTGATGGCTCAGAGGTAAAGAATCCCCCGGGAAAGCAGGAGATGCGAGTTTGATCCCCAGATCAGGAAGATCACCTGGAGAAGGAAATGGCAACCTGTTCCACTATCTTGCCTGAGAAATTCCATGGACAGAGAAGCCTGGTGGGCTACAGTCCATGGGGTCTCAAAGAGTCAGACCCGACTTAGTGACTAAACACCACCACCACTTCAAGAGCAGCTTCTATTTAAGAAAAAATAACCAACTCTGGCTAGTGCAAAAGATTTTGTTAAAGGAGGGTGCAAACCAAGGTGAAACTTCTTCCCTTTCCTCGAAGCAGAGATAACTACAAATAGAACACAGTGATAATAGGCAGGTGGGGCTATTATATTCTTTTAAAAATTGGGAACAGCAGGAAGTTGATAGCTCCTAGGTGAATGTGACAAGAACAGAAAGCACAATAGGTTCTAAATCCATCCGCCTGCCAAACTCGGTAATGCGCTGAAGACGCTTTCTCACCATCTCCTCTGCCCACCAACGACATCTTAATTGATGGCGACTGACTGGAGTTTCAGTCACCCCAAGGGCTACCCGTGGGCCCCACCCCAGGGCCACTCTAAAGCAGTATGTTTCAGGAATACTGGGTGTTCGTGTAGATAGCAAGTTCTTAATAGAATCTGGGAAGATGTTCTTTGGCAGAAAATGATTTCGTAGACATTTTTCATTATGATAGATGTGGTATTACAGCCGCTATAAAAAATTTCAAGCTGCGTTGCAGCTTTGTCTCCAGTGTTATAAATCACTCAGTTGTATATTAAAATCTGCAGAAAGCCACTGAAGAAAAGGTGGGGGAGGAACACTCTCATTTCCTATTTACGGACTAGGTATAATTTGGTATTATTCTTAAAGGTTCAAGGCAGCTTAGAGGATCTGTACACAGTCCTTCCGCTGGGATCAGGAGATCACGTTCCATGACTGCTGAGCGGGGAAGGCACAGGCATGCAGTGAGCAGTGAGCGGACACCTCCTGCTGCAAACCCTGACGTGAAAGGGAGAGCCTGGGAGAGCCCAGAGACGGAGGCAGAGAAATGCACTGCCGTTGCAAGATGAGCTGCTAGTGGAATTAATGAAGAACTCACACACACATATGTGAGAAGCAGACCCGGGCCGCTGATGTGATTTATGTGACCCGCACAGAAGCCTGTGTGCGGGGTGGTCTCTCTGACTGCCCTTACGGGCACCTGCAACAGCGCCTTACGCACTGTGCTGTCAGCGGGGCAGGGGAGGTCCTCATCCGGGGCATTCCAAATTTAAGGATGCTCTCTCTCTCTAAACTCTGCTGGATTTTGGACACTTTTAACACTATACTATGGCCATCACTGTCGTTTAATCATGTCCAACTCTTGCAACCCTCTGGACTGTAGCCTGCCAGGCTCCTCTGTCCATGGGATGTCCCAAGCAAGAATACTGGAGTGTATTGCCATTTCCTTCTCCAGGGGATCTTCCCAACCCAGAGACCAAACCTGTGTTTCCTGCATTGGCAGATGGATTCTCTTTAACACTGAGCCACCTGGGAAGCCATATAACCATGGCACAGAGGATTGTGTCCGACTCTTTGCAACCCCATGGACTGCAGCACACCAGGCCTCCCTGTCCATCACCAGCTCCTGGAGTTTACTCAAACTCATGTCCATTGAGTCAGTGATGCCATCCAGCCATCTCATCCTCTGTCGTCCCCTTCTCCGCCTGCCTTCAATCTTTCCCAGCATCAGGGTCTTTTCAAAGGAGTCAATTCTTTGCATCAGGTGGCCAAAGTATTGGAGTTTCAGCTTCAGCATCAGTCCTTTACACGACCACGTGCAAAATAGACAGCCAGTGGGAAGCTGCTGACTAACTCAGGGAGCACAGCCCAGCGCTCCAAGATGACCCAGCGGGAGGGGTGAGAGGGAGGCTCCTGAAGGAGGGGACAGAGGTACACTCAGTGCTGACTCACTCTGCCATACAGCAGATACTGTAAGACCGTTAAACTCCAATTAAAAATAAATTAATAAAAATATAAAAGTTTACTGGGTCACAGCCATAAAGAAAAGGCACATGCCTGAGTTCAGTGCATGCTGCTTTAGCCTCCCTCACAAAAGCGGGGCTCTTCAGGATCACAGTGGTCTGACACCCCACGTGGCTGAATGGTGAGGCGGGAGGTGGGCAGGGATGACAGAGGGGCTGCCCCGCCATCTGCAGCTCAGCCTCGGAAGAGTGGTCCTCAACCAGGAGTGACTCTGCTCTCCAGGGCACATGAGGCAATGCATGGAGGCAGTTTTGATTGTCACAGCTGCTTTCCCAGAGATAGACAAGGGCTGCCACTGCACCTCCTACGGTACACAAATCCCACTTCCTCCGAGATGCCTCGTCCAAGCACCAACAGAAGAGAGCAACCCATCACTCCATCCCTTCATCACTCTCTTTCAATAACCTCTTCATTCTTCATGGTACCCAACATGCAGCCGTATCTTGACTTGCTTGCCTGCATATTGCCTGAACCCCTGACCCCATTGTCATCTCTACAAAGCAGGCTTTTTATTTGCTAACTGCATCCTCAGTGCTTAAAGAGGCCCAGGCACATAGTAGGTGCTTAACGAATGTGTATGGAATGAATGGAATCTGGAGGAGAGGAAGAAGGAGGAAGGAGATGGGAAGAGGATGAGAAAGGGAAGGGAGCCAGGAGCAAGGAGAGACAGGTGGAGGGAAGAATGGAGGAGGAGGGAAAAGGGGTGGGGGGACCACAGCTGAGGAGGTGCATGGTCCTGGGGAGGTCTCAACTCTGCCTCCTCTGTCTGTAACAGGATGCCATTTCCCGGCTCCTGAGAGCAGACCCCTCCCTCCAACAGGGCTCTGTCAAAAGCAGAGGCCCAAGCTCGTGTCTGACAGGATGGTGGGTTCTGGGAGACCCCGTGGCTCCCCAGTGCAGCAGAAGGAAACGGCACCTCACTCTTCAGGAGCTGATGATGGACAGGGAGGCCTGGCATGCTGCGGTCCACGGCGTCACACAGAGTCGGACACGACTGAGCACCTGAATTGAACTGAGCTGAACTGCAAAGGGACTATAACCAGGGTCCTTCAGTGCCTCTTACCCAGCTTCTCATTTCAGCAGTTACTGGTGGCTCACTGAGAGAGTCTAATACCATCACAAATGCCTGGTTGGGTTTTAGCTGTTTGCACGATTGCATTTTCTGCTTTAATAGCTGGAACACAGACATCTTAGTTAAGTTCAGGCATGAGCCTTGAATAAAATGAATCCTTTAATCAGGAAGAAAATTCCCCAGCTGAAGTAAACAAGCAGGTTTTCAATGTTCTGCCCGTAGTCCGAGTCCCCGGTCGGGAAAGAAGACTCCTCGAAACAATGCAACTTGCAATAGGGGAATTTATTACTGACTCAAGCCAGGGCCTCCCGCCCTCACCAAGGGTGTGAGGACGAAAAGGCCCCGAGCCCCAGTTCTCTCGGGTATTTATTAGGTCAAAAAAAGCAGCAGGTAGTTGGCACAAGCGGATTGGTTACACAGCGGGTAGTTGGCGCAAGCGGATTGGTTACACAGTTGCAAGGCAATTTTTGTTGGCCCAACGTGGGGCTTTCAGCTTTCCCCTGATAGGTTCCCTTTTTTCTTGCTAGGCACATGTTGATTGGCTGGCTCCAGGTGGCTTGATAATTATGTTACCCCGGGAAACCAGGCCTACTCCTAATCTAGGCTGCCTGTCATGGCGTTAGCCGTGACAGCCTCACATTCAACAGTTCTATACATGTAGGGTTTCATAATAATCTCAAAGGAGATGTCTATAGAAATGATGAATGGCTCAGACAGTAAAGCATCTGCCTGCAATGCGGGAGATACAGGTTCAATCCCCGGGTCGGGAAGATCCCCTGGAGAAGGAAATGACAACCCACTCCAGTACTTTTCCCTGGAAAATGCCATGGACAGAGGAGCCTGGTAGGAGCTGGACACAACCGAGTGACTTCACTTTCACTTTCAAAACGATCCTCCTCTTTGGGGCTTAGAGAGCTTCAACTCTAGTGAATGGAAGTAAAGCACAAAAATGAAGAAACCCTGCATTAGAACACTTGCATCATTGATCATTTCAACATGACGCTGGTCTAAAATCATGAGGTCTGAGGCATCAAACTGCATGATGGGAAACATATAGTAAAACCTGTTTGGGTCAGACCCAGACCCTCAAATATTTCTGCTGTTTTCCCTGTTTGACTGGCATTTGGTTGGTTGATTGCCGTGTCTGTTGTTGGTTTTTCTGCCTCTTTGCTGTGGCTGAGACATTTACAATGAATCTGCATTACAAAGAGCTTCAAGGAAATCCCACTCTTCAGCATGGTGGGGACAGGAGGCAGGGAGCATGCGACAACACAGGCAGAGGCCGCTCTGAAGTCCTGTGTGATGAGAGTCAGCAGCTCCACCCAGGCAGATCCTGTATCCGGAGCAGAGAGAGGGACAGTCTCAAAGCAGCCCATCTCCAAGTCAACTTCATGCTACCCGGGGTTCCCTTGGTTTTAAGAACTGGAAGCCAGAGATCAAAACCCTTTTGTAAACTTCCTCTGAATAACGCAGCGAATGGCATCTTGAAGCCAAAATTGGATTGTTAGAATACGAAGAAACAGCACTAAAGTTGTAGACTGTTTTTTCCCCCAGGGAAAGGCTCATTTTCTATGGAGAATTTTTAGTTTGCAGGGGGCTCCTTAATAGTATCTAATTGATGGATTCCAATCACAAAAGAACAAAGAGTGAGTGAGCTGCCCCTCATGAGCTGCTGATCATTCACACATCCCTGAAACCTTCTCATCATTAGAGGAGGGCCAACCTTTGGCCTGAGTGAGGGATTTTACTCATCTACCCAGAATATGATTAAAAAGAAGCCAGGATATAATGAGAGAATCACTGCCGGGGCCAGCGTGTACAGGATGGGTTTTTAATAAAGCATGAATTATTCTCAGTGTTTGAGACCTCAGTCGGAGGAAGGGGAAAGCCAGAGGGATGGTACAAAAACTAAAACGAAAACCTCTGCCCCAAGACCCCACATTCAGTGCTCATCAACGTTTAATTTTCGTGTTTCTCTTATCTTTCCATTCCTGCAGTCCTATGTTCTCTCCACTGAAAGGCTCTGGTGTCATATTTTGTTGTTGTTCTTTAGTCACTAAGTCATGTTTGACTCTTTTGTGACCCCATGGACTGTAGCCCACCACACTCTTCATTCCATGGGATTCTCCAGGCAGGAATACTGGAGTGGGTTGCCACTTCCTTCTCCAGGGGATCTTCCCAACCCAGGGATTGAACCCATGCTTCCTGCATTGGCAGGCGAATTCTTTACCACTGGCCCCCTGGGAAGCCCTGTCATATTTTAGACACCAACAGACACTGCTCGGCTCACTCTCATGGTGACCTGTGATGTGGTCAGTTTAGTAAGCACTCACCATAAGACTACTACACCCAGGGCTCTGAGAATATGATGTGAAGGAAGACCATGTTCCAGTGATAATTAGGAATCCAACACTGGAGCCAGAAGGCAAGGTCTTGCTCACCTTCCTACTCTGTGATATCAGCTAACTTTTCTCATCTGCAAACTAGACAGATGGTAAGCATCTACCTGTCACAGAGTTGGGCAAACATTATAAGTGTCATTGTTGTTGTTCACTTGCTAAGTCGTGTTCTAAACTTTGCAACCCCATGGACTGCAGCACGCCAGGCCTCCCTGCCCCTCACTGTCTCCCAGAGTTTGCCCTAGTTAATGTCTATTGAATCAGTGATGCCATCGAATCACCATGCATAAATACTTAGAACAGTGACTGACTATGAGGTCATGCAAGCTTAGCTATCATTTTTCTGAGGTCTCAGACTACAGAAAGAAGCAAGAATACACATCCCAACCTTGTGGGCTAAATGCCGTGATACTGACCAGCACGGGAGTGAGTGCTGAGCCCTGAGCGAGAGGGAGGGAAGACGGGCTGGAGTAAGGAAAGATTTTCAGTATGAAACAGAATGGAAATTTTCTAAAACCAAAGAAAACCCAACGTGTAGCTGCACCTCTTTACAAGTGTCCACTTCTTCCTTAAGAATGAAGGTTTTCTCAACTGTTCAATCCTTCCCTCAAGACTAAACATTTGAAGTTGGCTAAAAGAGTAGACCTTAAGTGTTCTGATCACACACAGAAAGATGGTCATTTTGGGAGGGGAAGGAGGTGTCCATCAACTTGATTGTGATGTGTCTCTAGTGTGTATATATAGTATAGACAGCCACATCTATAGATAGTATAGGATCCACAGTGTCTATAGATATGAAATCATCACATTGTACATCTTTCAGAAATCACATTGCACAACCTTAATATACAATTTTTATTTCCAGTTATACCTCAGTAAAGTCAGGGAAGGAGGTGGAGACTAAAGCTGAGAACAGTATTCATGAGGTAAGTTGATCCTTCCTGCTCCAACTTCATCCAAGGATATAATGTGGGCTTCCCTGGGGGCTCAGTGGTAAAGAATCTGCCTGCTAACACAGGAGACACGGGTTCAATCCCGGCTCCGGGAAGATCCCACATGCCAAGGAGCAAATAAGCCCGCACACCACAACTGCTGAGCCCACACTCTGGAGCCTGGAAGCCATAAGTAAGGAGCCCATAACTTCAGCCCAGCCGCTGAAGCCCCCGCACCCTGAGCCCACGCTCTGCGAGACAGAAGCCACCGCTCACTGTGACTAGAGAAAGCCTAAGCAGCAATCGAGAGCTAGCACAGCCAATAATCAATAAATGAAATTTCAAAAATAAAAGAAATTCTTAAAAAGGATATATCTTCAGGCCTCCACCCTAGTTCTGGCCCCAGGTTAAGAGTAAGGAAATGGATGCAGGACAGCTAGGGGTTAAATCCTAGCTTTTCCACTTACAGTTTGGAAACCTTGGATAAGTTACCTAAGCTTGTGGTGACTCAGTTTCCTTATGGATAAAACAGGGACCAAAATAGTCCCTACCTATATGGTGGTTATGAGGATTAAATAAATAAATGCATGTAAAGCATTTAAGACAGTGCCTGGCAGAGTATGAAAGTGAAATGTTAGTCACTCAGTCATGTCCGACTCCTCACAACCCCCATGGACCTCTCTGTGACTCCGCCAAGCTCCTCTGTCCAAAGTATTCTCCAGGCAAGAATACTGGAGTAGCCATTCCCTTCTCCAGAGGATCTTCCCGACCCAAGGATTGAACCTGGGTCTCCTGCATCACAGGCAGATTCTTGACTGTCTGAGCCATCAGGGAAGCATAGTATGAGGCCTGTATAGATAGAGATGGCAGTGACTGTTCTTTTAAAATGACAGCATCCTCAGGGTCAGAAGTGGGAGTCTGGCCTAAAATTTATTGGCCAAGGGATGTCCCTCGTGGTCCAGTGGTTAAGACTCTGCACTTCCACTGCAGGGGGCACAGGCTCAATTTCTGGTTGGGGAACTAAGATCCTAGGTGCCATGCCCAGTGCCGCAAGAGAAAAACTCTTCTCATTTAAAGAAAAATAAATAAAAAGAAAAAACCTATTGACCATCCCAATTCTTTTTTAAAAACCACTTTAGTAGTTACAAGACACATATGATAGACTGCATGTATTTGAAGAACAATATCTGAAAGCTTAGACATATGCATACCCTTAAATCCATCACCACAATTAAATACCCTTTGTAATCTCTCCCCAAGTCACCCCCTTCCCTCTCCCACCCCTTTGCAATCACTAGCCTATGTTGTCACTATAGATTAATTTGCATTTTATAGAATTTTATAAAAGTGAAGGCATCCAATATGTACTGGTTTTCGGTCTGGCTTCTTTCACTCAGCATAACTATCCTGAGCTTCACACATGTTACAGTATGTGTCTGTGGTTCATTCCTGTTTATTAATGAGCAATATTTCATGGTTGTTTATTCATGCACCTGTAGACACTTGGGGTTTTTGTGATGTTTCTACTTGGGGCTATTGTAGCTACATCTGCTATAAACATTCATGTGCAAGTCTTTTTATGAATGTGCATTCCTTTCTCTTGGGTAAATAGCTAAAAATAGTTCAATCATAGAGTATGCATATTTTTCCATTTAAAAAACTCAAATTCTTTCCCGAAGTGACTGTGCCATTTGACACTCCCTCCCATAGTGTATCAGAATTTCAGCTTCTCCACATGCCCATCAACTCTTTGCTTGGTTCAGTCAGTTCAGTCGCTTAGCTGTCTCTGATTCTTTGGGACCCCATGAACTGCAGCACACCAGACTTCCCTGTGCATCACCAACTCCCGGAGCTTGCTCAAACTCATGTCCATTGAGTCAATGATGCCATCCAACCATCTCATCCTCTGTCGTCGTCCCCTTCTCCTCCCACCTTCAATCTTTTCCAGAACCAGGGTCTTTTCAAATGAGTCAGCTCTTCACATCAGATGGCCAAAGTATTGGAGATTCAGCTTCAGCATCAGTCCTTTAAATGAATATTCAGGACTGATTTCCTTTAGGATGGACTGGTTGGATCTCCTTGCAGAGATCTCCCAGGTTGGATCTCCCTTGGACTCTTGAGAGTCTTCTTCAACACCACAGTTCAAAAGTATCAATTCTTTGGCCCTCAGCTTTCTTTGTAGTACATGACTACTGGAAAAACCATAGCTTTGACTAGATGGACCTTTGTTGGCAAAGTAATGTCTCTGCTTTTTAATATATTGTCTAGGTTGATCTTCCCTCATAGCTCAGTTGGTAAAGAATCTGCCTGCAATGCAGGAGACCCTGGTTCAATTCCTGGGTTGGAAGATCTGCTAGAGAAGAGATAGGCTACCCACTCCAGTGTTCTTGGGTTTCCCTGGTGGCTCAGCTGATAAAGAATCCGCCTGCAATGTGGGAGACCTGGGTTCGATCCCTGGGTTGGGAAGATCCCCTGGAGAAGTGAAAGGCTACCCACTCCAGTATTCTGGCCTGGAGAATTCCATGGACTGTATACTGTATAGTCCATTGGGTTGCAAAGAGTCAGACACGGCTGAGTGACTTTCATGTTCACTTTCAGGTTGATCATAGCTTTTCTTCCAAGGAGCTTGGTTAGTCTGTTTAATTTTAGCCATAGACATGCAATGGTATAAAAATTTGGCTTTAATTTGCATTTTCATATTGATTGATGATGCTAAGCATCTTTTCATGGCTTCCTTGCCATACAAGTAAGTATCATTCTTTGGTAAATATTCTTTTCAAACCTTCTGCCCATTTTAAAAACTGAGTTATTTGATTTCTCATCAGTGAGTTTTGAGAGCTTTTTATATAATCTCAGGGCTTCCCTAGTGGCTCAGTTGATGAAGAATCTGCCTGCAATGCAGGAGACCTGGGTTTAATCCCCACGTTGGGAAGAGACCCTGGAGAAGGGAAAGGCTACCCACTCCAGTATTCTGGCCTTGAGAATTCCATGGGCTATATAGCCCATGGGGTCGCAAAGAGTCGGACATGACTGACTGCCTTTAACTAACTAACTAACTACATAATCTGAATGTAAGTTCTTTATTAGATATATGACTGTAAACATTGGCTTTCAGTGTGTTGGCTTTTTTCATTCTCTTACCAGTGTGTTTTTAAAAGGGTTATTTTTCATTTTGATGAAATTCAATGTATCCATGGGTTTTCTATGGATTATATTTCTGGCCCAATATCTAAGAAATCCTTGCCTAACCTAGTTCTCAAGGAGTTTCTCCTGTTCCCCCCCCCACCCCCTAGAACTTTTACAGTTTCAGGTTTTTCATTTAGATTTATGATCCAGTTCATTTTTATATATAGAGTTATGGACCAAAGTTTATTTACATATGCTCTCCAATTATTTTCACCCCACTGTTGACAAAACTATCCTTTCTTCACTCAGTTAGCTTTGTACCTTCGTCAAAAGTCAGTTGTCATATAGGTGGGGGCCTATTTCCAGATTCTCTGTTCCATTGATACATTTATGTTTCTGCCAGTCTTGCTTATCTTTTCACATTGTCTTGATTACTATAGATCAGTAATAAACCTTGAAATCAAGTAATATTAGTCAGTTAAGTTTTTCTTTTTAAAAGTTGTTTTGGCGATTATAGGTCCTTTGCACTTTCATATGAATTTTAGAATGAGCTTATTGATGTTGACAAAAATTTCAACTGATTCTGATTGGAAGTAGATTGAAAACATAGATAAATTCTGAGGATTCACATCCTAACAAAATTGAATCTTCCAAATGATGAACATGGTATATCTCTCCATTTATTTGGATCCTTAATTTAATCATTAATATGTCATTTTCATGCATGCAGTTTTGATTATAGGAATTTCACATCTTAACAGATTTATCCCTAAGGCTTTCACATTTGTGAAATATGTTATTATGAACTATATTGGATTTTTAATTGCAATTCCCAATTATATGTAACAAGGATATAGAAACAAAATTGATTCTTATATGTTGATTTAAAACCTGTAAGCATGCTAAATATAATGAGTTTGTTCCAGTTGCTTCTTTGAAGATTCTGTTAAGAGTCCATGTAGAAGACATGTCAGCTGCAAGAAAGGCAGCTGTGTGTCTTCCTTTCAAATCCAGATCATTTTTGTTTCTTTTTCTTGCCTTATTCCACCACCTAGAAGGTTTAGTACAATGTTGGGTGAAAGAGGTAAGAACACACATCTTTGTCTCGTTGCTGATCTTAAGAACCTCATTCTTTCACCATTAAGCATGAGGTTAGCTGTAGGTTTTCCGTCAATGTCCTGTATCACCAAGGAAGTCCCATCTATTCTGAACTTGATCTGTTAAAACATTCAGCTGAATGTTCATGGGGACCTTCAGCAGATCTCTGCGATTCTCTCTCCCCTCTGGCATTCCTCTGTAGCGTCTACCCACCTTCGCTCCCCCAAACTCTCAGGGAATCGACTTGGGCCCCTGAGTTCCTTCTCTCTGTGGCACCATCTGGAAACTCTCTCTAGGTAGTAAACTGAGGTAAATGTGGGCTCACCCTTTCTATTTCTCATCTCTCAGGGATTGCTGTCCTTCACTGCCTGAAGTCCAGTGTCTAGAAAGCCATTCTTTTATATACTTGATCTCTTTTCAGATTGTTTCAGTAAGAAGGTTAAATCTTCCATCTTAGAAGTGGAGGTCTGTGTCTCAACCTTTACCCATTTTACTCTGGTTTCTAATAAGGATCACTCCTGTGTCCCCCACCAACTGACCGCTATGCCTTGAGGGTCACTTTCTATCACCTGCTGGTTCTCCAGAGGAAAAAACATGCTCCTGGGACCAGAAATATCTCAGTGCGAGTGCTGCCTGTGGCATAACGACACATAGTAGTTAGTTTGACCATATGTAAATTGAAGTAATCTGTTCTACAGGATCCTTGGAGAGATTAGATGCCGTTACCAGTTAAGCAGCCTCTCCAGAGACTGGTAAATCACAGAGACTCGATAACTGATGGGCGGCATCACTGTCACTAGGCTTTCTGTTCCAGTTTGCTCTCTCTCCCCGCTCTTCCTCCCTGCCACCACCTCCCTACTCCGGATCCTTTCAACCCTAACATTCGATGACTGTGGGCTGCAGTGACAAATTACACTTTAAGTCTCGAGCCCCATGACAGCTGAGTCACGCCATCAAGAGTCGTCTGTAGAGTGGGATTCAGTCCCAGCCCTGAAATATCAGGGTGTGTGGGTGGTTTCTGCAGGAATTGCTGACGAACACCTGTTAAATATTTTACTTTTCTTAGACAATCCTCATTCACTTTTAAGACTTAAAATAGTCTCCCTACACTTGACAAAAGACTGAATACTCCTGGGCCAGCAGCTGTGACTGTTTTGATGGTTCTCTGCACAGCTCTGTGGGGCATCTATCACCCTACAAACACTGGACATTTGTCAAGTGTGGCACGTACCTGACCGATAGCAGCAAAGCACATTGAGAAGAGACACCTTTCACTCCTTTTCATAAGTAGAATTTTTACAGAGACATTAACAGTGGTTGAAATCATTCAAAGGGTACCCCACTAGTTTCATAATGGAATAAAGATTCAACTCCCTGATGGAATCTAGCTTGGCTACCCCTTCTAGAAATTTGTTTCAGGCCTGAAAAATAGTCTGATCAATGGAGGAGCGGTATAGTTTACTGGCTAAGAACACGGGCACCCTACCGGCTGGGATGGGCTTCAGTCCCAGCTCCAGCCCCACCATTTATCTTCCAGCAGCACTGTCTTGGGTGACTTGTTTGACCTTTCTGTGGACTTGTAAAACAAGAGTAAGCATGTCAGGGTGGCCAAGGGGTCTAAGGCCCCAGACTCAAGGAATGAAAAGGAGAGTAAATGCATCTGGTTAGGTGAGAGCATATGTGTGGCTGGCGTGAGATAACATATGTAAAGTGCCCTGCATGTACTGCATGCCCAGGAATTGGTGAATTATATCATTACTGTTACCATCACTGTCAACATCACCATCAGTGTTGTTGCTATAGCAGTAGTGTGTCTAAACAGGACGACACTGTCTAGCAGAATTTTCCATGATGACAAGAACGTTCTGCCTCCTTGCTGTCCAATATGATAGCACAAGACATACATCGATATTGAGCACTTGCACTGGATAGCAAAGCCCTAGGGAATACAACTGCCTTAGCCTGTTCCAGTTGCTATAACAGAATGCCATAGGTTGAGTGACTTAGAAACAACAAATTATCTCTCACGGCTTTGGAAGCTATGAAGTCCAAGATCAAGGCACCAGAAGAGTGTCTGCTGGGGACTGCCTGGTTCATAAACAGCTATCTTCTCACTGTGTCCTCCCGTGACAGAGGGGGTAAGGGAGCTCTCCAGGGCCTCTCTTATAAGGGTTCTAGTTCCACTCACGAGGGTGGAGTTTAACTATCACTTCCAAAGGCTCCTCCTCCAAACACCATCACATTTGGAATTTGGCTTCAATCTATGAAGGTAGCGCAGCTGGTAAAGAATCCACATGCAATGCAAGAGACCCCGGTTTGATTCCTGGGTCGGGAAGACCTGCTGGAGAAGGGAGAGGCTACCCACTCCTGTATTCTTGGGCTTCCCTGGTGGCTCAGCTGGTAAAGAGTCCGCCTGCAATGTGGGAGACCTGGGTTCGATCCCTGGGTTGGGAAGATCCTCTGGAGAAAGGAAAGGCTACCCACTCCAGTATTCTGGCCTGGAGAATTCCATGGACTGTACAGTCCATGGGGTCACAAAGAGTCGGACATGACTGAGCAACTCTCGCTTTTCACCGTGAATTGGTGGGTTGGGGTGGTGAGACACAGTGTTCACCCTGTAGCACCAGCGATGGGACTCACCGATTGGAAAGCAGCAGGGCCCTGCGGTCCTCCGCTCTCAGGCCCTCGGCTGCCACTTGCCTGTAAAAGAGATTCAGCCACAGAGTAAATGCAATCAGAGAAGCGAGAAACCTCAGAAGCAGAGGGAAAGAGTCAAACAAGACCAAATGATAACAGTTTAATCATTAAGTAAACTCAAGGACTTTTAGCTCCTCCTGGAGGACTATAAATAATATTCTGAGCCATGTCCTTTGAGCTGTGCTGTAGATACTAAAACTCCCACCAGGTGGAAGAAGTTAACTACACACTGATCAGACTATAGCCATGACATAAACTGCCGCAATTCCAAGAACCGGCCTCAAAGACATGGGAACAAACCAACCCTGTAACTCAAGATTAACGGTACTCAAAATGATGGATGTGACATTGATCAGATGACTGATGACCAATTTCAAAGTAACTGTCAGAGCTGACTGTGCTGTTTCTGCATGTGGCCCCATCCCTTTACCTATACACCCCCCACCCCACCCCACCCCAAAACCTTTGCTCTTTATCCACTGATTGTCAGTGGGGAGAGTCAAACTTTATGGACATGAACTTGGGCAAACTTGTGCAAACTCTGGAAGGTGGTGAGGGACAGGGAAGCCTGGCGTGCTGCAGTCCATGGGGTCACAAAGAGTTGGGCACGACTAGCAAAGTGAACGACAATCACCACCACCCTCTCCCCTGGTTGCTGGCCTCCAAAATGAAGCAAACTTTCCTTTCCGCCAACCTTATCTCTGGAGTATTGACTTTTGAATGGTGAGTAGCCAGACTCAAATTTCAGTAACAACTGGGAAGTCTCATAAAAATTTTGCAACCCTTTATAAAGGGATGACATTCCCAAGGATCAAGCTTGTGGAGATGGAGACAGCACCACTACCAGGAGAGCTAACAGCCTGCCCCGTGACTTTCCGTCTCTATTGCTGTTTTGCAGACATGCTGTCTCCTACCCCTAGAAGGCAGGCTTCATGAGGGCAATTTTTTTTTTTTCCTGTTCAGATAAGTGCTTGGTCTTAGTACCAAGAAGGCGCCTGGCCTGTTGTAGCGTTTCAATAACTGTGCACTGAATTTAGCATGACCAGCTTACCTAAAGAGGCCAAAGGTTTATAAGTATCATGATACTCCTGTAAAATTAAAATGCTCCTGCCTTCCCTTCCAGCCTTCCCCGCCCCACCGCATGTTCAGACAAGGGCCTGGGGACCGGCTAGCAACCACCAGCAAGAGCTCTGTAACTCTCAACCCTCAGCTTGCAGGCGAGGGGCCTCACTTTCAGGTTGGGAAACGCATCCTGAATTCTGAACAAAGCCCGACATTCAACATTGCATGTTTTTCTCTCAACAGTTTACTTTCCTCGCAACTAATGTGATTAAGCATTCACAGCGATGGATGTACATTTTTATTAGGACGATGACAAGTGATTTGAAGGTAATTAAGCAATGGAATGTTTCACACAATGCCCATTCCACTTAAGAAATAAACTCTATGTTTTGCTAGATTCACAGGAAAAGGGGGAAAAACATTCAAAGAGTATCAGTGGCTGAAACAAACTACTATGGGAACTATTTTAGGGTCCTGGATAATCTTAAGAAAGTGAGAATTCTCATCCATACAGAAGAATGGGAAAGACACAAAAAGATCAATATAAAGATGTATATTGCACAGCTGATGTTACAGTCCTGTTTTACTTTTTTTTTTAAAGGCAGCATCTTAAAAGTATATCAATAGAGGGATGAGTCCATAAACGAATTTTATGTAGCATTTAAAAGAATGAGGCAGAATGACGGACACGTCTACTGTGGAAAGGTGGCTGTGCTGCACTGATAAGGAAAGAACTGCTGTAGGGTGGTTCTTATTTCTAAAAGAAATTTAATCAATATGTGTATTTTATCCATATATTGAATAGTGATTCAAGGACACGTGTCAAACTGTGGCACGTGGTAACTTCTAGGGAGTGAAGTTGGGTCTGAAATTACAATAAGCATACATTATTTTGCATTTGTAAAAGATACTAAAACATTTAATTTTTTTAAAGTTAAGCTAAAGCAAAAAACGGACAAAAACCAGGAGCCAGAGGACTACAGGAGAAGCACAACTGTTGCAAGGAAACTGCCACTTTGACAAGCTGCCTCCCCCTCACCATTCCTACCCCAGCCCCCAACCCCCACCACACACTCACACACCTGTACACACACACAGTTACTTTTGCTTTTCCAGGAAATATCATTTATGTTTCAACATTAATGAAACAATTTATATTAACTGGATAACAGCAGAAAATCTGTCTAAATTAGGAAGAAAGTAAGTTTATATAATATAACAAAGCCACAAAGGGCGCTGATCTTATAATAAGATTCTAAAGCCCTGTTAGCCATTATGTAAGAAAACAGTTATGTCCAATAAAGAGTCTCAACGTCTTCACCACTTTCTTACCCAATCCACCTTTTGCACAGCGAAGGTTTAACATCGCTCTTCTCATCCTTGTACACAAAATACCAGAGAGTGGAGTGAAACATCTCAGTGACTTCATTTAACTGACATCCAACCAAATACATTCTCCCAAGGTAGGAGAGAGAAATGACACTGCAGAGCTTCCAGCTGATTCTGCCTGGCCACCACAGTCAATGAGTATAAAATGGTTCTGGGTGATAGCAATTCCCCCTGCCACCCTAGTCACTGAACTCAGGATGACCCAGGGACAGCGGGGTGGCCGAGGTCGTACGGCTCGTGGGCATGGGCAGCGGCAGCTGGAAAGCTAGCCCCAGGGCAAACCCAGGCACCACGCGATGGTCAGTTTTACTGTAACCTGAAGTGGAGAAGGACTTTCTACGTATGACATCCAAGCGTGACAGCATACAGGAAATCTGATAAATCTGACTAGATAAGAATTGTAAACAGTCTCGTGTCAGAAAACATAGTAAACAAGACTGAAAGGTAAATCATTATCTATGAAAGAATATTTTCTAAAACACTAATCCCTTACGAAGTATATAACACAAATCAGTGAGAAAAAGGCAAATACTCCATTGGAAAGAAAATGGACAGAAGATGCAAAAAGGAATCTTACAGTAAAGAGTAAAGTACAGAACAAAACACTCCGCCATGCCAGTCATCAGAGAGATGCAAAGGACAAGGTGATGACATTTTTAATCAGTGGCGGTGAGATTTTTTTTTTTTTTAAAGATGTAAAGGAGATCATTTGCCGGACATATATTGATGAGATGTCCTCCATTGCTTGCCCCATGCTTAATCCTTCCCACATCCATTCTGCTTAAGTCAGTCATCCGCTCCATGGGAGGTCAGGAATCTTACCAGTGAATTGCAGAAAGGAAGGAAGGACTGAAGGAAGAAACAGTCCATGTTTAGCCTCTGACTGACAGAATTGGTTTTTTCTTTTCTTTCTTTCTTTTTCTTTTTTTTTTTGAGCTTCTAGCCTCAAGAAAATAAACTTAACATTTTCATGATTGTCCCAAACTAAAGAAAGGTAAGAAGGATAGAAAATGCTAGCTTGATGGGGCTCCCAGTTTTCAAGGGAGGTCAAAGTTTCTCCGAAGAGGTGACATTTCATCAAAGACCTGAAAGAAGAGAGGAAATCAGACAGGCAGCGCCGGGGGCAGGCACCGAGGCCCTGTGGCAGACGGCTTGTCCCAGCCAGAGAGGAGCAGTCTGAGCAGAAGGCGGGCGCAGACGCAGGAAGGAGCGCAGCCCGCCCTCACCCGCCGCCTCCGTCCCACGCCAGGCGCTCTTGCACCTGCCACCGGGGTCTGAGCGTCTGCAGGGGTAGATGGGGCACGGGCCGAGGTCTGGCCCAGAAGCGTCCCGGGGCTTCTTCACATCCTGGCTGAGACGCTTAGGAACCAGCGAGCCACACAGGAAGCCAGGACAGGTTTGACTTTCTTGGATCCAGAATCACTGCAAACAGTGACCGCAGCCGTGAAATTAAAAGAGCTTACTCCTCGGAAGGAAAGCTATGACAAACCTAGATAGTGTACTATAATAAAAAGCAGAGATATCACTTTGCAGACAAAGGTCGATATAGTAAAAACTATGGTTTATCCAGTAGTTATGTAGGAAATGTGGGAGTTGGGCCATAAAAAAGGCTGATCACGGTGGTGCTGGAGAAGACTTTTGAGAGTCCCTTGGAGTAAAAAGAGATCAAAGTCAATCTTAAAGGAAGTCAACCCTGAATATTCATTGCAAGGACTGATGCTGAAGCTGAAGCTCCAATACTTTGGCCACCTGATGCAAAGAGCTAACTCACTGGAAAAGACTGATGCTGGGGAAAACTGAAGGCAAAAGGAGAAGGGGACGACAGAGGATGAGATAGTGGAGGACAGAGGAGACTGGCATGCTGCAATCCATGGGTTCACAAAGAGTTGGACACGACTTAGCAAATAAACAATAGTGTCAAACCCACATCCTCTCTTGTCTGGAAGCTCGTATGTTGAGACAGTGAAGTCACACTGCAGAGGGATACAGGGCCCCTTCAATTCTTTTGAAGCAGAAACTTATCTAATTATGTAACATGAAAGTTCCATTGGATCTTTTTGGATTTGATAAAAATAAGCTTTACTGTAGCATTTAACAGATTCATAGAAGATGCTAACATTTTTAAACATTTTCTTCAGATTTGGGGATCCACTAATACACTCAGAACTGAAATCCACAGTGTTTGTGTGAAAATTTTCTAGGGTTCTTATTGAGTTACCAGATTGTTCTTTTTTATGTATTTATAAGTTGTGCATCTTCAATTGACTTCAGAGCACTAATAGTCTTGCAAAAAAAAAGTGATTTTAAGTCTACAAGCAATAAATGCTGGAGAGGGTGTGGAGAAAAGGGAACCCTCTTACACTGTTGGTGGGAATGCAAACTAGTACAGCCGCTATGGAGAACAGTGTGGAGATTTCTTAAAAAACTGGAAATAGAACTGCCATATGACCCAGCAATCCCACTTCTGGGCATACACACTGAGGAAACCAGATCTGAAAGAGACACGTGCACCCCAATGTTCATCGCAGCACTGTTTATAATAGCCAGGACATGGAAGCAACCTAGATGCCCATCAGCAGATGAATGGATAAGGAAGCTGTGGTACTTATACACCATGGAATATTACTCAGCCATTAAAAAGAATTCATTTGAACCAGTCCTAAAGAGATGGATGAAGCTGGAGCCCATTATACAGAGTGAAGTAAGCCAGAAAGATAAAGAACATTACAGCATACTAACACATATATATGGAATTTAGAAAGGTGATAACGATAACCCTATATGCAAAACAGAAAAAGAGACACAGAAATACAGAACAGACTTTTGAACTTTGTGGGAGAATGTGAGGGTGGGATATTTCAAAAGAACAGCATGTATACTATCTATGGTGAAACAGATCACCAGCCCAGGTGGGATGCATGAGACAAGTGCTCGGGCCTGGTGCACTGGGAAGACCCAGAGGAATCGGGTGGAGAGGGAGGTGGGAGGGGGGATCGGGATTGGGAATACATGTAAATCCATGGCTGATTCATATCAATGTATGACAAAACCCACTGGAAAAAAATAATAATAATAAAAAAAAAAGTGATTTTAAGCAAGGTCTGCCGTGTATGGCAAACTGAGACAGTCTGGTAAGCAAAATTGCGCTGTCAGCAAGGACTCCTTAGAAACAAAATCCTTAGTTGTAATTTATGAACAAAGAGCACAGAACAATAATTTAAATAATAAGAATACATCCAAGAAAAAACGATTAAAGTGAGACAAAAGTGAAGCAGAGTTTTCTGTGATGTTGATATCTTGCCTATCCATCATTTTCATCAGTACCTAAGAAAATTAAGCTGGATAGTTCCTAACAACTTAAAAATGCAAATGCTAACAAACTTCAACTTTCTTTTCTCATATTTCTTAGAGGTGTAGGTTCAGCATGTCATGAACCACAGAAGGGAAATGGGGAGAAAGAACCAAACTGTCTGGACACTGGAAAGCAGACTTCACCTGAGGTGGACAGGTTCACTTTATTTCTGTTAAAAGAAGGAACACCTTGAGGGTCCACAGGATGCCTAGCATCTGGCTTTTTCACCAACTTTCTCGAGTGGACGGTCCAGCAAGAATGGTGCCTCTGTCTCATCTCTCCACCGGCTATTGCTCCCGCAGTGGACAGGTCTGATTCCAATATAACCAGCGTCCCGCGCCATCTGCCTGGGACCAGGTGCCTGGCAGAACCGTCAGATACCGCAGGAGAGCAGACACTCCCGTCACACCGAGGGAGGCAGTCTGTGAGACCTCCTCCAGCCAGGCAGGTTTACTGGGCCCAGCTGGGGGCAGAGCCCGCGGGGTGGTGTCCACGCCTGCAGGGCCTCAGGGACGCTGACCTCAGATGCCCTGCAGTGCGTCCCCGCATCTCTCAGCCCCGCTCAGTCTCTGTTGGGGGCTCAAGAGTCATCAGCAAAAAGCCATTCTTTTTTTAGAAAAACTATTTGCTTTTAATTGGAGGATAATGGCTTTACAATATTGTGTTGGTTTCTGCCATACACCACCATGAATCAGCCAAAAGTATTCCTATGCTCCCTCCCTCTTGAACCCCCCTCCCACCTCCCACCCCATCCCACCCCTCTAGCTTGTCACAAAGTACCATGTTTGAGCTCCCTGCAGCGTACAGCACATTCCTGTTGGTTATCTATTTTACATACAGTAATCTATATGTTTAAATGGAAGCAACCTAGATGTCCATCAACAAATGAATGGATAAAGAAGTTGTGGTACATATGTACAATGGAATATTACTCAGCCATAAAAGGAGTGAATTTGAGTCGGTTCTAATGATGTGGGTGAACCAAGAGCCTATTATACAGAGTGAAGTAAGTCAAAAAGAGAAAAATATTGTGAGTTAACTCATATATATGGAATCTAGAAAAATGGTACTGATGAACGGATTTGTAGGGCAGCAATGGAGAAGCAGACAGGGAACAGACTTATGGACACAGTGGGGGAAGGAGAGGGTGGGACAAATCAAGTTGTTGCTTTGATGGATCTTTCTCGGTCCCATCCGCCCCAGGGAAAGGAACCCAAGTCCCCCTTTCCCATTTGCTGGAAGGGAACGTGGCAGCGCCTGCAGAGAATGGGCCCAGAGACCACCAGCAACCTCTCCACGGCAGGACTGAGACAAGCGGAGCACACAGGACTTCCGAGACGACGCCAGACAGACGGCTGGGGGTGGAGAGCGTGGCGCCTGTGGCCCAGGTGTCCATTTGGAAGGAATGAAAGACATGAGAAAACTCTCGAAACCTGTCCTGTCTCATGTGGTTTTGAAACTGCCATCTCACTGGTGGTTTCTTTTGAATTTAAAAAGAAATCAAACTATGGTCCATTCCAGAAGAGAGCAACACCCTCAGGCCGGGAAGACTCCACTGCTTACTTCAGGGGTGAGAAGCAGGTGGGATGGCTTAAGGAAGAAAAATCTGCGAAACTGTAAGAAAAGAGTTTTTCTCCTTTTCCAAGATTTCCAGCGTAGACTTTAAGGAAAACTTTACACACGCACGATTCCACAGCAGCCCTGCTCTCTCCTCACACTCACCGCAGTGCTCTCCAGCGGTGAACATGGTCTCTGGCCTTGGTCACCTTGCAAACACCCAGCACTCCATTGAAAACCCTGCTTTGAACTCACAACCACTTCTGGAACTCTTGATCACTTTCAGCTTCTCCCCAGATGCCCCATTCCATGCCTGGCTCCAGTTCTGGTTTGTTTTTAAGCACTTTGTTCCTTACAAAAAAGCATGGGACACTTCAAACTCTTGGTGAATGGTGGGGCTTTGATTTTTGCAAATAACTGTTATTCCCTTCATGTTCATTTCTTGCATTTATTTTTTAAATATGGAAACACCACAGAACTTCATGATGACATGTAATCCAGATCGTTTGAGGAATCATTCTCTTTGCTATGAACATTTTATTCTCATTTACTCTCACTTTATTTTGAGAAAGTGTGCCTCCTTTTGACAAAATTACAAAGTAAAAAAAAAAAATTGCTCAACAATATTTTCCAGTTAAAAGATAAATCTCTTCCTTAAAAACAACTGCAACTTGAATAGCACAGATTTCTATTTCAGAGTAAAATTATTTCCTCACAACAATCTTCATTCTAGAAGAAAAGTTAGGAGTGGCTATGTGACCTTGGTGAGGAAAGCAGGGGCTCAATTTCCTCATCTATAGAATGGGGATAATACTAGAAATTATTCTTGTCTGGAAAATCCCGTGGACAGAGGAGCCTGGCGGGCTATAGTCCATGGGGTCACAAAGAGTCAGACATGATTGAGGGTCTGAGCCCGCACACACACAATACTAGAAATAAGGACTCATATTGAAGGGGTGTTTCTAGATGACACCTCTTTTCTCTGGGAGGTCCCCTCCACCAGGGTCCTCTTCTCGGCCAAAGCAAACACTTTTTCCAATCAGATTCTCTCTCTCAGGGTCTGGAATTAGGATTTAGACATAGCCAGTCACATCACATGAGGAAAGTAAACCTGCCAAATTTAGGAACAGCCTTCTCGTGCTCACACAGTAAAACCGAGGAAGCTGGTCAGCGGACATAAAGGGGTGAGACATAGATGAACAGTGACATCACAGGGAGGTGAGCAGGTCAGAGCAGCCTCCAGAGTTCCTGCTAACGGTCCACTTCTCAAATCGGGTTTTATTAAGTATGACCCCATGCCAACATTCAACTTCCTTAAGACAGCATGGGGTGAGGAGAGACGGATAAATTAAGAGTGTGGGATTAATAGATACACACTACTATATATAAAATAGATAAACAACAAGGACATGCTGCATAGCACAGGGGACTATATTCAGTATCTTGTGATAACCTATACTGGTAATGTAACGGAAAGGAATCTGAAAAGAAAATACATATATATACACACATATATACATATACATATATATATAATATGGTGGTGGTTTAGTTGCTGAGTTGTGTCTGACTGGTAGGATCCCACGGACTGTAGCCCGCCAGGCTCCTCTGTCCATGGGATTCTCCAGGCAAGAGTACTGGAGGGGGATATATGGGATTCCCCAGTGGCTTAGATGGTAAAGAGTCTGCCTGCAGTGCGGAAGACCCAGGTTAGATCCCTGGGTCAGGAAGATCCCCTGGAGAAGGAAATGGCAACCCATTCCAGTATTCTTGCCTGGAAAATTCCATGGACGGAGGAGTCTGGCGGGCTACAATCTATGGGTTCACAAAGAGTTGGACATGACTGAATGACTTAATTTTCCTTTTCCTCATACATAGGTATAAATATATGAGACTAAGAATATATATGTATAAAAATAAATATATATATATATATGTATAAAAATATACATGTATAAGAATATATGAAGCCCCTGGTGGCTCAGATGGTAAAGAATCTGCCTACAGTGCAGGAGACTTGAGTTCAATCCCTGTGTCAGGAAGATTCTCTGGAGAAGGGAACGGCAACCCACTCCAGTATTCTTGCTGGAGAACTCCATGGACAGGAATCTGGAGGGCTGCAGTCCAGGGGTTGCAAAGAGTCAGACACGACTGAGTGGCTAACACTTTCACTACATAATGGAATCATTGTGCGGTATATCAGAAATTAACTATATCAACTATACTTCATTTTTTTAAAAAATACAAACTAAAAATTTAAAAATTAAAAAATACAAAAATTAGTTTTCCAAAAAAGACATTACCATAGCTTCATTTAAAAAAAATGAATATTACTACCTCCCTCTCCTTTTTAAAATTTATTTTCACTTTTAATTTTTTGTTAAATGCACCATAGCTTTGTTTCTCTTTCTGACAACTGGAAGTATGTTAAATAAAATGCAGAAGGAAAAAGAATGCCAAAGATGTCTCTCTTGATCCACACTGGTCCTTCAAAGATAACTCTCTTGTGCAGCCAGAACTCCCGTCAGTCTCTCCCAGGCACAGATTCCAATTAAAGAGAAACAAGGTCTTTACAGCACGTGATCATCAATATGCAAAGAGGTGACACCAGACCAACATCACAAGCCCAATTACCCAAATGTCTTGCTCAGGTAACAGCCTTTAAATAGTCAAAGGCTCTTTGGCAAATCGTCTCCTTTAGAGAAATTAAAGCCAACATTTTATGCAGATGATTTCACATCCTCTTAACAGCTCCTCTCCAAATAATTGAAAGAGCTTCCCATCATAGAGCTCATCAGGTCAATGGAGCCTGCAGAGCCATGTAATTTAGCCAGAGGAGTTCACTCCAGCTCAAGACCCCATTTGGGTTTCCAAGTAGTCATCACTCAAGAGAGGGCTCAAGGTGAAACCCCTTCCAACTTCCCCTTTAAAAGGAGTCATGCCTGGGTGGTCCCTGCTGCTCCAGATGCATCACAACAAAGCAAGTGGACAAAGTCCACATCTGGCTGCTGGCTGATGGAGAAGGAAGGTCTGAGAGTTCAGACCCTGCAATGTGTTAAAGCAGGGTCTTTAAAAGACTGTTCAAAGAACTCCATCAATGATTTCTGGAACTTGGAGCAGGCCAGCATGGAGTGCACAGGTGAACCATTTGCCAGGGCACAGATGTTAGCACAAAGAACCCTCTTTATTCTCCACACCCAAAGTTTTCTGCTCCGTGCATGCGAATGGACCTATTTAGCAATGAATGGCCCCTAGTTTAGAGAGCAGAAATTCACACTTATTCTGCAGCTGCAGGGCAAGGCAAATTCAAAGTCTATTTTTCATGCAAATCGACTCACTCTTTTGTATTTCTAGCTGATATTTTCTCTGGGCCCTTGTTAATCAAGGCAAACATGGTTCAGTGAAGACTCCTCACCTCCCAAACAATGGCACAAAAATATAAAGGCTTTGGCAGAGTTAAGTCCAGAGCTCAAAGTGCGAAATTATGCAGAAGACAAGCTTCTTGCAGTGTAGTCAGTGTCCCCCACATTTCTAGGGACATTAACGAATTCCTAGAAATGATGAGGACTTCTCAGTGGTGGAGAAACAAAGCCACATTGGGGCTTTGTGTAGGTGTGTATTGACTTCTGGCTTCAGTGCCCCGTGTAAACAGTTAAGAAGTTTGTCATGCCATCCTTCTAACAAGAGAAAGCTTGACAAGCTGGAACTCAGTGTTTGGTCTGGGAGCCCACAGAACTGAGGCTGTGGGGCAAACTGCCATCATGAAATCTGCAGAGACAGGAGAATTCAGAGGGTCACGGCCAAGACGGGCTCACCTGGAGCAGCAGCCACTGAGACTGGAACTGGCAGCAACTCTTAGATGGCAATTTTGATGAACTGCTGAAGGCTGAGTATGAACCAGTATGAGGGTTGCAATCTTAGGGGCCCCCACAATTTCATGGCCTTTACCTCCAGAATCCCCACCAACTTTTAATGGCAAAGACTAAGATTGAATCCCCTGGTGGCTCTGAACTGGGCAGAAGTGTCATCCTTGGGAAACTTACAGAGCCTTGCTCAGATCTCAGGCATTACTGATCTCAGAGTCCGTACTGCCAGACACATCACAGTTTTCACGCCACTGTCCTTCAGGGGAATGATTGCTGGATGGTGGACATTTGGGTGGATGGGTGAATGAATGGATGACATGGCATCCATGCCCTCAGGGAAATGATAATACAGAAATTCCCAAATTTGTCTCACCAAACACTAATACCATAAGCTGTGCCATGGTGCCAAAAGTTCCTCTACACTCAAAAAAATTGAAGGAAATGCTCAGTTTGGCAACTTAAACAGATTTCTTTATTACAAGAGCCCAGATATCACACACCCTTATCGTCCTAGAATTTAGCACATCTGTTGTTAGACACTCAATTAGATAATCAAAAAGAGGAAAATAGAGAATAATCCACTCCTGTTCATTCATTCCACATATATTCACTGAGTGTCTAAGCACTGCAGGCACTAAGCCAGGGTCTAGAAATATATGGGAGCAAAAACGGGCAAACCCTGCCCTCACGGTGGGGGCAGTATGACAGGGGAGATGGGCATTAAACAATCAATCCCACAGTGAGTATAAAAGTGTAACCACAACAATCACTGCAACGGAAAAGTAGGTGGAAAAGATACAATAAAGCAAACACCCTGGTCACAGAGGTTAGAAAAAGCTAACAAAGGAACTGAGAATTAAAGCATCAAGAAGCATCAGTATGGTAAAATGGATGGGGATGGCGGGTGGTGAGGGAGTTTGCTAGGAACCTGGCAGAGGAAACAGTGTGTGTTACCAAATGCCCCTTTGAGGTCCTGTATCAGAAAGAAGCATGGGTCATACAAAGAGTAGAAATGGAGACGTCCCTGATGATCCACAGGTTAAGATCTGCCTGCCAATGCAGTGCAGCCAACAAACTAATGAATATCTAGCTTTTTAAATACTTAACCAAAATAAAAGAATGGAAATGAGGCCAAAATGACTGAGAGTAGGGGATTCCAGGGTCGGTTCCTGTTTAAGCCTCTGAGAGCTATGCTGTTTTGTTACACAGCAACAGATAACTCACACAGGTCACTAACTCAGTGAGGGTCGGCCCTCACCACTCTCTCCCCTACTTTCTGCTTTGGAAGGGACTCTATGGGCTGAACCACCCTGGCTCCCTTGCCCTCCAGCTTTCGCTGGAGTTTGGCCAATGGGCAACCTCAGGAGACAGTCAGAGCGTAGGAGGAGGGGAGTTCAGTGGTCTCCTCTCTCGGCTCAGCTGGGTGCCCCGTGACACTGACTGCATCCTTCACCCCTCCCTCCCCAGGTCCCCTCCCTCAGGTTTCTCTGGGTTCCAGGCCCTTGGCTGTCACTGGCCCTGGGGCGCCCCACCAACCCCTGTTGGTTTCCATGCTTCCTCCTGCCCACACCTTTGCAAGCAATTGTTTCCACCGACCTGCTCTATTCATCCCCTCTGAGTGCGCCATCTGATTCTGGGGGACAGATATAACTCCTCAGCTAGAAAGAGGTGAAGCTGGGACATAAAGTTTCAGACCTTAAAGTTACTCTTTAAAAAACCAGAGTAACAGGACTTACCTGGTGGTCTAGGGGTTAAGAATCCTCCTTGTAACCCAGGGGATACTGGTTTGATCAGGGAACTGAGACCCCACACGCCCAGGAGCAACTAAGCCCACGAGGTCCAGAGGCCGTGTGCCACAACTAGAGAGCCGTGCGTGGAAACAAAAGACCCTGCATGATGCGAGGAAGACCCGGCAAAGCCAAATAAATAAGTATTAAAAAGGAAAAAACTAGAGTAATTATGCCTCCCCTGGTAGCTAAGCACAGACTGGAGATGCCCTTCAAATTCAGATCAGCATGGGTCCAGAGGCCCAACTCTGTGGAAAGGGACAACATCTTTGAGCCTCAGTTTCTTCACCAACAAACCCTCCCAGTCACTACATAAAACTACCATTAGAATTAAATGCAGGCACGTAGGTGAAAGAAGGCTGAGCACCCAAGAATCGATGCTTTCAAACTGTGGTACTAGAGAAGACTCTTGAGAGTCCCTTGGAATGCAAGGAGATCAAACCAGTCCATCCTAGAGGAAATCAACCCTGAATATTCCTTGGAAGGACTGATGCTGAAGATGAAACTCCAATCCTTTGGCCACCTGATGCGAAGAGCTGACTTATTGGAAAAGACCCTGATGCTGGGAAAGATTGAGGGCAGAAGGAGAAAGGGGACGACAGAGGATGAGATGGTTGGATAGAATCATCTACTCAATGAAGGTGAATCTGAGCAAACTCCAAGAAATAGTGGAGGACAGAGGAGTCTGTGTGCTGCAGTCCACAGAGTCTCAAAGACTTGGCAACTGAACAACCACAACAAACTTGTGAGAATCACAGGGCCCACAGTAAGGGGCCAGGAATGATCTGCCCTAGGACGCCACCAGCAAAAGAGCTCCTTTCACTAACCCAACCTGACCCAATTGCCATTCTCTACTGTCAACAGCCCCAGGGGCACAGTAGCCCCCAGTTCAACAGGCAGACCCCCAAGAGGATCCTGGAATCATCCACAGAGATATCACCTGACCCATTTTTAAACGTGCCTTAGCCCTGCAGAGCTGTAGCAAGCATCACTCGCCAGCACCACGCGCAGCTTCCTGGTTCAAAGGAGCAGCCCCGCCCACTGAAGCGCTCAGGCGCTGGCGCTGGCGGAGGAGTCCAGGCGCCTTGAATTTTCTCCTCCTGGGGTCACACACTGCCCGGTCAGGCTTCTGAATGTGCAAGAGCATGAAGGAGGGGAAGAAGAAGATGGGACTCTGGACCTGGTGACAGTCCCAGAAACATATTTGGACTTCAGATTATGGTTCTCAGAAAGGGCAGCGCTGTGCACCGCGTTTACAGTCGTTCCTTGGTGGTTTAATGAGTCCCGGAATGCGGACGAGGGGGCCACTTAGATGGGAGCTATTGGGTCACCGCAGCCTCCCAAGGACACAGGGCAGGCTACGAGGTCTGCGTCGCTGGCCGAGAAGAAGCTGGTGGACATGATTCAAAGTCAAGGAAAGGGACTGGAAACAGGAAACAGGCCAAGAACTAGAAGGTCCCGGGTGGACAGCACGACCCAACCGCGACCACAGCTCTGCCAGCCGGGCGGGCCGTCCTTGCCGTCAGACAGGCTCCCCGCCACCCCACCCCGTCCGCCCTTGGTGTCTGTAACCATGGTTTCTGCAGGCTTACATCCACTGTTGTGTTAGTTCTTCACTTTCTTTAAATCAACTCAATGGCTTACTTACATTTACTTTAGTTGAAATTTTATTATCACAACCACCATGGAAGCCAGCATCACTTGCCCTAAATAGACAGCAACAAACAAAATAAACACAATGAAACGAGCATCATTACTAGACTCCAGCAGGACCCCATTTCCTGTAGAATCTGCCTCTTGGTGTCTCCTAACACAAAAGAGGGATTGGCAAGTTTTCCAGCCATAAGTGAGATTTTTTTTTCTCATATAATTAGAAACATTAGCATTGAAACATATACATTACCATATGTAAGTCAGATAGCTAATGGGAAGCTTGCTGCGTAGCAAAGGAAGCTCAAGGCCAAGTTCGGTGACAACCTGGAGGGGTGGGATGGGGTTGTGGGTTGGGGAGGTTCAGGAGGGTGGGGACCTATGCACTTACACTGAAGCACGTTGTTGAACTGCAGAAGCCAACACAAATCCTAAAGCAGCTATCCTTCAATTAAAAATAAATTTTAAAAAAAAGAATGGAAAAGAGAGTAACTTTCCAAGTGTGCTATTCAATTTTATGTAAAGTCCCCTGGTAATGCGTCCACAGTCATCTTGTTATGTAAAGCAAAGATACCCATCCGGAAGACAGTGTGTTCCTGCACCCTCCTAAAGCCTAGCCCTAAGCAATAAAGCTGGCTCTTGAGAGTCCCTTGGACAGCAAGGAGATCCAACCAGTCCATCCTAAAGGAAATCAGTCCTGAATATTCATTGGAAGGACTGATGCCGAAGCTCTAATACTTTGGCCACCTGATGCGAAGAGCTGACTCATTTGAAAAGACCCTGATGCTGGGAAAGACTGAAGGCAGGAGGAGAAGGGGATGACAGAGGATGAGATGGTTGGATGGCATCACCGACTCAATGGGCATGAGTCTGAGTAAACTCTGGGAGTTGGTGATGGACAGGGAGGCCTGGTGTGCTGCAGTCCATGGGGTCGCAAAGAGTTGGACATGACTGAGTGACTGAACTGCAGCAATAAAGCCATAAATCATGGCTTGTGGCACTGAGGCACATTATGAGAGATAATTATTACCATTAAAATCCTCCAAGTACCACTTAAAACCACATCATCTCCTCCCCAGGTGACAGACGACATTCTTTGGGAAATGCCGAGACACACAACCCTCAGGCCCCTCAGTCGAAGAGCACATGAAAATCTCCACCCTGGTCTGTGAAAGGCTCCACCTTCCTGTGCAGAAAGGCCTTCACGGCTGGAACCCCAGTGAAAGGTTCCACCCCTCCTGTTGCTGGAAAGGTCCTCATGGCGGAACAGTGTCAGAGAGCCATCACCCTCCAACAACTCTGGGGAGAGACCATCAGGGCTCGCATCCTGGTGAGGACCCCCTTCCAAGGCCTTGGGGACAGAGTTGAAAATGAAAACTGTAAGGTAAGGGAGTTAGAGAAGGCAAGGTTTGGGGAAAAAAAGTGAGCCCGGCACTTTACAGGAAGAGATCACCTTTAGTGAGGGAGAAGGGGGCGTCAGTGAGAGCAGGGGGCTGCTGCGCCAAGTCAAGAAGACAGTAGGTGTACACAGAAAACATACATGTGCAGAGATGCAGCGTTTTGAGGGGGTCTGTTTTTCCTCTTGATTATTTTGGTTAGCTTTCAACAACTGGGGTAAGGAATTCCTGAGACCGGCCGGAGACTGGGATCGACTGGGAGCTGAACGTAATCAATCTTAATGTCCATTCCTTTCTTCTTGGGAGAGGACCTGGAGGGGAGTTTTGACTCCAGGCTACTCTGAGCCTGTAGCTTTCCTTCAGAAATCACAGTCGTGTCCTCGGGGACCTGCAGCCAACAGGTCGGCATCATCTCTGCCCTGCACTGGTTCGTTGGAAAGCTGAGATTTGAACTTGCATGCCAGTTGGTTCCAAAATCCATGTTCTTCCTTAACCTGACGTGCTGTCTAACTGTCTAGTAACAGAGACAGAGTTTTAATATTAATGCATAGTTTTTATGGTGAATCCCATGGAAGAGTTTTCCATTTCAACTCCCCTGACTCTCTCAAGCTCCTTTGCGTGTCTCTTTGGCCCTGAATGACTATCTTGGGGCTGCTTTTTCCCAGAGCCATAAACACAGGGAATTAAGGGACAAGGACTAACATAAGAAGACTGGGGCCAGGAGTGCCAATTACAGACGGCACTTGCCATCTCTCCCTCTATTTCTGCAACTGCCTCTGCTGACCTTCAGCACCCCTGAAAGGAGTTCATAGGGAGAGAAGAAATAAGGGGTCTGTGCTTGGGGGAAAATCTGAAAGGCAGGTCTTCAGATAGATATTGTCAGGAGCCGATTTTATGAGCCCAATTCTTATATCTCCCCGTATCTAGAAAAGCATCAAAATCCTTCATGGTGACGACCGCTCCTCATGACTGGCAGAGGCTTTGTAATACTAGCATTAATTGAAATCTTCTGGAAAGACGTGCTGGATTGCATGTATCTCCCCCTTCACCAAAAATCACATATATACTGACCTTTCCCCCCTACCTCTTTGGTCCAATTTCTCAGAGCTGTCTGAAGTGCTGTCTCCCAGACTGAGGTCCTCATATAAATAAAACTGCCCCAAATAAAACCTAACTCTCAGCTCTTATATTGTGCATTTTTTAAAGTCTGATGGGAGGAAGCTGAGAAAAGTGCTGGCCATTCAGATACGCTTAGTTTCTTTAATCTACACATTTCTATTCTCCTCTGCACAACCCACACCTTCCCTGTAGACCACTTGGAGTCTCTCTTTTTCAATTAAAAAAGTCACTGCCTGCCCAACAACCAAGCAAGGAAGTGAGGAGCTGACATGATGGTGAGATGATAGAATGGCCCAACTTCCCCTCTGGCACCCGAGGTCCATTTCCCTGGTCCCACAGTTGGAGAGACTTTGGTTAGAAGAACCAGACGGAAAAGACACCACCACTCACCGTGTGACTGGGTAAGTGGCTTAACTTCTCTGAGCCTCAGTGTCGTCTGCCTGAAACAAGAGTATCAGGGATATTAACCTCACAGGGGATGCAAAGTTTGGAAGAAATACGTAAAAAGGGATTTGCAACATCTGCCCCGAGAAGACACTCAGCAAAACAACAAAGACAAAGCAGCTGCTTTTACTGAGAAGCTCTTTCATTTGACAGGCGGTGGCAAAATCCCCACCAAAGTCAGATGGCAAGGAAAACCCTGGCAGTTCCCCCAGAGCTGCGTGGAGTCCCGACATCTCCACCTCCCTGTAGTCTGACAGTGTAAACAAGGTTCTGATTAACTTTGCCAGAGATATTTCTAATTTTAACTGAATGCTGTTGGACAGCTCATCTTGTCAGGGAGAGGAGCATAACCACCACTGACCTTTTCAAGCAAAGCTAATTGCTCAGGTCTTAAGGTTACAGAGCTGAAATTTTGCCATATATTGATCCAGGGGTGCAAAGTTTCTTCCTAATTTCTAATTTTCCCTAGAGGAGAAAGTAGGAATTTGCCTCGATGGAGCCCATCTTCTCTGGGAGGAACACAGCTATTTAGAAACTTTCTGTTTCTGAATCCACTTAGGGCAGCAACTTCCTTGCAGGTCCAGTGGTTAAGACTCCACCTTCCAGCGCAGGGGGCATGGGTCCATAGTTAAGACTTCCCCCTCCAGTGCAGGGGGTGTGGGTTCGATCCCTGGTTGGGGACTAAGATCCCACACATCTCACAGCCAAAACACCAAAACATAAAACAGAATCAGTGTTGTAACCAATCTGGATACTTGGCCAATGATGCAGTCTCCTTTCTCAGCTGAAGAGTCTAATCTAACTACTCAGGTTTTCATTGAGTCAATAAATGCGTGTTACTGTATGGCCTGGTGGGCCAGGCCATGTGCTGGGCTCAGCAGATGGTGAGCCAGTCCTTGCAAGCAGAGGGGAGAGACAGCTGTTAATCGACAGTTATGCAAACAGAGGAAGCTGCCTGTGCTGCTATTGGGAAGAACCATGGCTGGTCGAGTGGGTTGAATGGATGCTCCTTCAGGCAAGGAGAAGTGGGGGCTTTGTCTCTGGGGGATTTAAAAGTGACTCAGTCTGCTTTTTATTGTCACCAAACTCTGGAAACCCCAGACATTATTGGTGATAAAATGCTCCTCCCTTAATGGACAGACTCTCTCCCCACTGTTCATCTTAGGTATCCAGGAGATGAGAAAGACTGACCAGATCACTCAGGTAAGGGCACTCCCAGAAGATGCGCAACTTGAACTTGAGCTGGAATGGGAGAGCAGCAGGTATCCAGGCAAAGCTGTAAGGGCGGGGGACGCTTGGAGGACAAGGCGGAAGCAGGGACCCCAGGCCAGCGGAGACCCAGGAGAATCGGGACGAGAGAGCATGCATGAGGGAAGTGGGCAGGGGGTCTAGGGGATGAGAGAGTCTGTGTCCCAGAAAAAAAACAAAAAAACAAAAAATGGTAACAGTTATGCAGCTGCAGCTGATTCACTTTCAACAAAAGCCCCAGTTCCTGATTTTTATGTAAAATACACTCTAGATTTTTTTTTTTAAAGTATTGGCAACTTATTTAACAAATCGTAGCTGCTGGCCAAATGGGACCCCCTGGGGCCTTTGGGTGGGTGGGGAGACAGGCCTTCTTCTATCCTCTGCTTTAGCTCCTCTCTGAAGTACCTGCTGCTGCTGCTGCTAAGTCGCTTCAGTCGTGTCCGACTCTGTGCGACCCCATAGACGGCAGCCCACCAGGCTCCGCCATCCCTGGGATTCTCCAGGCAAGAACACTGGAGTGGGTTGCCATTTCCTTCTCCAATGCATGAAAGTAAAAAGTGAAAGTGAAGTCGCTCAGTTGTGTCCGACTCTTCGTGACCCCATGGACTGCAGCCTATCAGGCTCCTCCATCCGTGGGATTTTCCAGGCAAGAGTACTGGAGTGGGTTGCCATTGCCTTCTCCATCTGAAGTACCTAGGTAACAGTATTTGAAGCAAATTTCCTGAGTTGTTCTGAAAGTGTGAGAACCCCACCAAACAGAAGGTGTTAACTACTTCCTGACCAGAGCACAAAGCCCCAGGCCTCTTGGAGGGAAGGACTGATCATGTGAACCCCTGTGGCCCACCTGCTAATCAGAGAACCGTGCACAAGCTAACCACACACCTTCCATGTGCAACCCCCCCCTCCGCCCCGCCCCGGCCACGACCAAAGGGTCACATCACAGAGCAGCCGCAAGCCACAGAGGATAACACCCAAGCCTAACAAACGGGCTTCCGGGGGCTCAGTGGTTATGAATCCGCCTGCCAATACAGGAGACCTGGGTTTGTCCCTGGGTCAGGAAGGTCCCCTGGAGGAGGAAATGGCAACCTACTGTAGTGTTCTTGCCTGGAGAATCCCACGGACAGAGGAGCCTGGTGGGCCACAGTCCACAAGGTCGCAGAGTCAGACACGACTGAAGAGACTTAGCATGCACACACACGCGTGAGTTGTGATAAAAGAAAAATATCGTTCACATCATACATCAAACACCTTTAAAAATACTTTGTGCCCAGTTCTGACACTCCCCATCCTCTCCATGAACATGGCCTGCTCCCCGAAGTCTTACTTCTCCTGAAATCTTTTCCAGAAACCCAGACTGGACAGCTCTTCCGGTGACTCTCTGCCCACACCCTCCTCATCCCACGCGCTCTTTATTTGCTCCTACAGCTCCTTATGCAGATTCCTTGGGCCTGACTCCTTTGATCTTTGCTCTCTCATCCCATTGCTCAGATTCTGCTTCATCCAGGAAACCTGGGGCCTGCTGCCCCAAGCAAAAATCATCGCTTTAGACAGCAAGAGGGCAAGGGAAAGACTGAAAACTTACAAACGGTATTTTTAATCCTATTTATTCACAAATGTATTTTCAAGATGCATTTCTGTACATAGATTTAAAAACGTGCTGTCTTTTGATCACAGCAGCTGGTGGCAAAGTTGTTTATAGTCAACTTAATGTCAAGAGCTGGTACAGAAGTTCACAACAACAGAGAACTCTTATCGTTATGAAAATTTTGAGGAGGAATTTACTGTGATCAAATGGGAAGCCTCAGATCAGTCTCTTAAAGCACAGGTAGGAAAAAAAAAGGCAAAAACAAACAGTACATAGAGTGGGCCGCTTAGTAGATACTCAGTAAACCCTAGCTAAGGGTTAAGGGGCTTCCCAGGTGGCACAATTAGTAAAAAGCGTGCTTGCCAATGCAGGAGATGCAAGAGACATGGGTTCAGTCCCTGGGTCCGGAAGTTCTCCCGGAGGAGGAAATGGCAACTCACTCCAGTATTCTTGCCTGGAGACTCCCACGGACAGAGGAGTTTGGGCTACTGTCCATGGCATCACAGAGAGCTGAACACAACAGAGCATGCACATGCACACTCTCTCACACACACACACAAGGGCTAAGGAAAGCATACAGCTGAATTCCTGCAGTCCCTAAAAAGTGGTGCTTTAAAAAAAAAAAAAAACAGTTGGATCCATTAATTTAATTCCTAGGGGGAAGGGTTCAACTTCATTTTTCATTATTAAAGCCAATTTTTACTTCCTTCAGTTAAAATGTGCATCAAATACACTTTCCTCTGGCTCTGTTAAGAAAGACTGAGCAGCAACCTCTGCCCCATTTGTGCACCATCTTCGGATGGGTTTCATGGGTTGGGGCCTGTTTGCCTCACACTGAGGTCTGGAACACACAAAGTGGGGAGGCCTGCTTGAAGGAGGTGGAGAAAGAAAAGAAGAATGAACTATCCTGCTTGTTCATCTGATACCCAGAAGAATCAAATAGGAAGACAATGGTCACCACAGACTTCTTGAGCTTACTTTCTGTTTGTTCCTTAGGGATGTCACCTTTATTTTATGATTCTAGTGCCCACAAGACCCTGTATTGCATCACACCCCACCACCACCATCACAAGACTTAATCTGGAAAAAAAGCAAACTCCTTTTTGATGATTCTCTCTCTCTCTCTTTCTCGGTGTTCAAAATGACTTTATGTTCAGATCATTCTGGAAGAAATCATTTTAAAAGCCTGTCACTGCACACTGCAAATGGCTGCAAGGACACCCTGGTGTATTTCACCATTATTAAAACAGCTACCAAAAATAAATAAATAAAACAAAGAGGGAGCCCGTGCGGGGCCTCAGTAACACAATGATTAGGAAATCGTCTCTGCTCTGGTAGATTAGAATCAAGGAATGCAACCATTTTCATCATCGGTATAACTCTTTGTAACCGATTTCAGCGATGGCCCCACAAGGATGGTGCCTGCTCTTTTGTTACCCACTGTTGATAAATGTGCATCAATTTTTCACTTTGAAGCATTATTTCCTTTTGCAATTTGCCAAGTGCCTTTTCATGCTGCATTTGAAGACTGTCCCATGAACAAAGCTCCTTCAGGAAAGACAAGTTAATTATCTGACTGCCATTCTGATTGTTGGCTGCTGGAAAGAAAATTCTTTGCTAGCTCCACTGGTGAGGCACCAATGCTGCTATTTGACAATGGTCAAAATCCTACAGGATCTGTCACTGGGCGAGTAGGACAGTGATGGTTAAGAACTCAGACTTGGAGTCAGACGGAGCTGGATGCAAACCCTGCGCTTACTTTGGCCAAGTAAATCAGCCTCTTTGAGCCTCTGTTTCCCCATCTGTAAAATGGAGGTAATACTGGTTCCTAGGTTGTAAGATTACTACAAAGATCAGATAGCAGAATGTGCGCTTGGCTCTTGTCACCTAGTGAGCATTATACAAAGATTTTGTTCTGATCAAACATAACTGCACAATTCCCTTACATTCACCAGAAGATACTACGGAAGGTTATTTCATGATGCTTCCCTAGAGGTTATTGCAGAAACGTTTCCACACCAGACACATTTCTTCATTTACCATAAGTTTAGGGTTGCATTTGATGCTGGGAAAGATTGAGGGCAATGGGAGAAGGGGATGACAGGGGATGAGATGGTTGGATGGCATCACTGACTTAGTGGACATGGGTTTGTTCCTACTCCAGGAGATGGTGAAGGACAGAGAAGCCTGGCAAGCTGCAGTTCATGGGGTTGCAAAGAGTCAGACACGACTCAGCCACTGAACAACAGCAACGACAATGAGCAAACTTCATGAATGACACTGAAAAGTGTTTTTTTCTGGGTGTGGCTCTTTAAGATTCCTGTTGTGGATCTATAACACATCACTGCTTATTTGGGATGTTTTCCTAAATGCAAATTAACATTCCTAGGCACTTCTTCTTTTTTCCTTAAGCATATAATTGTAGCTTGTTTACTAAACTCTCACTTCTCCAAATACATTCTTTTTAAGTCATCTCATTACTAACCGTCCAAATGGAAGGGATCTGGGACAATGACATTCCTCCAGTTAAAACAATTAGTTTAATATAAGACAAAAGAAGGAAGGGATAAACCAAAGTCCCTTTGGTTTAGTTTAAACATTCAAGCTGTGGGATGCATATTCTAATCCGAGCTTCAGAAGAGGAAAATAAACAGCACAAGAGCCAAATATGTATTAATTATGGTTTATTTATTTAGTGCCACTGATGTGTATCGAACTATGCAAAGGTAAATTGAAGGGGGAAAATCAGATCCCATTTCAAGAGAGCAAATCTTAACTGCACATCTGAATTCCTTAACTATACAGAATTCTTTAACTACACATCTGAATGTTCTAGGAAAAGCCTGGTGACTGATGATGACAGGAAAGTGGAATTAAATCCATGGTGGGGGGCAGGGTGGGACTAGGAGGGGATTAAAGAAAGAAAAACCCCATTACTGTTAAGATACTGGCCAGGCTGGGTCATGTCAATGGAAAATTCCCACTGCCTACTTCCAGCTCCTCAGAATCCTTCATGAACAGGAAAGACAAGATTCCAAACCAGAGGCAGTTGTTTAGACCGTCTCACTGCATAGCTCACCACTAATTCTAGTCATGCAGACAGAGGCCCAGGACGCCCCTGGCAAGACATTTCTCCCTTGATGAGTTAACAGAGAGAGAATCACCAGCCCTGACAGCAATATGTAACTGGGTTTTCATGGATGCCATTATTAAAGTGTTCTGGCTTAAAAGAAACACCTGCTAGATGATTCTAGAATCCTGAACCTGTAGGCAGGTGCAAACCATTTTACCAGAGTAGAAAACAAGGCACATTTCTCTAGCTGATTTCCCAAAAAGACTTTATTTTTTTTTTAATCTCCCTTTTCTGAGGTATTACTTATATACAACGCAATTTACTCATTTTAAATATGCAGTCTGATGAATTTGGACAAATGTGGACAGTTACAAAATCATTACCAGAATCATTATATAGAAAATGTCATCACCCCAGAGGATCCCACATGGCCTTTTGCAGTCACCCCTACTCCAGATGCTGGCAACCACCAATCCACTTTCTGTTGGTATAATTCCTGCCTATTCTAGAATCTTCACATGAGGTCTTTTGTCTGCAGTATTTGTTATTTGGCACTCTGATTGCTGAGTAGCATTCCCTCGTATGGACATACCACAATTTGTTTATCCGAGGGCATTTGGCTTGTTTCCAACTTGCTGCTTGTATGAATAAAACTACTATGAATATTCAAGTAAAAGTCTTTAGGTGAACATATATTTGTATTTTGGGGGGAAAATACTGAGGAGATTGCTTGGTTATGCAGTGAATGTTGTTCACATTTATAAGAACAGCCCACAGGTCTTCTAAAGAGGTTGTATCATTTTGCATTCCCATTCTTGTCAACACTTACTACTGTTGGCCTTTAATTTAAGCTGATGTGAAATGATATCCATTGCACTTCTCTACTGACCCATAATCACACAACTTTCTTTTACACATGTTTACTTGTCACTCATATGTAATTCTTGGTGAAATATCTATTCAAATCTTTCCTCAATATTTTTAGTAGGCTGTCTTATTTTATTGAGTTGTAAGAGTCCTTTATATAACTGGGATACAAGTCCAAATAAATCAGATAGTTGTTTTGCAAAAATTTTCTCTCTGGCTAAACGTTTCATTTTCTAACAGTATTCTTTAGGAGGAAAAGTTCTTCACTTTGACAAAGTCAAAGTTAACAATTATTTCTATCATGGTTATCATTCTCTGTGTCCTAACGACTTCCCGCCTAACCCAAGATCAAAACAATTTTCTCCTGTTTTTCTAGAAATCATATATTGTCAGATCTTCCACTGAGGTCTATGGTCTAGTTCACTTTATTTTTTGTGTATGAAATGAGGTGAGGATTTAAGTTCATTTTCTTTTTGCATAAAAATATCCAGTTGTCCCAGCACCATTTGTTGACAGATAATCTTCTTCTCTTTGAGTCATTTTTACTGTTGCTGTTCGCTTGCTTCTCTGGCTGCACTGGTCTCTGTTGCCGTGCCTGGGCTCTCTCTAGCTGCACAGGCTTCTCTCTGTGCAGGTCCTCTTGTTGTGGAGCATGGACTTAGCTGCCCCATGGCATGTGGGATCTTAGTTCCTGGACCAGGGATTGAACCCCTGTCCCCTGCATTGGCAGACAGATTCTCAACCACTGGACCACCAGGGCAGTCCCTTCTGAGTTAGTGTCAAGCTGTATTCTTGGCTGGGCTGCTGGGCCGCTGGATCACCCCTGCACTAAGATGCTCAAAGTTTCTACATAAATGGTCTCCCAGAAGTCGCTGCAGTGAGAGGCAGCAGTGAGATGATTCTTAAATAATGACAGAAGTGTTTAACACACATATTACAGAACCCTACTCCACAGTCATTTAAAATGATAAAGATCAATATTTATTGATGATGGAAAGATACTTAATAAAGTCTCACATAATGAAATGATAAAAAATTTATCAATGAAATAATAAAAACCATATTATAAAACAGAATAGATGTGATGACTTCACGTCTCTAAATAGAGTAGGAGACAACAAGATACACAAAGTGACAAAAGACTTATTCCGAAAAGTTCACCCAGATCATCCTTAGGTGGTGAATTAAAAGTGATTTATATTGCTTGCAATTTTCTGAAGTTTTTCAATGCATGTGAGATTTTCACTATTTTTTAAAAAGCTATTTCTGTTTTGAAATAGTGAATAGGCAGAAAGAGACAGGCATGAGGATGAACAGTAAGGTACTGCTCCAGATCTGAAAGGCGAGTTCATACCGTTTAGTACTATGAAAACTTAATGGGTCTCAACATCATGTGAACAGCATGGAAACAGTCTCAAAGCACTTCCAGACAAGGCACCTGAAGAATATGTTCTGACATCTGTAACTCTTATATCTGAGGATAATAAAGTTGAATGCATGGCAATGAGAAAAACCCAGGGAATGTATAAATAATGGTAGAAACTAGTAGTCAAGCCTTTTCAAATTGATTTTAATTCAGATTTGTTGTTTATGGCCATAGGGCAATACCAAGCTACTTTCTAAAGAATCTTGGGGTGACTTCTAATTACCTATAATTGGATTTTCTGCCTTGCAGATTATCTTCAGTAGCTCTGGAATTATTACCCCATTTATCTAAGGAGCTTTCCAGCTGAGTAGGGTCACATAGCCCAACACCTATCAAGAACAGAGTTTATAACTGATTCAAAGAAAACAAGATAAAGGAATTGGGAATGGATTAGCATAGAGAAGAGATGCCTAAGGGATTTCTAAATTACTGCCATCAGATTTTTGATAGTAAAGCTATTAACTATCTGGGCAAGAAACAAAAGGGAGTAAATAAACTTAAGTTAAAATCAGAGAGACGTCATTCTGACTAAAGGATGTGTTTTCTTAATAACATTCTCACATTTATTCACTGGGCTTCCCAGGGGGCACAGTAGTAAAGGATCTGTCTGCCAATGCAGGAGACATGGGTTCAATCCCTGTGTTGGGAACATCCTCTCGAATTGGAAATGGCAACCCACTCCAGTATTCTTGCCTGGGAAATTCCATGGACAGAGGAGCCAGAGGGCTACAGTCCTTGGGGTCGCAAAGATTCAGACATGACTGAGCACACACACACACTTGTTCACCATGGCTCAGTCCTGTCCAAGGTGCTGAATTTTTCTGACGCTGACTGGTCAGGGTCTTGGATTCTGAGGGAGCCACGTGAGGACATGTGCTTGGATTACTAAAAGAAACCAGGCGTTAGGGATACAGCTCCAAAAGTTTGACCAAATACCAGTAATCTAAACTGTCACTGACTCCATCGACTAATACCTCCTGAAAATAAAATATAAGCTGGCCACTGCCCATTCCCCCTAGTCTCTTATTTATTTGCATGGTGCTGTATAGAACATAAGTCAGAACAAACAACTTCCATAACAAGCGTGACATACCCCTTAGGTTTCTAGTGTGAGAAGTAGGACTCCCAGCATTCATAGCTCTAACAGTCATGGAAACCCCTCTGCCCCACACTCTCTACCAGCATCAACTTTTCCTCCAGGTTCGAGGGCTGCTGAATGCTAGAAAGTGAAGGCAGGGGAAGGTGTGGTGGTTTGGGAAACTAGGAGGAGAGGCGAGGAAGTCCTGCAGGCCTGGCCTTGTAGGAGCAATGATTTTTAAAAACCATTTGCAAGTCTGACTTCAGAAAACAATTTCACACAAGCTGAGCCAGCATTCTCAGGAGGAAACCTCCCTTTTCTCCCATTCTTGGATCCTGCCTCCTTTGAGGATTCTTAAATGAGGACTTTTGGGTCACACATCTCTGCCCTCAAAGATTGTCAAGGAATAAAAACTGAGTGATTTGTTAAACTGTATTAATCAGCTCACCTAGTTAACACGGCAAACAAGCTCTCCTGTATAAATGTCTTGAGTTTGTAGGCAAAGAGGACACACAAATAATGTTGTCAACACATCACAATAATAACAGCTAATCATTATCAAACATCCCCTATGGGCTTCCTTGGTGGCTCAGTGGTAAAGAATCCGCCTGCCAATGCAGGAGACACAGGTTATCTTCCTGGGTCAGGAAGATTCCCTAGAGAAGGAAATCGCAACCCACTCCAGTATTCTTGCCTGGGAAATCTCATGAACAGAGGAGCCTGGTGGGTTACAGTCCATAGGTCGCAAAAGAGTGGGACATGACTTAGCTGCTGAACAACAACAATGGACTGATACTAAGGCAAGCACTTTAGGTCATCTAATTTTATCCTCAACCTAACCTGTGAGGAGGCTGTTATTACCACCACTTTTTCATGATCAGAGACCTGGAACCCAGAGAAGTTAAGTAAACTGTTCAAGGTCATACAATGGTGGACTCAGGGTTTGACCTCTGAGCAGACTGCGGCTAGGCTGGGCTTGCAGTCACCCACTGCCTGTGGGCTTCAGATTGGAGAGAAGCAGACTGAACTCGGGGAGCAGTTACTGATCTGATCTCAGTGTCTTTGAGGTTTTATGTTTTCCTTTGGCTTCTAAATCAGATTTGCCTAAACAGAGCTCGTCACAAGCCCATGTTTGATCAGGGTCAAGAGGCACCAGTGAAGGCTCTGTACAGTCCCAGGGCAGGACAGTTACCAGCCCCTCACCCCCCATCACCTTCCTTTATTTGGAAGGTTTTCAGATTTTTCTGCTCACACCCTGTGCGAGTTTGACACAGCCCACCTCGAAAGCTGAGAGGAGACTTTTTTGGTGCTTGAGCTTCAAGAAAAAAGGAAAAGGAAGAGAAAAGAATGAACAACATGAACAAAACAAGGGAGGAGGCTGGTGATCTTTTTAGCGCTCCTTCAAGCAACTCAGAGTTGCAGTTGACGTAGTTTCCTAAATCGTCAAGCAATTATTCTCTAAATCAAGAAAAAAACTGCCAGTTAGACAAGAAACCAATTCAGCAAGGCCTCTGCAGTCAGGGGTTTCATCACCGTGACCTCCACTAACAAAATGGTGTTAGTATTAATAATTATTTTAATAGCTAAAAAAGGTTTTGCTGTTGTGCCAAGTCTAGTGCAAAACCATTTATATCCATATAATATTAGATTCTCAGGACTTCCCTGGTCATCCAGTGCCTAAGACTCCATGCTCCCAACGCAAGGGGCCTGGGTTTGATCCCTGGTCAGGGAGATTAGACACCGCCCGGCAAGAGCAGGAATCGTCTCCCTAACACATGAGAAAAGAACAGACACTGGCCTGCACCCATTTCCTGCTCCTCTGCCTGCCTGGCCCATCTGAGAGCAAAAGGTGTTCCTCCTCCGGGCAGAAGCAAACCCCAGGTAAAGGACTTAGATGTAAATGAAACCAGAATATTGTCTTGAGCTACAGACACTTTGGAGCCTCCCAGGTGGCTTAGATGGTAAAGAATCTGCCTGTGATGCAGGAGACCTGGGTTTGATCCCTGGGTTGGGAAGATCCCCTGGAGAATGGAATGGCAACCCACTCTAGTACCCTTGTCTGGGGAAGTCCATGGACAGAGGAGCCTGGTGGGCTACAGTCCACGGGGTTGCAAAGAGTCAGACACGACTGAGCAACTAACACACACACATACATACACACAGGGAACCAGGTCCCACAGGCCCCAACTAAGAGCTCACAGGCCACAGCGGAAGATCCCACAGGCTGCAGCAAAGACTGGAGATCCTGCATGCCACAGCTAAGACCCGCACACCCAAATAAATACAAATAATTTTTTTTTAAGTAGCAGAAAGTACAAATATTAAAATATGTATTTGATTCCAATAATTTTATGAAATAAGATCCTTCATTATCCGCATTTTACAGATGAGGAACATGAGGCTCAGAGGGATTAAGAGATTTACCCAGATTGTCGGTCACATAGTATGGACTTGAACCCAAGCCTGTTTGAATCCACAGCTCAGGCTGCCAACCACTCTTCTGGACCAAATGTCAGCATGTATTTTCTTTAAAATGTCAGAGAGACAATGTTTTCAGCGTTGTGGGCCACATATTTTCTGCTGGCACTACCCATATTCTGTGCTTTTATAGCACAGAACCATCCAGGTAAGCAAGCAAACGGGCATGGCTGTGTGCCAATAAAACCTTATTACGAAATTAGGTCACCACCAGATTTGACAACCCCTGTTCTCTTCCTTCATAGAGGAGACAAGATTTGAACTGAATCTGAGAAGAAGTGGGTATTAGTCAGCTAGGGCTGCCATAACAAAGTGCCATAGACTGGGGGAGGCTTCAATAACAGAAGTTAATTTCTCACATTTTTGGAGACTAGAAGTCTGAGAGCAAGGTGTCCAGAAGTCTGGGAGAAGGGTTGATTCTTTCTGAGGCATCTCTTCTTGACTATTTATAGATGGTCATCATTCTGCTATGCCTTCACATTGTCTGTGTGTGTGTGTGTGTGTCTGTGTGTGTCTGTGTCTGTGTGTGTGTGTCTGTGTGTGTCTGTGTCTGTGTGTGTCTGTGTCTTTGTGTCTGTGTGTGTCTGTGTGTGTGTGTGTCTGTGTGTGTGTCTGTGCGTGTGTCTGTGCGTGTGTCTGTGTGTGTGTCTGTGTATGTCTGTGTCTCTGTGTCTGTGTGTGTCTGTGTGTGTCTGTGTGTGTATCTGTGTGTGTCTGTGTGTGTGTCTCTTTGTGTGTGTGTGTCTGTGTGTGTGTGTCTGTGTGTGTGTGTTAATCCCCTTTCTTATATGTCATTTTGGATTATAGCCCAACTTAATGACCCCCTTTAAAAAATTATATATATTTATTTATTTGGCTGTGCCAGGTCTTGGTGGCACACAGGATTTTTGGTTGGGGGATGTGAGTTCTAACTCTGCCAGGGATTGAGCTCAGGCCCCATATTGATAGCATGGAGTCTTAGCCATTGGACCACCCTAATGATCTCATTTTAACTTGAAGACCTCTTTAAAGACGTATTCTCCAAATACAGTCACATTCTGAGGTATTGAAGTTGAACTTCAATATGAATATGGAGGGACACAACTCGGCCCCTAACAAATGGAATATATTTCAGCGGGTGAAGAGAGGAAGGAAAGAGGAGTAAGGAAAGGCACAGGGAGGTGTGAGTGGCTACATAAGTGGGTCAGGTCTTACACTGGATGGTTAGAGATCTTTCTCTGAAAAAGTGGTATTTCCATGGAAGCTGCTTAAGAAAATCATCAAGCAATCAGACAAGTGAAACAAGAGTATTTACTAGCTTATGGAATTGAAAAGTGCAGGCATAGATATAGTAGGCACTCAATCAATGTCACCCACAGAAGGTGGTACAAGCAGAAATGTGCCTTCATTTATTCAACAGACATTTATTCAATTTCCTTTTCATGCCAGCCTTCTCTTAGCTCTGAGGGTTCTCCAATGCATACGGTTTGGTGCCAGCTTGGTGGATTCCACCATAGGAAATAACCTGCCTCTACAGGAGAGAAGAGAGCAATGCTGAGAAGTGGGGAAGAGAGAGCTGATGACACGGACAAGGCACCTGGATCAAGCCACACCTGAAGCTGAAGATCCTGAATTTTTCAATTCCATGAGCTAAAATATAATTTCTTTTGATTTTGTTTGCTTGCTTTTTGCTGATTTACTTAAACAACTTCAACTCAAATATCCCATCTTCAGAGAAATTGATGCTGACCATTCACAAGGCTAGATCTTCCTTACTATATCCACTCATAACCCCCAGTGCTTTTCCTTCACAGCTCTTATTACAACTGCAAGTACATTATGCAATTAATTTTTAAACAGCTGCCTCCCCTGGGAGCTCTATATTGACACACAATGGGTGCTCAACAAATTTAGTTTTTAATATAATTTGTTTGTACGAGCAGTTTCGAAGTTCACAGCAAAATTGAGCAGGATGTATGGCGACTTCTCACAGCCTCCTGGCCCCAACAAGCACAGCCTCCCCGACGATCAGCATGCCACCCCAGAGGGGACACTTCCCAAACAGCAGCTGAACCCGCCCTGGCTGACACAGTATTGTCACTGAGTCTGCAGTCTGTACAGGGTTCACTCTTGGTGTCGTACCTTCTGTGGGGTTTTGGCAAACAGACGATGGCAGGACCTTCCGCTGCAGTATCACACAGGGTGGTTTCACTGCTCCACCTCCTCACCTCCCTCTTCTTCCCAGTCCCTGGGAAATTCACTTTCTAGAGAAACTAGAAAGCTATGTCCTTATGCCCCCACTAACCTGAGACTCTGGTTTTCATTCCGTCTTCTCTTCAAGCCTCCAGGATGGATCCGACCAGGTGACTGGTGTCTGGCCTCCTGGTTCAGCAGGCACGGACACGGGGTGCTCAGCAGACTCTCAGGAGGGTGGCCTGGGAGCTTCTAGGCTTATGTTGTCTATAGCTTCCATTCTATTTTTCAACCCAGCAGTCCCGCTGCTTTTCGCCCGAGTGCCAAAATGCATCTGGAATGAGGCATAATCCTCCCACTTCCAACAGACTAACTTAGTGTAATGTCACAGGTAAATGTATCAAACAAAACCCAGTAGATGTTCTGCTTACGGTAATTGTGCAGAAATGTTACCAACGCGTCTCAAAATATAGGTGTTGTCTGGAGGCATGTGATGAGAGCGTGAGCTATGCCCCATTTCCCTCTCTTCTTCCTGGATCCCCTCATGAGACAAAGGCTCCCAACAGTTAACTACTGCCTGTTTTCTCAGTTTATTTCCAGCAAAAGGTACTCAGAGCCTCACAGTTCAGATCTGACCTCACTAAGCAACTTGTGCAATATTTACCATCGCCAAAGTTAAAGAAAGGAGCCGGGCTGCCGCCTCCCCGACCCAGCCCCTGAGAAACACTGCCTCTTCGTTGTCTCATCTGTCTTCTGGGTCTTCTGACAAAGACAGACTGGGAGAGGGGCGGTGATGCGCCACAGAGGACTCCTCCTGATGGAGTCTGTTTCAACCCCAACCAATTCAGGAATAAGAGGCCGCACGGCTGCGTCGCCAGCATCCGCCTCCTGGAACGTCCCAGAGCCGCATACCGGCTCAGTCACTCCGGCCCCACGTTGGAGCTTCGCCTCACCTCCCACCGCAGGCACCCATCTCCAGCCCGAGGAACAGAGACCTCGGCCCAGGAGTGCGGGCTGCTCAGAGGGGTCTGCTGCCTTGGGATCTGCAGCCTCCCAGGGTAGGTCCTCCAGGAATGAGAGGGAAAGGTCAGGACGGGGGACTTCCCTTATATGTCCATTGTTGACCCCACAGATATTTACTGAGTGTGTTCTGTCTGCTAAACAGGCTGCTGGGAATAAAAGACTGATGGGAAGAGGAAAAGATAGCAGTTTATGCCCTTGTGGATCTAAAACTCTGTTCAAGAGACAAATGTTGATCGCAAAATGCAAACATATGTGTAGACTGTCCAACCACGATTAACAATGCAAAGAAGTACGACCCTTTGTGCGGGACCCATTCAAAGGTTTCCCTGGGGACTTGCAAATCCCAGTTGACTTTCTCAGCTCATTCAGATCTTACTTGACCATCATCTCCTCTGAAAACTCACCCTTGACCCCAAAGTAACTGACCCCTCAACCCATCTCTCCTAACTGCCGCCCTTCACTCTGCCTCAGTGGCCTCAGCTCACTTGCCACAACCTGGAGCTGCGATGCTCACGTGCCTCCCTTTGTTGAGAGAACACAAGCTCCACAAAGGACAGGATTTTTGTCTTCTTTCAGTTGTACTGGGAGCACCTAGAGCAGTGCTCAGCACATAGTAGGTCCTCAGTTGATATTTGCTGAATGAACGGATCAGTTGGGCTGATTTCTGAAGAACCACCAGGTGGCACCCAGGAAGAATGAAGTGAAATCTGGGACAGTGCAACCGGTGGTGGGTGAGACCACAGGAGGGAAATGGCCCAGGGAGAGTGAGGACCATGAGGCGACGCGCTGCCTGGAGGAGCGGCAGCGAGAGGGCTGCAGCTGCTTGAGATGAACTGTGCCCAGTAAGGGCTCTGGTTTTCACCTGCAACAGAGCAGGGAGCCAAGGAAACATTGCAAGCGAGGAGGGAGGGAGGCGTGGTGAGGACGCAATCTGACTGGCCTCAGGAAGAGACCCGTCTGGCTGCAGGTCAGAGTGGACCCGAGGCCCCTTGGGCCCAGGAGGGCGGCTGCTGTGGAGCTGGGGGAGGAAGCAGCTTGGTCTGGAGTCACCGGGATGGACAGAAGTTGAGAGAGTCAGGGTGCTTCTAGGAGGTAAAATCCGCAGGGCAAGGTGAAGGAATGTTTAGGAAAACAAAGTGGGGGAGGTTGGGAGCATTTCCAGATGCCCTTCAGGGAACTGCCAGACCCACCGTGAAGGCCGAGCTCCTCACCTCCCAACCGCACAAGCTTCCTGGAAACCCTGGCTTACCTTTCTGTTCACTAATTCCAAACCCACAAAGGTGCCTCTGATCCTTTCCACCCACCTCTCTGCACTGTCCTTCCCCTGGAGTCTCTGATTTTCCACCATATTCACAGTTCTCTTGCTTCTCTTCTCGCTAATCCACAACAGCCAGCCAAACATGAGGAGGGGATGCCCTTCCCCAAGCAGGGAAAGGAAGGCTGTCCACAACCAAGCTACATCTCCAAGACCCATCAACAAATTACAATCTCATTAACGTTTTACGTTCTACCAACAACCTAGCTGTGAATGTAATCCACCTTTGAAACCCAGCAAGAGCCTGCACAATATCAAATACACAGGGCTCTTGTAGAATTTCAAAATTCGGGGTGCCCATGTTTGGAAGTGAAATCGCTAGGAGATAAATCTTTGATTGCTACCCAGCTTAGCATGAGGGGAGAAGGTCAACCAATAGAGAGAGAGAGAGAGAGTGTGTGTGTGTGTGTGTGTGTGTGTGTGGCTTCCCTTATGGCTCAGCAGGTAAACCAGACACCTGCAGGGCAGGATACACAGGAGATGCAGGTTTGACCCCTGGGCTGAGAAGATCCCCTGGAGAAGGGAACGGCTACCCACTCCAGCATTCTTGCCTGGAAAATCCCATGGACAGAAGAGCCTGGCGGGCTACAATCCAAAGGGTTGCAAAGAGTTGGACACGACTGAGGGTAAGCACACACACACGTGTGTGGGCATATGTGTGTGTGTGTGTGTGTGTGTGTGTGTCTGTGTCACGATGGGAGGAGATAGAAAGCACCAGTCCAGTAGGAATACCCCTTCTCTCAAACACACACACACACACACACACACACTCCCGAATGTAACAGGGAGCAGCCTGAGCCTGTGCTGGGTTGCCATCACTGCTTGTCAGCGTGTGCTAACGACAGCCCACAGCACTGCACCTCTCTCTGATACATATAAACAAAGCCCAGAGCTGTGTTTGGGATGACATGGGTTGCTCAAAACACAGCTGTGGCTTTCAGAGACAGATGTGGGGGAAGGAAAGGCGGAGCAGGTAAACCCACCCAGGTGTCGTCTGAACACAACAGCAGTTACAATCTTTTATTCCAGTCCAAGGCCATGGGGCACTGACAGGAAACGTGTGCACCACACAGGCCAGCTTCACCCTCCCCTCCACACGGTGCTCACACCAGCGCGTCCCCAGAAATGCCCTCCCTGCTCCTTTCAAACCTCTGCACAGCCTGTGGTCATCCTTTTCTGACCTTCATCCACCCTTTAATGTCCACTGCTCACATCTACAGGTAAATCTTCAACCAAGAGGCTAGTGACAGTGAGCTAGAAAAAAGAATGCAATGGAAGAAGAGTCCTCAAAAAGAAATCTGAAAGCAAAATCTGGAAGCCAATTTCTAAATAGACTAAGACAGAGACAGCAACAGAGAACAGGGAAGACAGTGAGCCCAGTGCTGAAGCTATTTAACAACATCTCTTTCTTTGGTTTAAAAAGAAAAACCAGAAGTCTCAAGCTGGTGTTCAACAAATTAAATATAACCCACAGATATGTTTGCATTAATTTTTTTTAATATGGAGAAATCATATGAAAAATTCAGATCTCTAGCTTCTCTTTTAAAAATCAGAAGATTTGGGACTAATGGTCCAGTGATAAAGAATCTGCCTGCCAATGCAGGGGGTATGGGTTCCATCCCTGGGATTGATCTGGGAAGATCCTACGTGCTACAGAGCCACTAAGCCCATGTGCCACGACTACTGAGCCACACGTCCTTGAGCCTGAGCCGCACAAGAGAGAAGGGACCGCAACTAGAAAAAGCCCACGCACAGCACTGAAGGCCCAGCGCAGCCAAAAATAAACAATAAAATCAGAAGATTAACCACCCTGTAGTCACATCCACCCCCTACCCCAGCAACACCTGTCTGATCTGGATAGAAGCTGCTGTCCTTAGTCAGGCATCCCCTCTCCCTCTGCAATAGTCCCCACAACCCCCTATTACTCAGCACTGAAGTCAAGCTGTCATTTAAACTTATGCACGCGCCCCTTCTTTTCTTGGAGTAAAAGCTGCTTTTTGTAACTTAGTGTCTTATCACAAGAAGAAAACCCTAACACAGACCAAAAGGGACACAAATTTCAAGGCAAAAAAGGCAAATACCTTTTGTGTGCAAATGAAGAACATCTTCCATCTTTACTGTGCAAACCTCTGCCTGACTCACTCTGCACTCCTATCCAGCACTGTAGGCATTTGCGCTTGTGAGCCTGTGTTGACAGCATTCCTGGGACTTGGACCTTCTTGCCAAGCCTTGCTCCATGGCTATCATGAACTAGGTCCTCCCCCAAAGGCTGGGTCCAATGCCCTCAACCTGTTTGTAACTTGCTTCTGCTTCCAAAACATAACCTCCTCTTTGGATGCCTGATCATTCAGATGGCAGGTGATCACATAAACTCATCCTACATAAGGTGTGACGCCTGATGACGGCTCATACTCTCTGCCCCTCGGGGTACGATTTAACAGGTGCCTACAGTGCTTTAAGCTAAGGGTTATAAACGGGTTCCTGACGTTTAAAGTTCGTAATAAGCTCCTCTTAGGTGCTGGTGTTGGAATTCAGCAATGGGGAATGAAGTGGAGGGAGACCAGATGACTCACCTGACTGGCTCTGACACCCCTGAATCAGGAAATGAAGTTCTGGGTAAGATTTCCTGGTGGGGCGCAGGGAGTGGTGGGGTGTGGAACCAGCTTTTAAAACGTAGACACTTTGCTTCTTGGAAGCTGGGGGACCATCCCACACTCTACCACTCCCTGCAACCCGCCATGTGGCAGTTGGGGTTTTTATTGGACACTTAGGGACCCAACTGTAGCTAACAGAGTCTACAAGAAGCATCACGGCGGGAGGAAAGCAGCGCTCAGTCACAGAGCCCCGGAGCCCGGCCTGGCGTGACAGCGGGGCCCAGCACCAAGTCACAGAGCCCCGGAGCCCGGCCGGCTCGAGAGCGGGGCCCGGCGCTCAGTCACAGAGCCCGGAGCCCGGCCGGCTCGAGAGCGGGGCCCGGCGCTCAGTCACAGAGCCCGGAGCCCGGCCGGCTCGAGAGCGGGGCCCCGCACCAAGTCACAGAGCCCCGGAGCCCGGCCTGGCGTGACAGCGGGGCCCAGCACCAAGTGACAGAGCCCCGGAGCCCGGCCAGCTCGAGAGCGGGGCCCGGCGCTCAGTCGCAGAGCCCCGTAGCCCGGCCGGCTCGAGAGCGGGGCCCGGCGCTCAGTCGCAGAGCCCCGGAGCCCGGCCGGCTCGAGAGCGGGGCCCGGCGCTCAGTCGCAGAGCCCCGGAGCCCGGCCGGCTCGAGAGCGGGGCCCGGCACCAAGTGACAGAGCCCCGGAGCCCGGCCGGCTCGAGAGCGGGGCCCGGCGCTCAGTCACAGAGCCCCGGAGCCCGGCCGGCTCGAGAGCGGGGCCCGGCGCTCAGTCACAGAGCCCCGGAGCCCGGCCGGCTCGAGAGCGGGGCCCGGCGCTCAGTCACAGAGCCCCGGAGCCCGGCTGGCTCGAGAGCGGGGCCCGGCGCTCAGTCACAGAGCCCCGGAGCCCGGCTGGCTTGAGAGCGGGGCCCCGCACCAAGTCACAGAGCCCCGGAGCCCAGCCGGCTTGAGAGCAGGGCCCCGCACCAAGTCACAGAGCCCGGGAGCCCAGCCGGCTTGACAGCAGGGCCCAGCGCTGGTGCAGGACGTGCAGCCGCTCCAGCAGGTGACCTGGGCTCCCCAACAGCCACTGCGGCCACGGCTGGAAGGAGCGGCTCCCTGTGGGGCCACCTGCTTCCTTGGCTGACTCCGAATTCTACATCCCAGGAGAACACATGTGCGCAGCTGAGGACTTCTCGTCAGCAGCACTGCTGACATTTGAGTCTGGAAAACTCTGGTCGAGAGGGGCTGTCCTCTCAACCTTGGCTGTATGTGGTAGGACGTTTGCAGCATCCCTGCGTCAACCCACTAGATGACAACCGAAAATGTCTCCAGGCATTACCAAAAGTCCCCTGGGAGCTACACTACCCCCTCAACTGAGAACCACTGAGTTAAACACCAAACATCAGACGCACCCAGGTTGTCTCAGGTTGGGCCAGGGTCTGGGCCTTCAGCATTTATACCAGAAGGCAGGTGCCTATAACTGCCCTCAACACTCAATATAATGATCCACCCCCCCAACGAAATCAAGGGCCACCAAGGTAATGAACAACAGAAAGCTACAATTCCACAGATGACCAGCTCCAGGGCCTTAAGCGTCAAGCTGCCAAGGCTCTCAGTCATGGCGAAGCAGCCGGTGGAAGTGACAGGGACATTCCAGGGGGTCTTCACGTCAGCTATCAGGCATCCCCACTGCCCAGGGAAGCTGCCATCAGGTAAGCTCTCCAGACCCCACACACAGAGAAACGGCAGCTTCAGGGAGGGGGTTCCCAGTCTGCACCACCCCACCCCACTCTGGGAGGTTGACAACATTCGGAAATCCTTCTCATCAGGGCTTCCCTAGTGGCCCAGGGGGTAAAGCATCTGCCTGCAGTGCGGGAGACTTGGGTTCGATCCTTGGGTTGGGAAGATCCCCTGGAGGATGAAATGGCAACCCACTCTGGTACTCTTGCCTGGAGAAGCCCATGGACAGAGGAGCGTGGTGAGCTACAGTCCATGGGGTCGCAAAGAGTCAGACACGACTAAGCGACTCCACTTGCACTTTCTTCACTTTCATCAGGGTGGAGCAGGACCACAGTTGATTCTTCATCGACCCGGACCACAGATTTGTTCCCCTGGCTCTGCACTCAGGACACAGCGAATGTATACCATGCAGTTGTCACGGGTTTAGGATTCTGTGAACTTGAGCAGCATGTCCACCAGGGGCTTTGAAGTCTTCTTTCCCACCAGGACCCAGCTAAAGAAGCTTCATCACAAGCTCTTCAAAACTCTCATACCTGATCCCACCCAAAGAAATGGCTTTAAGATCATCCAAACAATGAGGAAAGAAGGGAGGAAAGCAAACGTAAGTACAAAAATAAAATAAATAAATCTCTGAGTGACTTCCACATATTATATCTGATTTTTAAGTTTGCTCTATGTTTGTGAGTCATTCTTAGTACACAATTACATCTTAAGTCGATAATCCTCTATAGGACAGCTCTTATGTAAACAGCCAGTAATTTTGATATATTAGAATTAAAAGAAATATCCTAAGGCCAAGTTCTGCCATCTTTAAAGAAATATGCCTTGCTTATTCCAAGAATAATTTTGCTTCAGGGACCCAATTAAAGTTATCAAAACTGTACTTTCTTCTGTATGCTAAAGATGCAATATATTTTGCACTTACCTCTATGGCAGAAAGTGAACAGTAACTAAAGAGCCTCTCAATAAAGGTGAAAGAGGGGAGTGAAAAAACTGGATTAAAACTCAACATTCAAAAAATTAAGATCAGGGCATCTGATCCCCTCACTTCATGGCAAATAGAAGGGGAAAAGTGGAAGCAGTGAGATTTTATTTTCTTGGGTTCCAAAAATCACTGTGGATGGTGACTGCAGCCATGAAAATAAAAGATGACTGCCCCTTGGAAGGAAACCTATGACAAACCTAGACAGCATATTAAAAAGCAGAGATATCACTTTGCTGACAAAGGTCTGTATAGTCAAAGATATGTTTTGTCCAGTAGTCATGTATTGATGTGAGAGTTGGACTATAAAGAAGGCTGAGCACCGAAGAATTGATGCTTTTGAATTGTGGTGTTGGAGAAGACTCTTGAGAGTCCCTTGGACAGAGAGTCCCTTGGAAAGGAGATCAAACCAGTCCATCCTAAAGGAAATCAACCCTGGATATAATTAGAAAGACTGATGCTGAAGCTGAAGCTCCAATACTTTGGCCACCTGATAGAAAGAGCCAACTCACTGGAAAAGACCCTGATGCTGGGAAAGATTGAAAGCAGAAGGAGGGGAGACAGCAAGGGATGAGATGGTTGGGTGGCATCACCGACCCAAGGGACATGAGTTTGGGCAAATTCCAGGAGATGGTGAAGGACAGGGAAGCCTGGTGTGCTGCCGTCCATGGTACTGAAACGAATAAGACACAACTTAGTGACTGAACAACTACAAGTTATTATTTTTCTGTATATTTCATTTCACAAATTTTTTTTAAAAAGTCATCAGCCACTGGCAGGGATTTAGATGATCCCATCATTCTAAATTGCAAACAGAAAGCATAAAGCTCTGTAACCATGAAGGTTTGTAGTGAAGGCGTGAACAGGTTTGTTCATGAACAGTTGGGAAAAGCTTGCTTCAAACAGATTTGCTTGTGAGATGCTGAAGTTTTCAAAGCTCTGAAGTTGAAGGTGCAGTAAGCATAGTCCGTGTGAGGCATAAACAGGAAGCGGTTGTTTCTGTAGCTGCAAAATTATGAAGTGTCCCTTGTGGGCTGGTATCTCACGTGTCTGCAGATGTGCTGAGCGCCCTGTGAGGACCCTGACCCTCAGCATGTCCTTGAAAAGAAAGGGAAACAAGGGCAGGGGCAGCTGACGACAGTCTTTCACGTTCTCGATCTTCATGGCTGCAACAGTGTAAGGTCCGAGCCACCAGATCAGCCAAACAAACAGCCAAAGAGACCAACGGAGGAGGTGGTGCCCGCGAAACCCACCAGGCAAATGAAGGCAGCCCTGGCAGTCAGCACTTCACGTTATCTGTCAACCTGATAACCGGTTGACGTTTCTGACATGTTTCAGTTAGCCAGGCATTTTACTTGCAAAGAAGGTTTGAGCAGTTTGACCTTTATCATTTTATAGTCAAGAACTTGCCTGTCACACCCTCATTTCTGTTATATAGCTTCAAAAAGCAGAAGAACGAAAAAAAGAGTAAAACCACATCCTTCCATTTTGCCCACTGAAACATCAACACAGTCTTTCTTGTTACAGGGTACGACAGAGGGACCCCCAGAACTAAGAGCTGGCTTGGGGGCAGAGAAAAGGCTTCCTGAACCTACAATGACAGAAACTGAAATTTCCAGATTAAAAAAAAAATAATAATTTGGATTTGGACTTCCCTGGCGGTACAGTGGATAAGAGTCCACCTGCCGATGTAAGGGAGAAGGGTTCGATCCCTGGTCCGGGAAGATTCTACACGCCTTGGAACAATGAAGCCAGTGTGCCACAACTTCTTCTGAACCCTCATGCCACAACTACTGAAGCCCATGCGCCCGGGAGCCCGTCTCCACAAGACAAGCCACTGGGTGAGAGGCCCGCGCACCACGATGAGGAGAAGCCGCAACCAGAGAGAGTCCTCGGGCAGCAACAAGACCCAGCGTAGCCAAGTAAACACATTATCTAAAAAACTGCACTCAATCTGCATTTATAAAATAAGTTGGGTTTGATTTTTTCCCATAGTCTCATGCAGGCGACAATGAATGCTCTCCACAAGAGGCCAGGCAGTAACTATTTTAGGCTTGCAGCCACGCAGTCTCTGTTGCAACTACTCAACTCTGCGCTTGCAGCCTGCGAGAAGCCATGGCATTTACAGTGAACGAACAATGCTGAGTTCCAACAATACCTTGTTTAACAAAAACAGGCATCAGGCCGGACATGGCCAGCCAGGGTTTGCTGACCCCAGCCCTGGTAGCTGGGCTGACTCCATATACCTTCAGAGCCTCGGAGACGCTACAGGCCATCTGTTGTTTGGATAAAACTGATGTAACAGCTGAAATTTTGCTTCAAATAGTCAGGAAAAAAAAATACAAAAACAGCAGAGCTTTAGTCACTTATTACTTTTATCTCGGGTATTCCATCTTCCTCGTACAAATCCATGACAGATACTTTCTAGGACCTATCGTGGCAGAGTTGCCTAAAATGATTTCAAATAAGAGGACAGTCGTCCTTGGTCCCTGGTGGTTCAGTGGTAGAGAATCTTCCTGCCAATGCAAAGGACACTGGTTCGATCCCTGGGTCGAGAAGATCCCCTGAAGAAGGAAATGGCTACCCACTACAGTATTCTTGCCTGGAGAATCCCATGGATGGAGGAGCCTGGCATGGCTACTGCCCACGGGATTGCAAAAGAGTCAGACATGACTTAAGGATTAAACAACAAACTCTGGTCTCTCCTGCCGTGTGGGCAGGTCTGATGAGAGGCCGAGGGAATGTGGGGCTGCCTCTGATCACCCCCATCCGCTTCCAGTCCCAGCAAACACCCCAGCTCTGCTTCTGACCAGGCTGGCTGGAAGCAACATGAACTCTCCTCCACAGACCACCTTAGTAGGATCCTCCAAGCAGAATCAGGGGCTTCACTCCACAGGCTGATAATGCCTGGTATGTGGGTATGTTCCAAGAGTTGGGATTTTTCTGAAGTATCACTTTTCTCTAAAACTAAATCCCACCCCCCCACACACAACTTGTGATGCTTTCTAAAAGAGTCGGCTCTTTCTATTACCAAAAACCACCTTCCCTCCACCCATATTGATTTGAAATATAATTGCTAATTTCACATTTAATTCATGTGTTTTCCAAAGTTCTTGAGTAATAGGAATTAATTCTCTGCATGATTTTTCCCAATGCTATGCTTTAAACTGTGTTACTGTAACATCCTATTAATACCAATTTGTAAAATTTGAACGTTAAAAAAAAAAAACCCAATTATGAAATGGGCATTCGGGTAGCTCCCTTGATCTTTCCTTTGATCCCTCAACGTTCTTTTTCTTGATCCCTCCTAGCCATTAATAAGAGAGTCACACACTTGGATATCTGATTTCAGCACTTTGGGCATCTTCCGCTCGCTTTCTGAGACCCTTAATGGAAAAGCCCAGAGGCTCCAGCTCTCAGGGTGAATGGGCTCTGGCCTGGCCTTGCTTAAGACCCAAGACTGTCACTCAGGCTGAGAGATCCCCTGGCCCCATCCTCAGGGCGCTCCACGCAGGAGCATGAATAGAAAGGGCTTTGCTCCGCCAGCCCTGTTAGCGAGGGTTTTTAAGAGGCTGAAGGCAGCTTTTCCAGCCCTGCTGGAGCAATTTAAATAACAAGGGTCAGGATTAGCCCTTCATAGAATCGAGATGGAAAAAAAAAATCCGTGGAGGCGGTGAAATGAGAAAGGCAGCTGAGGACGCATTCTCCTTCAGTAGACTGGTCCCCATCTTGCTCACACACACAGCCGTGATTACACTGCCTTCACCATCGTGGATGGACACCTCCTCCCTGCCACAAACACATGCGCGCCTCTATAGACAAAAACAGATTTTTATATAGAAACCCTAGTATCTATAATTCATGCTCTTTAGCCTTTACATATTTATTCTGCATTTTAATTAAGGCCAAAATCTGAATACTTTAGAGGGGTGGTTTCTTTTTTCTTCTATGCATAGCTTATAGGCAAATCACCTGGCAGACACCCAGAAGTTACACAAACACAGCAGAGCCTGTGACAAGGAACCTACTGTCTGGAGACGCTGCGGAGCTCTCTCCTCCAGAGGTGCCATCTCCAGACAGGAAGGGCTCATCTCCCCGCCGCAGGCATGACAAACCGAGAGGCTGAAACAGCAAAGTGTGGGGATTGCCAGTGCCGCGCAGGAAGCAGCAGTGGGTCATACCTGCTGACCACTGCGTGGGGTGGGCAGGAGAGACGGCGAGAGGGAAGGGGGCTCGGGAAGGCCCTGAAGTGGCCAGAAACTCGTCATCAGTTTAGAACTGAAGTTCTCCAGCTGCTGGAATGATCCAGCCGACACAAAGGCTGGATCTAAAATTAGAAAAGCCAGAGCTCACATCTGACGTTGGGTTGGAAGGGCCGTACTTTTTGATGAAATGCTGATGCTTTGAAACCCTAGGAGGTTTTCCCATGAATAATATATCAAGGAAGGTGATCTTTAAAATGTGACGGTCTACCCAAGCCTTGCCCAAGTAGGCACACCTAGGCTTTCTTTTTTTTTAATTTCTAAAGCAGGCTGAATCTGGTCTGATGCCTGTCTTGTCAATAAAGTTTTATTGGAACACAGCTGTGCTCCCTTGTTTACACATTCTCTGTGGGAGACATCAGAGTGGAACACTTAGAACACAGACCATCTGACCTAAAAAACAAACAAACAAAAGCCTAAAATACTTAATCTCTGACCCTTCATGGAAAACGTTTACCAACCTCTGCTCCCAGGAGGTGCTCCTTCCTTTTCTGCCTTCTGTCTTCTCCCTTCAGAAAAATAAGGGAAAAATGGATCTGAGACATTTGGAATTCCCAAATTCTCACCATTGTACTATTTCTTCTAAGCTTTACAGAAGCAATGAAAAAAAAAGAAAAGAAAACTGCAGAAAAATCCTCCCCAAACATCTCTGTGGTGGGTAAAACAGTCCATATTAATTTTTCAGGCTTCCTAATAATATCCTGAGTCTAGACGAGCGAACAGTGATGGAAAAAAAACAAAAACAAAAAAAAAGCACTACAGGCAGGGTTAGGGCTGCCTAAAGACCGGGCACTGGACTACAGTTTTATCTCATTTTTCATATTCATATCATCACAGAGTAGATTCTGCTAGAATACCAATTTTACACTGTTGGTAAGGGACAGTGGAGTTTTAGAAAATCAGATATATCTTGTTCCAGATCTTGTCTTAACTACTGTACCTCTGAGGATGGGTGTCTGGCCCTGCCTTTGCTGCTGACGGTAACAGCTGACACACATGTACCCTCCACGCTCTGTTCTCTTCACCCTGAAAACAGACCCTTCATGAGAAAGGTAACACGCAGTAACTGGGTCTGCACACCCATTCCGCTGACCAGAAAGCCAAAGATTAGGAAGGCAAACGGCATGCCTGAGGCTTCTGTGCTCGGGAGGTGGTGCTGGGGAGCTGGCATCAGACGGCTCCTGCTTTGTCCTCCCAGGCTCAGCTTTCTGTCTGTCACGCAAGAGCTGCTACTGCCCAGAATTGAGGAGCTGAGTAAAGGGTAACTTTGGAGATGCAGCAAAAACTGACATGCTAACCAAATGATGTCTGTGGGCCATGGAACACAGCTGTCCGGGGGCCCCTGTGGACGTCGAGATCCCGCCTCTCAGCCCCATTATAACGAGCGAGCAGTCGGCACAGGTGGAGGTGCTGTGCAGTGCTCCACAACGATGCACACTGCTCCCCGTCACCTTGTGAGGACTTTCTCCAGTCTTCCAGGTTTCCCGATCTCCAGGTACGACGCAAGCTAAATACATAAGTAGACGGGCACATGATAGACAGACAGGTATAGAGAAAGTAAAAGAGGATACAGACGACACCTATATTCACGCTGTCAACTGATGCTTAGAAAGGATATTATTTCTGGCCACCCAGAATCCATCCTTCTTGTCTTTGGGACAAGTACCCCAATCCCCTTTTTAGGAGCCACCTTGTCCCTCCTGATTAGTCTGATTGAACTGAACCTGGAATGTATTCTGCCCTCTCCTGGCCAAACCCCAGCTTTCTCAGAGCTGGCGGGGAAAACTCCAAAAGGGGGTCTTCCCAAGCAGGACTCCTTGAAGACACACAGACCCTGGCAGCAAGACTCTGCAGTGGCCGATATCTGGTACCTGCCAAGCGTGGTTCCAGCCTCCCCCTTCGTTTTACATTAGAAAGCTTAAGCAAACATATGCTTGCAACCAACCAACACCAACTTTCCCAATTCCAGGAGCACTATTCTTGAAAAACAAATTGCCTTCAATTAGTGTTATTTCAGTCTCCCTTGGGGTCTCCTTTCTAAGAATATCTGTTAACCAATTTTGTTTCTACTTTCCCTTTAAGAAAAAAAAAATCTAGACAGACATTTTCAGATGCCGGGGAGGGTAGAAACTGACCAAATACAGACAAACCTCCAAAAAGGAATTTTTAAACTAAACTTTATTAACACTTGTTCCAAAGGGTAGTATGCGCACATATTTTTATTTCATTTCTGATCCTGTCATAAGGTCTGTTCACTCTCCTCCCAGCACTGACTCTCTAGAACTTTGATAAGCAGAGATTCTCTAAACTCAGCTGGGTCTTGACCTCAATCTACTGACCAAATAGGTGCAAATTTTCTGCAAAGGATTACTGTCTACTCCATGTTCTACTATCCTATCCCGAGTTACTTCATTAAATGCTTTCATAAACATGATCCACAATGTCTACAGAATTGCTTTAATCTCTTGCTTTCATAAATATTACAAGAAAGGAAACAGAGTTACTTGGCACACTTTGTTCACAGGGAACCCATGGGAACCCTTCAAACAACTGTTTTCTTCTCAATGTGCTTATAAATGCTCTGTATAAATAGCTGCCCTACAATTTAGAGCCTGCAATGGTTTCGCATAGCGTTTGGGGTAATATCCACACTTCTGACCACAGCAAGCAAATCCCCTCTCCCCTTGCATGAAATGGCCACTGCCTAAAGCTCCGACTGCATCACAGACCCCGCCCCCCATTCCCCACCCCCCTGCCCCCATCCCTGTCCCCTCCTCTCCTCTCTCTTCCTGGTCCCAGGCTGTCTGCCCCTCACCTTCCCCGCACTCAAGCCTCCTCTCCCCTTGGGACCCTGCCCTGCCCTTCTTCCGCCTGGAACACTCCTCTGATCTCCAGGACTGGCTCCTGCTCCCTGCTCAGGTCTCAGACAAAATGTCACCACTTTAAAAGGCTTTTCTAGACCACTTGACCTACATTATCACCTGCTTTCTCCAGTGCCCGGTTCTGCTTTGCTTCCCAGAATTCAGTGCCACGCAAAGGATATTCCTTGTGCTTTGTCTCCTTATCTGTTGCCTCAACTACAATATAAGATCCGTGAAGGGGAGGATTTGCTATTTCTAGTAGTTTTGTTTGGAACAGCATGCTGGTGGAAGAAAGGGAGGTGAGAAAGGAGGGAGGGAAGAAGGAAGGCGGAAGGTGGAGGGGCTGAGAATGAAGCGTCTGCATCCCTTTGGCTGCTTATTAATTTTTGAAATCTACGCTTTCAAAAATTAGGACACCATTTGCCTCTCCCTAAACCTTCTGATCAGGATAGTAATAATGATTCATCAGAGGCAGAGTTAAGATTTGTGGTAACCCATACAATTTTGGAGAGCCTCTTTAAGAAAAAGGATACAAAGGATGAACATAACAAAACAGTATGGGAGTGCATATGTATTAAAATGAGAAAAGAAATCATACATGTCTTGGAAATTCACATCCCTTTTTAGATCTCTCTAGGAAATTTGCCAAAACCGCTCAGATAGAAATGCTTCCTCCAGTGGCCTGGCCTCAGCTACACACCTAGGACACTGGGACCCACAGCACCCACAGAGCTCACAGCGGGCCAGATGCGGTCCTGAGGCTGGCGCCCCACTGGTTTTCCAGCCCATCTGCCTCATGTCTGTAAAGGACCACTCCCAGCTGTCTAAGTCTCCACTTATGCTGTCTCATTTTACCCTCACGGCCACCTGATAACAAAGCCCCACTGATAATGAATCCCCAGTTTGCAGATGGGGAAAGTGCTGTGGGAGTGTGCAGTGTTTCTCAAGCCCATCTGAGAGCGCATTCAGCACCCAGTGATGTCCATCCCCTTCAGAGGAAAGCACGAGCTCATTTGAAGAAGTTCAAGAGCATCACCGGCTCCCCACCTATCTTCCAATTTGACTCCATCTCAACATTAATGTTTATTAGTCATTTCCTGTCCAAACTGTAGCTCATTTTTCTCTCCTCCCCGTACCACACTTCTCACATCTTTATGTTGGCTTTCATTATTGCTCTTTGCAGTGGTTCTTAATTCAGCGTGCTCCCGAGTTTCATCAGTATGCTCTTTGCTCCCTCTTGCAAATCACAAAAGCAGATACATTTAAGGATGCTAAAGTGCATCTTCACCATGAGAGTGAACCCTGAGCTGGGAGGAAAGGCAGGGTCTCTCAGCAATCACGTCGGCTAGAGTCAAGAACAGGGGTCACCTCCTCTCTGCCGGTGAGGCCGTGTCTGTTGGGTTCCGTCCCCAGGAGACAAATGGGCACAACCTCTCCATATGCACGTGGCAGTGCCTATCAAAATCACAAATGCATTTACACTTTGAGCCACTCTACTTCTAGGGATGTTCTTATTTATATACAGGTAATATTTACACATACTAAGAAACTGATGCCAAAGGTTATTCATCACCGTGTTATTTCTGTAACAGGAAGTTATAAACAGCCTATATGTCCCACATTAGGAGTATGGTTAAATAAATGATGATACCAGCCATACAATGAAGTGTTATAAAGCTTTAAAAAAGGGACTTCCTTGTCAGTCCAGTGGTTAAGACCCTTTGCTTCCGCTGCAGGGGGCTTGGGTTTCATCCCCAGACAGAGAACATAAGATCCCACATGCCAGGTGGTGTAGGCTCCCAAATTTTTTTTTTAAAGAAAGGAACATTTTATATTCAAATATGAAAGGAATTATAAGACATATATCTTGAAAGTAGAAGAAGTAGGTGTGGAACACTATGTACAGTTGGATGACTTTTTATTTTAAACATATTTTTTTATTTAGATGAATAAAAACATCACATGAAGAATAAACAAGAATCTGCTAACAGGGTTTGCACATTTGTTTTGGAGGGGCATGGGAATTAGGACAGGAGAAATATTTTCCACTGCTTATCTTTTTATCATTTTTTAATCTACTTGACTGGATTACCCTGTCAAATATTAGAATTAAAAATTAAATGGAATTGAGAGAGTAGCATATACATGACCATTTGTAAAGTAGACAGGCAGTGGGAATTTGCTGTCTGACGCAAGGAGCTCAATCCGGCACTCTGTGCCAACCTCGAGGCGTGGGATGGGGCGGGAGACGGAAGGGAGGTTCAGGAAGTTGGATCACGTGTATTCCTGTGGCTGATTTGTGTGGCAGAAACCAACACAGTATTGTAGAGCAATTATCCTCCAATTAAAAACAAATTAACCTGGACTTCCCTGGTGGCTCAGTGGTAAAGAATCTGCCTACAAAGGCAGGGGACATGAGTTTGATCCCAGGTCTGGGAAGATTCCACATGCAACTAAGCACATGCACCCCAGCACAGAGTCCGTGCTCTAGAGCCCAAGAGCTGCGACAACTGAAGCCTATGCACCCCACAGCCTTGCTCCACAATGGGAGAAGCCACTGCAGTGAGAAGCCCCCACATGGCAATCAAGAGCAGCCCCTGCTCGCTGCAGCTAGAGAAAGCCCATGGGAACTGATGAAGACCCAGCTCAAGCAAAAATAGATAATTTTTTTAAATTAAAATAATTAATTAATTAATTTGTAAAAATTAAATGGGTCACCATACCCCCATTAGAATGACCACTATGAATAAAAAAGAAAATAGCATAGAGTTGACCAGGGTGTAGAGAAATTGGAACCCTTTTGCACTGTTGGTGGGAATATAAATGAAAAACAGTATGACATTTCCTCAAAAAAATAACAATAGAATTACTATATGATACAGCAATATCAATATATCCAAAATGGCTCAAAGATAAGAATCCTCCTGCTGATGTAGGAGATGTTGGCTTAATCCCTGGGTCAGGAAGACAGAAGGAAATGCAACCCACTCCAGGATTCCTGCCTGGGAAATCCCATGGACAGAGGAGCCTAGCGGGCTATAGCCCACGGGGCCACAAAGAGTCAGACACAATTTAACAACTAAACAACAACAGACAAAAAAGAATTGAAAGCAAGGTCTCAAAAAGATATTCATACACTCATGTTCAGAGCAGCATTACTAACAACAGCTGAAATGTGGAAGCAGCCTAGAGATCCACTGACAGATGAGAGAATAAGCAAAATGTGTTGTACACATACATACAATGGAGTATTGCTCAGGAATATTCTTAAAAGAGGAGTGTCTTACACGTGCTACAACATGGATGCATCTTCAGGACTCCGTGCTAAGTGAAATAATGCAGTCACAAAAAGACAAATACTGCATGATTTCACTTACACCAATAGTTGAAATCATAGAAACAGAAAGTAGAGTGTTTGGCTGCCAGGGGCTAGAGGGAGGGGAGAATGAGAGGCTATAATTTAATGGTTATAGTTTTAGTATTATAAGATGAAAAAAGTTATGAAGATGGATGGTGGTGATGACTGCATAACACTGTGAATATATTCAATACCACTGAACCATACACTTGAAGATGGGTAAGATGTATGTATATTACCACACACACAAAAGTTCTTATGACACCAAAAGCAAAGGCAACAAAAGCAAATATCAAGTGGGAGGACATCACACTGAAAGCTTCTGCACAAAAGAAAACCATCAACAGAATGAAAAGGCAACCAACTAAATGAGAGAAAGTATCTGCAAATCATACATCTGATAATGGGCTAATATCCAAAGTACATATAAAGAATTCATGAGACTCAATAGAAAAAAAAAATCCAATCACAAAATGGACAAAGAACCTGGATAGATATTTTTCCAAAGAAGACATGCAAATGGTAACAAGGACATGAAAAGGTGCTCAACAGCACTAATTATCAGGAAAATGCAAATCAAAGTCAAAATGGTACAAATGAACCTAGTTTCAGAGCAGGAACAAAAACATGGACATAAAGAACAGACATGTGGACACCGGGCAATGGGAGAGGGTGAGGTGAATTGGGAGAATGGGTTTGACATAAATAATTTACCAGTGTAAAACAGCTACTGAAAACCTACGAAACAGCATACGGAGTGCAGCTCTGTGCTCTATGACGACTTGGAGGGTGAGACGGGAGTGGGTGGGGAGCGAGGCACAGGAGGGGAGGGGCAGATTCACATAGAGCTGATTCACTTCATTGTACAGCAGGACCATCACAGTACTGCAAAACAGTTACACTCCGCTAAAAATAAACCACAATGAGGCATCATCTCATACCTGTTAGAATGGCTATTATCAAAAAAGTCTATTACCTTTTTACAAGAGGTAAAACGTTTTGAAAAGGACATGGAGAAAAGGGAACACTTGGGCACTGTTGGTGGGAATGGAAATTGAAGCGATCACTATGGAAAACAATATTGAGAGTCCTCAAACCATTAAAATAGGACTATCAAATGATTCAGCAATTCCAATTCTGGCTACGTACCCAAAAGTACCCAAACTATTTAAAAGGATATATGCACCCCCATGTTCACTGCAGCATTTTAAAAATAGCCAGACATGGAAACACCCTAAGTGTCTACTGATAAATGAATGGGAAAACCAAGTGTGGTACATATACACCACATATTATTCAGCCATAAAAGAGAAGAAAATTTGCCATTTGCCACAACATGGATGAAGCTTGAAGGCATTATACTAAGCTAAATAAGTCATACAGAGAAATACAAATATTGTACAAACACTGTGGAACCTAAAGAGAAACAAACTCATAGATACAGAGAGCAGACTGGTGTTTGCCAGAGGTGGGTGATGGGGAGGAAGAGGCAGGCACAAAGCATGAAGGAAGCAAAAGGCACAAACTTCTGGTTATAAAATAACCAACTCATGAGGATGTAACACACAGCATGGTGATTATAGTCAATAACACTCTATTGCATATCTGAAAGTTGCTAAGAGAATAAATCTTCAAAGTTTTCATCACAAGAAAAAAAATTCTGTAACTGTGTGTGGTGATGGATGCTAACTAGACCCTTGGTCATCATTTCACAATGTATACAAATATCAAATTGCTACATTGTACATCTGATGCTAATAAAATTTTATATGTCAATTATATCTCAATTAAAAAAAAAGAGCTGATCTGAAACCTGTAACTTAAAATGAAAAAAAAGACACTAGAACATCTAGAAGAGAGAAGTTTGGCTTAAATATTGCTCTGAAATATAGAAATGATTGAACTTTATAATATTCTTAAAAGGGTATAGCTTAGGGGCTTCCTGGGTGGCTCAGTGGTAAAGAATCTGCCTACTAAGGCAGGAGACACAGGTTTGATCCCTGGTCCAGGATGATCCCTGGGACAACAATATGCCCTGGGACAACTAAGCCCGTGTGCCTTAACTATTACTCTAGGGCCCAGGAGCCACAACGACTGAGGCCCGTCCACTCTAGAGGCCGCTCTGCACAAGAGAAGCGGCTGCAATGGGAAGACCACGCACCTCAACTAGAGAGTAGCCCCCACTCGCCATAACTAGGGAAAAGCCTGCACTCAAAAGACCCAGCATCACCAAAGAAGGGGATAAAGTTATTCCCAGAAAAGAGTGAGCTTAATACTTTTCAAATCTATGTTATAGCATAAATAAATGTTATCAAGGTGTTTTCAGAGGTAAAACAAACTTGTTTTAAGGACTGGGTAGTACTCAGAATAACCCTACAGAATCCCATTAATATATAAAAAGAAGTTTTAAAGATAATGTCCTTAAGAAGAATGTGTATCTGACAAAACACTTTGCATTGACTAGATGTTCAATAAATACTTCCTGAAAGAGAGACTGAAAAAAAAATTGGAAAAAAAAAATGGGGAGACTAGAGACTGAATCATTCAACATCCCAGGGCCCAAAGAACAATATCACTGGCCATTAGTCATCATTTGAGAATGGATATGGTATCAGAAAATCTTAAAATTCTTTTCATTGAGCCAAAACTTATCAAAGTTCAAAAGGGGGACCCTCGCAGTTACCCATTGGTGAGTTCAGCATCCTTAGCAAGAAATCTGTTGTGAGAGGTGGAGGCAATGTTATTATTCACACCCCTCTCCACTCCCCAGCACCATCCTCCTGTGACCCTGAGGAGCCGCCATCACCGGAAGACATGCTCAGTCCCGGGTCCTCCTCCCGCTCACAGGTCGGGCATGTGACTCAGGGTGGCCAATACAAGCCCTCTGATTCTGAGCAGTGATTGGCCCAAGGTGGAGCACGTGACACATACAGTGGCTAGGACTCTGTTCCCAGTGCAGGGGGCCCATGTTTGATTCCTGTTGAGAGAACTAGATCTCACATGCTGCTCCTAAGAGTTTGCCACAACTGAGACCCGATGCAGTCAAATAAATTAATGATTTTTTGAAAGAAAGAAGTTTAAAGAAGAGTACTGACTAATATGCACTCAATATCAGCAACACTGCACTCTTTGTCCAGTGACAAGGGTGGGCCCCTTACCAGTTTCTCCTGGGTCCTTCTTATGACTAACGACTAACCGTGTCAATAGTTGCTACAATCTCGCTCTCATTAGTTTCACAGTCTCACCTACTCAGTTAATGCCACAAATCAATCAATACTTCAAAGGCATTGTTCTGAGGATAGTAAGTGCTGTCAAAAAGAACAAATCTCCTTTGACAGTGATGTCCTAGGAATGAAGATAAGGCACACGAGTGGGCAACAAAGTCACTACAACCTTGGGCTATGATGTCATTTACTCCTACCTGATTCAGCCTAAGCCCTACTCACAGCAAGAGTTGAGTCATGGAAAATAGTTAGAGAGACTCAAAGACACACACTGCTCAGAATTCCTTACAACTAAGAAAGCTAGCAAAGCTGGGCGGGAGGGGTTGACACCAGATAGAACCCAAGTTCATAACCCTGCTCTGCTGTGTGCTAGCTGTGTGTCTCTGGGAAGACACCCAAGCTCCCTGCAACCTCAGTTCTAACTGTAAGACGAGGACGGTTATTGTTCCTACATCATAGGAATATTGTAAGGATCCAATGTAATAACAGGGGAGGAACTTGCCACCAGATCACACACACAGAAAGCATTCAAAACATGCTAGTATTCATTTTTTAATCTTTTTAATTTTTTTTTTTGACCACGCCATTCAGCTTGTGTGATCCCAGTTCCCCAACCAGAGATTGAACCTAGATACCCAGCAGCTTAAGTGTAGAGTCCTAGTCACTGGACCGCCAAAGAAATCCCAATGTTAGCATTCAGTATCATTTATTCATTCAATAACACTGAATGATCTCTTGGCAGCAAAGTTCAGTGAAAAATGAAATGGAGAATTAAAAGTTTCTCAAACATGGATCCTGACTTCAAATAACTTACAGTCTATTAAAAAGAGAGCTAGGACTAGTATTTATGTAACTATTAATAACGTAATAATAATACATTTCCTGTGCCAGGCCCTGGAGACTCAATGATCAATAAGACAATGATCTTTGCCTTCCTGGAGGGTATATTTTATTGGAAGAAGCTGGCAATAAATAATTCGGCATTTAATTTAAAGTTCTGCTAAGGACCTCCAAGGAGGAGTCCACAGCATTGGGAGAGCAGTAACAGAGTTTAAGGTGGGGTGTCTTGGTGTGAAAGTGATGGATCTTCCCCCCACCCGGGGGGAGACCAGGAAGACAGCGGGACAAGAGCAGGCAGCAGGAGGTGAGGGAGGGGCCAGGCAAAGGGGTGCCTCCTGCAGCTCACAAAGGCGCAGCTTCAGCCCCGCCTGCAGGGGCCTCAGGAGCGCAGGTTATGGCTCCAAGTCATCTCAGCCTGTGGTCAACAAGCCAGGGTACCACACCCCAGGCCATCCGCGCCCAGCCAAGGGCCGCCCTGGGAGACACAAGCACAGGTGTTCCCGGGGCTCCCTGACTGGGTAAGGCGGCCTCAGTGCTGATGAGAACCCTCAGTGCAGTCAGAGGGACTGCGGGGATGTGCCTGGCACTCCACAGCACCCATTAAGGTCCAAGGGACCTTAACCTCATTAGGGGCCAGCAGGAAGCCTTCTCTGGAAAAGTGCCACTGCAGCTGAGCAGGAGTGGTTTGGCAGAGAGTGGGCGCAGCCCATTCTCTGAGATTATTTAGGGGATGGTTCAGATGTAACATGTCTGTGGGAAGGCAGTGAGTCCAGGACCCTGTCAGATGCCATTCTCCATGTGGGTCTGGTCTGCAGACCTGGTCCTTTCTGCCAAAGTAGAGTTGGTGGCTGCCACTGGTGACACACACCCTAACCAGCCATCAAGGGCTGTTACCAGGACGTGCTGGCCAACCTCAGAGCTAAACGACTCAACCTTTTAGTGGCCGATCCCTTGCTTACCACAAATTCTCCTAAACATGGAGTCCTTGTTGCTCCTAGCACCCCTTCCCACAGCCCCTGCTGCTGATCGTGTTTGCCCCATGCAGAAGTTCTGAGAGACCTTGACTTCCCTCACCAAGCATGTTCCTAGTGACTACTGAAAAAATGAGACCCAAGAAACAGGTTTTAGGAGAAATCAGATCTGGATCTCTCTAGGGCTGGGGGGCGGGGTTACTACTGGCATTAGTGGGTGAGGCCAGGGGTGCTGCTAACCCCCCACAACGCCAGGACAGCTCCACCACAGTCTGGCCTAAAACAGCAGCTGTGCTGAGGTTGGGAAACCTTGATGGAGAACAATGACAGAATGTGTGACAAAGGTTGGATCTACAATCTACAGCGTCCTCCATTTTTGCCAAGATCAGTAATGTTATGTGTGTAAGGCATGCTTTTTTATTTTCAGTGTCAAGAAACAGAAGCTATATTCAAACTATCTTAAGCATAAAAGGTTTCTTACTCAATAATTGATGACTCCAGACACACCTACTCTGGTGATTCTAATGATGTCATCACAAATCAATCTCTCTCCTCCTTCTCTTCCTCCCTTCCTCCCTCTCTCTGTTTCCTCCCTTTTAGCCTCATTTCAAATAGCCTCTCTCTGTAAGAGCTCTAAGGAGAATAGACTAGTTGTTGTTTAGTCTCTAAGTCATGTCTGACTCTTGCAATCCCATGGACTACAGCCCACTAGGCTTCTCTGTCCATGAGATTTTTCCAGGCAAGAATACTGGAGTGGGTTGGCATTTCCTTCTCCAAGGGATCTTCTCAACCCAGGGATCAAACCTGCACCTTCTGCACGAGTCACTAGGAAAGCCAGACTCTCTATGTGAGACCTCCAAGGAGCACAGACTTGAACCTGGCAACACTGATAGCCCCCATGCGCATTGATAATCCCCTCTCTAAGCTGCATGGCACTGGAGTGACTTTGAGAAGATACCCCATGTTCAAGGGCAGAGAAGCCCCAGCAAGATGGTGGGAAGGGTGAAGTCATGTTTAGAATCAAACTCCAAACCCGCCAGAGACACTCAGGGGGCTCAAACACACCTTGTGTGCACCAGGACCCAGGGACCTGACAGAGACGGAGCCAGAACTGTGTTTGAGTGTCTCCTGAGGAGGAACAGGTCAGCAGCGGTCTGCTGCATGGACAGGGGTGTGGCAGTAGACCTGGGTGTGGCATAAGCCCTCTTGGAGGAGGTCGCCACTAACCCCACCACAGAGCCACCAGAACTTACACAGGACTGGGGAAACAGACTCTTGGAGGGCACAGCAGAACCTTGTGCACCAGAACCCAGGAGAAAGGAGCAGTGACTCCACAAGAGACTGACCCAGACTTGCCCGGGAGTGTCCAGGAGTCTCCGGCAGAGGCGTGGTTAGCAGTGGCCTGCTGCAGGGTCAGGGAAACTGAGTGAACCAGTGTGTACATGGGACCTTTTGAAGGAGATCACCATTATCTTCATTACCTCCAACCATAGATTGAAGTGAAGTGAAAGTTGCTCAGTCGTGTCTGACTCTTTGCGACCCCATGGACTGTCCATGGAATTCTCTAGGCCAGAATACTAGAGTGAGTAGCCTTTCCCTTCTCCAGGGGATCTTCCCAACCCAGGGATAGAACCCAGGTCTCTCACATTGCAGGCATATTCTTTACCAGCTGGGCCACAAGGGAAGCCCCCAGGTAAATAACAGGGAGGGAGCATAGCCCTATAATCAACAGAAAATTGAATTAAAGATTTACTGAGCATGACCCCACCATGAGATGGTTGGATGGCATCACCGACTCAATGGACATGAGTTTGAGAAAATTCTGGGAGTTGGTGATGGACAGGGAGGCCTGGTGTGCTGCAGTCCATGAGGTGGCAAAGAATTGGACACGACTGAGCGACTGAACTGAACTGAATTGAGCATGGCCCCACAGTCAGAACAAGAAGCAGTTTCCCCCTCAGTCAGTCTCTGCCATCAGGAAGCTCCCATAAGCCTCTTATCCTTCTCCATCAGAGGGCAGACAGACTGAAAACCACAATCACAGAAAACTAACCAATCTTATCACATAGACCACAGTCTTGTCTAACTCAATGAAACTATGAGCCATGCCATGTAGGGCCACCCAAGATGGACAGGTAATGGTGGAGAGTTCTGACAAAACATGGTCCACTGGAGAAGGGAATGGCAAACCACTTCAGTATTCTTGCCTTGAGAAACCCATGAACAGTATGAAAAGGCAAAAAGAGTGGACATTGAAAGATGAACTCCCCAGGTTGGTAGGTGCCCAATATGCTATGGAGATAAGTGGAGAAATAAATCCAGAAAGAATGAAGGGACAGAGCCAAAGCAAAAACAATACCCAGTTGTGGATGTGACTGGTGATGGAAGTAAAGTCTGATGCTGTAAAGAGCAATATTGCATAGGAACTTGGAACCTTAGGTCCATGAATCAAGGCAAATTGGAAGTGGTCAAACAGGAGATGGCAAGAGTGAACACTGACATTTTAGGAATCAGCGAACTAAAATGGGCTGGAATGGGTGAATTTAACTCAGATGACCATTATATCTACTACTAAGCAAGAATGCCCTAGAAGAATTGGAGTAGCCATCATAGTCAACAGAGGAGTCCGAAATGCAGTACTTGAGTACAATCTGAAAAGGAGAGAATGATCTCTGTTCATTTCCAAGGCAAAACATTCAATATCACAGTAATCCAAGTCTATGCCCTGACCAATAATGCTGAAGAAGCTGAACAGTTCTATGAAGACCTACAAGACCTTCTAGAACTAATACCCAAAAAAGATGTCCTTTTCATACAGGGGACTGGAATGCAAAAGCAGAAAGTCAAGAAACACCTGGAGTAACGGGCAAATTTGGCCTTGGAGTACAGAATGAAGCAAGGCAAAGGCTAATAGAGTTTTGCCAAGAGAATGCACTGGTCATAGGAACCACCCTCTTCCAACAACACAAGAGAAGACTCTACACATGGATATCACCAGATGGTCAATACTGAAATCAGATTGATTATATTCTTTGCAGCCAAAGATGGAGAAGCTCTATACAGTCAGCAAAAACAAGACTGGGAGCTGACTGTGGTTCAGATCATGAACTCCTTTTTGCCAAATTCAGACTTAAATTGAAGAAAGTAGGGAAAACCACTAGACCATTCACGTATGACCTAAATCAGATCACTTATGATTATACAGTGGAAGTGACAAATAGATTCAAGGGACTGGATCTGATAGACAGAGTGCCTGAAGAACTATGGATGGAGGTTCATGACATTGTACAGGAGGCAGGGACCAAACCATTCCCAAGAAAAAGAAATGCAAAAAGGCAAAATTAATGTCTGAGGAGGTCTTACAAATAGTTGTGAAAAGAAGAGAAGCAAAAGTGAAGGAGAAAAAGAAAGTTATACCCATTTGAATTCAGAGTTCCAAAGAATAGCAAGGAGAGATAAGAAAGCCTTCCTCAGCGATCAATGCAAAGAAATAGAGGAAAATAATAGAATGGGAAAGATTTTCTTCAAGAAAATCAGAGATACCCAAGGAACATTTCATGCAAAGATGGGCTCAATAAAGGACAGAAGTGGTAGGGACCTAACAGAAGTAGAAGATATTAAGAAGAGCTGGCAAGAATACACAGAAGAACTATACAAAAAAGATCTTCATGACCCGGATAATCATGATGGTGTGATCACTCACCTAGAGCCAGACATCCTGGAATGTGAAATCAAGTGGGCCTTAGGAAGCATCACTATGAACAAAGCTAGTGAAAGTGATGAAATTCCAGTTGAGCTATTTCAAATCCTAAAAGATGATGCTGTGATAGTGCTGCACTCAATATGCCAGCCAATTTGGAAAACTCAGCAGTGGCCACAGGACTGGGAAAAGTCAATTTTCATTCCAATCCCAAAGAAAGGCAATGCTAAAGAATGCTCATATTACTGCACACTTGCACTCATCTCACACGCTAGCAAAGTAATGCTCAAAATTCTCCAAGCCAGGCTTCAACAGTACATGAACCGTGAACTTCCAGATGTTCAAGCTGGATTTAGAAAAGGCAGAGGAACCAGAGATCAAATTACCAACATCTGCTGGATCATAAACAAAGAAAGTTCCAGAAAAACATCTACTTCTGCTTCATTGACTATGCCAAAGCCTTTGACTGTGTGGATCACCACAAACTTTGGAAAATTCTTCAAGAGATGGGCATACCAGACCACCTGACCTGCCTTCTGAGAAATCTGTATGCAGATCAAGAAGCAATAGTTAGAACTGGACATGGAACAACACAAATTGGGAAAGGATTACATTAAGGCTGATATTGTCACTCTGCTTATTTAACTTATATGCAGAGTACATCATGAGAAATGCTGGACTGGATGAACACAAGCTGGAATCAAGACTGGTGGGAGAAATATCAATAACCTCAGATATGCAGATACCACCACCCAGATGGTGACTGCAGCCATGAAATTAAAAGATGCTTGCTCCTGGAAAGAAAAGTTATGAACAACCTAGACAGCAAATTAAAAAGCAGAGACATTACTTTGTCAACAAAGGTCCACCTAGTAAAAGCTATAGTTTTTCCAATAGTCATGTATGGATGTGAGAGTTGGACTATAAAGAAAGCTGAGCACTGAAGAATGGATGCTTTCGAACTGTGGTGTTGGAGAAGACTCTTGAGAGTCCCTTGGACTGCAAGGAGATCCAACCAGTCCATCCTAAAGGAGATCAGTCCTGGGTGTTCATTGGAAGGACTGATACTGAAGCTGAAACTGCAATACTTTGGCCACCTGACATAAAGAACTGACTCACTGGAAAAGACCCTGATGCTGGGAAAGATTGAAGGTGGGAGGAGAAGGGGATGATGACGACAGAGAATGAGATGGTTGGATGGAATCACCTATTCACTGGATGAGTTTGAGCAAGCTCCTGGAGTTCGTGATGGACCGGGAGGCCTGGCATGCTGCAGTCCATGGGGTCTCAAAGAGTCAGACACGATTGAGCGACTGAACTGAACTGAACTGATCGGCAGGAGAGTTCCTCTTTTCCAATACTGTAGTTAGGTAATGATTTAGGAATTGGGTTAGTCTTCTATCTGGAGTGACTTGATCATCCGTGAACTGTGACCAGGGCATACAGTACTCTCATAGGTAAGGCCAAGTCAGCTTTCCATATCTGAGGCCAGGGTAGGTAAAGCCACCCAGAATCATATACTGAGATTAGTTATCTAGGAAAATATGGTGCTTTATGTGTGACTGTGTATTCAATCCTCACGTCAACCCTGGAACAGAGTTGTCATATTGTACCCATTGTACAGACACAGAATCCATCAGAAGGCCACGTGGTGGAGTGGTAGGGCTTGGCAATGTCGGGGGTCAGACAGACGTGGTTCAGTTCCCAGCTCGACAACTGACACTGCTCAATTACTTGCCCTCTGTGTTTGGTTTTCTTATCTGCAAAGGGAAATGATCTGTTGTAGGAATTAGGTGAGTTGTTATAAAGCAAGGGCATTGATCAATCACTAGGCACCGACTAAGCACTTAAAAAATGTCATTCATCATTTTTAAGGGGGCTTCCCTGGAGACTCAGATGGTAAAGGATCTGCCTGCCGTGCAGGAGACCCGGGTTTGATACCTGCATCAGGAAGATGCCCCTGGACAAGGGAATGGCACCCCACTCCAGTATTCTTGCCTGGAGAATGCCAAGGACAGAGGAGCCTGGCGGGCTCTAGTTCACGGGGCCACAGAGAGTCAGATACGACTGAGCAACGAACACTTTCATCACTTTTGAGAACTAGTCCAAGCTACTCACTTTTATAAAAGGGGCCACTGAGATCTGGCGAGGAAACTTCTCTTCCAGGGTGAGGGAGGCAGGACAGAAGAACCCAGCTGTCCTGGCTCCGGTGCGCCTCTCACGGCACCGTGGACACACCTGAAGGTTTCACTCCCCTCTGAACTGCATCAGCCTCGATGGCTGGAAACACACCCTGAACCAGCACTAGCTGATCTGATAGCTTCCATCCAGGCCCGCTCCCCAGTGGAACTCTACGCAGACGAACGCAGACCCTGCCCCTCCTCGTCAGGGTCGCTTGGCCAGCTCCGGCGCCTGCAGAGGGCGAGGTGGGCTTGCAGGGTCCTCCACATACAGCCCTGGCTTTCGCTAGCCTCCCTCCCTCCTTCTCGGGCTCCCTGGAAATCCATCAGCCTCCTGATACTTATTCCCTACTCCTTCCACTCATGCCTTAGCTGAAAGAGAAGCTGTGCGCCTTCAGACAGCATGAGAGGCCGAGAGAAGAGAAGGTTACGGCCGTGTTTACTTCGTGCTGTTTTCCCGGCTCCTCACAGTCCAGCTGCTTATTATTAACCAAAGAGCTTTTTCAGAGAAACACCCGACGGCTGCTATGATGACACAGGGCCTAGGTGGACAGGCAAAGACAAATGCTAATTTTAAAACTGAATTGCTCTCTCCCTGATCCTCTCAGAGACTGGGACAGGATAATGAGCAGGAGTGAGAGGCAGTTAGGGTGGACAACCCCATTGGCGGGAGGCACTCATTTCTGCAGAGGTTAGAGCAGCGTAGCTGAGACCGTGGAGAGAACTAACGCTCGCTGAGTGTTCACCACATGCCAGATACGATGCATTATTTCACAGTGCCCACAAGGCCCTTATGTAAACTGAAATGTCTCCAGTACCCCCACTTTACAGATGGGGAAACAGGCTGACAGAGGCCAAGTCACTGGGATAAAATCATGCTGCCTGTGAGCAGAGAGGTCAGGGTTTGAAAGCAGATGGCCTGGCTCTGAATCCCATGAACTTAGACCTGATGCTAAATGGACCCTGGGCACAGGAAGCTGACATTTCCCAGATTTGAAGGTGCCTTTTGAGGTAATCAGCTACTCGTTTAACAAATATAAACTAACTTCCAGTCTATTAGCCACTATGAGATGGGGACCACCAAACTTTCTCTTGTTTCCTTGCAAAACAGGCTTATATTTGGTTGGCCAAAATGTTCATAACATCTTACAGAAAAAAACTCAAGCGAGCTTTCTGGCCAGCCTCATGCATATGCTGGCAGAGGGAACCCAGGCTGGTTCTGAAGGAGAGCCTGGCACAGGACAGCAGGCGGGGGTCCAGGGTTTCCCTCTCTGGTGACCAGGAGCAGATCCACGACGAAGACCATGTGGGTCAGTGGTTACGCCATTGAGAGACCTCAGCTTCAATCCCCGTCTCCCCTCCCATGGGCCAGGTGCCACTGCAGAAACGTGGCACAGTCTCTCCAAACATTTTTTTCCTCTTAGTATAAAATGGAGAAAATAGTCATATCTACCGCTTGAGGTTCTCGGAAAGATTAAACAAAGACCGTTATCATTCAGCTGAAGGCCCATGTTTGCCTGCAGGAATGAGGCTGTGGACAGCTCCCCCACTGCTCTGAACAGTCAGGCGTCGTTTTTCATCACCCGGGTGCCCCTGGCCTCAAGAACCCCTGGCTACCCGCTGAAATCGCATTGCCTCCTGTGTCCCCTGGTGGAACCAAAACTTTCTGCACCAACCGCGCGCGGCCACCCCCTGGCGAGCATCAGTTGACACTATTTTCACCATGAAACCCCAACTGAGTGTCTCCTTAGGAGTTTGAGTGAGAGAGTGGGTAATAGCGGGCATGTTGACAGAACCTTCTTACTAAAAACTCCTCCCACTCATGACCTGAGATCACCTGCAGTCAAGCCACTTCTGACTGTCCTGATTCTCCGTTAAACACAGTAGTTACGGCAAAGCCTGCCTAGGGTGATAATAGCCAACACATTCAGCACCTCCCCAATGCCAAGCTAGGCTTAGGCACTGCATAAACATGAGCCCACAGCTGTGACGATGCTGCAGCTCAGGAAGGACCATCCTGCGTCCCCAGACCACACTCCTTGCAGGAGACAGAAATGGGCTTCAAACAAAGTCTCCCGGCCACAGAGCCCTTCTGCCGGTGGTCAGTCTGTCTGCAGGAATGGAAGCCCGTGACTGTGGGTTCTTGGCTGCTTTCTTCACTAGCCTTCATAGAGATGAGAACATACCCCAAGAATCCCCGAGGCCAGACCAAAAGCCCCGAGTAACAGCCTGCACCCTCCAGGTTTCCAAAACCAGCTACGTCCCCAGCTCAAGAGGTGAGTTTCACACTCATTACCACCTACGACATTAGCATAACTTGACCCTTGTTGTAACCCAGAGTAAGTACTTTACTATCTAACTGCTGCATTAAACAGTGTCTGTGAGTTAGAGAGGATAGGACTCAACCCAATTTGGATTAAGAGGGGGAAAAAAAAAACCATAAAATTTGCTGGCACATACAACTAGAAAGCTCAGGGGCAAAGGTTAATTCTGGCAAGAAGGACCAAGGTCCTTAAATAGTTCTGGTGACATCTACTCTTTGACTCCGCCTTCCTAGGTACCAGCTTTATGCTTAGATATTCTTTTCCTGGGGCTTCCCACGTGGCTCCATAGTAAAGAATCCATCTGCCAAGCAGGAGACTCAGGTTAGACCCCTGGGTCGGGAAGATCCCCTGGAGAAGGGAAAGGCAATCCACTCTAGTGTTCTTGCCTGACAAATCCCATGGACAGAGCAGCCTGGTGGGCTACAGTTCGTGGGGTCACAAAGAGTCGGACACGACTTACTGACTAAAGAACAACAATCTTTTCCTTGCCAACAGCAGAATGACACCAGGAGGTGAAGGCAGACTCCCCGGCTCAGCAGTCCTGTTGGAACAAAGCCTCCCGCGCTCAGTCCTTGCAGCAGAGACCTCAGTTTGCGCCACTGGTCTACTGGGGGTGGGGTGGTCACATGCTAATCCTGCACCAGTGACTTCCTGTGATGAGGAAGGACTGTCATTTGATTGGACAGACCTGGGTCACAGGAGCGTTCCCACACCCTGAGGATGGGAAGCCCCATCCAAGAGACAGAGGGAGACCGCAGTCCTCCAAGCGGAGATCAAGGAGCCAGCCGCTAGCACCAGAGGACGCAGCGTGAGATGCCAGACACACAAGGGCCGCAGACACCCTCGATTCACCGCTCTGCTTTCTGCTCTCCAAGTCGAAAGGCACTTCGGGTCTGATGCTCTTTCCTCCGCTCCCTGTCTCCTGACCTTGTTTGGCTGCTTAAGAAGCAGCACAATACAGTGCAGGAAGCCATGTAACCCTGAGGACGTTCAGGAGAGCAGAGGACAAAGACAGAGGAAGACAGACATGGCTTCATTCTTTTCCCACGTTTCACAGCAGCCTGGAGGTCTCTGGCTTATGGATACACACTAAAGAATCTTTTCATGAGGGCTGTTCTATGAGAGAAAGTCATTTAAGCAAAGAGGCACTTGGCTTCTCCTTTTAAATGGAAATTTTCAATTAGTCTGAAGGAGTTAATTACACCATCGTCTAATAACCACACTTGTGATTCTGCAAATCCTCTATTAATTGATTCAACCATCCGCCCCCAAACCAAGAATCAGCAAACAGGTAGAAAAAGACAAAGAAAGAAGCAGCAGTGGGGGAAAAAAAGACAAAGATAAAGACACGGCGTGTTTCGGCGTGTTGTCTGCTGGGCAGGCAAGGTGCAGGAGACAAGTGCAGGAGAGTTACTGAAAATTGTGGCTGGTGAGAGATTTGGGAGATTCTTCCTACAGATCAAATGAGCTTTCGCATGCTGCCTGCAGCACACACAATGCTAGCAGGATGCATCTTGCTGCTGCAGCATCTCAAAGGGAAAGCAATTCCACAGAACTGGTCCTGACAAGTAAAAAGAGCTACTGGATCCACACTCCCCTCCCCAAGGGGCTTAGGAAGATGCTACAAATAGCAACTTTCTGTGGGGGTAGAGAGGACAGCAAAGCAGAAGCTAAAAACTAGGCGATTCCAATCTGGCTTTGAAAAAAATGACCGCATCTGTCCGCCTGCAACTCACAGTGTAGGACCCTCTAATCTATAACCCAGACTGGCCTCAAACCCTGGTTCTGCTTCTGACCAGCCACATGGCCCTGGATAAGACCTCCTTGACTCAATTTTCCCATCTATTGAATGGAGAAAATAAGCATAATTTATATTGTAGGGATCTTTTAGCAACGAAGTAGGCTACTGTCTATATACTGTTTAGCATGGGTTCTTGAACATGGTAAGAAATTAATAAATACTTAATGTATAGTCAGACTAGTGTGGTGCTAGTGGTAAAGAACCCACCTGCCACTGCATGAGACTTAAGAGACCTGGATTTAATCCCTGGGTCAGGAAGATCCCCTGGAGAAGAGAATGGCAACCCACTTCAGTATTCTTGCTTGAAGAATCCCATAGACCGAGGAGCCTGGTGGACTACAGTCCACGAGGTCACAGAGAGTCAGACAGTACTGAAGCAACTTGGCACAATGTATTGACCAGCTGTTACCCTAATGATGACACGTAAGAAATCAAAGGCATCCAATAACAAGGGTTATCTCCTCCACACACACCCACAGTTGAGCTGGAATTCAGCTGGGCTTGGTTTCAGGGTGAGGCTGGGCCCAGGTCTACTCCGTGTGTCTCTCATCTTCCTAGACTGGGTAGCTACAGAGACACGATCTCTTCCTGGGAAGTGTTGCTTCAGGGGGCAACTCTAACCTGGGAAGCACACTCCAAGGCTCTGCTCATATCTGCTGACTTCCCACTGGCCAAAGAAAGTCACATGGCCGAAACCAAAGTCAAGGGCAGAGGAATGAGATGAGAGGGAAGAAATTTTATTTGCCAAATAATTATCTGACCTAGCATAATCATCTTATTTATATGACAAGCACACAAATTATATTGCAAAGCAAGTTGAGATATGAGTATGAGATGAGTATCTATTATGGACTTAATTGTGTTCCCCCAAATTCTTATGTTAAAGCCCCAACTCTCGGTTTAACTGTATTTAGAGACAGGGCCTTTAAAGAGGTAATTATGGTCACTAACACTAGCAAGATCAGAAGAGGACTTTCCTGGTGGTTAAGACAGTAAAGGGTCTGCCTTCAGTGCAGGAGACCCAGGTTCAATCCCTGGGTTGGGAAGATCCTCTGGAGAAGGGAATGGCCACCCAGTTCCCTACTCTTGCCTGGAGAATCCCATAGACAGAGGAGCCTGGTAGGCTACAGTCCACGGAGTTGCAAAGAATCTATGGGGTCACAAAGAGTCAGACACGACTGAGCAACTAACACACACACACACGGTCAGAAGAACAGGGCCTAATCCAATAGAATCTTTATAAGAAGAGGAGGAGACATGAGACAGAGCAAAAGGCAACGTGAGGACACTGCGAGAGGCAGCTGTCTGCAAGCCAAGGACAGGCCTCAGGAGAGACCAAGCCTGCCGACGCCTTGACCTTGGACTCCCAGACTCCCAAACCATGAGGAAATCACTCCTTCTGTTTGATCCACCTAGTCTATGGCACCTTTGTTAGAGGAGCTGCAGTAGACTAATCAGTGGGAGAGAAAATAAATGCGAAAGCAGAAAGGTATTACTTAGAGAAGAAATCATGTTCTGTGGCAAAGCTATTTTCAGGTTTTAAGCCAGGTGGTAATTCAATAGGTGGAGATGGAAGAGTCAGGAGGATGACGTCCAGGTGCAGAGTCGGCCTGAGCCAGAGCTCCAACGAGGACAGAGGATGGGCCCGCCACTTCACTGAGCTCTCAGTCACAGACGGTGCATTAGGCTCTTCACATCAGGCACCTGTTCAATCCTCAAAACAACCCTAAAAACCACATGCTCTTAATAGCCCACATTTTAAGGATAAAGAAGCAGATTTGTGAAGATAAAGGTTAACATCCAAGGACATGATGCAGCAGAAGTGAAATAGGTAAGCAATTTCTACTCATTGGTCTCCTTTAGCTGAGGTCTGGAAAACAAGACTCCGTGACATAATGATGAACAAGCCATGCTCTCCTAAGAAATATCAGACACATTGTGAAGGAGGGAGGCAAAGGATCCCCAAGGCAGGGAGAACTCCAGAGTAGGAAGGAGAAAAGCAGAGAGGAGAAAGGCAGGACCCATTCAGTAGGAAAAAACAGCAGCTAAGAGTTATCAGGAGCGCAGCATGTCAGGCACTGTTCAAAGCACTTTTTACCTTTGACAATCAATTGACTTATTCTGCACAGGAACCAGCCCTGTGACACAGGTACTAATAGAGTTCCCATTCCGGGGCTCCCCAGATGGTTCAGTGGTAAAGAACACGCCTGCCAGTTCAAGAGATGTGGGCTTGATCCTTGACCCGGAAAGATCCCACATGCCGCAGAGTGACAAAGCCTGTGAGCCACAACTCCTGAAGCCGTGCACCCAGAGCCCATGCTCTGCAACAAGAGAAGTCACCGCAATGAGAAGCTTGCACACCAAACTAGAGAGGAGCCCCCGCTCGCCCCAACTAGAGAAAATCTCCTGCTGCAGTGAAGACCCAGTTCAGTTCAGTTCATTTCAGTTGCTCATTCGTTTCCAACTCTTTGCGACCCCATGGACTGCAGCACGCCAGGCCTCCCTGTCCATCACCAACTTCCGGGGTTTACCCAAACTCACGTCCATTGAGTCAGTGATGCCATCCAACCATCTCATCCTCTGTCGTCCCCTTCTCCTCCTGCCCTCAATCTTCCCCAGCATCAGGGTCTTTTCCAATGAGTCAGCTCTTCGCATCAGGTGGCCAAAGTATTGGAGTTTCAGCTTCAGCATCAGTCCTTCCAATGAACACCCAGGACTGATCTCTTTTAGGGTGGACTGGTTGGATCTTCTTGCAGTCCAAGGGACTCTCAAGAGTCTTCTCCACACCACAGTTCAAAAGCATCAATTCTTCAGCACTCAACCCGAAGCCCGAAGTCCCAGCACAACCAAAAATAATACATACATACAATTTTAAAGAAAGTTCCCTTCTGCAGATGAGAAAACTGGGCCACACCATGCTGCCAGTCAGCAGCAGAAGCCAAGACAGGAAACCAGGCAACCTGAACGCAGAGTCCACAGCCCCAGCTCCTGCCTGTCTCCTCCCTCTCATTCTGCAGAAACACATTTCAGGAAGAAATTCATCTTGCTGAAGAACTGCTTTGATCCTGACTCTTCATTCACGAAGCGTCAGTGGCCTCCTCTGTCCTCAGGACAAAGTCCAAAATCATGACCTTGGCTTTCAAGGTCACATTCAACCTGTCCCCATTTGCCACTTACAACTTTCATTTCAAAATGACTTGCTAATCCGTATGCAAGCAAACACCCCAAAGTTGCCCCCTGCCCCAGTCTGGGTTGGCCTCTCACCCTCTTGATCACAACGGGATGCCTGCCCAGCAGCAGCTCCACAGCCAGGTCCAGCGCCGGAGCCCAGAGCCAGCGGCCGGCACAGGGCGCCATCTGGTGGCAGGAACCTGATCTAACACAATGGCTAGGTGGACTCTGGGCTCTGGGGGCTGCTTCTGCCAGTTCTTGCTCTCAAATCCCTAGGATTACACAGTGGAAGTGACAACAGATTCAAGGGATTAGATCTGATAGACAGAGTGCCTGATGAACTATGGGCAGAGGCTTGTGACATGACAGCAGGCAGGGATCCAAGACCATCCCCAAGAAAAAGAAATGCAAAAAAGCAAAATAGCTGTTGAAGGAGGCCTCACAAATAGCTGGGAAAAGAAGAGAAGTGAAAAGCAAAGGAGAAAAGGAAAGTTATACCCATTTGAATGCAGAGTTCCAAAGAATAGCAAGGAGAGATAAGAACGCCTTCCTCAGTGATCAGTGCAAAGAAATACAGGAAAACAACAGAATGGGAAAGACTAGAGATCTCTTCAAGAAAAGTTAGAGATACCCAGGGAATGTTTCGTGCAAAGATGGGCTCAATAAAGGACAGAAATGGTAGGGACCTAAGAGAGGCAGAAGATATTAAGAAGAGGTGACAAGAATACACAGAAGAACTATTAAAAAAAGATCTTCCCGACCCAGATAATCATGATGGTGTGATCACTCACCTAGAGCCAGACATTCAGGAATGTGAAGTCAAGTGGGCCTTAGGAAGCATCACTACAAGCAAAGCTAGTGGAGGTAACAGAATTCCAGTTGAGCTATTTCAGCTCCTAAAAGATGATGCTGGGAAAGTGCTGTAATAGGCCAGCAACTTTGGAAAACTCAGTAGTGGCCACAGGACTGGAAAAGGTCAGTTTTCATTCCAATCCCAAAGAAAGGCAATGCCAAAAAATGTTCAAACTACCACACAATTGCACTAATCTCACATGCTAGTAAAGTAATGCTCAAAATTCTCCAAGCTAGGCTTCAACAGTACGTGAACTGTGGACTTCCAGATGTTCAAGCTGGTTTTAGAAAAGGCAGAGGAACCAGAGCTCAAATTGCCAACATCCATTGGATCATAGAAAAAACAAGAGAGTTCCAGAAAAACATCTATTCCTACTTTGTTGACTATGCCAAAGCCTTTCACTGTGTGGATCACCACAAACTGGAAAATTCTTCAAGAGATGGGAATACCAGACCACCTGACCTGCCTCTTGAGAAATCTGTATGCAGGTCAGGAAGCAACAGTTAGAACTGGGCATGGGACAACAGACTGGTTCCAAATTTGGAAAGGAGTACTTCAAGGCTGTATGTTGTCACCCTGCTTACTTAACTTATATGCAGAGTACATCATGAGAAATGCCAGGCTGGATGAAGCTCAAGCTGGAATTGAGATTGCTGGGAGAAATATCAATAACCTCAGATATGCAGTTGACACCACCCTTAGGGCAGAAGGTGAAGAACAACTAAAGAACCTTTTGAGAAAGTGAAAGAGGAGAGTGAAAATGTTAGCTTAAAACTCAACATTCAGAAAACTAAGATCATGGCATCCTGTCCCATCACTTCATGAAAAATAGATGGGGAAACAATGGAAACAGTGAGACACTTTATTCTGGGGGGCTCCAAAATCACTGCAGATGGTGACTGCAGAAATTAAAAGATGCTTGCTCCTTGTAAGAAAAGCTATGACCAACCTAGACAGCATATTAAAAAGAGAGACATTACTTTGCCAACAAAGGTCTGTCTAGTCAAAGCTATGGTTTTCCAGTGGTCATGTATGGATGTGAAAGTTGGACAAAAAAGAAAGCTGAGCACTGAAGAATTGATGTTTTTGAACTGTTGTGCTGGAGAAGACTCTGAGAGTCCCTTGGACTGCAAGGAGATCCAACCAGTCCATCCTAAAGGAAATCAGTCCTGAGTGTTCATTGGAAGGATTGATGCTGAAGCTGAAGCTCCAATACTTTGGCCACCTGATGCGAAGAAGCGACTCATTTGAAAAGACCCTGATGCTGGGAGAGATTGAAGGCGGGAGGTGAAGGGGACGACAGAGGATGAGATGGCTGGATGTCATCACCGACTCAGTGGACATGAGTTTGAGCAAGCTCCAGGAGGTGGTGATGGACAGGGAAGCCTGGTGTGCTGCAGTCCATGGGGTCGCAAAGAGTCGGACATGACTGAGCGACTGAAATAACTGACTGTTCTGCCAGGAATTGGGAACTTCTCTGTTATCTGGCACCCACTTCACCAGACTGATGCAGGAACAGGGAGACCTTCGGGACCTGGGCCCTCTCTCCCCTGCTCCCGGGCACAGGGTGGTTTGTGGCGGGGGCCCCTGGCTTCTCTGCAGACTAGCTGTGCTCCTCCACATTTCCCCCTCCTTAAAAACAGTAAACTCTTGAGCTCAGCCCTATTTGAGAAGCAAAGAGAAGAAAAGAGTCAACCAGCAGCTAGGTTACATCATCACTCATGATATTTCAGGGTTCATTTTCTCAAGGTTCTGTTGTACTATATTATTTGAAATTTTATAATGATCATGGATCTTTCTTATAATCAGAATAAAATAGCAATTATAATTTTGAAAGTTAAGAAGGAAGGAAACTACACTGTGTTTCTTTTCTACTTTTACAGTTATACCAATGTGTATGGGTAGGGGTGGGAGATTTTTAAAACTACATCTTCCATCAGAGTAAATTCACTTACAGCCTCTCCTGAACAGCAATTCATGAGTTAATAAATGTTCTGAGCCTTAGTCTTCCCTTTACCCACCTCTGCTTTCTTTCACAGGTATTGTATTTCCTTGATTTCTCAGGTGGGCAGAGAACTTAACCCTCAACCTCCCCATACAAAATAAGTGGCCTTGATAAATCGAGCTCACACTACACTCCCAGCAGAGCAGCTAAGATGGACCAGATAGACATTCCAAGGGCTGGTGAGGGTCCAAAGCACCTGAGCGTCTCAATAGAGGACGAGGCAGTGGATACAAACCACTTTGGAAAACTCTCGTTGGCAGTATTCATGCCACGTGAGGTTCCAGGAATTCCATGCATGCTCCTCAAAAGGCAAGCACTGGAATGTTCACTGTGGTATCACTCACAGTAGCCAGAATCGAAGAACCTCCCAAATGCTCATCAGTAATAGAATATACCACTGCATGTTCACACGGGGGAATATAATAACACTACAGAAATGTTACTCATATTCAGTATGAATCCATATCACAAGCATAATATTAAGAGAGAGAGACCAAACTTCTGTGCATACTGTTGGAGCCCATTAACGTAAAGTACTACCTTTGGATACAGAAGTCAGGGTAGTGGTAACTTTCGGGGGGCAGTCAGAGGACGGGTGTCGAGCTTTTGGGGCGACTGATCACCTTCCATTTTCCTTTACATGGGCGTATTCAGAATGTGAAAGTCTAAACTGTGCACTTATGGTGTGGGCAGTCCCCTTTGCATATTATAATCCCCAAAGTTTTTAAAAATAGATATAGGTCCTATGAAGGATGATGTTTTAATTGGTGTAATTCACTTAGTGACTTTTTCTCCAATTAATAGCTAAGGAGCCCCTGCAGGTTGAAAACACCTTACAGATGAGAGGAGAAAAATCAGATTGTATGCCATACCCACAATCTTACCAAAAACCAGATGCATATCTTGTCATCCACAGGTTTCGTAGCAAGAGGAAATATTAATATTTCATCCTCCAAAAGGCCAAAGAGTCTTAATCTGTGTGCAGGTCTATCCCAAGATCTTTAAAGGTGGCTGGGGGTCATTCCTCTGCCTGCTGGTTGTCATGTTAAGTGAAAGATATTTTCTGGAGTCTTAGAAGGACCCAGAGAGTGGCATACTGCCATTTGACCTGATTGTGATTAAGTTTAATCCTCTCCAAAATACGTACAGAAGGTTGAATAGACCTATAGAATGAGGTTGTCTTTTGAATACCTTGTGCCCAGGCAAGCAGAAGGAAGCCCAGGTGGGCGTCTATTAAATCTTAACCACACTTCCGGCTCTACAACCCAGCATGGGAGCCTCGTCTCCAGACAGGTGGACAGCGACACCTAGTGGGAGTACTGGGGAACAAGCTGCCTTTGGGAACTGCTGCTGACAAACACCCTGGGCAGGCCTTTACTTCAAGTGATGTAATAGGTCTCAGTCTTTCTAAGCACACATGAGAGTCACCGATTTAAAAATGCATCAAGTATACAAAGAAGGAGATGAAACAGTAACCTTTTCAAACAGAAAATACATGTATATGAAAAGATCTAAATACAACTAGCAACTGGAGAAAGGGAAATTAAAACACCAATTAAATACCAGTTTCACCCACCTGACTGGAAAAATTACTCAAGTTTAACAGTGTCAAGGACTGATGAGAGTGAAGGGAGACAGGGTCCTCCCAGGACCCTCATGGTGCAGGTGGAACAGTAAATGTGTTCTGTATTATGGGGGGCAATTTGATGTTCATTTTCAAAATATTAAATGTGCATAACCCAACAGTTCTCATTTCAGAATTAAGCCTAGACAATCACTTTCATTTCTGCACAAGAAAATGAATACAATGTAAGACATACTGTTGTTCTAGAAAGCAAGAAAATACTCAGTGAGTAATGGGCTCCTGTCCTAAGGAAGGGGCACCCAAGAGGCAAAGTTGAGACAAGCAGAACATGGAAAACAGTAACGGCTGTAATTGATTAAAACAGAGCAAATATATAAAAATCCATGAATCCATATTGATATATGAGAAAGGTGCCAGCAAAACAAAACAAACATATCTGCCATCACTGAAAAGAACTATAATACCATCTCTTTACTCTAAAATTTGGTAATTAATAGGAAATAATTAACCATTGGTCTTAAACTTCTAGCAGGAACTAAAACCCTATAACCTCAGTAAATGAAATAAATTTCTTCTTTACAGACGACTGTCATCAGTTCATCAGTGCAGAAGATATGGGAGAAATTGCAAATCAAAATTTGCAATCGCAGATGAAATATTTGACAGAGCTAAGTACCAGTGCTTAGGGCAAGTGACAGGGAGCTGGACATTTGCTTGGTGCCAACATACACATCCACAGATTATTATCCATTTTCAAGAGGAAATCTGTAACTTGACAACGCAGGGAGTTGACTCCCTCAATCTTAACCTAATTATCAACATTACCAGCTCTAATGTGGGGGTGGGGGTGCCTGCCAGATGTTAGGTGTTTTCTGTTGCGATGCAATGTGGAGTATACATTTGGTACCTCTGCCAAATATTCTTCCCCCAAAACTTATCCTGAATCTACTCGGATCTTTAGAAATAACTCCCAGTTTGCAGAAAATTTAGGTGATAGCGAAACAAATTAATCATAAAGAAACAATCTCAAAATCCAAAGAATAAGACATTCTACAGGAGAATGGTCTTATCAACATCTCTGAGACAGATTAAAGTGGGTAGGGGATGTTACATCCTAAATTAAAAGAGACTTTCAGGACAAAATATAACAACCAGATGTAATGTATAATGTAGACTCCTTGATTGAATTCTGATTTGAGACACATTTGGGAAACTATTAGGAAAAACTGAATGTGAACAAGATATTCAGAAGCTATTGTTAGGGATGACATGGAATTGTGGTCATGCAGGAAAACATCTTTATTTTTTAGAGATGTATACTAAGATATTTTGGGGTAAAATGCTATAATGTCTTATTCACTTTAAATCTGGCCCCCAAAATAGGTTAAACCAAGATGGCAAAATATTAACAATTATTAAATACAAGAGATGTAAATATAAGTACTCTTGATACCACACTCTTTGTTTTTCTGGGCTTGGAAGTTGGAGTTGGAAGTGAAAGTGGCTCAGTCATGTCTGACTCTTTGCAACCCTATGGACTATACAGTCCATGGAATTCTCTAGGCCAGAATACTGGAGTGGGTAGCCTTTCCCTTCTCCAGGGGATCTTCCCAACCCAGGGATGAAACCCAGGTCTCCCACATTGCAGGCTGATTCTTTATGTATTAAAATTAAAAAAAAAATAATAGACGGGGAAAAAACAAGATGGCTTGTACAAGAATGTTCAATGTGATACAGCTTATCATAGCAAACAATCAGAAGCAAACTCAATGTCTTTCAACACCAGAATGGATAAATAACTGACCTTAATAAACAGACTTCACACTATAATCCCACCAGAATGGCTAAGATGAAAAGAACAGAATATTTAGCACTATTAAATACTAGTAAGCAGTAAAATGACAAATATTTTTCTACTTTTATGTATACTTATCTCTAAAATTTGTTTATATTTTCCTTTACACTTCATCATAGTCTTAGATTTTGGATCTCTCTCTCTAGTTACATAGTCATGTCTGACTATTTGTGACTCCATGGTCTGTAGCCCACCAGTCCCTCTGTCCATGGAATTCTCCAGGTAAGAATACTGGAGTGTGTAGCCAATCCTTTCTCCAATGGATTTTTCCAACCTAACAATCAAACCCAGGTCTCCTGCATTGCAAGCAGATTCTTTACCCTCTGAGCCTTTAGGGAAGCCCTAATAGGTATTATGCCTCTATCAGATAAGGCTATTCAGGTCAGTAGTTCCATTTTTGAATTTCATGAACTGGTAACATTTCAAAATTCACCTCTCTCAAAAATGGCATAAGGACTGTTGGAAATGGCATAAATTTCTTATGTAAGAAAACAAAACACTATTTACTAGCATCATCTTTTCAGACAAGAAAGGCTATTATCACCGACAGGTACACATATACACAAATATAATCCCAAATGAAACACGGTCCCTTACACAGAATAAATTTAGGTTTAAGAAGAGCCTCTGTATCAGCTGAACAACCAGTAAAATCTTGGCATTTGAGGAAAAAACTAAACTCTGGCAGCTGGGGCTTTTATTAAGTCACCTTGTTTGGACACGGAGTATTAGAATGTGATGCATTGTTGGGCAGAATTCAGACTTGTGAGTCAGGTCATCTTATTTCTAGGGGAAAGCTCCATTGCCAAAAAATGTTAACAACAATTGTACATGACAATCAAAATTCCAAGCCCCCAGTGCATTGGAACTTACTAGACAAGTTGCCTCCAAAAGACCTAGAGCTCAGAGTCTACCAACCACCTGAGGTTTAACCCGAGTTCAAAGGCTCCTCTGTGTCAGCTAGTATGTGTGGTGAGTAGAACCCTGGGCTTTGGGCCAACTTCATTTAGATTCGAACTCTACTGGCTACTGACTCTAATCTTTAGTATCACATGGGGATGAAATGGAATACTGCAGGTAAATACACAGCTCAGTACCCAGCTCACAGGCTCAGCAACAAAAACACCTACTGTTACTACACTTCCAATCCCGATGTCAAATTCCAAAGTTGACGATTCTTCAGAGATCTAACTCGGAAGGAGAGCGCGGGTGTGAGCATAGGGTAACATCACTAAGCACTAGAAAGTTCCACGGATGACCAGGTCAGGTGATCACCTACCTGCCATAAGTGTGGTTGGAGGTGAGAAGGGAGACCAGCAGACTTTGCCAAACCCCTGGAGGGAAGCGGGGTGGGGACTGGTCGCGCAGACTCCGTATGGAGGCTGGAACTTCTTGGTCCTACGGACCCTTTCCTTCCCGAGACCCCTTCCTTCCCGAGACCCCTGCCACCCAGGCCTTTGATCTGGCTGAGACTGTCAATCATATCTCCCCGCCCACCTCTGGTGATTGATGCAAACTACAGCCAATCAGATTCTGAGTGTCCCTCTCTTTGAAGCAATTACTGCAGGCCAGAAAACAGTCAACTGATCTTGACTTGATGATATCCTAAATGCCCAGAGCTGCCTGGGGCCACGTTCCATCCAAAGAAAAGGTTCTACAGAGTTTCCTTTTATCTAAAAAGGCCCCATAACCCTCCAATAAAGTTAAACAAGATTAAATCCCATTTCAAATACTACTCAGTGGTAAGAAAGAATGAAATAATGCTATTTGCAGCAACTTGGATGCAACTAGTGATTATCATACTAAGTAAGGCAAGTCAGAAACAGAAAGACAAATATCAGTACCATACAATATCAGTTATACATGGAATCTAAAGTATGGCACAGATGAACCTACCTACAGAACAGATGACTGCTAGACAGAGAGAACAGATTTACCCTTGCCAAGGGGGAGGGGGACGGAGGGATGTGCTGGGAGTTTGGGGTTGGTGGGTGCAAACTCTTCCATTTAGAATGGGTGAACAACAGGGTCCTTATATACAGCATGAAAGTGAAAGTGCACTCGCTCAGTCGTTTCCGACTCTTCTCCACCCCGTGGACTGTAGCCCACCAGGCTCTTCCATCCGTGGGATTTTCCAGGCAAGAGTACTGGAGTGGGTTGCCATTTCCTTCTTCAGGGGATCTTCCCAACCCAGGGATCGAACCTGGGTCTCCTGCATCGCAGACAGACGCTTTACCATCTGAGCCACCAGCTTGTATGGCATAGCCGCTCTATTCAATAAACCATAACAGAATGTTTTAAAAGAAAGTATATGTGTATAACTGAGCCACTTTGCCACACAGCAGGGATTGTCACAACGTTGCAAATCAACTATACTTCAATCAAAAAAAAAAAAGATTGATTCCCATTTCATGCAACCCCCAAATTCCAAAAGGCATCATCATCTCCACTGCAGATCCAGACCCTCCAGCAGCCCCATGCCTGCTTCTCCCAATGCAGGAGTCACATTCAGTGATTTTGCTTCAAGCTTTTCATTTTGTATTGGAAATATAGCTGATTAACAGTGTTGTGAGTTTCAGATGAACAGCGAAGGGACTCAGTCATACACATATACATGTATGCATTCTCTTCCAGGCTCCCCTCCCATCCAGGCTGCCACATAACGTTGAGCAGAGTTCCCTGTGCTGTGTAGTAGGTCCTTGTTGGTTATATATTTTAAATATAGCAGTGTGGGCATGTCCATCCCAAACTCCCTAACTATGCCATTGCCCAATCCTTCCCCTCCACCCACAATCATAAGTCCATGAGTTCATTCCCTAAGGCTGTGATTCCCCGTTTTGTAGGTTCATCATTTCTTTTTAGAGTCCACATACAAGGGATGTCATACGATCTTTCTCCTTCCTTGTCTGACTCACTTCACTTAGTATGACACTGTCTAGGTCCATCTGTGTCACTGTAAATGGCATTATTTCATTCTTTTTAAAGGACATTCTGTGATTTTTCTATTGAATGCCTAGAGATGTGGAGCGGTGCACCCGGCTATGGGAGCAGCAGTGGCTCTTGCAGATGCCCCCAGTGACTGACGCAGACTGCAGCCAGGGTGGTCCACGCCCTGGGCAGAGAAGTGCTGAGGCTCCTGGGGGTGGGGGGTGGGGTTCCCCAGATTGCCCCAATGGCTTGAGTGAAAAGTTAGCATACTGTGTGTGACTGCAGAAATGCTATTGGATCACTTCTTCCCATCAAGATGTTCTGTTTCTTTTTCTCAGATTTTTCCGTTAAGAGTCCCTTAAACTGCATTAAACTCTTTTCAGAGGTTATGAACTGAAATGCCTACAGAGCCAGATATTTTATTCATTCAACACAGTCACATTTTGTATATTAAACACAGGAACATTCTTCTCTTCAATAAAAAAGTACACTCTCCGCCACTTGTTTCATTGAAAAACTAACACCCTCTCCGTCTATGTTTGGTTTTCCAACACTTGAGAGAAATGGACCTGAGAATTCTATCACTTTCCTCTTAATTCCATGAGAATGATGAAGGGCAAGTGTAACAGTAAATAGCAGCTGACACTGGCCCTGGCCTTCCAAGACCTTGTAGCATGTGCTAGGGTTACGGCAGACTGAAGAGCCCTGTCTTGATCGAAAGGGAACCTTGAACACCAGCTACAGCTCTTTATTGTTGTGCAGGAAAGTCTCTTTTCTTAGACAAACCCAAGAATCTAGATTTCTATGTCAATGTATCTGATTTTTAAATGTTACCAAATAATTCAAAGCTTCCAGTTTTCAATGCCATGCAGCTCTATTTGCAATTTAAATGACAAGCAAGCAAGAAAACTGAGCTACATTCTGCTCTGGGAATGTTAGTTACAATGTGGTTACAATCCTAGCCCACACTTCACATTTATGCTCAGTCATGTCCCACTCTTTGCAACCCCAGGGACTATACAGTCCATGGAATTCTCTAGGCCAGAATACTGGAGTGTGTTGCCATTCTCTTCTCCAGGGGATCTTCCTGACCCAGGGATCGAACCCGCATCTCTTATATCTCCTGCACTGGCAAGCAGGATCTTTACCACCAGTGCCAGCTGGGAAGCCGCAAGGTGAAGAAAGAGACTGAGATTCGAGCCCCAAGCCCACTCAGGTCTCCTCTAATTTCTATTCTGACTTGTCCTCACTGGATCATTTATTCAATTCTTCTATTCATCTTTGGAATATAAATATAATATTAAATAGAAAAATAACCATAAAAAAGACTGAGCACCAAAGAATTGATGCTTTTGAAATGTGGTGCTGGAAAAGACCCTTGAGAGTCTCTTGGACAGCAAGGAGATCAAACCAGTCAACCCTAAAGGAAATCAGTCCTGAATTCTCACTGGAAGGGCTGATGCTAAAGTTGAAGCTCCAGTACTTTGGCCACCTGATGCGAAGAGCCAACTCACTGGAAAAGTCCCCTGATGCTGGGAAAGATTGAAGGCAAAAGGAGAGGGGCAGAGGATGAGATGGTTGGATGGCATCGACTCAATGGACGTGAGTTTGAGCAAACTCTGGGAGATAATGATGGACAGGGAAGCCTGGATTGCTGCAGTCCGTTGGGTTGCAGAGTCGAACATGATTTAGTGACAAAACAACAACAAATTAAAAAGTAAGACAATTTTTAAAAATCATGAGTGGGATTTTAGGGGCTTAGAGAATCCCATGGACTGAAGAGCCCTGGGGCTCCTCCATAGTGTTGCACAGAGTCAGACATGACTGAAGTGGCTTTAGCTGTCTTCACCTTGCAGCGCCGTGACTACCATACACATCTGCCCTTGACAGGATAATCTATGCCAGGTGCCCTGAATCGTCTCACATTCTGGAAATAGATGGATGTGATTGTTTACAGCTGGAATTTTCATTGTACAGAATCATCTTCTCCCAGCTATCAATTATAGTCATTATCTGTAGCTAAGGCAAGTTCTCTACACTGTTTTCCGAAACTATCTCAGATCAGTAATTAACTCCCCAGCCACGGCTCCTGGCTTTCACACTTTAATGAGGAGCATGACCATGAAGCCGTTAGAATGTGAAAAATGAAGCTGATCCCCCTTCATCCCTCTGCGATACAACAGGCTCATTTCCTCTCTTCTGCTAAGAAAGGATCAGCAGAAACCTTTTCCACTTTTTGGTAGGAGCCCTTCAGAGGCCAATCTACTTAGTCTAAAAGGCTGCAAGTCACCCCTTGAGGCAGAAAGCACATGGTAGAAATGAGGTTGGTGCTTTCCCTCTAGCAAAATCCCTTCTTCATTAAGAAACACACCTGCATAATTTAAATATGCTTCAGCCAGAGTCCAGCCAAGGGTGCAACTTCCTGTCTCCACTAATTGCCCAAATTCACCAGCACTCTGCCTCCTTAACAATGAAAAACTGCCCTTTCCCTGGACTTATCACATTCCCAGAGATTCAAAGAAGAGACCAGGCCAAAAGTAGCACCAAATTCTCCCTCATCTTGATGCGGGCACATGAGAACGTTCAGCTCCCTGCGGAAAGCAGATTTCATAGACAAGAAAAGCTGAAGGTGGAGGCTTTGTCTTTTTGGCCAGACATTAAATTATCCTCTGAACAAATACACTTTTCCCTCATACATAAGAGCCTTCATTATGAATATTTCTACATTTAGGAGAAATCCCAAAGCTCAAAAGAAAACTCAGTCAAGTGTTTGGAGCTGCTCTCAGTGAAAGAAATTGATGCCTCTCAAAAGACCTCTGCACGCTAGAGGTTAGCTTTCCAGTCTGATCCGCAGGACAACAGAGGAGATGGGAATATGGGGATTGCAGAGGGCAGGCAGCTGGCTGATGAGTCGGGTCATCAAATGGCTCTTATGGATGCCAAACATCAAGATGATGCTGGTGCGTTGGGGGAAGGAGAGGGTGGGGCGGACTGAGAGAGTGGCACTGAAGTGCATACACTGCCATGTGTACATGGACAGCTAGTGGGAAGCTGCTGTGTGGCAGAAGCTCAGCTCTGCGCTCCGTGATGACTCAGAGGGGTGGCGTGGGAGTGAGAGGGAGGCTCGAGAGGGAGCAGGTATGCGAATGATGCTGGTGCTCAGTCGTTCAGTCGTGTCTGACTCTGTGTGAGCCCACCAGGCTCCCCGTCCATGGGGTTCTCCAGGCAAGAAGACTGGAGTAGGGTGCCTTGCCCTCCTCCAGGGGATCTCCCCGACCCAGGGACTGAACCCGGGGCTCCTGCGTTGCAGGCAGGTTCTTTACCCCTGAACCACCAGGGAAGCCCAGATATATGTATACTTACAGCTGATTCACTTTGTTGTGCAGCAGAAACTAACACAACATTGTAAAGCAATTATACTCTAATTTAAAAAATACATAAAGAACGAAGAAAATAATGTTGGTCAACCCTAAAACCTTGACTTTTCCAGTGTTCTTCACCATAACTCATATTAAAAAAAATTATACCATAATCCAGATGGACACACACACAATGAAACAATACATTTATATACCTATTGTACCCAATGAATTCTGATATTTCTCTTCTTTTCTATTTTATGTCATTTTAAACAAAAGTATCAGTTACCAAAAAATTTTAAAAAAAATTGCTGAGGATGAAGTGAGCACTGGACAGGAGAGAGGGGCCTGGGGTTTGAGGAATGGCTCTCCCATAGTGACCCCAGAAACCCGGATCAAGGCGCTCTGCAGAAGTCTGCATTAGGGCAGCGGTGACGCCTGCAGGCTGCATGGAACGGTTCTAACTAGGTCAGCCCCCAGCATCTCTGCTGCCTTGGTTCAACTACACTCTGACACGTTGTGGTTGCGTGACTGCGGATAAGTCGCTTCATCTTTCTGTGCCTCTGTCACCTCTTCTGCAACCTCATGGGTGGTTGTGTCCAACCTGGGAAGAGGGGATTTTAGGAAACTATCCACACAGCTCACCCTGCATCCTGCAGAGGGTGTGGGGTCTGGGACTGGCCTGAGAGATCCTGTCTGCATCTTGGGCAAGGGGAGGGGGCAGGAGAAGTAACTGCACCCCCACTGCCAGGGAGGCAGGGTGTGTACTTCCTCGAGAGCCTCAGCCCCCCCCCCCTTAAGAGGACCTGGAACCCTCTGGAAGGATGCTCAGTAATGGCATAGGCTTCCTGGCAAGGAGACATGGCCAGAAGAGGCTATGGATTGTCCCCAGAGTGGGAACAAGATGAGGGACTCACCAGCAACGAGCCTGAGTGGACCGCCCATGTCTGGGGACTCTGCAGGGTCTATGAACATCCAGAGAACCCTCAGATATACCCTCAAAGAAAAAGAGTTCTGGATGGAATCAAACGCTACAGAACTGAGTCTTATTTGTATTTGTTTCCCATTGCTGCTGTAATGAATTACCACAAACTCAGAGGCTTACAATCCTTTCCAGTTCTGCAGGTCAGAAGCCAAAATGGGTCTCACTAGGCTAAGATCAAGCTGAGCTCCCATCCAGAGGTTCCCAGAGAGAACCCGTCTCCTTGCCACTCCAGCTCAGTGGTAAAGAACTCTTATGCCAATGCAACAGACGCAGCAGACTTGGGTTTGATCCCTGGGTTGAAAAGATCCCCTGGAGGAGAAAATGGCAACCCATTTCAGTATTCTTGTCTGGGAAATTCCATGGACAGAGGAGTCTGGTGAGCTACAGTCCATGGGATCACAAAAAGTCCAGCATGACTCAATGACCAAGCAAATAGATGACTGACAGCATTGTGATAGTTTCCGGTGGACAGGGAAGGGACTCGGCCATATGTATATGTATGTGCAGTGTACACATGCATCCTTTCTCCCCCAAAGTCCTCTTCCATCCAGGCTGCCACGTATCATTCACATGTATATGTATGTGCAGTGTATACACGTATCCTTTCTCCCCCAAACTCCTCTCCCATCCAGGCCGCCACGTACCAATCAGCAGAGTTTCCCACGCTCTACAGTGTCTTTCCTCCTTCAGTTCGCTTCAGTTCAGTCACTCAGTTGTGTCCGACTCTTTGCGGCCCCATGGACTGCAGCACACCAGGCCTCCCTGTCCATCCACAACCCCCGGAGTTTGCTCAAACTCATATCCATTGAGTCGGTGATGCCATCCAATCATCTCATCCTCTGTCATCAAGATGCCTGAAACAGCACCTACTGAAGGTACTGAAGTGTCATCTGAATGCCCCCTGCTTCACCAGCCCAGGCATACAGACAGTCATGTTGAAGTTTGTGATATAAATGTCTCTGGGGAGCTGCCACATGTCTTCATTTGGGACCTTCAGTCTTCCCCGCAAAATCCACCAACACCAGCCCTCAATCTGGGAGTCCCCAAGGGCTCTGATGTACCATTCCTGAGTCTTCCACAGCCTCTGACTTAAGGAAAGTCACTGTCCTGTGTGAATGTCCTCTGTGAAGTGCTGCTGCTTCTTCTTTTTTTTTTTTTTCAAATGAATTGTGCTTTTTGTTTTTGCTTTTTTAACTTTTGTGCATGTTCAGTCGCTCAGTTGTGTCCGATTCTTTGCAACTCCATGGACTATAGTTCACCAGGCTCCTCCGTCCATGGGATTTCCCAGGCAAGAATACTGGAGGGGGTTGCCATTTCCTCCTGTAGATGATCTTCCTGACCCAGGGATCAAACCCAGGTCTATTGCATCTCCTACTTTGCAGGCAGATTCTTTACCACCAGAGCCACCTGGCAAGTCCCTTTTAACTTTTATTGGAGTATAATGGATTTGCACTGTTGTGTTAATTTCAGGTGTATAACAAAGTGAATCAGTTACACACACACACATACCCAGTTTTATTTAAGGTTCTCTTCCACTTAGGTCTTAAAGAGCGTTGACTAGAGTCCCCGCGCTCTGCAGGGAGCCCTTAGCTCTCTCTCTGTCTCTCTCACATGTACTAGTGTGCGCTAGTCCCAGTCTAACTCATCTTCCACTCCTGTCCCCTGGGAACCACAAATTTGTTGTCTACATCTGTGACTCTGCTTCTGTTTTGTAAATACGTTCATCTGTCCCATTTTTTTTAGATGCCACATATAAGTGACATCACATGATATTTTTGTGCAGCGCTTCACCACGGAGCCGGTGTCCTCGAAGGAAAGGCCAGTGTCCTTACGATGGGGCTGTCGACACTGCCAGCTCTGATGGACCAGGGGGGCCCTGCAGGAAGGAGAGGGATGCTGTCCCCGCCCGCTCAGTGCTTCCCTGGGTCATCGAGGGCCCACACAGCTCTGCTGAGCCCCCATCACACTAAAGCACAAGGAAAGAGCTCACTCAGCTTCTGGTTGTGCCCTTATACTCCTGAGCCGCAAATTATTCCAAGCAACAGGCCAGGAGACAACTGGACCCCGTCTCCCCTTCTCTCATCCTCCTCCCTGTGTTTCTCCTGTCTTTAGGAAGGCTCTAGATCACTTTTCTTCTGAAGCCAAAAAGTAAAGTAAGCTAATAGAAATCCTGCATGCCTATCAACTATTTCCCATTTAGACCAAGCAGGAGGGTCCCTGCTCTCAGCTCTGCAGGCCTTGCATATCATTCACATAAGCAAGATGTCAATAAACAGTCAGCGTCACCCAGGTGAATCTTGTCCTCAGGATCTGGTGCTCAGACCGACACCTCACCCCTCACACTGAACATCTGCTCTCATGACTGACACTGTTTGGGCCCTGGCAAGTGCTTGCCCACGTCGCTAGCCCTGGTCCTTAATTCAAAAGTCAACTGCCACAGACACAGAGAGTAAACATATGGACACTGAGCCAGGAAACAACCAGTGGGATGAATCTGGAGATTGGCATTGACATATATATGCACTGTGTGTGTGCATGCTAAGTTGTTCCAGTTGTGTCTGACTTGTTGAAGCCTTATGGACTGTAGTCTGCTAGGCTCCTCTGTCCATGTGATTCTCCAGGCAAGAATACTGGAGTGGGTTGACATGCCCTCCTCCAGGGGATCTTCTGACCCAGAGCCTGGCTTGTGCCCTTATACACCTGAGCCCAGAGATTGCACCCACGCCTCCTGTTCTCTGTATTGGCTGTTGGGTTCTTACCACTAGCGCCTCCTGAAGCCTCTATGTACACTCTGCTGCGCTGCACTAAGTGGCTTCAGTCATGTCCAGCGCTTTGCATCCCATGAACTGTAGCCCACAGGTTCCTCTGTCCATGGAATTCTGGACAAGGTTGCCATTTCCTTCTCCAGGGGATCTTCCTGACCCAGGGATTGAACCCTGGGTTTAATGCAGGGTCAAAGCAGGTTCTCCAGCATTGCTGGCAGAGTCTTTACCACCTGAACTGCCTGGGAAGCCTGATATATGTACACACAAAGCTGACTCAGTTTGCAGTACAGCAGAAACTAACACGATACTGTAATGCAACTATACGCCAATAAAAATTTTTAAAAATTAAAATATATAAATGAATTATGTCTATCTTTATTACTCAATCCTCAAACACTGCTAGCTCATGGAGAGAACTTCCAAATAACCACAAAAATAATATTTCATCATCTTTAATCATTTTCCAACTTGGTCATCTGAAACCTGAATTTTTGCTTTTTTATTACTGAATATTAATTTAATATTTGCTTGTAGTTATTGCTCTTACAGTATATAAGTCAAGGTGGCAGGACAGGGCTTGTTTTAGTTATTAGTTTGATTTCTATGCTTTCAATATTGAGACATCTAGTGGGTGGATCTCCGTTTGAACTCTTGGCCTGGATCCACAAGTGTTAGCGCATCTGCACATAAACATGCAGTGGAAGTGTGGGCCAAGGTTGCCATCTGAAGAACTCTACTTCACTGGGACCTGGGTAAATCCCCGGGAGACAGTGAAGGACAGGGAAGCCTGGTGTGCTGCAGTCCATGGGGTCTCAAAGAGTTGGACACGACTGAGCAACTGAACAACAACAACAAAACCTCTGAAGACTGCATCCTTTTTTTTAGCCCTTACCACCTCATTGGCACCTTTGTCTTGTAGCTGACCAGGGACACTGGGTCTTTTAACTCCTGAATAGGAAGCACCATGAACTTCAGAGCAACCAGACAGTGCAGAACACAAGGGTTGAGTTGGGAAAGCTAGTGATCCAGAGGACAGGTTGAAGCCCCCAGGCAGAGCTGAGAAGTCACAGCAAAGGCCGTGTGCCCCCAAATCCAAAATATTAACTATCTGACCCTTTCAGAAAATATTTGCCAAATCCTGGCATAGATCTTGAAGGATTTCACAAGCCAAGTTAAAGGATTAGGTTTTATCACAAAGACAATGATGAGCTCTGGGATGATTTAAACAAAACTGACATAGATTTACAACTTTAAAACCATCCCTCTGACTGCAAGGTAAAGGATGGAATAAGGAGGGAGAGGATGAAGACAGAGAGTCCAGGTTGGAGGCTGTACCAACGATCAGGTTAAAAATGGAGGGCAGCCTGGACTGGAGATGGTCAAGTTAAATGTTATTGCTCAGTCATTCAGTCTTGTCTGATTCATTGCCACCCCATGGACTACATACAGCACACCAGGCTTCCCTGTCTTTCACCTTCTCCCAGAGCTTGCTCAAACTCTTTTCCATTGAGTCGGTGATGCCATCCAACTGTCTCATTCTCTGTCGTCTCCTTCTCCTCCTGCCTTCAATCTTTCCCAGCATCAGGGTCTTACCCAGTGAACTGACTCTTTGCATCAGGTGCCAAAGTATTGGAGCTGTAGCTTTAGCATCAGTCCTTTCAATGAATATTCAGGACTAATTTGCTTTATGATGGACTGGCTGGATCTCCTTGTGGTCCAAGGGACTCTCAAGAGTCTTCTCCAACACCACAATTCAAAAGCATCAGTTCTTAAGGGCTCAGCATTAATTATAGTCCAGCTCTCACATCCATACTTGATTCCTGGAAAAACCATAGCTTTGACTATATAGACCTTTGTCAGCTAAGTAATTTCTCTGCTTTTTAATATGCTGTCTAGGTTTGTCACGGGTTTTCTTTCAAGGAGCATCTTTTAATTTCATGGCTGCAGTCACATCTGCAGTGATTTTGAAGCACAAGAAAATAAAGTTTGTCACTGTTTCCATTGTTTCCCATATATTTGTGGACTCTTCTATGACTGTGTATAGTTTCAATGCTGCCCAGCCCAGAATTGGAGTGAAAGTATGAAAGTATTGAAGGTTATTGATTATAATGGGGACAACTATGGAGAAATAGAAGCAGCTGTGATGTAACAGAAAGAACGTTTACATGGAGTCAGAATTCCTGAGCTCTGTGAGTTCTGTTTGCTGTGAGGACTTTGAGTGAGTCATTAACACTCTCCTCTGTCAACTTTAGAAATATGATTAATAAAGATTTCTCAGATGGTTGTAATGGATATACGATAGTTACAACTTATAGAGTGAGTACTATATTTTATGTGAGGTACTTTACTGAATTTCTTAAATAACTCTGATAATTAAGGATCATTAACTGAGGCTTAGAGAATTGAGTTGTCCAGGCTCATGCAGTGGAGGGTCTGGAAATGCAAACCTGGGCTGAGTGTGACCCCAAAGTCTATGCTCCTTCCCCTTCTCTGTGCTGCCTGCCTTCATCTGGCCTGTCCTGGGAGTAGCGATATACCCTTCCCTGTCCAGGGACTGAGGACAGAGCTGATCTTGGTCACTGAGCACAGATCCTGGGTCCTTACTTCCTGTCTAAGAACCCTGACTCTACTGACCAGCCATGGAGTTTGAACAAGGCACTTAGGCTCTGGGCTCAGCATCCTCATCTGTGAAATGAGAACAGGAGCAGCTCCCTCCTCCCAGGTGCAGGGAGAGCCCAGGGGGTTAGGTTTCAGAGTCAGTAAGCAGGGTCGTGAGGTGTGGGTAGGAGTCAGGCCTCCTTACAAATTCCCATGGACCCTGTAACTTCATGGTCTTTCTTCTGAAATCAGCTTCATAATCAATCTCACTTCAGAATGTAATCTTCAAACTCTAAGGAAGAGTAGGCGACGGGGCTTGTCGCTGGAGATGCTTCAGGTTTGTTCACATGGGTTTGGGCTCCTCTATGTCGTCTCACAGGTGGCGTCTCCCCCATTTGCAGGAGCATCTCCTTCTAAGCCTTGCAAGGGCCCCTTCAGTGATCTGAGCCAGGTACAAGCATGCAACTGACCTTCCTGTTCCATAGATTCCCCACAGGCCACGTTAGTGTGACCAGGATTGAAAAGGGCCAAAGGTGTTAAAGACCAGTGTCTGCCCTCCTGGAGACACCTACATGTGACCAGCAGTGTGCTTGTTTGGCAGGCTGATGGTGTGCACCCCCTTGCCCTCTGCCATGTCAAGCACAAGTCCAAACTGCTTTCCCAGGAGACCAACACCCTAGATCTTTTCAGAACAGTAAGTACGCAATTAGGCTGTGATATCTCTGGACCTCAGTTTCCTCATCTGAAAACTGGAACATCATTAACTGGGTTGTGACAAGGATATAGTAATTTACAATGTAAAGTACTCAACATATAAAGTATTCATATTAACCACACAGATTGCAACTTGTTATTATTCATTCATTAACTATTTACATCAGTTCAGTGCAGTCACTCAATCATGTCTGACTCTTTGCGACCTCATGGACTGCAGCACTCCAGGCTTCCTTATCCATCACCAACTCCCAGAGCTTGCTCAAACTCATGTCCATCAAGTTGGTGATGCCATCCAACCATCCAACTATTTACATTATACCTTAGAATTCAGTTTCTTTCATTTGTAAAATGGAGGCAAAACAATACACCAATTTAACATTATCATTAATATTTTAAAGTTAACATATATGAGGAGGGTATAAAGGTCCTTGTGAACTTGAAATTTTAAGTACTATGATGTCTTTAGATAATTAGTCCTACCTGGGTGAAGACCTTATTTTTATTCTGAGCTTTTGTTGAATTTCTGGCCCATATCAGTGCTTAGCAGGTCTGTAAAATCATTGTGGTCATAAGGTATCATGCCTAAAGAGAATCAACCCTCTCGGGTCCCGAGAAAGCAATTGAGTGGTCCAAGGTTGCACAGCAGTAAAATTACCTACATATCAGATTTTAAAGTTTGTAAAATATTTTCCCCTTCATTTCGTGCAACATTATCACATCATTACACGTGGATAAAAATACTAGTATCTATATCTCAAGTGAGCACATAGTGTCAGCAAAGCACATTGGAATGGGTTGACTTATTCAATGTGTCTGTACAGTTCAGTTCAGTTGCTTGATCGTCTCCGATTCTTTGCAACCCCATGAACTGCAGCATGCCAGGCCTCCCTGTCCATCACCAACTCCCGGAGTTTACCCAAACTCATGTCCATTGAGTCAGTGATGCCATCCAACCATCTCATCCTCTGTCATCCCCTTCTCCTCCTGCCCTCAATCTTTCCTAGCATCAGGGTCTTTTCAAATGAGTCAGTTCTTTGCATCAGTTTCAGCTTCAGCATCGGTCCTTCCAATGAATATTCAGGACTGATTTCTTTTAGGATAGACTGGTTGGATCTCCTTGTAGTCCAAGAGACACTTAAGAGACTTCTCCAACACCACAGTACAAAAGTATCACTTCTTCGGTGCTCAGCTTTCTTTATAGTCCAACTCTCATATCCATACATGACTACTGGAAAAACCATAGCCTTGACTAGATGGACCTTTGTTGACAAAGTAATGTCTCTGCTTTTTAATATGCTGTCTAGGTGGGTCATAACTTTCCTTCCAAGGAGTAAGCATCTTTTAAATTTCATGGCTGCAGTCTCCATCTGCAGTGATTTTGGAGCCCCCCAAAATAAAGTCTGACAATGTTTCCCTATCTATTTGCCATGAAGTGATGGGGCCAGATGCAATGATCTTAGTTTTCTGAATGTTGAGCTTTAAGCCAACTTTTTCACTCTCCTCTTTCACTTTCATCAAGAGGCTCTTTAGTTCTTCTTCACTTTCTGCCGTAAGGGTGGTGTCATCTGCATATCTGAGGTTATTGATATTTCTCCAGCAATCTTGATTCCAGCTTGTGCTTCATCCAGCCCAGCATTTCTCGTGATATACTCTGCATATAAGTTAAATAAGCAGGGTGACAAGAAACAGCCTTGATGTACTCCTTTTCCTATTTGGAACCAGTCTATTGTTCCATGTCTAGTTTTGTTGCTTCCTGACCTGCATACAGGTTTCTCAAGACGCAGGACAGGTGGTCTGGTATTCCCATCTCTTTCAGAATTTTCCATAGTTTATTGTGATCCACACGGTCAAAGGCTTTGGCATAGTCAATAAAGCAGAAATTGATGTTTTTCTGGAAGTCTCTTGCTTTTTCGATGATTCAATGTGTACACCTGTCCTAATATGTTTGTCCCATTCAGTTACAGAAGGAATTTGATTTCAAGAAGTGAAGGCTGTCTGAGATTGTAAAGTGGGAGAATGAGAGACCACTGACATGAAATCAGGCTTCAGCTGTGGGGACAGCTATGAGAGCTCCTGCTTCTTACTGAAGTTCTCAGTAAGTTTTCAGGTGAGGGCCACAGTAGTGACCAAGTCCTCCAGGCCTCCCTGGTGGGCATAGGTGGACCCACACCCCTCAGGCTCCCTGACATGGAGCCTGAGGGGCTTATGCTGGCAGGGCCTGGGGACAGGAGCAGCCACTCCAGCAACCACCACACTGAGCCTGTACCAGGCTATGCTGCAAGCCTGCTTGCCTTTGTTCTCCGGGTCCTGCAGACAGGTCTGCAGGAAACAAGGTCCGTGAATCCCATTCTGATGGTGTTCTATGGAATTTCCATGATGCCCCTTTCAGCCCTGTTCGGAGCATATGACTAGTCAGTCCGTGCTATCATCAGCCTACAAGCAGGCTGAGAGGTTGAGTGGGTAGTGAATCAAAACTAGAATTCATATCTTAAGGTTCTTTCCCTTCAACTTTCTGCATAAAAGTGAGAACAAGGCAGAGAGAATAGCTGGAGTTCAGGGAAAGAAGAGGGTAAGGGCTCATAGAGAAAACTGGGGGGTTTTCTATTAATTAGTGGAGCTTTGATGGATGAGGAAGTATGTAAAAATTACAGAGGGGACAGAACACATCTGGAAAATAAGGTGACAAAACAGTGAGATTGAGAAGAGAAAAGGTGATCAGCAGAAACACATTTAGACAATAAAGAAAATGAACTGAAGGTTGCAGGTTATCATGTCCTAGAGACAATGTTTGGAATTAAAGTAGCTGGTCTCATCAATTCTGCTTAAACAAGGCTGTATGACTAGCTGATTCTCCTCAGTTTCCTGATCCATAAATTGGTATATATGCTAATTCTTAATGTTACAGTGGACATGAAATTTAATACCATTTCAAGAAATCATTGTGTGAGCTATTTAATACAGTATGAATGTAAGCATACACCCCTGCCATCAATTTATCCCTTCAACTGCCTCTGTATTTGAGGTCTAGCTCACAGATACTATCTTCAGCATTCTTTGACCTTTCTACTCCTAGATGAATGCTTAAATGTGGAGTCACTCATTCACAAAACATTCAGGGGGCCCTCAGGGCTTTGAGCTGGGCCTGGACTTCTGAGAATGAATGGGTGTGGGCTAGGCTCCCAAAGCTCACAGCACAGGGGCAGGCTAAACAAATGATTCCAAACAGGAGAGTTGCCTATTAGAGCTCAGAGGAGGAGCTGTTACTCCTCCTGCAAGAAGGAGCATTTGAAATGATGCCCAGATGATGAGTTTCTACTCAAAAGTGGGTAACCTATGTGAAGTCCTTCCGTTATTTTCTTATTTGTTGCTTTTCAGTCATAAACCTGAGGCTTGTCAGGGCTGCAAGTTGCTTCGTCTTGTTGGTGTGGGAGGTTCTGAGGTAGGGATCCTGTCACCTTCTTTATCCTGGACCGCGCACTCTACAAACTTTCCAACAAGTCCTTAAGCTTCTTCATCTTCGACCGTCCACTCTACAAACTGCCCAACATATCCTTAAGCTTCCCTTAGTCAGATGTCTCAGCATATCCCTCCCTAGCACAGCACAAAAGAACTGAAGTTGAAAACACCTCTCATATGAATGCTATAAAGATATATGAATAAACTTCATAGAACAATGGAAGTTTTAATCAGTTTGTAAGGGATTTGGAGAACATGCTTTGGATTAGATTGCACTAACAGTGATACTGTGATCTCAGGCATATAATCGAATGTTTTTTACCTCATTTTTTAAATCTATAGTGGTGATAGCTATATACCTACTTATAGGCCAGACAGTTAGGGTCTTGAGGAAGAGTTTTAAGAGCTCCCAGGCCGAGGTATTCAGGGTCTCCGAGGTTAAGGAAATTTGGTCTCTCTATGGGTGCTATTTTTAGGGTGCCTCAGGCTGAGGGGAACTGGGGTTACTCTAGGTATTTGAGGGTTGCAGCATTAGGGGATTCAGTGTTTCTGTGGGTGAAGGGACTTGTAGTCCCTAAAGCTGATGAGACGCAAGCCCCCTTCAGGTTAGGACCCAAGTTACTCAAAGCTGATGGGATCCAACCTTCCATCTTAAAGGAGATCAGTCCTGAGTGTTCATTGGAAGGACTGATGCTGAAGCTGAAACTTCAATACTTTGGCCACCTGATGCGAAGAGCTGACTCGTTGGAAAAGACCCTGATGCTGGGAGGGATTGGAGGCAGGAGGAGAAGGGCAGGACAGGGGATGAGATGGGTGGATGGCATCACCCACTCGATGGACATGAGTTTGAGTAAACTCCGGGATTTGGTGATGGACAGGGAGGCCTGGCGTGCTGTGATTCATGGGGTCGCAAAGAGTCAGACACGACTGAGCGCCTGAACCGAACTGAACTGAACCCTGGAATTTGCAGCCATCAGGCTAAGGTTTACGAGGGTTGCACAGGGCGCGTTCCCGTCAGCCTCCCCGCTGTCCCGCGGCGCTGCCCGCCCTGTCTGGGGTGCGCTAGTAGCTCAGCGACATCCAGTCCTCCCGCGCTGAGGCGAAGTGAAGGGCCTGCAGCCCGCCTGTGCCCTGTCAGCCACAAGCGATCAATCGGTCAATCGGTGTTGTGACCGAGGCAGTCTGGCCAATAGGCGCCAGGATGGTTCGGAGCTGGATGGAAGCCCCGCCCCACCGCTCGGGGACTGGCTGCTCTGTGGGCGTGTCTGTCAAGAAGCCTCCAGCGCGCAGGCGCATCTTGGCCATTTCCTTTGCTTGTTTTCAGGCCTGGCCTCTTAGGCCTGGATCCTCAAGTGGGCGGGTTGTCCTCAGGCTGGATGTTTCCTTCCAGTGCCCTCAACTGGAATCTCGGCTCTGCCAGACTGTAGTCGTGCTCCCGGACTTTCTCCTAGGCCCACCTGTGCCCTACCTTATCAAATCCAGTTTTGGCAAGAACTCTATGTGGTGAGTACTGCGTTATTCAGGGGAAAACGGTGTAATTAACTACATTCTGATGAGACACAAGATAAACACCGTGTGGTCAAAGATTTAAACACAACGCGTGGAATAAGGATGTTAGAGAAAACTTGGAGGATTTTTAACCTGAAAGTAGAAGTGGCACTGATGAGCCATCTGTATATTTAATGTAGGTATGAAAAGCCTTCAGAAATGAGGTATAAATAAAACCTCAAAGTCTTCTAAGTGTTTTCTGTAAAACGAGGCATCGATCTGGAGGACAGTGGATCCACAGAGCTGAGTTTGCTTGACACCTACTGGCTTCACAAGATAAAATAGGGCCACTATATCTGGCCCTTAGCTAGCTTTGCTCACAGAAAAGTAACATGATTTCCATGTAATGGAAGCAAGGCGACTGAATGTAGGATTAGTATCAAGTGGTGGTTGGGAGTCTGGATGGAGAAATGTTACCAGAAAAGTGACTTTACCTCTTGGTGGGTGTTGAGCCAGCAGATGCAACCCAGCCAAACCTCATGGGAAGGAAAAGTGTATTACTTGCAGAACTATGGAGAACACCATGGAGCTTTCCAGAGTAGTGTCTCTGTAAACCGCAAAGTTGGGTAAGCTTTAATCTATGAGTACAGGCATGTTCAGGCTTCAGTGGTGACTCAGATGGTAAACAGTCTCTGCACAGCAGAAGACCCGGGTTCAACCCCTAAGTGGGGAAGATCCCCAGAGGAGGGCGGGGCAGTCCACTTCAGTATTCTTGCCTGGAGAATCCTGTGGACAGAGGAGCCTGGTGGTCCATGGGGTTGCAAAGAGTCATGCATGAGTGAGTGACTAACACTTTAACTTTACAGGCATGTTCATTAAGGGTCTTGGGCTGTGGCAGACTCCAAGCTTCAGTTGATTCAAGTCTTGAGAGTCAGAACCAGTCACCATCAGCATCCCTTACATTCCAGCTGGTCTGGTATACATATAGATATCTATTCTTGATATAGATATAGATATCTATTCGTCTTCATATTCTTCCCCTTTATCAGTTCAGTTCAGTCACTCAGTCATGTCCAACTCTTTGCGACCCCATGGACTGTAGCACTCCAGGCCTCCCTGTCCATCACCAACTGCCAGAGTTTACCCAAACTCATGTCCATTGAGTCAGTGATGCCATCCAACCATCTCATCCTCTGTTGTCCCCTTCTCCTCCTGCCTTCAATCTTTCTCAGCATCAGGGTCTTTTCAAATGAGTCAGCTCTTCACATCAGGTGGCCAAAGTATTGGAGTTTCAGGTTCAACATCAGTCCTTCCAATGAACACTCAAGTCTTATCTCCTTTAGAATGGACTGGTTGGAATCCCTTGCAGTCCAAGGGACTCTCAAGAGTCTTCTCCAACACCACAGTTCAAAAGCATCCATTCTTCAGTGCTCAGCTTTTTTTATAGTCCAAGTCTCATGTCCATACATGACTACTGGGAAAACCATAGCCTTGACTAGACATATTTTGTTGGCAAAGTAACGTCTCTGCTTTTTAATATGCTGTCTAGGTGAGTCATAACTTTTCTTCCAAGGAGTAAGTGTCTTTTAATTTCATGGCTGCAATCACCATCTGTGGTGATTTTGAAGCCCCCCCTCCCCCAAATAAAGACAGCCACTGTTTCCCCATCTATTTGCCATGAAGTGATGGGACCGGATGCCATGATCTTAGTTTTCTGAATGTTGAGCTTTAAGCCAACATTTCAGTCTCCTCTTTCACTTTCATCAAGAGGCTCTTTAGTTCTTCTTCACTTTCTGCCATAAGGGTGGTGTCATCTGCATATCTGAGGTTACTGATATTTCTCCCGGCAATCTTGATTCCAGCTTGTGCTTCATCCAGCCCTGTATTTCGCATGATGTACTCTGCATATAAGTTAAATAAGCAGGGTGACAATATATAGCCTTGATATACTCCTTTCCTGATTTGGAACCAATCTCTTGTTCCATGTCTGGTTCTAACTGTTGCTTCTTGACTTGCATACAGATTTCTCAAGAGGCAGGTCAGGTGCTCTGATATTCCCATCTTTTGGGAATTTTCCACAGTTTATTCTGACCCACACAGTCAAAGACTTTGGCATAGTCAATAAAGCAGAAATAGATATTTTTTTCTGGAACTCTCTTGCTTTTTCAATGATCCAGCCGATGTTGGCAATTTGATATCTGGTTCCTCTGCCTTTTCTAAAACCAGCTTGAACATCTGGAATTTCACAGTTCACATATTGCTGAAGCCTGACTTGGAGAATTTTGAACATTGCTTTGCTAGCGTGTGAGATGAGTGCAATTGTACAGTAGTTTGAGCATTCTTTGGCATTGCCTTTCTTTTGAATTGGAATGAAAACTGGCTTTTCCAGTCCTGTGGCCACTGCTGAGTTTTCCAAATTTCCTGACACATTGAGTGCAGCACTTTCACAGCATAATTCTTTAGGATCTAAAATAGCTCAACTGGAATTCCATTATCTCTACTAGCTTTGTTCGTGATGCCTCCTAAGGCCCACTTGACTTCACATTCTAGGATGTCTGGCTCTAGATGAGTGATCACACTATCATGACTGTCTGGTTCATGAAGATCTTTTTTTGCACAGTTTTTCTGTGTTTTCTTGCCACCTCTTCTTAATATCTTCTGTGTCTGTTAGGTCCATACCATTGCTGTCCTTTATTGAGCCCATCTTTGCATGAAATGTTCTCATAAGCAAAAGCTTTAAGGTTGCTATTGCAGGGAATGGCCCCAAGGTGTCAGGACTTTTTCATGCCCAGTTGTGATTACCTTGAAAGCAAAAACTTCCAAGTTTTAACTCAAGACTGTAATTTAATATGGAATGTACCTGAAGAAACACCCAAAAGCTTGTGTGTTCTTCCTGAACATTCTTATTTATTTATTTTAATAATTTAATGTATTTTTTCACCATACCATGTGGCATGTGGGATTTTTTGTTCCCCGACCAAGTATTGAACCCTCGCCCCCTGCATTTGAAGCACAGAATCTTAACCACTGGACTGCAGGGAAGTCCCCCTAAGCATTATTTTTTTAAATTAGCCTTTATTTCCTATTGTAGTAACATTGATATACTATGTGTTGCTGGTGGCACTGAATGTATTTTCTATTCTGTTGTTGTTCAGTTGCCAAGCCAAAAGCATTCCCTTTTCTCCAGGCCCTGTTATACTGGCAAGACATCTATTTGTATATACATAAGTGTATAAATGTAAATATCTAGGTACATAGATATAGAAATGTCTATATAGAGATATAAATGTCTAGGTACATAGATATACAAATGTCTATATGCATAGAAATGTACATTCTAGGTACATAGATGTACAAATACCTAGGTTCATAGAGACATAACATATCTATATACATAGGCATATAAATAACTATGTACATATAGACATAAATATCTATGTACATACAGATATATCTATTATAGATACATATAGACATAGATATCTATATACATAGACATGTAAATATCTGTATACGCAGAGGATGGTTACACAGTGGACAATGAAAGAGACCACCTTATAGACAAAATAAGTGATACAGATAGTGGCATTTATAAGAGCATACTAGGAGAGAGCAACATAAACAATTTCAAACAAAGAGAACACAGCTAAGCAAGATGCATGTGACTAGTTTTAATCTGATGGCACTAAACCAACAAGTCCACAGGGGGTCAGTAGATGATGGCAAAGTCTGGAAGGGTGAGATAGTGAAAACAAATTAAATGTTTCATCTTTGTTTACAAAGTATAGCTTATAAATTTTTGGATTCATACTCGTTACCTCCTAAAGTATGTATCATCCTATATATCCTCATATGCCCACATGCAAACTGTTTCAACTCAAATCAAGCATAACTCCAACTTGTTGCAACTCTAGTTAGTCAATTGTTGCAATTTCATGAAAAAGGCACATTGTGATTCTTTCGTATAGACCAGTAATGGTTGGGATTTCTGTCTAATGTTTTTTAGGGTCCTTAGAAATCATTTAAAATTTCAACTCTTCTCCCTGCTTCACCTTGTTCTGATTCAATTGACATTGGAAAAGTTATGGAAAGAGTGTTTAGTATAATCTGAACTCACCAGGTATCTATTGTTTGGTGTACATGAAGATCTGAGAAGTAGACTTTGATGGATGTAAAAAGAAACATTGTGGATATAGAACATAATTAGAAATTGCGAGAGTCATTTGACCAGAAAGCAATCACAATGGATCAACTTCATCTCCCACACCCATGAGGACAAGTTTATATTGGTAATAACATCAGCAACTGAGGAGTTAAAGTGTTATCACTGTGAAAATTGATTATGAAAATAAATCTATGAAATGTTTTCATAGATAGAACACAACTTTCCAAGAGGCTTTAAGTTTCAGGTAAATGTTTTATTATTTGAAATCTTGAGTGGATTACAGACTCTGTAAGTTTTACAGACTGTTCAAAGTTACATTCTGTTCCATCCCAGACTGAATGCATTACCTTTTGGTTCATGCACTTGTGACATCCTTAATCAGACTTAGAGACAATCTGTGTTGGAGAGTGTTCTAAACCAATGTGTGCGTACTAGCTGCAGGTCTGACAAGAAACATTCACTCTCATGTTGTTGTAGTTGCTGTTCAGTTGCTAAGTTGTGTCTGACTCTTTGTGACCCCATGGACTGCAGCACGCCAGGAATCCCTGCCCATCACCATCTCCTGGAGATTGTTCAAACTGCTGTCCATTGAATCAGTGATTCCATCCAACCATCTCTTCCTCTGTCATCCCCTTCTCCATTTGCCTTCAGTCTTTCCCAGCATCAGGGTCTTTTCCAGTGGGTCGGCTCTTCACATCAGGTGGCCAAAGGATTGGAACTTTGGTTTCAGCATCAGTCCTTCCTATGAATGTTCAGGGCTGATTTCCTTTAGGATTGACTGGTTTGATCTCCTTGCAGACCCAGGGACTCTCAAGAGTCTTCTCTAGCACCACAATTCAAAAGCATTAGTTCTTCAGTGCTCTGCCTTCTTTGTGGTCCTACTCTCATGTCCATACATGACTACTGCAAAAACCAGTAGCTTTTACTCTCACATATGGGATATCAAATTTGTTTTTACATATTGCCTGCTATATTTAGGCTCTTGGTTCATACTTCATGTAACCATGTAGTGTTGTGTTTAAATTCAACTTGAAACAAAGCTTTAAGAATGTTTTGCCTACCAGTAGCGTTCTATTTTCACCAGCACCTCTTACCTTGGTGTGACATCTCAAAAGTCAGAAACTCTTACATGTTGATATGAAAATCAATTTCATTTTAGCAGAGTTTAAACAGAGAAGTGAAGAAATCAGGGTGCCTATTTTATCAGGTTTCTCCAGGCAGAAAATTGAAGCTTGATGTTGTTCAGTTGCTCAGTCGTGTCCAACTCTTTGCAACCCCATAGACTGCAGCATGCTGGGCTTTCCTGTCCTTCACCATCTACCAGAGTTTGCTCAAACTCATGTCCATTAGGTCAGTGATGCTATCCAACCATCTCGTCCTCTGTCATCCCCTTCTCCTCCTGCCCTCAGTCTTGAAATTGAAACTGTTAGAAGGCAGAGTTCATGCAGCTTATGGACTCCTTGACTCAATTTTTTTGGCAAGAATTTTCTTACCAAATTTCTTACTTATTTTTTCAAGTGTGACCTTTCATTCATATAATAGCAAATAACAGAATTAGAAGAAACTAATTTGAAATGATGGATTGTTTCTACCCTGACAGTCTGAACACAAAGGAACCAATGGGAACCACAAAGATCTGGGGGCCAAGCTTTTAAGAATTTTTAGGTTGGCAAATACTAACTAATATGCTTTCAATTTCAACAATTTTTATTCTGATAAAGAATATCCTTTTCTAGAAGGCTTCCAGTGTGGCTGCCTCCTGCTGGAAGCCTGGGCGAAGGAATCAGGGTACTTTCTGTCTGTCTTTACAAGACACTGGTCTCAACCCTAAGAAATCCCTGGATCTCCCCTGGATCCTGACCACCACGTGCCCAAAGATACTGATAACAGTTTTGTTTTGCCTGTTAAAGTGTTTAATGATAAAGATTCTTTTGGTTTCCTGATGTGGGTGACATGTGGAGCCCAGTAATTTTTTCTTTAAGAAGCTTACTTGCTAGCTCCCACATGAGGGTGAGGCCCCTGTCCAATGATAAGAGACGCTGCATGTGTATGACCTGTGCCTCCAGGGAAAACAACTTTACGCTAGTTTAAACCTGACTAAGTTCTGTCTGCATGGTAGATTTAGACCTCTGTGTCTTGTCTAGGGGCTTCCCTGGTGGCTCAGATGGTAAAGAATCCGCATGCAGTGCAGGAGACCTGGGTTTGATCTCTGGATCGGGAAGATCCCCTGGAGGAGGGAATGGCCACCTGGAGAATCCCATGGACAGAGGAGCCTGGAGGGCTATAGTCAGACATGTCTGAACAATGAACACTTTGACTTTTCAATCGTGTCTGCAGTGATTATGTTTAGACAAGACTGCTTGCTTTCTGCAATGAGAATATTGACACCTGACCATGTTCTGTGTGCACGGGGACGTGGAGACCTGGGTGCGGACTGGGTCTGGCCTCCGTCCTGGCAAACTCCGTGCCTGTGTCTGAATGTCAGTGCTCAGAGGTCTGGGGTCTGGAGCTGAGGTGGGCTTCTCTGGGTAATGTGCCCTCCTCTGAGTGGGGTTCCATGGCCCTCCCAGGGGTCAGTGCTGCAGTAGGGCTCTTAGTCTTTCCTCCTGCCAGGCTCACCTGCCCTGAGGCTCATGGAGACTCCTCAGGTGGGCTACTTGGTAATTATTCCAGTTTTCCAGCACATTCAGTTTGAGTAGGGGGGCAGGTTCACCTGGTTAATTGATTCCAGGGTACAAGGGTCAGGCAAAAAACCAACGGGCAGCTGGTGAATTTGCTGTGATCGCCTTCCCATCGGCCGTCCCTGCTTAGCAGAGACCAGACCTGCCCCTCGTCTTCTAGCCCTGCGCCTGGTGTGTTTTCTCAACACCTCAGTGGGAAAACAAAGAATGGAGCCTGCTGGAACCAAGGCAGTGTGTTCAGCATTATCGTGACAGCTGTAAAAACAGTATCAGACAGAACGAAAGGGCAGCAGAGGGGGACTTCTCTGGGACGAGAGAAGTTTCTAGGAACCCACTTGTTTCCGCCTTTGGGGCCCAGCCATCAGGGACCTGGTGTCCTAACCAAGAGTCATGCGGCCCCAGATGCAGGGTTCGGGGACTGTGTGGGTCTCACCCCATGCACACAGGTCCGGATCCTGTGCCCAGAGACCCCGTGTCTGCTCTTCACCTCTGTGTGTCTTGCCCCTTGGAGATCCCCAACATCTGAATGGAGGGTGTTGCCCTGATTAACCTGTTGTTTTTCTCTTCTCTTCATCTTGGGACATTCACATGAGGTCAGGCACCTTTGAATGGGTTGCTGCTCTGTGTTCTGCTGAGTGAAAACCTTTGGTGGTGTCATATTAATATCATAGTGTATCACAGACCTAATCTGTAGGGTCGCCACTGTCTGGGGTCCCATAGATGGATTTTCAGTAATTTAATTTTTATTTTCTATTGGATTCAGGTTGATTTCCATTGTTTTATTAGTTTTAGTTGTACAGGAACTTAATTTGATTTTACATAAGAGTGAATCTATTTTTTTTCCATTTTTTTCCTCATATAGATTATTACAGTCTCTTTAGTAGAGTTCCCTGTTCTTTTCACTAGGTCCTATTTGCTTATCAATTTGTTAGATCTTAGTGTGTATATAAATCCTAAACTCTTAATTACCCTTTCTTTATAACTTTGTTTTGATAATCATGATTTGATTTTCTCAGGCTGTGAAGTCCATTTTGTACATTAGTCATTGGTATGAATTTATAGACTACGCCTGTAAGTGATATCTCATGATATTTGTCTTTCTGTCTCTGAGTTCCCTCACTTGGTGCGATGATTTCTTAGCACACCCATGCTGCTGACAGCATCCTTGTTTCACTCTGTTTTATGGTTGAGTGGTGTTCCTGTGTAGATGTACCGCCTTGTCTTCACTTTGCTTTCAGTGGACCTTTTGGTGGATTCCATGTCTTGCCTATTGAAATAGCACTGCCCTGAAAATCAAGGTGCACGTGTCATTTTGAATGGTGATTTTCTGTGGACCTACACTTCCCTAATAGCTCAGTTGGTAAAGAATCCAGCTGCAATGCAGGAGACCCCAGTTCGATTCCTGGGACAGGAAGATCCACCGGAGAAGGGGTGGGCTACCCACTCCAGTATTCTTGGGCTTCCTTTGTGGCTCAGCTGGTAAAGAATCTGCCTGCAATGCGGGAGACCTGGACTTGATCCCTGGGTTGGGAAGATCCCCTGGAGAAGGGAAAGGCTACCCACTCCAGTGTTCTGGCCTGGAGAATTCCATGGACTGTATAATCCATAGGGTTGCAAAGTGTCAGACATGACTGAGTGCCTTTCACTTCACATTCTCTGGACCTAGGCCCATGAGTGGGAGTGCAGGGTCATATGACACCTCTATGTCTTGTATTTCTTGGAAGCTTCATGCTGTTTTCCATAGTGGCTTCACCATTTACATTCCCAAAAACATTGTAAGAGGATTTCATTTTCTGCATATTCTTTGCAGATCTTTTATTTTATTTATTTATTTAATCTTTATTCTTTGTAGATCATTTTGATGATGGCCACTGTGACCAGCATGAGGTGATACCTTATTGTAGTTTTGATTGGCATTGATTTAATAATTATTGGTGTGGAGTATCTTTCCGTGTGCTTTTATTATTTTATACTTTGTGAGTACAATTTATCTCTTGAAACTGGCTTCTTGAAACTTGGCCCTGTTTGGAATTCTTTTCTGGTGAAATACCCCGGACATTTCTTGAGGGCAGATGTCATTTAAAGCCCTGTCAAACTTGTGACTATTTAGAGCCCTTCAGCACCTGTTTTATGGCTTCCCTGCTCACTCAGTGGTAAAAGAATCCACCTACAATGCAGGAGACTTTCAGGAGACCTGGGCTCAATCCCTGGGTTGGGAAGATTCCCTGAAGAAGGAAATGGCAAACCACTCCAGTATTCTTGCCTGGAGAATCCCATGGACAAAGGAGCCTGGCAGGCTACAGTCCATGGGGTTGCAAAGAGTTGGACATGACTGAGCAACTAAACAACAGCAGCAGTACCGGTTTTGACAATTAAATATTGATCTGCACCAGCTAATTACTTTCCATTTTGGTAACCATAAGTTTCTGAGTCTGTGAACCTGTTTGCCTTTTGTAATGATGTTCATTTGTATCCATTTTTAGATTCCACAGAAGTGATACTCTCTATTATCTGTCTTTCCCTTTCTCAGTTATTTCACTTAGTTTGATCACCTCTAGTTTCTTCCCTGTAACTGGAAATGGCATTATTTCATCCTTCTTTATGTCTGAGCAATATTGCATTGTGTATATGTACCTCATTTTCTGTATCCGTTCGTCTGTCCCTGTACACTTAAGTTGCTCCCCTGTCTTGGCTATTGTACCTAGTGCTGCCATGATCTTTGGAGTGCAGGTGTCTTTTAAAATTTTGCTTTTTTTCTGGATCTACTTCTAGGTATTGGATTTCTGGGTCACTGGGTACCTCTATGCTTAGTTTTTAAAAGAACCTCCATAATGTTCTACCTAATGGGTGTACCAATTTACATTCCCACCAACAGTGTAGGAGGGTTTCTTTCTTTCCACACCCTCTGCAGAATTTATTGTTGTAGGTTTTTGATGTGGCCATTCTGACCAATGTGAGGTGATGCCTCATGGTACATTTTATTTGCCTTTCTCAAAGAACTAGTGATGCTGAGCATCTTTTCATGTGCTTTATGACCGTCTCTGTGACCTCTTTAGAGAAACATGCATTTAGACCTTTGGCTGCTTTTTGTTGTTGTTGTTGAGTTTTTTTTTTTTTTTTAATTGAGCTATACTAATAATTTGTGTGTGTTGGAGAGAAAGTTCTTGTGAAATCAACCCTGAATATTCTTTGGAAGGACTGAAGCTGAAGCTCCAATCTTTTGGCCATGTGATGCAAAGAATTGACTCATTGGAAAAGACCCTGAGGCTGGGAAAGATTGAGGACAGGAGGAGAAGCAGTCAGCACAGGATGAGATGTTTGGATGCCTTTACCCACTCAACAGACATGAGTTTGAGCAAACTTCCAGAGATAGTGAGGGACAGGGAGGCCTGGTGTGCTGCAGTCCATGAGGTCACAAAGAGTCAGACATGACTTAGCAACCGAACAACTACAAAAACCTGAATCCTCCTGATTATTAACTGCCTAGCAATTCAGCTGGCATTTAATATTCAGCTGTATAGTATGAAAAGACAAAAATATATGACACTGAAAGATGAATTCCCCTGGTTGGTAGGTGCTCAATATGCTACTGGAGAAGAGTGAAGAAATAAATCCAGAAGGAATGAAAAGGCTAAGTAAAAACAGAAACAGTTGGGGGTGTGTCTGGTGGTATAAGTAAAGTCCGATTCTGTAAAGAGCAATATTGCATAGGAACCTGGAATGTTAGGTCCATGAATCAAGGCAAATTGGAAGTGGTCAAAGAGGAGAGGACAAGAGTGAACATCGACATTCTAGGAATCAGCGAACTAAGGTGAACTGGAATGGGTGAATTTAACTCAGATGACCATTATATCTACTACTGCAGGCAGGAATCCCTTAGCAGAAGTGGAGTAACCATCATAGTCAACCAAAGAATCTGAGATGCAGTAATTGGATGCAATCTCAAAAACGACAGAATGATCCCTGTTCGTTTCCAAGGCAAACCATTCAATATCACGGTAATCCAAGTCTATGCCCCAACCAGTAACGATGAAGAAGCTGAAGTTGAACAGTTCTATGAAGACCTACAAGACCTTCTAGAACTAACACCCAAAAAAGATGTCCTTTTCATTATAGGGGACTGTGATGCAAAAGTAGGAAGTCAAGAAATACCTGGATTAACAGGCAAATTTGGCCTTGGAGTACAGAATGAAGCAGGGCAAAGGCTAATAGAGTTCTTCCAAGAGAATGCACTGGTCATAGCAAACACTGTCTTCCAACAACACAAGAGAAGACTCTACACATGGACATCAACAGATGCATGACACTGAAATCAGATTGATTATATTCTTTGCAGCCAAAGATGGAGAAGCTCTATACAGTCAGTAAAAACAAGACCGGGAGCCAACTGTGACTCAGATCACGAACTCGGTATTGCCAAATTCAGAGTGAAATTGAAGAAAGTGGAGAAAACCACTAGACCATTCAGGTATGACCTAAATCAAATCCCTTATGACTATACAGTGGATGAGAGAAATAGATTTAAGGGACTAGATCTGATAGACAGAGTGCTTGATGAACTATGGATGGAGGTTCATGGCATTGTAGAGGAGACAGTGATCAAGACCATCCCCAGAAGTACAGAAAAGAAAAAGAAATACAAAAAAGCGAAATGGCTGTCTGAGGAGGCCTTACAAATAGCTGTGAAAGAGGGAAGTGAAAAGCAAAGGAGAAAAGGAAAGATATATGCATTTGATGCAGAGTTCCAAAGGATAGCAAGGATAGATAAGAAAGCCTTCCTCAGCAATCAGTGCAAAGAAGTAGAGGAAAACAATAGAATGGGAAAGACTAGAGATCTCTTCAAGAAAATTAGAGATACCAAGGGAACATTTTATGCAAAGATGAGTTCAATAAAGGACAGAAATGGTAGGGACCTAAGAGAAGCAGAAGATATTAAGAAGAGGTGGCAAGAATACACAGAAGAACTGTACAAAATAGATCTTCATGACTCAGATAATCATGATGGTGTGATCACTCACCTAGAGCCAGACATCTTGGAGTGTGAAGTCAAGTGGGCCTTAGGAAGCATCACTACGAACAAAGCTAGTGGAGGTGATGAAATTCCACTTGAGCTATTTCAAATCCTAAAAGATGATGCTGTGAAAGTGCTGCACTCAATATGCCAGCAAATTTGGAAAACTCAGCAGTGGCCACAGGACTGGAAAAGGTCAGTTTTCATTCCAATCCCAAAGAATGGCAATGCTAAAGACTGCTCAAACTAACCCACAACTGCACTCATCTTATATGCTTGCAAAGTAATGCTTAAAATTCTCCAAGCCAGGCTTCAGCAATACGTGAACCGTGAACTTCCAGATGTTAAAGCTGGTTTTAGAAAAGGCAGAGGAACTAGAGATCACATTGCTAACATCTGCTGGATCATGAAAAAAGTAAGAGAATTCCAGAAAAACATCTATTTCTTCTTATTGACTATGCCAAAGTCTTTGACTATGTGGGTCACAATAAACTGTGGAAAATTCTGAAAGAGATGGGAATACCAGACCGCCTGACCTGCTTCTTGAGAAACCTGTATGTAGGCCAGGAAGCAACAGTTAGAACTGGACATAGAACAACAGACTGGTTCCAAATAGGAAAAGGAGTATGTCAAGGCTGTATATTGTCAGCCTGCTTATTTAACTTATATGTAGAGTACATCATGAGAAATGCTGGGCTGGAGGAAGCACAAGCTGGAATCAAGATTGCCAGGAGAAATATCAATAACCTCAGATATTCAGATGACATCACCCTTATGGCACAAAGAGAAGAACTGAAGAACCTCTTGATGAAAGTGAAAGAGGAGAGTGAAAAAGTTGGTTTAAAGCTCAACATTCAGAAATCTAAGATCTTGGCATCCGGTCCCATCACTTCATGGCAAATAGATGGGGAAACAGTGGAAACCGTGGCTGACTTTATTTTTTGGGGCTCCAAAATCACTGCAGATGGGGATTGCAGCCATGAAATTAAAAGACTGTTACTACTTGGAAGAAAAGTTATGAGCAACCAAGACAGCATATAAAAAGCAGACATATTACTTTGCCAACCAAGTTCCATCTAGTCAAGGCTATGGTTTTTCCAGTGGTCATGTATGGATGTGAGTGTTGGACTATAAAGAAAACTGAGCACAGAAGAATTGGTGCTTTTGAACTGTGGTGTTGGAGAAGACTCTTGAGAGTCCCTTGGACTGCAAGGAGATCCAACCAGTCCATCCTGAAGGAGATCAGTCCTGGGTGTTCATTGGAAGGACTGATGTTGAAGCTGAAACTCCAATACTTTGGCCACCTGACGTGAAGAGCTGACTCATTTGAAAAGACCCTGATGCTGGGAAAGATTGAGGGCAGGAGGAGAAGGGGACTACAGAGGATGAGATGGTTGGATGGTATCACTGACTCGATGGACATGGGTTTGGGTGGACTCTGGGTGTTGGTGATGGACAGGGAGGCCTGGCATGCTGCAGTTCATGGGGTTGCAAAGAGTCAAACATGACTGAGTGACTGAACTGAACTGAACTAGGGTTAGAAAAATTGTTTGATATAGGCGCCCTGGGATCGCATCTGATTTTAGTCCTAGAGAAGGCACAACTCATGAGTGTAGCGCATCTTCTGTGGAAATTAACATTTGGTTAGCTATTGCTATAGGTATAACAACCCAATTATCTACTTCCAAATCCCCTGGCTTTAACTCTCATGTTGGAATTATATAGGAGTCAAAATTCAAGTCTTCATAATCTGTATATTCATAGCTTCAATATCTTTGGTGACTGATAGTTTATACCGTAAGGCATGGAGTGTTAATTTTGCCTATTTTTTAAAAAATTTTGCCTATTATGTATAAAATTTATAGGGATAGAAGGGCAATTAAGATGAAAATAATAGCTGGTAAGATTGTTCAGATAGTCTCTACTTCTTGTGTGTCTATAGTGCTAGTGTGTGTAAGTTTTGTTGTCAGAATAAGTGAGATAATATAAACTGCTAATGAGCTGATTAAGAAAACAATTACTAATGTGTTATCATGAAGTGTGAGAATTCTTCTATGATGGCTGATGTTGCATCTTGAGAGTCTAGTTGTAGAGGATATGCCATTGATATATACAGATTTTTCACCTATAACTTAACTTCAACAAAGTGATATAATATTTTACTAATATCTCATAAATAGAGAAAGACATCATGGTTATGATGTTGGCTTGAAATAAGTATTTAGGGGTTCGATTCCTTCCTTATTTATTTTAAACTAATGCGCATAGGTTCTTTGAATGTGTGATACCGTTGGTCCTGTTAAGACCTCGTCTTGATGCAAATGCTTCTCAGATAATAAGAATTATTGGTATTACTACGGTTAAAGAAATGAATGGGCCTATAGATGAAATAGTATTTCATACTGTGTATGCACCTGGGTAGTCAGAATATTGTTCTGGTATTCCAAACAGGCCTAGAAAGTGTTTTTGAAAAAGGTTATGTTAACATCTACAAATACACTTATGAAGTGAATTTTTGCTCATATAAAGTTGAGTATAGCCTGAGAATAATGAGATTCGGTGGAGAAAGCCCCCTGTAATAGCAAAGCTCCCACTGAAAGTACATAATGCAAGTATGTAGCTACATAGCATGTATCATGAAGAAAATGTCTATAAAGATGAATTAGCAAGGATAATTCCTATTATCCCTCTGACTGTGAAAAGAAATATAAAACCTAGGACTCACATTATAGCTGGGGGTCATTTAATGTTACTGTCATGAGGCATTGCTAATCAGCTGAACATTTTTACTCTTGTTGGCCTGGTAATAATTATAGTGGCTGATGTGAAATAGGCTCTTGTGATAGGTTACAATATGTGAAATCATCCTAAATCCTGGAAAAATCAAAATATATACTTCAGAGTGTCTGAAAAATCAGATCAATGTTGATACAGTATTGGGTCCTCTCTTCCTTCAGGATCAAAGTAAGCTGTATTTAGATTTCAGTCTGTTAATAGCATAGTAAAAATACCAGCTGCCAATACAGTTAGTCATAGTAATATGGCTGTGATTAGGACTGATCATATGAATAACAGTGTTTGATGTTGGAATATGGCAGAGGTTTATATTAATGGTTGTAGTAATAAAGTTGATAGCACCCAAGACAGAAGAAACAACTGTTAGGTGTAGAGAAAAAATAGTAAAGTCTACTTAAGCTCCAGCATGAGCTAGATTTCTGGCTAAAGGTGTAGACAGCTCAGCCTGTGCCAGTGCCTGCTTCAGCTATTGGTGATGCAAGCAGGAAGAGGAAAGAGGGAGGGAGAAGTCAGAAGCTTATTTATTCAGGGAAAAGCTATATCATGAACTCCAGTTATTAGAGAAACTAATCAGTTACCAAAGCCTCCAATCATAATAGGTAGTACTATAACGCAAATTATTACAAATGCATGAGCTGTTACAATTACATTGTAAATTTGGTCATCTCCAAGTCGAGTTCCAGGTTGGCCCAACCCAGCCCAGATTAACAACCTTGGGGCTGTGCCTACTGTTGCCAGCCAAAATCTTGGCCTTCTTCGCCCACTGATGCTGAACGAAAAATATGGAGACCGGGTTTGGAGGAAATAGAAAGGTGGCTTTTATTGTTAGCTGGCAGAGAGGAGAAATGCAGTAGGCTTATGCCTCGAGAGCTGTGCCCTGCCCCCCATGAGGAATCTAGGGGCTTATAGAAGGCAAGAGCTCACAGTCAGGGATCAGTGATGAGAAACAAAGGGGATAGGATCTTGATTTCTTCCTTTTGCATTGTTTCAAAGACAGTAGGAGACTGACATCAATAACCCAGTAATTGAGTCTGGCATTCGGTGACTCTGTGGCCTTCTTTGTGATACGTAACTACAAGGGGAAGAGTGTTCTGAGGGTAAACACCAGATAGGGGATATATTTAGCGCAGAGTCAAAGGAACATAGGTGCCAAGTGTAGCTTCTGCAGAGTTTAGGGACAGAAAAGCAAACTTAGTCCCAGACATTCAGCGTGAGGAGCAGTTACAGGAAAAAGAAAAGTTAGGAATGTTCAGGCCTGCTCACTCTTCTCTTTATCTTCTTTGTTGTCAGAAAAGAAAGGAGAGAAACTCATTCCTCCTTTTTCCCTTTCACTGCAACACTGCCTTCCTGGCTCAAGCACCAAAGAGTAAGTATACAGTACTGATATCTTTACAGTTAGTTGAAAATAATCAGCGGTTAATGAACATAGGCAGAATGGCTGAGTAAGCTTTAGACTGTAAATCTAAAGACAGGGGTTTAATCCACTTTTTTTTACTAAGTCCTGTGATGAATATTTCACGTTGAATTGCAAATTCAAAGAAGCAGGTTCAATTTGCTGGGACTTATACCTTTTTTTTTTTTTTTCTTTTTTCCTTTTGCAACAAAAGTAGGTTGAAGCCAGTTGACCAGGGTATTTAGCTGTTAACTAAAAGTTCGTGGGGTTATAGCCCACCAATCTAGAGAGGGTTTAGCTTGAAGTGGCTGGTTTGCATTCAATTGATGTAAGATATAATCTTGCAAACCTTATGAACAGGAATTAAGTAAATTATACTTGCTTAGGGCTTTGAAATATAAGGAACATCCCTGTAGTACAGGAATTTTCCTGTAGTTCATACAATAAAGAATCTGCTTGCAATGCAGGAGACCTGGGTTCCATCCATGGATCGGGAAGATCCTCTGGAGAAGGGAATGGCAATCCACTCCAGGATTCATGCCTGGAGAATCCCATGGACAGAGGAGCCTGGTGGGCTACAGTCTATGGGATCGCAAAGAGTCGGACATGACTGAGCGACTAAGCACACAGCACACAGGGCATGAAGGCTCTTGGTCTAGTTAACCTAAATTCCTATTCCAGCACTGAGAGAATTGGTGTTATGGGTAGAAATGTTGTGGCTATTGCAGTTATTGTGGGTAGGAGTGTTACTTGTTTCACAGTGTAAAATCCTCATGTTTTCTCTGTTATTTGTGGAGAGGAATAAGGTTAGTGCCCTGGAGTGTGAGAGTCACATGTTGGAGTGCAGTAGTGCCGTGCTTGCTATTACTGTTGGTAAAATAATGCTTTTTTTGGTTGTTGTTAGTTTTTCAATAATTATTCATTTGGATCTGAATCCTAATAGTGGTGGGAGGCCTCCTATTGATAATAGGGTGATGAGGATAAGGGTTGTTATGATTGGTATTTTGTTGCATGTATGTGATAGTGATAATGTGGTGGTGGTGGAGTTGGTCATGAACATTCTGAATATGGTGGAAGTTAAGATAATATAACCAGGTTTAGTGGAGAAGGCAATGGCAACCCACTCCAGTACTCTTGCCTGGAGAATCCCATGGACGGAGGAGCCTGGTAGGCTGCAGTCCATGGGGTTGCTAAGAGTCGGATACGACTGAGAAACTTCACTTTCACTTTTCACTTTCATGCATTGGAGAAGAAATGACAACCCACTCCAGTGTTCTTGCCTGGAGAATCCCAGAGATGGCAGAGCCTGGTGGGCTGCCGTCTATGGGACTGCAGAGTCGGACACGACTGAAGCAACTTAGCAGCAGCAGCAGCAGCCAGGTTTAGTGCTGTCAGAGTGGGATTACATAATAGGATGGTGTTTATACATCCTATGTGGGCCGTTGATGACTAGGCTGTGATTTTTCATACTGCATCTGATTTCACCATCCTCAGCCTCCAATTATAGTGGATAATGTGGATATAGCTTGTATCAACGTGGGCTTCCCTGGTGTCTCAGATGATAGAGAATCTGCCTGCAATGTGGAAGACCTGGGCTTGATCCCTGGCTTGGGAAGATCCCCTGGAGGAGAGCATGGCAACCAGCTCCACTATTCTTGCCTGGAGAATGCCCACAGCAGAAGAGCCTGGTGGGATACAGTCCCTGGAGTCAAAAAGAGTCAGATACGGCTGAGCGACTGTCCTGCACACAGTACACTATTAAATTAATTGATGGTGAAGTTTGGTATAGCACAGACATGGGTGCAAGTTTTTGTCATGCTCATAGGATGAAGCCAGATGTTAGTAAAATGTCTTGTATACCTTCTGGTACTCCATTGTGAAATGCAGATATTTCCAGTTTTATTCATAAGGCTATTGTTATTAATATGGATGCTATTGGATTAAATAGTTTTGTGACAGTCCATTGGCCTGAGAATAATAGATAATGACAGTTATCATGAGTCATATTGATGTGGTGGATTGTGTCAAGTATTTAGTTGATGCTTCTGTTGCTCCTGGGTAAAATTTATTTATTATGATGGGGATCATGCCTAATGTATTTATTTCAAAGCCAAATCAGATAAGTAATCAATGGAGATAATTATAATGACAATAAATCCTGAGAAAATAGTTGATAGGATAATGATAAAGATGATGGGACTTATTAGTACAGAAAGGGTATAAATGAACATTTTTGGGGTACAGGCCCAATAGTTTAATTAGCTGACCTTACTTATAGAATGTGGTGTAATTTGGTAGCACAAAGAACTTGGGATTCTTAGGGGTCTGTTCAATTCCTGTAATTCTAGATATAAGAGGATTTAAATCCCTATTATTTACTCTCTCAAAGTAACTCTAGTCAGACACATTTCTTATGCTTGTGGAAGAGTAGTTGATAATAGGATGGATAAGGATATGTGTCATATGCATAGGGCTTAGTGTTACGGATAGAAAATATTTGTGAGTAAATGTATTCATGGGCATGTTGGAATCAGGGGTATAATGCTCAAATTCATAGGAAGGAGACTGTTAATAATAGTGATTTAGTTCCGTTCAGTTGCTCAGTCATGTCCAACTCTTTGTGACCCCATGGACTGCAGCATGCCAGGCCTTCTGTCCATCACTGACTCCTGGAGTCCACCCAAATCCATATCCATTGAGTCAGGGATGCCATCCCACCATCTCATCCTCTGTTGTCCCCTTCTCCTCCTGCCTTCAACCTTTCCCAGCATCAGGGTCTTTTCCAATGGTCAGTTCTTCACATCAGGTGGCCAAAGTATTGGAGTTTCAGCTTTAGCATCAGTCTTTCCAGTGGATATTCAGGACTGATTTCCTTTAGCATGGACTGGTTGTATCTCCCTGGAGTCTGAGGGATTCTCAAGACTTCTCCAACACCACAGTTCAAAAGCATCAATTCCTCAGTGCTCAGCTTTCTTTATAATACAATTTCACATCCATACATGACCACTGGAAAAATCATAGCTTTAACTAGACAGATCTTTGTCAACAAAGTAGTGTCTGTGATTTTTAATACGCTGTCTAGGTTAGTCAAAACTTTTCTTCTGGGGAGCAAGCCTATTTTAATTTCATGACTACAGTCCCCATCTGCAGTGATTTTCAGTTCAGTTCAGTTCAGTCGCTCAGTCGTGTCCGATTCTTTGAGACCCCATAAACCGCAGCACACCAGGCCTCCCTGTCCATCACCAACACCCGGAGTCCACCCAAACCCATGTCCATTGAGTTGGTGATGCTACCCAACCATCTCATCCTCTGTCATCCCCTTCTCCTCCTGCCCTCAATCTTTCCCAGCATCAGGGTCTTTTCAAATGGGTCAGCTCTTCGCATCAGGTGGCCAAACTATTGGAGTTTCTGCTTCATTGTCAGTCCTTCCAATGAACATTCAGGGCTGATCTCCTTTAGGATGGACTGGTTGGATCTCCTTGCAGTCCAAGGGACTCTCAAGAGTCTTCTCCAATACCACAGTTCAAAAGCATCTGTTTTTCTGTGCTCAGCTTTCTTTATAGTCCAACTCTCACATCCATACATGACCACTGGAAAAATCATAGCCTTGACTGGACGGACCGTTGTTGACAAAGTAGTCTCTGCTTTTTAATATGCTGTCTTGGTTGCTCATAACTTTCCTTCCAAGTAGTAGGAGTCTTAATTTAATGGCTGCAGTCACCATCTGCAGTGATTTTGGAGCCCCCAAAAATAAAGTCAGCCACTGTTTCTCCATCAATTTGCCATGAAGTGATGGGACCAGATGCCATGATTTTAGTTTTCTGAATGTTGAGTTTTAAGTCAACATTTTCACTCTCCTGTTTCACTTTTATCAAGAGGCTCTAGTTCATCTTCACTTTCTGCCATAAGGGTGGTGTCATCTGCATATCGGAGATTATTGATATTTCTCCTGGCAAACTGGATTCCAGCTTGTGCTTCTTCCAGCCCAGCATTTCTCATGATGTACTCTGCATGTAAGTTAAATAAGCAAGGTGACAACAACAGCCTTGACCTACTCTTTTTCCTATTTGGAACCAGTCTGTTGTTCCATGTCCAGTTCTAACTGTTGCTTCCTGACCTGCATACAGGTTTCTCAGGATACAGGTCAGGTGGTCTGGAATACCCATCTCTTTCAGAATTTTCCACAGTTTCTTGTGATCCACACAGTCAAAGGCTCTGGCATAGTCAATAAAGCAGAAATAGATGTTTTTCTGGAACTCTCTTGCTTTTCGATGATCCAGCGGATGTTGGCAGTTTGATCTCTGGCTCCTCTGTCTTTTCTAAACCCAGCTTGCACATCTGGAAGCTCACAGTTCACGTTTTGCTGACGCCTGGCAGAGCCCCCCCCCCCCCCCCCCGCAATAAATTCTGTCACTCTTTCCATTGTTTTCCCATCTATTTGCCATGAAGTGATGGGACTAGATGCCAGGATCTTAGTTTTCTGATTGTTGAGTTTTAAGCCAACTTTTTTCAAAGAGGGCGTTTGCTTTGACCAGTGCATTCTCTTGGCAGAACTCTATTAGCCTTTGCTGTGCTTCATTCTGTACTCCAAGGCCAAATTTGCCTGTTACTCGAGGTGTTTCTTGACTTTCTACTTTTGCATTCCAGTCTTACAAGTCTTCATAGAACTGTTCAACTTCAGCTTCTTCAGCAATACTGGTCAGGGCATAGCCTTGGATTACTGTGATATTGAATGGTTTGCCTTGGAAATGAACATAAATCATTCCGTCGTTTTTGAGACTGCATCCAAGTACTGCATTTCAGACTCTTTTGTTGACTATAATGGCTACTCCATTTCTTCTAAGGGATTTTTGCCCACACTAGTAGATATAATGGTTTCAATAATATGTGAAATGTTAACATCAAGATGTTCAAGCTGGTTTTAGAAAAGGCAGAGGAACCAGAGATCAGGTTGCCAACATTCACTGGATCATTGAAAAAGCAAGAGAATTCCAGAAAAATATCTATTTTTGCTTTATTGACTATACCAAAGTTTTGACTGTGTGGATCACAATAAATTGTGGAAATTTCTTAAAGAGATGGGAATACCAGACCACCTGACCTGTATGCAGGTCAGGAAGCAACAGTTAGAACTGGACATGGAACAACAGACTGGTTCCAAATAGGAAAAGGAGTACGTCATGGCTGTATATTGTCAGCCTGCTTATTTAACTTATATGCAGAGTACATCATGAGAAACGCTGGGCTGGAGGAAGCACAAGCTGGAATCAAGATTTCTGGGAGAAATACCAATAACCTCAGGTATGCAGATGACACCACCCTTATGGTAGAAAGTGAAGAACTGAAGAGCCCCTTAATGAAAGTGAAAGAGGAGAGTGAAAAAGTTTGCTTAAAGTTGAAAATTTAGAGGAGAAGGCAATGACATCCCACTCCAGCATTCTTGCCTGGAATATCCCAAGGTTGGAGGAGCCTGGTAGGCTACACTCCATGGGGTCACGAAGAGTTGGACACGACTGAGTGACGTCCCTTTCACTTTTCACTTTCTTGCATTGGAGAAGGAAATGGCAACCCACTCCAGTGTTCTTGCCTGGAGAATCCCAGGGATGGGGGAGCCTGGTGGGCTTCTGTCTACCGGGTCGCACAGAGTCAGACATGACAGAAGCGACTTAGCAGCAGCGTCTGCAACATTCAGAAAACTAAGATCATGGTATCTGGTCCCATCACTTCATGGCAAATAGATGGGGAAACAGTGGAAACAGTGACTGACTTTATTTTCTTGTGCTCCAAAATCACTGGAGATGGTGATTGCAGCCATGAAATAAAACGACGCTTACTCCTTTAAGAAAAGTTATGACCAACCTAGACAGCCTGTTAAAAAGCAGAGACAGTACTTTACAAACAAAGATCCGTGTAGTCAAGGGAATTGTTTTTCCAGTAGTCATGTATGGATGTAAGAGTTAGACTATAAAGAAAACTGAGCACTGAAGAACTGATGCTTTTGAGCTATGGTATTGGAGAATACTCTTGAGAGTCCCTTGGACTGCAAGGAGATCCAGCTGAAAGGTTGTTTCTGAAAGTAAGACGCTGGGATTCTTGGCCTCCGGAGGAGAGGAATTCAATCCAGGGCCAGAGATGAGGCTGGATTGCTCAGAGCTTTTGTGTAATAAAGTTTTATTAAAGTATAAAGGAGATAGAGAAAGCTTCTGACATAGGCGTCAGAAGGGGGCAAAAGAGTACCCTCCTCCTTCTCTTTAGCTGTATGTTATATAGTCACTCACAGTCTGTTAATGAAAAGAAAGGAGTGTCATAAAATTTAGAATGGCACCAGATAATTCATCCCTGGCCATAAAATGACTGACCTGAATCTTGTAGAAGAGCAGAATACCAACAAATAGTTTTGTTTACATAGATTAGGGGAACAATACCTGAGTAAGTAGGTTGGGCCATTTGGCAGAACTAACTTGAAGATAGAGTCTGGGGTACATTAACATAGCTTAAGACAACATTTCCATAAGAAAAAGCAAGGTATTGGTTAAATCAAGGTTTGAGAATAGTTAGCTTCAGATGAAACCAGGTGTCATGGCAACACAGCATTTTAAGAGAAACCTCCTTTTAAATTTGTATAGAGAAGAAAAATATCGCTAGTTTTTTTCCTCCTGCCACTTAAGAGAGATAAAAATGTCTGGCACTTGCAGCCTCTTTTCTCCATTTGGAGACCCCTGGCCTTCCTGCCTGTTACCCTCTCACAGCCAGTCCATCCTAAAGGTAATCAGTCCTGAATGTTAATTGGAAGGACTGATGTAGAAGCTGAAACTCCAATACTTTGGCCACCTGATGCAAAGAACTTACTCACTGGAAAAGACCCTGATGCTGGGAAAGAATGAAGGCAGGAGCAGAAGGGGACGACAGAGGATTAAATGGTTGGATGGCATCACGACTCAATGGACATGAATTTGAGTAAACTCTGGGAGTTGGTGATGGACAGGGAGGCCTGGTGTGCTGGAGTCCATGGAGTTGCAAAGTGTCGGGCATGACTGAGCCACAGAACTGACTGACTGATGTTTCTATCATATGCTGGAGCAGCAATTGCATCACACTCGAGTGACTCTGAGGAGATACCCCACGTCCAGGGGCAAAGGAGAAGCCCCAGAAAGATGGTACGAGGGGCACAATCACATTCAGAATCAAACCCCACACCTGCCAGAGACACTCAGAGGGCTCAAACGCACCCTATGCACACCAGGACCTCAGCCACACAGAGACTGAGACAGAACTGTGTCTGGGTGTGTCCTGAGGAGAAACGGGTCAGCAGTGGACTGCCGCAGGACCAGGGACTCTGGGTGCAGTAGACCTGGGTATGGCATAAGCCCTCTGGGAGAAGGTCACCAATAACCCACCACAGAGCCGCCAGAACGTCCACAGGACTGGGGAAACAGACTCTTGGAGGGCACAACAGAACCTAGTGCACACCAGGGCCCAGGAGAAAGGAGCAGTGACCCACAGGAGACTGACCAAGACGTGCCCGTGAGTGTCCAGGAGTCTCTGCTGGAGGCGTGGGTTGGTGGCGGCCTGCTGCAGGGTTGGGGGCCCTGACTGTAGCAGGGCCCGCATGGCATCTTTTGAAGGAGGTCGCCGTTATCTTCATCACCTCCACCATAGTTTGGCCTCAGGTCAAAAAACAGAGAGGGAACACAACCTTGCCCTTCAGCAGAAAACTGTATTTCCATCAGAGGGCAGACAGACTGAAAACCACAATCACAGAAAACTAACCAATCTGATCACATGGACCACAGCCTTGTCTAACTCAGTGAAACTATGAACCATGCTGTGTAGAGCCAGCCAAGACGAACGGGTCATGGTGGAGAGTTCTGACAAAACATGGGCCACTGGAGAAAGGAATGGCAAACCACTTCAGTATTCTTACTTTGAGAACCCCATGAGCAGTACAAAAAGGCAAAAAGATAGGACACTGAAAGATAAGCTCCCCAGGTCGGTAGGTATCCAATATGCTCCTGGAGATCAGTGGAGATATAACTCCAGAAAGAATGAAGAGACAGAGCCAAAGCAAAAGCAACACCGAGTTGTGGATGTGACTGGTGATGGAAGTAAAGTCCGATGCTGTAAAGAGCAATATAGCATAGGAACCTGGAACGTTAGGTCCATGAATCAAGGCAAATTAGAAGTGGTCAAACGAGATGGCAAGAGTGAACATTGACATTTCAGGAATCAGCAAAATAAAAAGGACTAGAATGGGTGAATATAATTCAGATGACCGTTATGTCTTTTGGGCAAGAATTCCTTAGAAGAAATGGAGTAGCCCTGATTGTCAACAAAAGAGTCTGATGCAGTACTTGGATGTAATCTCAAAAATGACAGAATGATCTCTGTTCATTTCCAAGGCGAACCATTCAATATCACAGTAATCCAAGTCTATGCCCCGACCAATAAGGCTGAAGAAGCTGAAATTGAATGGTTCTATGAAGACCTACAAGACCTTCTATAACTAACACCCCAAAAAGGTGTCCTTTTCATTAAAGGGGACTGGAATGCAAAATTAGGAAATCAAGAAATACCTGGAGTAACGGGAAAATTTAGCCTTGGAATGAAGCAGGGCAAACCCTGGAATTTTTGGAATTCCCAATAACCTTGGAATTTAGCCTACAGAATGAAGCAGGGCAAACCCTAATAGAGTTTTGCCAAAAGAATGCATTCATCATAGCAAACACCCTCTTCCAACAACACAAGGGAAGACTCTACATATGAACATCACCAGATGTCAATACCGAAATCAGGCTGATTATATTCTTTTCAGCCAAAGAAGGAGAAGCTCATTATAGTCAGCAAAAAGAAGACTGGGAGCTGACTGTGGCTCAGACCATGAACTCCTTATTGCCAAATTCAGACTTAAATTGAAGAAAATAAGAAAAACCACTAGACCATTCGGGTATGACCCAAATCAAAACCCTTATGACTATATAGTGGAAGTGACAAACAGATTCAAGGGATTATATCTGCTAGACAGAGTGCCTGAATAACTATGGATGGAGCTTTGTGACATTGTACAGGAGGCAGTGATCAAGGCCATCCCCAAGAAAAAGAAATGCAAAAAGGCAAAATGGATGTCTGAGGAGGCCTTACAAATAGCTCTGAAAAGAAGAGAAGCGAAAGGCAAAGGAGAAAAAGAAAGATATACCCATTTGAATGCAGAGTTCCAAAGAAGAGCCAGGAGAGATAAGAAAGCCTTTCTCAGTGATCAGTGCAAAGAAATTAGAGGAAAACAATAGAATGGGAAAGATTAGAGATCTCTTCAAGAAAATTAGAGATACCAAGGGAATATTTCATGCAAAGATGGGCACAATAAAGGACAGGAATGGTAGGGACCTAACAGAAGGAGAAGATATTAAGAAGAGATGGCAAGAATACACAGAAGAACTGGACAAAAAAGATCTTCGTGACGCAGATAATCACGATGGTGTGATCACTCACCTAGAGCCAGACATCCTGGAATGTGAAATCAAGTGGGCCTTAGGAAGCATCACTATGAACAAAGCTAGTGAAGGTGATGAAATTCCAGTTGAGCTATATCAAATCTTAAAAGATGATGCTGTGAAAGTGCTGTGCTCAATGTTCCAGCCAATTTATAAAACTTAGGAGTGGCCACAGGACTGGAAAGGTCAGTTTTCATTCCAGTCCCAAAGAAAGACAATGCCAAAGACTGCACTCATCTCACATGCTGGCAAAGTAATGCTCAAAATTCTCCAAGTCAGGCTTCAACGGAGCATGAACCGTGAACTTCCAGATGTTCAAGCTGGATTTAGAAAAGGCAGAGGGACCAGCGATGAAATTGCCAACAACCATTGAATCATCAAAAAAGCAAGAGAATGTCAGAAAAACATTTATTTCTGCTTTACTGACTATGCCAAAACTTTGACTGTTTGGATTACAACAAAGTGTGGAAAATTTTTCAAGAGATGGGAATACCAGACCACCTGACCTGCCTCCTGAGAAATCTGTATGCAGGTCAGGAAGCAACAGTTATAACTGGACATGGAATAACAGACTGGTTCCAGATAGGAAAAGGAGTATGTCATGGCTCTATATTGTCACCCTGTTTATTTAACTTATATGCAGAGTACATCATGCAAAATGCTGGACTGGATGAAGCACAAGCTGGAATCGAGATTGCTGGGAGAAATTTCAATAACCTCAGATATGCAGATGACACCACCCTTATGGCAGAAAGTGAAGAACTAAAGAACCTCTTGATGAAAGTGAAAGAGGAGAGTGAAAAAGTTGGCTTAAAAGTCAATATTCAGAAAACTAAGATCATGGCATCTGGTCCCATCACTTCATGGCAAGTAGAGGGGAAACAATGGAAACAGTGGTTGACTTTATATTTTTTGGGCTCCTAAATCACTGTAGATGGTGAGTGCAGCCTTGAAATTCAAAGACGCTTGCTCCTTGGAAGAAAAGAAAGAAAAGAAGAGAAGAATACCTAGACAGCATATTAAAAAGCAGAGACATTACTGTGCTTACAAAGGTCCGTCTAGTCAAAACTATGGTTTTTCATCTATATATGGGTGTGGGAGTTGGACTATAGAGTAGTCATGTATGGATGTAAGAATTGGACTATAAAGAAAGCTGAGAGCTGAAGAATTGATGCTTTTGAACCGTGGTGTTGGAGAAGACTCTTGAGAGTCCCTTGGACTGCAAGGAGATCCAGTCCATCCTAAAGGAAATCAGTCCTGAATATCCATTGGAAGGACTGACGCTAAAGCTGAACCTCCAATACTTTGGCCACCTGATGTGAGGAAGTGACTCATTGGAAAAGACCCTGATGCTGGGAATTATTGAAGGCGGCAGGAGAAAGGGGCGACAGAGGATGAGAGGGTTAGACGGCATCACTGACTCCATGGACATGAGTTTGAGCAAACTCCAGGAGTTGGTGGTGGACAGGGAGGCCTGGCGTGCTGCAGCCCACGGGGTCACAAAGAGTCAGACATGGCTGAATGACTTAACTGATGGTTTGGGTAGAGGAGTTCATATGGTTAAAGCTAGGCTCAAGGCAAAGATAGGTTCAAGGATAAGTACAGAACCTGAGGATGTGGCTGGTCATAGGGCTTCTTTAATAAATAGTTTGACTGCATCGCCAATAGTTTGGAGTAGGCTGTATGGCCCTACAACATTTGGGCCTTTTCAGAATTGTGTATAGCCTAGAACTTTTCATTCTACTAGTGTTAAGAGTGCTATAGCTAGGAAGATGGGCATAATAACTATTATAATATTATGAACTGTTTGTTAAGGATAGGATTTAAATCTCTGATCATACAGGTTCAAGTTTTATGCAATTATCAGGTTCTGCCACCTTAAATAAGGCCTGTTTTTGGGTGGAAATGTTTACTTATCCATTAAGATAAAATTATGCATTATTTTAAGGCACTTATTTAAAGTTGGCCTTATTTCTCTTGTCCTTTCCTACTGGGAAAATTGTATAATAGATGGAAACCGACCTGAATGACTCTGGTCTGAACTCAGATCATGTAGAACTTTAATTGTTGAACAAAACAAAACTTTAATACTAGTCACACCATTCAGGTGTCCTGATCCAACATCAAGGTTGTAAACACTGTTGTTAATATGAACTCTGAAATAGGACTGTGCTATTATCCCTAGGGTTACTTGTCCCATTGATCAATTTCTTGGATCAATAATTGATAATTTGATTTGCCTGGGAGGTCTTGGCTTTAAAAGTCACTTGGAGGATCTTTTGTTCTCCAAGGTCACCCCAATCAAAATCATTATTAGCTCATGAAAAGTTCTGTTATCCCTTAATGGTTTAATTTTATTTGGGGGGCTAATTAATTAAAGTTCCATAGGGTCTTCTCATCTCATTGGTTTTTTCCCCTGACTTTATGGGAAGGTCAGTTTCACTGATGAGAAGTAAGAGTAAAACCCTTGTGTGGCCATTTATACAAGTCCTTATTTACAGAACCAATGATTAGGCTACATTTGCACAGTCAGGGTACCACAGCTCTTTAACGATTGTCACTGGGCACGCAGTGACAATGCTAGAGATGCTAGAGTGATGTTAGAAATGATGTTTTTGGTAAACAGGCAGGGTTTATGTTTGCCGAGTTCTTTTTCTTCTTTTCTTCTTTGCTTGAGTGAATGCCTCTGTTGGGTTAAGAGTACAATTAATAGTCTAACATTAGATTATTTTTATTTACTGTTCACCATCAAGGAATAATACTAGTTGCTGACACAAAGTTGTGCAAGGAGTCTTAGGGAGTTTTATTGTTTTCCTTTTCAGGTTTACAAGACCAGAAGCATGGATATACTACGAAGACTTCGCTTCATTTTAGATTATTTTAGATAATGCTAGCCACTGGCATTGATAGTAGGATAAGGAAAAACATATAATAGATGCTAGTTGTCCAGTGATGATAAAGGGATGTTCTACTGGTTGTCCTCCAATTCATGGTAGTGTTAAGTGGTTCACTACTAGAATTCAGAATAAGCACTGGCTGAATGGTCAGAATGTCATGCATTGTCGTTTGCATGTATGAAGTAATGGCATTAATACTAAGATTAGGATAGAAAAGATTCGGGCTAAAATTCTGCCTAGTTTGTTAGGGCTTCATCGTAGGACTGCATATGTGAATAAGAAGTATCATTCTTGCTTGATGTGTGAAGGTGTGTTGAGAGGTTTGCCGGGGTGTAGCTATCTGGGTCTCCTAGTAGGTCAGGTGAAAATAGGACTAGTATTTTTAACCCCAGAACTAGTAGCAAGGCACCCAAGATGTCTTTAAATGTATAATATAGATGGAATGGGATCTTGTCTATATCAGATGAAATTCCTACTGAGTTATTTGATCCTGTTTCATGGAGAGATAGTAAGTGGACTATAGTAAGTGCTGCAATAAATGAGCTTGTAGAGAAGGGGAACTGACCATGTTACTAGTTGGCCATAATTAATTGTTATTACAGAAATTACTTGTGGAAATTTACATTATGCTGATGAGTAAGGTGATAAGGAAAGAGGAAATACAGTGTGATTAGCCCCTTTTGACCTGATACTAATATAGACATTTTTATTTGAATAAGGGAGGTGGTTTTTGGCAAAATATCCTCTCCTCAGATTCAGTCTAGAAGGGGGATGCAGACTTTTGGCTGGTTAAGTTTAAATAAGGGGTCAGGCGGTGTATGATAGTGGAAAAGTATCCTTGAATACATTTGAATAGTTGAACTTCAGATTTTGTGTTACTGCTATTTTTGAGTGCCAAGATGAAGCCTAGAATATTCAGGGCCAGGGCAGTTATTTTGAGGTAGTAAGGTATGGTTATTTGTGGAACTGCTGTTGGGGGAATATTGTTGGAGATAATAAAGCCAGCAAAAATACTTCCAACTAGTAGGCATTTAATTGATGAGGAGGGGGTTGTTCTTGTTAATGATAATCAGAGTAGAGAATTGAGGCCGCCCTAGTAGGATGAAGAAGATAGTGAGGATACTGGAGACGGCTGTGAGTGAGGAGGCAGTTTGTGCAGGGGATCAGGCATTGGTATAAGGCATATTCACAGTTTCAATATTTAGGTCTTTAGAGTAGAATCCAGTGAGGAAAGGCATTCCTGTCAATGCTAAGCTGCCAATGATAAGGGCAGTTGTAGTAAAAGGCATAGCTTTAAACAGGCCTCCTATTTTTTGAATATCTTGTTCATCATTTAGGTTGTGAATAATCTGGGTTACATAAATAGAATGGCTTTGAAAAAGTCAAGAGCATTGTTTTGGAGAAAGAGGAATGCTGGGTAGAGTTGGTTGATGCCAATAGTTACTATCCTGAGGCCTAATTGATTGGAGGTGGAGAAAGCAATGATTTATTTTGATATCATTCTGGGTAATGGCACATATTGCTATAAATGTTGTGATAGCCCCTAGGCATAATGTAACCGATGGGGTACATTTATAGCTTTCTGTCAGAGGCTAGAAGTGGATGAGTAGGAACATATCTGCTACTATTATTGTGCTTGAGTGGAGTAGGGCTGAGACTGATGTGGGCCCTCTATTGCTGAGGGTAATTGTGGGTGTAGCCCAAATTGGCAAATTTTCCCATTGCAGCTAATACTAAACCTAATATAGGCAATTTGAATTAAGTTGAGCAAGAGAGTTCCAGAAAAACATCTATTTCTGCTTTATTGACTATACCAAAGCCTTTGACTGTGTGGATCACAATAAACTGTGAACAATTCTGAAAGAGATGGGAATACCAAACCACCTTACCTGCCTGTTGAGAAACCTGTATGCAGGTCAGGATGCAACTTTAAAAGTGGACTTCGAACAATAGACTGGTTCCAAATAGGAAAAGAAGCATGTCAAGGCTGTATATTGTCACCCTGCTTATTTAACTTATATGCAGAGTACATCATGAGAAATGCTGGGCTGGAGGAAGTACAAACTGGAATCAAGATTACCAGGAGAAACATCAATAACCTCAGATATGCAGATGACACCACCTTTATGGCAGAAAGTGAAGTAGAACTAAAGAGCGTGTTGATGAAAATGAAAGAGGAGAGTGAACAAGTTGGCTTAAAACTCAACATTCAGAAAACTAAGATCATGGCATCTGGTCCTATCACTTCATGTCAAATAGTTGGGGAAACAGTGGAAACAGGGCTCCAAAATCACTGCAGATGGTGATTGCAGCCATGAAATTAAGAGACACTTGCTCCTTGGAAGGAAAGTTATGAGCAACCAAGACAGCATATTAAAAAGCAGAGACATTACTTTGCCAACAAAGGTCCGTCTAGACAAGGCTATGGTTTTTTCAGTAGTCATGTATGGATGTGAGAGTTGGACTATAAAGAAGGCTGAGCGCCGAAGAATTGATGCTTTTGAACTGTGGTGTTGGAGAAGACTCTTGAGAGTCCCTTGGACTGTGAGGAGATCCAACCATTCCATCCTGAAGGAAGTAAGCACTGGGTGTTCATTGGAAGGACTGATGTTGAAGCTGAAACTCCAATACCCTGGCCACCTGATGGGAAGAGCTGACTCATTGGTAAAGACCCTGATGCTGGGAGGGATTGGGGGCAGGAGGAGAAGGGGATGGCAAAGGATGAGATGGTTGGATGGCATCACCAACTCAATGGACATGAGGTTGGGTAAACTCCGGGAGTTGGTGATGGACGACGAGGCCTGGCGTGCTGAGGTTTTGGGGTCGCAAAAAGTTGGACACGACTGAGCAACTGAACTGAACTGAGGATAAAAATTTGTTGTAAGTGTCATGCATTGAAGTTAAGTAAGAATCATGCTGTTGTTTTAATAAAACCTGTATCAGCCTAGGGTTTGGAGAAGGCAATGGCACCCCACTCTAGTACTCTTGCCTGGAAAATCCCATGAATGGAGGAGCCTGGTAGGCTGTGGTCCATGGGGTCGCGAAGAATCAGACACGACGGAGTGACTTCACTTTCACTTTTCTCTTTCACGCATTGGAGAAGGAAATGGCAACCCACTCCAGTGTAGTTGCCCGAAGAATCCCAGGGACGGAGGAGCCTGGTGGGCTGCCGTCTATGGGGTTGCACAGAGTCGGACACGACTGAAGCGACTTAGCAGCAGCAGCAGCACGGGGTTATACGAAACAGATCCACGCCCCCCTGGCCCCACTTTCTCACATCCACGCCCTCGTGCCCTGCATCCCCACATCCACGCAGCGCAAGCCAGCAGTCTGCCTCCTCTTTCCAGTCAGTCATTGGGCTTCACTGAGGTGTTTTGGCCCTGGGGAAGGAAATGGCAACCCACTCCAGGATTCTTGCCTGGAACATCCCATGGACTGAGGGGCCTGGTGGGCTACAGTCCATGGGGTCGCAAAGAGTCGGACACAGCTGAGCGACTGAGGTGTTATACAAAATTGCCTGTAGTGCCGCTGTGTGTGCATCTGCCATCCACACCATCATCCAATGAGCAGGAAGGACATAATCCCTGCTCCTTCTCAGCCAGTAAGTAATTGGAAGAGATTATTAGTGGTAAGAAGAATTAGTATTGTAACAAGGAAAAGGAGTGTTTGAAGAATCAGTTAATGTTGGGGTCTGAGTGAATGGATCATATTGAGAAGTCTATAGTTGATCATATGACAAATAGGGCCACCAGCACACATTATTGAGAAATAATCTATTTTAGAACTAAATGATAGCTTAAGGGTTTGTAGTGTGATTCAGTGCCAGTTAGAGATAATTATCTCTTGGTCTGTATACATGAATATTATTGTTGGAGCTAAGCTAATGGTGAAGGCATATGAGATAATCTTACATATAGAGGGTATGTGTTGGTTTTATAAATGTTAGTGCTTGTTATTATGATGGATGATATGAATAGTGAGGCTAGAGTGAAAGAGGAAATTTAATTTATTATTTTTATTTGGAGTTGCACCAATTATTTGGTTCCTAACACCAATGGAGAGTTTGAAAAAGCCATGCTGTTAGTCATGGGAGTGTGGAATCAGCAATTCTTATATACTTCTGTGGTAAATAAAAAGGTATTGTCTTCTCTTACTAGATTCACAATCAAGTGTTTTTTTCTAAACTATATATACAGTATAGGGGGCCTAGAATAATTTTTGGGTTTAAGGATAGAAGTAGAAGAGGTAGGATGGGTAATGATATGAGAGCATTTTCTCATGTAAAAGATGGAGAGATACTGTTTATGTGGTGTGTGTATTTGCCTCACTGTGTTGTAATGAGTATATATAAAAAGTATAGGGCAGCAATTACTATATGAATTCCTATTCAAATAACTGCAATGTTTGATCACGAGAAGGATATTGCTACAGATAGCTCTCCAATCAAGTTAATAGTTGGGGGTAGAGCTAGGTTTGTTTAACTTGCTGGTAATCATCAGGTTGCTATTAGTAGGAGTATTTGTAGGCTTTAGGCTAGGATTATTGTTTGGCGATGGACCTGGTAATTTGAATTTGCCAGGCAGAACAATACAGAGGATGTAAGACTATGGGCAATTATTAGGGCTGTGGCTCCTATAGAACTTAAAGGTGTTCGGGTAAGGATAGCAAAGTGCTATGTGGCTGACAGAAGAGTATGCAGTGATTGATTTTAGGTCTGTCTGGCATAAGCAAATTGAGCTGGTTATAAGTATGCCTCATAAGAACAATAGAATGAGTGGATACCCTATGAAGTCTGTTAGTGGGTTTCAAATTATTGTAATTCGTAATTTGTAGTACACCATAGCATCCAAAGTTTAGTAGTGCTGGCAGCATAGCCAGAACTATGAAGCCTGCAATAGGGGCCTCTTCATGTGCTTTAGGTAGTCAAAGGTGGAGGCCATAAGATTGTATTTTTACTGTAAAGGCAATTATGCATACTAACCATATGAAATCATTGGATCAAGAGTTGGATACTGATTGGGCTCAGCATTAGACTATTTAAAGGTCCTACTGTATTTTGAATGTAGACAAGTATTCCTAAGAGGGGGAGAGAACAAACTAGGGTTATAAAATGAATAGAGACCTGCATTAAGGTGTTCTGCTTGATTTCCTCTTTGGGTAATGATAATAAGTGTTGAAACTAGTGTTTCTCCAAATAGAATATATAAAAGAATGAATTTTATGGCAGTAAATGTTATAATTAAAGTAATTATAGTATGACTAGCAGTGATAATATTTTTTTTCTGATAGAGATTCTTTTAATATGAGATGTTGACTATTAGTATAAGGGGTCATAACCATGTAGTTAAAATCAGTGGTGGTGTCCATAGGGAGTGGGAGAAAACAATTGAGAAATTGAGGCTGTTATCATTGATTAAGGAGGAGTAGGCTTGTGAGTCTAATTAGTAGGCTATGCATGGTGGTGTTAATTCAGATTAACCTGGTTATCAGGTTAGTGGTATTGTTGCTGACCAAAATCTTGGCCTTCTCTGCCCACTGAGCTGAATAAAAGAACATGGAGACTGAGTCTGGAGGAAATAGAAAGCTGGCTTCAATTCTCAGCCGGCAGAGAGGGGAACCCAGCAGGCTCATGCCTCAAGACCTGTGCCTGCCCCCCTTGAGAAGTCTAGGGGCTCATAGAAGGAAGGGCTCACATTCAGGAGGCAGTATGATAAACAAAGGGGATAGGACTTTGATTTCTTCCTCTTGCATTTATTCACAGTCGCATCAGTTCAGTTCAGTTGCTCAGTCATGTCTGACTGATGATGGGAAAGACTGAAGGCGGGAGGAGAAGGGGACGACAGAGGATGAGATGGTTGGATGGCCTCAGTGACTCAATGGACATGGGTTTGAGTAAACTCCGGGAGTTGGTGATGGACAGGGAGGCCTGGTGTGCTGCAGTCCATAGGGTCGCGAAGAGACGGACACGACTGAGCGACTGAACTGAACTGAAACCACTCCACTAGATCCTTCCAAGTGTGTAGCCCAGAGCATTCTGCCTGAGGGAGTTGAGATCACACAGGAAAAACGTGTAACAGCTCACAGGGTGCTCAGGACTGTGGAACTGACAGCCCATCCCTGAGCAGCGATGAGAGCCTTGCCCCCTCGTGGTCCCAGGGAGAAGGAAGCTGATCAGCCTGCCATCCAGTCCGAGCCACTGCTGGGAGGTACCTGTCTACCCTGACCACTGGAGCGGCCCAGGGGGCCCACCCTCTCAGGCCCCACCGAGCCCCTGCTCCACACCCATGTGGAGAGCCCTTCCAGGCCACCCTGATGGGAATCTGTGGTGGGAACTCAGCAGAAAGGGCGTGAGGGCAGCCGGGAACTTCCTTCACTGAGGACATGAGATCGCCAGGTACACTGAGGTCGCAGGGGTGGCGGGGAGGCCGTTTCAGATGGTGGTCTGTGCTGAGAAGGACACAGGACACAGGGAGGCAGGGGCTGATGGGCGGCGAGTCCAGAGAGGCGCCTTCTTGGAGGTGGGGGGGTGCTCAGACAGAACTGCATCTTACGCCAGAGCTCCAGCGGGCCGGCCGGTGGCTGAGGAGGGCAAGGCCGGGGCTCGGCCACAGGAGCGGTGCATCTGGCCTCTGGTAGAGTTTCTGCTCCCCAAGGACTGGGGTTATTGTCTGTCTCCTCATGGCCGTCCCGTGCCTGGAACACGACCTGGCCAGAGGCAGGTGCTAAGCAAATATCTGTGAATTAGTGGACGGTCCGAGTGTGGAGATGCGCAGGACAGGCGGCCTCAGGCTGCAGAGTGGGGGTTAAGTAGATTAGGAGGCCAAGATGGGAGAGAGGCGTACAGGGTTTCTGAGTCTGGACTCCCAGCCCCCTTGAGCTCAGTTCCACCCAAGCCCATCTGTTCCCCAGACACTCTGTTTTCTATGGTACATTCCCTCTGGCCTTCACTCACCTGCATGGCCTGCCCTGCATGACTTAAAAGCAGCTCCAAGTCTGTTCCTACCACCTGTACCTGAAGTCTCTTTATGCTTAAGCTGGGGGATCCCAAGGGCGCCCCCTGAGATGGGGCCCCTTCCCTGCCCGTGGATGGGCGCACCTTGTCTGTGCCGTGGACACTGCTCTCTGCAGTTGTCTGCCTGTTCGGGTCTCTGCCTGACCCAAGGTCGGGAGTGTTCGTGGGTCGGTGTGTCCCCGCTGAGTCTAGCAATCCGCCAGGCCGAGTCCTGCTGGCCTGCATCGCGACACTGCCATTTACTGGTGACCCTGTAAATGGGTCACCACCCTGGAGCACCGCTGACAACATGTCCACTGGTCTCAGCTGGACCTCGCTGTTGGGCCGGGAGCCAGATGGTCAGTGCTGCTGGTGCCTGTGGGCATGGCTGCCATCACATGCCTTCTCCTTGGGGCTCAGCAGCTGAGGCATCAGGGCCTGTGCAGAACGCGCTGCAGACCGGCACAGGGGGCCAGCGCTGGGCCTCAGCCAGAGAGCAGAGGCACCGACGTGGGTCCTGCCCTCCATTAGGACACTTTCCGGCCTCCTGGGCTCTGTTTTGTCCGATCTTCGAGGAATGGGCGGAGCTGCTGCGCTCATCCTGGCCCACCCGCTCCAGAGCTGCCCTCACAGACCTCCCCTGCATTGGGGTCTGACCAGTACATTCCTGGTCCCAGCACCAAGCCAGGGCATCCCGGGGCCCCTCAGTTAAGGGGTCAGGGGAAGCAGAGCCGCTTTGTTTAGAGCTGGAGGGGGAGTCGTGTGGGTAGAGTTCTCATTTCCTCCAGCGACATTTGTGGCTTTCGGCGCCCAGGGCTCCTAGCCAGCCTGTGGGCCGCCGTGGGACCCCGTCTCCTGTCGGCCCCTCTTCTGACTGGTTGGTCCATGTTCTAACTGCTCGGGAGTTGGTGCTCCTGGGTTGAGTGTCTGTTGTAATTGGCTAGTGTCTGTTTTTTTGTGTGTTTTTTTTATCAGTATTTTTTTTTTTTTGAAGTATAGCTGGTTTACAATGTGTTAATTTCTGCTGCATAGCTCAGAGATACACTTATACACACATATACATTCTTTTTATAAATATTCTTTTATAGTTCATCATTGGATACTGAATATGGTTCTCTGCTATGCAGCAGGGCCTTGTTTTTCCATTCTACTTACAAAAGCTACATCTGCTAACCCCAGCCTCCCACTCTGGCCCACCACCGCCCCCTCCTCCTCAGAGAGCACCAGTCTGTTCCCTCTGTGCCTGAGTCCATTTCTGTTTCATGTGTGTGTGCTCAGGCGCTCAGTTGTGTCTGACTCTTTGCGACCCCATGGACTGTAGCCCACCAGGCTCTTCTGTCCATGGGATTCTCCAGGCAAGAATTCACCGCTGGGTGAGTGCAGGCTCGCGGTCACTCTGGTCTGTCACAGACCTCTCAGAGCCCATCCGCTGGGTGAATGCATGCTTCTGGAAACTCTGGCCTGCCACAGACCTCTCAGAGGCCATCATCTGGGTGAATACATGCTTGTGGTAACTCTGGTCTGTCACAGACCTATCAGAGACTGTCCGCTGGGTGAATACACGATTGTGGTCACTCTGGTCTGTCACAGACCTATCAGAGGCTGTCCACTGGGTGAGTGCAGGCTCATGGTTGCCTTAGTCTGTCACGGACCTCTCAGAAGCCATCTGCTGGGTGAATGTGGGCTCCTGGTCACTCTGGTGCACAGTCTCCGTGGGGATGTCGAGAGGCACCGTGTGGCTGCCCCAGCTGGGGGCCACTTATTGCACTCTTGCTGCCCCCAAGCTACGTCTGGAGAAGGCTAATCCCAATGAGAAGCTACTTTCAGACTTCAGCTCACATCCCAGGAACTAGTCTTCCAGCCTAAGCAGGTCACTTGGGGTTTCCTGTGTTAGTGCTCACAGCTCACATTTCCTAGAGGGTGGGCCGGATCTGGGGACACATGTCCTCTGCTGCTAAAAGTGACATTAGACTGTGTTCCCATGGATGGACCACAAGGCATGATGGGAGAACGTCTGCCCTACCTGCTTGGAGGCACTGTGCCCCCAGCCCCTGCCTTCTCCCCACTCAGGTATGGAATGTGGGAGAGCAGGAGGGGGAACCTCGGTCCCCAGTGAGACCCTCTCAGCAGAGCTGGGCCTGGGTCAGGCTTGGAGGGTGTGACCGAGAGTTTGCTGGACAGGACGGCACATTTAGAGGGCCTCCTGCAGTGCAGGTTTCAGGGCTAAATAGCAGCTAAGTGCAGACCATGGTGGCTGAGCTCACGGCTGTGGATCCTGCAGGCTGAACGCTGAGCCCTGAACGTTGGAAGGTTGTCTGGAGTCACAGGACATGCTTGCTCTCTGTGCTGAGATGATCTCAATGGGGACACAGGTTCCCCCTCCTACTCTCTAGAAGCTATCAAACTGAAGCCACTCCTCATGGTGAGCTCTGAGGAACCTCAGGAAAGAAAAGAATACCTGCTTTCCAGCAGCCATCAGACTGCAGCCACTCCCCCTGTGATCCCCGAGGAAACTCAGGAAGGAGAAGTCAGGGTGCTGCTCCCAGGTGGTAAGGTGTGTATCAAAGGGGATGATTTCAGTGAGATGGCTGGTGCATCTTCCCACACACAGAAAAGTGCTAAGTTCCTTAACTTTAGATGCTGCCCCCTGGTTCTGAAATCCTAAAAGATTTGTACTGAATAAAACAGCTCTCAACACCTGTATTATAATATTATTATGTCTATACATATGAAGTAGAGACTTTCCAAAGAACAACAAGAGACAAATCTCAACATTCAGCACACTGGCACCAGTGGTGGGCACTCCCCAAAAGATGCAACTAGTGGGGCAATTAGAACACTCATCACCCCTTTTCCCATAAGATTGTGGAATGGACGCTGACACTGGGAATTGTTACAGGGAAGAACAAAATCTGACTCCATGTCGAATGTTTTACTTTAACCTTTGCTTCCTGTTGGTCTGTTTGCTACAGGGATGCTGTCCATACATAATGGCCTGCCTCAGGAAACCCCGCCCCTCTGCCTCTGTCCAGGACCTGTTCACCTGTGGATGGCTAGAGGAGGGAGAAAGTAACACATCTCCTCCCGAGGCTGGCCATTCCAGGAGATATTTGCCAGATTAATGGCCTTTTTACTTTATTTCCTTACCTCCCAGCTCTGTGTTCTATAAAACACACTGGCATCCAGACCCTGACAAGATGGTTTCTTGGAGATATTAGTTTGCTATCTTCTCAATCTGCTGGCTTTCCAAGTAAAGTCATATTCTTTGCCTCAGCATCTTGGCTCTGATTAATCGGCCTGTTGTGAGGTGTGCAGAACAAGCTTGGACTTGGTAACAATCCCACATGCCTTGCAGTCAAAAAATCAAAACATAAAATGGAAGCAATATTGTAAGAGATTCAATAAAGACTCTGAAAATGGACCATATAAAAAGATCTGAAACCAAAAACCAAAAGGAACTCAGTGGTTGTCTGAAATATTTAGAAAGGAGTTAGTGCCCCTCTTGCCTGTACCCCCTGAAGCCACACTGGACAGTTAGGCCCTGTCCATTCAGGACACCCTCTCCAGACCCCGGTGGAGGTGCTCTGCCCTCAGTGCCCACCTGGGTCTCACGAGTAGAAGAGACACAGCCTGGGGGGTCTCCTCTCTGGTCCAGGGGAGCATCACACCAGCCACCCTGTCTCCCTGCCCATAATAAATAAGGAGGGTTGTCAGCACCTGGGTGAGTGGTGCTGTGGGCACCTGGACTGCCTCGTCCTTGTGAGATTTGGTGTTTAGACAACACAGAAGGAGGACCAGCCCTAAGAAGGATCCAGGGAGCAGTGAACCCCTCTTCACAGGGACCCTGTGAGACCCAAGACTCACTGCCCACCCTGCTCTGACTTTTGGGAACTGGCCTTTGTCATTCTCTGGGCAGGAGGTGGGAAGTACAACCCAGTCTCTCTTCCACCTCCTGAGACCCAGGTGGGCCCTGGGGGCAGCAGGACCTCCACCTGGGGTCCAGAGAGCGTGTCCTGAATGCACAGGGCCTAACCGTTCAGTGAGGCCATCCCTTGTCCACAGGGCACTGACCTGCTGCAGGGTCTTGGGTTCCCTGGCATTCAGCTCCCCCATCGCCAACCCCAGCTTGGTGTCTTGGGAGCCCCTCACTGGCGGGCACCCAGCAGGTGAAAGCTGCATGTCCAGCGAGAAGGAGGAGAAGCCGGTGGGGCAGGGGTCCAGCATGGAGTGTCCAAGGCCCCTCTGCTCTCCCAGGAACACCCAGCCCCGCCTGCCGTGGCCTTGCTCCTCTTCAGTATGTGTCTTTGTGGCTGATGTTGCCAAACACCTTCCTCTGGAAGAGAAGGCTCCATGACCGTGGAAGGGGTGGAGGTGAGGAGGTGCTGTAGCCCTAAACCCAGAGAGCTTCAGAACTAACTCCCCTGAGCCCTGAACGTACTGCCTGTTACATCTGTACCAACCAAGGCCAAGATCCAGGCAGATTCTCTGTGGAAACACTTTTCTGTCCAACAAGAGAGGACTTGTTAACCCACAGCTGAACCCCGAGACGTGGGACGTGCTGTAACTGTGGAGACTGCAGGGAAGGTGTTTGAGAGGCTTCTTCCCGGGCGGCTCCCCGAGGCCCCTGGAGTTACTGGGCCCAGAGGCGGAGCACTCGCGCTTCTCTCCTCACTGCAGGCCAGATGGTGCCCCCAACCACACAGCCCTGCTCCTCCGCCTCCCTGAGTTCAACAGAAACGCCCCAGTCACGAGGCCAAAGCGCAGTCTTCTTGGTGAGCAGAGCAGAGGCCGGTGGGAAGAGGGGTGGAGGCTGAAAGCCTCTTTGTAGAGGAAAAACACGGACGTGTGTTCCCGTGTGTGGTGGCCGGATGCTGCAGTAATTGATGCTCCCCACACATTTATGGGTGGATTTTAGTTTCTGTATTTTCTAAATTTCTTTTTTTTTTAAACAGCTGCATATTATGAGAAAATTTTTGCAATCAACCATGAACACTTGCAAAATAAGATCTTTTGTTTTTTCTTTTCCTAAAATGTCGCAGTTTTCTATGGTGACAGATGAACTGCCTCCTACTTTTAAGTATTCATTTAATTGGCTGCGCTGGGTCTTAGCTGTGGCATGCAGGGCCTTCAGTTGCAGCATGTGGGATCTAGTGCCCTGACCAGGGATTGAACGTGGCCCCCTTTGTTGGGAGCTCAGAGTCCTAGGCCCTGGATCAGCAGAGAATGCTGCGATCTCCTACTTAAAGCAAGGTTATTTATTTATTTTCGGCTTGTTGGGTCCTCGCTGCTGTGCGGGCTTGTCTCTGGCTGTCGGGCGTGGGGGCTGCTCTCTCGTTTCTGCGCTGAACTTCTCCCTGTGGCGGCTGCTCTGGTTGGGAAGCAGAGACTCTAGGCTCTTGGGCTGCAGTAGTTGTGAACGGACTTAGTTGCTCCACGGCACGTGGGGTCTTCCCAGATCAGGGATTGAACCCGTGTCTCCTGCATTGGCAGGTGGATTCTTAACCACAGCACCACCAAGGGAGTCATTCCCCTCCCCGCTTCCTGCCAACATCCCCCTTTAAAAAAAGACTATAAATAATCTGTTTAGTAAGTTTTCAGGAGTCTGAGCTCTGAGGTCAGCATCTGTGGTGTCATTCTCTCAGAGGCATCTTGGCTTCAGATACTGGCTGGGCTCATGAGTCCAGTAAGCAGGGCAGGTCTGGTGGCTGAAGACAGGCTTGGCCTCTAGAGCTCTGCCCTCACCGACTCACCCAGGGTCCCCGAGCCCCGGCAGCCAAGCAGAGCCGCCCACAGGTGGGGCTGGTACAGCCCTGGGGCCGCCGTGGTCAGGGTGGAGCGTGCGGCGGAGGCAGCTGGCTCTCCGTCCCATGACTGCTGGTGTCCTGTGTGCCCATGCAGGGCAGTCACGGTGTCAGGCGGGGCCTGGCCACTGTCCTGGGGACAGCATGGGACCTCAGAGAGCTCGCATCCCCACTCCCCATCTCCCAGCTCCGCTTCAGATCATGGCTTGTGGCTGCTGGCAGCTCCCTGGGCTGGGAGGCTGTGTAAAGCATCAACCCCCTTGCTCAAGGTCAGCTGAGACCCCCAGCTCTGGGGTCACACACCATCTGTGCCACCATCCAGGTCATCCCACTTCTGTGAGGGAGGGCCTGTGTGGGGCTGTGGGTGATGGGGGATTTGGGGGTGTTGTGGGCTGGCCCCAGGAGTCAGCTTTTTGAGGGGAGGGGAGCGGAGGGGAGGGGAGGGAGAAGGTTTGACCTGCTCAGCCTTCCAGGGGATTCCAGGCCCAGCTCTGCTGGGAGGTGCAGGTGAGAAGCCCCTGCAGGTTTCTGGATCCCCACCGTTTTTCAGTTGAAGCCCCTCTGCCTACACCACCCCTAACTCTCCCTCCCGTGGCCCCGGCCTGAAGCCACAGAAGATGGGGAGTTTACGTGGCTTCCCTTCCTGTAGGGAAACCAAGCCACAGACAAACGCGTTCCTTTAAGAAAGCATAGAAACCAGAAAATAATAGTGGGTGGTTATCACTGACGCGGTTCATGTAGAGACGCTTCACAAACCTGGCACATGGAGGGAACTGAGGGCCGTTGCCCCGAGTCCTGGACTTCGCACCCTCCGCCCGCCGCCCCGTGGCCCACTCTCCCCTTGGTGTCTTCTGGTGGCCGGGCGGACTTCAGCCTCTTGAACCCCTTCTGGAAAGACCAGGCCAGGGCAGAGGTCATTCACAGAGGGGAGGGTGTGGCCGACCTTAAGAACCCCATTGCCCCCACTCTGTGTCGGAGCTCGGTTCCGGGTCTAAGCAAGCGTGGCTTCCTGGTGCTGTCCCCACCCTCACTCACCCAGGGTGGGGGGGCTTTGTGTCCACTTTGTCCCCTTGTGCAGCCTGGTCACCCCAGGACCCGTGCTGTGTGTGCATCTGCTCTGCTCACAGTTCACCCCGGGGCCCATCAGACTTCACTCATGAAAGGGAAGTGTAAGGATGAAGTATTCCATGGTTAAGAATTTCAGGGTCGCGACAGAGTTGACCAGAGCGCACGGGCACAGGTACGAGGCCCATGCAGAGAGAAGCCGCGGTGTGGTCTTCAAGGACCCTCCGTGTGGGGGTAGGATGGGGGACGGTCAGGGATTTCATGCAAACGCGGCTCCAGGCTCTGTTCTCGGCCGGGGGACGAATGTGGGGACTGCCTCTCTGTGGACGGGCTCTGAGGCTGCCCAGCTCAGCAGGAACAGCAGCGGTTGGAAGGGAGGTCGCCCTCCCTTAGCACCCCTGACCTCACACCCCATCAGGGCATCCTAGTGCCTGAACGGCCCCTTCCTCGTCTAGCTCTGAAGACCTGGAAGGTGTGGGGGCTGGAGGACATGCAGAAAACAAATTCTGTAATGCAATTATCCTTCTATTAAAAAAATAAAAAATATTAAAGAAAAAAACACAAAAGACAGCAAAGGTGGGGCTTGCGTTCTCAGCTAGCCTCTGCCAGATTCCGCCTGTGCTTACGCATCAGACCAAAATGCTGGTGCTCCCACCTTGTATCACAGTGAGATTAGAGACACAGAGAAGTTGAGCATCTTGCCCCAGCTCACGCAGCTGCTGGGGGCAGGGCTGAGAACTGGACCCCTGTGGTCGCATCTGGAGTCCAGATGCTGTGATGACCCCGAGGGAGCGGCAGAGACCAGACGGACCATGCTGAGTCAGGCACGCGCGCTCACACACACACGTGCACGTGGCCTTCACCTTTGCGGCTACAGAAGTCAGAGGGAACCAGAGGGCCACCAGGAGAGGCCAAAGGAGAGTCGGGGTCTATAAGGAGGAGAGGCCCCACTTCCCAGGAGGCCAGGGAATTCCTTTCCCTGGTGAGTCTGACTCCACTGTGCATTCCTCTCCCTGGACCCAGGCTTGACTGTCCAGTGACCTAACTGATTTGGCTCCAGAATTATGCCTTCCCCGGGGTTCAGCTATAACTGGACCCCACTACTGTCAGTGATAAGGGGGGAATGAGTACATAGTCTGGGATTCAGATTTGTTTGGAGACAAAATTTATTAGAAAAGGAGACCTAAAATACCACGAAGGCAATTGGCATGAACATCTACAGAACACTTAAGAAACCCTCTGCTGTTTATCTACCTCCTCTCCTGTCACAAAAGTGGAAGGTCTATTTAACAAGTAATTCTGTGCTTATCACACTCTTTCTTTAAAATATTTATCATATATTTATTTATTCAGCTGTGCTGTGTCTTAGTTGCAGCCTGTGGGAGCTAGTTCCCCAATCAGGTATTGAACATGGGTCTCTGCATTAGAGTCTTGGCCACTGGACCACCTGGGAAGTCTCTCCTCATACTCCTGGGGACAGTAACGGGTCACAAGCCTCCTCTGAGGCCCCCTTAGAGCTGAGGCATGGGGTGGCTGCAGTGATCCTCCTGTGGCTAAGGTGTGGTTTGTTGGTCATGACTCACTCACACTCCCTACAAACATAGGGCTACTCCCCTGTGTGTGTCCTCTGGTGTCTGATGAGGATGGACTTCCAACTGAAGCTTCGCCCACACTCCCCGCAAACATAGGGCTTCTCCCCTGTGTGTGTCCTCTGGTGTCTGATGAGGACGGACTTCCGACTGAAGCTTCGCCCACACTCCCCGCAAACATAGGGCTTCTCCCCTGTGTGTGTCCTCTTGTGGGAGATGAGATGGGACTTCTGACTGAAGCTTCGCCCACACTCCCTGCAAACATGGGGCTTCTCCCCTGTGTGTGTCCTCTGGTGGGTGATGAGGAGGTACTTCCGACTGAAGCTTCGCCCACACTCCCTGCAAACGTAGGGCTTCTCCCCTGTGTGTGTCCTCTGGTGTGTGATGAGGTTGAAGTTCTTACTGAAGCTTTGCCCACACTCCCCACAAACATAGGGCTTCTCCCCTGTGTGTGTCCTCTGGTGTGTGATGAGGGCTGACTTCTGACGGAAGCTTCGCCCACACTCCCCACAAACATAGGGCTTCTCCCCTGTGTGTGTCCTCTGGTGGATGATGAAATCTGACTTCTGAATGAAGCTTCGCCCACACTCCCCACAAACATAGGGCTTCTCCCCTGTGTGTGTCCTCTGGTGGATGATGAGATGGGCCTTCTGACTGAATCTTCGCCCACACTCCCTGCAAACATGGGGCTTCTCCCCTGTGTGTGTCCTCTCATGTGAGATGAGATTTGACTTATCACTGAAGCTTCTCCCACAGTCCCTGCAAACATAGGGCTTTTCCCCTGTGTGTGTCCTCTGGTGTATGATGAGGACGGACTTCTGACTGAAGCTTCGCCCACACTCCCTGCAAACATAGGGCTTCTCCCCTGTGTGTGTCCTCTGGTGTCTGACGAGGACGGACTTCTGACTGAAGCTTCGCCCACACTCCCCGCAAACATAGGGCTTCTCCCCTGTGTGTGTCCTCTGGTGTGTGATGAGGTTGAAGTTCTTACTGAAGCTTCGTCCACACTCCCCACAAACATAGGGCTTCTCCCCTGTGTGTGTCCTCTCGTGTGTGCTGAGACTTGACCTGTCCTTGGAGCCTTGCCCACACTCTCCGTACTTGAACCTCATAATCCCTGAGACCCCTGCCCCCGTGAGCAATGTGCCTGTGTCCTCTGGATTCAGTTTCTGGCTTGTGCTGGGCTCGTCTTTCATTCTCTCATGCACCCCAGAACCCCCCATTTCTACTCTGGGTGAGTAGGCAGAGACCCTTGAAATCCTCTTCAGCCTTACGCTTTTAAGCAAAGGTTGGGGCCTGTCCTTGGCCTCCCGGCCCTCAGGTTTGTCGCTCGGGCTGTGTGGATCTGAATATCGCTGATTTTGATTGCCTGGGCAGGGATCCTCTGGTTGGAGGAGGTCTCTTTCAGATGGTCTCAGGAGGGTCTGAGAGGGGTGACTGCGTTGGGTGTGTTGGCTGAGGAATTTCTGACTGGAGAAGGCCAGAGAGCAGGAGGCACATGGGTGGATCTTGGGCTTCGGTTCTGCTGAAAGAGGAAGCTTTTGGTCAGGTAGCTGGTTTGCCATGGTCAGGCCCTCGCCAGTAATCATCTAAGTGTTGACAGTGCACGATTTGTCTCCCATCAAATGTCTTTACAGTCCACTTTTCCATTCCACTCTTATTCTCTACATCTACAGAAATCCAGGAAGCTTGTGTCAAGGGCCTTTTCTACATATCACCCAGATAGGGACCTTCCAGCAGCATCAGAGGCAGTGTCTCTCCTGATAGAGATGGATCGCAGGGACTTTCCCTGCGTGTAGTTATCTGAAAAGTTACGTCACAGTGGCCACAGGTATTTACCCTACTGAGAGATAAGACTTGATGACTTAGGTGGAATCTCCTGAGAGGCTTCCTGTGAGGGTAAAGGGTCTGTTAAGTTAGGGGTGCCTGGCCTGGAGCTCTCTGCATATGGGAGGCAGCACAGGGGGTGGTTAGAGCAGGTGAGTAAAGCTGAATTTGAGGCTCCTTGTTCAAAGAGCAGCCTTTGTGCCGATCTCTGCAGAAAGTGGGTTTGAGACTGGATGAGACCGAGTGGCCCAGGTCCCACTGACCACAGGTCTCTGGCTCCTGCTGCCCCAATTGGTTCACAAATTGCTCCTCTCTCAGTTTCCCATAGATCATAAAATAAAGGCATATCCTTTCTCAAGCCTCAGCAGTATTCATACCTCATTTATTTCATTCAGGCTTAGTCCACTTAGCATGCACTAGGAAGCCCTGTTTAAAAATACATCTCCAGCCAGATTCTTCACACCCTCAGTCCCAAGCATCTTAAGCCAGCCCACTCTCCCCTCATGTCTGGCAATGAACTGACCTCTGAGGGGACTCCCCGCTGCTGTCTCTTCCCAAAAGTGAACCAAAGCATCGTCTTAGCACAGAGAACATGCCGCTTGCAGCTGAAAGCCTCGCGGTTGTTCTGTGTCACCCAGGAAGGCCCCTGGGGCCTGCACGTGGACACAGGCCCCGAGGCTTCCGTGTCCCGCCCAGCCTCCTTCCTCTCCCTCTGTGCTTACTCCTGCGACCCCTGGCATGGCCTCTCTTCCCGGCCCTGGGTCTGAGGCACTGGCTGCTCCCCTGCCTGGAATCCTTTCCCGCAGGTGTTATCTCTGCAGAGACCCTGCCGCACCGTCCTGCACCACACCCCACCCTCTGCTCACGCTGACCCGAGGCACGCTCCCTGCGCTGGTTTTCCTCAGAGCACCAGCCCCTGTCTGGTATGAAGCCCCTGCTGCCCCAGGGCAGTGGTTCTGTCTGTTTCGGTGCGTGGAGCCCCGTCTGGCACAGAGTGTGAACTCACATGACAACAGACTGGAACAGTAACTGAATGCACATCACTGCACATGTGTGCACCCCAATGTTCATCGCAGCACTGTTTATAATAGCCAGGACATGGAAGCAGCCTAGATGCCCATCAGCAGACGAATGGATAAGGAAGCTGTGGTACATATACACCATGGAATGTTACTCAGCCATTAAAAAGAATTCATCTGAATCAGTTCTAATGAGACGGATGAAACTGGAGCCCATTATACAGAGTGAAGTAAGGCGGAAAGATAAAGGCCATTACAGTATACTAACACATATATATGGAATTTAGGAAGACGGTAATGATAACCCTATATGCAAAACAGAAAAAGAGTCAGATGTACAGAACAGACTTTTGGACTCTGTGGGAGAAGGCGAGGGTGGGATGTTTCAAGAGAACAGCATTGAGACATGTATATTATCTAGGGTGAAACAGATCACCAGCCCAGGCTGGATGCATGAGACAAGTGCTCAGGCCGGGTGCAATGGGAAGACCCAGAGGGATCTGGTTGAGAGGGAGGTGGGAAGGGGGATCGGGATGGGGAATACATGTAAATCCATGGCTAATTCATGTCAGTGTATGACAAAAACCACTATAATATTGTAAAGTAATTAGCCTCCAACTAATAAAAATAAATGAAATAAATAAATTAATTAATTAATTAAAAAAATACTGATGACTAAGGAATTCCACTTACTTTCTTTAAATTGGCAGATGTCATTCATAAATTTCCTAGTGTGACTCTTAAAATATCTTTGCCCTATAAATATTTTAAAATAAAATGTCTTTATTTTAGTTTAAAAAAAAATAATGGGAGAAATTAAGGAAGAAAGAGATAAAGGGCAGAGAGCTGGTAGGTGCTAGAAAACTTGCCTTTTGCTCCTAAGCCTTTCAGCAGAAGGAGATGTTACATATTATTTTGCATGAAATATTAAAAATTAGAACTAGCATTTTTAATATAAAAATTTTTCCTAACAATCATATGAAAAGAATCAAATACTGAGGCATTTTATTTGCAACTCAACTGACTTTGGACTGGATTGTCCTCTGCTTCTAAATCGGACCATGGAGGCTCCCAGGATGGGGTGGGGTGCTGGAAGAGGGGTGACACTCACCTCTCCTGGTCGCGAGCTCACTCTTCCCCCTGCTGTTCCGCTTGATGCCAAGGTCCTGACCATACTCGTCCCCGTACCAGACCAGCAGCTCACAGCCCGGCCTGACCACCTGGCAGGTTCGGTAGAAGATCTGCCCGTGATACTGGAAGGCCACCAGGTTCTGCTCCTCGTTGTCCCGGGCACAGTTCACATACCTGGGGGCGAGGCCGGGAACGGGAAAGAAACCTCAAGTGATGAGTGCCCTCCACTCTCCGACCATGCCCAGCTCCTTGCCTTCCACCCCCGAGGCCGCCCCTCATGTGGACCTTCTATTCACACCTTCAACCAGACTATGTGAATTCCCATGCCTTTCTCTCCTTACCTAATTAGCCATTTTCCGGAGCCCAGTTCCAGACTCGTCTCCACCTGGACTCTCCGTGAGGCTGGTGACCTCCAGCTCCTCTAAACTCTGAATTAAGTTCTCTTCCATCCACAGGACTTGGTGCTCCTTGGCTAACACGCAGCCCTCAGCACTCACCCCAGCCTGCCTTCTCTCCCGAGGCTTTCTCCCATCTCCCCACGTGTATCCAGTGTCCTATTCACTTGCCCACCCTCTCCCATGGACACTTGGAGAGAGCTCTGATATAGCTTGAGACACGGAACAGTAATTGTTTGTTCACTGTCTGCCTGCCCTGATGAAAGGAGAGGCCCTCAGAGAATGGCCCCACTCAGAGCCATCCTGCCCCCCATTCCTTCTGAGGCCTCAGGGCCCACTTCTCACTGGAACCAAGCCTGAGGAGGTTGTTGCCCACATAGAGTCAAGGTCTCCTGTATTAGGTTTTCCTGGCGCTGTGTAGTTACTCAAAGAGAAAAAAATAAGGTTACTGTTCCTAAAATCAATTGGCTAATGTCTGTATGCAGTATGTTCTCCAAAAGGACATGGGTTGTGTGATCTGCTTCAGTAACGAAGTGCACTGTCTAAACTGAAACATAAAGTGTGTGGTAAGTGTCCACTAAGTCAGTTAAAGTGTCCCTGGTGAATCTAGACTCCTCAAGTTGTTTTCAAGTCCACCAGTTTTGTTCAGCAGATAGACTTGTATCTTGACGGCACATGCCATATTTTTATTTCCCTCTTTCTAGTGTCTTTTGAAATGAAAGAACATGATATGGAGGGAAAAGAGGAAAGAATATGTGAAAGCTGTTGAGGGAGCCGGGTTGAGAAGGAAAGGGGCATGGGATGGAGGGAGTCTTGATGTCTACACACTGCAGCCTCACTGCACTCACCTCATCCAGTTGGCCCAAGACGTGTCCTTTCCATCCACATACTCGTAGCAGTTCCTCCCTTTGGTTATCTGAGTGTCAGAAAAAGAGTTACAAGATGTCTTTTTTTTTTTTTTTTTTAATCTGTAGGAAGCAATAGAAGAGCTATTTCCCTCTGTAGTCATTGATGCTTTTGAGCCTGCATGGATTCAACTGCCAGTTGGACCACACGGTAAGCCCTTACTCATCATTCCAAGTCTGAGTCTCTTGGTTCATTGAAGGCAAGGGCTCCACAAGGGAGGAGTCACTTCTGTGTGCCTGGACCACTGTGTTCACACCTCTCCTCTGACCTTTAGATACAGGTCCTGAGTGTCTGTGCACGGTGGTCCCACCTCTCCTCTGACGTTTAGATAGAGGTCCTGAGTGTCTGTACACTGTGTTCCCACCTCTCCTCTGACCTTTAGATAGAGGTCCTGAGTGTCTGTACACTGTGGTCCCACCTCTGCTCTGACCTTTGCGTAGAGGTTCTGAGTGTCTGTACACTGTGTTCCCACCTCTCCTCTGACCTTTGGATAGAAGTCCTCAGTGTCTGTGTACTGTGGTCCCACATCTCCTCTGATCTTTAGATAGAGGTCCTGTGTGTCTCTACACTGTGTTCCCACCTCTCCTCTGACCTTTAGATGGAGGTCCTGAGTGTCTCTACACTGTGTTCCCACCTCTCCTCTGACCTTTAGATAGAGGTCCTGAGTGTCTGTACACTGTGGTCCCACCTCTCCTCTGACCTTTAGATAGAGATCCTGAGTGTCTGTACACTGTGGTCCCACCGCTAATCTGACCTTTAGATAGAGGTTCTGAGTGTCTGTACACTGTGTTCCCACCTCTCCTCTGACCTTTGGATAGAAGTCCTCAGTGTCTGTATACTGTGGTCCCGCATCTCCTCTGATCTTTAGATAGAGGTCCTGTGTGTCTGTACACTCTGGTCCCACATCTGCACTGACCTTTAAATAGAGGTCCTGTGTGTCTGTACACTGTGTTCCCACCTCTCCTCTGACCTTTAGATAGAAGTCCTGTGAGTGTGTACCAAGGTGTTCCCATCTCTCTTCTGACCTTTAGATGGAAGTCCGGAGTGTCTGTACACTGTGTTCCCACCTCTCCTCTGACCTTTAGATGGAACTCCTGTGTGTCTGTACACTGTGCTCCCACCTCTCCTCTGACCTTTAAATGGAAGTCCTGTGTTCACGCCCAGGGCACACAGTACACAGGGCTGACTGTGTCATTGCCATCCATGTTATCACCATCTGCGTCCTCGCATGTAATCATGAAGTACCCCCCCACCACCACACACAAGCGGTTAGAGGCCAGAGGACAAGGAAACGGGTGCTTCTCACCTGCCAGGCGTATCCACTCTTGGCGGCCTCTTCATTGTCTGTGATCTTGCCCTCATAGGGGCCAAAGTGCAGGCCCAGCGGCAGATCGGATGCCTCGTTCCACACTCCAAGCCCAGCGTCAGGGATGCCCGACAGTCTGATGCTTAACCCAGGGGGCAGAGTGAGGGCTGAGCGATTGGCATGCCCCCTTTCCACTGCACAGTCCTTTACAAAGGTTGGGGGCCCATGGGCAGCACAGCTGTCGATGAAGAAGTTCTGACACTCCTCACAATCTGGAGGTGAGAACAGGGATGAGAGGAGGTATCGTGATGTTGCTGGTCGTAATGCCCTTCAGAAAGAACTGGGGCATTCATGGCATTTGGCCTTGATCCTGCACCCCAAGTCATAGAGGAAGGGGATGGCTGGGGGACCAAATGGTGAGGTGAGGTTAGTGGACCAAGGCCTTGTAGCCCCTTCTCCGTGAGTGGGCCAACAGGGTCACTCACAGAGGTAGTCGTCATCCTGGGGCTCGCTGACCTCTTGGTACACGTGGCCCTTTCTTTCTCGTAAACTGTACCTCTTCACTCCAGTCTCCTTTCTTCTGAGTTCTAAGATGGAGAACAGAAGCTAAGCAAGGCTGGCGGGGTCTGGGGAGTTAGTCCCTGTTTTATCAGAAAGTGTGAGATCTCCTACCTGTCCATCTATACACTTTGTTAAAACTTTCTTACATGTAGTTTTCAAACGTTTACTTTTGTAATTTTATGTTTTCATGTTACATTATTTATTTCTTGGCCACACTGCATGGCTTGTGGGATCATAGTTTCTTGACCAGGAATGGAACCCATACCGCCTGCAGTGGAAGCGGGGAGCCTTAAGCACTTCACCCCCAGGAAGTCCCTTCTCTATACTTTGTTTCTTCTCCCTTTAACTACTGGTTCAGGATACTGAGGCTCCACTGACCACAGATGCCCAGTTCAGTGATAGCATCCTGCACTTCCCGTTAGTAGGTTTAACTTCCCAACCTTCCTACTTAGGAAATAGTTCACCAACACATCTACTCAGAAAATATATGCTAAGGGCACATGACATGTAAGGCACTGAGCAGAGGTCTGGGCATAAACACTAACAAAGCACGGTTCCCATCATCAGAGATGGGTTTATTGAACTACTTGTAGGTGTCAGACTTTTGCATTTAATGTAAGGCTTTCAAGCACTATGAGTTATGTATCCTTATCTTCACTTTACAGATAGCAATCAGGACCTCAGAAAATGAATAAGATTTTCCCAAGGCCCCAGTGCTAACTTCATGTCTCAGATCAGTCCACCTTAAACCTCACCTACCCAAAGTCCATGCCACACACCTAGGCCATACTTATTAGTTTTTCTACAGGGATTAAAGAAACTAATTAGAGGAGCTCCCCAAATTTTCTCTTACCGACTTTTTGTCTGGGGTGCTGTCCAGGGGTCCTTGCTTTTCTGTGATGGGGCACTGGTTTCTGAGCCTGCTGGGAGCCACTTGTCTTGAGCGATTTTGCTGCTCCTGGCAATTCCTTCAAACTAGATTCCTTACTTAATGGTGCCCTGGTCATTCTCTTCCGTGTGAGTAAAAGACAACAGGCATTTCTTTAGTTCTTTAGGACTTTATGAAGTGTTTTCACATGCATGACTTTAGTTAATACTTTGACAATTCTTGGAAATACCTGATTTGGGGGGAGGGTCTGAACACTGGAGAGTAATAAAAGGACCTAGGTGGATAGTGAATCAAAACTAGAATTCATATCTTAAGGCTCTTCCCCTTCAACTTTCTGCATAAAAGTGAGAGCAAGGCAGGGAGAATAGCTGGAGGTCAGGGAAAGAAGAGGGTAAGGGCTCGTAGAGAGTTCCGGGGTTTCTATTAATTAGTGGCCCTTTGATGGATGAGGAAGTATGGAAAATTACAGAGGGGACAAAACACATCTGGAAAATAAGGTGACAAAGCAGTGAGATTAAGAAGAGAAAAGACGATCGGCAGAAACACATTTAGACAATAAAGAAAATGAGATGAAAGTTGCAGGTTGCCATGTCCTAGAGACAATATTTGGAATTAAAGTAGCTGGTCTCATCAGTTCTCCTTGAACAAGGCTGTATGACTAGCTGGTTCTCCTCAGTTTCCTGATCCATTAATTGGTATACAGGCTAATTCTTAATATTATAGTGGACATGAAGTTTAATAATCTTCAACAAATTGGTGTGTGAGCTATTTAATACAGTGAGAACGTGAGCGTACATCCCTGGTATCAATGTATTCCCTAAACTGCATCTATATTTGAAGTCTAGCTCACAGATACTATCTTCAGCATTCTTTGACCTTTCTACTCCTAGATGAATGCTTAAATGTGGAGTCACTCATTCACAAAACATTCAGGGGGCCCTCAGGGCTTTGAGCTGGGCCTGGACTTCTGAGAATGAATGGGTGTGGGCTAGCCTCCCAAAGCTCACAACACAGGGGCAGGCTAAACAAATGATTCCAAACAGGAGAGTTGCCTATTAGAGCTCAGAGGAGGAGCTGTTACTCCTCCTGCAAGAAGGAGCATTTGAAATGATGCCCAGATGGTGAGTTTCTACTCAAAAGTGGGTAATCTATGTGAAGTCCTTCTGTTATTTTCTTATTTGTTGCTTTTCAGTCATAAACCTGAGGCTTCTCAGGGTGGCGAGTCACTTCCTCTTATTGGAGTGGGAGGCTCTGAGGTAGGGATCCTGTCTCCTTCTTCATCTTGGACTGTCCACTCTACAAACTGCCCAGCATGTCCTTAAGCTTCCCTTAGTCAGATGTCTCAGCATATCTCTCCCTAGCACAGCACAAAAGAACTGAGGTTGAAAACATCTCTCAGATGAATGATATAAAGATGTATGAATAAGCTTCATAGAACTATGGAAGTTTTAATCAGTTTGTAAGGGGTTTAGAGAACGTGCATGGGTTTAGATTGCACTACCAGTGATACTGTGATCTCAGGCATATAATCAAATGTTTTTTACCTCATTTTTTGGATCTATAATGGTGATAGCTATATACCTACTTATAGGTACTGTAGGATTGATTTAAGGTTTAAGTAAGTTTATTCACATAAAATGCTTAACGTCTGAAATATTATGAAAATAATGTAACAACAGAACTGCCTACTACTGTTGTTGTCCTTACTAACTGTAAAGATGGTGATGATATCAGAAAGTGTGCTAAAGATCCAGGGCAGGAAGGCAGCCGTCTCCAGGATCTCTGTGTTTTCTCCTGTTCTCACCTGTGACTGAATCCATGAGGAGGATATTTTGGCAACAGGATTTGGGAAATACTCACCTTCTGGTGTTTACTGTGCTCCACTCTGAAGGGCATTGAAGAAGGTTTACCTAATAAATGATGAGAATCGGTGCTTTGGTTGGAAAATGTTTCCAAACTCTGGGTATTCTAGTTAAGGACACATAAATCTAAGCCAGAGAGTGACAAAGACAATGATTACCAAAGGAGGAATGGAAAATAATTCTGTATCATCAACTTCTATGGTTCCACTGGGAGCATTACATAATTTTTAAAATTAAAAAAAATATATAAAACTTCATCTGTTCCTCATCTGATGTTCATAAAGTATCTAATAAATTTACTAGTCTTTCATGACAAAAAATACTCAACACTGTAGAAATAGAAGGAAGTGACTGCAATGTAATAAAGGTCATATATTGAAAGTCTACCTCTAACATCATAGTCATCAGTGAAAAAGATCAAGAAAAAAAGCCAAGGATGCCTGTTATCAACATTTCTGTTCACCATAATATTAGAAGTCCTAGCCAGGGCTTTAGGTTAGAAATGGAAACAAAAGGCTTCCATTTGGAAAGAAAGAAGTAAAATTATGTCTGTTCACAGGGGCATGGTTTTATGTGCAGAAGAATCTTTAAATCCACACACACAAAATTCCTGCACAGAAAGTTGCATGGTACAAAATCAACATTCAGATGTCTTTCCATGCACGAAGAATGACCATTCCACAAAGGAAAATAAGAAAACAATCCTATTTATTTTTTATTTTTTTAAAACCACCATCAAGAGCTAAATTAAAAAAAAATATTTATTTTTATTTATTTGTTTGTGCCAGGTCTTTGTTGCAGCATGTGGGATCTAGTTCCCTGACTAGGAACTGAACCCAAGTTATCTGCATTGGGAGTGTGGAGTCTTAGCCACTGGATAAATAATCTTGTTTATAATAGCATTGAAAACAAGGAAGTAATTAGGAATAAACTTAAGGAGATGAAAGAATTATATGTTGAAAACTACAAATTTTTGCTGAAAGGAATCTGACATAAATAAATAGATAGATGTCTCATGTTTATGGATTTGGAGGCTTAATATTATTAAGCTGTTCATACTACCCAAAGCAATTTAAAGATTCAATGCAATTCCTATTAAAATCCCAATGGAATTTTTTTTCAGATATAGAAAATCCATCTAACAGTTAACACGGAATCTCAGAGCACCCCAAATAGGCAAAGCAATCTTAGAAAGAACAGCAAAGCTGGAGGCCTCTGATTTCAGAACATACTACAAAGGTACAGGAACCAAAAGAGTGTAGATTTGGCAAAACATTTATGCTTAGTCGCTGAGTCTTCTTGACTTTTTGTGACCTTTTGGACTGTAGCCCACCAGGCTCCTCTGTCCAGGGGATTTCTCAGGCAAGAATACTGGACAGGGTTGCCATTTCCTTCTCCAGGGGATCTTCTTAACCCGTGGAGTGAACCCGCATCTCCTGTGTCTCCTGCACTGAAGGCAGATTCTTCACCTGCTGAGCCACTGAGGAAGCTGGCTGGCATAAAGACTGATATGTCAATCAATGGAACAGAATAGACAGCCAGAAATAAACTCTTGGATACATGGTCTAATGATCTTCATCTAGGGTGTCAAGATAGTGGGGAAAGTTTAATCCCTGTAATGAATGGTGCTGGGGAAACAAAATATCCATATGCAAAATAATGAACATCTTACATCTTGAAGAAAAATCAATTCAGAATGGATGAAAGACCTAAATGCAAGACTTGATAAGACTCTTAGAAGAAAACAAGGGTGAAGCTTCACGACACTGAATCAGCAATGATTTCTTAGATATGGTACTAAGTGCACAAGTATTAGTAACAAAGTAAAAGTAGACAAATGAGATTAATCTTAAAACCTTGTGCATCAAAGGACACTGAACAGAGTTGAAAAGGCCACCTATAGGATGGTAGAAAATATTTGTAAAATATGCATCTGATAAGGGGTTACTAAGCATACACTAGTATGATGGCTACCTACAAGCCAGGAAGAGAACCTGATTGACCATGATGGCACCTTGATATCAAATTCATTCTCCAGCATTGTAAGAAAACAAATTTCTGTGGTTTAAGGAATGCAGTCTGTTTTGTTATGGCAGTCTGAGATGACTAACAGTGAGAAAAGGAATTGAATAGACATTTCTCCAGAGAAAATACACAAATGGCCAACAAACATATGAAAAGATGCTCAATATTACTAATCAATAGGGAAATACAAAGTGAAACCTTCTGTGATGGGCAATATGTATAAGAAGACAATAGCAAGCTTGGTAAGGATATGGAGAAATTGGAACCCTTATACACTATTGTTGGCAATGTAAAAAGTTGCAAGCTTTCTAGAAAACAGTATGGAGTTTCCACAGAAAGTTAGAACTGCTGTATGATCTAGCAATCCCACTCAAAAGTGTATTTCCATAAAGAATTGAAAGCAAGATATTGACTAAATAGTGGGCACATGTACGGTCACTGCCGCATTATTCCCAATGGGCAAGATGTGTAAGCAATCTAAATGTTCATTGGTGGATAAAAGATAAAGATTATATATAAGATATATGTTATAGCTCTTATATCCACATGCACACAATGGAATGTTTTGAAGCCTTAAAAAAGAATTCTGTCACATGCTACATCATGGATGGGCCTTGATGATATTTTACTAAGTGAAATGAACCAATCAAAAAAGACAAATATTGCCAGATTCCACGTCTATGAGGTATCTAAATTAATCAAATCCATGGAAACAGAAAATAAAATCGTGGTTGCCAAGGGCTGTGAGGAGGAAGGATTGGAGAATTGTTACTCAGTGGGTTAGGGCTTCAGTCACGCAAGATGTAACATTTCTACAGATTTGTTGTACAGCAATGTGTATATATCCCCAGTGGCTCAGCGGTAAAAAATCCACCTGCAATGCAGGAGATGCAGCAGATGCAGGCCCAGTTCCTGTGTTGGGAAGATCACCTGGAGCAGGAGATGGCAACCCACTCCAGGATTCTTCCCTAGAGAATCCCATGGACAGAGGAGCCTGATGGGCTACAGTCTATGGGTACGCAGAGTCAGACATGACTGAGCCATTAGCACTATGGCCACTAATACTAACGTGCACATAGTTAGCAACAGTGTGCCATACACTCAGAAATTGTTAAAAAGGTAAATAAAGACGTGCAGGTGTATGGTGAACCGAGGCGTATGTATTCCCTATGAAGAATCTCTCCTTATGTCAAAACCTTTGCAGACAACCAAATGTTTGTTTTCATGTCCCTTTCACTAGTTTTAATAACCTAAGGGAAGAGAGGTTCTTCCCTGGTGCACAGTGGATGAGAATCTGCCTGCCAATGCAGAGGACACAGGTTCGATGGCTGGTCCAGGAAGATTCCACTTTGTGCGGGGCAGCTGAGCCTGTGTGTCACAAACTACAGAGCCTGCATGTGCTCTGCAGCGAGAAGACACTCACCGCAACCAGAGAAAGCCCATGGACAGCAATGAAGACCCAGTGCAGCCAAAACTAAATAAATAATTTTTAAAAATCTGGGAGAACAGAAATCCATAGATGGAGAATCATAGAACTATCTAAATTGTTTTCTCCAGTCTAGGCAGATTAACTCTTCTAAACTGTTTCAGCAGCAGAAGAGGAAGTGAGCTGCTCACTTCTATTTTATAATAAGTGTACTTCATTTTATTTACCTGATGCCATCTCTGGTCAGTGCAATGTGGGAAAGATCATGGAGAATAAATAGTTCTCTCAAACACTTTCCAGAATCAAAATAAAGAATTAGTTTAACCTTAGGGTAAGAAGATCATGGGTTTTGTTTTATATACATAACATAAATAATATATCTTGACATAATATGTTAATCATTTCCTCTTTGAAGAGATTTAATCCAATAACCAATGAGATTAGTATTAAATCTGTTTGGTGAATTTATTTCTAAGCTTTCTTTAACTGCCTTTCACTAAGAATGTTTAGCAAAAATAATTCTTTTTAAAAAGAATGATAAATTTTAACCATAAAACTTTTGAGAATTACACTGGAAAACCTATACATTCATCTTCATTCAGGCTAATGTCAATATTCAGCCACAACCACTTCAGAATGCTGAAAATTATGTTTTCCGTACTACTGGCGGAGATGTAGTTGAGACCTAAGCCCAGGCTGGTTTCACGAAGACACCTCCAAACCCTCCTGGACTCTCACCTTGCTGCCTTGGTGTCCATTCTTCATCAGAATCCTCAGGGTCATCTACCTGGGGTTTGATGACCTGCCTGCGGTGATGCATGAAATCCGGTTGAGTGGCTCTGAAACCTGGAAAGAAGCAAAATATTTGTTCTAAGAAGGAGAAACAAAGCATAGAAGCAATGGGAAGTGTCACAAAGTCAGGGAAATCTGTAGGATGGGCTGGGGGAATCTAGAATAAGGCAAGAGGTGAGTTCTGCACTGCAGGGTCAACCTCCCTCTGGTACAAAACTGTCAACATTTCCTCCAGGTTAGTCTCCACACAAAAGGGAATTGTGAGCAGATGAAGCCACCTAAGAGCAGGCCAAGTGAACACTGAGGGTGAAGACCTGCTTCATGTTTCCCAGGCTCACAGGAACCCAGCACTTCCTGTTACCTATAGCAATCAGCGCTTCGTAGTTCCTTTTCATATTCTTATATCGGATTTTTTCCCATTCTCCCATCTCTTCCCATTCTTCCTTGGAGAAGTATACGGAGATGTCTTTGAAAGCATCTTTGTCCTAAGGAAAATAATAGATTTCATCAGTGATTTACTAATCTAAGTCAGACCTTAGAGCTGAGCCTTCTCCTCCACCTTCTGTGCAGGGAGTAGCCTGAAGCTACTGGATGGTCTGTGAGACAGGGATGAAGACTTTCCTTCCCGACTGTGTCCTGTTTAACTGAACAAACTGAGCATTTTCCTAACTCTCCCTGGACACAGGGCAGTTGATGAAGCTAGTGTCCTGTTTTGTCCCACTCCACCCCCCCATCTCAGACAGGACCAGGCATTCCCATCCTGTGTATGGTCACAGGGAAGTTCACTCAGCTGCCCAGGCAAGCAGTCTGTGGTGCTTCAGGGACCAGCACCATGTCCTTCCTATAGAGCTGGCTTAGAGCCCAGCTTTGCCACCTCCAGTTCTCACCTTGGGCTTCCACACTGTTCTCCTGGCATCTCCCTCAGTGCTCTCCTCTGGAGACCTGTTCCGCCTCATGGCCATTGGAGTGCTCAAGGCCAAGGTGCCTGTGGAAGAAGAAGGTGCTGAGATAGCCCAGACCAGTGTCAAGAGCCTGGTGTGTCTTCCTTGGGTGGAGTGTCCAGGGCAGGAAGGTGAGGGGAAAGTCAGGGTGAGGGTATTCGTGGGATGGACGGATCCTGACTAGATATGACAGACCAGCCTAAAGTGAACTAGATTTGGTTTCTTTCGTTCCCCTACAATTCAGCCCCTCTGAGGGAAGGCACTGGGAGGGATGTGTCTGTGGGTGACGGAGGGATTCTTGAGGAGACCCGGAAACCCCTAACTGTTGGACTGGGGTCAGGCTGAAATCAGGGCTCTGTTCCAGTGCAGCAGAGGGAATGTTTCTCCAATAAGGGTTTTGAGGATCTCCTCCTGGAGACTCAGAAAAATCTGGGCATAACGTAGGTTCTACGTCTAAGGGACAAGTCACTAGGCTTGAGGAGATCTGGGTCCCAGTGGCTGAAGTAACTGGGGTCCTCAGACAGAGGGAACTCGGGATCTTTTGGCTGATGTAGAATGCGCAGGGTGAGGAAACTTGGGATCTGTGAAGCTGAGGAAATCGGGGATTTCTTATTAAGTGACTTTAAGTCTCCGACAGGCAGGACAGTTAGGGTCTTGAGGAGGAAGAGTTTTAAGAGCTCCCAGTCAGAGGGATTCAGGGTCTCCGAGGTTGAGGAAATTTGGTGTCTCTGCGGGTGGTATTTTTTAGGGTGCCTCAGGCTGATGGGAACTGAGGTTAATCTAGGTATTTGAAGGTAGCAGCACTAAGGGGTTTGGTGTTTCTGTGCCTGAAGGGACTTGTAATCCCTGAAGCTGACCAGACGCAAGCCCCCTTCAGATTAGGACTCAGGTTACTCAAAGTTGACAGGATTTCGGGCCTCCCACCCTGGAATTTGAAGCCATCAGACTAAGGGTTTACGAGGACTGCACAGGGCGCATTCCTGTCAGTCTCCCTGCAGTCCTGCCGCACTGCTCACCCTGTCCCCAGGAGCGCTAGAGGTTCAACGAAGTTCAGTCCTTCGGCGCTGAGGTGAAGTGAAGAGCCACCAGCCTGCCTGTACCCTGTCAGGCACAAGCGACCAATCGGCGTTGTGACTGAGGCAGTCTGGCCAATAGGCGCCCGGAGGGTGGGGAGCGTGATGGAGGCCCCGCCCCTCCACTCGGGGATTGGCTGCTCTGTGGGCGTGTCTGTCAAGGCTCCAGCGCGCAGGCGCATTTGGCTTGTTTCTTTGTTTTCAGGCATGGCCTCTTAGGCCTGGATCCTCAAGTGGGCGGGTTGTCCTCAGGCTGAATGTTTCTTTCCAGTGCCCTCAACTGTTATATCTGCTCCACGAGACTGTAACCATGGTCCCGGAGTGTATCCTAGGCCCACCTGTGCCCTACCCTATCACATCCAGTTTGGGGAAGAACTCTATGTCGTGAGTACTGCATTATTCAAGGGAAACGGTGTAATTAGCTACATTCTGATGAGACACAAGATAAACACCGTATGGTCCAAGATTTAAACACAACGCATGGAATAAGTGTGTTAGAAAAAACTTGGAGGATTTTTAACCTGAAAGTGGAAGTGGCACTGATGAGCCATCTGTGTATTTAATGTAGGTATGAAAAACCTTCAGAAATGAGGTATAAGTAAAACCTCAAAGCCTTGCAAGTGTTTTCTGTAAGCCGAGGCATCGATCTGGAGGAATGTGGATCCACTGAGCTGAGTTTGCCTGACACCTACTGGCTTCACAAGATAAAATAGGGACACTGTTTCTGGCCCTTAGGTAGCTTTGCTCACAGAAAAATAATGTGATTTCCACGTATTGGAAGCAAAGCGACTGAGTGTAGAATTAGTGTCAAGTGGTGGTTGGGAGTCTGGATGGAGAAATGTTACCAAAAAGCGAGTTTACCTCTTGGTGGGTGTAGAGCCAGAAGGTACAACCCAGCCAAAGCTCATGGAAAGGAAAAGTGTATTACTTGCAGAACTCTGGAGAACACCACGGAGCTTTCCAGAGCAGGGTCTCTGTAAACCACAGAGTTGGGTAAGCTTTAATCTATGAGTACAGGCATGTTCTGGCTTCTGTGGTGACTCAGATGGTAAACAATCTCTGCATAGCAGAAGACCCGGGTTCAACCCCTAAGTGTGGAAGATCCCAAGAGGAGGGCGGGGCAGTCCACGCCAGGATTCTTGCCTGGAGAATCCCATGGACAGAGGAGGCTGGTGGTCCATGGGGTTGCAAAGAGTCAGACATGAGTGAGTGACTAACACTTTAACTTACAGGCATGTTCATTAAGGGTCTTGGCCTGTGGGAGACTCCAAGCTTCAGTTGATTGAAGTCTTGAGAGTCAGAACCAGTCATCATCAGCATCCCTTACATTGCAGCTGGTCTGGTATACATATAGCTATCTATTCTTGATATAGATATAGATATCTATTCTTCTTCATATTCTTTCGCCTTATCAGTTCAATTCAGTCACTCAGTCGTGTCCGACTCTTTGCAGCCCCATGGACTGTAGCACGCCAGGCCTACCTGTCTATTTGTAACTCCCAGAGTTTACCGAAACTCATGTCCATTGAGTCGGTGATGCCATCCAACCATCTCATCCTCTGTCGTCCCCTTCTCCTCCTGCCCTCAATCTTTCTAAGCATCAGGGTCCTTTGAAATGAGTCAGGTCTTCACATCAGGTGACCAAAGCATTGGTTTCAGCTTCAACATCAGTCTTTCCAATGAACACTCAGGTCTGATCTCGTTTAGAATGGACTGGTTGGATCCCCTTGCAGTCCAAGGGACTCTCGAGTCTTCTCCAACACCACAGTTCAAAAGCATCCATTCTTCAGCACTCGGTTTTCTTTAGAGTCCAACTCTCCCATCCATACATGACCACTGGAAAAACCATAGCCTTGACTAGACAGACCTTTGTTAGCAAAGTAACATCTCTGCTTTTTAAAATACTGTCTAGGTTGGTAATAACTTTTCTTCCAAGGAGTAAATGTCTTTTAATTTCATGGCTGCAGTAACCATCTGCAGTGATTTTGGAGCCCCCCAAAATAAAGTCAGCCACTGTTTCCCCATCTATTTGCCATGAAGTGATGGGACCAGATACCATGATCTTAGTTTTCTGAATGTTGAGTTTTAAGCCAACATTTTCATTCTCCTCTTTCACTTTCTTCAGGAGGCTCTTTAGTTCTTCTTCACTTTCTGCAATAAGGGTTGTGCCATCTGCATTGATGATATTTCTCCCGGCAATCTTGAATTTAGCTTGTGCTTCATCCAGTGCGGTATTTCTCATGATGTACTCTGCATAGAAGTTAAATAAGCAGGGTGACAATATATAGCTTTGATACGCTCCTTTCCTGATTTGAAACCAGTCTGTTGTTCCATGTCTGGTTCTGACTGTTGCTTCTTGACCTGCATACAGATTTCTCAAGAGGCAGGTCAGGTGGTCTCATATTCCCATCTTTTGCGAATTTTCCACAGTTTATTGTGAAACCACACAGTCAAAGGCTTTGGCATAGACTATAAAGCAGAAATAGATTTTTTTCTGGAACTCTCTTGCTTTTTCAATGATCCAGTGGATGTTGGCAATTTGATCTCTGGTTTTTCTGCCTTTTCTAAAACCAGCTTGAAGATCTGGAAGTTCACAGTTCATGTATTGTTCAAGCCTGGCTTGGAGAATTTTGAGCATTATTTTGCTAGTGTATGAGATGAGTGCAATTGTGCAGTCGTTTGAGCATTCTTTGGCATTGCCTTTCTTTGGGATTGGAATGAAACCTGACCTTTTCCAGTCTTGTGGCCACTGCTGAGTTTTCCAAATTTGCTGACAGATTGAGTGCAGCACTTTCACAGCATCATCTTTTAGGATCTGAAATAGCTCAACTGGAATTCCATCACCTCTACTAGCTTTGTTTGTAGTGATGTCTCCTAAGGCCCACTTGACTTCACATTCCAGGATGTCTGGCTCCAGATGAGTGATCACACCATTGTGATTATCTGGTTCATGAAGATCTTTTTTGTACAGTTCTTCTGTGTTTTCTTGCCACCCCTTGTTAATATCTTCTGCTTCTGTTAGGTCCATACCATTTCTGTCCTTTACTGAGCCCATCTTTGTGTGAAATGTTCTCATAAGCATAAGTTTTAAGGTCGTTATTGCAGGGAATGGCCACAAGGCGTCAGGACTTTTTCAGGCCCAGTTGTGATTACCTTGAAAGTGAAAACTCAAGTTTTAACTCAAGACTGTAATTCAATATGGAATGTACCTGAAGAAACACCCAAAAACTTATGTGTTCTTTCTGAACATTCTTATTTATTTATTTTAATAATTTTTTTTGTTTACTGGCAGTGCCATGTGGCATGTGGGAATTTTAGTTCCCCGACCAAGTGTCGAACCCTCGCCCCCTGCATTTGAAGCACAGAATCTTCACCACTGGACTGCAGGGAAGTCCCCCTAAGCATTATTTTTTTAAAGTAACCTTTATTTCATATTGTAGTAACATTGATATACCATGTGTTGTTGGTGGCAGGTGAACCGAATGTATTTTCTATTTTATTGTTGTTCAGTTGCAGAGTCAGGTCTTTTTGTAGGAGTGTTCCCTTTTCTACAGGCCCTGTTATACTGGTAAGACATCTATTTGTATATAGATAAGTGTACATAAATGTAAATATCTAGGTACAAAGATATGTAACTGTCCAGATAGAGATATAAATGCCTAGGTATGTAGATATACAAATGTTTATATGCATAGAAATATACATTCTAGGTACATAAATATATAAATACCTAGGTTCATAGAGACATAAATATCTATATACTTAAACATATAAATATATATATACATATAGACATAACTATCTATGCAAAACAGAAAAAGAGACACAGATGTACAGAACAGACTTTTTGACTCTGTGGGAGAAGGTGTGGGTGGGATGTTTCGAGAGAACAGTATCGAAACATGTATATTATCTAGGGTGAAACAGATCACCAGCCCAGGTTGGATGTATGAGACAAGTGCTCGGGCCTGGTGCACTGGGAAGACCCAGAGGGATCAGGTAGAGAGGGAGGTGGGAGGGGGGATCGGGATGGGGAATACATGTAAATCCATGGCTGATTCATGTCAATGTATGACAAAAACCATTACAATATTGTAAAATTATAGCCTCCACTAATAAAAATAAATGAAAAAACATTTCAGTGGGTTTTGTCATACATTGATATGAATCAGCCATAGATTTACACTTATTCCCCATCCCGATCCCCCCTCCCACCTCCCTCTCTACCTGATCCCTCTGGGTCTTCCCACACTGAAATGTTGTGAAGTAATTAGTCTCCAACTAATAAAAAAATTAAAAAAAAAAATATTTTAACCTATGAAATAGGTATATAGGGTTTTTACAATTTTTTTACTTTTATAAATTCTTCAAAATTTTAATAAAAATTTAAAAATCTTAAAAAATGGAAAACTAGAAAGTGTTTACTGAAATAAACAAAAGCTAAATGCAAAAAAAATAAAAATAAAAAATAAATGAAAAAAAAAAGAATTCAATTTGTTGTAATCCATGGGCCCCACCCAAACCCAATTAATCAGAAAATTTTGAAGTGGGGCCCTGCAATTCATGTTTTCTAAACAAGATTTTCAGTTGATGGTGATGCACATGAAATTTGGGAACCTCAGTGGCTGTTTTTTAAAATCCCCTTGGAAAGGGAACCCTCTTACACTGTTGGTGGGAATGCAAACTAGTATAGCCGCTATGGAGAACAGTGTGGAGATTTCTTAAGAAACTGGAATTAGAACTGCAATATGACCCAGGAATCCCACTTCTGGGCATATACACTGTGGAAACCAGATCTGAAAAAGACACATGCACCCCAGTGTTCATCACAGCACTGTTTATAATAGCCAGGACATGGAAGCAACCTAGATGCCCATCAGCAGACGAATGGATAAGGAAGCTGTGGTACATATACACCATGGAATATTACTCAGCCATTAAAAACAATTCATTTTAATCAGTTCTAATGAGATGGATGAAACTGGAGCCCATCATACAGAGTGAAGTAAGCCAGAAAGATAAAGACCAATATAGTATACTAACACATATATATATAGAATTTAGAAAGATGGTAATGATAACCCTATATGCAAAACAGAAAAAGAGACACAGATGTACAGAGCAGAATTTTGGACTCTGTGGGAGAAGGCGAGGGTGGGATGTTTTGAGAGAACAGCATCAAAACATATATATTATCTAGGGTGAAAGAGATCAGCAGCCCAGGCTGGATGCATGAGACAAGTGCTCGGGCCTGGTGCACTGGGAAGACCCAGAGGAATTGGGTGGAGAGGGAGGTGGGAGGGGGGATCGGGATGGGGAAAATATGTAAATCCATGGCTGATCCATGTCAATGTATGACAAAAACCATTACAATATTATAAAGTAATTAGCGTCCAACTAATAAAAATAAATGGAAAAAAAAGAAATATACATTCTAGGTACATAGATGTATAAATACCTAGGTTCATAGAGACATAAATATCTATATACATAGACATATAAATATATATGTACATATAGACATGACTACGTATATACAGATATAAATATTATAGATACATATAGACATAGATATCTATATACATAGACATGTAAATATCTGTATACATGGAGGATGGTTACACAGTGGACAATGAAGGAGACCACCTTATAGACAAAATAAGTGATACAGATAGTGGCATTTATAAGAGCATACTAGGAGAGAGCAACATAAACAATTTCAAACAAAGAGAACACAGCTAAGCAAGATGCATGTGACTAGTTTTAATCTGAGGGCACTAAACCAACAAGTCCACAGGGGGTCAGTAGATGAAGGCAAAGTCTGGAAGGGTGAGATAGTGAAAACTAGTTAAATGTTTCATCTTTGTTTACAAAGTATACCTTATACATTTTTGGATTCATACTTGTTACCTCCTTAAGTATGTATCATCCTATATATCCTCATATGCCCACATCCAAACTGTTTCAACTCAAATCAAGCATAACTCCAACTTGTTGCAACTCTAGTTAGTCAATTGTTGCAATTTCATGAAAAAGACACATTGTGATTCTTTTGTATAGACCAGCAATGGTTAGGATTTCTGTCTAATTTTTTTTTTTTTTTAGGGTCCTTAGAGATCATTTAAAATTTCAACACTTCTCCCTGCTTCACCTTGTTGTGATTCAACTGACATTGGAAAAGTTATGGAAAGAGTATTTAGTATAATCTGAACTCACCAGGTATCTATTGTTTAGTGTACATAAAGATCTGAGAAGTAGACTTCGATGGATGTAAAAATAAACATTGTGGATATAGAACATAATTAGAAATTGCGAGAGTCATTTGACCAGGAGCAATCACAATGGATCCACTTCATCTCCCACACCCATGAGGACAAGTTCATCTTGGTAATACTATCAGCAACCGAAGAGTTAAAGTGTTATCACTGTGAAAAATGATTATGAAAACAAATCTTTGGAATGTTTTCATAGATAGGATGCAACTTTCCAAGAGGCTTTAAATTTCAGGTGAATGTTTTATTATTTGAAATCTTGAGTGGATTACAGACTCTGTAAGTTTTACAGACTGTTCAAAGTAACATTCTATTCCATCCTGGAGTGAATCCATTATCTTTTGATTCATGCACTTGTGACACACTTCATCAGCTTAGAGACAATCTGGGTTGGAGAGTGTTCTAAACCAATGTGTGCATACTAGCTGCAGGTTTGACAAGAAACATTCACTCTCATTTGTTGTAGTGGCTGCTCAGTTGCTAAGTTGTGTCTGACTCTTTGTGACCCCATGGACTGCAGCATGCCAGGAATCCCTGCCCATCACCTACTCCCGAAGCTTGCTCAAATTCATGACAGTTGAGTCAGTGATGCCATCCAACCATCTCTTCCTCTGTCATCCCCTTCTCCATTTGCCTTCAGTCTTTCCCAGCATCAGGGTCTTTTCCAGTGGGTCGGCTCTTCACATCAGGGGACCAAAGGATTGGAGCTTTGGTTTCAGCGTCAGTCCTTCCTATGAATGTTGAGGACTGAGTTCCTTTAGGATTGACTGGTTTGATCTCCTCGCAGACCCAGGGACTCTCAAGAGTCTTCTCTAGCACCACAGTTCAAAAGCATTAGTTCTTCAGTGCTCTGCCTTCTTTGTGGTCCTACTCTCATGTCCATACATGACTACTGCAAAAACCAGTAGCTTTTACTCTCACATATGGGATATCAAACTTGTTTTTACATATTGCCTGCTATATTTAGGCTATTGGTTCATACTTCATGTACCCATGTAGTGTTGTATTTCAATCCAGTTTGAAACAGAGCTTTATTTGAAGAACGTTTTGCCCACCAGCAGCGTTCTATTCTCACCAGCACCTCTTACCTTGGTGTGACATCTCAAAACTCGGAAACTCTTACATGTTGATATGAATATCAATTTCATTTTAGGAGAGTTTAAACACAGAAGTGACAAAATCAGGGTGCCTATTTTATCAGGTTTCTCCAGGCAGAAAATTGAAGCTTGATGTTCAGTTGCTCAGTCGTGTCCAACCCTTTGCAACCCCATAGACTGCAGCATGCTGGGCTTCCCTGTCCTTCACCATCTACCAGTTTGCTCAGACTCCTGTTCTTATGTTGGTGATGCTATCCAACCATCTCGTCCTCTGTCATCCCCTTCTCCTCCTGCCCTCAGTCTTTGAAACTGAAATTGTTAGAAGGCAGAGTTCATACAGCTTATGGGCTCCTTGACTCAATTTTTTTTGCAAGAATTTTCTTATGTATTTTTTCAAGTGTGACCTTTCATTCATATAATAGCGAATAACAGAATTAGAAGAAACCAATTTGAAACAATGGATTGTTTCTACCCTGACAATCTGAACACAAAGGAACAAGTGGGAACTGCAAAGATCTGGGGGCCAAGCTTTTAAGAATATTTTAGGTTGGCAAATACTAACTAGTATGCTTTCCATTTCAACAATTTTTATTCTGATACAGAATATCCTTTTCTACAAGGCTTCCAGTGTGGCTGCCTCCTGCTGGAAGCATGGGAGAAGGAATCAGGGCACTGTCTGTCTGTCTTTACAAGACACTGGACTCAACTCTAAGAAATCCCTGGATCTTCCCTGGATCCTGACCACCACATGGCCAAAGATACTGGTAACAGTTTTGTTTTGCCTGTTAAAGTGTTTAATGGCAAAGATTCTTTCGGTTTCCTGATGTGGGTGACATGTGGGGCCCAGTGATGATTTTTTCTTTGAGAAACTTACTTGCTAGCTCCCACATGAGGGTGAGGTCCCTGTCCAATGATGAGAGATCTGTGTCTCCAGGGAGAGCAACTTTATGCTAGTTTAATCCTGACCAAGTTCTGTCTGCATGGTAGATTTAGACCTTTCTGTCTTGTCTAGGACGCTCCGTGGTTGCTTAGATGGTAAAGAATCTGCGTGCAGTGCAGGAGAACTGGGCTCATTTCTGGATTGGGAAGATCCCCTGGAGAAGGGAATGACGACTGAATCCAGTATTCTTGCCTGCAGAATCCCATGGACAGAGCAGGCTGGAGGGCTACAATCCATGTGGTCACAAACAGTCAGACATGTCTGAACGATGAATACTTTGACTTTTCAATCCTGTCTGCACTGATTATGTTTAGACAAGACTGCTTGCTTTCTGCAATGAGAATATTAACACCTGACCATGTTCTGTGTGCACGAGGACGTGGAGACCTGGGTGCGGACTGGGCCTGGCCTCCGTCCTGGAAAACTCTGTGCCTGTGTCTGAATGTCAGTGCTCAGAGGTCTGGGGCCTGGAGCTGAGGTGGGCTTCTCTGGGTAATGTGCCCTCCTCTGAGTGGGGTTCCATGGCCCTCCCAGGGGTCAGTGCTGCAGTAGGGCTCTTAGTCTTTCCTCCTGCCAGGCTCACCTGCCCTGAGGCTCATGGAGACTCCTCAGGTGGGCTACTTTGTAATTATTCCAGTGTTTCAGCGCATTCAGTTTGAGTAGGGAGGCAGGTTCACCTGGCTAATTGATTCCAGGGTACAAGGATCAGGCAAAAAACCAACGGGCAGCAGGTGAGTTTGCCATGTGATTTTCTTCCCGTCGGCCGTCCCTGCTCAGCAGACACCAGACCTGCCCCTGTCTTCTAGCCCCACGCCTGGTGTCTCTTCTCAACACCTCAGTGGGAAAACAAAGAACGGAGCCCGCTGGAACCAAGGCAGTGTGTTCAACATTATCATGACAGGTGTAAAAACAGTTAGTATCAGACAGAACCAAAGGGCAGAAGAGGAGGACTTCTCTGGGACGAGAGAAGTTTCCAGGAACCCACTCATTTCCACCTTTGGGGCCCAGCCATCAGGGACCTGGCATCCTAACCAAGAATCATGCAGCCCCAGATGCAGGTTTTGGGGACCGTGTGGGTCTCACCCTGTTCACATGGGTCCGGATCCTGTGCCCAGAGACCCCGTGTCTGCTCTTCACCTCTGTGTGTCTTGCCCCTTGGAGATCCCCAACCTCTGAATTGAGGGTGTTGCCCTGATTAACCTGTGGTCTTTCGTCTTTTAATCTTGTGACATACACATGAGGTCAGGCACCTTTGAATGGGTTGCTGCTCTGTGTTCTGCTGGGTGAAAACCTTTGGCGGTGTCATATTAATATCATAGTGTATCACAGACCTAATCTGTAGGGTCACCACTGTCTGGGGTCCCCTAGATGGATTTTCTGTAATTTAATTTTTATTTTCTATTGGAGTCAGGTCGATTTCCATTGTTTTGTTAGTTTTAGCTCTACAGGAACTTAATTTGATTTAACATTGAAGTGAAACTATTCTTTATTCCATTTTTTTCCTCATATAATTACAGTCTCTTTGGTAGAGTTCCCTATTCTTTTCAGTAGGTCCTATTTGCTTATCAATTTGTTAGATCTTAGTGTGTATATAAATCCTAAACTCTTTATCCCTTCTTTCTTTCTTTTGATACTCATAATTTGATTTTCGCAGGCTGTGAAGTCCATTTTGTACATGGTATGAATTTATAGATTGTGCCCATAAGTGATATCTCATGATATTTGTCTTTCTGTCTGAGTTCCCTCACTTGGTGTGATGATGTCTTAGCACACCCAGGCTGCTGACAGCATCCTTGTTTCATTCTGTTTTATGGCTGAGTGGTGTTCCAGTTACAGGTGTTCCGCCTTGTCTTCACTTTTCTTCCACTGGACCTTTTGGTGGATTCCATGTCTTGCCTATTGAAAGGGTGCTGCCCTGAAAATCAAGGTGCCCGTGTCATTTTGAAAGGTGATTTTCTGTGGACCTGCGCTTCCCTTTATAGCTCAGTTGGTAAAGAATCCGCCTGTAATGCAGGAGACCCCAGTTCGATTCCTGGGACAGGAAGATCCACTGGAGAAGGAATGGGCTACCCACTACAGTATTCTTGGGCTTCCTTTGTGGCTCAGCTGGTAAAGAATCTGCCTGCAATGTGGGAGACCTGGGCTTGATCCCTGTGTTGGCAAGATCCCCTGGAGAAGGGAAAGGCTACCCACTCCAGTATTCTTGCCTGGAGAATCCCATGGACATCCTTTGTCCTGCCAGGGTACAGTCCATGGGGTTGCAAAGAGTCGGACAGGCTGAGCAACTAAACAACAAAAACTGCACCAGTTTTGACATGTAAATATTGATCTGTACCAGCTAATTACTCCCCCCACCCCCTGCCACCTTTCCATTTTGGTAAGCGTAAGTTTCTGAGTCTGTGAATCTGTTTGCATTTTGTAATGACGCTCATTTGTATCCATTTTTAGATCCCACAGAAGTGATACTCTCTATTATCTTTCCCTTTCTCAGTTATTTCACTTAGTTTGATCACCTCTAGTTTCTTCCCTGTAACTGGAAATGGTATTATTTCATCCTTTTTTGTGTCTGAGCAATATTGCCTTGTGTATATATACCTCATTTTCTGTATCCATTCGTCTGTTGTTGTACACTTAAGCTGCTCCCCTGTCTTGGCTATTGTACCTAGTGCTGCCATGATCTTTGGAGTGCAGGTGTCTTTTAAAATTTTGCTTTTTTTCTGGATTTACTTCTAGGTATTATATTTCTGGGTCACTGGGTACCTCTATGCTTAGTTTTTAAAAGAACCTCCATAATGTTCTACCTAATGGGTGTACCAATTTACATTCCCACCAACAGTGTAGGAGGGTTTCTTTCTTTCCACACCCTCTGCAGAATTTATTGTTGTAGGTTTTTGATGTGGCCATTCTGACCAATGTGAGGTGATACCTCATGGTACATTTGATTTGCCTTTCTCAAAGCACTAGTGATGCTGAGCATCTTTTCATGTGCTTTTATCACCATCTCTATGACCTCTTTAGAGAAACATGCATTTAGACCTTTGGCTGATTTTTTTGTTGAGTTTTTTTTTTTTTTTAATTGAGCTGTACTAATAATTTGTATGTGTTGAAGAGAAAGTTCTTGTGAAATCAACCCTGAATATTCACTGGGAGGACTGAAGCTCCAATCTTTTGGCCATGTGATGCAAAGAGTTGACTCATTGGAAAAGACCCTGATGCTGGGAAAGATTGAGGACAGGAAGAGACGTGGGCAGCAGAGGATGAGATGGTTGGATGGCTTTACCCACTCAACAGACATGAGTTTGAGCAAACTCCGGAGATAGTCAGGGACAGGGAGGCCTGGCATGCTGCAGTCCATGGGGTCACAAAGAGTCAGACATGACTTAGCAACTGAACAACTACAAAACCCTGAATCCTCGTGAATATTAACTGCCTAGCAATTCAGCTGGCATTTAATATTCAGCTGTACAGTATGAAAAGACAAAAAGATATTACACTGAAAGATGAATTCCCCTGGTTTGTAGGTGCTCAATATGCTACTGGAGAAGAGTGAAGAAATAAATCCAGAAGGAATGAAAAGGCTAAGTAAAAACAGAAACAGTTGGGGGTGTGTCTGGTGGTATAAGTAAAGTCCGATTCTGTAAAGAGCAATATTGCATTGGAACCTGGAATGTTAGGTCTGTGAATCCAGGTAAATTAGAAGTGGTCAAGAAGAAGATAGCAAGAGTGAACATTGACATTTGAAGAATAAGTGACCTAAGTTGGATGGGTTAGTGTTAGGTTTAGAATGTGGTCCACTGGAGAAGGGAATGGCAAACCACTTCAGTATTCTTGCCTTGAGAACCCCATGAACAGTATGAAAAGGCAAAAAGATAAGACACTGAAAGATGAATTCCCCAGGTGGGTAGGTACCCAATATGCTACTGGAGATCAGTGGAGAAATAACTCCAGAAAAAATGAAGGGATGGAGCCAAAGCTAAAACAACACCCAGTTGTGGATGGGACTGGTGATAGAAGCAAGGCTTGATGCTGTAAGAGCAATATTGCATAGGAACCTGGAATGTTAGGTCCATGAATCAAGGCAAATTGAAAGTGGTCAAAGAGGAGATGACAAGTGTGAACATCGACATTCTAGGAATCAGCAAGCTAAGGTGAACTGGAATGGGTGAATTTAACTCAGATGATCATTATATCTACTACTGCAGGCAGGAATCCCTTAGCAGAAGTGGAGTAGCCATCATAGTCAACAAAGGAATCTGAGATACAGTAATTGGGTGCAATCTCAAAAACGACAGAATGATCCCTGTTCATTTCCAAGGCGAACCATTCAATATCACAGTAATCCAAGTCTATCCCCAACCAATAATGATGAAGAAGCTGAAGTTGAACAGTTCTATGAAGACCTACAAGACCTTCTAGAACTAACACCCAAAATAGATGTCCTTTTCATTATAGGGGACTGGGATGCAAAAGTAGGAAGTCAAGAAATACCTGGATTAACAGGCAAATTTGGCCCTGGAGTACAGAATGAAGCAGGGCAAAGGCTAGTAGAGTTCTTCCAAGAGAATGCACTGGTCATAGCAAACACTGTCTTCCAACAACACGAGAGAAGACTCTACACATGGACATCAACAGATGTATGACACCGAAATCAGATTGATTATATTCTTTGCAGCCAAAGATGGAGAAGCTCTATACAGTTAGCAAAAACAAGACTGGGAGCTGACTGTGACTCAGATCACGAACTCCTTATTGCCAAATTCAGAGTGGAATTTGGAGAAAGTGGAGAAAACCACTAAATCATTGAGGTATGACCTAAATCAAATCCCTTATGACTATACAGTGGATGAGAGAAATAGATTTAAGGGACTAGATCTGATAGACAGAGTGCTTGATGAACTATGGATGGAGGTTCATGGCATTGTAGAGGAGACACTAATCAAGACCATCCCCAAAAATACAGAAAAGAAAAAGAAATACAAAAAAGTGAAATGGCTGTCTGAGGAGGCCTTACAAATAGCTGTGTAAGAGGGAAGTGAAAAGCAAAGGAGAAAAGGAAAGATATATGCATTTGATGCAGAGTTCCAAAGGATAGCAAGGAGAGATAAGAAAGCCTTCCTCAGCAATCAGTGTAAAGAAGTAGAGGAAAACAATAGAATGGGAAAGACTGGAGATCTCTTCAAGAAAATCAGAGATACCAAGGGAACATTTTATGCAAAGATGAGTTCAATAAAGGACAGAAATGGTAGGGACCTAAGAGAAGCAGAAGATATTAAGAAGAGGTGGCAAGAATACACAGAAGAACTGTACAAAATAGATCTTCATGACTCAGATAATCATGATGGTGTGATCACTCACCTAGAGCCAGACATCTTGGAGTGTGAAGTCAAGTGGGCCTTAGGAAGCATCACTACGAACAAAGCTAGTGGAGGTGATGAAATTCCACTTGAGCTATTTCAAATCCTAAAAGATGATGCTGTGAAAGTGCTGCACTCAATATGCCAGCAAATTTGGAAAACTCAGCAGTGGCCACAGGACTGGAAAAGGTCAGTTTTCATTCCAATCCCAAAGAATGGCAATGCTAAAGACTGCTCAAACTAGCCCAAAACTGCACTCATCTTATATGCTTGCAAAGTAATGCTTAAAATTCTCCAAACCAGGCTTAGCAATTGGTGAACCGTGAACTTCCAGATGTTAAAGCTGGTTTTAGAAAAGGCAGAGCAACTAGAGATCACATTGCCAACATCCGCTGGGTCATGAAAAAAGTAAGAGAGTTCCAGAAAAACATCTGTTTCTGCTTATTGACTATGCCAAAGTCTTTGACTATGTGGGTCACAATAAACTGTGGAAAATTCTGAAAGAGATGGGAATACCAGACCGCCTGACCTGCTTCTTGAGAAACCTGTATGCAGGTCAGGAAACAACAGTTAGAACTGGACATAGAACAACAGACTGGTTCCAAATAGGAAAAGGAGTATGTCAAGGCTGTATATTGTCAGCCTGCTTATTTAACTTATATGTAGAGTACATCATGAGAAATGCTGGGCTGGAGGAAGCACAAGCTGGAATCAAGATAGCCAGGAGAAATATCAATAACCTCAGATATGCAGATGACATCACCCTTATGGCACAAAGAGAAGAACTGAAGAGCCTCTTGATGAAAGTGAAAGAGGAGAGTGAAAAAGTTGGTTTAAAGCTTAACATTTAGAAAACTAATATCATGGCATCTGGTCCCATCACTTCATGTTAAATAAATGGGGAAAGAGTGAAAACAGTGGTTGACTTTATTTTTCTGGGCTCCAAAATCACTGCAGATGGTGATTGCAGCCATGAAATTAAAAGACACTTGCTCCTTGGAAGGAAAGTTATGAGCAATCTAGACAGCATATTAAAAAGCAGACATTACTTTGCCAACAAAGGTCTGTCTAGTCAAGTGTATTCTTTTCCCAGTGGTCATGCATGGATGTGAGTATTGGACTATAAAGGAAACTGAGCACAGGAGAATTGATGCTTTTGAACTGTGGTGTTAGAGAAGATGCTTGAGAGTCCCTTGGACCACAAGGAGATCCAACCAGTCCATCCTAATGGAGATCAGTCCTGGATGTTCATTGGAAGGACTGATGTTGAAGCTGAAACTCCAATACTTTGTCCACCGGGTGGGAAGAGCTGACTTATTTGAAAAGACCCTGATGCTGGGAGGGATTGAGGGCAGGAGGATAAGGGGACGACAGAGGATGAGATGGTTGGATGGCATCACCGACTTCATGGACACGGGTTTGGGTGGACTCCGGGAGTTGGTCATGGACTGGGAGGTGTGGTGTGCTATGGTTCACGGGATCGCAAAGAGTCACACATGACTGAGTGACTGAACTGAACTGAATTAGTGTTAGAAAAAATTGTTTGGTATAGGTGCCCTGGGATCACATCTGATTTTTGTCCTAGAAGTCACAGCTCATGAGCGTAGCACATCTTCTGTGGAAATTAACATTTGTTTAACTATCGCTATATGTAAAACAACCCAATCATCTACTTCCAAACACCCTGGCTTTAACTCTGATGTTGGAATTATATAGGAGTCAAAATTCAAGTCTTCCTCAACTGTATCTTCATAGCTTCAATATCTTCGGTGACTGATAGTTTATAGCATAAGGCATGGAGTGTTAATTTTGTCTATTATGTATAAAATTTATAGGGATGGAAAGGCAATCAAGATGAAAATAATAGCTTGTAAGATTGTTCAGATAGTCTACTTCTTGTGTGTCTATAGTACCAGTGTGTGTGAGTTTTGTTGTCAGAATAAGTGAGATAATATAAACTACCAGTGAGCTGATTGAGAAAACAATTACTAATGTGTTATCATGAAGTGTAAGAATTCTTCTATGATGGCTGGTGTTGCATCTTGAAAGTCTAGTTGTAGAGGATATGCCATTGATATATACAGATTTTTCACCTATAACTTAACTTCAACAAAGTGATACAATATTTCACTAATATCTCCTAAATAGAGAAAGAAATCATGGTTATGATTTTAGCTTGAAATCAGTAGTTGTGGGTTCGATTCCTTCCTTACTTATTTTCAAATGATGTGCATAGGTTCTTTGAGTGTGTGATATGGTTGGTCTACTGTACCTCGTCTTGATGCAAATGCTTCTCAGATAATAAGAATTATTGGTATTACTGTGGTTAAAGAAGTGAATGGGCCTATAGATGAAATAGTATTTCACACTGTGTATGCATCTGGGTAGTCAGAATATTGTTGTGGTATTCCAAACAGGCCTAGAAAGCATTTTTGAAAAAGGTTATGTTAACATCTACAAATGCATTTATGAAGTGAATTTTTGCTCATGTAAAGTTGCGTATAGCCTGAGAATAATGAGATTCAGTGCAGAAAGCCCCCTATAATAGCAAATCTCCCACTGAAAGTACATAATGCAACTATGTAACTACATAGTGTATATCATGAAGAAAATATCTGAAGGTGAATTAGCCAGGAAAATTCCTGTTAACCCTCTGACTGTGAAAAGAAATACAAAACCTAGCACTCACATTATAGCTGGGGGTCATTTAATGTTACTGTCATGAGGCATTGCTAATCAACTGAATATTTTTACTCTTGTTGGCCTGGTAATTATTATAGTGGCTGATGTGAAATAGGCTTGTGTGTCAACATACATCCTTACTGTGAATATCTAATGTTCTCATACAATAAATCCTAAGAATCCAGTTGACACTATAGTTCAGACCATTCCCATGCACCTGAAAGTTTCTTTTCCCCTAAGTAATAGGTTACAATATGTGAAATCATCATAAATCCTGGCAAAATCAAAAGATATACTTCAGAGTGTCTGAAAAATCAGATCAATGTTGATACAGTATTGGGTCCCCTCCTCCTTCAGGATCAAAGAAAGCTGTATTTACATTTCAGTCTGTTAATAGCATAGTAAAAATACCAGCTGCCAATACAGGTAGTGATAGTAATATGGCTGTGATTAGGACTAATCACATGAATAACAGTGTTTGATATTGGGATATGGCAGGGGTTTATATTAATAGTTGTAGTAATAAAATTGATAACACCTAAGATAGAAGAAACACCTGTTAGGTGTAGAAAAAAAAAATAGTAAAGTCTACTTAAGCTCCAGCATGAGCTAGATTTCTGGCTAAAGGTGTAGACAGCTCAGCCTGTGCCAGTGCCTGCTTCAGCTATTGGTGATGCAAGCAGTAAGAGGAAAGAGGGAGGGAGAAGTCAGAAGCTTATTTATTCAGGGAAAACTATGTCATTAGCTCCACCTATTAGGGAAACTAATCAGTTACCAAAGCCTCCAATCATCATAGGGAGTACTATAATGAAAATTATTACAAATGCATGAGCTGTTACAATTACATTGTAAATTTGGTCATCTTCAAGTCAAGTTCCAGGTTGGCCCAACCCAGCACAGATAAAGAACCTTGGGGCTGTGCCTACTGTTGCCAGCCAAAATCTTGGCCTTCTTTGCCCACTGACGCTGAACGAAAAATATGGAGACCGGGCTTGGAGGAAATAGAAAGGTGGCTTTTGTTCTTATCTGGCAGAGAGGAGAAAGGCTGTGGGCTTATGCCTCGAGAGCTGTGCCCTGCCCCCCGAGATGAATCTAGGGGCTTATAGAAGGCAAGAGCTCACAGTCAGGAATCAGTGATGAGAAACAAAGGGGATAGGATCTTGATTTCTTCCTTTTGCATTGTTTCAAAGACAGTAGGAGACTGACGTCAATAACCCAGTAATTGAGTCTGGCACCCGGTGACTCTGTGGCCTTCTTTCTGATATGTAACTACAAGGGGAAGAGTGTTCTGAGGGTAAACACCAGATAGGGCATATATTTAGCGCAGAGTCAAAGGAACATAGGTGCCAAGTGTAGCTTCTGCAGAGTTTAGGGACAGAAAAGCAAACTTAGTCCCAGACATTCAGCGTGAGGAGCAGTTACAGGAAAAAGAAAAGTTAGGAATGTTCAGGCCTGCTCACTCTTCTCTTTATCTTCTTTGTTGTCAGAAAAGAAAGGAGAAAAACTCATTCCTCCTTTTTCCCTTTCACTGCAACACTGCCTTCCTGGCTCAAGCACCAAATAGTAAGTATATAGTACAGATATCTTTACGGTTAGTTGAAAATAATAGGCAGTTAATGAACATAGGCAGAATGGCTGAGTAAGCTTTAGATTGTAAATCTAAAGACAGGAGTTTAATCCACTTTTTCTTTTTACTAAGTCCTGTGATGAATATTTCACGTTGAATTGCAAATTCAAAGAAGCCGGTTCAATTTGCTATGACTTATACCGCTTTTTTTTTCTTTTTTCCTTTTGCAATAGAAGTAGCTTGAAGTCAGTTGACCAGGGTATTTAGCTGTTAACTAAAAGTTCATGGGGTTATAGTCCACCAGTCTAGAGAGGGTTTAGCTTGAAGTGGCTGGTTTGCATTCAATTGATGTAAGATATAATCTTGCAAACCTTATGAACAGGAATTAAGTAAATTATACTTGCTTAGGGCTTTGAAGTATAAGGAACATCCCTGTAGTACAGGAATTTTCCTGTAGTTCATACAATAACGAATCTGCTTGCAATGCAGGAGACCTGGGTTGCATCTGTGAGTTGGGAAGATCCTCTGGAGAAGGGAATGGCAATCCACTCCAGGATTCTTGCCTGGAGAAACCCATGGACAGAGGAGCCTGGTGGGCTACAGTCTATGGGATCGTAAAGAGTCGGACATGACTGAGCGACTAAACCCACAGCACACAGGGCATGAAGGCTCTTGGTCTAGTTAACCTAAATTCCTATTCCCCCACTGAGAGAATTGGTGTTATGGGTAGAAATGTTGTGGCTATTACAGTTATTGTGGATAACAGTGTTATTTGTTTCATAGTGTAGAATCATCATGTTTTCTCTGTTATTTGTGGAGAGGAATAAGGTTAGCGCCGTGGAGGGTGTGAGTCATATGTTGAAGTATATTAGTGCCATGATTGCTATTACTGTTGGTAAAAGGATGCTCTTTTTGGTTGTTGTTATTTTTTCAATAATTGTTCACTTGGGTCTGAATCCTAATAGTGGTGGGAGGCCTCCTATTGATAATAAAATGATGAGGATAAGGGTTGTTATGATTGGTATCTTGTTGCATGTATGTGATAGTGATAATGTGGTGGTGGTGGAGTTGGTTATGGACATTCTGAATATGGTGGAAGTTAAGATAATATAACCAGGTTTAGTGGAGAAGGCAATGGCAACCTACTCCAGTACTCTTGCCTGGAAAATCCCATGGTTGGAGGAGCCTGGTAGGCTGTGGTCTATGGGGTCGCGAAGAATCAGACACGATGGAGTGACTTCACTTTCACTTTTCACTTTCATGCATTGGAGAAGGAAATGGCAACCCACTCCAGTGTTCTTGCCTGGAGAATCCCAGAGACGGCAGAGCCTGGTGGGCTGCCGTCTATGGGACTGCAGAGTCGGACACGGCTGAAGCAACTTAGCAGCAGCAGCAGCAACCATGTTTAGTGCTGTCAGAGTGGAATTACATAATAGGATGGCGTTTATACATCCTATGTGGGCCGTTGATGACTAGGCTGTGATCTTTCATACTGCATCTGATTTCACCATCCTCAGCCTTCAATTATAGTGGGTAATGTAGATATAGCTTGTATCAACTTGGGCTTCCCTGCTGGCTCAGATGATAGAGAATCTGCCTGCAATGTGGAAGGCCTGGGTTTGATCTCTGGCTTGGGAAGATCCCCTGAAGGAGAGCATGGCAACCAGCTCCAGTATTCCTGCCTGGAGAATGCCCATAGCAGAAGAGCCTGGTGGAATACAGTCCCTGGGGTCAAAAAGAGTCAGACACAGCTGAGCGACTAAGCCCAGCACACGGTACACTATTAAATTAATTGATGGTGAAGTTTGGTATAGCACAGACATGGGTGCAAGTTTTTGTCATGTTCATAGGATGAAGCCAGATGTTAGTAAAATGTTTTGTATACCTTCTGGTACTGCAATGTGAAATGCAGATATTTCCAGTTTTCATAAGGCTATTGTTATTAATATGGATGCTGTTGGATTAAATAGTTTTGTGACAGTCCATTGGCCTGAGAATAATAAACAATGACAGTTATTATGAGTAATATTGATGTGGTGGATTGTGTCAAGTATTTAGTTGATGCTTCTGTTGCTCCTGGGTAAAATTTATTTATTATGATGGGGATGATGCCTAATATATTTATTTCAAAGCCAAATAGATAAGTAATCAATGGAGATAATTGTAGTGACAATAAATCCTGAGAAAATAGTTGATAGGATAATGATAAAGATGATGGGACTTATTAGTACAGAAAGGGTATAAATGAACATTTTTGGGGTACAGGCCCAATAGTTTAAATAGCTGACCTTACTTATAGAATGTGGTGTAATTTGGTAGCACAAAGAACTTTGGAGTCTTAGGGGTCTGTTCAATTTCTATGATTCTAGATATAAGAGGATTTAAATCCCTATTATTTACTCTCTCAAAGTAACTCTAGTCAGACACATTTCTTATGCTTGTGGAAGAGTCTTGATAATAGGATGGATATGGATATGTGTCATATGCATAGGGCTTAGTGTTACGGATAGAAAATATTTGTGAGTAAATGTATTCATTGGTCATATTGGAATCAGGGGTCTAATGCTCAAATTGATAGGAAGGAGACTGTTAATAACAGTGATTTGGTTCAGTTCAGTTGCTCAGTACTATCCGACTCTTTGTGACCCGATACACTGCAGCTCACCAGGCCTTCCTGTCCATCACCAACTCCTGGAGTCAATCCAAACCCATGGTCCATTGAGTTGGTGATGCCATCTCACCATCTCATCCTCTGTCATCCCCTTCTCCCGCCTTCATCTGACCCAGCATCAGGGTCTTTTCAAATAAGTCAGCTCTACGCATCAGGAGGCCAAAGTATTGGAGTTTCAGCTTTAGCATCAGTCCTTCCAATGAACATACAAGGCTGATCTCCTTTAGGATGGACTGGTTGGACCTCCTTGCAGTCCAAGGGACTCTTCAAGAGTCTTCTCCAACGCCACAGTTCAAAAGCATCTGTTCTTCAGCGCTCAGCATTCTTTATAGTCCAACTCTCACATCCATATATGAACACTGGAAAAACCACAGCCTTGACTAGACGGACCTCTGTTGGCAAAGTAATGTCACTGCTTTTTAATATGCTGTCTAGATGTGTCATAGTTTTTTTTCCCAAATAGTAAGCATCTTTTAATTTCATGGCTGCAGTCACCATCTGTAGTGATTTTGGAGTCCCCCCAAATAGTCTGTCACTGTTTCCAATGTTTCCCCATCTATTTGACAAGAAGTGATGGGACCAGAGGCCATGATCTTGGTTTTCTGAATGTTGAGATTTAAGCCAACTTTTTCACTCTCCTCTTTCACTTTCATCAAGAGGCTCTTCAGTTCTACTTCACTTTCTGCCATAAGGGTGATGTCATCTGCATATCTGAGGTTATAGTTATTACTCCTGGCAATCTCAATTCCAACTTGTGCTTCCTCCAGCCCAGGGTTTCTCATGGTGTACTCTGCATATAAATTAAATAAGCAGGGCGATAATATACAGCCTTGACGTACTCCATTTCATGTTTGGAACCAGTCTGTTGTTCTATGTCCAGTTCTAACTGTTGCTTCCTGACCTGCATACAGGTTTCTCAGGAGGCAGGTCAAGTGGTCTGGTATTCCCATCTCTTTCAAAATTTTCAATAGTTTATTGTGATCCACACAGTCAAAGGCTTTCAAATAGTCAATAAAACAGAAATAGATGTTTTTCTGGAACTCTCTTGCTTTTTTGATGATCCAGCAGATGTTGGCAATTGGATCTCTGGTTCCTCTGTCTTTTCTAAAACCAGCTTGACCATCTGAAATTTCACAGTTTATGTATTGCTGAATCCTGGCGGAGCACCCCCTGCCCCCAAATAAATTCTGTCACTGTTTCCATTGTTTTCCCATCTATTTGCCATGAAGTGATGGGACTCTTTGCCATGACCTTAGTTTTCTGATTGTTGAGTTTTAAGTACACTTTTTTCCAAAGAGGGTGTTTGCTTTTACCAGTGCATTCACTTGGCAGAACTCTATTAGCCTTTGCCTTGCTTCATTCTGTACTCCAAAGCCAAATTTGCCTGTTACTCCAGGTGTTTCTTGACTTGCTTCTTTTGCATTCTAGTCTTGCAGGTCTTCATAGAACTGTTCAACTTCAGCTTCTTCAGCAATACTGGTGAGGGCATAGACTTGGATTACTGTGATATTGAATGGTTTGCCTTGGAAATGAACAGAAATCCTTCTGTCGTTTTTGAGACTGCATCCACGTACTGCATTTCAGACTCTCTTGTTGACTATGATGGCTACTCCATTTCTTCTAAGGGATTCTTGCCCACAGTAGTAGATATAATAGTTTCAATAATACGTGAACTGTGAACATCAAGATGTTCAAGCTGGTTTTAGAAAAGGCAGAGGAACAAGAGACCAGATTTCCAACATCCACTGGACCATTGAAAACAAGAGAGTTCCAGAAAAATATCTATTTCTGCTGTATTGACTATGCCAAAGCCTTTGACTGTGGATCACAATAAATTGTGGAAATTTCTGAAAGAGATGGGAATGCCAGACCACCTGACCTGCCACTTGAGAAACCTGTATGCAGGTCAGGAAAAAACTGTTAGAACTGGACATGGAACAGCAGACTGGTTCCAAATTTGAAAGAAGCATGTCAAGGCTGTATATTGTCAGCCTGCTTATTTAACTTATATGCAGAATACATCATGAGAAACGCTGGAAGCACAAGCTGGAATCGAGATTGCTGGGAGCAATATCAATAACCTCAGAAATGCGGATGACACCACCCTTATGGCAGAAAGTGAAGTAGAACTAAAGAGCCTCTTGATGAAACTGAAAGAGGAGAGTGAAAAAGTTTGCTCAATGCTCAATATTTAGAAGAGAACACAATGGCACCCCACTCCAGTACTCTTGCCTGGAAAATCCCATGGTTGGAGGAGCCTGGTAGGCTGCAGTCCATGGGGTCGCGAAAAGTTGGACACAACTGAGCGACTTCAGTTTCACTTTTCACTTTCATTCATTGGAGAAGGAAATGGCAACCCACTCCAGTGTTCTTGCCTGGAGAATCCCAGGGATGTGGGAGCCTGGTGGGCTTCCGTCTATGGGGTTGCACAGAGTTGGACACGACTGAAGTGACTTAGCAGCAGTAGCAGCACTATTCAGAAAACTAAGATCATGGCATCTGGTCCCATCACTTCATGGCAAATAGATGGAGAAACAGTGGAAACAGTGGCTGACTTTATTTTCTTGTGCTCCAAAATCACTGCAGATGGTGATTGCAGCCATGAAATAAAATGATGCTTACTGCTGTTAAGAGAAGGTATGACCAACCTGGACAGCATGTTAAAAAGCAGAGACATTACTTTGCCAACAAAGATCCGTCTAGTCAAAGGTATTGTTTTTCCAGTAATCCTGCATGAATGTGAGAGTTGGACTATAATGAAAGCTGAGTACCAAAGAATTGATGCTTTTGAACCGTGGTGTTGGAGAAGACTCTTGAGAGTCCCTTGGGCTGCAAGGAGATCCAACCAGTCCATCCTAAACATAATCAGTCCTGAATGTTCATTGGAGGGACTGATGTTGAAGCTGAAACTCCAATACTTTGGCCACCTGATGTGAAGAACTGACTCACTGGAAAAGACCCTGATGCTGGGAAAGACTGAAGGCAGGAGGAGAACGGGACGACAGAGGATGAGATGGTTGGATGGCATCACCGACTCAATGGAAATGAATTTGAGTAAACTCCGGGAGTTGGTGATGGATAGGGAGGCCTGGTGTGCTAGAGTCCATGGGATCGCAAAGAGTCGGACATGACTGAGCGACTGAACTGAACTGACTGATGTTTCTATCATATGCTGGAGCAGCAACTGCGTCACACTCGAGTGACTCTGAGGAGATACCCCACGTCCAGGGGCAAAGGAGAAGCCCCAGAAAGATGGTACGAGGGGCACAATCACATTCAGAATCAAATCCCACACCTGCCAGAGACACTCAGAGGCTCAAACGCACCCTGTGCACACCAGGACCTCAGCCACACAGAGACTGAGACAGAACTGTGTCTGGGTGTGTCCTGAGGAGATACGGGTCAGAAGTGGACTGCTGCAGGATGAGGGACTCTGGGTGCAGTAGACCTGGGTATGGCATAAGCCCTCTGGGAGAAGTACACCGTTAACCCACCACAGAGCCGCCAGGACGTCCACAGGACTGGGGAAACAGACTCTTGGAGGGCACAACAGAACCTAGTGCACACCAGGACCCAGGAGAAAGGAGCAGTGACCCACAGGAGACTGACCAAGACGTGCCCGTGAGTGTCCAGGAGTCTCTGCTGGAGGCGTGGGTTGGTGGTGGCCTGCTGCAGGACTGGGGGCCCTGACTGTAGCAGGGCCCGCATGGCATCTTTTGAAGGAGGTCGCCGTTATCTTCATCACCTCCACCATAGTTTGGCCTCAGGTCAAAAAACAGAGAGGGAACACAGCCTCACCCTTCAACAGAAAATTGGATTTCCATCAGAGGGCAGACAGACTGAAAACCACAATCACAGAAAACTAACCAATCTGATCACATGGACCACAGCCTTGTCTAAGTCAGTGAAACTATGAACCGTGCTGTGTAGAGCCAGCCAAGATGAAAGGGTCCAGGTGGAGATTTCTGACAATACATGGGCCACTGGAGAAGGGAATGGCAAACCACTTCAGTATTCTTACTTTGAGAACCCCATGAGCCGTATGAAAAGGCAAAAAGATAGGACACTGAAAGATAAGCTCCCCAGGTCGGTAGGTACCCAGTATTCTCCTGGAGATCAGTGGAAACTAACTTTAGAAAGAATGAAGAGGGAGAGCCAAAGCAAAAGTAACACCCAGTTGTGGAAGTGACTGGTGATGGAAGTAAAGTCCGATGCTGTAAAGAGCAATATTGCATAGGAACCTGGAATGTTAGGTCCATGAATCAAGGCAAATTAGAAGTGGTCAAACAGGAGATGGCAAGAGTGAACATTGATATTTCAGGAATCATCAAAATAAAATGGATGAGAATGCGTGAGTATAATTCAGATGACCATTATGTCTTTTGGGCAAGAATTCCTTAGAAGAAATGAAGTAGCCCCGATAGTCAACAAAAGAGTCCGATGCAGTACTTGCATGCAATCTCAAAAAAAACAGAATGATCTCTGTTCATTTCCAAGGTGAACCATTCAATATCACAGTAATCCAAGTCTATGCCCCTACCAATAAGGCTGAAGAAGCTGAAATTGAATGGTTCTATGAAGGCCTACAAGACCTTCAAGAACTAAAACCCAAAAAAGGTGTCCTTTTCATTAAAGGGGTCTGGAATGTAAAAGCAGGAAATCAAGAAATACCTGGAGTAATGGGCAAATTTGGCCTTGGAGTACAGAGTGAAGCAGGGCAAACCCTAATAGAGTTTTGCCAAAAGAATGCATTCATCATAGCAAACACCCTCTTCCAACAACACAAGAGAAGACTCTACACATGGACATCACCAGATGGTCAATACCGAAATCAGGCTGATTATATTCTTTTCAGCCAAAGATGGAGAAGCTCTATACACTCAGCAAAAAGAAGACTGGGGGCTGACTGTGGCTCAGACCATGAACTCCTTAATGCCAAATTCAGACTTAAATAGAAGAAAATAGGAAAAACCACTAGACCATTCAGGTATGACCTAAATCAAAACCCTTATGACTATATAGTGGAAGTGACAAATAGATTCAAGGGATTATATCTGCTAGACAGACTGTGTGAATAACTATGGATGGAGCTTTGTGACATTGTAGAGGAGGCAGTGATCAAGACCATCCCCAAGAAAAAGAAATGCAAGATGGCAAAATGGATGTCTGAGGAGGCCTTACAAATAGCTCTGAAGAGAAGACATGTGAAAGGCAAAGAGAAAAAGAGAGATATACCCATTTGAATGCAGAGTTCCAAAGAAGAGCCAGGAGAGATAAGAAAGCCTTTCTCAGTGATCAGTGCAAAGAAATAGAGGAAAACAATAGAATGGGAAAGCCTAGAGATCTCTTCAAGAAAATCAGAGATACCAAGGGAACATTTCATGCAAAGATGGGCACAATAAAGGACAGGAATGGTAGGGACCTAACAGAAGGAGAAGATATTAAGAAGAGATGGCAAGAATACACAGAAGAACTGTACAAAAAAGATCTTCCCGACCCAGATAATCACGATGGTGTGATCACGCACCTAGAGCCAGACATCCTGGAATGTGAAATGAAGTGGGCCTTAGGAAGCATCACTATGAACAAAGCTAGTGAAGGTGATGAAATTCCAGTTGAGCTATTTCAAATCTTAAAAGATGATGCTGTGAAAGTGCTGCACTCAATGTTCCAGCCAATTTACAAAACTTAGGAGTGGCCACAAGACTGGAAAAGGTCAGTTTTCATTCCAATCCCAAAGAAAGACAATGCCAAAGAATGCTCAAACTACGGTACAACTGCACTCATCTCACATGCTGGCAAAGTAATGCTCAAAATTCTCCAAGTCAGGCTTCAACGGAGCATGAACCATGAACTTCCAGATGTTCAAGCTGAATTTCGAGAAGCCAGAGGAACCAGAAATGAAATTGCCAACAACCATTGGATCATCAAAAAAGCAAGAGAATGTCAGAAAAACATTTATTTCTGCTTTATTGACTATGCCAAAACTTTTGACTGTGTGGATTACAACAAAGTGTGGAAAATTCTTCAAGAGATGGGAATACCAGACCACCTGACCTGCCTCCTGAGAAATCTGTATGCAGGTTAGGAAGCAACAGTTATAACTGGACATGGAATAACAGACTGGTTCCAAATAGGAAAAGGAGTATGTCAAGGCTGTATATTGTCACCCTGCTTATTTAACTTATATGCAGAGTACGTTATGAGAAATGCTGGACTGGATGAAGGACAAACTGGAATCGAGATTGCTGGGAGAAATATCAACAACCTCAGATATGTGGATGACACCACCTTTATGGCAGAAAGTGAAGAAGAACTAAAGAACCTCTTGATGAAAGTGAAAGAGGAGAGTGAAAAAGTTGGCTTAAAACTCAACATTCAGAAAACTAAGATCATGGCATCTGGTCCCATCACTTCATGGCAAGTAGATGGGGAAACAGTGGAAACAGTGGCTGACTTTATATTTTTGGGCTTCTAAATCACTGTAGATGGTGAGTGCAGCTGTGAAATTCAGAGACGCTTGCTCCTTGGAGGAAAAGAAAGAAAAGAAAAGAAGAAAAGAATCCCTAGATAGCATATTAAAAAGCACAAATATTACTTTGCTAACAAAGGTCCGTCTAGTCAAAACTATGGTTTTTCATGTATGTATGGGTGTGCGAGTTGGACTATAGAGTAGTCATGTATGGATGTAAGAATTGGACTATAAAGAAAGCTGAGAGCTGAAGAATTGATGCTTTTGAACTGTGGTGTTGGAGAAGACTCTTGAGAGTCCCTTGGACTGCAAGGAGATCCAACCAGTCCATCCTAAAGGAAATCAGTCCTGAATATTCATTGGAAGGACTGATACTAAAGCTGAAACTCCAATACTTTGGCCACCTGATGTGAGGAAGTGACTCATTGGAAAAGACCCTGATGCTGGGAATGATTGAAGGCGGCAGGAGAAAGGGGCAACAGAGGATGAGAGGGTTAGACGGCATCACTGACTCCATGGACATGAGTTTGAGCAAACTCCAGGAGTTGGTGGTGGACAGGGAGGCCTGGCGTGCTGCAGCCCATGGGGTCACAAAGAGTCAGACATGGCTGAATGACTTAACTGATGGTTTGGGTAGAGGAGTTCATATGGTTAAAGCTAGGCTCAAGGCAAAGATAGGTTCATGGATAAGTACAGAAACTGAGGATGTGGCTGGTCATAGGGCTTCTTTAATAAGTAGTTTGACTACATCACCAATAGTTTGGAGTAGGCTGTATGGCCCTACAACATTTGGGCCTTTTCAGAATTGTGTATAGCCTAGAACTTTTCATTCTACTAGTGTCAAGAATGCTATAGCTAGGAGGATGGGCATAATAACTATTAGAATATTATGAACTGTTTGTTAAGGATAGGATTTAAATCTCTGATCATACAGGTTCAAGTTTTATGCAATTATCAGGTTCTGCCACCTTAAATAAGGCCTGTTTTTGGGTGGAAATGTTTTACTTATCCATTAAGATAAAATTATTCATTGTTTTAAGGCACTTATTTAACGTTGGCCTTATTTCTCTTGTCTTTTCCTACTGGGAAAATTGTATAATAGATGGAAACCGACCTGAATGACTCTGGTCTGAACTCAGATCATATAGAACTTTAATTGTTGAACAAAACAAGCCTTTAATACTGGTCACACCATTCAGGTGTCCTGGTCCAACATCAAGGTTGTAAACACTGTTGTTAATATGAACTCTAAAATAGGACTGTGCTATTATCCCTAGGGTTACTTGTTTTGTTGATCAATTTCTCGGATCAATAAGTGATAATTTGATTTGACTGGGTGGTCTTGGCTTTAAAAGTCACTTGGGGGATCTTTAGTTCTCCAAGGTCACCCCAATGAAAATCATTAGCTCATTAAAAGTTCTGTTATCCCTTGGTTTAACTTTATTTGGGGGGCTAATTTATTGACGTTCCATAGCGTCTTCTCGTCTCATTGGTTTTTTTCCCCTGACTTCATGGGAAGGGCAGTTTCACTGATGAGAAGTAAGTGTAAAACCCTTGTGTGGCCATTTATACAAGTCCTTATTTAGAGAACCAATGATTAGGCTGCATTTGCACGGTCAGGACACCACAGCTGTTTAACGATGTCACTGGGCACGCAGTGCCTCTAATACTAGTGATGACAGAGATGATGTTTTTGGTAAACAGGAGGGTTTATGTTTGCCGAGTTCTTTTACCTCTTTTCATCTTTGCTTGAGTAAATGCCTCTCTCTGTTGGGTTAACAGTGCAATTAATAATCTAATATTAGATTATTTTTATTTACTCTTCACCATCAAGGAATAATACTAGTTGCTGACACAAAGTTGTGCAAGGAGTCTTAGGGAGTTTTATTGTTTTCCTTTTCAGGTTTACAAGACCAGAAGCATGGATATACTACGAAGACGTCTCTTCATTTTAGATTATTTTAGATAATGCTAGTTACTGGCATTGATAGTAGGATAAGGAAAAACATATAATAGATGCTAGTTGTCCAGTGATGATAAAGGGATGTTCTACTGGTTGTCCTCCAATTCATGCGAGTGTTAAGAGGTTCACTACCAGAATTCAGAACAGGCACTGGCTGAATGTTGAGAATGTCATGCTTTGTTGTTTGCATGTATGAAGTAATGGCATTAATACTAAGATTAGGATAGAAAAGATTCAGGCTAAAATTCTGCCTAGTTTGCTAGGGCTTGATCGTAGGACTGCATATGTGAATAAGAAGTATCATTCTTGCTTGATGTGTGAAGGTGTGTTGAGAGGTTTGCCGGGGTGTAGCTATCTGGGTCTCCTAGCAGGTCGGGTGAAAATAGGACTAGTATTTTTAACCCCAGAACTAGTAGCAAGGCACCCAAGATGTCTTTAAATGTATAATATAGATGAAATGGGATCTTGTCTATATCAGATGAAATTCCGACTGAGTTATTTGATCCTGTTTCATGGAGAGATAGTAAGTGGACTATAGTAAGTGCTGCAATAAATGAGCTTGTAGAGAAGGGGAACCAACCATGTTACTAGTTGGTCATAATTAATTGTTATTACAGAAATTACTTGTGGAAATTTACATTATGCTGATGAGTAAGGTGATAAGGAAAGAGGAAATACAGTGTGATTAGCCCCTTTTGATCTGATACTAATATAGACATTTTTATTTGAATAAGGGATGTGCTTTTGGCAAAATATCCTCTCCTCAGATTCAGTCTAGAAGGGGGGGATGCTGACTTTTGGCTGGTTAAGTTTAAATAAGGGGTCAGGCAGTGTATGATAGTGGAAAAGTATCCTTGAATACATTTGAATAGCTGAACTTCAGGTTTCGTGTTACTGATAGTTTTGAGTGCCACGATGAAGCCTAGAACATTCAGGGCCAGGGCAGTTCTTTTGAGGTAGTAAGGTATGGTTATTTGTGGAATTGTTGTTGGGGGAATATTGTTGGAGATAATAAAGCCAGCAAAAATACTTCCAACTAGTAGGCATTTAATTGATGAGGAGGGGGTTGTTCTTGTTAATGATAATCAGAGTAGAAAATTGAGGCCGTCCTAGTAGCATGAAGAAGATAGTGAGGATGCTGGAGACGGCTGTGAGTGAGGTGGCAGTTTGTGCAGGGGATCAGGCATTGGTATAAGGCATATTCACAGTTTCAATATTTAGGTCTTTAGAGTAGAATCCAGTGAGGAAAGGCATTCCTGTCAATGCTAAGCTGCCAATGATAAGTGCAGTTGTAGTAAAAGGCGTAGCTTTAAACAGGCCTCCTATTTTTTGAATATCTTGTTCATCATTTAGGTTGTGAATAATCTGGGTTACATAAATAGAATGGCTTTGAAAAAGGCAAGAGCATTGTTTTGGAGAAAGAGGAGTGCTGGGTAGAGTTGGTTGATGCCAATTGTTACTATACTGAGGCCTAATTGATTGGAGGTGGAGAAAGCAATGGTTTATTTTGATATCATTCTGGGTAATGGCACATATTGCTATAAATGTTGTGATAGCCCCTACGCATAATGTAACCGATGGGGTACATTTATAGCTTTCTGTCAGAGGCTAGAGGTGGATGAGTAGGAACATATCTGCTACTACTATTGTGCTTGAGTGGAGTAGGGCTGAGACTGATGTGGGCCCTCTATTGCTGAGGGTAATTATGGGTGTAGCCCAAATTGGCAAATTTTCCCATTGCAGCTAATACTAAACCTAATATAGGCAAATTTGAATTAAGTTGAGCAAGAGAGTTCCAGAAAAACATCTATTTCTGCTTTATTGACTATACCAAAGCCTTTGACTGTGTGGATCACAATAAACTGTGAACAATTCTGAAAGAGATGGGAATACCAAACCACCTGACCTGCCTGTTGAGAAACCTGTATGCAGGTCAGGATGCAACTGTTAAAGTGGACTTCGAACAACAGGCTGGTTCCAAATAGGAAAAGAGGAATGTCAAGGCTGTATGTTGTCACCCTGCTTATTTAACTTATATGCAGAGTACATCATGAGAAATGCTGGGCTGGAGGAAGTACAAACTGGAATCAAGATTACCGGGAGAAACATCAATAACCTCAGATATGCAGATGACACCACCTTTATGGCAGAAAGTGAAGTAGAACTAAAGAGCGTGTTGATGAAAATGAAAGAGGAGAGTGAACAAGTTGGCTTAAAACTCAACATTCAGAAAACTAAGATCATGGCATCTGGTCCTATCACTTCATGGCAAATAGTTGGGGAAACAGTGGAAACAGGGCTCCAAAATCACTGCAGATGGTGATTGCAGCCATGAAATTAAGAGATGCTTGCTCCTTGGAAGGAAAGTTATGGGCAACCAAGACAGCATATTAAAAAGCAGAGACATTACTTTGCCAACAAAGGTCCGTCTAGACAAGGCTATGGTTTTTTCAGCAGTCATGTGTGGATGTGAGAGTTGGACTATAAAGAAAGCTGAGCACTGAAGAATTGATGCTTTTGAACTGTGGTGTTGGAGAAGACTCTTGAGAGTCCCTTGGACTGCAAGGAGATCCAACCATTCCATCCTGAAGGAAGTAAGCACTGGGTGTTCATTGGAAGGACTGATGTTGAAGCTTAAACTCCAATCCTTTGGCCACCTGATGGGAAGAGCTGACTCATTGGTAAAGACCCTGATGCTGGGAGGGATTGGGGGCAGGAGGAGAAGGGGACGGCAAAGGATGAGATGGTTGGATGGCATCACCAACTCAATGGACATGAGGTTGGGTAAACTCTGGGAGGTGGTGATGGACGACGAGGCCTGGCGTGCTGAGGTTTTGGGGTCGCAAAAAGTTGGACACGACTGAGCAACTGAACTGAACTGAGGATAAAAATTTGTTGTAAGTGTCATGCACTGAAGTTAAGTAAGAATCATGCTGTTGTTTCAATAAAACCTGTATCAGCCTAGGGTTTGGAGAAGGCAATGGCACCCCACTCTAGTACTCTTGCCTGGAAAATCCCATGAATGGAGGAGCCTGGTAGGCTGTGGTCCATGGGGTCGCGAAGAATCAGACACGACGGAGTGACTTCACTTTCACTTTTCTCTTTCACTCATTGGAGAAGGAAATGGCAACCCACTCCAGTGTAGTTGCCCGAAGAATCCCAGGGACGGAGGAGCCTGGTGGGCTGCCGTCTATGGGGTTGCACAGAGTCGGACACGACTGAAGCGACTTAGCAGCAGCAGCAGCAGCACGGGGTTATACGAAACAGGTCCACACACCCCCGGCCCCGCTTTCTCATATCCACGCCCCGTGCCCTGCATCCCCACATCCACGCAGCGCAAGCCAGCAGTCTGCCTCCTCTTTCCAGTCAGTCATTGGGCTTCGCTGAGGTGTTTTGGCCCTGGGGAAGGAAATGGCAACCCACTCCAGGATTCTTGCCTGGAAAATCCCATGGACTGGGGGGCCTGGTGGGCTACAGTCCTTGGGGTCGCAAAGACGCAGACACAGCTGAGTGACTGAGGAGTTATACAAAATTGCCTGTAGTGCCGCTGTGTTTGCATCTGCCATCCACACCATCATCCAATGAGCAGGAAGGACATAATCCCTGCTCCTTCTCAGCCAGTGAGTAATTGGAAGAGATTATTAGTGGTAACAAGAATTAGTATTGTAACAAGGAAAAGGAGTGTTTGAAGAATCAGTTCATGTTGGGGTCTGAGTGAATGGATCATATTGAGAAGTCTATAATTGATCATGTGACAAATAGGGCCACCAGCACACATTATTGAGAAATAATCTATTTTAGAACTGAATGATAGATTATGGGTTTGTAGTGTGATTCAGTGCCAGTTTGAGATAATTATCACTTGGCCTGTATATGTGAATATTATTGTTGGAACTAAACTAATGGTGAAGGCATATGAGATAATCTTACATATAGAAGGTATGTGGTGGTCTTATAAGTGTTAGTGCTTGTTTTTATGATGGATGATATAAATAGTGAGGCTAGAGTGAAAGAGGAAATTTAATTTATTATTTTTATTTGGAGTTGCACCAATTATTTGATTCCTAACACCAATGGATAAAAGTTTGAAAAAGCCATGCTGTTAGTCATGGGAATATAGAATCAGCAATTCTTATATACTTCTATTGTAAATAAGAAGGTATTGTCTTCTCATACTAGATTCACAATCAAGTGTTTTTTTCTAAACTATATATACAGTATAGGGGGCCTAGAATGATTTTTGGGCTTAAGGATAAGAGTAGAAGAGGTAGGATGGGTAATGATATGAGAGCATTTTCTCATGTAAAAGATGGAGAGATACTGTTTATGTGGTGTGTGTATTTGCCTCACTGTGTTGTAATGAGTATATATAAAAAGTATAGGGCAGCAATTACTATATGAATTCCTATTCAAATAACTGCAATGTTTGATCACGAGAAGGATATTGCTACAGATAGCTCTCCAATCAAGTTAATAGTTGGGGGTAGAGCTAGGTTTGTTTAACTTGCTGGTAATCATCAGGTTGCTATTAGTAGGAGTATTTGTAGGCTTTAGGCTAGGATTATTGTTTGGCGATGGACCTGGTAATTTGAATTTGCCAGGCAGAACAATACAGAGGATGTAAGACTATGGGCAATTATTAGGGCTGTGGCTCCTATACCACTTCAAGGTGTGCGGGTAAGGATGGCAAAGTGCTATGTGGCTGACAGAAGAGTATGCAGTGAGTGATTTTAGGTCTGTCTGGCATAAGCAAATGGAGCTGGGTATAATTATGCCTCATAAAGAAAATAGAATGAGTGGATACCCTATGAAGTCTGTTGGTGGGTTTCAAATTATTGTAATTCGTAATTCGTAGTATACCATAGCATCCAAAGTTTAGTAGTGCTGGCAGCATAGCCAGAACTATGAAGCCTGCAATAGGGGCCTCTTCATGTGCTTTAGGTAGTCAAAGGTGGAGGCCATAAGATGGTGTTTTTACTATAAAGGCAACTATGCATACTAACCCTATGAAACCGTTGGATCAAGAGTTGGATACTGATTGGGCTCAGCACTAGAATATTTTAAGGTCCTACTGTATTTTGAATGTAGACAAGTATTCCTAAGAGGGCCAGAGACCTTACTAGGGTATAAAATAAATAGAGACCTGCATTAACATGTTCTGCTTGATTTCCTCTTTGGGTAATGATAATGAGTGTTGAAACTAGTGTTTCTCCAAATAGAATATATAAAAGAACTATTTTTATGGCAGTAAATGTTATAATTAAAGTAATTATAGTATGACTAGCAGTGACAATATTTTTTTTTCTGATAGAGATTCTTTTAATACTTGGTGTTGACTATTAGTATAAGGGGTCATAACCATGTAGTTAAAATCAGTGGTGGTGTCCATAGGGAGTGGGAGAAAACTAATGAGAAATTGAGGCTGTTATCATTGATTAAGGAGGAGTAAGCTTGTGAGTCTAATTAGTAGGCTATGCATGGTGGTGTTAATTCAGATTAACCTGGTGATCAGTTTAGTGGCATTGTTGCTGACCAAAATCTTGGCCTTCTCTGCCCGCTGAAGCTGAATTAAAGGACATGGAGACTGAGTCTAGAGGAAATATAAATCTGACTCCAATTCTCAGCCGGCAGAGAGGAGAACCCAGCAGGCTCATGCCTCAAGAGCTTTGCCTGCCCCCCTTGAGGAGTCTAGGGGCTCATAGAAGGAAGGGCTCACAGTCAGGAGGCAGTATGACAAACAAAGGGGATAGGACTTTGATTTCTTCCTCTTGCATTTATTCACAGTCGCATCAGTTCAGTTCAGTTGCTCAGTCATGTCTGACTGATGATGGGAAAAACTGAAGATGGGAGGAGAAGGGGACGACAGAGGATGATTTGGCTGGATGGCCTCACCGACTCAGTGGACGTGGGTTTGAGTAAACTCCAGGAGTTGGTGATGGACAGGGAGGTCTGGTGTGCTGCAGTCCATGGGGTCGTGAAGAGTCGGACACGACTGAGCGACTGAACTGAACTGAAACCACTCCAGTAGATTCTTCCAAGTGTGTAGCCCAGAGTGTTCTGCCTGAGGGAGTTGAGATCACACAGGAAAAACGTGTAACAGCTCACAGGGTGCTCAGGACTGTGGAACTGACAGCCTTTCCTGGGCAGCCACCACCCTGAGCAGCGATGAGAGCCTCGCCCCTCGTGGTCCCAGGGAGAAGGAAGCTGATCGGCCTGCCGGCCAGTCTAAGCCACTGCTGGGAGATCCCTGCCTGCCCTGACCACTGGAGCGGCCCAGGGGACCCACCCTCTCGGGCCCCACCAAGCCCCTGGTCCACACCCATGGGGAGAGTCCTTCCAGGCCGTCGTGACGGGAATCTTTGCTGGAAATCCGCAGAAAGGGCGTGAGGGCAGCCGGGACCTTCCTTCACCGAGGACATGGCATCGCCAGGTACACTGAGGTTACCCAGGTGGCGGGGAGGCCATTTCAGATGGTGGTATGTGGTGAAAAGGACACAGGACATGGGGAGGCAGGGGCTGACGGGCGGCGAGTCCAGAGCTAAGATGATCTCAATGGGGACCCAGGTTCCCCCTCCTACTGTCTAGGAGCTATCAAACTGAAGCCACTTCTCATGGTGAACCTTGAGGAAACTCAGGAAAGAAAAGAATACCTGCTTTCCAGCAGCCATCAGACTGCAGCCACTCCCCACTGTGAGCCCTGAGGAAACTCAGGAAGGAGAAGACAGGATGCTGGTCCCAGGTGGTAAGGTGTGTATCAAAGGGGATGATTTCAGTGAGATGGCTGGTGCATCTTCCCACACATAGAAAAATGCTAAATTCCTTAACTTTAGATTCTGCCCCCTGGTTTTGAAATCCTAAAAGATTTGTACTGTATAAAACAACTCTCAACACCTGTATTATAATATTATTATGTCTATACATATGAAGTAGAGACTTTCCAAAGAACAACAAAGACAAATCTCAACATTCAGCACACTGGCACCAGTGGTGGGCATTTCCCAAAAGATGCAACTAGTGGGGCAATTAGAAACCTCATCACCCCTTTTCCCATAAGATTGTGGAATGGACGCTGACACTGGGAATTGTTACAGGGAAGAACAAAAACTGACTCCATGTTGAATGTTTTACTCTAACCTTTGCTTCCTGTTGGTCTGTTTGCTACAGGGATACTGTCCATACATAATGGCCGGCCTCAGGAAACCCCGCCCCTCTGCCTCTGTCCTGGACCTGTCCACCTGTGGATGGCTACAGGAGGGAGAAAGTAACACATCTCCTCCCGAGACTGGCCATTCCAGGAGATATTTGCCAGATTAGTGGCCTTTTTACTGTATTTCATCACCTCTCAGCTCTGTGTTCTATAAAAGACACTGGCATCCAGACCCTGACAAGATGGTTGCTTCAAGATATTAGTCTGCTGTCTTCTCAGTCTGCTGGCTTTCCAAGTAAAGTCATATTCCTTGCCTCAGCACCTCGCCTCTGATTTATTGGCCTGTTGTGAGGCAAGCAGAGCGAGCTTGGACTTGGTAACAATCCCACATGTCTTGCAGTCAAAAAATCAAAACATAAAATGGAAGCAATATTGTAAGAGATTCAATAAAGACTCTGAAAATGGACCATATCAAAAAGATCTGAAACCAAAAACCAAAAGGAACTCAATGGTTGTCAGAAATATTTAAAAAGGTGTTAGTACCCCTCTTGCCCATACCCCCTGAAGCCACACTCAACAGTTAGGCCCTGTCCATTCAGGACACCCTCTCCAGAGCCCAGGTGGAGGTGCTCTGCCCCCACTGCCCACCTGGGTCTCAGGAGGTGGCAGGGACACAGCCTAGGGGGTCTCTTCTCTGGTCCAGGGGAGCGTCACACCAGCCACCCTGTCTCCCTGCCCATAATAAATAAAGAGTGTTGTCAGCACCTGGGTGAGTGATGCTGTGGGCACCTGGACTGCCTCGTCCTTGTGAGATTTCGTGTGAAGACAGCACAGATGGGGAACCAGCCAAGAGGGATCCGGGGAGCAGTGAACCCCTCTTCACAGGGACCCTGTGAGTCCCAAGACTCACTCTGCCCACCCTGTTCTGACTTTTGGGAACTGGCCTTTGTCATTCTCTGGGCAGGAGGTGGGAAGGACAACCCGGTCTCTCTTCCACCTCCTGAGACCCAGGTGGGCACCAGGGGAAGCAGCCCTCCACCTGGGGTCAAGAGAGGGTGTCCTGAATGCACAGGGCCTAACCGTTCAGTGAGGCCAGCCCTCGTCCACAGTGCACTGACCTGCTGCAGGGTCTCGGGTTCCCTGGCATCCAGCTCCCCCATCGCCAACCCCAGCCTGGTGCCTTGGGGGCCCCTCACTGGCGGGCACCCAGCAGGTGAAAGCTGCATGCCCAGTGAGAAGAAGGAGAAGCCGGTGGGGCAGGGGTCCAGCATGGAGTGTCCAAGGCCCCTCTGCTCCCCCAGGAACACCCAGCCCCGCCTGCCATGGGCTTTCTTCTCTTTAGTGTCTTTGTGGCTGATGTTGCCAAACACCTTCCTCTGGAAGAGAAGGCTCCATGACCGTGGAAGAGGTGGAGGTGAGGAGGAACTGTAGCCCTAAACCCAGAGAGCTTCAGAACTAACTTCCCTGAGCCCTGAGCGTACTGCCTGTTACATCTGTACCAACCGAGGCCAAGATCCAGGCAGATTCTCTGTGGAAACACTTTCCAGGTCCAACAAGAGAGGACTTGTTAACCCACAGCTGAACCCCGAGAAGTGAGATGTGCTGTAACTGTGGAGACTGCAGGGAAGGCATTTGAGAGGCTTCCTTCCGGGCAGCTACCCTGAGGCCCCTGGAGTTACTGGACCCAGAAGGGGAGCACTCTTGCTTCTCTACTCGCTGCAGGCCAGACGGTGCCCCCAACCACACAGCCCTATTCCACCACCTCCCTGAGTTCAACAGAAACCCCCCGGTCACGAGGCCAAAGCGCAGTCTTCTTGGTGAGCAGAGCAGAGGCTGGTGGGAAGAGGGGTGGAGCCTGAAAGCTTCTTTGTAGAGGAAAAACACGGACGTGTGTTCCCGTGTGTGGTGGCCGGGTGCTACAGTAATTGGTGTTCCCCACACATTTATGGGTGGGTTTTAGTTTCTGTATTTTCTAAATTTCTTTTTTTTTTTTTTTTAAACAGCTGCATATTATGAGAAAATTTTTGCAATCAACCATGAACACTAGCAAAATAAGGTCTTTTTTTTTTTTCTTTTCCTAAAATGTCGCAGTTTTCTATGGTGACAGATGAACAGCCTCCTACTTTTAAGTATTCATTTAATTGGCTGCGCTGGGTCTTAGCTGTGGCATGCAGGGCCTTCAGTTGCAGCATGTGGGAAATTGTGCCCTGACCAGGGATTGAACGTGGCCCCCTCTGTTTGGAGCTCAGAGTCCCAGCCTCTGGATCAGCAGAGAATGCTGCGATCTCCTACTTAAAGCAAGGTTATTTATTTATTTCTGTCTGTGCTGGGTCTTCGCTGCTGTGCGGGCTTGTCTCTGGCTGTCGGGCGTGGGGGCTGCTCTCTCGTTTCTGCGCTGAACTTCTCCCTGTGGCGGCTGCTCTGGTTGGGAAGAGGGGCTCTAGGCTCTTGGGCTGCAGTAGTTGTGAACGGACTTAGTTGCTCCACGGCACGTGGGGTCTTCCCAGATCAGGGATTGAACCCGTGTCTCCTGCATTGGCAGGTGGATTCTTAACCACAGCACCACCAAGGGAGTCATTCCCCTCCCCGCTTCCTGCCAACATCCCCCTTTAAAAAAAGACTATAAATAATCTGTTTAGTAAGTTTTCAGGAGTCTGAGCTCTGAGGTCAGCGTCTGTGGTGTCATTCTCCCAAAGGCGTCTTGGCTTCAGATACTGGCTGGGCTCATGAGTCCAGTAAGCAGGGCAGGTCTGGTGGCTGAAGACAGGCTTGGCCTCTGAGCTCTGCCCTCACCGACTCACCCAGGGTCCCCGAGCCCTGGGAGCCAAGCAGAGCCGCGCGCAGGCGGGGCTGGTACAGCCACGGGGCCGCCGTGGTCAGGGTGGAGCGTGCGGCGGAGGCAGCTGGCTGTCTGTCCCGTGACTGCTGGTGTCCTGTATGACCGTGCAGGGCAGTCACGGTGTCAGGTGCGGCCTGGCCGCTGTCCTGGGGACAGGATGGGACCTCAGAGAGCTCGCATCCCCACTCCCCATCTCCCAGCTCCGCTTCAGATCATGGCTTGTGGCTGCTGGCAGCTCCCTGGGCTGGGAGGCTGTGTAAAGCACCAGCCTCCTTGCTCAAGGTCAGCTGAGACCCCCAGCTCTGGGGTCACACACCATCTGTGCCACCATCCAGGTCATCCCACTTCTGTGAGGGAGGGCCTGTGTGGGGCTGTGGGTGATGGGGGATTTGGGGGTGTTGTGGGCTGGCCCCAGGAGCCAGCTTTTTGAGGGGAGGGGAGCGGAGGGGAGGGGAGGGAGAAGGTTTGACCTGCTCAGCTTTCCAGGGGATTCCAGGCCCAGCTCTGATGGGAGGTGCAGGTGAGAAGGCCCTGCAGGTGTCTGGATCCCCACCGTTTTTCAGTTGAAGCCCCTCTGCCTACACCACCCCTAACTCTCCCTCCCATGGCCCCGGCCTGAAGCCACAGAAGATGGGGAGTTTACGTGGCTTCCCTTCCTGTAGGGAAGCCAAACCACAGACAAATGCGTTCCTTTAAGAAAGCATAGAAACCGGAAAATAATAGTGGGTGGTTATTACTGACGTCGTTCATGTAGAGACGCTTCACAAGCCTGGCACATGGAGGGAACTGAGGGCCGTTGCCCGAGTCCTGGACTTCGCATCCTCCGCCCCCCGCCCCGTGGCCCACTCTCCCCTTGGTGTCTTCTGGTGGCTGGGCGGACTTCAGCCTCCTGAACTCTTTCTGGAAGGATCAGGCCAGGGCAGAGGTCATTCACAGAGGGGAGGGTGTGGTCGACCTTAAGAACCCCATTGCCCCCACTCTGTGTCGTAGCTCAGTTCCGGGTCTAGGCAAGCCTGGCTTCCTGGTGCTGTCCCCACCCTCACTCACCCAGGGTGGGGGGGCTATGTGTCCACCTTGTCCCCTCGTGCAGCCTGGTCAGCCCAGGACCCGTGCTGTGTGTGCATCTGCTGTACTCACAGTTCACCCCGGGGCCCATCAGACTTCACTCATGAAAGGGAAGTGTAAGGATGAACTTTTCCATGGTTAAGAATTTCAGGGTCGCGACAGCGTTTCCCAGAGTGAACGGGCACAGGTACGAGGCCCATGCAGAGAGAAGCCGCGGTGTGGGATTCAAGGACCCTCCGTGTGGGGGTGGGATGGGGGCCGAACAGGGATTTCCTGCAAACCTGGCTCCAGGCTCTGTTCTCGGCAGGGTGAAGACTGTGGGCACTGCCTGTCTGTGGAGGGGCCCTGGGGCTGCCCAGCTCAGCAGGAACGGCAGGGGTGCGAAGAGAGGTCGGCCTCCCTTCGCACCCCTGACCTCACACCCCCTCATCAGGGCAGCCCAGTGCCTAAACAGCCCCTTCCTTGTCTAGCTCTGAAGACCTGGAAGTTGTGGGGGCTGGAGGACATGCAGGAAACAAATTCTGTAAAGCAATTATCCTTCTATTAAAAAATAAAAAACGATTGAATAAAAAAAAACAAAAGGAAAACAAAACAAAAAGGAAAGCAAAGGTGTGACTTGCATTCTCAGCCAGCCTCTGCCAGATTACGCCTGTGTTTACGCATCAGACCAAAATGCTGGTGCTCCCACCCTGTATCACAGATGAGAATAGAGACACAGAGGGGTTGAGCATCTTGCCTCAGCTCACGCAGCTGCTGGGGGCAGGGCTGAGAACTGGACCCCTGTGGTTGAATCTGGAGTCCAATTGCTGTGATGACCCCGAGGGAGCGGCAGAGACCAGACGGACCATGCTGAGTCAGGCACGCGCGCTCACACACACACGTGCACGTGGCCTTCACCTTTGCAGCTACAGAAGTCAGAGGGAACCAGAGGGCCACCAGGAGAGGCCAAAGGAGAGTCGAGGTCTATAAGGAGGAGAGGCCGCACTTCCCAGGAGGCCAGGGAATTCCTTTCCCTGGTGAGTCTGACTCCACTGTGCATTCCTCTCCCTGGACCCAGGATTGACTGTCCAGTGACCTAACTGATTTGGCTCCAGAATGATGCCTTCCCAGGGGTTCAGCTATGACTGGACCCCACTGCTGTCAGTGATAAGGGGGGAATGAGTACATAGTCTGGGATTCAGATTTGTTTGGAGACAAAATTTATTAGAAGAGGAGACCTAAAAAACCACGAAGGCAATTGGCATGAACATCTCCAGAACACTTAAGAAACCCTCTGCTGTTTATCTACCTCCTCTCCTGTCATGAAGGTGGAAGGTCTATTTAACAAGTAACTCTGTGCTTATCACACTCTTTCTTTAAAATATTTATCATATATTTATTTATTCGGGTGTGCTGTGTCTTAGTTGCAGCCTGTGGGAGCTAGTTCCCCAATCAGGTATTGAACGTGGGTCTCTGCATTGGAGTCGTGGCCACTGGACCATCTGGGAAGTCTCTCTTCATACTCCTGGGGACAGTAACGGGTCACAGACCTCCTCTTAGGCCCCGTCAAAGCTGAGGCATGGGGTGGCTGCAGTAATCCTCCTGTGGCTAAGGTGTGGGTTGTAGGTCATGACTCACTCACACTCCCTGCAAACATAGGGCTACTCCCCTGTGTGTGTCCTCTGGTGTCTGATGAGGACGGACTTGTGACTGAAACTTCGCCCACACTCCCCACAAACATAGGGCTTCTCCCCTGTGTGTGTCCTCTGGTGTCTGATGAGGACGGACTTCTGACTGAAGCTTCGCCCACACTCCCCGCAAACATAGGGCTTCTCCCCTGTGTGTGTCCTCTGGTGGGTGATGAGGGCTGACTTCTGACTGAAGCTTCGCCCACACTCCCTGCAAACATAGGGCTTCTCCCCTGTGTGTGTCCTCTGGTGTGAGATGAGATGGGACTTCCGATGGAAGCTTTGCCCACACTCCCCGCAAACATAGGACTTCTCCCCTGTGTGTGTCCTCTGGTGGGTAATGAGGACGGACTTCCGACTGAAGCTTCGCCCACACTCCCCACAAACATAGGGCTTCTCCCCTGTGTGTGTCCTCTGGTGTCTGATGAGGACTGACTTCCGACTGAAGCTTCGCCCACACTCCCCGCAAACATAGGGCTTCTCCCCTGTGTGTGTCCTCTCGTGTGTGGTGAGACTTGACCTGTCCTTGGAGCCTTGCCCACACTCTCCGTACGTGACCCTCATATTCCCTGAGACCCCTGCCCCCGTGAGCAATGTGCCTGTGTCCTCTGGATTCATTTTCTGTCTTGTGCTGGGCTCGTCTTTCATTCTCTCATGCACCCCCGAACCCCCCATTTGTCCTCTGCATGAGTAGGAAGAGGCCCTTGAAATCTTCTTCAGCCTTATGCTTTGCAGCAAATGTTGGCGCCTGTCCTTGGCCTCCTGACCCTCAGGTTTGTCGCTCGGGCTGTGTGGATCTGAATATTGCTGATTTTGATTGCCTGGGCAGCGATCCTCTGGTTGGAGGAGGCCTCTTTCGGATGGTCTCAGGAGGGTCTGAGAGGGGTGACTGCGTTGGGTGTGTTGGCTGAGGAATTTCTGACTGGAGAAGGCCAGAGAGCAGGAGGCACATGGGTGGATCTTGGGCTTCAGTTCTGCTGAAAGAGGAAGCTTTTGGTCAGGTAGCTGGTTTGCTGTGGTCAGGCCTGCCTCACTAATTATCTAAGTGTTGACAGTGCACGATTTGTCTCCCATCGAGTGTGTCTTTATAGTCCACTTTTCCATTCCACTCTTATTCTCTACATCTACAGAAATCCAGGAAGTTGGTGTCAGGGGCCTTTTCTACATATCACCCAGATAGGGACCTTCCAGCAGCATCAGAGGCAGTGTCTCTCCTGATAGAGGTGGATCTGTAGGGACTTTCCCTGCGTGTAAGTGTCTGAAATGTCATGTCACAGTGGCGACAGGTATTTACCCTACTGAGGGATAAGACTTGATGACTTAGGTGGAATCTCCTGAGAGTCTCACTGTGAGGGGAAAGGGTCTATTAAGTTAGGGGCGCCTGGCCTGGAGTTCTCTGCATATGGGAGGCAGCGCAGGGGGTGGTTAGAGCAGGTGTGGGTAAATCTGACTTTGTGGCTCCTTGTTCAAAGAGCAGCCTTTGTGCCGATCTCTGCAGGAAGTGGGTTTGAGACTGGACGAGACCGAGTGCCCCAGGTCCCACTGACTACAGGTCTCTGGCCCCTGCTGCCCAAACTGGTTCACAAATTGCTCCTCTCTCAGTTTCCCATAGATCATAAAATAAAGGCATATCCTTTCTCAAGCCTCAGCAGTACTCGTACCTCATTTATTACATTCAGGCTTAGTCCATTCAACGTGCACTAGGAAGCCCTATTTAAAAATACATCTCCAGCCAGATTCTTCACACCCTCAGTCCCAAGCATCTTCAGCCAGCCCACTCTCCCCTCATGTCTGGCAATGAACTGACCTCTGAGGGGGCTCCCCGCTGATGTCTCGTCCCCAAAATGAACCAAAGCATCGTCTTGGCACAGAGAACATGCCGCTTGCAGCTGAAAGCCGCGCGGTTGTTCTGTGTCACCCAGGAGGACCCCTGGGGCCTGCACGTGGACACAGGCCCTGAGGCTTCCGTGTCCCGTCCAGCCTCCTTCCTCTCCCTCTGTGTTTCCTCCCGCGACCCCTGGCATGGTCTCTCTTCCCGGCCCTGGGGCTGCAGCACTGGCCGCTTCCCTGCCTGGAATCCTTCCCCGCAGGCGTTATCACTGCAGAGACCCTGCCCCACCGTCCTGCACCACACCCCACCCTCTGCTCACGCTGACCCGAGGCACGTTCCCTGCGCTGGTTTCCCTCAGAGCATCAGCCCCTGTCTGGTACGAAGCCCGTGCTGCCCCAGGGCAGTGGTTCTGTCTGTTTCGGTGCGTGGAGCCCCGTCTGGCACAGAGTGTGAACTCACATGACAACAAACTGGAACAGTAACTGAATGTGCATCACTGTACATGTGTGCACCCCAATGTTCATCACAGCACTGTTTATAATAGCCAGGACATGGAAGCAACCTAGATGCCCATCAGCAGACGAATGGATATGGAAGCTGTGGTACATATACACCATGGAATATTACTCAGCCATTAAAAAGAATTCATCTGAATCAGTTCTAATGAGATGGATGAAACTGGAGCCCATTATACAGAGTGAAGTAAGCCAGAAAGATAAATATCATTACAGCATAGTAACACATATATATGGAATTTAGAGAGATGGTAATGATAACCCTATATGCAAAGCAGAAAAAGAGACACAGATGTACAGAACAGAATTTTGGACTCTGTGGGAGAAGGCGAGGGTGGGATGTTTCAAGAGAACAGCATCAAAACATGTATATTATCTAGGGTGAAACAGATCACCAGCCCAGGCTGGATGCATGAGACAAGTGCTCGGGCCGGGTTCACTAGGAAGACCCAGAGGGAACGGGTAGAGATTGAGGTGGGAGGGGGGATCGGGATGAGGAATACATGTAAATCCATGGCTGATCCATGTCAATGTATGACAAAAACCACTACAATATTGTAAACTAATTAGCCTCCAACTAATAAAAGTAAATGAAATAAATAAATAAATAAATGTAAAAAATACTAATGACTAAGGAATTCCGTTTACTTTCTTTAAATTGGTAGATGTCATTCATAAATTTCCTAGTGTGACTCTTTAAATATCTTTGTCCTATAAATATTTTAAAATAAAATGTCTTTATTTTAGTGAAAAAAAAAAAGAAATGGGAGGGAATAAGGAAGAAAGAGGTAAAGGGCAGAGAGCTGGTAGGTGCTAGAAAACTTGCTTTTTGCTTCTAAGCCTTTCAGCAGAAGGTGATGTTACATATTTTTTTGCATGAAATATTAAAAATTAGAACTAACGTTTTTACTATAAAAATTTTTCCTAACAATCATATGAAAAGAATAAAGTTCTGAGGCATTTTAATTGCAACTCAACTGACTTTGGACTGGATTGTCCTCTGCTTCAAAATCGGACCACGGAGGCTCCCAGAATGGGGTGGGGTGCTGGAAGAGGGCTGACACTCACCTCTCCCAGCCGCGAGCTCACTCTTCCCCCAGCTGTTCCGCTTGATGCCAAGGTCCTGACCATACTCGTCCCCGTACCAGACCAGCAGCTCACAGCCCGGCCTGACCACCTGGCAGGTTCGGTAGAAGATCTGCCCGTGATACTGGAAGGCCACCAGGTTCTGCTCCTCGTCGTCCCGGGCACAGTTCACATACCTGGGGGCGAGGCCGGGAAAGGGAAAGAAATCTCAGGTGATGAGTGCCCTCCACTCTCCGACCATGCCCAGCTCTTTGCCTTCCGCCTCCGAAGCCGCCCCTCATGTGGACCTTCTGTTCACACCTTCAACCAGACTATGTGAATTCCCATGCTTTTCTCTCCTTACCTAATTAGCCATTTTCCGGAGCCCAGTTCAAGACTCATCTCCACCTGGACTGTCCTTGAGGCTGGTGACCTCCAGCTCCTCTAAACTCTGAATTAAGTTCTCTTTCATCCACAGGACTTCGTACTCCTTGGCTAACACGCAGCCCTCAGCACTCACCCCAGCCTGCCTTCTCTCCCGAGGCTTTCTCCCATCTCCCCACGTGTATCCAGGGTCCTATTCACTTGCTCACCCCCTCCCATGGCAACTTGGAGAGAGCTCTGATATAGCTTGAGACATGGAACAGTAATAATTTGTTCACTGTCTGCCTGCCCTGATGAAAGGAGAGGCCCTCAGAGAATGACCCTGCTCAGGGCCATGCTGCCCCCCATTCCTTCTGAGGCCTCAGGGCCCACTTCTCACTGCAACCAAGCCTGAGGAGGTTGTTGCCCACATAGAGTCAAGGTCTCCTGTGTTAGGTTATCCTGGCGCTATGCAGTTACTCAAAGATAGAAAAAATAAGGTTACTCTTCCTAAAATCAATTGGCTAATGTCTGTTTGCAGTATGCTCTCCAAAAGGACATGGGTTGTGAGATCTGCTTCAGTAACGAAGTGCACTGTCTAAACCGAAACATAAAGTGCGTGGTAAGTGTCCATTAAGTGAGTTAAAGTGTCCCTGGTGAATCTAGACTCCTCAAGTTGCTTTCAAGTCCACCAGTTTTGTTCAGCATATAGACTTGTATCTTGACGGCACACGCCATATTTTTATTTCCTTCTTTCGAGTGTCTTTTGAAATGAAAGAGCATGATATGGAGGGAAAAGAGGAAAGAATATGTGAAAGCTGTTGAGGGAGCCGGGTTGAGAAGGAAAGGGGCATGGGATGGAGGGAGTCTCAATGTCTACACACTGCAGCCTCACTGCACTCACCTCATCCAGTTGGCCCAAGACGTGTCCTTTCCATCCACATACTCGTAGCAGTTCCTCCCTTTGGTGATCTGAGTGTCAGAGAAAGAGTTACAAGCTTTCCTCTTTATTTATTTATTTTTTTTTACAAGCTTTCCTCTTTCTTTTCTTTTTCTTTTTCTGGTAGGAAGCAATAGAAGAGCTATTTCCCTCTGTAGTCATTGGTGCTTTTCAGCCTGCATGGATTCACCTGCCAGTCGGACCCCACGGTAAGCTCCTTATTCATCATTCCAAGTCTGAGTCTCTTGGTTCATTGAAGGCAAGGGCTCCACAAGGGAGGAGTCACTTCTGTGTGTCTGTACACTGTGTTCCCACCTCTCCTCTAACCTTTAGATAGAGGTCCTGAGTGTCTGTACACTGTGGTCCCACCTCTCCTCTGTCCTTTAGATACAGGTCCTGGGTGTCTGTACTCTGTGGTCCCACCTCTCCTCTGACCTTTAGAGGGAAGTCCTGTGAGTGTGTACCAAGCTGTTCCCACCTCTCTTCTGACCTTTAGAGGGAAGTCCTGAGTGTCTGTACACTGTGCTCCCACCTCTCCTCTGACCTTTAGAGGGAAGTCCTGTGTTCACGCCCAGGGCACACAGTACACAGGGCTGACTGTGTCATTGCCGACCATGTTATCACCATCTGCATCCTCGCATGTAGACATGAAGTACCCCCCCCACCACGTACAAGTGATTAGAGGCCAGAGGACAGGGAAACGGGTGCTTCTCACCTGCCAGGCATATCCACTGTTGGCGGCCTCTTCATCGTCTGTGATCTGGCCCTCGTAGGGGCCAAAGTGCAGGCCCAGCGGCAGATCGGACGCCTCGTTCCACACTCCAAGCCCAGCGTCAGGGATGCCCGACAGTCTGATGCTTAACCCAGGGGGCAGAGTGAGGGCTGAGCGATTGGCATGCCCCCTTTCCACTGCACAGTCCTTTACAAAGGTTGGGGGCCCATGGGCAGCACAGCTGTCGATGAAGAAGTTCTGACACTCCTCACAATCTGGAGGTGAGAACAGGGATGAGAGGAGGTATCGTGATGTTGCTGGTCGTAATGCCCTTCAGAAAGAACTGGGGCATTCATGGCATTTGGCCTTGATCCTGCACCCCAAGTCATAGAGGAAGGGGATGGCTGGGGGACCAAATGGTGAGGTGAGGTTAGTGGACCAAGGCCCCGTAGCCCCTTCTCCGTGAGTGGGCCACCGGGGTCACTCACAGAGGTAGTCGTCATCCTGGGGCTCGCTGACCTCTTGGTATATGTGGCCCTTTCTTTCTCGTAAACTGTACCTCTTCACTCCAGTCTCTTTTCTTCTGAGTTCTAAGATGGAGAACAGAAGCTAAGCAAGGCTGGCGGGGTCTGGGGAGTTAGTCCCTGTTTTATTGGAAAGTGTGAGATCTCCTACCTGTCCATCTATACACTTTGTTAAAACTTTCTTACATGTATTTTTCAAACTTTTACTTTTGTAATTTTATTTTTTAATGATACATTATTTATTTCTTCTCCACGCTGCATGGCTTGTGGGATCTTAGTTCCTTGACTAGGAATGGAACCCACACCTCCTGCAGTGGAAGTGTGGAGCCTTAACCACTTCACCACCAGGAAGTCCCTTCTCTATACTTTGCTTCTTGTCCCTTTAACTACAGGTTCAGGAGACTGAGGCTCCACTGACCACAGATGCCCAGTTCAGTGATAGCTCCCTGCACTTACTGTTAGTAGGTTTAACTTCCCAACCTTCCCACTTAGGAAATAGTTCACTGACACATCTACTCAGAAAATATATGTTAAGGGCACATGACACGTAAGGCATTGAGCAGAGGTCTGGTCATAAACAGTAACAAAGCTCGGTTCCCATTATCACAGCTGGGTTTATCGAACTACTTGTAGGTGTCAGACTTTTGCATTTAATGTAAGGATTTCAAGCACTGTATGAGTTATGTATCCTTATCTTCACTTTACACATAGCAATCAGGACACCAGAAAATGTATAAGATTTTCCCAAGGCACCAGTGCTAACTTCATGTCTCAGATCAGTCCATCTTAAACCCATGCCTACCGAAAGTCCATGCCACACACCTAGGCCATACTTATTAGTTTTTCTACAGGGATTAGAGCAACTAATTAGAGGAACTCCCCAAATTTCTCTTACCGACTTTTTGTCTGGGGTGCTGTCCAGGGGTCCTTGCTTTTCTGTGATGGGGCACTGGTTTCTGAGCCTGCTTGGAGCCACTTGTTTTCAGCAATTTTGCTACTCCAGGCAATTCCTTCAAACTAGATTCCTTACTTAATGGTGCCCTGGCCATTCTCTTCCATGTGAGTAAAAGACAACAGGCATTTCTTTAGTTCTTTAGGACTTTATGAAGTGTTTTCACATGCATGACTTTAGTTAATACTTTGACAATTCTTGGAAATACCTGATTTGGGGGCGGGGGAGGGGGGCTGAACACTGGAATGTAACAAAAGGACCTAGGTGGATAGTGAATCAAAACTAGAATTCATATCTTAAGGTTCTTCCCCTTCAACTTTCTGCATAAAAATGAGAGCAAGGCAGGGAGAATAGCTGGAGGTCAGGGAAAGAAGAGGGTAAGTGCTCGTAGAGAGATCCGGGGGGGTTGTATTAATTAGTGGCCCTATGATGGATGAGGAAGTATGGAAAATTACAGAGGGGACAAAACACATCTGGAAAATAAGGTGACAAAGCAGTGAGATTAAGAAGAGAAAAGACGATCGGCAGAAACACATTTAGACAATAAAGAAAATGAGATGAAAGTTGCAGGTTGCCATGTCCTAGAGACAATGTTTGGAATTAAAGTAGCTGGTCACATCAGTTCTTCTTGAACAAGGCTGTATGACTAGCTGATTTTCCTCAGTTTCCTGATCCATGAATTGGTATTCAGGCTAATTCTTAATGTTATAGTGGACATGAAATTTAATAACCTTCAACAAATTGTTGTGTGAGCTATTTAATACAGTAAGAACGTGAGCGTACATCCCTGGTATCAATTTATTCCCTAAACTCCATCTATATTTGAAGTCTAGCTCACAGATACTATCTTCAGCATTCTTTGACCTTTCTACTCCTAGATGAATGCTTAAATGTGGAGTCACTCATTCACAAAACATTCAGGGGGCCCTCAGGGGCTTTGAGCTGGGCCTGGACTTCTGAGAATGAATGGGTGTGGGCTAGCCTCCCAAAGCTCACAACACAGGGGCAGGCTAAACAAATGATTCCAAACAGGAGAGTTGCCTATTAGAGCTCAGAGGAGGAGCTGTTACTCCTCCTGCAAGAAGGAGCATTTGAAATGATGCCCAGATGGTGAGTTTCTACTCAAAAGTGGGTAATCTATGTGAAGTCCTTCTGTTATTTTCTTATTTGTTGCTTTTCAGTCATAAACCTGAGGCTTCTCAGGGTGGCGAGTTGCTTCCTCTTATTGGAGTGGGAGGCTCTGAGGTAGGGATCCTGTCTCCTTCTTCATCTTGGCCCATCCACTCTACAAACTGCCCAGCATGTCCTTAGCTTCCCTTAGTCAGATGTCTTAGCATATCCCTCCCTAGCACAGCACAAAAGAACTGAGGTTGAAAACATCTCTCAGATGAATGATATAAAGATGTATGAATAAGCTTCATAGAACTATGGAAGTTTTAATCTCTAAACCCCTTACATTTGTAAGGGGTTTAGAGAAAGTGCTTTGGTTTAGATTGCACTACCAGTGATACTGTGATCTCAGACATATAATCAAATGTTTTTTACCTCATTTTTTGGATCTATAATGGTGATAGCTATATACCTACTTATAGGTACTGTAGGATTGATTTAAGGTTTAAGTAAGTTTATTCACATAAAATGCTTAAAGTCTGAAATATTATGAAAATAGTGTAACAACAGAACTGCCTACTACTGCTGTTGTTCTTACTAACTGTAAAGGTGGTGATGATATCAGAAAATGTGCTAAAGATCCAGGGCAGTAAGGCAGCCGTCTCCAGGATCTCTGTGTTTTCTCCTATTTTCACCTGTGACTGGATCCATGAGGAGGATATTTTGGCAACAGGATTTGGGAAATACTCACCTTCTGGTGTTTACTGTGCTCCACTCTGAAGGGCATCGAAGAAGGTTTACCTAAAAAATGGTGAGAATCAGTGTTTTGGTTGGTAAATATTTCCAAACTCTGGGTATTCTAACTAAGGAGACATAAATCTAAGCCAGAGAGTGACAAAGACAATGATTAGCAAAGGAGGAATGGAAGATGATTTCTGTATCATCAACTTCTATGCTTCCACTGGGAGCATTACATAATTTTCTTAAAATTAAAAAAAAAAATGAAACTTCATCTGTGCCTCATCTGATGTTCATAAAGTATCTAATAAATTTAGTAGCCTTTCATGACAAAAGTACTCATCAATGTAGAAATACGAGGAAGTTACTGCAATATAATAAAGGTCATATATTGAAAGTCTACCTCTAACATCCTAGTCATCAGTGAAAAGCTGAAAACTTCTACGATCAAGAAAAAAAGGCAAGGATGCCCATTATCAACATTTCTGTTCACCATAATATTAGAACTCCTAGCCAGGGCTTTAGGTTAGAAATGGAAACAAAAGACTTCCATTTGGAAAGAAAGAAGTAAAATTATGTCTGTTCACAGGGGCATGGTTTTATGTGCAGAAATATCTTTAAATCCACAAACACAAAAATCCTGCACAGAAAGTTGCACGGTACAAAATCAGCATTCAAATATCTTTCCATGCATGAAGAATGACCATTCCAGAAAGGAAAGTAAGAAAACAATCCTATTTATTTTTTATTTTTTTAAAGCTATACTGAACAGCTAAATTAAAAAACAATATATTTATTTTTATTTATTTGTTTGTGCCAGGTCTTTGTTGCGGCATGTGGGATCTAGTTCCCTGACTAGGGACTGAACCCATGTTCTCTGCATTGGGAGTGTGGAGTCTTAGCCACTGGACAAATAATCTTATTTATAATAGCATTGAAAAGAATGAAGTAATTAGGAGTAAACTTAAGGAGATGAAAGACTTATATGTTGAAAACTACAAAATATTGCTGAAAGGAATCTGACATAAATAAATAGATAGGTGTCTCATGTTTATGGATTTGGAGGCTTAATATTATTAAGCTGTTCATACTACCCAAAGCAATTTAAAGATTCAATGCAATTCCTATTAAAATCCCAATGGAATTTTTTTCAGATATAGAAAATCCATCCAACAGTTAACACGGAATCTCAGAGCACCCCAAATAGGCAAAGCAATCTTAGAAAGAACAGCAAAGCTGGAAGCCTCTGATTTCCGAATATACTACAAAGGTACAGGAACCAAAAGAGTGTAGATTTGGCAAAAAATGTATCCTTAGTCGCTGAGTCTTCTTGACTTTTTGTGACCTTTTGGACTGTAGCCCACCAGGCTCCTCTGTCCAGGGGATTTCTCAGGCAAGAACACTGGACAGGGTTGCCATTTCCTTCTCCAGGGGATCTTCTTAACCCATGGAGTGAACCCGCATCTCCTGTGTCTCCTGCACTGAAGGCAGATTGTTCACCTGCTGAGCCACTGAGGAAGCTGGCTGGCATAAAGACAGATATGTCAATCAATGGAACAGAATAGACAGCCAGAAATAAACTCTTGGATACATGGTCTAATGATCTTCATCTAGGGTGTCAGGATAATGGGGAAAGTTTAATCCCTGTAATGAATGGTGCTGGGGAAACAAAATAACCATATGCAAAATAATGAACATCTTACATCTTGAAGAAAAATCAGTTCAGAATGGATTGAAGACCTAAATGCAAGACTTGATAAGAATCTTAGAAGACAACAAGGGTGAAGCTTCACGACACTGAATCAGCAATGATTTCTTAGATATGGTGCCAAGTGCACAAGTATTAGTAACAAAGTAAAAATAGACAAATGAGATTAATCTTAAAACCTCTGTGCATCAAAGGACACTGAACAGAGTTGAAAAGGCCACCTACAGGATGGTAGAAAATATTTGTAAAATATGCACCTGGTAAGGAGTTACTAATCATACACCAGTATGAAGGCTACCTATAAGCCAGGAAGAGAAACTGATTGACCATGATGGCACCTTGATATCAAATTTCCACACTCCAGCATTGTAAGAAAACAAATTTCTGTGGTTTAAGGAATGCAGTCTGCTTTGTTATGGCAGTCTGAGATAACTAACAGTGAGAAAAGGAACTGAATAGACATTTCTCCAGAGAAAATACACAAATGGCCAACAAACATATGAAAAGATGCTCAATATTACTAATCAAAAGGGAAATACAAAGTGAAACCTTCTGTGATGGGCAATATCTATAAGAAGACAATAGAAAGTTTGGTAAGGATATGGAGAAATTGGAACACTTATACACTATTGTTGGCAATGTAAAATGTTGCAAGCTTTCTAGAAAACAGTATGGAGTTTCCACAGAAAATTAGAACTGCTGTATGATCTAGCAATCCCACTCAAAAGTGTATTTCCATAAAGAATTGAAAGCAAGACATTGAATAAATAGTGGGCACATGTATGGTCACTGCCGCATTATTCCCAATGGGCAAGATGTGTAAGCAACCTAAATGTTCATTGGTGGATAAAAGATAAAGATTATATATAAGATATATGTTATAGCTCTTATATCCACATGCACACAACGGAATGTTTTGAAGCCTTAAAAAAGATTTCTGTCATATGCTCCGTCATGGATGGGCCTTGATGATATTATACTAAGTGAAATGAACCAATCAAAAAAGACAAATATTGCCTGATTCCACGTCTATGAGGTATCTAAATTAATTAAATCCATGGAAACAGAAAATAAAATCGTGGTTGCCAAGGGCTGTGAGGAGGAAGGATTGGAGAATTGTTACTCAGTGGGTTAGGGCTTCAGTCACGCAAGATGTAACATTTCTACAGATTTGTTGTACAGCAATGTGTATATATCCCCAGTGGCTCAGCGGTAAAAAATCCACCTGCAATGTAGGAGATGCAACAGATGCAGGCCCAGTTCCTGGGTTGGGAAGATCACCTGGAGCAGGAGATGGCAACCCACTCCAGGATTCTTCCCTAGAGAATCCCACGGACAGAGGAGCCTGGTGGGCTACAGTCTATGGGTAGGCAGAGTCAGACATGACTGAGCCATTAGCACTATGGCCACTAATACTAACGTGCACATAGTTAGCAACAGTGTGCCATACACTCAGAAATTGTTAAAAAGGTAAATAAAGACGTGCAGGTGTATGGTGAACCGAGGCGTATGTATTCCCTATGAAGAATCTCTCCTTATGTCAAAACCTTTGCAGACAACCAAATGTTTGGTTTTCATGTCCCTTTCACTAGTTTTAATAACCTAATGGAACAGAGGGACTTCCCTGGTGCACAGTGGATGAGAATCTGCCTGCCAATGCAGAGGACACAGGTTTGATGGCTGGTCCAGGAAGATTCCACTTTCTGCGAGGCAGCTAAGCCTGTGTGTCACAAGCTACAGAGCCTGCACATGCTCTGCAATGAGAAGACACTCACCGTAACCAGAGAAAGCCCATGGACAGCAATGAAGACCCAGTGCAGCCAAAACTAAATAAATAATTTTTAAAAATCTGGGAGAACAGAAATCCATAGATGGAGAATCATAGAACTATCTAATTTGTTTTCTGCAGTCTAGGCAGATTAACTCTTCTAAACTGAGCAGCAGAAGAGGAAGTGAGCTGCTCACTTCCACTTTATAAAAGAAGTGTACTTCATTTTATTTACCTGATGCCATCTCTGGTCAGTGAAATGTGGGAAATATCATGGAGAATAAATAGTTCTCTCAAACACTTTCCCAGAATCAAAATAAAGAATTAGTTTAACCTTAGGGTAAGAAGATCATGGGTTTTGTTTTATATACATACATAAATAATCTTGACATGATATGATAATCATTTCCTCATCGAAGAGATTTAATCCAATAACCAATGAGATTAGTATTAAATCTGTTTGGTGAATTTATTTCTAAGCTTTCTTTAATTGCCTTTCACTAAGAATGTTTAGCAAAAATAATTCTTTTTAAAAAGAATGATAAATTTTAACCATAAAACTTTTGAGAATTACACTGGAAAACCTATCCATTCATCTTCATTCAGACTTATGTAAATATTCAGCCACAACCACTTCGGAATGCTGAAAATTATGTTTTCTTTGCTAATGGCTGAGATGTAGTGAGACCTAAGCCCAGGCTGGTTTCAGGAAGACACCTCCAAATCCTCCTGGCCTCTCACCTTGCTGCCTTGGTGTCCATTCTTCATCAGAATCCTCAGTGTCATCTACCTGGGGTTTGATGACCTGCCTGCGGTGATGCATGAAATCCGGTCGAGTGGTTTTGAAACCTGGAAAGAAGCAAAATATTTGTCCTAAGAAGGAGAAACAAAGCATAGAAGCAATGGGAAGTGTCACAAAGTCAGGGAATCAGTGGGATGGGCTGGGGGAATCTAGAACAAGGCAAGAGGTGAGCTCTGCACTGCAAGGTCAACCTCCCTTTGGTACAAAACTGTCAACATTTTCTCCAGGTTAGTCTCCACACAAAAGGGAACTGTGAGCAGATTAAGCCACCTAAGAGCCGGCAAGTGAACACTGAGGGTGAAGACCTGTTTCATGTTTCCCAGGCTCACAGGCACCCAGGACTTCCTGTTACCTATAGCAATCAGTGCTTCGTAGTTTCTTTTCACATTCCTATATCGGATTTTTTCCCATTCTCCCATCTCTTCCCATTCTTCCTTGGAGAAGTATATGGAGATGTCTTTGAAAGCATCTTTGTCCTAAGGAAAATAATAGATTTCATCAGTGATTTACTAATCTAAGTCAGACCTTAGAGCTGAGCTTTCTCCTCCACCTTTTGTGCAGGGAGTAGCCTGAAGCTACTGGATGGTCGTTGTGAGACCCGGGATGAAGGCTTTCCTTCCCGACTGTGTCCTGCCTAACTGAACAAACACTGAGCATTTTCCTAACTCTCCCTGGACACAGGGCAGTTGATGAAGCTAGTGTCCTGTTTTGTCCCACTCCACCCCCCCCATCTCAGACAGGACCAGGCATTCCCATCCTGTGTATGGTCACAGGGAAGTTCAGTCAGTTGCCCAGGCAAGCAGTCTGTGGTGCTTCAGGGACCAGCACCATGTCCTTCCTATAGAGCTGGCTTAGAGCCCAGCTTTGCTGCCTCCACCTCTCACCGTGGGCTTCCACTCTGTTCTCCTGGCATCTCCCTCAGTGCTCTCCTCTGGAGACCTGTTCAGCCTCATGGCCATTGGAGTGCTCAAGGCCAAGGTGCCTGTGGAAGAAGAAGGTGCTGAGATAGCCCAGACCAGTGTCCAGAGCCTGGTGTGTCTTCCTTGGGTGGAGTGTCCAGGGCAGGAAGGTGAGGGGAAAGTTGGGGTGAGGGTATTGGTGGGATGGACGGATCCTGACTAGATATGACAGATCAGCCTAATGTGAACTAGATTTGGTTTCTTTGATTCCCTACAATTCAGCCCCTCTGAGGGAAGGCACTGGGAGAGGTGTGTCTGTGGGTGACGGAGGGATTCTTGAGGAGACCCGGAAACCCCTAACTGCTGGACTGGGGTCAGGCTGAAATCAGGGCTCTGTTCCAATGCAGCAGAGGGCATGTTTCTCCAAGAAGGGTTTTGAGGATCTCCTCCTGGGGACTCAGAAAAATCTGGGCATAGCTTAGGTTCTACGTCTAAGGGACAAGTCGCCCGGCTTGAGGAGATCTGGGTCCCAGTGGCTGAAGTAACTGGGGTCCTCAGACAGACGGGACTGGGGATCTTTTGGCTGATGTAGAATGCGCAGGGTGAGAAAACTTGGGATCTGTTAGGCTGAGGAAATCGGGGGTTTCTTATTAAGGGACTTTAAGTCTCTGACAGGCAGGACAGTTAGGGTCTTGAGGAGGAAGAGTTTTAAGAGCTCGCAGGCGGAGGGATTCAGGGTCTCCGAGGTTGAGGAAATTTGGTCTCTCTGAGGGTGGTATTTTTAGGGTGCCTCAGGCTGAGGGGAACTAGGGTTAATCTAGGTATTTGAGGGTCGCAGCACTAGGGGATTCAGTGTTTCTGTGGGTGAAGGGACTTGTAATCCCTGAAGCTGACGAGACACAAGCCCCCTTCAGATTAGGACTCAGGTTACTCAAAGTTGACAGGACTTCGGGCCTCCCACCCTGGAATTTGAAGCTATCAGGCTAAGGGTTTATGAGGGCTAGGCAGGGCGCGTTCCCGTCAGCCTCCCCGCTGTCCTGCCGCGCTGCCCACCCTGTCCCCGGGAGAGCTAGAGGTTCAGCGACGTCCAGTCTTTTGGCGCTGAGGTGAAGTGAAGGGCCAGCAGCCTGCCTGTACCCTGTCAGGCACAAGTGACCAACCGGCGTTGTGACTGAGGCAGTCTGGCTAATAGGCGCCTGGAGCGTGGGAGCGTGATTGACGCCCCGCCCCACCGCTCGGGGATTGGCTGCTCTGTGGGCGTGTCTGTCAAGCCTCCAGCGCGCATGCGCCTCGTGGCTGGTTTCTTAGTTTTCAGGCATGGCCTCTTAGGCCTGGATCCTCAAGTGGGCGGGTTGTCCTCAGGCTGAATGTTTCTTTCCAGTGCCCTCAACTGGTATATCGGCTCCACCAGACTGTAACCATGCTCCCGGAGTGTATCCTAGGCCCACCTGTGCCCTACCTTATCAAATCCAGTTTTGGCAAGAACTCTTATGTGGTGAGTACTGCATTATTCAAGGGAAACGGTGTAATTAACTGCATTCTGATGAGACACAAGATAAACACCGTGTGGTCAAAGATTTAAACACAACGCGCGGAATAAAGATGTTAGAAAAAACTTGGAGGATTTTTAACCTGAAAGTGGAAGTGGCACTGATGAGCCATCTGTGTATTTAATGTACCTTCAGAAATGAGGTATAGTAAAACCTCAAAGCCCTGCAAGTGTTTTCTGTAAGCCGAGGCATCGATCTGGAGGACTGTGGATCCACTGAGCTGAGTTTGCCTGACACCTACTGGCTTCACAAGATAAAATAGGGACACTGTTCCTGGCCCTTAGGTAGCTTTGCTCACAGAAAAATAATGTGATTTCCATGTATTGGAAGCAAAGCGACTGGCTGTAGAATTAGTATCGAGTGGTGGTTGGGAGTCTGGATGGAGAAATGTTACCAGAAAAGTGAGTTTACCTCTTGGTGGGTGTAGAACCAGAAGGTACAACCCAGCCAAAGCTCATGGAAAGGAAAAGTGTATTACTTGGAGAACTCTGGAGAACACCATGGAGCTTTCCAGAGCAGTGTCTCTGTAAACCACAGAGTTGGGTAAGCTTTAATGTATGAGTACAGGCATGTTCTGGCTTCTGTGGTGATTCAGATGGTAAACAATCTCTAGACAGCAGAAGACCTGGGTTCAACCCCTAAGTGAGGAAGATCCCAAGAGGAGGGCGGAGCAGACCACTCCAGTATTCTTGCCTGGAGAATCCCATGGACAGAAGAGGCTGGTGGTCCATGGGGTTGCAAAGAGTCAGACATGAGTGAGTGACTAACACTTTAACTTTACAGGCATGTTCATTAAGGGTCTTGGCCTGTGGGAGACTCCAAGCTTCAGTTGATTGAAGTCTTGAGAGTCAGAACCAGTCACCATCAGCATGCCTTACATTCCAGCTGGTCTGGTATACATATAGCTATCTATTCTTGATATAGATATAGATACCTATTCTTCTTCATGTTCTTTCGCCTTATCAGTTCAATTCAGTCACTCAGTCATGTCTCACTCTTTGCATCCCCATGGACTGTAGCACGCCAGGCCTCCCTGTCTATCGGTAACTCCCGGAGTTTACCCAAACTCGTGTCCACTGAGTCGGCGATGCCATCCAACCTTCTCATCCTCTGTCATCCCCTTCTCCTCCTGCCCTTAATCTTTCTCAGCATCAGGGTCTTTTCAAATGAGGTAGTTCTTCATATCAGGTGGCCAAAGCATTGGAGTTTCAGCTTCAACATCAGTCTTTCCAATGAACACTCAGCTCTGATCTCATTTAGCATGGACTGATTGGATCCCCTTGCAGTCCAGGGAACTCTCGAGTCTTCTCCAACACCACAGTTCAAAAGCATCCATTCTTCCGCACTCAGCTTTCTTCACAGTCCAACTCTCCCATCCATACATGACCACTGGAAAAACCATAGCCTTGACTAGACAGACCTTTGTTAGCAAAGTAACATCTCTGCTTTTTAAAATACTGTCTAGGTTGGTAATAACTTTTCTTCCAAGGAGTGTCTTTAAATTTCATGGCTGCAGTCACCATCTGCAGTGATTTTGGAGCCCCCCTGAAATAAAGTCAGCCACTGTTTCCCCATCTATTTGCCATGAAGTGACGGGTCCAGATGCCACGATCTTAGTTTTCTGAATGTTTTAAGCCAACATTTTCACTCTCGTCTTTCACTTTCATCAGGAGGCTCTTTAGTTCTTCTTCACTTTCTGCCATAAGGGTTGTGCCATCTGCATTGATGATATTTCTCTTGGCAATCTTGAATTTAGCTTGTGCTTCATCCAGCGCGGTATTTCTCATGATGTACTCTGCATAGAAGTTAAATAAGCGGGGTGACAATATATAGCTTTGATACGCTCCTTTCCTGATTTGGAACCAGTCTGCTGTTCCATGTCTGGTTCTGACTGTTGCTTCTTGACCTGCATACAGATTTCTCAAGAGGTGGGTCAGGTGGTCTGGTATTCCCATCTTTTGGGAATTTTCCACAGTTTATTGTGAACCCACACAGTCAAAGGCTTTGGCATAGTCTATAAAGCAGAGATAGATTTTTTTCTGGAACTCTCTTGCTTTTTCAATGATCCAGTGGATGTTGGCAATTTGATCTCTGGTTTCTCTGCCTTTTCTAAAACCACCTTGAAGATCTGGAAGTTCACAGTGCATGTCTTGCTCAAGCCTGGCTTGGAGAATTTTGAGCATCATTTTGCTAGTGTATGAGATGAGTGCAATTGTGCAGTCGTTTGAGCATTCTTTGGCATTGCCTTTCTTTGGGATTGGAATGAAAACTGACCTTTTCCAGTCCTGTGGCCACTGCTGAGTTTTCCAAATTTGTTGGTATATTGAGTGCAGCACTTTCACAGCATCATCTTTTAGGATCTGAAATAGCTCAACTAGAATTCCATCTCCTCTACTAGCTTTGTTTGCAGCGATGTCTCCTAAGGCCCACTTGACTTCACATTCCAGGATGTCTGGCTCCAGATGAGTGATCACACCATTGTGATTATCTGGTTCATGAAGATCATTTTTGTACAGTTCTTCTGTGTTTTCTTGCCACCCCTTCTTAGTATCTTCTGCTTCTGTTAGGTCCATACCATTGATGTCCTTTACTGAGCCCATCTTTGTGTGAAATGTTCTCATAAGCATAAGTTTTAAGGTTGCTATTGCAGGGAATGGCCACAAGGCGTCAGGACTTTTTCATGCCCAGTTGTGATTCCCTTTAAAGTGAAAACATTCAAGTTTTAACTCCAGACTGTAGTTCAATATGGAATGTAGCTGAAGCAACACCCAAAAACTTATGTGTTCTTTCTGAACATTCTTATTTATTTATTTTAATGTTTTTTAAAATTTACTGGCAGTGCCATGTGGCATGTGGGAATTTTAGTTCCCCGACCAAGTGTCGAACCCTCGCCCCCTGCATTAGAAGCACAGAATCTTAACCACTGGACTGCAGGGAAGTCCCCCTAGGCATTATTTTTTTAAAGTAACCTTTATTTCATATTGTAGTAACATTGATATACCATGTGTTGTTGGTGGCAGGTGAACCGAATGTATTTTCTATTTTATTGTTGTCCAGTTGCAGAGTCAGATCTTTTTGTAGGAGCGTTCCTTTTTCTACAGGCCCTGTTATACTGGTAAGACATCTATTTGTATATACATAAGTGTACATAAATGTAAATATCTAGGTACATAGATATGTAAATGTCCAGATAGAGATATAAATGTCTACATATGTAGATATACAAATGTCTATATGCATAGAAATATACATTCTAGGTACATAGATGTATAAATACCTACATTCATAGAGACATAAATATCTATACACATAGGCATATAAATACATATGTACATATAGACATAACTATCTATGTATATACAGATATAAATATCTATTATAGATACATATAGGCATAGATATCTATATACATAGACATGTAAATATCTGTATACACGGAGGATGGTTACACAGTGGACAATGAAGGAGACCACCTTATAGACAAAATAAGTGATACAGATAGTGGCATTTATAAGAGCATACTAGGAGAGAGAAACATAAACAATTCCAAACAAAGAAAACACAGCTAAGCAAGATGCATGTGACTAGTTTTAATCTGAGGGCACTAAACCAACAAGTCCACAGGGGGTCAGTAGATGATGGCAAAGTCTGGAAGGGTGAGATAGTGAAAACAAGTTAAATGTTCATCTTTGTTTACAAAGTATAGCTTATAAATTTTTGGATTCATACTCGTTACCTCCTAAAGTATGTATCATCCTATATATCCTCATATGCCCACATCCAAACTGTTTCAACTCAAATCAAGCATAACTCCAAAACTTGTTGCAACTCTATTGCAATTTCATGAAAACTGTTGCAATTTCATGAAAAAGACACATTGGGATTCTTTTGTATAGACCAGTAATGGTTAGGATTTCTATTTTTTTTTTTTTAGGGTCCTTAGAGATCATTTAAAATTTCAACACTTCTCTCTGCTTCACCTTGTTCTGATTCAATTGACATTGGAAAAGTTATGGAAAGAGTGTTTAATATAATCTGAACTGACCAGGTATCTATTGTTTGGTGTACATAAAGATCTGAGAAGTAGACTTCGATGGATGTAAAAATTAATATTGTGGATATAGAACGTAATTAGAAATTGCGAGAGTCATTTGACCAGAGAGCAATCACAATGGATCCACTTCATCTCCCACACCCATGAGGACAAGTTCATCTTGGTAATAATATCAGCAGCTGAAGAGTTAAAGTGTTATCACTGTGAAAAATGATTATGAAAACAAATCTTTGGAATGTTTTCATAGATAGGATGCAACTTTCCAAGAGGCTTTAAATTTCAGGTGAATGTTTTATTATTTGAAATCTTGAGTGGATTACAGACTCTGTAAGTTTTATAGACTGTTCAAAGTTACATTCTGTTCCATCCCGGAATGAATCCATTAACTTTTGGTTCATGCACTTGTGACACACTTCATGAGTTTAGAGACAATTTGTGTTGGAGAGTGTTCTGAACCAGTTTGTGCGTACCAGCTGCAGGTCTGACAAGAAACATTCACTCTCATTTGTTGTAGTGGCTGCTCAGTTGCTAAGTTGTGTCTGATTCTTTGTGACCCCATGGACTGCAGCATGCCAGGAATCCCTGCCCATCACCAACTCCTGAAGCTTGCTCAAACTCTGGCCGTTGAGTCAGTGATGCCACCCAACCATCTCTTCCTCTGTCATCCCCTTCTCCATTTGCCTTCAGTCTTTCCCAGCATCAGGGTCTTTTCCAGTGGGTCGGCTCTTCACATCAGGGGGCCAAAGGATTGGAGCTTTGGTTTCAGCGTCAGTCCTTCCTATGAATGTTGAGGACTGAGTTCCTTTAGGATTGACTGGTTTGATCTCCTCGCAGACCCAGGGACTCTCAAGAGTCTTCTCTAGCACCACAGTTCAAAAGCATTAGTTCTTCAGTGCTCTGTCTTCTTTGTGGTCCTACTCTCATGTCCGTACATGACTACTGCAAAAACCAGTAGCTTTTACTCTCACATATGGGATATCAAATTTGTTTTTACATATTGCCTGCTATATTTAGGCTATTGGTTCATACTTCATGTACCCATGTAGTGTTGTATTTAAATCCAGTTTGAAACAGAGCTTTATTTGAAGAACGTTTTGCCCACCAGCAGCGTTCTATTCTCACCAGCACCTCTTACCTTGGTGTGACATCTCAAAACTCAGAAACTCTTACATGTGATATGAATATCAATTTCATCTTAGCACAGTTTAAACAGAGAAGTGACAAAGTCAGGGTGCCTATTTTATCAGGTTTCTCCAGGCAGAAAATTGAAGCTTGATGTTGTTCAGTTGCTCAGTCGTGTCCAACTCTTTGCAACCCCATAGACTGCAGCATGCTGGGCTTCCCTGTCCTTCACCATCTACCAGAGTTTGCTCAAAGTCCTGTTCTTATGTTGGTGATGCTATCCAGCCATCTCGTCCTCTGTCATCCCCTTCACCTCCTGCCCTCAGTCTTGAAATTGAAATTGTTATAAGGCAGAGTTCATACAGCTTATGGGCTCCTCAACTCAATTTTTTTTGCAAGAATTTTCTTATGTATTTTTTCAAGTGTGACCTTTCATTCATATAGTAGCAAATAACAGAATTAGAAGGAAGCAATTTGAAACAATGGATTGTTTCTACCCTGACAATCTGAACACAAAGGAACAAGTGGGAACTGCAAAGATCTGGGGGCCAAGCTTTTAAGAATATTTTAGGTTGGCAAAGACTAACTAGTATGCTTTCCATTTCAACAATTTTAATTCTGATAAAGAGTATCCTTTTCTAGAAGGCTTCCAGTGTGGCTGCCTCCTGCTGGAAGCATGGGAGAAGGAATCAGGGCACTGTCTGTCTGTCTTTACAAGACACTGGACTCAACTCTAAGAAATCCCTGGATCTTCCCTGGATCCTAACCACCACATGGCCAAAGATACTGGTAACAGTTTTGTTTTGCCTGTTAAAGTGTTTAATGGCAAAGATTCTTTCGGTTTCCTGATGTGGGTGACATGTGGGGCCCAGTGATGATTTTTTCTTTGAGAAACTTACTTGCTAGTTCCCACCTGAGGGTGAGGCCCCTGTCCAATGATGAGAGACCTGTGCCTCCAGGGAGAGCAACTTTACGCTACTTTAAACCTGACCAAGTTCTGTCTGCATAGTAGATTTAGACCTCTCTGTCTTGTCTGGGATTTTCCCTGGTGGCTTAGATGGTAAAGAATCTGCATGCAGTGCAGGAGAATTGGGTTCATCTCTGGATCTGGAAGATCCCCCGGAGAAGGGAATGACGACTGAATCCAGTATTCTTGCCTGCAGAATCCCATGGACAGAGGAGGCTGGAGCTCTCTACAATCCATGTGGTCACAAAGAGTCAGACATGTCTGAACGATGAATACTTTGACTTTTCAATCCTGTCTGCACTGATTATGTTTACACAAGACTGCTTGCTTTCTGCAATGAGAATATTGACAGCTGACCATGTTCTGTGTGCACGGGGACGTGGAGACCTGGGTGCGGACTGGGTCTGGCCTCCGTCCTGGCAAACTCCGTGCCTGTGTCTGAATGTCAGTGCTCAGAGGTCTGGGGCCTGGAGCTGAGGTGGGCTTCTCTGGGTAATGTGCCCTCCTCTGAGTGGGGTTCCATGGCCCTCCCAGGGGTCAGTGCTGCAGTAGGGCTCTTAGTCTTTCCTCCTGCCAGGCTCACCTGCCCTGAGGCTCATGGAGACTCCTCAGGTGGGCTACTTTGTAATTATTCCAGTGTTTCAGCGCATTCAGTTTGAGTAGGGAGGCAGGTTCACCTGGCTAATTGATTCCAGGGTACAAGGATCAGGCAAAAAACCAACGGGCAGCAGGTGAGGTTGCTATGTGATCGCCTTCCCGTTGGCTGTCCCTGCTCAGCCGACACCAGACCTGCCCCTCGTCTTCTAGCCCCGCGCCTGGTGTGTTTTCTCAACACCTCAGTGGGAAAACAAGGAAAGGAGCCTGCTGGAACCAAGGCAGTGTGTTCAGCATTATCGTGACAGCTGTCAAAACAGTTAGTATCAGACAGAACCAAAGGGCAGGAGAGGGGGACTTCTCTGGGATGAGAGAAGTTTTCAGGAACCCAGGAGGTTGCAGGAACCCAGTAGTTTCTGCCTTTGGGGCCCAGCTATCAGGGACCTGGTGTCCTAACCAAGAGTCATGTGGCCCCAGATGCAGGGTTTGTGGACCGTGTGGGTCTCGCCCCATCCACTCGGGTCCGGATCCTGTGCCCAGAGACCCCGTGTCTGCTCTTCACTTCTGTGTGTCTTGCCCCTTGGAGATCCCCAACAACTGAATTGAGGGTGTTGCCCTGATTAACCTGTGGTCTTTCTTCTCTTCATCTTGGGACATTCACATGAGGTCAGGCACCTTTGAATGGGTTGCTGCTCTGTGTTCTGCTGGGTGAAAATCTTTGGCGGTGTCATATTAACATCATAGTGTACCACAGACCTAATCTGTAGGGTCGCCACTGTCTGGGGTCCCCTAGATGGATCTTCTGTAATTTAATTTTTATTTTCTATTGGAGTCAGGTTGATTTCCATTGTTTTATTAGTTTTAGCTGTACAGGAACTTAATTTGATTTTACACAGAAGTGAATCTATTCTTTTTCCATTTTTTTCCTCATATAGATTGTTACAGTCTCTTTAGTAGAGTTCCCTGTTCTTTTTACTAGGTCCTATTTGCTTATTAATTTGTTAGATCTTAGTGTGTATATAAATCCTAAACTCTTTATCCCTTCTTTCTTTCTTTTGATACTCATAATTTGATTGTCGCAGGCTGTGAAGTCCATTTTGTACGTTAGGTCATTGGTATGAATTTATAGATTGTACCCGTAAGTGATATCTCATGATATTTGTCTTCTGTCTCTGAGTTCCCTCACCTGGGGTGACGATTTCTTAGCACACCCATGCTGCTGACAGCATCCCTGTTTCACTCTGTTTTATGGTTGAGTGGTGTTCCAATTATAGATGTACTGCCTTGTCTTCACTTTTCTTCCATTGGACCTTTTGGTGGATTCCATGTCTTGTCTATTGAAATAGTGCTGCCCTGAAAATCAAGGTGCACGTGTCATTTTGAATGGTGATTTTCGGTGAACCACGCTTCCCTGATAGCTCAGTTGGTAAAGAAGCCGCCTGCAGTGCAGGAGACCCCAGTTCGATTCCTGGGACACGAAGATCCGCTGGAGAAGGGATGGGCTACCCACGCCAGTATTCTTGGGCTTCCTTTGTGGCTCAGTTGGTAAAGAATCTGCCTGCAATGTGGGAGACCTGGGCTTGATCCTTGGGTTGGGAAGATCCCCTGGAAAAGGGAAAGGCTACCCACTGCAGTGTTCTGGCCTAGAGAATTCCATGGACTGTATAGTCCATAGTGTTGCAAAGTGTTGAACACGACTGAGTGACTTTCACTTCACATTCTCTGGACCTAGGCCCATGAGTGGGATTGCAGGGTCATATGACACTTCTATGTCTTGTATTTCTTGGAAGCTCCATGCTGTTTTCCATAGTGCCTTCAACATTTACATTCCCAAAAAGATTGTAGGAGGATTTCATTTTCCATATATTCTTTGCAGATGTTTTATTTTATTTATTTATTTAATCTTTATTCTTTGTAGATCATTTTGATGATGGCCACCGTGACCAGCGTGAGGTGATACCTTATTGTAGTTTTGATTGGCACTGATTTAATAGTTATTGGTGTGGACTGTCTATCCATGTGCTTTATTATTTTATACTTTGTGAGTACAATTTATCTCTTGAAACTGGCCTCTTGAAACTTGGCCCTGTTTGGAATTCTTTTCTGATGAAATACCCCAGGACATTTCTTGACAGCAGATGTCATTTAAAGCTCTGTCAAACTTGTGACTGTTTAGAGCCCTTCAGCACCTGTTTTATGGCTTCCCTGCTCACTCGGTGGTAAAAGAATCCACCTGCAATGCAGGAGACTTTCAGGAGACCTGGGCTCCATCCCTGGGTTGGGAAGATTCGCTGAAGAAGGAAATGGCAAACCACTCCAGTATTCTTGCCTGGAGAATCCCATGGGCATCCTTTGTCCTGGCAGGCTACAGTCTATGGGGTTGCAAAGAGTCAGACACGGCTGAGTGACTAAGCCCAGCACACAGTACACTATTAAATTAATTGATGGTGAAGTTTGGTATAGCACAGACATGGGTGCAAGTTTTTGTCATGCTCATAGGATGAAGCCAGATGTTAGTAAAATGTCTTGTATACCTTCTGGTACTCCAATGTGAGATGCAGATATTTCCAGTTTTATTCATAAGGCTATTGTTATTAATATGGATGCTGTTGGATTAAATAGTTTTGTGGCAGTCCATTGGCCTGAGAATAATAAACAATGACAGTTATCATGAGTCATATTGATGTGGTGGATTGTGTCAAGTATTTAGTTGATGCTTCTGTTGCTCCTGGGTTGAATTTATTTATTATGATGGGGATCATGCCTAATATATTTATTTCAAAGCCAAATCAGTTAAGTAATCAATGGAGATAATTATAATGACAATAAATCCTGAGAAAATAGTTGATAGGATAGTGATAAATATGATGGGACTTATTAGTACAGAAAGGGTATAAATGAACATTTTTGGGGTACAGTTCCAATAGTTTAAATAGGTGACCTTACTTATAGAATGTGGTGTAATTTGGTAGCACAGAGAACTTTGGATTCTTAGGGGTATGTTCAACTCCTACAATTCTAGATAAGAGGATTTAAATCTCTATTATTACTCTCTCAAAGTAACTCTAGACAGACACATTTCTTATGCTTGTGGAAGAGTACTTGATAATAGGATGCATACGGATATGTGTCATATGCATAGGGCTTAGTGTTAGGGATAGAAAATATTTGAGAGTAAATGTATTCATTGGTCATATTGGAATCAGGGGTCTAATGCTCAAATTGATAGGAAGGAGACTGTTAATAATAGTGATTTGGTTCAGTTCAGTTGCTCAGTCCTGTCCGACTCTTTGTGACCCCATGGACTGCAGCATTCCAGGCCTCCCTGTCCATCACCAACTCCTGGAGTCGACCCAAACCCTTGTTCAATGAGTCGGCGATGCCATCTCACCATCTCATCCTCTGTCGTCCCCTTCTCCTCCCGCCTTCAATCTGTCCCAACATCAGGGTCTTTTCAAATAAGTCAAGTCTTCACATCAGGTGGTCAAAGTATTGGAGTTTCAGCTTTAGCATCAGTCCTTCCAATGAACATCCAGGGCTGATCTCCTTTAGTATGGACTGGTTGGATCTCCTTGAAGTCCAAGGGACTGTCAAGTGTCTTCTCCAACACCACAGTTCAAAAGCATCCATTCTTCAGCGCTGAGCTTTCCTTATAGTCCAACTCTCACATCCATACATGACTACTGGAAAAACCATAGCTTTGACTAGACCGACCTTTGTTGACAAAGTAATGTCACTGCTTTTTAATACGCTGTCTAGGTGTGTCATAGTTGTTGTGTTTTTTTTTTCCCAAATAGTAAGCATCTTTTAATTTCATGGCTGCAGTCACCATCTGTAGTGATTTTGGAGCCCCCCAAAATAGTCTGTCACTGTTTCCAGTGTTTCCCCATCTATTTGCCATGAAGTGATGGGACCAGATGCCATGATCTTAGTTTTCTGAATGTTGAGTTTTAAGCCAACTTTTTCACTCTCCTCTTTCACTTTCATCAAGAGGCTCTTTAGTTCTACTTCACTTTCTGCCATGTGGGTGGTGTCATCTGCGTATCTGAAGTTATTGTTATTGCTCCTGGCAATCTCGATTCCAGTTGTGCTTCCTCCAGTGCAGGGTTTCTCATGAGGTACTGTGCATATAAGTTAAATAAGCAGGGTGATAATATACAGCCTTTACGTACTCCATTTCGTGTTTGGAATGAATCTGTTGTTCTATGTCCAGTTCTAACTGTTGCTTCCTGACCTGCATACAGGTTTCTCAGGAGGCTTGTCAAGTGGTCTGGTATTCCATGTCTTTCAGAATTTTCCATAGTTTATTGTGATCCACACAGTCAAAGGCTTTGGCATAGTCAATAAAACAGAAATAGATGTTCTTCTGGAACTCTCTTGCTTTTTCGATGATCCAATGGATGTTGGCAATTTGATCTCTGGTTCCTCTGTCTTTTCTAAAACCAGCTTGAACATCTCGACGTTCACAGTTCACATATTGCTGAAGTGTGGCGGACACCTCCCTCCCCCACCCCACAAATAAATTCTGTTACTGTTTCCGTTGTTTTCCCATCTATTTGCCATGAAGTGATGGGGCTAGGTGCCACGACCTTAGTTTTCTGATTGTTGAGTTTTAAGTACACTTTTTTCCAAAGAGGGTGTTTGCTTTTACCAGTGCATTCACTTGGCAGAACTCTATTAGCCTTTGCCTTGCTTCATTCTGTACTCCAAGGCCCAATTTGCCTGTTACTCCAGGTGTTTCTTGACTTCCTTCTTTTGCATTCTAGTCTTGCAGGTCTTCATAGAACTGTTCAACTTCAGCTTCTTCAGCAATACTGGTGAGGGCATAGACTTGGATTACTGTGATATTGAATGGTTTGCCTTGGAAATGAACAGAAATCCTTCTGTCGTTTTTGAGACTGCATCCACGTACTGCATTTCAGACTCTCTTGTTGACTATGATGGCTACTCCATTTCTTCTAAGGGATTCTTGCCCACAGTAGTAGACATAATGGTTTCAATAATATGTGAATTGTGAACATTGAGATGTTCAAGCTGGTTTTAGAAAAGGCAGAGGAACAAGAGATCAGATTTCCAACATTCACTGGATCATTGAAAAAGCAAGAGAGTTCCAGAAGAAGATCGATTTCTGCTTTATTGACTATGCCAAAGCCTTTGACTGTGGATCACAATAAATTGTGGAAATTTCTGAAAGAGATGGGAATGCCCGACTACCTGACCTGCCTCTTGAGAAACCTGCATGCAGGCCAGGAAGCAACTGTTAAAACTGGACATGGAACAGCAGACTGGTTCCAAATTTGAAAGAAGCATGTCAAGGCTGTATATTGTCAGCCTGCTTGTTTAACTTGTATGCAGAGTACATCTTGAGAAAAGCTGGGCTGAAGGAAGCACAAGCTGGAATCGAGATTGCTGGAAGCATTATCAATAACCTCAGAAATGCGGATGACACCACCCTTATGGCAGAAAGTAAAGAAGAACTAAAGAGCCTCTTGAGGAAACTGAAAGAGGAGAGTGAAAAAGTTTGCTTTAAGGTCAATATTTAGAGAAGAAGTTAATGGCACCCACTGCAGTACTCTCACCTGGAAAATCCCATGGTCGGAGGAGCCTGGTAGGCTGCAGTCCATGGGGTTGCGAAGAGTTGGACATGACTGAGTGACTTCACTTTCAGTTTTCACTTTCATTCATTGGAGAAGGAAATGGCAACCCACTCCAGTGTTCTTGCCTGGAAAATCCCAGGGATGGTGGAGCCTGGTGGGCTTCCGTCTATGGAGTTGCACAGAGTTGGACACGACTGAAGCAACTTAGCAGCAGCAGCAGCAGCAACATTCAGAAAACTAGATCATGGCATCTTGTCCCATCCCTTCATGGCAAATAGATGGAGAAACAGTGGAAACAGTGGCTGACTTTATTTTCTTGTGCTCCAAAATCACTGCAGATGGTGATTGCAGCCATGAAATAAAATGACACTTACTGCTTTTAAGAAAAGTTATGACCAACCTAGACAGCATGTTAAAAAGCAGAGACATTACTTTGCCAACAAAGATCCTTCTAGTCAAGGGTTTTGTTTTTCCAGTCATCCTGCATGAATGTGAGAGTTGGACTATAATGAAAGCTGAGTACCGAAAAATTGATGCTTTTGAACCGTGGTGTTGGAGAAGACTCTTGAGAGTCACTTGGGCTGCAAGGAGATCCAACCAGTCCATCCTAAACATAGTCAGTCCTGAATGTTCATTGGAAGGACTGATGTGGAAGCTGATACTCCAATACTTTGGCCACGTGATGTGAAGAACTGACTCACTGGAAAAGACCCTGATGCTGGGAAAGATTGAAGGCAGGAGCAGAAGGGGACGACAGAGGATGAGATGGCTGGATGGCATCACCGACTCAGTGGACATGAATTTGAGTAAACTCCGGGAGTTGGTGATGGACAGGGAGGCCTGGTGTGCTGGAGTCCATGCGGTCGCAAAGAGTTGGACATGACTGAGTGACTGAACTGACTGACTGATGTTTCTATCATATGCTGGAGCAGCAATTGCATCACACTCAAGTGACTCTGAGGAGATACTCCACGTCCAGGGGCAAAGGAGAAGCCCCAGAAAGATGGTACGAGGGGCACAGTCACATTCAGAATCAAATCCCACACCTGCCAGAGACACTCAGAGGCTCAAACGCACCCTGTGCACACCAGGACCTCAGCCACACAGAGACTGAGACAGAACTGTGTCTGGGTGTGTCCTGAGGAGATACGGGTCAGAAGTGGACTGCTGCAGGATGAGGGACTCTGGGTGCAGTAGACCTGGGTATGGCATAAGCCCTCTGGGAGAAGTACACCGTTAACCCACCACAGAGCCGCCAGGACGTCCACAGGACTGGGGAAACAGACTCTTGGAGGGCACAACAGAACCTAGTGCACACCAGGACCCAGGAGAAAGGAGCAGTGACCCACAGGAGACTGACCAAGACGTGCCTGTGAGTGTCCAGGAGTCTCTGCTGGAGGCGTGGGTTGGTGGTGGCCTCCTGCAGGACTGGGGGCCTGACTGTAGCAGGGCCTGCGTGGCATCTTTTGAAGGAGGTCACCATTATCTTCATCACCTCCACCATAGTTTGGCCTCAGGTCAAAAAACAGAGAGGGAATACAACCTCGCCCTTCAACAGAAAATTGGATTTCCATCAGAGGGCAGACAGACTGAAAACCACAATCACAGAAAACTAACCAATCTGATCACATGGACCACAGCCTTGTCTAAGTCAGTGAAACTATGAACCGTGCTGTGTAGAGCCAGTCAAGATGAACGGGTCATGGTGGAGATTTCTGACAATACATGGGCCACTGGAGAACAGAATTGCAAACCACTTCAATTCTCTTGCTTTGAGAACCCCATGAGCAGTATGAAAAGGCAAAAAGATGGGACACTGAAAGATAAGCTCCCCAGGTTGGTAGGTGCCCAATATGCTCCTGGAGATCAGTGGAGAAATAACTCCAGAAAGAATGAAGAGACAGAGCCAAAGCAAAAGCAACACCCAGTTGTGGATGTGATTGGTGATGGAAGTACAGTTTGATGCTGTAAGGAGCAATATAGCATAGGAACCTGGAATGTTAGGTCCATGAATCAAGGCAAATTAGAAGTGGTCAAACAGGAGATGGCAAGAGTGAACATTGATATTTCAGGAATCAGCGAAATAAAATGTACTAGAATGGGTGAATATAATTCAGATGACCATTATGTCTTTTGGGCAAGAATTTGTTAGAAGAAAAGGAGTAGCCCTGATAGTCAACAAAAGAGTCCGATGGAGTACTTGGATGCAATCTCAAAAATGACAGAATGATCTCTGTTCATTTCCAAGGCGAACCATTCAATATCACAGTAATCCAAGTCTATGCCCCTACCAATAAGGCTGAAGAAGCTGAAATTGAATGGTTCTATGAAGACCTACAAGGCCTTCAAGAACTAACACCCAAAAAAGTGTCCTTTTCATTAAAGGGGACTGGAATGCAAAAATAGGAAATCAAGAAATACCTGGAGTAAAGGGCAAATTTGGCCTTGGAATACAGAATGAAGCAGGGCAAACCCTAATAGAGTTTTGCCAAAAGAATGCATTCATCATAGCAAACACCCTCTTCCAACAACACAAGAGAAGACTCTACACATGGACATCACCAGATGGTCAATACCGAAATCAGGCTGATTATATTCTTTTCAGCCAAAGATGGAGAAGCTCTATACAGTCAGCAAAAAGAAGACTGGGAGCTGACTGTGGCTCAGACCATGAACTCCTCATTGCCAAATTCAGACTTAAATAGAAGAAAATCGGAAAAACCACTAGACCATTCAGGTATGACCCAAATGAAAATCCTTATGACTATACAGTGGAAGTGACAAATAGATTCAAGGATTATATCTGCTAGACAGAGTGCCTGAATAACTATGGATCGAGCTTTGTGACATTGTAGAGGAGGCAGTGATCAAGACTATCCCCAAGAAAAAGAAGTGCAAAAAGGCAAAATGGATGTCTGAGGAGGCCTTACAAATAGCTCTGAAAAGAAGAGACGCAAAAGACAAAGGAGAAAAAAAAAGAGATACCCATTTGAATGCAGAGTTCCAAAGAAGAGCCAGGAGAGATAAGAAAGCCTTTCTCAGTGATCAGTGCAAAGAAATAGAGGAAAACAATAGAATGGGAAAGCCTAGAGATCTCTTCATGAAAATTAGAGATACCAAGGGACTATTTCATGTAAAAATTGTCACAATAAAGGACAGGAATGGTAGGGACCTACGAGAAGGAGAAGATATTAAGAAGAGATGGCAAGAATACACAGAGGAACTGTACAAAAAAAGATCTTCCCGACCCAGATAATCACGATGGTGTGATCACTCACCTAGAGCCAGACATCCTGGAATGTGAAATCAAGTGGGCCTTAGGAAGCATCACTATGAACAAAGCTAGTGGAGGTGATGAAATTCCAGTTGAGCTATTTCAAATCTTAAAAGATGATGCTGTGAAAGTGCTGCACTCAATGTTCCAGCCAATTTATAAAACGTAGGAGTGGCCACAGGACTGGAAAGGTCAGTTTTCATTCCAATCCCAAAGAAAGACAATGCCAGAGAATGCACAAACTACGGTACAACTGCACTCATCCACATGCTGGCAAATTAATGCTCAAAATTCTCCAAGTCAGGCTTCAATGGAGCATGAACCATGAACTTCCAGATGTTCAAGCTGGATTTACAAAAGGCAGAGGAACCAGAGATGAAATTGCCAACACCATTGGATCATCGAAAAAGCAAGAGAATTTCATAAAAACATTTACTTCTGCTTTATTGACTGTGCCAAAACTTTTGACTGTGTGGATTACAACAAAGTGTGGAATATTCTTCAAGAGATGGGAATACGAGACCACCTGACCTGCCTCCTGAGAAATCTGTATGCAGGTCAGAAAGCAACAGTTATAACTGGACATGGAATAACAGACTGGTTCCAAATAGGAAAAGGAGTATGTCAAGGCTGTATATTGTCACCCTGCTTATTTAACTTATGTGCAGAGTACATCATGCAAAATGCTGGACTGGATGAAGCACAAGCTGGAGTCGAGATTGATGGGAGAAATATCAGTAACCTCAGATATGCAGATGACACCCCCTTATGGCAGAAAGTGAAGAAGAACTAAAGAACCTGTTGATGAAATTGAAAGAGGAGAGTGAAAAAGTTGGCTTAAAAGTCAATATTCAGAAAACTAAGATCATGGCATCTGGTCCCATCACTTCATGGCAAGTAGATGGGAAACAGTGGAAACAGTGGCTGACTTCATATTTTTGGGCTCCTAAATCACTGCAGATGGTGAGTGCAGCCATGAAATTCAAAGACGCTTGCTCCTTGGAAGATAAGAAAGGAAAGAAAAGAAGAAAAGAATACCTAAATGGCATATTAAAAAGCAGAGACATTACTTTGCTAACAAAGGTCTGTCTAGTCAAAACTATGTTTTTTCAGGTATTATGGCTGTGCGAGTTGGACTATAGAGTAGTCATGTATGGATGTAAGAATTGGACTATAAAGAAAGCTGAGAGCTGAAGAATTGATGCTTTTGAACTGTGGTGTTGGAGAAGACTCTTGAGAGTCCCTTGCAGCACTGAGATCCAACCAGTCCATCCTAAAAGAAATCAGTCCTGAATATCCATTGGAAGGACTGATGCTAAAGCTGAAACTCCCATACTTTGGCCACCTGATGTGAGGAAGTGACTCATTGGAAAAGACCCTGATGCTGGGAATTATTGAAGTTGGCAGGAGAAAGGGGCGACAGAGGATGAGAGGGTTAGATGGCATCACTGACTCCATGGACATGAGTTTGAGCAAACTCCAGGAGTTGGTGGTGGACAGGGAGGCCTGGCGTGCTGCAGTCCATGGGCTCACATAGAGTCAGACATGACTGAACGACTTAACTGATGGTTTGGATAGAGAAATTCATATGGTTAAAGTTAGGCTCAAGGCAAAGATAGGTTCAAGGATAAGTACAGAACCTGAGGATGTGGCTGGTCATAGGGCTTCTTTAATAAATAGTTTGACTGCATCGCCAATAGTTTGGAGTAGGCTGTATGGCCCTACAACATTTGGGCCTTTTCAGAATTGTGTATAGCCTAGAACTTTTCATTCTACTAGTGGTAAGAATGCTATAGCTAGACGGATGGGCTTCACTTTCACTTTTCACTTTCATGCATTGGAGAAGGAAATGGCAACCCACTCCTGTGTTGTTGCCAAAGCATCCCAGGGATGGAGGAGCCAGGTGGGCTGCTGCCTATGGGGTTGGACAGAGTTGGACACGACTGAAGCGACTTAGCAGCAGCAGCAGCAGCACAGAGTTATACAAAACAGGTCCACGGCCCCCCGGCCCCACTTTCTCACATCCACGCCCCCGTGCCCTGCATCCCCACATGCACCCAGCGCAAGCCAGCAGTCTGCCTCCTCTTTCCAGTCAGTCTTTGGGCTTCACTGAGGTGTTTTGGCCCTGGGGAAGGAAATGGCAACCCGCTCCAGGATTCTTGCCTGGAAAATCCCATGGACTGAGGGGCCTGGTGGACTACAGTCCATGTGGTCGCAAAGAGTCGGACACAGCTGAGTGACTGAGGTGTTATACAAAATTGCCTGTAGTGCTGCCGTGTTTGCATCTGCCATCCACACCATCATCCAATGAGCAGGAAGGATATAGTCCCACTCCTTCTCAGCCAGTAAGTAATTGGAAGAGATTATTAGTGGTAACAAGAATTAGTATTGTAACAAGGAAAAGGAGTGTTTGAAGAATCAGTTAATGTTGGGGTCTGAGTGAATGGATCATATTGAGAAGTCTATAGTTGATCATATGACAAATAGGGCCACCAGCACACATTATTGAGAAATAATCTATTTTAGAACTGAATGATAGCTTAAGGGTTTGTAGTGTGATTCAGTGTCAGTTTGAGATAATTATCTCTTGGTCTGTATACATGAATATTATTGTTGGAACTAAGCTAATGGTGAAGGTATATGAGATAATCTTACATATAGAGGGTATGTGGTGGTTTTATAAATGTTAGTGCTTGTTATTATGATCGATGATGTAAATAGTGAGGCGAGAGTGAAAGAGGAAATTTAATTTATTACTTTTATTTGGAGTTGCACCAAATATGTGGTTCCTAACACCAATGGATAAAAGTTTGAAAAAGCCATGCTGTTAGTCAAGGGAGTAGAAAATCAGCAATTCTCATCTTCTTCTGTGGTAAATAAGAAGGTATTGTCTTTTCTTCCTAGATTCACAATCAAGTTTTTTTTTCTAAACTATATATACAGTATAAGGGGCCTAGAATGATTTTTGGGTTTAAGGATAGGAGTAGAAGAGGTAGGATGGGTAAAGATATGAGAGCATTTTCTCATGTAAAAGATGGAGAGATACTGTTTATGTGGTGTGTGTATTTGCCTCACTGTGTTGAAATAAGTATATATAAAGAGTATAGGGCAGCAACTACCATATGAATTCCTATTAAAATAATTGCAATGTTTGATCACGAGAAGGATATTACTACAAATAGCTCTCCAATCAAGTTAATAGTTGGGGGTAGAGCTAGGTTTGTTTAACTTGCTGGTAATCATCAGGTTGCTGTTACTAGGAGGAACATTTGTAGGCTTTAGGCTAGGATTATTGTTTGGCGATGGACCTGGTAATTTGAATTTGCCAGGCAGAACAATACAGAGGATGTAAGACTATGGGCAATTATTAGGGCTGTGGCTCCTATACCACTTCAAGGTGTGCGGGTAAGGATGGCAAAGTGCTATGTGGCTGACAGAAGAGTATGCAGTGAGTGATTTTAGGTCTGTCTGGCATAAGCAAATTGAGCTGGTTATAAGTATGCCTCATAAGAACAATAGAATGAGTGGATACCCTATGAAGTCTGTTGGTGGGTTTCAAATTATTGTAATTCGTAATTCGTAGTATCCCACAGCATCCAAATTTTAGTAGTGCTGGCAGCATAGCCAGAACTATGAAGCCTGCAATAGGGGCCTCTTCATGTGCTTTAGGTAGTCAAAGGTGGAGGCCATAAGATTGTATTTTTACTGTAAAGGCAATTATGCATACTAACCATATGAAATCATTGGATCAAGAGTTGGATACTGATTGGGCTCAGCATTAGAATATTTTAAGGTCCTACTGTATTTTGAATGTAGACAAGTATTCCTAAGAGGGCCAGAGACCTTACTAGGGTATAAAATAAATAGAGACCTGCATTAACATGTTCTGCTTGATTTCCTCTTTGGGTAATGATAATGAGTGTTGAAACTAGTGTTGCTCCAAATAGAATATATAAAAGAATGAATTTTATGGCAGTAAATGTTATAATTAAAGTAATTATAGTATGACTAGCAGTGACAATATTTTTTTTTCTGATAGAGATTCTTTTAATATGAGGTGTTGACTATTAGTATAAGGGGTCATAACCATGTAGTTAAAATCAGTGGTGGCGTCCATAGGGAGTGGGAGAAAACAATTGAGAAATTGAGGCTGTTATCATTGATTAAGGAGGAGTAGGCTTGTGAGTCTAATTAGTAGGCTATGTGTGGTGGTGTTAATTCAGATTAACCTGGTGATCAGGTTACTGGTATTGTTGCTGACCAAAATCTTGGCCTTCTCTGCCCGCTGAAGCTGAATTAAAGGACATGGAGACTGAGTCTGGAGGAAATAGAAAGCTGGCTTCAATTCTCAGTCGGCAGAGAGGGGAACCCAGCAGACTCACGCCTCAAGAGCTTTGCCTGCCCCCCTTGAGGAGTCTAGGGGCTCATAGAAGGAAGGGCTCACAGTCAGGAGGCAGTATGATAAACAAAGGGGACGGGACTTTGATTTCTTCCTCTTGCATTTATTCACAGTCGCATCAGTTCAGTTCAGTTCAGTTGCTCAGTCATGTCTGACTGATGATGGGAAAGACTGAAGGCGGGAGGAGAAGGGGACGACAGAGGAAGAGATGGTTGGATGGCCTCAGTGACTCAATGGACATGGGTTTGAGTAAACTCCGGGAGTTGGTGATGGACAGGGAGGCCTGGTGTGCTGCAGTCCATGGGGTCGCGAAGAGTCGGACACGACTGAGCAACTGAACTGAACTGAAACCACTCCAGTAGATTATTCTAAGTGTGTAGCCCAGAGTGTTCTGCCTGAGGGAGTTGAGATCACACAGGAAAAACGTGTAGACCTTTCCAGTCCTGTGGCCACTGCTGAGTTTTCCAAATTTGCTGGCATATTGAGTGTAGCACTTTCACGGCATCATCTTTTAGGATTTGAAATAGCTCAACTGGAATTCCATCACCTCCACTAGCTTTGTTCATAGTGATGCTTCCTAAGGCCCACTTGATTTCACATTCCAGGATGTCTGGCTCTAGGTGAGTGATCACACCATCGTGATTATCTGCGTCACGAAGATCTTTTTTGTCCAGTTCTTCTGTGTATTCTTGCCATCTCTTCTTAATATCTTCTGCTTCTGTTAGGTCCCTACCATTCCTGTCCTTTATTGTGCCCATCTTTGCATGAAATATTCCCTTGGTATCTCTAATTTTCTTGAAGAGATCTCTAATCTTTCCCATTCTATTGTTTTCTCACTTAGGGGTTTGGAACAAAACTGAGAGTGGGATCATTTGATTTCAACAGGGTGTAAGGGAAACAGAGCTGCCCAGCCCTCAGTGGCTTACTACTGATCTCTTGACTGTATTTAAACCACATGCTGCTGGTCAGGCCACAGAGGGAATGCCTGGAGTAACCCTGAACAGGATAAGGAGGGAATATGTGAACAATATTAATGCATAATGTCTGAAGTCTACAAAGTTAATGTTCCCCCAGGCTTATGGTCCTGAGGTAGAGTGAAGGAAACAGAAGATAAAAGTGGAAGTTACTTTGGCAGGTAATGGATCATGGGGAGAAAAGCCATCATACCTCTTCTACGGGAATGCTGCTTCCTGAAGGAACTTCTAAGGATGTCTGATGGACACTGGGGTCCCTGTGACTTTGGCCACACAGAGGATGCTAATGCAATGACAGCCAAGCAGACAGGGGAAAAAGTGAGAAAGTGAGTCCACTCAGCCTTGAGTCCTCCACAAGCTGTCCTTGCTTTGCTCAGAATCACTCTATCATCTCCTTTGAGAGGTTCCCATCTTGGAAAATCTCAGTGGTTCCTTTATAGCAGTGGTTCTCAAACTGGACTGCTTCAAAGCAATCTGGGTGACTTGTTAAAGCATCCATTTCTGGGCCCTTCCCTGAAGATTTGATTAAAAAGCTCTGTAGTGGGACTTGAAAATTTGCATTTCTAAGTTGCCAGTTGATAATGGTCTTGCTGGTCCTGGCAGCAAACTTTGAGACCCATTGCCTTACAGGACACTAGCTAAGATCACGGCATCTGGTCCCATCACTTCATGGTAAATAGAAGGGGAAAAAACGGAAACCATGAAATTAAAATATACTTGCTCCTTGGAAGAAAAGCTATGACAAAGCTAGTGAAAGTGAAAGTCAGTCATGTCCGACTCTTTGCGACCCTATGGACTGTAGTCTTCCAGGCTCCTCTGTCCATGGAATTCTAAAGGCAAGAATACCGGAGTTGGTTGCCATTCTTTTTTCCAGGGAATCTTCCCAATTCAGGGATTGAACCGGAGTCTCCTGTGTTGCATACAGATGCTTTACTGCGTGAGCTACCAGGGAAACTCTAGACAGCATATTGAAAATAGAGGCCTCGCTTTGCCAACAAAAGTCCACATAGTCAAAGCTGTGGTTTTTCCAGTACTCACTTATGGATGTGAGCATTGTGCCATAAAGAAAGCTAAGGTCCGAAGAACTGATGCTTTGCAATTGTGGCACTGGAGAAGACTCTTGAGATTCCCTTGGACAACAAGGAGATCAAATCAGTCAATCCTAAAGAAATCAAGCCTGAATATCATTGGAAGGACTGATGCTGAAGCTGAAACTCTAATGCTTTGGCCGACTGATGCAAAGAACTGACTCATTGGAATAGCCTATGATGCTGGGCAAGTTTGAAGGCAAAAAAAGGAGGGGGGGGTGCTGCAGAGGATGAGATGGTTAGATAGCATCACTGACTCAGTGGACATGAATTTGAGCAAACTCTGAGAACTAGCGAAGGACAGGGGAGTCTGGTGTACTACAGTCTATGTGGTCACAAAGAGTTGGACACGACTTAGCGGCTGAACAACAACAAATTCTGCTGTCTCCCCTCTCTATCATGACGGTTTTTCTAGCTTCCCATCTCAAATGGCAGGACCAGATTACTGGAAGCTTGTTATGTCAAACCTCCAATCTTCCCTGTAACACTATTGCTATGCCACCAGAGCAGCAAAGGAAATTCAGTGTGAATGACTGGCAAAGATTATACATTTCTCAAGAGACTCTGATGCATTTTTTGCACAACCAGCTTAATTAAGAATCCTTGGCAGTATATTAACCACAAGCTTATGGATCTCAATGTGCCAATCAAACATAATAAGATAAATGCAAATGTCAAAGTACAGACTCTTTGCCTAGGAAGTTCCAATGGCTTAAAGCTGTGTCTTCAGTCAGTTGGCAGAAAGCAATGGGAATAGCTGGGTCTGGTGAGGCTGGGGTTTGCCCATTACAATTTAAATATATATGGCATGGCCTCCAGGACTGAGCTATGCTGTGTCCACGTGGGGCTTCAGGGTGTGAGTATGAAGATAAAAGTCTCTGGCTCACAAACTCACGTTAAGCTAACGACAGCAGCAACAATAGGAACATACCCCAAGAGACTTTTAGAAAACAGGCCTATAAGTCAGGAGCCAGAATCAAAACCTGCACCCAGGTCTGCCTCTATAAGGTAACAGACAAGTCAAATGACAGCTCTGTGTCTGAATATCTAATAGAAATGATAGTAGCTGCCTGTGTTTGTTTCATAATAATTCATATCAGAAAAAGAGAGCAGTACATTTAATTATATTAATTTGTCTTTTCAATGACTGCACTAACAAACGGCTACACTATAGAACTGTTATCTACTTGGTGTATCTGGTTCTTGGCTAGATTTGATGATCTATTAACAGTTGAACAACTTGAAACTTAAAACAGGCTAACAGATGGTTGTTAACCTGGTGGTGTTTGCCATTCTTACTGAAGACCTGAATTGAAAGTATAGATAACACATTTATGTGTGATGCAAATTTGGAAGAGATGGGCAATATTTTCTATGAATAAATCAGGAGCCAAATATATTTTCTTTTTAATTTGACTATAAGGTGAATTTAATCAATTGCACTTTAATAGAGTAAATATAAGGATATTCACGAAGATACAGAAAAAGAAATTCAAACAACAAATTCCACCCTATGGATAGGTGACTTAAGAATATTTTAGGTGGAAGAGACTTTAAAATTTCACTGTGAAGCATTAATGTATTTCAGATTCTAAGACAGTTAATGTGATCTTTGTTGTCTTTAATGGATTATAATGTACAGAATGAAAGAAGTGATGATGTTGCTGTAAATTAGACAGACTATCTCTGGAGTATCCTTCTTAGCTCTGGATACCATGCTGTTGAGTAAAGAGATAAGCAATCAGGTCAAGGAGACAATGGTTTCATATAACGTGCAGTTGAATGAAAAGGGAGGTTGTAGCCCTTATACATGCAAACTGAAGGAAGAAGAAGATATCTGGTTTAAAGTACTTGAAAGATAGTCAGGATGAAGAGAAACAATCAATACTTTTATATGTTGAGTCATAAGGAGGATAATTAGGACCAGAAGGTAGAGAGGCAGATAATAGGTCAGAATAAAAAAAAAAGAAATTTTCTTTCAACTGCTTAATACTTAAAAAAAAATGTTTATTAAAATAATTCATGCACACAGTTTACAGAGACAAATAACAGTGCAAAGCATGTAATTTAAAACAACAGCTATTTTCTTTCTCTTCATCCTAGTCCTTGCTTCCCAGAGCAAACATTATGGACTGTTTTCACTTATTCTTCCAATATTTCCCTCTGTTTTCTAAACGTTATGTATATTCTGCTCTAAAAACATTAAATCTAAACACTTTTACTATAGAACATGGGAATTTGGGTGTCTATCATCTCCCCTCCTTTTCTCCCAGCAAGTTAAATAACTGTTTCTGGTTAAATCAATATTTAGAATGTTATTTTATATAAATAGCTCATGACTGAGTCACATAAAGTATTGAGGATATTTTCTGTTTTACACAATGTTTTGTTTTTCTTAGAATTAATGATTATCCTATTTTTGCTATTTCCCCTGGGTGCTTTTGTTAATTCATCCTCCAGATTCTCCATCAGAGCTGTAGGGCTTCAATCAATGCAGTAAACATGTTGGTCAATCTTTTAATGCCATTTTTTTTCTCAGGAAAATGCTCTTTGGGGCCTTGAGCTCACTGACTCCTATCTGGCAGCTGTGGGTCTTTTCAACACTCCTTACTTCTTTCTGAAATATTACGTATCCTATGTCTTGTTCTATTTCCCTATTTCAAAGGAACATTTTTCCCAGTAAGCTTCCTCAGAAGGGATGTATGATAAATAAAAATTTTGAAACCTGACAATCTGTTTCTGTTCTTTTCTGAAGTTGATTAAGAGTGTTCCTGGGACTAGAATTCTGGATTGGAAATTACACTCTTTCAAATTTTAAAGGCATGGTTTGAATTATTGTTTTCTAACTTTTAAGATTGTTGTTTAGAACCTGAGAATATCATTTGCATATACATTACATTCATTTTTTTATTCTCCTGGAAATTTTTCAGTAAATAATCTTTATACCTTGTTATTGTTCAGTCTCTCAGTTGTGTCTGACTCTTTGTGACCCATGACTGCAGCATGCCAGGCTTCCCTGTCCTTCACCTCTCCCAGAACTTGCTCAAACTGATGTCCACTGAGTCGATGATGCCATCCATTTTGCTCTCTGTCGTCCCCTTCTCCTCTTGCCTTCAAATCCTTCCCAGCATCAGGGGCTTTTCTAATGAGTCAGCTCTTCACATCAGGTGGCCAAAGTACTGGAGGTTCAGCTTCAGCATCAATCCTTCCAATGAATATTTGAGATTGATTTTCTTTAGGATACATGTTTGATCTCCTTGTTGTCCAAGGGACTTTCAAGAGTCTTCTCCAGCACCACAAAAGTATCAACTCTTTGGCGTTCAGCCTTCTTTATGGTCTGACTCTCACATCAATACATGACTACTGGAAAAACCATAGCTTTGACTATATAGACATTTGTCGACAAAGTAATGTTTCTGCTTTTTAATGTGCTGTCTTGGTTGGGCATAGCTTTTCTTCCAAGGAGCAAGTTTCTTTTAATTTCATGGCTGCAGTCACCATTTTCAGTGATTTTGGAGCCCAAGAAAATAAAGTCTGTCACTGTTTCTACTGTTTCCCCTGTTTCCCCATCTATTTGCCATGAAGTGATGGGACTGGATGCCATGATCTTCGTTTTTCTGAATGTTGAGTTTTAAGCCAGTTTTTTTCACTCTCCTCTTTCACCTTCATTAAGAGACTCTTCAGTTCCTCTTCACTTTCTGCCATAAGGGTGGTGTCATCTGCATATCTGAGGTTATTGATATTTCTCCTGGCAATCTTGATTCCTGCTTGCGATTCATTCAGTCTGACATTTTGCATGATGTACTCTGCATATAAATTAAATAAGCAGGGTGACAATATATAGACTTGATGTACTCTTTTCCCAATTTTGAACCAGTCCATTTTTCCATGTCTGGTTCTCACTGTTGTTTCTTGACCTACATACAGATTTCTCAGCAGGCAGGTCAGGTTGTCTGGTATTCCCTTCTCTTTAAGAACTTTCCAGTTTGTTGTGATCCACACAGTCAAAGGTTTTAGCATAGTCAGTGAAGCAGAAATAGATATTTTTCTGGAATTCTCTTGCTTTTTCTATGATCCAATGGATATTGGCAATTTGATCTCTGGTTCCTCTGCCTTTTCTAAGTCCAGCTTAAACATCTAAAAGTTCTTGGTTCACGTACTGTTGAAGAATCGCTTGGAGAATTTTGAGCATTACTTTGCCAGCAAGTGAGATATGGAGATGACACCACCCTTACATCAGAAATCAAAGAAGAACTAAAGAGCCTCTTGTTGAAAGTGAAAGAGGAGAGTGAAAAAGTTGGCTTAAAACTCAACATTAAGAAAACTAAGATCATGCCATCTGGTCCCATCACTTCATGGCAAATAGATGGGGAAACAATGGAAACAGTGACAGACTTTATTTTGGGGGGCTCCAAAATCATTGCAGATGGTGACTGCAGCCATGAAATGAAAAAACCCTTCCTCCTGAAGAAAAGTTATAACCAACCAAGACAGCATATTAAAAAGCAGAGCCATTACTTTGCCAACAAAGGTCCATCTAGTCAAGGCTATGGTTTTTCCAGTAGTCTTGTATGGATGTGAGAGTTGGACTCTAAAGAAAGCTGAGCACTGAAGAATTGATATTTTTGAACTGTGGTGCTGGAGAAGACTGACAGTCCCATGGACTGCAAGGAGATCTAACCAGTTCATTCTAAAAGAAATCAGTCCTGAATATTCACTGGAAGGACTGATGCTGAAGCTGAAACTCCAATCCTTTGGCCACCCGTTGCAAAGAGCTGACTCATTTGAAAAGGCCCTGATGCTGAGGAAGACTGAAGGCAGGAGGAGAAGGGGACGACAGAGGATGAGATTGTTGGATGGCATGACCGACTCAATGGACATGAGTTTGAGTAAACTCCGGAAGTCGGCAATGGACAGGGAGGCCTGGTGTGTTGCAGTCCATGGTTTTGCAAAGAGTCGGACATGACTGAGCGACTGAACTGAGCTGAACTGAGATGAGTGCAATTGTGTGGTAGTTTGAGCATTCTTTGGCACTGCCTATCTTTGGGATTGGAATGAAAACTGACCTTTTCCAGCTCTGTGGCCACTGCTGAGTTTTCCAAATTTGCTGGCATATTGAGTATAGCACTTTAAGCAGCATCATCTTTTAAGATTTGAAGTAGCTCAGCTGGAATCTCACCACCTCCAGTAGGCTTGTTCATTGTGATGCTTCCTAAGGCCCACTTGACTTCACACTCCAGGATGTTTGGCCCCAGGTTAGTGATCACACCATCATGATTATCTGGGTCATTAAGACATTTTTTGTATAGTTCTTCTGTGTATTCTTGCCACCTCTTCTTTATATCTTCTGCTTCTGCTAGGCCCATACCATTTCTGTCCTTAATTGTGCCCATCTTTGCATGAAATGCTCCCTCGTGTCTCTAATTTTCTTGAATAGATCTCTAGGTTTTTACATTTTATTGTATTCCTCTATTTCTTTGCATGGATCACTTAAGAAGGCTTCTTATTACTTTTTTATTATATTGTATGTATATAATGTATTTTCTATAATATTTCTTATTATTATTCATATTATATTTTCTTTTTATTATTTCTCTCCTTGATATTCTTTGGAACTCTACATTCAAATGGGTATATCTTTCCTTTTCTCCTTTGGCTTCCCTTCTTTTCTCAGCTATTTGTAAGTCCTCCTCAGACAACCATTTTGCCTCTTTGCTTTGCTTTTTCTTGGGGATGGTCTGGATTCCTGCCTCCTGTACAATGTTATGAACCTCCATCCATAGTTCTTCAGACTCTCTATCAGATCTAATCCATTGAATCTATTTGTCACTTCCACTGTATAATAGTAAGATATTTGATTTAGGTCATACCTGAATGGTCTAGTGGTTTTCCCTACTTACTTCAATTTAAGTCTGAATTTGGCAATAAGGAGTTCATTATCTGAGCCGCAGTCAGTTCCTGGTCTTGTTTTTGTTGACTATATAGAGCTTCTCCATCTTTGGCTGCAACGAATATAGTCCATCTGATTTCAGTATTGACCATCTGGTGATGTCCATGTGTAGAATCTTTTATTGTGCTGTTGGAAGAGGGTGTTAGCCATGACGAGTGCTTTCTCTTGGCAAAGCTCTGTTAGCCTTTGCCATGCTTCATTTTGTACTCAGAACAAACTTGCTTCTTACTCCAGGTATCTCTTGACTTCTTACTTTTGCATTCCAGTCTCCTATGATAAAAAGGACATCTGTTTTTGGTGTTAGTCTAGAAGGTCTTGTACGTCTTCATAGAATCATTCAACTTCAGCTTCTTTGGCATTAGTGGTTGGGGCATACACTTGAATTACTGTGATATTGAATTGTTTGACTTGGAAATGAACAGAGACCGTTCTGTCTTTTTTTGAGATTGCACCCAAGTACTGCATTTCAGACTCTTTACTAGTCTGAAACTTCTTAGTGATTTGCATTAATGTGGAGTTTTTTGTTCATTGTGTGGGATATTTCAGAAACTCTTGGCCTGCAGTTTTGAGACATTTTCTCATGTTCTCTATTAGTTTTTTTTTTTTTTTTTAATTCCTTTTCTAGTAAAACACGGTGCCTCCTGGATCTAATTTTCTCATGCTCTTTCTTAATCTTTATCTTTTTGTAATTTGCTTTATATTCTGAAGAGTTACACAACTTTATCTTTCAATCTATCAGAATTTTTATTTCTATTAATGTGTTTTTGATTCTCAAGAGTTCTTGTTTGTTTTCTGAAAGTTCTGTCTTAGAGCATCTCATTTTTAATTTTATGAATAAAATTTATCTCTTTGAGAAAAATTTAGCTTAATATTCTCTGCGCTATCTTTCTCCTCCAAGTTCCTTTTTGTATCCTCACTTTGAATTGATTTGAACTCATTCTTTCATGTTAGAGTCTTTCCTAAAAATAAAGGCTGGGATGTCCTTTCAAATTCTAGAGTGAGTCTGTTAGATCAGGTTCCCTGGGAAATAGATTGTATAGTAAGTTTACTTGGGATTTTCTTGGGATCAACACCTGAGAGGATGAGAGAGAAATTGGTAGAAATATTGTTTCAATCACTTACCGGGCAATAACAGGGAAAGCTCTGGTACTGGGATGACACCTCAGAGATATACTAAATTGAGGCAAGTGTGCTGGAATTGGGTTTTCCTCTGGGAAAGATTGTAATCATCTACAAATCACTGGATTGGGTTTGTCCTCTGGGCAAGGCAGCTGTATTCATTTGGGGTGATTTCCAGAAAGGAAATCAGCTATGATCCATAAGCCACTGATACATCCAACAACTGGGAGAATTGCCTCAGCCCTGAAGGGTGAATCCGGAATCCACGAGAGCATGGTAATTAAGTGCTGTGATGTGCATGAGCTTAGGCAAATGGTAGACCTCACCACAAGGTGATCATTTTGGGAGAAAGATCACTTAGGGAGATTCTTAATTGTCAGTATCAGAGATATTTCCCCTGGGCTGTTACATTCCCACAGATGAAATGGGGGAAGGAGTTGGGCGGTGGCTACCGTGTTAGCAGACCAGCTGAGGGGCTCAGTGTTCAGTATGCAGATCTACACTTAACCCCTTGTTTCCAGAAGATGCTTCACAGTCCTCTGTGCCTGGTGTCCAAATGACAATCTTTACAGTTCAACATCTTCAGAATGTAAATCCATATGCCTGGGTGGGAGGGAGAAGAGTTCACTGGCTTTATGAGGTGAGATAGAGAATCTGGGTGTCTGACTTTTTTAAAAGCAACCTTCCAATAAACTCTCACTTTCAGCCCCATATCACCCCTCAGATGTACCTGAGCCTTTCCATGGTTTGTCTTCCCCCTTGCAGATTTAAAACTCAGCCTCTCTGTTCTGCCAAATCAGCTTCCAAAGTTTCACTAACATCCGTGGCTCTTGCGGGATTTTTCAAAAGCAATGCTATACTTGTTTTACTTGGGTTTTTGGTGATGAAAAAGGAGATAAACCGGTTGCTTAGTATTTCATGTTTGACTTTAGTTACAGTAATTACTTTCTATAAGATGCCATGTGCTATCTCAAGAGATGATGTTTCTCAACCACTGGAGGTGTTCAAGCAGAGAATGGACAATCACTCAAGAGGGATGCTGACAGGATCTTGCCTGATTGGAATTAGGAGATCATTTCACCCAATCCTGGGGCTTCCCTTGTGGCTCAGTTGGTAAAGAATCCACCTGCAACGCAGGAGACCTGGGTTTGATCCCTTGGTTGGGAAGATCCCCTGAAGAAGGGAAAGGCCACCCACTCCAGTATTCTGGCCTGGAGAATTCCATGGACTGTATAGTCCATGGGGTCACAAAGAGTCGGACACGACTGAGTGACTTTCACTCACTTACTAACCCAATCCTGAGCTTCTACAGTTCTGCATAATATAGGAGAAACAACTTTATTACAGGAAATGGTACATGATAGTCAAAGAACAAGACTTTATGTGTTAAACTTCTCCATTTGATAGATAGCCCTTAATATTCAAGGTCCTTTTTGATTTTTCTTCTATTTACCATGTGGGTTCAACTCACAATACTACTCAACACAGTTTATTCCCATCAATCAGATGTACCTAGTAATGTCTGAATATCAGTAGTGAGGGTAATTAACCAACACCCAAGGTGAGATCATACATACATAAGAAGGGAAAAGTGAATTACGTATTTCAGTTGTGTATATAGACTCATTAATGGATAAGTTAGTCAAAGTGATCAGTGGCCATGGAACTCTCTTTTGGGCTATTTATACTCTAGGAAGTCTTCCCTGGTAGATCCGATGGTAAAGAAAGTGAAAGTGAAAGTCACTCAGTCATGTCCACCTCTTTGCGACCCCACAGTTCACGGAATTCTCCAGGCCAGAATACTGGAGTGGGTAGCCGTTCCCATCTCCAGGAGATCTTCTGAACCCAGGGATCGAACCATGGTCTCCTGCACTGCAGGCAGATTCTTTCCCAGCTGAGCCACAAGGGAAGCCCAAGGATACTGGAGTGGGTATCCTATCCCTTCTCCAGCGGATCTTTCCGACCCAGGAATCGTACTGGGGTCTCCTGCATTGCAGGGGGATTCTTTACCAACTGAGCTATCAGGGAAGCCCCCAGATGGGAAAGAACCTGCCTGCAATGCAGGAGCCTGAAATGCAGGAGACCTGGGTTTGATCCTTGGGTCTGGACGATCCCCTAGAGGAGGGCATGGCAAGCCACTCCAGTATTCTTGCTGGAGAATTCCACGGACAGAGGAGCCTGGTGGGCTACAGTCCATGGGGTCATGAGTAAGCAACACAAACACACACGCACACACACACACACACACTTTAGGAATCAAATTTAGATCAAGTTTTCCACTCATATCTCTTGAAATTATTTGGGAAAGTAGACCAAGTGTTCTGTTTGATTTCTGTGTTATTACATTTTAGATAATTCAATACTAAGAGGTAATATTTATACAGCCCTTACCCTGCCAGACAGAGCTCTAAAGCTTTGCATGCATAAACACATTTAAACCTCACAATAAAGTCTCATAGTAAATTCTCATAATAAAACTGTATGAGATAAGATAGAGTTTTATTCTCATCTTATAGATGATGAAACTGGGTCACAGGAAAATTAAGTAACTTACCCAACACCACACAGCAAGTGAAAGAGCCAAGATTTGAACCACATTCTGATTTTGCTCTAGACTCCAAGCTCTCAACTGCTGGGTTGCTCTGATCTTTGTAATCAAGGTCAGACACTTTTACACAATGAGAAATATTTGATATAACATACTGTGTCATACAATGTATTATACAACAGTGTACAATTCCAACAAGTTCTGCAAGTACTGCTTCCAATTAGACCAGCCGAAAGCAGCGCTCAGTGAATAGCATCTGGCATTAGTCAACAGAAAACATACAGTCTGCCCTCAGGATACTGGAAGACCACATATTTCTTTGATGACCAGACAAAAGCTGTTACAGCTTGACAGGCAAGTTCTGATTCATCCGCCATATTCACCAGATATTGCACGTTCAAATTTCCGTTTATTTTTGTCTTTACCAAACTGTCTTAATGGAAAAATTTCAGTTCCATGAAAGACTGCAAAGAGCATCTGAAATAGTTATTTGCTCAAACAGATAAAAAGTTTAGGGAAGATGAAATTATAAAGTTGCCAGAAAAATGGCAGAAGGTAGTGGAACAAAACAGTGAATATATTGTTCAATCAGTTCTTAGTGAAAATGGAAAAAAAAAAAAAAAGGAGACTTTCCCTGGTGGTCCAGTGGTTGAGATATGGTACATACACATTTTAATATTTGCACATTTATTATGGTCTAGATTAAGCCCTCATGAGCATTTTAAAAGCATGTTTCACTTTTTTACAGATTGACAAACCTCACAAATTTTTCTTGTGTATTACACATATGTAGCTATATTAAATATGTGATGCGTGGATAAATGATTAATACTAATATACAATATATGTCTGTATGTACATTGTATATAATATCATACATAATTGATATATATGTGTGTATTATATGCACATATATTTATAGTTAATATAGTATATAGTTAAACATAATATAATATATATAATATGTAGTTAATATAGCACTATAATATATATTATATAATTAATGGGCTATACATAAAACATATAACATATAATTAATATATGCATATACATAGATATATATATATGAGTATGTTTACATATCTCTGTATTACCATATTGCTTGTGACTTTCAGATTGCATTGCTCAAATAGCTAGAATGATAGAAGACACAAATCCTTGTAATCCGTTTTGGGGCTTCTTTTTTTTTTTAAGATTTATTGCTCTGGACTGAAGAATCTCCAGTTCCATTATAAAGGCACACTTTTTCTCTAGGGAAAGAATGCATGTATTTCAAACACTTATTTTGAGGGGATAGATATGTTGATGACTGTCTGTTTGGATAAAACTATTCCACCAGATGTCACTGTTTCCCTTTCAGTGGAAGTGATTTGCCATCAAACAGTTTCTAAGATACTGTAAATAAATTAAAATGAAGTAAAGAATTCCCTTGTATATGGTTGAGTCAGTCAGCACACATTTTGTCTACAAAGAAACGCATGTTGATATCCAACACAGTCCTGCATGTTAACTTTAATATCGGTGCATACAGCTTTCTAAGCAAAGAGCTTGATGTATATGATATTGCTACACATTAAAGAGAGGGATTCAAGTATAATACAAGGATACCTTTAGCTTTTAAGAAAAATGCAGGTAAAAGTAATTTTCTTGTTAAAAAGTAAGGATTTCAATTAGTTCACGAAGCCTCACTGCCACCTAATTGCTTTATCCTTTATTCTGGGGGGTTGTTGACCCCTTCCCAACCTTGCTGACCCAAATATAGAAGATTTAGTTATAAAAATACCAGAAAAGAGAAATACGCAAATTTCCCAATCTTGTCCTTAAGACCCCTAAATTCATTTGTATCATCTTTCTGTGGGATTATCTGCCATCCATTTCAATTAACCAGATCAGGTATGGAGGGCTTAACTTGATTGTGCATGGGATAAGTATGAGGGTCAGTTTTATCTCAAGCTGTTTTCTTGTCATATTTTATTTTCCTGCCTAAAATGCCTTAGCCATGAGACCTTGAGGGCAGATAAACAGAGTGGGGATAAAACACAAAATAGAACATTTCAAATTGTGTTATTCTTTTTAGGAGTCAGTATTCTTTCTAACAGACATGTTGGAAGACACATAACTTGCTAAGTCAACATAAAAAGTAGTGTGAATGGATGACATATATTAATTCTATGAGCAAGTATTTATTTAACTTTGCTACACTTCCAATATTTTGATAGGGAGTGAAGATGACATGAAGACATGAAAGATAAGCTCCCAATCCCCTGGGAGCTTCCAGTCTAATAAGGAAGAAGGACAGGAAAGGGTGTGTAACATGCCCTTAGGGCAATGGCAGGTGTATTCATATATGTAACACTATAGACTGACTGGTTAAAGTGAGGGGTCTGAGTTCATATTCCAGGAGCCCTAGTTGCCCACTGAGGTTTGCTTATGACGTTTCACTAACAATAGACCTTGAAGGAAACACCCAGTTCAGGATATTAATAAACAGGTAAAATAAAGTTTAAAACAGGTACATTATATAACTGGACTTCCAAGAGACTTATTTCACAATAGTGTTTTATTCCAGCAGAAATAAGTTTATCTTTAGAGATTCCCTAATATGCTCATAGGTTTAACACCACCCCACCTGATTGAATTTAGAAACACACTCTTCTCCACAGTAAGGCATCTGTCTATTTTAATAACATAAATCTGACTGTGGGTAAAGAGAGGCTGTCGAGTCTTCTTTTCCTCTGTAGATGCCTAATAGGTGTTAATATAAAGTAGAGGATTATTGTGGAGAAGGAAATGGCAGCCCACTCCAGTATTCTTGCCTAGAGAATCCTGTGGACTGAGGAGCCTGGTGGGCTGCTGTCCATAGGGTCGCACAGAGTTGGACACGACTGAAGCAACTTAGCAGCAACAGTAGAGGATTATTGGTCATTTTATTTAATTTTTATAGCTAGATAACTACATAGATTTTAATCAAAAGAAATGACTGTTTTTCTTCCCATAGTAGTATTGTTTTATTTCTTGGCTAAGGTGAGGAGAGTCTTTACTTTAGTTTTGCATTGTTTATATATAATTATATATTTATATATACATATAAACAGTATATATTATATTAATATATAATATAAATATATTATAATATTTTATATAATATACAATATTATAATATATAATAAAGAGTAATAATATAATATATAATATACTATATTATATAGTAATATAATAATATATAATATAATATAATATATAAAATAATATAATTATATAATAATGTATAATATTATATTAATATATAATATACATTATATATAATATTATATTATATATTTATATATATAATATAATTATATAATACATATAAATATAATTATATATTTATATAAGTATATTATATTTTATATTTTATGATGTTTATAATATTTTAAATATATTATATAATATTATAATGCACAATATCATGTATTAATATTAATATATAATATATGTATAACTACAATAGTGGAACTATTTACTCAGATCACAATTGCTTTCCAACATTTTTCCTGCTTTGTGACTTTTTAATGTAAAATGGCATTTCTCCATTCATGTGTGTTTGCTCTCCTTTCTCATTTAAAAAAAATATTGGAACATCTAAATTGCCTATATTTAGACATGGACTCAGAACTGTTTCATGCTGAATAGCTCAGGTTTGCAGGGTCCAATCCTCCAAGGATTTTCTGAACTGCTCTTGCTTTTTGGTGTGTTTTCCTCACATGAATCGAGATATTTCACCATGTAGTCGCACAGAAATGTTGATCAGAATGTGAGATGTCTCCTCACTTCTTGACAAAGCTAGTCCCTCAGTCTGGAAGGTTTTCCCTACTGTCCACTTTGACTTAATTAACTCCTACCCCAAATTAAAATGTTGATTCCTTTGTTAAAGCTGTCTTTCCTCAACCCTTCTTCCCCAGTTTCCTCCCACAATACAAGCATAGGCTTGGGAACTTGCAGAAAATATTACTCTAGATCCAGGCAATTTTGGTCGATTCTAATTAGGAATTTAGTTTTTTTCTCCTCTCGTTGATAGGGCAAGGGTGAGGATGAAGATGAAGATGAGGGTAGGGAAGGAACGCCCTTTAGTTCCTCCTCCTTCACTCTGCATCAACCATCAGAAAGTTCCTTTCCAACCAACAAAAGGTGATTAAAAAAAAATTACTTTGGGAGTGGCCTAATTGGAAATATAAAATAAAGTTCTACTATGATCATCTTAGAAGCACAAGATAATTTTCTCTCAACTGGTAATTACTTCTGCTTCAAAATAACTTTTTCCTTACATCTGCCCATTCTTGATTCTTCCCTAAGTATATTCATTATCAAGCTATTAATTCCTCTTTCTGCAATATTCCTTCTCTCCCTTTCCCCAAGACAATGACTTAAAATAATCCTCCTTTTTTTTTTTCTCTCTCTCTTTACAAACATGCCATCGTTTCTTATATTTTAATGAGTAACCTTGTTCCTTAGTGATTTTTCTCCAGTTCTGGCTCAGGACCCTCAGGGCCTAGGGCACAGAAATCTTTCTGGGAAGGCCTAGTAATGTTCTTTTGGGTTTTGGTTGTGGTTTCCTGAAACTTGTTTCTCTCAAAACTCTATTTACTCTTCTGTTATGCATTGAAACTTGCTATTAAATTACATTTTGACATGTAGTTCTCCATTCCTTTGTAGGTAATATTTGCTCTTTCTGAAATCTCTAGTTACTACGACTCCTTGCTACTATTGTAATATTTCAAAATTATGTGTTTTGGTGAGATATCTTTCTCATTCTGTTGTGCTGGGCACTTGATGAGCCCTTTTAATCAGTAGAATAATGTATAATCACTCCAAGAAATTTTCTCCTACAAGTGATTTATGAAATATTATATTTAATGGTTAAGAATGAGAGTTCTGGAGTTCTGAAGCATGCTATTTGATATTAAGCAATTTAAAAAAATATGTCTTTATTCAGTCATAAAAGAGAATGAAATAGTGCCATTTGCAGCAACATGGGAAGACCTAGATATTGTCATACTAAATGAAATAAATCAGACAGAGAAAGACAAATAGTACATCACTTATATGTGGAATATAGAAAATAGGACAGATTTCTTATTTACAAACAGAAACAGACCCACAGACATAGACCATCATTGCCAAAGGAGAAGGGAAGGAGGAATCCATCAGAAGTATGGGATTAACGATGCACACTACCACATATAAAATAGAGAGATAACAGTGCCTTACTGCATAGCACAGGGAAGTACATTCACTATCTACAATGGAAAAGAATAAGAGATATATATATATATATACATGTATAAACAAATTACTTTGTTGTACACCTGAAACTAACACAATATTGTAAATCAACTCTTTGCTGTTGTTTAGTTGCTCAGTTATATCCAACTCTTTTGTGACCGCATGGACCGTAACCCGTCAGGCTCCTCTATCCATGGGGTTTTCCAGGCAAGAATACTGAAGTGGGTTGCCATTTCCTTTTCCAGAGCATCTTCCTGACGCAAGGACTGAACGCCTCCTCTTGCCCTGGCAGGTGAATCTTTACCACTGAGCCACCTGGGAAGCCCCAATCAACCGTACTTCAATTTTTAAAAAGCAGCCACAGAAAATATGTAAACAAATGAAAATAATATTTTTGTTTCTCAGTTTTCTTGTCTAAAAATTGAGATAATAATGTAACCCTATTTCACTGAGGTCTTCTAGGATTAAATAATTTTAAATTTATTGAAAAGTACCTAGAAACATATGACTGCTATTGTTCTAGAGAACTCTGCAATAGTAGTCATCCATTTAAAAAAAATTACTATGAGATTTTATGTAAATATGATGAATGGAAGCAGTTGATTTTTCCAAAATATCTCTGAAATAGATAGGTGTAATGAGAGTGCCTTTTTTCTTCTTGATTTTTTTAAATTTTTTTAGATTATTAAAGTGTGATAACACATTTATAGGAGACTTGGAAATTACAAAGTTACATATAGTTACATTATATATTACAATTAATTTTTTTTTTAAAGTATTTTTTTTATTGGAGTATAATTGCTTTACAATGTTAAGTTCGGCTATATATTACAATTAATTTTTTAAGTAGATAAAAATTTTTAGTTGAAATTTCAATATCAAACTCTCAAAAATCAATAGACTGAATAGACAGAAAAGTAGATCTGAGAAGCACTATGAACCAATTCAACATAATTAAGACTAATACAATTTTCACACAAGATGCAAATTCTATTCAAATTCTATTCATAGATTACAAACCAGGAGACACTAGAACATATCCATAGGCATAAAACAAGGTACAAAATTTCATGGTCTAAAGGTATTGAAATCATACAAAGTCTGTCCTCTTATCATGTGGAATTATGTTACAAATCAATATCAAGAGATATTTGAAAATAACTCACATATTTTAAGTGCAATGTTCTGTTCACTGAGGCCATATTTACCCATCTGCCATTTACCACCTTGCCCTTTATAAACTTTGCAGTTGAACAAAGACATTTCCTGATAGTTTCATGAATCTTTTCTATTCTTTCAATGCTTCAATGCTTTGCCAAAGGAGAACCTTCATTCTGCATAATGATCTCACACAATTTTTAGCCATGCCAGAGAAGAGAACATTAAAATCCATCACTAAGTGATGTTATTTGGATTTGTGGCCTCTCTCCAGAGGCCACTGTGCTCATTAAACAATGAATTGATTAGATTCACTCAAAAGAGGAGTTGTTCACTTATGACAGATGTCATATTGATCATATCCTTCATTTAATAAGTCATCCAAGTATAATTCAATGCAAGCTACTGGAATAAATTACCATCCATATTCATCTTACTTGACTGTTTTATAATACCAAAGAGGAGCAAGAACAACAGCATAAAAATTTTCATGTTGCAATGTAAACAGTGGGCAGCCTCTGCAGCAGGACTGGGCATTTCTGCTGTGAGAAGTGACAGAAGTCTGGTCTTTGTCAGAAAATCAGACCATGCAAGTCTAGCTCCATCTGGCTGTGAGTGATTTGTGATCAGACACATTAACAGGAGGGTAAGGATGGAAGTCCCTTAAAAAGGTCTACCAAGTCTGTCCTCTCTATCGCTACACGGATCTCTCCCACTGTGTCCCTTTGTGATGGATTTCTGCTTATTCTAAGTCGCTGTGATTTAGAACATAGGCAGTAACATCTGTTCTTTTCAGAGCGTGGATGCTAATGAACCGACAGGCAACCTGAGAACAGCTGAGAGAACCCGTGAGAAAAAGATCAAAATCTAAACGAAGTGAGTGTTCTGAACAGGGTGTCAGATGCAGAAGTATAGATTATATGGAGTACGATTATATGCTACAGAAGCTGGTGAAGAAAAAACATGTAACAGCAGAATTAGACTCACTCTTTTTATTTCTGTACCTCTAACTTTCTATTTTAACACTACAAACTGGCACAAACCACATTACTGAGGAACTGCACTCACTTAGATCACTTTTTGTTGTTCATTTGCTCCGTTGTGTCTGACTTTTTTGCGACCCCATGGACTGCAGCACTCCAGGTTTTCCTATCCTTTACTATTTCCCAGAGTTTCCTCAGACTCACGTCCACTGAGTCGATGATGCCATACAATTTTACAGTCATCTTATCCTCTGTCGCCTCCTTCTCCTCCTGCCTTCAATCTTTCCCAGCATCAGGGTCTTGTCCAATTAGTCGGTTTTTCACATCAGATGGACAAAATATTGGAGCTTCAGCTTCAGCATCAGTCCTCCCAATGAATATTCAGGATTTATTTCCTTCAGGATTGACTGGTTTAATCTTCTTGCTGTCCAAAGGACTCTCAAGAGCCTTCTCCAGCATCACAGTCGAAGGCATCAATTCTTTGGCACTCTGCCTTCTTTATGGTCCAGCTCTCACAATCATTTGTGAACACTGGGAAGACTATAGCCTTTACAGCATGGATTTTTGATGGCAGAGTAATATCTCTGCTTTTCAACACACTATCTAGGTTTGTCATAACTTTCCCCCCAAAAGCAAACGTTTTCTGATTTCATGGCTGCAGTCACTATTCCCAGTGATTTTTGAGCTCAAGAAGAGGAAATTTGTCACCACTTCCACCTTTCCCCCCTCTATTTGCCATGAAGTAATGTGGCCAGATGCCTGATCTTAGATTTTTTTTTTAATATTTAGTTTTAACACAGTCATTAAAATGGCCATAATCCATAACACTGGCAATACCAAACGCTGACTGAGGTGTCAGCAACAGGAACCCTCCTTTGTTGGTGATGGAAATGCAAAATCATTTAGACATTTTTGAAGACAGTTTGATTTTTTTTTTCTTTTTTACAAAACTAAGCACATTTTTCCCATATAATCTTAAAGTTATGTTCCTTGGTATCAGCTCAAAAGAGTTGACAACTTACATCCAGAACAAAGTCCTGCAGACAGATATTCAGTTCAGTTCAGTTCAGTTGCTCAGTCATGTCCGACTCTTTGCGACCCCATGGACTACAGCATGCCAGGCCTCCCTGTCCATCCCCAACTCACGGAGCTTGCTCAAACTCATGTGCATCGAGTCAGTGATGCCATCCAACCATCTCATCCTGTGTTGTCCTCTTCTCCTCCTGACTTTTTCCTCTTTCCCAGCATCAGGCTCTTTTCCAATGAGTTAGGTCTTTGCATCAGGTGGCCGAAGTATTGGAGCTTCAGCTTCAGCATCAGTCCTTCCAATGCAGACAGATAGTGGGTTGGCCAAAATGTCAATTTGGTTTGTTAAGTAAAAATAAAATCATTTTTAATTTTCACCAAGAACTTTATTGAACAACACATTCATTGTTTTGTTCCACCACCTTCTGCCATTTTCCAGGCAACTTCATAGTTGCAGCTTCCCAAAACTTAATCTTTGTGAGCAAAGAAATATTTCAAATGCCTTCTATACAATCTTCCAGAGAAATAAATTTTTTTCCATTAAAAAAATTTTGTAAAAACCAAAATGAATGGAAATCCAAAGTTTCAGTGTCTGGTAAATAGAGCGGATGTATCAGAATTTACCAGCTAAGCTGCAAAAGTTTTTGCCTGGTCATCAAAGAAAGATGCAGTCTTGCATTATCCTGATGGAGGATTATACATTTTCTGTTGGCTAACTTTGAGACATTTTGAGTGTTACTTTGAGTTGGTCTGTTTGGAAACAGTACTTGTACTTTTTTTCCTTGAATAATTTTATTTTATCATTTGGTTTTGGTTTTCAAGGAAAAGAAAGTGTATAGCTTAGCATCTGGAAACAATACGAATATTTACAAAGCTATACTGAGAGGTAATTGAAAAGTTTTTTTGCCGCTTGAATTAACTCATATCTCCAAGTGAATCTTGGTCAAAGATGACTCAATGGATACCTTTGGAGTTAAAGGACATTTATAAATTCAGAAACACTTATCAATAAGCAACAAAGTACATGAATAAATTTCGTACAATACTGGAAGATGACCTTGAAACTAAGCTTAAAATAAAATAATATGCATTATGCTACAGTAAAGTTCTCCTTTCCTCTCTCCTCAGTCTTTCTTTTTTAAATTGAATTCATTTTTAAATGAAGCAAAGATGAATATTTTTAATGATAAAAGTTACAGTTCACAAAGAAGATAGACATCATAAATCATTAACTAAAAAAACAAAGAAACAAAGATACATAAATCAAAAATCAAAAGAAATGAAGGAAAAAGAAAAATGTTTATAATCATAGTGAGACATATTAACATTTCTCTGAGAATACTTTATCAAGTGCAGAAAAAAGTAAAAGCAACTTGAATTATGTCATTCATAATTTAAATGTAATAAATTTCTATTTCTATTAATTTATATTATTCTTATATACTACACAAATATATTTAAAATTTTGTGTCTCATACATTATTATCAGGTGTCCATAGGACATTTAGAAAAACTGGCAAAAAGATAAACAGTACTAAATTTCATAAAGTAAAATTTTTTGTGATTTAATTATACATATACATATATTATTTTTGAAATTATTTCCCATTATAGGTTATTATAAGATATTGACTATAGTTACCTGTGCTACACAGTAAACCTTTGTTGTTTGTTGTGTATCTATTTTTCTAAATTAGAAAAATAGCATTTTATTCATAATAAGTCAAGCGAGTGGAATCAAAATGTCATAAATTTTTAGCTAGGCAAAATTCCTAATTTTCTAAAATAGACATTATTTATATGTATGCATACAGGAGATTTTCTACTTTGTTTAATAAAAGTTTGAGAAAGAACATAAAAAAAGTGATGGAGAAGTTGGAAAACATAAATTAAATTAAATGAGAGCATTGAATATGAAATGGGAAAAGTGAAACAGACTAGATAAAAGTAAAACGTCCTCATATTGTCCAGTTGTTTTTAAATATGGCTGCTCATTAGAAACATATCTGGAACTCCAGTCAAAAGAAGAAGCAATACCTGGACGTTTGTATTTTTTGAAAAAACTCCAAGATAATTCTGATACGCATCTGAATTTTAAAAAGTGATTACAGATTTTTCTATAAAGTGGTAGCTTTGATGATATAGAATTCTATTATTTTTCTGTTGACCAATCATGATAAATGGTATTAAATGAGTAATAGTTACGTAATCACAATAGTGAAAGATGTTTATCAGTTTTCACAATCAATAGCCAGACAAAAATAAAAGATAATTACAATTGCAAGCCATAATAGAACATGATTAGCCTAACAATATAAAATAATTGCATGCAATTTGGAGAGTCAAGCAGAGTGATGGAATTGCATACATGCACATGTTTTCATCTGCTCAGCCAGTCTATGTCTTTTGGTTGGTGCATTTAATCTACTTACATTTAATGCAATTATTGATATGTATGATCCTATTACCATTTTTGTAACTTGTTTTGGGCTTATTTTCTATAGGTAAATATTTTCCTTCTCTTGTTCCTGCCTAGAGAAGTTCCGTTAGCATTTGTTGTAAAACTGGTTTGGTGGTGAATTCTCTTAACTTTTACTTGTCTGAAAAGCTATTGATTTCTCCATCAAATCTGAAGGAGAGTCTTGCTGGGTAGAGTTTTCTTGCTTGTAGCTTCTTCCCTTTCATCATTTTAAATATATCATGTCATTCCCTTCTGGCTTGTAGAATTTCGTTTGAGAAAACAGCTGATAGCCTGATGGGCATTCCCTTGAATATTATTTGTTGTTTTTCCTTTGTTGCTTTTAGTATTTTATCTCTGTCTTTAATTTTTGTCAGTTTGATTATGTGTCTCAATGTGTTCCTCCTTGGGTTTATCCTGCCCGGGACTCTATCCTGCCTGGGACTCTGTGATTCCTGGACTTGGTTGACTATTTCCTTTCTCACGTTAGAGAAGTTTTCAGCTGTTATCTCTTCAAATACTTTCTCAGGTCCTTTCTCTCCCTCTTCTCCCTCTGGGGCACCTATAATGCAAATATCAGTGTGTTTAATGTTGTCCCAGAAGTCTCTTAGGCTGCCTTCATTTCTTTTCATTCTTTTTCCTATAGTGTGTTCTGTGGCAGTGATGTCCACAATTCTGTCAACATTTCACACATCTTCTCAATCTTTGCTTCCATTCTTTTTCTGAGATCCTGAATCGACTTCACTATCATTATTCTGAATTCTTTTTCTGGAAGGTTGCCTCTCTTCCTTTCATTTAGTCGTTTATCTGGGGTTTTATCTTGCTCCTTCAAGGAATCTTCCCAGCCCAGGGATCAGACCTACATCTCCTGCACTGGCAGGCGGATTCTTTACCACTGGGCCACCTGGGAATCCACTTGAGTTGGGGAGTAGGACTAACAGGCAGAGGTTGATAAAGGCTGCAGACTTTTAGTTATAAAATAAACAAGGTCTGACGTGCTAACTTTACTATATTTGATAACAATATTCTATAATCAAAATTCACTAGGAGAGTAGAATGTGCTCATTCTCACACACACAAAAAGGTAAAATTATGAAATGATAAACATGTTAACTAATTTGATGGGAAGAATTCTTTTACAATGTATACATATATCAAATCATCACATTGTATCCTTTAAATAACTTAGTTTTGTCAATGATACCCCAATAAAGCTGGAGAAAAAAAAAAGAGATCAGGAGGAAACCTTTGGAGGCGATGAGGTGATGAGTATGTTTATGACATAGATTGTGGTGATGGTTTATGGATATCATATACACTTATCTCCAAACTCATCAAGCTCTATTTACTTGAAATATGCTTTTTGTATGGCAATCATACCTCAACAAAGTGATTAAAAAAAGAAACTAAAGAATGGGTGACTATAGATCTAAAGAAGGGAAGTGAACAATGAGATAGGTTAAACTGTGTCTACATAATTTCTAGAATGGATATAAAGCTTAAGATAAATGCAAAAATCATTTTTGAGGACTAGATGCATACTGTAATGAACAGCAATAATATTAAGTAAAATTTTACATGTTATACAAAGAAATATGTGTTTGAGGATATGTACATATTTATATAGCCAAAAACCTATTTCAGGCAGACCTGAGTTAAAATCTTAGCTTTACCTTTCAGTTTTGTGTGATCTTGGACAAGCCTCAGTTTTCCATCTGTAAAACGAGAAGGCTGCAAGACGCGGGTCCACCCAGAAGCCATCTCAGCCTTTAAGATGCTGCCCCTTTAAGGAGGGCGGGGTAGCGGAGAAGGTAGCCGCGCCCCCTTCCTCTCCTCGCGGAGCCTTCCAGACCGCCTATTTCCGGCCTCGCCCCGCCCCCTAGGGGAGGGGCGGGAGCAAAGCGGGCGGGGAAGGAAGACGGTTTACCTGGCGCGGCGGGCGCGCGGCGCGTGCGAACGGCCGGACAGGCCCGCGGGGCTCACTTCCTGGCGTTGCCCCTTCCCCCTCCTCGCCGTTACCCTGTACATCCGGGTCATTTGCCCTCCCCGCTCGCAGGAGCCCTTGCCGCCGCTGCCGCCGCCGCCTGGCTCGTCGCGGCTCCGCCACAGGGGCAGGTGCGGAGGGGTTCCCGGTCCGGCCGCCGCCGCCGCCGCCGCCGCTGCCCCGCTCCGGGCCCGGGGCTCCCCCTAGCGCTGCTGAGGAGCTGCCGCCGCGGCTCGAGGAGGGCGGAGGAACGGGGCTGAGAGAGAGCGCCTGGAGTCTCGCGGGGAGGGTGACGGGTTAATTTTTTCCCGTTTTCCTCGCTTCTCTCACACCCCTGGCTCGTCTGCTCCGCGACCCCATTTTGGCGGAGAGGCGGGCGCCGGGGGGCCGGCGCCCACCCCTGGCGTGCGGCGGCATCTCCGCGGGCGCCCCGGGCCCTTCCTCCGCGCCCCGGGCCGCCCTGGCGCTCATTCATTCGGCTGTGCCTTTCTCCGCCCCTGCCTCCTTCCCTTCGCGTCTCCCCGCGCGTGCTCGCCGCCCTTTCCCGTGCCCAGTCTTGCCTCCGCCCGTGGCCTTTGGCTCCGGGCGCTTTCCCCTCCGGCGTCTATGGTCGTCCCCCGACCCGGAGCTCCCACGTCCTTTCCTCCCAGCGGCCGCCTTCCCTCCCGCTGCTGGTCCCCGGATCCACACCCCTTTCTCCCTCGGACTCCACCAGGCCTCGCCCGGACACGCGGCCCTCCTGATCACCTGCCTTGAACTTGGTGCCCCGATACCGCCCGATTCAGGTGTTGCGTGGACCGCAGATCCTTAGCATTTAAAGTCCCGGTTCTCGGTCCTAGGGTGTGGTCTTAGCTGTGTTTCCAAAACACACGTTTCTACTATAATTATCCAAATGCATGACTGTCAAACTGTAGTGGACTTGGCACTTGTTCTGTGTGTGTGTGTGTGGTCCTCATGGTTATTCTGGGTCACACCAAATCTCTCTCTCTCTCTCTTTTTTTTCCCTGGAGGAGTGTGTGATTGATTTGCTCTGAATGTAAAATTTGGCCAAAGATTGTTACTCTTTGAACTCCTCCACATTCCTTCTCCCGCTGTTCCATGACTGATTTGCAACATTACCTGTTAATACTGTTTGTTGGTGAAGCTTCTTGTCGACTCATCTGTCACCAGCAGTTACTGAATGTCCCCCAGTGTGCAGAATACTGATGAAATGCCTGAATTCTTGCAGTGCTACAAAATGCCATTCTGGAGAAGACAAAGACTTGGGGCATTTGTTTTCACTTTTTCTCCCCTCCCTCCTGTAAATTTACTGAGTTTGAAATCTTTTTACTCCTTCATGTGTAATGTGGAGAATGTGTATCAGTTGTGTGTTCTTATAGTCTTGCCATTTGGACGACTGGCATTCCAGAGGAGTGTTTTGTATAGCTCAAGGAATTTCAGTCACTTGGGTGTTCAGAGACTTATTGCAGATCGTTTTAGACTAATGTATCAAGAAAAATAAACTGATCCTTTTTATTCTTTAATTACACTTAATAATAGAAACAGAAGCTCTGTGTCTGGAACAACTTGGTAATTGGGGCTTATTTGATAGCCTGTTTGTAAAGTGTTGCAGTTAACTAAAGCTACCTGATTCAGCATTCATAAAATGAAATGACAGCAGTTTTTCTAATGTGACATTCATAGTTCATAATAATGAACTCCAAGGAAGGTACTTAATCCTGAAGTGCACCTTCCTGCGTGTCAGTTTGATACAATTGCTGTCAGTATTAATAGCATTTGTCTAACAGCCCTTTCTTCTGGAGAGGTAGGTACTAAAAAGGTGGTTGGCTGTTTGTCCACTTTCAGGTTTTGGATGACCACTTGAAGCACTAAGATTACTTAACTTGGAGTCAAGATTGCATTTTTTTTTTTTTTTTTTTTTTTGGGCAGAGCAATTTTGCTGGGTAATATATATGTTAAATTCTTTAAAACTTTAACAGGTAGCTACTTGAGAAAAATCTTGTTTTGTAAAATGTAGGATAAAAAGTATGAATTCTAGATTGTTTGATGATTGCATTAAGGCTAGATTTTTCTCTCCTAAGAAAAAATGGTTGATCAAAGGAAGGCATGATTAGTAAATTGATCCTAGTCGCCCCAGCAAAAATTCAGTTTCAGATGCTGAGTGAAACTGAGTGAATGTACTTTATTTCTGATAGATTACAAGTGACATGTAACAGCTAACTTAAGATTTTCTCAAAACTTTCTCCTTCAGATGGGTGAAAAATAGTGTCATTCTTGAGGTTATTTGACTCATTTAAAGTGGTCATTTACCTTTACTTAGTAATTGAGCAGTAGAGACGGATGCTTATTTCATTTAATCCTAGTCTCCTTGGGGAAAATATTGTACTGTCACTTTTATGAAGTTACTTAACTCTTAACTATTAATGCACTCCAGTGTTGGAACATACAATTTACTCTTTTCACTGTTTAAGGAAAACAGCATTTCAGGAACATTTAATCACAGTGTTGGTGGCGCCCACTGTCGCTGTGGTCTCGCCTTTCCTGTTACTCTGTAACAGGGTTTGGCCCAGTGCCTGCCTGTGCAGTGGACATGCAGTCAGTGTTCCGACTAATTGGATGAGTGGCAGGTTTGCAACAGTTAGACTGTAGCACTTTGGAATTATGTAGCAAAAGTTTTAGAGAAAGATGTTGATTGCTCTCAGATGCAATTTTCTCTGGTAATTTGTAAGTTTTGTTTTTCAGGGGAAAGCGCGCCCGCAGTCCCCCACTACCATAAATTACACAGTCGAGTTTCCCCTATTTGAGGAAATCGCAGAGGTCAACACACCGGAGTGCAATGGGTGAGCCTTGCCCTGGGAGAACCACTTCTGCCAGGTAAGTATACTTGTAAGTTTTGAGAATTGCTATATATAATTATTTTAAACTGCTTTGAAATCTTTGGGGAGAAACTACAATAGACATATCAGTTTGTGATATGCTTTAGTTCCGTGAAGGGATATGTTCACTGAAAATGGATATTTGTTGTATGTATCTTGTCAACATTCATGACCAATGGTAATTCAGATAATTTCTTGTATATTTAAAGTTTCTAAAAATCAGCATAAAAACTCTTTTGAGTGTGTGAGTTCATCCTATATTATAATCAGTTCACTAAATAAGGTTAATTTTCAAGGAGCATTTTTTCATATAGTAGAAAAGTAATGAATCTGATAATGTGGCAGTGTTTACTTAACATTTCAGTGGTGGTGATGATAATGATGTTAATAGTAACTAACACGTAGCTAGTGTGTGCTACTTGCCGGGCAGTGTTGTAAGACATTTAATCTTTACAACACCCTAATTCTAAAAGGTGATCGTATTATAGACTAGGAAACTAGTAAGGTTAGGTAACTGAAGGGACACAGAGATGGAGGACTGGGTCTCTGCTCCTAATTGTTACTCTGTAATAGTGAACACCTCTGTGCCACGTTCTCTATACGACCGTGCAAGGTGTAGGTTAATTCCTAGTTAATTCTTAAGTAGCATTAGCAAAGTAAGGCTCAAGCCGCTTAGGTAACTTGTCCAAGTACTTGCCCAAGTAGGATCAAGAAGGCTGGCATTTCAACGCAGGCCTCTGTGACTTGTAGTCTTCACTAAAATTATTTCAAAGTACTAATTTGAGGTCCTGTATTTTATGTTATATATTTAGAAGGCATACTTAAAACAGCGAGTCTCCAAACGTTTTCACCTGCCACACAGGATGGATAGTGTTCACTCTTCTCTACTGTCTGTGAGCATATACGTTACATGTCAGTTGCATATAACATAACACAGGCAGGGTGAGATGTGACCTGGGGAGTCGCCTGGCTGGAGCACAGTCCTCAGATAACCAGGGGCCCCTGTGCATGCACCCAGTGACTCGGGTGTGTCAAGAAGAGTTAATTACATCCTATTTAACTCTACATCAATTTAGGAAGCATAATTCATAAAATCAGTTAAAACACAGGCCTCAGATTTTATGCAGAGAAGGCAATGGCAACCCACTGCAGTACTCTTGCCTGGAAAATCCCACGGACGGAGGAGCCTGGTAGGCTGCAGCCCAGGGGGTCGCTAAGAGTCGGACACGACTGAGTGACTTCACTTTCACATTTCACTTTCATGCATTGGAGAAGGAAATGGCAACCCACTCCAGGGTTCTTGCCTGGAGAATCCCAGGGACGGGGGAGCCTGGTGGGCTGCTGTCTATGGGGTCGCACAGAGTCGGACACGACTGAAGTGACTTAGCAGCAACAGCAGCAGCACCTGTCATTTTATTTAGTTCAATAGACTTTAAAAATAATTCACCTCAGAAAATGTAAAAAACGCCACGCCTCAGGGTGCCTGCCCATGGGGGAAGGAGCGCGCCCAGCTCATGCAGCATATTCAGGAGAGGCATCCACACAGGGACCTGAGCGCACCGCACACTGGCTGGTTCACAGGACTTATTATCCTATCCTAGACGTCCCGGTGCTATTAGCCCTAGCTGCAGGGACCGAAAGTTTCCTCTGCCCCTTCTGAAAATATTAGATAATGTCAATGCAGGGGAATAATACACTCTTTCTGCATTTCTACCCTGCAGTGCAGCAACTGTTGCTCTTGGGGATGATTGTGCTAATTCTTAGCTCATTAACGCCAAGTACTACATGCCTACACACTACTGTAACCAGAGAGAATGCAAAAGAGAGTGTGATACATCTTTCTGGAGCGTTGAAGTTTAATAAGATTGAACCAAGGGAAGAACCAAGGAGTTGGCAATAACTATCCTCTCCCCCACCACATGGAAGACAGAAGTGTGGGGGATGGGGACATGCTCCAGGGGACAGTCCAGTCTCTGAAGTTTCACCCAGCAGGGGAGGAGGGGCAGCCAGGCCAGGGTGGTGCCTCTTCTGGTCGCCCAGGTCCCTGCAGAGCATCCTCTGTGCTGGTCAGGGTTTTGGACAGGAGGCTTCCTGAAGGGGTGGAGGTGTCTACGGCCATACCACCCTGAACGCGCCCGATCTCGTCTGAAGGGGTGGAGGTGCTGGGTTTGAGTCCCATCATCCAGGTGGGAACATGCCCAGGTCCCAGGGGGCTTGGCAGGTCATCCCCTAGGTGTTTCTGGGCTCACTTTTTTACCCCTCTTGCTGGGCAGCCCACAGCAAAGATGTTTAAGGAGACCTCTCCATATTCTCCCAGCCACCCCCTTCTTCTTCTGGGTGAGGCCAGGGGGAGTGACTGGAGACAAATTCTGGGGCTGCCCAACAAGGGTGGAGCTTCCCGCATCAGGCACATCTGGGGGGCAGTGGGTTTTACCGCTCATGTCACAGGTGCCTCTGGTGTCCCGGGTGCCGTGGGCACCACCGGTGTCACGGGCGCCTCTGGTGTCCCTGGGGACACTGGCGCCGTAGGTATCGCGGGCGCCACGGGCGTCTTCTATGTCGCAGGCCCCAGTGGTGTCCTGGGTGCTTAGGGCGCCGTGGGTGAGGCTGGTATCGCAGGCGTCTCTGGTGTCCCGCGTGAAGCTGGTATCACGGGTGTGGCTGCTGTCACGCCCGCCGCAGGCGTCACAGGTGAGCCTGGTCCCACACGTGTCGTGGCGGTCACCGGCGCGATCGGTGGCTGGGGCGCTGCGGCCATCACGGGTGTTGCGAGTGGAGGGGGCTGAGCTGGGGGTGACGGTCCTCGCCTCCGGGCAGGGTGAGGGAGTGGCAGGCTCTCTGGTCTTCTCCCTTGACTCCTGGTTCTCCTGCTCCATGGTCTCCCAAAGCCAGTCGGGAATAAGCGTGGACACTTCAGGGTTGGCGGGAGGCGTATGTTCTTGGCTGCTGAGGTCGGAGGAAACAGCTGGCCTCACAAAGATGGTGCGGGCCCGCACCTTGGGTCCATTCGAGTCTCTGCCCGTGCTTGTATGCCTGCCCTGGATCTGGTCCCTCGACCAGCCCAGTGTCATCCCCATTGTCACCCCAGGGTAATCTCCATAGGCTGGCGGGAGTGGCCTTTCCAGGCCCACGTTCAGCCAAGGATGATGCCGAACATCATCTAAAGTCGCCCTGTTGGCCGGGTTGAGCGTTAACATACGGCGTATCAAGTCTTTCATCTCACCTGATAGGCCTTCGGGCACACGGTAGTGCCCTGTGCAGACGCAGTCCCGCAGCTCCCGGAAATCTCGTCCCGTGAAGGGGGCGGACCCCGTTACCAGGGTGTACAGCACCACGCCGAGGCTCCACACGTCCACCTCTGGGCCTGTGTAGGGCAGCCCCAGGAAGAGTTCTGGGGCCATGTACTCAAGGGTGCCGCAGGAGGTGTTCAGTTTTTTTCCGGGGTGCCACTGGTCGCTGAGGCCAAAGTCTGAGAGTTTGATCTTGTTCGCCTCCAGGAGGATGTTGCCCGGCTTCACGTCCCGGTGCACCACGCCCCGCCGATGGCAGTGCCGCAGGGCTGAGACCAGCTGGCGGAACACGCCTCGGGCCTCCCCCTCGGTCAGGCAGCCTTGGGCGTCCAGGTAGGTGGCTAAGTCTCCCCCACTGAGGTACTCCATGATTAAAAAGAGAGTCTCCTCGGTGTCTATGATCTCGACGAGTTGGACAATGTTCCGGTGGTTGTTCATGCTTCTCAAGGCCCTGACCTCCTGAGAGAGTTGCCGGAGGTTGGTGTGATCTGTCTTTTCGATGATCTTGATGGCTACCAGTGCCTTGGTGAGACGATGCCGGGCCAATTTCACCTCGGCGGATTGGCCCTCGCCAAGGGTGTCAAGGATGTCATAATCCTTGATACGAGCCATCTTGTTGGTCGAGATGGCTGTCAAGTCCTGCATCCCTAACTACACTAACTACCACTAAGCTATACTACTGACCTAACTATACTAACTCTACCACTAAGCCCTCACTAAGAATGCTAACTGTTTGAACAATACTGTGTATGCTAACCGTGTTATACAGCTATTCTAATGCTAACAACTATGGTAACAGTGCAGATACTAACTATGCTAGGAACCTGTTAACTATACCCACCACACTAACTATGGAGAACACTAACAGTGCTGACACTAACTATACTATCTACGCTAGCAAACTAGTAGCTATACCAACTCTGCTATAACTATATCAATGATGGTCTCTATGCTAACACTAGCAACACTAACTAAAAACAAATAATAAGATAAAATGAGAAAAAGAAGGGGGAAAATGGGGAAAAACAAAAAATGGGGAGGAGAAACTAAAACTGAAAGAAAAAAATGATAAGACACAAATTTAAAAAATGAGAAAAAGAGAAAGAAAAAAGAGAAAAAGGAAAAAAAATCAACAAAATGGCAAAAACACGGAAAAACGCTCGCTAACTATAGGTCCAGCCGTCAGGTCACCAAAATCAGCTTCCAGGGCTCTGCGGACAAGACCAGCTGAGGTCTTATAAAGGGTCCCGGTGAGTTGCATCACAGTGATGCCCTGTGAGGTCAGAGCAAGAAATGGACCAATCGTGGCTGGGATAAACCCAGTGGTTTTTCTCCCTTTTCAGCTTCAAGGCCCCTTTACACTTAGGTAAAAGGTCCCAAAGAGATTTTTCTTTAAATATATTAGAGACTGGTATTCACTTTGTTAGAAATTAAAATCTGTAGGAGGCTTCAGCAACTTTTTCATTTCTAGTTTAGAAGTTTATAAATGATAGTGATGAAATAAATTCCTTATTGGAGAAGAAATACTAAAAAAAAAATCTACCCAAGTAACTGTTTTAATAGCCTGACCCAAGCATGTGTTGATAACTCTGTTACAATAGTATGAAGATAAAGGTGTCTAATGAAGCATCAAGCTGTGTCCATGAGAAGTTAGTTTTTCTCAAATGGAATTAAGAGAGCTGGTGGGCTATAGTCCTTGGAGTCACAAAAGAATTGGATGTGACTTAGCGACTAAACAACAACAATCAATAGTGTGCTCCCTTGGAGGGGTAGCAACATCGATCACTTTTAGAAGATTAAGCAAGTCTGGATGGTTGGTGATTCTGGTAGAAGCACATTTGAGCTGCTATCAAAATGAATCCTGAAGTTACCCAAATGAAACCGTATTCCAGAATTTTTTAAAAGTAAAAGTAAAATGTTTGTGTATGTTTGGAAACATGGATACACACATAATGATTCAAGGCATTATTGTATTTTTTCCCATTAGACAAATTCCTATGCCTTGGAGGAAAAATCAAGATTATGTAAGTTCAAAAGGCCAAACATGCTTTGAGAATGGATTGAGTTCTTTAACAGCATATGGTATAAAAACGACCCTTTTTGCTGTATGTGTGAGGTTGAGAGAGGGATTCCTTAGTAGCATGTCATCTAGTCAGAGGCCCCAGAAAGCTAAGGAGAGAAAGCTAAGGGGAGAGCTGAAGAGATGCCGACTGTCATAAATCCCTTTATCATTCTCAACTGTCTATAACTACAGGTTATGGTGAAGAGAAAAAGGCCAAACTCTAAGAAGGTAGTTAGCATGACTTTTGAAGAGCCAGGATTAGAAGAAAGACATAGGGAAGGGAGAAAAACAAAATTTTTAGCATCTCTACATGACTGGCACTGGCCTGAGTGCCTCACTTATGATGGTTCTTTGACTCCAACAGTGACCCAGTGGTAGACATGACTATAGAAAACATGAGACTTAGGAAGTTTCTATTCCTGGTCCAAATATCAGTTCGGTTCGGTTCAGTTGCTCAGTTGTGTCCAACTCTTTGCAACCTCATGGACTGCAGTATGCCAGGCCTCCCTGTCCATCACCAACTCCCAGATTTTACTCAAACTCATATCCATTGAGTCAGTGATGCCATCCAACCATCTCATCGTCTGTCATCCCCTTCTCCTCTCAACCTCAATCTTTTCCAGCATCAGGATCTTTTCCAATGAATCAGTTCTTTGCATCAGGTGGCCAAAGTATTGGAGTTTCACCTTCATCATCAGTCCTTCCAGTGAACACTCAGAGTAATCTCCTTTAGGATGGTCTGGTTGGATCTCCTTGCAGTTCAAGGGACTCTCAAGAGTCTTCTCCAATACCACAGTTCAAAAGCATCAATTCTTCAGGACTCAGCTTTCTTTATAGTCCAACTCTTACATTTATACATGACTACTGGAAAAACCATAGACTTGACTAGATGGACCTTTGTTGGCAAAGTAATGTCTCTGCTTTATAATATGCCGTCTAGGTTGGTCATAACTTTCCTTCCAAGGAGCAAGCGTCTTTTAATTTCATGGCTGCAGTCACCATCTACAATAATCTGGGAGCCCCAAAAAAACAAAGTCTGTCACTGTTTCCATTGTTTCCCCATCTATTTGCCATGAAGTGGAAGCAGTGTCAGGCTTTATTTTTGGGGGGCTCCAAAATCACTGCAGTGCCAAAGAATTGATGCTTTTGAACTGCGGTGTTGGAGAAGACTCTTGAGAGTCCCTTGGACTGCCAGGAGATCCAACCAGTCCATCCTAAAGGAGATCAGTCCTGGGTGTTCATTGGAAGGACTGATGCTGAAGCTGAAACTCCAATACTTTGGCCACCTGATGGGAAGAGCTGACTCATTGGAAAAGACCCTGATGCTACGAGGGATGGGGGGCAGGAGGAAAAGGGGATGACAGAGGATGAGATGGCTGGATGGCATCACCGACTCGATGGACATGAGTTTGAGTAAGCTCCAGGAGTTGGTGATGGACAGGGAGGCCTGGCATGCTGCCATTCACGGGGTCGCAAAGAGTCGGACACGACTGAGACTGAATTTAACTGAACTGATGGGACTGGATGCCATGATCTTAGTTTTCTGAATGTTGAGCTTTAAGCCAACTTTTTCACTCTCCCCCTCCCTTTCATCAAGAGGTTCTTTAGTTCTTCTTCGCTTTCTGCCATAAGGGTGGTGTCATCTGCATATCTGAGGTTATTGATATTTCTCCCGGAAATCTTTATTCCAGCTTGTGCTTCATCCAGTCCAGCGTTTCTCATGATGTACTCTGCATATAAGTTAAACAAGCAGGATGACATTATACAGCCTTGACGTACTCCTTTCCCAGTTTGGAACCAGTTTGTTGTTCCATGTCCAGTTCTAACTGTTGCTTCCTATGTAAAATATATACACATATACATATAGAGAGATAAGATATAGATATATACACACACATATATATGCATATAAATAAGCTTATGTGTACATATGCATATAGTAGACAACTTGGAAAATATATAAATAGAAAAATGTGTATCAGAATACATTGCTACTATTTTGGTATATATCCTTCCTTCTACATATATTGCATACAGAGTTGTTGTTTGGTAGCTAAGTTGTGTCCAAATCTTTTGGGACCCCATGACTGTAGCTCACCAGGCTCCTCTGTCCATGGGTTATCCCAGGCAAGAATACTGGAGTGGGTTGCCACTTTCTTCTCCAGGGGATCTTCTCCACCCAGGGATCAAACCTGGGTCTCCTGCATTGCAGGTAGATTCTTTAGCACCACACCACCACTGAATTCAATTATAGTTATGTCCTTTTTTTCCACTTAACTTTTAATCACAGCTTCTTTGTACTTACGAAGAACCTCTTTGCATTTATAATTTTAAAAGCATGTAATGTTCTGTCTTACGGAATTATTGTAATTTGCCCAAACCTCTCATTTGACATTTAAGTTATTTTAACATCTTTTAAAAACAAATATGTTACACTGCAAGAAACAGCTTTGCATATAACAAAAAGGTTAAAGGCAGAGCCTAGTATCTCTATTTGCTGATACTCAAATAGGATTGACTTCTGGATGACCTACAAGAGGTAATGCTGAGAACAGTCTTAGAGCTTAAAGATGCATACATATATATATGTACATGTGTGTGTATATGTGCAATAATAGTAGTAGGAGGAAGAGTAATACATCTATAATTTAGAACCAGAAAAGTTAGATTTGGTTAGAGAATCTGCTAAGCTGAACAATAACAATTACACATGCAAATATACTGAAAGTAGCTAATTTTTAATGTAATTTTAACAAACAGGTAAATTTATTAAGAAATACTCTAACCACTGAGACCAATTAAATATTCATCTCTTACTAGGATGGACCAAAACAGAGGAAGACGTCGTCTATCCTGGTGCTAACACATCTGTGCATAGTTACACATACACACACTCACCTACACAGTGAGCGAAACCTCCACAAAAGAGATACATGTATCATATTTCACTTTATGGATAATATTTAAATGAAATATAATTATGGAATAATGATCAGGAAAACTTACCTTGGAGTCAGACTGTTTGAATTCAAATTCCAGCTTCACTTTTACTAACCTTATAAATTTCAGCTGATTCTTTGACTTCTTTACAATTCAGTCGTCTCATCTATAAAATGAGATTTAATGTTATATAGATCATAGTTAATTCTTTGATATTGATAGAATAAGATAATACATGTAAAGGCCTTAGTCCTGGCTCATGAGAACTCCTCTATTGATGGTAGCTATGATTGTTGTTTTATTGGACTCACTTCTTCCATATTTATTTTCACTTCGGTATGTACTTTTATTTTGGTAAGTCAAAATTCTCCAAGAATTATACCAAGCAGCTTCTGATCGGGAGAGAGAGCTGATCCGACTTCATCCTCTTAAGTATCACTTTGCTCTTCAGCCATTAATTCATTCATCAAGCAGCTACTGGGTGCCTACCATGTTCCAGGCACTGAGCTCGGTGTGAGGGGTTCAGAGAATAAAGATGTGATCCCTGGTCTCAGGCACGCTCCATCCTATCAACATTTAAAATATTCCTCAGTACATATCAGCACGTCTCTTTCTTGGGGTCATGCCACACTCCCTTTAAAAGCTTGGCCAAGCTTGTGCAAAATTTCTCTGTGTTCCCAGAGCAAACATGAGGTGCAATGAACTTAAGAAAAATATTTACTAAGAACACAGCAGAATTGAACATACAAGCAGTGTCTAGTTAGATATCTTTTCCAGAAGCAGATTACTGTATAGAAAGAAATCCTCTCCTCTCAAGCCCTAGTCTGGGAATCAGCACTTTGTCCAACTCTTGGCCTCATTTCTCAGAGATCTCTAATCCCTGGCTCCCTCTCACTTCTCTGGCTTCCATGAAGCTAACCATTGTCTCTTTTGCCTTGTCTCTAGCAAGATGCAAATTACCTTTCCTTCCATGAATCCAGCCTGGGTCCTCTAGAGTCAGGGAGCAATTCTGTCAGACACTCATTGAGTTCTAATGACCCTCCCCACCTACACTGCCAGCCCCAATCACTCTCAAACCAATAACTGTGCTAGACGTTTCCATCCCAACAGAGATGTGTCCAGGCCACTGAAAGGCTAAGGAAGGTGCACCCCAAGAGAAATTATAATGTGAGTCACATTTAAAATTTAAATTTTTTGGACATCACCTTAAAAAAGGTAAAATGATGAGGCCTTCCCTGGTAGTCCAGCAGTTAAGAATTCTCCTGCTAATGCAGGAACACGTTTGATTCCTGTTCTCAGATGATCCCACATGCCGCAGGGCAACTAGGCTCATGTAACACAACTATGAAGCCTGTGCTCTAGTGTCCAAGAGCCACAACTCCCACAACAAGAGAAGCCACTGAGATGGGAAGCCTTCACACAGCAACTAGAGAGTAGTCCCTGCTCATCTCAACTAGAGAAAGCCCACACACAGCTATGAGGACCCAGTACAGCCAAAGACAAATAAGTGAAAAAATTTTTAAAGCAAAATAATCTAGGTAAAAATTAATGATGTAGTTTATTTAAATCAGTATCAAAACTTTTACTATCTCAATATTCAATTAAATATAAATTATTTATCAGGTATTTTATGTTTTAATACTAACTCTGAAATTCAGTTTGTATTTTACACTAACAGCATATCTCAATTCAGACTGGCCACACTTCAAGCGCTCAATAGTCACATGTGACCAGTGGCTACCGTGTTGGACAGTGCAGACCCAGGAAGTACAAAGACCTTCCCTACACAGCAGTGCTAACATATACACTGTAAGAATTCTCCCACCCACCATTACAGGAGGGTCATTCTCTCATAACCTCTTACTTCCTCTCTCTCATGCACCCTTGCAATACTAATAAATCAACTCCTCGTCCAAGTATCTTATCCAAATGATGTTTCCCACAATGCTTTCAGGAAACTTCCATCCATATAACGATCTCAATCCAGCTCTCCCTGTTGTAAGTCATTGTTTCACATTTCTGTGGCAAATGCCCCAATACATCATCTTTAGTAAACATCGTTAAGAATCTTATTGTACATAATTCTGGGTTGAATATGGATTAAAATGAAACTGGAATATTCTCCATCTACCTTAGACCTGATTATGTCTGCAAACACAACCAGCTTGGCTTGGGTCTTTGCTGATCGCTTCCTTCTGTTAAATATACTTTGTGTGCAGTTAGGAAACTAAGTTGAAGGATGAAAAGAACAAACATACACGGCTGTTGTGTTACATGGTTGAACTGATTGGTCCGTAAGCCCCAAATAATTAAGCCAGCCCTATAAACAAATAAAAAATACTACCAAGACAATCTCCTGGGACCTTAACTCTATCACAAACTTTTACAGAATAACCTGTAAAACCTAACCTGGGAAGCCTTTAGAGAAATTAGATGCCCACAAAAACATTATTCTTAAAGCCAGCCTCTTCAATCATTTCCATCTCTTAAGTTGTTCAGGTGTCACTCAAGCTGAGATTTCTCAGGATGTGTACCATCCCCCCCACCCCCTCCACCCTGCAATGACTCTAGTTCACCCAAGGAAGTATAGATAAGGTGAAGGAGCCAGCATCTCTCATCTCCTCATTGTCTGAGGATTCAGGCCCGAAATGCTTTATAAACCACAATTCTATACAAGTACAACACAGTTTTCACAAATGCACATTCAGACATTGAAAATTATATAATATAGACAGATTTAGAAATGATTAATGGCTGGCTAATGAGATCGTATAAAAGTATGCGGTCCATAAATAGAGTCATAAAAAATGAACTGTCGGAAGATACTGCATTTTGCCAAAATGCCATTCCTCTAAGGGCATCGTGTCCTATTAACAGCTCAGCAGCATCCACCACTGTCAAAGGTGTGATTAGAATGACTCTAAATTCTGATAAGCTACCCCAGTCCTTTCACGGGGCTTATTTTAAGCTGTCTTGATTCTTTGTCTCATTCTGGATTTTCAAAGCGTGTCTTAGAAAAGCAGTCTTTCTGCATGGTCCAGGACCTAAAATCATTCTGTGGTCTTGAAAATTTTTCCAATATTCAGCACACCTACTCCTGTTCTAGAAAGGAGTCTATATTGTCCATGTGGGACATATTCTTGACTTCTAGGATTTATTACATTTCCAAAGAGGGTTAGGCTTGGTTACTAGTATGTCATGACACTTGACTAAGGGTCAGAAGTTAGGGTTCTTCAGTAGCTTCAGGCCCAAGATCTATGGCTGTATTACCCAACTTCAGAAACTTGGATTCTCAGCTCAGCACTGTCATATTTGACTCTACATATTTAGTAAATCATTTATATTTTCTGAAATAAGGAAGATAAATTTTTTGAGTTTTGTCATATATATTTTTTAATCCATGCTGTTACATGTCCAGTCATTTTTCATTTTTTTACCCTCTTATTATTGAGTAAAAGTCCTTTGTATAAAAGTATACATATACCTTTTTATACATACAGTATTAATTTACAAAGTATATACATAAAGTATATTACCTTTTCAATAATTTATATAAGTATAATATAAAATATAATGATTACTTTATTATTCATTATGGTTAGTAAAATGAATAGAATACTTTGAACTTGGGACCTAGATCCACTACAACTAGCTTGTGATTTTAAGTAAGGCATTTGGTTCTTTTAACTTGTTTTTTTATGTCTATAACATGCAGAATGACCACATTCCTCTCTCCTAGTTTATCAGTTTGCAATAAGAATTTATACGTACTGAAGCCTCATGCAGACTAGTCTAACCACCATCCACTCCTGCTTGAATTACTGGTAAACCCCACACAATCAATGCATAGAATATCATGTATCTACAACATATAGAAATCAATGTATAGTACAGGATATACTCTTTCATGTCTGACTTCTTCGGTTCAACAGGTCTGTGAGATCAATCCACACTAGTCTGCCAACTGATCTTTCAGCTTCCACCATTCTCCAATCAGAAGCCCGGATGAACTTTTAATTATAAATTAGAATATGTCATTCGCTTCCTAGAAACACTTCAATGGGGGCTTCCCTGGGTGGTCTAGCAGTTAAGAATCTGACTGCCAATACAGGGAACACCGGCTCAATTCCTGATCCAGGAAGATTCCACGTGTCACGGAGCAAGTAAGCCCATGTACCGCAACTGCTGAGCCCACACAAATTAGAGCCCTCCTTCGCAACAAGAGAAGACACCACAGTGAGAAGCCTGCACGGCCCAACTATGCGGCAGTCCCCACTCACTGCAGCCAAAGAAAGCCTGTGCGTAGCGGCAAAAACCTAGTGGAGCCAAAAATAAATCAAAAAATCTTAAAAAAAAAAAAAGTCACCTGGAGCATTCCCATTTCCTTAGAATGAAATAGAAATTTTCACCAGGGCTTACCCAGACCCACTTCCCCTTTGCCCACCCGTCTTCACTTCTTCCCACTCTCCCTCTGGTTGACATACTTTATTACCATGTTTCCAACATGCTCCCTTCAGTCCCACCACCAGAGGATCTGAAGAAAGCTTCCCTTCTCTGTTGCAATTTTGTGGGTTTTTCACATTTGGATCTCGGCTTATAAGTCATCGTCTCAGAGAGGCCCTTTCTGCCTTCTCTGACCAGGCAGAGGATCATGTAGGGCACTGAGAAAGCGTTCAACAATGGTTTATTAGATTAGTGAGAAAGGGGAGTGAGAGTGTTTTATACACTATTAAGCATAAAATGCATGTGAACATTTGTTAGTTATTTTTTTTTAAGTAACAAATACATGTAATAAAATGTACACTAATAAATGAGACCATGTCTTCATGGTCACTATGAGAAAAAGACTGCTCTAGACCTTGTATTCCATAAGCATACACTTAAGATGTGGAGTAAGATGGAGAATGCTGGAAATTATCTAATTGTCCAGAAATGATAACTAAAAAACACATTAGCCGCATGTCTGAGTGTGAATGCCTGGCAAGTAGGAGGCTTCTTACAGAAGGGCGGTAGAGGCAAGTCTTGAGATCTGTACAAAGACTCGATTTACGTTTCAGGAGGTAATGTGAGGGTGAGGACAATAAAATTATTGTTGCTGATTTCTTTTTCATTTTCATTTCTATGAATCAGAATGTTAGTGTATAAGTTATATAAGTGAATACGATTTAAGATATTTCATAAATAGATTCCATTTTTCTTCTCTTGAAATCAGCAACGTTCTATTCTCTGGCTATTAAACGTGTAGGCTGATCCCCAAGGCGCAGTCAATACTCTGGGTCCAGCAAACAGCTCGTCTCCTGCTCTCCTTCACCTCCACCAATCTCATCAAGAGAGAATTGTGTTTGTTCCCAAACTTATGTATTCATTTGTACTTATTTATAAATTAATAAAATATGGTTCCAAAAAAACCCCCACAACTGTTTCTATGAAAACTAAGATGAATCTATTGAAAAAATTCAATAAGGGTGATTTGCCTTTTTTTTTTTTTTCTGATTTGCCTTTTTTTGTTGTTGTTGTTGACATGGGTGTAGGTAACACCATTATAGAATATTTGGATAGGGTTGTAAAAATCTATAGACATATTCTGCATTAAAATAGCTGTAGGTGTCTTCTTATTTTTCCATAACTTAAGGAAATAAAAACTCAAATATTTGCCTTTAGGCAACTTATTTCTATGCAAAAAAAAAAAAAAAAATTGGATCTACATCAAAGGATTGGCAAAGTAATGTCTCTGCTTTTTAATAATAATAATATGCTATCTAGGTTGGTCATAGCTTTTCTTTCAAGGAGCAAGCGTCTTTTAATTTTATGGCTGCTGTCACCATCTGCAGTGATTTTGGAGCCCCCCAAAATAAAGTGTTTCACTGTCTCCATTGTTTCCCCGTCTATTTGCCATGAAATGATGGGACTGGATGCCATGCTCTCAGTTTTCTGAATGTGGAGTTTTAAGCCAACTTTTTCACTCTCCTCTTTCACTTTCATCAAGAGGCTCTTTAGTTCTTCTCCTTCTGCCATAAGGGTGGTGTTATCTGCATATCTGAGGTTATTGATATTTCTCCCAGCAATCTTGATCCCAGCTTGTGCTTCATCCAGCCTGGCATTTTGCATGATATATTCTGCATATAAGTTAAATAAACAAGGTGACAATATACAACCTTGACATACTCCTTTCCCTATTTGGAACCAGTCTGTTGTTACATGTCCAACTCTAACTGTTGCTTCTTGACCTGCATACAGATTTCTCAGAAGGCAGATCAGGTGGTCTGGTATTTCCATCTCTTTCAGAATTTTCCACAGTTTATTGTGATCCACACAGTCAAAGGCTTTGGCATAGTCAATAAAACAGTTCAGTTTAATTGCTCAGTCATGTCCGACTCTTTGCAACCCCATGGACTGCAGCATGCCAGGCCTCCCTGTTAAGCAGATGCTTTTCTGGAACTCTTGCTTTTTCAGTGATCCAAAGGATCAATATCTGTTGGATCCTTGGACTATAAGGAGATCCCACCAGTCCATCCTAAAGGAAATCAGTCCTGAATATGCATTGGAAGGACTGATGCTGAAGCTGAAGCTCTAATAATTTGGCCAACTGATATGAAGAACTGACTCATTGGAAAAGACCTTGGTGCTGGGCAAGATTGAAGGCAGGAGGAGAAGGAGACTATAGAGAATGAGATGGTTGGATGGCATCAATGACTCGATGGACACGAGTTTGAGCAAGCTTTGGGAGTTGGTGATGGACAGGGAAACCTGGCAAGCTGCAGTCCATGGGGTCTCAAAGAGTCGGACATGACTGAGCCACTGAACTGAACTGAACATCAAAAGATTAGCAAAGTACAACTCTTCCAATCAGTGAACCAACTGAAGGTTCTGACTCAGGGAGAAAAACATGCTTCCACTAAGCTGAATATTGTCTTTTTTCCTTCTTTTGGGGGCTTATAATCAGTCATCAGAATGAAGAAACTGAGACTGCCACTCAATTTAGTAACTGACCACTGCTACATTCATTGATAATTTCTCAACCTTCTGCATATGTGAACTTAAGCTTTTGAAACCGTTAATTCCTTCTTCCTCCCTGAAATAGTTTCTTCATTTTTATCCCCAGGAATCACTCTTTTTGTCTTTTTGTTCACTCCTTAACCAGATGACATCTCCTCCTCAATTTTGTTTTTTGTCCCTCCTCATCTTCTCTATCCCAAGGGCTCAATTTTTAGGCCTCATCTCTTATGCCTCTAGACTAACCCCCTTGGTGATCTTGTTTGATCTCATAATTTAAAGTTTATGTACACTGTCTCCCACATTTGCATCTCCAGCCTAAACTTCTCACCTGAACTCTCGATTTATATAGCCGTTGCCTACTCTCCATCTCCATGTGAGTGTTTAATAGGTATTTCAAACTTAGCATATTAAAAACCTCATTTCTCATCTTCCTTCACCCCAAACTGCTTACCCACTGTCTTCTTCATCTTGATAAATAACAGCTCCATTCTTTTAGCTGCTCTGTCCAAAAAACTTGAAGTAATCTTTAATTTCTGTCCTTCACAGTGTACAGTTGTACTATCAATAATCTGTTTAGCTCTACCTTCAAAAACCATCTCAGATCCAACCTCCTCTTACTTCTCATTCAGTTCACCATCATCTTGGATCTATAGCCTGCTAGACTCTTCTGTCCATGGGATTTCCAGACAAGAATACTAGAGTGGGTAGCATCTTCCTGACCCAAGGAAAGAACTTGTGTCTCCCATATTACAGATGGATTCTTTACCATCTGAGGCACTAGGGAAGGCCCTATCATGAACCTACATTTATGCAGCAAAGTTTTCTATCTCCCTTCTTCTACTCTTGGTCTCCTCCATTCTAGTCTCAACACAGCAGCTGGAGTAATAATAAAAAGAGAAATAATAAAATATCTTCTTTCTAGGATTGTTGTGAAACCTAAATACAAGGGATTTAGAAGAGTGTATGTGGAGAGCAAGCAATTATCTTCTCTAATGTTTTGTTATTATAGGACATACCAACACCAGTTTTTCCATTCCTCCCATGATTCTTTAACAAAATTCTTCCCTGCATTCATAAATATGTTCATGTCTCCAAAAATATTTCCTTGAACCACATTACTCTTTAACCTTCTGGTCCAACTCTGATCTCCCTTTAGCAAGCAAGCTTATTTCAAAACTAATACACTTTCCTAGCAAAGCTTCCTTATCTTGCATATACTTGCATCAAAGAGTATACTCTTTGAAAGAGATGTATCTTTGCATATATGTATTTATGCATACAAGAGATGCATCCTCTTGTATGAGCTGTCATTCACTAAGTCACTGATGCTACAATAAAGAAATCTACTCCAATGTTCTCTACTTTCTAAAGTGTAGACTATAACTTTCTTTAAAGTCTCTTCCAGTGATTTCCTTTCTGTGACTCCCTCCAGGGTATTCCCTTACTGTTAGGCAACTCATTTAATCTTTATACCTTCAAATGTTAAATGTTAGTGTTTGTGAGAACTATGATTTCAAAGCTCAGCCTTCCTCTTTATGCTTATGTTGAATCACATCAATCAAGCTGGTGGTCTTTGCTGTGTTAAGTCACTTCAGTCTTCATCTTCTTTTCATTTAAGGCTCAGACTAAGAACAATCTTCACGAGGTTAGCATTGGCTACCTCTGTGCATTCATCATTTTTTCTCCTTTGTTCCCATTGCTCTCTGCATATCTGTATCACTGTACCAGCATCATTGTTTAAGTTCATTCAATTCTGATGTTTTTTCTGCCTCCCTAACAAGACCATTAGCTTCCTGAAGATAGAGAGATGGTCTTGTCTTATTCATCCCAGTATGTGTCATTCTGTGTGTATGGCATTAATGATCCTCAGTCTTCAATGAGTGTTCCAATTTCAATATTATGTAACTGAATGATTGACTAAACTGTCAACCATTTATCCTGATGTCACAAGATACATACAATTTCAAAAATCTTAACTTACTTATTTCTAGGAAGTTCCAACTGGACATAGCATATTACTAGGAACACATCCATGCATATTATAAAGGTTCATTCTTTATGAATGAAAGTATGCCTACGTTGGTGAGAAAGACTATGGGGATAAGGAAAGAAACTAATACATATTCATTACCTAGTATGGCCTCTTTTACACAATTTTATTTAATTTTTCCAATAATCTTTAATTACAGACATTGCATTTTTCATTTAGTTGAGATGATAATGAGGCTCAGGGAGCTTAATTACCTCACATAAGATTATATAGTATTTGTATTTGTAAACAAGGTTAGGTTAAGTTCTGTTGCACTGTGACTCAGATGGTAAAGCATCTGCCTGAAATTCAAGAGACTCAGGTTTGGTCCCTGAATTGGGAAGATACCCTGGAGAAGGGAATGGCTACCCAGACCAGTATTCTTGCCTGGAGAATTCCATGGACAGAGGAACCTGGCAAGCTGCAGTCCATGGGGTCACAAAGAGTCAGACAAGACTGAGGGACTAACACTTTCACTTCAACACTGAGTTCTGCTGCAGTAAAGAGCAATTCCCAGAATATTAATGTCCTAAAACACTTCTTCCTCACTCATTCTATACATCCCCTCTGGGTTAGCAAGGGTTTTCTGCTCAGCATAGCCACTCTGGGATCTAGACTGACCAGCCCCTTCTCAAACATTGTCAGACACCACTCTTCACATTTCGTTGGCTCAAGCTCCCCCTGGCTACATCCACCTCCAAAAGGTCAGAGAAATACAATCCTAATATTTTTCCCAGAATGAAGAAATCAAGAACTATTTTCCAGACAACACTAATGACCACCCCAGTTTCGAAATTAAGAATTAAAACCACATCTGCTTAAATTGTAAGTTTATCTCCATTTCTACCGCACCAACCATTTCATTTCTTTCTTTATTTGGAAATGCATTGAACTGAATTTTAAAATGAAACCTGATATACAGTCTTTGAGGATAGTAAGGTATATGGTCTCTATAATAGTAATTCTCAAAGTGTCAGTGTCCATCAGGATCACCTGTAAATTCTAGGATTCCGCATACAAAATGAGAATCTCTTAGGGTGAGGAGCATGCGCTTGTATTTGGGACAAGATCCCAGGGTGTGTGGGTTGCTGGTCGGGGGCCACATGGGGAAGAACAGTCCTCTAGGTCTAAGCTTTTTATCCTCCACCAACTTACTTTAGATTGTCTCACTTATTACACACACTTTCCTTCATCTTCAGTGCAAAGTGTAACACATGCTTCTTATGAACACATGATCTTCTCAAAGTCTCTTCTAAAACAGAGTCCCTTTTTCTCCTAAATTTCTTTGGGCACTGGAGAGGACAGAGCTTATTGAATAATGCATTTCATCACTAGACAACTTGAAAGGGGTTCTGCTTAATGCAGTAGAAATTTTCAGATGATTCATTCTGAAGCCACTGATCAAAAGTACAGCTAATGGGAACAGGTGAGCTCCGATGATTGATGTCTTTCAAGGGACAAGGAGCAAAATCCCTATCACTAGCAAAGAGCCTGAATACTGAAATCAAGTGTCAGACAGGCAGAGAAACCATTTAGGCCTTAAAATAAATTTAGTCATAGTCCCCTATAAGCCTCAGACTAGATGTTACCATTTCCAAATGGATTCTACAACATTGGCATCATGTTTCTGAGTCTGAGCTGATAGAGCCTCCTGGTGTTGGTGAATGAGGCAGGCAAGGAATGAAACTGACAGGGCCAGCAAAACATCAAAAATTCCTCAGAAACACAGTGAAGGGGAAGAAAGTCAGCCCTCATCAGACAGAAAGAAGGCGATTCTCACAGAACTGCATGGATGTACCTCAGAGGGAGTGCTTCGTTTCACTTGGCTTCCGTGCCAATCAAAATGCCCCCATTGGCAGTGGATAAAATAAAATAAAGAAGGCAGAAATAAATGCCAAAACAAATTCATGCACAGAATGACCTTCCAAATGCTGCATGGCCCTGCTAAGCTGTCCTCTACCAAAATGAATGGAAAGGGCAAAGAAAAAAAAAATCTATAATTTATCTTCAACTAGAAAAATCTTTAAAATGAGCTGAGGCACTAAAATATTTGCCCATCCCTTCTTTCTGATGATGACCTAACATTCAATGAATGTCTCATAATGTGTCAGGTGTTTTATATGCATTTTCTCTTAGTATTTCATAATAGCAGTGTGAGATAGATGTCATTGTCTCCAGTTCATCTTTGAGGAAATAAAGGTTGAATAAATGATTCAAGGTCACATTGGAAAGAAGTGAGTCTGAGATACTTATTTTACTCTAAAATCCATTACATTTTTTACCCCACACAACTCTTCAAAGTTGTATTAGGATAAGAAAACTCCATCTGATGCTTCTAAAATATCAATGTCTTCTCTGTCCTTTGCTTGATGTCAAGAAATGTGATTCATCCACAATAGTTGGCTGGATTTAAAGTAGCTGAAGATAAATGTTGTAAAAGCATACAAATGCATTTTTCACATCTTTAGTTTAATTGAGGTACAAGAACTTTGGTCCACAAGACTAGACTCTGATCTTCAGAGGTTATTCATGAGATTTGAGGCTTCATTTCACTCTGCTTGAGTGCTTACTAGCAAGGACAGTACAGTTGAGCTCCCAGAACCACCTGCTAAGACATACAAGGATCTTAAAATAATCCAGTAGATAAAGCCATAAAGAATCCAAGGGCAACTACAGAAAGCAAAACCTCGTATCACCAGACCTATTGCATCATGTCAGTCTTGGAGAAAGAAGGCCATGTTTCTCTCATTATCCCAACATGAGACCTTGGCAGAAATTCACTCTGAGAGAAGGGACTGGGTACCCTTACTTCGCCCCATAGGTTCAGATGGGACTAATCACCGTAGTACCTGCCATGGTAATACTGGAACTGACACAGCCCAGAAGGACTCTCTCCGCAAGACACTTTCTCACCCACATGGTGCTATTTGATAAGAAAAGGTATCCATCCCCTTCCTCCAATCCCCTAAGCAAGAATAAAACAGAGCAAGAAGTTTGAAGAAGGAGGTAAATCTGGAGACTCTAGTAGTGATAGGTCATTAGATAAAAAAATGAAAAGCACAGAGGTTCAGAGATCAGACAGATCTGGGTTGTAATCCAAACTCTGCTACTATCTAGAGTGGTGGTCTTGGGACAAGTTACTTACCGAGAACCCACTTCACAGGGTTCTTGTGTAAAACAAACTACATAATGTTTCCAAAGGGAAGAGATAAACACGCACTGCTCTATTTAAAGTAGATAACCAACAAGGACCTACTGTAAAGCACAGGAAACTCTGCTCAATATTCTGCAATAACCCAAATGGGAAAAGAATTTGAAAAAGAATAGATACATGTATATGTATAATGGAATCACATTGCCGTTCACCTGAAACAAACACAATGTTGTTAATCAATGATACTCCAGTAAAAAATGAAAATGAAAAAGAGTAAATATGCATTACCAAAAAAGGGAAGCAATATACTGGAATATTCAGGAATACTCTCTCTGGAAGAAAAGATACCTGAAGACTATCTCTACAATTTGATATCCTTGTGATGCTGTTAAGCAATTAAGATTACTTTCTTTCATCTTGTAAAATAGAGCTGGTAAATATACACCTTGTGTTAGCGGTACACGGAGAAACATCAATGGCACTAAAGACAAAGCTCCAGTGAAAAAGAAACTCAGGTTACACACTATGTAAGACCAAATCCAAACACAACACACAGATCAGTACAATAAAAGTTCTCTGTGAAATGGAGGGATGGGAATGGAGTGTGGAATAAAAAGGGACAAATAAATCTGTTAAAGGGGGCCTGTAGAGATAAATAATAAAAGAATGCATCCACCAGGGAGTATGATTAACTCAACCCTCTGAATCAGAGGTCTTCACAAACCAACAATAAATTCAGAGGTAATAACGAAGCATATCTCCTGGGGTTGTTTGAAGGTTAATTGTAAAAAAGCTTGGGGAAAGTTTAGCAGATTATCTACAATATGCCCAAGGATAGTGATGACTTTGTTGGATCCTTAATATGTAGCAATCCTTCCTTTTTTCCCATTATGAAGCTTGGACTATCTTTTTTATCTATCTATCCATCTATCTATTTTATAAGTGGGTGTGTGTCTTAGTCACTCAGTCGTGTCTGACTCTTTACGATCCCGTGGACTGTAGCCCACCAGGCTCCTCTGTCCATGGAATTCTCCAGGCAAGAACACTGGAGTGGATTGCCAATTCCTTCTCCAGGGGACCTTCCCGACGCAGGGATCGAACACTGGTCTCCTGCATTTCAGGCAGATGCCTTGCCATCTGAGCTACTAGGGGATTTATTTATTTCATAAATAGATAAAATTAAGTGTATATCTACATACAGTTGATTTACAATATTATATTAGTTTCAGGTGTACAACCTAGTGATTCAATATTTTTTTATATACTTCAATTAAGTTTATTACAAAATAACGGCAATGTTTCCCTGTGCTGGATAATACATCCTTGTTGTTCCCAGTTTCTTTTTTTGAGGTTAGTGCCAAGGATGTCTGCCAAATGCAGTTTTTCATCTTTTTTCACAATTTGGGTTTCCAAAAGTGGGAAGCCACCTCCCCAAAGTCACTATTCCTTTTTGCAAAGGACACAAGCAAATAACCCTCTGGTGTAACACAGAAGACTAGACTTTGGCCTGTATAATCATGAGGATGATATCAGCTAAAAGGGAATTATGTTAACTTGATCATTTCTCATCTTTGAAATTCAACATGACTTGGCCTGGTTACATTTACTTATGCCTCAGACGATTAAGGGGGCACAGTGGTCTTGTCCCATCTAATCCTTTATTAAACTAAAATTAAAAATAATTTCTGAATTCCATTATTAATATCCTCCCTCTGTGAAAAGGATCTCCCTCAGCAGACCCTATTGACATTCCGTCTAGACACTGCTGGGGGAACTCACTTCATGAATATCAATAAATGTGTTGCATAGAGATGGGAGGATATTAAATTATTTCTGAGCCTTTGACAGTTGACAAAATGTTAGTATAATAATTACAAGTGCAGGCTGTTTAAATGCTAGGTAGGTGCTCCTTGGTGCAACAGTGAGCACTGGTCATACAAGCACAGCATCTTTGTTGGAAGGCAGCTTAGGGAAGAAACTTAACCTTGCTTTCAGCTCATTATGGCCTTATACCTTCTGCAAATCCTACACACACACACACACACACACACACACACACACACACACACACACACACACACCAGAAAAGGGCTTCCTTTCAAAATACCATTGACAGATCGATTACACTTTTGATTTAGGAAACAAAAATTAAAAATATTTTGTATCATTTCTTGCCATCATTTTCTTTGTCCTCCAATGGCAGATGAATTTAAAAGCTAATGGATTAATTAGAGGGCAAAAGAGGTCTCAATGATCACCGTTTCCCCCTCCATTCCCACCATCCAGCTATCCTAACCCTTATCCGATGTCTGCCCCTGATCTGATATTCTTATTCAGTTCTTCAGGGTAGAAACTTGGGCTTTGATATTTCCCAAAAGTTCCCAAAAATATCATATGTTAATGCATATATATGGAATCTGGGAAAATGGTACTGATGAACCTATTTGCAGGGCAGGAATAGAGACACAGATGTAGAGAACAGTTTTGTGGACACTGAGAAGGAGTCAGTTCAGCATCAGTCCTTCCAATGAATATTCAGGACTGAGCTCCTTTAGGATGGACTGGTTGGATCTCCTTGCAGTCCAAAGGATTCTCAAGAGCCTTTTCCAACACCACAGTTCAAAAGCATCAATTCTTCGGCCCTCAGCCTTCTTTATAGTCCATCTTTCACATCCATACATGACTACTGGAAAAACCATAGCTTTGACTAGATGGACCTTTGTTGGTAAAGTAATGTCTCTGCGTTTTAATATGCTGTCTAGGTTGGTCATAACTTTTCTTCCAAGGAGCAAGCATCTTTTAATTTCATGGCTGCTGTCACCATCTGCAGTGATATTGGAGCCTCCGCAAATAAATTAAGCCTGTCACTGTTTCCATTGCTTCCCCATCTATTTCCCATGAAGTGATGGGACCAGATGCCATGATCTTAGTTTTCTGAATGTTGAGTTTTAAGCCAACTTTTTCGTTCTCCTCTTTTAGTTTCATTAAGAGGCGCTTTAGTTCTTCTTCACTTTCTGCCATAAGGGTGATGTCATCTGTGTATCTGAGGTTATTAATATTTCTCCCAACAATCTTGATTCCAGCTTGTGCTTCATCCAAGCTGGCATTTCACGTGATGTACTCTGCATATAAGTGCATAAATAAGCAGGGTGACAATATATGACCTTGACGTATTCCTTTCCCAATTTGGAACCAGTCTGTTGTTCCATGTCCAGTTCTAACTGTTGCCTCTTGACCTGCATACAGATTTCTCAGGAGGCAGGTCAGGTGGTCTGGTATGCCCTTCTCTTGAAGAATATTCCACAGTTTGTTGTGATCCACACAGTCAAGGCTTTGGAGTAGTCAAGGAGAGGGAAGGAGAGGGTGGGACAAATAAAGAGAGTAGCAGTGACATATACACACTACCATGTCTAAAATAGATAGGTAGAGGGAAGTTGCTATATAACATAGGGAGGCCAGTCTGGCACTCTCTAAAGACCTAAAGAGGTGGGATGGGGGTGGGGTGGGGTGAGAAGAAGGATCAAGAGGGAGGTGATGTATGTACACTTATGGCTGATTCGTGTTGTTGTAGAGCAGAAACCAACACAACATCAAAAGCAATTATCCTCCAATTAAAATTTTTAAAAAGTTCCCCAGTTCTTTCTAGTGTATTATCAAGGCTGAAACCAAAGGAACTAGAACAATGGTTCCCAAATTTTAGTTTACCTGGGGTTCTCACACACAAAAAAACAGTTTCTTAGGATCCATCCCTGGAAATCTTGGGTAGGTCTCAGGAGTCTGCATTTTTAACAGATGCCCAGAGATTTTGATTCAGGTAGTCCAAGAAACACATATTGAGAAAACTAGGCTGGTCATATTTTTCACTTTCAGCTTAAACAGTCCCATCACTCCAGTTGTTGAAGGAATGCGGATCAAAGGGCAGGACTGCACTCTGTGGCCTGCAAACAAGATATGTTTGGTGCAGACAGCCAAGTACATTTTGCTGATAACAAAAGAATATGGGGAAAGAGATGTAATATTTACCAAGCACTTGGTATGCTCCAGGCATTTTACAAATGCTCTCTAATTTAAATCTCAAAGCATACAGGTAGAAAGAAGTTACATATTCTTCCCAGACCTCTTACTGAAAATAAGAGACCTGGGGTTCATCTGATGTTCTAGCTGCAAATTTCCTGCAGACGAAGGGCAATGGGCCAGGGGTTGGGATGTCTACATACCAGACTCTGATGCTGACACTCCCTCCTTCCTGTTTGTTATGAGGCAATCACTCAAACTCTCTGTTACTATCTCAACATCTGTCCAGGTAGGAAATGGGGTGGGGTTGGGCTGGGGGCTGCTACTTGCCTCTGCCTGCTTCAGAAAGATCACATGAAGGCGAAGAAGCATGAATCGTGACCCATGAAAGCATTTGAGGCTTATTGGAAGAAAACTAGTCTGTAGACAATAAGATTTTGTGTATCAAAAGGAAAATGCTAACATAGTTGGACACCATTTTTCAATTTCTTAATCTGACTATTCATTTATCAGACATTATATTGTAAGTGTCTTATACCGTAAATATCGTAAATGTGGCTTCCCTGATAGCTCAGTTGGTAAAGAATCCGTCCGCAATGCGTATAACTGAGAGGGTAACAGGCAAGAAGGCCAGGGGTCTCCAAATGGAGGAAAGAGGCTGTAAGTGCCAGACATTTTTATCTCTCTTAAGCGGCAGGAAGAAACAAACCAGCGATCTGTTTTTCCTTCTCTATACAAATTTAAAAGGAGGTTTCTCTTAACATTCTGTGTTGCCATGACACCTGGTCTCACCTAAAGCTAACTACTCTCAAACATTGAGTTAACCAATACATGCCTTTTTCGTATGGAAATGTGGTCTTAATCTATGTTAATGAACCCCAGACTCAATCTTCAAGTTGGTTCCGCTAAACGGCCTAACTTACTTACTCAGGTATTGTTCCCCTAATCTATGTAAACGGAACTATTTGTTGGTATTCTGCCCTTCTAAAAGATTCAAGTCAATCGTTTTATGGCCTGGGATGAATTATCTGATGCCATTCTAAATTTTATGACATTCCTTTCATTTCATTAACAGACTGTGAGTGACTATATAACATACAGCTAAAGACTAGGAGGGGGGTACTCTTTTGCCCCCTTCTGATGCCTATGTCAGAAGCTTTCCCTATCTCCTTTATACTTTAATAAAACTTTATTACACAAAAGCTCTGAGCGATCCAGCCTCGTCTCTGGCCCCGGATTGAATTCGTCTCCTCCGGAGGCCAAGAATCCCGCGTCTTATCGTTCAGCAACAACCTTTCATCTTGGGGGCTCGTCCGGGATCCTTCAGGACAAGGTAAGGATGCTTGGAGCTCTAGTTCTTTGTTCTCCTAGCGAACACGTTTTCCGCTGTACTTTACTAACTCTATGGTGTGCTTGTGTAAATGAATGAAACGCCCTGCGCGAAGCAAGTGAGGAGCCCTGCTCTGCGGTCCCGCGGTGACCTCATAAGGCTATGGCAAAAACCTGTCGGGCGTTTATACCGACCTGCCAATGCCAAGAGGCAACCAATGTCTCCTTCGGGAACTGACCAGAAACGGGCAAAGCGTGTGGACCGAACTCTCCTTTCTCGGTCAAACTTTTCGGTCTCTTTGACCATTTCATAACTCCTTGGGAATTAGAAGTACTAACCTTATCTATCGGATCATAGACTTTCAAGGGACTTGTGACCTATGTTGCTACTCTACTGTGGTCTAGGTCTCAAACTTGGATTGGTAGTCAGGAAGCGCCTAGCCTCGCTAGGCATGGAAAGCTCGGAAGCTAGATGGAGCTCCAACTCCCAGAGCATCTCTGAGGTTAAAGGTTACTCAGATTGGAACTGCAATGGTTTTTTCCTTTGGTAACACTGGCTCTTAGTGGACCAGAGGAGGCTCTTATACCGGTGTGGTGACGCTTGGAAGGAACATCTCAGTTTCATGTTGTATCGGTCTTATTGCGGTCAAGAATGTACTCAGGGTCGTGCACAGGCACTCAGGTGACGAATGTTTCCCCCAGAGGTCTTAGCTTGGGAAGCATTCTGGAAGGTTACTCTGATTGCGCCCCGGGTGGCATCAGAGGCAAGCGAGGTGAAGAGCTGGACGTCAGGTAGGGATGCCATCAGGTCTACCCCTGGTGCATCCCCACCCCGTCTCAGTGGTAGAACCGGGAGGGACGAGTGTGACGCCTGCGTCGGTAAGGGACAGACTAAGTCCGACCAGGAAGGAAAAGCTTTGGTGTAACGTCTGTCTACACCCCCATCTAGAGCAGGGAGGGACGCCTCCGGTAGAAAAAATGGCGCTGGTCGCTTTTTTTCTCTCTTACAGATGGGAGCTAACAATTCCAGCCTCACTCCTTTGAACTGTATCCTGAAAAACTGGGATAGATTTGATCCCCAGGGCTTAAAGAAGACACACCTGGTCTTCCTATGTGATACTGCATGGCCACGGTCCCCACTGGGAGTCAGGCGGTCCCAGCTACAGAACCAGACTGGGACTATAACACTGCTAAAGGAAGATGGGATCAGAGTCATTTTGTCAGATGTATTCTTGAAGGACTCAGACAGGCGCATTCTAAGCCTTTAAACTATGGCAAACTGGCAGACATAGAACAGGAGGAGAAAGAAGCTCCTGGTAAATTCCTAGATAGACTGAGAGAAGCCCTTCGCAGATTCACTGAGATTGATCCCAAAAGTGAAGAAGGGAAAGTGATCTTAAAGGATAGATTTCTCACTCAGTCGGCTCCAGATATTCGCCGTAAGTTATCAAAACGGGCGTATGGACCAAATCAGTCTTTAGATAATCTGTTACAACTGGCTCAGACAGTCTATTATGGTAGGGAATATGAGGAAAAGAAAGAAAGGCAGAGAAAGACGAAGGAAAAGGCGGAAGCCCTCGCAATGGCTATGAAAACCGTTATTAAGCAGCCTGAGAAAAATGCCCAGAGGGACCCAGGTGAAAAGGGATGGGCTTGCTATTGCTGTGGAAAGGAGGGGCATCTCAAGCGGGATTGCCCTCAGGCATCTAAGCCGCCCCCGGCTCCATGTCCGGTCTGCAAGGGACCACACTGGAGGAGAGACTGCCCCCAGAGGCGTAGGTCTCAGGGGTCTGACTCTCAAGACAATCAGGACTGAAGGTGCCCGGGGGTCCCCACACAAGCTCCCGTCCTAATTACACCTGAGGAACCCCGGGTATTAATAACAGTGGGAGGCCAATCCGTCAATTTCCTTTTAGATACTGGGGCAACTTACTCCGTGCTTACTGAAGCCCCTGGCCCACTTTCTTCCCGATCCGCTTCCGTATGGGACTGTCTGGACGAGCCAAAAGGTATTATTTCAGTTATTCTCTATCATGCAACTGGGATTCTGTGCTATTTTCACACGAGTTTCTTATCGTGCCAGAATCACCCTCACCCCTTTTGGGGAGGGATATACTGAGCAAGGTCCATGCCTCTGTTTTCATGAATATGGAGCCTTCCCTTTCTCTCCCTTTAGTTGAACAAAATGTGAATCCTAGAGTATGGGCTGATGGAAAATCTGTGGGTCGAGCACAAAATGCTATTCCTGTGGTTGTCAAGCTCAAAGACCCACACTTATTCCCACATAAGAAGCAGTATCCACTGAAACCTGAGGTTAAGGAAGGGTTAAAACCCATCATTGAGAATTTAAAAGAGCAGGGACTATTAGTTCCCTGTAACAGTCCATGCAACACTCCTATTTTGGGTGTAAAAAAATCAAATGATAAATGGAGATTAGTTCAAGATTTACGAATAATAAATGAGGCTGTGGTTCCTTTACACCCCGTGGTGCCTAATCCCTATACTCTATTGTCTGAAATTCCTGAACGAGCCAAATATTTTTCAGTAATTGATTTAAAAGATGCCTTCTATTCAGTGCCTTTGGCGGAGGAAAGTCAATTTCTATTTGCCTTTGAAGACCCCACACAGCCAGCTTCCCAGTTAACCTGGACAGTTTTGCCCCAGGGATTTCGTGACAGTCCTCACTTATTTGGACAAAGTTTGTCACGAGATCTACAAAACTTTAATAGCTCTGAAGCGGTAGTGTTACAATATGTAGATGATATTTTGCTCTGTGCTGAGACAGAGGAAGCTTGTTCACGAGCCTCAGAAGATTTCTTAAACTTTCTGGCAGGCTGCGGTTACAAGGCATCAAGAGAAAAGGCTCAGCTTTGTCAACAATCTGTTAGATATCTGGGCCTAATCATCTCAGAAGGGACTAGGGCCATAGGCCCTGAGAGAATTAAACCTATACTAAACCATCCCCTACCTATGACTTTAAGACAATTGAGAGGATTTTTGGGAATCACAGGCTACTGTCGTATTTGGATTCCGAGCTATGGGGAACTTGCCCGGCCTTTATATAAACTTTTGGCTGAAACTCAGCAAGCCCAAACCGACAAACTGGTTTGGTCTCCAGATACTCAAAAGGCTTTTAAGTCTCTTCAGACTGCTCTCCTGCAAGCTCCGGCTTTGAGTTTGCCCACAGGGTCAGAATTTAACCTGTTTGTCACTGAAAGAAAAGGTATGGCCTTGGGAGTTTTGACACAACCCCGGGGGCCTCACCAGCAACCTATTGCTTATCTAAGCAAAGAATTAGATGTAATTGCACGTGGGTGGCCCCACTGCCTAAGAGTAATTGGGGCAGCGGCTTTATTAGCACCTAAAGCTTTAAAAATAATTAATGGGCGAAACCTTACTGTACTGACTTCTCATGATGTGAGTGGAATCTTAAATTCTAAGGTTAATATTTGGATGACAGACAGTAGGCTTCTTAAATATCAGTCACTGTTGTTAGAAGGACCAGTAACTAAGCTTAAAGTTTGTGGAAATTTAAATTCTGCCACTTTCCTTCCTGAGAAGGAAGATGAAACACCTGATCACGATTGTTCCCAATTCCTAACCCTAAACTATGCAGCTCGGGAGGATCTAATGGATACCCCATGAGACAATCCTGACATGGAAATATTTACAGACGGCAGTTCTTTTGTTCGGGATGGAAAGCGCAAAGCAGGTTACGCGGTGGTGACTGCTGAACAGGTTTTAGAAGCAAGATCTCTCCCCCAGGGAACCAGTGCCCAGTTAGCGGAGCTTGTGGCTCTGACCCGAGCTCTAGAGTTAAGCAAAGGGCAGCGAGTGAATATCTACACTGATTCTAAGTATGCTTATTTGACTTTACATGCTCATGCTGCAATATGGAAAGAAAGACAGTTTAAAACAGCAACAGGAGAACCTATTAAGCATTTCAGAGAGATTGAGAGACTTTTAACTGCTATCTATTGTCCTAAAGAAGCAGCTGTTATGCATTGCAAAGGGCACAGCAGGGATGGGAGTAAAGTAGCTGCCGGTAACCTGTTGGCTGACTCTCAAGCCAAAAAAGCGGCACTTTACGAAACCCCCTCCCTACAGACGCCTTTGATCTGGACAGGTCCTGTGGGACAGGAAAAACCACAATATACTGAGGAAGAATTAGAAAGATATGAGAAAAGAGGAGCAAAGATTACTGATAAAGGATGGTTACAGTCCGAGGATGGACGATTAATAATTCCTGAAAATGCTCAGTGGAAAATTCTTAAGGGTTTACATCAGAGTTTTCATTTGGGTGTAGAAAGTACTTACCAGATGGCTTCTCGTTTGTTTGAAGGTAAAAATATAATGAAAACTTTAAAGAACATTATCAAACGGTGTGAGGTATGTCAGAAAAATAACCCAAAGACTGAAAAGCTAGCAAAATCTGGATTACAACGAAAGGGAAAGTATCCTGGAGAAGACTGGGAAATTGATTTTACTCATATGCCAAAAGCTAATGGATATTTTTGCTTACAAGTTTGGGTAGATACTTTTACTGGATGGGTTGAGGCGTTCCCCTGTCGTAGTGAACAAGCTAAGGAGGTTATAAAGATTTTAATCCATGAAATTATCCCCAGGTTTGGGCTGCCACGGAGCCTTCAGAGCGACAATGGCTCCGCCTTTAAAGCGGCTGTAACCCAGGGGGTGCCCAAAGCTCTAGGAATAGAGTATCACTTACACTGTTCCTGGAGACCCCAATCTTCAGGAAAGGTTGAAAAAGCTAATGACATTATCAAAAGACATCTGCGCAAATTAACTCAAGAAACGCAGGACAACTGGATTAAAGTCCTACCCATAGCTTTAATGAGGGCTCGAACTGCCCCAAAAAAGGAGGGACTGTCCCCCTTTGAATGTATTTATGGAAGGCCTTTCTTACGCACAGACATAGTTATAGATCCTGAGGCCTTAGAGTTAACTAATTATGTAACTCAACTCTCAGCTTTTCAACAGGCATTAAAAGAACTCCGGGAGACGACTCCTGACCCAGCCTCTGAATCCAGCAAGCCTCTATTTGAGCCAGGAACCGAGGTCCTCATAAAAACATTGGGATCTGGGGGCTCATCCCTCGAGCCCCTCTGGGAAGGCCCTTACCAGGTTATTCTTTCTTCTCCCACAGCTGTCAAAGTCCCAGGAATTGATTCGTGGGTACATCACACTCAAGTCAAGAGGTGGCACCCTGACCAGAACTAAGTGATGTCATTTTATGTTTTACTTTCTATGCTCTGACTTTGTATGATTCAGATGGGCCTGATAATCTATGTGAGCCTACTTCTGCTGACTCCAGAAATCCTGAGTCTGCCCTTTGATCCTCAAGACAATGCCTTCCTGTCCTGGGCTCACTCCTATGCTGCATTCCACAATCGGTCTAACTGCTGGGTCTGCGGAGCACTCCCCTCCTCATCAGTGAAAGGCTTCCCGTGGTGGACATCTCCACTTCAAAGAAAAGACTTTCTCCAAGTCTGCGAATACCTTCGACAACAATCACAGGTGATGCCTCTTCTTCGTCTGATGACATCTAACAACCCTAGAATGGACTGGTGCAATACTTTGTACCTTAACTATGGACATAACGTGACTTTTAATACTGATTGTTTTGTTTTTGCTGTTTGCTCCCTGCATCTGTAACTGTGTAACTGGATTTGTTTCTAGTCGCATGAAAGCTTTTAAGTTACAAATGGTTGCTCAAACTCCTGCTATCACTGCAGCTTCTTCCGACTACTATTTGGGACCCCTGGATCCTCACTATGAGGATTAGGAGAATATGTTGCCTCACCAATTTAGGGACAACGCCCCTTGTCAGCTCGGAAGCAGTTATGGAATGAAAACGACGCCCCTTTTCCCTAGGCAACATAATTCTCCTAAAAGAAAAGGGGGGAATGAGAGGGTAACAGGCAAGAAGGCCAGGGGTCTCCAAATGGAGGAAAGAGGCTGTAAGTGCCAGACATTTTTATCTCTCTTAAGCGGCAGGAAGAAACAAACCAGCGATCTGTTTTTCCTTCTCTATACAAATTTAAAAGGAGGTTTCTCTTAACATTCTGTGTTGCCATGACACCTGGTCTCACCTAAAGCTAACTACTCTCAAACTTTGAGTTAACCAATACATTCCTTTTTCGTATGGAAAGGTTGTCTTAAGCTATGTTAATGAACCCCAGACTCTATCTTCAAGTTGGTTCCGCCAAACGGCCTAACTTACTTACTCAGGTATTGTTCCCCTAATCTATGTAAACGGAACTATTTGTTGGTATTCTGCCCTTCTACAAGATTCAAGTCAATCGTTTTATGGCCTGGGATGAATTATCTGATGCCATTCTAAATTTTATGACATTCCTTTCATTTCATTAACAGACTGTGAGTGACTATATAACATACAGCTAAAGACTAGGAGGGGGGTACTCTTTTGCCCCCTTCTGATGCCTATGTCAGAAGCTTTCCCTATCTCCTTTATACTTTAATAAAACTTTATTACACAAAAGCTCTGAGCGATCCAGCCTCGTCTCTGGCCCCGGATTGAATTCGTCTCCTCCGGAGGCCAAGAATCCCGCGTCTTATCGTTCAGCAACAACCTTTCATAACCCTGGTTCGATTCCTGGGTTGGGAAGATCCCCTGGTGAAGGGATAGGCTACCCTCTCCAGTGTTCTTGGGCTTCCCTTGTGGCTCAGCTGGTAAAGAACCCGCCTGCAATGCAGGAGACCTGGATTTGATCCCTGGGTTGGGAAGATCCCCTGGAGAAAGGAAAGGCTACCCACTCCAGTATTCTGGGCTGGAGAATTCCCTGGACTAGTCCATGGGGTCAACAAGAGTCGGACACATCTGAGCAACTTTCACTTTCACTTCACATATTGCTTTCAGAACCATGAAAATTGAGAAGGTTACAGGTTCTCTGCAGACAATATTTTCAGTTTGGTGGGAAGAGCAGGAGGTGAAGTGGCTGAGAGACGGTGAGAAATAAAGGAAGTAGAGCAGAGAGACAGGGAGCAGGGAGAAGAGAAGGAAGAATGTAGGTGGGAGAAAGTTGGACAGAAATAGAACACATTTGTTTGTATAAATGTTTTAACATTTACAAAATGCTTGTTTATCCATTGCATTACTTAATTCCATTCCTCTCAGACTTTCACATGCCAAAGAATAGTGTTTAAATATATTCGTTGGCTCCACCTCCAGAAATTCTGATTCAATGGTCTGGGCTGAGACTGGGGGTCATGAGATAGATGGTGGCCCACGGACAGATCATGCTTCAAGTGGCAATCATCAGTCCAACTTTATGAGGCAGGCAAGGCTGGCATTGGGTGCCCCATTTATCATTCTCATTTTTTTAAAAGAGAGGAAACTGAAGTTTGGAGAAATTACAGAGCTGGTTTAAAGTCCCAAAGCTACCAGGACTTTCTGATGCTAAGCTGTGGGTTTTTCTCAGTGTGGATGATTTAAGCCTGATATTCTTCAAGGTAGTGCTTGGGGAAATCAGAATAATGGTCATTGCCTTCAAAGCAGAGGGAGTTGCCATGGATACAAACATTGTCTTAATGTCTTGCAAAGAATTTCCTTTAACCATAAATTCTATAAGAAATAGTCCCAGCAAGATATAATCTATTCTGCTTCTTAAAGAATCAACCTTCCCACAGCAGAAGAAGTAGATAACAGTTCTCTTTGTGAATATTGGCAAGATTTATAACCTCCTCATAGGTAAGTTTTAACCACCTTTTGGGATTGTTATAAGGACTGAATGAGGATCAAGTTGACCTACCTGGGCTACCCAGATGGCACCAGTAGTAAAGAATCCAGCTGCCAAAGCAGGAGACAGAGGAGATGCGGGATTGATCCCTGGGTTGGGAGGATCCCCTGGAGGAGGGCATAGCAACCCAGTCCAGTATTCTTGCCTGGGGAACCCCATGGACAGAGAAGCCTGGTAGGTTACAGTTCATGGGTTCGAAGAGTCAGACACGACTGAGAGACTGACTACAACACACAACTTGACCTAAAGTATTTTTGGCAGTTCCTGACACATAGTAGGTGTTCTGTGAGTGCTAGTTTCCATTTTTCCCTTTCCATTATTAATCATTGAACCACTAATAAAACCGTGAGAACTTACATGATGGGATGTGAACCATTAATTTACATTAATTTGTTTAATTCTCATCATAATCCCAGGGAGCTGGTTCTGTTAGCATCCCCACTTCATGAACAAGGAAACTGAGGTTCATAGTGCTGAAGGTCTTCAATTCTCACAGGAACTAGAAGCGGAGCTAGGAGTTGATCCCAGGCAGCCTGCTTCCTGAGCCTGCTCTCCTAAGCATGTTGTAAAGTTGCTTTCCCAGCTTGTCAATCAAGAGATCTCAATTAGTTAAAATGGTGAAAGTGAAGGGACAAGACAAAAAGAATACTCTCAGAACTTGACTGCCAAGCCTGAATTTTTCCCAAGCACCAGTGCATGGTTGATAAGACAATGGCCACTGAATGTTGCTTATGCTACAGAAATGGTGCTTTGTCTATTTTTCCGGGACAGGACAGAAGAAAATGACTTTCCCCTTACTCCTATTCTCACTTCTTTTGGTCCTGAGTCTTTCTGGCAAGAATTCACTATTTTATCCCTATTCTGCTATTTGATCCCTGCAATTGCTTGTTACCTTGCTTGTCAGCTCTTGTGTTGACAAATGGACCTCTCTGCCATTTACTAATTCATCCTGATAGTTCTTGGATGCAATTAGTTCTTTCATCCTTTCTGTGTGCAGGCCCTGTGAACTTCTGGAGGTGCGAGGCACTATGTGCCTGTTCTAATGGTGCTTTTTATCTGGTGAGGGAGGTAAAGAGACCTACAAAAGAAATAATTGCATTTCTGACTATAGAATTCCAAATTTATGTGAGTCCTGAGTGACAGAAACATGGTCTTGTAAGAGAGTAGAGGGAAAGAAGTGGACTTGGGTTGTCCATATAGGGGACAAGGTCTGCAGCAGATGTCAAGGAAGGAATCTGTGTGTAAATGGTCTTTGAGTTGAGATTTAAGGGGTGAATAGAAGTCCACTAGGCTAAGAAAGGTGGGAAGAGGGATAGGAAGGGGTGTGACATCTCTGTGGTGAGAGGAGCAGGGCAAGTTCAAAGAACTGCAAGAACGTGAAACCTCAGAACAGAACACTGACAGACCCTAAAGATGGCCGACTCAAGAGAAGAGAAAAATCAGCCTCAGAATAGATATCTATGTGCTGTCGGAAGAACATGAAGTCACTCATTGATGGAACAAATGTGAATTGAATTTCTATTATGAGCCAGTGTCCGTTAAAGATATAGGAGGTACGACAAAGATGAATAAAACATGTTTCTTGTTTAGTGGTTAAAAGTCATTGCAAATTCCTTTAGGATAAGGCCATGTTTTACTCAGCATTATATCCTGTATGTAGCAAGTATTCAGTGAATATTCATTAAATAAAAGCAATTTTAGGTCACTAATTTTTTTATTATTGATCAAATAAACATCAATGCATTAATATTACCATAAATTTTAGACATGTATATATACATTTATATGTATATATGTGTGTTTGCATATGTATGTATACACATACACACACAAACACACACCAAAGGCTTCCTTCAGAGTTAATAAAGTACAATCCTCAGGCAAGGGACTTTGGCTCCAGAATTTTTTAAGAAAGCAGAAGTGATTCCCATGTGTAGTTATGGTTGAGAACCAGGTTGATATCAAGGTTAAATGAATCAGTCTAGGCTCCCACTGTAATATACAAGAATTAAAATTTAAACATATTTCAGCATCAGTATGAAGTCACATTTTTTTCTCCTCCCTAAACCTGAAGAATGCCACTAAAGAATGCCTATAGAAATAATGAGCTCACTATCTCAAATGGAGATTGGGGAATGTGACATCCTTAGGAAGGTATATCAGAACAGTTTGAACTCTGTGCCCCTGACTCCCATAACAAATCTGTTAAGACCCCTCAAAGGGACATATGCTCTGGTTAAGAATTATTCTTGTGGGGAAATTTACTTGATTGATCATTTGCTTCTGCAAATGATAACATTAATCTGGTAACATTAATGAAAGCAAAATTCATGCCAAAGGAACAAAACGATGAGCTTTGACAATACATGATAGCTGAAACTTAGTGAGCCTGCTTTTTGGTGATGACCTTAACCTCCACTTGGTCGTTAGCCAGGGCAGGTGAATGTTTATATGTAGTTTAATTAGTTAATGATAGTTAAGTGCCTCAAGAGCCCATCAACTTGGCGTTAAAGGACAATTACCCATCATCACTGAATTCCCAGGCTATTTGACGAAGCTGAATCATAGATCTGTCCCTGAGTGAGGGAAATTCGTCAAAGGCAGAGAGAGTGTTTTGCTAAATCCCTGAAGCTCTTACAAACACAGAGAATGGTCTAACCAACCACTGAAGCTTTCAAAGCCAATGGAAAGGAATCTTCACAATAGAGAAGAATGAAGTGAAAAACAAGCAGGAACTCTTTCTTAACCCAATCTCACCTTAGCCGTGTAAGCTGTAATAACCTGGACTGGATCCACCAGAGATTGGCTCCAGTTGTTTTACAGGAAATCTTTCTTTTTGAAAGTGAGATGCTAAGCTCTTCACTGCCTCCAGGAGAACATGTTAGTGCCTTGCTTCCAAGGGTGTGGATCACATAAATCTGAAGTATCTCTGGTTTCGGTGGGAATAATGAAACCTTTCTCGGCTGACGCATCTAGGAATTAAAGAAGTGTAATAGCTTTGAACCATTGTCAAAAGCCGCATGGAACCTCATTGCTGGAAAGGGTGTTTCATTTTTTTTGTGATTTAGCTTGGAAGTATCTCCTTCTTAAATACTTTCCTTCTTTCCTCCACCTACTTTATCTCTACTCCTTTTTCAGCTCTGCCCCCCAAAAGTTTATAATACAGGAGTTTAGAGACAGAAAGTAATTTGGGGAATCTGACGGTCATTACATTGTGCTGGCAAGACACACAATTTCAATTGATTTGAGAAGATTGCTATGTCTACACATATATAAACACATCTCATTTTCTGGGGGTCTTTTTGTTTGTTTTCACAACAGGCATTTGCATGTTTGAGAAAGAAATCTTGTAATTACAGGTGACTGGAGATTTTTCTTCTAATTGGTATACCGAGTCTCCTGTTGGGTAAAAGTATATTGTTGAAGGAATGTACTGACTTTACAAGCCCAGCTGAGTCAATTTCCAACTTATCATGGTGGTGTTACTGAAGAAAGCACTGATGTTTTGTGTTCATTTGTTCCTTCATGCACTTAGCCGATCTGCATTTGAGGGTACTCTATAGCAGGACCAGTGTCTAGGGAATAAAGAGAATAAAGAATAAATAAACTTTGCTTTTATTTTTTTTTATTTATTTAAATAATTTTTATTGGAGTAGAGTTATTTAAAATGTTGCATTAGTTTTTGTTGTGCAGCAAAGTGAAAGAGTTATGCTCACGTCTTTCTTAGATTCTATTCCTGTGTAGGTCATTTCAGACTGTTGAGTAGCGCTCCCTGTGTTATTCAGTAGGTTCTTACCAGCTATGTATTTAGGGTACATATGTCTCTCCCGATCTCCCAATTTACCCTTCCTCCTTCTCCCCGCTTGGTAACCATAAGCTTGTTTTATACATCCGTGACTCTATTTCTCTTTTGTAAATAGATTCCTTTTTACCTTTCTTTTTTAGATTCCACATATACATGACCTCATATGACATTTGTCTTTCTCTGACTTGCTTCACTTAGAATGACCATCTCTAGGTCCAACCATGTCACTGCGAATGGCATTATTTCATTCTTTACTTAGCTGAGTAATTTTCCAGTGTATATACGCTTTACATATTCTTTATCCATTCCTCTTAGCAGCTTACAAAGTTGTGAAGATAAGAGCTCTGTACAATATGTTCCTAGGAGGAATGTGTAGATGTCCCAAGAAGTAGCAGCAGGGAGGCACTGGGTATGGCTGGCGATTCCAGTCAACACTTCAACGACAAGGCAATTGGCTGGCCCTTGAAGTATGATAAAAGCATGAAAATATCGAGATGGTGAAGGAAAGGAGGCAATTAGAGAGACAGCACCAGGTCAGGAAGCAGAATTGAGGAACCAGTTGTTGTTGCAATAAAGCAAAGCACAATAAAAACAGGTATATTTGGAAATTTATGTTGCTTTGAACTGCTGAGCTTGTGGTAATATTTTTTACAAGAGCAATAGGAAAGGAATACAGTGGGTTTAAGTGCAATGTTGGCAAACTTGTTCTCAGGTATCAGATGTCTGCATTAGCTGGTGCCAGGTTAGACATAGGTGACGGTGGGCATAGGGCTGGAGGAACCGAGTTAGGTAGGCACAGTGGCAGATGTAGCAGTAAGCGAGACAACAGGGGTAAAATACTAATGTTTCTCTCAAATAGATGCTCTTAGAGAATGGGGGAAAACTATTTAGGACAGTAACCTGGAACGTAAGTGCTTAATATACAGTTGGTTAGAATATTGACTCCTCTGGGCGAGACAATCCATCGGTGGGTAAAGACCTCAGAGAACACAATGTTTGGTCATCTCTGAAGACAGTTTTCTACAGGCAAACTTGGATTATGTTGACCCTCAAGGAAGTCTTGAAGTGGGGAAAAGATCTGTGCATGAACAAGAATGGTTAGAAGCATGGCAGCCTGCTCATCCTGGTCCTACCTGTTTGCCTGGCTGACTATGCTCGTAAAAGCTTCAGGGTGTTTTAGTACCAGCTGAACATGCTGCTTCATTCCACCTCCAGCTGCTTGCCTCCCTGAGTCACGGCCCTGTCTTCCACCCTGGAGGAAGGACCCGAGATCACTTTAAGATAGATCCTGTGCTTACTCATCTCTATACTGCCATCACCTAGTGTGATGCCCAGAAAGCAGCAGATGCCCAATAAATCTTCATTAAGTGAATGCACAAAGGGACAGAGTTCTACTCTTCACACATTTAAAGATTCATTGCAGGGTAGTGGGTATTACAAGGCAGTGAGTAATCTTATACTCAGATCTGCAGTCCAGAAAAATGGTTTCCAAAAGCTGATCCACACCAGTCCACCAACTGATGTCAGGCCAGTAAAGATGGTTGGTCTCCACCCTCTCCATTATGATTCAGCGGGCCTGGGCGTTTGTTTCTTTAATAAACTCCACAAGGATTCTGCTTTTCAGGCAAGTCTGTGAACTGTTGGTCTTGACCTCAAAGAGGACAGAGATCAGGCTTCTCAGGTGGCTCAGTGGTGAAGATCTGCCTGCCAAGGCAGGAGATGCAGTTTTGATCCATCATCTGGGAGGATCCCACATGCTATGGACCAATAAGCCTGTGTGCCACAACTACTGAGCCTGTGCTCTAGAGCTGGGGAGCTGAAACTACTAAAGCCCGAATGCCCCTAGCCTATGCTCCACAACCAAAGAAGCCACTGCGATGAGAAGCCTACATACCGCAACTAGAGAGTAGCCCCCACTCGCCACAACTAGAGACAAGCCTGCACAACAACAAAGGCCAAGCACAGCCAACAATAAATAAATAAAATCATGTACATAAATAATGAGGACAGAGTTCATTCTGAACCAGGGTGATCAGAGAAAGACTGAGAAGGGGGGCGGTGATCTGAAAGGAGCCTTCAAGCATGGGTGGTTTTGGGTAAATGAAGATAAGGAAGAAAAGCCAGAACAGAGGTACAGAGAGACAGACACTGTAAGAAACAGCATTCTGTATCATTTGGGCTTCCTACTCAAAACACCATTGACAATCTGTACCACTTATTTCTGCATAATATATTATCCTATAACTTACTTTCTTAAACAACAATCAGCATCTATTACCTCTCAGTTTCTGAGGGTTAAGGATTCAGGAACAGTTTGGTTGAGCTTTTCTGACTTGAGGTCACTTAAGAGGTTGCAGCCAGATGGGGACTGGGCAGAGGTCAATTCAAAGGATTCTTTGACCTGATGCTTGGAACAGAAAGACCTTTGAAGCTAGAGACTGGAAGAGTTAGGGCCCCTCTGCATATTCTTCTACCTATTTGCTCTTTTTGTATATGATCTCTATAGCAGGGTGGCTTCAGATAGCTGGACTTCTCACATGGTGACTCAGTGCTCCAGAAGCATGTGGTCTGAGAGAGTGCCTCGTAGGAAGAGACAGGCAGGGTGAAGGGGAACTAGGTAGTGGTATATGCGTGCAGTGCAAACGTGTGTGCAGGTGAAGAGTTACATATTTATAGTAGGTGGGCAAGGGAGCCATGATTTCAGGATTTCAGGAGTTCTTCATTTAACTTTAGCCAGAGACAAAGAGGTTATTCAGTGTTTCTTATTGGAATATGGATTGTATACCATAGAGAAGAATTACATAAAAGATACCAACTTCAACTATATGATTGAATCTAACTTTACCACAAAGAATTGCAATGCATCTTTCAGCAATGTTCAGTAGTCTCTGAAGGTCAGGGATCACATTCATAGAAGAATTAGATTTGTGTAGTTGCCATTTTCCCATAATCAAAGGCAGAAGACTGGTGTCCCAGACCTCATGCTTGGTAAACTGTGATCTTGGGCAAATATGTAACCTCCTTCCTCATTGAGCTATTTATTTCTCTAACTTCACTTCCTTTGATATATTCCTCAAGCTTCACTCTCCCAAATTTTGGATTACTTGCTTTTTCCCAAAGCATAGAACTGTTTTAAGACTCCCTAGTTTGCATGTAGTGGTCTTTCTGTTTGAGACACTGCACTTCCCCACTTCTGTCTCCTGCAGGTGCCCCTTCCCCTATCTTTCAGCTTCTCAGTAAAACTGTCAGATTCTACCCCTGGCAGAAACCACCCTCTGAATTCTCCCAGCACCCTGCATGTATCTGTATCATCATCCAAGTCTTGTTGTTTTCACTACTAGACCAAGAGTCTCTTAAGGAAAGATTTATGCCTTGTTGATATCTGCTGTGTCTGCCAAGAGCATGATGTCTGACATACAATAATCTATCAGTAAATAGTTATTGTGCTTCAGTGAATAAATAAATCCATGAAGGCAGGAAAAAATATTTTAAAATGTGAACTGTCCATTCTTTGGCTTGATTGGATGGTACACATGGGACCTTCAAAGGACATTAGCTAAATTATCTTTTCATGATCATCAAGTTGTCAAGACTGAAAAAATGAACAATAAGAAACAATTTTATTGTCTCTGGATAATAGCAAAAGCCTTAGACTTTTGAGTCTATTGTGTTCTTTCTCACTGAGAATCCTGTGCAAAGATGAAGTTGAGCTTAGAAAGCTCCAATTTTTATCTCTTTGTATCAAGAGTATAGCTCCTTCTACTCTTCATCTATTATGAGTGGCGGACACCTTTTCTTGCTCCAAAAAGAACTGCAGGCAAATTCATTCCTGGTGGGCGGTGGATGCCTATCAAGTGAAGGTCAATAGCAATCTGACTCTCATCTCACACTATCTCACAGGGACAGGGACAAACAGGACTTGAGGCCAGGCCTTGTTGCTTTCCCACTCCAGCAAGAGACTGAGCTAAAATATGGACCTGTGGCTGCATAGATACCACTGAGACCTTGCCCCTGTTATTAGCCAGCAACTTGATTTCACTTTTCTGAGTTCCTGTTTCTCCACTATAATTTGAAGATTGTGACCTCATAATGCTCAGCTCAAAAAATGGGAACTCTTCTGAAGATTGAAAAAAACCCTCAGCAAAATCACCCAGCCTGTTCTCTAACGTACAGTAGGTGATCACAGATGTTCATCTTTTCCCTTCTCCCACTGGACCCTCCTAAGAAGAAAATATTCTGGCCATCCATGATAAAGAGGTCATTACTGGCTCCTTTTTTCTGCTTAGTAAGGATAGGGTAGGGCTCCGGTATCTCGTGTGTATTTCTCTGGCTTGCATACCCAGGCACACCCATCTACCAGGCTTTGTTTCCTTAACCTCAAGTTATGTAATGAGTAGGTGTAGGGCCCTGGATCCATTTCCACAGGGACCCGTTTCAAAATCCCCGCTGATTGCTCTATGTTGAATGTGTGTATGAAAGAGAAAGGCCCACACATGTTTCCCACTTGAACATCCCGGCCTGAATTAGGTCATGCAATCATTGCATTTTTCACTATTTCACAAGCTGCTGTGATGGCACAAAGAATAAGGCAAGAGCAGGGAGTTGCTTAACCTTGCTCTGTATTTACACACACACGTCGGCAGGGAAACCGTGACTCATTCCCCTCACTGGAATACAGCGGGGAGGCCGGCTCTTAATGACTCTATTTTAAAAGACTACTTTCCCTCACCTTCAGCTAAATCCTCTACAGCTGAACTTAACCTCTGGAAGTACAGGACAAGTTAGGAAGAGCATTAACCTGTTCTGACCCCTAGGGTACCATTGGGTAACATTTAGGGAATACACAGGCAGTATCCAAGGAACCCTCCCCCAAAACTGTGGGAAGTGAAATCGACAGAAGCTGATGACTCAAAGATTGATGACAGTGTCCTATAGAAGTTTCTACCTACTGTGTGCCAGGTGCTTTGTCTACATTTTCTCTAATCCCCATGTCAACCTAGCTCATCTTGTAACTGATGCAAATCTGGCAAACTCAGCAGTGGCCACAAGACTGGAAAAGGTCAGTTTTCATGTCAATCCCTAAGAAAGGCAATCCCAAAGAATGCTCAAACTACCGCACAATTGCACTCATCTCACATGCTAGTAAAGTAATGATCAAAATTCTCCAAGCCAGGCTTCAGCAATATGTGAACCGTGAACTTCCTGATGTTTAAACTGGTTCTAGAAAAGGCAGAGGAACCAGAAATCAAATTGCCAACATCCACTGGATCATTGAAAAAGCAAGAGAGTTCCAGAAAAACATCTATTTCTGCTTTATTGACTATGCTGAAGCCTCTGACTGTGTGGATCACAATAAACTGTGGAAAATTCTGAAGGAGATGGGAATACCAGACCACCTGACCTGCCTCTTGAGAAACCTATATGCAGGTCAGGAAGCAACAGTTAGAACTGGACATGGAACAACAGATTGGTTCCAAATAGGAAAAGGAGTACATCAAGGCTGTATATTGTCACCCTGCTTATTTAACTTAAATGCAGAGTACATCATAAGAAACGCTTGGCTGGAAGAAGCACAAGCTGGAATCAAGTTTGCCGGGAGAAATATCAATAACCTCGGATATGCAGATGACACCACCCTTATGGCAGAACGTGAAGAGGAACTAAAAAGCCTTTTGATGAACGTGAAAGCGGAGAGTGAAAAAGTTGGCTTAAAGCTCAACATTCAGAAGAATAAGATCATGGCATCTGGTCCCATCACTTCATGGGAAATAGATGGGGAAACAGTGGAAACAGTGTCAGACTTTATTTTTTTGGGTTCCAAAGTCACTGAGATGGTGATTGCAGCCATGAAATTAAAAGACACTTACTCCTTGGAAGGAAAATTATCACCGATCTGGATAGCATATTAAAAAGCAGAGACATTACTTTGCCAACAAATGTTCATTTAGTCAAGGCTATGGTTTTTTTGGTGGTCATGTATGGATGTGAGAGTTGGACTGTGAAGAAAGCTGAGCATGAAGAATTGATGCTTTTGAACTGTGGTGTTGGAGAAGACTCTTGAGAGTCCCTTGGACTGCAAGGAGATCCAACCAGTCCATCGTAAAGGAGATCAGTCCAGGGTGTTCATTGGAAGGGCTGATGATGAAGCTGAAACTCCAGTACTTTGGCCACCTGATGTGAAGAGTTGACTCATTGGAAAAGACCCTGATGCTGGGAGGGATTGGAGGCAGGAGGAGAAGGGGACGACAGAGGATGAGATGGCTGGATGGCATCACCGACTTGATGGAGATGGGTTTGAGTAAACTCCGGGAGTTGGTGATGGACAGGGAGGCCTGGCGTGCTGCGATTCATGGGGTCGCAAAGAGTCGGACACGACTGAGCGACTGAACTGAAGTGACTCAGTGCACATGTGCAGACACACACACAGCGTGTATATGTCAATACTAATCTCTCAGTTCATCCCACCCTCTCCTTCCCTCAAGTGTTAAATTCTGAGTGTAGCAATAGATCATTTGTTCTCAGCCTAACACTTTGTTTATTCTCCACCACTGAAGTTACACATCACAAAACCATATGGGTTTGTCTTCCTCATTATAATTTGAGCTTCCTGAGAGCAGGTATTGTAACTCCAAGCACACTGCTGTATTCCTGAGCAGTAGATTGTATTTTACAAAGATGGCTGCAATGATAGCTCCTATTTCAAGCACTCTTCCAGAACCTTACCCCTTCCAGAGCTGGATTCCCTGTCTCGTCCCTTTGGACCTGGATGGAACTTTGTGACTCTCTCAAACAATAGACCTGAAAGGATGCTCTGTTACTTTCAAGGGTAGGTCATCAAGATACCACGCACTGTTGCTTCTTTTCTTCAGACACTTGTTCTTGGAATCCAGTCCCTGTACTGTGGGGACACTGAAGCCCTCTGTAGAAATGCCACAGGGAGAGGAAGTGAGGGCCCCAGCCCAGAGCTGGAGCCGAGCTCCCAGAGAACAGCCAGTGCTCACTAGCCACGTGAGTGGACCATCCTGGAAATCGATCTCCCAGCCCCAGCTGAGTTTCCCAAGCCAACATCCCCTTGATCAGAGGCGAGCCACCCCTCCTGAGCTCGGCTCAAATTGCAGTTCTAGGAGGAAGATAAATGACTGTGATTGCTTTAAGCCACTAGGTTTTAGGATAATCTGCTATGCAGCAGTATGTAATGGGGGCATCCAGCACAGGATATCTGAGATATCACAGACATTTGACAAGTATTTGTAAACTGGCCAATGATTCTAGTTTCCTTATACAGCTGCTTTCTGGGCACATTAATACACTTGTTCTTCTTTAAACAAATCTTGAACTCATCTGACTTGAGATTTGTGTTCAAGCTATTCCTTCTGCTGTTTATTGCCTCCCTGCTTTCCTTCTACATTTGCCTGTTCACATATTATACTTCTGAAAAAAATTCAGTTGGATATTCCTTCCTTTATTCCCTCCCCTCCATCCTTTTAATAAATATATCATGAATGTCATATCAGGATATGGAGCAATATGGACCAAATCCCCACCCCCTTGGAGATTTACATTTCAATGGGGGGTCCAGTCAATCAATAAATATGTAATTAAAAATTATAGCATATGATTCATGTCTTAAAGGAATTAGATAGTGTGCAGTAACAGAAAATGATGGTGGGTGTGGGAGGGGTAGAAATGAGGTTCTATTTTAGATGGAGGGTTTAGGGAAGGTCTCTCTAAGGAGATGACATTTGAGATCAGAACAATAAGAGGAAAGAAGTCCAGAAGAAAAGACCATGGCAGCCTGGGCAGAGAAAACAAGTGCTAAGCCATGAGATGGGATAGAGAATGTTTCCTGTTGGATAAAATAAAGGTGGTATTTATGGCTTCTGCCTAATGACTGGAGAGAAGACACTGACTAGAAGAAGTGGGAAAGCTAAGCAGGCCCCAGATATTTTTGCTTAGCATCATGGAAAGGAATTTAGAATTCTAAATACATACGCTAAGTTGATTCAGTCATGTCCAATTCTTTGCGATCCTATGGACTGTAGTCTACCAGATCCTCTGTCCATGGGATTCTCCAGGCAAGAACACTGGAGTAGGTTGCCATTTTCTCCTCCGGGGGATCTTCCCAACCCAGGGATCAAATCCATGTCTTGTATGTCTCTTGCATTGGCAGGCGGGTTCTTTACATCTACCTGGGAAGCTCAATTCTAAATACAAAGGATAATTATTGAAAGACTGTCAAGTGGGAGACTGCCAGCGTCTGCTTTGGATTTTAAGCTTACTGCTGCTGCTATGCAGAGAATGGGTTTAGGTCGGCTGGAAAAGGTGCAGGGGTCAGTAGGGGAACCTAAGCAGACATGAGACAGTGGTGCCTTGGGTTAGGGTGGTAGCAGTAGACAGAGAAAAAGGACGTTTTGGGATAAAATCTGTGACTCTAACATACAGGATTTGTTGGCGACTTAGACGGGAGCTGAAGGGAAAGGAGGACTTCTGGCTTCGGTAAGAGGTTGGAACAAGGCAGTGGGGAGCCCTGGGAGGATTAGCAAGGCAGTGTGCACTCTCCTTTCTTTCTCAGGTTACTCTAGATGCCTCCTCATGGGGTTAGTCTCTCCTCTGCGTATTTAATCCTGGTTTTGACTCTTCCAGGGGACGTAGCACCAGGTATGGGTTAAAAGCATAAGGAATTTTGAGGGCTGAACTGATGTGGGTTAGTTTGGGTTCCACCTCTGCTCATATGAGGCGTAAGTGTTGGAGAAGCCCATTCATCTCTGTGGCCTCAGCTTCTTCAAAGGCGGGTAGCGTCTATGTTACAGGCTTTTTGGGTTCATTAAATGAAACCCTGGAAGAGAAAGATATACATTAGGAAGTTTAGGGAGAAGACCGAGCCTTCCTTTAACTTTAAATTCTCGTAATAATTAATTCTAACATATATGGAGCACCTACCATGTGTCTGAAACAACTGTGTGATTTAACTGCTTGTATCATCCTCCTTTACAAGTAAATACACACAGGCTAGGGCTTCCCAGGTGGTTCAGTGGTAAAGAATCCACCTGCAAATTCAGGAGATGCGAGTTCAATCCCTTGGTCAGGAAGATCCCCTGGGGGAGGGCATGGCAATCCACCCCAGTATTCTTGCCTGGAGAATCACATGGATGGAGGAGCCCGACGGGCTACAGTCCATAGTGGTCTCAAAGAGTCGGACACGACTAAGCGACTGACGCACTAGGCGTGCACACACACAGGCACAAAGAGCTTAAAAATTTACTCGAGGCCATACTGTAACACTTGTATAGATTTGTGCTTCTGTATCCCCATTTCTCCCCGTTTTTCTCAGACAGCAGGGAGTGTATGTGTTTTGCTCACAACTCTCTTCCCTGTCCCCAGCACATTGCAGAAAATGATTTCACGTACACTGAGTGGGTGAACTTTCAGGCATTGAGTCGTGTGTCAAAGTCTGGGTCTTGACAAGACAGAAGTCAGAGTTCTGGGGCACTGTTTTTACTTGAGTAGGCCCACCCAGTTGAGCTGGGAGAGTCCTGAGCTAGACTGGCTCGGAAGGCTGGTGAGACCCAGGAGGAGATCCGATCCGCACAGGTCAGGGCCGGCTGCCGAGTCCGCTGCAGGGCGGTGGTGAGGCCCGTCCAGTGTGTTTGGTTTCAGAAGCGCAGCAGTGGCACAGCGCAGCCTTATCAACAAGACGACGCAGGGGACGGCGCGTTCTGACTACCCAGGAGGACTGACAGCGCCTTTGTTTAACCCCGTTAAAGTCTCCGTAAAATGCGGTGGCTGCTGCGCCCTGGTCACCTGTGCGGTGAACACGATTTGTGTCTTGAAGTTGAAAAGCTGCTGAGCCTCCGATCTTACAGTGGGGGCTGTGCTTTATTCTAAACTTGATTACTTTGGAGGGGAGCATGTAGAGGAGATTGGGGTAAACATACTCTGAGGTGAGGTGCTACCTTGAGATGCTCACTTTAAAATCACGTAGTGATAGGGACTCATGTTCCTGCAGAACTGACACTGCCCCTAAAAAAAAGAGTGATGGAAAAAGGGAAAATTAGTGAAGGATTCTGGTCAAAGTCTTAAGGCTTCCTGTAAACAGCAGCTTAATTTCTCCCATAAGAAGACCATAAAATGATGTTTACTTATCAGAGCTGCGCTTGCTCTGTGTGGTTTGGTACATGTAGCCCCCACCCCCACCCCCACTGGTCTGCCGAGTAAGAAAGAAGAAAAAGGCAGGGAGCAGTCCTGGGTGCGGGAAGAGTTGAGAAGGGATTGCTTTATATCCTTTAAAGGGAGTCTTGAGTGGATTTACCCAGAGAGCACAGTGCACTGTGACAGAAGGGGACATGATGTGACTTCAGCAGGCACACGGAGAAGGTCCTTCTGCCAAAAATAGACCCACCTGCTTGTGAATGTCTGGCATTCCTCTGACTGGGGACAGTGCCAGAAAGGCCAGCTGTTCCCTCAGACACTCCTCCCACGGGCTGGCTGAGACCTGACATTCCAGCCTTGAGCTTAAGGCTAAATTTTCCTCCACAATCTACTGCAAAGCACGTGTTCCCCTCTCCACCCCCCTCAGCTCTAAAATAAAGGTGTTAATAGCTATTTACAACACAGTGTGAATTGTATAGATTTGAGCAAAGAGCAGAAACTATGAAGCAGGAGAATCCTTGGTCTGCTCCTCCCCACTTAACTCTTGTGACTCTGGTCAAATCCTCAACTGCTTAAGCAATTGTCTGCTCTTCTGTAAAACAAGACTAAGCCAAAGCACGGGGCTTCTCAGATGGCACAGCGGTAAAGAATCCACCTGCCAGTGAAGGAGACACCAGACGCGCAGGTTTGATCCCTGGGCTGGGAAGACCCCCTGGAGGAGGATTCTTGCCTGGGAAATCCCATGGACAGAGGAACCTGGTGGAATACAGTTCATGAGGTCACAAAGAGTTGGACACAAACTGACAGATTGAGCACACTCACAGAAGGCAAAGCAACTGGATTCTTCGAAGGGTAAAATAGACAAACGTAGAAAACTAACCAGCAAAAGGCTAGACATGACCTGGATGTCTATCAAAGGGAGGCGAGGCAAATAAAGCTTGGAGCAGCCACGCAATGCCATGTTATGCATCTGTGAAAGGGAACCAGGAAGCCCTCTACACCCCAACGTACAGTGGGCTGGGGCATATTTTTAAGTAACAAAAACAAAATGCATCATGGAATTTGCACAATGTTGTAGTTTAGATAAGAAAGGAGAAGACATAGTAAATACACACTTATGTATAATTTCTGTAGCTGGATAAACCAAAAATTAATTTAAAAATGGGATGGAGGGAACAAGGAAGTAGAGGATATGAAAAAGATATAGATTTCTTTATGAAACAATTTGTTCTTTGACTTTGGAATCATGTAAATATTTCACCCAATTAAAAGCAAAGAGAAAATCACACCAAAACACAAGTCCTAAAACTTTAAAATAAACGGGAAAAAATGAACCTAACTTTATATTAATTCTCTGGCATAGTAATCTCAAGAACTATAGCAAATGATTTTGAAACACATATTTAGACTGTACATCCTTAGGGAGATATATTCTAAGGACAAAAAGAAGTAAAAGATCTCTTACACAAATAAACGTTTTTACAAACCATACAGACTCACAGACACAGAGAACTGGCTTGTGGTTGCCAAGGGGGTGGGGGTTCATATAAGTGTGTTAAGTCAACAGGCATCCACCTTAAATTTATACAGTGTTATATGTCAGTGAAATCTCCACAAAGCTGGATAAAAAAATCCCCTCCATTCTGATGATTCCATTCCAGTCATCAATATCTGACAAAGCCATTAAGTGAAGACCTTTGAGGAATTTTATGATGGAAGTAGGCATGTGATGTTCAAAATAAAACAAATAGCAGATTCCACATATAAGCGTTAACATACGATATTTTCCTCCTGGTTCAGGTTGGTGCTCCGAGGTGACTTAGATGGGTGAGATGCGGGGTGGGTGAGAGGGAGGGCCAAGAGAGAGGATATACGTGCACCTACAGCTGATTCACATCACTGTACGACAGAAAGTAACACAACATTGTCAAGCAACTATGCACCCCCCAAACAAACAAACAAACAAACGAACAAACAGCAGGCCGTTTTTTGCAAGTGACAAGGCTGTAGCACAGAAAAGGCTCCCTCCACGAACGCAGATGTGAGCTGCCCACGACCGTGGATGGAGGCAGAGCGCAGTGGCAGACTTGGGAGTTTGGTGGCGGGTAGGATCCACGTCTCTCCACCTCCCACTCTTCTGATTCTCCCTGCCGCTGAACTGCACGGGCCTGGCTTCAGGACGGAGAGGGACGGGTGCCTGGGCTGAGCGCAGAGCCCTCAGCGGGTGGCGCTGTCTCTCCTGCTCCACACCCTGCCCTGGCGGAGGAGAAAGTCTTGGCCTCGGACCTGGCATTTCTCCACCTCCCTCCTTAGTAGCTGTGGGGCCCTCGGTCTGTAAGCCTTGGCTTCCTCTACTGTGGAAGGAGGGTGATAAGATGGTGTCCTTGGGAGACTCAGGTGCCGTGATAATTCAAGCACCCGGCACAGCCAACGCCCGGAGAGCTCCACCCAAGGCCACAGACGCCGCGGGTCTCTGCACCCAGGGGTGTGTCCTTCCTCCTGCAGAGGCTCGGTCTGCAGCTCCTTTCTCACTCAGGAAGATTGTGATTAGAGTTGAACGCTGACTAAGACTGGCTGAGTGAAGTCGCAGTTACCAATTTTGCTCTTTTAGATAAATCAGTTTTTCTTTTTTAACACTGGCTGCTTTACTTCTTCAAAGGGGCCTGAGTTTTATTAGTTTCAGTGTTATACTTTTGAAAATGTCGCTCTTCTCTTGGCCATTGCCCTTGGCTCCACACAAAGGGAGCGCATGTAAGTCCTGCTCAGTTTACACCTGGCAGATGTTACTCAGGTGAAACTTACACCAAATGTATCCTTGATTTGTCTAAAATACTTGCCTCATCTTAAATCAGAGGCATGATGACCTGCAAGACCATAGTTGCTGCAATATGTTTTTTTATACCTCTGATGTCACTTAAATTATGGGCTTCCCAGGTGGTACAGTGGTAAAGAATCTGCCTGCCAATGCAGGAGACACAGGAGACGTGGGTTCCATCCCTGGGTGAAGAAGATTCCCCTGGAGGGGGAAATGGCAACCCACTCCAGTACTCTTGCCTGGAGAATCCTGTGCACAAAAGAACCTGGCAGGCTACAGTCCAGGGGTTTGGAAAAGAGTTGGACAGGACTGAGTGACTGAGTAAGCTCAGAACATCACTTTAATAGGCTTGTGATACAGCAAGGAGGAGCACAGACAGTGTCCCGTTCTTCAGGGAGTATTGTTCTATTGTTCTTCATTCCCACTTGCTGAACACCCAGAGGCAGTTTCTCCAAGTGGCCATCAGATAGCGAACTGTTGAAAGGCTCTTTCACAGTGCTTTCTCATCTTCCACCGTGTAAACTGCCTTCCTTTCCCAAGTGCGGTCCTGCTCTGCCTTAAAAAAAACAAAAACAAGCAAAACAAACAAAAAAAAAACCAAAAAACAACAAAAAACAAACAGAAAAACGCAGCCTGGACTACACGGTTAGTTTTCCACTGCTGGCATCTAACGGTAATATGTGGTAATGCATGAGGAAGTGAGGACCTGGGTTTTGCTTTGTTTTGTTTCTGTTCCATGGAATACAGGTAGACCTAGGCTTACATCTGGGAGCCAGCTCTTGTGGGGGTCGGTAGCCTAGTTGGAATTATTTAATTTGTTTTACCCTATCGGGGAATTGGTTCGTCTGTATGCATCGATGCTGGAATCTGGTTGTGCCGTTTCTATTAGAGTTTGTCTGCGTATTTTGTGTTTTGTGGTTATAAAGCTCACAAAAATAGGAAATATTTCCTCTACCCTGAAAGAAATATCTTTGGGGTGCACATCAGATATATTAAGATCAGAAGAGCAATGGCACCGGAATGGCTCACAAACAATCTGGTCATTAGAAGTGCTTTACAAAGGAGAGGAACACTCTGATCATGAACATCCTGGGGGAGGGGGGTGCTCACTTGGACTGGAGGTGTCCAATTCTAATTTCCCCTACAGGAGCACTGGAGAAGGCTGGCAACTCTCTCCAGTGTTCTTGCCTGGAGAATTTCATGGACAGAGGAGCCTGGCAGGCTACAGTCCATGAGGTCGCAGAGTCAGACAGGACTAAACGACTAACACTTTACTTCATATATATATGTGTGCGTGTGTGTGTGTGCGTATGTGTGTGAATTTTCCACAGTTTGTTGTGATCTACACAAAGTCTTTGGCATAATCAATAAAGCAGAAGTAGATGTTTTTCTAGAATTCTGTTATTTTTTCTATGATCCAGCAGGTGTTGGCAATTAGATCTCTGGTTCCTCTACCTTTTCCAGACTCTGCTTGACCATCTGGACATTCATGGTTCACGTACTGTTGAAGCATGGCTTAGAGAATTTTGAGCATTACTTTGCTAGCATGTGAAATGAGTGCAATTGTGATGGGATTCCAGTTGAGTTATTTCAAATCCTAAAAGATGACGCTGTGAAAGTGCTGCACTCAATATGTCAGCAAATTTGGAAAACTCAGCAGGGGTCACAGGACTGGAAAAGGTCAGTTTTCATTCCAATCTCAAAGAAAGGCAATGCCAAAGAATGCTTAAACTACTGCAGACTTGGACACGACTGAGCGACTGCACTGCACTGCACTGAACTGAACATTCTTTGGCATTTTCTAACACCCTGGGTGCCTACCTGGAGCCTGGGCCTAGGGACCTCAACTGGCATTTTTCGCCTGGGGAGCCCTAACGTGGGGCGGCCCTGCACCTGCTTCCAAAGGCCTCCCATGGCTGTTTGCTTCTTCTGCCAGAGCTAGCTTTTCTCCCCGCTCCGGAACTGGGCACGCCAGGGGCTGGCCTGCCACCACTCGCCGGGGACACATGGGAGGTGCCAGGTGGCTCGGCCAGGTGACCCCAGCATGGCACCCGGCCCCCTCAGACACACTCCCACAGCCTCATTCCCCATGGGCAGGAACGTGATGACCTAGGAATGTGTTTGTAAGGCTTGCAGACCGCAGGCAGACACCCGGGCCTGACTCAGGAATTGAGGCCCTGAGAGCAGGCCCGGAGGTCTGGCGTCTGAGGAGCCACACACTGGCTGCGTGACAGAGGCCTGAAAACCGACGCTCTGGGGCTGCCTTTCCTGCCTCCCAGGAAGATAGCATCCCCAGCCTCCTGCGGGTTGAGAGTCACCCCCAGCTGGGAGGTCATTTTGCAGTGTCATTGGCCCCTGGGGCCCCGCGCCCAGGGAGGGCTCCCACACTCCCAGGGAATGTCCAGCCAACCTCCACATGGCTGCTCCGTCACGTTTGCTCTGGAGGAGAGAGCTCTCGAGCCTAGGCCTGTCTGCACTGTGCTTGGCTCCTGCGGGCAGGACACCCTGGGCGCCCACCTGGAGCCTGGACCTGGGGCCCAAACTGGCTTTTTTTGGCAGGGGAGCCCTAATGCAGGGTGGTCCAGAAGCTGCTTCCAAAGGCCTCCCACGGCTGTTTGCTTCCTTCTGCCAGAGCTAGCTTTGCTACCTGCTTCGGTTTTTCGCAAGCTAGGTGCCAGGCCACCACTCTTCGCCGGGGTCCCGTTGGAAGTGCCAGGTGCCCTTGGCCATGTGACCCCAGAATGGCACCCGGCCCCCTCAGACACACTCCCGCAGGCTCCTTCCCCATGGGCAGTGCTGTGCTGACCTAGAAATGTGTTTGCAAGGCTGGGAAGGTGCAGGGTGACACATGGCCCTTACTTGGGAATTGAGGCCCTTGGAGCAGGCTTGGAGGTCCGACCTCTGAGGAGCCAAACCCCTGCTTCGAGGAGAGCCCTGAAAACACATTCTGTCGCCTGCCTTTACTTCCTCCAAGATCTATAGCTTTCCCAGTCTCTTGCGTGCTGAGAGTCACAGAGGGCTGGAACGCACTTGCTTTGTCATTATTCAGTGGCAATAGCCCCTGAAGCCCTGCGCCTAGGTCGGGCTCCCACACTCACAGGGAAATCAAAGTGACATCCAAATGAGTCAGCTCTTCACATCAAGTGGCCGAAGTATTGGAGTTTCAGGTTCATATTAGTCCTTCCAATGTATATTCAGGCCTGATTTCCTTTAGGATGGAGTGGTTGGGTCTCCTTGTAGTCTAAGTGACCTTCGAGCGTGTTCTCCAACACTACAGTTCAAAAGCATCAAATCTTTGGCGGTCAACTTTCTTTATAGTCCAACTGTCACAGCCATACACGACACATGGATAAACCATAGCCTTGACTAGACGGACCTTTGTTGGCACAGTAACGTCTCTGCTTTTTAATATGCTATCTAGTTTGGTCATCACTTCCTTTCCAAGTTGTAAGCGTCTTTTCGGAGAAGGCAATGCCAACCCACTCCAGTACTCTTGCCTGGAAAATCCGATGGACGGAGGAGCCTGGTAGGCTGCAGTCCATGGGGTCGCTAAGAGTCGGACTCGACTGAGTGACTTCACTTTCACTTTTCACTTTCATGCATTGGAGAAGGAAATGGCAACCCACTCCAGTGTTCTTGCCTGGAGAATCCCAGGGACGGCAGAGCCTGGTGGGCTGCCGTCTATGGGGTCGCACAGAGTCAGACACGATTGAAGTGACTTAGCAGCAGCAGTAGCAAGCATCTTTTAATTTCATGACTGCAGTCACTATCTGCAGTGATTTCCGAGCCCCCCAAAATAAAGTCTGCTGCTGTTTCCCCTGTTTTCCCATCTATTTGCCATGAAGTGATGAGGCCAGATGCAATTATCTTCGTCTTCTGAATGTTGATCTTTAAGGTAGCTTTTACACTCTCTTCTTTCACTTTCATCAAGAGGCTCTTTAGTTCTTCTTCCCTTTCTGCCATAAGGGTGGTGTCATCTGTATATCTGAGGTTATTGATAGTTCTCTTGGCAATCTTGATTCCAGCTTGGGCTTCATCCAGCCCAGCGTTTCTCACCATGTACTCTGCATATAAGTTAAATAAGCAGGGTGACAATATACAGCCTTGACATACTCCTTTTCCTATTTGGAAACAGTCTGTTGTTCCATGTCCTGCGACCCCATGGACCGCAGGATGCCAGGCTTCACTCCCGGGGCTTGCTCAAATTCACATCCATCGAGTCAGTGATGCCATCCAACCATCTTATCCTCTGTTGTCCCCTTCTCCTCTGCCTTCAATCGAGACTATTATAGACAGACATTTTAAAGTATAATTATTTTTAATAGCTTGTCTAAAAGCTCATATTGCATTTACATTTTTTAGGAGTTTTTTGTTTTTAGAGGTACTTTCTTTGTTGACAAGCTTGTGACAGATATAACAATATAGCAATAATTAACTTATAATAAACCTAGGCACTATGAAAAGTTTATGCTTAATGCTAATGACTCAGACATGTCTATATTAGAGTAGTGGAAAAAAATACTAGATATTTAATATTGACTATTTCCCAGTTCACATGAATCTAAAATTCATTCAGGTCAATTTTTTCTTGTGTTTAGAACTGTTTGATTTGTAAGGGCTTTCTTTTCTTTAGATTATTTAAATAAGAACTCACTTACAACTTCAGCAATATTATAAAAAAACAGAAGACTCACACTGAGACATACATAAATCCACAGAGACAGACAGACAGAGATCTTTTAGTTTTCCGTCTAAGATTTAAAATATCTCTTTGACCTCCTTTTTTTTTGGCGGCGGGGGGGGGGGGGGGGGAGGGCTTGAAGATTTCATTTGCCTAAGGCTGAGGTCTCAGGCAAAGTGGGCAGTGTTTTTCAAGGAAAGGGTTAACGTCAAGCTTTGCCCTAGGCAGGCCTTTTTAACAAGCTAATTGTTTTTAATTGCATATGCAAAAGAACCAGCTTTACAGTTTCCAAGAAAATTTTTTTTATTTTAACCAATTTTCTCTGGTTCTATAGAATATCATGGCCATTCTAGGTCAGGCCATCTTTCCTTTCTGTAGTCATAGTTTTATCCCTGAATAATAGACAGATCAGCTGATAAAGAACGTGGGTTGTCTCAGTGGGGTGGATTTGCTCCTGGATGGATTTCACCTGGTGGCAGTATCCATGCCCCGTGGGCCTCTCCTGGAAGTGGGCGTATGGGCGGAGCACACCTGGCCGGAGTTGGGGGCGGAGCACGCCTCCTAGGAGATCCTAGGCAGTGGGTCCCAGGTCTCAGGGGGTCTCCACTGCGGCTGGGAACGCCCATTTCGTGGGCTCCTGGGTCCCCATCAATCGGCGTTCAGTGAGCGGAGCGGAGGGGTGAGGACCACAGGTAAGGGAACTGGGGCTCGGTGGCGCAGGATGGAGCAGGGAGCCACGTATTCCACCCTCTCTGTTGGCACAGTCTCGGAGCCCCCTAACCTGGTGGTCGCAGAAAGGCCTCGTCATTGGGGTCAAGGACTTTACCCCTTTGCAAAACCTCAGACCTGTGCGGTTTTCCCAAGCAGTCTAGTGCCTGCAGCGAGGTCCCGAAGAAGTCCAAGGGATTTATCCTGCCTGGTGATTTCACCTGCTGGGATGCCACAACCCTTACTCTGGCCGGCTGGCCCAGCCCTGCTACTGGCAGTTTGCAGCCCTGCGGGCCCTTGACCACCTGCTGGGATGGGAAAGGGAAGGGTCCAGGAATTGCACCCTAGAAACTTAGTAGGGTGCATGGATATAAAAACCTGGTGGCCACCCAGGCGGACAAGAAGGGAGGAGGGCACGTTGCTGCCCTTTCATGGTGAAATCTGTGGCTGTCCTGCTGAGAGGGGGCCTTTCCATGGGGACCCTGTGCAATAAGTGTGGTGTTTTGAAACTGGATAATTAGAACATGTAAAATTTTTAAATTATGTGGTGCTTTAATTAAAAAAAAAAGCTCCAAGTTTTCTGCAAATTGCGGTCTAAAAATTGAAGGCCTATTTTCCTTCCACTGTGGTATTCTATGAAGAAATGTGCGTTTTTTAAAGAAGAGTCAGAAAAGTGAGGGAAACAGAAAACCCAGAGGAGGCCATGTAGTTTGGTGAAGGTCTTAGGAGGTCACTTGTAAATGCTGCTGGCTGTCGGGAGGCAGTCTCTTCCTGTGGCTGATGGGCACAGAGCTCTGCAGGCTTGTCCTTTGCGTGGATGTTCTTGTTTGTGGAAATCCAGCTCAGAGCCATCTCCTGATGTGTAAGAATTTCCCAGACTAGACTCCTAGGCAAATCCCTTAGGGCCACGGACTCCTTCCTTCATTCTATTTGTCTATTTGACTGAAAAGCAGCAATGACCTATTTTTCTTTAAATCTGGTCTATCATCCAGGCCTTGGAGTAATATTTCCCATCCCTCTCAATAGGCTTGGGTTCCAGGAATGAATTATAGTCAGTGGTCCATGATTTTACAGATGAGGAAACTGAGACCCTGAGAGCATGGAGGACTGTCCAAGGGAGAATGGGATATCCTTCCAGGAACCCTGGCTCCTGGGTTTTTAATGAGCTTGCTACCCAGCCTGGTCATTAATTGGCAAGTGTTGACATTGAGAATAAACTATTGGTGGAAGTGTAAAAGCCTTTTTTAAAGAATGTGCCTGCCAGCTGTGCATCTTATGGAGTATCTTCGTTATACTCTCCAACCCTTGGAAAGTGGTGGGCACAGGGCGGATGCCTCATCATTTTTATTGACTAAGTTCAATTTCACACAGTTATATCCCTAGTGTCAGCAACACTATTAGGTATGTTAGAACAGTGATCATCACAGTTGGTACTTCACAGATCAGTAAAGAAAGAAAACTTTTTCTTAGTAAGACTGTGACAGAATTGCTAAGTTTTAAGTTTATTCCACAAGGATATTAAAAAAAAAAATGAAACAAGTCTCTCTAATCATCACCAAGGCTATTGGAGATCTGTTGAGGACCCCACACAAGGGAGGTTCTACCTCTTGGGACACCCCTGCTTCAGCATCTCCCTAAGCCAGCAACCTGGGACAGCTGAGTACACTTGAAGTTCCTTCCTTGACCTTGGGAATTTTTTTGGAAGACAATTTTTTTGACAGACAGGGGTGGGGGAAGGTTAGGGGATGTTTCAAGTGCAGTCCATTTATTGTGCACTCTATTTCTCTTTCTGTTCCCTGGTGGCTCAGTTGGTAAAGAGTCTGCCTGCAATACGGGAGACCCGGGTTCATCCCTGGGTCGGGAAGATCTCCTGGAAAAGGAAATGACAGCCCACTCCAGTTTTCTTGCCTGAAGAATTCAATGGACTGAGGAGCCTGGTGGGCTACAGTCCATAGGGTCACAAAGGGTTGGACACGGCTGAGTGGCCAAACACCTATTTCTATTATTATTTCATCAGCTCCACCTCAGACCATCAGGCATTTGATGCTAGAGGTTGGGGGCCCCTGCTTTAGTTCCCTCTTTCATCTTCTACACAGCTCTAGTGTGCTTCCTCCTCTTCCACCTGCAGAACTACCTGCTGGGCTTCTCTGAATGTGACTAAGAATCTCCTTCCCTCACTTCCTTTTCTCTGAGCCCGTTCTCCTAGCTAGGTTTTCCTGATCTCCATTTAGGATCTTTTGCCCCAGGTGGTGCTAGTGGTAAAGAACCTACCTGCCAATGTAGGGATTCGACCCCTGGGTTGGGAAGATCCCCTGGAGGAGGGCACGGCAATCCACTCCAGTATTCTTGCCTGGAAAATTCCCATGGACAGAGGAGCCTGGAGGGCTCTGACAGTCAGACGTGACTGAAGCAACTTAGCCCAGCATACCAGAGGACCTTTGAACTGCAGACTCATGTGATTGTTTTGGCTCCTTGGAGTCCCTTGTCATCCCACGTGTATGTGAGGGTCAGCTTGTGTATTGCTTCCTAAAGTCCTCCAGGGGGTAACAGGAAGGAAGGCCAGGGGTCTTGGAGAGAGAAAATAGGCTGCAAGTGTGAGACATTTTTTTCTTTCTCTCTTAAGAGGCAGGAGGAAACAAACTAGTGTTACATTTTTTTCCCCTTTTTGATACAAATTTAAAAGGAGGTTTCTCTTAAAATTCTGTGTTGCCATGACAACTCCTGGCTCCACCTGAATTTAACTTTTGTCAAACCTTGAGCTAAGCAATGCGTTTTTCTTATGGAAATGTTTGTCTTAAGCTATGTGAAGGTACTATGTATTTACCCTAGACTCTGTCTTCAAGTCAGTTCCTCCCAAAGGCTCAGAACCTCAGAACCAACTTGACAAACAGTATGTTTTACTCATACCTTGTTCTCCTAATCTATGTTCATGAAACTATATGTTTGCTTGGAAATCTGCCTTTTTTCAAGATTCATGTCAATCACTTTATGGCCCGGGATGACTCACCTGCTGCCAATGTTATCTCAGTGCATGTTGTGGGTGAGGGGCCTGGTGCCATTCTCTGAGACATTGCCTTCCTTTAATTAGCAGACTGACAGTGGCTGTATAACATCTGGCTAAAGACTAGCAAGGGGTACTCTTTCTGCCCCTTCTGATGTCTATGTCAGCAGCTTTCTCTATCTCTTTTATTCTTTAATAAAACCATGACACAAAAGCTCTGAGCGATCAAGCTTCGTCACTGGCCCTGGATTGAATTCTTATCTGGAGGCCAAGAATCCTGTCATCTTCCATGGTGTAGCAACAACCTTTTCGCCTTTTGTAATTCATATTGAATCTTCATTTCAGATTGAGGATGCATTCCATGGTGTTGCCATCTTAAGTCTTTCCATCGCTATGGAATATCTGTACATGTATTTAGGATATTTTTCAGCAATCATGTATAATTTCCAGTGTGCCAGTCTTATCATCCTCATTACATCCATGGCAAAGTATTTTATTAATGTTGACATTATTGAAAGGGAATTGTGTTTTTAAATTCCTTTTCAGATTATTTGCTAGTGTATACTGTGTAATTTGTGTGTATACTGTGTATTTGCTGTGTAATCATTCATTTTTTATCAGTTTGGACAGCTTGATAGTTGTCTTTACTTTCTTTACTTTCTCATAATTTAAGATTACCCTGGCTCATATATTTACAGTCTCACCCCTAGTCTCAGTCATTTCTTCAAAGAACTTCTGTCCTTTTATTATTTCTTTACCATTGAGTTAGTTTTGACTGTGCGGGGGCTTTGTTGCTAGATGTCTGGTTGTAGTGAGCAGAGGCTGCCCTCTAGGTGCTGTGCCATGGCTTCTCATTGCAGCGCTTTCTCTGGTTGCAGAACTTGGGCTCTGGAGCATGCAAGCTTCAGTAGTTGTTCAGGGGCTTTGTTGCCCCTGGGCATGTGGAATCTTCTAGGACCAGGGATTGAACCTGTGTTCCCTGCATTAGTAGGCAGATTCTTTACCACCGGGCCACAGGGATGTTTCCTGTTCCCTTTTATTAGAGAATGATATTTAAAACATACATGCAGGAGCTAAAGATGCTCAACTGACAATACATGGAAATATATACATGTATTCCAGCTTACCTTTGAACATATTCAGTTAAAGGTAATTTGTGATGATGTCTGCAACCTGATCCACCATGACATGGATATTGTAGCCTTTCCTTTTGTTTATCTGTAACTTCCCATTCCAGTGGTAAGATACCTGGCTTCCACCACTTGTCATGTGTAGAATTCAGTGCATGTCCCATGTGGTTACTGAAAAAACTGTTGGACTGTCTTCCAAAGGGGGCTGTGCATGCATTCCACGAGTATCTCGAGTATGCTTTTGTATGATAGTTTACTATCAGTAGACCCTCCGTGGCCCGGTGTCTATTTCAGTCTTTACCAGTTATGAATGGGCTTGTTTGCTCTAGCGTTCTTGGACAATTTGAGTGCAGATTCTTTGTCAGACATGCATTTTTTAGGAAGACGATTGTATTTATTTTTGGCTGTGTTGGGTCTTCGTGTGTGGGCTTTCCCCTAGTTTGGGTGAGCGTGGGCCATAACCAGTGCTGTGCGGGCTTCTCACTGCAGCGGCTCCTCTCGTTGTGGGGCACAGGCTCACGGGCTTCAGGAGTTGCAGTGTGTCAGCTCGGCTTTGTGGCTTCCAAGGCTCCAGAGCACAGGCTCCGCAGTTGTGGCACACGGGCTCCATAGCACGTGGGATCTTCCCATCCCAGGGGTCACACCTGCATCTCCAGCACTGGCAGGCGGATTCTTTACGACGGAGCCAGCAGGGCATATTTTAGATTCTAGTTTTCCACACATGTATCTGGTGAAAGAGGCCGGGATCAAGAGGCCTGGCAGCTGGGAATCCTCAGCCACAGTTCTGGCTGTGCCATCGAAAGCTCTGGGGCCTTTGGCAAGCACCTCAACTTCCCTGGGACTGTTTCCTCCCCTCAGAAATGCCCTGCTGTGGGACTGTAGCCCACCAAGCTCCTCTGTCCCTGGGATTTCTGAGGCCTGAATACCGGAGGGGGTGCCATTTCCTTCTCTAGAAGATAGCATTTTGAAGCTATTTTCTCCTGGACATTGGTTTTGATGAAGGAAGGGGGATCCCTTCCAGGGCTTGAGAGTGGGTTCTTGTCTGACACTTGGAAATGAGTTGTCCTGGGAGAGGAGTGCTGTCCAAGCGAGAGGCTTTATTGGGAAGGGCTGCCGGGGCGGAGGGCAGGAGGGTGAGGGAAACAGAGAGAACTGCTCTGCCACGTGCCTCACAGTCCCAGGTTTTATGGTCATTGGGTTTGTGTCTGGCTTGTCTCTTGCCAGTCTTTCTGAATTGGGATCCTTCCTGGGGGCACACGCACCACTCAGCCGAGATGGATTCCAGTGAGGAGGATCCTGGGAGGTTGGTAGGACCTCTGGACTGGAGTCTCCCATCTCCTTTTGTCCTCTCCAGAATTCTGGTTGGTGGTAGCTTGTTAGTTCCTTGTTCCTTACCAGGACCTCCTGTTGTAAGATGACTCCTCCAAGTGTTTTCTCTTCTCTGTTGCCTGGCAAGGGTGGGTGGTCCGTGGTTCATCTAACAGTTTGTCTTTCGGTTCTCTCGAGTAAGGTCCTTCACAGAATAAATGTATAAAATTGTACAAATCAATGTTTTAAATAATTTATATTCATAATTTGGTAAGTTGGCTTTTTTGTTGTGTGTTAGAACTCATCACCAGACCAAAGGTCATGTAGATTTTTGTTGTTTTTCTAAAATTTTTACAGTCTTTTTTTGGTAATTGGATTAAGGTGTGAGTTGCATAATCTGTTCATTTCATTCCATCTGTTTGGTTTTCTTTCTTTTATTTTTTTAAACAGTTATTTATTTTTAGTTGATTGATCATTGCTTTACAATATTGGTTTGATGGTCATACATCACATGAATTAACCGTAGGGGTGCGTGTGGTCCCTCGCTCTTGAATCTCCCTCCCACGTCTCGCCTATTCCCACCTCTCCAGGCTATCAGAGAGCCCCAGGTTGAGTTCCCTGAGTCAGCGAATTCCCAGTGGTTGTCTAGTTACCAAGGTTGGTGTCCACGCATCCGTGCTGCTCTCCCCGTTCACCTCACCCTCTCCCTCTCGTTCCCCACCCTTGTCCGTAAGTCTGTTCTCTATGTCTGCATCTCCACTGCTGCTACGTGAACAGATTCGTCAGGACCATCATTCTAGAGTCCAGGTTTTTCTCTTTCTGACTTTCCTGTTGAATACGCTCTAGGTTCATTCACTTCATTAGAAGTGCCTCAAATGTGATCCTTTTTGTGGCCGCATTCCATGCAGGCTCTGACTGTTCCTTACCGTGTTTTGAGGAGGGTCATGGAGCTATTCGGCTCCATTTGGGTTTGGGCTTCCAGTCTGAGCGCTCCCGCAGAGCTGCTTCTGGGGGAGCCCTCTGGGCTGTGTGAGCGCGGGGCTGACCGCTGTTCTCTGGCGGCCCGCAGGGGGCGCCAAAGCCCCCTCTGACCCGCGGGCGCAGGACGCTCTGCCCTCAGACTGGGCTCGGTGACCAGCTGGCGGGAGCTTTCTCTCCTCAGGGCCGTCAGGGCTCGGGCTTCTGGAAACGGGGCTGCGTCCAGGCTGAGAGGAGCGGGCTTGCCTCAGTGCCCCAGCAGGGAGGCGCTGCAGGAGGGAAAAATGAGGACGAAGTAGACGTTTCCTGTGTCCAGCTGAGCGCTGATGGGAGGGCCATCTCAGAGGAGTCGGGGCGCGGGGGGAGAGCTCCATGTGCAAAACGGCGGGTTTTCAGTTAGATTTCTGTTAGATGATCTGGAGGATGACCAGTGATGTTCTTCAGTGCAGGTGGCCAGTTTTCCTGTCACTGTTTCTTGAGAAGACTGTCCTTTCCTCTTCGATCGTTCCCGGTTTGATGTTCATGAACTGACCGCGTACATGTGGCTTCACTCCTGGGCTCTCTATGCCTTCCGCGAGTCCACGTGTCTGTGTTCCTGCCAGTTCCTCACTGTGGTGCTTCCTACCGCTCTGTGATGTAGTTTGAAGTCGGAGAGGAAGATGCGTCCAACTGTGTTCTTCTTTCTCAGAGTCTTTTTGGCTGTTTAAGGGCCTGTTCAATATTAGCAGCCTAATATTAGGAGTATTTCTATTTCTGTGAAAAATGCCATTGAATGTTATTTTGCGATCGCAGTCAATGTATTTGTTGATGGCTTTGGTTGGAGTGGACATTTTAATTCCTCATTGTTCCAGTGCATGAGCATGGAATAGTTTTCTGTTTATTTGTGTTTTCTTTGGTTTCTTTATCAGTGCTTTCAAGTTTTCTGACTACTGGTCTTTTATGTCCTTGATTAAGTTTGTTGCTAGATGTTTTATTCTTTTTGATGCAATTATAAGTGGGATTTTCTTAATTTTTGTTTCTGCTTGTTGTTAGTGTATAGAAACACAACTGATTTTTGTATATTGATTGGGATTGTAAATTGTAGTATTTTATATGATTGTAAATTGATCCGAAATGATTCAGTTTTACTGAATGTAGTCTAACAACTTTTTGTGAAGTTATGTGGAAAATTTTATTTGTAAAATCTGTTTCTCCTGCAATAGGTCATCCAGAGGACCCAAGAGATGGTGGTTACTAATAGACTTCCCACAGTACTTCTTCATTCCATGTGGACTCCTACAATGGCGGTGAGCATCACAGCTTCCCTTGAACTTCATCTGGGTAAGGCTTGGCCTGTATAAGAAAGTTTCATGCCTGTCTAATCTGATTTTCTTTTATGGTATTGACATGGTTGTTTTGAAACATAATTTACTTTCCAGTAATTTAAAATGTACAGAAAACTCCTAGCAATGGGAAAAAGTACTCACATTTGCCACGTCATCTAAAATACTCTATGTGTTTCATCCAAAATGGGTGCATTCTCCTGCAGAACCAGCACATAACCTCCAAAATCAGGAAATCACATGGTTTCTACATTATAATGTAATCCACAGCCCCATTTCCACTTTCAGCAGTTGTTCAATTGTATGAATATATCTTTTTTTCCATCTTCATCCTTTTTTCTTTTTTTAGAGTGTTACTGAGACTTTCAGTTATTTTTTTCAAAGCTTTTTCTGGCTTTGGATTTGACTTGTTTGGATATCTCAGACTAGTGGAATCACAGAACGTTTGTCCTTTGTTGGTCTGGTTTATTTCACTTAATATGATGACCATAAGGTTCGTCCACAAGGTAGCATTGTCAGAATTAATGACTTTTAAGGGCTGAATCATATTCCATTGTGTGTATACCACAGTTTGTTTATGGAATTGACTACTATGGACACTTAGATTGCTTCTGTTTCTTGGCCAGTGTGAATCATGCTGTTGAGAATATGACTGCAGAAATATCAATTTCTTCAGCCCCCTTTCCCAAACCTTTTGGGTACATAGCATGAAATAGAATGGAAATATATATTTATTCCATGTGTTAGTTTTGGAGTAATTTCTGTAATGTTTTGCATAGTGGAGCACCATTTTAGTTTATATGGTAGAATACTGTTCAAGCTTTTGAATATATCCTGTGTTGCATATTCAGTCACCCACCGATGGACACTTGAATGGGTTCTACCTTTGGGCTATTGTGCATAATGTCACTATGAATATTTGTGTACCAGTTTTTGTTTGAATTATTAACATAGTACTATATATGAAAGAAACCGCAAGGACCTACTGTACAGTTTAGGAAACTGTATTGAATATCTTATGATAATGTATAATGGAACAGAATGTCAAAAGGAATATGTGAAAAAGACATAATAGCCATAATAATTATTGTGCCAACAATATGAGTTATCATAGCAGTACTCAACATGTATTTATACATGCCACTAAGATATTCACATCTGTAAGTATATTTCACTGATCGATTATATAAAAAATAGAGAACTCAGAGAATAAATAAACTTCCTGTCATTGCTCATCATCATTTATGCACTATTACTCCCTGTAAACACTCATTGTATAAGTGCTGGACTAGGAATTTACATTATTGTAAACCAAAAGATTGTGAAGATGTAAGGAAGTATAGCTTATTTAATTCCTTAATGAAGGATTATAGAACTCTATGTACATGAAGTGAATGAAAGTCAAACAGTTTAATGGAGCCACATTATTACTAGAGTGATGAGCTTCCACCCCACCCAATGTTAACTCACAATTAAATCCTGCAGTCGCCTGGCCTCAATGTCTGCTTCCTGCCATCCAGAAAGAAAAGGTGAGGAAGTCCTGACAAAATCAATGCTATTTCTCTTTTTTTGATTTGTATTTTATCACAGGGCTTGGCAAAAAGAGGGCCTAACCTGTTTTTAGAGTTCCATCCTAAGGCTTGCTCTGGCATCTTACATATGTTGTCAAACTGCTGATTATTTTCAACAAAGGACAATGATCTGTACTTCAGTTTCTGTTGCTTGAGCTGGAATAGCAGGCATCCCTTTAAGTGCAGTCTTTCATGCTGAAGTAGGCATACCTGAAGCAGTAGCATGAGATGAACACATTTATCGTGTAGACCTCGCATCCCATGAATTTGTAATAATTTTTCAGTTATACCCATCATCATTGGAGGAGCTGACTTGTCCCAGTAATAACTGGAGTACCCAATATCACAGTTCCTTGACTTATTAATACTTCTTATGAGTACATTTATGAGTACTTCTTCCAATATTCTTTCTCCTACTTCGGTCATGAAGAGTAGAAGCTGATGGCAGTGATTATTGAAATGTATATAGATTCCTACGTGGCACAGTCAGTAAATAATCTGCCTACCAGTGCAGGAGATGGAAGTGATTTGGGTTTGATTCCTGGGTCGGGAAGATAACATTTCATACACTCGTTTTATGTGAGCAAGTTTGATACTCATGAGTTTTTTTCTTCTGTATGCAGAGAAACAAATGCTGTTCAACGACACTGAAAGAACCCTAATGTTGAAAATCAGATCTGTGTTGTGAGCAATGCTTAGAGATCCATGAGTTGAAGCATAGTATTATACCTATCATCCTTGTATTTCCCTCAGTGAAATATTTTGAGAAAAGCTCTTCATTCATGGTATAGATTCATGAAGAAGCTAAATAGCATTAATCCTTTACGTTGACAACTGTGAATTTAAATCTCCTGTGAATCATATGTGACAACCACACATACCAACATGATTTATTAGTGTTATATCAATATTTTTAGTCCTATTGTATTTCAACTAAAAATATCAATATATAATTGTACACAAAGTCAAGACATAAAATCAGTGCAAATACAAAATATTCCATCCTTTGAGAAAGGGAGCAAAAATTCTATGTGCTTTGCCTATTGCATTTTTATGTTTTAGATCCTTAAGTATTTTATTCACCACACCCAACTGAATGATTAACAAATCTTCAGAGAAGAAAGGATCATTTCTCTCTAAGAATGAGTAGTTCAGCTCCTCTCAAAGCAAAGTCATAAGTGAATCTAATTTTGTGTGAGACCATGAAGACTCAGTGTTTTCATTATGCTTGTGCGTATGATGGGAGGTCTGAGAAGGTACTTCTGAAGGTTTATTCATACCAGTCCTTCTCATATTTGTCTTTAAAGGTTTAATCACTGAGGTGTTGCTTCTACACTTGCACTAGGCTGAGTAGCAACATGCCCTTTCTCCCTGAGCTTGAGCTCACCACAGCCTAGTAGATGGAAATCGTCAGGATATTCTAGAGACCCTTTTTATTGCAGTCTCTTCAGGAGGTTACAACTGCTGCAAACCTCAGGATTTTACAAAGCACTTTTTACAACCTTAGATAAGGATAAAAAGTTAACACTCGTGACAGACACAGGCTTCCATGGCCTGTACATGATTGTTGGCTTTGCTTTCATAATCATCCTGTTTCTTATACCCACTAAGATGTCACTGTATTTTTTTTTATCATCATTTTAACTTTGATGGTTTTTAGATCTATTATGGATTTTCCTATATATCTTCACTTATTGGTGAGGGTCTTATGTTAGTAGTAGTTACTAAAACTGACTTCCAGTCAGTTAGCTGTGGTAGAATAGGGAAAAGAATGACCAACTGTATACTATTAATATTATGTATTAATATATTTAGTTTTATTGTTTGCAGTCATCCAATTCTAACTTTCTGAAATAAACTTTCAGAAAAATCACGTCCTGTTGAATGTCCATTTGACTGTATAGGAGCACGGCAATGTTATTACATAAAATTGTTTACAGTTTCCATTACATTTCTCCCATTTGATGTAGATATCAGCCTTTGGTTCTATCAGTAGCATTGCAAGTAAAAAAAAATTTATTAGCGCTCCTATGGTAATTTTACTGTTAGCAATAAGTATAGCATAAAGTGGACACAGAAGAGGTTAGAGGAGACCAACTATGAAAGTTAGTTTAAAAGAAAATATACAATGTTGAATGATTACAGTAGGATTAAATGTATAGTTATGAAGTTCCTTTAGTATAGACAAGTATTATTCTATCCTTTCAGTTTCCTTTGCAGGGGTGTTAATGTACAGATTCCAGTACTATGGCTGGAGTGAATACTGTCATTATTCATGAGAGCAACTCTACTAAATCCTAATGCTCATATCACTCAAGGTATTTTAATACCTATTATATTAGTAATGTGTGTAGTTTGTGAAGTCACATAAGTTATATTCTTTCAAGCAATAGTATCAAACAGCTATGGCATCAATTGTGGATGTGAATAGATGTAGAATGTGAATCTGTTTCACTGTGACAAGTTATCATTGAAGGTATTCTATTAATGCCAGTAACAAAGCTGTGCAGAAATAATACAACGTTTAATAAGAAAACAAGATTTACTAATTTGTTTTATTATTCTATTTCTTTTAAACCAATTTAATGACAACAGGCTTAACTTTTCATTAACTTGTATGACCATGAGCAGTTTGACCAAGTTGAAGAACATGACTTGTTTGTAGTCTTCCTCGTCAGCTCATTCCATCTACTAGCTTTAAAATCATTTAGTACAGAGCTCAAACACTGTCTAGGTGTTAATCTAGTGTTTTGTTTGATTATCACGCAGAATCATTTTAAAAGTAAAAGTATGCTTCTATGAGTTAGAGCTCTGATCCCAACAGTCCATGTAGAAGCTTCCACTGAGAAATGTACAGGACTGAAATTTGTGAATGTGGTATACTGCGATTCACAATAAGTATAAACAGCTTCACAGGCTACTTATTTGAAATGACCACTATTAATGACATTGTCATTCATTTGAGGACTAAATATTGTCAACTTAGGCTGTGTTTGCCAAATCGACTTTGAAGTATTCTTCACATTGTCCTTCACTGGTCATGGCACTTGTCAGATTGAAGAAATACATATATTCATAAGTGGGCCTCTTGCTGTCCCTGCTGCCCTGAGGCTGCTGGGCCAAAGAGGTCTTGGGCATCCAGCCCCTTGCTCGCCCCTTCCCTCTGCCGAGGCCCTCTGAGCTCCAGCACCTTGCAGTGTGGAGACAGCCCCTGCCAGCAACCTCCACTCCAAGGAGGCCTCAACCGAGGCCTAGGCCCAGGGGAAAGGCACCAGCGGGGATGAGCCTGGGGAGGCGCCCGGGCATGTCTGGACCCAGTCCCCGCAGCCTGCCCCTTGGTGGGGCAGTACCCCCGGAGGCCAGGAAGGTCTGGGCAAGGCCGGCCAGGGGCAGGGACACTGCTTGGTCCTGCCCCTGGCCTGTGGGGCCTCTGAGCACAACCGGCCCTCTCCCGCTGGAAGACCTCCCCGGCTGCCTCCAAAGGCCGCTTTGCAAGCACTCTCGCCCGCTGTTCCCGCCAGCCGCGCACAATGCTCCCAAGCCCGGGAGAAAAGCACTTCGGGGTGGTCCTCTCTCCGGGCCCTTGCCCCTGAGCCTGGGGGCCAGCCAGGGGGTCCACACTCCCAGGCCAAGGCAGAACCACATGCACACGTCTGGTCCTGCCCCCTGCACCGGCAGAGAGCTCGGAGGGGGGCAGAGTCTTTCAGGCAGCTCCTCGGCAAACCCATCAGCACCGCCTGTGTGTGATCTGGCAGAGCCGACCTAGGGGCACAGTGGGCCTCTTGCTCTCCCTGCTGCCCTGTGGCTGCTGAGACAAAGAGGTGTTGGGCATCCACCCCCTTGCTCTCCCCTTCCCTCTGACAAAGCCTTTTGCCCTCTATTTCTTTGAAGCTTGAGTTCATGATGGATAACAAAGAAAGAAAAATTGTATCTGAATTTTCCCCTGGTGACTTTGCATTCAGGATTCCAGGCTTTCAAGTTCACTTCTGTGACCCAGGTTCAATCCCTCGTCAGGGAACTGTGATCCCTCAAGCTGCACAGTGTGGACAAGAAAAAAAGTGTATCAGATAAAAAAATACAATATAATCACTACTGGTGTTGCTTACTTGCTTCAGTCCTGTCCAACTCTTTTCAACCCTATGGACTGTAGATTGCCTGGCTCTTATGTATGCAGGATTGTCTAGGCAAGGATACTGGAGTGGACCGCTGTGAAGAAAATCAGTCATGTGTAGGGATATCTGTAAGAAATTTCTTGGATGTATAAGAGAAGGTCAAATGAATGAGATATAAATTAGAAAAAAAACATAGATCAATAAATAATAGCAGCAGAGAAAAGGAACTCCAACTTAAGAATTATAGATATTCTTGGAACAAGAGCAGTAATCAACATTATAATCTGAGAATAATTTACAGACCTTGAGTATCCAGTCAAAAAGGGCAACCATTTTAGTCAAAATAGATGAAAATAAACAGACAGCTATTAACAGGTATACCCTGATTGCAGTTTTTACTTCAAGTGTTAACAAAGCAAAACCCTATATGTTTCCATGCAGAAAAATAAAATACATGTTAAAAAGTATAAAACTCAGACTTCTCTTCTGCGAATTTCAATGTCAAATGTCAGTGATACATGTCTACAGTTTTGAGGGGAAAGGATCATGAAAAAAATAATGTATCTGGTATTGTAATATTACCTTTCCTATGTGAAGTACAAAGGTCAGTAATGTGGGAGAAATTTACCCTGCTTGAAGAAACAACCAATCAAATAATACTTAGCCAACCAAGTTAAAAATACATGCATGAAAAAGTCATATGATGAAAAGACTGGTATTTGTCATCCATTTCTAGATATGTATCTTAAATTTGAACAAAAATGAAAGCATGAAGGTGTTTAGCAAAAAATTATGTCAAATAAGGAGACTGAGCAAACCCTCTTATGAGTATTTACCCAAGAGAAATGAAAAGTTGTGTTCCCACAAAACCCATTTGTGAATGTTTATGGCATTTGTGTCTATAATTGCTAAAAGCTGGAAACAACCCATACATCTACCTCGTGAATAGGTAAATAAACTGTGTGATACACACAGTGGAATACTGTTCAGCAATTAAGGAATGAACTACGGGTACACACATTAACATGAATGGATTTCACATGTATTATTTTAAGTGACAGGAGTCAGTCTCAAAAGACTATGAACTATATGGTTCCATTTACAGGACAAGGCAATATTAATGGGCGCAGAAAACAAGTCAGTAGTTGCCAAGGTCTGAGGGTGGAGACAATTTGGCTACAAGGGGCAACCTGAGGGCATTTATGGGATGATGGATCTGTTTCACATGGTAATTGTGGTAGTGCTTACACAACTGTATGGGTTTGTTAAATATCATGGAATTGAGCATCCCCCCCCCCCACCAAATTTTACTGTATGTAAATTTTAAAAGTAGAGAAAATGAAGAGATAGCACAGGTGCACACAAAAGATAATGTCTGTGTATGTGTGTGTGTATTAGTTGCTCAGTCGTGCTGACTCTTTGCAATTCCATGGACTGTAGCCTGCCAGGCTCCTCTGTCCATGGGATTCTCCAGGCAAGAATACTGGAGTGCATTGCCATTTCTTCCTCCAGGGGATCTTCCCCACCCAGGGATCAAACCTGGGTGTCCTGCATTGCAGGCAGATTCTTTACCATCTGAGCCACCAGGGAAGCCTAGTGTCTGTACAACAATGTGAAAATACTTGCAGTCTTGCATAGTATACTTAAAATTGGTTAGGATGGTAAAGTTTATGTGATATGTATTTTACCACAGTTTAAGAAAATTCAAAACTGTAAGACAGATATTATATATTTATAATGGATTATTGTGAAGTCATTAAGCAATTTTTTCCAAGAAATTATTAATAAAATGGGAATGTGGTTATAATTTTAGATTAAACTGAATACAAAGTTGAATGGGCTATAAATAAATATGTAAATAAATCATGGCAGAAACACTCGAAGAGGAAATGGTAAAATATTAAAGGTAAAAGTCTTGATGATGGGATTTTTCAATGATAGATTTTGCTCCTTTCTACTTCTTGGCACATTATTACTTTTCACTTATTCTTTTTGTCAGTTCAGTTCAGTCTTTCAGTCGTGTCCAACTCTTTGCCACCCCATGGATTGCAGCACACCAGGCTTTCCTGTCCATCAGCACCTCCCAGAGCTTACTCAAAGTCATGTCCATCGAGTCAGTGATGCCATCCTCTGTTGTCCCCTTCTCCTTCCACCTTCAATCTTTCCCAGCATCAGGGTCTTTTCCAATGAGTCAGTTCCTCGCATCAGGTGGCCAAAGTATTGGAGTTTCAGCTTCAGCATCCATCCTTCCAGTGAATATTTAGGACTGGTTTCCTTTAGGATGGACTGGTTGGATTTCCTTGCAGTCCAAGGGACTCTCAAGAGTCTTCTCCAGCACCACAGCTCAAAAGCATCAATTCTTCAGCACTCTGCCTTCTTTATGGTCCAACTGACACATTGTACATGACTACTGGAAAAACTATGGCTTTAACTAGATGGACCTTTGTTGGAAAAGTGATGTCTCTGCTTTTTAATATGCTGTCTAGGTTGGTCATAGCTTTTCTTCCAAGGAGCAAACATCTTTTAATGTCATGGCCACAGTCACCATCTGCAGTGATTTTGGAGCCCCCTAAATTAAAGTCTGTCACTGTTTCCATTGTTTCCCCATCTATTTGCCATGAAGTGATGGGACTGGATGCCATGATCTTAGTTTTCTGAATAAGTTTTAAGCCAACTTTTTCACTTTCCTCTTTCAGTTTCATCAAGAGGCTCTTCAGTTGTTCTTCACTTTCTGCCATAAAGGTGGTGTCATCTGCATATCTGAGGGTATTGATATTTCTCCCAAATATCTTGATTGCCACTTGTGCTTCACCCAGCCTGGCATTTCTCATGATGTACTCTGCATATAAGTTCCTTCCTAGATGCTTTCTGTTAATTAAACATAGCTGATTTTGTAAAGCTTGATTGGTTTGGGGGGTTTAAGATGTTCAAGAGTCAGACAGCTAGCACTTGAAGTTTCTGGAGCATACTTAGGATGGTAAGTGAACCTGATGCAGGAGAAGTTATTTTTACCCTGCTCTCTTATATCCTCTGGTTGGGATTTCAAAGAATCAGATACCGAGAAAATTGGCCATGGTTGAGAAAAGTGGAGGTGAGATAATTTTATTACTGATAATCTTCTCTATGGCTAGATGGAAGACAAAGCCAAGAGAAAAATGTCATCCAATTTTAATCCTCTTTGATTCTTTCTTCCATAGGTGTGACCTTGGTTAAGGGTTAATCTTGCTAAAACAAAGAAAAATGTGGACACAATATGAGATTTTAGATTGATTCACAAGAAAGTAATACAACTAATTCCAGGGGAAAGTTTATTAATTATATTTTATTTATTCCCTACCTACATTCAAAACGAATTTAAGGTACTTTATGAAGGCCCAAAGCATAAACACTGTAAAATACAAAAATCCAGTAGGAAAAGGGGATAAATAAAAGAAATTATATTTAAAAATTCTGGCTGGTAATCTGTTAATAACTATTTGCAGAAAAATAAAGTTTGAGTTCAACCTTACCCCATAAATCAAAATAAATTCCAAATGGAATAAAGAGTTACACTTAATCTAAACTATAAAAAAAATAGAAAAATATATTTAAGTATTTATCTGTTTTCAGGTCAGGGTGGGAAAAGCATATCTCACTAGTAAAGAAAGCTTAAAAGAAACGGACTACATAAAAATGTAATACTTCCTGACTTCACAAAGCACCAAAAACAAGAATTAAATGGGGAAAATATTTCCAGTACAGATGACAAAGAATTGATAACTTCACTATGAAATGTATGAAATGTAATAGCTTTACCTGTTAAAATGATAGAAGCACAAACATTCCAATAAACAAATGAAGGGCAGAAAACAAGAAAATTTTGAAGACTTAATGCAAAAAAACACAAATTACATGAAAAGATATTAAACCTAAGAAAGACATTCAAATTAAAGCATTGACATTAAAAAAAACCTGAAACTCTATTTAACACTTATGATGAGAAAAAATTTTAGAAAAGTATATCCAAACTGAGAAGAGGTACTGAGAAAAGGTAACTTAGGTTGCCTGATGATAATAATATCAAGACCTTCCTGGAGGGCAATGAGGCAATATATTGAAAAATCTCATGACATATACCCTTTTTCTCAGAAATTTTATTTCCAGAAAATTGTCCTTGAGAAATAAAACATTTGTTCAAAGATTTATGTATAAGAATCTTTGTTATTTATTCTTTTTTTTTAAATAGAAACTATTCCCAGAGTTTTTACAGTGAACATTTATTTCTTTTACAATATAAGAAAAACATTACCTTTCTGTATCTGTTTCCTTTCATTAGGGAGTGTATTCATTCCCATTAACTGGGAAGTCTGTGCTCAGTTTTTTTTTGTGCTCAGTTTTGAAGAGTAAAGCGATGTTTGTGTCATTCGGTATCTTGCTTTGGAACTGTCTGATGAGATTGGTTAGTAATTAAAGAAGATCTTTGAGTTATCAAGTCTTGTACAAACAGTTCTTAGTATGAGAGCTCCTTGGGTGTGTTTATTTGCTTTTGTTGAAGACAGGATTTGAAAAAGCTATGTTATCTCTTTATTTTCTAGAGCCAGTGCCAGGCAGGCACTGGGTACCAGTAAAGAAAGAGTGATGGCTGGAGGCCTGAGAGCCAGAGACGAAAGGCGATGAACTAGACGACAAAGACAGTGAAACAAACAAGTTCCCCCATTAGTGCAGCAGTTTGGGGCCAGTTAAAATAATGGCTAATAATCATTTACATTGAAATGGCTCCTGAGAGCATGGATGATGATTTAATATTTCCTATGAAGACAGTAGGTCACCTGGAAAACTAAAAAGAATCCCATTTCCCCTTGTTTCAAAAAGGAGGAGGTTGTGTAATGTGTTTGAACATTAATACTCAATATGGTTGAAATAGAGCAGAATTTGGCATTTATGTAGGGTAAGCTTTAATTATCTGGAAAAAACTACCTGAGTGGAAAAATAATCAGAATAAGTGAGGTGATCCGCTCCGTGATCAGAGAGGTACCAGTAGAATTCCACACTGAAGATTCTGTTTGGAAGTTAAAAAAACAAATCGAAGGAATGTAGTGACTTTTGGGTAATTTTTTTTTAAGTTTCTAATCTCTCATTTCTACAGAGCAGCCAGTCTTGGCTTAAACTGATGATCTTCCATCTGTCAACAGCAATAGAAACGTCTGAGCTGATAGGAGCGTTTCTGCGGATTGAGTGCGCCACCCAGTGGCCAATATGGAAATTGCAGAGACACGCCGCGTAGACAGTGCAAAGGAGGGCTTTTCACCCAACAGTGCAACAGCTGCTGCTGCTCCTAAGTCTCTTCAGTCGTGTCCGACTCTGTGCGACAGTTAAGTCGCTCAGTCGTGTCCGACTCTTGGCGACCCCGTGCACTGTAGCCCACCAGGCTCCTCCGTCCATGGGATTCTCTAGGCAAGAATACTGGAGTGGGTTGCCATTTCCTTCTCCATGGAGTGACTTTTGGAGAGAAGCAGGTGGGGTCTGCTCTCATGGGACTCAGGGAAACTTGCTCAGCCTTGCACTGGCCCAGCTCACCTTGAGATGTGCCTGTGACCCTTTTTCTCTGCCTCAGGACTGCCCTCTGGACGTGGAAGACTTCCGAGCCCAGCAGTGTTCGGCCTACAATGATGTTCAGTAGCAGGGATGTTATTATGAATGGCTTCCACAGTACAACGACCCTGCCACCCACTGCATGCTCAGGTGTCAGGCACAGGGACAAAACTTTGTCCTGGATGGGACTCAGTGCACCGCTGACCCCTTGGGCATGTGTATCAATGACATCTGCCAGGTAAGCCACACCTGCTTCCTGGACCCCTGGCTCCAGCTGGTGCCACGACCATGGTCAGTAAAAATAACCTTTCTCTTCTGTACTTCTGTTCATGCAGACAAAATATTGTCTTTGAGAACTTTAATGTAAAATGTATTTTAAGGAGTATTATTTACTGGAAGATGATGTTTTACTTATTTAAAATACCATGATCAGAGACGTAACAGAAATCCATACTGAAGATTCTGTTTCGAAGTGAAAAAAGGGAAAGGAATGAAGTGACTTCTGGAGAGAAGCAGGTGGGGGTCTGCTCTCATGGGACTTGGGGGAACTTGTTCAGCCTTGTGCTGGCCCAGCTCACCGCGCAGCGTGCCTCTGGCCCTTTTTCTCTGCCTCAGGACTACCCTCTGGATTCAGAGGATTTCCGAGCCCAACAGTGTTCAGCCTACAATGATGTCCATATTTTGGACATCATTCTGCCCATATAAAGTCAAAAGATTGTAATGTATGACTTGTGGATTTTTCTAGATCAATGGTTCTCCAGCTTGAAAGTACATCAGAATCACGTGAAGGACTTGTTAAAAGAAGTGTTCTGGGCCCTAATTCTAGAGCTTCTGACCCAAAAGTTCTGGGAGAGGGTCTCAAAATTTGCTTTCTAGCAAGTTCTAAGGATATGCTTCTGATGCCGGTCCAGGGACCCCACCTTGAGAACCACTGGTTTATTGGTATTGATAGGTTCTCTGAATTCTCTTGTTAAACTCATTGTTTGAGGCCTGTGGGAGCAATGACTTATTTACTAAATAATTAGTGTGAATGTACTCCAGTAAACTTTCCAGAGAGGACTTTACAGAACTGTGATGAATGTGGCTGAGGTATAAACCCCCGCAGATTGTAATGGGGGTGAGAACTCAGGGGACTATGACAGGTTGCTGAGACAGTGTGGGGATTGTAGGGAAAAGATAAAATTCTACTCCATTCATTTGATCCCTGGAAAAAAATATAAGCATAGTGAATGCTTACTATTCCATCTACCCTATTATGGTCATAACAAAAATAGCAGTAACGGTAGCCAATGACCCTAACCATCTACTAAATGTCAGACCCTGCCAGGCACTTCTGACTTCATATGCTTAGAGGAAGTCATGGTCTTGCTCATCAGATGAGCTTCTCTCTCTTGCATCCCTTCATTTAGAAAACAGCCTCCAGTTACTCACCACAAAACCTTGGAGTCATTCTTTTTTGTTTTTTTTTTTTAATAACTTTTATTGGAGTATAGTTGATTTACAATGTTGTGTTAGTTTCTGCTGGTCAACAAATTGAATCAGCCATACATGTACATATATCCCCTCTTTTTTGGATTTCCTTCCTGTTTACGTCACACATAGCATTGAGTAGAATTCCCTGTGGTTCTCATTTGTTATCTGTTTCAGACATGGTAGTGTATATGTGTCAATATCAATTTCCCAATTGACCCCACCCCCTTTTCCCCACTTGGTGTCCATATGTTTGTTTTCTATGTCTCTGTCTCTGTTTTGCAGATAGGCTCATCTGTACCATTTTAAAAATAATTCTTGATTTTTCTCTTTCAATCTACACATCTAATCCATTGCTGAGTCAATTCCAACCTCAGACAACATAGTTGGATCTTGTCTTTTGAGCTACTGTGACATTCTTTATCTGTTTAAATCATGCATTTCAACTCACTGCCATACTTCAGTACTCCCACAATGTCTGTCCCCATCAAAGGTCCTCGGTTAAAAACTGGTTGAATGAATGAGTCTTATCTACTTGCAAATGCAAAGGTTGTTCATATCTCTTGGTCTCTCTTTTTTTATTCCTGTCTCAACCTCCAACCTTGAATTTTCTGGTTCAAGTTTGATGTCCATTCTGGGAGATTCCACAGATTCCTCCACTACATCATGGGAATTCCTCCCGTCCTCACCCTTTCTCAAATGAGCTAGTATTGTTCTTCCCAGACCCACTAGTTATTCAAACTGCTATCTCTGTGCATCTCTGTTTATGACACCACAGTTCTCAGTGTCACCTTCCTGAATTCATGTTGCGGTCACCGTCCTGGGACTTCTATCAAATTTCTCACATTTCTCTTTTCTTCCCCCTCCAACTTTCACCTTTTTTACCCCAAAACTAAACTAGCCAATCTCCTTTGGTGGCCTAACCAATCACTCTTATTTTCTCTTCTACTCTTAAACCATCTTATTTGATGTTTACTGTTGACTAATCTTCCCAAAGGTTGGAGTTTATGACTTTATTCTTTAACTGTATGTGCTGTCAATGATTTCCCTTTCTAACCACCAGTTAACGTTTGGGCTTTTCCACAAAATATTAATAATAGCTATTTTTGGTCAGTGAAATTATGCTTTTTAGTTTTCCAAGTTTTTGACAGTGAGTTGTTAATTCACTAAAAACAGTTAAGTCTGGGCTAAAAAGGAGCAATGCAATCCAGGTAATGTTTGGACACTGAGGCTTTGAAGAGTTGAGTAAAAGTTACAGAAACCAAGATGAGGAAGAGAATACCAGGCAGAAGAATAGAGTTTGTAAAGAGATGTGAAAGAAGGTGTGTTTAAGCATCTTTGACTCATTCTGTAGAGTTGAGGTGAAAAAACACCCGTGGGACAATCCTAGGAGTTGAGGCTGCAGATGTAGGTGGAAACCAATCATGAACTGATTCTCAAAGTTGTAAGAGAAGCCAGTGAGGAATTTTATAAGAAATAGCTTGGTTGGAATTATCTCTGGGAAGGTCACTCAAGTGGCAGTGTGGTAAAATATCTGGGGAAGATGGGGTCAGAGCAGATAATAATAGGTTAAGTTGGGATAACAAGAGGACTTCCCAGGTGGCTCAGTGGTAAAAAAAAAAAAAATCTGCCTGTCAGTGCAGGAGACCTGGATTCAATCCCTGGGTCAGGAAGATCCCCTGGAGTAGGAATTGGCAATCCACTCCAGTATTCTTGCCTGTGAAATGCCATGGACAGAGAAACTTTGTGGGCTACAGTCCATGGGGTCACAAAGAGTTGGACACGACTGAGCAGGTGCACAGGATAAAGGTTGTTTTCGATGCTGAATTAGTCCCTCTAGAATGTGTGCTTCCTTGGACTTCTCTGGCAGTTCAGGGGTTAAGAATCCATGCTTCCAATGCAGAGGGTGGGGAGCAGGTTTGGCCCTTGGTTGGGGAACTAGGATCCAAAAGGTTAAAAAAAAAAAAAAAAGGTAGAATGTGTGCTTCCTAACATGTTTCTGTTAGTCTGCTAGACAAGTGGATTTTTGGGGCAGGTGGTACCTTGCTGAAAGCTGAGTGCTCTTCTGGCAAGGCCGTTCAGGTCAAAAGAATTGTATGCACTTCTTCAGAAGTGACTCACAAGCTTCTCAGTTGAATTCAGTATCTTTCCTTCAGCAGGACAGTGTTCACATAAATTCCCTTTCCTAGACAGTGTGGCTGTGGCCATCCACAGTTGTCAGAATGGGAGAAAGTAAGCTGTGTGGTCCTCTCTGATTGCCTTGGGGTCAGTGAACTGAGTTCTGATGTTCACTTGGCAGAGGCTACAAACACTTTTTGCAAGTGTGTTTACAGTTTGCTGTCTTAAATGCCTGTGTCCCCGTGCTCCTAGGAACAGCGTACCAGGAGTCTGAGCACAGCGTCTAGCGTGAGACAAGACTCAGTGAGATTTGCTTCTGCTTTGGGGCCCTGATTTTTACCAGAAACAGGACCTGGTTGGAATCAGATCTGCAGAACAATTCCACTGTATCTTTCAGGTTTATTGAATTCCTTGATGACTGGATAAATGAAGAAATCACTCTGTTTCTAGTACAAAGAATATCATCCAACACATACGGGATGCTTATTCGGGGTCCGGCACTGTCTAAGCCCTTGACTGTGCTAGCTCATCAGACACTCTGAAGCTGGGATCATCATTATCCTCACTCTGTTCATAAGGAAACTGGAATTTGAAGAGGCTAAGTGATTTGCCCTGATGATACAGATAGAAAATGGTAGAGCTGGTATTTGAACCTAGGAAGCTGAATTCCAAAATCTATTTTCTCAACTGTTGTGCTGTATTGATGATATTTGTATTTTTTTGTGTTCCTACAAGTATCACTGAAGTTTGTAACTGGAAATGAGATGCAATTCTAGTAGACAACAGTCAGCACAATACATGTATGATGCTTAGACAGTTTAGGATAGAGGATGAAAGTCAAATATCTACACCCCCCTCAGGGAGGAAGACTGCTCAGATATGGTCATAGTGAGTCACGAGGGCTGTCATGAGCTGGAGAATATATACCTGCTTGTTGATGTGCTCAAGGGATCAACCATGTATAAACATGTCAGGGCTTTTGTCAACAGGCGCCAGAAATCTAGATTTTAATGTGAAGTGTCCAGTTTCAAACAACACCATGATGTTAATGACCTTGCTCTGTCCGTTAATGGTTAAATAGAATTCCAATATAATACAGGCTAGGTATTCCTTCAGTAATAATCAACCCCCCCACCCCCAAAACTCTGAGCTTAAAACAATTAAAGCTAACTTTTAGCTCATGCTACTTGGTCAGTGTGGGTCAGCAGGGGTCTCTGCCCTTTCCTGTCTCAGAGACCCAGTCTGAGGGAGGCTTTATTTGCACACACATTTTGCATAATAAGTACAGTAGCGAGGAGGGGAATGTGTGACTTACACGCTGACCCTTGAAGCGTCTAACAGAAGTGACAGAGACACTAGATGCATATTTCATTGGCCAAAGATAGTCAGTGATCACACTTAATTTCCAAAGGAGTGGGGAAGTGCAGTCCTCCACGGGCTGAATACTTATGAATATTCCTAATGGCTACCACAGCTCCATATACTCTGATTTTTCAGGCAGAAATGTTGGAATTTTTTGTAATGTAGAATCCAATTTTCAGAGGTCTCTAACAGAAGTTGACTCAAAAAATTGTTTGTTTCTTGAAGAATTAAATTCGACTGATCTGGAAAATTCACAGTTTGCTTCATCTGGAGTAAAGACCCCCACTTAAACACTGACTTCTATGAACAGATTAAGAAATGACAGGCTGGAACTATGAAATAATCCTTCACAGAAGTGACAATTTATATATCAGTATTTATTCCCCAAAGCAGCACTCATACAGCTTAAATTTTTATTTATATTATCTCCTATCTTGTGTAACTTGTCTCATCAACTGCACTGCAAAATAGGAATCCCATCTTATTAATTTCGACTCTGTTATGCCTGGCTCTATAGAAATTGGCTATGTGGATGTTAATTAATTTTATTGATGTTTATCAATTAGTGATTTTTTTTATCAATTAGTGATTTTTAAATCATTACAGCTAGCAATCTTGACTTCAGGAAAAGTCACCGAACTTGAAAATACTTCTGGCAATTCTTAAAAAGTTGCTCATCGTTGATTATAATGAGATCTGAGGGCCAATATTCAGTAGTCCCTCAATTTCAAGGGCAGTTTAGGCTTATCCCCTATGAATCACAAGGCAATCAGATATTTTCAGATATTATTTTTCTGTGATGTTTTCACATTTTTTTTGACTGCAAGATTTGGATGAATTGTAAATTTAAAAATTAAGCAATAAATGTCAGTGCTCAGGAAGGTATTTGATTGCCCAAGATCCTGCAAGGCTCTAAACACCCTTTAAAACAAGCCCATCCTAGGTCCTAAACCCACACCCTTCCTGGATGACCAGATAAAAAGCAATTGTCATACTCATGAAATGCAAAGTGCTCAGGGACTCGCATGTACGAGGGCCGAGGAACAGTATTTCTATAGTTTAATGGTGGAATTACTCCCCTTGGAGAAAGTTGCTTGAACACAAGTTACTGATTGATTGAATCTCAACCACACAAGTATGGTTCCAGGCTTTGCTGTCCGTTCCTTAGACTAGAAGCCTGCCATCATTCTTTGCCTCTTGCTCATATTTCCCCTGTCTGTAATTAACTACTGAGTTGTGAAGTCAGATCAACTAAAATCTTTCTCCGTTGCAGCTCCTTCTCTCCATCCCCACTGCCATTCTTGTTCAGGTCCTGAGATCATATACCAGGACACCTACAACAGCCTTCTGATTTGCTCCCCACTAGATCTCCTCAAAAGCGCCCTCTAACCCAAAGTAGTCTGGCTAAGGCACAAGTCATAAGCATCTTTTTGGAGAGGGCAATGCCAACCCACTCCAATACTCTTGCCTGGAAAATCCCATGGACAGACTAGTCTGGTAGGTTGCAGTCCATGGGGTTGCTAAGAGTCAAGCACGACTGAACAACTTCACTTTCACTTTTCACTTTCATGCATTGGAGAAGGAAATGGCAACCCACTCCAGTATTCTTGCCTGGAGAATCCCAGGGATGGGGGAGCCAGGTGGGCTGCCATCTATGCGGTCGCACAGAGTCAGACATGACTGAAGTGACTTAGCAGCAGCAGTAGCAAGCATCTTTTAATTTCATGACTGCAGTCACCATCTGCAGTGATTTCCGAGCCCCCCAAAATAAAGACTGCCACTGTTTCCACTGTTTACCCATCTATTTGCCATGAAGTGATGAGGCCAGATGCAATGATCTCAGTTTTCTGAATGTTGAGCTTTAAGGAGGCTTTTACACTCTCTGCTTTCACTGTCATCAAGAGGCTCTATAGTTCTTCTTCCCTTTCTGCCATAAGGGTGGTGTCATCTGCATATCTGACATTATTGATATTTCTCCTGGCATATTTGATTCCAGCTTGTGCTTCATCCAGCCCAGCATTTTCTCACACTGTACTCTGCATATAAGTTAAATAAGCAAGGTGACAATATACAGCCTTGATATATTCCTTTTCCTATTTGGAACCAGTCTGTTGTTCCAGGTCCAGTTGTAACTGTTTCTTCCTGACCTGCATACAGGTTTGTCAAGAGGCAGGTCAGGTGGTCTGGTATTCCCATCTCTTTCAGAATTTTCCCCAGTTTATTGTGATACACACAGTCAAAGCTTTGGCACAGTCAATAAAGCAGAAATAGATGTTCCTCTGGTACTCTCTTGCTTTTTCCTTGACCCAGTGGATTTTGACAATTTGATCTCTGGTTCCTCTGCCTTTTCTAAATCCAGCTTGAACATCTGGAAGCTCACAGTACATGTATGGTTGAAGCCTGGCTTGGAGAATTTTGAGCATTACTTTACTAGTGTGTGAGATGAGTGCAACTGTGCAGCAGTGTGAATACTCTTTGTCATTGCGTTTCTTTGGGACTGGAATGAAAACTGACCTAACAACGTAGATGTTTTCCATTGCATATGCTAAAAGAACCAGCTTTGCAGTTTCCAAGGCGGGGGGGAAGCTTCATTTTAACCAATTTTCTCTGAAGTCCAAGGAATATCATGGTCATCCTGCATCAAAAAGTCATCTTTCCTCTATATAGTCATAGTTTCATGCCTAAATTATAGACCAAATAGTGCTCAAATTGACTCTGGTATCAGGGGCAGATCAGCTGATAAAAAGCTTGGATTGTCCCTCTGGAGGGAAGTGAGATCTTGGTCCCAACAGAAGAATATGAGGGGTTAAGAGAATTTGTAGGAGCAGGGAAAGCTTGGTCCATCCTACATGTACCATAATCTTAAATAATGGTTATGTACTTTACCGAAGTAAAAAAAAAAAAAAAGATTTAAAAAACAAAGATAGATCACTGAAAGGTAAAGAAATTAATAATCTGTGATTGAAAGCTGCATTCTAAGAAAACTGTGTTCTCTTAACCTAGAGAGTAGACTAAATTCCAATCTGGTACCAGCTTACCAGATAACAAAGAAACAAAAAATTGTTTATGGGTAAGCTTAGAAAAGTGTTTTCCATATATCTTGAGGTGGCAGTATTTTTGCAAAGGCATCAGTGTGAAACCATAGAAGGCATGTTTAAAATCTGATTAAATTGAAATTGACAAAGTAATCTGGTCATTGCTGTGATTTGAAACACTTTAATATGGTAACTCGAATTATAACTGACAGCATTTTACCAGAACATATCAGATTTTCATGAATGTCACATAATTTCTAGGATATCTATATTAGTATTATCAACCATATAATATAAGTTGAGAAGATTCAATCACTCGTTCTGACAACACTTCCCATGTAGTTTAACATGCCAAATGAACTCAGGTTGTTTAATATCTCTCTTTGGGAGGCCTCAGGGGCCTTCTGAAGCATCCCAAAGTTAGCTAGAAGTCAATTATTTAGGAAGGTTTGTTCATAAATATCAAAAGGGTTTATAACAGTCAGGTAGGCTGTGAAACAGTACTTATCCACTTAGCCAAAGTTAACAAAAGATTTCAAAGGTAAACCTAGGACAGATCATTTAAGAGGTAAAGAAACTTAAAATCCACTAGCAAAGGCAGTTCAACATCTCAAGAAACCTTGTACTAGGCACAAAACTCTTTTCTGGGGGTCCACTTTCCATAAAACCTCCTTACCCCATTCTGTACCCATTCCTTTGCTTCTCCCATCCTGAAACTGCCACCTGTTAAGTCAGAACTAGTTCTTTTTCCTTCATAAAATTCAATTTCGTTCCTCGTACCTTCTTTAAAAACAAGTCATACATTTTCCTTAAGCAAGCAAGAAGTGACTTTTATATTGGCATTTTACAGATTGGTGCACATACGTATCAGTGATACTATCTAAAGAAATTTTTTCTTTCTTACACTGAACATCTCAGCATGGCACCAGACACTATTCATGGATAGTCAAAATCTCTTTAGTTTCTGTGTAAGAGGAAGGTCCTGTCAAGCAGTGAATGTTTCAGAACCTTAATTTATGAAATGACCTAGCTATTCAATCCACTGTCATCACTTAGTTTAGCACAACCATAGAAAATCAGGTAACCAAAATCTGGAGAAACTATTGTAAGT